>NC_042620.1:243309619-246142759 GCF_901001135.1 Rhinatrema bivittatum
ATTTCCAGAAGGTAGGAGTTGGTGCCCCTTCACGCTCTCTCTCCTGGGCTCCCAAAGTTTTAACCGTCTGCGTGGGATCTTATATGCAGACGAACTCCTCCTGCAGCGTCAAACTCCACCCTCACTCGACCGGGAGGGGGGAGGGTCAAAACTTGCAACAGAGTCTTTGAGCAATACCTGATGTTCCGTGGAGATTTTATTTCCAGAAGGTAGGAGTTGGTGCCCCTTCACGCTCTCTCTCCTGGGCTCCCAAAGTTTTAACCGTCTGCGTGGGACCTTATATGCAGACGAACTCCTCCTGCAGCGTCAAACTCCGCCCTCACTCGACCGGGAGGGGGGAGAGTCAAAACTTGCAACAGAGTCTTTGAGCAATACCTGATGTTCCGTGGAGATTTTATTTCCAGAAGGTAGGAGTTGGTGCCCCTTCACGCTCTCTCTCCTGGGCTCCCAAAGTTTTAACCGTCTGCGTGGGATCTTATATGCAGACAAACTCCTCCTGCAGCGTCAAACTCCGCCCTCACTCGACCGGGAGGGGGGAGGGTCAAAACTTGCAACAGAGTCTTTGAGCAATACCTGATGTTCCGTGGAGATTTTATTTCCAGAAGGTAGGAGTTGGTGCCCCTTCACGCTCTCTCTCCTGGGCTCCCAAAGTTTTAACCGTCTGCGTGGGATCTTATATGCAGACGAACTCCTCCTGCAGCGTCAAACTCCGCCCTCACTCGACCGGGAGGGGGGAGGGTCAAAACTTGTAACAGAGTCTTTGAGCAATACCTGATGTTCCGTGGAGATTTTATTTCCAGAAGGTAGGAGTTGGTGCCCCTTCACGCTCTCTCTCCTGGGCTCCCAAAGTTTTAACCGTCTGCGTGGGATCTTATATGCAGACGAACTCCTCCTGCAGCGTCAAACTCTGCCCTCACTCGACCGGGAGGGGGGAGGGTCAAAACTTGCAACAGAGTCTTTGAGCAATACCTGATGTTCCGTGGAGATTTTATTTCCAGAAGGTAGGAGTTGGTGCCCCTTCACGCTCTCTCTCCTGGGCTCCCAAAGTTTTAACCGTCTGCGTGGGATCTTATATGCAGACGAACTCCTCCTGCAGCATCAAACTCCGCCCTCACTCGACCGGGAGGGGGGGAGGGTCAAAACTTGCAACAGAGTCTTTGAGCAATACCTGATGTTCCGTGGAGATTTTATTTCCAGAAGGTAGGAGTTGGTGCCCCTTCACGCTCTCTCTCCTGGGCTCCCAAAGTTTTAACCGTCTGCGTGGGATCTTATATGCAGACGAACTCCTCCTGCAGCGTCAAACTCCGCCCTCACTCGACCGGGAGGGGGGAGGGTCAAAACTTGCAACAGAGTCTTTGAGCAATACCTGATGTTCCGTGGAGATTTTATTTCCAGAAGGTAGGAGTTGGTGCCCCTTCACGCTCTCTCTCCTGGGCTCCCAAAGTTTTAACCGTCTGCGTGGGATCTTATATGCAGACAAACTCCTCCTGCAGCGTCAAACTCTGCCCTCACTCGACCGGGAGGGGGGAGGGTCAAAACTTGTAACAGAGTCTTTGAGCAATACCTGATGTTCCGTGGAGATTTTATTTCCAGAAGGTAGGAGTTGGTGCCCCTTCACGCTCTCTCTCCTGGGCTCCCAAAGTTTTAACCGTCTGCGTGGGATCTTATATGCAGACGAACTCCTCCTGCAGCGTCAAACTCTGCCCTCACTCGACCGGGAGGGGGGAGGGTCAAAACTTGCAACAGAGTCTTTGAGCAATACCTGATGTTCCGTGGAGATTTTATTTCCAGAAGGTAGGAGTTGGTGCCCCTTCACGCTCTCTCTCCTGGGCTCCCAAAGTTTTAACCGTCTGCGTGGGATCTTATATGCAGACGAACTCCTCCTGCAGCATCAAACTCCGCCCTCACTCGACCGGGAGGGGGGAGGGTCAAAACTTGCAACAGAGTCTTTGAGCAATACCTGATGTTCCGTGGAGATTTTATTTCCAGAAGGTAGGAGTTGGTGCCCCTTCACGCTCTCTCTCCTGGGCTCCCAAAGTTTTAACCGTCTGCGTGGGATCTTATATGCAGACGAACTCCTCCTGCAGCGTCAAACTCCGCCCTCACTCGACCGGGAGGGGGAGGGTCAAAACTTGCAACAGAGTCTTTGAGCAATACCTGATGTTCCGTGGAGATTTTATTTCCAGAAGGTAGGAGTTGGTGCCCCTTCACGCTCTCTCTCCTGGGCTCCCAAAGTTTTAACCGTCTGCGTGGGATCTTATATGCAGACGAACTCCTCCTGCAGCGTCAAACTCTGCCCTCACTCGACCGGGAGGGGGGAGAGTCAAAACTTGCAATAGAGTCTTTGAGCAATACCTGATGTTCCGTGGAGATTTTATTTCCAGAAGGTAGGAGTTGGTGCCCCTTCACGCTCTCTCTCCTGGGCTCCCAAAGTTTTAACCGTCTGCGTGGGATCTTATATGCAGACGAACTCCTCCTGCAGCGTCAAACTCCGCCCTCACTCGACCGGGAGGGGGGAGGGTCAAAACTTGCAACAGAGTCTTTGAGCAATACCTGATGTTCCGTGGAGATTTTATTTCCAGAAGGTAGGAGTTGGTGCCCCTTCACGCTCTCTCTCCTGGGCTCCCAAAGTTTTAACCGTCTGCGTGGGATCTTATATGCAGACGAACTCCTCCTGCAGCGTCAAACTCCGCCCTCACTCGACCGGGAGGGGGGAGAGTCAAAACTTGCAACAGAGTCTTTGAGCAATACCTGATGTTCCGTGGAGATTTTATTTCCAGAAGGTAGGAGTTGGTGCCCCTTCACGCTCTCTCTCCTGGGCTCCCAAAGTTTTAACCGTCTGCGTGGGATCTTATATGCAGACGAACTCCTCCTGCAGCGTCAAACTCCGCCCTCACTCGACCGGGAGGGGGGAGGGTCAAAACTTGCAACAGAGTCTTTGAGCAATACCTGATGTTCCGTGGAGATTTTATTTCCAGAAGGTAGGAGTTGGTGCCCCTTCACGCTCTCTCTCCTGGGCTCCCCTAAATTAAATGTTTAAAAAAAAAACAAAAAACAGAATGAGGAGGGGGCTAGCACAGTAATTGTTTTGTATAGGGCAGCAAAAGCAAACAAGCGTGTGTGTGTGTGTGTGTGTGTGTGTGTGTGTGTGTTTCTTGCTCTCCCAATTCACGACAATCTCAGGGTGACTGAAAATCTAAAATTCCTAGTTATGGCAATTAGCATGCCAGCTACGACAAGCCCAGGAAGCTACAGACCAAGGGGGATTAATGGCGAAGCCCACGGAAGTGGAGGAGATTACAAAGCTAGAAGATAAGATCACCATTATGGACACTTCAGAGGAGATCCTAGAATCCAGCAAAGTTTTGACCTAAGAAACACTGCTCTGCCACAGGCAGCGAGCAAGACTACTTAGGAATTTTGCTATTGCAGTGAGGGAGAGGGGAACCCTACAATAGCACTGGGAGCGGAATGAAGTGATTTGTGGGGTTTTCATTTTTATTTTGAGAAGTTGTGCACTGAAACAGGCAGCTTAGAAGTTTCGTTATCGGACCGAGGAGGAGGACTCATTTTGCAAACGTGCCACTAGCCTCACGGAGGAGCTGAAACCCAGGGAATACTCCAGGTTCCAGCTCCCATCTGGATCACAGGCTGCCACAAGGAGCATAGTTATAGTGTGTGGGATCTGCGTGAGTGGATTTAGGAGTGTATGGATAGTTTGGGTAGACGTGGGTGTGTAGGGAGGAAGGGGTGTAAGTGGCAGGTGAATGCAGATATATGGAGAGTTGGGGTGGGTGTGTATGCATGGGGGTATGTGGCTGTTTGTGTGTGTGACTTTGGAAGTGTGGGGGAGGTGACTCTGAAGGTGCCATCTGTTGCTAGCTGCTTCAATTTTTTTTTATCCTGTCTCTATCTGCCTATGTTGATCTGTGGCAAACTGGAAAGCAGAGGTGAGAAGGAGGGGGCTCAGTTCTCTGATCTGAGGTTTCTGGTTTTCAAACTCATTCAAGATATTCACATTTTCATAGATATTTACTGTTAGTTGGGAATGTTAGATCATGATTGTAGATTAGACTATTAAGATCACAGAAGGAGATAAATGACAGTCTTCAGTATGATATCAGAACCCATCCTGCTGGCAATTAATGGAGGCGCACTAGGGACATAGGAGAAATAAGGGAAGAGAGACAGAGTGAAAGGAGTAAAGGGAGGAAGGAGGAGTGTGAAGCCATCAGGCCACTGAAAACAGGAGCTGCTCAATGCAGGAAATTGTGTTCTGGCGCCATCGCTACTGCTAAGTTATGCTTTCATAATTCTGCATTGAACCCAATGAGACTAGTGTAAATTAGAGATGTGAATCGTTTTCCATATCGTCTTAACGATAGAAATCGTGTGGCAGGAGAAGAAAATCGTGTTCGGCACGATTATTTCGTTGAAAAATCGTTAAAAATTGTTTTTTCCGATTAGTGCGCACTAACTCCCCGTTAGTGCGCACTAACTCGAGTTAGTGCGCACTAACTCAAAATGATACAAATAGACACTTTCCAGGTCACTGAAGGTCAGTTAGGAATGAATATGTGTTCCTATTGGCTGGCAGCCCTCTTATCTATTGATGTTACCAAGGTTACCACTGAGGTGATGGTTGGGGGGATGGGAAATGGAACTGGAAACTCATGAACACCAACAGAAAATGAAACAAAGTGTTCACACTTCCCAGGTCAGTAAAGGTCACTTAGGAATGAATATGTATTCCTATTGGCTGGCTGTGCTCTTATCTATTGATGTTACCAAGGTTACCACTGAGGTAATGGTTGGGGGGATGTGAAATGGAAACAGTTGGAAGCTTGACATGTGATGATCAGCACTCACGTGACTAGAACTTCTTTGTTTATTATTTTTGTTAGCAGACACGTGCATGTTGAATTTGCCAATCACTGTGCATTTTAGAAAGGTGGTCCTGGCTGGAACTGTACACAGTTCAAATATATGTAATTGATTGTTGGTAAGTGTATTTTTTAAGTAGCCACACTGGCACAAGTATGTTTACTTTTCCTCCTACTTAACTCACTAGCTCAGCTTTGTAAGAAGGGCTTCTCTGCTTGAGTGAGGGTCAGGCAGCTCCCCCCTGTCTGTGAAGCCAGCCTCTCACTAGTAATGCAGGGAGGGAGCTGTCTCAGACTTCACCATCCTCCCCCCCCCCCCCCTCACCCACACACCATTCACTAGCTGGGACATGGGGGAAGTCAGGAGTGAGGGTTAGGTAGCTCCCCCCTGTCTGTGAAGCCAGCCTCTCACTAGTAATGCAGGGAGGGAGCTGTCTCAGACTTCACCATCCTCCCCCCCCCCTCACCCACACACCATTCACTAGCTGGGATATGGGGGAAGTCAGGAGTGAGGGTCAGGCAGCTCCCCCCTGTCTGTGAAGCCAGCCTCTCACTAGTAATGCAGGGAGGGAGCTGTCTCAGACTTCACCATCCTCCCCCCCCCCCCTCACCCACACACCATTCACTAGCTGGGATATGGGGGAAGTCAGGAGTGAGGGTCAGGCAGCTCCCCCCTGTCAGTGAAGCCAGCCTCTCACTAGTAATGCAGGGAGGGAGCTGTCTCAGACTTCACCATCCTCCCCCCCCCCCCACCCACACACCATTCACTAGCTGGGACATGGGGGAAGTCAGGAGTGAGGGTCAGGCAGCTCCCCCCTGTCTGTGAAGCCAGCCTCTCACTAGTAATGCAGGGAGGGAGCTGTCTCAGACTTCACCATCCCCCCCCCCCCCCCTTACCCACACACCATTCACTAGCTGGGACATGGGGGAAGTCAGGAGTGAGGGTCAGGCAGCTCCCCCCTGTCTGTGAAGCCAGCCTCTCACTAGTAATGCAGGGAGGGAGCTGTCTCAGACTTCACCATCCTCCCCCCCCCCCCTCACCCACACACCATTCACTAGCTGGGACATGGGGGAAGTCAGGAGTGAGGGTCAGGCAGCTCCCCCCTGTCTGTGAAGCCAGCCTCTCACTAGTAATGCAGGGAGGGAGCTGTCTCAGACTTCACCATCCTCCCCCCCCCCCCCCCAGACACCATTCACTAGCTGGGACATGGGGGAAGTCAGGAGTGAGGGTCAGGCAGCTCCCCCCTGTCTGTGAAGCCAGCCTCTCACTAGTAATGCAGGGAGGGAGCTGTCTCAGACTTCACCATCCTCCTCCCCCCCCCTCACCCACACACCATTCACTAGCTGGGACATGGGGGAAGTCAGGAGTGAGGGTCAGGCAGCTCCCCCCTGTCTGTGAAGCCAGCCTCTCACTAGTAATGCAGGGAGGGAGCTGTCTCAGACTTCACCATCCTCCCCCCCCCCCCTCACCCACACACCATTCACTAGCTGGGACATGGGGGAAGTCAGGAGTGAGGGTCAGGCAGCTCCCCCCTGTCTGTGAAGCCAGCCTCTCACTAGTAATGCAGGGAGGGAGCTGTCTCAGACTTCACCATCCTCCCCCCCCCCCCTCACCCACACACCATTCACTAGCTGGGACATGGGGGAAGTCAGGAGTGAGGGTCAGGCAGCTCCCCCCTGTCTGTGAAGCCAGCCTCTCACTAGTAATGCAGGGAGGGAGCTGTCTCAGACTTCACCATCCTCCTCCCCCCCCCCTCACCCACACACCATTCACTAGCTGGGACATGGGGGAAGTCAGGAGTGAGGGTCAGGCAGCTCCCCCCTGTCTGTGAAGCCAGCCTCTCACTAGTAATGCAGGGAGGGAGCTGTCTCAGACTTCACCATCCTCCCCCCCCCCCTCACCCACACACCATTCACTAGCTGGGACATGGGGGAAGTCAGGAGTGAGGGTCAGGCAGCTCCCCCCTGTCTGTGAAGCCAGCCTCTCACTAGTAATGCAGGGAGGGAGCTGTCTCAGACTTCACCATCCTCCCCCCCCCCCCCCACCCACACACCATTCACTAGCTGGGACATGGGGGAAGTCAGGAGTGAGGGTCAGGCAGCTCCCCCCTGTCTGTGAAGCCAGCCTCTCACAAGTAATGCAGGGAGGGAGCTGTCTCAGACTTCACCATCCTCCTCCCCCCCCCCACCCACACACCATTCACTAGCTGGGACATGGGGGAAGTCAGGAGTGAGGGTCAGGCAGCTCCCCCCTGTCTGTGAAGCCAGCCTCTCACTAGTAATGCAGGGAGGGAGCTGTCTCAGACTTCACCATCCCCCCCCCCCCCCCCTCACCCACACACCATTCACTAGCTGGGACATGGGGGGAAGTCAGGAGTGAGGGTCAGGCAGCTCCCCCCTGTCTGTGAAGCCAGCCTCTCACTAGTAATGCAGGGAGGGAGCTGTCTCAGACTTCACCATCCTCCCCCCCCCCCACCCACACACCATTCACTAGCTGGGACATGGGGGAAGTCAGGAGTGAGGGTCAGGCAGCTCCCCCCTGTCTGTGAAGCCAGCCTCTCACAAGTAATGCAGGGAGGGAGCTGTCTCAGACTTCACCATCCTCCTCCCCCCCCTCACCCACACACCATTCACTAGCTGGGACATGGGGGAAGTCAGGAGTGAGGGTCAGGCAGCTCCCCCCTGTCTGTGAAGCCAGCCTCTCACTAGTAATGCAGGGAGGGAGCTGTCTCAGACTTCACCATCCTCCCCCCCCCCTCACCCACACACCATTCACTAGCTGGGATATGGGGGAAGTCAGGAGTGAGGGTCAGGCAGCTCCCCCCTGTCTGTGAAGCCAGCCTCTCACTAGTAATGCAGGGAGGGAGCTGTCTCAGACTTCACCATCCTCCCCCCCCCCTCACCCACACACCATTCACTAGCTGGGACATGGGGGAAGTCAGGAGTGAGGGTCAGGCAGCTCCCCCCTGTCTGTGAAGCCAGCCTCTCACTAGTAATGCAGGGAGGGAGCTGTCTCAGACTTCACCATCCTCCCCCCCCCCTCACCCACACACCATTCACTAGCTGGGACATGGGGGAAGTCAGGAGTGAGGGTCAGGCAGCTCCCCCCTGTCTGTGAAGCCAGCCTCTCACTAGTAATGCAGGGAGGGAGCTGTCTCAGACTTCACCATCCTCCCCCCCCCCCTCACCCACACGCCATTCACTAGCTGGGACATGGGGGAAGTCAGGAGTGAGGGTCAGGCAGCTCCCCCCTGTCTGTGAAGCCAGCCTCTCACTAGTAATGCAGGGAGGGAGCTGTCTCAGACTTCACCATCCTCCCCCCCCCCCCTCACCCACACACCATTCACTAGCTGGGACATGGGGGAAGTCAGGAGTGAGGGTCAGGCAGCTCCCCCCTGTCTGTGAAGCCAGCCTCTCCCTAGTAATGCAGGGAGGGAGCTGTCTCAGACTTCACCATCCTCCTCCCCCCCCCCTCACCCACACACCATTCACTAGCTGGGACATGGGGGAAGTCAGGAGTGAGGGTCAGGCAGCTCCCCCCTGTCTGTGAAGCCAGCCTCTCACTAGTAATGCAGGGAGGGAGCTGTCTCAGACTTCACCATCCTCCCCCCCCCTCACCCACACACCATTCACTAGCTGGGACATGGGGGAAGTCAGGAGTGAGGGTCAGGCAGCTCCCCCCTGTCTGTGAAGCCAGCCTCTCACTAGTAATGCAGGGAGGGAGCTGTCTCAGACTTCACCATCCTCCCCCCCCCCCACCCCTCACCCACACACCATTCACTAGCTGGGACATGGGGGAAGTCAGGAGTGAGGGTCAGGCAGCTCCCCCCTGTCTGTGAAGCCAGCCTCTCACTAGTAATGCAGGGAGGGAGCTGTCTCAGACTGGTATCAGGGTTAGGGCACTGTGTGCAGGAAGATCACAACACTCCTGGTATTAATAGGGATAGGGCACTGTAAGAGATGACTGTAGTAGATTGAATAAAGATCTGATGTTTCTGCTCTCCTCACACCAAACAAAAACAACACACAAGCAGAGAAGCCCTTCTTACAAAGCTGAGCTAGTGAGTTAAGTAGGAGGAAAAGTAAACATACTTGTGCCAGTGTGGCTACTTAAAAAATACACTTACCAACAATCAATTACATATATTTGAACTGTGTACAGTTCCAGCCAGGACCACCTTTCTAAAATGCACAGTGATTGGCAAATTCAACATGCACTAGCATTTCAGGTGCCTGCTAACAAAAATAATAAACAAACAAGTTCTAGTCACGTAAGTGCTGATCATTACATTACTTTTTTTGTCAAGCTTCCAACTGTTTCCATTTCACATCCCCCCAACCATTACCTCAGTGTTAGCCTTGGTAACATCAATAGATAAGAGCACAGCCAGCCAATAGGAATACATACATACATATTCATTCCTAAGTGACCTTTACTGACCTGGGAAGTGTGAACACTTTGTTTCATTTTCTGAGGGTGTTCGTTAGTTTCCAGTTCCATTTCCCATCCCCCCAACCATCACCTCAGTGGTAACCTTGGTAACATCAATAGATAAGAGGGCAGCCAGCCAATAGGAACACATATTCATTCCTAACTGACCTTCAGTGACCTGGAAAGTGTTTATTTGTATCATTTTCAGTTAGTGCGCACTAAATCGAGTTAGTGCGCACTAACGGGGAGTTAGTGCGCACTAACTCCCGTTAGTGCGCACTAACACGATTTAACGATTTTTAACGATAAATCGTTAGAATTTCTATTGTATCGTGTTCTATAACGATTTAAGACGATATAAACATTATCGGACGATAATTTTAATCGTTGAAAAACGATTCACATCCCTAGTGTAAATCAGTGTCCTGTAGAAAGCATTTCTTAATTTAAATGCTTTGTCATTCCATAAGGTTAATTCTGGGAATAAATGGATACCAAACAGAGCCTTGCAATTTTGCCAATTTCTTTTTTCTTTCTTTCTTTCTTTTTTTTTTTTAAAGTATTATCCCAGGACAAGCAGGATGATAGTCCTCACATTTGGGTGACATCATCAGATGGAGCCCTGGTACGGAAAACTTCTGTCAAAAGTTTCTATAAACTTTTGGCTGGCACACTGAGCATGCCCAGCATGCCATGATATTCTCAGCCACAGGGGTCTCCCTTCAGTCTTCTTTTTTCCGCTCTGCCAGTAAGCACAGCGGTTAGGAGCTCTTTGAGAAATCTTAACATTTTTTCCACACGGAAAGATTTTAACTTTTACTTCAAAAACACTTTTCCCTGCACAGGTCTCCCTCCGCGTGCGTATATTCGACGTTCGGTGAGTACTATGCCCTATTTTTTTCAGTCAGTTCCTGTCACCCTTCTGGCTGCCAACCGACTGCGGCCTTCCCTTTCCCTATTTTTTCAGTTAGCTATATATAGCCTGCAAGTGTCCCTCTTTGACACTCTGCTTGGTTAATAGCGCTAGTGGGACAGGGACTTCCATGGTTTCCGTTGCCGCCAGGGCCCCTGTAGATTCAGGTCCTTTGATTTCCTCGGTACCCTCACGCAATCAATGCCCCATTGCTACCATCGGTACCCCCTTCACACCGCCCCGGATTCTAGATGCCATCGGTACCCCTCCCCCCGCGGTACCTTGATGCCATCCTCCTTCCATAGTTTTTATCAGTGCTGTCCATGTTTTTCATCCATGGCACTGATTTTTTCTTGGGTTCCATCGGTGCTATCACTGCCCAAATGGATGCCATCAACGCACACCCTTGTCTTGTCGCTGCCATCTATATTCGGGTCGATGTCACCATCGCCCAGGGCACTTCCATCGATGCCAGGGTCATTTCATCAATGCCATCCTTTATTTTATGGATGCCATTGGTGCCCAAGACTTTTCCATCGATGTTCAAGTCCTTTCCATCGATGAGCCAGGTCTGTTCCATCGATGGTCATCCATGCCAGGTCGATTCCATCGATGGACAATGGACATCGATGTCAGGGTCCATTCCATCGATGGGCATCGATGCCCAGGTGGTTTCCATCGATGGGCATCGATGCCAGGTGGTTTCCATTGATGCCAGGTGGTTGCCATCGATGGCCATCGATGCCCATGCCGATTCCATCGATGGGCATCCATGCCAGGTCGATTCCATCAATGGGCATCCATGCCAATATCATTTCCATGGATGCCATCGATGCCAATGCCAATTCCATGGATGAAGTCAGTGCCAAAGTGGATTCCATCGATGCCAATGTCAATTCCATTGGTGGGGTCCATGTCAACATCGATTCCCTCTGTGCCCTTGTCGGTGCCATTGATGCCCATGTCTGTGGCACAGATGCCATGCATACCATTGCTGCCCGAGTCGATCCAATTGATACCGTCAACATCCGTGGTCCATACCATCCATGCCCATGGCAAAGCCACCAATGCTGTCGCTGCCCACCTTCATACATTGATGCCCTCGACGCCCATGTCTGTTCCATCAGTGTCTTCGACATTCCGATGGAACAGTCAATGCCGGCATCATTTTTCGATACCAACCATGTTTTTTCGACTATTCGATGCCACATCGTTCCCATAGATACCTAAGCCGATGCCGTCAGTGCTCCATCACTGTCATCATTGCTCTGGCTGAGTCATCGATGTTTTTTCATATACATTTTTGACGATACCCTCGAGGCCGCTTCGGCTGCCATCGACACTGTCAATACCGACATAGCACCACCACGTAGTGCCCTCGCCTGAACACAGTGCTCCATGCTTTGGTTTCTTATTAAAGCCCCATATTAGCCTATGACACTGCATAGTACCAGGAGCAGAGCAGGCATGCTGACAGTCCGTCATCAATCACCAAGACAGTGAGGGCTTCCATCTCGGTGCTGGGGAAAGACCGGGCCGAGCACCATGGCAAGCATTGTCACCGACACGGAGACCATCCGCCATAGACGCCATCCAGCATATCGGTGCTATCCTTCTCCATGCTGGACAATGCTCGGGCCGAGCAATATCACCACTGCCATCGGCACTGTTCCGCACAGTTTTGGCAGTCCTTGCTGCTCCAGAAACACTGGATCGAGGTCCGAAGAATTCTGCACTGGCGTCACGACACATCGAGCCGCTGCGACGAGGATCGGGATCACAAGCTTGTTAATTGGCTCCTCTGTTCCCAGGCATGCCCCACCATCATCGGTGCGGGATTGTGGCCCTCCGCTAATTACGGTATAAGCGCCACCCACGCCCAGCCTATCTCCTCTATATCTGCGCCACCATACCAGGTATCAGAGTTGAGACGGACGTTTATGTCCACAGGCTACTCCGGAAATCCATGGAGCCAGCAATCTTCACTGGCTCGTCCTTCGGCGATCCATGTCAGATTGGAAGTACGCGCTTCTGCGGCATTCCCATTGAGATGTGTTCTCTAATTCGAGCCATATGGTTCGAAAAGTTCTAGGTCATGTACCATCTAAGAACCGTATTAGTGTCACATATTGCTATGCCAGCTATGTCAGCCACAATACCAAGATAACCTCTCTATCATTTCTTTGGGATTGCATCAGGGAACCCTCCCTTCTTCAGCAACAAGGTTCTGTACTGATTAATGCTCTGGCTTCTGGTTCCTGCTTTGGAACCAAAGCTCCAGGTGTATTCGCTGATCTGCTAAACACGAGCTCTAGCAAATACTGCCTCAAGTGCAAGTCTACCTCAACGCCTGATATCAGGCCTCGATGTCTCCTTGTACAGCACACAGAAATGCGGGTAAGACTTTGCCGCTCACATTCCCGTGGGAAGTTACATGATATCCAGATTACATCAGCCCCTCCAGTTGGACACCTCCTGGTCTCCCAGCTGGCTGGATATCAGAGCAGCCACCCCACCTTGTACCAAGGTTTCCGGTACACTCCCCCAGATGCTACAAAGCGCAGAGTGGCGAAGGAGGGGGGGTTGGGGAGTTTTAATTACACTATTCTTTCTTTCAACAGAAAGTAGTTACTCTCCGCACATCCTGCACCTCAGAAATACTAACTTTCTTCAGAAGGCACAGGTAAAATGGTATCTCTTGTTACCATGCTTCCATATTGCAGTAAGTACGTTACCTCTAATCTCCACGTTTTTCCTTGCATAGACAGCTGCATAACCACAGTCACTCCACGCAAGGAGCTCTCACTTCTTCATGCTCACTATACATTTATTAACTGGGATTACTGTCACTGCCATAAATCCCTTAAACAATACTTCTGGACACCACAGTCATATGACCTTCCTGTCCAGCATACGCGCAGACATTCTAATAAATTCTTACATGTCCATGAGCGCTTTTTTCCATAACCTCAGCCCCTCGATTCTTCATTGTCGGGCCATGGGGTTTTTCTACTATGCATTTTTCCTCATAGATCCAAAACTGCTATGGGTTAGATTCAGTGAAATTCCATCATCCATATTGCAGATCTAGAACCAAAACCTAGTCTGATCCTGCTCATGCTCGCATTTACTCAGGGTTATAAGTTTGACCTAAAAACTTCTCAACCCAATATGCGTCTACTCCGTTCCGGGCACAGTTTCACATAAACTTCCTGGGTCTTGTGCCCATGAGTTATACTCTTATACCTTCCAATACTGCCTCTGCAACAAATCTTGTGCATACAGACAGACAGCATAGGAACAATGTGTTTTCCAACACACAACCACACACAACATCTTAGCTGCTCAGCAAGGAAGCTGCGCAGCTCTACCCTTGGCCCTTGCTCACTCAATGCATCCTCTGGCCAATTATCTAAGACATTTACTAAACACACTAGCAGACCTTCTCCATATAGGTGTCCATCCTCTCGAATGGTCTTGGACTACATGTGTAGCAAGAGAAATCTTCTAGCGCTGAGGTCAACTGAACTTGCCCTCTGCGTCCGAATCGAACCATACGATACACAGATTCTACTCCCTACACGCTTCTAATGCGTTCCCATGGACGCCTTTCTTCCATCAAGGGCCTCTTAAATGTGTCTCTTCCACTGCCTCTCATAGCCAGCACTCATCTACTGCTGAACCGGGATGGGGTTTACTGTTCCTCAGACCCACATCCTGGCCGACACCAGTATGCTTCCCATAAATCATAGCCAAAACTCTCGTAAAGCTACAACAGGACAGAGGAACAATGATCCTCATAGCCCCGTACTAGCCTCCACAAGTATGGTTTCCCATTAGAGATGTGAATCGTGTCCTCGATCGTCTTAACGATCAATTTCGGCTGGGAGGGGGAGGGAATCGTATTGTTGCCGTTTGGGGGGGTAAAATATCGTGATATATCGTTAAAATCGTTAAAACCCGCTAAAACCCACCCCCGACCCTTTAAATTAAATCCCCCACCCTCCCGAACCCCCCCCAAATGACTTAAATTACCTGGTGGTCCAGCGGCGGTCCGGAACGGCAGCGGTCCGGAACGGGCTCCTGCTACTGAATCTTGTTGTCTTCGGCCGGCGCCATTTTCCAAAATGGCGCCGAAAAATGGCGGCGGCCATAGACCAACAGGATTCCACGGCAGGAGGTCCTTCCGGACCCCCGCTGGACTTTTGGCAAGTCTTGTGGGGGTCAGGAGGCCCCCCCAAGCTGGCCAAAAGTTCCTGGAGGTCCAGCGGGGGTCAGGGAGCGATTTCCCGCCGCGAATCGTTTTCCGTACGGAAAATGGCGCCGGCAGGAGATCGACTGCAGGAGGTCGTTCAGCGAGGGTTCTGGCGCCTCGCTGAACGACCTCCTGCCGTGGAATCCTGTTGGTCTATGGCCGCCGCCATTTTTCGGCGCCATTTTGGAAAATGGCGCCGGCCGAAGACAACAAGATTCAGTAGCAGGAGCCCGTTCCGGACCGCTGCCATTCCGGACCCCCAGGTAATTTAAGTCATTTGGGGGGGGGGGGGGTTCGGGAGGGTGGGGGATTGAAGGAGGTAGGATTTGGCAAGGAAATGTTTAAGTTATTTGGGGGGGGGGGGTTTGGGAGGGTGGGGGATTTAATTTAAAGGATCGGGGGTGGGTTTTAGTGTGCCGGCTCACGATTCTAACGATTTATAACGATAAATCGTTAGAATCTCTATTGTATTGTGTTCCATAACGGTTTAAGACGATATTAAAATTATCGGACGATAATTTTAATCGTCCTAAAACGATTCACATCCCTATTTCCCATACTCCTCAACTTCTCAATCAGAGAACCAATTCACCTGGGCACAGCGCCCACTCTCTTAACTCAGAATCAGGGCAAGTTGCATCATTCCAACCTGACAACTCTTGCCCTGACAACTTGGATGTTGAAATTCTGCAACCATTTAATCTTTCAACACAAGACTCTAAAGTTCTCGTAGCTTCATGAAAGCCTTCCACATGTAAATCTTACCACTTTAAGGGGACTAGATTTACCAAGTGGTACACACAAAAAGCTTTTGATCTTTTCTCTTGCCCCACTCCTTCTTTTCTAAATTACCTATGCCACCTTTCAGATTCTGGTCTCCAGACATCCTCTGTAAGGTTATACCTAAGTGCCATAGTGGCATACCACAAGGGAATAGGGGAGGCACCAATAACAGCGCAACCCCTACTAAGTAGGTTTATGAGAGGCTTACTTCTCCTTAAGCCTCCCATTCGACTGCCGGTCACTGACTGGGACCTAACTATAGAACTGATGAGACTCATGTGGTCACCGTTTGAGCCTCTACATTCCTGTGATAAAAAATTTCTTACATTGAAAGTAATTTTCTTAGTAGCCATTACATCGGTTAGGAGGGTCAGTGAGTTGCAAGCTCTCATCACATACTCACCCTACACAAGGTTCCTGCATGACAGAGTAGTCCTTCGCACTCACCCCAAATTCCTACCAAAACTAGTAACGGATTTTCACATCAATCGGTCGTCTTGCCTACTTTCTTTCCAAGACCTCACTCTCAACAGGGAGAGAGAGAGTCCTACACACATTAGACTGTAAACGTGTGCTAGCCTTTTACCTGAACCGCACGGCGGTCCATAGGAAATCCACCCAACTCTTTGTTTCTTTTGACAAAAATAAACCAGGAGTTGCGGTAAGAAAACAGACTCTCTCCAACTGGCTAGCAGACTGTATTGAATTCTGTTATGAAAAAGCAAACATTCCTCTCCAGGGGCGAGTAAAAGCACATTCAGTAAGGGCTATGTCTACATTAGTAGCACACTATCGTTCAGTGCCCATTCTAGACATATGTAAAGCTGCAACATGGAATTCCCTTCACACCTTTGCAGCTCATTATTGTTTGGACAAAGAAGGACAACAAGATTCAACCTTTGGACAATCTATCTTAAAGAACTTATTTTCAGTATAACTCCAACTCCTTCTACATCCACCCTGCTGTGATTTCAGGCTGCCTCAGTTTTTCCAGCAGTACACCTGTTGTTGTGCTTCTTGCACCAGTTGTCTGCTGCTGGTAGAATATAAAAATGACTCAGCCTATAGCTTGCTAATCACCCATATGTGAGGACTATCATCCTGCTTGTCCTGGGATAAAGCAAAATTGCTTACCTTGTAATAGGTGTTATCCCAGGACAGCAGGATGTAGTCCTCACAGAACCCACCCGCCACCCTGCGGTCAGATACGTTTTATTATTATTTTATTTTTTTGGCTTACGCAAATGCTACAAACAAGACTGAAGGGAGACCCCTGTGGCTGAGAATATCATGGCATGCTGGGCATGCTCTATGTGCCAGCCAAAAGTTTATAGAAACTTTTGACAGACGTTTTCCGTACCAGGGCTCCATCTGATGATGTCACCCATATGTGAGGACTACATCCTGCTGTCCTGGGATAACACCGAATACCAAGGTAAGCAATTTTGCTTAAGGGGAAATGCTTATAGCAAGGGAAAAGCAAATTTTCTTCCAAAAGATAAAAAAAACATGTAATCAGCTCCTGTTTATGGTAGGCTAATGAAGGTCGGTACATCTCTTTAGAGTCCACGAAAAAAGACTTGATCTTAGCAAGGGTTCCTATTGACTGGAAACCAGAGCTGTGCTATTTTCTAGACAACACTGCCCCCATGAGGGCAATTCAAAAAGAGGATAAATTAATTATCTTCATTCAAGATGCTGTTTGAATTTGAACTCACAAATGGCATACATTCCCTTCAGAGCTCAGGTAAGAGCTGTATTATGTATTCATCACTCCAGCCAATAAAAGGCAGAGCGAGAGAGGGAAAAAGAAATGGGAATGAAATAATTCCTGAATCTGTCTTTCAGCTGAGTGAAGAAATAAAAAGGAGGCTAGTTTCCTTGCTGTAGGAAATGTGCCTTTTGGCTGCTCCCTTAGCAGAAAGAAGCATAGATTTTTTTGTGTCTTTTAGCCTGAGAAATTAATGTGATTTTTCTTAGATAAATTTTGTATGGTTTTTTTTTTCTAGTTATCGTTTAGAAAATTAGTCTGTTCCTTACACAGTATTAGTATTAGGCCAACAATTTTAGGGGAATAATCAGAAAACCTGTTGCAATTTTATTCAGAATAGAGGGAAGTTTTATTTGGTGAGGTTGGACATTTTTCCATGAGGCAAAATTTGAGCCTCTGAACCATGTGAAGCACTTCAAGTCATTGCAGATTATTCAATCACCCAATTAGAGCAACTGGGATTGCAGAGAAATTCATCTCATCTAGAGTATGCAAAAATCATGTGAGATTGAAGTGAAAAGTCGCATGCTAATATTCTGGCCACAGTTTAGATGGGACGTGCTTGACTTAGAAACTGAGAGAAACGGTTTGTGTGTGTGTGTGTGTGGGGGGGGGGGGGTTTCTGTTGAAGATTTACAAAAAGCTAATTTCCCTATCTTTTCCAATGCTAATAAATTGATTTATTATAATGCCATGAGTTTGTCTCCCATAACATGAGTCTATATTTGTTATGTAAATGCGCATGCACTGATTTTGCTTCTATTGTTCATAATAGGAATAATTTGTTTTTTTTTTTTTCCTGCTCTAGCCTCTCCTCCCTGTCCTTTTAGTTGTGTTACACATGCCATTTCTAACTCTCACAGCTGAGAGGTAGAGTTATTTACCTTGCTCTTCCTATATGTGGGGCTTTAGACCAGGATTATCTGTCTGGCAGCAGCAGGAAGCAGTGATGGACGAATGCAGTTTCCTGAAGCTCCTCTGTTAGAACTGTGGGACAGTTTAGGGGGATGCACCGGATACATGGGCACAGCTCAGGAGAGAAAAGAGAGTAATAACCAGGAAGAAAGAGACTGGCTGGAATGAGCAAGAACAAACAGAAAGTGAGTGGAGAAAATGTCCAAAACTTCACAAAAAGAGAAAACAAGAGAATAAAAGTACAATAAAATGTAAAAAGAATGGAGATATGAAGAAATAATGAAGCTACTAGCTAGCCATGGCGCGGAACAAGTGATGCAAAGTTTCTGATGTGGCTCATTTTACATGTTGGCTGCCACCAATTCATGAGCCCCTATGTACTAGACCAGTTGCAGCAATAGCAGCTCCACCAGTGGAGAACAGAGAGAAAAGAAGACAAAAAGAGAGGAAAAGAACAGAAAGAAGCAATACGAATAAACTGATGCCAAAACAGAGAGGTTAAAAAAGACATCATTGTTATATAATGTTTTTCCAGCAGGAGAGTTCAAAGCATGTTACAATACAGTTTTGCATTTAAAATAAGCATTAAGTTCATCAGTGAAAAAAATACAGCAGGTATAGAATTACAGTTTGGGGTAATAGATATTATAGAATATACAGATATATTGGCAAAGCACAGACTGTAGAAGAGTATTGGCTCTGACAGTGATTGAGCATTATACAAGTAGTCAGAACAGGTGTTGAGAGCATTTGAAGGGAATATTATGGCTGGTGGTTTGGAGAGGGTTAGCAATAAGTGGTGGGCATATTCTGTTGTGGCTCATAGAGAGGTCTAGTTTGGAATGTTAGGGTATTGAATTCTGGCTGGGAGTTGGAATTCAGGGTTTTGGTTGTGTGCCAAAGGCTGCTACAAATAGCCAAGCTTTCGATATCTTTCTAAAGATGAGGAGGCCAGATGTGAGTCTGACATCTAGTAGTAGGAAGTTCTAGAGGGTGGGGATTGATCCAGTGAATGTTCTCTCTCTCATGTTCATGAATCACATTTCCTTGTGGGCAGAAACTATTAGGCAGGCTTGGGATCGTGATCGAGAGGTGAGCTGGTTGTTGAAGTAGAGTGGTACTAAACTCCTCAGGACCTTGAAAGTCAGGACCAGAATTTAGAAAATGTTGCAGTAATATACTGGCAACCAGTACAGAGCTCTTTAGGAGTGCAGTCATCTGGTCAAACTTACTGGCATTTAGTGTAGTCCATTCTGCCAAGTTTTAGATGAGCTGTAGCTGATGGCTTAGCCTTTTAGGCATATAGATGGAGTTGCTGTAGTCTAGGCAAGAGATTATATAGGCTTGGATCACTATTGCAAAGGCCAGCCCATCAAAGAAAGGGCAGAGGTAGAGTACTTGGTGCAACTGGAAGAAGGCTGATTTTGCTACTGATGATATTTGGGCTTGGTGGCTGAAAGGTAAGGTTGACTCTTCTGTGGAAACTCTGGCTTGGAAGTGACTATAGTCCTTTTCACCGATCCATTGTACCGCTATCTTTTGAGCGTTCAATTTGAATTTGTTGTGGTGAAGCCAGCTTGAGATTTTTTTTTGAGGCAGTTTAGATTAGTGATTCTTGTTTAGGGTCAAGACCTAATGAAAATAAAATATTCTTACATGAATTAATTGGCATAGATTTGAATTATTTTATGGGTATTTCATGCATTTTATCACATTTCATAAATATTTTTAGAAAATTTTTTTTCCAGTGTATAAGTAGCACCCCTGTATAAACAGCTATTCTTAAGAAAGTTTGTACACAAGTTGCACCTTTATATAAGACGCATCTGGTCGTACAGAGATTGATGCATTTCTGCTATGTCCTACGCTGTGCCTTGATATCACTGCCTAATCAGATTCAGAAAGTCTTAATCTTCCATATCACTCAGAAAGAGACAGCAGCTGCGTAGGGTGAGAATTGTAATCACGGTTATGGCACTCGGGAGGATCAGGCATACTAGGAGAGTGCTGAAAGTAAGTCCGCTTAGTGGTATTCGAGAGGCGGCACAGAGAGTTGCGGTCATAGATAATATCATGGATTCTCTTATGGTAAAGAAACACTGGAGGCCACACGCAGGAGAGAGGGAGAGAGAAAGAGATCTGGCGATATTTAGAAAAAACAGCATATAAGCTGAACCGTTGTATAAGATGCACTGATAAAAATTTGAAAAAAAAGTGATTTATACACTGGAGAATGCGGTAATCAGAACCTTATTGTGTTCCAAACCTTTATTAACCAAGTGTCAAAATCTTTTTGTTCTCTCATGTCCAATACTAAAATAAAATAAATTAGTACAACATTGTACTAACTCTAGTCGAGAGCATTCCAAACCTCTCCTGGTGACCCCACAGCCAGTCAGGTTTTCAAGATATCAACGACTGTGCATATTCTGAGTTTCGTGCATGCTAATTTTTCTCATGTATAGTCATTGTGGATATCTAAAACCCTAACTGGTGACGAGATCCCCGAGACAGGTTTGGGAAGCCCTGAACTCTAATACAGATCACAGATCTGGCTGAAGTGCTGACTGTGGTGTATTTGTAGAGAAGAACAGCTGTCCAAGACATATTTTCAGAAGACTGTCAAACTGGAGTGAATTTTTTTAAATCGTATTTTCTTTTATTTGCAAGTTCCTAGTAGCAAGGTATGGAATGATGCATTTTCAAATGAATACATTTTCCAGCAGACTCCCATCACCATCAGCAAAGTTTCAGCCTTCCAAGTTGTCTGTTGTGACCCAGATTGACCCTGTGTCTAATTTTTCAGTCCTGTTTTCCTACCCACGCTTCTTGAAAATATTTCTACAGGTGATTCTTTGAGTAATTTAGACCAACAAAATGTTGCAAAACCAGATATTGTTATCTTTTTTCACAGAGTGGGAAGGGACAGCACAGAGGAGGAGTCACGGAACCATTGAAAAACAAGCACTATCAGAGCAGTTATCAATAACAGTGGTGTATTATGGCATGGTATGGTAAACTATAATCCTCTGTATTACTACTCAGAACTTCTGGGTAATTACAGGAAATTTGGACTTGGTGGTCTTCTGATCTTCTTTTAACCTGACTTTGTAATAATGTGATAATATTTCTCAGATGTTTGGTTGCTCATATTCACTCAATTGAATTCCTATATAGTTTAATAGGTAGTCCCATACCATGCCTGATCATTTACCAAATAGCTCCCTAGTGTTTGGTTTTCTGGAAAATTTTTCCCATCAAAGCAACATGGAAGGAATTTTTTTGAACAGTGAAACCCTTGACTGTCACAGTCCCTTTAGTATTTCATATCCCTGAGGGGAAAAGCAAAATTATTGGGCAAGTTCACAATTTGTATCTCAGTGGGTTCAGTGAACATTAATTTATGTATAGTGAGAGCAGTTGGAAGTTGCAAATAAAAATATTAAGTTAAAAATTAACACTATGACGGGGAAAAGTCAAGATGTTGGCGTAAGGTGGCCACAGAACTGTGCTGGGCTACATTATTCTTTTTACCTTGTTTCTTCTTTGACAATGCCTCCAGTGAGGAAGAGGAAGGTACAAGGTTTATCTTTTTGAGGTTCCCCTTCCCCATGCCCAGTGTTTTATTGTTGACTTCATGGCTTAAGTTTCTAAAGTAAGGGACATGAAACCTGTTGCTGATATTGGTGGGGGAGCACCGGTTTCACCTGAGGAGGAGGTATCTCTTAGTCCCTTGGATCTTCATCTACTGCTGGCTGAATGGAGCTGCCTTCCTGCTAATGTCCCACATCGATGAGGTCATCAGTGTTGACACACTGGAAGGAGCTGCAGAAGGTGGGGGCTCCAGGTTGAATGCTTTTCCATTGGCATTTTCGAGTTAAGAAGTGGAGGCTTTGGGTCAACATCCGGACATACAGATGAGGGAATTTCTTCTCAAGCCAATGATGTTTCCCTCCAGGAACTGCCCCAGTCTTTGGTTAATTCCATCTCTGGTGAAAGTTTTTCCTCCTTGATTAAGCCAGCTGTTGTGACTCTTAACTTCTTGTGGGAGCTGATAGTTATCTTTGATATTTCTCTCCCGGACTGTTAAAGCAGGGTTAATCAGATTTCTGGAAGATTGGAAATCCCAACCCAGAGTTAGGAGGGGCAATTGTAAGAATAATTTGGGAGAAACCAAGCTCTGGAGAGCAATGTAAAACTTATCCAATCTGTTAACACTGCAGTTATGCAGGATTGGGGGAGGAGGGGGGTGGGGGTTTCTTTCAAGAAGAATGGAGTTTATTGAAAATCAATTGAGCCATTTAAACTTCCGCTTTTTTAATTTTCTTAGAGTTATAGGGGAATTGCTATCCCTCCTTTCAATAAGATGCATTTCTTTGCCTTCTGGAACATGCTTAAGGGTGTTACAGGATAGGTCTGTGTAATTCCCAGTAGATGTAATGAATTTGACTGCCTTTTTGGAAGCTTCCGCTCCTGAGATATGTGAAAGTGCTACTCTTGTAGCTTCTTTTGTTCCTGAACAAGATATAAGTGCTATGTTGAAACTTACTTTAAATATAGGAATGCTAATTTCATAGGTCAAGTTGTTAGAATTTTCCCAAATCTTGGAAGAGCCACTCATGAGAGGTGAAATGGGTTCCTGGCATCATGAGTTAGAAGGTATGTGCTTTGGGGGGGGGGGGGGGGGTGTCTTTTTTTTTTTTTTTTTTTTTATTAAGATACCACAATGCATCTTTAAATATAATGTGCATTGTTACATTTTTTTGTTTCTGAACAGCTGAAAATTTTTATCAATTCTAGGAAGTTAGTTCCATCTTCACAAATTTCCAAAATGGATCAAGAATAGAATAATCTTTATTATTGCAGGTGTGTTCACCCTAGTGCTGTTTTTCTTCTTTTTTTTCTGTTTTGTGTGTTAACTCCTATGTTTCTTCTCTTCTCCTATACTATTGTAGATTAAAGTAATGAGAATGTATTTCTTATGATGATATTTCTAATTTATTTCTCATTTTGTTTCTGTGCAAAGTCTATTTGCTTTGTATTATTTGATATAATTGTAACTCCCTCTTGGTTTTAGGCCACCTAATTGAGGAAAGTCCCAAGGCCACAGTTTCTCTCCTGGATCTCTCTCTTGCTCAAAACACTTGAAACTTCAGCCCAGGGTACCGGAGTTCACCAGTGGGCAGGAGGTATACACCTCTGGGGCTCTTAGTGTAGTAGTGGGGATCACCCCTGTCACAATCACTGGTCAGCTTCTACTCATGAGTAGCTGAAACCAGCCCCAAAGCATGGCAAGTTGGTGTTCAATTAAAAAAAATTTAAGTCTGAAAAACAAAATTCATGCTATTATGGCAAAAATCATGAACAGCAACATAAAAAATCACTCCAAAAGCCACAATCTTTTTATCCATGATACATGGTCTAATAGCTTCTATATCTTCCTCTGAATCAGTGTCCAGGCAAAACTCTCCCCAAGTAGAGTGGAACATTTTTCTTCTTCCTCTAATATCTCAGAAATTTCCATCTGATCAGATGGTACAACACTTTTTCCAAAATAGCAGCTTCCAACAGTTTTAACCCACTTTTAACTAGTCATAGGAATGCAACCACACTCAATCTCTAGCCCTTGTGTCAGGCATTGGTCAAAATTGAAGAAAAGTTCCAATCTCTCAAAACCTCTCAATAGCACTTCACAGGTGCTCCTCTCTCTTCTCTAATCTAGAAGGATCTCCCTACTCTCTAAGTCTCATCAAGCTCACCTTCCCTTTGACTCTTGAGCATGCTCACCTCAGAATATATAGGGAGCAAGATCCATTCCAAAAAGGGCCATGGGCATACCACTAGGGAGAGATCAAAAATGGGAAAATATTTAGTAAAGAGGCAAAGCCCCCTTTACATAATTAATAAATATAAAGTTTAATAAAAATAGCACCATGGAGGTGAGACATATCTCAAAGCTTTCATGTAACTGGTTTTCATGTGCCTTTCAGTGCCTGTGCTCATTCTCAGTTGTGGAATATGTTATTTCCCTTAGGTGTCCCCTTCCCTCATCATCCCTTTCATGATATGCATCCCTGCCTCCCACAGATATCTTGGAACATGATAGAGGGACACTACTGAGCATTCCCTAAATACTGACATCACCACACCATGGCAAAGGACGTCAAGATTATACATTAGATTACTGTAGGAATAATCTGTGACTAATAAATGTGGCATAGAAGATAATGGCAGATTAGGAACAATTGGTTTACTCAATCTGCCCCATTGTTTCTTGTCTATGCTCCTCTAGCTAAGGCTACTCCTCTGCTATCATCTGTACAAGCTTGACCCTGCAGGGTATTGCTCCAATGGAGAAAAATTACTTCTATTTGCTATTCTTTTATTCTCCATTTTTAAATATTTAAAGCAAGAGCTGTTTAATTTGCACATTTTTTTTCTGGTGGTTTGTACTTTAGGATTAATTTTGAAATTGAGTTTGACTGTAGCCATAGGGATTCACTTACTTTATAAATATATTAAGTGAAGATGAGTGAAAATTTGGAAAGTTCAAATATATATTTCACTGGGCAGAAAGGAATCACTTGAATGGAAGAAAACTGACTTTTAGCTCATCATTATCAACAGGAAAATACCCAATACACTATAGTGATTTAAATAAGGGAACTACCCTTAGTACACTTTCCTTCCATTCTAGTGATTCCTTTCTGCCCAGTGCAGTATATATTTGAATTTTCCAGTTCTTCACTCATCTTTACTTATAGAATTAATATATTTATAAAGTAAGTGAATCTGTGTTACCACTATATCGTCCTTTGAGTTTTTAGTAGATAGTAATATAATGATTATGCCTCTGGATTTATTTATGACTGTAGCGTTAATCCCCATCCACTGATTGAAAGTAGCCTTTTTAAAGACTTTCCAATATAGGTATTGTTGGAAAGAGTTATATAAAAGGTATCAATGTCCATCTGTCCATAGAAACAATAACTCTCCGAAAAAGGGATGGAAATTGACCAAATTTGGCTCACCTACAACTCACACGTTTCTGCACTCACTACACACTCAACTCACCCACCCCTACCTGTGATACGCTCTGCCTACATCTCCCACAAAAACCCACACTACCCAAAAACACTTCCATGTTAACTCCCTCCCACAGCCACACTCACCCCTGCTACAAACTAGGGGCCTGATTTACTAAGGCTTTTCTGCCATTCTGTGTCTATGGGAAACTGCTTAGTAAATAATCCTCTAGTCTGAAAATAATTCCCAAAGTCTTGCCTATGCATGCTTCCACTACTTGTTTTTTTACTTCAGTTATATATTAGATGTAATAGTAATTTTCTATGATGATTTTAGAATGCCTCTATCAGATGTAATTCTATTTCTCTATAAATCCTAATTCAAAAGAAGCAAAAAAGAAAAAGGCATTTAAAGTAATAGCACTAGCCGAGCTCATCAAGGCATCAACTTGCCTGTTTTTTTGGCTCTGTCAATTGCTTTCACTTTGGAGCTATTATTTTTATGTCTCTTTTCTATTCTGACCTTCTGCTTTTTTGCATTTTTTTACTTTTTTTTTTTTTTTTTAGAATAAAAATGTTTTTTTATTATAATCATGCCTCCCTTTTTAAAAATCTCCTTCATGTGTACTCTAGCATTTTTGTGCTCTCTTTATACTTTGTATGTATCAGAGTAATTCAGTTCTGTTCAATAATGATCTTGGTTTTCTCACATAAAAAGAAATAATTTTATTCAAAACTTCCATTAATATAATAACCATTCCGTATAGGCTGCTGTGGATCCTTACAATGGTTTGCCAGATCACTTGCTCTATTCCAGGGGTCTGTTCTTATATTAGACTTTTCTGGCAGCAGATCAGCTGTAACTTGTTGCAGCGGCCAGCTTTCACATGACCTTTTACATTTTAATTCCCATTTTGACTGTTCCTGGCTTATACATTCCTTTTTCTTAGTAATCTCAGAAGAGTCTGGAATGTATCTTCATATGGAATCATTGGTAGGAGCTTTAACTACCATGATTTCTTTAGCTATATGAATAAACTGAACTGGTAATCCAATTAAACTGCATTATTTGGCTGAATTGCTTCACAAAAAGAGGACTGTGAGCATATGCAAGTCAGAGTGTCCTCTGCACATGACTGATAGAATAATTGCACTTGTGATCACAGTCCCCAGTTTTCTGTGGCAGCTCGGGGGGGGGGGGGGTAGATTTTGTGGGAAGAGTTTCAGGATGCTGTCACAAATGAGCATTGGGAGATTGGTGGGGGACCCACAGCCATGAGCTGGCCCTGCCACCACCTCCCTAATTCGGGTCGGCTCTTGGTCACCCATGATTTTGGGGGAAGGAAGGAGGATCAGCAGGTTTTGAAGCAAGAGCCAAATCTGACCAGAGGCCCTTCTTACAATGGTGCATGTGGCTAAGTAGTTTTAACTACCAAATTGGAAAAATTACTAATCTGATAATTTTGTTTTCCTTAGTGTAGACAGATGGACTCAGGACCAATGGGTATTGTGCTCTTCTGCTAGCAGATGGGAGACGGAGTCAGATTTCAAACTGACGTCCTCCTGGGTACATATATCCCTGCATTGACCTCACTTCCTTAGTATTCTCTTCGAAAAGCCAGTGTGGATATATCTTTGCTTAAATAACTTGCTTAAACTTGATTAGAACTTGACTGATTCAACTGATTTCCTACTGGAGACCGCCAGTGCACTCAACCAATTAACGCTGACACCGAACAACTGTGGGTGTCTTGAACTAGGGGTAGAATGTGGCTTACCTGTATTTGCTCAGTCTTGAGGTTTGCTATCCGAGGTTCTCCCTTTTCTGGGGCAGCCGTGAGCGGGATGCTGAGTCCATCTGTCTATACTAAGGAAAACGAAATTATCAGGTAAGTAATTTCTCCATTTCCTAGCATGTAGCCAGATGGATTCAGGACCAATGGGATGTACAAAAGCTACTCCCGGATGGGGCGGGAGGCTGCCTGTGGCCCACTTAGTACTGCCCATTCGAAGGCTGTGTCCTCCTGGGCCTGAACAGCCAGGCGGTAGAACCTGGAAAAGGTGTGTATGGAGAACCACATTGCCGCCCGACAGATCTCAGCGGGCGACAGCAGCCTGGTTTCTGCCTAGAAGGCTGTCTGGGCCCTTGTAGAGTGAGTCTTAACCTGTAAGGGTTTTCGTGCCTCTATGTAGGCCTCCTTGATTACTTCTTTGATCCAGCGGGCTATGGTCGCCCGCGAGGCCACTTCCCCTTGTTTCTTACCGCTCTAAAAGATGAGCAGGTGGTCTGTTTTGCGCACAGGTTCCGATCTTTCCAGGTATCGGACTAGGAGTCTGCCGACGTTTAGGTGGTGAAGAAGGCACGAGTCTTCCGAGTCCTTATGTTCATCTGGAGATAGTAGCGAGATGGTTTGGTTCACATGAAACTGGGAAACCACTTTCAGTAAAGAAGGAGGGGACAGTGCACAACTGTATGGTTCCAGGTGTGAACCCAAGAAATGGTTCCCGACAGAATAGTGCCTGTAGTTCGGAGATGTGATGAGCTAAACATATTGCCACCAAGAATGCCGTCTTTAATGTTAAGAGGCATAGTGACAGACCGTGTTTTGGTCTGAAGGAAGCTCCCGCTAGGAAGTCTAATACTAGATTGAGATTCCATAGAGGTACCAGCCACTTTAGGGGTGGTCGGAGTTGTTTAACCCCTTTCAGGAAGCGGGACACATCTGGATGGGTTGACAGTCTGATACCGTCCACTTCGGCTCTGAAGCAGGTCAGCGCAGCAACTTGGACCTTGAGGGAGTTGAGTGACAACCCCTTCTTCATATTGTCTGTAGGAACTCCAACATCATGGGGATTTTGGTTGTCCGTGGGATAATCCCACGGCCCTCACACCAGGCTTCGAACACTCTCCAGATCCGTGTGTAAGACAGGGATGTGGAGAACCTGAGCACTTGGAGCAGGGTGTCTTTGAGTAACTGCGCTTCTTCAGGCGAGTCCTCCCAAGCGCTATATCATAAGAGAGAATCGAGACGGATCTTCATGGAGGATTGGGCCCTGCCGGAGCAGGTCCCTGTAAGGAGATAGGCACAGAGGGTTCCCCGCAAGGAGTCTTTGCATGTCTGCGTACCATAATCGTCTTGGCCAGTCCGGGGCCACTAGTAGAACTAGTCCCCTATGATGCTCTACCTTGCAGATGACCCTGCCCAGTAGTGGCCATGGGGGGAAGGCGTACAGTAGGTCTTCCTCCGGCCAAGTCTGGATGAGAACGTCGATTCCTTGGGATTGTGGCTCTCGTTTGCGGCTGAAGAACCTGGGGACTTGGGCACTGAGACGGGTGGCCAGTAAATCCATGGCTGGGAGGCCCCAGTGATTTACTATCAGTTGGAAGGCTGTGGTCGACAGCGTCCATTCCCCTGGGTCTAGGCTCTCTCTGTTGAGGTAGTCTGCTGAGATGTTGTCTTTTCCCGCGATGTGGGAGGCAGAGATCCCTTGTAGATTTATCTCCGCCCATGCTATGAGAGGGTCTATTTCCAGAGACACCTGTTGGCTCTTGGTTCCTCCCTGGCAGTTGATGTAAGCCACTGCTGTCGCGTTGTCCGACATTACCCTGATTGACTCGCCCCAGACTCTGTGGCTGAATCACAGGCATGCTAGTCTGACTGCTCAAGATTCCAGGTGGTTTATGTTCCATTTCACCTCTTTCTTGTTCCATTGTCCCTGGGCTGTCAGTTCCTGACAGTGGGCTCCCCACCCTCGCAGGCTCGCATTCGTGGTGAGCAAGATTCAGTTCGGTGGGGATATGCTTACTTCTCTGCTTAGGTGGTCTTCCTGTAGCCACCATTGGAGCTGGGCCCGAACCTATGCTGGTAGTAGGAGGTGAATTGAGTAGTCCTGAGACAGTGGGTTCCATCGTGACAGTAGGGAGCGCTGGAGCGGTCGTATATGGGCCCTTGCCCACGGAACAACCTCCAGGGTTGATGCCTTGAGGCCGAGGAATTTAAGGTAGTCCCATATCTTGGGGCGTACATTGGTCATCAATCATCACAATTGTTCCATCAGTTTCCTTCTCCTTGGAGGGGGGAGGCTTTGTTCTGTTTTGTGTTGAACAGGACCCCCAGGTACTCTAGTGACTGAGAGGGCTGTAGACTGCTCTTGCTCGTGTTCATGACCCACCCGAGCTCCTGCAGTAGGCTCTTGACTCTGCTGGTCACCTGCTGGCTCTCCTCCGAAGATTTTGCTAATCGTCTAGGTAAGAATGTACCAGGATCCCTTCCTTCCTCAGTCTTGTTGCCACGACCGCCATAATTTTGGTCAAGGTCCTGGGGGTGGTTGCTAGGCCAAAGGGAAGCACCCGGAACTGGTAATGGTGACCCAGTATGTGAAAGCGCAGGAAGCGCTGGCGATCCTGATGGACTGTGATGTGGAGATAGGCTTTGGAAAGGTCCATAGAAACATAGAAACATAGAAATGATGGCAGAAGAAGACCAAACGGCCCATCCAGTCTGCCCAGCAAGTTTCGCACTTTTTTTTTTTTCATACTTATCTGTTTCTCTTGGTTCTTAGTAACTTTTTGGTTCTATTTCCCTTCCACCCCCACCATTAATGTAGAGAGCACCCTTCCACCCCCACCATTAATGTAGAGAGTACTGCTGTTATAACGGAGCACAGAGTTTCCATGCGGAAGTGTGGCACCCACAGATAATGGTTGACATTTTTTAAATCCAAGATGGGCTGGAATGACCCTTCCTTCTTGGGAACGATAAAATATATGGAATAGCGCCCAGTATTTTGCTGGTGCGTGGGCACCGGAGTTATTGCTGCAGATTGAGTAGTCTTGTTAGTGTGGTTTCTACTGCCAGTCTCTTGGAGTGGGAGTGGCAGGGTGACCTCATAAATTTGTCTCGAGGGATGCTGTGGAATTCCAGAGAGTATCCTTCTCGAATGATGTTTAAGATCCATTTGTCCTTCGTTATCTCAACCCATCTTTGGTAGAAGAGGGCAAGTCGACCCCCTATATCTTCTTCCTGTGGATGGGTCAGCCTCTTCTCATTGTGGGGCCCGGCTAGAGCCTGCCCCTGGTCCTGCTCGCCTCTTGGTCTGTCTGCTCCGAAAGGACTGGGACCTTCCGGAGGGGAGAGGTACCTGGAACTGTGTGAGCCTGTAGGGTCTAAAGCGCTGCGATCCTCTGCCCTTGGTTCTTCTGGGGGAGGGACTCCGAGATCTTTTATTCCTATCTTCAGGTAGTCGTGGCACTGGAGATTCGCCCCATTTGTTGGCTAACTTCTCCAATTCGCTTCCAAACAAGAGAGATCCTTTAAAAGGCATTCTCGTGAGATTTGCTTTAGATGTCGCGTCCGCAGACCAATTCCGTAGCCATAGTTGTCTTCTGGTTGCCACTACCGAGGCAACACCCCTGGCTGAGGTGCGCACTAGATCTGAGCTTGCGTCAGTGAGGAAGGATGCTGCATGTTCCATCGTCTCTCTGGTATGAGAGCTGGAGGTATTTGTCTCTCTCTCGAGGAGCAAACAGGAACGTGCCACCAGTGCACAGCAGGAGGCAATTTATTTATTTATTTATTTCCTCGTTTTTCTAGACCGATGTTGGTATGAACCTTCAAACCAACTTTTTTTTTTTTTTTAAGCATCCATGCAGCATCAGTACATGTCTTTGTCAATTTATCATGAATTGCAATCTAAATACATATTACACAGTAATTTTTATAGAATTCCTTCTCCCCTGGTGAAATAAATATTTATGCAAATAACCGCGTTTGATGCACGTTCCAGGAGTAGAGCGGCAGACGTGATATGACATGACTTACTGAGACTTGATGCATTTTACAACTCAGTGTAAGGGCAGCACTGCGCCGTTATTCATTCTATAAATATGCTGGCTTATAAATCCAGTAATGCAGCTTGAAAAATAAACTAATAACTGTTTCCAGATTCCCATAAATTTATCTGAATATATGGACCCAAACATATGAATAATGAAGTACTCAGAGATGCAGTTCAGATGTTTAAGGATATTAAGAAGATTTGCATCATACACTGAGCACCAGAAACATCGCAGACTCACAGCCCTTTGTCCTGCAACAGCTCAGGGGCAGATTCTGCAGCAATTAGCAGTTAGAAAATTCTGTGGTAATTCCCTGGCATATTTGCATATTAAATCATGTCAATTGTATTTTCCAGTATAAAAATAAGGTAGTTATCCAAACTTGCTTATGCGTCTTTATAATTTAGCTTTCTACTTTGAATGGGGAAACAGGATTTGGGTATCGGCACAGGGAGGGAATCTCAGGGATCAGGGGGTAGGAGAAGGAGAGGAAAGGAAAGGAGATAGAGAGGAAGGATCTCAGTGGGGAGGAGATGAAGAGAGAGAGAGAGGGAAGAGTGTTTTGGGATCAGGGCATAAAGGAAGAGGGAGGGTGGTTCCAGAATTTAGGGGAGAGAGCAAATGGGGAGAGAATCCAGGATGAAGGAAGGGAGCATCCAGATTTGGGGGAGGAAGATGCCCCTACCCTGGCTCTGGGCCTGCTTCCTTGCATTACCCTCCCTTCCATCCTTCTTTCGCTCAGTTCTCCACATCTCCCTTCCTCCATTATTCCCAGTCATTTCTCACTTGTACACCCGTTCCTCATGCCTTTTCACTCACACATACACCTGCTATCCCCCCCCCCCCTCACACACACACATTCACCTGGTGCTGATCCTTTCACAAACACACAAATGCACCCATCCTTGGTGCCAATCCCCTCTTTCTCATAGACACATATCTGGTGCTGATCCCTTCGCACTATCACACCCACACACCCACATTCCCCAATCCGATCCATTTATTCGTTCACCTTTTCAGCTGGCCCCCCTTTGATATCCCCAGCCATACCTTTCTCATATATCCTCCAGGTTGTCCCATCACGCCCCCCCAAACCCATCTCCTTCTCCTCCACCTTCCTATGCTGGCTGTCAGGAGAAGGAGCATGGTGGTTGCACAGGTCTGCATCCTCCTCTGCCGCTGCCTGCTTATCCATGACTACTTCGGCCCAAAGACGACAGGACACGCTGGTTGATTTATGGTGAAAAGCAAACTAATAAGAAACTAAACTAAACTAAATTAAATATGTCAGGCTGCCATTTCCCAGGATGCCATGACAAAGGCTACAAAATTGCTGGATCCCTGCAGAATTGTGTTAATGAGGAGCTGGATTGGGGCTACTGCATTCCCATTCCTGTTACCCACTGATAACCCTTATGCTGATCCAGGCAAGAAGGAGGTGGAGATTAGTGGCACCTTAGGCCATGTCTTCTTCTTCTGTCACGAGGGCTCAGCTCATGGTTGAACTGTTCATCTGTACTAAAGTGTGAAATACAAATAGAATTCCTCTAAATTCTACTGATAGCATTGTGTAGTTAACTGCTTGGATGTTATGCAAGATACTGGGGGTTGGTCCTGGTTTCTATGTCCCAGAGATCCTCATGTAAGTTGGCCAACTTGGAGAAGGCCTGGATTTGTCAATAGGCACACTAGGCCTGTATCTAGGGCAGTAGAAATCTGGGGAGGGCAGCAGGCTGACTGAATATTTAATGTCTTTCAGTTGTGCTGAATCTCACTCAGTAGAGAACAGCCCTCCCCTTCCTGATCCAGTGCCTTCCTTCCAGGCAGCAGGCAGGGAACAGGAGAGCCTGCAGCAGACAGATCAAAGGGGGATCATTTTGGGGAGACTAGGAGTGGCTGAATATAGATCACTGGAGGGTGGGAAAAGAGGCTGGGGGATTGGCTAGGGGCATAAGTCTGTGTATGAGGGAGAAGGGATATTGTGTGTGTGTGTGTGTGTGTGTGTGTGTATGAATTTCATATTGGGTGGGATGTTGGAGAGGGGGATGCAAGGAAGAACAGGACTGGAGCTCCTTCCTATCCACTGCAATTCAAATCCTCCATCCCTTGATCTTGGATTCTCTGCCCAAGATGCTGCTCCCTTCCTTCTTTCCTACCTCTCCTCTCCAGATCCTGAAACCCACTCCCTCCTCCTTTTCCTCAATCCAAGAACCTTCCTCTCTCTCCTCTTACCCATCACAAATTCCTAATTTTCCCCATCTCCCTTTCTGCTCACCCCATCCCTGATCCCCTTCCCTATCTCCTCCCTGTATTGATACTTGAGATCACTTTTCTTCACCCAATAAAAATAATAATATAAAAACTGCTTTATTTTTATAACGTAATATAAAAGATGGAAATGTTTGCCAATTTCCTTTGAATGTTAAATTTTTTGCCTCAACAGAATCTACCTCTGAGCTGTCACAGGAAACTAGGGGACTGTGCCTTAGATCTTCTGCTCCCTGTTGTCCATCCTCGGGGGGGGGGGGGGGGGGGTGAAAGGGGATGACAGAACCAGCAGTGCCTAGGTGCACCAAAACCCTAAATCTGTCACTGACTTAGAGTTCCCCAAAAGGAGGACACTCGCTGCCAAAAAGGACAAAAATGCAGTACAAACATTTGCATTGAATGTATATATATAATTAGTAGAAATGAATTTGAATAGGTAAATATGTTTACATAGATGCAACATTGCAAATTATTTTTATAATTTAACTAGAAATAGAACTCATCATATTGTAGCTGATTCTAACCAGACAATGTTGTTAAGCAACTAACATAATGGGGTTCAAAAGAGAATTGGACAAGTTTGTGAAGAAAAAAAATCAATGATCAATTATTAGCCACGTAGACTTAGAAAAACCAGCACTTATCCCTGGGCGTAAGATACAAGTAACAAATGAACTGTTTTGGGATCTGATGTTCTTAATCAGCAAGTGATTCCACCCCACTCCACCCCAAAGCAGATATCTGCAGCTTGCAATTAGATTCCGTTCTCCGGGAACACTGAATGGGGCAACTGACCTTTACCTGCCATCATTTACAATTCGGGAATAAAAAGTTAAATGAAAACAAAAAATTTATAAGGTGATACTTATTTATAGATTCTCTTCTGACCTGAGGAATGAAGTATTAACTCCTGAAAGCTAGTTAAGAATTGTGATATTTTTTTATTGGACTAATAATACCTTATATGTTTATTTGTTAAATTTGCAGAATATCAAATGTAGTAGTCTAAGCGGTTTGCATCATAAAAGCATGCATAATTCAATTTTAGAAAAACATAAAATTATAAACACAAATTATAAAATTAAAACTACACAACAGAAAATAACATTGAATCATAAGGCTATTAAAAACAAAAGAAATCCTGAACTAATAACACCTAAAGAGCACCTTCTCTATTAACAATCTGAGAAAATAATCAGGCTTTTACCTTTTTTCCTAAATTTCAGGTAGTCTAATTCTAACTGGATTTCAGATGGGAGTGAGTTCCACAATAATGGATCTTGATAACTATTATAAGTCTGTCTAGTTTGCGCTAATCTTGTCTCAGAAGGTGATGGAAGTCTCAAAGGCCTTGATTGGATGAACAGAGAGATCTAGATGGGGAATAAAATAACAACCAATCTGAGAGATAAGATGATAAAGCTCCTATAAAAAGGACAAAAAGTCAGAAATAAAATCTTAACACAGATGTGACAATTTTATGGGTTAACCAGTGCAAGTATTCCAATAAAGGTGTAACATGATCACATTTCTTTTTATGGCAAATTAACTTGGCAGCAATGTTTTGCAAAATCTGCAACCTCCTAGGTTGAATCTGGCGTAATAAGCAATATGTGATAGGACCAAAGAGGGTTCTAGGGTCCACAGATCATTCATATTTAATAATCTATACACTGAAAGAGAATGTTTATAGTTATCAAACCACACAATTCCCAGAGGAAGATTTTAGGTTAGTCCTGGTTTTGCAAGCTCCATGCTAATGCATTCTGGTACCTGCAGCACTGATTTCCAATAGTAGAAGCAGGGTCTACAAATACCAGAATGCATTGAGATGCAAGTTCATCCCTGAAGGAACTGGTAGCTCCAAAGCCTCAACAGCCCATTGAGCCATGACCTGTTGATTCTACTTTCCAACTTTAGCATTTATTGCTTTGAATCAGATCTTGAACAACCAGGATTGGCTCAGCCTGAAGCCAGATGTTTACCATCAAAAACACCTTTATATCGTCCCATTATGTTGCTTCATATGCCATTCACTATTATTATTATTATTAATCCTTGGTATAGCACATATCGTTGTTATGCTTCCAGCCACTGTGCAGCCTCGCCTCCACCAGAGAACTCCGGTGAGCCCAGCTCTGAACTGCACTCTCCAGCACATCTCTAGTTTCTTGCTATGGTCTGTTCTACAGCCTCTGTGCTACAAGGGGACCTCCACGAGCTTATTCTCTTTCAGGCCTTATTCAGTAAAGGGCGGAAAACATGCGTCCAACCCGCGGCACCTAATAGTGCATTCAAATGCATGTTGATGGCCCTATTAGGTATGCGCGCGGGATACAGTAAGTAAAATGTGCAGCCAAACCGCACATTTTACTTTAAGAAATTAGCGCCTACCCAAAGGTAGGCGCTAGTTTCTGCCAGCACCGGGAAAGTGCACAGAAAAGCAGTAAAAATTGCTTTTCTGTGCACCTTCCGACTTAATATCATAGCGATATTAAGTTGGAGGTCCCGAAGGGTGTAAAAAGAAAAAAAAATTTAAATTGGGCCGGCGGCTGTCGGGCCGAAAACCGGACGCTCAATTTTGCCGGCGTCCGGTTTCCGAGCCCGTGGCTGTCAGCAGGCTTGAGAACCGACACCGGCAAAATTGAGCGTCGGCTGTCAAACCCGCTGACAGCCACCGCTCTGGGTCAAAAGGAGGCGCTAGGGATGCGCTAGTGTCCCTAGCGCCTCCTTTTGCCCGTTTCTACCACACCACCTCATTTACATACTGAATCGCATGCACTGGTGAGTGGCCGGTGCACGCATCGGGAGAGCGGGTATTTGTCCGCTCTCCCCCGTTTTTACTGAATCGGCCTGTTTGTTGGTCAGGCCTCTTGTGCCTGCCTGCACCATGCCCACACCCCCTGTCCTATTTAATCTCCTCTAGCCTCTGTCTCAATGCTTCGGCATTGAGATCTACTCAGCTTCTTGCTCTAGCCACTTCTGCCTTGTGGCCTTTCTTCGTTTCTCTATGTAACCTCCAGGCCTTCTGATTATCATTTTACCAACTCTTGTCTTGTGGCCTTTGGGCCTTCTGTCCTCTGCCTTCTTTGTGGCTTCTGTGCCTTCAGGCTCTTACTTCCTGAACTCTGGTCTAACCCTGAGGTCTCCCTAGGTCTCTTCCTGCTACTATTCATTTTCCACTTTTTTGGCACTTCACAGTGTACATCAAAGTGGATTACATTCAGGTACTATAGGTATTTCCCTATCCCGACAGGGCTTACAATCTAATTTTGTACCTGAGGCAATGGAGGGTAAAGTGACTTGCCCAAGGAATAACAGTGGGATGTGAACCCTGGTTTCCTGGATTAAAGCCCACTGTTCTAACCACTAGGCTACTCCTACTATGCCTCTTTCTGTCTTCCTGAACTCTGAATTAGCCCTGAGGTCTCTTTAGGTCTCTTTCTGATTTCCTAAATTCTGGCCTAGCCTGACACCTCTCTATGTCTCTCCTTGTCTTGCCCCTGAGCGCACTTCTTTTCTGTTGCCTTTGGGCTCTCCTGTTCCATGTTCTGTGTAGTCCTTGTCCTGTCTTACTCTCTCCATGCCCTAGTCTCTGTCCCAGTGTTCCTTTGTTTCCCATTTACCTTCACGCAGCTCCAGTTGGTTCCTGAGTTCCAGTGTACCTTTACCTCCACACAGTTCCAATCTGAACCTGAGTTCCAGTTCACCCTTACCTCCACACAGTTCCAATCTGAACCTGAGTTCCAGTTCACCCTTACCTCCACACAGTTCCAATCTGAACCTGAGTTCCAGTTCACCCTTACCTCCACACAGTTCCAATCTGAACCTGAGTTCCAGTTCACCCTTACCTCCACACAGTTCCAATCTGAACCTGAGTTCCAGTTCACCCTTACCTCCACACAGTTCCAATCTGAACCTGAGTTCCAGTTCACCCTTACCTCCACACAGTTCCAATCTGAACCTGAGTTCCAGTTCACCCTTACCTCCACACAGTTCCAATCTGAACCTGAGTTCCAGTTCACCCTTACCTCCACACATCTGCAGTTGGTTCCAGTTCACCCTTACCTTCAGGCAGCTCCAGCCCAGCCTGCACTCTGTCCCTGAGCTCCAGCCTCAGACTGCCCAACCCAAACACTAGCCTGTCCTGCCATCCTGTGCCACGCTGGAGGTGGTGTCCACCACACTTCCCCAGCTCCGAACCTGTAACTATCATATGCACACCGCACTGTACAGAGACACAAAATGGATAGTCCCTACTCCGTGGAGCTTACAATCTTTTCAAGACAGACAGACAAGACTCACAGCAAAAACATCTAAGAAGTTTTGAGTTAAGTGAGCAAGGTTATGACTGAGGAGGTTTAAAACTGGTAGGAACTAAACCAGCTGGCTTGAAGGTGGGCTTAAATAATAGGAAGCTTTAACTAGAGTAAGTAAAGTGATAACAAATCAACAGTTTACCTAATCAATAGGTGAATCAGTCAAAATTTAAACCTTTGCCCCAGAAACAATCTGTATAAGAAAAGCAGAAGACTGGCTGCAGGGAAGAAGGGAAGTACATAAGTAGAGCTGACCACATGTGAACTTCAGAGAGCTTTTTTAACTGCTATAACCAACTTTCTCATACAAGGCCAAATAATCCACTGCCCTACAAGACTGCTCTAGGAAATTTGTCAGTTTTTTTTTTATAAGGGGACTGTAGAGCATGAGAGCAGACAACCAAAAAGAAAACAATTGCTCTGTTCCGAGCTTTCCTCCCTTGCAGCGTCCTGTAGGCTGACTGAAGGCAAGGCGTTAAATCGGCAGATAAATTCTTACCACAACTCCGGACCTGACTGCACCTGCTTGCTTGCAGCAGTATTTATTTACTTCACACAGCTTAATTTGTTCTTATTTTTTTCTCAGTGGAAAGCAAACATGTTGCTAGCAAATGTATTTGTCATCAGACTGCATTAACACCACACAAAATGAAGGACTGAAATGTATTTTACAACAAGTGACTAATCATAGCTCAGGAAATGGAGGTGGGAAGAGTATCTCAAGAGCTAGCTGAAATTGCCCCCAGGGCAGCTCTCAGCAGTGGTAAGAAGCTTCCTGCTCGGCCAGATCACGTCCTTCCGCTGTTACTGCTTAAACACCTCATCGGATGCGAAGCTCGTTTCTGTTAATCAAATGTAGTACTTGAGAAACTTCAACGAATCCACTCGTATGCTCAGATATTGCTACTGGTCATGGGTTTGATTTATCAAAGATTTTACTCCTAGGCGTAGAGTGAGAGGAAAGGCCCTTAAGAAATCAGGATCAAATATCTGTTTAAAACTTCAGTATGAGGTGCGAAAAAATACACTGAAAGAATTTCGAATGTAGCAAAACACATTTAGCAATAGGAAACAAAATCTTCACCTGCAATCTAAGAATAGTCCCTTTTTGCTATCATATCTGCTATAGTAGAAACATAATTAAACAAATTATAAAGACCATTTCTTGATAGTTGTTAAAAATCAAGATTGTGAGTTTGTTTGGGTTTTTTTTTAAATCCATAATTGCTACAGCCTGCAACTGAATGACCTCGCTTTTATTTTATTTTGCGGTTGAAAATATCCTTTTGCAATGAGAGGGGCAGACCTGTCCCCAGGAGCCATACTGGCGTGCTGCTGTACAAAGAAATACCCAAACAACACACAGTGACACATCCTTAAACCAGTTAAAAAAAAAACCTGTAGCCGTGTGTCACCCCAGAATAGCAAAAGGATAAGACCGGAAGAAAAACCACCAACATGATCACACTAGCTACTGCCAGTCAAGTTCTAGCTAAAAGCAGACTTTTTTTTTTCCTACTTAAATGGAAATAACTGTGTCCCAGTAAGAATGAAAAAAAAAATATCCTCAAGTGCTCCTCCCAGGTCTGTTATCCACAATGAATATTTATGAGATTTATTAGCATCCTGTCTGTGATGTGCTAGAGGGACTCCTGAGCGTCCCCTTGTTAAATTATTTTATGAAAACAGAGTGTCTGATCGAGCGGAGCAGAGAGCCGGAGAGAGCCCCAGGATATGAAATTGGCAGCACATCACTGCATAGAATGTATGGTTCATTTATTTGTCTTGATTATACTGCAAACAAGATCAGTTTGTGGCACTGCAGGTCCAAAGCGCACCAAGCTTGCTTTAAAGTGACTGCAGCACTAAATGACTTCAAAGCAAAACTGGACAAAGTATTAGAGAAAAAGAGAGAGGCTGATGATGATGTTTATTAGGCTGTAAGGGGGTACTTTTTTCCAACACCCTGCATGGATGCAAAGTCCTTGGGTAATTTTAACCTGTGTGCTTTGCACCAGTTTAAAAAAAAAAAAAAAAAAAAGTAAATGCCTACTTTCCTTTGAATAAGAAATTCTACTACTTATGGCTCATGTAATATCATATATAGAAGGTGTGGATGACCATCATATGTGTCTTGTCACTGGCGGTAAAGGTAACCCCAGCAGATTTTATACTGCTTAAAGCACTCATTACCAAATAATCGGCAATCTCAACGCGTTATGCTGACCATCTCTCAAAGAGTTAGTATAGGCTACTTGAAGCTGAAGTAACTCATCAGAGTCATCCTGAAGCTCCCTGAAGAAGGAGTGTAACCCACTCCGAAACCCTGCAGAGTTGGAGGATTAACTTCAGGACTCAGATAAGTGCACATTATATGTTGTTCCGTGCACTATCTCATGTTCACCATAGCTAAAGCGATTTAGAGCCTGTACAAAGACAGTGGTGAGGAATGACCGATGATTAATCTGGATATTGTGCTTTAAGGCTATATCATTTTTAGCCTGCTGCACCACAAATACCAGGTCTTAGTGTCAATATAGGCTTTATTAATATAGCCAGTGACAAGACACATATGATGATCATCCACACCTTCTATATATGATATTACATGAGCCATAAGTAGCAGAATTTCTTGTTTATTGATTATTTCAAAGTTTCTACTTTACACAGGGGTTTTTTTTTAACTCTTACTTTCCTTTGAAGGCATTTGCACCTGCCAATTAGTGCGAGTAGGTCTGCTGAAAAAATTCAGAAGCATGCACATAAGTGCAAAGCCCCTCCCCCACTCCTGGGAACAGCGCTGCACATTATGAGTAAAGTTATGTGTGTAGTGCCACGCCACCCATAAGTTTAGCCTGTGCACAGTTTCTGTTTTACTCGCTGCTAGGGCTTTGAAAATCGCCCTCCCTGGGAGAAGTGCTGATACAGGGATTTCTGCTGACTTGCCATGTTTCGGGGGGGGGGGGGGGGGGGGGGGGCAGGAGGGAATTCCGCCCCCTCCCCCTCCCATTATGATGCAGAAATGGCTACAGATGCATAAAGTTTCTTGCCTTTCTCTGGATTGTCACTGACAGATAGCGGTTAGTCAATCAGAAGAGAGACCTCTCTGGTCTTCTCTCACCCTACTGAGATAAAAATAAAACAAGGAAAACTAGAGATACCCACACATCAATAAACAATTGAGAAAACTAATTGGTGACCTAATCTCAGAAACTCAATACATCACAAGTGCAGTTCACAACACATATCTTCTCTATATTATAAAGAGGAAAGTTGCCCCCTGCTTGCATCACCGGAATGCAAATTGAGCTCTGCCCCCCTCCTTCCCTGTGGTCTCCCAGAGGGTCAGAGCTCTATTTGCATACCAGTGATGCAGGCACACAACAGCTTTCCTCTTTATTATATAAAAAAGAAAAGAGAGAAGAAGGATTGCTGGGTCTCTGGGCCAACATGAAAGAAAAAAGCTCAGAGACCTGTTGCAAAAGCTTGATGCAGGCCCCGGCAGAAGAAACCACAAATGAGTTGGCCCATGCAGGCAGGAAGGAGGAGAAGTGTCAGGCCCACGTGGCAGAAAAGGAACCAGGCAGCAGGGGAATTGTGCAGTGGAAATAAGACAGGGTCAGCCCTTAGTGGTTGAAAGAGGAGGAAGTTAGTTGCTACATAGGCCTGACGGAGAAAACTGTTGCCTCCACAGGGGAGAGGAAGGAGGTGGCTGCAATCAGTTGGATCCTATGGGGGTTGGGGCACAATAAGAGGAGACTGCAAGTATTGAGTTGGCGGAGAGCAAAGAGGAAGCCACGGTTGGTGGGGGAGAAAATCATTGACTGTTTTTTGGAGGTGAGAGAGGGTCAGAAGTGAAAGCCTGACAGTATAATCATGTGTAGGCCAGGGAGAGAAGTGAGTGAAGCATAAGCATACACATGCCTGAGTGAAAATGTTGTGAGTTTGTGTGTACGTGAGAGAAACTTCATGTGCATATGTGATCCCCATCCCAGCCTTTGAAAATCTCAGGGTGACTGCAAATCAAAAGTACCTAGTTATGATTTACCACCTCCTACCCATGCGCATGCACTGGAAGAAACATATTGGTGGCAAGAGACAGTGGAATCTACCCTCCCAGACCCTCTCACTACCTATCTATTGGCCAAATAGGAGGAGGAGGATGGCAATCTTACAGTGCCTCCGACACATTCTCCCTTCTCCACTGCTGGGGCATGAATAATACGCATTGAAGCACCTGGTTCCAAACATGATGTTCACTCAGGCTCCAGCAGGGGAGGAGGGAGGACAGACTAGAAAAACCGCAAGGCTGCCGTCCTCCTGCTCCTGTTTGGCCAATAGGAGCGGGAGAGTGAGAGGGTGCAGGAGGAGGCAGGGAGAGAGTGAAACCGTGTCTCAGATGAAACCAAGAGGCAGGGTTGGAGGGGAAAGGCAAGAACAATTGTTTATTTTAGCCCTGCAGCCAGTAAATATCAACTGAGCTAACCAGCTAATAAGTCAGTTTCACGCACACACATGCATATCGGTGAAAGGCTGCATACCTGTGTAACCAGAATTTAGTAAGATTGGCAGAAAAGGCTATATGCAATATATGTAGAGTTTTAGCACTAAGTCCTAGTGATAAAAGCCAACTTTTCCCTTAAAGAATGTCCTCTAATTCTTCAGCAATGTTGGCAGTCTGCTCTCAATGTTGCGGTCTCCACCGCTTCCCCTCTTTTTGCTGAACTCAGAGCTCACCTCCGATGCCTGGAACGCCGCTTCTGTGGCTCTGCTGGGCCTGTGGGGCGTCCGCCATTGCTGGGTCATCTCGCTGCTGCCACGCGCGCACGCGAGGACGCGCATTATGGACGCACGGTCACCGGAAGTCTGGCCCCGCCTGGGCTAACTATGCCACGCCCCAAGCCTGATTTAACCGGCGTTCATCTGCCTTCTCATTGCCTTGCAACGAGGGTCGCTACTGTTAGTAGTTCTTAGTTGCGTTTCTGCTGTTCTGCTTTCCCGGTTGACCTCAGCTCGTTCCTGACTCCGCTTCTGCCTGCCGCCTGCCATTGACCTCAGCTTGTTCCTGACTCCGCTTCTGCCTGCCGCCTGCCATTGACCTCAGCTTGTTCCTGACTCCGCTTCTGCCTGCCGCCTGCCATTGACCTCAGCTTGTTCCTGACTCCGCTTCTGCCTGCCGCCTGCCATTGACCTCAGCTTGTTCCTGACTCCGCTTCTGCCTGCCGCCTGCCACTGACCTCAGCTTGTTCCTGACTCCGCTTCTGCCTGCCGCCTGCCATTGACCTCAGCTTGTTCCTGACTCCGCTTCTGCCTGCCGCCTGCCACTGACCTCAGCTTGTGCCCGACTCCGCTTCTGCCTGCCGCCTGCCACTGACCTCAGCTTGTTCCTGACTCCGCTTCTGCCTGCCGCCTGCCATTGACCTCAGCTTGTTCCTGACTCCGCTTCTGCCTGCCGCCTGCCATTGACCTCAGCTTGTTCCTGACTCTGCTTCTGCCTGCCGCCTGCCATTGACCTCAGCTTGTTCCTGACTCCGCTTCTGCCTGCCGCCTGCCACTGACCTCAGCTTGTGCCCGACTCCGCTCCTGCTTGCCGCCAGCCTCCGATCTTGGCCTGCACCTGAGACTGCATCGACTGGCTGTCAGCCTGACTCGGGTTTGTCTTCCTTACTCTCTGCCCGGTCTGGCTCTTTGCACGCTACTGACCCCGGTCCTGCCTTCAGCAGGTCACAGCCTACGTTCCACTACAGACTCTGTTCCTGTTACCTGTCTGCTCCGCTCTGCGGCATACTACAGATCCCGGGCCTGCTCTCTACTGCTTGTTCAGCAGGCTACAGACTCTATCTACTGCCCCGCTCTCGCCGGCCCTTCCTGTTTCCTGCTGCTGGACTCTGTGGATTACTCTTGCCCAGGCCTTCTCTATAGAGACTGTTACTGTGCTCCTAAGTCCCAAGGTTCTAGGACCCTACGGGCTCCTCCTGGGGGGTTCCTGGTTCCCGGGTGAAGACCTGTGCCTGTGGCTCTTAAGTCCCAAGGTTCTAGGACCCTACGGGCTCCTCCTGGGGGGTTCCTGGTTCCCGGGTGAAGACCTGTGCCTGTGGCTCCGCCCCCCGAGCTACTCTAACCAGGGTAGTTCGGTTCAAGGGTTCACACCTGGACTGCAGCTTCCCGGACTGCAACAGTTTGCAAGGCCATGGACTCGGCGGAGTCTCCCAGCCTGCAGGCTATCCCTGGAATGGTGCAGCGCCTTCAACAGCAGCAACACTGTATTGATACTCTTGCTGCCACTGTGGATCAACTGGTCTCTCGTCTAGAAGCTTCTACTCGCCAAGGGCCTTCTGTATCTGTCGCTGTTCCCAATACACAGTTGCCAGCCCCTAGCAGGTATGCTGGGGACAGTAAGTCCTGCCGCGGGTTCCTGAACCAATGTCAAGTACGGTTCACCTTGTTACCAACCCAGTTTCCCACTGAAGCGGCTAAAGTGGCCTATATTTTTTCTCTACTGGATGGCAAGGCACTAGAATGGGCTTCCCCCTTGTGGGAACGCTCCGATCCTCTGCTACAGAATCTTCAGGAGTTTCTTCTTCAGTTTCGCCTGGCCTTTGATGACCCTGCACGCCAGTCCACGGCGGCGTCTGAACTCCTGCATCTCCGACAGGGCACACGTCCAGTAGCGGAGTACATTATCAGCTTCCGGACCCTGGCCATGGAACTGGCTTGGCAGGACGATTGTTTAAAAGGGATCTTCCTTGAAGGTCTGGCTGGTCGGATTAAAGAACTGGCAGGACGGGAGATTCCTGAGGACTTGAATGACTTAATGGACATTGCAGGCAAGGTTGACCGCCGTCTTCAACAGCGTGACAGAGAGACTCGGTTGGCTAATAGGAGTCAGCCACGCCTACACAGGTCTCCGCTGCAAAGGACTTCTCCTGCTGCCAACCCTGCTTCTGAACCCATGCAGCTGGGCAGGTCACCACTTACTCCAGAAGAGAGGAGCCGTCGGCGCTCACTAGGCCTCTGCCTTTATTGTGGAGGTAAAGGACATTTCCTGTCATCTTGCACTGAGCGACTGGGAAACGCCCGTGCCTAGGTTATACCGAGGAGCTACACCTAGGCGCTACCGGATCCGCTCCTCTCTGCACTCTGCCTGTAACCCTCAAGTACCCCGGTGGGGAGATCCAGATTCGGGCCTTTGTCGATTCTGGGGCCGAGGGGAACTTTATTGTGGCCGAGCTCGTGAAACAACTGGGCCTGCCTACTGAACCAAGGAATCCTCCTCTACGCATCTCTTCGATCCGAGGGACCCTGTTGCCTGGAGTTATCTCTCGCTCTACGAGACCTGTAACTTTGCAGACGGGTCTATTTCACTCCGAGGAGATTTCTTTACTCATCCTGGAACGAGCCGTGCATCCATTGGTGCTGGGACTTCCGTGGCTCCGTCAGCATTCCCCCATCATCAGATGGGATGACTTCCAGCTAGTTAGCTGGGGTTCTGCCTGCTTTGACCAATGTTTGCGGCTTCCTTGTCCTCCCAACGCTCTGCATCTCTGTTCCACACATCTCCTGCCAGAGGCTTACCAAAGTTTTCAGGATGTCTTCTCTAAGGAGATGGCGGAGATTCTCCCGGAACTCAGACCCTTTGACTGTCCCATTGATTTGGTTCCCGGTACTACACCGCCTCGTGGCCGTGTATATCCTCTCTCTCTACCAGAGACTAAGGCGATGTCAAAGTACATCTCCGAGAACTTAGCCAAGGGATTTATTCGTCCATCCCGCTCACCGGCAGGTGCTGGATTCTTTTTTGTGGGCAAAAAGGATGGTTCGCTACGACCGTGTATTGACTATCATGGTCTCAACACCATTACTAAGTGAAACCGCTACCCATTGCCACTCATCCCGGAACTACTGGACTGTCTCCAAGGAGCTCGCATCTTTACCAAGTTGGACCTGAGAGGGGCCTATAACCTCGTACGTATTCGCCCAGGAGACGAATGGAAGACGGCATTCAACACACGTGATGGGCATTACGAGTACCTCGTAATGCCCTTTGGGCTTTGTAATGCCCCCGCCGTCTTCCAGCACCTCATGAACGAGGTTCTTCGAGAGATGCTCCATTCCCATGTGATAGTCTACTTGGATGATGTCCTCATATACTCCAAGGACATAGACTCCCACCGCCAGCATGTTTGCCAGTTCCTTCAGGCCCTCCGGGCCAATCATTTATATGCCAAGCTTGAGAAATGCATGTTTGAAGCTAAATCTCTACCGTTCCTGGGATATATTATTTCAGCAGCTGGCTTTTGCATGGACCCAGAAAAGGTAGCCGCCATCACGAAATGGCCCCAGCCCACGGGTCTCAAAGCCCTTCAGCGCTTCCTGGGGTTTGCGAACTTTTATAGACATTTTATTCCACGTTACTCTCACCGTGTGGCTCCTCTTACAGCCTTGACCCGGAAAGGAGCAGATGTCAAGCCCTGGCCGGAGGCTGCTGTCGCGGCCTTTTCCGATCTCAAGGAGGCCTTCCTTTCGGATGTCTGTCTCCGACACCCGGACCCTTCACGACCATTCATCGTGGAGGTCGATGCCTCCAGCATCGCTGTGGGAGTGGTTCTCAGCCAGCACTCTGATACTAGTCAACTCCTGCCCTGCTCGTACTTTTCCCGGAAGTTCTCAGCCGCTGAAATTAATTATTCCATTGGGGATAAAGAGTTGCTGGCGACAAAACTCGCCTTTGAGGAATGGAGACAGTGGCTTGAGGGCTCCTTGCACACTACCACCGTTTACACGGATCATAAGAATTTGGAATTTCTGACCCAGGCTCAACGACTGAACCCCCGCCAAGCCCGCTGGGCCTTGTTTTTCAGTCGTTTTGACTTTGTTGTACAGTACCGTCCTGCTGCTAAAAATCTTTGGGCAGATGCCCTGTCTCGCACCTCTTGTGCCGAGGAGGACATTGACCCACCACAATTGACCCACCACAATTTATCTTGGACCCCTCCAAGATTCGGCTCTCTGCCATGACCATCCTCTCACAAGACAGCACAGCGCTCTCACGCCGGGACCGTTTGACTGCATTACGATGGGCCCACGACTCCTTGATCGGAGGACATGCTGGACGAGAAAGGACCCTGGAGCTTGTTAACCGGTATTACTGGTGGCCCAACATCCGGCGAGACGTCGCCTCGTATGTGGCTTCTTGCCCTACCTGTGCTCGCCAGAAACCCAATTCTGGCTCCCCATATGGTCTCTTGCACCCGCTTCCGTTTCCCACTGAACCATGGACCCATATAGCTACAGACTTCATAGTTGACCTGCCTCCATCCTAGGGACATACGGTCGTCTGGGTCACGGTTGACCGTTTCTCAAAAATGGTCCATCTGGTTCCCCTGCCTAAGCTTCCCTCTGCACCCGAGTTGGCCCACCTGTTCACCCAACATGTGTTCAGGCTTCACGGCCTCCCTCAAGATATCGTTTCGGACAGAGGTTCGCAGTTTGTGGCCCGCTACTGGCCTATCTACGCTACTCTGCCTCTTCGGGGGCCTCGTTCTCTCTTACTTTGTAGATTGCAGTCTGGAACCAGTACTCACTCCTCGAGGGCCCTCTTTCCCGGACTTCTTCAAATTCATTTCTGCCTGGAAGACATCGCTGCCTACTACATCTGTGAGTTAGCATCGCTCTCTCAGAACTTTCCCTGGAACCAGGTACTCGCTCCTTGAGGGCCCATTTCATTCCAGCTCCTGGGCTTCTATGAGACATTGTGTGAGTGTTACCATCAGGTTCTGTCCATGAACTCTGCATACCCTGCCTACTCACTATATTTCAGTTTCTCTACAGCTCAGCCTCCAGGGATCACTGTTCCAGTATCTGAGGGACTACAGCCCAGCTGGGCATTCCAGCTCACTACTGCCACCTCTGGTGGTTCAGTACATTGTCTAATAAAAGAACTAGCTAACAGACATCGGCATCACTGGAGCAGCTCTCAACTGGTTTAAGTCCTTCCTAGAGAACAGAACATACAAAGTTAAGATAAACAACAAGGAATCTCACCCCATCCAAGTCAAGATGGGGGTACCACAAGGATCATCACTCTCCCCCACCCTCTTCAACATTTACCTTCTCCCACTCTGTCATCTACTTACTAACCTCAAGCTCACCCATTTCTTATACGCGGATGACATTCAAATTCTCATCCCTATCACGGAAACCATACAAAAAACCATGGCCTACTGGAAAAAATGCCTATCATCCATCAACGATCTTCTAACCAGCCTCAATCTAGTGCTAAACACAAAAAAAACGGAAATTCTCATAATAGCACCGGAGCATTCTACCCCGCCAACATCCTGCAACTCTCCAGACACCTCAGGATATTCCACAGCACCTCAAGTCAGAGATCTGGGAGTACTACTAGACAACAGACTCAGCCTCAATAAATTCATAAATAACACTACAAAAGAATGCTTCTTTAAATTACATGTGCTAAAGAAACTAAAGCCCCTTCTACTCTACAGGGATTTCCGCACAGTACTCCAAGCCATCATCCTTACCAAATTAGACTACTGTAATTCACTCCTGCAAGGCCTTCCAGCATACACTACCAAACCACTCCAGATGGTTCTGAATGCTACTGCAAGGATCCTTACCAATGCCAAAAAAAGGGACCATATCACCCCAATCCTCCAGCATCTCCACTGGCTTCCCATCAAATATAGGATTCAGTTCAAGACTTGCACGATGATTCACAAGGCACTACATAACATCTCCCCCCTCAACTTAACTTTCCAGCTTCAACTACACTCTTCTAACAAACCAACCAGAAGGGCATACCAGAATAGAATGATCACCCAACCTGCTAAATCTACCCTGAGGAAACGTGCTCTATCCACAGCAGGCCCGTCTCTCTGGAACTCACTACCACCGGACCTCCGCCTTGAACCGTGCCATACTACTTTCAAAGTGAAACTCAAGACTTGGCTTTTTCATCAAGCTTTCCCAGAGAGCTAAAAGCAAGAAGAACAAACTTTCAGCCTTGTCTTACAGCATTATTGTAATGTTCATATTGTGTCAGTTATATGTTTCAAGTTGTTTTCTAAGTTGTTCTCTAAGTTGATCTTAGCTGTTTCATAATAGATTTTACCTTGATTATTATCCGTTCATTATATTCGATATGTTCCATGTAAACCGCCTCCCCGGCGATAGTTATTTCTGTTAAATGTGAACCGGAGTGATATGTATTGTATACAGGAACTTCCGGTATATAAAAACCAAAAATAAATAAATAAATAGTGTGTGTCTGTCTCCTAACTCTGAGCCTGACCGGTGGTCCCTCTCGGGATCTTTCCCTGGGGACGTGGTCATCTGCTACCGGTACAAGGATCCACCTACAACTCTCCTAAATAATAACACACTCACAGTAACAACCCTACCTATGAAAAGGCAACACTACAAATATTAAATCAGGCCATAAAGCAAATGTTGCTTACCTGATGTAACAGGTGTTCTCACAGGACAGCAGGATGTTAGTCCTCACAAATGGGTGACATCGAGGATGGAGCCCTGTACGGAAAACTTTTCTGTCAAAGTTTCAACAAGCTTTGACTGACACTGGCACACTGGGTGCACTGAGCATGCCCAGCCTGCAATTATCCCTGTGAGCCACAGGTGTCTCCCTCAGTCTCGTCTTATAGCTAAAAAGCGCAAGCGAAACTAAAATAAAAGTATACAGACCCAACTCCGCGGGGTGGCGGGCGGGTTTTCGTGAGGACTAACATCCTGCTGTCCTGTGAGAACACCTGTTACATCAGGTAAGCAACATTTGCTTTCTCACAGGACAAGCAGGATGGTAGTCCTCACAAATGGGTGAGTACCGAGCTGAGGATGCCCGGGAATGCACCAGATACACCGCAGATGCGCAAAGGCGTAACGACTGAGGTGGAAATGGGAACGGAGGGCATCCGCAACACCATAATGGGTTCGTGGAAGGATGTTGGGTAGTGAATTGAAAAAAGTAAGAGTAGGCGGACTGGCCAAACATGGAGCATGCCGGCTAGTCAAATGTAAGCAATAATAGGCTGCGAAGGTATGGAGAGGACTCCAGGCTGCAACCTGATAAAAAAGTACAAGCAGCAGTAACCAAAGGGAAGCTGTTAAGGCTAAGACGGACACAACAGTATGTGGATACCCACAGTGTTGTAGTGAAATGTCTGCTTGTTGGTAGGAAAGGAAATATAGACCACTTAATCAGAAGGATTAGGTCTGTGTGGCCACTGGAAGTAGCAGCTTGACCCTTGCATGAAGGAAAGAGTCAAGTGGAATTCACATGGAATGCAGTGCAATGTAGATAGAATGTAAGCGCAGCATTACTGTCCAGGAATGTGGAAAACCCAGTCTCTCCCTAGGGCGAGAGAGAGAGGTTAGGAAAAATTAATAGAGTATTTCCTGAGGAAAGGAGATACAACATCTACCTGAAAAGGATAGAAAGTTGAATGCGTAGAACTACTCAGTGGCAGAGGAACGGAGTCAGGTGAGTATGGAAAGAGTGCATAACTCACGGACCCTGCTGGCAGGAATGACATTAAGAGGGAAAGAAGTTCCCTTGCCAAACTGTGGAAGAGAGGAATGGAAAGGCTCAAACGTAGAATGTATGAGACTTATAAGGAGAATATATATGTTCATTCCGTGATTAGAGAAATAGAGGCGGCTTGATCAGTGGATAATCCATGGTAAGCCGACTCAGAGAGGATTACCGAAAACGGGAACCCAACTCCCAAAACGATACACCTCCTAAGAGAAAGGTGTATCTATGTGGAGGATGTCTGGAGAACAGAATCCGAGGGAGTAAGAAAAAATGGTGGAAAAGTAAAAGGGGTAATACTTCTTTTTTTTTTTTTTTAGCGTCAGGAGGTAAAGCCTGCCATATTAAACGGCAAGATTTATGTTTAGAAGGTTTTGTGACGCTACCAGAACCTAAGAACATCAGTAAGTCTATGATTTGGGACTGACTGGTGAGGGAATAAAAGGTTACTGATATGATGGATTGAGAAGTATGGGAAGCATACTGATCTCAGTCAGGGAGTGGGGAAAAGAATACTGAACCCCATCCCAGTTCAACATTAGAAGAATGCTGGCTACGAGAGGCAGCAGAAGAGATATATTGAAGAGGCCTTTGATGGAAGAAAAGGCATCTAAGGGAACGCATAGGAAACGTGTAGGGAGCAGAACCTGTGCATCGTATGGAATGATGCAGACGCAGAGGAAAGTTTAGTTAAACTCAGCGTTAAAAGATTTGCCCTGTACACATGTAATTGAGACCATTCGAGAGGATAGAACCTACGTGGAGAAGGTCAGATAGAGCATTCATTAAATCTCTTAGATATGTGGCCCAAGGACGCATGAAGTGAACAAGGGCCAAGGGTAGAGCTGCGCAGCTGTCTAGCAGAGCAGCTAAGAGGTTGTGCGTGCTTATGAGTTGGAAAGCACATTGTCCCTATGCTGTCTGTCTGTATGCACAAAGAATTGTTGCAAAAGCAGTATTGGAAGGCATAAGGGCATAACTCATGGGTGCAACGTCCAGGACATTTATGAGAAACTATGCTGGAGTGCAATAGATGCATAATGGGTTGACAGCTTTCAGGCGAAACTTTATAACCCTAAGGAATTGCGAACATGAGTCGAAGGAGACTAGGTCCTAGTTCGAACTGGGATAAGAATCAGGGACGAAAGCAATGAAACCACTTAGGTCCATTGAGTATAGAATGTCACTGAATATAACCCATAGCAGTTTTGAATTATGAGAAAAATGCATAGTGGGAAGAAACCCCATAGCCCAACCATGAAAAGTTGAAAGGCTGAGGTTATGGAAAATATGCGCAGGGACATATAACAATGTATCAGAATGTCTGTGCGCATGCTGGACAAGAGGGTCTTAAGACTGTGGTGTCCAGAAGTGTTACAGAAGGGATTTATAGCAGTGACAGTAATCCCAGTTAGTAAATGTATAGTGAGTCCTGAAAAAAGTGAGAGCTCCTTGCATGTACTGAAAGTGGTTAGCAGTAGTCTATGCAAGGAAAGTGAATGATGTTACACTCCGCAGAGAAAACAGCATTCACCAACAGTGATGCAAGAGACAGTTCACTTACCGAAGCTGGTGCCAGCGTCAGAGCTTGGGGTTGTAATGTTGACTCACCATAAAGCACATAGAAACATTAAAATAATGTACTTACTGCAGTATGGAGTGATGGTAACCAAAGATACCATTGTACCTGTGACGTCTAAAGAAAGTTGGATTTTCTTAGGTCCAGGATGTGCGGAGAGTAACTATTTTCTGTTAAAAGAAAGAATAGTGCAATTAAAACTCCCCAACCCCCCTCCCTTCTCCCCTCTGCACTTCGTAGCGCCTGGGGGAGTGTACCGGGACTTTGGTACAAGGTGGGGTGGCCGCTCTGATATCTGACCAGATGGGAGACCAGGAGGTGTCCCAATGGAGGATATCATGTAGGCTCCTGCAGGTGTGTGAGCGGTAAGTGGTACCCACATTTCTGTATGCTGTACAAGGAGACACTGAGACCTGTGGCCAGGCCTCAAGGTGGACTTGTACATGGGGCAATGGTTGCTGAATCTCATGTTTAGCAGATCAGCCAATGCAGCTGGACCTTGGTTGGGAGGGAACCAAGAGTCAGAGCATTGGTCGGCACAGGGACTTGTTACTGACAAGAGAAGAAGCCCTGCTGCAATCCCAAGAAGATAGAGGGGTTCTCCTGATATTGTGGCTAACATAGCTAACATAGTGATATGTGACACTAATACAGTTCTAAAAGGCACATGACCCAGAACTTTTCGAACCACGGTCCGAATGGGAGAACACAACTCTATGGGAATGCCGCCGAAGCGGGTACTTACCATCCGACGTGGATCGCCGCAAGACGAGCCGGTGAAGATTGTTGACCCCGACGGTCTCCGGAGTCCTCGAGGGTAAGGCCGGGGACGTAAACGTCCATCTCGCTCTGAAACCCGGTATGGTGGCACAGGTACAGAGGAGACAGGCCAGGCGTGAGTGGCGTTTAGACTGCTAAGTGTAACAGATGGCCATAGTCCCACACCACTTGACGGTGGGGCACGCCAGGAACAGAGGAGCCCTAACGGAACTCATGTTCCCTTCCCTCGTCACAGCGGCTCGATGTGTCGTGCCGCCAATGCAGAAGCTGTCGGACCTGGATCCGGAAGTTCTGGATCACCAAGGACTGCCAAAACTGTAGGAACAGTGCTGATGGCAGTGGTGATGTCGCTCTGCCCGAGTGTTGTCCAGCCTGGAGAAGGATGGCACCGATGTGCTGGATGGCGTCAGCGGCGGACGATCACGATGTCGGCGATGATGGGTGCCACGGTGCTCGGCCTGGTCTTTCCCCAGCGCCGAGATGGAAGCCCTCGTCGTCCTGGAAGGCGATCGATGACAAACTGTCAGCACGCCTGCTCTGCTCCTGACACAATGTAGTGTCTTAAGCAAATCGGGGCTTAAAAAAGAACCCAAAGCGTGGAGCAATGTGAGGAGGCGAGGGTATTATGTGGCGGTGCTATGTCGGTATTGACGATATTGAAGGCAACCTAAGGGGCTTCGAGGATATCATCAAAATGGGTATGAAAAATCGTCGATGACTGGCCAGGAGAATGATGACAGTGACGGGCACTGACAGCAGTGGCATAGGTATCTTTGAAACGATGAGGAATCGAATAATCGAAAAACATTGCCGTTATTGAAAAAGATACCGGCATCGACTGAGTCGAAGTCGAATCAATAGGGCGTCAAGGACACCGAAGGAAAACGGAGGTGTCGAGGGCATCGATGCATGGAGGCGGGCATTTATGCCGTTTGTGGCATGGCCACGGGCATCAACTATAGGGCCACAGACGTTGACGGTATCGATTTGGACAGACTCAGATTTCCAAGTGTACATGGCATCGGTGCCCCAGACACGTGTGTCGGTGGCATCGATATGGACACGTATGGAATCGATGGCATGGATCTCCCAGTCGATGAATTCCATCCCGGCATCAACGCCAGTCCTGGAATCGGCATGGGCATCGATGCCAGCCATAAGGCTGGCATTGGCATCAACGCCCATCCACGGAATCGAGCCGGCATGGATACCCACCGATGGGACCCACCTGGGCATCGAATTTCACCGATGGGAGCAGCCTGGCATCGACTGCCCTCGATGGATGCATTCTAACATAGATGCCCATGGATGAAACACCTGGGCATCAGTGTCCATCGATGCAAAAGGACCTGGCACCGATGCCATCGACGGACGGCCATCCGGCACCAATGCCATCGACGGACAAGCCATCCGGCACCGATGTCCATCGATGGGGACCATCCGGCACCGATGCCCACCGATGGGGACCATCCGGCATCGATGCCCACCGACGAATCGATGTGGCACCGATGCCCACCGATGGAAAAGGGCTGGACATCGGTGGGGAGGATGGGGCATCGATGGCATCCCCAAAAGGGGGGGTGGCATCGATGAAGTGACCCTGGGATCGTTAAAAAGTGTCTCGGGCAGCGGTGGCGGCGACCCGAGTATGCATGGCAGTGACTAACAGCGTGTGCGTCAATGGCATGCATCCGGGTAGGGACGGCACCGAGGAAGCCCAAGGAAAAAAAACAGTGCGTAGGAGGAAAAAGCCTGGTAGCACTGAAAAGCAAAAAACATGGATAAAGGCATCAGGGCACCGTGGGGGGAGGGGCGCTGATGACATATAAAAGCCCAGGGCGGTTTAGGAGGGTCCCGGTGTAGCGATAGGGTATCGACTGCGTGAGGGTACCAGGGAACGAAGGACTTGAAGCTACAGAAGTCCTAAAGTTAAGGAAAAAAATCCCTACCCCACTAGCATAAGCAAGCAGAGTGTCACAGAGATACTCGCAAGCTGTTTAAAGCTAACTGAAAAATGGGGGAAGGGAAGGCTTCAGTCAGTTAACAGCCTTAAGATAGTGACAGGAACCGACCGAAAAATAAGAATTAGTACTCACCGAGCGTCGTAAAAACGTACGCGGAGGGAGACCTGTGCAGGGAAAAGTGTTTTTTGAAGTGAAAAGTTAAGTGTTTCCATGAGGTAATTAGTTAAAAAATCCTCACAGAGCTCCAACCGTTATGCTGACTGCAGAGCGGAAAAAAGAAGACTGAGGGAGACACCTGTGGCTCACAGGGATAATTGCAGGCTGGGCATGCTCAGTGCACCCAGTGTGCCAGTGTCAGTCAAAGCTTGTTGAAACTTTGACAGAAAAGTTTTCCGTACAGGGCTCCATCCTCGATGTCACCCATTTGTGAGGACTACCATCCTGCTTGTCCTGTGAGAAACATCAATACACCTCCTATTAGGAAAACAGAACTAGCCAAGCAGCTATAGATCCCAATGAAGAAATAATTGGATAACTATACTAATAAGCAGAATAAATGTTTCACAACAACCATGAACAGAATAATATCCAACAATTAAAAACTCATAAAAATTATTAAAAATTCTCCAAACGCCAATAAAATATTTCAAAACAGCAGGCACATCACATAATATTCAGTAATTAAAATGGCAGTCAATCAAGAAAAATAAATTTTAAAAGCCACCTTTACTAACCCTCTCCAGCAGCTCTCCTACTCCTCTTCCATGCAGGCCAGTAGCACACACCAGAAGCAGTAATGGCTGAAGCTTTGTACTCATGTCCTCTTCCTTAGGGCCCACGACCAGTCTCTCTGTCTCTCATACACACACATACCAGTCACATCCCCATGACCAATTTCTGTCTTTCACACACCAATCATCTCCCGACCAGTCTTTCTCTTACACACACACCAGTCAACTTCCAAACACTCTCTCTCACATGCACACACACACACATACAGGCTTCCCATTTCCATGTTCTATCTTATGTATACAGGCTTCTCACTCCCATGCTGGGCCTCACACATACCCAGGTTTCTCACTCCTATGCTAGCTCTCGCCACATGCACAGGCTTCTAATTCCCATAATCACTTTCTTTCTCTTACACACACACATACCAGTCACACTCATATATCAATTTCTGTCTCTCACACACCAATCATCTCATGACCAGTCTTTCTCTTACACATACACACACACACACACACACACACACACACACCAGTCACCTTCCCGAACAGTCTCTCTCTCTCATGCACACACACACACACATACACACACACACACACAGGCTTCCCACTCCCATGTTCTCTCTTACATATACAGGCTTCTCACTCCCATGCTGTGTCTCACACACACCCACACACCCGGGTTTCTCACTCCTATGCTAGCTCTCTCCACATGCACAGGCTTCTCATTCCCATAATCACTTTCTCTCTCTCTCTCTCACACACACACACACACTCCAGTCATCTCCCTGACCAGTCACTTCCATTGTCTCTCCTATATACACATAACACCTCTCTGACCAGTTTCTCTCATTCACACACATGCTCTTTCTCACACATTTACATAGATGATCTCAATCAAATGCTTTCCCTTACACTCAGGCTCTCAATCACAGTTACACATACACACTCTCAATCACACATACATTCTCTCACTTACAGACAGGCTGGCTGGCTGTCTCCCTCTCTCATTTCCTGCACCTCCACCCCCCCCCCCCCCAACCCCGAGAACAAATGGTAGCTGCAGCAGCCTCCTCCTCTAGCCCCCGCAGGCCAAGAAAGAAGAATCCCATCGGCCCTGAGAGGCTAATTCTGCTGTCTCCTGTGCCAATTTCTGGCTGCTTCTGATTTTGTTTCAGGCCCACGCTACTGCTCCGGGCCGATGCTGCCATCGCTACTTTTTCGTGCGGCATGGCTCTTTCTTCTTCCCGTGCACCCAACTGCGCATCACTTCCTGTTCCAGGCCAGCGTGGAAGCAGATGCGGGAAGAAGAAAAGGCCCAGCCGCAGTTGCCAGCCTCCACTAACACTACTGCCGTTCCCATCTGGGCTTGAACGTGCTGATAGCCCGGGTGGCAACAGCAGCAGTGGAAGATTGTCCCTCTCTCGCTCGGTGAAGAAAGAGGAGGGAAGAGCAGCAGGAGACCGGTAGCACGCGACAAACCTGCCGCTGCTTGGCGACACACCGGTTGAGAATCACTGTTCTAAACCAATAATCACATGCTGTAGGAGAACTCATAAGAGGACAAAGTATTGGGCTTGTATGCTTAATCCCAAACAAGTTTTTAAATTATCAGTCCTCATTTTATCTATTGTGTGGTTATTAAGCATATTAGGCCAATGCCTGACACTGTGCTTTTATGAATGTAGCTAGTTTATTTATTTATTTATTTAAAAACTTTTCTATACCGTCGTTAAGTTGGTTAACCATCACAATGGTTTACATAGGGGCACAACAATTAACATATGGGTGGTATAGATTACAACTTGTTAAGTGCCATCATTGTACGGTAACAATTCATAATTATAAATAAAGTGTGTATGTTAAGCTTGATTGTTGGGAACATTTAGGCGGTTTGGTTTTACCATTACGATGCATTGTTAGTTTAAAATAACAGCTTCTGACTTTGGTGTGCCTTTATACCTCATCTCTGTGTGTATGTGATTATTGATTTGCAGACCACTGTTTTCCCTTTTTGGTGTATGGGCTGTTTTGCATGGCCTATCATTTAGTTTGATCAGATTTTGAATAAAATTCCTCTTACATTCAATACAAAGTAATTTAATTCCCAGGTCTGCTTTTCAGGTCATAAAGAACAAGCTCATATAACTCTGGCTTTTATGCATGAGATTAGGGGCCAGTCTTCAGGGGAGAAAAAATCAAGAGTGACATTACAGTGCTTTTTTTTCTGGAATAAAGGTGCCAGTACTCACATGTGGAATGGGAAGGGGAAACCACTCAAGACTCCGTCCACTACAATTGGCTGCAGAGCCTATGAGTTGATAGTATTGCAAATATTACACTGGATCCTAGAACACCAATACACCACCTATTGGGAAAACAGAAAAAGCTGGACTACTACAGATTACTACACAGAAACTATACCCCTGTAGAATACCTCACTTTGATCACACAGATAGAACATGGATAGACCCTAACCAAATCCAGATAAGTGATCACAAATTATAAATAAAAATACGCAGACAAAAACTGAACTGGAAATCTCAAGCAGCATGACTCTACTTGTACTGCATCACCAGAGAAATAGAAAGAGAAATGCATTTCTTCCTTTAGTATATAACCTATAAAGATAACAAAGATGCTGCACATTCACATCCCCAAAGCTCATAGGTGCCAACACTGTGGGTGCTTGATCACCACCCTTCAGTTTAGCATTCTGTCATTTAGAAAAGTCGGCCCCCTATGCCAAAGCTGACATATTTGAATCACTAAATCAAAAGGAAAAGGCTTTTTTTTCTACCTTTGTTGTCTAGACATTTCGGACCCTAACAAAACACTCCCCTCTCACAACAATAGAGACTCAGCAGCTCTAAGAGATGACCCCTCCCACACACACACCCACACCCACACACACACACCCCAGAAATAATTGATTATAGGAGCTTGATGGCCCCAACAGAAGACCTCTTACAGGCTAATTTGGATGTGTATATAGTTTGAGAATTTTGGAAGTGTACTGGTTACTGCATATTTTTGTGTGCCATCTACTTCAAAGACTTAAAAAGTCTAGGAACTAGCAGAGGACAGCAAGGGCAACTTTTTCTATTTTTGCTTGCTTTCTTCCTCTCTACAGTTTTCTATTTGCTCATTATGTTGCAAGCCCCACTGCACCACTATGAGGACAGTCCTTTAGATGCCAGTTGTGTATAAAGATACACACAGGCCAGTATTAGAACTGTGCTGATCCATGTCATATTTCTGATGCCTAAAAACTATAAGTCACAAACCAAATCCTACTAGGTCTGCAGATAAACAGCATATGCATGAAATGAACTTTTTATTCCAATCAGACATGTTGCTAAAAATAACTTACCATGATGCACTGATTGCATTAAAAACATCAATACTGTGTAGTGTGTGTATTGAGCTTAGATGGAGCTATAGCGAATAAATTATGGGGGTCTATGCACTAAAGGGCATTGGCATTAACACCCATACTTAAGTTGTGTTAATGCACCCTAGCATGGGTGTTATCTAATGCCCATGTACAGCACACATTATTTGCATATGTATTAGCGTTATCATGCAGTAAACTAAAGCACATGCAGATGATCGTCCCCCCTCAAAAATATGTTCATGACTTAGCAGCATTAATACATAAGAGGCAGGAAAGTTAACGATAGCACATAAACCAAGACACTGAATCCACCTTCCCTAAATACATTAATGGGTCTCTGTGACCACCTCCCTACCTAACCCCCGACCCCAGATTTAATTCAGTCTTCTGTGGCCTTACAGAAAACCCAATTCCAGAACAAATAAGGGGCATTAGGCTCTCCAGTTCCCCTCATCCCATAATAAAGCCTGATCTTCTGGGTCCTCAGGACCAACCCTATCCCACCCCAGCATGAAAAATGAATATCTGATAACCCCCATCTGAAAATAATGGGATGATTTAATTAAATATAATGCTAGCTAATGGACTGCAACTCTAATAAATGATCCCCTATGCAACCTCAGCTTGGAACATTAAAAAAAAAGAGTTCTGATACTGGGTTTTTAATGGTCCTGACTTCAGCTCTGTAGGTTCAGAAAAATCCACAGTGGTCAGGAAGATTTTGGATTTGGCCTAGCTCAGAAGTCTTCTGATGGACATGGAAAATACATGTTACATTTGGCCAGCTGCAGGATAGGCCCATGACCACCTGCTCTCTCCAAATCGCCCCAGCGCCTCCTGTACCCTCCAGATGTGGCAGGAATGCTGCCATGATCCAGTGTGCCCCCAACAACTGACGTAGCGCTGACGCTGCCTGCACACCACCACCACCGTGCTCCTCCCTGCAGTCTCCATAGGCACGCACAATGTGCATCTTTATTGAAAGGACCAGTGGCAGTAAAAGCCCTGCGGCGCCTAGTGATAACATCAGCAGGTCCTCACTATTTTTAAAGCATGGCTCAGATTGCCTAATCCACAACAAATTAGGGAGCAGAGTGCTGCACTTCAAATAAACATTGGACAAAAAAGGAGGAAGTGCAGGGATTTTATAATGAGTCCCAATGACAACTTTGATGTTGAAGTATTTTAAATTTTTAATGACGGCAACTCCATAACCCGGTGCCGTTCTTTAACTCAATTCGAATCGTTACCCCTTAGTTTCTTTATATTGTATTTTGATAAACAGAAACTAAATTTAATCTATATGGGGCATAAATCTGCCATGCCATTTCTACTGTTTTATACTTTAGTTTCTCACACAAAACATTTTTGCCGTTTGGTATTTGGTTTGCCTACGCTAACCAATTAAGATATATTAGTATCACATTTATGGGTTTTATTACTCTGGGGGGTTTAGTTAACATGCCGAAAATAAAAATATTAATAAGTTAAACATATTTACAAGCCAGAGTATATTAATAGGCTTTCACATATAGAATCGGGTCTCTAATGAATATTCTATATTTTTTTATTTCATTATACATTGACATAAATTGATCATGTTTTGTGATTATGATTATTAAATGTATAATTTATAGTTTACATATGAAAGCAAACTTTTTTTGCATAATATGTAGAAATATGTCACTATGCAAGATTTAGTTTGAATTTTCCCCATTTAAAGTAAAATTGTTTCATGTGCATAATAAGATTCTGAATGATTGGATATTTAAAGTTAATAATTTTAGTTCTCTTACAGAATGAGGTCCAACATAATATAGTCTTCATATTATTTATTATTTTTTAAAAATACATTTCTCTGGCTTGCATGTATATTATATGCTCCTTTAATCTGTTTGGATCCTTTGCAATGAGTCCTTCCCTGTCAAAAAATCTTTTCTTTTATTATAGTTGAAGAATTCCGTTGTAAAATTACGTCCCTCCCGATGCAGCCGCGTGTGGCGAAACACGGGTCCGTGTCGGGGGACCCTGTTTAAATATTCTGTCTCTGTGAAGCAATGGAGTTGCCGTCATTAAAAATTTAAAATACTTCAACATCAAAGTTGTCATTGGGACTCATTATAAAATCCCTGCACTTCCTCCTTTTTTGTCAGATTGCCTAATGCCATAAGAACATAAGATGTGCCTTACTAGGTCAGACCAAGGGTCCATCAAGTCCAGTATCCTGTTTCCAACAGTGGCCAATCCAAGTCACAAGTACCTGGCAAGTACCCAAACATTAAATAAATCACAAGCTACTATCGCTTATTAATTACCATAATAGCAGTTTTTGGATTTTTCTTCTAGGATCTAACTTTATTTATTTATTTATTTATTTATTTATTTATTTATTTAGAGCTTTTTTTATACTGGCATTCATGATACAATCACATCATGCTGGTTTACAGGTAACTGGGGGTGAGCTAACTTTGAACCATTAACATGTGGTGAGAAGCAAAAAAAAAAAAAAAGTTACAATAAAACAGGGAAGCTAGAACTGGGGGAAGAAGAAGAGAAGCAGGAATAATTTAACAATAACAATGAGAGGCATAATTATTTACATAGTGCTGACAGGTATTTTAAAGGTGGTTGCATTCTGTCTGATTGGGAAAGTTGGGTAAGTTATTTGGGTTCGGGAAAGGCTTGTCTAAACAACCATGTCTTAAGTCTTTTCCTGAATGTTGGTAAGCATGGTTCCTGTCTGAGGTCAGGAGGAATGGCATTCCATATAGAGGGTCCCGCTGTAGAGAAGGCCCGTTCTCTGAATGCTTGATGGTGTGTAGCTTTTGTTTGGGGGATGTGAAGGGGTCGTCTGTATGCTTCTCTGATGGGTCTGGATGAGGAGTGGAATCTGAGTGGAATTTGAAGGCTAAGAGGGGCATGGGAATAGATGGTTTTATGAATGATGGTGATGGACTTGTGGAGAATTCTGAAGTGTATTGGGAGCCAGTGTAAATTTTTTAGAATGGGTGAGATGTGATCTCTTCTTCTGGTGTTTGTCAGAATTCTGGCAGCCGCGTTTTGTAGCATCTGGAGAGGTTTAATGGAAGAAGAAGGGAGACCTAACAAGATAGAGTTGCAGTAGTCTATCTTAGAGAATATTACAGCTTGGAGGACAGTTCTGAAGTCATGAAGGTGAAGGAGTGGTTTAATTCTTTTTAGTACCTGTAGTTTATAGAAGCCGTCCTTAGTAGTACGGTTGATGAATGTTTTTAAACTTAAGTGGTTGTCGATTATGACTCCTAGGTCTCTTGCTTGGGTGACAAAGATGTTGGAAGGTGTACTTTGTGTAGTATTGCTGTTTTCAGGGGAAATGAGGAGGAGTTCAGTTTTCGCTGAATTTAGAATCAGGTTTAAACTAGAGAGGAGGCGGATGATCTCTTGTCGGCAAATTTCCCAGTACTCGAGTAGTTTTTTTAATTTGATTCTTTGATGGGGATCAAAATTTGCACATCGTCAGCATAAAGGAAGTGTTTTAGTTGAAGGTTGGTTAACAGCTGGCATAGAGGAAGTAAGTAGATATTGAAGAGGGTGGTGGAAAGAAAGGAACCTTGCGGAACTCCTAGTGAGGAATTGCAGTGAGGGGTTTCTTTATTGTTAATTTTGACCTTGTAACCTCTGTTACTAAGGAAGGATTTGAACCAAGTAAATGCCGTTCCAGTTATGCTGATGTCCGTCAGTCGGTTAAGGAGGATGGAAGGGTTGACGGTGTGGAAAGCTGCAGACAGGTCCAGGAGGATTAATAAGAAGGCTTGTCCTTTGTCCAGGCCCATGATGAGGTGGTCGGTCAGTGAAATGAGAAGGGATTCGGTACTTAATGCCTTGCGGAACCCATATTGGGTAGGGTGTAGTATTTTGTGATCTTCTAGGTAATCGGAGAGTTGCGAGTTGACTAATTTTTCCATCATCTTGGCTATAAAAGGAAGATTGGAAATAGGGCGGAAGTTGTTGGGGTCTTTTGGATCCAAATTTGGTTTCTTTAGAATAGGTTTAAGAGATGCTAGTTTTAGGGTGTCTGGGAAGATTCCCAGAGCTAGAGAACAGTTTATGATATCAGCCAGAGGTTTGGAGATGGTGTCAGGTATTAGCAGGAGAAGTTTTGTAGGGATTTGGTCGAAGGGATGGGAGAAGGGTTTCATTTTCTTTAATAGAGATTGGATCTCTAAAGCAGTGGTGGGTTCCAATGATTCAAGAGAGATTTTTTTGCTTGGTAGATGGCAGGGGCTGGTAGTAGAAGAGGGGCTGGGGGGCAGCAGGGTTAAAAGGTTGGAAATTTTGTTTTGGAAGAAGAACGCCAGTTCATTGGCTTTGGATTGTGCCTGATCATTGGGGATCGTTGGGGCATTGGTTTGTGTGAGTTCGGATACATATGAGAATAATGCTTTGGCGTAAAAAATAAGGTCATAGATCTTGTGAGCATAGAAATCTCTTTTTGATCTTAAGGTAGCATTCCTGTAGTGGTGGAGAGCGAATTTGTATGCTGATAGAGTGCTGGGGCAAGGTGTTTTCTGCCATTTGATTTTTTTCTTTCTGAGGGTTTGTTTGAGTTTTCGGAGTTCGTTGGTGAACCATGGTTGTCTTTTTGAGGAATCGGGGTTACATTTTTTTGATGAGAGTGGACATAATTTATTTGCTACTGACTCTGTGATGTTGCTCCAGGAAAGTAGGGCAGCGTTGGGATCTGACAGGTCAATGCACTGCAGTTCTTTTGCCAAGTGGCTCCTGAGGTCTTCAGAGGGGCAGGATCTTCTGTAGAGAAACGAAGATTGGGCGGGATGGGTGTTGGGGGTTTCTGTCATTTTGAAGGTGGCTGAGATTAATGAGTGATCTGACCAGGGGACCTGGGTGCATACCGGAGGGGATGAGTGTGTAATGCCAGAGTTAATGAAAATAAGGTCCAGGGTGTGGCCCACTTTGTGGGTGGGCTTATTGATGATCTGTTTGAAGCCCATAGCTGAGAGGGTGGTGAGAAAAACCTCACAGTTGGATGTAAGTGTGGTATTGTCCACAAGGAGGTTGAAATCTCCTAGGATCATAGCAGGGGAGTCTAGGTTCATGTATTTTGCGATAGTTTCTATTAAGGAGGAGGAGTCTGAATCTAGAAGTCCTAGCGGGGCATAAACGAGGAGGATTTGGAGTTGGTTTGCTTTGAAGAGGCCTATTTCTAGCTTTGAGTCAGATTTTACTGGGAGTTGGGAAAATCTTAGCTCTCTTTGACTGCTAGAAGAATGCCCCCGCCTCTTTTCTTTTGCCGGGGAAGGGAGACGAAGTCGTAGAGCTGGGTGGGGAGTTGATTTATTAGTGCTACATCTGTTGGTTTAAGCCATGTTTCTGTTATGGCGCATATGTCTGGTTTTGCATCTAGGAGATAATCGTTAAGGATCAGTGTTTTCTTAGTGATGTATTGAGCGTTGAATAGTGTAAGTGAGAATAGAGCGAAGCCCAGGAGTTGAGTAAGAGGTGAGATCATGATTGGGATAAGGGTCTTGGCGGTGCGAGGTTGAGGTTGCATTATTGCTTTTCTAGTGATAATGAGACTATGATGAAGAATCGGGATTGGGAGGCCCAGAGGCATTGTGATCTTGTGATGGAAAGGATGGGGTTGACTATTGGAAGAGGCAAGATGAATGTTGGAGGCAGTTGGATGAATGCTGGAGGCGGTTGGATGAATGCTGGAGGCAGCTGGATGAATGCTGGATGAGTGCTGGTGGAGGCTGGATGAATGCTGGAGGTGGTTGGATGAGTGCTGGTGGAGGCTGGATGAATGCTGGAGGCAGCTGGATGAATGCTGGATGAGTGCTGGTGGAGGCTGGATGAATGTTGGAGGCGGTTGGATGAATGCTGGAGGCGGTTGGATGAATGCAGGAGACGGCTGGATGGATGCAGGGGGAGCAGCTGGATTGAGTGCTGGATGATTGCAGGAGGCTGGATGGATGTTGGTATTGGAACGCTAGTAGCAGAGCTAGAGCAAGTCTGTCAACAGATGGTAGAGGCCCCGGTCCTGGGGCTCACAAAGGGGCGTACTAAGGGGCGCACTAAGGGGAAGGCCCCTTAGGACGCGCTCCTTTGGACGCGCGCCGCCGCCGGGAGAAGCGCTGGTTTAAAGGGCCTCAGTCTGCCCTCTGATTGCTCCCACAGCGAAGTAGTGGCCATCCCTTGTGTTAAATGCGATTTTCCATTCGTTGCCTGGCCGAATCCTCACTAGGTTATACGCCCCGTCCGTGGGAAACTGAGCTGGTAGGAGGCTGAAGCAAATATAGATTTGGTTCAAGAATCCTCAACATAACCTCGCGTCCCCTGAATACCGTGAGGGTGCTGGCATCTGTATGGGTGTGGCTGGACCGGTATTGGTCACAGCTCCAGGTACTGGGGAATTGGAAGCGGCGGCTCCGTCAACGTGGTCAGCTAACCTCTGTACTGTTGCCATCAGTGAGTTGAGGCAAGTTTGCTGCTATTACAGCCTCTGGGCAATACCCGGGAAGGCTTTCAAGCCTGTGAAATCCGCCGGGTCCGTGGCCTACTTTGACTTCGTCTTCGCTTCCGCCCCTGGCTTTGGCTTCGGACCTCTGACTTCTGGCTTCTGACCCGGCTTCGTTCCTGGACTCCGACTTCTGCTTCCTCCGCCTCCTCAGGTATCTGATTCTTGCTGACCCAGGGGATTCTCCTAAGTCCCAGCGGCTCGGGCTCTCCCGGGCTCCTCCGGGGAGAGCCTTGGGCTTCCGAGGGTGACGACTCTTCCAGCCTCCTGGGTCCTGCCGTCCTCATTGACCATCTCTTCGGCTGATCCTGGATCCTTGGTTGCATAGGGTCCTACCTAAGTCCAAGAGGTCCGGGTCCCTACGGTCTCCTCCTGGGGGGACCTTGGACTTCCAGTGGTAAAGTCTTCTCCGGAGTCTCTCTTCAGCGCTGCCTCCCGGCTGTGATGCTCGCTGTGGGTCCCCACAGTGTAACATCTGCAGTCTCAGCCGGCCCAAGGGTCCACGACCGTAACAGATTATTAGCAGTTAATGGACTTCTCCTCCAAGAACTTATCCAAACCTTTTTTAAACCCAGCTACACTAACTGCACTAACCACATCCTCTGGCAACAAATTCCAGAGCTTAATTGTGCATTGGGTGGAAAAAGAGTTTTCTCCAGTTAGTTTTAAATGTGCTACTTGCTAACTTCATGGAGTGCCCCCTAGTCCTTCTGTTATCTAAAAGAGTAAATAACTGATTCACATTTACCTGTTCTAGACCTCTCATGATTTTAAAGACTTCTATCATATACCCTCTCAGCTGTCTCTTCTCCAAGCTGAACAGCCCTGACCTCTTTAGCCTTTTCTCATAGGGGAGCTGTTTCATCCCCTTTATCATTTTGGTCACCCTTCTCTGTATTTTCTCCAGTTCAACTATATCCTTTTTGAGATGCAGTGACCAGAACTGAGAAGGTATTCAAGGTGTGGTCTCACCATGGAGTGATACAGAGGCATTATGACATCCTCCGTTTTATTTGACATTCCCTTTCTAATATTTCCTAACATTCTGCTTGCTTTTTTGATTGCCACAGCACACTGAGCTGACGATTTCAATGCATTAGATCGCTTTCTTGGGTGGTAACTCCTAAGATAGAACTAACATTATGTAACTACAGCAAGGGTTATTTTTCCCTATATGCATCACTTTGCACTTGTCCATGTTAAATTTCATCTGCCATTTGGAAGCCCAATCTTCCAGTCTCGCAAGTTCCTCTTGCAATTCATCACCATCTGCTTGAGATTTAACTACTCTACATAATTATGTGCCATCCGCAAATCTGATCACCTCACTCAACATACCCCTTTCCAGATCATTTATAAATATATTAAATAGCACCGGTCCAAGTACAGATCCCTGAGGCACTCCACTGTCCTTTTTTCCACTGTGAAAACTGACCATTTAAATCTACCCTCTCTCCTGTCTAACCAGTTTGTAATCCACAAAAGGACATCGCCTCCTATCCCATGACTTTTTAGTTTTCTTAGAAGACTCTCATACATGACTTTGTTGAACGCCTTCTGAAAATCCAAATACACCACATCTACCGTTCACCTTTGTCCCCATGTTTATTCACCCCTTCAAAAAAAAATGTAGGAGATTCGTAAGGCAAGACTTCCCTTGGAAAAATCCATGTTGGCTATATTCCATCAAACCATGTCTAGCTAAATGTTTTGTGATTTTATTCTTTATAATAGTTTCCATGATTTTTCCCGGCACTGAAGTCAGGCTCACCAGTCTATAGTTTCTCGGATCACCCCTGGATCCCTTTTTAAATATAGGGGTTACATTGGCCATCTTCCAATCTTCAGGTACATCAGATGATTTTAGTGATAGGTTACAAATGAACTGAAATATGTCTGAATTTTCCTTTTTTATTTCTTTCAGAACCCTGGGGTGTATACCATCCGGTCTAGGTGATTTACCACTCTTCAGTTTGTCAATCAGACCTGATTTGGTTCAATTGATCTGAATCATCACCCATGAAAACCTTCTCTGAAACTGTTATGTCTCCAACATCCTCTTCAGTGAATACCGAAACAAAGAAATTGTTTAATCTTTCCACGAGGGCCTTATCTTCTTTAAGTGCCCCTTTAACCCCTTGATCATCCAATTGTCTGACTCCCTCACAGACTTTCTGCTTTGGATATCCTCACAGACTTTCTGCTTTGGATATATTTTAAAAAGTTTTTATTGTGAGTTTTTGCCAACTTCTTTTCAAATTCTCTCTTAGCCTGTTTTATCAATGTTTTACATTTAACTTGCCAATGCCACTTCAGCAATGGATATCCTGCCTTCACACAGCATGTTGCTCCTGAGTTCCTGCATTCCTGTGTTTCTCCTGCATTCCTTTTGTCTCTTATCCAGCCTTGCCTTGCCCAGCCTGTGTCATCCAGTCTTTCTTGCTAGTCTCAACCATGTCTGTCTGTTAGTCCTTGTCTTTCCTTGGCCTGTTCTTATGCTCCCTCTCTTGCCATGTTTAAATCCCATCTAAAGACCCACCTTTTTGAAACGACTTTGAAATCTTATGCCTAATTGTTTGCTTTTAGTCTTGACTAACGTTTTCTTTAAATCAAGTGTCCTGTGTTGTATGTTTGTCTTATTAGATTGTAAGCTCTATTGAGCAGGGACTGTCTTTTTTGTATGTTTGTACATGCTGAATATGTCGTGTAGTGCTATAGATATGTTAAGAAGTAGTAGTAGTAGTAGTACTGACCTGACCACAGTTGCCTGCCGCTTGGACCAAACCATGTTTGCCTGCTGCCTGGACCTGACTCTTGTCTTGTACCTAACCTTGCTTGCTTGCCGCCTGCCTGGTCTGCTCTTGGTATCTCCAGTCTGCTGCCTGTTCTGACTTCGGCCGCCAGAACCCAAAGGCTCAATCTGTGGGGGAGGAGGCTGGTATAGGGGAAGCTCCAGTCTGTCCCACTTCAGGCTGCATTCACCCCCTGTCAGCATAGGCCTCATAGGTTCACCTGCATCAATTACACCATAGCACCCAAGGGCTCACTTCCATGCCATTCATCACAATACCAAAATACATTTCCTCCTCCTCAGTCTAATGGGTATGACCCATTAGACTGCTAACATGCCAAAAATATTTTGCCTTCATCTTTACACCATTCATTAGGAGACCCAAAATCTTGAATCCACAAACCTGGGATATCTCGGAGACTCATACAATAACGTACTGCAACATGACAAAACTTTTATCAGAAATGAATGAGTCATAAGATTCCACAGCAGAAACAACAGCAGCAACAAAAGACACCACTTTTCCTCTTCTTTTAGCATTTTATCAAGATCCATATCCCTTTCACTAACAGCCGTTGTGCACTGGTCATTCTTCCCACAGCAAATCACTGAATTATTCACTGAAAGCAATGTCAAGAGAAGGCCACAGGATCTCGCCTAATGCCGTTAGGGTTCGTATCTCCTGCCAGATGCCTCTTGGCAAATGCCTAGGAGCCTTCCCTTGGCACTTTAGCTTCCATAATAAAAGAGGACCCTGCTGGACTGGAAGAACCAACAGGACCAGAGGGATTCCCTAGATTCACTTCAAGTCCTTCTCTCTGAATGTCCTTCAGAAGGAAGAGGAGACACCTTACTACCACTCTGAGCTCAAGCATTTTTACACGGGGCACCCTCCCCAGGAAGTCTCTCTCCATACCTACTTAAAGAGACAGGCAAACAAACAGAGCCATCCTCTTCTGTGTCATTATAATCCCAACATGCCCAAAGGTAGACATTAAGTGAGACATTTTTGGATCAAGGTGAAAGGATAATTAGTGGCATAGGACCAGAATTTAAGACCTGGGCCACAGACATATCATGATCATTATAAATTCTCTCACATACAAAAAGTTATTCAATTGTAAATGAATAGTTTACAATCATAATTGTAAGTCTACTAAATTCTATTCTGTCAAAAAATGTGTCTAAGAGTGTGTTACTGTACAGAAGTAATTGTATTTGAAGGATGGGGATGGGGATATTTAAGCAAACTCAGATGGAAGAGAGGATCCTAGAATGAACAGGGGACGGTCTTGATCAAGAAGAAGTAAATGCAAAAAAAGAAAAATTAAATTAAATTTCTACTAGTTGTGCTAAAACTAATGGTTTTTGTAGTGGTATCCTACCTACTAAAGCCTGCAGAATTTAACTAAATTATTGTAAAAAGGGATGGTGTAGTATAGTGTAGGATTGTGAAAATGGAGGGGGCATCAGCTGCTGTAGGTCAATCAAAGACAAACAAAAAAGTTAGGTAATAGCCTGGTGGCACTACAAAGGAAGGAACTGCCAGAGCCATTGGGACAGGAATGAAATTCCCACTTCTCTCCTCTGATGTTACATTGGAGCTTTCAGACTGAAAAGTCCCCCAAATCATATAGCAGGGAAAGCAAAGTCCTCTTTTTTCCCCACACCTCTTAGGAAGGAAGAGTAGACAGAATAAGCTTCCTTCCAAAACAAAACCACAAAATGCCTCAAGACAGATGCCACCATCCAACCACCGGGTATGAATTGGAAAAATTTAGCTTTCTCTCTCTGTAGCCCTTATTCGGTGTAGGGGTACATCCCACTCTGTGCAAGACTAGGGGAGCCAGCAAAAACAGAATCAAATCACAACAGGATCAAAAATCACCAAGACACATTCTACTAGTGATAGAGTGAAAACCAGCAATGTGCAGTCTCATTTCCTGTCCTACTCAGTAAGAGATTGGAATCAAAGCTAAATAGGAATAGGAGAACCAATAAAATGCTATAGAATCTTCTCCTTCCACTTCTAAAACAGAAAGCCCATACTGATCCCAGGAGTTTCATTTATTTCTTTTGATATAGAGTCTTTCCATTAAACAAAGTGGTTTACATTTTCTAAAACTAAAAATATTAAATGTAAATATAATCTTGAACAAGCAGGAACCCATTATTGCAGTAGCCTGCATTGGGTCTCCTATAGCAAAATAGTATGCTCCACTCCTACTTCACTGCCAGGTCCTAAACTAGAGCCAGTTACTAGTGGAGATGTGCATGGGGTCGCTACATATATCTCCCTCCAGTTTTACCTATTCGAGGTAGAGGAATGTTGTTCAGGTCTGCCGAGCCTTCCATGGGAAAGATGATGTGAAATTTAACTCAAACTCTGAAGATGATTGTAGGCTGAAAAATTCTATTGTCTGCCTCAAAATAGACCATAATTATCAGGAAGAGGAACACAAGGTTTGAGACTAACACCTTGGGCTAAAATGCATAATGCTATTATTTGTGCTGCTTGAGCAGAGGCTTTAAGTATAGATCTCAAAAGTACTTAAAGAGTTTTTAACAAACCTTGCCTTAGAATTAAAATTGGCCTTAGGTCATACTAGTTCTATTCAAAACTGAGCTGAGGCTAATGTTACTTAGTTGTCACATGTCTATTGAAAATGCACTTTACTTGTATGCAGTATAGCTGTCTGTGTATGAAGACTGTAGAAAGCCGGACAACTAATCAAAGTCAGAAAAATCATGTGAATGTCAAGAAAACAACAGTAGCTCAGATACATTTAGTGACTTCAACTGTTATTGTAGACTGTAATGAGTGAAGTTTCCAAGTATCAACACTACCTTTGTGATATCACTATCAGCAAGTATCCTGGAACTGCAGTTGATGCTATACTTACTGCTCAGCATCACTCATCATGAAGGGAAAGAGACATCTGCTGCTGCCTATTTACTGTAGATTGAACCATTTAAATCAAACTCTGCCAGTGTGGTGATGCAGTTAACGCTTCATCTATATCCACCTATAAACATTTCTTTTCAGTGCCAGTGCAGTATTTCTGAGATTTCAAAAGGCTCAAGTTACTGTTGGGTCAGTAACTATGGAAGCTACCATCAATGCAGGAAGTTTATGGAAGAGAAAATTTGTTACCCTCCCTCTGGGTTCATGAAGGCCTTTACTCTGCAATATTCCTGGATGGTGTGTAAATGATGGACTATCTGAGATATTTGGTTCTCAGCATTTTTTTTTTTTGTTATGCCATGTAAACATATATTGGAGCTAGCTTGGAGAATATCTATTTCATAGAGAGCTCCATCTGCTGCCTGGCAGGACAAACCCTCTTAGACATTCCAAGTATGCCTCACAACTTTGCTCCCTGCATTGGCCATAAAGGCTATCAGAGAGCAAACGCTCCCTGTTCCACACGCAGGTCCTCAGAGGCGGGCAGAGCTCTGGAGTTTCATTGTGTGGATGAGACGATGCTGCAAGGAAAAGGATTCAGTTTTGAAAGGAACTGGGGAAGGGGGGAGTCTTTTCCGAAGGGATGGGCTCCACTTTAACCAGGGTAGAACCAGGCTGCTGGCGCTAATCTTTAAAAAGGAGAAGGAGCAGCTTTTAAACTAGAACAAAGGGGAAAGTTGACAGTCGCTCAACAGTGCATGGTTCGGAGGGAGGTACCTAGTGGGAGCACTGAGAGGAGAGGATCACTTTGCTGGTGACTGAAAAGAATCTATAAATACTGCTTGGGGAAATTTTAGAACTTAAAAGATTTGGGAAAACGTAAACTATTGTGGTATATTCTTTAGTGTTTTTTGTATTAAATAGCTAGTCAGAGGGCAGGCAAAAACAAGGAGTTTGTGTGTTTGTCTTTCCCTCCCACCCCCTCCCACACACCCCTAGCTCATCCTTTGATTTATAGGCAGATGACACTTTCACACTAAAAAAAAAAGTGAATCAGCCATTTAACTTAAAGTCAGAAGTTTCCTATGTCTTATCAAGAGTTTAATCATTCCCTTGTAGGTCACTACCAGATAAATATTGAATACACTAATACATTTAAAGGACCCTAATTGTATGCATTTCTACTCCCATAGCAAACCTAGGAACTGAACAAATTTAAGATGAAGGCAACAGTCCATCAGCAAGAGAGGGTCACCCAGTCTTTTGTATCGAGTGTTACATGTATGATTTTCTACTCTCTGGTGAGAGGTTGTATGTGTGCACCCAGTGCAAAGAGCTCCTGTCTCTCAGAGAATGAGTCCAATCTCTGGAAGCTAGAGTGTAAGACCTGGAAGAGCTGAGGCAGACAGAGAGGTATATAGATGAGACTTTCAGGGACATAGTAGCAAGTCCCAAGTCTGGCAGCCCTTGTGCTGCCTTGGAGGAGGAAAGTCTTCTGGTCAAAGAGCATCAACCGGGTGCAGCAGGAAATGATCCTGTAGTAAGGACCTGCTCTCCAGGTGGTACATTATCCTCTCACATCAAGGAAGTGTGTTCCAGGGCTACTGCCCAGGAGGGAAGGGTTAGGTCGGCCATCTTAATTGGTGATTCTCACGCCATCTTAATTGGTGATCCTCACGCCCACCAACTGGGTGGCTGGTGGGCGTGAGGATCAACTGGTAACATGCCTACCTAGTGCAAAGGAGGTGGACATCAGGCATCCCCTATATATGATTTTAGACACTGCTGGGGAGGAGCCGGATGTTGTGGTACATGTGGGTACCAATGACATAGGAAAATGTGGGAGGGAGATTCTGGAAGCCAAATTTAGGCTCTTAGGTTGAAAACTAATATCTAGAACCTCCAGGGTAGCATTCTCTGAAATGCTCCCTGTTCCATATGCAGGTCCCTAGAGGTGGGCAGAGCTCCAGAGTCTCAATGTGTGGACCAGATGATCATGCAAAGAAGAGAGATTCAGTTTTGTAAGGAACTGGGGAAACTTTTGGGGAAGGGGGAGTCTTTTCCAAAGGGAAGGGCTCCACCTTAACCAAGGTGGAACCAGGCTGCTGGCACTAACCTTCAAAAAGGAGATAGAGCAGCTTTTAAACTAAATCAAAGGGGAAAGCCAACAGTCACTCAGTAGTGCATGGTTCTGAGGGAGGTATCTTCAAAGGATACTAATGAAGCATTAGGACCTCCCAACAGAGAGTTTCCAATAATAAGAAAAGCAATCCAAGTGCCTATAATTAAAGGCTCAGCTGAGCTAAAAGATTCCAATTTATCCTTGTCAACTGAAAAATAGAATGTTAATACAAACAAAAAAACACACTTTGAAATGACTGTTTGCTAATACCAGATGTCTAAGAAGTAAGATGGGAGAGTTAGAGAGTATAGCAGTGAATGACAGACTTAATCGGCATCTCAGAGACATGGTGGAAAAAGGATAACCAATGGGATAGTGCGATACCAGGGTACAAATTATATCGCAATGATAGAGAGGAGCAACTTGGTGGCGGGGTGGCACGTTATGTCTGGGATGGCATAGAGTCCAACAGGATAAACATCCTGAAAGAGACTAAATGCATAATCAAATCTTTATGGGTAGAAATACTTTGTGTGTTGGGGCTGCCAGCAATCAACATGGCGCCGATGGCCCTTTTCCTTACTATGCCACTCGGGGACACCAATGGCGGCAGTAGCCCATGTGACATAGTAAGGGCGAGGGCCCCTCGGCGCCATTTTCAGGACTGGCAGCCGGCGGACCTTTGCCCTTACTATGTGAGAGGACCTACTGCTGCCATTGCTCCACCCCACTGACATAGTAAGGGCAAAGGGCCATCGGAACCCGTTTCAGTGCTCGCAGCCGACGAACCAACGCCAATACATCGCTCCCGGACCGCTCCTGAACGCCCGCTCCACCGACTGACATTTTTATCAGGTCTCGAGGGGTCTGGAGGGTGGGGGGTGGTAATGAATTTATTGCGAACATCTTGGGGAGGGGTCACGAGGGGGGGGCAGATTTCATTCATTCAGCAACTCTGGGGAGGCAAGGGGGTGGGCTACTGTTTTTCGCAGGGCTGGGGGAGGGGGGGCAGGAGAGTGTGGGGTGGTTAGTTTAAGAGAACTTTTCTCATAGGGTTGTTTTTTGGGGGAAGGGGGAGGTTCACACACAAATACATACACTAAACTTGCACGATCTCGGGAACGCACCAAAATAGCCCTCCCCAGACCACAAAACAAATTTGGAAGTGCAAATTTGGTTAGGCACTCCCCTATTTGGCTACATAATGCGCACAGACACCCAGGGACAGACCACATGTAGCACCAACAATTTTAATTTCCCAGGTCTTGGGAGGGGGCAGGAGGGTGGGGGGTTATTATTTGATTTAAAGGGTTGGGATTGGGGTTTTTTTTTGGGGTGGGGGGGTTCCCACAGAAATAGAAAGACAAAGGTTTCTGATCTGAAGGGTAGGCAGTATGTGGGGGGAGGTGACAGTGAGGGGAGGGAGAATGAGGGGGGAGGTGAGTGTCAGGGGAGGGAGAATGAGGGGAGAGGTGAGTGTGAGGGGAGAGAGTTGGAGTGGGGACAGGGGAGGGAAGGGGGGTGAGTGACCAAGGGGGGAGGAGGATGAGTGACTGAGGTAAATGAGCAAGGGGAAGGGGGAGGGAGGGTAAAGAACCTGACTCTGCAACGCGTGGCCGGGTACCGCTAGTATATTTATAAATGATCTGGAAAGGGGTACAACGAGTGAGGTGATTAAATTTGCAGATGATACAAAGTTATTCAGAGTATTTAAATCACAAGCGGAATGTGATAAAATGCAAGAGGCCCTTGTGAGACAAAGATTGGTCTTCCAAATGGCAGATGACAAGTGCAAGGTGATGCATATAAGAATATATCCCATGCTGTAGTTATACAATGTTAGGTTCTATATTAGGAGTTACCACCCAGGAAAAGATCTGGTCATCATAGTTGATATTACATTGAAATCAGCAGCACAGTATGCTGTGGTGGTCAAAAAAGCAAACAGAATGTTAGCAAGAGGATGTCATAATTCCTCTGTATCTCTCCATGGTGAGACCACATCTTGAATACTGTGTGCAATTCTGGTCACAGCATCTCAAAACAGATATAGTTGTACTGTAGAAAATACAGAGAAGGGCGACAAAAATGATAAAGGGCATGGAATGGCTCCCCTATGAGAAAAGGCTAGAGAGGTTAGGGCTGTTCATCTTGGAGAAGAGATGGCTGAGGGTGGAAGGCCTACAAAATCATGAAAGATTTTGAACATGTAAATGTGAATTGGCTATTTACTCTTTTAGATAATACAAGGACTAGGGGCCACACCATGAAGTTAGCGAGTATTACATTTAAAACAAATGAAAAATAATTTTCTCTGATTTAATACACATTTAAGCTCTGGAATTCATTACCAGAGGATATGGTTAAGGCAACTAATGTAGCTGGGTTTAAAAAAGGTTTGGATACGTTCCTGGAGAAGTCCATAAATTGCTATTTATCAATAGGGAATAGTCACTGATTGTTTCTGGCAATAGTAGTGTAACCCGGGCACTTCTTGGGTTACCAGCAAGCCCTGGGTATGTAGTGACAATGTCAGCTAGTCAAAGTAGGATTGATTTGGGAAGTCCATGCAGATGCAGCCCCCCCTTCTATGGGGTTTGCCATGGCCTGCCCACTGGTAATACTATACAATAGCTCCCCAGTACATCTGAGGAGGCAGTCCTTTGGGTTAAGTATTAGGTACAGAAGGTAGTGAGGATTTAGATTTTTATTATTTTTCAGGCCTAGCCAGGTTCAGCTGAGCAAGCCCTGCTTAGTGTCCCCAGCCAGGGTCGGGAGGAGGTTCATTTCCAGTCCACTCACTGGCTGGCTTGGGCCTCTGGGTCATTTTTTTGGAACTTTTACCCTTTAAATTTTGGGGTCTCACTAGAACCTGTTCAGCTTCTGGCTCGGGGATTCAAAGAACAAGAACAAGGACTGAAACAGTACCAAGACTAATCCAGCACACTGTGAGTAAAGGCAAACCTAACGTCCGAGAAATAATTACCCATCTGGTGCTTCCAAGCCCTGGGGACAGAGAAGTTCTCTCTCTTTGCAGAGACTGCAACAAAAATCCTTGCCAGTTGGAAGGGGTGGTTCTTCCCATCAAAAAGACACGCTGCCCACCTTGGGACCCTATTTTTCCAAGCCTGGAGGGAATTCCCTTGTCTGGTGGTTGATCTTCCTGCACTGATTGAGGAGGACATTGAGACAAGAGGAATCGTGCTCCTGTGGATTAAGATTGTGCCATTTTTCATCAATTTCATCAATAAAGAGTTGTTTGGACACTAATACGGGAACTCCAGTCTTTCTTTGGCACACTTAGCACACTGTGGGACAGACATACATTGGTTGCCCCAGAAAAAAGGTAAGGAACACACGGGAGCCACCCTTAGAACTCGGGGCCTTGAGAGTCATCCCCTCCCCCCCATTTGACCAAGAATCCAGGCCCTGGAAGGAAGAATCAGGGATCAGCTAGCCTGGGAAGGTTTCTGCCCCATGAGAACAACAAATTCTTTTAAGGCCTCATCAGGGAGCAGTCTGCACCCGATATTGTGGTTACATAAGTAGCATGGGATCTATTTAATGTTTGGGTACTTGCTAGGTACTTGTGACTTGGATTGGCCACTGTTGAAAACAGGATACTGGGCTTGATGGACTCTTGGTCTGACCCAGTCTGGCAATTTCTTATGTTGACTATGCTAAAAAAGACTCATGGTCTGCATTTCAGGAGCTCTGGAATGCCTTTTTGTTGGTGAGGGGGAGTCAAACAAACTAACCTCTGCGCCCACACCTATGCTTCCCCAACCAGTATCCACCAATAGCAATAAAGGAGCACAGCTCATCCCCTGAGAGCTGTACAAACTCTATAACATCACTGTAGCAGAAAAAAAAACCCCAAACTGGGATCACAATCATGGCAGAATTATAGAAAATAAAGATGTTTTGATCACATGGAACATTCCCAGAGCAACTGATAAAACATGCTAGAAAATCAGAAATGGTGATAAAGGAGAAAAATACAAGAATGACGTTGCTGACAGAAATGTCGGTACCAAGTGACTATTCTCTGCTATTTATGGAGAGAGAGAATATCCTCAAGTACCAAATGATGCAATCAGAGACCAGGAAAACGTGGAATAAAGATGCAGAAATAATCATAATGTAGAGACCCTTTTGGTTTGCTAGTAGTTCAGGGCTAAACTAAAGTATTTTATAAGAGGAAACAATTTAATAATGTGAGTGTATAGCTCCTAGGGTTGTGCATTCATTTGCAACGTATTGGTAATCCGCAACGTATAGGGCCATATTCGTTGTATTCGTGGGGAAGCGAAACGTATCGCGATTCCCCACGAATACAACGAATCTTCACCGAATTATTCAGCTGTCTAAAGGAGCAAATTTAAACAAACCCCCACCCTCCTGACCCCCCCCCCCCCGGCTGGCCATCCATTGCTCCTACCATGTGACAAAGGCCTACCAATGGCACCGGTAGCCCCTGTGACATAGTAAGGTCAAAGGTTATCGGCGCCATTTTGAATACCGGCAGCCGATGGCGTGAGTGCAGTAGATGGCTCCCGGACCCCCCGCTGGACCACCAGGGAGTTTTGGTAAGTCCTGGGGGGGGGGGTCAGGAGGGTGGGGGGTTGTAGTTAATTCAATTTTAGCCGGGAAATGAATAAGAATGAACCCATGAACATATCGGGGGCCCCCCCTTGCCGAATGCAATGTATGCCGTCCCTCTGCACATCCCTAATAGCTCCCCCTGGGGAACAGCATATTTGATAAGGTCCTCTGGTATATAATTTCAGCTCACCATTTTATGTTATGGATTTGTTTTCCCTACCAGGCAGTTGCATGCCATGGCTGTCCCCTGGTTTTTCTGTTGTTTATGTTTTAATGTCTCCATCATGGAACCTCTTATTTTGGAAATGGGAGTTTCTCTCCACCCTCCCTATCCCTTTTATATTTTTATGCTGATTTATTGGAGTTTGGAGTATACATTAACTAGGGCAGGGCTTCTCAAATGTTTAGCCAATGTGACCCCATTTTAGTATTTGAAAATTCACATGACTCCAGAGTATGACCAAAATAAATTATCTAGGATGCAGGTCCCCCCTAACATTCGCTCCATTCTCACCCTCCCTGCACTCCAGCTGATTCCCTCTTTCAACCTCCACCCTCTCTAGTCAATGCGTTTTTCTCATCTTTCACCCTCTCCAGGGGACCCCCTTCTCATAACGTCCACCGCTCCTGCTCATCCCCTCTTACATCCTCCAGCTCCTCTGCCTGTACTGGCCAACTGCACCTCAGATTGAGCCCTCAGGTTCTGGTGGCCGGCAGGATTTAACTGGAATATACAAGGACAAAAATGCACCCACAAAGACAGGGCCGGACTAGAACTGAACAAAAACAAAAAGGTGCCCATAAAGATAAGACAGATACAGAACAAACAAACCGGAATACTATAAACAGGGCCAGCAGAACCAGAATAGAATCATTGTGGAACATTCATTTCTTTTCCACTTTTTCAGGAACTTCAAAGCGGATTACATTCAGGTACTATAGGTATATCCCTGTCCCCAGAGGGGGTCAGAATACAGTCTAAGTTTGTACCTGAAGTTGAAGTGACTTGTCCAAGGACACAAAGAGTGGCAGTGGGATTTGAACCCTGGCTTCCCAGGTTTGTAGCCCACTGCTCTAACTGCTAGATTACTCCTCCCCTCTTCTTAGAACAAGAACAATCAACAAGACAAACACACAGATCTAGAAGGCCACATTATTTGGGACAAATACAATACTAGGAACTAAACTACGGAGGGCCACAGTGAGGAATAAATTTAGACCCAAGCTGAGGCTAAGGCTAAGACATGAACAGAGGCCACAACAAAGAAAGACTCCAAGCTGAAGAAAGGTGCTCACTGTGAGGCTGGTTTTTAAGTTGTGGGAGTGCTGAGGAAAAATGGCCACCAGCAGGAACTCCACGCCATAGGGCTTGGATGACTCAGCAGAGGGTAACCTGGCCCATTGAGGGCCCTTACTGGTGAGAGAAGTGCACTGCACACAGACCCTCATAGTACCTCTCTAAAAATGTGGATTCCAGACACCCCTCGGGAGTGCCCCTCCTCCCAAGTCCCAATGAACATAGGGTTTAAGGCATCTGGAAAAGAGTCAGCACCATACTGGAATGGAGCAGAGTCAAAGTTTGGCTGGAGCAGAGCCTGCAAGAAAAGACCTGGAGCTGAATCAGAGTCCTGCTGAAATTGAGTCTGAAACACAGGGCTGGAAGCGACATCTGCAACACAGGGCTGGAATGAATTCTGCAACACATGACTGGAAGCAGCTTCTGTTGGCTGGAATGAAATCTGCACAGCAGGGCTGGGAGTAGCTCCTGTTGACTGGAATAGAGTCTGCAGTACAGGGATGCAGCCAGATGTATAATCTGTCTCTCACTGAGGACAGATGTAAGCCCTGGAACATATATACTAGGGTTTCAACAGGAGCAGATTTCCATTTGGCAGGCACTGAATTGCCTGGTACCAGGACTGAAGTCAAGATTTCTATGGTAGCTGAACATGAGAAAGCTTGAAGTGGAAATACTATTGGAGCTACAGGAGCCAGTGTCTGTGATTCTAAGGTTGGCTTCACTGGTGATAAACTGGAGTTACTAATACAGGAGGCTGACAAGCAAGGTAGATAAAGGATTACTGGTAAACAAAACAGCAAATCCAGACTCTGGGATTTTACTGCTAGTAAAACAGGATTTTCTCAAAGATTCATAATCAGTAATGGATAAATACCTGGACAGTTGAAGGCCTGAGCCTGAAAAAAGTGCGCTTTCCTAGCGCATAGATAGGTGGACTCAGGACCATTGGGTTATGCATCTCTGCCAGCAGATGGAGACAGAGCAAGCTGACATCACAGTATATATATTCCTGCAGTGACATCAGCCTGCCAGTATTCTCCATCTCTAGCAGATGGTGGACGTGCATCTCCCTATGGGGATTGCTTCAGATTTTAGAAGGAGAATTTTATTAAAAAAAAAAAAAAGCCCCGCACTCCTGCGGTGATACCAGATGGCTCCTCCCCCAGTTGAGAATTCCTGAAGTGATTTCCATGGTCCCTCAGATGTGTGCCTTGGTCCGGTAGCTGGTTTTCCCAGTGTGGACTTAGCTGATGGTACAGCTTAAAGGCAGCAGGTGCAGGAAGCCGAGTGTGAAGGTGACGGCAGATGTCCTCTCCCCTTGCAGCTGAAAACCGTCTCTGTATTCAGCTAGGAAGAAATGAGCTCAGATAAGTTTAAAAAAAAAAAAAAAGTCAAAGACAGTGCAGAGGGTTTTGTAGGACTTCCTCCTGTCTCCATGCTTGGCACTCCATTCCAACATTCGTTCTCACTCCCATGGGGGTTAAAGGAATTGGGCAGCCTGGAGGGTTGAGCAGCCTGAGTGGGCTAGGCCCCGCTGATGGGATTTTTCTTGTGTGCCGCATGGTAGGTCATGGCGGTGTTTTTGTGTGCTTCTGTGCATGCTTGGCTGCCCTCTATGGGAATGTCGGTGTGCACAGTACATCTGGCTCTGTGTATGAATTGTGTGCCCAGTTTTGGGCACCCTTCCTGTGCGCACATTTTTTAAGCATATCGGTGATGCGCCTAGATTTTGGTACACTGTGTATTGTTTTTTGGCGGTGCATAAACTTGGGGCGCCAAACTTTTGTGCACATAAAATTTGTGCGCTTGAAATTTTTCAGTGCAAGCTGGCTGGATGCACATTCTCGGTCGACTGACAAACTTAATGGTGCCGATGAACAAGAAACCTAAGCACCTTTTTCTCTGTGTTGCCTGTCATATTCCGGCATCTCAGCCTGGAGTGCCCTATAGGGATGTGAATCGTTTTTCAACGATTAAAAATATCGTCAGATAATTTTAAAATCGTCTTAAATCGTTAAAGAACACAATACAATAGGAATTCTAACGATTTATCATTAAAAAAAATCGTTTATTGGGTTAGTGCGCAGTAACAGAAAATGATACAAATTGACACTTTTCAGGTCAGTTAAGGTCAGTTTAGGAATGAATATGTATTCCTATTGGCAGGCAGCCCTCTTATTTATTGATGTTACCAAGGTTCACACTGAGGTGATGGTTGGGGGGATGGGAAATGGAAATGGTTGGTAGCTTGACAAAAAAAGTAATGTGATCAGTCAATGTGACTAGAACCTGTGCCCTTGTGATCTTCCTGCATGCAGTGCCGTATCCCTGATACCGGGAGTGTTGTGATCTTCCTGCACACAGTGCCCTATCCCTGATACCGGGAGTGTTGTGATCTTCCTGCACAGTGCCCTATCCCCGATACCGGGAGTGTTGTGATCTTCCTGCACACAGTGCCCTATCCCTGATACCGGGAGTGTTGTGATCTTCCTGCACACAGTGCCCTAACCCTGATACCGGGAGTGTTTGTGATCTTCCTGCACTCAGTGCCCTATCCCTGATACCGGGAGTGTTGTGATCTTCCTGCACACAGTGCCGTAACCCTGATACCGGGATCGAGCAGTAGGTGAGCTGGACTATGCGTGCGGCAACCACGGGTGCACCGGGCACTAACGCAGTTCTTCCTACCACTTGTTACTGGATTGACCTGTTAATAATTCCTAGCACTCTATTTACTTTCTTGGCTGCTGTTGCATACTGACCAGATGATTTCACTTATTGTTCCCATTTCCAGGTCCTTTATAAATATGTTAAAAGCAGTGGTACCAGGAGAGATCCCTGTGGTATTCCACTAATCACCTTCCTCCACGAAGAAAATTGACCATTTAGTCCTACTCTTTGTTTTCTAACCAGTTCCCAATCCACAATAGGATATTGCCTTCTATCCCATGACTTTTTAATTTCTCCAGAAGTCTCTCATGAAGGACTTTGTCAAACAGTTTCTGGAAATCCAGATACACTATATCAACTGGCTCATTTTTATCCACATGTTTATTTATGCCTTCAAAAAGTATAGCAGATTAGTAAGGCAAAACTTCCCTTGGCTAAGTCATATATGCTCTGTCCCTTAAATTGTGACTATCTATATGTTCAGTAATTTTTTCTTAATGATAGTTTATGCCATTTTGCCTGGCTCTGATATCAGATTCATCAGTCTGTATTTTCCTGAATCATCCATAGAACCATTTTTTAAAATTACTGTTACGTTGGCAACCCTCAATCTTCAGTTCCAGTAGATGATTTTCAATAAACATACTAATAGTATGTCTACAATTTCATTTTTCATTTCTTTCAGCACTCTGGAATGTATACCATCTGGTCCAGGTGATTTCCTACTCTTTAGTTTATCATTTTGTCTTATTCCATCTTCCAGGTTCACAGAGATTTGTTTCAGTTGTTCTGAATTAGAACCTTTAAATATCATTTTTGGCATGGTTTTTTTTTCTCCCTTATATCATCCTCAATAAAGACTGAAGCAAAGAATTAATTTAGTTTCGCCACTATGCCATCTTCCTTAAGTGCCTCTTTTACCCCTTGATCATCTAATGGTCTGACTCTATCATAGGCTTTTTGCTTTAAATGTACCTGAAAAAGTTTTTATTATGAGTTATTGCTTCCATGGCAAGCTTCTTTTCAAATTTTCTCCTTGCCTTTCTTATTGATGCTTTGCATATAACTTTCCAGTTCTTATGCTGTTTCCTATTTTCTTCATTCAGATTCCTTTTCCATCTTTTGACTAGAATAGCCTCTTTTACCTCACCTTTTAACCATGCCAGCAGTCATTTGGCCTTCCTTCCATCTTTTTTAATGTGTGGAATACATCTGGTCTGGGCTTCGAAGATGGTATTTTTAAACAATGTTCATGCCTGATGTAAAATCTTAACATTTGCAGCTGCTCCTTTCAATTTTTCCTAACTTTTTCCCTAATTTTACCATAGTCTCCCTTTTGAAAATTAAATGTTAAATGTTATGATCACTGTTGCCAAGTGACCCCAACATCATTAACTCATACACCAGATTATGTGTTCCACTAAAGATTAAATAGTTCCCCGTGGAGGTAATGGAAAAAAACCAGTACCAGAATTCAAGAAGGCATGGGATATACACAAGGATCCCTAGGATGGAAATGTGGTACTGGGGTAACCTGCACAGAGCAACAGTTAGAATTCTGAAAAATCTTGCTGGACATACTGGATGGGCCATTTGTGTCTTTTTCTGCTGTAATTCACAATGCTAATAAATTACAATTGAATCCAGACAAGTCAGTGGTTACTGTAATTCATACTATTTCCTCTTTGTTAACTGAGGCTCAGTTTTAAAAGGATGGTGCCCCATTGCCTTCTAAATCAGAAGTATTTAACTTTGAAATCACTGTTGCCAAATGGCCTCAAAACCATTACCTCTTGCACCAAATCCTGTGGTCCATTAAGGGCTAGATCTAAAATAGCTGCCCCTCTTGGTTCTTGTACCAGCTGCTCCATGAAGCAATCATTTATTTCATCATGGAACTCACCTTCTTCGAATGTCCTGACGTGTCATTTATCCAGTCAATGCTGGGATAACAGAAGTCACCCATTAGCACTGTGCTGCTAATTTTGTTAGCCTTCCTAATTTCTGTTAGCATTTCATTGTCTGTCTGTTCATTCTGGCCATGTGAACTTTAATACATTCCCAAGGCTGTTTTATCCCCCTTTTCACGATATTTCTATTCATCAGATTTCAACATTGAATTCTGTTTCCTGCAGTACGTTTCTTCTGTTTGACTCAGTGCCACTGTTTGACTGTTTCCTGCAGTACGTTTCTTCTGTTTGACTCAGTGCCACTTCTCCACTAATTTGATCCATCCTATTGTTGCGATATAATTTGTGTACCCTACTAACACAGTGCCCCATTGGTTATCCTCTTTCCACCAGGCCTCTAAGATGTCAATTGTACCTACCTTTTCATTCAGTGCCATATACTGTAGCTCTCCTGTTTTATTTTTTAGACTTCTCACATTTGTAATCAGACATTTCAAAGCATGCTTTTTGTTTGAATTAAACCTGCTTATCAGTTGAGAGGGGTAGTTTGGAATATTTCAACTGTTCATTACTTAACAGCACTTGAGCCACTTTTGCATTTATTGCAACCTCTCTTTTGGGAAGCCCTAACTTTCCTACTGTGTTAGTATCCCTCAAGGACACATCATTCTGAACCATGCACTCCTGAGCAACTGTCGGCTTTCCCCAATCATCCTGGTTAACCCATTATGTCCCAGTGTCCTATTTAGAGGATATTTAAAAAAAACTAGGGATATAATGGGTTAAATGCTGCTCTATCTCCTTTTTAAAGGTTAGTACCAGCAGCCTGGTTCAGGTGCCTCATTATTTCAGTTTAATTTCAATGACCTGAACCAAAAATCAACTCATTCATTATATTTACCCATTCAGATAAAAAAAGCACATCCCTACTTCTAGCTGTTACTGTACGTGCACCCTGTTAGGCAGACCCAGTTGCTAATAAATTATCATCATAACCTGCCAGACAGACATGGATAAGTCAACACCTTGAACTTCTAGTTCTAGCAATTGCTATACTTGCAACCTGCCAGACAGACCCAGCGGCTAATTAATAATTTGCTATCTCTTCACTTCATTATTTCACCAACACAAAATTGAAATTACAAAATTAGGTTACAGGTTCTTAATTATTTTTAGTATTTTTTTTAATTGTTTCAACTCTTCTGTTAAGATTATCCAGACAAGAAATTTAAATGTATCAGAGCTATAAAATTATTAAACAATTTATTTTGGAATATACTGGACAGCACTATCACAAAATGGAAACAGGAAATATAGGGCAATAGGCCACAATGCCTTGCCTGCTACTGGATTACATCAGAACCCACACAAAGATAATTCAGCACAAGAGGAGACCTTGATGAAAACCTAAAATCGTTATTACTGCTGGAACTGAAACAGGAACACAATTATGGATGTTCTTTATAAAATAACCTAAAGAGAAAGTGACGATACTGGGGGACTGCAGGTAGGTAGAAAAAAGTTAGAGGCAGGTACAATAATTAGAACCCAGACGGTTGCCACTAGCTTCATTGATTTGGGTCAAGCTGATTCAGACATGGTTTTGTTCCACTGCTTCCATGGATTTGTAGTCATTACCTGAGGACACCTCAAGATGAGATCAAAGCATTCCTTGATCTAAAATAGGCATGCTTCTCTTAGGGAAATCAGAACATCAAGTCCATGCATGCAATGGAGAAAAACTATGACAGGATCAACATATATCGTGAAAATATGAAGTCAATTGGCAATGCTAGAATCCAGACAGTGTAATATCGGCAGATATTAAAATATAGTGACAGTTACTTGTCATTTTGCCCACCTCTTGTGACAGCACTGCCCTCTTCCATAGCGTCTTTTTCAAGAGTACACTGGATGGAAGGTCTTCATAGGCTGGCACAATGGCCCAACATGCTCTGCTGCCCTGATGAAGACCTAGCTTCAATTTCCTCTGGTTGTCAAGGATGGGGATGCTGAGGAATGGGAACGGAGTTCCAAGTGATCACTAACCGGTGTTGCCTGCTGACTGGCTGGCTTGAGTGGGGGAAACTCATGCTTGATTTCAAAAGGAAACACCCTTTATGCTCTTTTGCTGTAGGATTGTTAAAGGGGAGGAGGAGGAGAGGGCTTAAAACTGATCTTCTGCCTTGATCTGAACAGTTGTAAATGGGTTGAAGCCCAAAGGAATAGGAGGAAGCTACCAGGGCAAAACTTTAACAAAGCCTTCTTGAAGCACCAGTCTCCCTATATAAGCAGCATATTTATATTCCAGTTTAGAAGTGGAGGAAAGGGGGGTCTTCCAGAGAGAGATCATATGACAGTGTCATGGGTTTGAGGAAGGAGATAATGGCAGCATTTCAAAGAAATTCAGCTGTCCAAAGGAATATGAATAGAATCTGTTGTATTATCACAACCTTTCAGCACTGTCATTTTCCTGGCATTCTTAGTCTAATAATGACAAGTATACACTAGAAGATGACCCATTCTTCACTCCTGTCATTTGTCTGATCTCTTTCTTCAATATTACCAACTCCAAGGTGCTGTTGTTTACCTAATCTTTGTTGCATAGTAAGAGAGGAGGAGGAGAAAAACAACAGAGCTAAGAAAGATTTTATCTACAGAATTAAATACACTGAAATGCTTTGTGCATGCTGATCTTTTAAGATATCTAGCACACTTTAAAAAGCACAAAGAACCAACACAATCAACAGAGTTTTTTCTGTTGCATATGGAAAATGCTTTAATGAGTTTTGGCCTTTTTGACTTGTTACACTGTGGAATCAGGAATTACTTTATTCCAAATTAGAATTTAAAATGGTCTTGTTCCTTTATCATTTTTTCCCTCTTCTTGCATATCTGCCAGGAATTTAGTGATATAAATCAAAACATCATCAAGGAGGAACATCAACAGCAGCAGAGATGAGTGAGAAGGGCCTGTGGTTAGCTTGTGACCTCCCTTTCCTGCACCTCACCCACTGGTTGCGCCTCCCACTGGTGATGTCATTGCTGGACAGTGGGTGAAGAGCTGGGCCAGCTCAGGGAGTGGGTTGCTGCTATTGTGGTGAGATAAAGGAGCTTCTCTATTTGAATGAACCTCATCCAATGGGCCAAAGATTTCATTGGATGAACTTGCTATTGTGACCCTTTACTATTTTTGAAGTTCTGATACCCTCCACCTAGTTTGAGAGTATTTGAGGTTTGGGACGGGGGGTGGAGGGTTTAGTTATTTCCTGGCCGCTTTGTGAGAAAGAGTGGTTGGGATAACCAGAGAGGTTTTTGGGATGTTTTGTTATTTGGGGATATATATTGCAATGTATTTGATATTTTATTGCATTTTGTATTTAACTGTATTGTTGACTATTTTATTATATATTTGTTACGCCCATTCGGTCGCAGACGGCTGCGACCACTTCTGCTCACCTCTTTCTTCACTTCCCTGACTCCATGGGGTAGATTGGCAGCCTCCACTAGCTACCTACGACCTGCCTACTGCTTCCAGGCCTCCCGGGTTGGCACAAACGCTGCCGACCGCCATCTTTCCATCAGGTCCCTATAGGCGTGTGCGCGTGCACAAGGGCCAGTCTTATCCACGTCAGTCTTATCCACGTCAGGATCTGTGGATATTTAAACCTGCTGGCCCTCTCTGAAGATGATTTGGCAAAGAGTCCCATCCTTGCTATTTCCACCTCGCTTCTTGAGGACCCTGCGTTCCAGATTCCAGGTCCAACGTGGATGTCTCAGGTACCCGCTCTTCGGGGCTTCTCTCTTGTCCTGGCTATCTGCTCCTCGGAGGGCCTGACACCTGGAACTGTGTCTGCTCCTTTCCCCGGGGCTTCCTGGAACCAACTTGCTCTTTTGTGAGTACTCTGCCCTGTGGATCACTTCCTACCTACCAAGTGCCTATTGGGTGTACCACGAGCTATGGGCCATTACCATTGCTATAGAGAGCTCTGCCAGTAATGCCTGCTCTCCTATGCTATCGAGGATCTCACAGGCGCTTCCCGCCTTGCGGACCGCTACTAGACCGACCAAGGACCCTCACCGGTGTACCCCGTGCTGCGGGCCACTACCACTTCCACCTTGGGCCTTGATTGTGCTCCTCGCTCTGCGGGCCGCTGTCATCTCTTCTGAGGACTTTATCTGCATATCCTACTCTGCGGGCCTTTACCATCTCTATTGAGGACATCATTGGTGTACCCCGCCCCGCAGGCCACTACCATCTCTATCAAGGCCTCTTTGGTGTACCCCGCTTTGCAGGCCACTACCATCTCTACAAGAGACCTCTCTGTTGTACCCGCTTCACAGGCTACTACCAGCGCTATGGAGGTATTCCCTCAGGGCACTACCTATCACATCGACCCTGTGTCTCAGGGTCTGTGTGACCATCTCTCTCTAGCACCCCCACTCCACGGGTGGTGCTTATATCTCTTTAATAAAGACTCTATTCATTCTGTGCCTTCCTTAGCTGAGACTTCCCGACAGTGAGGCTCACGGGGCTCCTCCCCATGGGCAGTAACACCTCTCACTTCTGCCCAGAGTTCACACACCATCTGATATCTCAGAATCCTAACAATATTATTGTCGTTTGAGTCTTTTGAGAAAAGCAGAATATAAATGTAACATTAACTTATGCAGTGGCAATGTTACATTTCAAAATTTAAAATGGATTTGTGTTTACAATTTACTGAGAGGGAACAAGGGAATGATATTCTGAGACACAGCGTCCAGTGATAACATCTGACATTTAATGGCTGCATTGTTGCCTTGAAATGGACAGAGCCTGCTCATACTGGTAAATGTCTGTGCAAGTTAAAATAAAACAGAGTTGGGAAGATGGTCTTAGTACAACAAAAAATATCCATTCCCTGGGAACCTTAGTGCCATTAGACTTGCTGCTAAAATGAAGGCATCCTTATTGTAGGTCACAGCAATTGTCATCTGATTGGTGATTAATATTTTCATTACAAGTGGCTGTCTGCTGCTGGCGCCTTTCCTGATTTATTTGGTAAGTCTCTGTAAAACTTTCAATCTAGACAAAAAAAACATACAGAGGGTGGCAAAAAGCTTGCTTGTTCTTGATCTGTGATCTCAAATCCTGCCCATAATTTGGGTATTCCCTGTCGGGTATGACTTACTAGACTACAATTGGAAATCACATCAAAATGATGTGGAGAAGTTGCAATAACCAGGATGAGGTTCCCCGATCATGCTGGTTACTTATAGAAATAGGACTTATGAAAAATAGTGTGATTATTTATGATCTTTCTTCCTGGGTCCACCCCTGCACTCTATCCAAATATGTTAGCCAAACTGACAAATAAAGATAGGATTGCTAACCGATTCCAGATTTTCAGGATAAGGTTGATTCAATCGTGGTTTTACTGTACAGTCTGGTATCCCTATGGCTTCCCCTAAGAAAAGTCCATGCAGGCAGGGAATAAAACCAGGTATGAATCAGTCTATTCTGAAAAATCTGGAGCCAGTTGGCAATCCTAAATAAAATGTATCTGCCAAGTAGCCCAATTTATGAGGGGGGCCTTTTCGCTTGCTCCTTCATGTATGCCAAGTACCATTAAGCATGCTGATCCAGCTGCTATTCTATTTATTTGATTTATATTCTGCTTTTTAGCATTTCAAAGTGGATTACTTCCCTTAACAGAATGCATGGGGGAAACCTGCACAGAATGGCAGTTACTTACTTAACAGAACATGTGGGGGTAACCCGCACGGAACATCAGTTACTCCCTTAACAGAACGCATGGGGTTAACCTGCATGGAGTGGGAGTTAGTGCCATAAGTAAATTGTTGGACAGACTGGATGGACCATTTTGTCTGTATCTGCCATCGTTACTATGCTACTGTGTACTATAGATATTTCCCTATCCCAAAAAGCTTACAATCTAAAGCCTGGCTGTACTAAGCCACAATGTTTTTTCTCAGGAGGGGCCCCACTATCATGTGGGGGGATGTAGCAAAATAATGGGTTAATCCATCAAAAAAACATGGTGGCTGTATTGTCACAGTTTTGTCTTATGGCAAAACACAGCGAGGCTATGTAAAATATCATGCCATATCACCATGATATATGCTGTTTTAATGCATGTTATAGCCCTACGTGGTTTATGCATCTCCTTATAAGTTTGTTCCTGAGGCAGTGGAGGATAAAATAACTTGCCCAAGATCACAAAGAGCATCAGTGGGATTTGAACCCTGGTTTGTATTTCACTGTTCAAACTTGTAGGCTCCTCCTTCTACTGAAGTCTACCAATGTAACTTGGATGCTTCATTACTTTACCTTTGGTATAATTGTTCTGTGGAATTTACCACTGCTTATTTCTATAATTGCTATTATGATCCCTGTTGTCACTGGTCAGGGCAGATAAGATCCGTTAGCCTTTGTTCAGTGTAAGAGAGTTCAACTGTGTCCCTGTTGTTTATGTCCCATAATGTTAAAACCTACCTATACTCTGTTGGCTTTTTCTACCCTCTTGTTTATATTCTTGAATATACAATCAGTAAAAAAGAAAATCTCAGTTGTTTATGATTTTCTATAGGCTAGGTCTCTCAATTGTTTGCGCATTTCGGAGACCTGGTTACTTGATGCTGACTCTGGACCCCCTGAGTATATTGCTATATCGCAACTGAGGGCTAATAGTAAATGAGGTGTTGGGCTAAATATAATCATTTAAGAGAAATACATTGCTTGCAGTATCACCATTGATTCTGTATGTCCATATGAATAACTCATTGTTTCTTATACAATTGCTAACTTTTGGATTGTCCGCCAGGCCTTATGTCTATAGGTTATCAATAATTGAAATCCTTTTGTATTTGAAACTTAAGAACATAAGAAAATGCCATACTGAGTCAGACCAAGGGTCCATCAAGCCCAGCATCCTGTTTCCAACAGTGGCCAATCCAGGCCATAAGAACCTGGCAAGTACCCAAAAACTAAGTCTATTCCATGTAACCATTGCTAATGGCAGTGGCTATTCTCTAAGTGAACTTAATAGCAGGTAATGGACTTCTCCTCCAAGAACTTATCCAATCCTTTTTTAAACACAGCTATACTAACTGCACGAACCACATTCTCTGGCAACAAATTCCAGAGTTTAATTGTGCGTTGAGTAAAAAAGAACTTTCTCCGATTAGTTTTAAATGTGCCCCATGCTAACTTCATGGAGTGCCCCCTTGACTTAACATCAATGATAGTGCTTGGGGATTTTAATTTCCATATCGATTAGAATCCACTTTCCAATACAGCAGAAATTTTTCTTGATATGATGACGGTCTTGCAAAGGGAACAATTTATACATTTTTGTACACATAGGCAGAGCCATACATTGGACCTGCTCTTCATTAATCCTGATTTGTCGGGGCATTCCCATCCTCGAATTACAGGCAACAAGCATATTCTGTTCTCATATTTTCTTATTTCCTGTACTTGCTTACTGAAACTTTCAAAGCTAATGGTTTCAGATACATGACGAGTACTAACTAGAAGAGGGCACTTTAATACTTACCACTTCAGAAATCTGTATCCCAATAACTAACTAACAATTTTTGAGGCAGAAATCTCAGAATAAGCTGTTGCCTCTTGGCATAATATAATATTGTCAGTTTTGGATGATATTACGCCTGTGCTTGAAGCGTCAGAACAATATACTTTGGTATACACTATTTTTTAAAACAATGAAACAGGTATTCAGACATCTTGAGTGGAGATGGCGGAAAGATCCTAATGTAATAACTAAAGCAGCATATGTTCTTTCAGTTAAGTTGAATATTGGAATCTAGGCAACACAGTTAAAAAGAAATACTATTTTGCTAGAACACACACAGTTAGAAATAATTATTCAGAGTTCTTTTGAATTGTAAAATCTTTAACTGCCTTACAAAACCATCAGTCTAGAGGTATCAGAAGAATGTTGTAATCAGTTTACTGTTTATTTTATTTCTAAGATCACAAAGATTTGTGATCATTTTCATCACAATAGAGATGTCGTCTTGTGAGAAGTCCACCTGGGAGATTTTTGACCCTATATTCTGTAACACCATCTTGAATATAATTACTAGAATGAACTCTCCTCTTCAAGCCCACTAACTTCTTGTCCAACTGCCATATTGAAACTGGTCAAGGAGGACATTTGCAAGTCTATCACTAAAATTACCAATCTATCACTGGTGGATGGTGTTTTACCTGCCGTATTGAAACAAGCTTCTGTCAGACCTATTTTAAAGAAAGTAATCACTGATACAGCTATTATGTTGAATTACCATTCAATATCATCTTTGACATTCCTCACTAAGCCATTAAAGATAATGTCCATTAAAGATAATGTCCATTAAAGATAATGCAATTATTGACCAGTTTCAGGTTGGCTTTTGGAAAGCCTTTAGTATAGAAACATTATTGTTATCCAGTTTTCATACAATCATTAGGAATTCTAACAGGAATGTGGACTATGTCCTGGTCCTTCTTGACATCTCAGCAGTCTTCTGTTATGATTCTGTACTTGCCAATGCGGCACAGAGCTGTCAATGTTCTTCACAGCAGGAGCTGTAGTCAGCTGATTCCTCTCTTCACCGCGGCAGGGAGCCGCGAACTTGAGACTTCAATGCGGCTGGAGCTGCTGCCGACGCCATCATCACTTAGTGGCCTGGAGGCTCCAGTCCCCGGGCTTTCCTGGCAGCTGGAGCCGCCCTCAGTGCCTCCAGCAGTGGCAGGAGCTGCTGCTGACATCGAGGCCTGTGCAGAGGCCCGGCTTCTACCTGCACTGCTCCTGCAGCATGGCCGCTGGCCATGGTTCTGCATAACTTCCTACTTCCTGTCTCCTAGGGCACGGGCCGCACTCCCTTCATTGATTTAAAGGGCCAGCTTCCTGGCCCCATCTGGACTCCTCCCAGGGCTTCTCCTGATCTTCAGCCCTATATTAGGGCCCAGCTTCTACTCCTTAGTGGCCTTCGCAAGGAGTTAATTCCTTTCCAGGACTTCTCGTCTTCGCTCCTGCTGGTATTTCCTGTTCTTCGTGAGATCCTTCATTGTTCTTCATGTTCCTGGTCTCTTCTGGATTATCCCTTGTCTTTTTGATGTCTCGTAGCCTTCCTGATGTTCCTTCCTGATGCCTCGTCTCCACTTCTGCTTCCTGGACCCTTGGTTCCTCATCACTACCTTCTCTGGCGTATCACGTTGTGTCTCGTCACCTCGTGGCATGGGCCTGCCTTCTCGTTCGCAGCACTAGTCTCCGGAGGGTCATCTTCACTTGAAGCCAAGTCTCGTCTTGGCCCCCTACCCTATGCTCGAAGCCAAGTCTCGTCTTGGTCCCTTACCCTGGAAATGGTCTCAACCCTCGGATGTTCTGGTGGCTGCTCTGTCCATGCCTAAGACTCTGATTGAACCTGTGCCATTCCAGTGTGGTCCACGACCAGCCATGGGCGGCTGTGTAGGGCACGCCTTGGTACAGGCTTCTACTGAATCTTCGCCATGTTCCGGCTTCAATTACCACGTATTCATCTGGAGTCCACTTAGCTCTCAAACGTAGTCTGTGGCCAGCCCATTGGGTCCGCCCGTGTTGGTGGGCTGTGTAGGGGACACTGCATGGCAGCCTCAAAACAGTACTTGACCTTGTTCCTAAACCTTGATCCTGAGTCTTTGTGATCAAGCTTCTCGTCTGAGTCTTCATATCCCAAGCTTCTCATCTGAGTCTGCACGCCCCAAGTCTCCTGAATCAGTCTTCATGTTCCAGAGCCTTCATCTGCCCTCGTCTCCTGTCCGTCCCTCTGCCATTGCCGTTTCCAGTGGCAGGTCCGAAAGGGCTTGAAGTAGTAGGAGGACCTCTCAGAGACCAACCAAGGGTGGTTGGTCTCATTGAGGTATGCAGGTCAGCAGGGGCCTGGGCTTGGCCTCGATCCAGACACGGATCTGTCTCACCAGCCTCGGTGTTTCCCCGGAGCTCCTCTCTGGGTTCACCGAGGTCCAAGGGCACACATCTCCTATTCTCGCGCAGCAGCTGCTCATGGCATCTCTTGTTACATTTAGCCAAAGCCTGTGTGCACATAACAGATTGCGAAGGCCTCTCAAGCCTCCCTTCACATAACATCTTTAATACCTTAGAACATGGAATCTTGCTGTCCAGACAGCAGTTCTTTGGCATCTCAGGGACAGTTCTGAAATAGTTATCTTCTTATTGGTCTCATCATTTGTAATAAATCAGAATTGGGAATGCTATGTCAAATTGGAATGCAGTGACCATTGAGGTGCCCCAAGGCTCCTCCCTTCCAGCAAAGGTTCTTAAAATCCATCGTTCACCTTTATGCAGAGTTCTGGCATGTTGTAGCATGAATTTCAAAATTTATGTTGTTAACATACAGTTTTTTGTTCCAAATTACCTGTCCTGGACTGACATATTTAACCTAGTTTCTTTGTCTATTAAATCAGTAGAGCAATGGCTATCCTCTAATCGACTGTAACTAAATATAGACAAAACTGAAATTATAATACTCATGGCTATTAAATGTTTATCTTTTGAGATTCCTTCTACTTTCAGCTACTATGGTGTCTGCATTCCAATTTAACAAAAAATAAGAAAATTAGCCATATTCATTGACACAAGCTTATCAATGAAAGCCGATATTAGTGATATCATGAAGTCCTCCTTTTTCAAACTATGCTTTCTAAGATGCCATAAACCTTTGTCGGAGAGGCATGACTTCTGTTCTATATTACAATCTCTAATATTAAATGGTTTAAACTAATGCAATTTTTTATATTTTGGACTTCCAGCAAATTCCATCCCTGTCTTGCAAATAATACAGAACTTCTCTGCTCGGATACCGAAGCAAGCTAAGATGAGAGATTATATAATGCCTGTAGTCTCATCACTTCGTTGGTTGCCAATTCACTGGTGAATCCAATATAAGATAGCAACTTTAATACACTAATTCATAAACAGTGATGCTATCCCATGAATTAATGTGGTATTAATTTGACAAGCCCTCTTGATCGCCTCACTCAGTGAATAAACATTTACTAGAAATTCTTTCAAAAAATTGACATACCTGGGCAAAACTAGAGAAAGGGTTTTTTTCAATGGCAGGCCCATGGATTTGGAATGGTCTACCTGAGCAACTTCAGGAGATTAGATGTTCAGAAATGTTTCAAAAGGCACTGAAAACATTTCTATTTATACAGTTAACCAACAATCAAAATGGTCCCTTTCTATTTGATGTGCCCACTGTATGAAGTGGCTAAACATTTATTTGCTCACTCAGGATGCAGTCATTCACATGGTTTTAAGTCTATGCTGTCATCCTTTGTTTGGCATGTGTTTGTATGTATTTGTTTTTAAGATTATGTATGTTCACGATTGTGTTCTACCTCAAATACTTATTTGTAGAAAAGAAAATGTATAAAGTAAATAAATAGCTCTGTCTTTTTTGAAACTTAACTCCAAGTGTACTGTAGAATTTGTAGTTTAACTTCTTCAGTTTTAAACCAACATTACACATACCAAAATGGGAATGATGCCAGAAAACCAAGAATGGCCAAGAGCCTCCCTCCCATGGCAGCTGTGGTTCTGAATTGTTTTCATTATCTGAAAGCTTTTCCTGTGCTGGGAGAATGAAAGGAGAAAAGAATTGAATCAATAGTGAATAAAACAAACAACACAAATGTAGTTACATTTCATAGTTTGGAAATCAGATATACAAAGTTTGAAAATGTCTACAAATTCACTATAACCCAATTTAGAAGTATGTTTAATACTCGGAAGTTAAAATAACATATGGACAGAGAAATGATTTTGAAGTCAGTTGCTGGCGCTGTTTTGTTCTTGAGGGTTTTGCACAGTTGTTTTTTGAAGTATAACAGTCTACAAAATGAATTCTGTGAAGTGTAGCGTAAGGAGCTAAAAGCATTCCAAAATTCCCTCTCTTTGTCACATCTGGGAATTCTGAGATTATACAGACTTCAGAAGAAAAATGAGCCCTGGAAGTAGTTCAACTCCCAAAAGCTGGGCTTTGGATATAGTTTATAATAAAATTAAAAAGGTCTTTATCTTTGAACACAAACAATGTAAATATCAGGCTTCTGTATCCAGAAAAAGAAAGAACCAAGGGAAAGTAATTCAGGACATTCATGTTTTTGAAGAAAGCAGGTTTTGCATAGCTATCTGGGGAATAGCTTTTGCAGTTTTATAAGAAGAATCAACATAATAGCGTGTGCTGTTGTGTTGGAGAAACAAAATGCCTTCTGATGGTTCTGTTCATTCCAGATCCTATATTCACAGCATCATGGTGACAATTATTTAATTCCTTAACCAGGAGAGTCATATCAAGGCACATGCTTTGTCTTCAACTGGATCCCAGAGGTGTAGTGAAACTGATGTGACTTGTCCAAAGTCACACAGAGTGTCAATGACAGAGATGAGCCTTGAAATAATCACCCAGCATCTCTCTTAGGGCCGGATTTTCAACAGGTTACGCGCACGCTGGGCCCATTTTCAAAAGGCTCGGCGACGCGCGTGTAAGTCCCGGGACTTGCAAAAAGGGATGGGGAGAAGGCAGAGCAGGGCAGGGCAGGGGTGGGGCAAGAGGCTTTTGACACATCCCCAGGGCTGACGTAAGTTTTGAAATAGAAGAAAAAACAGAAAAAAAGGTAGGGGGGAAGGGGGGGAGGTAGGGGAAGGTGGGGTGGGGGGGGGGTAGGGAAGTTCCCTCTGAGGCTGCTCTGATTTCGGAGCGGCGTCAGAGGGGAAGGCAGTGCAGCTCGGCGCGGGCTTGGCACGGGCTCGGTGCGCGCAATGTACACAATTGTAGTGGGTAGATTTTTAAACTTGAGTGAGCGCATCTGTGTGCGCGCGCTACCTGGCACGTACACATGGACACGCGATTTTATAACATGCGTGCAGGCACGCTCATTTTATAAAATTGGGGATTGGCGCATGCCAGGGGTGCACAATTGTGCACCTTGCGCACGCTGAGCCTGCGCCAAGCCACTCTGCCTTCCTCCGTTCCTTCCCAGGCCGCTCCGAAATTGGAGCGGCCTCAGAGGGAAGTGGCCGGCGCGCGATCCCCAGCACAGCAGCAAATGGCTGCTGTGCCGGTAGCCTCTGGCCCCGTGCCGGACCACCCCGCCCCCTCCCCGCCCCTTTTTGTAAGTACCGGGACTTACACGCGTCCCGGGGCTTTACACACGTCACCGGGACTTTTGAAAATAGGCCCAACATGCGTAACCTTTTGAAAATCTAGCCCCTACCCCTTAATGCGGTGCTTCTCAAGCTGGCCTTGAAGAACACCCACCCCCTACCTCAGCCAGGCTGGTTTTCAGAATGTCCACAGTAAATATGTATGAGATAAACGTGTATGCAAGGGAGAATGTGCATACAAATTTATGGCATGCATATTCATTATGAATATCCTGAAAAAAATGTTTGATTTATATTCCACCTTTCAGACCCTTCATAGCGGATTGTGTTCAGGTAGTTCCCTATCCCTAGAGGGCTTACAATCTAAGGAGATTGGAGGGGGATTTGAGGGCCAGCTAGAAAAACACTGTTCATTGAGAGCCCATAATTTGAGGGTATTGAATTTCCCGGTACAACAGTTTACTTCCCCCTTGGATATGTTCAAGATTTATTTGAATCGGATTTTGAAGATCCCAGAAGCTGCAACACCAGTGATTGTAAAAGCTTATTATTTACAGCAAAAGGATTTAAGACAAGAGCAAGCCAGAGCTGGACCCCAAGTGGACAATTTGGATTTAACAAATTTCCTGGAAACCTCTCTGGATTCAGAAATTAATATAAGGAAGCCTATGCTTATTTCTTTTGCTTTTCTTTCTGAGAGAAATTCTATCTTAAAAATGTTTCTTAGAAATAGACAGGCTCCCTTTTTTGGACATCCTATTTGGATTTACCCTGACGTTATAAAGGTAACCCAGATGAGACGAAAGGAATTTCTTTCTATGAGACCCGAGGTTGTACAGCTAGGCGCTAGCTTTATATTAAAATATCCAGCAAAATGTTGTATAAGATATAGAAATTTACAATACGTGTATACAGAACCTGACCAGCTCAGAGCCTTCTTACGTGCACCCCCGCAAGAACCTCCTGTTGCTTCCTCAGCAGAGTAAATAAGGTTATAGCACTAGTTGGCAGGGTTCTTTTTTCTTTTTAAGTAATTGATATTTCCTAATTTGACGCTCTGTTCTGTCCCCCCCCCCCCCCCCCCCTTAGTTCTTATAATTTAGTTGTTGGATACATTGAAGATAAATGTATTGATTATATTTTTTTCTCGTTATTATTGTATTTTGGACAACAACTTATTTTCTGTACAAGTGTGTTCTTGGGTAAATTTCAAAATGAAAATAAAGAATTGAAAAAAAAAAATAAAAAACACTGTGTGAATGCAAAGTCAAATGCACCCTCAGCAGATAAAGGATCCACCGATGTTTAGTGTAAAGGTTCCTGCATATATCTATATAAACAAGAATCTCATATTCACATTAGACTGGCAGATGCAAGAAAACAGATAGAAGGTAAATAAGGAAAAAAGATAGAGGAAATCTAAAGAAATAGGAAGAGATCAAAGATAATATGATATCAGTCATCAGAGGCAGGTTAAAGTCCTGTTTAGACTTCCATCCCATATCATAGGTGGCATTATAGTCCAGCTGCTGTTGGAATAATTAGAATTTGAAGTCTCTGCATATAATGGGGGAAAACAAGAAATGGCTCAACTTAACCTAGATGAACTAGCACCACTGATAAACTCAAGGGAAACTGGTTGGGAAGGGAAGAACATAGGAATATGTTTTAGTACATATGATAGGAAGGAATTTTTTTTTAAAGATATTTGGGGGAGGGGCAAGACAGATGATAAAGAATTTTATGTTTTTGACTCCACAACAGCCTTACTATAGATTGAAAGGAAGACAGCATAAATAGAAAAAGTCTCACTTAACAGTCTGTCTTGTGTAACGATATTTAATTATTTAAAAAAAAAAAACCAAAAAAAAAAAAAACTAGTTGGAGACAATACCACATAAAATAGCCTGCCCATTAGCACAACTTGATTCTGATTTCTTTTCACTTTGTTTTCAGGCTGCCATTCAATTACAATCCAGATTCACAATATAGAAAAGCACACTTCTTTCAACAGCTGCATAATAAGCAGAAAGCAAAATGCGGCGCGTGTGTCTGGAATTCTAAATGTCAGCAATCAGAAGGGACAGAAGCTGCAGTGCAAACGGAGTCATTTATCTCTGTGGACCTCGCCGATAAAATACATCATATGGCATTCATGGAAAGATTCTGCAGTATTTTGGTCTCTGGGTCTACTGAGGAGGAACTTACAGTGAAGAAATAGTAATATGATTGCAGAATGTAGCTACACATATGAACCATAACTCAAAAACCTGTGACTTGTCCTGATAGGCAAAGCTTGCTGTGAGTCACAGCAGAAACGGTGACTTTAAAAATCCTCTTTTCAAACCACTTTTTTCACGATTATATTTTCTAATATATTCCCCTCGGCAGTGGGTTCTACCTAAGATGATTAGCTGTGACTTATTTTGATGCATTTCTGCAAAGATCGTCCATATCTTGTGAGAAAGGAAGAATAAAGGCTTGGCTATTTGACCATCAGAGTCAAGGACTGATCTGAAAGGTGCTGCAGCTTGGTGCATAATGGGTTAAGATGCTTGCTTCTTGTCATCGGTTAGCTGTAAAGTAATTCCTGGTCATAATTAGTAGCTGCATTCAACAGAATCTATATATTATTTTTCAATTTAATTTTCAGAAATTATACATTACATATATTTAAAAAAAGAAAGGAACGAGCATAGATGATTAGGAACCCACCCCCACAAAACTACACAGACAAGTGGTTTTTCCACGAAGAAACAATGTCACTGTCAATTGCTTTATAATATCTGCAGGAAAATGGAGGAGAGTGAGTTAGAGAAAACCAAACAGGAAATAAAAAATAAAAGGTGACAGGGCTGTAACCAGGGGTGGGTGAGACGGACAGTCCCTCAACTGTCTCTTTTATTTTTTCAAACTTATTTATTAGTTTATAAGCCAATGAGTTACAATTCTTATATATTTAACCAACATAATCCATATAATACTCTTATATCCATAGGACTTGAAATACCTATACCAGACATAACTCTTAATTATACCCAGGACTCCTTTATTCCCCCCTTCCTTTCCCGTCCCACCCCTTCCCACCCTAACCAGTCCCCATTCGTATTGTAATTCCTAAACTTATTATTGTGGTTGTTATTATTATTATCATTATTATTATTCATATTATTTGTAATAATTAGTTATTTTATTATTTAATTTTTTTTTTATTATCGTTAATGTAATTATAGCTGTTCCTCCTCATAGTAATAACAGGAAAAAACTGTATTCTGGGGTTTTCTTCTATATTGACCCCTTACTGAGCAATCAGTACACTTTTAAATCCAATGTTATAAGTTAAGTACCACATTGCGAACTATGGGAGGGAGGTGGTCTATGAAATTTTGACAAATATCCAGCATATTGGCATATGTTTTACTGGAACAATTCTTGGCTGTAAGGTATTCAATAGTTAGTAGTTTTACCATTCTAGTCTGCCAATGGGCCATCTGAGGGCAGTTTTCTCAAATCTAGGTTGATAGGAATACCTTCTTCACTATTAGACCAGCGTTAACAAAAAATCCTTTTTTTTAACAGAACTCGAGATCTGAATAAGAGTTATCATAAATACAAAAAACCAGATTTTCGGGTCTCCTGGTAAGGATATCTTAAATATCTTGGAACTGAATGACTGGATACATTCCCAGAATTGCTGAACTTCCAGACACGACCAGAAAGCATGATGATAACTACCCTCTTCTCTGTTACATTTGATGTACAGAGCTTGATCTTGTGTGCTTTGTCTTGAGACAAATAAAATTGTTGCAGAAACTTATATTGTGTTTCTCTTAAAAACATATTTTCTGTAATCTCATGTATGTGAGTCAGACAGAAATAAAATTCCTGTATAGAGAGTTTAAAATCTGGCCATCTGTTGTTGTGGCCGGCTCCTCAAGAAGGGAGGAGTTAGCAATCTGTTGACGCCTACCCCACCAGGAGGACGGAGTTAGCAATCTGATGAAGACCAGCTCCCCAAAGGGGAGGAGTAAGCAGGAGTAAGCAGTCTGTTATAGATCTGTTCCCCCAGAGGGGAGGAGTGAGTAATCTGTAATGACTCTGGATGCTGGATACTCCCGTTGAAGAAAGAGTTAACAATCTGTTAGCGATCCCCCGCCAGGGGGCAAAGTAGCACACTGTTACGGTTCTTGCTAAAGAGTAGCAATCTGTTAGTGCTCTGCTCTTCCAGAGGGAAAGAGTAGCAACTGTTATGCTTGTTCCTGTAGAAAGATGAACCAGCAACCTGTATGATCCCCACGGGGAGATAGCTATGTGATATGGATCAGCTTCCGCAGAGAGAGGAGTAATGGTCTGATGTGGGTTGGCTCCCACAGAGTGGCAGATGATAATAATACCACTCTTGTTAGTGTAGGAATGACACCCAGTAGAATAGTGAATCCCTGGGCCGATGGCAGATGACAGCGCCCTCAAGTGGAGATCCTGAGAGGAACCACCGGCTAGGCTGGAGTATTGAGACAAACACAGATAGTTCTTTATTAGACTGGAAGTAGAACCACCAGAGGTGGCAGTAGTGAGTTGATATGCCCGGCAGAGCTGAAGTCCCTCTGATACTGGAACCACGATCTCTGAGTTGCTGATCTGTAAGGAGAGACTATAGGTAGTGAGTAGACAGGTATGCTGGGCATAACCAGTGGTAGATGATACACTCACAATTGTAGATCTCTGTAGTCTCTTCTTTATGCAACAGAGAGTCCTCAGTATTCAGGAACAGGAGCCGCAGGCGAATACTGGCTCTTGTAAGCAGTCTGAAATAGAACTCACAATAACTGTGTATGGGATGGCTTCTGGATAGAAGAGAGGTTAGAAGAGATTTAGGAACGTAGGCCCTCGTGGAGCGAGTACCGGTTCCTGTCTGTTTAATCTGTAATAACAATCCATAAGATATAGGTATGCGATATCTTCTGAGGAAGAAGAGAGTAAGAGAAAGGAATTAGGAACATAGGCCCTCGTGGAGCGAGTACCAATTCCTACATTCAATGGTAACTCACGATCTCCGTACCTGCGATAACGTCTTAGACTGAAGGGAGCCTTAGCGATTAGGAACAATGGCCCTCGTCTGTAATAGGACTCACTGTGTTCACGTCTGCGATCGCCTCCAGGCAGTAGGAGTCTTCTGAGTCTTCGGGAACGTAGGCCCTCAAAGAGTGAGTACCGGATCCTGTCCAACAATCTGAAATCAAGAATAGAGAGCGGAGCCCCCGTGGAGCGGGTACTCCTGGTAGGTTTGAAAAGGCCGAGCAGTGGAGAAGAGTTCCCCTGGCTGACTCGGATCGTTGTTGCAAGTAGCGTGGACTGCCAAAGCAAGTCCAAAGGAGTTCCTTGTTGCAAGTAGCGTGGACTGCCGAAGCAAGTCCAAAGACCTTTTAAAGTGAGAATGGATGATGTCACTACAGGGGGACGTACCCGAGGTTTGCGCCCTTGCTGGTACAAAGTCTGGAGTGCGCGCACATGCGCGCTCTTACATCATCAGGAACATGGCGGATCCGTAGCGTCAAGCCAGCCCCGGGACACCGGGACCAAGAGGCAGGGAGAAACTGCGGCTGCATCTGTCCATCAGAGCCGAAGGAAGTTGCCACAAGGTAGAGAGGGCGGAGCGAGGGCGAGAAATAGGCACGAGCGCAACATCTGTTCAGTTTATCGTACAACATATGAACTGTTTCTGGTGATTTAATATTGGTCAGAGCTCTACCAAATGACACCACTGATGGTTTTCTAATCCCAGCCCCCTCTAAGATCTCTTTCAGATTTCTGATAGAATGAAAGTCCTTAAAATATTCTGAAGAGTTCATAATGAAATGCCTCTGTTGCAAGTCTGCAATAAATTCTTTATGGGGAAATGAGTATTTCTCTTGCAGCTCTTGAAAGCTATGTAGGACATTGTAATGCAGAATAAATAATTGTTGGATATTTACTAAACCTTTCTTGTGCCAATTCTGAAATATAGAGTTGTCCATACCTGGAAGGAACAATGGGTTATCGCAAAAATGAATGAGAGACATGACTCTGCTGGCGTGTCATAATAATTTATACATTAACGCCCAAGCTTTCCTACAAGAATTCACAAACAGATATGATCTCAGATTTTTCGGAACTAATCCCAGGTCTATTTAAAGCAGTACATTCAGATAAATTGGCCCAAGCCAGCTTTGTAGATGTTTCTAGGTGAAAAGAAAGAGCCACAAACCCAATCTGCAATATGTCTAAGCATACATGCCAAATTATAACGTTGCATGTCTGGACAATTTAGACCCCTTGCCCAGTAGGTCTTATCAATATCCTTAATGGAATTCTTACCTTTTTCCCATTTCAAAGAAATTTTCAAAAGAGCTTTTCCACTTCCTTAAGATCTTTTCTAGCTAACCAAATAGGTAACATTTGCATTATATAAAGCCACTTAGGGACTATCATCATTTTAAGTAAATGTATCTTCCCAGTGAGTGAAAGTGGCAAAGCTTTCCAATGTTGCAAAGATTTAGCTATATTCTGCAATAATGGAGCACATTCACTTTATAGATAGACCCAATATTAGTGGGTATTTTAATTCCTAGGTATTTCATTTCCCTGTCTATCCACCTCAGCGGGAAACCTTCTCTTTAAAGTTACCATAGATATCTAAAGCCTCGGATTTATCTTGATTAATTTTTAATCCCACAACTTTGCCAAATAAGTTTTGGGTCTCCAGTAGATGCCCAAGGATTCTTTTGGATTGGTGAGGAAAATTAACACATCGTCAGCAAATGCTGCTTCCTTGAAGGTTTGGTTCTTTTTGTAGAACCCTTTGATATTCATATTTGAGTCTATTTTCCTCAACAATGGGTCAATGGAGATAATATACAATAAAGGCGAGCAAGGGTAGCTTTGCCTTACTCCCTATTGTATCTTAAAAACTACAGACTTAAAACCATTAGCAATTATGTTTGAGGTTGGTCCCCATACAGTAATGAGACTTATTTTACAATATTCCCATGAAAGCCAAATCTTTGCAGCACCGAGAATATATATGGTCACTAGACCCAGTCAAAGGCTTTTTCAGAGTCAAAGCCTATTGCAATAGCAGAAATTTGTTCTGTTTTACATAAAGTCAAGGCTGTTAATAGTTTGACAATATGAGTTTCCATTGTTCTTACTTTCATGAAACCTACTTGGTTCTTTGATATAATAGAGGATATTATCAGTCTCATTCTATCTGTCAATAGTTTAGCCAAGTTTTATTTATTTATTTATTTATCTATTTATTTATGTATTTATTATATTTCTATACCGATATTAGTGGGGACATCATATCGGTTTACATCAAACAAAAATTATAGAGTGGAAATTACATAAAACAGGGAAAAGGGGAGGGAGGGAGAGGAACTAAGAGAACTTAGATTGAAAGTGCATAGGAATCAGGCTACTCTGTAACATAAGATAGCCAAGAGAGTTAACATTGAGCATAATAATTGTAACATAAAAGAACTAAATACATGGGTTCAGGGTGGGTTTGCATAGTGTTCAGGTGTGTTTGCGTGGTTCAGGTGGGTTTTCATGGAGGTGAGTAGGGTAATTATTGTTGATAGGCTTGTTTGAAAAGTCATGTTTTTAAGTTGGCTCTGAATTTAGAAGTACAAGCCTCAAGCCTGAGATTGGGGGGTAAAGAATTCCAGAGCGTGGGTCCGGCAATAGATAGGGCTCGTTCCCTTGTGGAGGTAAGGTGTGCTTTTTTTAGTGAGGGTACGTGGATGGTTCCATTATTGGAAGCTCTGGTAGATTTGTTAGATCGTATGGGGCAGAATGGTTCAACGAGCCAGTTTGAATTGTGTGTGTGTATAGCTTTGTGGGTCAGTGTTAGGGTTTTGGATATGATGCGAGAGGGGATTGGAAGCCAGTGCAAATTCTTGAGGTGGGGCTTAATATGGTCATATTTGCAGGCGTTAGAAATGGTTCTTGCTACTGCATTCTGCAACATCTGGAGGGGTTTTATTGTAGAGTAGGGGAGGCCTAGGAAGAGGGAGTTGCAGTAGTCAATTTTTGTTGAGAAAGTGGCTTGAATGATGGTGCGAAAATCACTGGCATGAAGTAAGGGTTTCAGTTTCTTCATGACATTAAGTTTAAAAAAACCTTCCTTGAGAATAAGATTGATATGTTTTTTTAGGTTCAGTTGTTGGTCTATCTGAAATCCAAGATTTCATGCATCGGGCTGCCTTATGAAGGTATCGTAGGCGGGATCAATTGCAATGGCTGATTTAGGGGGTGATTGTTGGGAGATGAGAAGCAGTTCAGTTTTTGATGCGTTTAGAGCTAGGTGAAGGTCTGAGAGAAGAGCATTGATGGAGGCATTGATGAAGATCTTTAGGTCACAGTTCAATAGAGATATAGGTCTATAATGATGAAGAAGAAAGAGGATCTTTGCCTGGTTTAGCCAAAATAAGTCTTATTAAAATTTTTAGGAAAGACATTCTACTGAAGAGCATCTACAAAAATCTGCTCATACGCCCCACAACTTGAGATTTCAAAATTTTAAAATAATCATAAGACAGACCATCTGGGCCTGGGGCTTTACCAAATTTACTATTATTAATTACATTTAGAATATTGTATGCTTGGATTTGTCTGTTTAAGAATTCAAAATGGGGCTACGCAATCATAGCAAGGGAAGATGCTAAAAAATTCTCCTTGCTCCTGCATGGCGCATGATACATCATCAGTGTATAGTAAAAAGTCATGGGATAGGTGGCGATGTCCTTTCATGGATTGCAAACTGGCTAAAAGACAGGAAACAGAGAGTAGGATTAAATGGGCAATTTTCTCAGTGGAAGGGAGTGGACAGTGGAGTGCCTCAGGGATCTGTATTGGGACCCTTACTTTTCAATATATTTATAAATGATCTGGAAAGAAATACGACGAGTGAGATAATCAAATTTGCAGATGACACAAAATTGTTAAAGTAGTTAAATCACAAGCAGATTGTGATAAATTGCAGGAAGACCTTGTGAGACTGGAAAATTGGGCATCCAAATGGCAGATGAAATTTAATGTGGATAAGTGCAAGGTGATGCATATAGGGAAAAATAACCCATGCTATAATTACACAATATTGGGTTCCATATTAGATGCTACAACCCAAGAAAGAGATCTAGGTGTCATAGTGGATAACACATTGAAATCGTCGGTACAGTGTGCTGTGGCAGTCAAAAAAGCAAACAGAATGTTGGGAATTATTAGAAAGGGAATGGTGAATAAAACGGAAAATGTCATAATGCCTCTGTATCGCTCCATGGTGAGACCGCACCTTGAATACTGTGTACAATTCTGGTCGCCGCATCTCAAAAAAGATATAATTGCAATGGAGAAGGTACAGAGAAGGGCTACCAAAATGATAAGGGGAATGGAAAAACTCCCCTATGAGGAAAGACTAAAGAGGTTAGGACTTTTCAGCTTGGAGAAGAGACGACTGAGGGGGGATATGATAGAGGTGTTTAAAATCATGAGAGGTCTAGAACAGGTAGATGTGAATCGGTTATTTACTCTTTCGGATAGTAGAAAGACTAGGGGGCACTCCATGAAGTTAGCATGGGGCACATTTAAAACTAATCGGAGAAAGTTCTTTTTTACTCAACGCACAATTAAACTCTGGAATTTGTTGCCAGAGGATGTGGTTAGTGCAGTTAGTATAGCTGTGTTTAAAAAAGGATTGGATAAGTTCTTGGAGGAGAAGTCCATTACCTGCTATTAAGTTCACTTAGAGAATAGCCACTGCCATTAGCAATGGTAACATGGAATAGACTTAGTTTTTGGGTACTTGCCAGGTTCTTATGGCCTGGATTGGCCACTGTTGGAAACAGGATGCTGGGCTTGATGGACCCTTGGTCTGACCCAGTATGGCATTTTCTTATGTTCTTATGTTCTAAGTGTAGAGAGATTCATAAAATGATTTAAGAACCTCACAGATCTCAGTTTTCTTAGACAGTACCAAGCCTTGTATAAACCTCAATATTTCAATAAATGTTTTTCCTCACCAAATTCGAATTGCATTAGCCAGGAATTTCTCAGCTTTGTTTCTGAATCTGAAAAAGTTATGTTCCAAAATCTGTTTTGTTCTTTGTACCCTTGTAGACAAGTGTTCAAGCTCCCTAAGATGGAGTTGTATTCTGTTTTATTTTCTGCAGTCAATTTCTTAACCAGTTTTCCTTTAGCCAGATTTAATTTATCTTCTAATTGTAAAAAAGTCTTGTTTATACAGCTATTTCTTCCTATTTGATAAGATATTTCTCCCCTAAGTAGTAAGTACTGCTTTACTGGTTTCCCAAAACAATTGTGTCATAACCAAATGTTGCTTATTATGAAACTCAAAATCTTTCCATTTGCTCTACAAAAAGGATTGAAAATCAATATCATGTTTAAAGTATGATGGAAATTCCATATTTTCTTCTCTTGCTCCTGCCCTGAAAATCTTAAATCCACCCATATTTGAGCATGGTCCGATATTGCTGGAGAGCCAACTCTGCCATTGTCCACTGAAAAATTCATGGATTTATTTATAAGAATAGCAATCCATGCTTTCTTGCTTTTTTGCAGCAGAGAAATAGCAGGAATTGCTGACAGCCGCCACTCCTATCAAAAAAGAGGCGCTAGGGCCGATACTAAATCGTGCGCACAGGAGAGCGGGCGCTCACCTGCTCTCCCGTGACTTTTACTGTATCGGCCTGTGTGGCAGATAAATGAGTTTCTTGTAAGCAGGCAATGAAAGCCTTATTCCTTTTTAACTGCTGTAAAACCTTCTTCTTCTTAACATTGGCAGCTTGCACTCCCGTGTCCCCCCCCCCTTCCCTTTATCCGACAACCATCAAATAACCACACATATACCATTATTGGTGAAAACAGGCCGCAGCTTTTTTATTAATAATTAATATAAACCAAACATTTCGGTACCCGAGTATTAGTGCGTCTCTCAAATATATCTGAACCGGGCTTCGTACCGGCGTCCGCCATTTTAGCCAGTCCGCCACACGATCTTCCCGGCCCCCCGCCATGTTCAAGCCAAGGGGCCACCCCCCGGGCAGCCCACGCCCACCTCTACGCACTTCCTTTCCTCTCGGACCCCGGTTTGTCCACCGTGTCCTCCAGGCCCCTCCTGGCCCCTGACTCGGGTACCCCCGCCATCCCGCTTGCTGCGACAAATTTGTAAACTGTAACATTTCTTGCTAACATTGTGTCCTGACTATCTGGCACTATTGTGCCACTTCCTATGCCTTGTCTCCCCCCCTCGTTGTGGCTCCTGTTGGGTGGGTGGGTGGAAACGCGAGCGCTGGCCAGCCGAAAAGGCCTGGCCCAGCGCTCGCTCGGTATTTGAGGCCCGAGGTCTCGCGAGACCTCGGGCCGATATTCGCGCGTTGCTGTGCGCCGGCGCGATGACGTCACCGCGCGTCTGCGCGGCGACGTCATCGCGCCCCGATGCCTGCCCCGGCCCTCGCGACGCGTCCGACCTGCTGGGCCCTCCTCCCACCGCCGCCTGGACGCTGGGCCCCGGGATGCGCACGGTAAGCCGATCCCGGGGCAGGAAACAGGGGGGAGAGGTGTGGGGTTGACCGGCCGGCAAGCGCCATGTTAAGGGGTCCCTCCCCGCAGGCGCTTGTCGGTCCGTCATAACATTGGCAGCTTGCACTCCCGTGTCCCCCCCCCTTCCCTTTATCCGACAACCATCAAATAACCACACATATACCATTATTGGTGAAAACAGGCCGCAGCTTTTTTATTAATAATTAATATAAACCAAACATTTCGGTACCCGAGTATTAGTGCGTCTCTCAAATATATCTGAACCGGGCTTCGTACCGGCGTCCGCCATTTTAGCCAGTCCGCCACACGATCTTCCCGGCCCCCCCGCCATGTTCAAGCCAAGGGGCCACCCCCACGGGCAGCCCACGCCCACCTCTACGCACTTCCTTTCCTCTCGGACCCCGGTTTGTCCACCGTGTCCTCCAGGCCCCTCCTGGCCCCTGACTCGGGTACCCCCGCCACCAGGCTGGGACAGTGTTACACTTGTCCCGGACCCCCCAACACCCCTACTGCGGCCCCAACTATGTCGGCGCACACTCCAGTGCCTCCTGTATTGCATTATTAAATATGTCGTACCCCACGTCTGATAAGTGAATCAGGTCCTGCCTATACAGGCCCAGACATGGCTCGTCAGCCCACTCATGCCGTATGGTAACTATGGCCGTTGCTTTAGCCCATACCTCGATCTGCCGGTTCACTTTCCTCCGCCCTCTGGCCCATAATCTGTCACCCTGCCATTTCAGCCTGGGTATGATTTCGGACCATATTATGATTGTGTCCCATGTCAGCTCCTGTATCTCCCCCAAATCCCTTTTCTTTCCCCCCAGGTCGTTGCCCCCTAGGTGTATGACTATGGCATCTGGCTTCCGGCGGGTACGCAGGTTGTTCTGTATCTCCGGGATCAGTTGTTCCCATCTCATTCCACGGATTCCCATCCATGTCAAGAGGATTCCCCTTGGTGCCAGCCCCAGGTGCGCTCCATATGTTCTCTCCCGGGCCCTCTTGGCCGCCCAATGCACGAAGGAGTGTCCCATAACCCACACTATCTTCCTTCGTAGGCCCCGACCTGCGGGTAAAGGAATGTCATGATTAGTGACCCAATTGCACAGCCCCCGGCCTAACGTATCTCTTGGCCGCCGCCGATTGCCACCTCCCAATCTTTTGTATGACCTCCATAGGTAAACCCGCTTGGGCTGCGTTTGTCGCTGCCCCGATCCGAAACGAGTGAGTACCGTAGTCACCCGGGTTTAGCACGATGTATGCCAATCCCTTACGTAGTACTGCCGCAAATTGAAATTTAGTTAGTGGTACCCCGTCGCCGTGAATCAATAAATGGGAACCCCCTTTTGGTCTAATCTGCAGAAAATTCAACACGTTCCTCACTGGGCATGTCACCTGTGACGCCACCTGGGCCAACCTTATCTCAGCCCCTTTTGCCCTCTGATCGGTTTTGGATTTGTGTACCCTTAGCCTGATTGCCTGCCCCTCCACTACTACATTGTGCAGTAATATGCCGTCGTTTCCCCTGTCCTGTTTGGACGCCGCCACCAATTCGCTGACTCTCAAGGCCGCAAAGAATGCCGTGCAAAAAGCGGCCCTGAACAATACCACCTCGAACCCGTCAGCACAGACTTGCGCTGTTGCGTACCATAAGCGCACCAATATCTCATGGGTTATTGGCCGCCGCCTATCCCCTTTCCATGCTACCGTCCTGGCCCAGCCCGCCAGCATCTTCCTGACCATGAAGTTATCTAGGGGGTCTCCCCAGCCTTGCGCCTTTGCGAAGAAAGCGAAGCCCGCTAACTGGTTTACCGTCACTCCCCTAGATAGACCTTCCTCCTTTGCCCAGGCCACGAATCGCTCTATATGCCTGCCCTCTATCCTACCCCCTTGCCATCCCTGCCCCCTCAAAAAGGCTTGTATTCTGGTAAACCCTTTGCAGTAGGCCTTCCATGTCGCTGGAGCAACAGATGCCTTCAGCAGTCCCCATTCTGTTACATTCCAATCAGCCATAACCGGCTCGGTATGGGGGCTCCTTCGACGTCTGCCTCTGGCACCTGTTGATGAAAGAGATCCCACTTAGCTCGGGACAGCGCATCGGCCACCTGGTTATGAACACCTGGCACGTGCCTGGCTCGTATTGTTGTGTTAAGTCGCAGACCTTGCAATACCACCTCCCTGAGCAGTTCCGCCACTTTGGAGCATCGTGCCGCTTGCCTGTTGATAACTGTCACGACTGCCGAATTGTCTGACCAGAATACTATTTTTTTGTTGCGCAATTTGTGCGCCCAGACCGTGATTGCCACTAATATCGGGAAAAGCTCCAGAAATGTGATGTTCCTTACTAACCCGCTCTGTATCCATTCGGGCGGCCATGGTGCTGCGCACCATGCGCCCTGGCAGTAAGCCCCAAAACCCCACCCTCCCGATGCGTCTGTGTGTATTTCGAGATCGTGATTCGACACTGCCTCGTCCTGCCATATTGAAATCCCGTTAAAGTCATCCAGGAATTCCAGCCACATTACCATATCCTTCTTTATTGGCCGTGTAATCCTGATGTGATGGCGCGGGTTTTTTACTCCCCTGGTCACGTCGGCCAAACGCCTCAGGAATGCCCTCCCCATCGGAATCACCCGGCAGGCGAAATTTAAAACTACCTATTATGGACTGAATGGCCCCCAACGTTAGTTTACTGCATGCCAATGCCCCCCGGAGCATGGTCCGTAACTTGTGCAACTTATCTAGCGGCAGTCGCGATGTCATGGCCTGCGTGTCCAGCTCGATCCCCAAGAACAATAATGTGGTCACTGGTCCCTCCGTTTTCTCCCCGGCTAACGGAACCCCGAATTCTTGGGCCATGTCTTGGAATGCAGACAAAGTTTTAGCACAAGTGTCTGCGTGAGCCGGCCCCACAAATAAAAAATCGTCGAGGTAATGTGCCACATTCGCATTCCCCGCCCTCTGCTGTAACACCCAATGCAAGAACGTACTGAACATTTCAAAGTATGCACAAGAAACTGAGCACCCCATCGGCATGCATTTGTCAAAATAATATGACCCCTGAAAGTGAAAACCTAGAATGGGGAAGTTGTCAGGGTGCACCGGGAGCAATCTGAATGCCGACTTAATATCTGCTTTCGCCATCAACGCGCCTTCCCCGCAGTGCCTCACTAGTGCTACAGCCTGATCGAATGAGGCATATTGCACTGTACACGCCTCCTCCGGCAAACCATCATTCACAGAACGCCCCGGCGGGTATGATAGATTCTGTATAAGCCTGAACTCGCCCCGTTCCTTTTTTGGTACCACTGCCAGGGGGGACAACATCATGTTATCGAATGGCGGGTCAGCAAAAGGACCCGCCATTCTACCCAACTCAATCTCCCTCTCTACCTTTTTTTGTACTATGTCTGCTTGTCTAACTGCTGAAGCTGAATTAGTGTAGCCCGTACCCGTGATTTGCCCCTGGAAGGGAATCCTAAAACCATATGCAAAGCCATCCCGCAATTGTTTGGCCTCCCTCTGCTTTGGGTATTTATCCAGCCATTCCCCCATGGCGGATAGCCGCACTGGGGACGGTGCCTTACCCTCTGCTTTACTGCTTCCCTTTACCATTACTCCCGGCTGAAAACCCCTGCCCCTTCTTTGGGCATCTCGCCGCCGAGTGCGGTGCCGCACATACTGCGCATACGTGCTTGAACCGACAATCCTGGAAGGTGCATCCTGCTTTGTTAAAGCGCCAGCACACCTTACTGTTACTGCTGTCCCCCCAATGGGAACTACCCGCGCCGGCCTGTCCGCCGGATGGCCTTGACGGTTTGCGTGCCGCCCCCCGACTCCATAACCTTGCTAGTCATCTGACGTAGCCACAATCCTACATCCTGCGCTGCCCATGACAAGTTCTTATTATCCTCCATCCTATCCCTGAACTTCTCATCGTACTTCAGCCAACACCACCCTTGATACTCCTTGTATGCTTCCAAAATTGAGTCCGCATAACTCAGCATGGGGGCGTATTGCGAAGGGTCCTCCCTCCCGATTACACTAACCATCCTCAGGAATGCCCGTGTCCAGTTAGTGATATTTCTGGCTACCTTCACCTCATCCCCTTTCTGCTCCTCCTTCTTCTTTCCTTTCCTTTTCTCTGCTGCCCCCTTTCTGCCCTCCAATATTGTGAATATATCTATGTATTCACGCTTGCGGATTTTGCTCCGTAATGCCCTTGGCACGCTCTCCCACAGCTCATCCATGTTCGGCATAGCTGTTGCGATCGCCTTGGAGGCCCCAGAGTCACGAGCGGGGGATTCCGCCGAGTCCCCTGACGCCTCGCTCTCCTCTGACTCCTCCCCTGAGGATCGCCCCGATGAGCCACTTTCGTGTCTCTTCCTTTTGGCCCTCTTGCCTTTTGTGTCTCCGGCCGATGCCGCCCTGCCATCCTTGGTTCCAGTCACCTCGTCACCCGCCTCTCGTGCTGCCACTGCGTCGCTTAGTGCCGCCCCGGTCTGTTCGTTGGCGATAGCGGCCTCGCCCCGAGTAGTCTCTTGCGCTGTGGTAACATCTGTGTTACTCCCCGCCGCTGTGTCCTTCGCCGTCTCGCCTCTCGCTCCGCCGGCAGATGTCTGCGCGCCTGCGCTGGTTGCTTGTGCTGGTGCAGAGTACCATGGCGGTGGGACCTGCCACCATGGCGGGTACATCTGTGCTTGCCATGCGTTGTAGCTGTAAGGGCCGCCCTCCTGCGTCCGCTGCGCCGATGCTGCCGCCTCCGCTCCAACCGGCCCCATTGGGGGCCATGAGTGCCAGCCCCACGGGGGAGCGCTGTATCGGCTGGTCTCTGGCTGCGTCTCGCTCACGCCTGCAGCCTCTCCAGGCGCCGTGCTGCCTTCTGCTGTCGGTGCCGGTCCCTTTGCAGCTTTTCCGCTCTGCCTCTTGTTTCCTTTATCCGCTTGAGTCTGTTCCCATTCTCGGGCCTTGGCGGTGGCTGTCCGAAGGCGTTTTCCGCGACGCCCTCCCGCCTCGCCCGCAGGATCGGGTCTTGTCCTGGTTCCCGTCCGTGGTTCGGCCACCTTCCGCTGTTGACTCCGACCCCTTGCCTGTCTGGGGGAAGGGCCTGCGTTTCTTCCTCTTCCTGCCATCTCCGCTTCGCTGCAATTCGGAACTCTCGCTTGCGAAAACCTCACTTGCAACCGCCTCGCGTGCAACAGTCTCACTCGCAACAGTCTCACTTGCAACAGTCTCGCTTGCCAAGGTCTCACTTAGCACAAAGTCCTGCTTGCCAAGGTCTCGCTCGTCTTAACGTTCGCTTGAAAAGGCGCCCCACGCTTTAATTCCTCTCTTTGAGCGTCTTTCGGCTTTCAAGTCTCTCTACGCTTGACAGTCTCCTCTCGGGCTTTAAAGTCGCTTTCCGCTTTAAAAGACGCGCCCCCCCCCCCCCCAGTTTTAAAGTCTAATCTCTCCCCGGTTCCGGGCCGCCGCAAAAGGTAACCAAGTACTCACAGTTCCGCTGCGGTGAGGTCCCCAGCCGCTGGACCCGCTGCGGTTGTCTCTGCAGGGGGGGGGGGGGGTGTCCCAACTGCCCGGAGGTCCTCGGGTGCACTGATGCAGCTTTAATCCAGGCCTTGTAGTGCAGGCTCTTGAGCAGCGTCCGTTCGATCGCCCTCTCCTTGGCTGTCCTCTGCCCCTCGCTGGGCTGCCGCGTGGCCGCTGGGCTGCCGCGTGGCCGCTGGGTGCTAGGGCAGCAACGGGCGCTCGCCGCTCTCCCCTTTTTTTTTTTTTTTTTAAAATTTTATTAACCCCGCGCCGGCCTGCCTCCTTGAGCGTTGGCCAGCTCCACGGGTCGTCGATGCTGCCCGTTTTTAGCGCCGCCGCCCTCCTGTAGGCCTCTCCGCCGCCGCCGCTTTCGTGCCGCGTTCTTTGCCGCTGCTGCGCCGTCTGATCAAACGCGAGCGCTGGCCAGCCGAAAAGGCCTGGCCCAGCGCTCGCTCGGTACTTGAGGCCCGAGGTCTCGCGAGACCTCGGGCCGATATTCGCGCGTTGCTGTGCGCCGGCGCGGCGACGTCATCGCGCCCCGATGCCTGCCCCAGCCCTCGCGACGCGTCCGACCTGCTGGGCCCTCCTCCCACCGCCGCCTGGACGCCGGGCCCCGGGATGCGCACGGTAAGCCGATCCCGGGGCAGGAAACAGGGGGGAGAGGTGTGGGGTTGACCGGCCGGCAAGCGCCATGTTAAGGGGTCCCTCCCCGCAGGCGCTTGTCGGTCCGTCATTATAGGTTATCCAAGTCCATTAACATTCCAAGATAAGATTCTGGTAACCTCACCCATTAATGCAGTTGATCCCCCCTCACTGCAGTATTGACTGGGTCAATGTCTCATTGGAACCTGCTAGAGAGGTAAAGTTTCTAGATGCCATAAATGACTGCTTCATGGAGAATCTGGTCCTAGAACCAATGAGATCTAATCCTCAGTGGAATACACGACCTGGTCCGAGGGGTTACTGTGGTAGGGCTGCTAAGCAATAGCAATCATAATACAATCAAATTTGGCATAACCACTTGAGGGAAGACATCAAGTAAAATTACTACAGTGACTTATAACTTTAGAAAGGGAGATTATGATAGAATAAGGAAATTAGTTAGAAAAAACAGTTGCAAGGCTTAAAAGTTTGCATGAGGCATGGACTGTGTATAAATACCATTTTGGAATCTTAGACAAAATGTATTGCTTGTATTAAAGGTCAAAGGAAGACGAAATGACTGCCAGCATGGTTTCATGGTGAGGTAAAGGAGGCAGTTAAAGCTTAAAGGGTAACTTAAAAAATGGAAAGCAGACCTAAATGAAGAAAGTAGGCATCAGCATATGTACTGGCAAGTTAGATTAAAACAGTAGTGAGACAGGCCAAGACAGACTTTGAAAAAAGAAAAAAAAAAAAGCTTGCCAGTGAGGCAAAACTTAATAATACAAACATTTTCAAGTACATTCGAAGCAAAAATCCTGTGAAGGAGTCAGTTGGACCACCTGATGACTGAGGAGCAAAAAGGGTGCTCAGGGAAGACAAGGAAATGGTAGAAAAACTGAATGAATTCTTTGCCTCCGTCTTTACGGGGGAGGATGTTAGCAACATGCCCATACTGCAGCATTCTTTAATGGTGGAGATTCTGGGTAACTAAAGCAAATATCTGTGACAATGGAGGATATAATAGATCAGATTTACAAACTAAAGAGTAACAAATCAGCAAGACCGGTTGGCATCCACCCTAACATTCTAAAAGAACTAAGGGGTAGATTTTATAATGGACGTGCCGATTTTATAATATGCGTGTGCATGTTATAAAATCTGTGGGCAGTGCGCACATGCACGCCGGATTTTATAATCCGCATGTGTATGTGCGGGTGGTGCACGCAAGGGGGGGGGGGGTACTTTCGCAGTTTCCGTGTGGCGACACATTCTGGCCTTCCCCAGTTCCCTACCCCCCTATCTATACTCCCTCCCTCTTTCTTGCTCCTCTCCACCCCTTAAACCCTACCTTATCTTTCCTTTTTTTTTTGTTTCATAACTTCAGCTCCCGGCACTTATGCACGTACCGGGGTTTACGCGCATGGCAAGGCCCCTTTGAAAATTCGCCCGGCACGCACAAGGCCCGGTCACGCACGTAAACCCCGGGATTTATGCACATGGGCCTTTTAAAATCTACCCCTAAATTTCTAACCTGTTACTGGTAATCTGTAAAACAGCCACGATTCCTGAAGACTGGAAAATGACCAATGTGATACCAATTTTTATAAAGGGCTCCAGGGTTGATCTGGAAAACCATAGACTGTAGCCTGTCATTAATGCTGGGCAAAATAGTAGAAGCCATTCTTAAAATCAAAATAACTGGCCATACAGAGAGACATGACTTAATGGAGAAAAGTCAATATGATTTTAACAAGAGGAAGTCTTGTCTTACCATAAACCTGTAGATAAAGCCAGTTGATATAGGGGTACATTTTAAAAGACAGCGCGTGCGTGTACTTTTGTTTGCGCATCAGGCGCGAACAAAAGTACGCTGGATTTTATAAGATATCTTATAAAATCCGGGGTCAGCGCGCACAAGGGGGTGCACATTTGTGCAACTTGCGCGTGCCGAGCCCTGCGCGCGCTGCCCGTTCCCTCCGAGGCCGCTCCGAAATCGGAGCGGCCTCGGAGGGAACTTTCCTTCCACTTTCCTCCTCGCAGTAATAACTTACGCGCGCCGGCGCGACAGGCCTCGACACAGGTTGCTGTGTCGGGGGACTCAGCCATGCCCCCGGACCACCCACACGCCCCCAAACATGCCCCCAATCCGAAACCACGCCCCCTGGCCATGCCCCCAACCGCCCCTTTTTGCAAGCCCCGGGACTTACGCGCGTCCCGGGGCTTGCTCGCGCCGCCGAGCCTATGCAAAATAGGCTCGGTGTGCGCGGGGGGGTTTAAAAGGGTTACACGCGTACCTTATGCGCGTAACACTTTTAAAATCCGGACCCTAGTGTATTTGGATTTTCAGAAGGCATTTAACAAAATCCCCCATGAGAGACTCCTCAGAAAATTACAAAGTCCTGGGATAGGAGGTAGTGCTTTGTTGTGGATTGCTAAATTAGTTAAAAGACTGGAAACAGAGGGTAGAACTAAATGGTCATTTTTCCAAATGGGGAAAGGTTGTAAGTGGAGATCAATACTGGGACCTGTGCTGTGTAACATATTTGTAAATGATCTGGAAAAGGGAATGACAAGTGAGCTAATCAAATTTGCAGATGACACAAAATTATTCAAAGTTGTTAAAATGACATTGGATTGTGAGGAACTGCAAAGGATCTTGTTAGATAAGGAGACTGGGCAACTGAATGGTAGATGAAATGCAAAGTGATGCACATGGGGAAAAATAATCCCAACTACAGGTACACAATGCTGGATTCTGTATTGGGAGTCACTAAACAGGAAAAGGACTTTGGAGTTCTTATGGACAATACATTGAAATCCCCTGCTCAGTGCACAGCAGCATTGTTAGGAATTGTCCAAAAAAGAATGGAGAATAAAATGGAAAATATATTGCCTCTGTATCGAGCCAAGGTGCGACCATATCTTGAATACTGTGTGCAGTTTTGAGTGCCCCAACTCAAGAAAGACATAGCCAAACTAGAAAAGGTACAGAGGAGGGCGCCTAGAACTTGGGGAATGCCACTTCTTATTGTATGGAAATGGAAGTGAACAACAGGGAATGCATCTTTCCATTAGGATCTCTTGTGTCTTCCAAGTGAGCAGGATTGGCCACTGTCAGAGACAGGATGCTAGGCTCAATGAACTATTAGCCTGATACAATGTGATATTCCTTATGTTCTTCATCCCTTTCCATCTTCACTGGTATCACTAATCAGTTTCTCCATAACCAGGATGTTAGAGCTGCACAATACACTGCACAGAAAGATGACCCAGCACTCTATCCTATTCCTCCTCATACTACACTGCATAAAAGCCTGACTTGACATGCATTAACCTCACAGTATCCATATAGGCCTAAAACACATTTTAAAAATATATTTAGAAAAAAAAAGCTTAAAGTAAACGGTCTAATATTCATGAATTAAATTATAGGGGGTGAGATAAATGAGTAACTACGTACAGTGATTACTTTTATTTTATAACTACAATGCCTATGCTTCTCTTCCCTCTTCATTCCTCCCAAAAAATGACAAGAGCCAATTTGAGTTTTACTAGAACTAGCCATCATACATTGCAAGAAAAATGAAGACAGGAGCCATATGGTGTCTGACTCCATACAATTACAGCTGACCTTGCATCGTTCACAAGGTGGGAATACCATTTCTCGCCAAAAAACAAAAGATGAGCAAAATGTATTACCTAGTAGGATAAGAATAGCTGTTCTGTATGTGAAATTAAATTTTGCTGGAAGAATGCTGTATTGTATTTGTTTTTGTATAGAAAAACAAGTATTGCTTTGTGCATGCACAATAACCCTATTCACAATTATTTAATTTGTATCTGAATACTATATGTGAGACTCTCCATGGCAAGAAAACTACTGAGCATTTCACTACTAGCAAATCAAAGTGCTGTGTCTACTGCATCAGCCTGAATCATAGTTAAAGAATTATTGATGGAGAAAATTCTGAAAGAGCCATTATGCTGCACTAGAGATGTCCTGTGTGACTGATGTTATTATACAGAATCACAAAGTTTGGTCCATTTTCCAAGCTAGCTTTCAATTGTGGAACAAATACAGAAGGGAGCTAGCTGGGAGAAGCTGAGACCAGCAAAGAGGTCCCAGTTCCAGGAGCATTCTGAATATGGGAAGAAGCAAAGCTTCAGTCACCACAATAATCACTCTTCACAAAAGTGTTGATCCTCTATCTGAATCAAAACCTCTTTAATGATGATAATATGACACAAAACACATTTTCTAATAGATGAAACCATATCTTCTCAACATTACAATGATCCATAACTCTTTCATGGAAGGCCTTGTCCTTACTGGCAGTAGCAGCATGGAGCTCCTCATTTAAAAAAAAAAAATGTTCATGTCGTTATTTTTAAAATTTTGCTTTATGTTGATTTGTTTTAGTGCTCATTTGATTTAATGGTTACTAAAACCATTTTAATATGTGTTAAAAATGCATTACAAGCTAGAAAGGTGTTTTGGTGCACTAAAACATTTAGAACTGAATTTTAAAAGCATTGGGGTAGATTTTTAAAAAGTGCGCCTTCGCGTACTTTTGTTGGCGCATCAGGCGCAAACAAAAGTACGCTGGATTTTAGTAGATACGCGCGTAGCCGCGCATATCCGCTAAAATCCTGGATCGGCGCGCACAAGGCTGCTGATTTCGTGTAGCCGGCACGCGCCGAGCCGCGCAGCCTACCTCCGTTCCCTCCGAGGCCGCTCCGATCGGAGGGAATTCTCTTTCGCCCTCCCCTCACCTTCCCCTCCCTTCCTCTACCTAACCCACCCCCCCCGGCCCTGTCTAAACCCCCCCCTACCTTTGTCGGGGGATTTACGCCTCCCGGAGGAAGAAGTAAATCCCCGCACGCCAGCGGGCCGCTAGCGCGCCGAGACGTGACCCGGGGGCGGTTCCGGAGGGCGCGGCCACGCCCCCGGACTGCCCCAGGCCGAAACCACGCCCCCAGGCCCGCCCCCGAAACGCCGCGCCAATCGGCCCCGCCCCCGACACGGCCCCAACACGCCCCCCTCGAAAAACCCCGGGACTTATGCGAGTCCTGGGGCTCTGCGCGCGCCGGCAGGCCTATGGAACATAGGCACACCGGCGCGTAAGGCCCTGCTCGCGTAAATCCGCCCGGATTTACGCGAGCAGGGCCTTTAAAAATCCGCCCCATTGCTTGCACTAAAAGGCCCATATTCGCGAGTATGTGGGACATGCATGAGCAATGTGGATTTTAAAAGCCACTAATTATGTGCATACATGCGCGTGCTAAAAAAAGGGAGTGGAAAAGGGACAGGGTATGGGTGTTATGGGTTAGGACCAACAGTTATGCATGTAAATCCATATTTTATAACTGGAGGCCACAGTGTGCAGAGCCACGTATATTTACTGCTGTTCCTGATGAGGAGTAAATCTGAAGAAATTGTGTTTTAAGCCTAACACAATAGGGTAGGGGTCCGGATTAACTGGGGGAAGTGCAGGCTGAAGAACCAGAGGGTCTACATGATCTCAAGATGGTCTGGACAAACTGGTGGACTACTTGATAAAACTGGGACTGTCCTTGGTGCGATCATGTATTAAAATCTGCTTATCTGCATGCATTAAAGCCGACAAAGTTCTAAGGAGGATACGTAAAGTATGTTTGCTCGAATAATCTCTTAAAATTAGGAGCATACTTATGCATGGCAGGCATATTTTAAAGAGATTAAAGAGATTAGGGCTGTTCAGCTTGGAGAAGAGACGGCTGAGGGGGGATATGATAGAGGTCTTTAAGATCATGAGAGGTCTTGAACGAGTAGATGTTACTCGGTTATTTTCACTTTCGAATAATAGAAGGACTAGGGGGCATTCCATGAAGTTAGCAAGTAGCACATTTAAGACTAATCGGAGAAAATTCTTTTTCACGCAACGCACAATAAAGCTCTGGAATTTGTTGCCAGAGGATGTGGTTAGTGCAGTTAGTGTAGCTGGGTTCAAAAAAGGTTTGGATAAGTTCTTGGAGGGGAAGTCCATTAACTGCTATTAATCAAGTTTACTTAGGGAATAGCCACCGCTATTAATTGCATCAGTAGCATGGGATCTTCTTAGTGTTTGGGTAATTGCCAGGTTCTTGTGGCCTGGTTTTGGCCTCTGTTGGAAACAGGATGCTGGGCTTGATGGACCCTTGGTCTGACCCAGCATGGCAATTTCTTACGTTCTTATGTTCTTATGTAACTGTGCGCATGATTTATAACTCCAGTATATGCTCGCTTGTGCGCCCATACGCGTATCTATGAGTGCCTGCTCACTTATTTTAAAGTTCCCATCTTAATGCACACTAAAAAATGTAATAGGCCCGAACGGGTGAATTTTAAAAGGCCTGCGCATGTAAATGCCAGGAGATACATGAGTGGACAGGCCGTGCACGCACCAAGCACATTTTAGAAATGGCCCGGCCATTAGACGCTGTTCCGGGGAACCGCGTGCCAGCAGCCAGCAGGTGCGTGGAACTTACTTCATCTATTCAGATGAAGTAAATTCCAAAAGAAAAATAAAAAAGAAAAAGGTAGGGAAAGGGGTTTATGGGGTCAGGAAGGAGAGGGGAAAAGGGAGGCAGAACAGGAAGGGGTATAGGGAAGTTTCCTCCCAGTCTGCTCCTTAATTGGAGCTGACTAGGAGGGAACTGGGAACGGGCTGATCGCGTTGCCGTGCGCATTTTTCAAAAATTCCTCACCATGTGCCGGATTTTATAATATGCGTGTGGCGACGCGCACATGTTATAAAATTGATGCATCCATGTGCATGCACCGGGAACCGCGAGCACATGGACGCCCATGCATTTTGAAAAAAAAAATCTACCTTTAAATGAAATTAAAGAAGTGACAGCACAGCCATACTGGCAAGCCCTCGGAATAGGCTATTAGTTAGGTTAACATTTGTACTTGAACTCTTTGACTCCAACTGTCATTTTGGTAAGAGTCAGGCATATACACCTTCCTTATTCTTCTCTTCAATAGTGACGTGAAGGAGTGGTTTAGTGGTTGGAGCAGCAGAAGAAAAATTAACACCAAAGCAAAAAGTTAAAAAGTAAAAATGACACCAGTTGGCCTTGAGGCTGATGCAGCTTTGTTAGACCACCACAGAGAAGGTGGCTGTACAGCAAAATGGCACTGGTCTCAGGACCGGCTGGCTGGCAACATTTTGAAAACAGGAGTCATTTCAACATCAGAGAAACTCACAAATGGAGTAAGAGGGTGGGGGACACAGGGGAAGGCCTGAGGGCAGAATGATTTTCAATTTTAAGATGTTAGCAGTGCTGGATTTTTTTTTTTCCATTTTCAAAATGAAAGGAAATCAAAAACCCCATTGAATTTGAGTCTGAGGGGAAGTAGTGTTTTTCCTTGTTTTTCTTAATAGAATGAAAATGAAATGAGGTTTCTTATTGTGTTGTTCATTTTTTTTAGAAAATCCCTTCTGAGAAGTAGGGAAACCAGGGTTCAAATCCTCCTGATGTTCCTTATGATCTTGGACAAGTCATTTCACTCTCCATAGTCTTAGGTATTCCCCTGTCCCCAGAAGGCCTACAATCTGCTATACATGAATGTAAGTCACCTTGAGCTACCAATGAAAAAGGTGTGAGTTAAATCTAAAAATAAATAAAGGTGGCAAACCGATCTTAACTAAGCAGGAAATTAAGATGCACAAAAGAGATGTAACACCATGGGACACATTTGACGAGGTATCCCAGAGAGAAGTGGAATCCATGATAAAAAATTTGAACCCCGCTCCACATAAGATTGACACCATTCCCACCATGGACATCAAAAAACTAGCTGATATAACCTCCTATACTATAGCAAACATAATTAACCTATCACTTAGTGAAGGACTAATGCCAGACTCTCTTAACCTTTTAGGTACCAATGTTCCACAAGTGGAACATTCTCTCATATACTTTTAAATTACTTGCAAATTTTTTATACCATATTTGGGTCTAGTTAACTAAGATATGTAAAAAGGGGTATCAGGAAATAATTCCTTCAATGAGCAGGATCTAAAAGGTTAAAGGTGCAATAATTAAACCAATACTGAAGAAAAAGAACAGTGACCCAAATGTCTTAAGTAACTATAGACCTGTTTCAAACTTACCCATGCTTGCTAAATTAAATTAAATAAACAGTACAAAAGCAACTGGCAGAACATCTAGACAACAATAACATACTTTACCCCTCACAACACGGCTTCAGAAAACACTATAGCACTGAAACATTACTAATCTCACTAACAGATAATGTACTATGGGGGTTTGACAGCGGAAAACACTACGTTATGATATTACTAGACCTGTCAGCAGCATTTGACACAGTAAATCACAGCATACTACTAAAAAGGCTTGAAGAAATAGGACTACAGAACAAAACAATTGAGTGGTTCCGCTCCTACCTACACAATAGATTTTTTCAGGTACAGATAAAAAACACAATATCAGACAAAATCAAGCTAATGACTGGGGTCCCACAGGGGTCAGCACTTTTGGCAACTCTGTTTAATATCTACAGGCTGCCTCTATGCCACCTCTTGGCAGGACTAGGTATCATACATTACATATACGCTGATGACATTCAGCTAATCCTACCAGTAGAGGAAACAATTGAAAAAACACTAAACTTAGCAATGTTGTACCTAGATATAATAAAACAACTATTAAGCCAAATGGAACTGTTAATTAATATTGAAAGGCAGAATTCATACACCTTGAAAGAAAAACCACTGAATTAATACAGAATCCCATCAAACTTAAAAATGATCAGATAGTGGAACTAAACGAAAAAGCCAGAAACCTAGGTGTAATAATTGACAATGAACTCAATCTTAAGCAACACATATCAGTGAAAGTTAGGGAAGTTGATGCCAAACTTATGGTGCTTAGAAGGCTAAAACCCATATTAACCCAAGCGAACTTTACAACTGTTCTTCAAGCACTTATATTCGCGAGCACAGACTATTGTAACACACTCTTCCTTGGATTACCATATACAACACTAAGACCACTACAAATCCTACAGAACTCTGCAGCCAGAATTCTAACTGGAAAAAGCAGAAGAGATCACATCACTCAAACCCTCGCTGAATTACACTGGCTGCCAATTGAACAAAGAGTGCAATTTAAAACACTATGCACAATCCACAAACTAATCTATGAGGAAAATACTGACTGGCTAAACACTGCACTACAAATACATATCCCCCAGAGAAATCTAAGATCAGCCAATAAAGCTCTACTAACCATTCCCTCTGTAAAGACAGCAAAACTGACGCAAGTAAGAGAGAGAGCACTATCCCTTGCCGGTCCAATATTATGGAACACACTACCACTCGAAATAAGACTAATGAAAGATCTAAAACTCTTTGAAAAAAGTTTAAAAACATGGCTCTTCAAAAAAGCTTTTCACAATGAGAGTGGGGAGTAAGGAATACTAGCAGATAAGAAAGAGAACTCTGACACACTGTTAAAAGTCAACAAATAGCAGTTATCCCTCCTTTATTATTTTTTCTCATACCTAAAGATTAATTTAAGAGTACAGTATTCTCATATATGGATATCCTATTATTCATATAAATGGAATTTCCAATCCACAATCCAAAGAGCGTATATTATTTGAATCATGTAACCGAAACTTTATTGGCACCTACTAGCTAATTTATAATCCTAACCAGACTTATTTATGTGCCTATCTGTAAACCGATGTGATGGTATACTACTAAACGACGGTTTAGAAAAGTTTTTAAATAACTAAATAAAAATATTTTAAAGCTGTTCCCCTGCAGCTCTCTTGTCACATACATGAACAGCTGTGCTTGGGAGGTAATCACAAACGAAATTCTATGCAATGAACTGGGTTGTTTTATGCAATGAGGGTGATATTCTTTATGATACCATTGGGTAAGACAGGCCTGGGCTTCTGCACATGTTTACCATCTCAAGGCTCCTGACAGCCTTTGCAGGGCTGAGGATCTGCAGCCTCCCAGTGCTACAGCCATGCTGTACTGCCACCGTCACCAAAGACATCACTGGCATCTTCCGTGAGCCATGAAATCTGAGGTGGGAAAGTGGATGGAGCAGCAGTGGAAGTGTGAGGAAAGGAGGGGGGAGGGGGTGTGGAAGGAGAAGAAAGGAAAGAAATAGAAACACTGCAGGTCGGGAGAGGGACACCACCTCCCTTCTTTTCTCTCTCTTTGGCTGATGCCATCAAGTCCTATCCCTTCCTCCCTCCCTGCCATACGCACTGGTGCTACCAAGTACTCTCCTTTCCCAAATACTGAACTTCCAAACCCTGTCTTCACCTTCTTTTGCCCCCGCTGAAGCTGCCAAGCTCTCTTATTTATTTATTTATTTATTTAACAACTTTTAATATACCGACATTCGTATGGCACATCACGCCGGTTTACAGGTAACTCAAATATAGGAGGAAATTACAATGAACAGGGAACAAGGGATTGGAGCAGGCCAGAAAGAGGAGAAGGGGAGGGGAGACAGGAGAAGAGAGGGAAGAGATAGGTAGCATGAGAAAGAAAAGGGCAACCGTTAACGTTGATAGAACTTATTTACAGAGGTATGTATTTACATTAGAACTATTTACCATAGATTACATTAGTTTAATTAAAACATTCTTGTAAAATTGTAATACGATGGAATGAGAGGGCGGAGGGGGGATGCCTAGGGTGAGGGAAGGTCGGGCGGGGGGGGGAGGGGGGGGAGATTAGGAGGGGGGAGGGCTAGGTGTGTACGTCTAAGTTTGGTTGGTTTCCGGATAGGCCTTTCTGAAAAGCCAGGTTTTGAGACCTTTTTTGAAGGTGGCCAGGGAGGGTTCAAGGCGGAGAAAAGTGGGAAGGGAGTTCCAGAGTGTAGGGCCGGCTATAGTGAAGGCCCTTTCTCTCGTGGATGTGAGATGAGCAATTTTAAGGGAGGGAGTATGAAGGGTACCTGCGAGGGAGGATCTGGTTGGACGGGTGGATATGCGGAAGTGAGGCGAGTCCTTGAGCCAGGGGTTGGTTTTGTAGAGCAGATTGTGAAGGATGGTAAGGGTTTTATATTGAATATGGAAAGAGATAGGTAACCAGTGGAGGTCCTTAAGTATAGGGGTGATGTGGTCTCTTTTTCGGGTGTTAGTTAAGATTCTCGCCATGGCGTTCTGTAGGATTTGTAGGGGTTTGATGGTCGACTCTGGAAGGCCAAGGAGGAGGGAATTGCAGTAGTCCACTTTGGAGAGGATAGTGGTCTGCAGAACTAGGCGGAAATCTTGTGTGTGGAGCAGGGGTTTAAGCTTTTTCAGGATGTGGAGTTTATAAAAGCCCCCCTTTAGAAGGGATTTAATATGGGCTTTGAAATCGAGGCGCTGGTCTAGTTCAATACCAAGGTCTCTCACAGATGGGGATGAGGTGGGGGGAGATGAAGTGTTATAGGGGGGTGAGAGTGAGAATTCAGGTTGATTGGATATAATGAGTATCTCAGTTTTAGAAGCATTAAGGGCAAGGTGAAGGTTGGATAGTAGTGAGTTGATGGATGTAAGATAGGAGTCCCAGAGTTGTAGGGTTTCTTTTAGCGTATTTTGGATGGGGATGAGGATTTGAACGTCGTCGGCATATAGGAAGAAGTTCAATCCTAGGTCGGAGAGCAGGTGGCACAGAGGGAGTATATAAATATTGAAAAGGGTGGAAGAGAGTGAGGATCCCTGAGGAACTCCTTGCGTGAGGGAAATGTGCGAAGATTCAGCTTTGTCAATTTTTACTAAGTATTCTCTATGGGAGAGGTATGAGGAGAACCATAATAAAGCAGTGCCTGTGATACCTATTTCTGCTAGAAGGGAAAGTAGGATTTGATGATTGACGGTGTCGAAGGCAGCTGAGATATCAAGGATGGCAAGGAGGTAGGATGTCCCTTGGCCCATGCCTATGAGGATGGTGTTGGTGATCGCTAGCAGAAGATTTTCAGTGTTACGCTCCTTACGGAATCCAAATTGGGATGGATGTAAGATGTGGTGGTCCTCGAGGAAGTCAGATAATTGTGAATTGACTACCTTCTCTAGTACTTTGGCAATGAGAGGGAGGTTGGAAATAGGACGATAGTTTGCTGGGTCAGAGGGGTTAAGGGAAGGTTTTTTGAGGAGGGGCTTGATGACTGCTATTTTGAGTGGGTCTGGGACTTTGCCAGATGACAGTGAGCAATTTATGATGTCGGCTAGGGATTTAGCTATAGAGGTCAGTGTACCCCCATCCTCTCCCTCATGGTCGCTCAAGACGCCATCGATCCTTCTCTCTCCCTTCTCCTGGCTGCCCCTGTTTTCCCATTGCCTTCTGATATCACTGCGCACCCCCTCCCCCCCCCCCCCCCACACACACACAGAGGGAAAGGGGTTTCTGCAGTGCAAGCAGGGAGTGGCATCAGAAGGGGGAGGTGGAAGGGAGGGAGCAGACTGCAAGGTGTCAGTATGGGTGTAGGAGGGAGGGGTATGGTGAATGGTGAGGAGGGAAAAGAGAGGGAGCAGCGATTGGCAGTAGAGGGAAGAAAGTGCTGCTTTTTTTTTATATATATAAAATAAAAGCAAAAATCCGATTTGTCAAATTGATTCAAGAAATTTACAGATTTTTTTTCCCCCCTGGTTTGAACCATTTGTGAATATATTTTAAAGAAGTTTGCATGTCTCTAGCTAGATCTTCACACCTACCAATATCTTTTCCTCTCAAAATTTGTCCAGTTTTATATTTCATAATATTTGAACCTAATTAGACGTTCAGTATCTTCTGATCTGAATTACCGTTAGCAACTGTATAGTGCAGAACTTCAGACTCATCATGCACTGTATCTCTTGAAGAGAACAACCCGGGGAAGGTAGGATGGCTCCTAATGAGAGGGAAACAATTACTACTTTAAGGCATGTCTCTTAAGGGGTGAAAGGAATCAAAAGTTGAGACGAGTTATAAATAATAGAAAAGTAATTCTGAAGAACAATATTAGACTGAGGTGATGCACTGTTGGCCATATGCTTTCACAGTGGGATGGTGGACTATGATATTTTATTAATGTCAGCCCTTTCAGGTGCTGCATCGTAATATTCTCTTGCACAAAAAACTCTCCAAATGAGAATATAAAATATGGATCACAGTAGGAGTTTGTTTGTTTTTTTCTAAATCAATTCTCCTGCTACAGTACAATGCATTTGGTGAGGATAAATGAACACTAATGCGATCATCGCAAATGTAATCCTATTTTGGTGTCCTTTTATGCTGAAGTTTGAGATTTTTTTTGCCTCTGAGAAACTATTTGGCAAATACTGTGACTATTTTCAAAGATATCTTGCAGACAGCACACGACACAAAATGTGCATTTCTATCAGACGTTGTTCGAGTGTCATGCCCCAGTCATCCCTTGGAGCCAGGTGAATAAAACAGAATAGCATCAGATAGGGCAACTTGTTCAGGAATGTCAGGGCTGTACAAGGGTCTCCCAAGGTGGACGTCTCGCCATCTGAGAAAGATCTCGGTTGGTAGTTCCAAAGTTTTCCCTATTTAAAATTCACCTTGCGTAGCATTGGGGAAGGGAACAAATGAAGTGTCATTATTTGTGCAGCCCTACCTGCTTCATAACACCAGGAAAAATTGCAAATCAATGGCATTATCTGGAACAGAAGCTTGGCAAAGCTGTGTGATAAGAAAAGAAAAAGAAATTTAAGAGAGCTGTGCCACAGGATGATTATAGGTTAGGTCTGAAATTCTGGATTTTCTATTTTTTTCATATGCCTTAGCTCTTTGTTCCAGAACTGATTTCTTTCCACATGAATAACTTCTACAGTATTACTTTATAAAGGCATGACAAGCTGGCATTTATCATATTGAAACCAGAGATCTACAAGCACTTGATGTGCTACAGCAATTTGCCCCCGTGATTCTGTTTTTCTTAGCACACTATTTATTGGTGATGCAAAGCCTCAGTCTCCTTGTGATTTTGATCTTATCAGAAGGGAAGGTGACTTATCCAGAGCAAAAAATATTTTGCTGAGGTGCACATATTCTGAAAAGAAAATGTATATTTACATTTATAAAACTTGCATTTTCAAAGCTCAGTTTGATTGGTTAAAAGATAGGCCACCTGATCAGAATAAATTTCACTATAACTTTTCAGTGCTGGAACCTCTTGCCCCCCTCCTCCCCCCCCCCAAAAGAAAGCATTCATATTCCCACCATCTAACATGACATCATTATTTTCATTCATGACAGCAATTAATAAAAGTTGGAGGACCTACAATATCTCTGGATAAATGGTGCAATCGCTCTGGGATTCAGAAATCTTACAATTATAGCACTTTGTGTTTCCAGAGCAGGCTAACAGAGTGAAAAATACTCTAGGCTTTAAAATCTTGGAGCCCTGAGACTCAAAACAATAATATTAGTCTGAATGGAGAACAACCATGTCCCCCAGTTGAAACTTTCACCCTATCCTTCCCATAGCAGAAATCTCCAGGAAAAGTAAATTTTACTATGCACCTTTTCTTCCTTATCTGCAAGTAGTGCGTTGAGTTTGCAAACTAACTAGGAATAGTGTCTGTTCATATAACCAAAAATTCAGGTAAACTGAAGGCTATTTAAAAGCACTTTTGGTGAAGAGGGCATGGTGTATGTGGTGCGAGTCTATGCACATGTGCACTTTTTCACAAGTTGGTGTATTGATGTTTTGCACAATTGAAATTTGTTTTTTCAATGCTCTACTGCAGTGGTTCTCAACCCACTCCTCGGGACACACCTGGCCAGTCAGGTTTCCAGAATAGCCATGATAAATATGCATTAGATAGATTTGTATACAATGGAGGCAGTACATGTAAATCTACCTCATGCATATTCATTGTGGATATCTTGAAAATCTGACTGGGTAGGTATATCCAGAGGCATATCTTAAGTAAATATATTTGTATGAAAAATAGCGATATACATTTGTTTTGATGTGAATGGAAAAATGCAACAAATATGTTGATGTTCGGTTCTGAACAACTAAACAGAATGGGCACAGTCCCTCTAAAAAAATCTGAATCCTTTTTGCCTCATTTGGTCTCGTCCCATTAAAGTCTATGTGGGAAGGAAACCAATGCATGATTTATACCTCAAGCCAGACAGAACAGAATGGGTTGGACAAAGAAGGAGCAGGACTAATTATCCAGCCTCTCCTAGCTGGCAGCTCCTTGTAATTTCTTTGTTATATTTTTTTGGGGGGAGAGAGTAAAACTAAGAGCAATTTGAGCAATGACCATTTGATTCTCTGTCATTCCTCTGTTGGATAGTAGAGAGAGAAGGCAGAGATTTTGCAACTCCTTGCCTAAAACTTCAGTCAAAGAAAAGCTTATAAAAAATATTTAGATTAATTTACAAGAGAAAGCAAAATATGCTGTTAGTCACTTATATTGTGCTGACTTGGACAGAAAATATAAAATTCTGGTTTTGTCCATGTGGGAGGGATGAAGGCCAGGAGAAATGCAAACACTAACCAGACTTCACAATTTGAAGGGGCCAGCGGTCCTTGGTGATCTGACGCCACTCCTCCACAAAACGTTCTTCCCCCTACTAGGATAGTCAGAAACGGATTCTTCAGAGGGATAAAAAACTAGGCCCTGGTTTGGGTTGGGCCTGTTGTGTAGGCTTCTGTTTCCAGCATTCTCTTTGTCAAGACCTGGCTGGAAGTGACTGTTAATGCTTGGCTGGAAGGGTTTGTAGACAGCTCTGAAAAGACAGCTGTTGAAAAGCCGAGTAAGGCCTCCTGTGGAATTACGGTCATTTGTATAGATAGCAGTGACATCATCCCGTGGAGGGCTGTTTAGTAGGGATGTGAATCGTTTTTCAACGATTAAAATTATCGTCCGATAATTTTAATATCGTCTTAAATCGTTATAGAACACAATACAATAGAAATTCTAACGATTTATCGTTAAAAATCGTTAAATCGTGTTAGTGCGCACTAACGGGAGTTAGTGCGCACTAACTCCCGTTAGTGCGCACTAACAGAAAATGATACAAATTGACACTTTCCAGGTCAGTAAAGGTCAGTTAGGAATGAATATGTGTTCCTATTGGCTGGCTACCCTCTTATCTATTGATGTTACCAAGGTTTCCACTGAGGTGATGGTTGGGGGGATGGGAAATGGAACTGGAAACTCACGAACACCAACAGAAAATGAAACAAAGTGTTGACACTTCCCAGGTCAGTAAAGGGTCACTTAGGAATGAATATGTATTCCTATTGGCTGGCTGTGCTCTTATCTATTGATGTTACCAAAGTTCCCACTGAGGTAATGGTTGGGGGGATGTGAAATGGAAACAGTTGGAAGCTTGACAAAAAAAGTAATGTGATGATCATCACTCATGTGACTAGAACTTGTTTGTTTATTATTTTTGTTAGCAGGCATGTGAAATGCTAGTGCATGTTGAATTTGCCAATCACTGTGCATTTTAGAAAGGTGGTCCTGGCTGGAACTATTATACACAGTTCAAATATATGTGGTAATTGATTGTTGGTAATTGTATTTTTTAAGTAGCCACCAGTATGTTTACTTTTCCTCCTACTTAACTCACTAGCTCAACTTTATAAGAAGGGCTTCTCTGCTTGTGTGTTGCTTTTGTTTGGTGTGAGGAGAGCAGAAACATCAGATCTTTATTCAATCTACTACAGTCAGGCAGCTCCCCCCTGTCTGTGAAGCCAGCCTCTCACTAGTAATGCAGGCGGGATAGGGCACTGCGTGCAGGAAGATCACAACACCCCTGGTGTCAGGGTTAGGGCACTGTGTGCAGGAAGATCACAACACTCCTGGTATTAATAGGGATAGGGCACTGTGTGTACATGAAGATCACAACACCCCTGGTATCAGGGTTAGGGCACAAGTTCTAGTCACAGTGACTGATCACATTACTTTTTTTGTCAAGCTACTAACTGTTTCCATTTCCCATCCCCCATATACTGTCAGTGGGAACCTTGGTAACATGAATAAATAAGAGGGCAGCCAATAGGAATACATATTCATTCCTAAACTGACCTTAACTGACCTGGCTACCGGTCCATATCGTCTTAACGATTGAAATTGTGTGGCAGGAGAAGAAAATCGTGTTTGGCACGATTATTTCGTTGAAAAATCGTTAAAAATCGTTTTTTAACGATTTTTCAACGAAATAATCATGCCAAACACGATTTTCTTCTCCTGCCACACGATTTCAATCGTTAAGACGATATGGCACACGATTCACATCCCTACTGTTTAGGAGCTGTTGACATTCTTGCCTTTAATCTGAGTAACTGTCTCACAGAGCTTTTGACCATAAAGATTGATCCCTAAGCAAGGGAGATCAGCTAGTTTTTCATGGACATCTTCACAGATGTTACTCACTCAAAGGCACGCCATACATCTAGCTCCAGTAGAGGCGAATGAAGTATATGAAATGGAATCAAAAGATTTATATACTGATTGGAGAAGATGATGGATGCACTCTTCTGCATTTAGGAGTGGTTGTGGATAGTAATTGCTTTTCTCCGTGGAAGGTAAGAAGTGCTTCAACTTTTGCATGCAGTCATGTTTGTAGTACTACCCTTAAAAATAATAGTTAAAACATTTTTAAAAAAGAAAAATTGCTGGGCAGACTGGATGGACCATTATCTGCCATCATTCTCTTTATTACTATGTTACTGTATCGAATTGATGTTAATGTGAGCAGATACATTGTAATTTGAAAATTTTTCTTGCCAAAGTTATCTAGAAGTTTGTGGTCTCTTCCAATTTAAGTGAATGTGTGACTTCTTCACTTTTTTCAAAGCCAATTCAACTACTACAGACTATTAAGGCAGCTGAATGACACCAAATCTTAGTAATTATTGGACTCTGAATTTCTAGCAGTTGGGATGACTGAAATTGGAGTTTCCCACATTTGTAAAGCATTGAGAATGTTCTGAACTGGAAGGACTGTTGGTTCTGCATGCATGACCGATATTTGAGGAACCCAAGGAGCTCAGATTGGAGGTCTTTGTCTTTGCAGTCATGGATGCCCAGTGCATTACCCATGTTTTTTACAAACCTAACATAGGTCAGATCCTTTAGTGGAGAGTTGTGGTCCAGAGGATCTGGAAGAAGATTGGCGCATATGCTAGTAATCTCTTCATCTGAGTACCCAGGACTCAATGACAAAGAGGGCAAACTGGGAGAGGTTTTCTGTTGACTCAAAGGAGGATCAGCCTGGTCTAACACCTCAGTCTTATTTGAATCCACTGCAATCGATGATGAAGAACTACAGAGCAAGGATTCTGATGATGAGTTCACCCCATAGGGTGATATTGGGACACTGGTCTGTGGTATCACTGTAGCAAGAGTGGAGAGGAGAGGCTGGAAAGTTTCTTCTCTGTCTTCTTGGTCAGAGAGGTAAAGAAGCTCTGTGCCAAGTCTGTGATTTTGTTAAGCAACTGATATGTCCCCTGGCCTGGCATTGATGGTGAAACATCATCTTCCAAGATCAGGATAGGCTGCTGCATGAGGACAAGAAGCCTGTTCAAAGTAAGTGGTACTATAGAGATTACTGGGTCTGCAGTCTCCAGGCAAATTCCCTCCACCACTAGTTTAAGCAGAGTAAGCTCACTGGTTATTGGCAGTGGCAAGGGTAAACTTACCCCATCTCCTGATGAGTTGTATAGATCTGTGTTGGTAAAGGAGCTTGATAAATCAAATCATGAGGTGGATGCATCGATGGCTTTGATGGGGTAGAGTGTTTGGTGGCCTTGGATGCCTTGGCATGCTTCAACAGGTCTTTAGAGATGCACGTTGAGGAATCTGGTGCAGGTTGATGTTGCATCGGTTGCATCTGAATTGTGCCATGAGTTCTTGCACTATGCTTCATGGGATCATGCAGACTTGTGTGGCATCAGAGCATTGTGTGATGAATGCATTGGCGCATCATACATTGAGTGTGCCGGGGCATTGTACATCAAATGCATTGTGCATCAAATGTATCAGAGTTCCATGTGTCTAGCGCCTTGGTACATCATGAATTGAGCACCTTGATGTGCCATGTGCTGCTGGCATTGGTGGACGTTTTGTTGGGCAAGTCGATGCATCATGTGTTGCTGATACTGTTGGTGCCAATGATATCCATGTTGATTAGCCACTATTGGAAACAGGATACTGGGCTTGATGTACCCTTGGTCTGACCCAGTATGGCATGTTCTTATGTTCTTATAGTGCCGGTACTGATGCACTGTGCTTAGAATGATTGCTTCTTCGACCCAGGCTGTAGTGGTTCCCATGATTGATGCCAGTTTGTTTTCAGTGCAGGGTGGCTGGTGTAAATTGATCACATGGCTTTGGCCTGAGTGGACAGGGGATTTTTTAAGGAGCTGGTAGACAAACAAGGCTGCACTTTAGGACAAGGAGCTACTGTGACTCGAGAGAGATTTACACAGTTCCTCAATTTGAAACACCCTAGACCTCTGCAAGTGCAGGGGCATCCTTCCACAGACATAGCAGTTCTTCTGGTCATGATCCAGTCTGAGGCTTTGATAATACAATTCATGACCATCAGAGAGCGACATAATCTTTACACAGATACAACTCCTAAAACCACTCACAGTAGTTGATTTCTTCTTCTGCCCAGATATGGTAGAAGAGAAGGCCACACTAATTAAGAGTTCTTTTTTTTTTTTAGTAGTACTGAAAAGTGCTATTGTGGGGCTGCAAAGGCAGCAAGGCTATTTAAGAAGAAAGAAACTGAAATAAAAAATATTGATTAAGGATTTTTATAGAAAAAATATGACATAGCTCACTTCTGTGTTGTGCTTGGATTAAAAATAACTGAGAAGACTCACGAGGCAACGCCTACATGGGAACACCTGCACATGCTCAGTACAGCTCAAAGCTGTACTAGCTTGGAGAGGCAAGACCATTTGGTGCCATCGGATGATGTCACCCACATGTAATGGCTATTTCAGCCTGCTTATTGACAGAAAATAATAGCAAGAGCTGAACTGCAATATACAAAAGTAAATTGGTAAAGATATGAACATGTTTATTGTGTGGTTAAAAATATATTTTTAAATCACAGATAAACATATTTTCATTAAAAGAATAGTATGTTGTCTGTTGAAGATGCCACAACCAAAAGGCTAGCCCTTGAGAGAAGAAAATAAAATAATGTTCTGTTAGATAGGTGCATGAGTCAAATGACCTCCACTTGACCTTCTACATCATGGTCCAAACAAGAACATATTCTAATGAAGGCCCACTTTCCTCAGTATTCTCTTGGCTTAAGTCCAAATTCTTTCTTAATGCCTATAATCCACTTTGAAGTGCCGAATGACAGAACATTAAAAAACTCAATTAAAAAAATATTAGTAAGGGAAAACAAGCAATTACTGTTTGCAGAAATTGTTAAATTAAAAATAAAGGGACCGTATAATGTATGCACTGGCACAAAAATGCATGTCATTTAACCTGTAGGACAGCTATTCTACTGTCTGATACACCAATAACTGTGTCAGAATTACATTCCATAACCATAAAAACTTTTCTGTGAAGAATTATGGAAAGTGTCACATATTCAGGGAGGCTGTAAAATAAAAATGTCAGCATAATCTAAAAATGTGCATTAATACTTGTAAAATGATGTTCTGTCAAACTGAGAAAGACAGACACATTATTACTTATTTAAAAGATTTGTATCCTGTCTATATAGTCATAGAAACAGATTTCATACACTAATTGCTAGGCACAGCGCTGCAGCTATTGGAAATCAGAACCACAGTCCAACCATTGTAGGAACTGTGTTGACCGGGTTGTGACTTTGGAGAAAGGATACCAGGATATAATAATATCTGTGTAATACCTATTCCTGGACTATAACTTTAGCATTGGTCATGATGTTTGTCAAGGTCACTTGCTGTCTTTTTTTCTCAAAAATCCTTAGAGTTGAAACTCATCCCTTCCCCTCACCCCCGCCAAAAAAAAAAAAGATCTCTAGAAATTGGTATTAGCCCTAGAAGTATAGTGGATGGTTTTCTTACATTCAGTAATAGGAAGCCTGACATTCTTATTAAGTCACTGCTATTGTATGGGAAAATGTTAACTGAGCATTTCTTCTGAACGAAACTGAAAAAAATCGCCTTACATTCATAAGACAATGCCATCTTTCTTCTAAGTGCTGCCTTTTTCAAAGACCAAGGGCTCCCAGTTATAGTAATTATGCCCTAAACTAACCCTGACAAATCAGATATCAGATTTCCAGCAACTAATCTGGTGTCCTTCACACAGGGGAATGAGCATACACAGTAGCTTAGTCTTTGATGTTTTTAGGAAGCATCTATAACTGGAGCTAGGCATTTTACTATTTAGGTCAAACTATGCTTCTGATCTATGAGGTCTCAATTCTGCAAAATTCATCATCATTTATTTATGACACACTTTCCATCAAGAGAGCTGAAAGCAAATTACAATTAGTTAAATTGTAATCAGGTACATTGCATCAGATCAGGGTGTAAGAAAACCAAACATAATCATTTTGTTTATTGTTACATACAGTGTACCTCAGTCGAAGAAGGGAATAGACTATAGCAGGTCTTGCACAGGTAGAGTAGGGATTTTTTGTCTGTCCGACCAGGAAGCTACAGATGTCAGGGATCTGAGCAAAGGTTTTAGAAGTTTGGAAAAAGGAATTGTAGATGTTAATGTCTGGTACCAAAAGCTGCATCAGACAGACATGTTTTTTAATACTTTTCTGAAAGCTAAGAGGTCGAGACCAGCATTATATAAGGAGGCAAGGAGTTCCAGAGGGTGGAGGCAGAGGCTGCGAAGGTTGTATTCCTGGTGGTGACAAGGCGCACGTTTCTCAGAGGTGGGGGTCATAAGATGGGCTTGCAACTGTGGACATAATGGGCGGGAAGGCTCAGAACAGGTGATGGCTTTGCTGAGATATGATGGGCTTAGGAGTATGGGAGATTTACAAGTCATGACTTTGGTGCAGAAGAATATTGGCAGGTAGAATGATCTTTTCAGGAGTGGGGTAATGTGGTCAAATTTATGTACTTTCATTATTGTTATGCCCGTCGGTCGCAGACGGCTGTGACCACTACTGCTCACCTCCTTCTTTGCTTCTCTGACACCATGGGGTAGATTGGCAGCCTCCGCTAGCTACTGACGACCCACCTACTGCTCCCAGGCCTCTCAAGTCAGCATGGACGCTGCCGACCGCCATCTTGACATCAGGTCCCTGTAGGCGCCCGCGCACACGGGCCAGTCTTATCCACGTCATGGCAGGAACCTCGGGGGCATCCCCTCCATGTCGTCATCACCTTTGGATATTTAAACCAGCTGGTCCTATCCTAAGACAATTTGGCAAAGAGTCTCATCCTTGCTAATTCTGCCTTGCTTCCTGAGGACCCTGCGTTCCAGTTCCTGTTCCGATGTGAACATCTCAGGTACCCACTCCTCGGGGGCCTCTCTCTTGTCCTGGCTGTCTGCTCCTCAGAGGGCCTGATGGACGCATGGAACTCTGCCTGCCTTGTGCCCCGGGGCTTCCCTGGCACTAACACTGCTCTTTGTGAGAACTCTGCCCTGCAGATCACTTTTGGCTTTATCAAGTGCCTCTCTGGTGTACCCTGCACTGCGGGCCATTACCATCGCCATAGAGGACTCCTTCAGAATTACCCGCTCTGCGGCCCATTACCATGCTATCAAGAACCTCACAGGCGCACCCCGCCTTGCAGACCACTACCAGCTTTATCGAGGACCCTCACCGGTGTACCAACTCTGCGGGCCATTGCCACCTAGGGCCTCGACTGTGCACTTCATTCTGTGGACCGCGGTCATCTTCACCGAGTACCCCACCAGCATACCCTGCTCTGCGGGTTATTATCATCTCTACCAAGAACACTATTGGTGTACCCCGCCTCGCAGGCCACTACCATCTCTACCAAGACCTCTTCGGTGTACCCGCTCCATGGACTTCTACCAACGCTATGGAGGTATTCCCTCTGGGCACATCCTATCCCACCGACCCTGTATCTCTGGGTCTGTGTGACCTTCTCTCTGGCACCCCCCGCTCCACGGGTAGTGCTTTTATCTCTCTAATAAAGACTCTATACTGCTTCCATGTCTATCCTCAGCTGAGACCTAGCCTCCCAACAGTGAGGCTCATGGGGCTCCTCCCCGTGGGCGGTACCATCTCTCACTTCAGCCCAGGGTTCACCCACCAACTGATAATACAGAATCCTAACAATTATCGTGTGGGTCATTCTGTATAAGATGTAGATAGCAGTTTAGGATTTTGGGGAGTCCTACATATATTATCGTGAATTATGTTATGGCCATTTCGGACATATCGCACAGCTTAATGCCAGGGAAAAAGGTGTCATTATTTCCGACATTAAAATCCATGCGAAAGCATGTGTTACACTATCACACAGCGCGATATGGCCTCCAATTTAACTAATTCCCACCCAAAACTCCTCCCCGATCCCGCCCCCCCCCAAACTTGCATTTGAGCCATGCGCTACAGTGTTTCTTGCATGCGATAATGCCATAACGCCCTTTGATGCATGACCCCCCTAGCTGGCTAACTCAGCTCCTCCCAGTTATGCCCCTGGAACATCCCTAATTTAGCTGGCTAAATTCTAGCCTCCTAACCTAGAGCTAAGCCAGCTATGTGCCCAAATATTAATTTAGCCGGCTAACTGCTTTTGAATATGGACTTCCAAGAGACCTGGGCTCTTGTGAACTGAGAGTCTAGTATGAAGCTAAGATTCCAAACTTGCAAGCTGAAAGTAAGAGTTGTTCCCCAAGGATCACTTTCAGGAGAGGGAGAACAGGATCTTTTTTTCCCATTCCAGAGCATCTCTGTCTTTTTGTAGTTGAGGCTTAGCTTATTATTTTTTTAATTTTATGTTTATCAGATTAACACAATAAATTATAAGAAATATCATTTTATTAAGAAAAGTGCTACAATTAACTAACCACATTATAGCAGGATGGCTCCCCCTGCAGCGAGCAGCACTGGAGGCCGCATGGGAGCGACGGCCCAAATCGGAGTCCTCCCCGGGGCTCCCGCGATGAAGGAACGTCGCGGCCAAGGTAGGGGGCCGCGGTCGTGGGGTGCCATGGCCACGGAACACAACAGAAGCTATCCAAAAGATGGGAAGGAAGGGGGATGTGTTGATCGTTGGAGACTTTAATCTACCAGATGTAGACTGGAGGATCCCTTCTGTGGAATCTAACAGACGTAGAGAGATAGTGGATGCCCTGCAAGGGGTTCTGTTCAAACAAATGGTAATGGAACCCACAAGGGAGGGAGTTATTCTTGACTTAGTGCTCACAAATGGGGATAGCATCTCAAATGTCCAGACGGGAGCCACCTTAGCAACAGTGATCCTCAAACGGTATGGTTTGATATTGGATATGGAGAAGTCACACGAAGACCCAAGTTTTAAACTTCAAAAATATGGACTTTGCTGAAATGAGAAAATTCCTGGAGATGGAACTTGAAGGCTGGAAGAAAATGGGAGAGGTGGAACAACTGTGGGCCAAACTAAAAGGAGCAATTACAAAGGCAACTAATCTTTATGTTGAAAAGTTACAAAAGCAAGAGAAATAAGAAACCTTGGACATTGCTTAAAAATACAATCCTAGAGGTGCAGCCCATATGTATTCCACACATTAAGAAAGGTGAAAAGAAGGCAAAACGATTACCATCATGGTTAAAAAGTGAGGTGAAAGAGGCTATTTTAGCCAAAAAAACTTCCTTCAAAAATTGGAAGAAGGATCCTTCTGAAGAAAATAGGATAAAACATAAGCATTGCCAAGTTAAGTGTAAAACATTGATAAGACAGGCGAAGAGAGAATTTGAAATGAAGTTGGCCACAGAGGTAAAATCTCATAATAAAAACTTTTAAAAATATATCCAAAGCAAGAAACCTGTGAGGGAGTCGGTTGGACCATTAGATGACCAAGGGATTAAAGGGGCTCTTAGGGAAGATAAGGCCATTGCAGAAATACTAAATGAATTCTTTGCTTCAGTGTTTACTAATGAGGATGTTGGGGAGATACCAGTTCCGGAGATGGTTTTCAGGGGTGATGATTCAGACGAACTGAATGAAATCACTGTGAACCTGTAAGATGTAGTAGGCCAGATTGATAAACTAAAGAGTATCAAATCACCTGGACCAGATGGTATGCATCCTAGGGTACTGAAGGAACTAAAAAATGAAATTTCTGATCTATTAGTTGAAATTTGTAACCTATCATTAATATCATCAATTGTACCTGAAGACTGGAGGGTGGCCAATGTAACCCCAATATTTAAAAAAGGCTCCAGGGGCGATCTGGGTAACTATAGACCAGTGAGCCTGACTTCAGTGCCAGGAAAAATAGTGGAAACTATTCTCAAGATCAAAATCGTAGAGCATATAGAAAGACATGCTTTAATGGAACACAGTCAACATGGATTTACCCAAGGGAAGTCTTGCCTAACAAATCTGCTTCATTTTTTTGAAGGGGTTAATAAACATGAGGATAAAGGTGGACCGGTAGATGTAATGTATTTGGATTTTCAGAAGGCATTTGACAAAATCCCTCATGAGAGGCTTCTACGAAAACTAAAAGTCATGGGATAGGAGGCGATGTCCTTTCGTGGATTACAAACTGGTTAAAAGACAGAAAACAGAGAGTAGGATTAAATGGTCAATTTTCTCAGTGGAAAAGGGTAAACAGTGGAGTGCCTCAGGGATCTGTACTTGGACCGGAGCTTTTCAATATATATATAAATGATCTGGAAAGGAATATGACGGGTGAGGTTATCAAATTTGCGGATGATACAAAATTATTCAGAGTAGTTAAATCACACGTGGACTGTGATACATTACAGGAGGACCTAGCAAGACTGGAAGATTGGGCATCCAAATGGCAGATGAATTTAATGTGGACAAGTGCAAGGTGTTGCTTTTAGGGAAAAATGAGGAAAAGCTGAAGAGGTTAGGGCTGATCAGCTTGGAGAAGAGATGGCTGAGGGGGGATATGATAGAGGTCTTTAAGATCATGAGAGGTCTTGAACGAGTAGATATGACTCGGTTATTTACATTTTCGAATAATAGAAGGACTAGGGGGCATTCCATGAAGTTAGCAAGTAGCACATTTAAGACTAATTGGAGGAAATTCTTTTTCACTCAATGCACAATAAAGCTCTGGAATTTGTTGCCAGAGGATGTGGTTAGTGCAATTAGTGTACCTGGGTTCAAAAGTGTTTTGGATAAGTTCTTGGAGGAGAAGTCCATTAACTGCTATTAATCAAGTTGACTTAGGGAATAGTCACTAGGGATGTGAATCGTTTTTTAACGATTTAAAATATCGTCCGATATATTTTAAATCGTCAAAAATCGTTAGAGCCGCGATACGATAACAATTCCCCCGATTTATCGTCAAAAAATTGTAAATCGGGGGAAGGGGGAGGGCGGGAAAACCGGCACACTAAAACAACCCTAAAACCCACCCCGACCCTTTAAAATAAATCCCCCACCCTCCCGAAACCCCCCAAAATGCCTTAAATTACCTGGGGTCCAGAGGAAAGGTCCCGGTGTGATGTTTTACTCTCGGACCTCCGGTGCGTTGTAGAAATGGCGCCGGCGCTACCTTTGCCTTGTCATATGACAGGTCAAAGGTAGCGCCGGCGCCATTTTGTTTTTTGTCCCCCGATGTCAGGAGCGTAGGAGATCGCTCCCGGACCCCCGCTGGACCCACAGGGACTTTTGGCCAGCTGGGGGGGGGGCCTCCTGACCCCCACAAGACTTGCCAAAAGTCCAGCGGGGGTCCGGAACGACCGGCCATACGGCAACACGATTCGACTGCAGGAGGTCGTTCCGGACCCCCGCTGGACTTTTGGCAAGTCTTGTGGGGGTCAGGAGGGGGTCAGGGGAACGACCGGCCGTACGGCAACACGATTCGACTGCAGGAGGTCGTTCCGGACCCCCGCTGGACTTTTGGCAAGTCTTGTGGGGGTCAGAGGCCCCCCCAAGCTGGCCAAAAGTCCCTGGGGGTCCAGCGGGGGTCCGGGAACGATCTCCTGCCGCGAATCGTTTTTCCATACGGAAAAACGATTCGCGTGCAGGAAGTCGTTCCCGGACCCCCGCTGGACTTTTGGCAAGTCTTGTGGGGGTCAGGAGGCCCCCCCAAGCTGGCCAAAAGTCCCTGGGGGTCCAGCGGGGGTCCGGGAGCGATCTCCTACGCTCCTGCCGTCGGGGGACAAAAAAACAAAATGGCGCCGGCGCTACCTTTGCCTTGTCATATCACAGGTCAAAGGTAGCGCCGGCGCCATTTCTACAACGCACCGGAGGTCCGAGAGTAAAAGATCACACCGGGACCCTTCCTCTGGACCCCAGGTAATTTAAGGCATTTTGGGGGGGTTCAGGAGGGTGGGGGATTTATTTTAAAGGGTCGGGGTGGGTTTTAGGGATGTTTTAGTGTGCCGGTTTTCGATTTAGACGATTTACACGATATTTAAAAAACCCAAACTGCGACGATCCGATTCCCTCCCCCTCCCAGCCGAAATTGATCGTTAAGACGATCGATCACACGATTCACATCTCTAATAGTCACTGCTATTAATTGCATCAGTAGCATGGGATCTTCTAGTGTTTGGGTAATTGCCAGGTTCTTGTGGCCTGGTTTGGCCTCTGTTGGAAACAGGATGCTGGACTTGATGGACCCTTGGTCTGACCCAGCATGGCAATTTCTTATGTTCTTATGTTCTTATCTGGTTCTCAAAGGAGGTGACTGATAAAATACAAATAAAAAGACAGCATTCAAGAAATATAAAGGATCCCAAAACAAGGAACACAGGGAAGAATATCTGGTTAAAGAGAGAGACAAAGAAAGTAATCAGGAAAGCAAAAGTAAGAAAGGATTGCCAAAGAGGTAAAGAGAGGTGACAAAACTTTTTTCAGATACATTGGAGAAAGGAAAAAGGTCCGAAGTGGTATAGTGAAACTGAAAGGTGAAAAGGATCAATGTGTGGAAACAGACGAAATAAAGGTAGAAATATTAAACAAATACTTCAGGTCGATGTTCATTAAGGAAAAGCCTGGAGAAGGACCATCACTGGTTAACAAGGTTGTCGATGGGGATGGATTTGACAAAACTCCGTTTACGGAAGAGAATGTATGGGAAGAGCTAGAAAAACTGAAAGTGGACAAAGCCATGGGGCCTGATGAGATTCACCTAGGATACTGAGAGAGCTCAGAGATGTGCTGGTGGTTCCGCTGAGTGACCTGTTCAATAGATCCCTGGAAACAGGAGTGGTGTCCAGTGACTAGAGAAGAGTGGTGGTGGTTCTGCTTCACAAGACCTGGAGCAGAGAGGAAGCTGGAAATTACAGGCTGGTTAGCCTCTCCTTGGTGGTGAGAAAATTAATGGAGACTCTGCTGAAAGAGATGATAATGAACTACCTATAATCTGGTGGGTTGCTTGATCTGAGACAGCATGAATTCACCAGGGGAAGGTCCTGTCAGATTAATCTGATTGATTTCTTTGATTGGGTGACTAGAAAATTGGATCAGGAAAGAAAATTTGATGTAATTTACTTGGATTTTAGTGAAGTCTTTGACACGGTCCTGCATAGAAGACTCATGAACAAAATGAGAAGCTTGGGAGTGAGCATCAAGATGGTGGTGTGGATTACAAACTAGTTGACAGAAGACAGCGTGTGATGGTATATGGAACCTACCCTGAAGAGAGAACAGTGTTAAGTGGAGTGCCGCAGGGAACAGTGTTGGGACTGGTTCTGTTCAACATCTTTGTGAGCAACATTGTGGAAGGGATAGAAAGTAGAGTTTGTCTATTTGCAGATGATACTAAGATCTGCAACAGAGTGGACATATCGGAAGGAGTGGAGAGAATGAGACATTATTTATTTATTTATTTAGCATTTTTCTATACCGACTTTCCAATAACAGAATTATTGATCAATTCGGTTTACATTCTCAACAATAACAATGACAAGTAAATGTCTTACAATGAACAGGTCGAATTAACTTGGGTTAAGATATATGGGGTTAATAACATAATTAAAAGGTACGGTGCCTAATGTAGTCTAGCTAAACAGGTGGTATTATAATGTTGTTAGATAATTAGACTGCCAAAGAATATGTGATTTCTAGAGAAGGTCTATATAGTTCTCTAGCGTGTTCCCACGGAGGGGATCATTGGCAGGGATATTCCGCAAGTTGATGTTAAGGGAAAGCTTGGTTGAATAACCAAGTCTTGAGTCGTTTTTTAAATGTAGTGGAGCATTGCACTGATCTGAGATCTGACGGGAGAGTGTTCCAGATTTTAGGACCTGCTGTGGAGAAAGCTCTTTTGCTTAATGCTGACTTCATCGGTGGGATTTGAAGGTTGTTTTTGTAGGCTTGTCTCACTGGTCTGGTAGAGGTGTGGAGTTGGAGAGGGAATTTGAGCTCGAGTGGTGCCAGGTTGTGTAGTGCCTTGTGGGTTACTGAGAGCACTTTGAAAAGTATTCTGAATTTGACGGGAAGCCAGTGTAGGCTTTTTAAGATGGGTGAGATGTGGTCTCTTTTGTTGGACTTGGTTAAGATCCTCGCTGCAGCGTTTTGCAGCATCTGTAGCGGTTTTATGGCGTTTGCAGGTAGACCCAGTAGAAGTGAGTTGCAGTAGTCTATTTTCGTGAGAATGATTGCTTGTAGAACTAATCGGAAGTCTTTAAAATGTAGGAGAGGTCTCAGTCTTTTTAGGACTTGTAATTTGAAGAATCCGTCCTTTACGATGTTATTTATGAGTGATCTGTAATTCATTTGATTGTCCAGTATAATTCCTAGATTTCTGACTTGTGGGGTCATTGTTAATTGGGTAGACATGATGGTACTTGGAAGTGTGTTGGTTCCATTTTGGGAGATGAGGAGATATTCTGTTTTGTTTTGATTAAGGATCAGGTTGAGGCTAGTGAGTAAGTTGTTGATGGCTTGTTGGCAAGAGTTCCAGAAGTCCAGAGTTTTTTGGAGAGATTCCGTAATTGGAATCAGTATCTGAACATCGTCTGCGTATAAGTAGTGGATGAGATTTAGGTTGATGAGGAGCTGGCAGAGTGGTAGGAGGTAAATATTGAATAATGTTGGAGAGAGTGACGATCCTTGTGGGACTCCTAAGTTGCAGGTGACTGGTTGAGATTCTTCCTTGTTGACCTTGACCTTATACTGTCTGTTCTGTAGGAAAGATTTGAACCAGTTGAGGGCCTCATCTCTAATACCTATGTCTGATTTAAGGAAGCTTGAAGAGCAAAAGGAAGCTTGAAGAGCAAAAGTAGTATTGTTAAGTCTTGGTTCCAGTCCAAAATACGGTGGGTGGTGGGATGGGGCCCAGGAGAGCAGTGAATCACCTTACTGCTCTCATGGCATCACATGATCCACTCCCCCATTTTAACATAGTTAGTTTTCCTGAAGTCTAGGGCCCTCACCTATGGAATTAATTTTCCTGGCAAAATTTCCTACACAGTTCCTCAATGCAAAATCAATGAAGTTAAGATAAATGATGAGATTACCAAGTGACATGCCATTTTCTTTGGCAATGTCCCCATAATTTCTGCTGGGAGATCTTCAAAAAGAAACTAGGCCATAAGCCTAGGAGCACAGCATTGGGTTTACTCCCTCCATGGCAAAAATGTGTTGTTTCTATTGGCTTCTGTACCAGCGAGCACACACAAAAACAGTCAATAGAGTCAGCACTGACCAACAGCTGCACAAAAGTTTTCAAAAGAATCCCCAAAAGAATGTCAAGCCCTCTAGGCAAATTTTACCTTTTATATCACTAGATGTCCTACTGTGACATCATCAAAATTTAAAGGCACAGCCTCAATTGTAAACCAGCTACCACGAGACACTTACAACCCATTGCTTTTCATACGTAGAGATTGAATACTATTCAAGAAGAGGTCAAAGAAGAACACTATTGGCATATGGATCAGAAATGGAACCTGATCCACATTAAAAGATAAAATAAAATAAGGCATTAGCAGCCAACCCTGCGGCTCTCCTCCTCCACTGTAAAAACCATGATTCTATAAAATTAAACCAAGTCCTACTGGATCTTTTCCCCATCCCCCTAGCCACCTGAGTCCCCCTCCTCCCCCCCAACTTACCCACAATTACAAGCATTTTTCATTAGGCAAGAACTCTATTCAAAATGGCACCAGCATGTCCTGAGGCCAGCAGTATTTGTTGCATGGAGTTATATTATCTGTACCTCTCTACCTCCACACAATAAAATGGTGCCCATCTCAGGACCTGCTGGCACCATTTTGGATTTAGCATCAACAGGGTAGGAATGTCTGGGGATCATTCCTGCCCCAGGAAGATGCTTACTAGAGATGTGAATTGTGTGCCAGATCATCTTAACGATCAGATTCGGCTGGGGGGGAGGGGGGGGGAAATGTGATCGTTAAGATATGTGAATTGGAATCGTTTCCGATTCCAATTCACATCGCTAATTTTTTTTTTAGGGAGGCCCGCGCCGCTAAAAAAAAAAAAAACCACCCGACCCTTTAAATCGACCCCACCCTCCCGACCCCCCCCCCAAAAACCTTTTAAAATTACCTGGTGGTCCAGGGGGGCCTTGGGGAGAGATCCAGGGGGGCCTCGGGGAGAGCAGAGATCCAGGGGGGTCTCGGGGAGAGCAGAGATCCAGGGGGGCCTCGGGGAGAGATTTCCCGTTCCCAGGCATCAGCTGTTCTAAAAAAAAAAATGGCACCGATGCCCCTTTGCCCTTACCATGTGACAGGGTATCTGTGCCATTGGCCGGCCCCTGTCACATGGTAAGGTGACAGGGGCCCCTTTGCCCTTACCATCTTTGCCCTTACCCCTTTGCCCTTACCATCTTTAAAGATGGCGCCGGCCATCTTTAAAGATGGTAAGGGCAAAGGGGTATCGGCGCCATTTTTTTTTTTAGAACAGCTGATGCCTGGGAACGGGAAATCTCTCCCCGAGGCCCCCCTGGACCACCAGGTAATTTTAAAAGGTTTTGGGGGGGGGGGTCGGGAGGGTGGGGTCGATTTAAAGGGTCGGTGGGTTATTTTTTTTAGCGGCGCGGGCCTCCCTAAAACAAAAAGGGTCGGGAGGGTGGGGGAGGCTAAGGGGGGTCGATTTAAAGGGTCGTGTGGGTTGTTTTTTTTATCGGGCCATCGGCGCCATTTTAATTAGTGGCAGCCAAAATGGCGCCGATGGCCCGAGAGCAGGAGATCGTGCCGGGACTCTCCCCCCCCCCCAAACTGGACCACCAGGTAATTTAACATTTTGGGGGGGTTCGGGAGGGTGGGGGAGGGTAAGGAATTGGTTTTAAAGGGTCGGGGTGGGTTTAGGGGTTGTTTTGGTGTGCCGGTTTTCCCGCCCTCCCCCAAATAATTCCCGTGCCCTATTTAACGATACAATACAAATGCTCCTGACGATAAATCGGGGGCATTTGTATTGTATCGTGCACCCTAACGATTTAGGACGATTTTAAAATTATCTGATGATAATTTTAATCATTCAAAAACGATTCACATCCCTAATTACAGGTAAACTGGGGTCTGAGTAGGGAAAAGGTCTAGCAGGGCTTTGTTTTTGTGACATTTTTTAAAATAAAAAAAAATGGAAAAAAACTTTAATTTTTCATTTGTTTCATTTTTAAAACATAATGAAGTTATATCTGTTTTGAACAAAAGCACATGCCTAATGCATCTCCTGTAGGTTCATTGTGACTATTCTGAATACCTGTCAGTTAAAGCCATGCTGGTCATGAAGGATCAGTAACTTAGCTTGAAGATCCAGGAGGAAAGGAAAGACTCCCATTGGTCCACCAAGGAAGCCACGCCTGATTGGCTAGAGTATTTAAAGCCCAGACATATTTAGCTTTCTTGCTGATGCAACCAGAATCATGGGACCTCCTTCTTGAATTCTGCTCCTTTTAATGTCATCCTGGACTTCAGCCTACATGCACCCATCTGGAGCCTTTTTTGTGCAAAGAAATGTTGCACACAAAGTTGTGCTCACAAAATTTATGTATTTGGCAGGGGAAAATATTTAAAGCTTGGTTTGTGTGCGTATAACTGAAAAAGAAACCCACACAAATGCTTTGAAGGTTGACCTTTATATCTTTTTTAGACTTAAAGGCAGCGTTTTCCAAACTCAGTTGTCAATCAAATCTGGCTAGGCATAATAAATATTCAAAAGCTATACCTGCATATATTTGGTCTCAGAACCAGGTTAATTTTCATATTTTGCTTGCCCTAAAAACCACACCTGGTCAAAGGTCTTAATAGGTGATCCTCTTTTAAAACATTTTCACATATTGGTGCTTGAACCCAGTTCAGCTAAATAATGGCAGCCAAGAGTAAAACAACAATTCAGCATTATTGTCCCCAATTAACTTTCACAAAAATTTCTGCTAAAAGAAATATTTCTGTAATATTCTTATGCGGAGAGGTGGACCCTTGGCTGAGACGAAGTTGGCGCTACCTATAGAAGGCTTCCTATAGGCCCTCGTCTTTGGGAGGCGGATGTAGGCAGCAGAGACCCAACCAGATCTTCACCTATACCAGCCCAGGTTCCCCGCAGGTTGAGCCCTTGGGTGCCAGGGCCAACAGGACTTAGGAGTGGGTCTCCGGGGAGGACGATCCTGAAAACGGAAGGCGAAGGCAAAGTCACGCAATCCAGGGGTCAGGGCTGGTGGCGAGATAGAAGGATCCGGGGACGGGCCAGAGGTCGGAACAGGCGGCTAGCAGAAGAACGGTGAGCAGGCAAGTGGTCTGGGCAGGCAGCAGACAAAAGCAGAATCCAGGGACGAGCTGAGTCAAGAACAAGAAGAGAAAAAGCCAAGGGGACGAGGAGCCGGAACAGGAGCAGGATCACATGGGGCAGGAACAGGAGCAGGATCACACGGAGCAGGAACAGGAGCAGGAACATGAAGCGAAAGCAACCAGTAGCTCAAAGCAGAGTGGGACCTGTTACTGAGGCAAAGGTGAGGCAGCAGGAGCTGCTTTATATAGGTCCTAGGGTGGTGCCACACATCCGGGACTGCGAGAGGTTTCTTATGCCGCAGCCCCTTTAAGGCAAGGGGAGAGCTGCGTGCGCGCGCGCCTAATGGCAGCTGTGGCTGGTGGCACAGCAGCATAGCGGCAGTGGGACTGACTCCCCGTCGTGCTAAGGAAGGACGAGGACCGCGGCTTTTGGAGAAGCAAGGAGGGCCCAGCTGAGGGGTAAGTGTGGCCGGTTGTGGTGTTCTGCAGCAGGCCACAACAATTCTGTTAAAATAAAATTACCAAAAATTAAATTTCATTAATGCATTCGCTGAACTGCTTAAAGAGAGAGTATTGCTGATGGCTGAAAAAACATATAGCTGTAAAATGATTGCTCAAACTATGCAATAGTTTTGAAACATCCTAGCATAAGAGTATGACATTCCTAATGAATAAATTTTGAAAGTGGTTTCACATCAGTTTTGAACTGCAAACTAAATTGTTTTAAATCATTATAGATTGCATTTACAACTGTTTTTGAAACCGATTTCTAGAAAATTTAAGATAGTTCACAAAAGAATGTACTGTTTTTATGCAGTACAAAATGAATAAGAGGCACAGGACTGATTAAACACTTTCATACTAAGTAGGTTCAGTAAAGTTTTATTTTGGAACAGTAAGCTTTCACAGCCTTTTTTAGAGGAGCTTAAAAGCAGAATTGATGACACTGTTCAAAAGCTTATCCTACATGAGATTATGAATTTTTCATAAGTTGCCGCTTAGGTGAAGCAGCTCAATCAAATTTGAATTCATTCAAGAATAATTAGCTCTTTTAGCTCAAATCTACAATCAAAGAACTTAGGTAGTTCTAAAAGGCGTAAGCACTGTGTCTTCTATTTTATAAAATTCATAGGTGGGCAAAATATTATGCACAAGAGTACATCTGAATAGGACAGAGCTGTATGTCCACCAAGTCTAAGGAAATAGCATTTTTTGGCAGCATGAGTGAAATTACTTAAGCCAAGTATTGCCAGATAATCAGTCACTCATGCGGCTAAGAAATTTTGCAGAACAGATGCCATAATAAAAATGATGTAAAAGATGAAAATGTTTTGCAATGCAAAACCAAAACTGATTAATGCTGAATTGATGCAAACTCTAATCATGCTGCACTTTAGAACAGATTTTACTTTCAGGCATCATACTTTTTAGAACATAGACACACAATGATTACTGAAACAATCTGGAAGAACATTACATATCTCTCAACCTTCTGATTAACTAAAGAGAGATTTTGTGACTTATGATGTTTATAACGGAAAAAGACTGATGTTATTGACAGTAATGGCATTTATGTCTATTGAGTGAAACAATGTATGCAAGAGAACATTTGCTGTAACCTAAGTGTCACTGCCCAACCCCCTTTTATTGAATGCGAGTTGAGAGCTGTGCTATCCGATTAATGCATTCTCCTGCCTGGTCTTACAGCATTAGTTACACAGAAGTTAAGAACACGACAGCAGATAAAGACCATGTGGCCCATCCACATCGCCTGCTTAGTTTTACAGTCCCTTCCTCACAGAGATCCTCTGTGCTTGTCCCATGCTTTCTTGAACTCAGACACTATATCCCCATCTCCGTCTCCTCCACTAGGAGGTCATTACATGTGTCCAGTCTGTCCACCATCTTCTGAGTAAAGAAATATGTCCTTGGCTTACTCTTGATTTTGGCCCCTTTCACCCTCATTCTAAAGCCTCCTTTCCACTGAAAAGACAAAGCAGAATTAGAAAAGGTACAGAGGAGGGTGACACAAATGATTTAAGGGATGGAATCATTCCCCTAGGATGAGTCTACGCAGGTTAGAGCTTTGTAGCTTGGAAAAGAGAAGGCTGAGAGGGGACACAATAGACATTTTTTAAATCATGAGTGGAATGGGTGAATAAAGGATGGTTATATACACTTTCACATACTAAAACAAGTGCACACCCCATGAAACTAACAATCAGCAAATTTAAAACAAATTATATAAGGTATTTTTTCACTCAGCTGACAATCAAGCTGTGGAATCTGTTACCAGAGGATACGGTCAAGGTGACTAGCATAGTGGGAGTTGAAAAGAGGTTTTGATAAATTCTAGGGGAAAAGTCCATAAAACATTATTAGCCAAGTAGACTAAAGAAAGCAATTGCTATCCATGGGAGTAACAGGAAATAGATCTACTTTTTGGGATCTGCTGGGTACTTGCAACCTGGACTGGCAACTGTCAGAGATAGGACACTTGACTTGATGGACCTTGGTCTGACTTCGCATGACATTTCTTATTTTCTTTTGTTCTTATGTTCTTGAAAGAGGCTTGCTTCTTGTGCATTTAATCTTTAGAGATATTTAAATGATTTCCTTTTCTGCAGGATATGCATATTTAAATCTTTAAGCCTGTCCCCCATATGCTTTATGATGATGACCATTGACCATTTTAGTAGCTGCCATCTGGACCGTCTCCATCCAGTTTTTTTTTGACGATGTGGTCTCCAGAATTGTTCACAGATGCTAAATGAGGTCTCACCAGAGACTTGTACAGAAGCAATATAACCTCTTTTTTTCTGCTGGTTATTCTTCACCCTATGATTCCAAGAATCCTTCTGGCCTTTGCCATCACCTTACTACCTATTTTCCAATATGGATGAGTAGCATTGGATTATAGTCAATAGACATGATGATTCTCAGAAATCTCTCCATTATGTCTCAGATCTTAGTGCCTAGTAGTCATCATGCATCCCAGGACATCATGTCTAGTGGGCAGATGCTTTTGTGCTCATTAGGGAGTCACCAATCACTAACTCTGATCTCTGTGGACTCTAAACAGTTCTGGTTTTTATGGTAAACAAAATATGCTAATTAACCTCTTTTTTTTTTTCAAATATAGTAACATAGTAGATAATGGCAGGAAAAGATCAACTGACCGTTCCAGTATGCTCAGTTATTCTGTCCATACTATTAAGGATATATCCCAGTTGGCAGCCACAAGAGTATAACCACATGCAATATATCCTTATCCAGAACAGTCTTCCTGCTTAGTACTCCACCATCTTCAGTAGATATATATATAACATTTCCTTTTAGTTTCTTCCAGGATATTACCTTTTCAAAGTCAACCACAAAGCAATGTAATATCAATAAATAATCTAAATAACATGAAAATATCACTCATAAATAGTAATTGTGAATAATCTGACAACTAAATCTGTTTGTTTGGGTACCATGAAGACTATTGACTTAAAGTCAATGTAAGGTGTTTGTTAGGGAAGTGCAACCCCAAAATTTTCAGTTAGTTTCATTTTGAGATTTATTTTTTGTCATGATTCAGTTTGCCTAATTTTATTTCCGGTTCATTTTATTTGCCAAACCTAAAAAAAAAATAAATAAACTTTCCTCCCCCAAAATAAAAAACCTTCCTAACTGCAAAGAATGAATAAATAATTAAATAAATAAATAGAAGACCACTACTGGAACCAGGTTCCAGTATTGAGTCCTGACTGGAGGCCTGGATCCACTGCCAAAGCCCAACCAGGGCCTGACTGAAGCTTTGTCCTGGCACTAAGGCCTGGTCCCTGAGTTGAGACCAGGCCCAAGGCTTATGCTTGGGCTAAGACCTGGTGCTGAGGCCCAGAAGTCATGGTCTGAGGCCCAACCATGTCTGAGGCCTAGTCCCGGTTCTGAGACCCGATTTGAAGCCTAGGCCCAGTGCCAGGCTTAGCCCAAAGCCTGGTCCTGACTTAGGGGCTTGGCCAAGGCCAAGTCTCACTGCTAAGACCTAGGCCAAGTTATAACCATATGAGGCTGGATAACTTTAGACCTGCTTCTGGCTATAATTTTGCCGGATAGGAGGCTCAATATGTCTTTTAACCCATTTAGACAGATAATTTGTGATCCTGAGAGTGAAGATGAGTAAACTGCTCTGTCTGGTCAACGTAAACAGGTTCTAGCATGGCATCACACAGAGAGAGGAGAGGAGTTTTGCCCAAAAGGTGCTAAACAGAAGTAGAGGAGTTTTGCTTGCAGAGGTGTAGCATGAGAACTGTGAAGAAACAGGATTTCCGGGTACCAGGACATCTGAAGAGGATAAAAAGAATTCCCTTAACTCTAGTCAGTAGGATTTATTGGCATACGGGGTTTTTAGAAATTCTGATTAATAACTGTGGATAGGAAAATGAAGAATACAGATTTTATTTTTACCAAATGCCAAATGTTACTGTTGAAGAAGTTTATTAATCACTATTGAAGAAGTTTATGTGTAGTCAAGATATTTTTGGAGCACAGGTTGTTTTTTTTTGTGGATGCATATACATTGGAAGGACCCAGAAGTAAAGCTTCCCCCTGCTCAGAACGAAACCCCCCTCCCCTCCCGCCCCTTCTTAGAAGAGATAGTGGGAATTGGGCGGATGGGACTTACATTTTGTTCTCTCATTTAGGGAAAAGATGGAAGCTAGCGGTTAGAGCACTGCACTATCATTTACAAAATGTCCTGGGAGATAAGTTCAATATTATTAACACCAAGGTTCCCTGTCTTGAGACTACAATTTCCAGCAATGGATTTTGTGTAGAGCCTGGAATGACAGTGAAATGCTAAAATCAGAATCATTATTTCTTTAGTACTAAAAACACATGTTAAATACAGGTAGTCACTAAAGGATGTTTAGTGGTTTTACCACAGCTGGCAGCGCAGCTAGCTATGTTACCGTCTCCCCCAGCCCCCGCAGGTGATTAAAGGGCCACCTGCAGCCAATGATCATGGCTGGGATTCCGAGCCCTGATTCTCCCCCCCCCCCTTAAGATCATGTAGGGGGTTTCTACCCCCTTTCCCACTAAGATCTGATTCCTGACTCCCCTCCCACATAAATACCCCCCCCCTTAAGATCATGTAGGGGGTTTCTACCCCCTTTCCCACTAAGATCTGATTCCTGACTCTCCTCCCACTCCCACATAAATACCCCCCCCCCCTTAAGATCATGTAGGGGGTTTCTACCCCCTTTCCCACTAAGATCTGATTCCTGACTCTCCTCCCACTCCCACATAAATACCCCCCCCTTAAGATCATGTAGGGGGTTTCTACCCCCTTTCCCACTGAGATCTGATTCCTGACTCTCCTCCCACTCCCACATAAATACCCCCCCCCTTAAGATCATGTAGGGGGTTTCTACCCCCTTTCCCACTAAGATCTGATTCCTGACTCCCCTCCCACATAAATACCCCCCCTTAAGATCATGTAGGGGGTTTCTACCCCCTTTCCCACTAAGATCTGATTCCTGACTCTCCTCCCACTCCCACATAAATACCCCCCCCCCTTAAGATCATGTAGGGGGTTTCTACCCCCTTTCCCACTAAGATCTGATTCCTGACTCTCCTCCCACTCCCACATAAATACCCCCCCCCTTAAGATCATGTAGGGGGTTTCTACCCCCTTTCCCACTAAGATCTGATTCCTGACTCTCCTCCCACTCCCACATAAATACCCCCCCCCCTTAAGATCATGTAGGGGGTTTCTACCCCCTTTCCCACTAAGATCTGATTCCTGACGCCCCTCCCACTCCCACAGAAATACCCCCCCCTTCCCCAGCTCCCTATCTGCTGGCTCCTAAGCTGTTTGTTTATTCGTGTTCTTGATCATAGGAAACTGTATTATTTTAAAAAGATAGAGGCTTTGTCAGGGTGGTAGTAATATAAAGTGACACTCCAGAGACCTTAACTCTCATTTTATTCAAGATAAATGTTTGGAATCTTTCTTATTCCCTGGGACCGATGCAGAAAGAAGGTCATTTTCGGGAAAAGGGAAAAGATAAGAATGCATTTTTTTGTAGGTGTCTGGGGGGTACTTCAGTCTAACAGTTGTAAAACTGGTGTGCTTTTTCTCATGTTGATAATATAAGTGCATGCCCTTTGCTTTGAATCATGTTTTCTCTTTATAGCATAAGGCTAATCTGAGACTGTGCCAAGGACATGTCTGACTCTTCAAGATTTATTTTGGCAGACCTTAGAGAATCATTGGCAGGTTTCCGCACAGAGTCCGTCCCAGGTATATCGTCCCTTTCAATTTCATTTCTGACTCTGACACTACAATCATTTTTGTCTGGATAGCTTAGAGTCAAGATGAACACATACCAGTCAGTACTGGGAAACCACAGGCAACTAAACTTTGCTTGATTTGTTATCTGTTAGGATCCATTAGCACTTTATTGTTTGGTTTAATAAGGGATTAGCCTTGTTCTGAAACTTGGCTGGTTTGCTATCACATTTAAAACCATTTCTCACTTCTTTAGAACAAGGATCAATTCATACCTGGTCTTTTTGTGCTACAGAGGGCGAATCTCTCAGGAAATGTGGATTTTGTTGCATAGTAACTGTCATAAAGTATTCTGTTTAGGAGATATGTGAGGTAGACAAAATAATATTTGGTATAGCGCTACCACAGACATTCCATTAAGACCCCGCTCCACCCCTACACCAGCCCACAAGGGGTTAATTTACCCACATGCTTACATCCTTTTTAGTTGCCAATCTGAACCCCAAATTTCATATATATTTGGGCTGGAGTGTCTCCAGAAGTCCCCTGCTATATTAGCATAGCTCACAGATCAGAGATGTAAGCAACAGGCATGTAATGTATAAAAATTCTAAACTGTGGTGCCAACAAAAACAAAACATCCCTGCTACATAGCACCTAGGCTAGTACACCAGTGTCAAACCGGAAAAAATCAATATGCCACTGCTACAGCGATTATAACTATAATCAATGAATCATGAGCTGCTACTCAATCGCTGGAATAATATATTTTTGTGTCCTTAAATGAAATGTTTATAGAAAATTGTTTAGAAAAATTATTTGAAATAAAAATTTTTTTGACACTTACTCTATTCTGTGTATGTGTGGATTAGAGTATTGTTTGTGTGTTGGTTTATTAAAAATGTAAAGGAATTGGAGGAAAGTTTCATATAAACTCGTTGGTGTCTCCGCACCACGGTTGTGTGGTGATATAATCATTAACTATCCCCCTCCTCCTGTGAAAGTTTTTTTTGTAAAAAGTTTTTTGCTGGAATTACTTCACCTCTGTAACCTCTTCCGTGTGGCGAACATCGAATTAATTATATACCATGACGGTGCTAAATTTGAAGAGCTGTAAACTCTCTACTATCAACTATGAACTGTAAAGGAGTGAAATTCAGACTTCCCTTTAAGGTGTTGGTGTATGCTGTCCAGTTTCCAACGATGGTCCCGACACAGCCGATCCGTGTTTCAGACTGGTTGTCTTTCCTCAGGGATGTGGAACGTTATAATGCGACCAACTTCCTGGGAATCTGGATAAACTCCATTGAAAAAGTCCTCTAGTGGTCTTAAGTGGATGACTCTTGACGGAGTTGCTCTGGCTCCGTCACCGGAAGAGTGATTTATGTATTGTATGAGACCCTTTTTTATGTGTCAGCGGAAGAGCAAGATTTAACCAATGACCGCATGAGAGCTTACTGACGTGGTGACGTCGACCTGATGGAGAACTTGTATATGGAGCTGCCGACATACTCTCCGGACCTGACAGGAAACTTGATGTCAGACTCGCTTACTGACGTAATGACGCCGACCTGATGGAGAGCTTATGTACGGAGCTACCGACGTACTCTCCGAACTGACAGGAAACTAGGTGTCATACTCGCGTTGAACACGATTGGATACCATATTAAAGGGTTTAATCAAAAGCTGCTGCGACCGGGTTCCTTTCCGGAGCACCCTTGGTGTATAACTGTGCTTTACCGACATGTCCCGGGATCTTTATATTAAATAGTCACTGGGGGTTGAACGCAAGCTATTATAACAAAGAGTTCCAATTTAAATCGTCATTCATTCCCCGTGGGGCTGATGTGGTTAAGGTAAAAATCCAGAATGCTTCACGTTGATTAAGAAGAGTTCTGTGGTCCCCGCCCCTGAGCGGGGTTTCCAAATGTTCCAATACCGTCCATTTCAAATCGGCAATGGTGTGTCCCCTGTCTGTCAGATGTTGCACCATTGGTGCCATCATTTTTGCTGTATTAAATCTGGACTTGTGCTCTCCCAGTCTCAACTTGACTGGTCTTGAGGTGCGGCCTATATATAGCTAGGGGCACAGACAGATGATAACATAGACTACGTTGCTGGATAAACAATAGTACACCAGTGTGCCAGATAGACACAACATATGAAAGTACATTCAAACATGGGTACAAGCTCTCTGCTGGACACCAGTGCATATGTGACGGGGGCTTTATCCGTCACTAATATTTTTCCCCAGGAGTTTTTTCCTAAGCTAGGTGTAATAGGAGGAGTTACTAGTGGTTGAGATTCCTCCCATTGCTTTAACCTCACCTTTTTGGGGGAAAGGCATTTTAGGGGTTTATAGTCCCTGTGAGCATGCCCAGTGGAAGAGAAGAGAGAGAGGAGTAGGAGAGAGGAAGGAGTTGAAGAGAGTGGAGACTCATCCAGAGTCTCAGTTGAGGAGAGCCATTTTGATTCCTCCTGAGTCTCGACGGAGGAGCAGTGTTTTGAGTTTTGGAGAATTTTTCCATTGAACTAGTCCGAAGGGAACAATCCCCCCCCCCCCTGTCTCCCTAAAGATAGGTGTCAGAGATTTGTTTGCCCAAGCTGCAATGCAAGAGCAAGAGTGAAGAGAACAGCAGACTTTTGAAGGGAAGAGAAGAAAGAGAGTTAACTGGTGAAAATGGTTATTAGAAAATTTGGAACCCCTATTTTTGATCATTTTTCTAGACTTGGGGACACATTTTTCCACAGGATCTCAGATGTTGGAGTTACACTCTAGCTATCCCACCCTCAACCTGTGAGGATATCATTTCTCAGGATGAAGGTGCAAGAACAGGAAGGGAACTGTGTAAAAAGAAAGGACAGAAGCCATCTGCTTTTTTTTTGTAATCATTGGATGTATGCTAATTCTAATTTTTATGGTTCTGGCTTGGATCCTTTTCTTTAAATTGCAGTAAAGACTGTATTTTATTTGAACACCAATCTCTGACTCTGGAATTTTCTATTGAGTTTTTCCCTAGTTGGACTCTGAAAGGGAATGGATGGACCCTGTTGTGATTCTTGTTTCCTGCCACCAGTTTTGAATTTTGCTTCCCTGCTCCTTATTTTTTTACTATTTAGCACCTGTTGGAGATTCTCAACACAGAGTGTGAAGTTGTCACGCAGATTGTGGTGGATTGAGCCAGGGAAGTCCCGGAAGATAAGTCTTTCTTCCCATTCGGACTTGAACCCAGGCCCATAGCACCCCTAGTTGAGGATAAAGTACCAAAACGGGGGACCTGCTACACATATGTAAAGGAAAATGAAAGGGGGCCATTGAGAATGTGGCATAGCCTTCTAATCCCTGACATCTCTCCAGGAGCTACTCCAGGAGGGCACAACCGCCCCCTTCTTTTAAAGTAGGCCAGAAAAAGAGTGCTGTTTTATGAATCCTGCACCTTTACACAAATGTGTTGACTCAGGATGTGGGTCAGTCTGAAAAACAGAAAAGAGAACACATCATTTAACTCCTGGTATAGACAAGGTCAGAGCAAATTAGAAAACCACTATTATTTACTGCTCACTCTGATTCTTATGGCACACATTGGACTAATTTCCAACTCTAAATTTCAAATAAACTAATATGGGAAAACACACAGATACTTACTGGAGATGGCAGGAGTAGATGCCAGGTGTCGTCACTGGGTTTCTAGTACTGGTCCGTGTAGAGCAGCTGCTAGAAAGGGTGGAAATCAGATGGTGGCAGTTATTAAAACATGGCCATTGTCATAGAAACATAGAATAGAATGGAAATTAAGGACCTTGAGGCCTATCTATTCTGCTCAAATTACCACAGGCCACACTTCATTTCTTGGTTTCCATTACTTCCTTGCAACTAAAGATCGACTTTACTTATCCCAGGCTTTCTTGAATTCTGTTACTGTTTTTTCGGCCTCCACTACCTTCTGTTAATCAGACAATGAGCAGCAGTTTTATATTGTGCAGATGGTCCATCTTTAAAGATGGCGGCGGCCATCTTTAAAGATGGCGCCGGCCAGCCAGTGCTCCTACCATGTGACAGGGGCCGGCCAATGGCACGGATACCCTGTCACAAGGTAAGGGCAAAGGGCCATCAGCGTCATCTTTATAATTGGCAGCCGACGGCCCGAGAACGGGAGATCGCTCCCGGGACCACTACTAGACCACCAGGTAATTTAAAAATGTTTTGGGGGGATCGGGAGGGTGGGAGAAGCTAAGGGGTCATCTTTAAAGGGTCGGGTGGGTTTTTTTTAATTGGGCCATCGGCGCCATTTTTGAGTGGCAGCCAAAATGGCGCCGATGGCCCGAGAGCGGGAGATCAGTCCCTGTGCCCCCACTGGACCACCAGGAACTCGTAAAAAGTTTTGGGGGGGTTCGGGGGGTGGGGGAAGGTAAGGGGTCATTTTTAAAGGGTCGGGCCTCACTAAAAAAAAATTTACGATGTGAATCGGAACCGATTCCGATTCACATCTCCAGCGATCAGATTTTTTTCTCCTTCCAGCCGAACCCGATCATTAAGACGATCGGGCACATGATTCACATCTCTATTTCTTCCTCCAAATTAAGGGCACTGTCATAGGGGCCACCATGGCCCCATCCATAGCTTGCCTCTATGTCTCTAATTTTGAAACATCTTACCTTTATAGCTCTTCTTTCTGGCCCATGATTATTTGGCTTTGTTTCAAAGACAACAATTTTTTTCATCTGTGGTGGTACAGAAATAGGTTTTTTTTTTGTATTTTTACTACATACTTCTGATTCCAACCTCCAGTTCACACATACTATAAATCTTACAAAGATTTATTTTTTGGACATTCTGGTAAGGCTAGAAAGGGTTTAACTACATCCATTTGTAGAAAAATCACTGATGAAAATGCTATTTATAGTACATAAATCACCACCCTCACCCATTACATGACAGTGTTCCTCTGGGACAATTCTTTTGGCTTAGATATTTATGCTCATCTAGGTCATACTTCATTGCTCAAACTCATTTGATGTTCGATCAATTCAGAGAAAGGGGATACATACGCCATGTGATTGAACAAGCTTTTAAAAGAGCCCTCTATATTAATAAAGGTTTTGCTGTTCTTTCCACGCGATAAGGATAACTCAAACAGGATAGCATGTATCCTCCCATTTTCACATAAAGCAGAATCTGTATGCAGATTAATCCATCAAAACTGGCCTGTCCTGACCCCCTTTGGGATTTTTTCAGAATCCCCCCCATTTTCATTTTATAGGGCCCTCAATCTTAGAGATATACTTACCTCTTCAGACATAATCCCTAATCGTCCACCTTCAGCTGTACATCTGGGGCACCGACCCTGTGGTCACTGCTGTGCCTGTGAATTATCCTTAACTATGTTACAATACAATCATCTTCTTTCAAAAAAGATGTTTCCTTTAAGATTTACCTCAGATTTTGGCTCTACTTGTGTTGATATGTGATCAAATGTCCTTGTAATCTTTTATAAGACGCTCCACACCCTGAGAACTCACATATACAAGCATTGTAGTAATATTCACCGTTTGAATGAGAATGTCCCATTTGTACCACATTAGCAAGCAGCACAACATGTGATCTCTGATTTAAAGTTTTTTGTGATTGATCAAATTCACAAGAACTGTTGAGGAGGTGATCTGAACAGGGCCCTATTACAACATGAACAACGCCTAATTTTCTCACTACAGACTCTTGGACCACTGGGCTTAAACGGGACATTGCTTGGTCAGTTTTTGACTCATTTTTGATTGGTTACTTCTATACCATGTCACCTTTTCAAGCCATTTTGCAAACTGAGCTTACTTTCGGGCCGATACAGTAAAATTCGCAGGAGAGCCGGCGCTCCGAGGCAAGCGTCTGCTCTCCCAACACGCGCCCAGGCCACTCTCCTGGGCACGCGATCCAGTATGCAAATGAGGGCCCGCAGTAAAAGGAGGCTCTAGGGACACTAGCGCGTCCCTAGCACCTCCTTTTTGACAGGAGCAGCAGCTGTCAGAGGGTTTGACAGCCGACGCTCAATTTTACCGGCGTCAGTTCTTGAACCCGCTGACAGCCATGGGTTCGGAAAACGGATGCTGGCATAATTGAGTGTCCGTCTTTCAACCCGCGGGCAGCCGTCCGATTTAAACATTTTTTTTTTTAATTTTTGATTTTTTTTTTAAATTTTGGGGCCTCCGACTTAATATTGCTATGATATTAAGTCAGAGGGTGTACAGAAAAGCAGTTTTTTCTGCCTTTCTGTACATTTTTCCAGTGCCGGCAGAAATTAATGCCAGCCTTTGGGCAGGCGTTAATTTCTGAAAGTAAAATGTGTGGCTTGGCTGCACATTTTACTTTCTGTATCGAGCGGGAATAACTAATAGGGCCATCAACATGCATTTGCATGTTGCGGGCGCTATTAGTTTCGGGGGGGGGGGGGGGGGTTGGCCGCGTGTTTTCGACTCACTATTACCCCTTACTATATAAGGAGTAAAAATAGCGCGTTGAAAACTCGTGGCCAAATGCAGGCTAACAGTGCACTGTACTGTATCGGCCTGTTTATCAGCTGTGAGTTCCTTTCATCCTGTAAACACCATTTTGACAGATGCGATAAGGTGTATCTCTTAGTGTCTTTCATGCTGCTTCAGATACAGGGATTTTTATCCCATATGTATTATTGTTACAATTAGTGGGTGCTTTTGTTATATTTTCTTATATTATTGCATTATTTTATCTCTCTGAGGTGTTATTTTCTATTTTTAGCTCTAATTGTGTTTCAGCTATGTCCCTCCTGAGGAAGCCATCCAGTGAAACATGGCCGTGTCAGGTTACTTAATTTAAACAACTTATGATTTATGTAGAACATTTCATATCTTGTCAAATTTGGTAAATTTTGAGTGAATCCCTTGATATTAACTTGCACTGGAGCACCAGACCTTGTTTTGAAGAACCTTTTGAGATTCAGGACTTTTTTCTCACACTCTTTGACATTTGGAATTATTGTCTTCGTGTGAGGTTGCATATACTATATTCACCCCTAATTATTTGATTCACTACATATCTAAAGCCTTGCATTATCCATTTACAGAGCTGAAAAAGTGGGAAATGGGCGACAGATGTGGTGTACGAGTTTCTTAGTTCCTGCCATGAAATGGCACATGAAGGCAGAGCCATCTGCATCAGTATAAGGGTGGTAGGCATGACCTCTGAGGAGGCTTCTGGGTAGGTGGTGCAAATAGAGAGCCCTCATGTGAGGTGCAAAAGGCTCCATTTTCTCCTGCCCCTCCCTTGTTGTTCAGTGAGCTGTCAGTTCATGAAAACACTGCAGGGTTGACTGTTTTGAGGGCAATTTGTAAAGTAAGTTCTGCAGATATAAACTCGCTTGATCTGCTGAAAGGAGCTTTTTAGAAAATTGCCTGCCCAGGGCAATGGGTGAAATTCTGCGTTCCTTGCCACTACATGTATAACTTTACCTGCACATTGAAGAGGCAGTGTGAGAGTGGGGCTGCAGAAGGAAGGGCTTGCATTTGCATGCACACTTTGGAATTTTCCAAAGTTTGTGCATATATTTCTCAGAAAATTTACTTGTACAAAACTATCAGGTGTGAATACGTGCAGGTAGTTTTGGTGGGATAATTTTCATAGTTAAAGTAGGCACATACCTTCCCTTTGAAAATTGGTGTAAAATCTGTGGATAAATCATATACCCTTATGATTTAACTTATATAACTCTGTTAAATGTATAACGCTCCGGCGTAAGTTCCTGTTCACTGTACACCGACGTGATATCTTTGATGAGCGGCGGTATATAAAAATTTATAATAAAATAAATAAATAAATAAATAATACCCCCATAACTCGATAGTCCACAAATAAGAGTGGATTCAAAGAATAAAGGATAAACTATCAAAAATGATAAAAGCAAAAAAGAATATTACTAAGGTGGAAACACCCTGGGGTCCCTTTTCAGCTACTGTGTGGCTTGGCTACTTAACCAGATAACTTTACCTGGCTAACTTGCGCCATTTTTCAAAATGGCGGCGCAAAATGGTGGCGGCCATAGACCAACACGATTCGACTGCAGGAGGTCGTTCCGGACCCCCGCTGGACTTTTGGCAAGTCTTGTGGGGGTCAGGAGGCCCCCCAAGCTGGCCAAAAGTCCCTGGGGGTCCAGCGGGGGTCCGGGAGCGATTTCCTGCCGCAAATCGTTTTCCGTACGGAAAATGGCGCCGGCAGGAGATCAACTGCAGGAGGTCGTTCAGCGGGGTCCGGAACCCCCCGCTGAACGACCTCCTGCATTTGCTTAGAATTTGGTTTACTTAATTTCTTTTTTTGTAAAACGTGTTTATTGGTTTTTTTTGTGATGTGAAGGATAGATACCTAAGTTACCCAGCTAGCGCTTAAAATGAGTACCAGCCAGCTCAGTTTCTCCCCACACTCTTGGAACATTCCAAAATTCGGGAGCAATTTCCTGCCGGAACCCCCCGCTGAACGACCTCCTGCAGTCGATCTCCTGCCGGCGCCATTTTCCGTACGGAAAACGATTCGCGGCAGGAAATCGCTCCCGGACCCCCGCTGGACCCCCAGGGACTTTTGGCCAGCTTGGGGGGGCCTCCTGACCTCCACAAGACTTGCCAAAAGTCCAGCGGGGTCCGGAACGACCTCCTGCAGTCGAATCGTGTTGGTCTATGGCCGCCGCCATTTTGCGCCGCCGGCTGAAGACAACACGATTCAATTGCAGGAGACCGTTCCGGACCGCCGCTGGACCCCCAGGTAATTTAAGGCATTTGGGAGGGGGGGGGGGTTCGGGAGGGTGAGGGATTTAATTTAAAGGGTCGGGGGTGGGTTTTAGGGTGTTTTAGTGTGCCGGTTTTCCTGCCCTCCCCCCGATTTAGCTACGGACCGCCGCTGGACCCCCAGGTAATTTAAGGCATTTGGGGGGGGGGGGTTCGGGAGGGTGGGGGATTTAATTTAAAGGGTCGGGGGTGGGTTTTAGTGTGCCAGTTCACGATTTTAACGATTTTCACGATACTCTAAACACCCAAACGGCGACGATACGATTCCCTCCCCCTCCCAGCCGAAATCGATCGTTAAGACGATCGAGGACACGATTCACATCTCTACTGAATATATGAAACTATCTTAAAGATAGCCAGATAAGTTTATCCTGTTATAGTATCTTTAGGATAGGTCTGTGGCTGAACTAGAGTTAGCCAGATAGGTTATCCAGCTAACGCTGCTCCTCCTCACAACGGCTCCTGAACGCCCCCTATTTATCTTTTACAGTTTAGACAGATAACTTTTAAATTATCCATCTAAATGCTTTGGAATATGTACCTCCCTGTAATTTATATAGGATCTAGACCAACTAAGTAGTCTGCACATCATTCACTAGCACCAGCAACTCCCAAGACACTCTGACTTTTAAAATCTAGGAAAAAATGCAATTCAAAGGCTCAAAAAAAAAATCTTAATGATGCTCAGCAAAACATTACACACACATACAAGGAAATCTAACAAACATTTTAGCACCCAAGGAGATAATCTCCTTATGCAACTCTAAACATTTCTGCCTACATGATTGTGTAAGCTTACATACATCAGCAAATATCCATATTTACTGGCCATAGAACGATTCTTGTTTTTTCCTAAAAAAAAACAAAAAACCATATGTAGAATAGAATCTCCTGCTTAAGGAAATACAAAGGACACCAACAGGGTTGCCTGCTTCAAAACCCTATCTTCTTTAAACCCTTCTAGAAACCCAGTAATGTCCAAGCTGTCAGCAGATAATTCTCCACCTTGTAAGTGACCAGCTTGATTTTCTCTTTTTTTTAGATAGTTAATAATAAATTAAAGTGAAAGGAGGGACAGACTGACCAGAAATTCCCAAATTCCCAGAAAGGTATTGCTTGAACACTTCTGCTGGAGATATTGGAAGAATAATTGGGAAGTTAAGTATGCTCAAACTCAGATCTCTGGATAAGTTACACTCATTTTCTAACTTCCAATAGATCACATTTTTATGTTGGAGTAATAGTGACTGAGTTGAGGTTAACTGCTGAGTACATTGCTCTACTGTCTTAACCTCTCACTGTATAACCTGTTTCATGTACTCAAAACTGAGAATTCAAGTCTACCAGCTGAGACCATGTATTCAAGGCTAGTCAAAGCAGACCAAATAGACTTAAGTATGAGAGAAGCTGACTTAACAAAGGTCTACTGGGAGCTCAAGTTAGATAAAGCAACTGCTTCAGAGGGCCTGACAGGAGATCTTATTCAGATCTAGTTGGTCTATTTAGTGCCAAATCAGATGATCTTACACAGGTGTTGCAAGCATGAGCCCCTAGGCCGAAGTGGAGGTGACGCAACCTGCAGAGAGGAGCCCTGCAGGTCCTCACCATCAGCAGGTGGAACTGGCTGGAGTAAAGGCCCAACAGGAGCTTCATCAATACCATCCTTTGTTCCCCTTAGGCTGAGCCCTCGAGTGCCGGGGCTGGCTGGACTTAAGTGTGGGCCTCTGTGAAGGTAAATATCCATCACAAGGAGAATGTTGCAGGCCAGCATAAGTCAGCTAAGTCAGGACAAGCAGTGGTCAGGGCAGGGGCAGACAAGGCAAGGGCAAGTTCAGGCTGTGGTCAGAGGCAGGTGGAGTTCAGTCAGAGTTGTGATTCAGGCAGTGGTTGAGGCAGGCAGAGATCAGCAGTGTCGAGGTCCAATCCAAAAGTCAAACCAGAAGTCCAATCCAAGTCAGTGCCAGAAGTGCGATCCAAGGTCAAAGCCAGAAGTCCAATCCAAAGAGACAAGGAATGAAGAAGAGAAAGAAGGAGCACAGGAGCAGGAGAGGGCACTGAAGATGGACGAGGAAAGACTGATCATGAAAACAGGAATGCAAGATGAACCAGACTGCCAAACAGAGCCAGGGACAAGACACAGGAACTCAGGGACACCACACAGGAGTAAGGATTCAGGAATACCGAGGCAACACACTTCTCAACTGAGATAACCAATTTATGAGGCGTTGGAGGGTGTCCAGGCAAGGTCTTTATACTGGAGGACCCATGATGTCATCAGAGGGCGCAGTGGAGGATTTCCTCAGTGGGCCCTTTAAATCTTGGCAAGTCAGATGCACACGTGCCTAGGGAAAGCTCTGCAGCAGGGCCAACGGCAGTGTCAACGTTGGCCTAGTTGCTCTATGGTGGGTGGCCATGTCCAAGCCGTAAGGGTCTGCTGTGCCTTTGGTAGGCTGAAAAGATGGGCCTGGGTTGGAGGTAAGAACGGTGGGCCGTGGGTACAGGGCTATGGTTGCTGAACGCAACAACTGGGATGTTCCAAGCTATCCTTCCCCTTCTAAGTCAGCTCCAGCAGTGCTGCAGATAACCCATTGTTTCTCCCTCCATTTCTCTGTGCCATCTTTGTTAGTCCCCAGGCCTGATCATCTCTCCCACTACTCTCCAGACTAGGAGAGAAGCTATAACCGACTTGACAATTCTTGCAGACAGGAGGAGGAGATGACTATTTTTCATACGGGCTCAAAGTTGTGTCAGACTCCACCAGATGAAGCAGGGAGGCTCCTTCACTTTCCTTTTTACATTTAATCATAGCAAAAAGTAAGAAAACAAAATTTGAACAATCACCAATGCAGAGTTCAATATAGCCATCAGGGCTTTGCTTTTCAAGGCTGCAGTTCTTCATGCTTTTAATCTTTATATAAAAGGTTTAGATAAATGGCACCAAAATGAAGTTAGATGCCGAACTGGCAAATAATTATGAAAGAAAACTGACGTGAAAAGTGGAACAACTCCTGTTTCTATTGCTTGAATACCCCCGATGCAAATCATATTCAAAACATGTACACATGTCGGGGTTATACATAGAATGATCTGTAAGAAGCTGCACCAAAGTTAAGTGCTTTTATATGCATTTAAAAATAATTTCAAAACATATTCTTCTTAATGAACAACCTTATCCATATGATTAAATATAAGGCAAATGAAGTTGTTATAATCTGGAAGTGCCTATTATGATAGTTAAAACTGATTGATGTATAAGTGACTTATTAGAAAAATCTCTGTTAGAAAGAATTTAATTTTGTTTTATAAACTTTACATGACATTGTCCTTTTCTTTTTTTTTTTTTTACTATAATAAGATCTTTTGTAAATACAAAAGTATGGACATAAGTGCAAACCTCTTCCCAACCTGGCTTCCAGGACTGTCTCTGCTCACTGGGGGTAAACATGTATATACAGATCACACATGGGGAAGTTTATCTGCATATTAAGAATTTTATAGAGCAAAAATGGCAAAACCCAAGCTTTCTAACTTTACAGAAGAATTTGGAAAAGATGTATACTTCAGTGGATTTTTTTTAAATTTTATAATTTAAATGGAAAATAGTTTTGTTGAGACAGTCAAAAACTGGCAAAATGCACACATTTCATTGCATCCATAGTAGATGAGAGAAGAAAAAGGCCAACTGGTTTATCCAGTTCGCCAATTATTTGGTGCACATTGCTAATGATATATCAAATCTGTCGGCCACAGAAACTTGACCTTTTGTAGGATATTGCTCCTTATCTCAGTTTTTGTTGACTTCCATTTTGATTGTCCACCATTCTATGCAGCTGAGAATACAAGTTTACACACTCAGTTCAGTATCCATCAGCCTTTCTCCACCCCATCTCACAAGCCAAGAGCCACCAAAACTAGTGAAATACTGCCCAAACATCTACCTATTTAGATCTCCTTGGCCTGCATGTATCAATTCTGTTGGTTTCTGTGGAATTGCGGACTGCTGATACCAACCCAGCTTCCCCATGGCCTGCTCTGCTACCAGGTTTACTCAGCCTTTCAACCCTGTTTCTACCACTGCCTAATATATATGAATCAGGCATGTCCAGATTCCATTACAGTTCTGACCTCCCCTCCCTCCTATATTTATTTATTTATTTATTTATTATTTTTTATATACTAGTGGCCTATTCCAAACTTTGTCATCTTCCTTTCTGATATTTACAGTACCAAACTTAATTCAACATTCAGACCCTCATCTGTATCTTGCCAAGTCTTGTATCATTTATTCAACCACCAAACACAAGGCCATTCTCCAAAAACATCTGGAGGTCAATATTCAAAAGCCATTTATTTATTTATGTGCTTTTATATACCATTGTTTGGAACTGGCCTTCACAACGGTTTACAGTTGAAACAACAATACATATAACATTAAGCAGGTGAATACATATGGTGTTTAACATAGGCAATATAACTTTTAATGTGAAATTAATGTTTAACATTGGAGTTTAACACAGCTTTAAAGTTAAACTTACAGTTATCCATCTAAATGGCATACCCAGCTACATTTAGCCTTTATCTGGCTAAATTCTAGCCGGATAACTTGTCCACTAAATGGCCTACTGAATATTGGCCTCCTGGTCTCTCCCATTTCATAGATTTGGGTTTTAGTCATGGTTTCTTCTTGCAGAAAATCCCAACCTTCATAAAACCAGATGCAGTTGTACTGCTGCTGTTAGGGGTTGTAACTACCACTCCTTGCTGATTATCCCTGGATAGTTAAGATTAAACCCATGGTAATCAAATGAAGCCCTACCACTGGTGTTAGAGTTTTACCAAGTTTGAAGCATTTGTATTTCCAATTTGTGTCACACTGGCCTGTGTTTTTCCCTCTTTGCCCCTCCACATTTCAAGTCCCCTCTTTCACTTCTTCCACCTGTCATTTCCCATCCATATGAGTTGTTACCCATCCTTACCAATATACTCTGTCCCAAGCATCCCTCTCCCTTCCTTAAATCATCAACATGCTGCCAAACCAGAAAATATAACTGTCTTCTTCCATTTATGTAGAAATTCTCCTATTAAAGTCAATAACCTGTTGGACTTGGCAGGTAATGTGGGATTTAGATTAGAACAACAGTGACATGTACAGCATGGTGACAGTAAAAATGCCGGGGGTTGTACTAACCAGGACCATTTTATCACTGCTAGAACCTCCTGGACCTGCATGTAACTCGCCTTGAGCTACAATGAAAAGGCCTGAGCCGAATGCACTAAATAAATAATAAAATAATAATAAATCTGCTTTGCCCCATCCAGTGAGCATTAACTGTCCTTAAGAAATGTGGCTGAGTAACACGGACTGAAGGAGACCCAACATGAGGAGGAACAGAGCCAACTCAGGGGCTCTACCTCCTCTCCAAAGAAAAACCCAAGGGACTCCCAGCTTTTAACCACATCTCCCACCTCCACAGAAAAAACAAATGTGGACTTCTAGGCCACTTCATCTCCAGATCAAAAAATCCCTTCAAGCCCCGTATCCCACCCCTCCTTCCCAAGTCTCCAGAATTTTCACCAGCAAAAGGAAGAAAGTTGCTCTCTTGCTAGCAATGGCACTAAATCTGAAATGCTGCTGCCCATATTCTGATCCGCATAGCAAAGCACAGGTGTTTTTTTACTTTGGAGGATGTGGGGATTAGGGGTCTGAAAGATTTTTTTTGACCTCCTGTGGCAAGGGTATGGAAGAAGGGTCTGGATACCCTCATTTGTGTTTTTAGGTGGTGGTAGACTTGAGTATCCAAAGACCCTTTTTATATTTTGGGGAGATGAAAGAGGGGATGTGGTGCATGTTAACTTGGAGATCCTAAGCCACATAGGTTAGCCAGCCAAATGGTGATAATACTAATGCATGTATAATGCCCATAGTGCTGGGGCATATACTCTTATGTCAAAATCTATGTAAACCGGTATATAAAACCCTTCAAATAAATAAATAAATATATAAATAAAAGAATAGATTCATAGATTATATGCAAAATAAAAATGTTGTTTTTCTTAGATTCTGTTAGTCTTCTCTCCTTTTTATATTGAACGATCATTTTGATCCATTAGGATAATTCACTATTCCATATTATTGAAAAAGGTAAACAGTGGAGTGCCTCAGGTATCTGTACTTGGACCAATGCTTTTCAAATTCGGCTGAATTTTAAAACGCATGCACATGTAAAATCTGGCAGATACGAACGTGGCCAGTCCCCGTGTGCACCAACGCGTGCATGTTGTAAAATAGCGATGTCCATGTGCGTGCACTGGGAGCCGTACACACATGGACACCCATGCGGTTCTTTTAAAATTGACCCATATATTTATTAATGATCTGGAAAGGAATACGACGAGTGAGGTTATCAAATTTGCAGATGATACAAAATTATTCAGAGTAGTTAAATCACAAGCGGATTGTAATAAATTGCAGGAGGACCTTGTGAGACTGGAAGATTGGGCATCTAATTGGCAGAAGATATTTAATGTGGACAAGTGCAAGGTGTTTGCATATAGGGAAAAATAATCCATGATGTGTTTACACAATGTTAGGTTCCATATTAGGAGCTACCACCCAGGAAAAAGTTTTAGGTGTCTTAGTGGATAATACATTGAAATCATCGGCTTAGTGTGCTGTGGCAGTCAAAAAAGTAAACAGAATGTTAGGAAAGAAATTATTAGGAAGGGAATGGTGAATAAAATGGTAGATGTCATAATGCCTCTGCATCGCTCCATGGTGAAACCGCATCTTGAATACTGTGTGCAGTTCTGGTTGCCGCATCTCAAAATATATAATTGCACTGTAGAAAGCACAGAAAAGGGTGACCAAAATGATAAAGGGGTTGGAGCAGCTTCCCTATGATTAAAGGCTAAAGAGGTTAGGGCTGTTCAGCTTGGAGAAGAGACGGCTGAGGGGGGATATTGTAGAGGTCTTTAAAATCATGAGAGGTCTAGAACAGATAAATGTGAATCAGTTATTTACTTTTTCGAAGGACTAGGCGGCATTCTATGAAGTTAGCAAGTAGCACATTTAAAACTAATTGGAGAAAATTATTTTTCACTCAACGCACAATTAAGTTCTGGAATTTGTTGCCAGAGGATGTGGTTATGGTAGTTAGTATAACTGGGTTCAAAAAAGGTTTGGATAAGTTCCTAGACAGAAGTCCAATAACTGCTATTAATTAATAAGGAGTTTTAGCTTGGGTACTTGCCAGGTACTTGTGACTTGGTTGGTCACCGTTGGACACAGGATACTGGGCTTGCCAGGTTCTTATGGCCAATCCAGGCCATAAGAACCTGGCAAGTACCCATAACTAGGTCTATCCCATGTTACAATTGCTAATGGCAGTGGCTATTCTCTAAGTGAACTTAATAGCAGATAATGGACTTCTCCTCCAAGAACTTATCCAATCCTTTTTTAAACACAGCTATACTAACTGCACTGACCACATCCTCTGGCAACAAATTCCAGAGTTTAATTGTGCGTTGAGTAAAAAAGAACTTTCTCCAATTAGTTTTAAATATGCCCCATGCTAACTTCATGGAGTGCCCCATAGTCTTTCTACTATCTGAAAGAGTAAATAACCGATTCACATATACCCGTTCTAGACCTCTCATGATTTTAAACACCTCTATCATATCCCCCCTCAGTCGTCTCTTCTCCAAGCTGAAAAGTCCTAACCTCTTTAGTCTTTCCTCATAGGGAAGCTGTTCCATTCTCCTTATCATTTTGGTAGCCCTTCTCTGTACCTTCTCCATTGCAATTATATCTTTTTTGAGATGCGGCGACCAGAATTGTACACAGTATTCAAGGTGCGGTCTCACCATGTAGCGATACAGAGGCATTATGACATTTTCCGTTTTATTCACCATTCCCTTTCTAATAATTCCCAACATTCTGTTTGCTTTTTTGACTGCTGCAGCACACTGAACCGACGATTTCAATGTGTTATCCACTATGACGCCTAGATCTCTTTCTTGGGCTGTAGCACCTAATATGGAACCCAACATTGTGTAATTATAGCTTGGGTTATTTTTCCCTATATGCATCACCTTGCACTTATCCACATTAAATTTCATCTGCCATTTGGATGCCCAATTTTCCAGTCTCACAAGGTCTTCCTGCAATTTATCACAATCTGCTTGTGATTTAACTACTCTGAACAAGTTTGTGTCATCTGCAAATTTGATTATCTCACTTGTCGTATTTCTTTCCAGATCATTTATAAATATATTGAAAAGTAAGGGTCCCAATACAGATCCCTGAGGCACTCCACTGTCCACTCCCTTCCACTGAGAAAATTGTCCATTTAATCCTACTCTCTGTTTCCTGTCTTTTAGCCAGTTTGCAATCCACAAAAGGACATTGCCGCCTATCCCATGACTTTTTACTTTTCCTAGAAGCCTCTCATGAGGAACTTTGTCAAATGCCTTCTGAAAATCCAAGTATACTACATTTACCGGTTCACCTTTATCCACATGTTTATTAACTCCTTCAAAAAAGTGAAGCAGATTTGTGAGGCAAGACTTGCCCTGGGTAAAGCCATGCTGACTTTGTTTCATTAAACCATGTCTTTCTATATGTTCTGTGATTTTGATGTTGAGAATACTTTCCACTATTTTTCCTGGCACTGAAGTCAGGTTAACCGGTCTGTAGTTTCCCGGATCGCCCCTGGAGCCCTTTTTAAATATTGGGGTTACATTTGCTATCCTCCAGTCTTCAGGTACAATGGATGATTTTAATGATAGGTTCCAAATTTTACTAATAGGTCTGAAATTTCAATTTTTAGTTCCTTCAGAACTCTGGGGTGTATACCATCCGGTCCAGGTGATTTACTACTCTTCAGTTTGTCAATCAGGCCTACCACATCTTCTAGGTTCACCGTGATTTGATTCAGTCCATCTGAATCATTACCCATGAAAACCTTCTCCATTACCGGTACCTCCCCAACATCCTCTTCAGTAAACACTGAAGCAAAGAAATCATTTAATCTTTCCGCGATGGCCTTATCTTCTCTAAGTGCCCCTTTAACCCCTTGATCATCTAACGGTCCAACTGACTCCCTCTGACTATATTCAATAGTGCAGCCACACTATTGAATATACCTCCAAAGTTAACTGGATAAGTTTATCCAGCTAATTTTGCTATCTGGACTGTGTCTGAATAAGGAACTAATATAGGTTTAAATAAAGTATTCTTTGTTTAAAATACAATATCATATAAATATTTTAAAGCATAAAAGGGAGAGGGGAAAAGTAATGTCATGTGTGTTGCGGTCCCGGTCGCAGGTTCTGCGACCGGGTCCTTACCTCTCTCCACGGGGCTTCCTTGTCGGGGTCTGCAGCTCGGGCAACCGCGCTCCATGTCGGCATGCCGGGGACGGGGTCTGCGGGTGGTTGGCCTGTTCTGTCTGCCTCGCGGCGGCATCTCCACGAGGGAGACACTGCCAGGCCTCCGAATCCAGCCCCTCCCTTCCTAGGCACGCGTGCGAAGAAGCCCAATTTAAAGGGCTTTTCCCGCCGGACCACGGACCGCCCCTCAGTGTGACGTCAGACGCCGGCAAGTATTTAAAGCCGGCATCTGCTTCAGTCAGACGCCTTGCAACGAGGTTCCTTGCTGGAAGTTAGTTGCTGTGCTTGGCTGTCTCTTGCCTGTTGGTTCCTGGACCTGCTTGTGCTTCTTTCCATTTCCTGCTTCAGTTCCAGTCCCAGATCTTCTTCTGTTCCAGTTCCTGCTTCAGTTCCAGTCCCGGATCTTCTTCTGTTCCAGTTCCAGCTTCAGTTCCAGTTCCAGATCTCCTTCAGTTCTCGGTATTGATTCTCTGGTTCCTGACTCCTGCCTGTTCCCGGTCTCCTATGCTTGCCGCCTGCTTCGACTTCGGATTGCTTCCTCTTCTCACCTACGTCCCAGTGGCCCGGGGCCTCACGGGCTCCTCCCGGGGGGACCTCGGGTCTCCAGGGTGAAGTCTTCTCTTCACATCAGTCACCTAAGTCCCAGCAGCTCGGGCCTTCACGGGATCCTCCCGGGGGAATCTGGGCTTCCAGGGTGAAGACTCCTGCTCAACGCCTGTTTGTATCTGCCTCCCGGCTTGCTGTTCTCCACGGAGTGCACTTCCTCTTCCACCTCTTCACTCTGTCAGGCTGGCCTAAGGGTCCACCCCTCCACTCACAACAATGTGATTGTGGCTCTGTGCTTTTATTGATTGGTTCTCCTTTTCAATAGTTATTTTCATAATATCAGATATATGCATACAGTCAATTTCTGGCCAACTTAAGTGACACTATTTATACAAGTCTTTGCCTTCTGCCTTTTGAGTGAATTCTACTACTCCATAATCAAGATCATTAAACAGCTTAGGAAATTCTTCTTCATGGGTTTGGGATTTGGCATTTGGCACAATTTCCACTGATAAAATGCCATATCATAGTGACTAATAAATTTGGGGGAAAAAGGGAAATAGTGAAACAGTATGTGTTGCGCCTGGTCGCAGGCGTCTGCGACCTCTCATGTTCACCTTTTTTTTCCCTGCACCGTCAATCATTGGGAGAATGGTAGCCTCTGCTAACCAACACCAACCTTCTCGGCATCCCTGAGATGGTGTGAGTGCTGCCAATTGCCATCTTACTTCTGGAATCACCTAGGAACGTGCGCGCATGTGCAGGGCCTCCTTATTTATACGTCATGGTGGGAATCTCGGGGGAGACTATCTACAAGGCTTTGTAATAATTAGCTATTTATATCTCTGTAGGAGGACCACCTAGTAACTTGAAGTGAGGTTAAGCTCATAGGGTAGGGGGTTAGGGGCCACTATTACATGCAGAGTGAGACATATGAACAGAACAGTACACTCCTGTGAAGATTTGATGTCATTTGGAGTGAGGAAACTCACACAAAGATGAGATTTGTATAATGTTCTCTCAACCTAGCTTGATGTTACCCAGATAGAGAGTCTATCAAGCTAGGGTGAGAGAACATTGTAGAAATCTCATCTTTGTGTGAGTTTCCTCACTTCAAATGACATCAAATCTTCACAGGAGTGTACTGTTCTGTTCATACGTCTCACTCTGCATGTAATAGTGGCCCCTAACCCCTACACTACTATCTAAACCTCACCTCGAGTTACTAGATGGGCCTCCTATAGTAGCATAAATAGCTGCTTACTATGGGGTTGCCCCTAGAGTCTCTCTCTCTTTCTCTCTCGCTCTCAAAATGACAGCTTAACCAAAGCACTGAGCTGCCCCACTGGAAGGTTTCCTTTAATTGTAGCTATCTCTTGAATTTTTGATGCCTCCAAAAAGGAAGGGGGGAGTAAGAATTTACTCCTCAAGCTCTACTCCACCACCAGGGCAGAAGATAATCTTTCAGTGTACTAGAGCGACATTCAAGCTCCTCAAGCTCTACTCCACCACCAGGGCAGAAGATAATCTTTCAGTGTACTGGAGCGACATTCTCCTCCTCCCTCCGCCTGTCGCGGAGGGAGGAGGAGAACCCGCTCCAACTTTGGATGAGATCTTGCCGATGGGTGAAGGAAACACAGGGAGTCATGTCGCTGCGCTCCGCTCTGAGTCACGATGTTAGACCTCAGGATATGGAGGTCAAGGGAGCAGCGTCATGCGATTTACCCATGTTTAGTTTGTCGGAAGCCAGTGAGGAAGCTGGTGGAGGGTCAGAGTGGTTGGCCTGGTTGTGGTTGGAGAAAGGCCTGCTGCTGAATCCCCGGTGAGCCAAGATTTACTAACTATGGTCCAGAAACCAGCAGTAGTCACCCTGGATTCCTTATGGGATCTTACGTCCTATGGTAAAAATGTTTTCTGATTGTTCAATGAAAATAAATGGGATAACTCAACAAATGGAAATTATCTCAAAGAATAATGAAGTACATCAACAAGAAACTTTGGAAAAGCTTAAGGCTATGGAAACGGATTTACACCATGTGGAGGAAGTGCAGTCGGTTATTATCCAAGACTGTAGAGCCATGAAAAGAAAAGCGGAATATATTGAGAATGCTCTAAGACATTTAAATCTGCGAGTTTGAAACTTTCCAAGAGTGGTGGGAGAAATTCCACAAGTTACCCTCAGAAGATATTTCTTAGAAGTTCTTGATTTTACAAATGAATCTGCTCCCCCCTTGGATAAAGTATATTTTTTGCCTTCTCGCTCAAATATGCAATCTCAACCTATTTCTGTTGATCTGGGAAATTTAACAGCAATGTTAGAATTTTCTGCCTATGAAATATCTGAGAGAGCCACACTACTGATATCTTTTTTCACTGAAAAGTATCTAGGTATGGTAATGAAAAGTTACTTTAAAAAAAATCTAATATCATGTTTATGGTTCAAAAAAATCATGATTTTTCCTGTTACAAAGTGGATGCTTTGTGTAGATTTGAGAAAATTAATAAAAATAAAATTAACATAGAAAAGGCTCCTGAGCAGGCATGCTGGCCCTATCTCCCAAGTGAAATCAATGCCGACTGTGCCAGCCAATGTTCCTTCCTCCCAAAACCCCCAAATTTTAATCAATTGCTGTGGGCCTACAGGCCTCAAAAGCCTCCCTCCCCCTTTCTCCCCCACACAAAAGCAAAACAAAAAATGTAAACAAAGATCATCAAACATAAGGCCACCCTCTCCCTTTCTTTCCTGCCCCTGCTGACATCCTCCTCACCCAATTTCCATACTCTGGGAGCTTGGAACCAGTATCCAGCTCATGGTGCAGCCAGCATTGTTTTGAAAAATAGAAATACATTTTTTTTCTTTTGGTTCCCCCCCCCCCTCCCCCTTTCCATTTTTCTTCATTATTTAAAGTCTCTACCCCACACTGCTTGCCTGGACAATCTGGGTAACCTCTCCAACTCCCAAGAGCTGTAGACAAGTCTTTATGAAAGAAGACATATCTGTTAATATCTCTTTGTAGCTAGCAGGGGCCACCAGTCATGGCAACTACCTTCTCTGCCTCCAGGACATGCCCAAGTCTGCTGCATCCCAATAGTTAATGTACCAGCCTGAGCCATGGGGCCAGCAAATAAATTTCATTACAGATATATTTGTGTTCTTTTTCACTTGTGTCCGCCATTTTAAATGTTCTAATGAGCTTTAAATGAAGTCTGAAATGGAGGTCTGATTAGGATCAAATGAAAGTCAAAACTTTTCTTTTGTAAACCACTGTGCACTATGGATACTGAAAGATCACCATTACAGTGGTAAGAACCTCTTGTTTATTTATAGTTGCCACTCTAAATGCTATATCCTCAGAGAAGCACTTCAGCAAGTCCGGCGCAACCCACTGTGCAAGTCGTGCACTTGCACGGGGTGGCAGCCTGGAAGAGGCAGCGGCCTGAGGCCGAGTGAGCTACTGGTGCCACTATCCGGCAGTTTCCAACCTGCTGTGTGCTGATAATGAGGAGCCGTAGGGTCGCGCAGCGGTTCCCAATTCGCTGCGTGGCAAAGAAGAGGAGAAGCCACAAGGCCGTGCAGCAATAGAAGTTGCAGGGCCATGTTTGTGAGTGTATGTATGTGTGTCTGAGCATGTATATGTGAGAAAGAGGGATCTTGTGTGTATATGTGTATGTAAGAGGGAACGTGTGTGTGAACATGTGTATGCATGTTAGAGGGAGCATGTGTGTGAGTGAGAATGTGTTTGAGAGAGAGGGAGCATGTGCATGTGAGCATATGTATGTAAGAGGGAGTGAGCATGTGTGAGTATGAGGGATAGAGCATATGTATGCATTTGTATGAGAGAGGAGAAAGTTTATGCATCCCTCCCTAACTGATCCACAACAATCTGAGTGACTGGAAATCAAAAGTTTCCAGGTATTGCAAGCATGAATTATTTTATCATTATTAGTTTTAATTTCTGGATGCTATTTGTGTCTGCTGTTTTGAAATATTTTATTGGTATTTGAGAAATTTAAAACAAGTTGTTTGAGTTTTTAATTAATGGATCTTCTGTTCACCAGCTGTTTTGAAATACTTTTATTAGTATGTTTATACTATTATGATTGATGTTTTTATTATATTTCTTGATTTTATTGTTTAATGTCTGAGGATTGGTGATGATTTCTGTTTTTCCATTGTTACACTGCATAGACTGACTTGTTGCGGTTTTCCTATTCAGCTTTTGCCTGCATGTTTCTATTTATACTTTATGGTTTCTTTTTCCTGTATTTGGTGAAGGTCTGCCTGTGTTCTGCATGTGTGACTGAGATGAGAGATTCTGCTAGCATGTAGGAATTTTTAACAGCTTGGCTTGTTTTGATTTCTAATATGAGGTGTATTGGTGTTTTAGGGCCTGGTATAATATTTGCAGTGTTGCCTTTTCATAAGCAAGGTTTTTACATTTTTAAGTGATGGCAGTTAAAGCTGTTTTGGTGTGGTAGGTTTATTATATTCTAATTGTAATTTACTCATGGCTTTCTGAGGGTCAAGCCCAGACCTAACACTCATTACAGTAGCCCTAATGCCATATGGGTTCCAAGTGTCTTTTTTGTAGGGTTTTTCTGGTTGACACCAAAGAAGTGCATGCAAATACTTGTGATTTTTTTTTTTTTACCTTAGAAGGCTGTACTTTGAATATTCTTTTTCATGTAAAATCTATTATAAAAGCATTCTTTTTAATTCTGTACATGACGGGAGCAGGAGATGGGGTTGCAAGGGTATAAGATTTGCCCAGGGTACCTAATACTCTTGCACCAGCAATGGGTTCCGAGTGAGGGGGTTAAAGACCTGGAAACTAGAGGGGTGACAGTGTTTAAAGATTAGGTTGCTGGAAGGAGCTGGGCTTTTTTTGGCAGGCCCGAGACAGAGAGTGAATGAAGTGAGTGTGTGTGTGTAGGAGGAGGCGGTGCACCGCACCACAATAACTGTTTGCACAGGGCAGCAAAAAAGCTAGCACCAGCCCTGCACTTCAGCATAGCCTGATTTCATTGACATGGTGTTTATAGTATTTAAAATGACACACACATACATATAGATCTCATTTTAAATACTAAAATGTGTTTATGTATTGTGCATGTGTCTCAAAAGACAAATAAACTGTATGTGTACCAGAAAGATTTATCTTTACTCATCTTTCCTAGGATTTGATAAGCAGTAGGGATACATATTGTGGTCATTTAAAGTTCAGTGTTTCCTTATCAACACTATGCTAATTCCCAACTGGGCTTTATTAGGAGGCCCAAGCTCCCTCAGAAACTCACTGTTAGGCTTGAGCAGAAGATTATAGGATAGACAGTAGACTGGCACAGGCAGATTCCCTGCTGATATGGAGAGCAGTAACTAACAGTTGAAAAGTGCTAAATGATTGAAACCTCCACATCCACCATGAAACTTTTGAGCAGAGGTTCAAATGTACACAAAAGCTAGCGGTACTAGAAAAAAAAAATTGATAGGGAACCATGTTGAGGAGCAGACCACTTCCTATTGATTGTTCTTAAAACTGGGATAAAATGGTACATTTTAAATATCTTTTAACAAATCAAGCAATTGGCTGCAATAAATCATTTCCTGTATACTCAGCTTTGCAAAGACGCACGTTTCATAAATTTTTCTACAGCTCTGTTTGAGCACACAACACAGTCTTCAGTAATAAATCACACAATGGCAGCCCCAAGGCTATAACATTTCAACCAATCTGGGGACCTGCTGTCTTTAAAGAATAGCTAGAAATAGGTCTGTCAAAAATTATTCAACATGAACTAACCTGTAAATTACCAGAATGGTACCATACAGTCTAGAATTGTTTGCTTTTACATAGTAACATAGCAAATGATAGCAGAAAAATACCCAAGCGCAAAAATTAAGAATTTTATATCAGGCATGGTCATTATTTAAAAATACTATCTTGAAAGCCCAGACCACATAGATTCTACGCAATAAAAACCTGGAAGGAAGGCTAAACAACTACAGTCATGATTAAAATGTGAGGTAAGAGAAGCTATAATATCTTAAAGAACATCTTTCAATAAATGGAAATGGGATCCGAATGAAGAAAACAGGAAATGGGGTAAGCACTGTCAAGCTAGATGCAAAGCATTGATAAGGAAGGCAAAGAGAGAATTTGAAAAGTAGTTGGCCATGGAAGCAAAAACTCATAATAAAAACTTTTTTCAGGTATATTCGAAGTAAAAAAGCCTGCAAGGGAGTCAGCTGGACCATTAGATGATCAAGGAGTAAAATGGGTATTTAGGAATGACGAAGCCATAGCAGAGAAGCAGGAACAATAGTCAGCAGGTAGGCACACATTTGTGCAAGTACATTGCCCACGCCTGGAAGATGTAAATCACTTGGACCAGAAGGTATATATCCCATGGTGCTTAAAGAACTGAAAAATGAAATTGCAGGTCTGCTATTAGTAATTTGTAAGCTATCATTATAATTGTCTATGGTATCTGAAGACCGGAGGGTTGCTAATGTATCATCAATTTTTAAAAAGCAATCAAGGGGTGAGCCAGGAAACTACAGACCAGTGAGTCTGACAACTGTGCCATGCAAAATGATAGAAACTATTATAAAGAAAAAAATAGCTTAACATATACAGTAGATAGACAAAGTTAATGGGAGAAAGCCAACATGAATTTAGCCAAGGGAAGTCTTGCCTCACCAATCTGCTACAACGTTTGAGGGCATGAACATGTGGATAAGAGTGAGCCAGATGATATAGTGTATCTGGATTTCCAGAAAACATTTGACAAATCCCCTCATAAGAGACTTTTTAGAAAATTAAGTCATGGGATAAGGAGCTATGTTCTATTGTGGACTGGTTAAAAGATAGAAAACAGAGAGTAGTGTTAAATGGTACAATTTCCCAGTAAAGAATGGTGAATAGTGGAGTGCCCCAGGGATCTGTTTTATTTATTATTGACCTGGAAATGGGAACAATAAGGTGATCAAATTTGCCAATGACCAAAATTATTCAAAGTTGTTAAATCACAAAAGGATTTTGAGAAATTGAAAGAGGACTTTGCAAATCTGGGAAACTAGGCATGCAAATGGCAAATTAAATTTAATGTGTACAAGTGCAAAGTGATTATTGCATTTGTGGACCCTTAGACTGAGACGGGGTTGACACAACTTGCAAGGAGGAGCCGTGCAGGTCCCCACCATTGGCAGGTGAACCTGGATGAGACAGAGGCCCAACTGAAGCTTTGCCTTTACCAGTCCACATTCCCTTCAAGTTGAGCCTTTGGGTGCTAGGGCCAGCAGGTCTTAGGTGGGGGCCTTTGCTGAAGGTAGAGAGATCCATCATGGTAGTTTGGTCAGAGAAGGAGTAGGCAAGGCATATCCAGTGGCAGGCAAATGTGACAGGCGGCAATCAGGAGAATCCAGAGGTGGGCAGTGGTTAGTGGCAGGCAGCGATCAGGAGTATCCAGGAGTCAGGCCAAGGTCAATACCAGGTATCTGTCCAAAGGGAAAAGCGGGATGGATAGGCTGGGCAGGAAGGCAAGGAGCAGAACAGATGTGCAGGCAGGGAAGATGAATTGGAGGGCTGAAGACATGGAGGGTGGGCTGAAGAACTGAAGACAGACTGCTGGAACTTAAGACGAGAAACCCTGGAACTGAGCATGATTCGTATATTCACCACAATGTCCAACAATTTTGGTTGTCCAGTTCATCAGGTTTTTTCCCCTGAGGACGCCAGTCTGGTGAAACAAGGGCCTTGTTGAGACACTGTAACAGCTTACCCTGTTTCTAGTCTTTATTGTTAATACATTGAGAATGAATGTAACATTGTTAAGCAGTAACATTGTAAAAGCATAATTTGCTTATTCATTCAGGGATATTGTAACAATTTGTTCAAAGGTACATATTTTTTTGTGTTTGTTAAGTGCTTTTGCCCCACTGTTTTTAGAGTGTATTTTTTCTCTCATATAACAAGCACTGGTTAGTCTTAATGCAAGAGTTTTTCTGTCCTTGCACCAGCTCTGTGGGTTCACAAAAAAAACAAAACCATAGTCAGGTTGGACTTAGCTCAGAGGGCAAAGGTGTGCAATTCTGTGCAGGATAAAGAAAGGGAAACAAAACATTTTCTCCCTTTGTGACCACCTAACAGCTTTTCTCCAAAGTGGAACTTCAACACTCCTTTTCAGACTTTCTTTAAAATGTGTCTTCCCTGTTGAAACCACAACCTGTGATTCACAAAGGTAGTCTCTGTTCTAACTTATATTTGTTTTTCTGGGGCACCAACAATAAAAATTAGCAGTAGAACTTAGAAACAGAGTAAATCACAGGATCCTACCATAGAAAAATCAACAGACAGCCTTGGCAAAAACAGATCCCAAATCTCTATAGCAGCACAGCCATTAAAACGTCAACAGCTCCAGTAATCCACACACATGAAAAACAAAATGCCCAGCTTAACCCCATGATGACCTGAGTCCTTCAGTGTAAACTTCCTCCTTGAAGGCAATTATTCTGATAATTAGGGATGTCCAATGTTTCTCCTAGTGCACGTGATAAGCCACTAGGCCTTAGCACCTGGGAGTAATCCTTTGACCCATCAGCATCCAGCAGGCAATAAGGGATATCCCCAGAATCCAAGATGAACACTCTACCTTTGGATTTCAAACTCATTGAATCACATCTATTAAAAACTCAGACTTATATGTATCATGGATATACTCCCCCTAGAGGCCATCTCTCTTAATGCATTATTCAAAGGAATAATAAAAGGTTATCCTAGATTGCAGAACCATCTGCCCAGTCTGATTAATGGCAGAGGAAGAGCACAATTATACATACAGTTTCCAGTCTCCAAATTTAGGCCAGGGCTACAAATATTTATATATATATATATATATACTGATATAATATTGCAGTAAAAGCTAAAGTGTTCTAAATACAATATAGCAATCACAGAAGAAAAATGAACACTTGAAAAATAATGCTACAAATAACAAATTAACAAATAGTATTAATCATATTTTATTAGTAATGTACTCAAATAATAAAATCTGAAAATAATTATATTTCCATTAAAACCACTTTTAGAAAAATTGCAAATAAATGTCCTTAAAAAAATTCTTATTTAGAATGTCCCAAGAGAACAAATATGAAGTTACCAATATCCTTCTTTGTTTGCTACACTCGAAGACTATATTCGTTCTCTTTAACTATATCTGATGTATCACACTAGCAGATACAAAGATCTTTTCTGCTTCATTTATGTCTTCATCAGAGGTGCAGGTGCCAGATTAACTGTGGCTTTCCTTAAGATAGTTGGGAGCTTTCCATTAATTTCAGGAGTAGGCAACTCTGATCCTGGAATCTGATTTTCTGGACATTGTGGCTCAGTAAATGAGCAGTTAAGGCTTTCTTTGACTGCTTTTATTTACAGTGGACATGAAACATAACATGACTGCTTACCTTCAGGAGTATTCACAAGTACAATACCTTCAGCATTCACATACAAGATTCATCATTAGGACAGCAATGTGGCAGGAGCTGCTTTCTCCTAGAGACCTGGGCCTGTCCTGACTATCCCTATCTGGGGTCCAGCTCTTAGTCCTCCTCTGAGGACCCCCCCACTCCTAGCTCTCTCTCTCTCTGGCTTTTAAAGTGGACCAGGCTAGATGAGTTATATTTGCCTACAATAGAGGCAATGGATGAAACTATATCTCATGCATATTCATTGTGGATATCTTGAAAACCACCCCAGGACCAGAGTTGCCTACAACTATATTAAGTAATTCAAAACATTCTTAGAATGCCACATCACCAGTAACAATCTAAAGCCTACATCTTGATGATAATGGAATCTTAACTCCTTGCCTTCTCTTTAATTTCTATATTATAAAGGATGATGACATCTGAGAGGGAGGGAATTACAGGGCTTACATGTATCATTGCACTACATAGTATCATAGTAGAAGTGATGTGTTAACAATTTTTTTTAATCATGAGAAGCTCCACAGTTCTATTCCAATCAGTGAGTCAGTCTTTATTATAAAATAATTTAACAATCCCCTGGGTACTGCCTCCAGCACTTTACTGTATAGTAGCTAAGCAACACAGTTATGAAATCAAAGATTGAAATAAATAGTATCACTTCCCTTTACTAACTCTGCATCTGTAGGAAAGTCACTTGACCTTGCTTCATGTGATTAATCACAAGTCAGTCTACAGTAGTTCAAAGTTGTGGATACAATTTACTTACACTTCCTCTACTGTTTCAGATCTCTCTGATTGCGCCCCTGTCACAAGTCAGTGACGAGGCATACAGCTGAATTAATAATTCATAGGATTCTGACAAGAACTGTGATGTGAATGCTTCTACTATGGCCCCTAGAACTGAACTAGGACTACCATTTCATTTAACATAGGCCACCTTAGCAGGGGTTGGAGTTGGTGGCCAGCTCTCTAATACTGTGACCATTTCACTGAGCCATCCAGTTCCCCCTGCTTCAGGTGAATTATCACTGTAGAATGATAAACTCTGTAGTCAGTTCTCTGCTAATAACTATCAGGGACAGAATAGCTGATAAGATAATATCCCTCAGTAGCAGGCCTGACAAACATGCTTGATAATGTGGCCCATCAGTTTTTGGAAAATACAATTTTGCATGGCTCTTGACTATCCCATCTCTAGCCCCAATGTGATCTTGCTTCCTCTGGCCAGCAGGAGAAGAGTGACTCATCATGCTGCATCTGTCTTCTCTGCTGGCCATCTTCAATCTATGGAATGAACACGTGGGGCCCTGCAGTTTCACAATTTCTGCCAAAACAACATATTCAAATGGCTGCCCTATGAGAAAAGGTTGTTCAGTTTGGAGAAGAGACGACTGAGGGGGGATATGATAGAGGTCTACAAAATCATGAAAGGACTTGAACAAGTTAATGTAAATCGGTTATTTACTCTCTCAGATAACAGAAGGGCTAGGGGGCATTCCATGAAGTTAGCAAATAGCTCATTTAAAACAAATCAAAGAAAATTCATTTTCACTCAGTGCATAGTTAAGCTCTGGAATTCATTGTCAGAGGATGTGGTTACAGGAGTTAGTGTAACTGGGTTTAAAAAAGGTTTGGATAAGTTCCTAGAGAAAAAAAAATCCATAGACTGCTATTATTTAATAAGCAATAGTAGTTTGATATTTATTTAATGTTTGAGTACTTGCCAGGTACATATGACTTAGATTGGCCACTGTTGGAAACAAGATACTGGGCCATACCTTGGTCTGACCCAGGTATGGCATATCTTAGGTTCTTATGTTCTCAGAGTGAAGCAGGCCAGCAGAGGAAGCAGACACAGGTAAGAAGCACTGCTCTCCTCTTGTCAGCCAAAAGGAAGGGATGAAAAGAGGAGGATCTTGTGGAGGGAGAGGATTGTGGAACCAGGGCACAGGGGTAAGCAAGAGAGAAAGGTTCACATAGGGTACCTCCAGATGATATCACCAGAGTCTTAAAGTTGGATTTAAGTGTTTTGAGTTTGACAGGCCTGCTCAATAGCATATGCTCTGCATATTATTTTTGCCTTCTGAAAAAGCAAATCAATGTACTAGCCATAGCAACAGCAGATGCTTTTACATTTTTAAGCTATCTGAAAATTTCAGATAGCTATGTGAAAGCCTATAGAAAAGAAGGAAATTAACTGCCTGACATCAAGAAGTGCTCATACTGTAATGCTTGGCTTTCTTTGGCAGTCTTGCTTTCCTTGGTGTAAGATCATATTTCCCAGCTCTGCAAATAAGTCTTTCAGAAAGTATAACCATTCAGCAGCAACTAATGAAAGCTTGGTCTTGAAACCTTTACATATGGTAAACTGAGTAACGCAGCTACCAATACACATGAGTTGTCTGTGTGGTCACTATGGAAAGCAGGCAACACCCAACCAGGCTGAAACTGGGAATTGTGACCCAGTTTTGATATGTTCTGGTCTGGCACATCATGCCCCTTGCTTCCTGGTGCTGTGCAGGTGACACAAGATCATGTTACATTCAACCTGCTATTATTTAGGGTTTTACTCTATTCTGCATCTATGGCAACAGGTTTGAGGGGTCTTTTAGTCTTTGAAGCATGACCGAACATGTTGTTCATTTCTCTGAGTGATGTTTGTCATTATTGTTGTTTGTTTTAAACTGTTACATGTTCTTATGTAATCCGCCCAGCACAGCTGGTCTGATATGGATTAGAAATTTTATAAATAAATACATGTGAAATACCACTGTGTTGCACCTGATGTGATAACATCAGTAAAGCCAATGAAGGTGGGTGAGCAGTAGGTTAACAACTGCTAAAGTATATATGAAAATTTAGCTTAGAAAGAAAAGCAAGTTTGCAAACCATACTTGATGTTTTCCATAGATAGCAGGATGAATTAACCATGCTATTTGGGTGACATCATTGTGCTCTCATGGACATTCTGTCTTCAAGACAGAGCTATGCTCTGCTCCGTCTGCATGGCACTTCCTGTGCGCAGCGCATCATCGGTCTCTTCAGTTTGTAATAAAACTAGATGGCAGTGCCATGCACCATGATCAGAAAGAAGCAGAAAAGCATGTCCAGGGAGGAAGGAGGATATGCATGGCTAATTCATCCTGCTATCTACGGAAAACACCATTTATGGTAAGCAAACTTGCTTCTTTCCGTCGATAAGCAGGCTGAATTAGCCATGCTATTTGGGAGTCCCAGGCTTTGAGTTAGAAAGAAAAAAGTAGTAAACGAAGGTGTTAAGCACACACCGTTGCAGTATCTGGATTGCAACTGTGACTTTTACCTCCGTTCTTTCTTTTAATGTTCTTTTTTGTTGTTGTTGTTATTCTAATTCCCCTGTGGACAAGTCTTTCTGGCTATTCATCATGGACAACTCTGCCCATCCCAACCCGCTATCTGAAGCTGCTAGTTGGTCTAGGCAGTAGTGAGCAGTGAAAGTATGGACTGATGTCCAAGTAGCCACTCTACATATTTATTCATTTATTTAACACTTTTCTATACCGACCTTCATGAATAAATTCAAATCAAATCGGTTTACTTGTAACAAGGGGTAGAACTCAACCATTTAACAAGAGGCTAAAGTTACATATAACAAGGAGGTAGTAACTTGGGGGGCTAAGTTAGCCAGAGGCACAGGACAGCAAAACTGAATAAACTAAATAATGAAACAAAGAAACAGAGGCAAAAATATCAAGCCTAAACTAGGCAGGGCGCCTAGTCAGGTAAGCGGAGTCCTGTCTGGTAGAAAATGGATGGTTTTGAAAGTTAAAGGAAGGCTTGGAGGAAGAGCCAGGTCTTAAGTTTTTTTTTCGAAAGGTTAGAGGGCAAGGTTCTAGCCTGAGGTCTGTGGGCATGTTATTCCAAATGGCCGGACCCGCTGTAGAGAATGCTCATTCTTTGGTGGTTGATAGACGCGTGGATTTCTTTGGGGGGACTTGCAGGGTACCTTTATACGCTTCTCTGATGGGTCTTGAGGATGAGTATAATTTGAGAGGGATCTGAAGGTCTAGTTGTTGCTGATTATGAATGGTTTTGTGAATTGTGGTAAGGGCCTTGTGCAAAATTCTGTATTTTATTGGCAGCCAATGAAGGTTCCGGAGTATGGGAGCGATGTGTGCTCCTCGGTTGGTGTTGGTTAGGATTCTAGCCGCTGCATTTTGGATCATCTGTAATGGTCTGATGGAGGAAATGGGGAGCCCAAGGAGGAGAGCGTTGCAATAGTCTGTTTTGGAGAAGAGCGTGGTTTGGAGCACAGTCCTGGAATCCTGGAAATGAAGGAGGGGTCTGAGCCTTTTCATAACCTGTAGTTTATAAAAACAATCCCTGGTAATGTTGTTGATGGATTTCTTTAGATTCAAATGGTTATCGAGGATTACTCCTAGGTCCCTTACTTGTGTGATCTGGGTGTTGGGAGATGTCGGATGGGTTAGGGCTGTGTGGTCAGAGGAGATGAGAAGGAGTTCTGTCTTGGTCGCATTGAGAACCAGGTTCAAACTGGTGAGAAAGCAGTTAATAGATTGGAGGCAGTTTTCCTAGTAGGTGAGAGTTTTTGGGAGGGATTCTGTTATGGGGATAAGAATCTGCACGTCGTCTGCATAGAGGTAGTGTATTAATTTTAGGTTTGTGAGCAACTGACAGAGGGGCAGGAGGTATATATTGAAGAGGGTAGGGGAAAGGGAAGAGCCTTGGGGTATGCCTAATGTTGATTTGACGTCTGGAGATTCTTTATTATTGATTTTTTACTTTGAAGCTTCTGTTGCTGAGGAAATAATCCGATTTCTGAAAGGCGATTTAGTAGGATGGCGTGGTTCAAGATGTCAAAGGCGGCCGAGATGTCTAGAAGGACTAGGATGAAAGAGAGCCCTTTGTCAAGGCCCATGAGGATGTGGTCTGAGAGGGAGATAAGGAAGGTTTCCGTGCTCAATGATTTACGAAAGCCGTATTGGGATGGGTAGAGGATTTTGTGTTCTTCCAGATAATCTGAGTTGTTTTTACCAATTTCTCCATGATTTTAGCAAGAAAAGGGAGGTTAGAGATGGGGTGGAAATTGGAGGGTTCTCTTGTGTCCAGGTTGGGTTTCTTCAGAAGCGGTTTGAGAGAAGCAGTTTTTAGCCTGTCAGGGTAGATTCCTTGGGAAAGTGAGCAGTTTATGATGTTGGCCAAAGGTCTAGAGATAGAGTTCGGGATGAGAAGCAGAAGTTTAGTCAGAATGTGGTCTGATGGGTGGTTAGGTGGTTTCAGCCTCCTGATTATGGATTCGATCTCCAGGGGGGTTGTGGGTTCGAAGGAGTCTAGGTTGGCTCCAGAGTGAGGTGGGGTATTGGAGTTAAGGAAGGGGGGGTTGAGTTGGTGGGGAGGCGCACTAGTGTGTCTGCAATTTTTTTCTGAAAGAAGAGTGCTAGTTCATTTGCTTTGGATTGAGCCTGGTCATCTGGTATGGCGGGGGTAGAGGATTTTGTGAGTTGGGAGACATAGGCGAACAGTGCCCTGGCATCAAATTGAAGATCGTGAATTCTGCTGGCATAGAAGTCTCTTTTTGTCCGTAAGATGGAGTTCTTGTAGAGATGGGGGGCGCGTTTGTAGTCTGACAAAGTTGTGGAGTTGGGTCTTGCGTCACTCGCTTTCCTTGTGTCTGAGGTCTTGTTTCATCTGCTTAAGTTCTGGGGAGAACCAGGGTTGTTTCTTTTCTTGAGTTGAGTTGATTATTTTCACCACTTTAGGGCATAATTTATTTGCTATTGACTCTGTGATATTGTGCCAGGAAAGAAGGGCTGTGTTGGGGTTGGTGGTATCCAGGTTGGGGAGTTCTTTGGAAAGGTGTTCACTGAGCGTGTCTGATGTACAAGTTTTCCTGAAGTGGATGGTGGAGTGGGGCTGAGGAGGCTTAGGGTTTCCTTGAGTCATGAGGGTGGTTGAAATCATTGAGTGGTCTGACCAGGGAACAGGGGTACAGTCCGGAACGTTATTGTAAAATATGTTGGAATTAAAGAAGTTGAGGTCGAGAGTGTGTCCTGCTTTATGGGTAGGTTTATCGATGATTTGTTCAAAGCCCATAGCCCCAAGTGTGGTGAGGAGAGCTTCGCAGTTGGGGGTGGGAGAGGCGTCGACATGGAGATTGAAGTCCCCCATAATTATGGCTGGCGAGTCCGTGTTGATGTGCTTGGCTATTGTTTCTATGAGGGGGGAGGCATCGGAGTCTAGCAGTCCTGGTGGAGCATAATCTAGTAGAATTTGTAGAAGCTTAGATTTAAAAAGACCTAGTTCGAGTTTGGTGGAGGTGGGGGTCTTGACTGGTTGTGGATTGAGTTTGAATTCTTTTTTGGTGGCTAGGAGAAGACCGCCTCCTCGTTTTTTTTTTTCTGGGAATTGAGAAAATGTCATAAAGGTGTATTGGTAATTGATTTATTAGGGCTATGTCTGAGCTTTTGAGCCAGGTTTCCGTAATGGCACAGATGTCTGGCTTTGAGTCCAAGAGGTAATCATCAAGGACGTGAGTTTTCTTCGTCAGTGACTGAGCATTGAACAGAGTTAGAGAGAACATCATGAGTCCTAGCAACTGCGAGAGGGGGGAAGTCATGATTGGGATGAGGGATCTGGTTATATGTCTCGGGGGCTGTTGAGAAGCCTTTCTGTGAAGAAGGTGGCGATGGTATATGATAGGGATAGGGAAGGTTTGCATGGTGCCTTCTCAATGAGTGGAATGGGATAGGCTTAAGTTATGTTTGAGCTGGTCTTTGGAGTTGATGAAATATGAATGGAGGGAGCCGACTAAAGATAGTCTGTGAGTAGGAGTGAGGGGTGGCTGTTGAATAGTGGAGTAAGCCCTGGAAGAGGGAACTGTAGCTTAGGCTAGGGTGGTAAAATTCTTATTCAGTGAGTTGCTGGCAGAGGCTTCAATTTGGAAGAGGCTTGGGTTTGGAGGGAGTGAGGTTTCTACTGAGCAGCGTTTAGGTGCGCACGAAGGGGCGCACAAAATATATCATCAATAGACACATTCTGTAGATGTGCGATGGAGGTCACTGTGGCTCACACTTGATATGCAGTAATGGAATCCCTAGGAGCATGTGTGCTATGTTGCGGGAGTGCTAGGGAGCGATCCCGCTTCCGGGGAGAGTGGTGTGCCCTTGGACCATGATGCGACTGCAGAGAGGAGCTCCTTAGAAGTGCCAAGGCAGGTGAGATGTATTCCAGCATAGGCGGACAGGCAGAAGACCAGGAACTCGCACCTCCGCTGAACCTGAAGCATCAGTAGAGACCCAACAACACAATGCTTGTCTCTGGGATAACCCTCCGGCCACTCGATAGCCCTTTCAGACCTACCGTACAAGAAAGTCAAATGCGCCAGGATGGACAGAGGTCAAGGGCAGATAATGGAAATGGAACACAACGAGACTTGAAGACTGAAGACAATCAGATGATACTTGAAGATGAGGATCTGATGAGGACTTGATAAGGATAAGGCAAGGCTGAAGAGAAGAACATCAGGGACACTGATGAAGACACTTGCTGCGTGAAAAGATGACTGAAGAGTTAAAACTCAGTATGAAGGTATCCAGCCATGACTCGTAGCAGCATCCATCCTGAACTGAGGCTTTGGGGACTCAGTGTAATTGGCGCAGGTCAACCTGAAGAAGCGATGACTTCAGACCCAACGCGGAGAACGAATCAGAAGGTCAACCGAAGTTGAAGAGGACAGTCCACTAGGAGATAAAATCCAGAACCAGGATATCTGAGAGGAAGGCTACCCTGATGAAGGAGCCAAAGAGTCTGAAGGCTCCTTGATGTAGGAGCCAAAAGGTTCCAAACGCTTGACAGCGAAAAGGACTGAAGATGAGGATGTCAAAAGGATTCTGAAGAAGAAGACAATTTGACATGAAGACATCTGGCACGTCAGGACATCTGGACTTCAACCCCAGGTCACCCAACCAAGAGCAGTGAGGAGGTTCTGAGAGGCAGAACAATAGGATGACGGACTTCTGGAAGGACAGGACATCAGAAGATGAGAACATCAGGAAGATCTGAAGGTGAAGACATCAGGAGGGTTGGATGACGAAAACATCTGAAGACAAGGACTTAGGATCTGGCAAGAGACCAAACATGGAACGAAGATGAGACGAAGGATCAGGAACCACAGAGGAAGACAAAGAAATTCCCACGAAGAACAGAGTGCCTTGAAGAAGTGGAGCTGGATATCAGGAACTCCTCGACTGAAGAGCTGGAATGGAGGATCCAGGAGCAGTCCGACTCCATGACTGACTCCTTGTGAAGGCAAAGAGGAAATGAAGGCTGAGCCCTTTTATAGGGCTGAAGAGGAACACCCAGGATGACATCATAAGGAGGAGCCAGGAGGACTGGCCCTTTCAATCTTAAGAACATAAGGACATAAGAAATTGCCATGCTAAGGGGGGAGAAAAACAAGATGGCGCCCTGAGAGGACGTACCTTCGTTTGCTCTGGTTCCAGATTTCCTTTGAAGCTTTTCATTGCGGCCACGAGAGCCGCGGATACTTTTCTCATGCCCCATAAGAGGAAAGGTAAAGTTCGGGTCTTTCCACCCGACCCGAACTCTGCCGCCGGACAGCGATTAATAACCGACTTCGCCCTCCAACCACCACAATTGAGGGAGTCAGTCCCCGCAGGAGAACAGGTGAGAGGAGAGCCATATTCTCCAGGGGAACTCTCACTGACCCCTCCTGACCTCAGAACGCCGGTGAGAACTTTGCCCCTAACAGCCGACCGAGGAGATGAGTCGCAGTCCGATGACATCATCGGACGAAACTTGCCGGGTGGACCAGACGCCGACCGAGCGGGTGGAGAGGAGGGAGTTACTCCGGAACACCGAGAGACAGAGACGCCGGGAGAAGGAGGAGAAACGGCTGTGGTTATCCCCAGAACAACGGGAGAACAAGGCGAAATTGCCAGATTTGGGGTAAGAAACCTCTCCCAGCAATTAAACAAACCGGCGGTAATAACCCTAGATAACATCTGGGAACTTATAGCGGGAATGTCTTCTAAGCTAGATAATCAAACTCTTAAGCTGGATGAAATAGCTGCTAAGGTTGGAGTACTGGAAAAGGACACAAGTCATAGATTTAAGGAGCAAAATAATTCAATAAAGAAGATTAATGAAGATATAAAAAGCCTCCAAAATGCTAATACTACAATGGTCTTGGAAAGAATTTCATCTTTGAGAAGGCTGGAGTCTATTGAAAACTATATGAGACATCTCAATCTAAGACTCTTGAATTTCCCTATTCTATCAGGGGAAATACCCTTGTTGTCTTTTAAAAAGTATGCTATGGAGGTATTAAAGATCCCATGTGAAGAGATACCAGCTATTAAAAAACTTTTCTTTCTCCCTAAAAGAAGCAGCACGCCGTTAGCATTTCCTTCTCGATCAGATCTACAGAATCTGACTGATTATTTAGAAAACTCAAGTGATGAAATAATGGATCGTGCAGTGCTTTTTGTTTCTTTTTTTGATGAAATGGCTGTTTCTTTGATCATGAAGAATTATTTAAAAAATATAAATGTTTTGTTTCATGGGGGTCTTATCCGTGTATATCCAGACCTAGCTAAGTCTACGCAGCAGCATAGAAAAGATTTTCTATCCATGAGAGCTGAGACCATAGCATTAGGGGGAAGCTTTAAACTACGCTACCCCTGTAAATGTATCATTCAACTGGCCAGAAATACTTATGTTTTCTTTTTACCAGACCAGTTGAGGGGTTTCTTAGCTGGCAGGAGACCCCCCGAGGAATAAAGAGGAAATTAAAATAAAGGTGGTGGTTAGGGCACCTACTGTGAAAATACTTTTTGTTATATACTCCTTGTAAGGTTACTTTTCTCTCTCCATTTTCCTATATAACAAGAGATCTGATATAGAGATGATTGAAATTTGAGATTTAAAAGGGCTAGTTTAGCCCTCAGATTATGTGAGTATAATATCTCTGTATTTCCAATACAAATGTTTTTTGTTTGTATATGTTAAAAAGTTGAAAAAAAAAAAAAAAGAAATTGCCATGCTGGGTCAGACCAAGGGTCCATCAAGCCCAGCATCCTGTTTCCAACAGAGGCCAAAACCAGGCCACAAGAACCTGGCAATTACCAAAACACTAAGAAGAACCCATGCTACTGATGCAATTAATAGCAGTGGCTATTCCCTAAGTATAATTGATTAATAGCCATTAATGGACTTCTCCTCCAAGAACTTATCCAAACCTTTTTTGAACCCAGATACACTAACTGCACTAACCACCTCCTCTGGCAACAAATTCCAGAGTTTTATTGTGCGTTGAGTGAAAAAGAATTTTCTCCGATTAGTCTTAAATGTGTTACTTGCTAACTTCATGGAATGCCCCCTAGTCCTTCTATTATTCGAAAGTGTAAATAACCGAGTCACATCTACTCGTTCAAGACCTCTCATGATCTTGAGAAGAGGCGTGGCCCTGTGCCTAAGGAGGCAGGAGGTATTACGGTACCGGTCACGCTCCTCGCGACCGGCCCCTTACCTCCTCTCGGCTCCGGTTCGGGGGGACAGCAAGTTCCGCAAGTCCGCCGCTGCGGCCTAGCCCACGGCGCTCCCACAAGGGAGACGCCGTCGGGAGGTACAGGCCCCGCCTCTAGGGCTTGCGCACGCGCACAGAGGGAGCCCTTTTGAAGGGCTACTGGCGCGAAGAGTCCTGAGCACTACTTTGTCATGATAAAACTGCAAGTAGGGCGAGAAATGAACCAAGGCCTGTAGCTCACTCACTTGCTGGGCCAAGGTTATCACTATGAGAAACCACTTTCCAAGTGAGGAATTTCAAATGTGTGGTTCATAGTGGTTTGAAAGGATCCTTCATTAGAGCAGTCAAAACTACATTCAAGTCCCAGGGGACTGAAGGCTTTTTGATGGGAGAATGAAGGTGCAAGAGGCCTCTCATGAAACGAGATAACAAAGGATGGGAATTCCCTCTCATGATAAGCCGCTATAGCACTTAAATGGATTCATATGAAAGATGTCACCAAGCCAGAATCTGAAAGATAAAATAAGTGATCTAGAATCTATCTGGGTGGTGAGGAAAAGGAGTTAATGCGATGATCCTGACACCATGTGACATATTGTTTTCACTTGAAGGAATAGTTAGGCCTAGTTGATGGCTTTCTCACTGCAATGATAACTCACTGAATATCCACCGAAAGAATTAAGCCCTGCAAGACTTTGTGTTTAACATCCAGGCAGTCAGCTGGAGGGACGAGTAGAGAGGGTGAAGAAGGGAGCCCCCCCCCCCCTCCTTTTTTAAGAGATCTGGTTCTTGACTGAGAGACATTAGACTGCTCTCTGAATTCTGAACCAGATATGCAAATCAGGGCTGCCTCAGCCACGCGAGTGCTATGAGAATCATGCAAGCCCTATCTCGGATCATTTTCTGAACCATTCTTGAGATGAGAGAAATCAGGGGAAACGCATACCGGAGACCCATCATTCACTGTATGAGAGAGGCATCCTGTATTCTTCTGAGCCAACTGGGATGGACTGAACAGAACTTGGCACTTTCTGATTTTGTTCAGTGGTGAAAAGATCCAGCCAAGGCTGACCCCACTATAGAAAGATTTTGTGAGCCACAGACTGGTTGAGAGACCACTTATGAGAATGGAACACTCTGCTTAACTGGTTGGCCAAAGTGTTCGCTATTTCTGGCAAATACATGGCCCTTAGGGTTACTGATTTGTTAAGGGCCCACTCCTAGATCCCGAGCCACCCTGCTTGTTCACATAAAACATGCCACTTGATTGTCCATATGAATCATGAGGTCATGGCCTCATGAGAATTGAGCTGGATCCTCGTGGAGAATGGGGCCTTGCCGTAGCAGGTCCCGGTATGGAGGCAGAGGAAGAGGATTCCCTGCCAGTAGTCTTCTCATGTCTGCGTACCAGGGTCTTCTTGGCCAGTCCGGGGCCACTAGAAGAACTAGACCTCTGTGTCGCTGAATCCTGTGAACAATGGCGCCCAACAAGGGCCATGGAGGAAATGCGTATAGCAGGATCCCCTGAGGCCATGGCTGTACCAGGGCATCGATCCCCTGAGCTCGAGGATCCCGCCTGCGGCTGAAATATCTGGGGACTTGAGCATTGGACCTGTCTGCTAATAGGTCCATAGCTGGCGTCCCCCAGTGATCCACAATTATCTGAAAGGCTGTGGGTGACAGCTGCCATTCTCCCGGGTTTAGGCTTTCTCTGCTGAGGAAGTCTGCCGCAGTGTTGTCCTTCCCGGCAATGTGTACGGCGGAGATGTACTGAAGATTGGCTTCTGCCCAAATCATCAGGGGAGTTATTTCCAAAGACACTTGTTGGCTTCTGGTTCCGCCCTGTCGATTGACGTATGCCACTGTGGTGGCGTTGTCTGACATCACTCTGACCGCTCTGTTGCGAAGTCTGTGGGCAAATCGCAGGCACGCTAGCCTGACTGCCCGTGCCTCTAGTCGGTTGATATTCCACTTTGACTCTTCTCTGGTCCACCGTCCTTGGGCGGTGAGCTCCTCGCAGTGCGCTCCCCATCCATTCAGGCTGGCATCTGTGGTGAGCAGAATCCAGGTTGGGGAGGACATTCTTGACCCCCGGCTCAAGTGGCCGGGCCGTAACCACCAGCGTAGTTGATTCTGCACACTGGCTGGTAGAGGCAGGTGTATGGTGTAGTCCTGTGATCGTGGACTCCATCGAGATAGACGGGCGCGTTGCAATGGTCTCATATGAGCCCTCGCCCATGGCACCACCTCCAGAGTGGATGCCATGAGGCCGAGGACTTGGAGATAATCCCGAGCTTTGGGCCGGCTGGCGCTCAGCAGGACCTGCAGATGATTCCGGAGTTTTGACTGTCTCTTGGAGGTCAGGCTGACCTTGTCTTCTTGGGTGTCGAATTGGACCCCTAGGTATTCCAGCAACTGGGATGGCTGTAGGGAACTCTTCTTTATGTTGACTACCCATCCTAGGCTTTCCAGGAGAGCTATAACTCTGTTGGTTGCCCGGTGACTCTCCTCCGGCGACTTTGCCCTGATCAGCCAATCGTCCAGGTAGGGATGGACGAGGATTCCTTCCTTCCTGAGTGCCGCTGCCACTACTACTATTACCTTGGTAAAGATCCGCGGCGCGGTGGCTATGAAATAAATGGAATAATGCCCAGAAGATACCTCTTCCGCAGGTACTGGGATTATGGCTTTTAGGGCCAGGAGCCTCTGTAAGGTCACTTCTAGTGCCGCTGTCTTGAGCGGCGAACAAGGAGATTCCACAAATTTGTTTGGCGGAAGCCGAAAGAAATCCAGGTAATATCCTTCCCGGATAATAGCGAAGACCCACTGGTCCGAAGTGATCTCGACCCACCTGCGGTAGAAGAGGGTTAGCCTGCCCCCTATGGCTGCTACCCTCAGATGGGTCGGCTGATTGTTATTGTGGGTTACGGCCGGGGCCAGAACCCGGGCCGGTTCTCTTCTTGGTGTGCTTAGCCCGAAAGGGCTGATTCCTGGCCTGAGAACGAGGTGCTTGATAGCGAGACCTGTAAGGGTTGAAGCGCTGCGAGTTTCTACCTCTGGATGGTCTGGAAACAGGATGCTGGCTCCTCCTTGACCTGTCTTCTGGTAGACGGGGTAACGGAGAGGCACCCCATTTAGTAGCCCAATTCTCAAGGTCGCTGCCGAACAGTAGTGAACCCTTAAAGGGCATTCTTGTGAGTCGAGTCTTGGAGGACGAGTCGGCAGCCCAATTGCGTAGCCAAAGCTGTCTCCTGGCTGCCACTGAGGAGGACACTCCCTTGGCTGCCGTATGGACGAGGTCGGAGGCTGCGTCTGTGAGAAATGCGAGAGCCGATTCCATGTCTTCTCCCAGGGTGTTTCTTGCCTGTGATAAACAGGAGCGCATCACCACGGTGCAGCAAGTTGCGATTCGAAGGGACATGGCTGCTACCTCAAAAGCTTGTTTCAAAATGGTGTCCATGCGTCGGTCATGTGCATCCTTGAGGGCCGCTCCCCCCTCCACCGGAATGGTGGTGCGTTTCACGATTGCATTAATTATGGCGTCTACCTTGGGGCATGCCAGCAATTCCTTGGATGTCGGATCTAGAGGGTACATGCCTGACAAGGCCCGACCCCCTTTGAATGAGGCCTCTGGTGCCTTCCATTCCAGCTCGATTAGCTGCTGTGCTGCTTGTAGGAGGGGAAAGTGGTGAGCCGTTTGGCGCAGGCCCTCTAGCAGAGGGTTCTGTACAGGAATCCCTGAGGGGTCCTGGCCCGGAATGGCCAGCTCCGATAAGCATTGTGAGACCAGGCCTGGCAGATCTTCTCTCCGAAAGAAGCGTCTCATGGTCCGATATGGTTCTATCTCCGAGGGAAGTTCATTTTCTTCGGGGGGCTCCTCACTTACCTGTGAATAATCCGAATCCTCATGATTGGGGCTGTCGGGTGGTGAGTGGCTGCGCCTAGGTCTCGAGGGTCCAGGGGCTGGATCAACCGGGATGGAAAGACCCCTCCGAGGAGCAGACTGCATCGGGACAAAGGCGTGAATCCCCTTGAATAATTCCACCCAGGAAAGCGAAGCCAGATCTGGCCGCCGGGGTACCAGGTCTCTCGGATTCCCTGGCTGCTCGCCGCGGCCTGCTAAGTCCGGAGTGTTCTCTAAGGAACCGCTGGGCTGAGACCGGTCTTGTCCTGGAACTGCCAAGGCTTCCTCACATTGGGCACATAGGGAGTCTGCCTCCTCGCTCTGTGTGGCTCTAAGATTGCATTCTGAGCAGAGGCTTAGAGAGTTCATGCCTGATTCTGGGGGCGCCAGTTCTGCGGATGCAGAGGCCTTCTTATGCTCCATTTTCCTCAAATGCGATGCCGTCCTATGATGTGCGCCTAACATGGGCGCGTAACAGCATGCGCCTGGAACGGGCGTCTTGTCAACGTGCGCCTATGAACGGGCGTCTTATATAAACGTGCGCCTATAGCAGGCGTCGTATAAAGAGTGCGCCTATGAACGGTGAATGGGCGTCTTATAAGCAGTGCGCCTATGAACGGGGCGTCTATTAAATGTGCGCCTATAGCGGGCGACTTAGAAATGTGCGCCTATGAACGGGCGTCTTATATAAACGTGCGCCTATAAACGGGCGTCTCATCAACGTGCGCCTATGAACGGGGCGTCTTATATAAACGTGCGCCTATAGCAGGCGTCGTATAAACAGTGCGCCTATGAACGGGCGTCTTATAAGCAGTGCACCTATGAACGGGGCGTCTTAGAAATGTGCGCCTATAGCGGGCGTCTTAGAAACGTGTGCCTATAGCGGGCGTCTTATACACGTGCGACTATGAACGGGCGTCTTAGCCTAACAATATGCGCCTATCGTGTGCGCTAACAACATGCGCCTATCGCGTGCGCTAACAATATGCGCCTATCGCATGCGCTAACAACATGCGCCTATCGCGTGCGCTAACAACGTGCACCTATCGCGTGAGCGTTTAGCAAGCAAAAGCGCTTAATTAGAAAAGAGAAGTAGGCAGGCAAAGATGGCGACCTCCCAGGCGGGCGGCCTCGTAGGCAGGCCCAGTCAGTCCACACTTCCTCGGAGACCAAGTAAAGATGTACGCCTTACCCTGTCTTCGGCGCTTCCCGGCTGCGACCCGGGCGGTCTCCGGCTGCGGGGGGAGAGGGGAATACCTTCACCGCCGCGCTTAAGGAAGTGCACCCGCTGCCTCTAGGCCGTGCCCGAACCGCCCGGGGGCCAAGTCCACGCCGGGACCGAGGCTGCCTCTAGGCTGCGCCCGAACCGTTCGGGGGCCAAGCCGCGTCCGAGCCCTTCTCACTCGGGGGCTGAGTCCCTGCCGCGAACCGGCCACCGGACCGAGGCTCCTACCTCCGAGGGACCACGGAAGTCAGCTCGGGAAACTCAACTGGGTGAGTGACCGCCTGGTATCACCACACGAGTGCGGGGCTCGTCTTCAGTAGATTTCTTCTATGAATTTAGTCGATAGAATTTGGAAACATGCTCAGCGAGCATGGGTAGCTCCAAACTGCTTTGGAGACGGAAATTACTGAATTGCTTCACTTCCTGTGGGGGTATATGTACCCGGGCTGACGTCAGATCCGTCTCCAACTGCTAGCACGAGCACACTATACCCATTTGTTTTGAGTCCATCTGCTACACGCTAGGAAATAACATGTTACTAATCTGCCCTTTATCCCAACTGATCTGGATTCCAGGATAGCCACAATGAATATGCATGAGATATATTTGGTTACCCTGAAAAAAAAGATATTTTGTAGGGGAGGGAGTAGCCTCCAAGACTAGATCCAGAAATGCTGATTAAAGTGCATTTGAAAATGAATCTTCATGAAAGTGGCATTGTGAAAATATTTTAGTGAAATTCATCTCCTTTCTAAATTTTAAAAGTTATTTCTGAAAATTTTAAATAATCTACATTTATGGGGCTTATGCACTAAAACGCAGGCCAAAAATGTTTTAGCATGCATGTTGATAATTTAACATGCAAGCTAAAACACTTAAGGGCTATGCACTAAATTTTAGTATTTATGAGCAAAAGAAATAATCTCCATAGCGCATGAAAACTGCGTGCATGCTAACCCATCAAACTTTAGCTTTTAAGAGCCCACAGAACTTGTGAACTAAATAGTATATTCATACTAAAGTAAGCATTTTTTCTCATTGCTCAGCTTCCCTGCTGTAAAACTGTATATAAGTAAGTCTGGCATGTAGGGCAAGTTCTCAGTGCTGAGGTTAGAAGCAAGAGAGCATCTGGACCTCAGGAGATGATGTGAAAGCAATGTCTAAATCACACCAAAAGCATGCACCTCAGATTTTTGCCAAGGAGGAAAAGAATTAGCACCAGAAAAGACTTGGCCAGCCCCAGCAAATCCTTCCCATTGACTCTAGGGAGGGAAATCTGCTAGTCCTGAGTCAGAAGGACACTGGCATTCAACTAGCTCCTCTCTCTAAGTTGGAAAAACAAGTTTGCTTATCATAAATCGAGTTCTCTGTAGACAGCAGGATGAATTATTCGTGACATGTGTTGCGGTCTCCACCGCTTCCCCTCTACCTGCTCTGCTTTGTGCTCACCTCCAGTGGTGGAAACGCCGCTCCCCCAGTCCCGCTGGGCCTTCAGGGCGTCCACCATTGCCAGATCATCGCTCTGCTGCCATATATACAACAATATACATTATTTTTAACTAGTACATATGAAGACACTATGGGCCTCATTTTCCAATATCGCATGCGATAGCACAAAAGGGGTGTACCTTATGCTAATAAGCATGTGTATCACGAATTGCACTATCAGCTATGCGAAAGGCTGTTATTGCAAGTTGCGCTGTTAGCCCAATTTGGGCTACATTGCCAGTATATCGCGGTTCACGATGGAAACTCACTCCAAGATGAGATTTGTGCAATGTTCTCTCCACCTAGCTTGATGGACTCTCTACCTGGGTAACAACAAGCTAGGTGGAGAGAACATTGCACAAATCTCATCTTGGAGTGAGTTTCCTCACTCCGTAGGTCATCAAATCTTCACAAGAGACCACTGTTCTGTTCGTACGTCTCATTGAATATGAAAGTGGCCCCTAACCCCCTACACTAATACTTAAACCTCACCTCGAGTTACTAGGTGGGCCTCCCATAGGGATACAAATACCTGTCTAGGGAGGAGGCACTATGGCAAGTCTCTCTCTCTCTCACATCATACTGAAACAGGCATGTCAGGAGACATCATGAACCACAATAAACCTTTACCAGCCTCTGCATTAGGAGCCACACTAACAGTGCAGCTGTTTCACAGCACACAATAAATCCTCCCTACTTTATATTTGCTCTGCCCCCCTGAATACAAAATTAAAAATTCACAAATCACGTTAAGCGCGGTTTGCGGAATTATCACACACGGTAACTCCTTGGAAAATGAGGCCCTATATGACATTACAAATTATACCTTCAGAAAGGCAACTATATATAGTCTAGCAGGGGTAGCTATTGGGAAGGTAGGGTTTAAGGGGAAGGGGGTAAATAAGGAGGTGCAGTCAGGGTAGGCCATTTTAAAGAGCCATGTTTTAACCCATTTTGAATTTCCGAATGCATGGTTCTAGTCGGAGCTCAAGTGGCATAGTGTTCCTGAGGGAGGGGCCTTCAATGGATAGGACTCTTTCTCTGGTGGAAGTGTGGTGAGCACATTTAAGGGAAGGGGAGGATTCCTGAGAGTGCGGTTCTAGTAGGACGATTGGAGGAGCAGAATCGAAGAGCATCCTCAAGCCAGTAGTGATTGTGGTTGTGCAGAGAGTTGTGAATAATGGTGAGGGTTTTGTATCTGATGCAGGAGGAGATGGGAAGCCAATGGAGTTCCTTAAGAATAGGGGTGATGAGGTCAGCTTTACGTGTATTTGTAAGGATTCTTGCCATAGCATTCTGTAACATTTGCAGGGGTCTAATTGTAGAGTAGGGGAGGCCTAGAAGTAAGGAATTGCAGTAATCCATTTTTGATAGCATTGTGCTTGCAGGACTGTGCGGAAGTCTTGCGAGTGGAGCAGAGGTTTAAGTTTTTTTGAGGATGTGGAGCTTGAAAAATCCTCCCTTTATGATTGTGTTAATGTGGTTTTTGAAGTTTAGTTGGTGGTCTAGGGAGACACCAAGATCTCACACAAAGAAGGGAAGAGCATTTGAGGGGAGGGTGAGGTCACAAGCAGAGGGTGGCGTACAGTTAGGGTGATTTGAAATGAGTTCAGTTTTGGAGGAGTTTAAAGCAAGGTAGAGGTTAGAGAGTAGGGTGTTAATGAAGGCGAGGCATATTTCCCAAAACTTAAGAGATTTGTTGAGGGATTCTTGAATAGGGACGAGGATTTGCATATATGAAGAGAGACACCAGCAGTTTAAAAATTTTTTTTTATTTTTCAAAAAAAATGGGAGAAAAGGAAGAGGAAACTCTGCAACTTCAAGAGTGGGAGTCTCGACCTTCCTAGAAGAATCCATAGATATCATTCATAGGAGAGCTATCTTATTTGTATCTTTTCAGTTGGAAGCAGACAAGGATAAAGTGTTTAGGGATTTTCTTAAACATAAAGATCTGAATTTCCACGGTCAGAGAATCTTAATCTTTCCTGATGTCTCACGAGCCACACAGGCAAAAAGGAGACATTTCCTCTCCATGAAGGTTAAATTGCTTGCTCTGGGAGCAAGCTTGTTTTAAAGTATCCGTGTTTGTGCTTAGTAACCTACCAAGGAAATAAATATAGTTTCTCTGATCCATTGCAGTTGGAGACATTTATGTTGGATAAAAAAGTTGTAAGAGGTAGTATTGATGATCAATAGAATTCCACTGTCTCTCTCTCCTTTCAAATGTTTAATTCTATTTGATTATTATGAATATGTAGTTCCCCCATTTATGGGTTATGTAATGGAGATGTAGATGATTATGGTAATTATCATTATGTTAAGTAATTACATCTGTATTACTTTTTGATATTTTTGTTTAAACATTTTTAAATGAAAAAAGAAAAAATTGAAAAAAAAAATACAAAAGCATCAACGATGTACATCGCAAAAGCTGGGACCATAAAATTACTGAGAATTTTCAGCTAAAAACGTAAGTATTTAAGTCTGACAACGTTTTTCCATAAATTTGGGTTTCTAAAATGTAGGGCCCTAAATAAAGCACTGAACATTTTTTAAAAACTGATCTAGTGTTGAAAAATCGGTGCCAAGTTTCTAACAGTTTTTCCGTGCTGTCTTCACCCCTATAGCCACCCACTTTAAGTATCTAGTGAAAATTGGTCCTGGGTTTGGGTACTCAGCCCTAGTCTTTTCTTTTTTTTTTGGAGGGGGGGGGGGGGGGGGTTACCTCACTGCTAAGGATGGGCACCTAAATTCTCGGACAACTGACTTATCTATTCGGTTATGGCACTTGGATTTAGCAATCCCATCAATTGTACAAAGATTACATTAATAATAAAAACATCAGGGCTTCATGTTCTTATAGCAACCGTAAGCCACAGCCCATCATAGTCAGAGAAATGTTCCTTCCACCGTCTTGAGCACAAGAACTAAGCACCAAGTCACCCTAGGATCGTTCAGAACTGCTCCAAATCCCGCTACTCTCACAGATTCTTCTGTGTCCCAAATCCTTCATCAAGGTCTTGAGCCTTCCACCGACCTGTTTCTTCATTGCACCCCCAACAGGGTGCCGGCAGCGCGGTGCGCACATCACATTTACACCATGGCACAGTTTAGTCATAAAATAAAAAAACAATAATTGCAGTAAAGATAGTTAAATATGCCTCGCCACCCTTAACTTACTTTATCTGAGCCCAATGTAGTTTCAAAAGACAAATCTTACTCGCTCGCTACAGCTAGAAAACACCGCGGTACACTACACATTAGATAAGCCTATCTTAGCCGTTACTACACCTGAGATAAGCGCAACAGCAGCCCATAAAGGGCATGCGCAATATATTTTAGTCACATCGAGACCGGAAGCGGCCGTTGGATTCCAGCAGGCTCTCACCGGCAGGCAGCCTGTGACGTTTCCTTATTGAGGCACATGCGCGGTGCGCCGCCCCCGCCTTTTCACGGTGTGGGCCAGAACTGAATGTGGAAGCGAAGAGGAAAAGAGTTGTGACTTATTGTCGCTGACAGCGCGGTGAAAAATCCGCTGCAGAGAGAAAACTTCTATAAATTTCAAAAAAAGCTGCCCAATTTGGCGGGAAAACCGCCTACTTGGCAACACTGGCATGGATCACCCGGGGCACAGAGGGGAGATGATGTCAGCGGTGCTCCATGACAGGTATGCGCCTTCCCAGCGCCGGCATAACAACAGCTCGGGGGAGACAGGGGCTGGGCACCAGGCACTGACCGTACAATGCCCCCTGTTCCAGCGCCCGCTCTCGGGGCTAGGGGAGTTAGTAAGTTGCCTTCAGTTCGCTCCTGTAGGCAGTGTAATGAGCCCCTCAGGTTTATTTTAATTTAATATTGTTATTATTCGCTTCTCCCCCATCACCACTGTCACGTACTGTTTACAAGTCGATAAATAAGCACCCGTGGGCACAGTTGCAAGCTCTGAATCACGTTTGGACACTTCTGCTTGTCTTAATTTGGTTGTTGATACCTTCACACACCCCCGCCGAAGTTGTTAAAAGTTTTGGGTACCTGAGTTTCAACACTTTGAACTGGAAGAATAATTAATTTTGCGTGATACGCCTTAAAGTTCCTGACAGTTATAAACTAGGATTACTGCGCTTGTTTGTTTGTTTTATGAGACGTTTTTATTGATTACCAAATGGCCCCCCTCAGTTCTGAAATCTATGGCCTTCTTTTCTTTTCTTGTTGCAAGTCTTCTTCCTAAAGTTTTAGTGATCTGTACTGTCTCTTTGAAGTCTGAGTCGTAAAAGTGACTGTCAAGTTTTCTGTGAAACAAAAAACATCCTTTTTTATTTATAATTTTTTGGATTCTTCTTTTTTCATGTCATATCTCATAATTCATGGGAGCATATGAGTTAAACACAGTTATTAGACGTTACCTGAAGTCGTTTATTTCTACATATAGGGAGTTACAGAAGTAAAACAAGGATTGTTTGGTCCAGCTGAAAACTTGGGTAGTGCCAGCAGAACGTTATATAAAGAATAAGTGAGGGATCTCTCTGGAGTTTTTATTCACATATTCATGAGGAAGGAGAAGGGCTACAGCCGAACTTCAAGCAGAAGTATTTAGAAAGATATCATTAACGCTTTAAAAGTGTGTGATTCTTTAAGTTACAGTGCATGATAATCTACCCTTAATGAACTTGAGATATCTAGCTTTGCTTCAACATAGTAAAAAAACTTAATTGAATTTTAGAGTTTTGCTTGGATACATAGGTTGCATGAATTATTATTTCCAAAAATAATCTTGTCCACAGTAGTAGTTTGTTGCTGAAGAGGCCCCATCTCATAGGTAAAATCTTCTTTTTTTTTTTTTTAATGTTTTAAATCTGTTTATCTTGTTTTGTGTGCCGCATTGCAGAAGGCACTTGTGAAGAAGCTGACAGCTCACACGTTTGTTAGGAAGAACAAAATAGTATTCTGGAAATGGTATTAGAAAAGTGCAAAGGATACAAGACTAGATTTAAGTACATTTAATGTCATGCTTGAAGTGAAAAAGTTGATACCTACAGGGAAGTGATTGGTTTGAATGTCTTTAATGTTAGCGTAGTTAGTTGTATTTACAGCAGATATGCTGCAAAGATATGTGCAAAGATAACAGTTGCAGAGTTTCATGCATTTCAAAATTAAGATTTTCCTATTGGCACTGAACGTGTTATTCTTGTGATACTTTTTTGTTAATCTAGAAATCAAGCTATAGAGTCAACGTTCAAACAGTTCATATGAAACAAAAATTGAATCTCCAGCTCTGAGATATGAAAATAAAATACCAGATACTTGGTGTTTTATAATGTAGATAACTTATTAATTAGTACACATTCTACTGCTGTTTACGGTATTTCCTTATTAAATAGAATGACTAATCTATGCCTAGAGAAGAATTTTCCTTTTGGTATTTGTACAGAAAACCCCTACAAAGGTACTACAAAATGAAAGTACAGAAGGAGTTTAGTAAATTTAAATTAGCATTCCCAGTTCTGCTTTGTCAGTCATTTTCATGTTTTAAAGTCACAGCAGAACTCGGGTTACAGTCTTTACTGAAGACCATCTGATTTCTGTATTCCACCTGACTTAACAGTCTCATATGTTTTGGCTCTTATAGTACCTCTTAATTGATAAAAAGCAGGACCATTGTCCTGTTTTTGTTTTGTTATATGTTTATGGACTTGTTGGCTTTATGTGGTTTAATTTATATTAAGCTTTTTACGGGCACTTCAAAGCTGATTAATAAAGATAATGTTGGTATTTCCCTGTCCTTAGAGGGCTCACAATCTAATGGGTCGATGCAATAAACTGTGCCCAGCCAGCACACAGGTTTATGCGCGTTTTGGATATGCTAGACTAGTACCCCATGCAATAGGGTATTAGCGGGTCCAGAATGCGTGCCCAAACAATTGCTTTCTTAGGATTCAGATAGGTGGATCCAGAACCAGTGGGTTATGCACCTTGACCAGCAGATGGCGACGGAACAAAGCTGACATCACGGTAGATATATATCCCTGCACTGACATCAGCTTGCCAGTGTTCTCTGTCTCCAGCAGATGGTGGACGTGTATCTTCCTACTGGGGATTGCATTAAAAGTTTTTTTGTAGACTGAGAAAAGAAGAAAGTTTATTGCCTGGCTCTCCCGTGGTGATACCTATTGGTCCCTCCCTCAGTCGAGTTTACTGAGGTGATATCTTCAGATCCTTTCCTTAGATGAGTGCTTTGGTCTGGTTGCTGGTTTCAGCTGGTGTGGACTTAGCTGTAAAACAGCTGAAAGGCAAGTGGGTGCAGGAAGCCAAGCACAGCGGTGAAGTACTATGCCCTCTCCCCCTGCAGCTGGAGACTGACTCTATACTTTGCTGGGACGGGTTGAGTTCAGGTAAAGAGTAATTAAAAAAAAAAAAAAAAAAAAACGTAAGGGGGAGTTGATTTTAGTGATTCCTCTTCCCTCCGGTCTCCCTTGTTGGTGCTCCGATCCAACGTCTGTTCCTGCCTCCGGAGGAGCTTGGGGACTTGGGCAGCTTGGCGGGTTGAGCAGCCTTCTAGGCTAGGCCCCACTCTTGAGTTTAGCTTGTTCGCTGTGTGGTAGGCCACGGCGGCATTCGCATGCTTTTCTCTGTGCATAAGGCTGCCCTCTTCAGGTACGTCAGTTCACAATTACATGCCTGGCTGTGTGTCTAGTTGTGCACCTAGCTGGGTGCCCAGTAGCGGTGCCTATCTAGGTGCACAGTGGTGCAATTAAGAATGCTTAGGTGGGTGCTTAAGTTGTGCTTCTACCTGAATAGAGCCTTGGGCACTCTTTCAATTTCTCTCTCTCCCCCCCTGCCCCTCTCCCTATCTCCCCAAGCCCAGAAATGGCCAAAATGCAATTCCATAAATTTATCGAGAATTGCGTTATGGCCATTTCCAGCATATCGCACAGCTTAACGCTAGGGAAACAGATGTAGTTATTCCTGGCATTAAAACCGTGCAATAGCATACGTTATGCTATCGCACGGTGCGATATTGCCCTAATTTAACTAATTCCCGCCCCCCCCCCCTCAAATTTCCATTTGCACCATCTGCTACAATGTTTTTTGCATGTGTTATGGCGTTAACGCCATAATGCATTTTGATGAATGATGTGGTTAGTCTACTAAATGTTGTAAATATATGGGAAGTAAATCAGCAAAGATAAGTAATATGAAAATTGAATTCAGTATCACAGTATATACATAAATCAGTACAGGGAAATAGGAAACAGACAGAGATAAAGATAGAATCTTAATCAAAGGACAAAAAAGAACACTTCCCTTATATGTCTTACATCTATAAGCCAGTGTTCTTGGAAACCTGGAAGACTGTGAACTTGGGGACCCTAAAAAGAACCAGCTGATTCATTCTTTGTTCCTTTCAGATCATCCAAAGATATGGGCAAATGCAATTCCTTATATATACTAGTCTAATCTCCCCATTTGTTAAGAGACACAAAATGTCCTAACTCATTATCAGCTCATTGGCATTGGTACTAGTCTGGTATTTGATTTTCCCAGCTGTTAAGACACCAGATATCTTAGTCTTTCATCTCCCCAGAGGCACCAGATGTTCCCTGGGGCCACCTCAGCTCTCTGGAACAATGTGATAGTGTCATGACTTTATACAGTATCTGTACTCAACTTATATGCAATAATCATCAATCATTAGAGCCTGTTGTGATCCATCACAAAGTCTTTTGGGGATGTAGCTGAGCTGCCTAAAATTATCTTCTTACAAGTATTCATTTGAATCCATAATATTAGAAACAAATTTAGAAAAATATCACAAAATTTCAGTATGTTGCTAAAAGTAAGAGATGATAATAATTAGTGTCCTGGTGTTCTATAATATGTTTATTTGTATTTTGCATAGAACATTTAGATATCCTTTATTCTTCTCAAAATTTTCTCTTCATCTGACCCTCATAAGTGAGACTGGCTCCCATATATAGTGGGGGAGCATCTTCACGAAGCGGTTTGGAGCAGAATCAAAGCAGAGATAGAGGTAAACGAGCTTAAGATAGAACTGTTTGGGCTGTTGAGGGGAAAATTGAATATTTTGTATGATGGTCATTAATCTAAGTAACCATAGGGATTATGGTTGTCGTATTGTCTGTAGTAGGGATGTGCAGACAAAAAGTTTATGTTCATAAGTCCATAAGTCGAAAAGGGGGGTCAATTTCGGTCAATATGGACATATGGAGAATTCCATAAGTTGAGTCTATGTCCATATGTGACCTCCCCAAGCTGGCCAAAATTTCCGTTTGTGTCCAACGAGGGGTCCGGGAGCGGAACCGCGGTGGACCATGTTTGTCCGCACAAGTGGAGATCGATCCGTGCATGCGACTGCAAGATTCATTACTTTCATTGATCATATAATGGTATATATGATCCTTCATATATGATTTGTTTTATTTGTGTACTGAAGAGAATATACACAAGCCCCTGAGGCAGCCGTCTTGATACGGCGAAACTCGGCCTGAGTCGGGCTACTTTGTGTCTCCACTTTAATAAAGTTTTTTTCAAGACTATTGGCATCTATAGAATAATGGCTTCCTGACTCCCCGCTGGACCACCAGGGAATTTTGGTAAGTCTTGGGGGGGGGGATTAAGGAGGGTGAGGGGTTTAAATTTTTATTTAGGGAACCGGTGCACATATGGACATAGACTCAATTTATGGAACTTTTGGCCAGCTTGGGGGGGCCTCCTGACCTCCCCAAGCTGGCCAAAAGTTCCGTTTGTGTCCAACGAAGGGTCCGGGAGCGGAACCGCGGTGGACCACGTGACGGCCGCGTCACTCCGACGCGTATTCAACATAGCTATGTTGAATAAGTTGGAAATCCGATCGTTTTCGCCTCATCACTTTTTTAAGTTAAAAAAAAAAAAAAAAAAGTAGTGTTTTACATATAAGTTCAAAACGAATGCACACCCCTAGTCTGTAGTTCTATATGTTCTTATTTTGTTTCTCTGTTTTGATTTTTATTCATTGCTTTAAGGCTTATAGCAAAAGACGGGATATCAAACGGAAATAAACTCTTTCATATGAAGATCTTTAGCAGCTTTAGTAGCATATTAGGAAATTAGAATATTTGAAGTAAAATGTTCGCCCTTGTAATTATGAATAGAAAGCAGTTGATAGCCTGAGGTTGTTTTTGAAACATGGACCCTTTTGTTTACTATGTTTAAAATGTTTAGTACTAAATTATTACAAAAAGTTAGGGTTGATAGGTATAACTTAGTTCACCTGCTCAGTGGCTGAAATGACAGGACTATCGTGTAATGTTTCATTAGTCTTTTGTAGAATCTGGCTTGAGTCAACAGTTGATGAGCCAAATATGTACTTCTGAAATAGAAGGTGTATTTTAATAGTTACTACTGTAGCAGGCAATAGGGGTTGCGTGACATACTTTGTGTGAGCTGTTTATAGAGCCACCATCTGTCGATGTATGTGTTTATTTTCAGGTTTGTTATGCCCAGTATTTTATAATAAAGTGTCCAGTTTTTTATTATTCTCTAAGTTATAGGTGCTGTAGAAAGTCACTAAGTGAGAAGCCATTTGGTATTATAGTGATTGGTAATCAGCTGATCCAGTTTACAGTGTGAAGCGGAAGCTGCACTAATAAGTGATACAAGGCAAGATTATTAATAGGTGATTTAAAGATTGCCTCCCTTTATTTAAATAGGACCTAAATCACTAGAGGAAATAGTGCATCTGTAACTTGGAATTTTACATATATGCAGTATATATGTAAAAAGTGAGACTTTTTAATTTGACAGAATCTGGTCACATGACCAAAACATTCATTCTCTTACATTTTTATTGATGAAATTCACCTGAAAACCCCTTGTTCCAGCAATGTGGGGGATGTACATTGGAGATTGATTAATCAAATGACTTTTTAAAAAAAAAGTGTTTCATTTGAATCCTACTCATTTTCTCTTAATTTTGGTTAGAGGGAAGATTTACAAGTTTCAAATGTAGAATAGTATACCTACTCCAAATTTAACCATTCCCACACAACATAACGCACATTGGGGAATTTGTTAAACAAATGTCCCACTCTTCAGTAGTCAATAGCTGTACAATCATTAATATAAAATACATTAACGTTAATTTTGTAATGAGCATTTAAACTTACCCTGTCACTCTTTTCTTGAATAATTATTTTAAGCTATCTGAGTTTCAACTTTCTTTGTTTAAAGTCCTGAATAAATATTTTGGCAAAGTTTTTGAGGTAAAAAATTAAAAATGTAGACACCATAGTACCGTAGTAATTAATGGAAGATAAAGACTAATTGACCCATCCAGTCTACTCAATTCAGGTTCTTCATCTGGCTTTCTGTTTGGGTAGATGAGCTTACAAATTCCTATATGCAAGTAAACACCAACTCCCCACAGCTGTATCTTTCACTTGTCTTCTTAACCCCCTTCTGATCACTGCCCTCTTCCACATTTGTCCCAAGCATGTCTAAAATCTGCCATTATGCTGGTCCCCATTGTCTTTACAAATAGACTATTTTAGGCCTTGTTATTCTTTTTGGGGTCTATTTATTAATCTGTATACACCATAACACCTGATGTTTACTGGTGCTTAGTAGTGGCAGTAGGGCCTGTTTACTAATAACTTGCATTAACATGTATGTCGCAGATTAGTAATTAGACCCCTTTGATTCGTAATCCTGTAATTGGGTCCTCTTCTATGTCATCCTATTAAGTTTTGTAATCTACATGGCCACCAAAATTAATGAGGCTGTTGAACAAACATTTGGCCTCCCCATATTAATTCATTTTGGGGTTTTAACCATGATCAGTATGTGCAGGCTATCCTAGCTTCTTGGATGCTCAGTGCAGCCATACCCACTACTTTTGAGGTTTATAATTGCTACTCTGTGCAAGTTACTGCAGGGATTCTGTACCATCCTGGGTAGATAAGAATGGGATCTTGTATACTCAAAACACCCTTTCCTCACCATCCATGTCATAGTGCCATAAGAACATAAAAAATTGCCATACTGGGTCAGACCCAGGGTCCATCAAGCCCAGCATCCTGTTTCCAGTAGTGGCCAATCCAGGCTACTAGTACCTGGCAAGTACCCAAAAACGAAGTATATCCCATGCTACTGATGCTAGTAATAGCAATGGCTATTTTCTAATTCTAACTTGATTAATTGTAGGTAATGGACTTCTCCTCCAAGAACTTATCCAAATCTTTTTTGAACCCAAGTACACTAATGGCATTAACCACATCCCCTGGCAACAAATTCCAGAGCTTAATTATGTGTTGAGTGAAAAAGAATTTTCTCCAATTAGTTTTAAATGTGCTACATGTTAATTTCATGCAGTGCCCCCTAGTCAGTCCTTCTATTATCCGGAAGAGTAAATAGCTGATTCACATTTACCCATTCTAGACCTCTCATGATTTTAAAGACTTCTGTCGTATCCCCCCTCAACCGTCTGTTCTCCAAGCTGAATGGTCCTAACCTCTTTAGTCTTTCCTCATAGGAGAGCTGTTCCATCCTCTCTATCATTTTGGTCGCCCTTCTCTGTACCTTCTCCATCGCAATTATATCTTTTTTGAGATGCGTCGACCAGAATTGTACACAATATTCAAGGTGTGGTCTCACCATGGAGCGATACAGAAGCATTATGACATTTTCTGTTTTAGTCGTCATTCCCTTCCTAATAATTCCTAACATTCTGTTTGCTTTTTTGACTGCCACAGAACACTGAGCCGACAATTTCAATGTGTTATCCACTACGATGCCTAGATCTCTTTCCTGGGTGTTAACTCCTAATATGGAACCTAACATTGTATAACTACAGTATGGGTTACCTTTGAAAACAAGACAGCTACTAGAATAGGGCAGCAGTCATCCTAAGGCTTTGTGGACTTGCTGGACAGTATCTGACCATCATCTAGCCACCATCAATCTTCTAGAACGACCCAGCTGGCTTTTGGGAGGTGTTGCCTGCTGGTACCAAATCCACCTACCCTATGGCATGCTGTGTTGCACTTTGATTCTGTTCTCTTTTTTTGTCCAAAGAGAAGAGCAATATTTCTTTATGGCGCGGGTGGTGGATGCCTGGAATTCCCTACCAGAAGAGATGGTGAAGATGAAAACAGTAAACAAATTCAAAAAAGCATGGGATAAACACTGAAGATCCCTAATGAAGAAAAGGGGGCATGGGGTAACTTGCAAAGAGTGGCAGCTACTACACCTAACAGAGGGCATGGGGATTACTATCCTTAAGCAATTAGCTTATATGATTTTGATGCAACTGCAACATTGTTCTTCGCTTCGATAGAGGGTGGGGGGAGAAAAAAATGGGGAATAATTGAATTCAGGCGACAGCCAATGCTGGGCCCTGACTTTTACGGTCCAGAGTACTGATACACAGACATCAGGGAAAAAGTGCAGGACTGCTTTTATGGTCAAGTCCAAAAGCAAAGCATTTTCAAACAGTATTCTCTGAATTATCGAGAAGGCTGCTCATCCTATAAAAATGTTGCAAGCAGTAATTTTGTTATGGGTTTGACAGTTGCTGGTTTTGATTGTTAAGATTACTACTTAACATAAGGCTTGGAAGGTAATCTGCACGGAGTGACATATACAACCATAGGAAACATGTTGGACAGACTGGATGGACCAGATGGTCTTTTTCTGCCATCATTACTATATTTGTTCTTATCTCTCCCCTTGCTTCTACTTTAGAGGGAATGAAGGATGGGTTGTTTGTAATACTGCAACCTCCCAACCATGTTTCTACTACTGCCATAGCGCGTGTCAGCTGATAAAGACCATTTGGCCCATCTATCTAGTCTGTCCAAATACACCCCTAGAACAGTGCCACAGACCCCAGCCAATCTCTGGCTCTTCCTTATCCCACTGTAACATTCAATAGTATGCAAAACAGTGCATAAGGGATTAATAGGTAAAATAAATCTGGCGGGATATAGTTATTTGGTCTCCTCAGAGTTCAGCCTTATCTACTGCTTTTGTTTAATATTTATCTTGTTCCTCTTTATAAGTTGTCAACCGGGTTAGGCATCTGCTATAAGGCCTCTGCAAGCGATATATAGTTGTTTTTTTATACCAGTTAATGCCACTTGGTGAAACATAGAAATGACAGCAGAAGACCAAATGGCCCATCCAGTCTGCCCAGTAAGCTTTGCACTTTTTTTTTTTTCTCATACTTCTGTTAGTCTTGGCTCTTAGTAACCTTTTGGTTCTATTTCCCTTCCACCCCCACCATTAATGAGGAGAACAGTGTTGGAACTGCATCTAAGTGAATATCTAGCTTAATTAGTTAGGGGTTGTAATCGCTGCAATAAGCAAGCTACACCCATTCTTATTTGTTAACCCAGACTATGTAATTCAGTCCTTGTTGGTTATTGTCTGTATATAGATCCACTTTTCTTCGTTCCCCCTGCCGTTGAAGCAGAGAGCTATGCTGGATATGCGTGAATTATTGGTCTTTCTCCCCTGCCGTTGAAGCAGAGATCTATGCTGGGTTTGCGTGAAGTATCGGTCTTTCTCCCCTGCCGTTGAAGCAGAGAGCTATGCTGGATATGTATTGAAAGTGAAGTATCAGGCTTATTTGGTTTGGGGTAGTAACCGCCGTAACAAGCAAGCTACTCCCCGCTTTTTTGTGAATGCAAATCTTTTTCTACATTTCCTCTTGCCGTTGAAGCTTAGAGCATTGTTGGAGTCGAATTAACCGTGTGTATGTTTATTGAATAAGGATATTATTTCCAGGCAGTAGCCGTCATTCCCGCGAGCCACCCACTCTTCATTCACGTCCTCTAGACTTTATGGATCCACATTGTTTATCCCACGCCCCTTTGAAGTCCTTCACAGTTCTGGTCTTCACCACAGCCTAGTGGTTAGAGCAGCAGGCAGCAAGCCAGGGAAACCAGGGTTCAAATCCCTTTGCTGCTTCTTGTGACCTTGGGCAAGTCACTTCACGCTCCATTGCCTCGGGTATAAAACTTAAATTGTGAGCCCTCTGGGGATAGGGAAATCTTACCTGAATCTAATGTGCTTTGAAGAGCCTGAAAAAGAGGAATAATAAATAATAAAATAAATTATGTTGCTGAAATTTTGTATCACACTATCTTGAAACCATTAAACAATGGCTCCACTATAACAAACTTTCTTCAGATATAAACAGAATTGACTTTTCTGAGTCAAACTCTCGTACCTGACCCCTAACTGAACTGAGCTTTGAAAATTGTACACTTCCTATCGCATATCAAACCCATAGTCTGAGCCCGAGACCAGGGTCAAAACCAGAAGTGAGGCAGAGATGGAAGATGAGACAAAGACAAGGCACTGGGGACCAAGACACAGCAGGGACAATCAGGGCAAGAGAACAAGGCAGGACGAGGCAGGGTAATGAGGCAAGGCAAAGCACAGAGATGGCAAGTAACACACACTGCAAAGCAGGAGGACTTGTTGCTGAGGCAATGGGCTGAAGTGTGTTTGGGGTTTAAATACCCAGCCATGCTGATGTCATTAGGGAGCACCATCAGAACTTTCCCATTGCGGGGCCTTAAAGACCAGGGCGAGTGTGTGCACACATGCAGAGAAGGCGTGGCATGATGGACCAAGCATGCGATAGCAGCGTCTTTGCCGTGATGAAATCCTGGCAGTGTCCTGTGGTCTTGGCAGTGTTAGGGGTAGGTACGGCTGATTGTGGGGCATTCCCGCAGTCAGCCAAATCATTACACCTGTGAAAACAGAGTTCTGAATCATTCTTATATAGACAATTGGCTCATCGGAGCAAAAGCTGCACAGGAAAGTAGACAGTTATCAGACTCTGTTATCCAACTCTTGGAAAAACTGGACTGCATTGTAAACTACATAAAGAGCAATTAGGAGCCCTCTCAGAACCTGGAGTTCTTAGGTGCACTATTTGACACAGGAATAGGGTGGGTATCCCTTCCCTGGAAAAGAGTAACCAAGCTGATGGATTAAGGTGGAGAGTTTCTTTCACTAATCCCTTTGAAGGTAGTGTTTTACCTGTAGTTGCCTGGACTTATGGAAGCAACTATAGACATAGTTCTATGGGCAAGGACACACATTCGCCCACTCTAGTAGGTGTTAACACACTTATCCCCAGCCTCCTGCGTTACAAGTGTCATCTGCAGCTTTGCTGGGAGGTGGCAGAGAACCTGGATTGGTGGACAGTTCCATACAATCTCACAAGCAGAAGAGTTGGACCTGCCAGATTGGATTGTGCTGACTGTGGATACCATCCTGAGTGACTGGGGAGCTCACTGGCAGGGACAGGTGGCCAGAGAACCTGATAAAAGAGATACTTTTGCCAAGCAACTGACTGGATTCGAGGGCAATCAGCCTGGCCTTGCAGGCCTTTCATTTGTTGTTAAAAGGTAAAGCAGTCAGAGTATTTTCAGATGGCACCATGGCAATGGCTTATGTAAACAAACTGAGAGGTATGCACATTTTGAGGCTGGAAGAGAAAACAAGTGGGATACTCAGGTGTGCAGAAGGAAACCTCCCCCAATCAGTGTTGCTCATTGCAAGGAGAGAAATTGTTCAAGAACTGTCCACCATAGATTTTCTCAGGAGGAACATGCTGATCCAGAGGAGTGGGAACTCAGCCAGTAGGCATTTCGCATGATAGTGGAACCCTGGGGATACACAGAGATGGACCTATTGGTGACACAGAACAATGCCCAAACAAGTTGGTTCTTTGGTTGCTGCAAGGAAATAGCTTCCTGTAGACTAGATTCCCAGGCCCTCCCCTGGCCCAAGGATTCACATTTACCCGTTCGAGACCTCTCATGATTTTAAATACTTCTATCATATCCCCCCTCAACTGTCTCTTCTCCAAGCTGGACAGTCCTAACCTCTAGACTTTCCTCATAGGGGAGCAGTTCCATCCCCTTTATCATTTTGGTCGCCCTTCTCTGTACCTTCTTCATTGCAACTATATCTTTTTTTTGAGATGCGGCGACCAGAATTGTACACAATATTCAGGGTGCGGTCTCACCATGGAACGATACAGAGGCATTATGACATTTTCTATTTTATTCACCATTCCCTTCCTAATAATTTCTAACATTCTGTTTGCTTTTTTGACTGCCCCAGCACACTGAGCTGACAATTTCAATGTATTATCCACTATGATTCCTAGATCTCTTTCCTGGGTGGTAGCTCCTAATATGGTACCTAACATCTTTACAGAATGGGTTATTTTTCCCTATATGCATCACCTTACACTTATCCACATACAATTTCATCTGCCATTTGGATGCCCAATTTTCCAGCCTCTCAAGTTCCTCCTGCAATTTATCACAATCTGCTTGTGATTTAACTACTCTGAATAATTTTGTATCATTTGCAAATTTGATTACCTCACGTATCGTTTTCCTTTCCAGATCATATATATATATATATATATATATATATATATCTATCTATATATATATAATTGAAAAGTACATATCCCTGAGGCACTCCATTGCCCACCCATCTCCATTAAGAAAATTATCCATTTAATCCTACTCTCTGTTTTCTGTCTCTTAACCAATTTGTAATTCACGAAACAACATCGCCACCTATCCCAGGACTTTTTACTTTCTTAGAAGCCTTTCATGAGGAACTTTCAAATGCCGTCTGAAAATCCCAATACCCTACATCTACTGGTTCACCTTTAGTCCATGTTTATTAACCCCTTCAAAAAAAATGAAGCAGATTTCTGAAGCAAAGCTTGCCTTGGGTAAAGCCATGCTGACTTAGTTTAATGGAACAATGTCTTTCTATGTTCTGTGATTTTGATCTTTAGAACATGTTCCACTATTTTTCTTGGCACTGATGTCAGGCTAACTGGTCTGTAGTTTCCCGGATCGCCCTTTGAGCCCTTTTTAAATATTGTGGTTACATTAGCCACCCTCCGGTCTTCAGGTACAATGGATGATTTTAATGATAGGTTACAAATTTTTTAAAATAGATCTCAAATTTCATTTTTTAGTTCCTTCAGAGTCTTGGGATGTATACCAGCCGGTCCAGGTGATTTACTACTCTTCAGTTTGTCAGTCAGGCCTCTACCACATGTTCTAGGTTCACCGTGATTCGGTTCAGTCCTTCTGAATCATTACACATGAAAACCTTCTCCGGAACAGGTATCTCCCCAACATCCTCTTCAGTAAACACCGAAGCAAAGAAAGCGTTTAATCTTTCCGTGATGGCCTTATCTTCTCTAAGTGCCCGTTTAACCCCTTGATCATCTAACGGTCCAGCTGACTCCCTCGCAGGCTTTCTGCTTTGGATTTATTTAAAAAAGTTTTTACTGTGAGTTTTTGCCTCTACGGCCAACTTCTTTTCAAATTCTCTTTTAGTCTGTGTTATCAATGTCTTACATTTAGCTTGCCAACGTTTATGCATTATCCTATTTTCTTCTGTTGGATCCTTCTTCCAATTTTTGAATGAAGATCTTTTGGCTAAAATAACCTCTTTCACCTCACCTTTTAACCATGCCGTAATTGTTTTGCCTTCCTTCCACCTTTCTTAATGTGTGGAATACATGTGGACTGTGCTTCTAGGATGGTATTTTTTTAACAATGTCCACACCTCGCACACTTTTTACTTTTGTAGCTGCTCCTTTCAGTTTTTTGCTGTTTTTCTCATTTTATCAAAGTTTCTGTTTTGAAAGATTAGCACTAGAGCTGTGGATTTGCTTACTGTCCCCCTTCCAGTCATTAATTCAAATTTGATCATATTATGATCACCATTGCCAAGCGGTCCCACCTCAGTTACCTCTCTCACCAAATCCTATGCTTCACTGAGAATTAGATCTAAAATTGCTCCCTCTCTGTCCCTGAACCAATTGCGCCATAACACTGTCATTTATTCCATCCAGGAACTTTATCTCTCTAGCATTTCCTGATGTTACATTTACCCAGTCAATATTGGGGTAATTGAAATCTCCCATTATTACTGCACTACCAATTTGGTTAGCTTCCCTAATTTTTCTTAGCATTTCACTGTTCATCTCACAATTTTGACCAGGTGGACGGTAGTATAGTCCTGTCACTATACTGTTCCCCCAACACACAAGGGATTTCTTCCCATAAAGATTCGATTGTGCATTTAGTCTCATGCAGGATATTTATCCTATTGGACTCTATGCCATCCCGGACATAAAGCGCCACCCCGCCTGCTAGATGCTTCTCTCTGTCATTGCGATATAATTTGTACCCCGGTATAGCACTATCCTTTTGGTTATCCTCCATCCACCATGTTTCTGCGATGCCAGTTACATTTCATTTCTCCCATCTTACTGCTTAGACTTCTGACATTAGCATACAAACATTTCAAAGTGTGTTTTTTATTTGTATTTTCATTCTGCTTTTTAATTGATAGGGATAAATTTGGAATTTTTTAGCTCAGGTGAGTTTTTAATTACAGGCAGTTGGACTTCCCCCTTTCTTCTAGTTTAAAAGCTGCTCTATCTCCTTTTTAAAGGTTAGCGCCAGCAGTCTGGTTCCACCCTGATTAAGGTGGAGCCCATCCCTTCGGAAGAGACTCCCCCCTTCCTTACAAAACTGAATCCCTCTTCCTTGCACCATCGTCTCATCCATGCATTGAGATTCCAGCGCTCTGCCTGCCTCTGGGGACCTGCGCATGGAACAGGGAGCATTTGAGTGCTGCCCTAGAGGTTTTGGATTTCAGCTTTCTACCTAAGAACCTACATTTGGCTTCCAGAACGTCTCTCCCACATTTTCCTATGTCGTTGGTGCCCACATGTACCACGACAGCCGCCTCCTCTCCAGCACTGTTTAAAATCCTATCCAGGTGACACGTGAGGTCCACCACCTTCACACCTGGTAGGCATGTTACCAGGCGATCCTCACTCCATTTCCTCACCTTTTTCTCCCACTCACTCCGTTTGTGCGCATAACTTGTATTTTTGAGCAGAAAGCTCATTTTCTGTGCATAAAATATATTTTATGCAGCTGGGTGGTGCACACAAATGTGTGCACCACCCAGCACTAACATGTGTGCACACATTAGCATTCCTCATTACATCAGAGCTGGAGGAATATTTCAAACCCTATTAATGAGCACTGTAATTATGTACCATAAAAGGCTGTGATTTTAGTAGTGGTGTCTGCATTAAAATCAGTACTTTGTGCACAAAATTTGAGTTAATTTCCAATGCAGTAAGCTAATGATATGCTAATACATTGGGAGTTAAAAAAAAAGTGTGCTAGCCTGAAAATATGCACAAAATTACACAGAGTACAAATAAAATGTTTTGTATCTTAGATTTTAATGTTACTGCAAGCATAAAATCCTTGCAATGACATCTCTGCATATGGAGTTACAGTCCTGCAGTGAAATTTGCAGCCCAGTTCTAACCATTGTAGTTATAGCCAACAAATAAAAATTTTGTAATCTTCATTTATAGACTCTTCTTTTTAACTTTTGGAAAAAAATAGCCTATAAGTGAGATGTCTTTTAGTGTATCAAATCATAATAAAAACAGACATTTTAATGCAATATGCTATGCTCAATATGCTAAATTGCTTTAAAATTACAGTAGCTGTCAAAATTATTCCACCAAAGGTCCTACAAGTCTAAATTTTGAGCGTGGTAGAGTTTTGCTGTATGTACTAGCTAAGGGTGTCATACAAAGTTGGAAGTGCAAGCTTGTTGCCTAGCACCCAACTAGCAACATCAGAAGGCAGATTTTTTTAACCTCTGGGCTGCCCTTAGGATAGATGGTGTAGATACCCTGTATCTACGCTGCTTAAATTAGGGCTACTGTGGATATATATATTTTTAAGAATATTACTCTGAGCCCTATAATCGCCCATATTAGGTTGTTTCAAAATTCAGATCTCGTTAACCTTCCCACTGTTACACAACTATATTAAAAATGTAATCTTAAATACATTACATTCTCTTAGTTCATTTACTGTGAAAGGCTTACTGGTTTTAATGGTTTTCTAACAGTCACCAAAAATGTTGTTTGAATTATTCATAGTTTGCATGAAAATAGTTTATATTTTGTTTCATAGCTTTTAGGTTCTTATCTTAAGATACTATTTTCAAAGGGATTCTCTGTTGCTGAATGAGTGCATGCGGAGAAGGCCCCCTTTGAAAATTTGCCTCCCACCACATGGGGAAAATGGGTAGTATGATTTGGTGGGGCTGGCTTGGCAAGGTATATGAGGAAGCTAAAACCTGCAAACTGTGGGGGAACATAAGGAGATCAGTCTGCTTGAATTGAGAACAATCATGTTATGCTTTAAGGCAGAGCTTCCCAAACCTGTCCTGGGGACCCCACAGCCAGTCGGGGTTTCAGGATATCCACAATGAATATGCATGAGATAAATTTGCATATACTGAGGCTTCATGGTATGCGGCTACTCTGAGCTACTGATTTTTTTCAAAGAGAAACTGTGGGGTGTTTCCTTTTGAAAACTGGTTTGTAGGCCCATGGGCCTGCAAGCTCTACAGCAAGGCTGAAAATTGGTCTCCCTGTCTTTTTAACATCCACTGTCTCCCTTTTCTGATTTTTACTTTTGATTTTCTCATGGAGTACTGTCTCCAGATAGGCTAGGTTAGTTTTGTGCATACTATGATAGAAATGAATGTCATTGATAAGCCAGGATATGCTGGGTATGATCTCAATCTCAAATTTACAGCTAGTGCCCCCACCGTTGGAGATGGCCCTCAGCAATGATGAGCCCATCTGGGTCTCCAAGGAGGACATCTCTTCTGCTCCAGTATAGAGGGGCCCTCAGCTGGTGGATATCCAGCTTACAGATCTTGTGAGGAATTTCTTTGCTTTTTTAAGACCAGAGAGGGATGCTGAAAATACTTCTATCCAAGATGGAGATTTTCCTCACACTGGGGAACTGCAAAGCTTGTGAGAATTTTAGACTTTGTCACAAGGACTTCTGGCAGTGGAACAAGTCCATGTGCTGAGAAGCTACTTTCATCCCTTCCCAGCAAGTCCCCTCATGAGTCAGAAGAGGATGGTCCAGAATCTGTTCACTTGTTCCTTCCCCCTTGGTTCTTCCTCGGATCCACAGAGGTCTCCTTTTTTTATTGTCTTTGTCAGTCTTGTTTGAACATTCCCCCATGGTGCGATGAGGAAGATTTCCCTGAAATCTCATCAAACCATCTCCTGGATCTGCCTTAGTATATGTCTTCCGCAGAAGACATCAATTACTCTCGGTTTTGGTCATGTTGGCAAAGACACTTTCAATCAATGAGCAGAAGGATCATGAACCTGAAAGTGGATGTGTTTTGGGTTGTTTGTTTCTTCAGCCTTTGGCAGACTCCACATTTATCCTGGTACATTGCCTCTTCAAGGACTTGCAAATGAGTATGGCACACCCCCGTGTCTTGTCTGCCAGTGGCCCAGAAGCTTGACCAGAAGTATAAGGACCAAACCAGGGTTTAGGGTTGTCCATTTGCTGCATCACTCAGTAGTTGTGGAATTGGACCTGTAATGGGCAAAGAATCCTGGACATAACTGTAAGGCATTGCACATGTTTGGGAAGATCTTCCAGGGATACATGCTTAATGCCCATATTGTCATATACCAGCTCTACATGGTGCAATATGTTCATAAGTGTGTTCAAAAGCTGAAGCCTTTGTTGGAGCCATTAGACCCTGGTCATGAAGACTTGTATCGTGCAGTGGAAGATGTGAAGGCATGCGAGAAACATCTTATCCAGTTTGCTTATGAGGCCTTCAATACTATGATCAGGATTTGGCAATATGAATAGGAATGAAAAAGATAGCGAGCGAGTTGTCTCTGAGAATGTACATGACCACCTGGTGGACATACTGTATGCAGGGAAGAACTTGTTTGGGGACAAGTGTAGGAAATGGTGTGTCTCATTATGGAGCATCAGTGTATTCTGATGATCATAGTGGGTTGGTCGCTCGGCAACAGCAGGTGACCAGCCCACTATGATCAGATGCAAGTACTTTGCTTACAAAAAGTCATACTTTCAAAAACATTCTTTCCATCCTTTCCTATGCCAGTGAGCTCCGCTAGCTTGGCCACAGCAGCTGCCTCCCGGAAGCATACAGAGGGAGAGACGGCAATTGAAAGCCCAGCCAGCAGTTCTAGCCTAAACCTGGGACTAGTTTTTGATGTCTGACGTCTGCTTCTAGCTGGAATGGGGGGGCGGCTAAGGCCACATCACCCAGGACATCCTCAGAATTGCAAAGTATAGTTATTGCTTATCCTTCTCTTGCCCTCCTTCTCAGTGGAGATCAGTTTTCAATTCTGACTCCTTGCATTCAGCCTAACTGCAACGGAAAGTGGCCTTCCTCCATCAGTGGGTAATCAAGTTGGTTCCCTCTCAGGAATGTGTCCAGGGGTTCTACGCTTGGTATTTCCTAATCCCCAAGAAGTCAGAGCGATTTTAGCCTATTTTGGATATGCCACAATGCAGCAAGTTGTTGGTTTGATACAGGTTCAAGATGAACTCCTCCCCAACAGTTCTTCTTTTATTAAACCGAGGTATTGGATAAGCGCACATCACGTTCATCCTTCTCATTGAAAGTTCTTCAGATTTGTGGCGAAAGAGTTATACTACCAACGCAGGGTTCTTCTGTTTGGACTGTCAGTAGTCCTGAGAGTCTTCACAAAATCTCTTGTGGTGGTATTTGCACAACTTCGTCAGCGGAGAGCCTGTGTGTTCCCTTACCTGGATGACTGGTTGTTGATGGGCCCGTCTCCAGCAGGAGTGTTTGAGTCCCTCAGCGCTGCTGCAATCCTTGGAGTTATTGGTCAACTCAAGTCCAGTTTGGTTCCTTCCCAAGGATTCAGTTCATTGGGGTCTATATAGATTCCCTTCAGGAGAAGACATGTCTTTCTGCTGAAAGGGCTGGCGTTTTGATGAGTCCTTCCTGCTTCAGTACTGGATGTCAGCAAGGGTGATTCTTGTGCTTCTAGGACACATGCAGGGTCTCCAGTGGGCTCTCAAAGGTTGGTGGAATCAGCTCTATCAACTGTTAACCTACTGAATCGCTAATGCCCCTGATGCTTGCGTCCCTTTGGTGGTAGCTGAAACTGAGGGTCCTACCAGTAGGCCTAGTCTATATGTTCTAGCAATTCACGTGACTATGTCCACATATGTTTTCACCAGGGAGTGGGGAGCACATGTTGGAGCTGCCTGGATTCAAGGGGTGTGGTCCCTTGTGAAATGCCATCTGCAGATAAGTCTGCTTGAATTGAGAAACATACCCTTATGCTGTAAGGCAGGGCATCCCAAACCTGTCCTGGGGACCCCACAGCCAGTCAGGTTTTCAGGATATCCACAATGAATATGCATGATATAAATTTGTATATACTGAGGCTTTATGGTATACAAATTTATATCATGCATATTCTGTGGATATTCTGAAACCTTATGTTTGCGTATCTAATATAGGGTTCTCAGTAGACAGCAGGCTGAATTAGCCGATTCCTTATACCCATCCACCTCCGTGGAGGGTTGACTAACTTCTAAAGTTTTAGCTCAGGGCTCAGGAAAAGGTATGTGTGCACAAGAACTGTGCATGCTCAGAAAGCCTTTTATTGAGCTCTGAGAGCTGAGGCAGTGGGGTTGCTGCCATCAGATATCATTCGTGCGTTCTGGCTGATTCAGACTACAGTCAACAGAGAATCCTGTTTGCCAGGTAAGCAAACTTTCTTATTTCATGATTGGTATACGCCTGCAGTAGATCTGTTTTACATAATCACTGAACAGAAAGTTCCTGAACGGGTGCCTTCTTCCTACATTGTCGACAAGGCTGCCTGTATGCTTATCCTCCAATTCCTTTGATGGGAAATCCCTACTAAAATTCAGAAGAGACTGGGGGACCATGATTGTCAGTCAGGATTCATTATTGACATCACTCAGAATCAGGGGAAGTTGTTATCCCAATTTCTCTCCCAGCCTGGATTCTGAGAGGGTGTCATTGGATTTTCCCGTAGATAAGCAGCATGAATTAGTCATGCTGTCTGGGAACGTCCTCCATGCTACTAGGTGGCAGAGACTCAAAGCTGAAAAACAGATCTTTGCCAGTGAGGAGCGCCTGCTTGCCTTATGCCGCACTACTCCAAATCACCTCAGTCCGTTTTCTTTCGCGTGACTGAGTGCGCGACGCTCTCTCTTCTCCTCAACGTTTAAAAAATAATAATAATAATAATTATATGTAGAAGAAATGTAAGGGGGACATCCTCTACGAGGGACAGGAATTCCATTCAACTAATATTCACAACATTTTAAAAGAAGATACAAACAGTTAAAAAAAAAAAAAAAAAGAAATCCTATGAAACTGTCCACTGGATGGCCCGCGCCATTTTTAAAGATGGCGCCGGCCGTCCAGTGCTCCTACCATGTGACAGGGGCCAGCCAATGGTACGGTTACCCTGTCACATGGTAAGGGCAAAGGGCCGTTGGCGCCATTTTTATTAGTGGCAGCCGACGGCCCGAGAGCAGGAGATCGCTCCCAGGGCCCACCAGGTAATTTTAAAACATTTTTGGGGGGGTCGGGAGGGCGGTGGAGGCTAAGGGAGTGGTTTTAAAGGGTCGGAGTGGGTTTTTTGTTTATCAGATCGGGCGCAGCTGATTAAAAACAAAACAAAACAAAAAAATCAGGCCGGACGAAAAAAAATGCACGATTTGAATCTGAACCGGAACTGAACCGATTCCGGTTCCAATTCACATCTCTAGTATTCCACACATTAAGAAAGGTGGAAAGAAGGCAAAACGATTACCGGCATGGTTAAAAGAGGAGGTGAAAGAAGCTATTTTAGCCAAAAGATCTTCATTCAAAAATTGGAAGAAGGATCCAAAAGAAGAAAATAGGATAATGCATAAACATTGGCAAGTTAAATGTAAGACATTGATAAGACAGGCTAAGAGAGAATTTGAAAAGAAGTTGGCCGTAGAGGCAAAAACTCACAGTAAAACCTTTTTTAAAATATATCCGAAGCAGAAAACCTGTGAGGGAGTCAGCTGGACTGTTAGATGATCGATGGGTTAAAGGGGCACTTAGAGAAGATAAGGCCATCGCGGAAAGATTAAATGATTTCTTTTCTTCGGTGTTTACTGAAGAGGATGTTGGGGAGGTATCCATACTGGAGAAGGTTTTCATGGGTAATGATTCAGATGGAGTGAACCAAATCACGGTGAACATAGAAGATGTGGTAGACCTGATTGACAAACTTAAGAGTAGTAAATCACCTGGACCAGATGGTATACACCACAGAGTTCTGAAGGAACTAGAAAATGAAATTTCAGACCTATTAGTAAAAATTTGTAACCTATTATTAAAATCATCAATTGTACCTGAAGACTGGAGGATAGCTAATGTAACCCCCATATTTAAAAAGGGCTCCAGGGGCGATCCGGGAAACTACAGACCGGTTAGCCTGATTTCAGTGCCAGGAAAAATAGTGGAAAGTGTTCTAAACATCAAAATCACAGAACATATAGAAAGACATGGTTTAATGGAACAAAGTCAGCATGGTTTTACCCAAGGCAAGTATTGCCTCATAAATCTACTTCACTTCTTTGAAGGCGTTAATAAACATGTGGATAAAGGTGAACCGGTAGATGTAGTGTACTTGGATTTTCAGAAGGCATTTGACAAAGTTCCTCATGAGAGGCTTCTAGGAAAAGTAAAAAGTCATGGGATAGGTGGCGATGTCCTTTCGAGGATTACAAACTTGCTAAAAGACAGGAAACAGAGTAGGATTAAATGGACAGTTTTCTCAGTGGAAGGGAGTGGGCAGTGAAGTGCCTCAGGGATCTGTATTGGGACCCTTATTTTTCAATATATTTATAAATGATCTGGAAAGAAATACGACGAGTGAGATAATCAAATTTGCAGATGATACAAAATTGTTCAGAGGAGTTAAATCACAAGCAGATTGTGATAAATTGCAGGAAGACCTTGTGAGACTGGAAAATTGGGCATCAAAATGGCAGATGAAATTTAATGTGGATAAGTGCAAGGTGATGCATAAAGGAAAAAATAACCCATGCTATAGTTACACGATGTTAGGTTCCATATTAGGTGCTACAACCCATGAAAGAGATCTAGGCGTCATAGTGGATAACATATTGAAATCGTCGGTACAGTGTGCTGCGGCAGTCAAAAAAGCAAACAATGTTGGGAATTATTAGAAAGGGAATGGTGAATAAAACGGAAAATGTCATAATGCCTCTGTATCGCTCCATGGTGAGACCGCACCTTGAATACTGTGTACAATTCTGGTCACCGCATCTCAAAAAAGATATAATTGCGATGGAGAAGGTACAGAGAAGGGCGACCAAAATGATAAGGGGAATGGAACAGCTCCCCTATGAGGAAAGACTAAAGAGGTTAGGACTTTTCAGCTTGGAGAAGAGGCGGCTGAGGGGGGATATGATAGAGGTGTTTAAAATCATGAGAGGTCTAGAATGGGTAGATGTGAATCAGTTATTTATTCTTTCGGATAATAAAAAGACTAGGGGGCACTCCATGAAGTTAGAATGTGGCACATTTAAAACGAATCGGAGAAAGTTCTTTTTTACTCAATGCACAATTAAACTCTGGAATTTGTTGCCAGAGGATGTGGTTAGTGTAGTTAGTATAGGTGTGTTTAAAAAAGGATTGGATAAGTTCTTGGAGGAGAGAAGTCCATTACCTGCTATTAATTAAGTTGACTTAGAAAATAGCCACTGCTATTACTAGCAACAGTAACATGGAATAGACTTAGTTTTTGGGTACTTGCTAGGTTCTTATGGCCTGGATTGGCCACTGTTGGAAACAGGATGCTGGGCTTGATGGACCCTTGGTCTGACCCAGTATGGCATGTTCTTATGTTCCCGGTGGCATACCTCTCGGTGCCTGCCGGTTTCCGACCGCGCGCCCGCCATTTTTTTTGGGTATGGCGACCGGGTTTAGAAAATGCCCTGAGTGTCCGAGGACCATGACCATCACGGACCCACATAGTGTTTCTGTTTTATGCTTAGGTCCCTGCACGATGTCCGTTGATGCCCCAGTTATGCACAAATGACCCCCAAAGGCCGGCGCGCTCGACTGGACAAGATGATGCACTTGTTTGCATCAAAACATTCTTTTTCCATCGACTCCAGTTGAAGTGGCACCGACCGGAGAGGGTCCGTTGACCTCGGAGACTCCTCGCCAGGAACATCATGGAGCGGGTGACCGTCTGTTACCAACACCCTTGAAGGCATCGGCATCATCGTCCTCTGTGCCGGAGAAGGACCGGACCGAGCACGGAGGGAAACATTGTCATCAGCACCGATGTGCGTCTCCGTCCGGTGCCGGCACCAATATCGCAGAGGCATCGACTACCATCGAGCCGCCTGTGAAGAGGGCCAGGGGAGAGGAGCTCCCAGTCTCCTCTGGACCCGGGACCTCGAGGTGTTCCCCACCGATATCAGTGCCGGGTACTGAGCCTCCACAGATCACTGTGGAGCCTCCAGTAACGCCTAGCCTGCCTCCTATCCCAAGCGCAGTGCTATCCATGCCAGCCTTCAGGGATGAATTGGACAAAATGGTTGAACAGGCAGTGCTGGATGTCCTTCGGGGCTTCCATTCGCCACTGGCGCCGGCCCCCATACTGGCACCGGAACCGGCGCCCTCGATGTTTGCACCGCTCCTTGAGCACCTAGACACGCTCATCGGTGCCCTGCCGATTCGGCCCGTGCCATCGGACACGCTGATATCGAGTGAACCATCGAGGCCTCCACAGGTCCCGATTCCCATACCGGGGTCCTCGGAGGAAGAAGAGGGGACTTCCTGCCCGATCCCCATATGGGATCCAGCATTGCTGGAGCCCGTTCGGGGGGCCATCGGGACTCTCTGTGCCCTCGATGCCGGCACTGCCTCCTTTGATGCCCATGCCGCATCCATTGATGCCACCTCAATATCCATCGATGCCTTCTCACCCTCTTGGCTCTGGCATCCTTCCTCACTCAGAAATACCGACGGGAGAAAAAGAAACTCCCTATGATCCATGGGAGGAAGCATCTTCTGACCATTCCTCACAAGCTTCTGAGGAGTTGCTCTCAGAGCCTTCACCCCTGGAAGAAAGGCATCGATCTCCTCCTGAAGACCTCTCCTTTGCCAGCTTTGTCAAGGAGATGTCTGAATCTATCCCATTTCTTTGATAACAGAGGAAGACGCTCGTCACAAGATGTTGGAGGTCTTACAGTTCATAGACGCTCCAAAAGAGGAAATGGCAATACCAAAGCATGAAGTTTTTCTTGATCTTTTGCACCGCTTATGGGACCATCCAGGTACCGTTCCTCCAGTAAACAGAAATACGTATGCTACATACCTGGTCCAGCAAGCCCCAGGATTTCAGAAAAGCCAATTGCCCCATCATTCCGTAGTGGTGGAATCAGCCCAAAAGAAGGCTAAAAGATCCCGTCCACACTCCTCTGCTCCTCCTGGTAAGGAACAGAAGGCACTGGATGCATTGGGGCACAGAGTCTTTCAAGGATCCATGTTAATAACACGAATATCTGCATTGCAATTATACATGACCCAATATAACAGAAATCTCTGGAAACAAGTCCAGGCATTTGCTGACACGCTACCTCAACAAATCAAGAAACCTTAGCTTCCATCCTACAAAAAAGTTTGGAAGCAGGTAAACATGAGGTGAGAGCTGCTTACGACTCTTGAGACAGCTTCTAGAGTCTCGGCAGTGGGCATCAGTGCTAGACACTGGGCCTGGCTCAAGGTCTCAGACCTATGCCCGGAGGTGCAGGACAAGCTTGCAGATCTCCCATTTACAGGAGAAAACCTATTTGGAGACAGAATTCAAGATGCAGTGGCCCAGTTAAAGGACCATCATGAAACCCTGCATCAGCTGTCCACTGTCACCTCCAAGGTACCCTTCGTAGCCCGCAGGGCCATACATAGGGACACCAGGAAGCAATCTTATAGACCACACAGGTATTCTCTTCCCGCGTCCCGTGCTCGACCTGCTCGGGCCCCTCAGATGGGACACGCACGACAAACAAGAACACCTAGAGCGCAAGCAGCTCCACAAGCTGGTCCTGCGACTGGATTTTGACTCCTTTCCAGAGAGCAGCAACCACTTCCCCCTGATTTCACAACCTAATTTACCAGTGGGAGGCTGCTATTGCCACTTCGTAACCAAGTGGCACCCGATTACAATGGACCAATGGGTACTGTCCATAGTAACCGTCTAAATATTTCAGTGGTACCCCTGGACTCCCCACCTAGTCCAGCGTGGAGCCGGGATGATCACACAGCCCTTCTTGAGTCAGAACTCACAACCCTTCTGTATACTAGGGCTGTAGAACTGGTCCCCTTGACTCAACAAGGGAAAGGTTCTCCTCTCGCTATTTCCTAATCCCAGAAAAGACCGGAGGCCTACGGCCTATTCTGGACCTCCGTTCCGTAAACATCTTTCTTCACAAAGAAAGATTCAGAATGGTGTCCCTCTGCACCATGCTTCCCCCCCCCCTCCCAATACAAGGGGATTGGCTCTGTTCTCTAGAACTTCAGGACGCTTATGCCCATATAGCCATCTTTCCCCCTCAACGCAAATGCCTGTGATTTGTAGTGGGTCACGGGCACTACCAATACAGAGTGCTACCATTCGGCCTGGTCTCGGCCCCCCAAGTGTTCACAAAGTGCCTGGCAGTCGTGGCTGCTCACTTACGCCGCAAGGGCATCCATGTCTTTCCATATCTTGACGACTGACTCATAAAAAGCCAGTCCAGGAAAGGAGCCAAAGGGTTCTTATCCAACGACCGCGCAACCAAGCTGTCCAACCTTGCCAGCTTTATCTGCAGTCGACAAACAGCCTCGGCTTGCCAAGCGTTCATATTACTTGGCCACATGGCATCAACAGTCCATGTCACCCCATTGGCACGCCTAGTCATGAGACTGACTCAGTGGACCCTAAAATCTCAATGGCACCAAGCCACTCAGCCACTTTCGTCCCTTGTCCACATAACCAACCGGCTTCGTCTGTCCCTTGCTTAGTGGACACACAAAGGCAACTTACAAACAGGTCTTCCCTTCAAGCAACTGGCTCCTCAGGTGACCTTGACCACGAACGCCTCCAACCTAGGTTGGGGAGCCTATGTCGAAGGCCTTCAAACCCAAGGGACTTGGACAAAAGCCGAAGTGACCTATCAAATCAACTTTCTAGAGCTTCAAGTGATGTGGTATGCCCTTTATGCATTCAAGGACTGCTTATCCAACAAGGTCGTCTTAATTCAAACAGACAACCAAGTAGCAATGTGGTACCTGAACAAACAGGGGGGCACGGGCTCTCATCTGCTCTGCCAAGAAGCGGCGCAGATTTGGGCATGGGCCCTGTCGCACTCAATTCTACTGTGAGCCACTTACCTAGCAGGCACACAGAATGCAGTAGTGGACCTCCTCAGCCAAAGTTTCCAGCCCCACGAGTGGTCTCTGGATTCCTCTGTTGCAGGTAGAATCTTCCACTGGTGGGGTTAGCTGGACATCGACCTCTTTGCATCCAGCCAGAACCGCAAAGTGGAACGATTCTGCTCCCTACACAGGGACCGAAAAGTACCAACCATGGATGCCTTCGCTCGCCCCTGGAATACCGGCCTCCTATATGCCTACCCTCCGATTCCGCTAATAAGCAAGACTCTCATGAAGCTACAACAGGACTGAGGCTTAATGATAGAGATGTTTAAAATTATGAGAGGTCTAGAATGGGTAGATGTGAATCGGTTATTTACTCTTTCGGATAGTAGAAAGACTAGGGGGCACTCCATGAAGTTAGCATGGGGCACATTTAAAACGAATCGGAGAAAGTTCTTTTTTACTCAAAGCACAATTGAACTCTGGAATTTGTTGCCAGAGGATGTGGTTAGTGCAGTTAGTATAGCTGTGTTTAAAAAAGGATTGGATAAGTTCTTGGAGGAGAAGTCCATTACCTGCTATTAAGTTCACTTAGAGAATAGCTACTGCCATTAGCAATGGTAACATGGAATAGACTTAGTTTTTGGGTACTTGCCAGGTTCTTATGGCCTGGATTGGCCACTGTTGGAAACAGGATGCTGGGCTTGATGGACCCTTGGTCTGACCCAGTATGGCATTTTCTTATGTTCATAACCCCGTATTGGCCATGCCAAGTTTGGTTTCCCATGCTTCTCGACCTCTGTCCAGGAACCCATTCGCCTAGGCATGGTGCCCAATCTCATAACACAGAATCACAGCAAGTTACGCTACCCGAACCTCCAGACCCCTATCCCTGACGGCTTGGATGTTGAAAGGTTGTTATCCCAGGACAAGCAGGATGATAGTCCTCACATATGGGTGATGTCACCAGACGGAGCCCTATCATGGAAAACTTTCTGTCAGTGATGATTAATAGTCTGGATACAGTTGTTTTTAATAGAAATAATGGTTTGGTTAACATTCGTTGAGAATTAAAGGATGCAATACGTATTCGGGTAGTTAAAGGTTCACTTCATAGTTTATAGCAATGGTTATGGATGTACTATTTTTAAATTACTCATTTTAATTTTAAAAAGAAGTATTAATGTCACTAACAACAGTAAACTAAAGATGAGCAATCGCCGTATGTTTGTATGTTGCACCCCCTACACATTCTAATATTTTTTCAAAGTAAAAGATACACTAATATTTTAATAGTTTGGATACTCGCTGAAGAGAGGTCACATTAGCTGTTCTGGGTCAGGCAGACATCCGAGTTTGCCTTCCAGGCAGCTAAACGTTTTCTCCAATCAGTCCTCAAGACAAAGATTCTTTAAGTTTGAAATAATTTATTGTACAGGTAAATTCTATTTACAATTGTTGCATCTCAAACGCAAGCCCCAGAGCAAAGATCTTTAGTAACTGGAGACAGGGTAGCAGGAGGGAGAAGGAGGTCTCTTGTATTGCAGCAGTTAGTTTATGGTAGAGGTAGGAAGCTTGAGGGATATGAGGCTGATTTAGTCTTCAGACGAAGGCAGTAAGAAAAACCCTATCATTTCACAGGGTTTTACAGAGCGCTGTTGGCTCAGAAGCAAGCATGGGCAAGACTGAACTCTCGTCGAGAGCTGCTAAAGGAAACGCCTCCACAAGCTGGGGGCAGGGGGGCAAGGTCCAGTGGCAGCGAGCCTAAGAACCATGTGACACAGGGGGAGCATGAAGGGCAGTCCCTTGAGCCTATAAGACATTTAGGAAGCCTCAAGTTAGATTGAGGGGCATTCAAGCTCTTCTGAAGGTGAGAGAAATTGGAGGGGGGAGGGAGCTTCTCTTAAAGGCAAAGGCTCACAGACTTTTATCATGGGTTACAAAAAGTGTTTCAGTATTAAGAATCCTCAGAAAGGAGGACTGCACTAAACACAGGTAAACTACAATATGTATAGATACAAACATGTACCCAATCCTGGGGACAGAACATTAGCGATATCACAATTCTGCAGTAGACAGCATTGGTGCTCAGTATTTTTTAACCTTGGTACTTCTGCTAAATGATTTCATATTTTTTCAAATTTTACTGTTTCATAATTCACTTCTGTTGCTTTTTTATACTTTCACTTCCGTTTTACTTTTGGATTCCCTAAAGCGTTACTTATGGTATACCATGTTTATTTTTAGAAAACTATATAAAAGAGGGTTGCACTGCACGGCACGAAGTTTAAAGGGACATTTCCTGTTGTGCGACGTGGAGATGCCGACTTCCACGAATAAGTGTGGTTTCAGTAATATAGAATAAATGCATTATTATCTATTTGCCTCTTGTATTTACTTTTAACCTCTAGTAGGATGCTATTTTACAATATAGTGATAGAAATTATTTTTGAAATGTTCACTGGGTAAATATGTTCGGCGCCTCATATGTTTAATATGCGATCGCGATCCAAGCAATGGAAGGCCCTGTGCACTGCTGAATATTGGAATTTTTGATCCTTCATTCTTAATACTAGCAACAGTGTGCTTTATAAAAATGTACATGAATGACTTTTTTGAGGCTTGGGGATGGCAATATACGTTTTCAAAACCTTAGGGTATTTGGGCATCTTATAACTCACCAGGAACTGAAAATATTGTAAAGCACAACGCATGGACACTATGGGGTAGATTTTCAGAGCCCTGCTCGCCTAAATCCGCCCAAAACCGGGCGGATTTAGGCGAGCAGGGCCCTGCGCGCCGGGAAGCCTATTTTACATAGGCCTCCCAGCGCGCGCAGAGCCCCGGGACTCGCGTAAGTCCCGGGGTTCTCGGAGGGGGGCGTTCCGGGGGCGTGTCGGCAGCGTTTTGGGGGCGGGTACGGGGCGTGGCTACGGCCCGGGGGCGTGGCCGCGCCCTCCGTACCCGCCCCCAGGTCGCGGCCCGGCGCGCAGCAGGCCCGCTGGCGCGCGGGGATTTACGTCTCCCTCCGGGAGGCGTAAATCCCCCGACAAAGGTAAGGGGGGGGGGTGTAGACAGGGCCGGGCGGGTGGGTTAGGTAGGGGAAGGGAGGGGAAGGTGAGGGGAGGGCAAAGGAAAGTTCCCTCCAAGGCCGCTCCGATTTCGGAGCGGCCTTGGAGGGAACGGGGGGAGGCAGCGCGGCTCGGCGCGCGCAGGCTATACAAAATCGATAGCCTTGCGCGCGCCGATCCAGGATTTTAGTGGATACGCGCGGCTCCGCGCGTATCTACTAAAATCCAGCGTACTTTTGCTTGAGTCTGATGCGCAAGCAAAAGTAGGCTGATCGCGCTTCTTTTAAAATCTACCCCTATAAGCACATTATTTATTTATTTTTTATTTATTTAAGGTTTTTCTATACCGGCATTCATGAAAGCATTCACATCATGCCGGTTTACATGAAACAGGGGTGTGAAGAAACAACCAAGAACATAAATAAACGTGAAGAAGAGATGCAGTTACAATTAACAGGGGCTGATAACTGGGAGGGGGAAAATAGAAAGAGAAAAAGGAGGTTAATTATATACAATAGTACAGTATATATACACAATCCGAAATATACAGTTGCTGAGTGGAGTCTTTAATGGTGGGCGTGTTAAGTGGAGTTCGGGAAGGCTTAAATACTTACTTAATCATTAAAATGATTAAGTAAGTATTTATACTCTGTTAACATCATTGGCACTGTTGACACCATATTTCCATTTATACCTATTGCAATTATCTAAGGACAAAGATTGGAACATTGTACCGCTTTAAGAAAAAAAAGAGTACACGGTGTAATCAAAGAGATGCCCCTGAGAAAATGTGTTTGATCCTCGCAGGAATAGTATTGTGTAATGTTCAGCTGTCATCTACTCACACAAGTCCAGAACCCACTGTTGTAGATAACACATATGCTTAAGCACCTTTATATGTGTGTATTTCTGTTGATTTTAATTAACTTTGTGTTTTTGTTATGTATTTAATTTATATAAGTCTCTTATTTGATGCTAGTTTAAAACCTAGTATGTGGCTATTAATTCATTGATAGTGATTTTTGGTGTCTGTCTTTTACTTTATCGAAATAGTTTTATTTTTCTTTACTTTTCATCTGTGAACAGTGCAAGATTAATCTGACAATAAGATACCTTCTCTGAGACTTTTTTTTTCTTTCTGAAAATTAGTTTTACTAAAGCAGTTCTATTCTAAAAATTGTTATATCTTAATAAATTCACATAGTTACCAGATGGTGGCAGACCTGATTCTTTGTAGAAAGTGAATAAAGCAGTGTGGTTGCTGTATTAGTCCACTTGAATGCATGGAAATAAATGCCAGCAAACAAACAATTCATAGAAGATGATACCTTTTTATGGTACTAATTTAACACCTGAAAGCTAGCCAAGAAATGTATTACACTCCAGCCCGGACCGTGCATCAACTATCTTATAATCAGGATACTAAAAGATAAATGTAGAACAATCCAGAATTTGAAGTTAAAGTAACCAAATGCTTTGCAACTGACACAAAAGGACTTAACAGATACTTTTTTTTTTAACTGCAGCTTTCTGCACCTTCTTATCACTCTAACATACCAAACCCCCAACTCCTTTCCCTTTCACATTACCATTGTATTGTATTCTGTGAGTTGCTAATATTTTCCTACAATGTCATCTTTTGCTCTGCTCTGTCTTGTTCATTCTATTTGGACCTTAGGAAGGAAGTAATATAATCTGAAAGCCAATCAAGAAATACAGTATATAGGGTTAGTCCTGTATATATTTTTTTGTTTGAGGAGGAGTCTGGGGACTGCAGATCTAATGTAACCTTTGTGGGGAGCAAATTAATGGAATTGCTGCTAAACAGACGGTAGCGAATTATGGTTTTACTAGAAGTAAATCTTGTCAGACAAATCTGATCAATTTCTTTTCTTGGCTGACTAGAGAGTTGGATCAAGGGAGAGCACCAGATGTAATGCATTTAAATTTCAGTAAGGTGTTTGACATCTGCACAGGAGACTTATAAATAAATTAGGGCTTATACCAAGGGTGCTCAGAGTGACTGAGTGGGTTAGAAACTGGCTGAATAGGAGGCAAAAAAGGGTAGTGTTAAATGGAGTTTACTTTGAGGAGGGGGACATTACTAGCAGTATGCCTCAGGGATTGGTCCTTGGACTGGTTCTTTTCAACATTTTCGTGAGCGATGACATAGTGGAAGGATTGTCGGGAAAGTTGGGTTTTTTTTTTCTTTTTGTGGATGACATCAAAATCTGCAATAAGTTAGACAGCTAAGAAGTTGAGGAAAACATGATGAGGGATCTATAAAAGCTCAAGGAATGGTCTAAGGTCTGGCAGCTAAAATTTAATGTAAAAAAATGCAGAGTAATATATTTAGGATGCAAAAAATGAAGGGAGAGGTACAGTATTGGAGATTAAATTATTCCAAGCACAAAAGAAGAACAGGATCTAGGGGTGATCATATTGATGATCTTAAGGCGGCCAAATTGGTGGATAAAGCTATAGCAAAATGCTTGATTACATAGGGAGAGACATGTTCAGCAGAAAAAGGAAGGTGAGGTATTGCCCATGTATACGTCCCTGGTGAGACCTCATTTACAATACTGTGTACGATTCTGGACACTTTCAAAAAGATACAAACCGGTTGGACATGGTCCAGAGAGTGGCTACTAAAATGGCCAGTAGTCTTTGTTCTAAACCATATGGGGACAGTCTTAAAGATCTTAAACATGTATACCTTAGAGGAAAGGCAAGATATTTATTTATCTCAAAGGTGTCCATGCACAGGAGATGAACCTCTTTACTAAGGAAAGGAGACTCTAGAATTGAAGGGTCATGTGGTGAGGGTGAAAGGGGTAGACTCAGGAGTAATTTTAGGAAATGTTTTGATATAGAGAAGTAGTGGTGTCTCCGCCACCTCTATTGGGAGAATAGAGGTGGCGGAGACAAAAATGGTATCTCAATTCAAGACTGCATGAGATAAATATAAGGGATCTCTGAGGGTGTGATGGGAATTATAAAGCTAAATTAGTTGGGAAGATGGGCAGACTAGATTGGCCATGCAGTCTTTTTCTGTCTTCATATTTCTGTTTCTGTGTTTCAAAATGGGACAACCCTCAAGGGGGACTCAAAAGAGCTAGTTATGAATAAAGTATACCCTCTGCCCCTAGAAGAGAGACTCCATCTCCTCAGGATTCCCAATGTAGATACGCTTGTTTCGGCAATAACACAAAAGATCTCTGTAGAGAGAGGAAATAGATCCTCAGGATAGGAAGATAGCGTCCGTTCTAAAACAGACTTTTTCTGCAAACTCTATGGCTTTGCAGGCATCTATCTGTAGATGTTATATGGGCTGGGACGTTTTGGCACTGGATCCAACAACTCCTAAAGAGTACTGAAATAGCCTTACTGGAGTTGGTCTTAGCATTTTTGGCAGATGCTATTTTTGATTTGATCAAGTTGTTCTCTTGTGCATTGTTCTCTGGGGTGGCAGCTTTTTTGGCTGCACAACTAGGTGGCAGATTTGGCTTCTAAAGTGCACCTTTTCAAGTTCCCTTTAAAGGGTGTTTATTCTTTGGAGAAGACTTGGAAAAGTTGGTCAGAGATTTGGGGGAGAGAAAACTCCAAAGATTCTTGGGAAATAGGACCCAGCTGGAGGCACAGAGGTCTGGACTCCAGTGCCTCTGAGACCTGCACAGATTTAAGACAGCCAGGTGATTTCCTCCCCTCCCCCCCCCCATGCACCCCTTAAATTAATGACTTATCCCTTTTTGGGGCCAGAAGAGCTAAAGCAGAGTCCCCAGCAGCAGCAAAAGGAAGCCACCCAATCTAGTGATATACAGCGGGCCCTCTGATGATAGTGTCAGTGGGTGGCCACCTCTTACAGTAGCATTGAGTAGACCTAAATTATATCAGACCCAATGGGTACTGGACATCTTTCGAAGCAGATAAGCACTGGAATGCATGAGGCCAGTTCTAAAGATCTTTATTGTTTCCCTGTGTACTTTGCAAATCAAAAGACATGCAGTAAAAGATGCCTGGAAGTGCTGTAGCCTTTCAAGGGTTATAGTACCAGTACTCCCTCAGGAAAAGGGTCAAGGTGCCTTTTTGATATATTTTGTGGTACCAAATAGGATGGTTCTTTTCATCCTATTCTGGACTTAAAAGGGGTCAACAGACTCTTCCACATCCCACTTCTGAATGGAAACTTTCCATTTGGTCACTGCAGTGGTAAGAAATGAAGGACACCTAGTCTCTCTCGACCTCGCAGAGATGTATTTTCATTTTCCCATTTGAGAGTCTTATCAGAACTTGCTACAGTTGGTGTATGAAACCTTCCAACCTATAGAAGAGAATAATCCTGGAGTCTCTCAAATGAATCATGGTAACCATGGATGCGAGTTTATAGGAATTGGAAGTTCATTGTCAGGGCCAGCTAACACAAAGGTACTGGACAGTGGAAGAAGCATCATGGTCCATAAACTGGCTAGAGAAGGGTCCTTAGGCTGGTGCTGCAATACTTTCTCCCCCTGATAAAAGGGATGTTAAGAACATAAGAAAATGCCATACTGGGTCAGACCAAGGGTCCATCAAGCCCAGCATCCTGTTTCCAACAGTGGCCAATCCAGGCCATAAGAACCTGGCAAGTACCCAAAAACTAAGTCTATCCCATGTAACCACTGCTAATGGCAGTGGCTATTCTTTAAGTGAACTTAATAGCAGGTAATGGACTTCTCCTCCAAGAACTTATCCAATCCTTTTTTAAACACAGCTATACTAACTGCACTAACCACATCCTCCGGCAACAAATTCCAGAGTTTAATTGTGCGTTGAGTAAAAAAGAACTTTCTCCGATTAGTTTTAAATGTGCCCCATGCTAACTTCATGGAGTGCCCCCTAGTCTTTCTACTATCCGAAAGAGTAAATAACCGATTCACATCTACCCATTCTAGACCTCTCATGATTTTAAACACCTCTATCATATCCCCCCTCAGTCGCCTTTTCTCCAAGCTGAAAAGTCCTAACCTCTTTAGTCTTTCCTCGTAGGGGAGTTGTTCCATTCCCCTTATCATTTTGGTAGCCCTTCTCTGTACCTTCTCCATCGCAATTATATCTTTTTTGAGATGCGGCGACCAGAATTGTACACAGTATTCAAGGTGCGGTCTCACCATGGAGCGATACAGAGGCATTGTGACATTTTCCGTTTTATTCACCATTCCCTTTCTAATAATTCCCAACATTCTGTTTGCTTTTTTGACTGCCGCAGCACACTGTACCGGCGATTTCAATGTGTTATCCACTATGACACCTAGATCTCTTTCTTGGGTTGTAGCACCTAATATGGAACCCAACATTGTGTAATTATAGCATGGGTTATTTTTCCCTATATGCATCACCTTGCACTTATCCACATTAAATTTCATCTGCCATTTGGATGCCCAATTTTCCAGTCTCACAAGGTCTTCCTGCAATTTATCACAATCTGCTTGTGATTTAACTACTCTGAACAATTTTGTGTCATCTGCAAATTTGATTATCTCACTCGTCGTATTTCTTTCCAGATCATTTATAAATATATTGAAAAGTAAGGGTCCCAATACAGATCCCTGAGGCACTCCACTGTCCACTCCCTTCCACTGAGAAAATTGCCCATTGAATCCTACTCTCTGTTTCCTGTCTTTTAGCCAGTTTGCAATCCACGAAAGGACATCGCCACCTATCCCATGACTTTTTACTTTTCCTAGAAGCCTCTCATGAGGAACTTTGTCAAACACCTTCTGAAAATCCAAGTATACTATATCTACCGGTTCACCTTTATCCACATGTTTATTAACTCCTTCAAAAAAGTGAAGCAGATTTGTGAGGCAAGACTTGCCCTGGGTAAAGCTATGCTGACTTTGTTCCATTAAACCATGTCTTTCTATATGTTCTGTGATTTTGATGTTTAGAACACTTTCCACTATTTTTCCTGGCACTGAAGTCAGGCTAACCGGTCTGTAGTTTCCCGGATCGCCCCTGGAGCCCTTTTTTTAAATATTGGGGTTACATTTGCTATCCTCCAGTCTTCAGGTACAATGGATGATTTTAATGATAAGTTACACATTTTTACTAATAGGTCTGAAATTTCATTTTTTAGTTCCTTCAGAACTCTGGGGTGTATACCATCCGGTCCAGATGATTTACTACTCTTCAGTTTGTCAATCAGGCCTACCACATCTTCTAGGTTCACCGTGATTTGATTCAGTCCATCTGAATCATTACCCATGAAAACCTTCTCCATTACGGGTACCTCCCCAACATCCTATTCAGTAAACACCGAAGCAAAGAAATCATTGAATCTTTCCGCGATGGCCTTATCTTTTCTAAGTGCCCCTTATCCCCTCGATCATCTAACGGTCCAACTGACTCCCTCACAGGCTTTCTGCTTTGGATATATTTAAAAAAGTTTTTACTGTGAGTTTTTGCCTCTACAGCCAACTTCTTTTCAAATTCTCTCTTAGCCTGTCTTATCAATGTCTTACATTTAACTTGCCAATGTTTATGCTTTATCCTATTTTCTTCTTTTGGATCCTTCTTCCAATTTTTGAATGAAGATCTTTTGGCTAAAATAGCTTCTTTCACCTCCCCTTTTAACCATGCCGGTAATCGTTTTGCCTTCTTTCCACCTTTCTTAATGTGTGGAATACATCTGGACTGTGCTTCTAGAATGGTATTTTTAACAATGACCACGCCTCTTGGACATTTTTTACTTTTGTAGCTGCTCCTTTCAGTTTTTTCTAACAATTTTTCTCATTTTATCAAAGTTTCCCTTTTGAAAGTTTAGCATGAGAGCCTTGGATTTGCACACTGTTCCTTTTCCAGTCATTAAATCAAATTTGATCATATTATGATCACTATTGCCAAGTGGCCCCACCACCGTTACCTCTCTCACCAAGTCCTGTGCTCCACTGAGAATTAGATCTAAAATTGCTCCCTCTCTCATCGGTTCCTGAACCAATTGCTCCATAAAGCTATCATATATTCCATTCAGGAACATTATCTCTCTAGCGTGACCCGATGATACATTTACCCAGTCTATATTGGGGATAATTGAAGTCTCCCATTATTACTGCACTACCAATTTGGTTAGCTTCCCTAATTTCTCTTAGCATTTCACTGTCCATCTCACCATCTTGACCAGGTGGACGGTAGTATACCCCTATCACTATAGTCTTCCCTGACACACAAGGGATTTCTACCCATAAAGATTCAATTTTGTATTTAGTCTCATGCAGGATGTTTATCCTGTTGGACTCTATGCCATCCCGGACATAAAGTGCCACACCTCCTCCCGAGTGCTCCTCTCTGTCATTGCGATATAATTTGTACCCTGGTATAGCACTGTCCCATTGGTTATCCTCTTTCCACCATGTCTCACCATGTCTCTGAGATGCCAATCAAGTCTATGTCATCATTTACTGCTATACATTGACAGGATCATGTCAACCAATGCCAAGACAGTGGTATATGTGAACAAGTAAGGAGGCACCCGCAATCCTACAGTGGTGTTTGAAATGGCTCAGCTGTGCCAGTGAGCAGAAGAGAACTTCTCATCATCCTACAAAGTAGGAAGGAGAACCGCCAAGCTGACGTCCTCAGCAGAAACAGACTAAACCCAGGAGAGTGGAATTTGAGCTGAGAGGCCTTTCAAATAATAGTGAATCAATGGGGCTTACCAGGAGCCTGATTTGATAGCTATTCAATCAAACACCAAAACAGACATATTCCTGAGCCACTTAGTGGAGAGAGGCTCCAGCTGAACAGATGTCCTGTGTCCATGGCAAGCACACGGTCTACTCTTGTCTTGCTGCCCTGGCTCCTTGTAGGCAAGGTGATAAAGAGGATAGAGGACGATCCTTCAGTGGTTATTTTGGTGGCACTGGATTGCCCAAGGAAGCCTTGGTACACAGGCCTAACAGGCTGTTGAGCAGGAAGCCTCCTAGTTTGCCTAAGGAACATGGTGTGCTGTGTCAAGGGTCGGATACAATGGAAGGACCCATCTGCATTCTTTTATACAGAACCAGAGGAGGAGGAAAGATCAGAAGGGAAAGTACTCAAGAAGAGTCTGTAGGTGAATGAAAGCAGGGAAGAAGGGAAGATGCTTTGGAAGGGTCCATGGTGGAGATAGAAAGTAGTACTCATGAAGGGGGGCCATAAGGGGAGGGCAGAAAGGAGAACAGAGTTTACATCAGAAACCATTCCTTATTTAATATTAAGTTGTATACAGTACAAATGATTTTGGAGTGCATACTATTATTTATTACATTAATCAGTTTTCCATATGGCATTTAACTCTATGTAAAAATCAAGATATGCAAGTGGGGGTCTGCAGAACAGGGCTTCGTACAGATTGTGTCCAGATGGGGAAACCCCTGCTGGGACCTGATGGCAACCTACTGAAATGCCAAGGCAACAGATTTCTTCTGCTGACGATGGGAGAGAGCCTCAAAAGGGATACATGCTCTGACCCAACCTTGGCGATCAATTGAGCTTTTCCTCTTGTTCCCTCCCTTTCCCATGATAAGGTGGGTTCTCCAAAAGATCACGACCCACCTTGGGCAGATCATGTTGGTAGCTCCATATTGGGCCAGATGCTGCTGATATGCGAATCTGATCAGATTAAAGGAAAGGAACCACTGAGGCTTGCTTTGGACAAGGGGCTTCTTCAACATGGAATGGTGACAAAATTGGTGCCAGATGCTCCATTATCTTCTGGCCTGGTAATTGAAAGGAAGAGATTGAGAAAGAATGGCTGTTTGGAAGTGTTAATCTGGACGATGCTGAAAGTAAGGAAGATATTTCACTGCCATATTTTGTCTTTGTTTTTAATGAAGTGACTGCATACGTTTTTGTATTTATTTTTTTTTTGTATTTTCTCTTTATTGAATTTTCAAATTATTACAAAGCATTTCATCTTTGCACAGAAATACAGAAATAAATTTATATATAATAATAAATCAAATTCATATAATAAGAAATATCTCCTTTATTTAGCCCACTAATCTTTTAATTAAAGGGGGAGGACAACAAATGGAAGCCAATTTTACTCAAAGAAAAAAGCCATCAAAGAAAATTGCCATTAACTTGCTCTATTTCAATCCCTTAACTTTATTGCTAAGATATTGGACTAACTATTGGTGATGATACTCTCAACAACCGATTCTGGGAGTCAATCCATGCCTTTAGATGTTCAGGGGTTAAAAATATATAGGTATTGTTGTTAAATTTCACCACACATCTGCATGGATACTTGAGTTGGTATGTAGCACTCAGCACCCTTGTCTCTTGCCTGAGTGCTAGGAAACCCCTCCTTCTCTCTTGCGTGACTTTGTGCAGGTTTTTCCAGATCTTGCAAAATTGGCCCAAAAATTGAGTGCCCATGTTTTAAAAGTAACTCCTCATAATAAGACCCATGTCTTTTTCATATATTAAAGAAATAAGCAAGGTGGCCCTTTCCACAATTTCCAATCCTGATGATTCTAAATAGTCTGTCAGATTCTCCAGGTCTATGGGGTTTTGATTTCCAGTACTCCTTGATCGTGTAAAAGGCAAAAAATACATCTTATTAAATGCTGGAATATCTTCTGATGAAATGTGAAGAATTTCAGTCAAGTACTTATGTAATGTTACCCTAGGTAACTCTCCCATTACCTTGGGGAAATTCAATAGCCTCAAGTTTAGTCATCTTAAACGATTTTCCAAAAGTTCAGTTCTTTTGCTCAAAACAGTACAATCTTGAATTGTAGCTGTTTGAACTTTCTGGATAGCTTTCAACTGGGTTTCTATTTGCTGTATTTTCTCCCCTTGTTCAGACGGTCTTAAATTATGGTCTTGGGTCACCATCTTAAGACGTGTAGCAATTTGAGTAACTTGAACCATTGTTCCATGAGTCACTAAATTTTGCTGAGCCATAAGCTCCCAGAGTGTATCCAAAGTGACTACAGGCGGTTTAGCCGGCATAGCAATCTCCTGATGTGTTCCATCGCTTGAGAAAAGCTTTATAGCATTTATATTAGAAGAAAAATCCAACCTTGGAGTTGCAATGCCTCCCGGCACTGATGTTTCTCCTCCCAATGCTTCACTCGCCTCTGCTCCCTCCAAGGGTCCCGTTGAGCTCCGTAGTCTCGCGGGATCCAGTGCAGTTTCTAACGGGAGCGTCGAGGAAATTGCCTGCGGTGATTTTAGCATCGGAGGGCTCAGCGTTATCTCCCCAGACGAAACGGCTGCTTCCTTGTCGTTTTCACCAGCGGAGGCTGGCTTCTCCTGAATCAGATTGAATTGGGCACATTCGGTAAGAGTCTTTTGTCCCTGAAGGGAGAGAGGGTACCGAGGGAAAAACCCTCATTCTCCCTTTTCTTTTTGGTGGCATCGAATCGGGGAAAAAAAATTATCTGTTAGCAAACAGAGTAAGAAATAGAATCGGGAACTCCGAAATGTGCTACGATAAGTTTTTTTTATTGTATTATTGATATTTTAAATTATGTATGTATTTTGTTCCCTGCCCTGAACGTAGGAAGAGCGAGCAATAAATATTTTAAATAAATAAATAAATCTTTAGGGCTTGGTGCTGTAGCAAGGGTCTAACTCCGTTCAGAACCCAATTGTCTTCAATCCTGGAATTTCTGCAGGTTGGTTTGGAGAAGGATTTAGCGCTAAACTCTTTAAAGACACAAATGGCAGCCCTGTGCTGCTACAGGGGGGCAGGTTGGGGATGGTCGCTTGGTTTTGCACCTGGATGTAGCTCGTTTTTCTCCTCATGAATTTCAGGCAATTCGGTAAGTTTCTTTTCGCTTCTGTCCTCCCGCTTGGCGGCAGTGCCTTGGTGCCTGCTGGTGTTGGCTGCTCGCCATCACTATCTCTTGTTTTTCCCTCTTCTTTTCGCCATCAATCATGGCCTCATCAGGTTTTTGTCAGTGTCCCCAGTGTCAGAGGACCATGTCCATCACGGACCCCCATGAGGAGAGGGTCCTTTGCCTAGGGGCATCGCATGACGTCCAGAGTTGCTGCCTCTGTGCTCAGATGACCTCCAAAGGACATCATGCTCAACTTGACAAGATGGAGAAGCCCTTTTGGTCAAGGAAGTCTGAGCCATCAACATTGGCATCTGCACCAAAGGACACTGAGCCCTTGACATTGGCAGGGCCTTCGGTTCCTTCAGTTCCATTGGCGAATAGGGGCACTGGGGACCGTCCTTTGTCAGTCTCTTCCAGGTCGAGGACGTTGGGTTCATCGTCAACAGGCTATCAAATTTGAAAAGCATCAGCTGGCACCAGTCGATACTGGTCAAATTCGCTTTCTGGAAGACCAGGTGCTCTTGGACCCACGCCTCGGTGCCCTTGGGGGGAAGGATCATAGAGCAATGAACGTTCTTGGGAGAAAAGTATTCCAGGTGGCCATGTGCATTGCCTCTTACCAGTTCTACATAAGCCAATTCTCACGCAATCTCTGGAAGCAGGTGCAGGAGCTTGCCAAGCGGCTGCCTCAACAGTAGCAATACCCTTTCCTATCATTGGTGCACCAGGGCCTGGAGTGTGGAAAACACGAAGTTCATTAAACCTATGATGTTTTCAACTCAGCAGTGAGGATGTCTGTGGTGGAAATTGGTGCCCGTAGAATGGCATGGCTGCAGGCCTCAGATCTCCATCCAGAGGTAAAAAAAAGACTTGTGGACTTGCCGTGTATAGGAGAGAATCTCTTCAGAGATAAGGTGCAGTGGCCCAGTTACGGGATCACCATGAGACCCTCCAACAACTCTCTGCCACCACTTTGGGCCTGCCTACCTCAGCCAGGAGGTTTGCGAGGCAGGGTCAGAAGAAGTCTTTTTATCACCAGAGGAAGTACTATCCTCCAGCCCCTTGCTGCTGTTCAGAGGGTGAGCTCCAGTGACTGTCCCTGGCAACAGAGAGCTCCAAAGCCCGACCTGGCTCCCCAGCTAAACCTGGGGTTGGGGTTTTGATTGGATTGAAAGGAGCATGAGCCAGCCACCTGTACCTGCGGTGCAGGCTACAGTTCTTCGCAAACCATTGGCCCAGTATAACCTCAGACCAGTGGGTTCTATCCATCGTCCGCCAAGAGTACCAATTGAACTTGGGTGTCCCAACAAATTGTTCTCCGTGCCCATTTTGGGGGCCTATAGCACATCAGGACATACTTCTAAGAGAGCTCTCCACCCTCTTAATGGCCAGAGCGGTTGAGCCCATTCCACCAGAGCAAAGAGGGCAGGGATTCTACTCCTAGTACTTCCTGATCACAAAGAGAACAGAGGGACTCCATCCCATCCTAGACCTGAGGGCTTTGAACACGTTCCTAAAAAAAAGAAAAATTCAAGATTGTTTTGCTAGGCACACTAATTCCTCTCCTGCAAAAATGGGACTGGCTATGCTCCCTTGATTTAAAGGATACATCGAGATCTTCCTCAGTCAAAGGAAGTATCTCAGATTTGTAGTGGGAAAACAACACTTCCAGTACAGGGTGTTGCTGTTCAGACTAGCATCGGCCCCACGTGTCTTTACAAAATGTCTGGCCATGGTGGGGACGCACCACCGCAGACTGGGAGCGCATGTTTTCCTTACCTGGACAATTGTCTAGTCAAGAGCACGTCTTAGGCTGGGGCCACTTGATCCATGCACATATCGATCTGGGTGTTGGCGTTTCTAGGGTTCATCATCAACTACCCAAAGTCCCATCTCAGCCCCTCACTTCAATTGGACTTTATCAGAGCCCTGCTAGACAACTCAGGCAAAAGCCTTCCTACCGTGAACCAGGGCGATCACCTTAGTGTCCATAGCGGAGGGGATTCAACAGAGCCAGCAGGTGTCAGCTCGGCAAATTTTGAGGCTGTTGGGCCATATGGCCGCAGGTGTGCATATTACTCCCTTGACAGATTTGCACATGCTCAGAGCCCACTGGACCTTGAGGTCGCAGTGGCACCAGGCCACGCGTAGCCTCCAGTCACTCTGTCTCTCCAGGACTCTTTGCCCTGGTGGCAGGTGCTCTCGAATTTGGAATGGGGAATATCCTTCCAAAATCTCCCCACCCAAATTGTTCTTACCACAGATGCATTCACCTTGGGATGGAAAGCTCATCTAGAGGGGCTCTGCACCCAGGGCCTGTGGTCTGCCTAGGAAGCAAAGTGTCAGATCAGCTTCCTGGAGCTCTGGGCGATCAGGTATGCGCTATGGGCTTTCAGAGATTGGCTATCCTTCAAAATCATTCTGATCCAGACAGACAACCAAGTTGCGATGTGGTATGTCAACAGGTAGGGAGGCATGGGATCGTACCTCCTGTGTAGGGAAGCAGTCCATATTTGGACCTTGGATCTGTCCCATGGGATGGTTCTCAGGGCCACATACTTGGCTGGAACGCAGAACATGATAGCTGACAGACTGAGTCATGCCATGAAGTTAGCATGTGGCACATTTAAAACTAATCGGAGAAAGTTCTTTTTCACTCAACACACAATTAAACTCTGGAATTTGTTGCCAGAGGATGTGGTTAGTGCAGTTAGTGTAGCTGTGTTTAAAAAAGGATTGGATAAGTTCTTGGAGGAGAAGTCCATTACCTGTTATTAATTAAGTTGATTAAGAAGATAGCCACTGCTATTACTAGCAACAGTAACATAGAATAGACTTAGTTTTTGGGTACTTGCCAGGCTCATATGGCCTGGATTGGCCACTGTTGGAAACAGGATGCTGGGCTTGATGGACCCTTGTTCTGACCCAGTATGCCTTCAGACCTTCTTATGCCTTCAGACCCCATGAGTGGACTCTGGACGAGCGGGTAGCGAATTGGATGTTCCACCTCTGGGGGAACCAGGTGGTGGACTTGTTCACATCCCCCTGCATCAGGAAGGTAGCCCATTTCTGCTCCCTGTACAGGTCAGACCGGAATCTTCCTCTGACACCTTTGCCCGCCATTGGGGCAAGGGTCTTTTGTACATGTATCCTCTGATTCCTCTGGTGACGAAGACTTTCTTGAAGCTTTGAGGGGATCGAGGGACTATGATCCTCATAGCCCCTCATTTGCTGAGATCTGGTTTCTGCTTCTCCGGGAGTTGTGCATCCGGAAACTGATCAGTCTGGGGATTTTCCCAGATCTCATGACACAAGATCGGGACAGACTGCGACATCCCAACCTCCAGGCCCTGTCGCTCACGGCTTGGATGTTGAGAGGTTAATTCTGCAACCCCTCAATCTTTCTGAGGATGTCTCTCGGGTCCTGGTAGCTTCTGTAAAGCCTTCAACTAGTAAGTCCTATGGACTGAAGTGGAGGAGGTTTTCCGTGTGGTGTGAGCAAAAGGCCCTAGATCTGTTCTTCTGCCCCACACAAAAACTGCTTGACTACCTCCTACATCTGTTGGAGGCTGGTAATAAAGACCAACTCTGTTAGAGTTCATCTTAGTGCAATTGGCGCATACTACCAAGGTGTAGATGGTATGCCCATATCTGTTTTGTCTATAGTTGTACGCTTCGTGCGGGGCCTGCTTCAATTGAAGCCTCCCACTGTGTCTTGGGACATCAATGTGGTGCTAGCTCAACTGATAAAAGCTCCTTTTGAGCCACTGCACACCTGTGAGCTGAAGTACCTGACCTGGAAGGTCATATTTTTGATGGCGATCACTTCAGCAATCGGGGTCCGCGAGCTCTAGGCCATTCCTTCCCCGCTTCACTAAATTGGGCCAAGCAAGCAGGGGTACATTCGGTGTAACAATTTATATAACAATTCTTGCCCCTTACCACATATGATAATCTTACGGGATCTTTTCCAAATAATTTTCCAGTCTTTCCCATCCCAGTCCATACACAGATCCTCATTCCAGGTTCGTATCAAACCACTCAATGTCTCCTGCTCCTGTCCAAATTGTAAATAATAAAGATTTGGCTACAGAAAAGAGAACTCTGTATTTATTCTCTAGCAACCGTCATACTTTGCCACAGTGAGCTCTGTAGCTTATATTTGCAAGCCCGTGAGCAACTGGGCTTGTCTAATCATAGGTTGCTGAGCAATCGGATAATGCTGACACTGTGTAAAAAAACTACTGTGTGAGCACTTATCTTGTTCCACGATTGACGGAATAGTATATATAGTCCTGAAGTGTTGCTCCAACACTGCGGTGTTTCGGAGTGTTAGACTCCTTCCTCAGGGACCCTCCAGGTGGTAATATACTGGTAGTTAAAGCCTGTTGGTTGCAGTCATTCTGAGAAGCTATGAGAACGCTTGTGAAACATCGGTGCACTACTGATGGTGCAGCCTCACAGCGATTGTGCCGTTTGATGACAAGCTTGTCATCAAAGCTTGTCATCAAACGGCACAATCGCTGTGAGGCTGCACCATCAGTAGTGCACCGATGTTTCACAAGCGTTCTCATAGCTTCTCAGAATGACTGCAACCAACAGGCTTTAACTACCAGTATATTACCACCTGGAGGGTCCCTGAGGAAGGAGTCTAACACTCCGAAACACCGCAGTGTTGGAGCAACACTTCAGGACTATATATACTATTCCGTCAATCGTGGAACAAGATAAGTGCTCACACAGTAGTTTTTTTACACAGTGTCAGCATTATCCGATTGCTCAGCAACCTATGATTAGACAAGCCCAGTTGCTCACGGGCTTTCAAATATAAGCTACAGAGCTCACTGTGGCAAAGTATGACGGTTGCTAGAGAATAAATACAGAGTTCTCTTTTCTGTAGCCAAATCTTTATTATTTGCTTGTTGCGTATTTTTGGATAACATTGAGTCCTATTACAGTACCTGTCCAAATTGTGACATATAAGACAGATTAAGTGCTGTACTCAATTTGCAGCACACCACATCTTTTACCCCATTGCATTCCTCCTGAATTTCATTAACATCCATCTTCTTGGTAATGTACTTACTCAACCGCATGTATAAATACCTGGTAGAAGGTGATATTTGAAGCTCCTTCACCAAATCAGTGAAAGACTTTAACTTTCCCTCATCCACCAATTGACCCAAATATTTTAAACCGGATACCACCCATCCTTCCATATCAGGAGAGAATGTGCACTATGATACCTGTGGATTTTCCCATATGGGAATCATATATGAATGGGAGTCCTCAGGTAACTTCATGTGTCGTTGAACTGATCTCCAGACCTTTAAAGTATGTGCTACTATATTATGGTCTCTTATAGTGGATTTGAGAGTATTCAAAGAAGGGGGGCATATAAAGAGGCAACGTTAAACTACATCCCCTGGTAGCTTGTCTTTCCAATTCTAACCACACTTGTGGTGGATCCGCTCCTGTCCACTCCCTTAAACATGCAAGTTGACAGGCCCAAAAATACCACTTAAATTCTGGGAAACCTAACCCACCCACATTCCCATGTTTTATCAATTCAGAATATTTTAATCGTGGCAGTTTCCCTTGCCACAGAAAAACATATTAAAGCACTCTTAAGAGTCTTGAACAATGCCGTTAGAATATCACAGGGTAGGTGCATAAATGGATAGATCAAGCGGGCCAATACTATCATCTTAAGCACATTAACCCTTCCTAGTAAAAAAATTGGTAACTGCTTCCAGTCGTCAAGGTCTTTTTGAATCTTAGCAAGCAGTGAGGTATAATTATCTTTGTACAATTCTGAAATATCTTTAGATATCCATAGGCCCAGATATTGAAACCCCATGTGAGCTCTTTGCAGCATGTCTATACTCCTTGTATTTTGTTTATCCAACCCAATCAGCATAACTTCAGATTTGGAATAATTAACAGTATACCACAACAAGGAGCCATACTGGTCCAAAAGCTGGCGCAGCACTGTACTTGATCCAGAAATGTCTGTCAGAATAATGTGTCATCCGCATACAGAGATATTTTGTGAGATACACCACCCACTGAAAAACCGTGTATTACCTGGGCCACCCTGACCGTTTGAGCTAATGGCTCTATTACCAAATCGAATAATAAAGGTGAATGGGGGGGGACCCTTGCTTGTGTCTCTATACCAAAAAGATCTGAAACTACCCTGCCTGATAACACCCTGGCTCTCGTCCCAGTATATAACGCCCTTATCCTTGATATAAAAGCCTCCGGGAAATTGAAATGATAAAGTATTGCAAACATAAATGGCTAAGACATGTGGTTGAAAGCTTTATCCGTGTCCATGGACACTATAGCTACCCCAGTCTTCTTTTTACCGCATGCTATATAAGAGCCTCTCTATTACTCACATAACACTACACAACAGTAACCTGGAATGGCTCGATAACGCCATACGCCTATACCCCCACAAGCGACCCACCAGAGCAACTTTCAAAGGCACCCTCCACATTCCCCCACACAATTCATATCGCCTCCAAGCTACCAAAGAACGCGCCTTCTCTATAGCTGGTCCCACCCACTGGAACTCCGTGCTGCCAGACCTTCGTCTTGAAACATGCACCTAAAAATTCAAGAAAAAGCTTAAAAACCTGGCTGTTCAAGCAAGCGTTCCCAGAATAATATCCCCGCACTACCACCTCCCCCCTACCCCATCCCTCGCGCATCTTCCACCTTTGGCACATTCTACATGTAAATAATAATTGCAACGAACAGTCTCAAAACCACCTATATGTAAATAATAATGTATATTGTATATAATAATGTATCTCCTTTTAATCAATTAATCACAGCTGCCATTGTTGCAACTGATCTGTTTAACTTTTAAAATCTGTGCTTACTCCCTCCTCAGTTGCTTGCCCCTCGTTCAATGTAATTTCTCTCTTGTTCATGAGTTGATTGTAAACCGATATGATGTCCCACATGAATACCGGTATATTAAAACCGTTAAATAAATATATGCAAAATATTAAATAACCGCCTCGTGTTATTAGTAGAAAGCCGTCCCCGTATAAATCCAGTCTGGTCTGGATGAATTAAGTCAGGCACGATGTTCTCCAGCCTGAGTTGTAATAATCTCTCCAGAAGTTTAACATCCGCATTTATCAAGGAAATCGGTGTATATGAGGAACATTCCATAGGGTCTTTTGGCTTTTTATATATCAGAACTATGAGAGCTTCAGTTAAAGTGCCTACTTCTTCCCCAGGGGTACAAAGGTAATTAAACACCATTTGTAAATGTGGGACTACCTGCTCTGCAAAGGCCTTATAAAACTCAATGGGGAAGCCATCTGGCCCAGGACTTTCCCCCTGCCATCCTTTTCACAGCATACAACTGGTCTGCTGTTTTTGGGGACACCAAGCCCATTGCATCCTCTGGAGCAAGATGATCCAGGCCAGAGACTCCAAAAGGCTGCCATTTCCTCCATATCTGATGCAGGCTGGGCTTTATAAAAAGCAGAGAAATATGAAGCAAATTGCTTATTAATATCCTCGGCTAAATACTTAATATCTCCATGCCGCACCCGAATCCCATAAATCGTTGTTGCCTGTGGTCTTGAACCACAGGCAACAACGGGATCTCTTATGGCCAAACTGGTCTTGAACCAGTTTGGCCATAAGAGATCCCGCCTCCCCCCCCCTACCATTTTTGCTTAGAATATCTTTTTGTTTCTGCTTTTTCTGGCGATTGATAAAGCTATCATGGGAAATAATGACCCCTCTCACCAGTGCCTTAAGGGCCTCCCATCTCAGAGGAAGGGTACAATCTTCAGCTGGGTTGTAGCACTCATATGCTTGAATAGCTGTCTTTATTTTTTGCATTCAAACTTTGTCCCCCAGCAATGGCATATTTAACTTCCATGGTTTAAATCGCCCCTGACAATGGTTCAGATCAAACACTACTGCCATTGCATGATAATCTGAGACCTTGCAAGATAAAATATCTGTATCCAGGATGGATGTTGCAAACAATCCATTACATAAAAAATAATCTATACGACTATATGTATGAAGCCTAGGGAAGAAAAAAGTATAATTCCGGCTGCTAGTGTGACGCTCTCTCCAAATATCCACCAGCTGGAAGTATTGCATAAAATTACTAAATCTCCCTCCAGTCTCATAACTAAACTTTGATTCCCTGACCTATCGACCAATGGGTTTACACACCATTTCCAGTCCCCTCCCATACACAAATTTGTAGTATCATATCCCAACAGAATTTGTTGCAGTCCGCTATAAAAAAAATCAGATTGTCAGTTATATAGCCACGAATGTGTCTCCTGTAAGAAAGCCATTGCAACATGTTGATTTTTAACATATTGCAGAATTCTGGATCTTTTTATCGGAGAAGAAACTCCCCATACATTCAGAGAAATGATCTTTAAGTCATGTAACATCTTCACACCGTACATCATAAATATAAAATATACAACAAGGTGCTATGAAATATTGAGATTGACCATACAAACCACCAGGATAAGAAAGAACTGGTGTAACCAAGACATCTATCCAGTATCTGTACCCTGTGCTTCTTTTTAACACTGCCTGAATTTGAACCATTGATAGAACCAACTTACTCCCCAGTCACCCCAAAATACCTCCCTATCCCCGCTCTGGTTTCCCTGATCTTCTAGTCTCTCAACTGCACCTTCTTGGAAAACCCCCCTCACTGTGGGGAGGTACAGATATTCAATATTTTAATCATAGAAGCAAGAAGCCATTCTGGAAACCATAACTCTGTCCAGAGGCTCCTACTTTTAGCCAGAGCAACCCAGTAAAAAAACCCAAATCCCCCGCCCTCCCTGAACACTAAAAAAGAAAACTCTCAGTAATCGCCTCTCCAGAAACCAAACAATCCCCTTTTCCCTGCTCGTCCACCAATCTCATCATCACCCTTCGCCAAAACATAAATTCCAAAAAACCTTTGATCTAAAGTTCTGATGCTTGAGCATGTGGACTGTCGGACGTCCAGCGCCAATTGCTTGTTATCCACAGATCTCATGATCATGCATGCCAGTTCGAACTTGGGACAGTGAACTCTTTTCTCCATCACCAGATCCAATAACAGTTCTTTAGCAGCATTCACACACAAGATATAGCGGGTCATAAAATACCTCTTGGGCACCAACAGCTTTAAAGTTGTATATAATTTACCTGCTGGATGGCTTGATACTCCTTCCCTCCCAAAAATAAAACCCTATAAAGAAAATATTCAATAAAACAGAGTGGGATCACTTACTTGCCGGTTGCTTCCCCTTGCCTAAAAGTCTTGCGGCTCACATGCCACACCGACCTGACAACTTGGCCTATAACTTACTACACCTCATGTCTCTGGCCACGCACTGAGTTGCTCCGAGTCACCTCCAGGGGACATTCTGTCCATATTTTTTAAGAAGCGCTGCATCTCAGCTGCAGAATCAAATATATGTGTGCAATTATTCACCGAGACACGCAGTCTTGCCGGATATAATAAGGCATATTGTAGGCTGCACTGGCGTAGTTGATGCTTCACTTCCATGAAGCCCACCCATTTCTTCAGCACCTGCTGGGTAAAAACCGAGAAAAAAAATAGCTGGTGATTTTGGTAGATTATAGACTTTAACACTTGGGCTTTGTCCAGAGCTTTAACTTTGTCCATGTAATGATGGAATTGTATGATTATCACTCGGGGCCTACCCCCAGGAGCAGGAGGGGGCACTAGGGCGCGGTGCGCTCGCTGTAACTTAATGCGGTCACATTTGCTCTCCAGGCCCAAGAGTTTCGGGATCCATCCAGAGAAAAAACCCATGACATCAGAACTTTCAAGTAGTTCAGGAAGCCCTACTATTCTAATATTTTTTTTGTTCGTCTGCGATTTTCCAGATCGTCTAGCTTCTCCATGGCCGTTAGTTTTGTTTGAGAGTGTCCACTTTCTTTCGAGCCTCGGTTAGACAGCTTTAATTCCTCCATGTGGCCCTCTTTTTCTGTGATTTGAGCGCTATTATCTTTTGCCGTAGACACCAGCTGTGCTACTTTTTCTACCACCACCAACTTAGCATTGATATCAGAGAAATTTTCGGACAAAATTACTTCTATCATCTCGTGTAACTGCTTAGTCATATCAAGTGGTGTGGCTGCGAGCGGCCATTTCTCCTCCGATATTGAGTCGTCCCTTGAGCCTGAGATTTCTGCCACTATTTCCTTGCTCTTCCTCGGAGGCTGAGGCTTCTTATCTGCCCAATATAGGGGCAAGGAACTCTTTTGTGACTCCTTCACATTGCAGCCATCGTTGCTTGGCCAGACCAAGGAGTTTTTCAAGGTTTTTTAGTATAGGGAAGGGGAGCTCAGCTCAGCCTAGTCCTCCTGCTAGAGCGCATCATGTGACCTGCCCTGTTCCCCTATTTTATGTCCCCAACATATTAGCCTAGTGAGAAAGTCATTGGCTGAGAGAGATGCACCTGGGCTCTTTTTCTGAGCCCTGCAATCATGGACACTAGGTGTTGCTGCTGTTTAATGACTAGGAATCTACCCCCTCCCCTCCTGGCTATAGAAGATGCCTGTAAAGCATGCCCAGCCCTGACCTAATATGGGAATCAAACAGAAGTCCTCCACTTAGAAGTGTGCAAAACTACCAGCAAATTGCTAGGCTGCCCCCTCCCATGCTGTTTTATATAGTGAAAAGTAATTAATTTAATCATTTTTTTCTAATTGAAAGTAATGTGAGTTTCTTGGTGCTAGTAGACCTTATGGTAGATTACTGCTGGTAAAGGCAGAAGTAGAAATAGTCTGCTCATAGCTTTTCCAGAGGTAAATTAGTCATGTATCTGTATCTGTGGGTGCATAGTCCCCTAGTGGGCAGTTCTGGGTGCAGTGTGATTAATGGAGCCTTTATTATGCCTCTTTCCCCAACTGCAGTCAGATAATTCTTTATTCATTTGTACCAAATTTTATTTTATTTATGTAAATGTCTTAGCCGCCAAGTCAAATTAAGGTCCTAGATGATGTACAACAGCAATAAAGCAATACAAAATAAATTAATGCAATAAGTAAAATAATAAAAACATGACAATATAATAGTCTGTCAGACTTTCTCAAGCAGAAATCATTCAGTGTTGGTATCAAAGTACACAACTAAAAGTTTCCATATATAACCACATTTTACAATGCTTACTAAACAACAATCACTGACATCTTAAATCACTTGGAACAGGATTCCAGATTGGGCCAACCAAGACAGAGCCCTATGGATTGATTCAGCATATGAGCAGCAGAGCATTTTGGGAAGAATGTAAAGCTCTCGAAGGTGCATTCCATGAAAATTTACCCTTCAGAAGCCTGGGACTTATCTTAAACATAAGAGTCATTACTTATAATTTAATCCTCAAGGAGATTGGGAGCCAATATATAATCTTAGGTGTGGGGAGATCTGGATGTGGAGCTTTAGGTGCTACTGCCATTAAGAAATAGTACTGAATATCTACTTTTTTAAGAAGAGGTATTCTAGAGAAATACACAGTTTCTGATAATCATGGCTATTTGTCTTTTAGGCTTTTGATTGTAGCAAGCCCTAAGTCGCTCATCAGTCAGGTTGACGCTTAATGTTTAGAAGATGAAATAACTGTATAATTTAAATACCTGCCTTATAGTAAGTACATGGTTAAAATTTAACTTATTTGGATAGCAAAATATTGAAATGTTAAAAATGGGGTGATGAGATAGAATGAATACTTTGTTGATAGCATTCCATAGAGAAGAAGAGAAAATATGATTGGTGAACTCTACAGATATTTTAAAAACTTAAATCTATGTAATGTTTATAACCACTGAAAAGGCTGGGTTAGAGATAAAGACCCCAGAGCTCCTGGGGTGGGGGGCTAAAGTCGGGGGACCCATTCCGAACCTTCTCCAGTGGGTGGTTGCCTAACAGTGCCAGAATTCTTTTTGGAGTCCCCCTGCAGATTGCAGCAGAAAAACGAGGCAATCAGAATGACCCCAGACAATCTGGTGGCACTAGAAGCGATAATACTGATTTCAGTCCCAGAGAGGGGGACAGGTTGTTACTTCCTATATTTTGTAGTACCCAAAAAAGAAGGGGCATTCTGCCCGGTGTTAGACTTGAAAAGGGTGAGCAGAGCCCTCAGAGTGAGAGGGTTCAGAATGGAAACATTGATGTTGGTCATTGGGGTTGTCAGAAAGGGGGAATTTCTGACTGTGCTGGACCTAGCAGAAGCATATTTACATGTTCCCTTCAGAGAATTGCATTGCAGATACCTGAGGTTTACAGTACTGGAGAACCATTATCAGTTCAAAGCACTGCCGTTTGGGCTAGCCACAGCATCACGAAGGTGATGATGATAGTGGCAGCAGCACTAAGGAAGGAAGGTATACCAGTGCACCAATATCTGGACGATTGGCTGATCAGAGCCAGGTCAGAGGAGGAGAGCAGCAGCTTTACAAGGAGATTGAAGGTGCTCCTTGAGGAGTTAGGTTGGGTAGTAAACAGAATTTAGTCTTCCCAAAGGTTAGCTTACCTGTGGGCCCAGTTTGACACCAGGCAGGCAAAGATATTTTTGACGCTGCAAAGGGCAGACAGACTGAGTTACCAGGTGAGGAAGCTTACAGTGGCTAGGAAACCGGCAGCAAGGGATTATCGTGCATGTGTTGGGGTGTCTATGGCAGCGACCATAGAGGTGGTCCTGTGGGCAAAGGCTCATATGCACCCACTAGAGAGATCGTTGCTTTCAAGATGGAACCCAGCACACGTAGATATGGAGAAAGGCTCAGGCTCCCTTCCAAGGCCAGAGCCAGCCCATGTTGTTGGCTAGTAGAAGCAGCTTATTAGCAGGGGACAGTCTATTTCTGCCGGACTGGATGAAATGACAGACACCAGCAGGTTAGGCTGGGGGACACCTTGTGAGGAACTGGTGGTGCAGGGCAGATAGTCAGCCAAGAAGGAGGCCACCTCAGCAAATCTGTTGGAGCTGAGAACAGTAAGGCTAGCACTCAATTACCTATGCCTCAGGGTCAGAGCAAAGCTGGTAAGAGTCTTTTCTGACAGCACCACAGCAGTGTTTTATATAAACAGGCAAGGAGGGACGCAAGGTTGGCAGTTAGAGGAAGAAGCGGAACAGCTAATGAGCTGGGCAGAAAAGAACCTGGCAGGGTTAACAGCCAGTTATATAGAAGTGAAAGAGGATACACAGGCAGACTATCTCAGCAGGCATGCACTAGACCAGGGAGAATAGGAATTAATGGAGGAAGCATTTTCAAGAGCGGTAGGGAGGTGGAGAAGGCCAGAATGGGACTTGATGGCAACAGGAAGGAATGCCAAGGCAGAAAGATTTTCAGCAGGCACCAGGAACAGGGTTCAAAAGGAGTAGATGCCCTAGTCCAACTGTGGCTGGTGGACCAGTTGCTATATGTTTTTCTGCCATGGCCCTTAATAGCGTGAGTACTGAGGAAAGCAGTTCATGGGGGCTGGATCATTCTGGCCAGACTGGCCCAGAAGGTCATGATATATGTGGACCTAGTGAGGCTGGGCCGGGATATACCTCTAAAACTAGGGAAAGCTGAGAGCCTGCTCAGGCAGGCCCCAGTCAAGTGGGGAAAGTCAGATCAATTATCATCTTATGGACAGGTTAGAGAAAAAAGGCTATTCAAGTGCAGTAGTAGCCACTTTGATAAGATTTAGGAGGCACTCTAACTTCCGGGCTTATGGTAGGGTCTGTAAGGTTTTTGTAGAGTGGTGCAAGCGAAGAAATGTCTCCCCAGAAAAGTGAAAACAAGGGAAATCTTGCAGTTCCTGCAGGATGGCCTAGAGAAAGGGTTAGCCCTAAACTCTCTCTCTCAAAGTGCAGTTGGCAGTATTAGCCTGTTTTAAGGGCAAAATGCAAGGAGGCTTCCTAGAAGCTCACCCTGACATAGCATGTTTCTTGAGGACAGTGAAATGCAAAGGGAAGCACCAAGGAATACCTGCGAGGGACCCTATTTATTTATTTAAAATCTTTTCTATACCGTCGCTAAGTTATATACCATCACAACGGTTTACATGTAGGCACATATTTAATGTAGCTAAAAGTGTACTATAGTACATTCTAACAGGTGCCGTCAAAGGTTCGGTTACAATATATCATTAGACAAAATACTTTTTAGAGAAGTGGGTCATGACCGAGTGTACTGAAAGTACTTTTACTGGTAAATTTATCATACATAGTGTTATCAATATGCTAGTTGTGATGTGGGGTTCATAGACTACTCTACTGTATCGTCCTAAGTACTGTGTGTCTGTGCTTATCTGCTTATTCCTGAATAATTTCTATTCTCCCATCTCCTTGTAAAATGCCTGTTTAAAAAGCCATGTTTTTAAACTTTTCTTAAATGCCTTGAGATCACTTTGTAATCTGATCTCTGGAGGCATTGTGTTCCAAATTGTGGGTCCTGCTAATAAGGCCCTTTCCCTCACTTGGGTTAGTCTTGCTGTTTTAACTGAAGGGATGGTTAGGAGTGCTTTATTTGCTGATCGAAGATGTCTGTGTGGGACGTGTACCGGTAATGCTGTGTTTAGCCAGTCTGATTTCTCATCATGAATTAGTTTATGGATGGTACATAGGGTTTTGTATTTAATTCTGTGTTCAATCGGTAACCAATGTAGTTCCGCTAGGGTTTCGGTTATGTGGTCCCGCCTCCTTTTTCCGGTTAGTATTCTAGCTGCTGTGTTCTGAAGTATTTGAAGTGGTCTTAGTGTAGTATTTGATAGTCCTAGCAGCAGGGCATTACAGTAATCAGTGCTGGAGAAAATTAGTGCCTGTAGAATTGTTCGGAAATCATTTTGAGTTAGTAGTGGTTTTAGTTTTCTGAGTACCATGAGTTTTGCGTATCCTTCCTTTACTTTTAGTGATATGTGCTGTTTTAGATTGATTTCAGGGTCCATTATTATTCCAAGGTTACGTACTTTTCCAGCTAGTTCAATTTTCTGGTTGTCTTTGAGGATTATTGAGGTTTGGCTGATTTCAGTGTTTTTCCGTTCTAGGTGTAGAAATTCTGTTTTATCAATATTAATAACAAGTTCCATTTGTGTCAGTAGTTGTTTTATAATGCTTAGGTACATGTTAGCTAGATTTAATGTTTTCTCTATTGTGTCATCTATAGGTAGAATTAGTTGGATATCGTCAGCATTAATGTAATGTATAATTCCTAGTCCTGCCAGTAAGTGGCATAATGGCAGCATGTATATGTTAAAAAGGGTCGCAGACAGGGCTGATCCCTGCGGAACCCCTGTTTTGAGGATTTTTTCTGATAATGTGTTATTGATCTGAACTTGGAAAAACCTGTTTTTTAGATATGAGCTGAACCAGTTTAATGTTTTGCCTTATAGTCCGATTTCTTCTAGTCTATTTAGTAGTATTTTGTGGTTAACTGTGTCAAAGGCTTCCGATAGGTCGAGCATTATTAGAATATAGTGTTTACCGCTATCAAAGCCTCTTAGAATGTTATCTGTTAGAGAGAGGAGCAATGTCTCCGTGCTGTAGTGTTTTCGAAATCTGTGTTGCGATGGATACAGTATGTTATTGTCATCCAGGTGTTCAGCTAGCTGTTTCTGTACTGTTTTCTCAATTAGTTTAGCTAATAAGGGAAGATTTGATACTGGTCTGTAGTTGTTCAGGATAAGGGGATCACTGTTTTTTTTCTTAATGATTGGTTTTATCATTGCTCCTTTCAGTATATCTGGCATTGTTCCTTCTTCAAGGGATAGGTTTATGATTTTAGTCAATGTATGGGTGACTGTGATAGCTGATTTCTTAAGTTCAATAGTTGGTATTGCGTCAATTTTGTGTGGGGCGGGGTTTACATTTTTTAGCATTTGTTCCACTTCCATTTCAGATATCTCAGTGAATGATGTCCATTGGTTGACGTCTCTTTTTTGCATTTTGATTTCTTGGTTAGCAGCGTTTGGAAGTTTGTCTCTTAATTTAGTAATTTTGTCACTGAAAAATTTGGCGATTTCATTACATTTTGCTTCTGGTAGGTTTTGTGGTGATTCTTGCTTGTCACTGGTTAGGTTTGAAACTATTGAGAATAGTGTTCTTGGATTGTTCGCAAACTTTTCTATTTTATTGCTGAAATATTCTTTCTTAGCATTGAGTATTAAATGTTTGTAAAGAGCTAGCTGTTTTCTGTATTTGGTTAGGTTATCGGTAGTTTTGTGTTTTCTCCATCTTTTTTCCATTGATCTGAGGGTCCTTTTTGCATCTTTTACTTTTACATTGTGCCAGGGGTTTTTTTTGTCTTGCTTCTTTTTCCTGTATTGATTTGATGGGGTTTATTTCGTCAGCTATTTTTTTGGTTGTTTCTAACCATGTTTCTGTGGCAGAACTACAGTTGTAGTCATTATCAGTTAGTTTTTCTTCTAGTTTGTCGTTTAGTTTTTCGGTATTAAAAGGTGGTCTGTATTTAAATTATATGGGTTTATGATTTTGTTTGATTTGAGGTTTAAGGAATTTTACATCGGAATGAATTAAGGAAGTGGTCAGACCATGGAATTTGTGTGTATTCAGTTTTACAGTGTTCTAAACAGCTGTGGTTAATAAAGGTGAGATCCAGTGAATGTCCAGCTTTGTGTTGGTTTGTTGGTTATTAGTGAGAAGCCTAATGCTGTCATAGCGTCTAATAGTGTTTGGCATGCATTTGTTAAAGGGTGGGCGTCCATTTGAAGATTAAAATCTCCTAGCTCTATGGTTGGTTTAGAGATGTTTAAGTCCGAGGTAAGGAACTCAATTAGCGGTGATATATTTAATTCTAGGACGCTTGGTGGGCAGTAGATAAGGCATATTTGTAAATTGTTGGTATCAAAAATGGCAATTTCATGATTTTGGGGGGGTGTTATTTGGATAGGTTTGCATTTAAAGGTTTTTTCAATAATTAGTAGGAGACCTCCTCTGCGTTTATTTATTCTGGGGACTGAAAATACTTCATAATTTTTGTGTGCTATTTGATTTTTTAGAACTACGTCTGTTTTTTTTTAACCATGATTCCGTTATTGCAACAAAGTTTGGTTTGTCATACAGTAAATCCGTAATGATTGGGAATTTCTTTGCAACTAAATGTGCATTTACTAAGATGAATGTTAGCATGATCAATTCGTTTATTGCAGAAGTTTTGGAAATAGAAATATGGTTCTTTTTTACCTGTATCAAATTATTGCATGAGGATGTTATTGTCTTTTTTTGTTCTCTCTCTAGTATTGCTCTTTAATTATTCTCATATTTACCTTTGTTTATGCAGATGGCAATTGGATAATTCATCTAGTAGTTCATTTTGCTTGTCCATGTTGAAAGTTGGTAGATGTGTAGTGTTGTTGTAATCGGTTCCATGGTTTCTCAGGGGTGTACGAAGGGGCGTACAAAGGGGCATGCCCCTTTGGTGCGCTCCTTCGGGGCGCGGTGCCTCTGCTTCCCTCCTCGATTTTAAATCCCCTCTCCTGGCGTTCAGTGACGTCAGCCAAGGGGGAGGAGCGAGGCAGCACTTCCGGGGACCTCGGGCAGCGTCTGTGTGGCAGATAAACAGCAAGAGAAAGAGAGACAGAGCAGCAGGAAACAAGAAAGCAGCAGAGAGAGAGAGAGGACAGGTTAAACAGGTTAGACAAGCAGGGAAACAGGGAGAGGGGGGGGTAGAAAATACTTAGGAGCCTTTGGTGGGTTTCAGGCAGGTCGGCAGCTGGTCGGAGCGCCGATCACACGATCGCCTCCACTTCCCTCCTCGATTTTAATTTGGTCCTTAGGGCCTTGTCCAGGGCACCCTTTGAATTACTTACAGGGGCGACATTAAAAGACCTCACTTTAAAGGCAGTTTTTCTAGTGGTAATATGCTCAGCCCGAAGGGTCTCTGAGATCCAGGCACAAGGACAGAATAGTTATTCGTCCTGTCCCATCCTTCTCACCTAAGGTGGTGTCAGAATTTCTTGCAAATCAGGAGATTGTTTCACCAGATAGGGGGGCAGCCCTCACCCTCTAGACATCTGAAGGATGCTAATACATTACTTATTAATACATTAATACATCACACCAATACTAAAAAACTACATTGGCTCCCCATCCACTATAGAATTCAGTACAAGTCACTGACCATCATCCATAAATCCATCTATCATAATACCTCACTCCAACTAACAATCCCACTCGAACCCCATTCTTCTAACAGGCTGATTAGAGCTGCACACAAAGGAACTCTCCAGGCACCCCCGCATAAATCAGTCATGCACAAGTCTATACAAAAACGAGCAATGTCCTCCGCGGGACCACAACTATGGAACACACTTCCCGCAGATCTTCGACAAGAACAATGCTTGCTCTCCTTTAGATGGAAACTGAAAACCTGGCTATTCTCCCAAGCCTACCCCTGATTGAAAAGAACTGTTTATGCTTGAACCATTTAGTTAACCACCATCTATGCTAATCAATGGTGTATTATCTCGTTATACTCTTAGGAGAACTCTGTTTAACCTAATTCTTGCTCTTTCAATTGTCCTGTTTTGTAATCCCTGTTTATTGTAACTTTCTCTCTTCTGGTTATTGGTTTCTCTTGGTTATACTGTAAACCGGTACGATAAGACATTGTCTTGAGCATCGGTATAGTAAAATAATCTAAATAAATAAATTACTTAAATATCACCAAAGAAGGGGGCCAGGCAGCTTCTAAGCTTTCAATTGCATGCTAGATTAGGGAAGCGATAGAAGCAGCATATGTTGCGCAGGGGAAGCAGGCCCAGAGGGCCTTGTGCGCCCACTCTACTAGAGCTCAAGCAACCTCATGGGTGGAGAGTTGGGCGACAACACCTCAGGACATTTGCAGGGCAGACACATGGTCCTCCTGGGGTACTTTTACAAACCATTACAGGCTAATCTGCAGGTAGATGAGGATTTGAAGTTTAGCAAAATAGTGTTGGTGGCCTCTAAGGCCTCAACCCTCCTGAATTAGGTACTGCTTGGGTACATCCCGCAGGTGTGGACTGGTCTGCAGGACGAAAAGGAAGGTGAAATTTTATACTTACCAGATAATTTCCTTTCCTTTAGTCCTAGTAGACCAGTCCAAGTACCCTCCCAAAAAAAAAAAGGGGGGGGGGGGCGGGGATTTAAAAAAATGCAGAACATCAACTTAATAGGCTAGGGCAAGAGGTTACTGAGGAATCACCCAGCTATCCAAGGATATATAACGTGAGTGAGATAAGCAAAAATAAAAATGTGGAAAAAGTCCACTGTCTCCACCTACTAGCAAGCAGGTGGAATCCCGCAGGTGTGGAGTGAACTGCTAGGACCAAAGGAAAGGAAATTATCTGGTAAGTATACATTTTCCTTATTCTTGGGATAAGCAGCTTGGAATCTGTCTACCCCTTGGGATCTTGCTAGGTACTTGTGGCCTTGCTTGGCCACTGTTGGAAACAGGATATTGGGCCTGATGGATCTTTGGACTGACCCAGTATGGCAAATCTTATGTTCTTATGTTATGTACTTCCACTTTCCTATTTATTGATTCGTTCCATGTAATGTTGGATAAAATAATCAAACGAGTTATTTAGCTTGGAAAGTGTGCAAATAGGAATGGGCCAGATGTACTAAAGGTTTTCCTCCATGTTGTGTTTATGGTGAAAAGGCTTAGTACATATAGCCTTATGTTGCTGCTTGTCTAACGTCCATGCTTTCTACTGTTCATCCTGACCTTAAAAGTGAAAACCTTAGGGATTCAAGATGGTGATTAGGTGAAACTTGCCTGCATGTTGAACTCCTGGGGAGAAGATGACAAAGTTTTCATTGCAGTCATGGTTAAATGCAAGGCCAGGTGCAGACTTTTCCATCACAATGCATGCCGGCAGTTCTCCTCAGGCAGTTGTCAATGGTGTCCTTGGTGCTACTTGCCGGGTGATTTTTAATCAGAAGCATCCATTAATGATGTCAGCAAGGGAGCAACTACCTGGTTGGACCCGCCAACAGAGCAATTCCCCACCCTATTCTTGAGATATTTTTGTACAGCTTATTTCTGCCTCCAATATAGATGCCATTTCTCTAGGTAAGGAGAGTGAACACAATATTATGAGATAGGTCTATGCTCCTGCCTTATATAATAGCCTGCTGGTAGGATTTTAGAGAGGAATTTGGCCATAGATTCTTTCTTGATGGTAAAAACTGATGAGAGTAGTAGAATTATTGTGCCTTCTGTCTTGGGGGGAACCATGTTGACCAGGAGTCCCTTGGTAAAGCTTGTGGTTGTGACTTTGGACTTGATTTATTCAGCCATTAGCATCTGGGGATAAATATTTCTCTGATATAGAAGCTTTGCAGGCAAGCTTCACCTAATCACCATCTTGAATCCCTTAGGTTTTCACTTTTAAGGTCAGGATGAACAGTAGAAAGCATGGACGTTAGACAAGCAGCAATATAAGGCTCTATGTACTAAGCCTTTTCACCATAAACACAACATGGAGGAAAACTTTTAGTACATCTGGCCCATTCCTATTTGCACACTTTCCAAGCTAAATAACTTGTTTGATTATTTTATCTAACACAAAGTAGGGAGTCTCTCCTGGCAGTCCAAACAGAGAAAATTACCACCTTGGAACAATGTATGCATAGCCAGCAGGCTTTCAGTGCTGTAGTAACTCAAGATGAAGTGGTAATGTATTGCAAATTAGAAGTGCTTGAAAATCTGACCATGCTGTTAAATTTGTGCTAACTGAATTTTCCTAGGTTTACTACAGGAAATATCTCATGGAGATTCTTAAGACTTCAGCAGATGCAGTCCCTCTGGTCATTTGGACTTATGTTTCAATGGGGAAGCATTTGAATGCTGTAGGGAAAAATCAATAGGGAGCACAGTCAGATGGACAAATCTTTCTGGATAGTCTAGATTTTTTGGCTCATAGGATACGAGTATTTCCAGAGCTACCCAGACAAGTTGAACGTTTTTAGAAATCTACCAAAAGCTTTGGTTCTAGATGCAGAAATGTATTTGCAATATCCCTGTGTTTGATGAAATTGAAGTTGTTTGTACATTTTCTATGAGCCCTCGAAATTTAATTTTTTCTTAGATTCTGCAAAATTCTCTATAGCAAATGGAGAGGTCATGGAGTCTTTTGATGGGTAATAGTAATCAGTGTTGTATTAATCTACTTGATATAGTGCTTTGTTTATAAATGTGAAGCCAAATATAAAATATCTACATTTTATTTTGGGTTCATGGCTCTTGTATTTTTTATTTCTTTGATATTCCTTTGCCCCCATATTTGAAGCCCAGAGGAGAGAGATTAAAGATACATTTTTTCATTTGTATTTTAAATTTCTTAGCATTGAGATAGTTGGATCCACACCAGTGGGTTATGCACCTCTACTAGCAGATGGAGACTGAGCAAAGCCGACATCACGGTATATATACCCTTACACTGACAGCCTGCCAGTATTCTCAGTCTCCAGCAGATGGTAGACATGCATCTCCCTAGTGGGATTGTGTTGCAAGTTTTTTGTAGAAGGAGAAAAAAAGTTTATTGCCCTGCCCTCCTGTGGTGATACCCCTTATGGCAGGGGTGGGCAGTTCCGGTCCTCGAGGGCCACAAACCAGTCTGGTTTTCAGGATATCCCTAATGAATATGCATGAGAGAGATTTGCATGCACTCTGCCTCAGTTGTATGCAAATCTATGTCATGCATATTCATTAGGATATCCTAAAACCTCGACAGGTTTGTGGCCCTCGAGGACTGGAATTGCCCACCTCTGCCTTATGGTCTCTCCCTCAGTCGAGTTTTCTGAGGTGATATCTTCGGATCCCTCCTTCAGATGAGTGCCTTGGTCTGGTAACTGGTTTCTGCCAGCATGGACTTGGCTATGTAAAAAAAACCAAAAACCAAAAACCCAAAAAAAGCTGAAAAGCAAGTGGGTGCAGGAAGCAAGCATGGCGGTGAAGGTCTATGCCCTCTCCCCCGTAGCTGGAGACTGACTCTGTACTTGACTGGGAAGGGCTGAGATCAGGTAAATGGTACATTTTTTTTTTTTTTAAATTAAGGGAGAGTTGATTTTAAGGATTCCTCTCTCCTCTGGTCTTCGAGCTCAGCGTGCCAATCCAACATCTGTTCCCGCCTCCGGGGGAGCTTAGAGACTCAGGCAGCTTAGCGGGTTAAGCAGCCTTCTGGGCTAGGCCCTGCTCTCAGGCTTGGATTGTTCGCCGCATGGTAGGAGACGGCAGCGTTCGTGTGCTCTTTCTCTGCTCATAAGGTTGCCCTCTTCAGGTACGTTGCTTCATGCTTCTGTGCCTGGCTGTGCATCTAGTTGTGCGCCTAGCTGGGTGCTCAGTTGGGTGCATGGGGCGCCTATGTGGACACATAGTGGTATGCTTAAGGGCTCAGTTGTGCGTCTACCTGAATAGTGAATTAGGAACTTAATTTTTGAGCACTTTTTTTTTTTGAGCACCTTTTTTGGTTTTCAGGCACCTATTGTGAGCACAGATGGGTGCACAGTTCTCAGACGCCTGTTAGAGCTTACTAACAACCTTTATGGCGCTGATAGTAAATAAGCCTAAGTGCTTTGCTCTTTGTGCTGCTTGCCATATTCGGGCATCTCAGTCTGGTGTTCTCTTTAACTTGTATCAGCAGTATTTGGAGGCTCAGGGAGAACTGTCTCCGTCTGCAATTGCTGAACCCTATCCTTCCTAGCATGATGCGGGAATGGAAAAAGAGAGCCACAAGGGGTTTTGCCTGAATTTGGGGCTCCCCTAACTGGTTCATTAGCAGGGGAAGGTAGTTCAGTGGGCGCAGGAGTGATGCCTCCCTGGTTTTGGCATGGACCCCTCTGCCTTTTCTTGGGTGGAATTTTTTCAAGGGATGTAGTCCTTTCTTTAGGCACAGTTGATGGCCCTGGCCAGTCTTAACAGATCAGGATCACAGGCTATGGATTCTCGCACGTCTGGTTCTGTGGGTAGCAGCGGAGTATGTAGACCTGCTGCGGATCACGCCTATAGGAACCCGGATGGCACGAATGATGAAGCCGATCCTTACTCCCTGGAGGATGGGGAAATTCCTCCAGGGCTGGAGCCGTATAGAACTATGTTGCATTTCTTTCATAGAGATGAATTACCAGCTCTGATTTCTCAGACACTGAAGGTGCTGGCGGTAGCGAGGGCTGATTCCATGTCTGAGCCAAAGAAAGATCCTATTTTGATTTTTTTGCGTAAAGCCTCATGTTTTTTTCCCTATTATGGAGGCTATTCAAGAATTGATTGATCTTGAATGGGGCATCCCGGAAGCTAATTTAAAGGGGGACGAGCCTTGGAAGGGATGTACCCCTTGGATCTGACTGTGAGAGAGCAATTGCACTTTCCAAAAGGATGCGCTTGTGTGTGCCGTCACCAAGTGGACGACTATCCCCGTAGAAGGGGGAGTGGCATTGAAGGATGCATAAGATAGAAGAATTTGAGGCCATCCTTAAACAGGCCTTCGAAGCGATGGCAATGAATTTGCAGATATTTTCTTGTTGCTTCCTGGTGGCTCACTCTTGTTTACCTCTCTCTCAGGAAGTCTGAATTTAACATGAATTCCAGGGCAATGGTGGAACCGGCAGCCGCCTTTTTAACAGATGTGGGCTGCGATCTGGTCCACACTTTGGCAGAGGGGTGGCTTCAGCAATAGCGGCCAGGTGTCAGCTATGGCTTAGGAATTGGTCGGCCGATACAATTTTGAAGTCTAATCTTACTAAATTGCCCTTTAAAGGATCACTCTAGTTTGGAAGTGACGTGGAAAAAATGGCCAATATGTGGGGTGAGTCCCAGGTTCTTCGGTTACTAGTGGATAAGTAGCAGATGCCACACTCCTTCGGCACGAGAGGTCATGCTGGGGGTTTCAGGTGCATTCGACCCTACAGAGGAGTAGTTTCTCAGAGGACTTAGTCTTTGGGTAGGTCTCAGTCCTTTCATCCTAGGCAGCCCAGAAGGGGCGCAGATTGTGGTAGTGGTGCCCCCCCCCCCCCCCCGAGCCTCTCAATGAAGATATGCCGACCCACCCCCGGGAACAGGAGATAGGGGGTTGCCTCTCTCTCTTTTATTGGAAGTGGGTCAAGATCACAACAGACCAGTGGGTTCTGGAGTTGATAAGAGAAGGCTATGCTCTGGAGTTTGTATCCCTTGGGACGTTTTCATGGTGTCTCTCTGCAACTCTCCGCAGAAGAGGCAGGCATTGGCGTGTACATTGTCAAGGCTCCTCAGCCTGTGGGCTGTAGTTCCACTGCCCATGTCAGAAGAAAATATGGGCCAATATTCTGTTTCATTGTGCCCAAGATGGAGGGCTCCTTTTGCCCCATCCTAGATCTCAAGGGAGTCAGCTGTCATTTGTGGGTGATTCATTTTCTCATGGAAACCTTACACTCAACGATAATAGCAGTACAGTCGGGGGAATTTCTGACCTCTCTGGATTTAAGAACATAAGAACATGCCGTACTGGGTCAGACCAAGGGTCCATCAAGCCTAGCATCCTGTTTCTAACAGTGGCCAATCCAGGCCATAAGAACCTGGCAAGTACCCAAAAGCTAAGTGTATTCCATGTCAGAAGTGTACTTTCATATTTCCATCCATTTGGAGTATCAACTGTTTGTTTCTGCGTTTTGCTGTTTCGGGGCAACATTATCAGTTTTGAGCACTGTGTTTTGGGTTGGCCACCATGCCCAGAACCTTTTCCAAGATTATGGTGGTGGTTACGGCAGTGTTGAGAGAGGATGACATTGTGGTTCACCCATACTTAGATGATTGGCTGATTCGGGTCAAGAGTCTGGAAAAGAGCCTTCAGTTCTCACGCAAGACTACTTGCTACAAGATCTAGGTTGGGTGGTGAACTTGGCCAAGTTCAATCTATAGCCATCCCAGACACTGGAGTATTTCTGTTTTTGGTTTGACACAAAGCAAGACAGGGTGTTACTGTCGGAGGGCCACATTCAGAAGCTGATGGCACAAGTGAGACTATTGACAGAATCAATATGCCCAACAGTGTAGTCTTAACTACAGGTGTTTGGGTTGATGGCGGCCACCCTAGAGGTGGTTCCGTGGGCAAGGGCGCATATACGTCCTCTTCAGCGCACTCTGCTGGCTCAGAGTCCGCAGTTTCAAGACTATTCGATATGACTTCACCTAGCGGTGGAGATCAGCATACAACTGCACTGGTGGTTGCAAGTGGACCATCTGAGGAAAGGGATTTCTGTACTATCACCAAACTGGCTAGTACTTATGAAGGATGTGAGCCTCCAGGTTTGGGGGGCTCACTCTCAGGAGTTGACAGCACAAGGGTGCTGGAGTACAGAAGAGTCTCTCTGTTCCGGGTCTGTAACCTGAAGTATGCACGTAAATGTTTACACGCACACACGCTTGCTGGGGTCCCCTACAGCATAACTTTACTTCTATGGATGGCGTGTAAGTTTTAAAATAAAAATAATCAGGGCTTGTCAGTGTGGTTTGAAGGTTCGGGGCTAGTAGGAGAAAAGGGAGGAAGGTTAATTAGGTGGGTTATAGCGAACTGGAAATGGACTGGGAAAACTGGTAATTGCATATCTAATAAAATCCCCCCTCATATGCAGTAGAGTCGGCTATTTGTGCGCAAAAGCATGCGTCCATACAAAATTGCACGTACATGTATGTGCATACTGCAGATTTTATATCAACCGCGCGTATAGTATAAAATGGCTGCACTGATTCACGTGAGCCGGCATATGCGCATACATGTACGGCTGTTTAAAAATTACTGTCCCCGTATGTTAGGTTGAAAGAAGATACATTATCTAAATTGAGTTAGATTCTGATACGCATTTTTCAGCTCCTGCTGTTCTGTAGGAAATGGTGAAACATCCTATATTTGTGTGACCAACTGATTTGATTGTTTTTAAAATACCACTTGGCTCTTGAAAATTGTAAGCAGTAATTATCCTTGATTATCATCACCATCTCAAACTCAGTACAGTAAAAAAAAAAAATAAAAATAAACTGATTTTCTTTTTTAAAATATATCAGTGTTTCCTTTTATAAAATATATCTGTGTAAGCAGCTTAGATCATCATCTTAGAGAGCATGTATTGCAAAGCCTTGTAAGCCTATCCTTTTTTTTTAGTGGATTGTTGTATATTTGTTTTCACTCAGCAATTGCAGAGTAAAGCAAAGTCATGAGTGAAAATAAATCTTATTTAGTTTTCTATAGCTGTGTCCTCTAGTTTAATGTTAACAGGAATAAATTCTTATGTAACATACCATGGAAGATAGGTAGATTTTCTTCTTACAGTCCTTACATCAAGAAGGAATGATACCATTGGGACAGTTCAGTAGATGTTTTAGTTACACTGGTGGGATCCACTTAAAGTTTTTGGCTAACATCTAAAGGTGGCAGTTAATGTCAGCATGATCGTTGTCTTTTGGAAGACATTAAAAGTTACTGCAAAAAAGTCAGTAGAAAAATTGCACACATATGCTGAGCTTATTAGGAATTCTCATAGAAAAATATGCATTAAAACCAAAATAGTTTGCACTTCAGAACATAGGCTGCTGTGTGATTGTCACCTGACTATAGGCCTGATTTATTAAGCTTTTTCCTCATAGAACCAGCATGGGGAGAAAAGCCTTTGTAAATCAGACCCGTATAAGACATCCACAGCAAAGAAGTTACAGAAGCTTAGTCACCAAACTGAGGAAGAAAATTTCAAAGCTAAGAATTAACCATTTACATATAATGCTGCACTTCACAATGGAAAATAAGACTTCTTTCTATCTTAATAAGATAGTTAATTTTTTTTTTTTTTTGTAGAAGTGTGTTTGTGAAGCTATTTCCATGCATAGTTTAATTGTGTGTTCATAGTTAATGAGCTGTTTTGCATAATTTTGCATCTTAGTCCCTCATTAGCTATGAATATGCATGAAATGTAACAAACGTTTCTTGGTTAGCTGTTGGAACTAATATAGTGGCAAGTATTTAAAATTTTAGCCAGTTATTTGTCTATGTAAGATATGATTACATTTATTTATTTTTATTTATTTAAGGTTTTTATATACCGGCAATCATGAGCACATATCTTGCTGGTTTACATGAAACGGGAGTGCATTAAATACATCAACTAGAACTGTGGTGATCGAAGGAGCAGTTACAAATAACAAGGGTAGCAGAACTTGGATAAGAAGGAAGAGATAGGAAAGAATAAACGGTTGAACGGTATACAAATAAATTAAATGCTATGTAAAAATGGCATGATTAATGGCTGAATATTTGAAGTCCTTGGTTTGTATCTATGACGTGATATTAGATTGTGTCTGGGAAAGCTTGCTTGAATAACCAAGTCTTAAGTCCTTTCCTGAAAGTTAAGAGGCAAGGTTCCAGTCTGAGATCTGTGGGAATGGAATTCCACAGAGAAGGGCCAGCAGTGGAGGTGGCACGATCTCTTAGAGTGATGTGTTTGGTCATTTTCGCAGGAGGAACTTTGAGGGCGCCTCGGTAGACATTTCTGGTAGGTCTTGTCGAGTTGTATACTTGGAGGGGGATTTGTAGATCGAGGGAGATGCGTTGATGAATAGTTTTGAAGATGACACAAATGGCTTTGTACATGATACGGAAGTGGACGGGTAGCCAATGTAACTCTTTCAGAATGGGGGATATGTGGTCTCTCTTTCTTGCGCCTGTTAGTAATCGAGCTGCTGAATTTTGAACCATCTGTAGTGGTTTGGAGTAGGAAGAGGGCAGACCTAGCAATAGGGAATTGCAGTAGTCATTTTTGCAAAATTAGACTACTTGGATGATCGTTCTGAAGTCTTGGGCATGGAAAAGAGGTCTTATCCTCTTCAGAACCTGGAGTTTATAGAAGCAGTCTTTGGTTGTTTTGTTGATATGGGCCTTGAAGTTTAGCCGGTTGTCTATTATCACTCCTAAGTCTCGAACTTGTGTGGTAGGTAGGTTGGTGGGAAGAGTAGTGGAGATGTTGGTTTCCGGAGAAATGAGAAGGATTTCTGTCTTAGAAGAGTTTAAGATGAGGTGTAGGTTGTTTAGTAGTTGTTTGATTTTCAGGTGGCATGATTCCCAGTAGTCAAGAGTTTCAGAATATGTATCTTTGATGGGGATGATGATTTGGATATCGTCTGCATAAAGGAAGTACTTTAGATTGAGGTTGGTGAGAAGTTGGCAGAGAGGAAGAAGATAGATGTTAAATAGGGTCGGAGATAATGAAGAACCTTGAGGGACTCCTATGACAGAGTCAAATCTAGAGGATTCCTTGTTTTGGATTTTAACTTTGTAACCTCTGTTATTGAGAAAGGTTTTGAACCAGGATAGGACGGTGCCGCTGATTCCTATAGACGAGAGTTGGTTTAGGAGGATGGCGTGGTTGACCGTGTCGAACGCTGCTGAGAGGTCTAACAGGATCAATAGGAATGAGTTTCCTTTGTCAAGGCCCATTAAGATATAATCTGTCAACGAGGAGAGGAGGGATTCTGTGCCTCGATTTTTTCTGAAGCCGTGTTGTGGGGTGAAGAGAAGATTGTTGTCTTCGATGAAATCTGAGAGTTGAGAGTTCACTAGTTTTTCCATGATCTTGGCGATGAATGGGAGGTTAGCTATGGGGCGGAAGTTGTTGGGTTCCTTCGGGTCAAGGTTAGGTTTCTTTAAGAGCGGTGAGATTGAGGCCATTTTGAGGTCATCAGGGCAGATTCCTTGGGCTAGAGAGCAGTTGATGATATTTGTCAAAGATGTAGCTATTGTGTCTGGAATAGATAGAAGTAATTTGGAGGGGATGTGGTCTGCAGGATGAGATGAAGGTTTCATTTTTCTCAGGATGGCTTGTATCTCAGTGGAGGCTACAGGTTCAAAGGTGTTTAAGCTGGCATTTTTGTGTGCAGGTTGTTGATATGTCTGGAGGGCTGCTGTGTCGGGAGGCAGTTGTGTTAGGAGATTGGAAATTTTATTTTGGAAAAACTGAGCGAGTTCTTCGGCTTTGGACTGAGCCATATTGCCGGGGATTTCTCGCGGTATGGTTTGAGTGAGGCTGGAGACATAGGCGAAGAGGGCTTTAGCGTCAAAGACCAGGTTGTGAATCTTGGATGCGTAAAAATCTTTTTTTGATTTTGAGGTGAGGGATTTGTACTGGTAAAGTGTGGATTTGTATGATGAGATGGTGGTGTCGCAAGGGGTTTTACGCCAGGTCGCTTCTTTTTTTCTTAAAGTTTGTTTAAGTTTTCTGAGTTCGTTGGTGAACCAAGGTTGTCTGTTGGCTGCATTGGTGTGAGATTTTTTTGTAATTGAAGGACAGAGCTTGTTGGCTATATTTTCTGTTATGTTGTTCCATGAACGAATGGCAGTGTTAGGGTCGGATAAGTCTAATAGGGGGAGCTGGGAGACTAATTGGGTGTTGAGGTCTTCTGGAGAACATCGCTTTTTGTAATGGAATGAAGGAGAGGGGATGTTAGGAGTGTTGGTTTCTTCCAGTGCGAAAGAGGTGGAAATAAGAGAGTGGTCTGACCAAGGGACCTTTTTGTTCTTTAAGTTGTACGTGTTTGTAATCCCTTTGTTGAAGAAAATCAAGTCCAGGGTGTGACCCGCTTTGTGTGTGGGTTCATTGACTATTTGTTGGAATCCCATGGCAGATAGGGCTGTGAGGAGGGTTATACAGCTGTTGGATGGTGAGGGGTTGTCAATATGTAGATTGAAGTCTCCTAAGATGATTGCTGGAGAATCCAGGTTGATGAGCAAGGTGGAGATTTCAAGGATAGGGGAGACATTGGATTCTAGGAACCCTGGGGGGGCGTAGACAAGAAGGATTTGAAGATGTTGTGAGGTGAAGAAGCCGACTTCCAGTTTTGAGTTAGAGCTGAATGGATGTTGGGAGAAGTTCAGACTTTTTTTGGTAGCCAAAAGGATTCCACCTCCTCTTTTTTTCAGTCTCGGGAGTGAGAAGACGTCATAGGTATGTGTAGGTAGTTGGTTTATTAACGCTGTATCTGAGGGCTTGAGCCATGTTTCAGTTACTCCACAAATATCTGGCTTGGCGTCGTTGAGATAATCATTAAAGATTAGGGATTTTTTTGTTAGGGATTGTGCATTGAAGAGTGAGAGTGAGAAGAGGGAGAGGCCTAAAAGCTGTGTGATTGGAGTAATCGAGATGGAGGTGAGGGTTTTTAAGTTCTTGAGGAGGGCTCGTCTGGCAGATAATCTTTAGGTGGGAGGCGGTGTTGTAATGTTGGTATTGGGAGTACTAGAGACATTGTGAATGGTTAGCTGGCTGGTGCCGTGGATAGGCGGATGACTGATGGCTGGTGCCGAGGATAGGCGGATGACTGATGGCTGGAGCCGTGGATAGGCGAATGACTGATGGCTGGTGCCGTGGATAGGCGGAAGACTGATGGGAGGAAAGGCTGGGATTAGGAAGAAATAATTAATTGGTTAGGGCTCTGGATGAGCGTAGAATGGTTGTTTGCAGTGAGGGTGTTTGCTGAATGCTTGCGGGATGGTTGATAGCTGAATGCTTGCAGGATGGTTGTTTGCTCAGGATGGTTGTTTGCTCAGGATGGTTGTTTGCTCAGGATGGTTGTTTGCTCAGGATGGTTGTTTGCTCAGGATGGTTGTTTGCTCAGGATGGTTGTTTGCTGAATGCTTGCAGGATGGTTTGCTGAGCATTTGTTGGACGCTTGCAGGATGGTTGTTTGCTCAAGATGGTTGTTTGCTGAATGCTAGCAGGATGGTTGTTTGCTCAAGAAGGTTGTTTGCTCAAGATGGTTGTTTGCTGAATGCTAGCAGGATGGTTGAAAATTCTATAATATATTTTTATTTTTATCTGTTGTGGTTTTCAACCTTGCCAAAACTATTTTAACTGTTTTGTGTGTTGGAGAACTTTTTTTTTTCTGTTTGATGTGAAAAACTGCTTTGACTAGTGCATAAAGATCTGTGCATGTGATGACTGTGTTTTAACTGTGTTCTAAATGTGTTCTAAAAAATCACCAAAGTGGCATCATCCAAGCTTAACTTTTCTAAGCACTTTTAAGTGATTTATTTCAATTTTTAAATTGTGAATAAACTATTAATTCCTTATCATGGGTGTGTGTGTGTGTGTGTGTGTTTCCTATTGTGCTTCCTATTGTGCTATAGGGTTTTTATTGCTGATGATCAGTGTTCTGTTAGTTCTATCTTTATAGCTTGCTAAGCAGATCTTTACTAGATCTGTATTGAAGCAGTTGCAGTCATGTGTTTTTATTGCTGATAATGCATGCCTCAATTGTCATTCCTTTCACATTTGTAAGTACTGGAAACATTCAGCTTTACTGTTCTTATACCTGCCCATCCCACCAGTGACCACTGTTCATTCAGCAATGAGCAGGAATGATTTCTCACCAATGAATGTTTCTATGCATACTTTGGGGAGCCCTTAGTGAAGTTAAGTGCCCAAAGTCCATTCCGCTAGCATTAACAAATAAAATTCAGTAGGTTTTTGTTGGTATAATTTATTATGAATTGTGTAATATTTGTGTTTGTCATTGCAATTAGAAAGAAGTTGGGAATTTTCGTGTTTCTGAAAGCCATGGAAAAGAGATGTTGCTAGGCTAACTTTTTATTTAGTGGGTGTTTTCTGGCTATTAATGATCTCTTGTAATGTAACCAATCAGGAATCAGTGTGTCAATCTGAACATTCCTTTAAGATTACAGTGTTTGATTATAGGCACCTATCAGAATGCATCATATTGTGCAAGTATTTTTAAAAATTGATACCCTGCAAGCTTGCAGAGCCATTTGATTGACTGGTAAGATATATACCCTTGTCGCTGGTAATGTATTTCTGCATGTAATCATATTTTGTTCATAGTATGTAAGTGTACTTCTGTGTGTATGAGTATTTTTGCATTTTAGAAATATACCTGAAAAAGAAAACTCTTTAAAAATAAAAAAAAAATATATATATATCCCTGCATCACCATAAAAATAGCAGTTGCAAATGTAGCTAGCATTGAGAAGAGTGATTCATATATCTATATTCAAAAGCCTAGCACCAAGCTGGGGTAGTGATGTTGATCCACACAGCCTGAAGAGAACAATCTACTTCCTGAAGATTTAGCTTAAGTAGTATACTGATGTTTTACTTTGAGTCTGCATGCTTAGTCCAGTGCCCTAGGGTTTCATCTGTTCTGTTCTAGTGGTTAAAAAAAAATTTGTTCCAATGTACAAATTTTGGACACTGGAACAGGTTTTAAGTAGATCAGTTGTTCCCATTGTTTGCACTATTATTCTGATGTTTCTGCACCACTTTTGATTAGATGCCTGAATTGCTTACGACAGCTCTGTTTTCAAACCTCACTGTCAGTCACTAGCCCCTGGAGGTCATCAAGCAGACCAGAAAGCTGCAGTGGTCCCAGATGGACACCTGCATGACCGGCTGCTTCGTCAGTACTTCAGGCAATTTGTGATCTGTTGAAGGGAGGGGAGGGGGACATTGGATTAGATGGTTGATAGCGTCCCTACAAGGACCGCTATTAAGAACACGCTACTATGTGCTTCTGTACTGCAGAAGACTGAGTGATATTCGTGTTAGCACAGCTTGTTAAATGCATAAGATTTGGCTCATCCTGCTTGGAAATGCTAAGAAAATGAGAGCAACCTGAATCAGAGGCTTCTACAAGAGTATGCAGAAATTTGCAGCAGTTCAGACTTTTATATAATTTCCCTTCTTAATTATGGATTAGAAGGACTATTTTTTTTTAAATGGGCTTTTTCCATAATGGCATTCTTGCATTGTTTGGACAGAGCTTGCACAGGACGAAAACGGGCTGCTGAATTTAGTCACTGATCTCCTATTAGCCGTGGCCTAAGGCTATGCTGAGATTTATATCCCATTTGTATTGTTGCAGCTCAAAGGAAGACTGTTCAGACGATGACAAGTGTATTCTGAGTAGGTACGTTGGTTTATATTCATACAAATGCCATCTGTTTTTTTCTAGCTAGTGTTGGTCAGAATCAGGTTAGTGCTGTAGGTGCAGAATGTAGACCAGTGCTGCATTATCCCTGTTGAGGTAGAACAATAGTATTGCTTAATTTCTTAACTGCTTTCAGTAAATAAAGCTGCATTGAACTGGTGTGCACAGTGCAGTCTTTTTTTTTTTTTTTTTTAACGTATACTGCAGTCAACGCTTTCCTAACGAGGTGGCACTATTGTTGAGTTAGAACGAAAGAATCATCATAATGCTTTAGGGGACAGGAGGATTTAAAAGGAGATGCCTTGCAGTCCTATTTTACAGATTGGAAGCTTTGGTTTAAGGGCATTGGCAGAATCATTTGCTTGTTCTTAGCAGCAGCAGCCACTGCTGTGTCAGTTGTGTGTGGGATGGAAGTCCTAGTTGGTAGTGTGTTATGGAAACGCTGTTTGCTGTTATTGTAGTACCGTGGTGACAACATGCCATTGAAATGGAAAACGAGCTCTCCTGCTATCTGGAAATTCCCAGTTCCTGTGCTTAAAACATCCAGGTCATCGCCACTTTCTCCAGCATACATGTAAGTGAGAGAAATGAGGACATTAAGGTGGGACTAATTTCATGAGAATACCCTGTGGCAAATACCATGCTTTGCTTGCTTTAATGACATTCAGGGGTTTTTTACTTTTGAATTTCTGTAGTTCATTTTAGAGAAAAATATATAAAGAAATACCATTGCATTTACTATTCATTAATGCAGTGTAGTCTTGGTTTTTTAAATTGTGCAAATGAAACAATTTTATTTGTAAAGCATACTTCATAACATATGTTTGACAGTGATTATTCTAAAGACAATTAGATAATAAGTTGACTTTTAAGGAGCATGCATAACCATCAGGAGAAACATGTTAACATTAAAACAAAATAATAATTTTAAATACTTAATGTAATAATTTATGTCATAAAGGATGCACTAAGATTTTTTAAAATATTTTTCCTATAGTATACAGTTTTTAAATACACAGTCTATACTAAAAGTACTATTTATAGTTCATGCAGAAACTGCAAAACATTTCTAAATGCATTATGCTAGGTGCTTTCAAATTCAATATTTGAAGCTGGAGCAATATTGGCAGTTGACTTTTTTGGTCTTGTGCAATGCATGCATAATGTGCATTTATTTTTAAATGTGTATCTGTATGTGTACTTTGTGCATTTATTTATGGAATGTTTTAGGGAAGTTCTCATCTTGCACATTAACTGTCATTTTTAGTGTTTAATTAGGATCCACGTGTGTTTGATAGCCAACTTATTTCTGCAGTACTAGGCGAGAAAACTAGTACTAAAATGCTTACCTCTTTAAAAAGATTGTCACTGAAACCTGATGTTGAGATTTATTTATAGGGCTACAGCAAAACAATTACTTGTTTACTCCAGTGCAAAAGCCCATTATTAAACCGTGGCTAAAAAGTAAAAGTGGAGATACATTTTTTTTTTAAAATAGTAGGTAGTGATTTATATTTGTGCCATGCATGAAATCATTCCACTTGGCTCTTCATTGTTTTTGTTTTGGCTGAAGTATGGAGATTCAGCATCACTCTTCTATGGATATATATTTCTGTTAAGAAACAGACTCCAAGCATTGTACAGATGCGGTGCAAGACAGTATCATATGTCCTTGCTATTACTTAAAGTTGAAATGCATAGTATATAACATTCACAAAGAATAAATATGTTCTTGTATTACAAAATGCAAATATGAATAATCATAGATCAATTTAGAGTGTCTCTTAAAGAAATGTGTTATACAAGCAGATAAAAGTGAGGGACACAACCAGTTTTGAGCTTAGAAAAGTGCTCTGCAATGCTTTTTATACAAAAAATGTAGAGGACAATGAATGCATTGTATAGAAACATATAGCAAAAAGAATTGGTATCAAGAGAGTAGTTTGAGGCCTTCAAACTATCCCAACAACACCAATAACATTAAAGGTTATATTCAGTTTTCTTTTCACTATGAAACTTAAACAATGAAGAGGAGAGAACCTATTATAAGTAGTACAAACAAGATAAGAACAGACTTGAAATATTATTCTTTTCAAGAATTGCAATTTGAATTTGCAAGCAGAATAATTATTCAAAGGAGAAAAATATAAAGAAAAATAACAATGCATATCTAAACATATACAATGCTTCTGTATATCAAGTCCCCTGCTATTGAAAGAAATATTAAACAATGAGCTACTCGGTGTATTTCATTCCTTTTCAAATTAGAATAGTATTTTTTCATAATGGCTGCAAAAACATCTAATTTGCTTTGCACATGGCAATAACTGATTGGGACACTACAGCATATGATGAATTACCTTTGGGGTTTTTTGTTTTGTTTATTTTTGTGATTTATTTATTATTATTATTATTATTATTTTTTTTTTTTTAGTTCTTGAGGATTTTTGGAAAGCAAAATGGAAAAAATGTTTACTTGGTTTCTTAGCATTGACCACCAGGGATTTTCACCTGGTCTCCAATTATTTGTTTTTTGCAAGAGCGCCCAATTGGTACTACTATGTACTACTGCTACTAATACTTATCATTTCTATAGTGCTGCTTGATGTGCACGCTTGCATCTCAAAAGATGAAATGTAGGAGATATTCCAGTAGCTTAATTTATTATTATTATTATTATTATTATTATTATTTAACAGTTTTATATATCGACGTCCATTAGTGATATCACATCTGTGTACATTAAATGCAAAAATACGATTGGGAGGCACTTGACAGAGAACATGATAAATAAAACATGTAAAACATATAAAGCCTAGAACAAGGGGAAACATGCAGGACTATATATAATATTTACAAGATAACTATATAAATTATTAACATTTGCTCTAGTTAATTTTGTAATCTATTAGTTACAAAGTAACTATAGATAACATTTTTATACATTCATTTGAGTACATCTCGAAGATTTAAGTTTTCTATTACTGTGTAGTTCTTCTATTCTTAAAAAAAAACAAACCATAACCTCTCCCAAAGATTATGAAAAATGAGTCCGAGAGAGAGACAATGTAAATAAAAATATTTGCAGCTAGTCTGAGACTGCTGCTTTAATGCTTGAGTATTAATAATAACATGGTGCTCTGAGTAAGGAATTTTTCCATGTGTGATTTTTTTTCAGCTTTAAGTTTGACATCATGGTATTGTTTGGATTTTCACCTGGCCTATTTTGGAATTATATTTATGAAATTCAGTTTAGCTTCTTTATGCTTGTTAATTCCATTGATCTGCACCTGTAAGCCCCTACTTTGTTGAAGTGGCAGTAAGATGACTTGTGTATATAAAAAAAAAAATTTCTGGTTCAATAATTGCACATAGTTTGCTGATGACAGAGGCAAACTAAAAGATAATTAAACAACATTGCAGATTGAAATATATGGTGCATAATTTTCTTCCCTTCCAAAGAATATTAATATATTAAAGGACTTTTTATCACAAAAATTGTACGGCGTGCCATATGTCACATAAAACTGTAATGATGGGAAAACAGATCAGTTTAAGATGTTTTATTTCTATCCTCTACAAAGCTCCCTTAAATTAGTAGCATTTTTTTTCACAAATCAAAGAAAACTTAAATTTCTCTCTAACAAAATTAGTCATAAAATTCTCTAATGCTCTAATTCGCTGTCACTATACTGCTTCATGTTCTATTTATGTAGAATATAGCCCAGATTCAGCAGCTGTTGTCTGTATCAGTTTGTGCAAAGTAAATTGGCATGTAGTGTTTCTTTCTGCTCCTTTGGTTTTCCATTTTAATGAGAATTGGGGCTGGGATCTAGCTCATGAGCCTTCATTCTCAGTTATCTAGGAATTTGTTTCCTGTTTTATATTCTCTCTCAGCTCACTTAGCTCAGTCATAGTGACTCTCCTTACCCTTGTAATCATGAGTTCTAAGCCAGGTCACTAGGTGTCACTAATGTGCGATGACTGGGACTTCCTCATTTCAAGGCAGAAAACATTGCCTTCACAGCATCCTCAGTTACGACTTGGCTGGAAAGTAGAATCTCAGCCTGGGAAATAAATCCAAGTTCTCTGCATGGTAGAGCATAGCACAGTCATTGGGTTGGCCAAGCATGTAGTGTGTTTTTAAGTGCTGACAATTGAAAAAAACATGAAATAAACTAGCATATACTAAGTTTTTATTTAAGAAAGTAAGACATTTAAGGGCTCATTTACTAAGCATTTTTCCCATAGACAGAATGGGAGAAAGCCTTCGTAAGTCAGGCCATTAGTTTTCTGTCTTTGTGCCTTAACTGGATCTGAGACCTGTCCTGTATTTGAAAGTGATGACATGCAGCATTTTGAATGCATACACCTGTACTTTTCTATATTTAGGTCTGTATTGTTTCATAACCATACTACAGTATCTCCAAAGGCCCTGCAGCTCTGTTTAGAAGTTGATAGGCTTTTACAATGTACAATATCTTCAAATGAGTGTGCAAAGAGCATTAGTCTCTTTGAAATTCATAGAAGATGATTTTGGAGAAAAGTAGTTGACTCAGAAATTTGGTTACAAAAGAACTTTGGTAGTTTTCACTTTTTAGGTTAAGTATAGTCAAGCATAAGTATATAATAAGATTTTGAAATACTGGGTCAGATGAAAGGTCCATCAAGCCCAGTATCCTGTTTCCAACAGTGGCCAATCCAGGTCACAGGTACCTGGCAAGATCCCAAGGGGTAGATAGATTGCATGTTGTTTATCCCAGGGATAAGAAGTGGATTTCTGCAACTCCACCTTAATATGGAACTTGTCCAAACCTTTTTTTTTGTTTTTTTAATTCTTTATTCATTTTTATGTACCGTATATATCAGAATTGAATTTAAATCAGAAAACAATGAGACAATAATCACATAATAGAAGCAGTACAAAAATTCAACAAACTATTCTTCTGCCTCATAACATTCCAAGTCCTCAGTAAGGAGGATCCTAACTGTACTGCAGGAAAGAGAGGAACAAAATTTCAACTCAATATAATAAAAGAAAACATAGCAACAGGGGAAAGTTAAATAATATATTCAGATTATGACTGATATTCTAAGGCATTATCAACCAACAGAGGTGGAGTATCCGCTGACTGTGGGATTTTATCACTCAAAAAAGAGACTGTGATGAATGGAAAAAAAAAATATGAAACACTCTGAAATTTTATAAAACATTTACAAGGAAATTTAAGAGCAAAGAAAGCACCTATTTCCAAAACTGTCTTAACAGCAAGAATTGCCTCCTGAGTTTGTCTTGAAATATCAGGGTAAACTCGTACTTTAAGATTCAAGAACAATTCCATATTGTGACGAAAGAAATGTTTTAGAACCCAATCTCTGTCTGATTCTACAAGGAAAACCGCAATTAAAATAGCTGGCGTAACTACCTCAGACAGAGAAAAGATTCCAAAATTGTAGTCAAATTTTAATCCGGTGGCCTAATTGGAGATAGAACTTGTCAGTAGGTGATTAAGAAAGTTAATAAACTGAAGATTTTTTTTCCCCTTGCTTGATTTTCTAATTGCTCCAGTTGAGATGTAATGTATTGTTTTTCTTTCAATGTATTCTGCTGAAGAACAGTATGACTGGCCCTTTCCATTTTAAAAGAAGCATTTGTTTATTTTAGAGATTTACTCTCCAATTCCAGTAACCCTACCTGGGTCTCCAGATCATTTAAACGCTATACGAGAGGGTTTATTTGCAAAGAAATGTTATTATTCAGAGTCTTAATTGTCTCCCAAATCGTTTCAAGAGAGAATATGGCTGATTTTATCAAAGTAAAAAATTGCAAACTGGTTTCCTTCTCCGCATCTGCAGTCTTCTCTCTCTGCCACACTGCCTCTCTATCAGTCAATTGCTGATTGATGTCGCCGATGTATGGCGTCTCCAGTGCTGCTTTAGCTGGGCTCACGGTCCCAGAGCTCAACTCAATGGATGCCGTGTTTTCTGCCAATGCCAAATCTCAATGCTCTTCCAGCATCAGCGCCTAGGCAAGGTTCGAAGGTGCGATCCGATCTTCCGGGGACAGATAAACCAAGTCAGGGAGGGGATCAAGTACAGCTCTACTTGAGACCTCTCCAGTGACTCTATTCCTGGAATAAACGCTCCTCAACATACATGAGCATACATGGGTCCCGAAGCAAGGCCTGGGGAGGAGGCAAATGGGACTTCCCACTCCCTGGCTCTCCGCTTGCAGGCAGAATGAGGCATATTCACCCAAGAAAGGAGCAGGTAAGAGGAGCCCTTAAACGTGTCTTGCTAGTGTGGCCATCTTAGATCCTCCAGGAGTCCTCTAATCGTCCACCTTTTTAAAATGTAGCTACACTAATAGCTTTCACCACATCCTCTGGCAAAGAATTCCACAGCTTAATTATGTGTTGAGCAAAAAAAAAAAAAAAGTTCTCTTAGAGTTTTAAATGTATCATCTAGTAACTTCATTGTGTGTCCCCTAGTCTTTGTACTCTTTGAAAGCGTAAATAATCAATAGTTTACTCTTTCCACTTCACTCATTATTTTATAGATTTCTATCATATCTCCTCTCAGCTGTCCTTTCCTCATAGGGGAATCGTTCCATGCCCTTTATTATTTTCATTGTCCTTCTCTGTACCTTTTCTAATTCTGTTAGTTTTTGAGATGTGATTAGAAGTGCATACAATACTCAAGATGAGGTCACATCATGGAGTGATATAGAGGTATTATGATATTCTCCATTTTTATTCTCCATGCCTTTTCTAATAATTCCTAGCATTCTGTTTGCTTTCTTGGCTGCTGGAGCACACTAAGCAGAAGATTTCAATGTATTATCAGTAATGATGCCTAGATTCTTTTCCTGAGTGGTGACTCTGCCTCCTAATGTGGAACCTTGCATTGTGTATCTATAATTTGGGACGTCCGAGGTCACGGCGTGCACTCATTACCTTTTAGAGAATAGGGAGCCATGGGGAGCGCCCGATCCGCCCTGGGCTGCTGAAGCCGCTCTCGCCGCCAGCTGTCCCCGGGAGGAGGGGAGAGAGGACTGGGGCTGCTCCGGAGCTGTCAGTGCGGGAGATGGATGCGGCCAGGGCAGGTGAGTGGGGGCTGGCGGAAAGTTTTGGGTTAGTTAGGGGGTCAGTCAGCCCTTCTCCTGTATCCACTTCCTGGTACCTGTCATTTCAAATGTCATTTGAAATGACAGGTACCAGCGCACCCAGGATACTGTATAGGCGCTGTATAGCTGTATAGCGCCTACACAGTAAAATGGATTGCGCTTCATGGACGCACGTTGGACGCGGCTTGCATTTGCATGCCATTTAAATACAGTATCGAGCGGTATGTGATCCAGATTGTGCATGCGGCAAACGCGGGTGCGCCCGGCACCAACGCACCTCTTTCTACCGCACCTTACTGTATCAGCCTCTCTGTAACTAAAAGCTTCCCTTAATTATAGGATACGCCCTTCGAATGTCTTTTTGTTTAAATACCTACCTTTCAACTCTCCCTCTATACTTTTTATTTAACCTTATACACTGTTGTGATCTAGTGATTCTCACTTGGAATGACTGTACATAAAAACCTAAATAAATAAACTTTGCATTAAGCGACTTGCCACCTCCATATAAATTATTGGCTGATTAATAAGCTGATGCAATAAGCTGAGTGTTTAAAAAAAAATAAAAACAAAAAACTGTACATTGTTTCCACCAAACATTTTTAATGCTCTCATGTAAATTTTTTTAACTCCCAATGCAGTAAGCTAATGTTATGCAAATGCATTGGGATTTAAAAAAGGTGCAAAAACTTTAAAATGTGCTTTTGGCACAGGCTGAATGCACATTTTAACTCAGGAAGGGAGGGGGAGCCGTCTGTGTCAGCTGTGGCCTCCAGCTGGATAAATACAGATTTATCCATCTAACTGGCAGCAGGATGCAGCTGCCAGATAACCAGATAAGGCAATACTTATCTGTCTATCTGGTATGGGTCAAGGCTACTTAGCTGGCTAAGTACTGACTTATCCGGCTGTCAGCTGTTACCCTCTGCCAGATAGACGGATAAGTCAGTACTTATCCAGGTAAGTGGCGGCAGCCACTATTTGGCTGGATAAGTCTGGACTTACCTGCAAACATTTTTAAACTTTTTAAAACACTTTTCCCCCTTTTTTAGGGGTTTTAAGTACCAGTGCAGTAGTGCTGGAAACTTAACTCCAGCTGTGACCTGGAGTTAAATTTCCAGCGCTAAAAAATGTGAGCTGACTCGATGCAGTCTCTCGGTATCAGGGATTACTGCTTAATTCTCTCTTTCCTAGCATACAGGCAGGTGAATCCAAAACCAGTGGATTATGCACCTTTACCAGCAGATGGAAATGGAGCAAAGCTGACATCACAGTATATATACTCCTGCAGTTGCATCTGCCCACCAGTATTCTCCATTTCCAGCAGATGGTGGACATGCATCTCCCTACTGGAGATTGCTTAAAATGTTAGAAGGAGAAACGAAGAGGGAAATTAATTCGCCCCACTCTCCTGTGGTGATACCTTATGGTCCCAACCTCAGTTGAAAATTCTTGAGGTGATTTCCGTGGTCCCTCAGATGAGTGCCTTGGTCCGATAGTGGTTTTCCAAACTGGCTTGGACTTAACTTTTTTTTTTTTTTTTTTTACAGCGAAGAGAAGGAGAGTTGAGTAGGGATTCCTCCCTCACGCCTCTGTCTCTGGGCTTGGCATGTGATCCGACAGTCATTCCTTCCCTCCGGTGTAGTTCAGGGGAAAGGGGCAGCCTGGTGGGTTGAGCAGCCCTTGTGGCTAGGCCCCGCTCCAAGGCTTGTCTGGTTCGCTGTGTGGTAGGCCGCAGTGGCGTTTTTGCAAGTTTTTTGTGTGCCGTAGACTGCCCTTTTCAGTTCCATCAGATTGTCCTTGTGCGCTTGACTGTGCGTCCCATTGTGCGTTTGGATGTGTGCCTAGTTGGGTGCCTAGTTCGGCGCATAGGAGTTCCCATTTTTGCGCACATTATCTGCGTGTTCTGAGGGAGCTCAGTTTGGACAGTTATACAGGCACAGTTTTGTGCGCCTTATCTGTGAGCGCCTACATTTTTTTATGGGGTGCACTATTGTCAGGCGCCTGTTAGGGCGTATTGGCAGACTAATGGCGCTCATAGCAAAGAAGCCTTAGTGCTTTGCCCTATGTGCTGCTTGTCATATTTGGGCATCTCGACCTGGTGTTCCCTCAAATTTGCGCTGTTTGCAGGATCAGAGAGAATTACATCCTTTTGTTTTTACTAAGCCTGGTTCTTCCCAGCCTGGTGCGGGAATTAAAAAAAGAGCTGCCAGAAGGGTTGCCTGATTTTGGAGCTCCCTTAACTGGTTCGTCGTCAGGGGAAGGTAGTTCAGTGGGCACAGGACAGTTAGCCTCTGGTTTTGGCATGGATCCTTCTGCCTTTTCTTGGGTAGAATTTTTTCAAGGACTGCAGTCCTCGTCCCTGGCCAGTCTTAACAAATCAGGATCGCAAGCTTTGAAATCTTGCATGTCTGGTGTTGTGGGTAAACATCGGGGTACACCTGGAGCCGATCTTCCCAATAAGGATCCAGATGGCACTGATGAGGAGACCAATCCTTACTCCCTGGAGGATGGGGAAATTCCTTCGGGATTGGAGTCGTATAGAGCTATGTTGAGGTTCTTTCATAGAGTTGAGTTAACAGCTCTGATTTCTCATGCATTGAAGATGCTGGGAGGCTGAATCCATGTCTGAGCCAAAGAAAGATCCCATTTTGATTTTCTTGCTTAAAGCCTCATGCTTCTTCCCTGTTATGGAGGCCATTCAAGAATTAGTTTATCTTGAATGGGGGCGCCTTAGAAGCTAATTTTAAAGGGGGATAAGTCTTGGAAGGACTGTAGCCCCTGGATCAGTTGCGAGAGAGCAATTACATTTTCTGAAGGTGGATGTGCTTGTATGTGCTGTTACCAAGCAGACGGCTATTCCCGTAGAAGGGGGAGCGACCTTGAAAGATTCACAGGATAGGAGAATTGAGGCTATCCTTAAGCAGGCCTTTGAAGCAATGGCAATGAATTTATAGATAGCTTCCAATTGTTCCCTGGTGGCTTGCTCTTGTTTATTGCTCTCTCAGGAGATTGATGAATCTAGTGTAAATTCCAGAGCCGTGATGCAACCAGCAGCTGCCTTTTTGGCAGACATTTGTTGCGATTTGGTCCACCCTTCAGCCAGAGGGATGGCTTCGGTAACGGCAGCTAGGCGACTGATATGGCAGAGAAACTGGTTGGCCAATACAACCTCAGAGTGTAACCTTATGCAGTTACCCTTTAAAGGCTCACTCTTATTTAGGAGTGAGCTGGAGAAAATGGCCAATAAGTGAAATGAGTCCCCGGTTTCTCAATTACCAGAGGATAAAAAACAGGCGCCACAATCTTTCAGCACGAGAGGTTGTACTGAGAGTTCGGATGTTTTCGACCCTTCAGAGGAGCGGCTTTCTAGAGGATTCAACCTTTGGGTAGATCTCAGTCCTTCCGTCCCAGGCAGCCCAGAAGGGGTGCAGGCTCAGGTAGTGGAGCACCCCAAGCCTCCCAATGAAGGTGTGCCAACCCACCTCCGGGATTTAGGAGATAGGTCGCCTCTCTCTTTTATCGGAGGTGTGTCGAGATCACAACGGACCAGTGAGTGCTGGAAATGATAGATGGCTATGCGCTGGAGTTTCACAGTGTGCTTCGGGATGTGTTCATGGTTTCTCACAGGACAAGCAGGATGGTTGTCCTCACAAATGGGTGACATCGAGGATGGAGCCCACCACGGAAAACTTCTGTCAAAGTTTAATAGAACTTTGACTGGCCCCTACTGGGCATGCCCAGCAAGGCACTGACCCTGCAGCCAGCAGGGGTCTCCCTTCAGTCTTCTTTTTTCCGCGCAGCAGTTGCCACGCGGTGAAAGGAGCTCTCTAACCACGTTCCTGACAGGAATTTGGAAATTAATTTCCTAAGAAAATTTGCCCCTCAGGGGTCTCCCTTCGACAAATTTTTTAGTCATCTTACGGAACCCGGTAAGTTTTTTGCCTTCTTCCATTGACTGCCGTCGAATTTGGCCCTCGAGGCCTGTTGGCACTTACCGATCCCCAGCCTAAATTTTGGCTTCCAGCCATGGCAACGGGGTTCCGTCGTTGTCCGGATTGTACCCGGACTATGTCCATCACAGACCCCCACAGGGTTTGTGTAATGTGTTTGGGTAGTGAGCATGATGTCCTGACTTGCACCAAATGTGCCTTAATGACACCCAAGGGTCGCAAAGCCAGGATGGAGAAGATGGGGCTCCTCTTCCATGCACCCACCCCAACGCCATCGATAGCATCGACGTCATCGGAACCGGCACCGTTGAAGTTGTACCATCATCGTCAACCCTCCGGTGACCGTCCGCCATCGATCACTTCTCGGCCGTCGACTCCCGTCCCTTCCCCGGATGGGCGAGGGGATCGGAAGGAAAAGCACCGCCATCGACGGCACAAGTCTCGGCCTGTCGAGGATCCACAGCCATCGACCTCTGCTCAAGCCGAGCCACCGACGAAGAAGCCGCGAACAGACCGGACGCCCTCCACGTCTCGTTCGCCGGCATCGAGGAAACCCTCACCCTCTCGGGGTGTGGGGGCCGTGATCCCACCGGTTACGGTGGTCCCTCCGGCCTTGCCTCAGCCTCCCTCTCCCGTCGAGCCGGGTATGGTTACCCCTGGTCTCCGGGCAGAACTGGACCGGCTGGTCCAGGAGGCCATCGAGAAAGCGATGAAGAAATTACAACCTCCATCGGTACAGTCTCCGGCACCGGTTCCAGTGCCGCCCCCGGCACCGACGCCGGCACCGGCTTCGCCACCGAGGAGAGAACCGACCACCGAGCCGTTGATACAAGCGCTAGCACCGCTACTGAGCCGCATGGAGGCACTCATGACGGCCCTTCCATCGGTGATTCCAGTGCCATCGACAACACCACCGTCTCCGACTGGTTTCTCATCGGCAGGAGAAACACCGTTTCGAATTCCCCCTTCCGGGGTAGTTCCATCGGTACCTTCTGGTATATCTCCACCGATTTATCCTTCGGCTCCATCGATTCCGCGCCAGGCACCGATTCCATCGGCAGCACCGAAGCCATCGATGCCATTTCTGGTTCCACCTACCGCACCGATTCCACCTCGGTTTCCATCGATGCCTTCAGAGCCTCAGCCAGGTCCATCAGGGCTACAAGCCCCACATGATCCCTACGATACCTGGGGTGATGATGATGATACCTCTTCTGACACAGATTTGCCTTCGCCACCATCTCCTACAGAGAGTAGAAAAAGATCTCCTCCAGAGGATCTATCTTTCATTAATTTTGTGAAAGAGATGTCAGAAGTTGTACCTTTTCAACTACAATCTGAAGCTGATGACAGACACCAGATGATGGAACTACTTCAATTTCTGGATGCTCCAAAAATCATCGCTTCCATCCCTATACACCAGGTGTTTTTGGATCTGCTCAAGAAAAACTGGGAATCTCCTTCATCGGTGTCACCAGTTAACAAGAAAGCTGACTCCACATACCTTGTCCAGTCAGCACCAGGTTTCCAAAAACCTCAACTGGATCATCGCTCTGTTGTGGTTGAGTCCGCGCAGAAGAAGGCCAAGCGTCTTAAGCCGCACTCTTCTACCCCACCTACCAGGGACAACAAATTCCTGGATAGTGTGGGACGGAAAGTGTATCATGGAGCTATGTTGATTTCACGCATAGCTTCATATCAACTTTACATGACTCAATACAACAGAGCCATCCTTAAGCAGATGCAAGACTATGCTGACACGTTGCCGGACCAATACCAACCGCAGCTTCAAGCCCTTCTTCACAAGGGATTTGAGGCAGGGAAGCACGAGATTAGGACTGCCTACGACATTTTCGATGCTTCCACGAAGGTTTCAGCCACAGCCATCTCAGCCAGACGTTGGGCTTGGTTAAAGTCATCCAACCTTCGCCCAGAGGTCCAAGATCGTCTTGCTGATTTGCCCTGCTTAGGCGACAATTTGTTTGGAGAGCAAATTCAACAGATTGTGGCGGAGTTAAAAGACCACCATGAGACGTTGAAACAACTCTCATCTGTCCCACCTGAGGTGACCTCCAAGCAACCGCAAAAGAAGGACTCTAAGAAGTCGTTCTTTCGACCACGCCGCTACTACCCTCCGTCAACTAGGGCTCGTCCTGCACGGTCCTCTAACAGGCCTCAGCCTCGTCAGCTGAGAAAGCAAAGACCTACTGTAGCCCCACCTCCTGGGCCTGCGGCGGGCCTTTGACTTCCCTGTATTGAGCACATGCCAACTCCCTCTTCCACACATCCCTGTGGGAGGTCGGCTGTACCACTTCTTACCCCGTTGGAAACAGATTACCTCAGATCAGTGGGTGCTAGCAATTATCGCACAGGGTTACCACCTCAACTTCATAACACTTCCGCCAGACTCCCCGCCCCTTCAGGCATGGAGTCTAACCAGCCATTTGACTCAATTACATCAAGAAGTATCCCTTCTTCTACAATCAAATGCTATAGAACCCGTCCCTCCTTCTCAACAAGGGAAAGGATTCTATTCCAGATACTTCCTAATACCAAAGAAATCAGGGGGGTTACGTCCAATTCTGGACCTTCGGGCCCTCAACAAGTATCTGCAAAAAGAGAAGTTCAAGATGGTAACCCTGGGCGCCTTGCTCCCTCTGTTGCAAAAGGGGGATTGGCTGTGCTCTCTCGACCTCAAGGACGCTTATACCCACATTGCGATAACACAATCTCATCGCAAGTATCTGCGTTTTCTGATAGGCCACGACCATTATCAATACCGGGTACTACCTTTCGGGCTGGCATCTGCTCCACGAGTCTTTACCAAATGTCTCGTAGTAGTAGCAGCATTTCTCAGGAAGGAAGGTGTCCACGTCTACCCCTATCTGGACGATTGGCTAATCAGGGCCTCCACCCCTCAAATTGCGCAATCCTCCCTGAAGTTGACAATTCACACACTCCTCTCCTTAGGGTTTCTTGTCAATTACGAGAAATCTTGCTTGGTCCCATCTCAGACCTTATCCTTCATTGGAGCAGACTTGGACACCTTACAGGCAAAAGCCTACCTTCCACTTCAACGAGTCCAAACTCTCATGTCTCTAGCTCACCAGCTCCAGTCTCAACACACTGCCACAGCTCGCCAATTCCTCATCCTCCTAGGACACATGGCATCCTCGGTTCAAGTTACTCCCTTGACCCGACTAGCCATGAGAGTAACGCAATGGACTCTGCGACACCAATGGCTTCAAGCTTTCCAGCCTCTGTCCTACATCGTCACAGTTACACAAGCGCTACGCCTGTCTTTAACCTGGTGGACGACTCAAGTCAATCTCCTTCAGGGCTTACCCTTTCTCCTCCCAGATCCACAGGTAATCCTAACCACCGATGCTTCCCACATCGGTTGGGGGGCCCATGTGGACGAATTACAAACCCAAGGGTTGTGGTCGCCAGAGGAAGCCGAACACCAGATAAATTTCTTGGAACTTCGAGCAATTCGCTACACGCTCAGAACTTTCAAAGATCATCTATCAGATCAGATAATCTTAATCCAGACAGACAACCAAGTGGCCATGTGGTACATAAACAAGCAGGGAGGCACAGGCTCCTTCCTTCTGTGTCAGGAAGCTGCGCAGATTTGGGCAGAAGCCCTCTCCCATTCCATGTACCTCAAGGCCACTTACTTGCCGGGAGTAGACAATGTATTGGCAGACCAGCTGAGCCGTGTCTTCAAGCCACACGAGTGGTCACTCGATCCTCTGGTAGTGACCTCTCTGTTTCACAAGTGGGGTTTTCCCCGCATAGACCTCTTTGCGTCCCCTCAGAACCACAAAGTGGACAATTATTGCTCTCTCATTCGGAGCCAACACTCTCAGCCGAGGGATGCCTTCTCCCTCAAGTGGACGACAGGTCTGCTTTATGCATTCCCTCCACTTCCTCTTCTGTCAAGGACTCTCGTGAAGCTATGCCAGGACAGGGGAACCATGATCCTGATAGCTCCCCACTGGCCACGCCAAGTGTGGTTTCCCATACTCCAGGATCTCTCCATCCGCAGGCACAGTGTGATCTTAACCTCAGGTGCTTGGATTGATGGCGGGGACCCTGGAGGGTGGTACCATGGGTGAGGGTGCATATGCGTCCTCTTCAGTGCACTCTGCTTTCTCATTGGAGCCCACAGTCTCAAAATTATTCAGTTCAGCTCCACCTGCTGAGTGAGGTTTGCTTTCAGCTACAGTGGTGGTTACAAGTAGATCATCTAAGAAAGGGGGTTTCCCTAAGATCACCGGACAGGCTAATACTCACGACAGATGCGAGCATCCAGGTTTGGGGAGCTCACTGTAAGGAGCTGACAGTGCAAGAGTGTGCTGGAGTGCAGAAGAGTCTCTCTAGAACTTCAAATGGCTGGAAACCCGTGCAGTGATCCGGATAATGTTGGACAATGCAACAACAGTGGCTTACATCAATCGGCAGGGAGGAACCAAGAGAAGACAAGTATCACAGAAAATAGCCCAACATATGGAATGGGTGGAAGTGCATCATCAGGAACCTCAGCTTTGCACATTGCAGGAAAAGACAATTTAAGAGCAGACTTTCTCAGCAGACAGTCTGGATCCAGGAGAATGGGAATTGTCAAACGAGGTGTTTCAGCTAATAGTGGATTGCGTTGAGTGTCCGAACTACAGGCCTTGTCCTGCTGGGAGCTGTTTCTACGAGTGTCTCCAGGGACGATGCAGCTGGGTACTGTTCCTTCCTTTTTGCCAAAAGTCTCAGATTTTCACTTGAATCAGTCTGTTTCCCTGCCATCTCTGAACAGGGTAAGAGATGCGGAGGAATATCACCTGTTACGGCCCTTGGATGTCAAAAGGCATATTTTAAGGCATTTAGAGGTTTTGGAACCTCTCAGGAAGACAGACTGGCTGTTTATTCTCCATGGTGGGTGTAAACAGGGTGAGCCGGCGTGGTGGGCTACAATAGCTTGCTGGGTTAAGGAGGTAGTTACAGCTGCTTATGTGGATGCTGGGCAGCCATTACCTAGTCAGGTTAGGACTCATTCCACTAGGGCTCAGGCAGTATCATGGGACGGAAGTTAGATTGTTGCCCACCGACATTTGCTGAGCTGGAATGTGGTCCTCTTTACACACCTTTTCCAGGCATTATCGCGTGGATGTGCAGGCCCGGGAGGACACAGCCTTCACACGTGCGGTTTTGACTGGACCGTGGGCAGCCTCCCACCCTGTTGGGGAGTAGCTTTGGTATATCCCACTGGTTTTGGATTCATCTGTCTGTCTATGCTAAGAAAGGAGAAATTAATACTTACCTGATTTCCTTTTCTTTAGTCCAGACAGGTGAATCCATGTTCCCACCCTTGGCTGCCAAATGGTGGTGCTATGGTTCTCCTGTGTGGCTGTGTGTTCTAGGGAGGCAAATGTCAATCCAGTCCCTAGCTTGGTGTTATTACAGTCTTTGCCTGAGCTCAGTGTTTTCCTATTGGCTGAGTGCTGGAATGGTTATCTGTTAATAATCAAGTTTTGTTAGTTTGTCCACAGTTGGCTTTTGCAGAGAACACTGGCGGGCTGATGTCAGTGCAGGGGTATATTTACTGTGATGTCAGCTTTGTTCCGTTTCCATCTGCTGGTAGAGGTGCATAACCCAATGGTTTTAGATTCACCTGTCTTTACTAAGGAAAAGGAAATTATCAGGTTAGTAGTAATTTCTCCGATTTGCATGGAATTCCCATGTGAGGGTGCTTAGCTGTAACCTTTGCAGGATGGTCTAGATGGGGGACTGGCAGTAAATTCTTTGAGGGTCCAGGGAGCTGCTATCACATGCTGTGGGAGGGCAGGTCAATATATCTTCCGTAGCAGCATATCTGGATGAAGTTTGCTTTCTGAGGGATGCGAAGCACCTATACCCCCAAGAAAACCTTTGGTTTCTCCATGGGATCTGATTTTGTCCTAAGGTTGCAAATTAGGGCACCTTTTGAATCCCTTAGTAAAATTTTGGTGAAAGTCCTAACACTAAGACAGTCTTTTTGGTATCAGTTTGCTCAGCAAGGAGAATTTCAAAATTGCAAGCCCTCTCATTTATTGATCTATAGTTGTCCTTTTCAAAGGGCAAAGTTATTATCAGGCCAATTCCTCCTTTTCTCCAAAGGTGGTTTCGGAATACCATCTTAACCAAGCAATCTCATTGCCAGGGTTAAGGAAAGCAGAATGTGTCCATAAAATAGAGTTGCGGTTCCTGAAGTTAGAGAAAATGGGCAGAGTATAGAGCAGTAGTACCAATCAACATCTGTACAGCGTCCATAGAGGCCTTTGTGCATACCTTCACAAAACATTATAGGTTACACATTCAAAAGAGAGAAGAAACCAAATTAGCCATGGGAGTCCTGGAAACAACTCTGGGTATCTCCTGCCTGGGATAAGTATAGCTCAGGTACATCCCACTATGTGGACAGGACTGGCAGGATGAAGAGGAAGGTACAATTAAAAGGTGAATTTTAAAAGCCTGGTGTGCACCAAAACTGGGAGATATGCACACAAGTTGGGCCGGCACACACTGAGGGGATTTTAAAAGGTGCCCGTGTGCCCACACTTCTATATAAAAGTTACTGTCTTAGTGCTTTCCTAGAGTCCTGACAGACCAGTCCAGAACTCACCCTGAAGAGAGAGAAGGATGGAAGTGTATAATAGTGGCAGGGCCTTGAAAAGCCAGATGAGAGAGCAGAAATAATATTTACCCACAGGGGTATTTTCAGTTATCTTATTTTTCGCTCCAGAAGACGCACTTTTTTCCCCCAAAAGTGGGGGGGAAATATAAAAAAAACCTAAAAATCTAACTACAACCCCCCACCTTCCTGACCCCCCCCCCAAGACCTGCCAAAAGTCCCTGGTGGTCCAGCGGGGGTCCGGGAGCCGGCGGCCCTTTGCCCTTACTATGTCACAGGGGCCGACCAATGGCACCGGTAGCTCCTCTGACATAGTAAGGGCAAAGGGCCGTCGGCGCCATTTTGATTACTGGCAGCCGTCGGCCCAAGTGCAGGAGATAGCTCCAGGACCCCCACTGGACCACCAGGGACTTTTGGCAGGTCTTGGGGGGGGGGGGGTCAGGAGGGTTGGGAGTTGCAGTTAATTAAATTTAAAGGGTTAGGATGGGTTGGGTTTTTTTTTTTTTTGGGAGGGGGGGTCAGGAGGGTTGGGAGTTGCAGTTAATTAAATTTAAAGGGTTAGGATGGGTTGTTTTTTTTTTTTTTTTTTTTGGGGAGGGGGGTTTCCCACAGAAAGAGAACGATAAAAGTTTTCCAATCTGGGGAGTGGACCGAAATGGCCCTCCCTAGACCCGAAAATGAAACGGGGACAGAAATATTTTATGCACTCCCCTAATTTGCTCCATAAGATGCACAGACGCCGGGAACAAAGCCGGTTTAGCACACCACTTTTTTTTTTTTTTTTTTAATTTTCCCCCTCTGAATCCTAGGTGCGTCTTATGGTCAGGTGCGTCTTATGGAGCGAAAAGTACGGTATTTGTTTTTCAGAAAAAAGAAAAAGGAAAGAGGGAATAAGCATCAGAGGAAAAATGCAGCCAGGGAAAGAAAGCAGAGATAGCACTAGAATCATGTTTTTGTTTTCTGTTTTGAGAAGAAAAAAAGGGGGATAAGGTAATAGGAAATCTGGAGAGCCTGGGGGAATTTAAGGATTAGCTTGGGCAAGAAACTACAGACCCCTTCCTTGCTACTCCAGCCTAAATAGAAGGAAGTCAGGGGAAGAGTATCCTCAATCTGCTGGCAGGAGGAACAAATCCCACAGTATGGACTGGTCTGTCAAGTCTCCAGGAAAGAAAATTAGCAGGTAACCACTAATTGTACCATTTAGTACAGCTAAACTGAGCCTTTTAAAAAAAATAAAAATAAAAAGCAAAATTTATTTTTCAATTCGACAGACAATGGCAGGTAATGCATACAAACCTAGACCTACCACTACTTAACATTTCTATAGTGCTACTCAAAGTATGCAGTGCTGTACAAACAACACATAAGAGACACTTACACTTGCTTAATAGAGCTGTGATAGCTCAAGCAGAAGTGGCTAGGTAACAGCCAGAGGAAACCATAAGTAGACTTTGGCTCTATTTTAAGTGCACTTTTATTACATTGGAAATACAAAATGGCAGCAGACCTTTACTTCAGGTAATCCAAAACCGGTAGTGCAAACAGAAATCAAATACTGCAGGCAGTTCACCTTAACCTCAGGCAATGCACAGTCTTTTCAAGTGCACAGTCTTTTCAAGTGCACAGTCTTTAAGCAAAGTCTCTACTATTCTTAGATATAACAGGTCTTGGCATATGCTGAGACTCCATCAGCTCCCCGGCGACTGTCTAACTCTTCTAGGGCCTAAGGTCTTATCCTTTGGGGAAAGGCCCCTCCCTTTACCCAGGATTCCCATTGGCTTTCTATCTTAAGGGGTTCCGAGTGGGATAGCTGTGCCCGGTCTTTCAAGATAGACTGAGGGAGTTTCCTATACACTCTGTCACAATCTAAACAAGTCAAGAGACTTGGGGGAATTTCATATAGTAAGACAATGGTTACAACTAATTAGTTAATGAGGCTGAAGGTGAACAATCAGGCTTAAGATTTAAAAGCAGCCTTAAAAAGTTGGGTTTTTAGATGTAATTTAAACAAGGCACGAGAGAATGATGCACCAGCTCGGGAAGTCTATTCCAAGCACATGGTGCAGCCAAATGGAAAGCATGGAGATTGGAATTGGCGGTAGAGAAGAAGGGCATAGATAGGAGTAACTTGTCTGAGCAGAGTGCACAAGGAGAGGGATGTAGAGAGAGAGATAAGAGAGGTAGTGAGGAGCTGCAGAGTTGAAGGCCCTTGTAGGTAAGAGGCGCTTGAACTGTATGCAGGAATGGATGGAGTCAATGCAGTGACTTCAGAAGAAGAGTTATATGGATCTAGTGACTTTGGTGAAAAAAGTACATATCCTTAAATATCAAGCAGAAGACAAATTCCAGTTAGTTATAGCAAGCTTTGTGCTGTACAGAATAAAAATCTCCAAATTTCCCGTATGCTATCACATTTGTAGCTATCACCTTTGAGAGATCAGGTAAGTTTTTTTAATACATTCAGTTTAAAACATTGAGCATGGTTATTATCTGCACTTGGTGAGTGTTTCTAAAATTTTAGCAATTGTAAGCCTAGCATCCAGCAACATCTGAGAAATTGATCGCTTCATCTTAGCAGTCACTTATGTCCTGCCTTGATGGTTGAGCAGGCCCAATTCTGGAAAATGCTCAATTGGAGAACCAATTATACAGGATACTTCAGAGTACATTCATCCAAAAACTCAAGACTTGAGGACAAGTCTACCAGGCCTGCATATATAACCCTCAGAACTGCTCAGTCTTCAACACATTTTGGTTAAATTTAGGTTTGTCTATAGTAGTAAAGTAGAAATTCATATGTGTAATGAAGAAGCCTTATCAGGTCTGAGCATCTGTGACATAATGGGATTGATGAACTTCTTTCTCAACATTTAGCTGAATAGTTTCTTGTTCTATCTGTGAGCAAATCCCCCCCCCCTTTTTTTTTTTTTTCAATCTGATCACTGATTTGTTCTAGTATTCTCTAATAGTGATTCTCAATAGATGTATCGGGACACAGTGTGTCGCGAGGTCGTGGAAGGTGTGTCGCAGACTCAGCAGAAGGCTGCTCTTTTCTCATCAGTCTGGACAGTAGTTGGCTGATTTTTCCTTTATTGGGTATGAGAGGAAGCTGCTCTTGCTTCCTTCTTCTCTTCCTGGCCCAGTAGGAGTTTATTCCCTTCTCTTTCATTCAGTTCAGAGCAAGATATCTCCAACTCCTGTTCATAATAGGCCTGGCAGGACACCAATTTTATCTTCCTCTTCCTGGCCTGGCAGTGAAGCTGCTGACGCTCTCTTCACCCCAAGGGGCCTGGACATGAAAGCAGGAGCATGAGGGAGAGAGGTGCGTGCTCTCTAGATCCACTGCTGAATTCTGCTGCTCTGTCTCATCTTTCTCTCCTCAATGCTTCTTGCCCTTATCTGCTGCTGCTAAAGTGGGAGGGAGTCTCTGGATTGGACTGAAGACTTTTATGCTGGCTGGAGGCCAGGAGGAGGGGGAAATGTGCTGGGCAGGAAGGCCTTGGGAGATAGGGAGTCAGGAGTCTGCTGGGTAGAAAGAGGTGAGGGAAAGGAGGTTGGGATTGCTGGGTAGGGAGAGGTGGAGAAAGGAGGAACTGGGGCTGCTAGGCAGGGAGGAGAGAAGGACGTGGAGAGAGAAATGGAGGTGTGGAGCCTGCTGGGTTGGGGGTGGTCAGGGGATGCTGAGCAGGAAAGGGTGGGAAAGAGGTGTAAGAGGTTTGCTGGGTAGGGAAGGGGAGAGGAACGGGCAGGGAGAGTTGAGCAAGGGAAAGAGGCGGCACAGGGAAAAGGATACAGGAGTGGGGGTGTCAGAAATGTTGGACAGGGATATGAGCATGTGAAGGGACGATTGAGTAGTTGGGAGAAGTGAGGAGTGTTGGGCGCATGGAGGGGGGTGACGGGGTACAAGAGTCATAATATGTCAGTTTTGAGAATATGCATTTCTTCTCTCTTTGACCTTTGCTTAGTGTAGGAGGAAATAGATTTCTATTTCTAGGTCTCCAGTTTTGCACTGCATGAGAAGGTGTTGGTGTTTCCATTCCAGTTTTTGTTTCCGCATTTGTAACTTGTGGTATTTTATTCTATATTAAGTGAAGGTAGGTCTACCTGTATTCTTTGTGTATGATGAGATGTAGCATGTAGGGATTTGTATCAGTCTAATTTGTTGTATTTTCTCAATACGATACTGCACTGGTGGTGAACTGCTGCCTTTTCATGGGTAAGTCAATTGCTGTTTCATTTCTTGGAGAGTGCTGCTTCTTTATGGCAGATTTGATAAACATGTACAGAGTGAAGTGTTTTTGTTTTTTTGTTTGTTTGTTTTTTTCCTGGTTTTGTATTATTTTACAATGCACCTGGTAGCAGAGGGAGTTTGTGATGCTGTTATTGAGATGAGACCAGAATCAGAATATCTTTTTTATATGGTGAGTTGTACAGGGAAATGTCTTAGTTCTGCTCTGCACCCATGGTTAGGAAGCAGGGGATTCCTGTGGATGCAGAGTATATGTTTATATTTAGTCCCATGATGGCCAGTATGTCAAGCATGTGAGTGTCATCTCTCAGATGTGTCCTGATAGAAAAAAAGGTTGAGAACCACTGCTCTAATATGTAGAAGAGATCAATTTGAGATTACTGTCCCCTTTCATATAGTAATGCCCCACTAAATTTGATTGATTGCTTTAGAACCCAAATTCTCATTCCTCTCCTGCTTTCAAACTTGTACATTTTTTTTCATTTTTAAATAGATTGGAAAAAGATCACAAGGGATATCATACTTGCTAGTTAAGTGAATTAATTTGGTCAGAGGACTGCAACTGTCCACATAAATTTTAATCCCAGATCTTCCCACCAAACAAGACCTTTTTAAAAATAAAGTATAAATTGAAATAATTGGATTGTAGTGAATAGGGGACAATGAAGACTAACCTTCATATTTAACACCCAGATTGGTGCACAGTATATGCCATATCAATAAGGTGTGGGAGACAACTGGGCTATTTTCTCAGATACATCTGATTTAGGGTTTAGAAGGTTTCATGACTTAGGGTTTCATGATTTAGGGTTTAGAAGTGGATTTCATGAAGAAAGAAAAAGGTGAGACCATTCTTATAAACAAGCCAACCTATCAGCCCAGAAGTAGAATTGAAGATTTAGTAGTGTCGTACCTTTTCTCTCAGAAAGAGCTATGCTTAATGTTCAGATAAAGCTGATTCTTAACGCTATTCAGTTCAATGAAACATTTTCTTGGCCCTTATAAACATAAGAATTGCCATGCTAGGTCCATTGAGCCCAGCATCGTGTCTCTGAAAGTGGCCAGTCCAGGCCGCAAGTACCTGACAGGTCCCATAAAGTAGATCTAATTCCTGTTCCTCACTTCCAGGAATAGCAATAGCTTTCTTTAATCTATCTGGCTAATGTGTTTCAGATTTTTTTCTCCAGAAATTTGTTCAAACCTTTTTTAAACTCAGTTATGCTAATTACCTTGATCGCATACTCTGGCAACAGATTCCACAACTTGATAGTGTGCTGAGTGAAAAAGTACTTTCTACAATCTGTTTTGAATTTCCTGGTTGTTAGTTTCATGGAGTGTACCCTTGTTTTAGTTTTATTTGAAAGTGCAAATAACCATTCTTTATTTACCCATTCCACCCCACTCAGAATTTTATGTCCCCTCTTAGCAGTCTCTTTTCCAAACTGTAGAACTCTAGCCTGCGTAGCCTCTCATTATAGGGAAGATGTTCCATCTTCTTTATCATTTTTGTGGACCTCTTCTGCACGCTTTCTTCTGAAACAAAATACAACATTCTATGTTGCAGAGATTACTCCACTCCATTAGGTCATCCATAGGGTAGATTTAAAAAGGCCTACACGTGCCGGACCTATTTTAAAAAGGCCTGGCCATGCGAGTAAAGCTCCAGGATGCGCATAAATCCCAGGGCCGAAGAAAAGGGGTGGGGCTCGAGGCCCCCGGCATAGCGGCCATTTGCCGCTCTGTCGGAAGATCACATGCCAGTAGGCTGCCGGCGCACGCAAGAAGTAAGAAGCAGGCGCAAGAAGTAAGTTAAAACTTTTTGGGGGGACTAGATTAGGGCTATGGGGCAGGAAGGTTAGGGAAAGGGGTAGGAAGAATAGATTATGGGGTAGGGAAGTTCCCTCCCAGGCAAGTCCTAAATTGGAGCGGCCTGGGAGGGAACGGGGGAAGGCTGCGGGCATCTGTGCGTGCAAGTTGCACAATTGTGCACCCCCTTGCGCGCGCCGACTCCCAATTTTATAACTTGTGCACACAGGTGCTCGCATGTTATAAAATCAGGCGTCCATGTATGTGCTCTGGGTAGCGCGTGCAACTTTATAAAATCTTACACTTAATCTGCAAATTATTAAAACATAATTACTTTAAATAAATCCCAATGATTAAAAACTATCAAGTTTGTAACAAATCTGGACAGGTAGAAATGAGTGACAAATTTATGATTTGCTGAGATTTTTATATTCTAAGACCTATATATTAGGATAAATATTTTAGGTTATCAGGATTGAAACTGATCTTGGAGAAAAACTTATCAGCAAACTTTTCTAGGCTCCATTTGGAGGCTCCAGTTTCTGTGCCTGAATTATATAACATTATTATGCTTTTCCTATCTGGTTCTTGCCCTAGTCCTGATAGCTACCACATTCTGTGATATAAAAAATGCTTTACACTTATTTCTCCTTGCTAATAGAACTATTTATCTATCTCGTTTTGCCTCAAAATGATAAAAACGAGCTTAACTGCAGATCTTATAAACTAATCTTGTTAATGTAAAATCAAGATTCTAACTAATATTCTTCAGATGTATCTTGAAACTTTAATACGAGGTCTTACAGACCTAAATCAAACCGTTTATAAAAGGTAGGTTTTCATCAGTGAATACCTGGCATTTTATAAATACAGTAAAATGGGCAAATAAGAAAAAGTTTCCTGATTTAATATTATCCCTCAGTGCCAGAAAGGCTTTTGAACAGGTGTGTTTGACATATTAGGAAAATTTTAATTTCCCACTGGTTATATAAATTGCATCAAAGTACTTTACTCATACACTCAGGCTAGAGTTGTTAAAGGATTTCTCTCTCTGTTTCAGTGTTCTGTGTGGGATCAGACAAGTCTACCCCTTAATCCTTCTTAAATTATCAAACCCATGGCACAAATGATTAGGCATTCTCAGGCTATATACTGTATATTCAATAGACCATTAATCTGAAAGTCAATATATCTTTGTATGCAAACATATATAGAAACACAGAAATGATGGCAGAAAAGGACCAAATGATCTACCCAGTCTGCCCAGTAAACTTATGCTAGAATCTGCTGCACTGTGTAGGTTACCCTCATGCTTATCAGTTTCCCATACCGTAAAAGTCAAGGCCCTCGGATGCTATTTGAATCCAATTTCCCTTAACCCTTGCTGTGGAAGCAGAGAGCAAGGTTGGAGCTGCATCAAAAGTAAGCTTAGTGATTAAGGCTAGTAAAAGCCGCATCAGCAAATTACCCCCATGTTTATTTGTTCCCCAAACTGTAAAAGTCGGGACCCTTTGTTGCTGTCTGAAACCAATTCCCCATTTCCCACTGTTGTTGAAGCAGAGAGCAATGATGGAGTTGCATTAACAGTATCAAGGCTTTTTTGTTAAGGGTAGCAACTGCCACACCAGCAAGTTACCCCCAGTTTCCCCCTTGCACACTTTTCTTTATTTCCATCCTCTAGCTTTTAGGGATCCACAGAGTTTATCCCATGCCCCTTTGAATTCCTTCACTGTTTTTGTCTTTACCACCACCACCGAAAGGGCACTCCAGGAATCCACCACCCTCTCTGTGAAAAGTATTTCCTGATGTTGGTTCTGAGTCATCCTCCCTTGAGTTTCATTTCATGACCCCTAGTTCTATTGATTTCTTTCCAATGGAAAAGGTTTGATGATTGTGCATCATTAAAACCTTTCAGGGATCTGAAGGTCTGTATTGTATCTCCCCTGCACCTTCTCTCTTCCAGGGTATATATATTCAGATCCTTCAGCCTCTCCTCATAGGTCTTTCAATGCTGACCCCTCACCATTTTGGTCGCTCTTCTTTGGACCGCCTCTATCCTGCCTTTATCCTTTTTGAGATTTGGGCACTAGTACTGAATGCAGTATTCCAGGTGAGGCCTCACCAAGTACCTGTACAAGATAAATTATATCCAGAGCATTGTTGGAGTGTGGAGGAGTAGCCTAGTGATTAGAGTCATTTGCTGAGAACCAGGCAAGCCAGGTTTCAAATCCTGCTTCTGCCACTGACACTTCTTGTGACCATAGGCAAATCGCTTTGCCCTCCGCTGCCTCAGATACTAACTTGCTCTCATGCACCCATTTACATATGTTTATATCAGCACACGCAAAGTTGCTATAGTATTTTATAACTGCGTGGATATGATATACACAAGTTATAAAATACTATATATGCACGTACAAATGCTTGTGTATGTAAAACTCATGACCCATGCAAATTCAGACTTCTCATGAAAAGTAGCAGAACTTATCCAGATAAGTCTGAAAAATACTACTTGTCTGTTTAGCGCTTTTTGATTTTATCTGGGTATTTAAGATAGCTGGATAAGTGTTTAAAATAAAATAGCTGCTTATCCAGATAAGTTCAAATTTGTCCATCTAAGTAGTAGAATTTAGCCAGATAAGTGTGCGCAAATGATTTAAACACATATTTGTCCTTCCGGTTTTAAAGGCTATGCAATTAGATTTTACTCTCATTATTTAGATGCATTTACTACCCCCCTTCCCCTGTAAACCAGCTTTTATATGCGCAAGTCAGAGGATTTTTCTAACAAGCATGCGGCAATGAAATAACCGGTTTTATCAAATAGTCTACCGGTTCATCCAGTCCATCTCCAACTCGTGAAGACCCTCCTGGCTCTTCAGCCTGAAGTCCCCCCATTTCACCCAGATTTCTCCCTCAGTCATTTTTTCACTTTTAAGATGTTTACAGTCACTTGTGCCAGATAATGACCAGGTGTAAATATCCACAAGTAAAAGACTTAAACGCTTTACTTTGGCAGGTTTTAAAATGACAATTTACTTTCATAAATGTTAGTCCCTTTCCCTAGAGCACCACAGTCCTGCTCCTTTTTTTACTCACATAAATTTACTTGTGGACCCTGATTTACGTGTGTATGTTGCATTTTAAAAAATAGCATATGCTTATGTAAATCTTTTTTTGCGCATATATGCTATTTTTTTTTTTTACACGTGCACCTTTTGAAAGTTCACCTTTTAAATTATAAGCTCCCTGTGGGTAGGGACCAATAGCAATTCTGTTTGAGGATGGGTTTGGACAGGCAAGTAATTAAATCCCAAATCCGGAAAGGTGTTGATATCAAGGAAATAGGGTTTGTCTGGAGAGTAAAAATTTTTTATAAAAAGCGTTGAACTCCTCAGATTTCCCTAAGAAAGTGTCTTCCTGAAGTGATCCTTAATTTTGCAAATCAATGTGTTTTGTTTTTAATTCTGCACTAAACATGTTAAGAGCTTCCATGTTTAATTGCTATGTTCATAAAATTTTTGTCTAGACAGTCATATTTTTCAGTCTTGTTACCTGCAGTCTTCATTTTCTCCCTAGCCACATTCTGTTTTCTTTGAATACGTGTGTGTGTTCTGTTTGCAGCCATTCAATTCATTTTTCAATCTCCAGTCATCTTAGCCCAGTGGTTCTGAACCTTTTTACTGTCAGAACACACCTGACAGATGATGCTCACATGCGTGACACACTGAACATGTAACTGTCTTGTAGCTAAATGTAGCATATGTTCTGTATCTATGTGAGCCCTCCCCCCCCCAACCCCTAATATGGATGCTAAACAGAAGTAGGATATTTCTCTGTACAACTCACCATATGAAAAAGATATTTTGATTCTGGTGTCCTCTGTAACAGCAAAATTAAACCCCTTCTACTACCATTTTGCACATGTGTAGCAAGCCTGCTATACCATAATAGCACCAACTCTGAGGACTCAAACAGCAATAGCCCTACCCAATGAACACTGAGCTGAAGTATTTATTTAATATTTTTGCTACATTTTTATCTTTTTCCACCCATAACTCCATATTTCCTTTCAGTCTTATAGTACTACCTCTGGACTTTCTCCTTTCTCTGATATATCTGAAAAATCTTTTATCACCTCGCTTTTTCTCATTAGTGATCCTCTTTTTCCAGCTGAGATTTTGCAATCCTGATTTCTTTCCTTGTTGCTTTCAGCTTCTCCAGGTCTTACCTGTGTTCCTTTTTTTGAGTTTCTTTTTACCTATTGATTGCTGATCTTTTAGCTTTTTTTTCAGCCACATCTTTGGAGAACCACATCAGTATCCTATTCTTGTTTTTATTTACTTTACTTACATAGAGATTAGTTGCTGTTATAGCTCCTTTCAGTTTGGTCCATTGTTCCACCTGTCCCAGCCTTATAGTTCCTTTCCAAAGTACATTCTCATTTTACTAAAATTCATATTTTTGAAATCTAACACCTTGATCTTCATGTGACTTCTCTTAGACTTAGCCATTCTATTAAACCAAACCTTCTGATGGTGTTCAGGTGGCACGTACATGGGCATTAGAGATACTGTTTCCATTTGTGAGTACCAGGTCCAGTATCTCTTTTCTTCTTATGAGTTCCATCACTGTTTGCCTAAGCAGAATCCTTTGAAAGTCATCCACAATTTCTCTACTTCTTGCAGTTTCTGCAGAGGGTACTCCAATCCATATCCAGCAGATTAAAATCACCAACAAGCAATATCTCGTCTTTCTTTCCCACCTTCTGGATGTCTTTGGCCAGATATCTGTTCAGTGCCTCTGTTTGAATCTGATGCCTGTAGACCCCACTAATGCAGAAAGATGTGCCATCATCTTTTTTTAATACGTCTACAGAGCTTCCTCCTTTCCCCAAATACTCTGGGGCTGATGCAATAAAGTGCACTCAGCTTAGTGCACAGGGTTACCTGTGATTGGACGTGCGTTTTGGAGGCGCTAGACTAGCACTCGATGCAGTAAGGAGATTAGCGCATCCAAAACACGCACCCAAACAAATGCAGAGCTGGTTACGCCCATCACATGTAAATTCCATGTAGATGAAGCTATTACCCCCTTTGCAGAAAATCACTGGACACCCAACACATACTTTTTAATGTGTAAAATTTAACTCCAGCCCCGGAAGTGGCATAAAGTCAATCCGTGAGTCAGGGGTTCATGAAAAATTAAAAAATACGGTCCTCCATGGTTCCTTTTACTTTGTATCATTGTGCCACTTAAATTTAGTGCTTGCGGTGTTGAAAAATAAATGTATATTGGCTTGATTTAAAAAAAAAAAAAAAAAGTCTTCTGGATGCACAATTTAGACGCTTATAGCAAGGGGCGCTTAATTATGAGTGTCTTCAGCATCCTCAGCAAAATCGGCTAAAAGAAGCGGGATAAAAAAAAGATACTCGTATTGAACGCCCATTACAATTGTGGGCGCCCGATGCATTTGAATGCTGGGGACACACAATTCTTGTTGCAGATCACACTCATCGGGACTGAGCTTATGGCCTTCGGGTACTGTTATGAAGTGCACCCTCAGGCCCGGTCAGGAGCTCGGAAGTGCGATCCGTCTTGAGAGGAATGTGAGCCCTTGAACCATGGCCTGACTCAGGGAGGAGCCCCAAGACACACCGCGGGAGATGAGCTGGTACCAGCACAGATGGAGCAGGAACAAGGCTGGAGTGAAGGCAAGGCATGGATTATCCGGAACAGGAACAGGCCGAAGATACTGACCCTCCACCGGACCTGCATGCTACAAGAAGACCAACAACGCAATGGTGGTCGATGAACAGTTCTCCGACCATTCCAAGCCCTTTCGGACCTGCTGCTGGGTAACTGCAAGAAGCGGCAGGCCGGACGGCGGCCAGGCAAGACATGGATACTTGGATGAAGACTCAGGGGAAGACGAAGATAGTTGGACGAAGACTCAGGATCAAGGGTCAGGAGACGAAGACTCAGGTTCAAGATCAAGTCAAGTACTAGGTTGAGGCTGCGACGTAGCGCGCCCTACAGAGCCCACCCGTGGGCTTGGTCGCGGACCATGCTTGATGCAGGGCAGAATCTAGATGAGATAATGGAGCAAGTGAGAAGGACATGTTCCAGAAACTGAGAGGCCTGCACCAGGGCGTGCCCTACACAGACGCCTGTGGCTGGTTGCAGACCATGCTTAGTCGATGCAGGCTCCAACAGCGTCTAACACAGGGATGGAGCAGACACAAAGAATCAGAGGGCCTGCAAGGTTCAAGGTTCAGGAGACGAAGAATCAGGTGCAAGACACAGGACCAAGACAAGACTTGGCTTCAAGCAAAGATTACCCTCCGGAGGCTTGTGCTGCGAACGAGGAAGGGTGGACATCAAGGAACCAAAGGTACAGGACATCAGGGCTGGATCACGGACGTCAGGACTGGATCATGGAGCATCACGGTTGTCAGGACTGGAATACGAATATCAGGAACATGGACATCAGGAACATCAGGGCTAGATTGCAAACATCAGGAACATCAGGAAACATCCCAAACTACAGACGAAGGAATTCCTATGAGGAGACCAGAAACATCAGGATCAGGAACATAACACTGAACACGAAGCCATCTACGCATTGAAGACCACGGAGAACCTGGACCAGCAGACAGAACACAACAATGTGCAAGCTGATCTGAAGGCCTCGAGGAACTGAAGAGGAAACCCTTTATAGGGCTAAACCAGGAAGTGAGCTGGAGGACTTCTTGTAGGGCCACAGGCTTTTCCCGCCACTGGCTCTCTAAATTTATTTATTTATTTATTTAACAGCTTTTAATATACCGGTGTTCGTGTGGCACATCACGCCGGTTTACAATAAAACTTGAGAAAGGAGGAAAATACAAAAAACAGGGAGAGGGTAAAAGAGGAGCAGGTGCGAAAAGGGGCGGGAGTGGGGGGGATAGATAGGAGGAAAGTAGAGCAGCTGGGAAGATAGAGGAGAGTAACTACAAAAGTGGAGGTGGTATTTATAGATGGAGATATTTACAGCAGAAGGATTGCAGAGGTGTGCGAGTTTAGAACAGGTTATACAATCAAACTTATTTACAGCAGGTTATACATTATAACTTATTGACAACAGGGGGGTAGACTACGGGGGGTTGGTTTCAGGGTAGGCTTGTTTGAAAAGCCAGGTCTTGATGCCTTTTTTGAAATTGGGCAGGGAAGGCTCAAGACGGAGGTGTGTGGGGAGGGAGTTCCAGAGGGCAGGGCCTGCGATGGTGAAAGCTCTTTCCCTGGTGGTGGAGAGGTGTGCTGTCTTGAGGGGGGGTGTGTGAAGGGTGCCTGCAAGAGTGGATCTTGTGGGGCGATGGGAAGTGTGAAAGTGGGGCATTTCCTTAAGCCAGGCAGAGTTACTTTTGTAGAGAATGTTGTGAAGTATGGTTAAAGTTTTATATTGGGTGCGGAAATGGATGGGCAACCAATGCAGATCTATAAGAATGGGTATAATATGCTCTCTTTTGCGTGTATTAGTTAGGATTCTTGACATGGCGTTCTGATGGTTTGATGGTGGAGTATGGGAGGCCTAGCAACAGGGCGTTGCAGTAGTCCACTTTGGAAAATATGGTGGACTGCAGGACTAAACGGAAGTCTTGTGTATGGAGTACTGGTCTGAGCTTTTTAAGGATCTGGAGTTTGTAGAAACCCGCTTTAAGCAGGGACTTGATGTGTGGTTTGAAACTGAGGTGTTGGTCGAGGGTGCCTCCCAGGTCTCTTACGGCGGGGGGTAGGGCATGGGCAGTGGTGGAAATGGGGGATGTGGGGGGGGGGGGGGGGAGGCGTGTTCAGTATGCTTGGATATGAGGAGTAATTCGGTTTTGGTTCCATTAAGCGCAAGGTGTAGATTGTCTAATAGGGAGTTGATGCTGACTAGGCAGGATTCCCAGAAAAGGATGGTTTCATTGAGCGTTTTTTGGATGGGGATGAGAATTTGCACATCGTCAGCATATAAGAAAAAGTCCAGGCCTAGGTCCGAGAGTAGGTTGCATAGGGGGAGGAGGTAGATATTGAATAGGGTGGAGGATAGGGAAGATCCCTGGGGGACGCCTTGCAAGAGGGGCACGTGAGCAGATTCAAAGTTATCGAGTTTTATAAGGTATTCTCTGTTTGTAAGGTAGGAGGCGAACCAGTCTAGTGCTGTGTCGGCAATGCCTATCTCTGCCAAGCGGGCGAGAAGGATATGATGATTGACAGTGTCAAAGGCTGCCGATATATCCAGTAGGGCAAGTAGGAAAGATTTTCCTTGGTCTAAACCAATAAGTATGGTGTCAGTGATAGCTAAAAGGAGATTCTCGATGTTTCGGCCTTTCCGGAATCCAAATTGCGATGGGTGCAGGAGGTTGTGTTCCTCGAGGTAGTCGGTGAGCTGGGTATTGACTACTTTCTCAAGGACTTTTGCAAGGAAGGGAAGGTTGGAGATGGGCCGGTAACTTGCAGGATCGGAGGGATCCATGGAGGGTTTTTTAAGGAGAGGCTTCACAACGGCTAGTTTGAGGGGATCTGGGACTTTGCCGAAGGTGAGGGAGCAATTGATGATATCAGCCAAGGGTTTGGTGATGGTGGTAGGAATGGTGAGGAGAATTTTAGAGGGGATTGTGTCTGTGAAATGTGTGGCCGGTTTCATCTTCTTGAGGATGGACTCAATTTCAAGGATTGATGTGAGGTCAAAGGATCTGATGCCGGTGCTACTGGGATTTGGTGGGGGGGAGGTGGTCATGGGGTTGTGGGGGAAGCGTAGGAGGATGCTGGTTATTTTATGTTGGAAGTATTTAGCAAGCTCCTCGCATCTATCCTTGGAGTGTTCTTCGAGGGTGGTGGGGTCTGCGACGTAAGAAAAGAGGGCGTTGGCGTTGAATTGAAGGTTGTGAATTATAAATGGACTGAAGAGGTGCGCGCTGGCGCCTAGAGGAGGGCCTGGAAAAGACTCAGCACTCTGGACAGCGGCAGCCTCACTGCACAGACACAGGCGAATTAGGCAAGCTTCAGAAGCGGCCTCTAGGCCGCAGGGTGAGGTCAGGGCATCAGACTGACCCATTTCTGTAATAGTAACAAAATCCAAATCTACCTCCATCATTAGGGCCGGCAGATCTGGAATTTTATTACTCAGACTACAAGCATTTGTACTTGCAGCTTTCCAGCTATTTTTTCTTGGCTTGCTGCTTTTCATGGCTTCCTTTTTATTCCTTTTGCTTAGGAGTAGAGTATTGAGCTGATTAATTTTGGTAATTTCTACACCCACTATTTGTATTTGGGGATGAAATTCCTAGTCCATTGTGTTCCTTCCATGACACCCATTCTCTAGTTTAAATGCCTGATAACATTTGACCTGAATTTCTCACATAAGATCCTTTTTCCTGCCATGGACAGATGTAGGTATCACAAACACAAAGGGTTATATTAAAAATTATTATTATCTATAGAGTTAACAACACACAGAGAAGAAATGTACACATCACAATATCATTATATTTATTCAAAACAAGATATCATGCACTCTATCTAGACAATTAAAATCTATCTCATACATCCCCATACAATCAACATTCATACACATTACCAAAGAACCACATTTATAAATGTTCCTCATTAATTATATGTACACTTACAAAATTCCTATGATTACAAAAACGTTTTTTTAATATCCCCTTTATACTAATTTCCAATATAAATTTTCTTAAAAAATCTTTTTTTATGCACCAAATCCCTTCTTTCTACTAATTTCCAACATAAATTTTTCTTTAAAGATAATCTTCTTATATGAGCCAAGTCCGACAAGGATATCTTTGTTTCACCCTCTTTCATGAGGGCTTCCTCAGGGACTAATCCGGAACTAGCTATTAATTTCTTCCAACATCCTCTTTCATGAGGACTTTCTTATGTTAATCCCATCCAATCTTGTTCTATAATCACGAGCACATCGAAATACTCCTAAAATTTAACCATTACCACTAATTATCACAAAAACTCTTCCATTGAATTTTATTTGCATTTATTTATAACTCTGCCCTGTTTATTTTCCCTTTTAATAGCTGTTTATGGCTTGGTTATTGAATCTGTTTGTTCTTTTTTTTTTTTTAAATAAGAAATTTATAGGGGCTGTTCTAGCATTTGAGAGGGGCTTTGCTTGATAAATCTGCTCTTTGGAAACAAAAATTGGATTTACTTTTCCTAGCTGGCCCAACTGTGCAAACCTGCCTCTACAGAGAGGAGCTACTGAACTGAAGGTACTAGAAAAAAATCCAGTCAAAACCAGATCTTGTAGCATGTATTTTATTTATGATTTTATTGTACTCTGCCCCGAATGTTTGGAGGGCGTGGGTTATAAATACCTTTTTTATAAATAGACATCTGAGAAAAAACCTGGGAAAGTGTAGGGCACATCTATTGTTTAAAAATGTTATAAAGTCTTCCCTTTAGTTTCCTTTTTTTCATGAGATTTGTTCTTGTGAAATATGATTGTTGGGTTATTTATTATGAGATTGGCAGTTTATATTTTTTTTTGAATTGTTCATACTGTGGCTATGGAGTTCACAGTACTGTCTATTATTAATTTTCGGCGCCCACCCGCCTTCCGCCGCCGCCACCTTACCTCTGTCGGGGCTCGCGTGATCTGCGTGGCCCATTCGGGGCAAGAGCCCGCTCACCCCGCGTGAGCCGAGCAGAGAAGAAAGCGGCATAAATTAAATTAAAGCGGAAGGGAAGTGAAGAAAAAGGGAAAAAAAAAAAAACCAACCCCGACGAAGCAGAGAGACATCGTGGTGAGTCCTAAACCGCGCCCCCAGGGCAGCCGGCCTATCAGCACGTGGCTAGAGCCCTTTAAACATTCACGCTTCCCAGTGGCGTCGTGCGCCTGGCGTCGCGCGCATGAAGGAGAGCGACCTAAGGGGCCTGCCCCTTAGTGCGCCCCTTCTTGAGCCCCAGGAACCAGGACAGGGGCCCTTCCTGCCTACACCTCTCCTTCTACTATCCCACACCGGGATATCCACTGGATTCTTCTCCAGAGCGTCCACTCGCCCCACATCTTAACCCTTGAGGACTACTGTACAGCAATCACCAGTAATTTACACCCTTCAGCAACGGTCCTCCTACAGGTCGCTTAATGGACTCCCTTCTCTACTGAGGACTTAGATTTAGGACTAAGGCCCCCTCCTACGATAGTCTGCCCCACCCCAGCATTGATACCGTCGAGTCACAGCCAACAAACCTACTCCTCATCCAGCCTCTTCATCCAGCATTCATCCAGCCTCATCATCCAGCCTCATCATCTAGCATTCATCCAGCCTTCATCCAGCCTCTTACAGCATTCATCCAGCACTCAACCCATCCCCTATCACATAACTAGACCATTATGCTACCGGGATTCCCAATTCCTATTCTTCACCGCAGCTTTCACAACACAAATAAAGCAACAATGCAATATCATCCACGCTCTTCCAAAACACTCATCCCGATTCTGATCACCCCTCTCAGCCAATTCCTTGGTCTCGCTTTATTCTCACTAACTCTTTTCAACGCACAATCCATCACTAAGAAAACTCTGATCCTCAATGACTATCTCCTAGACACCAAACCAAATATCTGCGGCATAACGGAAACTTGGCTTAAACCAACAGATATAGCCCTAATAAATCTACTCCCCACATAGATGTATGACTTCTTTTCCCTCCCCCGTCTAAAGAAAAGGGGAGGGGAACTACTTCTAGCAACCAAAAAATAGTTGAGTCTCCCAACTCCCAGTAAAATCGGATCCAAAATTGGAAATGGGCCTCTTCAATACATCCCAGCTCCAAATCCTCTTAGTCTACGCCCCTCCAGGCCTCCTCGACTCAGATGCCTCCCCCATAATAGAATTAATTGCAAAACACATTAACCTGGACTCCCCCGCCGTGATCCTAGGAGATTTCAACCTTCATGTCAACAACAATACACGCACAACCAACTGTGAAGCCTTACTCTCCTCACTTACAGCCATGGGCTTCCAACAGATTATCAACAAGCCCACCCACAAAGCAGACCACACACTGGACCTCATCTTCACAAACTCTGGTATCACACACTCATCCCCCCCTATTTGTACTCCAGTCCCCTGGTCGGATCACTCACTTATCGCCGCTACTTTTTCAATAACAGAAACCCGTAACTCTCACCCCCCTCAATCTCAATTTCCCTACAGAAGATCTTGTTCTTCCGATGACCTCAGCTTCCACCTGGCTAAAGAACTTCCACACTTAAATCTTTCAGATCCCAACTCAGCCTTATCTTCCTGGAGCAATATCACAGAAGAAATAGCGAATAAATTATGTCCACTGTCAACAAAAACACTCAACCCAAATTCCCCAAAAAGACAACCATGGCTCACCGAGGACTTACGGAAACTCAAACAAATCCTCAGAAGAAAGGAAAACTTATGGCGCAAAACCCCGTGTCCCAGCACACTTTCCACCTACAAAACTGCCCTCCACCACTACAGGAACTCTACCCTAAAGGCAAAAAGGGATTTCTACGCTCTCAAGATTCACGATCTTACCTTCGACGCCAGAGCCCTCTTCTCCTACGTATCCGAACTAACACAACCTAACACACCGTCCATCCCCAATGAACAAGCTCAATCCAAAGCTGATGAACGAGCCCTATTCTTCCAAAGTAAAATCACTAATCTTTTAACCCTCCTGCCTCCGAGCCCCACCCCTCTGACCAGCTCCTACCACCTCCTCAATGAAAAAATCTCACTGGATTCGTTCGAACCTACTACCAATCTCTGTTAAAGAAAATGAAACCTTCCTCCCATCCCTTCAACCTAATACCGTCAAAACTGCTCCTGCTAATACCCGAAACCATCTCCAAACCACTAGCGGACATTATAAACTGTTCCTTATCACAGGGAATCTTCCCCAACGTCCTAAAAACCGCTTCTCTTAAACCACTACTAAAGAAACCAGACTTGGATCCCAAGAATCCAAATAACTTCCGCCCTATCTCCAACCTGTCTTTTGTAGCAAAGATTTTGGAAAAACTGGTCAATTCGCAACTCTCTAACTACCTCGAAGATCACGAAATACTACACCCCACACAATACGGGTTCCGCAAGGCTTTAAGCACTGAAACACTACTCTTATCGCTAACAGACCACCTCATCATGGGCTTGGACAAAGGACAGTCCTTCCTATTAATTCTATTGGACCTGTCGGCAGCCTTCAACACTGTCAATCATGCCACCCTCCTTATAACCGCCTTTCGGACATTGGAATTACAGGCACTGCTCACTCATGGTTCAAAACATTCCTTTGTAACAGAGGTTACAAAGTTAAAATCAACAATAAAGAATCCCCACGCTACAATTCCTCACAAGGAGTTCCTCAAGGTTCCTCACTATCCCCAACTCTATTCAACATATACCTTCTTCCTCTATGCCAACTGTTGACGAACCTACAACTAAAACATTTCTTATACGCCGACGACGTACAAATTCTGATACACATCAAAGAATCTATCACAAAAACTCTCAAACAATGGGAAAACTGCCTCCAAGAGATCAACCAACTCCTCGCAAACCTAAACCTAATTCTAAACTCGGTCAAAACGGAACTCCTCCTCATCACCCCCGAAAACAGCAACTCCCCACAAATTGCTCCAGTCAACACCATTGTTACACAAGCTAGAGACCTTGGGGTAGTAATAGACAAACATCTGAATTTAAAAACATTTATTAACAACACAACCAAGAACTGCTTCTACAAGCTGCAGGTAATCAAAAGAATGAAACCACTCCTACACTTTCATGACTTCCGAACAGTCCTACAATCCGTAATATTCTCCAAGATGGATTATTGCAACTCTATCTTACTAGGTCTCCCATCCTCATCCATCAAACCACTTCAGATGCTCCAGAATGCGGCAGCCAGAATTCTGACAAATTCCAGAAGAAGAGACCACATCTCTCCCATTCTAATAAATCTACACTGGCTGCCAATACACTACAGAATCCTACACAAGTCCATTACCATCATCCATAAATCCATCCACTCCCAAGCCCCTCTCAACCTGCAAATCCCCTTCAAACTACACACATCATCCAGACCCATCAGAGAAGCCTACAAAGGATCCCTGACTGTTCCCCCAACTAAATCAACACACCATATAGCATTCAGAGACCGGACCTTTTCTACAGCGGGCCCCTCTCTTTGGAATACCTTACCACCTGATCTTAGACTTGAACCTTGCTTATTAACATTCAGAAAAAGGCTTAAGACTTGGCTATTTAAACAAGCCTTTCCCGAGTCTAATATCCATTGAGAGACTTTACTGCATTATGTAAATAATATACATAAAGAGACATTACCGCACAATGTAAATTAATTTACTTCTGTAAAGATTCTATTATTCATGTCTATTCTCTTCTTCCTTCCCCAGTTTCAACAACCCTGTTATGTTGTAACTTTTGCTTCCTCTGCACTTGTTAAAAGAATAAAGTTATTGCACCCCCCTGTTCTTTGTAAACCGGCATGATATGATTGTATCATGAATGCCGGTATAGAAAAGCTTTAAATAAAATAAATAAATAAATATGCATTTGAAAAGAGACCACTCAGTGATAGCCTGTTTAAAATCACCACATTGGAAGAAATATCAAACTTTAAAATATCCCATTTTTCTAATATCATTAATTTCCTTAGCATCTGTCATTATGCGGTGCAGCATTCCAAAGTGCCATGATGTACAGGGTTTGAAAAATTCTTCCATGACTTATTCATCAGAGATGAAATACATCATGTACTCCAGTGCCCCTAATAATTCACCCCCAATAATTTTATTTTGCTGGGAGTAACATACTAATGACGGCAGAAAAAAACCCCAGATGGTCCATCCAGTCTGCCCAGCAAGTTTCTTATGGTAGTAACTGCCACTCTGTGCAGATTACCCCCAAGCCTTATGTTAAGGTTAGCAATATTTATAATCTAAACTAAGCAACTGTCAAATTCATTACAAATTGTATTTTCCAGAATGAACAGCCTTCATGATAATTTAGACAATACTGCTTTAAAATGCTTTGCTTTTTGGATTTGGCCATAGAAGCAGTTCTGTGCTTTGTTCGTAATGTCTGCATATCAGTATCCTGAACCATAACATTTGGGGCCTAGCGTTGGCTGTTATCTGAATCTAATTCCTCCTTTTTCCCCCAGCCGTTGAAAAGGAGAGTAGTGTTGCAGTTGTGTCACAAACATCAGGCTAATTGGTTAAAGGTAGTAATCCCCATGCCTTTTGTGTAAGGTAGTAACTACTGTTCCGTACAAGTTGCTCCCATGTATCCTTTTCTTTATTTCCAACCTGTAGTCTTTGGTATCCACCATGTTTATCACATGTCCTTTTGAATTCATTTACTGTTTTTGTCCTCACCACTTCTTCTGGAAGGGCATTCCAGGAATCCACCACCCTCTTTGTGAAAAAGTATTTCCTGATGTTGGTTCTGAGTCATCTCCCTTGGAGTTTCATTTCATGACCTTTAGTTCCACAGTTCCCTTTCCAACGGAAAAGAGTTGAAGATCGTGCATTATTAAAATCTTTCAGGTAACTGAAGGACTGTATCATATCTTCCCCACACATCCTTTCTTTCCAGGATATACATATTCAGATCCTTCAGCCTCTCCTCATAAGTCTTCCGATACAGACCCATGCCATTTTGATCGCCCTTCTTTGGATTGCCTCCATTCTGTCATTTTTGAGATACAGGCTCCCGAACTGAACACAGTACTCCAAGTGAGGCCACACCAAGGATCTGTACCAAGGGCATTATCATGTCCTTTTTCCTGCTAGTCATTCCTCTCTATGTAGCCCAGCATTCTTCTGGCTTTAGCTATTGCCTTGTTGCATTACTTCGCTGCCTTCAAATCATCAGAAATTATTACACCAAGGTCTTTCTCTCTATCATATATTGCTCTTTTGGATTATTGTACCCCAGATTCATGACTCTGCACTTCTTGGCATTGAATCCCAGCTGCCAAGACTTTGACCACTCTTCAAGCTTTCTTAAATTTCTCTTCTCAGTCAGGAGTGTCTGCTCTGTTGCAGATTTTAATATCATCCTGAAATAAACGTTACCTTTTATCCCTTCTGTAATGTCGCTCACAAAGATATTGAACAGAACCGGTCTCAAAATCAATCATTGTGGCACTCCAATTAACACATTGTTTCTTCAGATTAGGTTCCATTTACCATTACACTCTGTCTTCTGTCAGTCAACCAGTTTGTAATGCACTCCACCACCTTAGCGCCCACTCCCAAGCTTCTCATTTTATTTACAAACCTCCTATGTGGGACCATATCAAAAGCTTTACTGAAATACAAGCAGATCACATTGAGTGATCTTCCTCGATCTAATTCTGTAGTCACCCAATCAAAAAAATCAATCAGATTTGTCAAAGAGGACCTTACTCTGGTGAATCCATGCTGCCTCAGTCCAGCATCCCACTGGATTGTAGATAGTTCACTATCCTTTCCTTCAGCTGAGTCTCCATTAATTTTTCCACCACCGAGGTAAGACTAACTGGCCTTTAGTTTCCAGCTTTCTCTCTGCTGCCACTCTTGTGAAGCAGGACCACCACTGCTTTTCTCAGTCTTGTGGCATTACTCCATTTCCAGGGATCTATTGAACAGGTCTTTCAGCATATCCACCAGCACATCTCTGAGCTCCTTCAGTATCCTGGAATGTACCTCACCTGGCCCCGTGTCCTTGTCCTCTTTGTTTTTCTAGCTCTTCCCATACATTCTCTTCTGTAAACGAGGTTGCACCTACCCCACCTCCATCCATGGGTTTTGTCAACCAGTAACAGTCCATCTTCAGGATCTTCTTTAGTGAATACCAAACTGAAGTAATTAATATTTCTGCTATTTTCTCATCTTTATCTACACATTGCTCTTTGTCACCTTTCAATTTCACTATATCACCTCGAGCCATCCTACTTTCTTTAATATATCTGAAAAATGTTTTGTCACCTCGTTTTACTTCTTTGACAATCCTTTCTTCCATCTGACCTTTTGCTTTCCTGATTTCTTTCCTCATCTCCTTCACTTTCACTAAGTATTCCCTGTCTTCCTCTTTTTGGGATCCTTTCTACTTCTTGAACACTTTTATTTTTGCCTTTATTTTTTCAGCCACCTCCTTTGAGAACCAGATCGGTTTCTTTTTCTTTTTCCTTTTGTTAACTTTTCTAACATTGAGATTTGTAGCTTTTGTAATAGCTCCTTTTTAATTTGGACTTCTGTTGTTCCACCTCTTCCATTTCCTCCCAGTCTTTAGTTCTTCCTCCAGGTGTGTTCCTATTTTCACAAAGTCCGTAATTTTTAAATTCATAAGCCGGATCTTTGTGCAACGTCTCTGTATCTTATTTGTTATATCAAGCCATACCATCTGATTATCTCTGGTGCTCAGGTGGGCACCTACAAGGACATTAGAGACATTATTCCCATTTGTGATCACCAGGTCAATTATCACATCCTCCCTCATGGGTTCCATTATCATTTGTTTGAGCAGAGCCATTTGAAGAGCATTCACTATCTCTCTACTTATAGATTTTCTAAAGGGTACTCCAGTCCACATTCAGCAGATTAAAATCTCCAGTGAGCAACACTTCGCCCTTCTTTCCCACCTTTTGGATGTCTTCGATTAGATCACTGTCTAGTTCTTGAGATGGAGGCCTATAGATCACACAAGTATACATAGAAGTGCCATCTTTTTTTTATTTTTATTTTTTATTTAGGACAACCTTAATGCTTCTTCTCTACCTCATGTCCCTTGCATTTCAGTTGCTTGGATATTTTTTTTTTTTACCATAAAGAGCTACTTCTTTTGTTTTTTCGTTTTTGCCATAAAGAGCTACTTCTCCCCCTTTTCTGTCCTTTCTTAACAAGTCATAGCTCAAGATAGCCGTATCGCAGTCATGAGATTTAGTGAACCAAGTTTCCATAACAGTAACATTGTCCAAGTCTTCCTCCACCATTAAGGCCTGCAGCTCTGAGATTTTATTGCCCAGACTACGAGTATTTGTAATCATAGCTTTCCAACTTTTCTGCCTTGGGGGGTTATTTACTAAACGTTTATCGTGTGCGTTAGAGCTTTATCGCGCGCGATAAGACCCTAACGCATGTGAAAAGAGCCTTTTCGCGTGCGATAGGATTTAAATTAGCTGGAGGAGTTGGGGAGGGGGAGTAGTTGGCCGCGGCACCGCTGCCGGCGATAATGTGAGGCATCTTTGATCCTAGAGGACAAGGTGGAGGGGGCAGTAGAGGAATAGTGATGAGATTAGGAAACAGGAGGAGATCGAGAAATCTTCATAGTAGAAGAGGAAAGTTAGGTGGTAAGGTCGTAGGTGAAGAGAAGAGAGACAGAGAACTGCATCTGTTTGAGATAAGGTGGGAAGTTTAGGTGGATAGGGATACATTGGGGTGAGGGTGGAGTTGCACAAGTGCCAGAGAAGAAATGTATATCACCCATATAGTACAGAAACATTTCCAAAACCTAAAGAAGAAAATTTGATACTTGGGGCCAAATATAATGAAGCCTTCTGTCTCGGGTGAGTGGAGTTTTCAAATCCTGATAATGTGGTAATCATTGAAGAAAAAGTATAGTAAGATTATAAACACCTTTATTTTGTTTAATTGAAATCCAGTCATAGTGTAATTATGTAATCAAACAGTAACCATTGCCGCATGACACACCAAGGGGGTAACATCTTCAAATTTATAGTAAGCACAATGAAAAAAATAATTTGAAAAACAATTCATTTACTTGTTTCAGTTTGATTACCACTTTGCAGACACGCCCTCAAAATGAGTACAATGAAAAAGAAAACATAAAAATACAATACTAATAATATACCTGAAAACAAAATAAAGGAGAAGAACAGTGGGCTGTGAACCAGGGAAACAAGGATTCAAATTCCGCTGCCACTCCTTGTGACCTTGGGCAAGTCACTTCACCCTCCATTGCCTCAGGAACATTTACTAAGCCATGATTAGGCAATACTTAGAAAGATAGAAATGACGGAGAAGAAGACCAAACAGTCCATCCAATCTGCCCAGCAAGCTTTCACTTTTTTTCTTTTTTTTTCTCCCCCATACTTGCCTGTTTCTCTTGTCCATTGTTAGTGACTTTTTGTTCTATTTCCCTTCCACCCCCCGATATTGATGTAGTTAGCAGCGCTGGAGCTGCATCTAAGTGAAGTATCTAGCTAATTATTTAGGGGTAGTAACCGCCGTCATAGCAAGCTACTCCCACTCATGTTTATCCAGCCTGTGCAACTCAGTCCTTGTTGGTTGTTGTCCGAATGTAAATCATCTTTACTTCATTCCCCCTGCCATTGAAGCAGAGATCTTTTCATCAATGGAGACATTATCTCCATTAGTGAGCACTAAATCTAGTATAGCTCCATCTCTCGTGGGTTCCATTACCATTTGTTTGAACAAAGCTTCTTTCAGGGCATCCACTGATTCTCTACTATTGTTAGATTCTGCAGATGGGATTCTCCAGTCTACATCAGGCAAATTAAAGTCTCCAACGGTCACCACTTCTCCCTTCTTCCCCATCTTTTGGATGTCTTCAACCAGATCTCTGTCAAGCTCTTCTTTTTTGTTTGGAGGCCTGTAAACCACTCCAATAAAAATGGATGCCCCATTTTTTTTTTAGGTTGGCCCATAGTGCTTCTTCCTTGCCCCATCTTCCTTGCAGTTTGGATGCTTGAATTTTGTTTCTGATAAAAGAGCCACTCCTCCTCCTTTCCTATCCTCTCTGTCCTTTCTTAACAGGTTATAGCCCGGTATTGCCATATCCCAATCATGAGATTGTGTGAACCATGTCTCTGTGACAGCAACAACTTCCAAGTCCGCCTCCACCCATGCATTAAACAGAGTTTCATGTATATTATTTTAAAAGATTTTCTCACCTTCATGAATAATCAATACCATGTAAATAAAATAAAATCTTTGAAAAGATTAAGCCATATTATTGTATCGTATTTCAGGGAGATGTAATTGTTTGTTTCTAGGGACATCAGGATGCTAAGGCGCATCCCAATGCTGCAGGAGGCCTAAGAGACAGGCCTCCCAAAAGCCGTACCCTCCCAAAATATGGAAATGATTCAGGGGGTCTAGGTACACCCTCCTGCCCATCCTGGAGCCGCCTGCTTAGAGATTGCGCAGTGACACCCTGCCCGCTATCCAAACCCCTCCCCTTGTTCTTAAGAACAAACCCCTGCCCTAAGAAAAGCACTTTCCCTTCCATTAACCCCTCCATGTAGCAGCTCCCACTCCTCCTCCTTCCACTGGTCAAAATAAGACAAAATCCCTGGGAGGTCTAGTGTTCCCTCCACCAAGTCCCTCCTCTCACCAGAAAAAAAGATCCTAGTGGTCTAGGAAAAGCAACATGTCCCTCCTGCTTATCCGAAGGCTTGCTGGGATATAATGGTGGCCGGAGCACTCCTAGCTCTGTGCCCAGTTGATGCCATTTTCCAAAATGACTTCAACCTGACTTTGCTCTTGTCACATAATAGGAGTGAAGTCTGAGGGCTGGGATCTCCATAGAACCCACAGAGGGAATTGTTTTCTTAGGGGGAGACAATTTGAGGGTCTTGGGCTCTTTAACAAGATAGTGGTCCCAGCTAAGATGGGTTGCCATTGTGTGAGTAGGCCCCGTTTTGTCACCTTTTTGTCCTTTGATTAAAAAAAAAAAAAAAAAAATCGCATGGTGATATCACTGCAATATTTTGTCAAGAAGGGGCTAAATATCGCAGGATGCATCCAATTATATTTTGCCCCCTCCCAATAAATATTGTGGTGTAGTAAATGACTCCCGTAGCTTGTAAGCCCTCCGGGGAACAGGGAAATCCTATAGTGCGGTACTTGAATGTAATCTACTTTGATATGCCTGAAAAAGCAGAATATAAATAAATCCCATCTCTTAAGTCCCAATCCACTCATCCATAAAAACTGCAAAAATCATTAAAAACTAAACTGCAAGGAACAATATTGCGGAAGTTTGGTTGAACCAAAATCAAGGTACAAATGCCAGTCCAAATTACCCGGATGTACGTTCTTCTTGAAATTCAAGTAAAAATGCACAATTATAATGTATTGACAGAAAACTAAGTATATGGGTAAAGTTAATACTATTATGAAACCTACTATAATCTTTTTAAGATGCAAACTTTTGTGACTTTTTTATTGTTTGTTTATTTATTTAGTTATTTATTACTTTTATATACCGATGTTCCTGTATAGAATAAATATCGCACCGGTTTACATAGGAACTGAATTGTCGCCATGGGGTGAGTACAAGGAACATGTAATACAAGTAAATTAAATATAGTATAATCAAAAACATGGGGCTATACATGATGTCACTCAAAACGACGGGTGCCTACGCCACCCCAATCTTCAAGCCTTGTCCCTGACGGCCTGGATGTTGAAAGGTTAATTCTTCATCCACTTAACCTTTCGGAACCGGTTTCCCGTGTCCTAATTGCTTCACGGAAGCCTTCCACGAGAAAATCCTACCTTTACAAATGGAACAGGTTTAAGTCATGGTGCTCTTCTCAATCCCTTGACCCCTTTACCTGTCCTACCACGAAGTTTCTAGACTATCTCTGGCACTTGTCAGAATCCGGTCTAAAAACTTCCTCCATCAGAATGCATGTCAGTGCGGTAGCCGCCTTCCATAAAGGTATCGGGAACATTCCTATTTCAGTATAGCCCCTTGTAACACGTTTTCTGAAGGGCTTGCTTCACCTCAAGCCTCTGCTGTGTACTCCGGCCCCTTCTTGGGACCTCAACCTGGTTTTGGGTCAGCTCATGAAACCACCATTTGAGCCTCTCCAATCCTGTGATCTTCGCTATCTCACATGGAAAGTGATCTTCCTTTTGGCAATCACTTCGGCTCGCAGAGTTAGTGAGTTACAGGCTCTAGTCACCTATCTGCCTTACACTAAACTTCTGCAGGACTGGGCAGTACTCCGCACTCACCCTAAGTTTTTACCTAAGGTAGTATCGGAGTTTCATCTCAATCAATCCATTATACTACCTACCTTTTTTCCCAGGCCCCATTCCAGTCCAGGAGAACAGGCTCTGCATACCCTTGACTGTAAACGGGCTCTAGCGTTCTATCTAGACCGTACAGCTGCCCACAGGAAGAGCACTCAATTGTTTGTCTCTTTCCACTCCATCAAATTGGGGCAGCCTGTGGGTATGCAGACTCTCTCCTCCTGGTTAGCGGATTGAATATCCTTTTGCTATCAGCAAGCGGGCATTCCACTTCAAGACCGTGTTAAAGCACACTCTGTGAGGGCCATGGCGACTTCAGTAGCACACCTGCGCTCGATGTGCTACTGACATTTGTAGGGCTGCCACCTGGAGTTCTCGCCATACCTTTACAGCCCATTATTGCTTAGACAAAGCCGGAAGACAAGATTCCATCTTCGGCCAGTCTGTCTTGCGCAACCTATTTACAACTTGACATACCAACACCCTTCCGCCTGCCCGGTAGGGTTCAGGATTCCCTCCGCCAAATTCCACCCCAGTCCTAGTGCCTTTGCACACCTGGGTATATTTGGTGCATACTTGGACATCCTCAGCTCAGTACTCACCCATATGTGAGGGCTACCATCCTACTTGTCTTGTGAGAAAGCAAATGTTGCTTACCTGTAACAGGTGTTCTCACAGGACAGCAGGATGTTAGTCCTCACGAAACCCGCCAGCCACCCCGCGGTGTTGGGTTCGTTACGTTTCTTATTTTCTTTTTTGGCACTTCCTGTAGCTTTTGAACAAGACTGAAGGGGGACCCCTGCTGGCTGCAGGGTTAGTGCCATGCTGGGCATGCCCAGTAGGTGCCAGTCAAAGTTCTAGAAACTTTGACAAAAGTGTTCCGTGATTGGGCTCCATCCTGTGATGTCACCCATATGTGAGGACTAAGATCCTGCTGTCTTGTGAGAACACCTGTTACAGGTAAGCAACATTTGCTAATCTATTTGTCTCGCCAGGGCAAAGAGGGCGGGGATTCTGATTCAGGTACTTCGTGATTCCAAAGAGATTCTGTCCCATCCTTGACCTAATGGCCCTGAACAAGTTTCTAAAACGAGAAAAGTTCAAGATGATTTCCCTGGGCACCTTGATCCCCCTTATCCAAAAAGGGCACTGGCTTATGCTCTTTCGACCTAAAGGATGCATACCCTCGAGATTTTCTCCCAGGACAAGCATGATGGTAGTCCTCACATATGGGTGACATCACTGGAGGGAGCCCTATCACGGAAAACTTTGTCAAAGTTTCTAGAAAGCTTTGACTGGCACACTGAGCATGCCCAGCATGCCATTTATTTTTATTTATTTTAATTCTTTTAATATACCGATGCTCAAGACGAGGTCTTATCGTACCGGTTTACAATGAAACTAGGGGAAAACCAATTAACAATATATAGAAGGTAAAAGTTACATTGAACAAGGGGAATGAACATGGGCTTTGGAAGAAAGGAAAGATTCCAAAATAATACAACTGGAGAGTACCAAAATGGTAACGAGCCATGATCCCTGTGTCCACAGGGGTCCCCTTCAGTCTTTTTTTTCCGCGAAGATTTTTGCCTTGCTTTAGGAGCTCTGTGAGATTTCTCACAACTTTTCCTCACGGAAACACTTGAAGTTTTACTTCACAAATAATTTTTCCCTACACGGGTCTCCCTTCTCGTACATTTCATCGATGCTCGGTGAGTACTATGCCCTGTTTTTCGATCGGTTCCTGTCACCTCACTAACAGTTCCCCCGGTTACCAACCGAATTGTGGCCTTCTTTCTCCCTACCTTCGTTCAGCACCACGATGACTGTGAGTGTTCTTCCTGCAATCCTCCACCGGGTTCATAGGGGCTAGGGGGATAGGGACGTCCATGGTTCACATTGCTGCCAGGGCCGCCATCGATGCTCTCATCTGTTCCATCGGTGCCTCCATTGATTCCCTCGATGCCCTCATCCATGCTGTCGATGCCCATGTTGATGCCATTGATACCCACATCGAAGCCATCTGTGCTTCACCCATGCCTTTGATGCCGCCTTCAATGCTGCCATCGATACTATCGATACTACCGAAGAACCTATATCCATGCCCTGAACTAAACAAAACGCGCCATACTTTGGTTTCTAAACCAGAGCCCGGTGTAATCTTAGGGTGCTAAACAGTGCCAGGAGCAGTGGAGGCACGGTGACAGTCCGTCACCAATTGCCATCCAAGGCAGTGAGGGCATCTTCCTCGGCGCTGGAGAATGTCCGGGCTGAGCGCCAAGGGAAACATTGCTACTGTCACGGTAAACAATCACCGCCGATGCCATTCTAGACATCGGTTGCAGTTCCTCGGTGCTGGAGAATGACTGGGCCAAGCTCCGAGGGAAACAGCCAGCACTGACGTGGTACCATGTTCGGTGCCAGTATTGCTTCTGCACCAGCATCAATGTCCATTGAACCAGTTGCGAAGCAGGCCCTGGTACACGAGTCCTGTGCTCCGAGGCATTCCCCACTGACATCTATGCCTGGTACTGAGCCAGCACAAAATAATGTGGAAGCGCCAGTAATGCCTAGCCTGTCTCCTCTATAGCTGCGCTACCATACCAGCTTACAGGGTGGAGCCGGATGTTTACGTCCCTCAGGCTGTCCTCTATGCCTCTCGAAATCTACTAACACCGGAGCCATCGATATTTGCACCGTTGTGGCACTGCCTCGTTGTTATACCTACCAACGACAGCCTAAGTCATTGCCGCTGACTCATCCTGCGCCTCCACCACGAAGGGCGATGGGCACTCTACTCTCGCTTCAGCACCGATCCCATCGAGACCTGGTCACTATAACGGACCAGATGTTTTCGGAAGGTTCTAGGTCGTGTTATCTTTCAAGAACCATATTGGTGTCACATATTGCTATTTCCAGCTATGTTTGACACAACACCAAGAGAACCTGTCTGCCAGCAACTTGGGATTTCTTCGAGACATCCTCCCATTGCTAGCAACAGGACTCTGTACTTGATAATAGTCTGGCTTCCGGATGCACTAGCTGATATGCCATGCACAAGGTCCAGCAGACAGTGCCTCAATTGCAAGTCTACCTCGAGACCCGGCAACAGCTCTCTGTTTTCTTGCACAGCAGAGATAGATGCGGAAAGGACTTATACTGCTCCCGCTCGAGACCAAATGATATCCTGATCACATCAGCTCCGCCAGACGGGCAGGTTCCTGGACTTTCAACCTTGCCAGACAGAGCGGCCATACCACTAAGAACCAGGGCTAGGGGTACCGTTCCCTGGACACAACAAGGTGGAAAATTTTAATCCTGCTATTCCTTCTTTCAACAGAAAGCATGCAAACTCCGCTTATCCTGGACCTCAGAAATCTCAACAAATTTCTTCAGAAGGGAAAGTTCAGAATGATGTCTTTCTTCACTGTGCTTCCCTTACTACAATAAGTGGGTTGCCTCGCTCCTCTGGTCTTTCTAGGTGCTTCATAGTGAGTCAACATTTTCAATACCAAGTTCTGCCGTTCGCACTATCTTCAACAACTTGTGTATTTCACCAACTGCCTAGCAGTGACTGCTGCTTCTCTATGGAGTAAAACAGCATTCATGCGTTTCCTTGCATGGACAATTGCCTAATAGGAATCAGTTCAAGCAAGGAGCTTTAAATTCTCCAAGACTCACTATAAATCTTCTCTTAATTTGGCTGGGATTTCTGATCAACTACCATAAATCCCATATGGAGTAGTTCTGTGCCTACAGTCGCAACGGACTTCCTGCCCAACAACCACGCAGACATCCTGTTAAATTCTCCTCATCTCTGCGTCCATGCAACATAGCCTCAGCCCATCAATTCTTTCATTGCTGGGCCGCAGGGTATTTCACTATACACGTCATTCTTATGGCCAGACTAGCCATGAGTAAGATTCAGTGGATTTTCAAATTTCAGTGGCTCTAAGCCGTTCAACCGCTTTCATCCCTGATCCATTTTACTGATCCAGTACCAAATCCTCAGATGATATTGGCCACAGTCACATTCAACTAGGGTTGGAGAGCTCGAATCCACATTCTCCGAACCCAAAATGCATCTACTCCGCTCCATGAAAAGTCTGATATCAACTTCCTGGAGATTCGAGCCATGCGTTATGCCTTTTATGCTTTAAAACACTGCCTCTCACAAAAACCTTGTGCATACAGACAGACAGCATAGTGGCAATGTGGTATTCCAACACACAAGCATGCACAGGCTCTTATCTGCTCTGTCAGGAGGCCGCGCAACTTTAGGCCTGGGCCCTTGCACACTCCATGCATCTACGGGCCATTTATCTAATAGGCATACCAAATTCGCTAGCAGACCATCTCTGTCGATGTCTCCATCCTCACCAATGGTCTCTGAATCCATGTGTAGGGAGCAAAATCTTCTAGCGCTGAGGTCAACCAACCTTTGACCTCTGCGTCCGAATTGAACCACAGAGTGGACAGATTCTACTCCCTACACATGCATCGAGATGCGTTCCCAGGGACGCCTTTGCTTGTCCCTGCAACAAAGGCCTCCTATATGTGTCTCTTCCGATACCGCTCATAGCCTAAATTCCAGTGATGCTACAGCAGGACAGGTTTCCAATGAATCTCACAACCACGTTCTGGCCTCGACAAGTATGTTCCCCATAACTTCTCAACCTATCACTCCAGTACCCAATTTGCCTGCCCACAGGTCAGTCTCATAACACAGACTCACTGATATTCTCAGGTACTTGTAGCTTCATGACAGCCTTCAACACGTAAATCTTACCTTTCGAAATGGACAAGTTTTACCGCATGGTGTGCACAAAAAGGCATTAGCCTCTTTTTTTTCTCTACCACTCTATCTCTCTTAGGCTATCTAGGATACCCCTCGGATTCTGGTCCCCAGACATCCTCCGCACGGGTACACCTCCGTTCCATTTCAGCGTACCACCTGGGAGCAGGGGATGCCCGATTAACAGCTCAACCCTTTGAATCGGGTTCTCTACAGACTAATCCTCCTCTATGATCACTGATTACGGAATGGGGCCTACAAATAGTGCTTACAAGACTCATACGTTCCCCGTTCGAGCCTTTGCATTCCTAGAACTATAAAATTCTAGCATGGGAAATTCTTTCCCTCGTAGCCATCACTTCTGCTAAAAGGATCAGTGAGTTGCAAGCCCTTGTTGCATACTAACCCGACCCTAGGTTCCTCCGTCACCGAGTGGTCCTCCGTACTCACCCTAATATTCTTCTTAAGGTAGACGCAGCCTCTCACCTTACTCAGAATATACTCTGTCCACTTTTTCCCAAGGCCTCTTTCTCTCACCAAGGTGAGAGGATTTTCCACACTTGGACTGTAAACGTGCACTTGCATTCTATCTAGACCGCACTGCACTCCATGGGAAATACACCCAACTCTTTCTTTCCTTTGACAAAGACAAGCTGTGAGTTCCAGTGGGAAAACAAACTCTCTCCAACTGACAAGCAGACTGTATCAAATTCTGCTATGACAAAGCAGGCCTTCCTCTCTAGCGGTGAGTGCAGGCACATTCTGTAACGGCCATGACAACATCGGTACCACACTGTTGTTCAGTACCAATTGTCATCATTTCCTAGGCTGCGACATGTAACTCTCTTCACACAATCGCAGCCCTCTACTGCTTAGATATGGAAGTCTGTCAAGACTCTGCCTTTGGCCAACCTGTCTTGAAAAGCTTTCTTCCAGTATAATCCCCAACTCCTTCCACAACCTCCTGCTGTGATTTCAGGCTGCCTCATCCTTGCCAATAGCACCCCAATTATTGTGCCTGCTGCATGAGTTATCTGCTATTGGCCTGTTGTAATATGTGTCAGCCTGTAGCTTGCTAATCACCCATATGTGAGGACTACCATCCTGCTTGTCCTGGGAGAAAGCAGAGTTGCTTACCTGTAACAGGTGTTCTCCCAGGACAGCAGGATGTAATCCTCGAGAAACCCACCCGCCACCCTGCGGAATTGGGTCTGCTTATGTTTTGTTATTTTATTTTTCGCTCGCACTTTTTTGCTACAAACAAGACTGAAGAGAGATCCCTGTGGACACAGGGATCTTGGCATGCTGGGTATGCTCAGTGTGCCAGTCAAAGCTTTCTAGAAACTTTGACAGAAAGTTTTCCATGATGGGGCGCCATCCAGTGACGTCACCCATATGTGAGGACTACATCCTGCTGTCCTGGGAGAACACCTGTTAAAGGTAAGCAACTCTGCTTTCCCTGGTCACAGGAAATATCTCTGATTTGTCATGAGTACCTGGCAAGTACTCAAACACTAAGTAGATCTTAGCAGTGGCTATTGTCTAAGTTAACTTGATTAACAACAGTTAATGGACTTCTCCTCCAATAACTTATCTAAACCTTTTTTAAACCCAGCTACACTAACTGCACTAGCCATATCCTCTGGCAACAAATTCCAGAGCTTAATTGGGCATTGAGTGAAAGAATTTTCTCCGATTTAGTTTTAAATGTGCTACTTGCTAACTTCATGGTGTGCCCTCTAGTCCTTCTGTTATCCAATTCTAGACCTCTCGTGATTTTAAAGACCTCTATCATATCCCCCTCAGCTGTCTCTTCTCCAAGCTGAACAGTGCTACAATGGTGCTACAGTCGAAAAAGTCCACCTTGCATAATGCTGATTTCTCATAGTACATACTAGCATAAATTGACAGCCCCAAGATGAGCGTAAAGCATGGACGGGAGCATGCCATTGTAATTTATCATTCAGGTACTTTGGCCTGTTATTTCACATACCAGGAAAACTATTGCCAATGGCTTATACTGTATATGTTCAGCAACTAGCAACCAATGAGGCAAAGCTAACTTTGCTATCTTCCTCTCTTGATTACCTCTCCCTCCAAACCCCTTAATCTGGATAAAGGAGGAGGCACATTCTGGGGGCATTTCTTGACAGACAATTCAAAATTTTCCAAATAAGTCATCCAGATGACTTCTGTCATGCCAAAAGGCAGTCCTAAATTTATCCAAATAAACATACCCAGAAAACTTTGGGAGTTGTCTAGGTGTATTCGGCAGCGTGGTGTAATGGAATTGATTAGCATAAGTCTGTCTACTCTGGCTAAGGATGTAATTAGAGGTTAGGTCTTCTTGAACTCAATGTTCTCACACTAACCCCACATTTGTATTTGTATTTATTTTATTATTTATTTATTTGGCATTTTTATATACCGATATTCTTGTAACAAGTTACAAATCACCTCGGTTTACATTCAAACAATAAACTTTGCACAAGGATGCATTACATTGAACAGGGAGATCAAGACTTGGAGTCAAACAAACGGGGAAAAACAATTAGATAACTTGGTAAGAGTATTACAGCTGAAGAACATTTGATGGTATATCACTCCTCAGAGCGGCTTGCTGGTGATGTAGTTCAACTAACAAAGCTGCCTGATCTGAACCTGAATGGTCATCCGAGTTGGGCAAAGGCTTCACCAAACAACATATAAATTAAAATATAAATTTTAATTTATATGTCACCTAAATCAATGTTCTAGGTGGCGCACAAGCCAACATACATAATAACACTCAAACCAAAAACATGGAAATTATAACAAAGGACCCAAGCCCTGGATTATTGCTTCATGGCCAGTCTATAGCATATAAAGCTTACAAAAATGCTAGTCTAAAGAAAATGCCTTGGCCGTTCTTTTAAATATAACGGAACATCAGCCACAGTTCCTGAGGCAAGGTGTTCCAGAGATCAGGGGCAGTGACTGAGAAGACTCGCTCTCTAGTATCAGTTAGTCTGGCATGTCATACTGAGGGAACATCCAACAAGTCCCTTTGTGCAGAACATAGGTCTCTGCCAGTATTGTAAATTTGAAGCAGAGTGTTAGTCCATGGTGGTGCGTCCAAAGCTAGGAGTTTGTGAACTAGGATGACAGTTTTAAGTTTAACCTTCAATTGTATAGGAAGTCAGCAAAGGCCATATAAAACAGGAGAAATATGAGTTCTTATACTGCAACCTGAAATTAACCAGGCAGCTGCATTCTGTAATAATTGCAGTGCTTTGATACTGGTGAACAGTAGTTGCATCACGTGACTGTACAACAACTGTGAGTGCAGAAAGAGTAAACTCCAGATGTGCAAGCTCTCTGGGGAAGATGTTTTCATCCTGGACCGTGTTTTGGGGAAACCTTATACGTTTCTCAAAACATGCCTTCTGATGCACAGACGAAAAGGGTATAACTAACAGAGGAGAGAGATGAGAGGGACAGACAGAGAGAGAATCATCACCGACAGAAGCAACTTGCTGCCCTCTTAATAATAGTAAAAGAGGATTTTACTACATTATCATGCAACTACTTTGCTATATCTGTGTATCCTGCATTGCTTTCTGGAGCATATCTTAGTATTAATAATAAACCCGCTGCTTATCCTGGCATCCGTAATTGTGCTGACTCATAGTGTGATTGTGGTGTGAAATGTTTTGTGTAGCAGATCCTGTTAGGAAGAGAGCCTGCAGGATACTGACCTTGTAATGGCGGATCTTGCCATTGGAGTTGCCTGGGGGATATCGGCTTTTTTGTGTCCTTACCGCACATGCACATACATGCGCGCACACACACACCCCTTGCTAATAGTTCTGGTTCATGTCAAATGAAATTTCAAAAGATGCCATATTCCAATAATTGGGACATACATACTCACAGATCATTGGAGAATAATTTGAGCTATAAGCCTTTCGAAAGATGGAAACAAGACCTCTACACCTTTTCTAGCAAACAGTTTGTAATGTAAGAGTCCATGTTGATTTACCCTAAAATGGAGGTAAAATCTCTACATCGATATTTTTGTTGTATGTGTAGAGAGCTGTAAAAAATGATTAATAATTACAATAACAATTTTCCTAATAGATACACAAGTGTTTTTTTGATAAAATGTATGTTATCATTAAACATCTGCATATATACCTACTTGATAAACTCATTCATGCTTGAGTCACATTTTCTGTAGGGCTGAATTTTAGACATCTGCATTGACTTAAAAGGATCCAAATTAGTTCAGATAAATAGCTGTGTAAAAGGTTTTCATTAGAACATTTATAGAAATATTCCAAAAGTAATTAAGAATAAAAAAAGTATTGATTTCACAAGTCCTTTACTCCCTTTCATAGCAAACCCAGGTTAACTCTGGTTGAAAAATTGCCTTAAAATGGCCTATAATAAATTAAATAGAGCCCACCTGTGTCCAGTCATAATAGATGAATACTCCTGGATGAAGAATCGAGCTGTTTCTGTTGTATGAAGTAAATCTGAAGCAAAGATCAAAATATGGTGAGCAAGATGTTGCCGAAAGAATTGCAGGATAATGTTGTTCAAAGGTAAAGATGGGGGGGAAGACTTTTAGAAAATTTGAGTATTTTAATATTCCTTCGGGCAGGCAGGTCCATCATTGTCCCCACCTAGACACTGCTGTGATCATGCTGTTCCTCCATTCAGTAGCCTTGGGTTAAGGAAACTGCTGCAAAAGGTCACTGTGAGGCCTAAGATTACTTTAAAAGAACTACAGAACTTTCAGGCTGAAACTGGAGAAAATGTTGACTGTTCAACAATTTTTAGATTACTCCATAAACATGGCCTATGTGGGAGAGTGGAAAGAAGGAAGCCACTGCTGAAGTAAAATTATATGATGTGCTGTGTAGCGTTTGAGGGACACTGCATGAACGTGGGACAAAGTTTTATGGACTAATGAGATTAAAGTGGATTTGGCTTCAGTGGTAAGCGATAGGTGTGACTTAAAAAACATTTTTGTACATCAGTCTGCTAACACCATCCCTAAAGTAAAGCATGGTGATGGCAGTGGGGATAGAGAGTTTTTTGAACATTGAAGGGAAAAATGAATGGTGCAAAGTACAAGCAGATTCTGCAAGACCTGTTCCAGTTAGCCACAGACCTATGACTAAGGAGAAAATACACCTAAGCATAAAAAAAATACAACAATAGAATAGCTTAACAAGAAGAAAATGAATGGTCCAGTCAGAGCCCAATAGAAAGTCTGTGGCAAGACTTGAAGACTGCAGTCCACAGACCATATCCAGCCCAATTGAGAGCTTGAGCTCTTCTGTGAAGAAGAATAGGCAAAAGTTGCACCATGCTGTGTACAAAGTTGGTAGAAACTTATCCTAAATGACTTGTGGCTGTTGTGGTAGACCCTTTTGCAGCCATAAGTATTGAGTCAAGGGATGTGAAGATTGTGCAGTCAATACTTTGTTTCTTTGTTTTAATTTTTCTTTGATAATAAGGCTGTGGGACCGTGAAGAGGAGCCCTTGGAAGCAGAAGAGGACTTATTAAGCTTAGAGTGATCTGACTTGCAGCTTGGAGCTGCAATGAGAAGACACTATTGAGTGCGTCAATAAGACCCATGGAGCCCGGAACGAAGGTTGGAAGCCTGGATGTATCAGAGTGGAATTAATCACTGAATGCTGTTACAGCATCAAAATATTGAGGGTTGAAAGCACCAGGACTCTGTGTTGAGCACATTGGTGTAGCAGGGTGCGCTGTGCACTGATGCAGCGGTCTTTAGGTGCATTGGAACTTGATGCGAAAACAAGACTATCGATGCGCTTTGTGCTAACGCATCACATTTTTTTTTGTCTTACTTTGCACGCAGTGGCTATTCTGAGTGATGCTGTTTTTATCGCAACCCATGTTGGTTAGATCCACTCAGCCCTGAGGCTTTGGTATGTGCCAAAAGGGGAATCTTTTAAGAACTATGCACCCTACCCATGGAAACTTTCATCTCCTGACCAACTGGTGCAGCCCTTTATTCTTGGCTGCTCTGGAGTGCTGCGACCACGAGGACATGTGAACTCAGGCCTTACAGTTTGCTTGATTGTGGTTGGGCCTAAATACCGGTAGCACAGCTGATGACCATTAGTGATGGTCATTATTTGTCCACAAATGCAACTTTTAAAGCTACTAACCATGCTTTTTTCCCCTGATATGACTAAGTTTGAGTGAAGGAGTTCTAGAAGAATCTATCATCTTGTTTGTTCTTTTCTTTTATTTTTGGTAGCACTGAAAAGAGAAATTAAGTGATTTTCAGAAGCTGGAGGAAAATTTTTGAAAGATAGTCAAAGTATATGTCTATTCTGTAGCTCAGACAAAAAATTATTGAGGAGGCTCTCAAAGTGATATTTGTGTGGGAACTCCCACACATCTTCATTAGAGCTCAAAGCTCTACTAACTTGGGAGAGACCAGTCTGTTCGGTGCCTCCAGATGTCACTGCATATTAAGGTTAATTCAGTGTGTTATCTTTGAAAAACACTGTTTACGATAAGCATACTTGCTTTCTTAATTAGTTTTATATTTCCATAATTGTTCTTTCACTATGAAAGCGTAGGTATGTTGTGTAGATCAGTGCAACTAATTCCTATTCTAAGGCATTTTGATTTGTATTTCTTAGACAAGAATCTGAACTAGCATGTACATGGATGTGAAGACTTTTAGAAGGCACTAAACAGAGGCAGATAGAAACAAGATACCTCTGAAAGAATAAACATTTTAAGATATGTAAAAATGGATGTAATTATGATCTTTATATCACTCTACATAGTTGAACGGTACATATAAATGCCACAATTTGAAAAATGATCCTGTGTAAATATTTTAAGGTTTATATTCCAAATAATGAAAAGCGGCCCAGTGAAAAGGATCCTCTTTTTGCTCCGCATCCAGTCAGCATGCGAACTGAGGAAAAACATTTTCCCCTCGTTTGTATATAGAGATACTCTCTCATTGCAGACATTTTCACCTAGTATTTATCTAATCACCAATTTTCAGTTTTGACATTTTGACACCTAATTTATAACTCCCATAACTTGTGAACCATATTTTTTCAGTGCTGAGTCTTTTCCATGAATCCTTCTGTGACCTTTGTTTCCTGATTAAAAATGCTAATCTTGCAAATTTAATTTCAATGACTCTTATTGATTAGAAGTTGAACTATACAGTAGAATTAGAAAATTAATTAGCTTTCTTTACTAGCAAGGCTAATCCTGATGTACTGTACTTACTATAAAGCATTAGTCAATAGTTTTACATTTATTATTGTGTAATTAATTATAGTGGTTGGCATCAAACATCAGTCAATAAAAATGAGCTGCATTGGTTATCTGTGTCTAAAGTAAGTAGACTCATCTGACATATTTTCTGTTCATTACAAATCTGGCCACATAGCAAGCTAAATTTAATTATATGTAATGGAGTAATAACCTGGTTTTAAAGATTAATTTACACTCCTGTTTAACGAAGCTGCTGCTTTTGTGTAGTTACTTTCAAGGGGCACTATCAAAAGGGTTGCTAATTGTCAGAATTAAGTTGAGACAATCCAGCAGAATTCAGTAATTTGTAAAGGCATGAGGATTATTTGGTCTAATAACATTCCCTGAAGAATATGGTATGATGTGATTGACCACTAGCAATTAGGTAAGAGTAGGTAAAGAAAATTGGAAAATGAGTAAATTCATCACAAGAAACGGAGGGCTGTCAATCTGTTACGATCTCATTAGACCCAGTTGTGGCAGCCAGAATCAGCCTGATGATGTGCATCTCTCAGATACTGGTTTGGACATATTCCTAAGTTTGTTTCAGAATGCCCTAAAGATAAATATGACTGCTGCAGTAGCTGAAGCTGGGGGGAAGGAGCAGAGCATAAACAAGGTTTCGTTATCCTGGAGTTAGACTTGACTCAGAGTCAATAAAGGCAACATGTGTCACCTAAGCCAAGTGATTGAGAGGGCCCTCAACAGTATTGTACACTTTATTCTCTACATACTACAGATTCATGTACTGCCTCTTTCTGGGCCTGCAACACTCCTGGTTAAGATAAACAGAAAAACTGAATTCACTCACAAAATACACAGGAAACAGGACCAGAAATTACTAAATATGACACATCCTCTTAGAGTCTGTGATTCTGCTAGCTTGTAACTTTTTAATTCTAAAATAAAAGGAATCTGAATGTCAAAATATGATAGGAAAATACAGAATTTTACATGTTTTATGTGTTTTTTGTTTTAATTATGAATTTTATTTTGGGAGCCACCATAATCATTTGAGTGCATGACTAATAAATGATTTTAAATAAAAATTAAATTAAGTCTAACGTAGCAACCTATCTCATTGTAATGACATATTTAGAATCAAAATCCTTCAAAAGTGTTGTTGGCCAATGACAAGTTTTTGGACTTCACTTCCTTTCTCTTGCAAAATACATCGGCATTAATTAATGGAAGGGCAGTAAAATGATAAAGGTTATGGAATGGATCCTTTATGAAGAGAGGGCTCTTTAACTTGGAGAAGAGTTGATTGAGAAGGGAATATAATAGTGGATTAAAAAATCATGGATTTGAAACAGGTTAATAGGGAATGGTTATTTACTCTGTCAAAGAGTACTAGGACTAGGGAACACTTCATGAAATTTGCAGCTAGCAGATTTAAAACATTTAAGAAAGTGCTTTCAGTCGGAGCACAATTAAGCTCTGGAATGTGTTTAAATTTTGTCAAGGCTAAAAGGATAGATGAGTTTAAAAAAAAGATTTGGACAAGTGTCTGGAGTGCAGGTCCATTAACATTTATTAGCAAAGCAAACCTGGGAATTGCCAATTCCTATTTCTGAGAATGAGCAACAGGTACTTCCACCAAAACTGACCATTTGTCAGAGACAGGATGCTATGCTTGATGGATCATTGGTCTGACAGCATGGCACATGTCAAGACATTTTAAGTTAATATAAATTAATCAGTTGTATCTTACGTCTAAGAAATGATGGACTATATACTAAAGTACTTAAAAACTTGAACCTTATTTGGCATGTATATTTTTGATCCACTTCAGGGTCCATGGGATGAGCAGCACCAGGGATTTATGGCATTAGACTCTGGTAGTTCATAGGCAACTGAAGATTGCAATTGAGCCGTAAATATATAAATCATAGTACTTTATAGCTGAAACTTTATCAGATATTTATATTTATTTATTTATTTATTTATTTAAAGTTTCTTTTATACCGATAACCGTTTACACATCGCATCGGTTTACAGTTAAACAGGAACAATTGGGCAGAACCCTTACATATAACATTGAAAAACAGGTTAACTTTTGGGCAGTGCCCTTACATGTAACTGAGAACAAAGGAGGCTAAAACAGGGATGGGGTATAGGGCTGATTATGCCGGGCAGCGTCCGTGAAATCAATAAATAGATACAGCATATATATTTATACAATATATAAATAGATACAGCATATATATTTATAAATATATATATAAATAAATACATATAAATAAATATAAATAAAAATAAATATAAATAAATAAATATAAATAAATATAAATAAATAAATACAGCATATATATTTATAAATATATTTATAAATAAATAGATACAGCATATATATTTATAGTGAAAAAATATACATTTCACTGGTTTATTTTCAGGAGTGTGTTTCACTAGGGCAGTGAAAATGGAAAGTTTCTTGTTTCCTACTCTAGCTTCTCTTTTGAAATGAATTTTAAAGCAGAGCACTTGTGAACAACTGGAAATTTAGCTGATAGGTGGTTCTAGTCATTTCTGAAAGCAGTGGTGCCATCTCTATCTAATCTTTTTAGTCACACTAGCATACGTCAGTGGCCTGGAAAAGTGGAAGGTATATTGTGCAAAGGCAATATGCTCTGTTTGGAAAGCACTGTTGAGCAGACACACACATACACACACAAATACACAGGTGTGCATTCATGCAGGAATACATATACCTACAGGCACGTACAGATTGTTATTGCCCAGACAACCCAAGCGATGCTGAGTGATGTTTGCTGTTGTGCTGTGTCTGTGAAATCCTATCTCTCGCGCTCTGTAGAACGATACAATAAAGTGTGACCAGCCCAGTGCACAGGTTAACAATGCGTATTTTAGAAGCATGTCCATAACTCCAAATGCAATGAGGGGATCAGCGCCTCCAAAATGTGCGTCCAAATAAAGGCAGAGATAATATTGCTCATCATGTGTAAATGCCATGTAGATGAGGCTATTAGCTATTACCCCGCAATGCAAAAAATCACCGTGCACCCAAGGCACACTTCTTAACCAGTCAAATTTTACATCTGATCCAGAGTAGGCGTAAAGTCTTGCCGCACATCAAGGGGTCTACTTAAAAATAAAAAATACTGTTTTTCTGTGGTTCTTACTACCTAGGATAACCACAGAAAGCAGCATCCTGAAAAAGGCTTGAGGGGAAAAAAATGTATGGGCACACAATGCACATGCAGAATATATACACTCCAGGCCGTGTATATTGTGTGTATATATTGTGCTGGTAAATTCGCTGCCATGGTATAAAATGGATGCTCGTAAATTGAGCGTTTGTTTTGGAAACCTTCACACAGCCAAGTCTCCTGGGTGCCCAATGCGAAGGACATTCTAGGGATGCACAATTTATCCCTAGCGCATCCGTTTCAGTGCGGCAGGTCATTTACATATTGGATAGGTGCCCAGGAGAGGTGGATGTGCGCACATTAAAAAAAACAGTTTGGACGCATGTTTTTTTGCACGCACTTTATTGCATTGGCCTGATGGAGAAGTAGGCATAGGTACACATGCACACACAATGGCAGGCACATTTCGTTTGTTTGTGTATATAGAGATGAGGCATAAGTACAGTGCATAGTTCATGTTTTGTAATAAAGTAATAGTTATAGTAGTGCAGTGTTTGTGCTCTGGTTTGTCCACTTTTGGAGAAGTTGGTTCAAGTCTAATTTGTTTCCCAAATGAACAGACTTCAGTAGGATCTTTCTAGGCTCCAGTCACTATTTGTCTATATAGTCTGTTATGACTGACTGTCCATAGACTTCTGAGACTGGACAAGCAATGAGGTTAAACTATTAATTGTCTGTTGGCATTATTGGCTAAAAAACCATAAATAGTTTTTGAATGAACTACGCCTAGATTGTCAATGCTGTTGGTCCATTTCATTAAAAATAAAAAATGTACTTCTTTCTGGTAGGAAAACTAAATTTAATCAAAGATTTCAGTTATCTGCTCAGCCTTTCAATATCTACTTGCTCCTCTTTTAAATTACGATTTCAAAATCTAAGAGCAGTGCTTTAATCCCCTAGATCTATGGATCTCAACAGGTGTGTTTGGAACACAATGGTGTGACACGAGGTCTTGGGAGGTATATCACAGGATCAGCAGGCAGCTGCTCTCTTCTGTGAGTTGGTTGATTTCTCCTTTGGTGAGCCTGACAGGAGGCTAGTCTCGCTTCCTTCTCCTCTTTCTGGCCTAGTGGGAGGTTCTTTTCCCCTTCACCTAGATCAGGGCGAGACATTGCCAATACCTTCTCTTCTGAGACTGAAGGACCACCAAATGTATCTTCCCCTATTGGGGAAGTGATGCTGCTGATGCTCTTTTCACACTGGGGGAGTGGGGGAAAGGAGGTTAGGGATACTAACCGCCTATCATTTGTTTAAAGTATGGTTCAGGCTGCCCCTGTTAATTAATTTTATTTACATTTTATTTTATAGTCCACCATAATATAATCATTCTAGACCAATTGCAAGTCAATAATAATATAATAATACTTCTACAGACTAGTCAATACAAGACATAAAATTCTTACCATATGTCCATAATGGGTAAAAAGAACAAAATAAAACTCTTAGCCAAAGGCTTGAACAAAATAAAATGCTTTGACTTGTTAAAAAAAATGTTTGTAATAGGAATTTATCTAATCGATTGAAGGAGGTTGTTCCATGAAGTAGGACCAGTGATAGAAAAGGCTTGCCTGTGAGTGTTCTAAAGCAGAGCCAATTTCACATTGGACAGAAAGGAAGCATAATCAATAGGGACTGGGAGGAGGCAGAATGCAGTGGGTGTGATGGTACATATTTGTTTCAGGTTAATGAAATAACTCAGGGAGTCATTTAAAACTTTAATAACCAGTATAGCAACCTTAAAATTTATTCTCTACTCAACAGGTGTTATGCTACCCACAGGGGCGATCCCTACGGGTCTCTACCGTCGGCAAGCGGAGCTGGCTGATTGACAGAGGTTGGCTGGAGCTTCGCCAATACCAGCCTTCGTTCCCCACAGGTTGAGCCCTTGGGTACCGGGGCCAGCTCCTCTTAGGAGGGCCTCCATCCGAGGTCTTCCCAGAAGTGATGTGAGAATCGGCCAGGGGCCAGCAGTGGTGATTGAGATCGGAGAACAAGTCAGGATGAGGCAGAGTCCCGGACACCCGGGCACCAAGGAGAACTGGGAGCAAGACAAGGGGTGCCCGAGTAAGAGCAGGCCGAAGCCTGAGAGGCCAAGTCCAGAGTAGATTCAGCAGAGGAGTGGAAGAGCAGGGTGAGATCAGGGCAGGTGGCAGGCAAGGAGAAGTGGCAATATGGACACTGGTCAAACCAGGAGTCAGAGGATGGTCAGGCAAGGCAAAGGTCAAACCAGGAGACAAGCAAGAACGTAGGTATCAATCAGTAGCGAAGTCAGACGAAGCGGAGGTCAAGCCAGTCATCAATCAGTAGCGAGACAAGCAGGGTAGACACGGAGCTCAGGAACATGAAAAGGTACCAGGAACACAGAGGAAAGGCAGGAATGAGCAACTAAGCACACGACAAGCGTGGAGACCTGTTGCCAAGGCAAGGAAGCACTGGCTGGGCCCGGCTTATATACCGGGACCCAGTGACATCATCATCTGGGGCCGTGGGGTGATTTCCCACCATGGCCCCTTTAAAGGTAGACCAGTAGCGCGTGCGCGCCTAGGGAGAGGCATGATGTGCGACGACGGCATCTTCCTGCGGAGCTGGAACATCCGCGGAGGAGCTGGGAGCACTGGAGGCAGCCCGAGCACGGAGGCAGCTGCCCATGGCCGCAAGAGAGGTGGAACCAGGCACTGGAGCAGGCAAACGGGGGTAAGTGGGCCCGACCGCGGGCCTGCTGTGGCTGGCACACGCAACAACAGGAAGACAATGAAACACAAATGAGGAGAAATATGGTCACACACAAAGGGCAATCTGTAACCAGGGGATGCTACTGTATACTGCAACAGCTGCAATGCATACATTGTTGATTTAGGGAAGCCAACATGCAAGGCAATACAGTAGTTAAGGATGTTAATGACTCAAAGAGTTGACTACCATATGAAAATCTTTCTGATCTAGGATATACTTTAGGTGAATCAACATTTGAAGGCTTAATACTCAGAGCTGTTGGTCTGGTCAAGAAAATTGTCAACACATCAATTTCCTACAACTACTGGCAGTTCTGAAGGCTCTAAGGGCTTTTCAGAGATTAGGTGGCCAGGAAAATTGTCCTCCTTCAGATAGATAATCAGATACCTATGTTCTGCCAGAACAAGTAGGGGGGAATAGGTTCAGTCCTGTTTTGGGAATCTTTCAGGATTTGGAACTGGAATGTTAGAAGGCTCACATCTGGCATGTAAGTACATTTTAAGATATTTTCTTTGGAAAGATTTTGCTTATGTGCACTTATTAATCTGTGCTTTATCTATTCACTTTTGAAGTTTCCCGATGCAGCGCTTAGGGCAAAATGTGGGCCCCGTCGGTACTTGTCTATTTTGATGTTATTTGAAATATATTTTCTAAATGTTCTTTACACAAGAGTAATAGACATTATATAATTATGAAAAATCATTGTAAACATTTGAGAGATTTTTCAGATTTATGATTATGCTTAGCCATGATTGGTGGACACTTTCCATTAAGGCAATGTTTTCTTCTCTATTTCTAAAGAAAATTAAAACTTTTTGACATGACCAGATAAGTTATCTTGTGGGTGAAGTATGGTTTGGTTAGGTTCTGTTCTTGGGCAGTAGGATGTTCAACCATACATAGCTTCCCATCTCCTCTTCTGTAGTTGAATTCTTAGATAAGCTTATATATTAAACTAAGTAGGCAATGTGCAGCAGTGACTGTGTGGGAAGTGCCGTGTGTGCTCAGTAAAGCCTTCTATGCTTTTGCAGACAGCTATAGAAAACGCTGTGCTTCTCCTAGGACAAGCAGGATGGTAGTCTTCACAGATGGGTGACATCATCAGATAGAGCTCGGCATGCTACTATCCAAGCGACCACGCGGGGTTCCTCTTCAGTCTCGTCTTTTTCCGCGAAGCAGTCACCTTGTGGTTCTTATTTATTTATTTATAACTTTTATATACCGATGTTCCTGTATAGCATACATATCGCACCGGTTTACATAAAAACTGAACTGTCACCTGGGGGCGAATACAAGGAACATAGAATACAATAAAATAGTAAAATAAGAAACATAAAGCTATACATGATTTCACTTCAAATACACTTTGGGTGCGAACAATAATTGCTGGGAAAGTTGAAGGACTGCATAATAATACATTAAGAACATCTAGCTTAAAGGTTCGTTAAGAAAGAGACTTCTAGCTACGTGTTAAGAAACACTGGTTAATATGGGTTAATATAACATCTAGCTCACAGGTTAGTTAAAATGCTTAGGGAATATCTAGCTTACAGGTTAAGTAAAAAGGGCTAAGGGTCAATAAGGGGTAGGTCTGCATGGAGGGAACTGGACATGCTAACCAGTAGTTGGACAATATGAAACTGGAACCAAAGGGGTGAGGAGAACTCTGGAGGTGCCCCTTGGAGGAACAGGGGGGCCTCAGTGAGTGTTATCTCTCCAAAAAGGCTTGGCTGAAAAGCCATGTTTTAAGTTTCTTTTTGAATACCAGAGGGCAGGGTTCTTGGCGGAGGTCCGGGGGGAGCACATTCCAAAGAGGAGGACCAGCTGTGGAAAGGGCACGCTTCCTTAAAGAGGTTTTTGTGGGTGAGGCATACAAAGTGCCTTTGTATTCTCTTCTAATGGGTCTGTCCGAAATGTGCAGACGTAGTTGGAAACTTAGCTTGAGGGGGTAGATATTATGAATGGCCTTGTGAATCATCATGAGAACTTTGAAGAGAATCCTGTATTTGGGTAACCAGTGAAGGTTCTGAAGGATGGGGGGTGATGTGTTCTCTTTTGTTAGCGTTGGTGAGAATCCTGGCGGCAGCGTTCTGGACCATCTGTAGGGGTTTGGTGATGTTAGCAGGGAGACCCAGAAGAAGGGAGTTGCAGTAATCAATTTTAGACAGAATGATGGATTGGAGCACCAAGCGGAAGTCTCGAAGGTGAAGGAGAGGTTTCAGTTTTCTTAGTACCTGCAGTTTGAAAAAGCATTCATTGGTGATGTTATTTACGAATTTTTTTTAGGTTAAGCTGGTTGTCAAGCAGAACGCCTAGGTCTCTCACATATGGTGAGTGATTAGTCTATGTTTTAGCGAGTTGAGAAGAACGTTGTTGTTCTCCTGAGATATGAGAAGAATCTCTGTCTTATTGGTGTTGAGGACAAGGTTGAGGCTGGTAAGAAGTAGGTTGATTGATTGAAGGCATCTGTTCCAATGGGACCATGTTTTGGGAAGAGATTCTGTGATAGGGATGAGAATCTGGATGTCGTCCGCATAGAGGTGAGTTAACTTTAGGTTAGTGAGTAAATGGCAGAGCGGGAGAAGGTAGATGTTGAACAGGGTAGGTGAGAGGGATGATCCCTGGGGGACTCCCAGGTTGGATTTGACTGGGTGCGATTCTTTATTGTTGATCCTAACCTTGAAGGAGCTCTCCTCCCTTTTTCCTCCATGTGGGGTCCCTCTTCACAGTCTGTTCCCCCGTCGTCTCGGTAGGTGTTTCTCTAGTTCTTTGCGGTCAGTTCCATGTGTTGCCTCTCTGTGGCTGCTGGCCATTGACTACTCGCCGGCTTATTTTCATGGCGTCTTCTGGTTTTCTTAAGTGCCCCCAATGCCCGCAGATCCGCATGAGATCTGTATCCTCTGCCTGCGGGCTTCCCACAACGTCCGCAGATGCCCAGACTGTGCTCAGATGACCCCCAAGGCCGTCGTTCCCGACTAGACAAGATGGAGCAGCTTTTTGGCGCCAAAAAATTGGCTCCATCAACTCTGGCATCGGAGACTTCACTGAGGGGTCACGGAGACCCCTTCCACGCCCTGTCAGATCCCTCCTCATGAAGAGAAGGGCTCAGGAGACTGGCCCTCTCCCTCGTCTGACTGTTCCAAGGCATTTGGATTGTCGGCTTCCTTGGTGCTGGAGAAGGACCGGGCTGAGCACCGAGGGAAACACAGACATCGGCACCAGCAGTCATCATCCCAGGGTGCCAGTGCCGATTCTGAAACGACCCCATGGCGAAGAAGCCCCATCCTCTTCTGAACCCAGGAGTCCCCCCCCCCCCCCCCCCCCCCCCGTGGAGGCTCAGGTGACGCCTTCTTCTCCTCATCCTCCTCCGTCATCTGCGTTCTCATCACTGGACTTTCAGGAGGAGTTGGACTGCAGGGTGCAATAGGCGGTGCTCCTAGGTCTCCAGAGCATTGAACCACCCCTGATGCCGGCCCCCATACCGCTGCCAGAGCCAGCGCCCCTGCTGGAGTATCTCGACGTTTTGTTGGGTGTTCAGCCAATGCAACCAGTGTCCAGGGCTCCCCATTGGCCACCAAGGACCCCTCCAGAGAAATACCGATTAATGGATCCTCCGAGGAAGAAGATACGCAACCACGCCCGAGGCCCTCGAAGGTGCCTGCACTCCCCAAGCCTGTTCCCGGGCCATTGGGAGTCCCAGGGCTCTTGGGGCCCTCGGTGCCATCATTGCCCTTGAGGCCCCCGGCACCGAGGCTACCGCTGGCTTGGGCACTGACCTCCCTCGCCATCCTCCTGTGGACGTTAGTGAGAAGGATGTGCCATACGATCCCTGGGGTATGATTCATCGGCATCCTCTTCCGATGACTCTGGCAACTTGCCTTGTGAGCCCTCTCCGCCAGATGAGAGATGTCGCTCTGCCCCAGAAGACCTCTCCTTCGTGGGCTTTGTTAGGCTGCGGCAGAAGCCATTCCTTTCCAACTCTTCATAGAGGAGGATGCCCGCCACAAAATGCTGGAAGTTCTCCAGTTTGGGGATGTCCCGAAGGAGGTAGTAGCCATCACAATCCATGAAATTCTTTTAGAACTTCTATACTGGATGTGGGAACACCCGGGCAGTGTACCACTGGTCAACTAGAAGACAGATGCTCTTTATCTGGTCCAACAGGCACTTGGCTTTAAAAAATGCCAGCTCCCCTACCAATCCATGGTTGTGGAGTCTGCCGTAAAAAAGGCCAGGAGATATCGTACCCATTCCTCCACCCGTCCAGGCCAAGAGCAAGGGCCCTGCATGCCCTTAAAAACATAAGAACATAAGAACATGCCATACTGGGTCAGACCAAGGGTCCATCAAGCCCAGCATCCTGTTTCCAACAGTGGCCAATCCAGGCGATAAAAACTGGCAAGTACCCTTATAGGAGGGTCTTTCAAGGGGCGATGCTTATTGCTCGTATTGCCTCCTACCAGTTGTACATGGCTCAATTCAGCAGGAACTTGTTGGAAACAAGTTCAAGAGTTGGCAGAGCACCTACCTCAACAGCAGCAGGATGTGCTGGAGACAATAGTACAAAAGAGCCTGGAGGCCGGGAAGCATGAGGTGAGATCAACTTATGACATCTTCGAGATGGTGGCCAGGGTATCCACTGCGGGCATTGGCGCCGGGCGCATGGCCTGGCTTCGGGCCTCTGACCTTCGGCCAGAGGTCCAGGAATGGCTGGCGTACCTGCCCTGCACCAGAGAAAATCTCTTCGAGGACAAGGTCAGAGATGCGGTTGCTCAGCTCAAGGACCATCATGAGACCTTGCAGCAGCTTTCAGCCAGGACCTCTGACCCACCAGCTTCCGTGCGCAAGTCTTTGCATCACAGGCCACACAAACCCTTCTACCGCCAGAGGAGATACTATCCTCTTGCTTCCCACGCTAGGGCACCATGCTGTAGACCAGGGACTGGCCTCGCCGACAGTGTGCTCCTAGGCCTCAACCAGCCCCACAGCCTAGTCCAGCTGCGGGCTTTTGACTGGTGGTGAGAGTGGATGCCAACTTGTGGTACCCACGGACCCCTACCCACTGGTCGGGAGCTGGCTGTGTCTGTTAGCAGACCACTGGCCTATTACACCGACTGCTGGGTTCTGACCATTGTACAACATGGTTACTGCCTGAATTTCAGGACAGTCCCAGCGGATTCTCCGCCACCGCCAATGTGGGACCTGTCGGGGCATCAGGAAATTCTCGAGTTGGAGTTCTCGGCCTTATTAAAGGCCGAGGCAGTAGGACTCATGTTCCACTCTCAACAGGGCCAGGGGTTCTACTCAAGATATATGTGATGGCGGAACACCTGAGTTTTAACATTTGCCCCCCACGAGTTGTTTCTCAACCTGACAGTTGCAGACAGGATCTTCTGCCTGTGGGGCATTCTGGACTGGATCTCTTTGCCTCCCTCCAGAATTACAAAGTGATCCACTTTTGCTGTCTGTACAGGGAGGACGGGGAATCAGCCTTGGATGCCTTTGCCCGATTTTGGGGCAGGGACTTGCTGTATGCATATCCTCCACTCCTGCTAGTGGGGAAGACTCTCGTGAAGCTCCAGCAGGACAGGGGCACCATGATTCTGGTTGCCCCATACTGGCTGCGACAAGTCCGTTTCCCGATCCTGCGCGACCTATTGAGCCAGGAACAAATATGTCTGGGCACATCCCAGGATCAGGGCAGATTGCACCACCCAAACCTCTGGTTGCTGGCCCTCACTGCCTGAATGTTGAAAGGGTAGTCTTGCAGTCCCTTGACTTCTCTGATACTGTGTCACAGGTAGTGGTGGCTTCCCAAAATCCTTCCACCAAGAAGTCTTACCGGTTGAAGTGGAGGAAGTTCTCTGTCTGGCGTGAGGTGAAAGGCCTAGACCCTTTCTTGTCCCTCATTCTGTGAATACTGGATTATTGGACTATTTGTGGTCCTTCTTTGAGTCTGGGCTACAGACTACCTCAGAGTTCATCTGAGTGCTATCAGCGCTTATCCCCTATAAGTGGTACACCCATTTCTATGCAGGCCTTGGTGGACCGCTTCATGAGGGACCTGTTGCAACTAAAGCCCCCTCTGTTTCCTCCTGTTGTGTCCTGGAACCTCAGCGTAGTACTAGCCCGGCTCATGCAGTCTCCTTTCGAGCCTATGCACTCTTTCGAGCTTAAACATCTCACTTGTAAAGTCATTTTCCTGGTTGCGGTCACCTACGCTCGCAGGGTCAGTGAGCTTCAGGCGTTAGTGACGTATCTGCCCTATACGAAGTTCTTTCATAACAGGGTGGTTCTATGTACTCACCCTAAGTTCCTGCCTAAGGTAGTGACTAATTTCCATCTCAGTCAGTTCATAGTTTTTCCCACTTTCTTTCCGAGGCCTTTTTCCCACCAGGATGAACTGGCTCTGCACAGCCTGGACTGCAAGCGTGCTTTTGCCTTTTATCATGAGCACATGACAGCCCACAGGCAGTCCACGTAACTCTGTCTCCTTTGATAAAAACAGACTTGGCGTTGCGGTGGGCAAACAGACCCTGTCCAACTGGCTGGCGGACTGTATATCCTTCTGCTACGAGCAGGCGGGCCTTCAGCTTGGAGGCCGCGTCAAAGCACACTCAGAGCCATGGCAGCGTCGGTGGCGCACTTTCATGTGGTCCCTATCGTTGAGATGTTCATGTCTGTGATGTGGAGTTCCCTGCATATGTTCGCCATCCACTACTGTTTGGACAAGGATGGTCGACAAGACAATACCTTTGGTCAGTCTGTCTTTTCTAATCTGTTCCAAGCATAAGAACCCAACTCTTCCTACCTAGGGCCTAGTGTTTGGTTTGTGCTGCCTCCTGTTGTCTCCCATAGCACTTCCGTTGTGCCTATTGGCACATAGTTAAGTGCTGTTGGTCCTGCATTTCTGGGGGCAGTCTGTAGCTTCGTATTCACCCATCTGTGAAGACTACCATCTTGCTTGTCCTAGGAGAAAGCAGAGTTGCTTACTTGTAACAAGTGTTCTCCTAGGACAGCAGGATGTTAGTCCCGCCACCCCGCAGAGTTGGGTTCTCTGTAGGTTTGCTATTTTATTTTTCACTTGTCTTTTTTCGCTAAGATACGAGACTGAAGAGGCTCCCCGTGTCCGTGCCGGACTCCATCTAATGAGGTCACCCATCTGTGAGGACTAACATCCTGCAGTCCTAGGAGAACACCTTTTCCTTTTCTTGTTGATTATCCTATTCATGGAGAACACCCATTACAGGTAAGCAACTTGGTTTTCAGAAAGGTGGTGGATGCATGCAAAAGTGTGACAGTATTAATGATGAAATTCAAGAAAACATGGGATAAACACCCATTGGAACAAAGGCTGTACTTTTTGCTGCCCATTAAGGAATTTTATTGATATTTTCCATGTCATGCAGACTAGTGTTAGGGATGTAAGTAGAAGGGGGATTTTCTTTTATTTTGATAATTCCCTTCCTATTCCCACTCTCTATGCAGCCCAGCATTCTTCTGGCTTTAGCTATTGCCTTGTCACATTGCTTCGCCATCTTCAGATCTCCAGACTCTATCCCACAAGATCCTTCTCTTGGTCTGTGCACATCTGTCTTTCACCCTTATCACATACAGCTCTTAAGGATTACAGCATCCCAGATGCATGACTCTGCACTTCTTGGCAGGACCTTTGTCTCTTCCATGTGAAAACTCATGCCCTAAACTGTGCAAGTTGGAGCCATGAATTAACTCAGGGATACTGGTATTGCATTTTGAAAAAAAGCAAAATTTGACAAGTGCTGTCCAGGCATTTTAGCCTTCTTGTTTTGCTAAGCAGAGAACTCAGCACTAAAATATAAATTAGTGAGCAGCATCCACAGCTTGAAGCAAACTGTAGAATGGCATTAGAAAGTGCTTATGATTATTGAGGTTTCTCCCATTCTCACAGGACAAGCAGGATGGTAGTCCTCACATATGGATGACATCATCAGGATGGAGCCCAATCACGGAAAACTTCTGTCAAAGTTTCCAGAACTTTGACTGGCTCCTACTGGGCATGCCCAGCATGGCACCAACCCTGCAGCCAGCAGGGGTCCCCCTTCAGTCTTCTTTTTTCCACGCAGCAGTAGCCTCGCGGTTTCGGAGTTCTGAACTGATTTCTGACAGGAATTTTTCCTAACGGAATTAATTTAAAATACTTCGCCCCACAGGGGTCCCCCCTCTAACTTTCCTCGACTGCGCTACTCCGGTAAGTTTTTTTTCACCGTTTTTCGTCTATTACAGTCTAGTTTGGCCCTACTGGCCGTCGACCGTACCGCGGCTCGAATTTTTCCATGGCCATGGCGTCGGGGTTTCGTCTGTGAACGGACTGTACTCGCACCATGTCTATCACAGACCCTCATGGAGTCTGTGTTTTGTGTTTAGGCTGTGAGCATGATGTCCTAACTTCCACAAAGTGTGCCCTCATGACACCTAAGGGTCGCAAAGCCAGAATGGAGAAGATGGGACTCCCCTTCCGTGCTCACACCCCGATGCCGTCCATCACATCGACGTCCTTGGAACCGGCACCATCGAAGTCGCACCATCGACAACCGTCCGGTGACTGCCCTCCATCGACTTCTTCACGGCCATCGACTCCCATATCTCCCCCTCAAGATCGAGGAGATCGAAGGGAGAGGCATCGCCATCGGCATCATAAGTCTCGGACCGTCGAGGGAGCGAAATCATCGACCTCGCCACCGTCCGAGCCACCGTTGAAGAAGCCCCGTCCAGGAGCGGCACCGACCACTCCTGTGACCGGGACATCGAGGCCACCCTCACCCGATCGGGGTTTGGGATCGCGATTCCGCCTGTAAAGGTGGTCCCTCCGACTGTGCCTCAGCCTCCCTCTTCCGTCACGGAGCCGGAGCTAATTGCCCCAGGTCTCTGGGAAGAACTGGACCGGCTGGTCCAGGAGGCCATCGACAAAGCGATGCAACGACTCCAGGTCCCTCCGACACTGGCACCGAGAGTGGAACCAGTCACCGACCCGATTCCAGAAGCGCTGGCACCGCTGCTATCCCGGATGGAGGCGCTCATGACTACCCTTTCACCGGTGATTCCTGGGTCTCCGGCTCCGGTGCGCTCCCCGATGGCTGCTTCATCAGGAGGAGATACACTGTTCCGCATTCCTCCTTCGGGGGTAGTGCCTCAGCCATTGATGCCATGTCGTCCCTCGCCACCGATTCACTCATCGGGGGCGATACGCACATCGGCGCCTTCAATGCCGGCACCGATGCCCCCCAAGGTGTCCGCGGTGCCCTCGGCGATTCCTTCGATTTTCTCGGAGCCTCAGCCGGGTCCTTCGGGTATCCAACCACCCTCTCATCCTACAGGTCAGCCTTCTGATCCTTATGACACTTGGGGTGATGATACCTCCACAGACACCGATGATTTACCTTCACCTCCTTCTCCTGCTTAAAGTAGAAAGCGTTCTCCTCCAGAGGACCTCTCTTTCATTAATTTTGTGAAGGAAATGTCTGAGATGGTCCCTTTTCAACTTCAGACGGAGCAAGATGATAGGCACCAGATGATGGAGCTTCTCCAATTCCTGGATGCCTCCAAAGTGATCACCTCTATTCCCATTCATCAAGTTCTTCTTGACCTCCTCAAAAAGAACTGAGAAAATCCTGGATCTATAGCCCCAGTACACAGGAAAGCTGACACTACTTATCTAGTACAGTCAGCCCCGGGCTTTCAAAGGTCTCAGCTTGACCACCACTCAGTTGTGGTAGAAGTCAGCTCAGAAGAAAGCGAAAAGAACGAAGCCACACTCCTCTACCCCTCCTGTCAAGGAACACAAGTTCCTAGACAATATTGGTCGACGAGTGTTCCAAGGGGCCATGCTCATCTCTAGAATTGCTTCTTACCAGCTGTACATGACCCAATACAATAGGGTCATCTTTAAGCAAATACAGGACTTCTCTGAAACCCTGCCTGACCAATTCCAAGAACATCTTCAAACCCTTGTCAATAAGGGCTTTGAAGCAGGAAAGCATGAAATAAGAACAGCTTACGATATCTTCGACACCTCCTCTAGAGTGTCTGCAATTGCCATTTCAGCACGGCGTTGGGCCTGGCTCAAGTCCTCGGACCTTCGCCCAGAAGTACAAGACAGGCTCTCCGACCTGCCCTGTATTGGTGACAATCTATTCGGTGAACAGATTCAGCAAATAGTGGCTGAGTTGAAGGATCACCATGAGACCCTCAAACAGCTCTCATCGATTTCTTCTGACTTCCTGTCTAGACCGCCCTCCAAGAAGGACCCTAAGAAGTCATTCTTCCGGCCAAGGAAGTACTATCCTCCACCGACAAGGACCCGAGTGACGAGGACTTATCATAAATCCCAGCCTCGCTAGCAAAAGTCACAAGCAACTCCCCAGCCGGGGCCTGCTTCAGGCTTTTGACTTTCACTTGGAGAGCAGCAGCCTAATTCCTTTGCCAAGCATACCGGTGGGAGGTCGACTATGCCACTTTCATAGAATGTGGCAAGAATCACAACCGACCAATGGGTGCTGGCAATCATTGCTCAGGGTTACCATCTGAATTTTCTTGCTGTCCCACACGACTCCCCACCGCTACAAGCGTGGAGACTAGCCGACCACTCTGTCCTTCTGGAGCAGGAGGTTTCCCTTCTTCTCCAGTTAAGAGCAATAGAACCCGTTCCTCTTTTGCAACAAGGCCTAGGGTTCTATTCACAGTACTTTTTGATTCCCAAAAAATCTGGGGGCCTTCGTTCAATTCTGGACCTACGTGCCCTCAACAAGTACCTCCAGCGGGAAAAGTTCAAAATGGTAACCTTGGGCTCCTTTCTACCTCTTCTACAAAGAGGAGACTGGCTCTGCTCTCTAGACCTCCAGGACGCATACACCCACATTGCGATAGCTCCAGCTCATAACAAGTACCTCTGGTTCTTAGTAGGTCCAAAGCACTATCAATACCGGGTGCTTCCATTCGGCCTAGCATCGGCACCACGAGTCTTTACCAAATGTCTCGTAGTTGTCACAGCCTTCCTCAGGAAAGAAGGTGTTCACGTCTACCCCTATCTAGACGACTGGTTAATCAGGGCCCCAACCCAGCAAGCAGCTCGATCGTCCCTGGATTTGACCCTACACACTCTAATCTCTCTAGGATTTCTCGTCAATTATGAGAAATCCTATTTAGACCCATCTCAAACTTTGTCTTTCATTGGGGCAGACTTGGACACTTTACAGGCAAAAGCCTTCCTACCTCAACGAGTACAAACCCTCGTGTCTCTCACTCACCAGTTGCAGTCTCAATACACAGCAACTGCTCGGCAATTCCTTGTCCTTCTCGGACACATGGTGTCCTCAGTCCATCTCACTCCAATGGCCCGCCTGGCCATGAGAGTCATGCATTGGACTCTATGGTCACAATGGACTCAAGCGACTCGGCCTCTCTCAACCATTGTCCACATCACCGACGCACTCCATTTGTCTCTCGCCTGGTGGAAAGATCACAACAATCTCCTCCAGGGACTGCCTTTTCATCTACCAGATCTTCAACTCATTCTCACCACTGATGCTTCCAACCTCAGCTGGGGAGCTCATGTAAACAATCTACAGACACAAGGATCTTGGTCTCAAGAGGAATCCAAACACCAGATAAATTTCCTGGAGCTTCGAGCAATGCGATATGTTCTCAGAGCTTTTCAGGATTACCTATCAAACCACGTCATCCTGATTCAGACGGACAACCAGGTGGCCATGTGGTACATAAACAAGCAGGGAGGCACAGGCTTCTTCCTTCTCTGTCAGGAGGCTGCTCAGATTTGGGCGGAAGCGCTCTCCCACTCGATATACCTCAGGGCCACCTACTTGCCGGGAGTGGACAATCTCTTGGCGGACAAACTGAGTCGTGTCTTCCAACCACACGAGTGGTCACTCAATCCCTCGGTAGCGACCTCTCTCTTCCAGCAATGGGGATATCCCCAAATAGACCTCTTTGCGTCCCCTCAGAACCACAAAGTAGACAATTACTGCTCCCTCATTCGGAGCGAGCACTCTCAGCCCAGAGATGAATTCTCCCTCTCGTGGGCAGCCGGGCTGCTTTATGCATTCCCTTCACTACCTCTTCTCTCGAAGACTCTCGTGAAGCTCCGACAGGACAAGGGAACCATGATCCTGATAGCACCTCACTGGCCACGCCAAGTGTGGTTGCCAATACTCCAGGATCTCTCCATCCGCAGGCACATTCCCTTGGGAAAAGACCTGCTCCTGATCACTCAGAACGACGGATGTCTACGCCATCCCAATCTTCAGGCCTTGTCCCTGACAGCATGGATGTTGAAAGGTTAATTCTTCAGCCGCTTAACCTTTCAGATTCAGTTTCTCGTGTCCTCATTGCTTCACGGAAGCCTTCCACAAGAAAGTCTTATTCCTATAAATGGAAAAGGTATACATCATGGTGTTCTTCACAGTCCCTTGATCCCTTTTCCTGTCCAATCCCGAGATTTTTGGACTATCTCTGGCATTTATCGGAATCCGGTCTAAAGACTTCCTCAATCAGAATGCATGTCAGTGCAGTAGCCGCCTTCCATAAAGGTGTCGGGGATGTCCCTATATCGGTACAACCCCTCGTAACACGTTTTCTTAAAGGCTTGCTTCATATCAAGCCACCCTTGTGGCCTCCAGCCCCTTCTTGGGACCTTAATCTGGTTCTTGGTCGGCTCATGAAACCTCCATTTGAGCCTCTTCACTCCTGTGACCTAAAATATCTCACATGGAAGGTGATTTTCCTTCTAGCTATCACTTCAGCTCGCTGGTTAGTGAATTACAGGCCCTAGTTACCTATCCGCCTTACACTAAACTCCTGCAGGACCGGGCGGTACTCCACACTCACCCTAAATTCTTACCTAAGGTAGTTTCGGAGTTTCACATTAATCAATCCATCATACTACCTACCTTCTTTCCCAGGCCCCATTCCAATCCAGGAGAACAGGCTCTGCATACCCTCGACTGTAAACGGGCTCTAGCGTTCTACCTAGACCGTACAGTTGCCCACAGGAAGAGCACTCAGCTATTCGTCTCCTTCCATCCCAACAAATTAGGGCAGCCTGTGGGTAAGCAGACTCTCTCCTCTTGGTTGGCGGACTGCATATCTTTTTGCTATCAGCAAGCAGGCATTCCTTTTCACGACCGTGTTAAAGCACACTCTGTGAGGGCCAGGCGACTTCAGTAGCACACCTACGATCGGTGCCGCTTCCTGACATTTGCAGGGCTGCCACCTGGAGCTCACTCCACACCTTCGCAGCCCACTATTGCTTGGACAAAGCCGGAAGACAAGATTCCATCTTTGGCCAATCTGTCCCGCGTAACCTGTTTCCAACGTGACGTACCAACACCCTTCCGCCTGCCTGGTGGGGTTCAGGATGCCCTCTACCAAATTCCACCCCAGTTGTTGTGCCTGTTGCACGCCGTTGGGTACATTTGGTGCATGTTAGGACATCCTCAGCTCGGTACTCACCCATATGTGAGGACTACCATCCTGCTTGTCCTGTGAGAAAGCAAATGTTGCTTACCTGTAACAGGTGTTCTCACAGGACAGCAGGATGTTAGTCCTCACGAAACCTGCCCGCCGCCCCACGGTGTTGGGTTCATAACGCTTTGTTGTTTTATTTTTTCGGCACTGCCTGTAGCTATAAAATAAGACTGAAGGGGGACCCCTGCTGGCTGCAGGGTTGGTGCCATGCTGGGCATGCCCAGTAGGGGCCAGTGAAAGTTCTGGAAACTTTGACAGAAGTTTTCCGTGATTGGGCTCCATCCTGATGATGTCACCCATATGTGAGGACTAACATCCTGCTGTCCTGTGAGAATACCTGTTACAGGTAAGCAACATTTGCTTTTTGTGCTTATGGGGAGGGGTGGGATCTGGGGGTTAGGGAGCATGTTTAAAAAAAATAAAAACATAATTATATTTCAACAACATTTTCAATTTATACAAGCACTACTACCTGGCTTCTATATGATTTAAATAGTGCGTGGTAAGTGTGCCATGCTTCTAAAGATTTTAAAGTTGACTAAGACATTTCTGATTACATGCTAAATTTTATGTTTTTGTTATGTAAGTAAAACTAGTTAATACTCAGTTTTGTAGATGAAATTTCAATTGCTGTTCACCCTCAGTTTTTTCAAAATGCATAAGTAGTAATGTTTGGTTCATTGACTAGCCCTGGTTAGCCCTTCAGTGTCTTTCACTAACCAGAGCAAAATTTAAGAGCAGGGGCTTTTATCCCAGCCTAAATTCTCTCTTCTGCTGTTCTTTAAATCTTTCTGTTTTTATGCAGAATATGCGTAAAAACTGCATCTTACATATAATGTGAAGTGAAGGAGTAGCCTAGTGTTTAGCTCAACAGGCTGTGAACCAGGGAAGCCAGGGTTCAAATTCTGCTTGTGACCTTGGGCAAGTCACTCCATTGTTTCAGGTACAAGCTTAAGGCCTCATTTAATTGATTTAATTTAATTTAATTTAATTTAATTGATCAGTAATTCTGTTATTGGAAAGTCGGTATAGAAAAGTTCTAAATAAATAAATAAATAAATTTACTAAATTGTTGTATTTTTCCTGGAGGGGGAAAATACCAGGGGATTTGCTAAGCAATGGAACTTGGCACCTCCACTTTGTAAATCCCCTGGTATTTTCCTAAGTGGTAAAATATTGCCAAGAAAAATAATGCTGTATTACTTGCACCATAAATTCTATGTGATGGCAGCCCCAGGACTGTGGAGTCTCCATGCACCACCAAGTATGTCAAAGTTCTTGCTGGTTTCCATAGACCCCTAGAATATAAGAACATCAGAAATTACCATATTGGGTCAAACCAAGGGTCCATCAAGCCCAGTATCCTGTTTCCAACAGTGTCCAATCCAGGCTACAAGTACCTGGCAAGTACCCAAAAACCTATACTACTGATGCTAGTAATAGCAGTAGTTATTTTCTAAGTCAACTTGATTAATAGCAGATAATGGAATTCTCCAAGAACGTATCCAAACCTTTTTTAAAACCAGCTACACTAACTGCACTAACCATATTCCCTGGCAACAATTTCCAGAGTTTAATTGTACATTGAGTGAAAAAGAATTTTCTGTGATTAGTTTTAAATGTGCTACATGCTAACTTCATGGAGTGCCCACTCCTCCTCCTATTATCCGAAATAGTAAATAACCGATTCACATTTACCCATTTAGACCTCTCATGATTTTAAAGACCTCTATCATATCCCCCTTCAGCCGTTTCCTCTCCAAGCTGAACAGCCCTAACCTCTTTGTCTTTCCTCATAGAGGTGCAGTTCCATTCCCTTTATCATTTTGGTCCCCTTTCTCTGTACCTTCGCCATCACAACTATATCTTTCTCAAGATACGGCGACCAGAATTGTACACAGCATTCAAGGTGCAGTCTCACCATGGAGCGATACAGGGGCATTATGACATCCTCCGTTTTATTCATCATTCGCTGCCTAATAATTCCTAACATTGTTTGCTTTTTTGATTTCCACAGCACACTGAGCCGACGATTTCAAAGTATTATCCACTATGACGCCTAGATCTCTTTCCTGGGCTCCTAATATGGAACCTAACATCGTGTAACTACAGCATTTATTTTTCCCTATATGCATCACCTTGTACTTATCCACATTAAATGTAATCTGCTGTTTGGATGCCCAATTTTCCAGTCTCTCAAGGGCCTCCTGCAATTTATCACAATCCGCTTGTGATTTAACCACGCTGAATAATTTTGTATTATCTGTAAATTTGATTACCTCACTCATCGTATTCCTTTGCAGATCATTTATAAATATATTGAAAAGCACGGGTCCTAGTACAGATCCTTGAGGCACTCCACTGTATACTCTTTTCCACTGAGAAAATTATCCATTTAATCCTACTCTCTGTTTCCTGTCTTTTAACCAGTTTGTTATCCACGAAAGGACATAGCCACCTATCCCATGACTTTTTACTTGTCTTAGAAGCCTCTCATGAGGAGCTTTGTCAAATGCCTTCTGAAAATCCAAATATACTACATCTACTGGTTCACCTATATCTACATGTTTATTAACCCATTCAGAAAAGTGAAGCTGATTTGTGAGGCAAGACTTGCCTTGGGTAAAGCCATGCGGACTTTGTTCCATTAAACCATGTCTTTCTGTATGTTCTGTGATTTTGACCTTTAGAACACTTTCCACTATTTTTCCTGGCACTGAAGTCAGGTTAACTGGTCTGCAGTTTCCCAGATCGCCCCTGGAGCCCTTTTTAAATATTGGAGTTTTCATTAGCCATCCTCCAGTCCTCAGGTACAATGGATTATTTTAATGATAAATTACAAATTTCAACTAATAGATCTGAAATATCATTTTTGAGTTCCTTCAGAAACCAACCGATCCAGGTGACTTATTACTCTTCAGTTTGTCAATCAGGCCTACCACATCTTCTAGGTTCACCGTGATTTGGTTCAGTTCATCTGAATCATTACCCATGAAAACCTTCTCTGGAACGGCTATCTCCCCAATATCCTCTTTAGTAAACACCGAAGAAAAGAAATTGTTTAATCTTTCCGCGATGACCTTATCTTTTCTAAGTGACCCTTTAACCCATCGATCATCTAACTTCCAACTGACTCCCTTGCAGGCTTTCTGCTTTGGATATATTTTAAAAAGTTTTTACTATGAGTTTTTGCCTCTATGGCCAATTTCTTTTTAAATTATCTCTTAGCCTGTCTTGTCAATGTCTTGCATTTAACTTGCCAGCGCTTATGCTTTATCCTATTTTCTTCTTTTGGATCCTTCTTCCAATTTTTGAATGAAGATCTTTTGGCTAAAATAGCCTCTTTCACCTCACTTTTAACCATGACGGTAATTGTTTTGCCTTCCTTCCACCTTTCTTAATGTGTGGAATACATATGGACTGCGCCTCTAAGATTGTATTTTTAAACAATGTCCACGCCTCTTGCACACTTTTTACTTTGTAGCTGCTCCTTTCAGTTTTTTTTTCTAGCTATTTTTATCATTTCTTCAGTTTCCCTTTTGAAAGTTTATCACTAGAGTCGTAGATTTACCTATTGTCTCCCTTCCTGTCATTAATTCAAATTTGATTATATTATGATCACTGTTGCCACGGGCCCCACCACTGTTACCTCTCTCACGAAAACCTGTGCTCCACTAAGAATTAGGTCTAAAATTGCTCTCTCTCTTGTCTGTTCCAGAACCAGTTGCACCATAAAACTGTCATTTATTCCATCCAGCAACTTTATCTCTCTAGTATGTCCTGATGTTACGTTTACCCAGTCAGTATTGGAGTTATTGAAATCTGTAAACAAAAAAAAAGGGGAACTGAACTTTAATTCAAAATATTGCCTATAGTGACGGTGTCAGCAAGCCAGACATTGTGATTCAATCCCGAATCCAACCGGACCTCTAATCATTCACCATCACTTAAAAAACTCTTTAATTATTTTTGTATGAGAATATTTTTTTATGTGTTTTTCTTTTTCTTTAAAAAAATTAGTCAAAAAGACTTATATATTTCACTCCATTAATGACGTAAAGGCAAGAAGTAGCTGGCATTCTCTCAATGTGTTGTATACACATTGAGAGCGTTTTTGTATACAACACATTGAGAGAATGCCAGCTACTTCTTGCCTTTACGTCATTAATGGAGTGAAATATATAAGTCTTTTTGACTAATTTTTTAAAGAAAAAGAAAAACACATAAAAAAATATTCTCATACAAAAATAATTAAAGAGTTTTTTAAGTGATGGTGAATGATTAGAGGTCCGGTTGGATTCGGGATTGAATCACAATGTCTGGCTTGCTGACACCGTCACTATAGGCAATATTTTGAATTAAAGTTTCAGTTCCCCTTTTTTTTGTTTACAGTTTTCCTATTGGGTTACTGTGTTGACTCTCCTTGATATATTTTTATAGTTATTGAAATCTCCCATTATTACTGCACTATCAATTTGGTTAGCTTCTCTAATTTCTCTTAGCATTTCACTGACCGTCTCACCATCTTGGCCAGGTGGACGGTAGTAAACTCTTATCACTATACTTTTCTCCCACACACAAGGGATTTCTACCCATAAAGATTCAATTGTTCATTTAGTCTCATACAGGATCTTTATCCTGTTGGACTCTATGCCATCCCGGACATAAAGCGCCACCCCGCCTCCCAAATGCTCTTCTCTGTCATTGCGATATAATTTGTACCCAGGTATAGCACTTTCCCATTGGTTATCTTCCTTCCACCATGTCTCTGAGATGCCAGTTAAGTCTGTCGTCATTTATTGCTATACATTCTAATTCTCCCATCTTACTTCTTAGACTTCTGGCATTAGCATGCAGACATTTCAAAGTGTGTATTTTGTTTGTATTTTCATTCTGCTTTCTAATTGATAGGAATAAATTGGAATATTTTAGCTCAGGTGAGTTTTTAATTACAGGCACTTAGATTACTTTTCTTGTTAATGGGACCTCACTGTTGGGATGCCCTAATTCTAATGCATCATTAATATCCTTTGAAGATACCTCCCTCTGAACCATGCACTGCTGAGTGACTGTTGGCTTTCCCCTTTATTCTAGTTTAAAAGCTGCTCTATCTCCTTTTTATAGGTTAGCGCTAGCAGCTTGGTTCCACCCTGGTTAAGGTGGAGTCCATCCCTTCAGAAAAGACTGCCCCTTCCCCAAAAGGTTCCCCAGTTCCTTATAAAACTGAATCCCTCTTGCACCATCGTCTCATCCACGCATTGAGATTCCGGAGCTCTGCCTGCCTCTGGGGACCCGCGTGTGAAACAGGGAGCATTTCAGAGAATGCTATCCTGAAGGTTATGGATTTCAGCTTTCTACCTAAGAGCCTAAATTTGGCTTCCAGAACCTCCCTCCCACATTTTTCTGTGTCGTTAGTGCCCACATGTACCACAACAGCTGGCTCCTCCCCAACAATGTCTAAAATCCTATGTAGGTATCGCGTGAGGTCCGCTACCTTCGCACAAGGTAGGCATTTTACCAGGCGATCCTCATGCCCACCAGCCACCCAGCTGTCTACATTCCTAATAATCTAATCACTAACTATGACGGCTGACCTAACCATTCCCTCCAGGGCAGTAGCCCTGACCCATCTCCTACCCGTGCCATGGAGACAGCTGAAGTGAAAAAAAATATTTTCTGTAAAATACTTATGAGGATATGCCATGCCTCAGTCTTGTGAGGATATGCCATGCCTTTTACTAAAAATTGATCCCCTCCATCCCTCCCCTAATTCACTGTGTGGAGCCCTGTGGTCTTACCAAAGTAGCCCTCATAGTCTAGTGGGGGCCCAGAGAATCCCTAGGCTCCAGATCTGGTGGCGCCCCTTATCACATGATGGGGCAAAGGCAAACTAGTGGTTGGCTACCACTATTTTGGAAAATAGCTACTGTTGGGTCCAGAGCATAGGGCTACTTTGGTAAGTCCAGGGGGTGTCCAGAGGCTGGGGTGGGGGTGCCAGCTTCGGAGGAGGGGTGGTTAATTTTTAATTATAGAGGAGGTAAAGGAGGTGCTAGTAAACATTGAATTCAAACAGCCAGTAAGAGAAAAATCTTTAGTCTTTTACTATAAGTCATAATAGGAGCAGTTCAGCTTACCAAATAATGTAGAGAGAACTCCAGCTCAGAGTTCCTGAGAGTTAATCACCTCAACTAAACTTATACCAATAGGTTTATTTGTTTATTTGCATAGCGTTTTCTAACTGGTTAATATTTTAATTTTATCTCCTAAATGTTAAGATTGAATTCTTGTAAGTCATATGATGTCTTGTAAATTGAATCCAGAACACAGAAGCGAAATTCGGTGCTGACCTTTAACATATTTTAGCATTTCAACAGCTTTGACTATTTCTACAAGTCTGTTCAATGCAATCTCATTGTGCTGTGATTATGCTATTATTATCTTTCTATTTCTTTGCCGCCACCAAGCTAATCTGATTTAATAGAAAACCCTCTCAAAGCACCCTTACAGAGGGGTTGCGGCAGGGCCTGTCACTAGAGATATTTTACAAAAAATTTATTTTTGTTTACTTCGGCTACCTCCATGGGTGGCAGGGATGGGAGAGTGGGACAGAGAGTCAACAGAGACCCCCAGGGATTTTGACATACTTGTTGGGGATAGAGGGTGTTAAAGCTAGTAGTCCTCTTTGAAAGCATGTACTTGAGAGCAACACACTTCCTGATGCTTTTGGGAAAAGTTAGCCACAGCTGGTGAGTTGTCGCTCACTTCAGTTCAAATAATGTGGCTTATGATTTTTGAGGCAAGCCATGTTGTTTTATTTTCATGGTTTAGGGTACTAATGAGCTGATTAGCATGCTTATAGATCTGGGGGCAGGATAATGCATGATAATTAAATACTGTGCGTTATCTTTGCGTTAGACCATTTACTGCATGGTAAACAGCCTAATGTGACTTGGTAAATGAGGCCTTAGATTGTAATCCCTCTGTAATACCTGAATGTTATCTGCTTTGAACTGGCTGGCTAAGTCATGATAGAATATAAATCAAAAATGTAAAAATAAATACATCCAAGCTTTTTCTTCTAGTGATCCTCTGTTTCCTTTATTTGTTCCCCTCAATATGGTCTTTAATTATTTCTAATGATTACTTTCTGACTGTGTTCTGTGATCACTCTTCCTGAAATTTTGACCCTTTATATATTTGATGTATAATTTTTCTGTGATAATGACCTATGTTTCTTGTCCACAGGTAATATATGAATTAACTATTAAATGAATGAACTAAAGTTCTTTTATAGATAAACTTGAAATAGGATAAGTTTCCATATAAACATCTATCTGTGAAGAGATTAAATATAGCTTTTAATTAATTTTTTTAGATCTCTCGTGGAAGAGGAAGACCCTCATATGAAAGTATCTCTTGGGAGCAGCGATATGGGTGTGTCAGCCCATCTCCAGTCTTCAAAGACAGGGACCACAAGGTTTTTCACCAGCAATACCCATAGTTCAGTGGTATTACAGGTAATTTTACTCTTCAGTGATATTCAGCCAGTGCATTTACAAGACTTTGCACAGCATATATAATTCTTTTTAATCTAGTAGGAAAAATATAGTTGATTTAGAAAATGTAATTATAAAACAGTGCCATGCAACATAATACATTAAATCAAGCAAGCTGAGGTAATAGGATGCTGGGACAATATGCAATTAGTCAAGGCATCAAAGTTGGCATAGTTTAGACTGCCAATACTAAATTATTTCAGATCAAGCAATATAACTAATTAATCTCTCCCTCCTTTCTAAGCTGATGTGTGAATTCAGACAGTCTAATTACATAGACTTATCATCACTCCTAAATGTTCCAAAAGAGATGTGATCAATGGTAAATCAATGATATTTCTGCAGAGTTCTTCATTGACTCCTCTACTGTCTTCAGTTTCATGCTGACATTTTAATTTTTAGCTCTAACAAAAGCTGCTAGTGGATCAAGATAAAAAGTATTATACAGGTGTTCCCATCCAAATTAATTTTACATTTGCATGGTTACTCTAGATTAGATTTACTATTTATATTTCTGATTGCCTCATATATATAAAAATCTGTTCATTTCTTACACTGCTTTTGATATATTTGGGAGTATATGTACTTTAAGACTGATGAAACTTTTTATTTTGCATAAATTTTATATCTCAAACTGCTGAATAGCAAAGGACGTTCTGAATCCCATCAGTTTAACATTATCGTTAAATTGCACAGTTGCCCATTTGTATCATCAGATAAGGATTAAATTGGTTACAATTGTAGGGATGTGTGGAAATTTAAAGAAACAATTTAGGGATATTAGAATTGCCTTTTTCCCAGGTTCTGTATGAACACCAGGTCCAAAGGACAGTGGGGGTTTCACTGTTGACTTTCCACTGAAGATATATTGGGTTGGCACTGGAATTCTTTTGGCAGCCATCAATATACTATATTTCCTGTTTTACAGAATATTTTCAGAACCACCATCTGCCCTTGATATATGGTATGCTGTCTCACATTAGTGTCAGAACATGTTTGTTTTTCCACATTCAAATTCCCTGGCTTAAGTTCATAACATATTCTTTAGATTACATTTTTGCTGCATGGGAGATGGTCATTCTGTTTAAGATGCCACTTGCTGTATTATGTTATCCCAGGACAAGCAGGATGCTAGTCCTCACATATGGGTGACGTCATTGATGGAACCCTATCACAGAAAACGTTCTGTCAAAGTTTCTAGAAACCTTTGACTGGCATCCTGAGCCCACTGAGCATGCCCAGCATGCCATGATATTCTCAGCCACAGGGGTCTCCCTTCAGTCTTTGTTTTTCCGTGCTGTTTTCAGCATCACGGAGCAGGAGCCCTGTGTGAAATTCTTCACACAATTCTGACAAAAAATCAGATTAAAATTTTATTTTTTCACTCCCACATTGGGGTCTCTCTTTAACCACCGGCCAGTGAGTAGAATATTCCTTCCGACTCTTATCGAGTTTACAAAACTTTTAGTCACACATCCATCGACGGCTGTCATTGTGATCATGGCTTCAGGTTTTAAAAAATGCCCCAAATGTAATCGAACGATGTCTATTACTGATCCACACCTTGAGTGTGTTCTTTGTTTGGGTCAATCCCATGATGTCTCATCATGCCCAAAATGTGCGGAAATGACCGCTAAAGGTCAGAAAGCACGGCAAGAAAAATGGAACATTTGTTCCACATCCAACTGCTACCTTCTACATTGACGTCCACCCAGTCGTCTCTGGCTGGAGTATCGAAAAGGATAATTCTTAAAAAGCATCGTCTGGAGGGTTCGGGGGACCGGTCGTCACCGACCCCATCTGCGGCATCAACAAAATCAACATTGGGCTTTGAAAAAGCCACGGAGCAACGTTCTAAACATCGGCATCGACATTCTTCGATTCCGGAATCCCTACTATCTCCAGAAAAGTTGGCAGCCAAGCGACCTCGACTTCAAGAGACACCGAGATGTTCTCCACCTCTCGAAGTGCCAGACATCGAGCCTCCACAGGGCCCTGTGGTAGAGCCGATGATGCTCCCACCGCCACCACAAAATGCTGCTCTGCCTGCATCAGCTATTGTGGAGGAACTGAGAGGGTTCATCCGCCAGGTGGTGCTAGAAGTGCTCCAGGAACATCGACCATCGACACTGATGCCGATATCCGAAGCCGACACCATTGTCGATGCCGGGGCCATCCCCGAGGACAAGACAAGCACAGATGCCTGGACCAGCACCGATGCCAATCCCGATGACATTCCCAATGCTAATACCCATGCCTGGGGCTCCAGGGCAACCGGACATCTCAATTTTTCAAATGCTAATGGATAGACTCGGTGCCCTCGTCGGTGCCATCCCACCACAACCTCTCCCTACTAAGCCTGCAGGACTATGGCACGTTCCTGGACAAGGCCCACTTGATGAACCTCAACCAGGACCTTCAGGACTCTTCAGACCAGTGGTTCCATCACTTCCACAGAGGTCTTCTCCTACCTCTCCTTCCAAACAGGTACCATACAACTCATGGGAGGAGAAAAATACAGATTCTTCATCTGAAAGCTTCATGTCTGAGCCATCTCCTCCTGAAGGAAGGAAAAAGTCTCCACCAGAAGACTTGTCCTTCACTACCTTCATCAAAGATATGGCAGACATAATTCCTTTTAATTTAGTGTCTGAGGAAGATACAAGGCAGCAGACATTAGATGTCCTACAATTCGTGGATCCACCCAAGGAAGTCCTGACCATTCCTATCCACGAAGTCCTCCTGGAATTACAACATAGGCTTTGGGAACATCCATGTTCTGTTCTGCCAATCAATAAGAGAGTGGACACTACATATCTTGTACAACATGTCTCTGGTTACCAAAAGTCACAACTACCACACCAATCCGTAGTAGTTGAGTCGGCTCAGAAAAAATCTAAGAGTACGACCTCATTCCTCTGCCCCACCAGGGAAGGATCATTGATTCCTGGATTCTTTAGGGAGAAAAGTTTTCCAAGGAGCTATGCTTAACTCCAGGATAGTGTCTTACCAGCTCTATATGACGCAATACCAGAGGAATCTATGGAAGCAAATATAGGAGCTCACTGATTCCCTACCTCAGCAATACCAAGATGCAGCTCAAACAATAATCCATAAGGGACTAGAAGCTGGAAAGCATGAAGTCCGTGCGGCTTACAACAGCTTCGAAACCTCTTCAAGGGTTGCAGCTTCAGGGATCAGTACGCGCCGCTGGGCCTGGCTAAAAGCCTCTGACCTCAGGCCTGAGGTACAGGATAAGTTGGTGGACTTACCCTGCGTGGGCGACAACCTGTTTGGGTCAAAGGTACAGGATGCAGTGGCCCAACTTAAAGAACACACAGAGACACTGCGTCAATTATTGGCGGTCCCGCAAGACTCTTCCTCTTCAGCGTCCCGCCGTCCACCGAGAAAGGACACCAGAAAACCATACTACAGGCCGAGAAGGTATTATCCACCGGCATCTAGGGTTAGATCTTCTCGTCCACGGCAAAGATCTCAGCCCAGACACCCTAGAACCGCTAGGCCTCAACCTCCAGTGCAGACAGAACCAGCTGTAGGTTTTTGAGGCAGGTGCCAGAGAACAAAAGCCATCTCCACAATCCCAGCCCAAACGTACCAGTAGGAGGTCGAGTCTCCTTCTACAGTCATTGGTTCCAGTTGACAGCAGACCAATGGGTACTCTCGATAATATCACGAGGTTACCAATTCAATTTCCTATAGATTCCAAGAGACTCTCCTCCAAGGCTCTTTTCGCTAAATGAAAATCACATTATTCATCTGCAAGCAGAATTATCCACCCTTCTGAGAACCAGAGCCGTAGAACTGGTACCCTAGACTCAGCAGGGCAGAGGATTCTACTTCCATTATTTCCTCATTCCAAAGAAAACAGGAGGCCTACATCCCATCCTAGACCTCAGAAATCTCAACAGATTTCTATGGAAAGAAAAGTTCAGGATGGTTTCTCTAGGCACCATGCTTCCCCTTCTTCAGACAGGAGATTGGCTTTGTTCTCTGGATCTACAAGACGCTTATGCTCACATTCCAATATTCCCTCCTCATCGCAAATATCTGCGTTTCCTGGTGGGTCAGCAGCATTTCCAATACAGGGTACTACCATTCAGACTTGCCTCATCACCCAGAGTATTTACGAAATGCCTGGCAGTAGTAGCAGCTCAATTACACAAAAAGTGTACACGTTTTCCCATACCTGGATGACTGGCTCAACAGAAGTCAATCTCAACAAGGAGCTCTTGTTTCTCTCAGACAAACAATCACTCTGCTGCACTCGATGGGGTTTCTCATCAATTACCAAAAATCCCATCTCATCCCATCTCACCTGCTTCAATTCATTGGAGCAGAATTGAACACCATCCTTTCAAGAGCTTTCCTACCTGAGGATCGGGCAGAAACACTCTCCTTATTAGCAAACTCGCTAAACTCGCAGAAACAAGTGACAGCTCATCAGTTTCTCACTTTACTAGGTCACATGACCTCCACAGTTCATGTCGCTCCTGTGGCCAGATTAGCCATGAGAATAACCCAATGGACATTAAGGTCACAATGGATACAAGCCATTCAACCACTGTTTTCTCCAATTCAGGTTCCCACCAGCTACGTTCATCTCTCCTTTGGTGGGCAAACAGAGACAGCTTGCGCAAGGGCCTACCCTTCCAACAACCAGTCCCACAGATAGGACAAAACTCGAAGCAACATTTCAAATAAATTTCCTGGAACTTCGAGCTATACGTTAAGCTCTGCATGTGTTCAAGGACTGCCTTTCACACAAGACTGTTCTAATTCAATTGGACAATACAGTAGCCATGTGATACCTGAACAAACAGGGAGATACGGGCTCATATCTCCTTTGTCAAGAAGCAGCACAGATTTGGGACTGGGCCCTGACGCATTCCATGTTTCTCCGGGCCACTTATCTAGCGGGCATCCACAACGTAGTTGTAGATCGCCTCAGTCGTCAATTCCAACCTCACGAATGGTCCCTGGATCCCCTAATAGCGACCAGGATATTTCAATGTTGGGGACAACCAACAATAGACCTCTTTGCATCACACCTAAATCACAAGGTGGACAGGTTTGGCTCTCTGCACAAACAGAAACAGCCAGCCAAGGATGCCTTTGCTCGCCCTTGGAACTCAGGTCTTCTATACGCGTATCCTCCGATACCACTAATAACCAAAACTCTAATGAAGCTACAACAGGACAAGGGGTCCATGATACTCATAGCCCCGCATTGGCCTCGACAAATATGGTTTCCCATACTTCTCGACCTCTCGATCTCAGAGCCAATTCGGCTGGGTGTAGCTCCTACTCTCATTACTCAAGATCAGGGCAGGTTGCGCCATCCCAATCTTCAATCCCTATCTCTAACAGCATGGATGTTCAAAGCTTGATATTACAACCACTCAATCTTTCAACTAATGTCTCTCAAGTGCTTATAGCTTCACGTAAACCTTCCACGCAGAAGAACTATTCTTCGAAATGGAAAAGATTTACTTTGTAGACATTGACCCTTTCTCCTGCCCCACACATTCTTTGCTAGACTACTTATGTCAACTTTCAGACTCTGGTTTCCAGACCTCATCTGTGCGAGTACACTTAAGTGCAATCTCGGCTTACCAAAATAAGATGGGAGATGCACCAATATCCATACAACCTTTTGTCAGTAGATTCATGAGAGGTTTAACTCATCTTAAACCACCAATACGGCCACCAGTCACAGAATGGGACCTTAATTTGGTGTTAACAAGGCTCATGCGTTTTCCCTTCGAACCCATGAATTCATGCAATTTCATATTTCTTACATGGAAGACTATCTTCCTAATAGCCATTACATCTGCTAGAAGGGTTAGTGAGTTACAAGCCCTTGTCACGTACTCACCCTACACAAAATTCCTACACACCCAAAATTTCTTCCCAAAATAGTTACGGAATTCCATTTGAATCAATCTGTAGTTTTGCCCACATTCTTTCCACATTCTTTCCAAGACCTCATTCTCACCGAGGTGAGAGAGCTTTACACACCTTGGACTGTAAGTGTGTGCTAGCATACTAATTAGACCGCACTGCAGTCCACAGGAAATCCACTCAACTCTGTTTCTTTTCACCCAAACAAACCGGGTAATCCAGTGGGCAAGCACACTCTCTCCAACTGGCTAGCAGATTGTATAGAGTTCTGTTATGAAAAAGCAGGCCTTCCTCTCCAAGGGCGAGTAAAAGCACATTCAGTAAGAGCAATGTCAACCTCAGTAGCATACTATCGTTCAGTGCCAGTTCTCGACATATGTAAAGCTGCAACATGGAGTTCTCTTCACACCTTTGCACAAAGAAGGATGACAAGATTTAGCCTACGGACAATCTGTCTTAAAGAACTTGTTTCCAGTATAATCCCAACTCCTTCATCCAACCTGCTGTGATTTCAGGCTGCCTCAATTTTACCAACAATTCTTCACTGTTGGTCTATTTACAAATTGATTCAGCCTATAGCTTGCTAATCACCCATATGTGAGGACTAGCATCCTGTTTGTCCTGGGATAAAGCAAAATTGCTTACCTCGTAATAGCTGTTATCCCAGGACGGCAGGATGTAGTCCTCACGAAACCCACCTGCCACCCCGCGGAGTTGGGTCCGATACGTTTTATTTTATTTTTGTTAAAGCTTATTGCTACATATGAGACTCAAGGGAGACCCCTGTGGCTGAGAATATCATGGCATGCTGGGCATGCTCAGTCGGCTCAGGATGCCAGTCAAAAGTTTCTAGAAACTTTGACAGAAAGTTTTCCGTGATAGGGCTCCATCAATGACGTCACCCATATGTGAGGACTACATCCTGCTGTACTGGGATAACACCTATTACAAGGTAAGCAATTTTGCTTTCTATACTGGACCTTTAAACTAGGCAAAAATTCTGGTGGTCCCTCTAAATATAATTATTTCTTAGACACCAATGCCAGATTCCAGTGGCAATGTTTCTTTTCATTGCTATTAATTGAGATGTTTCTATCCATACCACAAGCAAATTCAGTAATAAATTATATTGTATAGATCAGTGGTCCCCAACCTTTTTTGCACCAGGGACCGGCTTCAAGCAAGACCATTTTTCCATGGCCCGGCAGGGTGGAGCAGGGGCGGGTCTTTGGTCATATGGGGGCGGGGTTATGGAGGGGGTTGGATTTTAGTGCACACTTATTTAATTATGACATTTATAATGTGAATGTGACTCAACTCACCATAGGTTCTCACATGCATGGCACACTGACCCATGATCATCACGGGGCTAGATGTAAAAGTACAGTTTGTATCCATGGGAACCCCCCCTGACCCACAATAATGGATGTAAAGCAGAATTATGACATTCCCCATACAACTCACCCTACAAAAAAGATATTCTGGTTCTGGTGACATCTCAGTAACAGCAACTCAAACTCCTACTTCCAGGCTCAATAGCCCTACTTATGAAAAGACAGCAGTTTACCACCAATGCATGTCCTCTTGAGAAAACACAACAAATAAGACCAATACAAACGCTTACATGCTAGAAAAATATCTCATCTCGGTAACAGACACAGAACCGACCTAACATACTCCCAGGATCTGTAGTAATGCACATAAACTAATCCGCACACAGTTACACCTGTATTATGGAATACACTCAAACAGGTGCAACCCTATCTATGAAAAGGCAACACTACAAATATTAAATCAGGTCCTAAAAACCAATACACCTCTTATTAGGAAAACAGAACTAGCAAGCAGCTATAGATCCACACACAGAAATAATTGTAAAACTATACTAATAAGCAGAATAAATGTTTCAAAATGGCTATGAACAGAATAACATCCAACAATTAAAAACTCATAAAAACTATTAAACATTCTCCAAACACCAATAAAATATTTCAAAAAAGCAGACATCACACAATTAAAATGGCAGTCAAGAAAAATAAACTTAAAAAGCCACCTTTACTTACCCCCTCCAGCAGCTCTCCTACTCCCCTTCCCTGCAGGCCGTGGCACACACCAGAAGCAGCAGTAGAAGCTAAGCTCTATACTTATGGTCCTCTTCCTTAGTGCCCATGTCTCTCACACACACACCATACCAGTCATGCCCCCATGACCAGTTTCTGTCTCTCACACACCAATCATCTCCCAAACAGTCTTTGGCACACACACACCAGTCACCTTCCTGAACAGTTTCTCTCATGCCATACACACACACAGGCTTCCCTCTCCCCTGTTCTACTTACATTATAGGGGCTTCTCACTCTCATAATCACTTTCTCTGTCTCTCTCTCTCTCACACACACTCACTCACCAGTCTCTCACTCCCATGCTTGTTCTCTCCACATGCACAGGCTTCTCATTCCCATAATCACTTTCTCTCTGTTACACACACATACCAGTCTCTCTCATTTCCATGCTCACTCTCCACGTGCACAGGCTTCTCATTCCCTGAATCACATTCACACCACCAGTCTTTTTCTCTCACACACACCGTCACTTTACCAAGCAGTCTCTCTCTCTCATGCATGCACACTCACCCAGGCTTCTCACTCCCATGCTTTCTTTCACCCCCACAACACCAGGCTTCTTACGCCCATGCTTTCCCACATACCCAGACTTCTCACTTCCATGCTTTTTCTCTCACACATACACATCAGTCATCTCCCTGAGCAGTCACTTTCATTGTCTCTCACATACACACACACACACACACACACACACACACACATCAGCTCTCTGACCAGTCAGTCACACACAGGCTGGCTGCTTCTCTCTCTCTCACTCACTTCCTCTCCCCCGAGCACAAATGGGAGCTGCAGCAGCCTCTTCCTCCAGCCCCCGCAGGCCAAGAAAGAAGAATCCCATCGGCCGCGGGAGGCTCATGCTGCTGACTCCTTTCTCGATTACCGGCTGCTTCAATAGCTCGGGGACCGATGCTGCAGCTGCCGCTGCTACTTTATCACACGGCACGGCTCTTTCTTCCCGCGCACCGCGTATCACTTCCTGTTCCGGGTCACGGAAGGGGGGGGGGGCGCAGGAAGAAGAAAAGATCAGCCGCGGGTGCCACAGCTTTTCTAGCACTGCTGCCATTCCCACTGGGCTTGAACGTGCTGACAGCCCGGCGGCAATGGCAGCAGGAGAGACCCGGGAGCGCGCGACACACCTGCCGGTGCTTGGCGGTGCCGCGGACCGGCAAAAAACTCCCATGGCCCGGTCCCGGTCCGCGGACCGGTGGTTGGGGACCCCTGGTATAGATCACATGGATGGATGAAAGATACAGTACCTTGTTAAAGTCTCCACATCCATGTACATTTTTCACATAGTGCTGTCTAAAAAATGCTTTAAATTTGAAGTTTGTTTCACTGATCTATGAACATAGTTTAGAACTAAGAAAGCATATGTCTTCACACCCTTTGCCATAGCACACCCCAGTTATCTCTGGTTCAAAAACTTGCTTTAACAAAGCCCATAGTAAGTTACATAGAACCCATCTATGTTCACTTAGAGTAGATGAGCAAATTCTAATACTACTGGATGAAGTATCAAGCTGTTTTTGTTGTTTGACGTGAATTTGAACCAGAAGTCAAAACATGTTAAGGAAGGAGATGCTGAGAAAATGCCAGGATAATATTGTTCAAAGGTACAATTTTGGAGAAGGTTTTGGAACATTAAATGTGCTTAAATATTTCTTGAGGCAGGTTATTCAGCGTAAAGTGAAAACAGTTTGTCACTTCCAAGATATTGCTACGATTAGGCCATCCCTCTAAAGTCAATAGTAGTTGGTTAAGGAAACTGCTGCAGAAGGTCATTGTGATGCCTAAGTTTACTTTAAAAGAACTACAGAGGTCTTTGGCTAAGATTGGGGAAGATGTTGACTGGTCAACAATTTTAAGATTATGACACAAACATGGCCTATATGGGAAAGTAGCTAGAATGCAGCAACTGCTGTAGAAAAGCCATATGATGTGCTGCATATCATTTGCAAACAAACACTTAGGGAACACTGCATGCATGTGGGAGAAGGTTTTGTGGTCTGATAAAACCAAAGTGGAACTCTTTGGTCTCATTGCTAAGTGATATGTGTGATGTAAAACAAACACTGCATCACCCTGCGAACAACATCCCTACAGTAAAGCATAGTGGTAGCAGCATAATGCCATGGAGATGCTTTATAACAGTAGAGACATGGAGGCTTGTGAAGATTGAGGTAAAGATGGATGGTGCAAAGTAAAGGGATATCATGAATGAAAACCTATTCCAGTCTTCATAGACTGAGACTGGGGAGAAGATTCGTCTTTTAGCAGAACAGTGATTCTGATCACAATACAAAAGCAATGGAGTGACTTTGCAAGAAGAAAGAGAATGTTTGAGTGGTCAGTCAAAACCCAGACCTGAATTCAACAATAAAAGTGGCAAGACTTTGTCTGCAGTCCAAAGATGATCCCCATCCAACTTAAAATAGCTTTAGCTCTTCTTTGAAGAACAATAGGCAAAGAAATGCACCATCCCACTATGCAAAGTTGGTAGACACTTATCCTAAAGGACTCATGGCAGTTATTGCTACAAATGGGACTTCCTCCAAGGAGTGTCAAAGTGCATGCAGTCAATATATTTCAAGTTTTTTATTCTTAATTACTTTTGAAATATTTCTATAATTGATTTTTCTTGATGAAAGTATAGAGTCGGTTGTGTTGGTCAGTGAAGTAAACCTTTGCATTTTCATTTGTATTTTCTAGTCAGCAGAATGTGAAAGATGTACAAGGGTGTAAAGACATTTACTAGACACTGTAGTATCTCTTTGCCATCTTCTAGAATGACAGAGACTACTGCTTCAAGAAGTTTCTTCTCTATAATATTTTTTGGAAGGGGATCTTCTCTCGAGTGGTGCTGTAATTGTGTATGTTTGTTTTTTTTTCCCCCAAACATCCAAATATTTTTATGATAATAAACATCCAGAGTTTGGTCCTTCCTTCAGTGCACGATTCATCAATTTAAATAATGTTTAAGTTGCTAGATCATGGATAAAGAATGTTTTATAAAATTTTGTTTACTATTTTGCTATATATCATTGTGTAATCTTCAGCATAAACTGTCTTTGTTTTATTTTTAGCTCATTTTTTGTTATATGTTTATGCATGTTTTATTGTACACTGTTTTGGACAGTTATTTTTCCATTGATAAGCAGGACTGAATTAGCCATGGCACGTGAGTGACATTATCTGGCGGCACCGAACAGACATTTCTCACAGCTAATAGAGCTTTTTCTCTGCTGAGCATGTGCAGGAATTCCTGCTCAAGCATTGTCTCATGAGCTGCTCAGTCTTTTTTTTTTTTTATTTGAGCAACAGCATGGATGTGAACCGCTCTCTCTATTTCTCTATTTTTTCTCTATCTATCTATCTATTTATTTATTTATTTAAAGGCTTTTTTTATACTGGTATTCGTGGGTACATCATATCGGTTTACATGTAACTTGAAACATTGTACAAAGAACAGGGAGCAAAACTTGGAGGGGTAGCATATCATTTAACAGGTAACTTGAATTAGGTTATGTACAAGGGTAGGAGGTATACATTATCGTGGGATGCTGGGGAAGACAAGGGAGGTATGGGTAAAGTGAGTAATTTGGGGGAACAAGTTGGGGAATAGAGGGAAGGTAAAAATGGAGCAATATAATTGGCAATATATCGAATTTAGTATATATATAGCGATTTGGGCTGACACATAACATTATTGCGGCAAGGGGGGTGGGGGGGAAGCAAAATACATAACAGTTGAGCCAATATAAAGAATTATTGGAGCAGGAAGAGTTCTGTCTACATTTTTTCTATCTAAAACGTTGCCTCGCTGCCTCAGCAGCCCCATAAGGAACACTTTTCAGTACTATCTATTAAAAAAAAAAAGAACATTTTTTTCCTCACGATGTCAGGAAAGAAAAAAGCCACAGTGAATGGGTTTAAAGACAGCATTTGTGGCAGAAATAAACCCATTACAGATGGACATGAGCTTTGCTACCATTGTCTGGGTCTTGACCATGACTAGTCTAATTGTTACAACTGTGGATGAATATCCCATTTTGCACAGAAAGTGAGGGTCTATAAAATGCAAGAACTCATAAAGCTTGCAGAAGCCAAAGTTGTTCCTTATCCTGAATTGCATCCTCAACTGGTTCATCAAGAAGGGAGTTGAGCAGGTGCTCCTTCAAACTATCTCCCCATCAGCAGAGCAGGCCAAATCCATGCGGTTGAGTAGATGCAGCTGGTATGCATCAAATAAAAGGAGGTGGCAATGCTCCTTAGAAAACTGAGTACTCTGCACAAAAACCCCCCCATAAAGCCTCAAGTGCACCAGTACCACATACACATGAAGCGGTACCAGTGCTGTTGATGCATGAAGCAAAATCAACACAGTCAACGCTCTTGGTGCTATTGGCACCATTGATGCATGGGGCGCTATTGACATTGTTGATGCATTTGGCCTTGTAGGTGCCAATGAAGCACAAAATTCCACCAGCGCATTTGAAGCCCAAGATTTCACTGGTGCCATTGAAACAAAAGTCTCCGACACCATCGACAATTCTGCCATACACCAAGCTTCAAAACATCTGGCCTCAACCCCTTTGTCTTCTGAAGCATATTGGGCTGCATATCTACTTACATAGTTGTACATAGGTGGATGAGGAGGAGATATTCCTCAATCAATTACTAGAGCAATGTAACCAAAGAAATTACTGGACCAAGTTCTAAGACTTGAAACACCAATCCCATTTGCTCTCTAGTGCCTCTCATTTTTAACATAACTTCAACTCAAATTTTTCAGAGTCTGGAGGATATAGAGGCCCTAGTCTTTGAAGAATATGTTCCATCACCTATAAATCGAATCTATACTAAAAAAAAACTAAATCCCACCCCACATGCATATGACACAATAACAACCGTAGACATAAAAAAAGTAGCCAACACAGTATCCCTGACATTGGCAAAGATCGTTAATCTATCCTTAGAGGAAGGAACCATGCCAGATGCACTAAAAGGAGCAATCGTAAAACCTATTTTAAAGAAGAAAAACAGCGACCCACTTAATCTGAGCAATTACAGACCAGTATCAAACCTACCCTTAATTGTAAAATTAATAGAAAAAACTATACAAAAGCAACTAGCAGAACACTTAGATAGCAATAATATCCTGTATCCTTCACAACATGGCTTTCGAAAACACTATAGCACAGAGACACTACTGCTTGCGCTGACAGATAACATCATGAGGGGGTTTGATAGTGGTAAACATTACATTCTAGTGATGCTAGACCTGTCAGCGGCCTTTGATACTGTAAATCACGACATACTTTTAAACAGACTAGAAGAAATAGGATTAAGTAACAAAACTATCAAATGGTTTAGATCATATCTAAGTAACATATATTTCCAAGTACAAATCAGAAGTAATGTCAGAAAAAATAAACCTTCAAACAGGAGTACTACAGAGATCCGTCCTATCTGCTACACTATTCAACATATATCTGTTACCATTATGCCACCTGCTGGCTGGTTTGGGCATCACACACTATATATACGCTGACTATATTCAATTAATATTACCCATCGATGACACAATTGAGGAAACATTAAACATAGCTACATGTATGTAGATATCATCAAACAGCTACTAAACCGAATGGAGTTAGTAATTAATATAGAGAAAACAGAATTCCTACATTTAGAACGCATAAATATGGAGATCATTCAGAGCTCAATCACACTAAAAAACAATCAACAAATAATGTTAGCAGAGAAAGTACGGAATGTAGGAGTAATAATTGACACGGAACTAAGCTTAAAACAACATATATCTTTAAAAGTAAAGGAAGGATACGCCAAACTCATGGTTCTCAGAAGACTTAAACCACTTCTAACAACCGCCAACTTTCGATCAGTACTACAAGCGTTGATATTTGCAAGCACTGATTATTGTAATGCCCTTCTACTGGGTCTACCATACACCTCACTAAGACCACTACAAATTTTGCAAAACACTGCTGCAAGAATTTTGACCGGCAAAAGAAAAAGAGACCACATCACCGAAACATTGGCTGAATTACACTGGGTTCCCATTGAGCAAAGAATACAGTACAAAATACTATGCACCATACATAAATTAATACATAACGAAAAAGCAGACTGGCTGAACACAGCCCTTCGCGTACACGTCCCTAACAGAAACCTAAGATCAGCCAACAAAGTACTCCTAACTATTCCATCAATCAAAACAGCAAGACTAACACAAGTAAGAGAAAGGACGCTATCCTTGGCTGGACACATACTATGGAACTCCATGCCCTTGGAGTTAAGATTACAAAGAGACAGCAAAACCTTTAGAAAAAATTTAAAAACCTGGCTCTTTAAACAAGCTTTTCAAAAAGAGAAGGGGGAATAGAACCCAGGGACGTGCAAGGTACGAACAATTGAACACACACACACACACACACACTGCAGTAATCATTAAGTGTGTAGTTTTTTATTTATAGTTCATCACTAAAAGATAAGTTACAATGATAAAGCTAGTTTTGTACTCAAAACGGATATAGAGAGATTTGGACATGATTTATCACATTTACCAATTAATATTGATTACAAACTATGTTACCAAACCTTATGACACCTGGGTAAACTGATAGATTTTATTTATTTATTTATTTATTTATTTATTATTTTTATATACCGACATTCTTACATCTGATGTAAATCATACCGGTTTACATTAAACAGAATAGCAGGAAATAAGTTTCCATAGTCTAATACAAAGAACATTTCTAATTAAAATTATTAACAAGCGAAAAGAAAAGGTAAAGAATTGGAATAAAGTTTAAATAAAAGAAAAATATAAAAGATTTTTTTTTTTTTTTACAAGCACAAGGGTTGCACGAAGGGGTGCATTGGTATCATTACTTTTATGTGCCTTACTGTAAACCGTTGTGACGGTATAGAAAAGATTTATATAAATAAATATCAGGTCAAGAATACACATCAGCCCATTGACCAGGTAGCAGGGTTAATGAAGGAAGTATTTACCTCTTTAGTGGCTAAAGACAAGGAGAGTATCATCCAACGTCTCCTTTATAGAATATCAGCTGTATTCCCATGAGTGGGAGTCCTGCTGTCTCTAGTTCACATGGATACACCATCAGAACCTTCACATGGAGGTTCTAGCCCATGACTTTCACTTACAGCAAATTCTAGCCATTCAGAGGTTACCCGCCAGGAATACACTCGTCCGAGCTGACTTTGGACCCCTCAGTCTACATTGTCATCATCTGAGTCCTGGATTAGCATTCTCTCCCCACAGGCTTCGAAGAGGGTTCAACGACATTACCTTCCGATCCTCCTGCAGAACTGCCAGAGCACTCATCACCCTGGAAGGCCTTTTATATTCCATGTTTATGGACAAGTTAGTAAAAGCCTTGGGAGTACATGTGCAAAAGGACAGAGATGGTCACGCAAATGTTTTGGGTCTTCTCCAAATTCTGGAAACACCAGTGGAGCCATCAAATCCTGCAAGAATTATAAATGAAAATGTGGGAAAATCCTGTTACCTGCATCACAGTAACAAGGAAACTTGACCTTAAGTACAGGGTGCAAAAATCTCCAGATTTTGGAATTGCACAGCTACCCCATCAATCACTTGTGGTAGAAACAGCTCTAAAGAAAATAAAGAAAATGGGGATAAACTCAAATATACCTCTGGGGAAAGATTCCAGTCTTCCAGGCAAGTTTGGCAAAAAGAAGTTTCAAAGTTCCATGCTAAATGCAATGATTTTTACCCAGGGTGCATTACTTACATAATTGAAACCTTTTCCTCTGGCCAGTGAAAGTGGAACCTCATATCCTCCATTAGGTTTTGATGCAAAAGAATATATATGCCATCTTATTTGTTTGATCTACAAGGCCTTTAACACCACCGCTCGTTCCTCCTCAGCCTGCATGGGAATGTACTGCATGGCCTGTTTGAGAGCCAGTAGCCTTTGTGATGATGTCCATGAAAAGTTAGCAGATGTACCCTGCCTTGGCAACACCTGTTTGGAGAAAACCTCATGGAAGCAATGGTACAAATTAAAGAAAAAAATTTAGCAGTCCAGTCTCTCTCTGTGGGACCAGAAAAACAACAATCCATCAGATATTTTTACTGCGCTTTATAAAGACCATATTTCCAGAGATGTCCTTTCCGGCAGTTCCACCATTACCAGATGCTGCCTCTACTTCCGCAACACCAGTAACGTCTGTCTCATTCAAAGACAGCGTGAGCGTCGTAAATCCAAAGTTATTCAACAAATCCAGCCCAAATCTAGACAAAGTTTTCGACCACCTTCTAATCCAGCAAACAACCTCAGCAGTAGGAGAGAGAATCCAACACTAACTGGAGGAGTGGTGTAAGATCACGAAAGATTGCTGGGTTCTCAAGATCATGTGGTCTTTATACCACTTACATTTCTTCTGGCTTCCCACATTCCCTCATCGTTCAGCCTTCAATCCAGATCTGTCTCACTTGATGCAACTCCTGGAGATGCAGTTGCTTTTTGAACAGCAGGCAATAGAGCCAATTCCTTCCCATCTGTATAGTTAAGGGTTCTACATGTACTGTTTCCTCATTCCCCAGAATGGGGGACTGAGACCCATCCTGGAGATAATCCTGAACAAACACATACTCTGGGAAAAATTCAAAATGAATTCCTTCCACCCAATCCTTCCCTTCATCCAGAGAGGGGAGTGGATGTGTGCCCAGGATCTAAAAGATGCATTTGCTCATATCCCCATCTATCTTTTCCACTGGCAGTATCTGCAATTTATAATGGACTCCTCACTATCAATAAAATGTGCTCCCCTTTGGCCTGTAATCAGCAGCAAGAGATTCAGAAATGCCTAGCGGTAGTAGCAGCATGTTTATGACAACAGGGCATTTAAGCCTCTCCTTACCTGGGTATTGGCTGGTGACAGCTAATACCCAGGAAAGTACCCTAGCTGCCTTGCAAACAGGAAAGTACACTAGCTGCCTTGCAAACAGAGTCAACTGCTGAAGACCCTGGTATTCCTAATAAATTTTGAGAAATCAACTTTAATTCCCACTCAGAAAATGAAGTTCATCGGCACATGGATAGATTCTCTGGAGGACAGAGCATTCTTTCCCTTAGATCAAGCACCTGCTCTCAGGTCACTTGATCACAAACTGCTACACACCCAGAGACACAATGGTTGTTCTGGGCCATGTGATGGCAGAGATCCACATAGTTCCTCTAACCTGCTTCCAATGGCATCTTTGTTCACAATGGGACCAGCTGACTCAATCTTTGACTATAAAAGTACAGATTTCAATAGAAATGAAACAAGATCTACTTGGTCACTACTCTCTCCCATGCTCCAAGAGGATACATCATTGTTTCATCCCACGCCAAGTAATGTTGGCAAGGGATAAGGTTGGGGATCCCTCACAGGTTCTTTTCGGACTCAAGGAACTTGGTCATTCCAAGAAAAACAATTTCAAATCAATCTTCTAGAATTGAGAGCAATCAGATATGCTCAAACAGCTGTTACTCAACTGCTCAAGAGGAAGAGCATTTTCATTTAGGTAGACAACCAAGTTGCCATGTTCTTTGTAAACAAACAAACAAGTGGGCACAGGGTCATGGAAATGGGAATGGGCAACAGCATCATGCTACACTGCCTGCAAGCTATCATCCAGAGATTTCCACCACATTACAGATCGCCTCAGCAGAGTCTTTCAACCACACTAATTGTCTCTACAACAGTCGACAGCCAACAAGCTGTTTCTCTATGGGGTCTTCCATCAATTGACCAGTTTGCAACAGAACAAAACAGGAAACTAGAAAACTTCTGTTTCGTTCTTCCCAGCAAACTCAGAATAGCGCACGGGACATTTCTACTCTTCTGGAATACAAATACTGTATCAGGTATGCTTTACCACCTATCCCACTAATATGCAGAACAGAGCTAAAGGTACTCAAAGATCAGGTCTGCTCAATTCGCATAGCTCCAGCATAGCCCAGGCAAATCTGGATCTCATATCTAGTACAGCTATCCAGCAGTCCTCCAAGCTATCTGGGATCAGATCAAGTATTATTAACCTAAGGAAAGGGATGTTTGTTTCATTGAAACTTCTCATCCCTCAATCTGACAGCTTGGATGTTGAGTGCTCATTTATTGCCAGATTGTCCTTGTCAAAGGAAGTTGAGAGCAGCCTAATATTCTCCAGAAAACTATTAACAAGAAGAGTCTACAGTTTTAAATTGTTAAGGTTTTGCACATGTCAATGAGGTTCCTTGGACCTGTTCTCATGTTAGCCCAAGCTGTTTATTATTTGTCTTTCTACTTCAGATCTCAGCACTTCACAAGTAAAAGTACATCTCACCGCCATTGCTGCTTCCCAAACTGATATCAATAGTAAATCTGTTTCTACTAATCCATTAGTGCCCAAGTTCATGAAAGATTTGTTGCAATCTAGACTTCCAGGTATAAAACCTCCTGTTTCATGGGATCTCAGTATTGTTCTGGTGCAACTCATAAAGCCACCATTTGAACCATTGGAGTTGACTTCTCTCAAGGTCCTTACATGGGAAGCAATATTCCTAATAGCAATAACATCAGCCATAAGACTTGATGAACTTTAAACTCTAGTTCATTATTCACCTTACAATCAGTTCTTCCATAATAGGTTAAAGCTCCTCACCCATGCAAAATGTTTACCAAAAGTAGTATCAGCTTTTAATATTAATTGAGCCATTGTGCCCCCTACATTCTTCTCGAGCCCACATGCACATGATGGTAAAAAGGCCTTCTGCACCTTAAACTGTAAGAGGCCTTTGACTTATTACAAAAGAAGAACTCAACCACATCGCCAGGCTTTGCAGCTTTTTGTATCTTGCAATCCTAACTGACTAGGCTTTGCAGTGGCCAAACAAACATTATCCTATTGGCTGGCAAAGTGTATAGTACGTTGTTATACTCCTGCAGAGTGATTCTCGGCCCTTTTTCTGTCGGGACACACCTGACAGAAGGTTCTCATATGCGTGACACACTGAACACATGACTGTCATAGGGCTAAAAATAAACATACACTACAACCACAGGAACCCCCTATCCGTAACAATGGGTGCAGAGCAGAGCTAGGACTTCCCCATTTAACTCACCATACAAAAAAGCTGATATGGAATCATCTCAGTAACAGCAACACAAACTCTCCCTACTACCAGGCGCAATAGCCTTTCTTATGAGAAAACAGCAGTTCACTACCAATGCATGTCCTATTGAGAAAACACAACAAATAAGACTTATACAAATACCGACATGCTAGTAAAGTACCTCACTTCAGTCACACACACAAAACCAAACTTCACCACATACAGAAAAACCACAAATTACAAATATGGAGACAGAACTTGGAATGGAAACCCAAAAAAGCCACTCTGCATGCAGTGCAAACTTGGAGAAGTAGCAACAGAAATATAGCACCTAACGCACTCCCAGGGTCTGCAATAATGCACACAAACTAATCTGCACAAAGTTACATCTGCGTTATGGAACACACTCAAACAATAAAAACCCAACCTATGAAATGACAACACTACAAATATTAAACCAGGCACTAAACACCAGTGCACTTCTGATTAGGAAAACAGAACAAGCTAAGCTGCTATAGATCCCTACCCAGAAACTATAGACTTGCAGAATACCCTTACCTGGGTCACACATGCAGAGCATAGACCAGACCCTCACCAAATACAGAATAGAGACCATAAAGCTAATGTTTTTGTTTTTCCATTGTTGCACTGCCTACAAAGTTTGGCTTCTTGATTCAGTTCAGTTTTTGTCTGCACATTTGTTTATACATTCCTCAAGAACTATAAAATAATAATTGTAAAACTCTACTAATAAAGAGAATACTTGTTTCAAAACAACTATGAATAGAATAATATCCAACAATTACAAACTCATAAAAATTAATAAAAATTATCCAAACACCTAAAATTATTTCAAAACAGCAGGCACATCATAATACCCAATAATTAAAATGGCAGTCAATCAAGAAAAATGAACTTAAAAAGCCACTTTAACTTACTCTCTCCAGCAACTCCTACTCCTTTCCCTTGCAGGCCAAGTAACACACTCCAGAAGCAGCAGAGGCTACCAAAGCTCTGAATTCATGGTCCTCTTCCTTAGGGCCCAAGACCAGTCTCTCTGCCTCTTTTAAGCACACACACACCAGTCAGCTCCCCAACCAGTCTCTCACACGCCAGTCTGCTCCCTGACCACACACACACTCACTCACACTCTCACACTCACTCACACTCCCATCGGCCATGAGATCTGCTGTCTCCCATTGCAGATCGTCAGCTATTTTTCTCCGGGCCAGGCATTGCTACTTGGGTCAATGCTGCCACGACTTTTGAATGCAGCATGTCCTTTCTTTCTTCCCGTATGCCCCGCTGAGCATCACTTCTTCTTCTGGGCCATGGGGGGGTGGGAAGAAAAAAAGTCAATGCTGCAGTTTCCAACTCCCACTAATACTGGTGTCATTGCCGTCCGGGCTTAAGCATGCTGACAGCCTGGATGGGCTTTGGCAGCAGTGCAAGGATGTCTGCACTCACTCTGGCTGAAGGAGAAGAAAGAGTAGCCGGGCCAGCTGCAGTGCGCAACATACCTGCCAATGCTTGGCGATACACTGGTGTGTCACGACATACCGGTTCAGAATCGCTGCTCTGGCAGGCATCCAAATCTTAGATTCTATCAAGGCTCATCAAGTAAGAGCCATGGCTGCATCAATAGCTCATCTATGAGCTGTGCCCCTTGAAGACCTCATACAGTGGTGTAATTTAATAATGTATCTTTTAATTTTGTTTCATTTTTGTTGTAAGAATGTTTGTAACTGAAGCAATGTATATCACAGTGACGGTGTCACCATCTTTTAAAGAAATAAATGATGCGGGAAATTAAGATAGAGACAAAGTTTATTGCCTGCCAGTATTGTCTAAGTTTAGAATATGAAATAAATGGTTATTTTTGTCAATTTTGTTTCAAGGGCTTTGACCAGCTACGAATTGAAGGCTTGCTCTGTGATGTCACATTGGTGCCAGGAGATGGGGAGGAAGTTTTCCCTGTTCACAGGGCTATGATGGCATCAGCTAGTGATTATTTCAAGGCTATGTTTACAGGTATTGTCTTTTTTTTTTTTCCATGTAGCAATTCACAACTTTCTAGAATCTTGGTCACTAAATATGAGCAGTCTTTATTTCTTTGTGTGTCCGCATGAGGATTATAGACACAAGGAACTGGGATAAAATGGGTTAATTGTAAATTATTAAGTGGGGAATATGCAGGGAGAGAGGGGCACAGGGAGAATTCATAAGGAGGATGGAGATGGAGGGCAAAACTGAGCAAGAGACAGCTGAAGTGTAAGTGGAAACTCACATAAATACAATAGTGCTTGAAGGAGTAGTAGAACAATGGCTGAGTAATGTGAAGATTCAGAGATGTCATGTCATGGAACAGTATGTATTCTCTGAGGCACTGCAGGGACTGGAAAAAACAGAGCCATACTTAGAGGGGGGTATCTGGCTGCTATGTAGTAGTATTGATCTCTTGTGTAAGTAAAACTCATTGTTCAGAAAAGAATAGAGCAGGGTTTGGCCAACTTTGGTCCTTAAGAGCCACATACACTTTGGGTTTTCAAGATATTTACAATGAATATGCATGAGATAAATTTGCATGCACTGCTTCTGTTTACAAATCTATCTCATGCCATATTCATTTTGGATATCCTGAAAACCATGCTCGTTAATGGCTCTTGAGGACTGGAGATGACCACCCCTGCAATAGAGAATAAAACTGAATGTTTTAATGCCACTGTATGTATAGTGCAACCACACTTGGAGATGTATGTGCACTTCTGCACTATCTCAAAAAAAGATATACTGAGGGTACTGAGAAGAGCTACAAAAGCAATAATAAATAGAATGGAACGGCTGCCTTAAGAAGAAAGGCTAAACAGGTTAATGCTCATCAGCATGGAGGCTAGAAGTTTCTAAAATCATCTGTGGAACTGGTTAATAGGGGAATGGTTATTTACCTTTTCAAATAGTACCAAGGCATAAGGGACACTGTATGAAACTTAACAGGTAGCAGATTTAAAACAAATTTTAAGAAAGTGTTTTTTTCGGTTAGCATACAATTAAGATGTGGAATTTGTGGCCAGAGAATTTGGTGAGGGTTAATATATAACTAAACTGAAAGGTTGTGCACGTTTCTGGAGTATAAATCCATTAACTTTTTTTTTTTTTAAATATTTCAACTTGATTTCCACTTACTTAGGAAACCACTCAAAAGTGGTTACAATAATAATAATAAAAAAACAAAACCCCATAAAAATATACATAATAAACACCTCAACCTCAACTAGCCTGTCCAGTAAGCATAGCAATAAATAATTATCCTCCCACTCTTCTTTCATCTAGTCATTTATTAGCTAATTAGACATTTATTTATTTATGAAATGTATATCCCACCTATCTAAAATACTAGGTGCTTTACAACAAAAATTCACAATAGCCTACAGCATAGCTGGTAGTCAAAACCATGAAGGGATTTCTTGGGGCAGATACAGAAGGTAGTGGCAAGGGTAGGTGGGAGAGCAGTAGGTAACAGAAATGGGAGCAGCCTGAATGTAGAGACCAATATGCACAATCATATGGAACAATAGAGAGCCCAAAAAGGAGGGAGAGAGAGCCGTCTTTTATAGAAAAATGTCACAAGGCTTTCATGTATTCTTAGAATTGGGAGCACATTGCAGTTTTTCTAGGATAAGCTGCAGGATAACTTGGCTTCACTTACCAGCTAGGGATAAGAAGTGGTAATCTGCTGATGGTCAAGCATGTACAACTGAGAGATTTTTAGAGCAGTGGCTAAGGGCAAAAAGAGAGGATATGGAAGGCTGATTGCCATAGCCAGAAAAATAAAATTGGTGAAGCTTGTACACTAACAGATCAGAGATAATCTCAGCTACAGAAGTGTAGGCAGATCAGATAGTCCTTGGAAGGAAGAGAGGCCTAATGGCTAGAGCAATGGGTTGAAAGCCAAGGAAGGCAGGGTTCAAATCATGCTTCTCCTACTGACCCTTCTTGGGCAAGTCACTTTATCTCTCATTGCCTCTGGTATCCATCTATATTGTAAGCTCTTTGGGCCATGGAATTATCCTATGAAAACAATAAATGAATTCAAAAGAGCTTGGGATAAACCCTGTGGATCCTTAGAGGCTAGAGGTTGGGAATAAAGAAAAGGGTGCATGGGGTAAACTGCATGGCACAGCAGTTACTACCCTTAACAGAATGCATGGTGGGGTAACTGCATGGAGTGACAGTTAACACAGTAATGAACGGCTTATGGTTGTACCTGTATACTTATCACCATTGTACAGCTCTGCATACATCCAACAGCGCTATAAAAATAAAGACTTATAATAATGTATAATTCTTATCTACCAATGTCTGCTGTTAGATGGAAACAAAACTATTACATTCTATGTATAATACGCTTATCCTAAAGTGATGTGTCTTGGGAACTGGCAGAATGCGCATGCACACCCTGCTGGCCACGGAGAAGCATACATGCATTGTTCGGAACATAAGCATGAACTTGCCAAGCAAGTCACATAGCTCAGAATGCGCGTGTGTGTAAGTTCTAAGTTACACTTTTGTGTTCTGCTGTGAGACCAATATACATGGGAACTATTGGGCTACAAATGCTTTCGCATGCACAGCCTACCCATTGCTGAGGAGCTTATACACCTAGCGGATATAGGGCCTGTTGGCAGAGCCACAGGAAAGCAGAGAATCGCGGTATCGACAAGTGTCACAGTGATAGGCAACCTGGAAGAGAGAGCCATGGAACCAGAGAAATAAACATATGGGTAAGAGGGAGAAAATAGCAAATTTTCTTGGGTCAGGTTACAGGGGGAGGAAATGGGATTGAACTGGGAGTGGGGATGGCAAATATCAGGGAAGGAGGTGAAGGAAGGGAAGAGAGAGTGTGCTAGGGAAGGGAGTGAAGTGAGTGCTGGGGTTAACTGGAGAGAAAGGAGGAGGCATCAGCTGGGAAGGGGGGTCAGAGAGTGCAAGGGTTGGGGTGGGAATGGTGTGAGGAGTTTTGGATTTTGGCTAGGGAGCAGGGTTGAAGTGGTTTGTGGTAGAATTGAGATGGGATAGAGATAGTACAGGGCTCAGGTTGGGTTGAATGATCAGAGTATACCGGGGAAAGAGTTCTGGGCTCAGGCTTAGGACAGGTGTCTGAGTGTGCTACGATGGGAGAGAATTTTGGGGTTGGGGTGAAGAGGGGGTTATATTTTGCTGGGTTTGGTTGGTAAGGAAGGGATTGAATAGGGACCTCACAGGTATTTTACTCAGTATCAGCTAGTTCAGATATATTTATTTCATAGTTTAGTTGAAATAAGTATTATGTTATTGAACAGTCCTTTTGCTTACTGTAGCTATTCAGTTTTGGATGTAAGGAAATCTGGCTGTTGCTATATTGATTGTCTTCAGAATAATAATTTAATTCTACCCAGTACATTCAGAGTATAACTGTTCAGCAATTTATGCTATAATTATCTCAGAAGACGACATTTTTAAGTACAATGGACAGAAATATAAGAATACAAAATTAAACCATTTTGGTAAAAATGAAATCAGATTTGTGCATGACCACCAGAGAGACAAATAAGGCAACAAAATTTTGATTACAGAGAAAACTTTAAGGTAAACATAGGTTCTCCTTTAAGGCTGTGCATATGTTAGTGCTTTGTCTTCCATGCACCATATATTTTGAAAGAAAGGTGTATTATCTTTAAGCAGCTGTGCTCAGTTATGCTTAGTTAGAAAAGAAGGCAGCATTTCACATTACATTTTATATGCCTAGTACATTTTTTAAAACATTGGACTTAACTGTTTTTATTCTTGAAAATGTAACATTTCATGTATCTTTATTGCTGCATTTAATACATTCTAGTACTTTCAGAAATTATTTCAGTGTTATAATTAGAATAATGGTAATTATTTTAATTTCTCACTTAGGTGGAATGAAAGAACAAGATTTAATGTGCATTAAGCTTCATGGTGTGAACAAAATAGGTCTAAAGAAAATTATTGATTTCATTTATACTGCAAAACTTTCCCTGAATATGGACAATCTTCAGGATACATTAGAAGCTGCCAGCTTTTTGCAGATTTTGCCTGTCTTGGACTTCTGTAAAGTGTTTCTTATATCTGGGGTAAGATGTTCACGTATTACTATTGCTTCCTCATTGTTTACTTTCATTTGTGAAAAGAGCCTGTTGTCGCTGTAGCTTTTCATTGGATGCATATCATTCAAATTATGGTAGTAAATTTATCATTTAGTATAGAAGTAAACCTGTTGATTGCCATTTGACTGTTCACATATGAAATTAATATATCACTTATTTTCTCTCTAATGTTGATTAACTTGCTGTAAAGAAGAATAAGTACCTGTAGTTCATTAAGATTTTAGGATCTAACTGATGCATCTTGGAGCACTATTGACAGTGCCCTTAGGCTCCTGTGATTGTGTGCTTGCAGGTAGAAACTGCATAATTAGCTTATTGCTACACAATAAAAACTTGCTGCAGAATCAACATTCCTGAAGCTTTCTTAGCTTTTAATTCAATTTTTTGAAGAAAGCTAGAATGCCTGCCTGTCTGCCTTTCGCCTCAGCTCACTCTCTGCTCCTGCTCCAGCCCAGCCTGCAAGGATCCTTCATCTTCTGTTATTTTCCCCCCTTCCACCTGTCCTGAAGGAGAGGGGAGAAGTTGCAGGGCCGGTGCAAGGGTATTAGGCACCCTGGGCAAAAGTTACAGCTTGCCACCCTTCCCACACACAATTTAAATAAATAAATGAATACAAATTTTGCATTTATGATGATAGATTTTGCATGAACAAGAACATTTTAAGTATAATCACTTACAACATGTATATTATATCTACATGCAGTGCTGTAAAACCCTGCAAATAAGTAAAAAAAAAAAAAAAAAAAGGACCCTTGGAATTGGTATTAGGTCTATTGTAATGTGTGTTAGCTATGGGCTTGGCCCTCAAAAAGCCACAAATAAAATTAATTACAATTTCAATATAGTAAGTATGCCATATTAAAACTGCTATAACTGCCAGCACTCAAACGGTAACAACCCTGCTTATGAAAAGAAAACACTGAAATTTACACCAGACCCTAAAATGTCATTTTCCATCGATAAGCCGAGTGAAATAGCCATGCTGTCTTGGGTGCGACGTTATTCGGCGGCATGCAGCTCGGAACCTTCTCAGAATAGTAGAGTTTGACGCTCTGCCCATGTGCAGATGCTTCCGCGTGATTACCTCAATCATCAGTTCTTCTGTTGCATTTTTTCCGCGTTACCGATCAGTCACGAATCTTCTCACTCAGGCCTAGATTCATCATTCTATATTTATAGCAGAATGATGGCCCGCAAACAAACAAGTGGCAGGGGGGGGGGGGGAGATAGTGTGTGGCCATGCCACACACTAATACTCCCATAGCGCCATGGAAAAAGGTGTAGTTACTTCCCACAGTGCTGCTGGCGATAACTTTATCGCCTGCCACGCTGCCGGGACATAACTCCATCCAAACCCCACCCACACTCCTCCCCTTCCCTTAACTTGAATAGTACCGCCTCGATGCAGCCAGTATTGCGTGTGGTAGGGCGTTATCACACGCGATAAGGCCCTAAACCATACAATAAGGCCACATTGCAGCTTGATGAATGACCCGGTCTGTTTGTTAGTTTAAAAAAAAGAAACAAAAACCCCCAAAACAACACTTTTCAGTGCTAGGAAGATGTTGAAAAATGCTCCGGGGTTCAAATACTGATCGTGCGGCCACATTGTCTGCAACAGATGGACATATTACTGTTACCTTTACCTTGGTCCTGACCATGACGAGTCCACCTATAGGGACTATGAACGCATGTCTCCCAGGGCCCAGCATTAGAGGGCCGAAAAAATTGCAAGGCTGTGTGATGCAGAGACGGTATCCTCGCCATCAGGCAGCTATGTGCCATTGCCTCGCCATTCCATGCAGTCGTCGCCAGACCCAAAACCCCAAAATAGAGACACATACAAACCAGTGTCATCAGAGGGTCTACAAATGGCGGGGCAACCGAAACAACGAACCAAGCACCCCAAGCCGACTGAAGCCAAGTCCCATAAAAATAAGGCATTCGGCATCTCCTCCGTTCCTTTTACAAGGCTTTCGAAACAACTTCAAGAACTTCATCATCTTCTATAGCGGCCGTAGGATTGCCTGCTTACGAGCGAGTGCAATTAGGACGTGCATGAAAAACTAGCAGTAGCGCAAAAAACAAAGAAAAAAAGGGGTGGTGCAAACCCTCACACTGCAAACAGACCACCCACCTCGTTCAGATGGCTGTTCTCACAGTACAAAAAAACCATCTTACCAACGAAAGCCCTACAAACAATACACCCAGCATAGGACACCAGTCTACCAGCAAACTTGCCCGCAACCTCCACAACCATGGGTATTGAAAATAATTCAACAGGGCTACCGCTTACAGTTAAACTCTCCCCTGAGCTTGCCTCGATTATCCCCGCCGCCGAGGTACATGACCAAATCCCTCTTGAAGAAAGAAGTAGAGAGCCTAGTAGCAAAAGGAGCCATTCAAGCATCCCATTCCTAGCTAGTAGTTCTCTTGATCCATTTTCAACTTTTGTCCTAAGAGACTTTAACTTACATGTTGATGCATGAATTAAATCAGTAGTATGAATGATATTTCTTGAATCTATGGAATCCCTGGGATGGGACCAAGAAATAAATGAAGTAACAAGGCCAGACATAAATTGGACTTAATATTCATACACACAAATTTTGATAATTTAACCACTGTCCCATGGTCTGACCATAAATTAATAATCATCGCTGTGGGATTACATACTTCAGGTACAAACAAAGGTTACCATAAACAGCATGTATCATACTGAAAGACAAACAAAACTGACAACCTTAAATCTAAAATCCCAGATTGTTTTGAAGAGTTAATCTATGATAACACCCCTACAGCCATAGAAAAATGGGATGAAATCATCTTAAAAATTGTTAATGAAATTAGCCCAATCCAAAATAAAACTATAGATCACAAAAGAAAAAAATACCCCTTGGTATAGTGATGACATTAGAAAATGTAAGCATGTTCTATGCAGTCTAGAGCATAAATGGAGAAAAATTACTACACCTAGAATTTGGGGATATTTAGAGCACATCTAGGAAAATATCGAGCTTCTTATTAACCAAGCCAAAAAAGAAAGTATTACTCTAGTAAAATCAATGTAATTAAATTTAATCCAAAGCTTTTGTATTCCACAGTAAAACATCTTACAAAACCTTTCACCCAAAATCTGAATAACAATGGCCTATTGCCATCAAAATGCAATAATTTTGCTGATTTCTTTAACAAAATTGAAAAATTAACAAAAATGCTTCCCCCTGTACAAAAGACACAACTTGTATACCAGACCATATCCAACATAACTTGACATAATTTAGCACTTACTTCAGAACTCGAGGTCCAGCAAATCATTGCAAAAATGAATCCAGCTAGTTGCCCTCTAGATCCCATTCCAACTACTGCTTGGAAAGATGCATGCATCAAGATCTCGCCCACGATAACTAAATTAGTCAACCTGTCGTTCAATATCATCTTCTCTAAAAAGAGCTTCCATCAGACCTATACTAAAGAAGCAAGACATTGACCAAACACATTAGGCAGTTACAGACCAATTTTGTCACTACCTTTTCTAGCCAAAATTATGGCAAAAGTAGTATTGCAACAACTAACGGATTATTTGGAAGAAAATGGTATGCTCTTTCAGAATCAATTTGGTTTTAGAAAGCACTATAGTACAGAAACATTATTACTTTCTCACAGGACAAGCAGGATGGTTGTCCTCACAAATGGGTGACATCGAGGATGGAGCCCACCACGGAAAACTTCTGTCAAAGTTTAAACAGAACTTTGACTGGCCCCTACTGGGCATGCCCAGCAAGGCACTGACCCTGCAGCCAGCAGGGGTCTCCCTTCAGTCTTCTTTTTTCCGCGCAGCAGTTGCCACGCGGTGAAAGGAGCTCTCTAACCACGTTCCTGACAGGAATTTGGAAGTTAATTTCCTAAGAAAATTTGCCCCTCAGGGGTCTCCCTTCGACAAATTTTTAGTCATCTTATGGAACCCGGTAAGTTTTTTGCCTTTTTCCATCGACTACCGTCGATTTTGGCCCTTGAGGCCTGTTGGCACTTACCGATCCCCAGCCTAAATTTTGGCTTCAGGCCATGGCAACGGGGTTCCGCCGTTGTCCGGATTGTACCCGGACTATGTCCATCACAGACCCCCACAGGGTTTGTGTAATGTGTTTGGGTAGTGAGCATGATGTCCTGACTTGCACCAAATGTGCCTTAATGACACCCAAGGGTCGCAAAGCCAGGATGGAGAAGATGGGGCTCCTCTTCCATGCACCCACCCCAACGCCATCGATAGCATCGACGTCATCGGAACCGGCACCGTCGAAGTTGTACCATCATCGTCAACCCTCCGGTGACCGTCCGCCATCGATCGCTTCTCGGCCGTCGACTCCCGTCCCTTCCCCGGATGGGCGAGGGGATCGGAAGGAAAAGCACCGCCATCGACGGCACAAGTCTCGGCCTGTCGAGGATCCACAGCCATCGACCTCTGCTCAAGCCGAGCCACCGACAAAGAAGCCGCGAACAGACCGGACACCCTCCACGTCTCGTTCGCCGGCATCGAGGAAACCCTCACCCTCCCGGGGTGTGGGGGCCGTGATCCCACCGGTTACGGTGGTCCCTCCGGCCCTGCCTCAGCCTCCCTCTCCCGTCGAGCCGGGTATGGTTACCCCTGGTCTCCGGGCAGAACTGGACCGGCTGGTCCAGGAGGCCATCGAGAAAGCGATGAAGAAATTGCAACCTCCATCGGCACCGTCTCCGGCACCGGTTCCAGTGCCGCCCCCCGACACCGGCACCGGCTTCGCCACCGAGGAGGGAACCGACCACCGAGCCGTTGATACAAGCGCTAGCACCGCTACTGAGCCGCATGGAGGCGCTCATGACGGCCCTTCCATCGGTGATTCCAGTACCATCGACAACACCACCGTCTCCGACTGGATTTTCATCGGCAGGAGAAACACCGTTCCGGATTCCCCCTTCTGGGGTGGTTCCATCGGTGCCTTCTGGTATATCTCCACCGATATATCCTTCGGTTCCATCCATTCCACACCAGGCACCGATTCCATCGGCAGCACCGAAGCCATCGATGCCATTTCTGGTTCCACCTACGGCACCGATTCCACCTCGGTTTCCATCGATGCCTTCAGAGCCTCAGCCAGGTCCATCAGGGCTACAAGCCCCACTTGATCCCTACGATACCTGGGGTGATGATGATGATACATCTTCTGACACAGATTTGCCTTCGCCACCATCTCCTACAGAGAGTAGAAAAAGATCTCCTCCTGAGGATCTATCTTTCATTAATTTTGTGAAAGAGATGTCAGAAGTTGTACCTTTTCAACTACAATCTGAAGCTGATGACAGACACCAGATGATGGAACTCCTTCAATTTCTGGATGCTCCAAAAATCATCGCTTCCATCCCTATACACCAGGTGTTTTTGGATCTGCTCAAGAAAAACTGGGAATCTCCTTCATCAGTGTCCCCAGTTAACAAAAAAGCTGACTCCACCTACCTTGTCCAGTCAGCACCAGGTTTCCAAAAACCTCAACTGGATCATCGCTCTGTTGTGGTTGAGTCCGCGCAGAAGAAGGCCAAGCGTCTTAAGCCACACTCTTCTACCCCACCTACCAGGGACAACAAGTTCCTAGATAGTGTTGGACGGAAAGTCTATCATGGAGCTATGTTGATTTCACGCATAGCTTCATATCAACTTTACATGACTCAGTACAACAGAGCCATCCTTAAGCAGATGCAAGACTATGCTGACACGTTGCCAGACCAATACCAACCGCAGCTTCAAGCCCTTCTTCACAAGGGATTTGAGGCAGGGAAGCACGAGATTAGGACTGCCTACGACATATTCGATGCTTCCACAAAAGTTTCAGCCACAGCCATCTCAGCCAGACGTTGGGCTTGGTTAAAATCATCCAACCTTCGCCCAGAGGTTCAGGATCGTCTTGCTGATTTACCCTGCTTAGGCGATAATTTGTTTGGAGAGCAAATTCAGCAGATTGTGGCGGAGTTAAGACCACCATGAGACGTTGAAACAACTCTCATCTGTCCCACCTGAGCTGACCTCCAAGCAACCGCAAAAGAAAGACTCTAAGAAGTCATTCTTTCGACCACGCCGTTATTACCCTCCATCGGCCAGGCCTCGTCCAGCTCGATCCTCTACTAGGCCTCAGCCGCGTCAGCCTAGGAAACAAAGGCCTACTGTAGCCCCTCCTCCTGGGCCTGCGGCTGGCCTTTGACTCCCCTGTAGGGAACACATGCCAAACCCCTCTTCCGGACATCCCTGTAGGAGGTCGACTGTACCATTTTCTACAACCTTGGTTGCAGATCACCTCAGATCAGTGGGTGCTAACAATTATCGCACAGGGTTACCACCTCAACTTCATAACTCTTCCGGCAGACTCCCCGCCTCTTCAAGCGTGGAGTCTATCCACCCATTTGGCTCAATTACAACAGGAAGTATCCCTTCTTCTGCAATCAAATGCTATAGAACCCGTTCCTCCCTCTCAACGAGGCACGGGATTCTATTCCAGATACTTCCTAATACCAAAGAAATCAGGGGGACTACGTCCCATTTTGGACCTTCGAGCCCTTAACAAATACCTTCAAAAAGAGAAGTTCAAAATGGTAACCCTAGGCGCGCTGCTCCCTCTGCTACAAAGAGGGGATTGGCTGTGCTCTCTCGACCTCCAGGACGCTTATACCCACATTGCGATCACACAATCCTATCGCAAATATCTGCGGTTTCTAGTAGGCCACGACCATTATCAATACCGTGTCCTCCCTTTCGGTCTAGCTTCTGCCCCACGAGTCTTTACCAAATGTCTCGTAGTGGTAGCAGCATTCCTAAGGAAGGAAGGTGTCCACGTCTACCCATACCTGGACGATTGGCTAATCAGGGCCTCCACCCAACAGATAGCTCAATCCTCCCTAAAATTGACAATTCAAACACTCCTTTCCTTAGGGTTTCTCGTCAATTACGAGAAATCTTGCTTAGTCCCGTCTCAAACCTTATCCTTCATTGGGGCAGACTTGGACACCTTACAGGCAAAGGCTTACCTTCCTCTTCAGAGGGTCCACACCCTAATGTCCCTGGCTCGCCAGCTCCAGTCTCAGAACACTGCCACGGCTCGCCAGTTCCTCATTCTCCTAGGGCACATGGCATCCTCGGTTCAAGTCACTCCCATGACCCGACTAGCCATGAGAGTAACACAATGGACTCTACGACACCAATGGATTCAAGCTTTTCAGCCTCTGTCCTCCATAGTCACAGTCACACAAGCGCTGCGCCTATCCTTAACCTGGTGGACGACTCAGGTCAACCTCCTTCAGGGCTTACCCTTTCTTCCACCGGATCCGCAAGTAATCCTAACCACCGACGCTTCTCACATCGGTTGGGGAGCCCATGTGGACGACTTTCAAACCCAAGGGTTATGGTCCAAAGAGGAAGCCGAACACCAGATCAATTTCCTGGAACTTCGAGCAATCCGCTATGCGCTCCGCACTTTCAAAGATCATCTCTTTCATCAGATAATCTTAATCCAGACGGACAACCAAGTGGCCATGTGGTACATAAACAAGCAGGGAGGCACAGGCTCCTTCCTTCTGTGTCAGGAAGCTGCGCAGATCTGGGCGGAAGCCCTCTCCCACTCCATGTACCTCAGGGCCACTTACCTGCCGGGAGTAGACAATGTATTGGCAGAACAGCTGAGCCGTGTCTTCCAACCACACGAGTGGTCACTCGATCCTCTGGTAGCGACCTCTCTGTTTCACAAGTGGGGTTCTCCCCGCATAGACCTCTTTGCGTCCCCTCAGAACCACAAAGTGGACGATTACTGCTCTCTCATTCGGAGCCAGCACTCTCGGCCGAGGGATGCATTCTCCCTCAAGTGGACAACCGGTCTGCTCTATGCATTCCCTCCACTCCCTCTTGTGTCAAAGACTCTCGTGAAGCTACGCCAGGACGGAGGAACCATGATCCTGATAGCACCTTACTGGCCACACCAAGTATGGTTTCCAATACTCCAGGATCTCTCCATCCGCAGGCACATTCCTCTGGGAAAGGACCCGCATCTGCTCACTCAAAACGACGGATGCCTCCTCCATCCCAACCTCCAAGTCTTGTCCCTGACGGCATGGATGTTGAAAGGTTAGTCCTTCAGCCTTTCAGTTTCCGTTTCTCGGGTCCTGATAGCTTCACGAAAGCCTTCCACAAGAAAGTCTTACTCATACAAATGGAAAAGGTACACATCATGGTGCACTTCTCAGTCCCTTGATCCCCTTTCCTGTCCAATCTCCAAATTCTTGGACTATTTATGGCATCTCTCTGAATCAGGTCTTAAAACCTCTTCTATCAGAATGCATGTCAGTGCGGTAGCCGCCTTCCATAACGGTATTGGGGGTAATCCTATTTCAGTACAACCCCTAGTATCACGCTTTCTTAAGGGCTTGCTCCATCTAAAGCCGCCCTTGCGTCCTCCGGCCCCATCCTGGGACCTTAACCTGGTTCTTGGTCGTCTTATGAAACCTCCTTTCGAACCTCTGCACTCCTGTGACTTTAAATATCTCACTTGGAAAGTGTTATTCCTTTTGGCTATTACTTCAGCTCGCAGGGTTAGTGAATTACAGGCCCTAGTTACCTATCCGCCTTACACTAAGCTCCTGCAGGACCGCGCGGTACTCCGCACTCACCCTAAATTTTTACCTAAGGTAGTTTCTGAGTTTCATATCAATCAATCCATCATACTACCTATCTTTTTTCCCAGGCCCCACTCCAACTCTGGAGAGCAGACCCTGCATACCCTAGACTGTAAACGAGCTCTAGCTTTTTACCTAGACCGTACAGTTTCCCATAGGAAGAGCACTCAATTATTCGTCTCTTTCCATCCTAATAAGTTGGGACAACCTGTGGGTAAGCAGGCTCTTTCTTCCTGGTTGGCGGACTGCATTTCTTTTTGCTATGAGCAAGCTGGCATTCCTTTTCAAGACCGTGTTAAAGCACACTCTGTGAGGGCCATGGCGACGTCAGTGGCACACCTTCGATCGGTGCCGCTTCCTGACATCTGCAAAGCTGCAACCTGGAGTTCTCTCCATACCTTTGCAGCCCATTATTGTTTGGACAAGGCTGGAAGACAGGACTCCATCTTCGGCCAGTCTGTCTTGCGTAACCTTTTTCCAACCTGATGTACCAACACCCTTCCACCTACCCGGTTGGGTGCGGATGCCCTTTCCCAAATTTCTCCTCACTTATTGTGCCTGCTGCACACCGTTGGGTACATTTGGTGCAAGTCGGGACATCCTCAGCTCGGTACTCACCCATTTGTGAGGACAACCATCCTGCTTGTCCTGTGAGAAAGCAAATGTTGCTTACCTGATGTAACAGGTGTTCTCACAGGACAGCAGGATGTTAGTCCTCACGAAACCCGCCCGCCTCCCCGCGGTGTTGGGTTCGTTTTATTCTTACTTTCTAGGCACTGCCTGTAGCTTTGAAAATCAGACTGAAGGGAGACCCCTGCTGGCTGCAGGGTCAGTGCCTTGCTGGGCATGCCCAGTAGGGGCCAGTCAAAGTTCTGTTTAAACTTTGACAGAAGTTTTCCGTGGTGGGCTCCATCCTCGATGTCACCCATTTGTGAGGACTAACATCCTGCTGTCCTGTGAGAACACCTGTTACATCAGGTAAGCAACATTTGCTATCTGATTTCAATATTATCTGGCAAGGTTTTGAAGGCAGACAGTTTGATCTTTCAGCAGCTTTTGATAGTCAGTCACATCTTATTAACATGATTGAGAGTGGACAGGCACTCGAGTAGATAAAGTCATTTCTAGAGAATAGATCATTCCAAGTTAAAATTTTTAATGGCGGTTCTTCTTGGTGTCCCATAAGGGTCTGCACTTTCACCAATCCTTTTCAATATATGCTTCATACCCCCTTTGCAAATTCTTAGCTCGGTCTCAATTTTCGCATTTATGTTGACAGTGTGCAACTTTTTATCTCAGTTGCTCATTCTTTTCACATACCTTTAAACTTCTTTAATCATCTAAATTACAGCGATTCAAAAATGGCTGTTTCATAATAGACTCATATTAAACATTGATTCATCTTTTAAGAAAACGGACCATTGAAAAAATTCCCCTGTTAAAAATTGGCTCCTATAATACTTTCACCTCAGATTCCGTACAGGATCTTGGGGTAATTCTAGACAAACTTTCAATGATAGGACACATTTGCACAATTATTAAATCTGGATATTACAATCTTCCCAAGCTGAGGCAGCTAAAACCACAACTTGAACAAAATTACTTTTGGTTAATACCACAAACAGTAATGAGCCAGATCTTAAAATCTACGCGCGGGCGTAGATTTGTTCGCGCAACCAGGCGTGAACAAATCTACGCCCGATTTTATAACGTGCACGCTGCCACACACGTTATAAAATCCGGGCTCGACGCGCACAAGGGGGTGCACATGTGCACCTTGCATGCGCCAAGCCCAAGGGGAGCCCAGATGGCTTTCCCCGTTCCCTCCAAGGCCGCTCCAAAATCAGAGCGGCCTTGGAGGGAACTTTTTTTCCGCGGCCCCCCCCCCCCCCCCACCTTGCCCTCCCTTCCCCTATCTAACCCATCCCCCATCCCTAACTAAATCCCCCTCCTACCTTTACTCCAAAAGTTACGCCTGCCCAAGGCAGACATAACTTGCGGGCTGCCGGCGCACCATGCCCCGGCACAGGCCGCTGTGCTGGAGCACTCGACCCTACCCCCGGACCGCCACCATGCCCCTGGACTGCCTCTTTTTGCAAGCCCCGGACATACGCGCGTCCCAGGGCTTGTGCGCGCCACCTAGCCTATGCAAAATAGACTCGGCGCGCGCAAGGGCAGATTTTCTCGGGTTATGCGCATAGCCTTTGAAAATCTGCCCCTATATTTTCAAAAATCAATTTTATTTATTTTATTTATTTATTTTATTTATAACTTTTTATATACCGGCATTCGTAAAAAAAAAAACCATCATGTCGGTTTACAGACAACTGAGAAAGGAAATTACAATGATAGGTGGAGAAAGGATAGGTAGTTAGAAGGTGAGATACCTTTGCTGTAGAGCCAACGGGCGTCACAGTTAATAAACGGGGTTACATATAGATAACCAAATTAGGTAAAATTAGATAAAATTAGCCAAGATTAATTATATACAAGAGGAGGCAGTATGGGTGATAGGGCGGGGGTGAAGCGCACGGGGGAGGCGGGGTGGGGGTGGAACTGAACAAGGGAGCAGGGGGTGGCGATGGGAAGGGGAGATGGTAAATGTATATAGGAAGCTGCAAGATGGATGGGGGGGGGTGGTGAAGGTAAGGAGGGGGCAAGTTCCTATTTTTGGGTCTTCCAGCAAATACTCTGACATCCCTTCAAATGCTCCAAAACTCAGCTGCGCGGTTACTTTCAGGCGTAAAAAATTAAATCACATCACACTGATCCTGTCTTCCTTGCATTGGCTCCCAGTACAATATCATATACAATTCAAGGTACTTGCAATAATTCATAAAATCATTAATAATGAAGACAGTGTATGGCTGGGAACTATATTACGCTTCTACATTCCCCAGAAAACGTTAAGATCTGCAAATAAAAGACTGCTTGATGTATCTACTGCACCCATCTTATAGAACTTTGAGAGAGCAATTTCAAAACTGAGTCAAAGCTGTGGATCACCATGCCCGAATACTTAAGAACACTGACTGATTTTAAGCTTTTCAAGAAGACCTTCAAAACTTGACTTTTTATAACACTTTTGGTAAATAATTAAAGAAATTAGATATAATGAGATTGTACTATATGTAATGTAGAATACATGTAAATACATTGTGTGATTTTATCTTGTGAATTGCCCTGATCTTTCTCCAGAAAATGCCCAGAAAACAACAAGGTAGGCAATCTAAAAAAGCCATGAGGAAAAACAAAAGGAATAGATGCCCAAAAAGTCTTTTCCAAAATCTTTAATGGGTGGAGACGTTTGCCCGACTCAGGCCAAGTTTCACCACCTTCTAGTGGCTGCCTCAGGGGCTCAAAGTGAACTCTCAAATTTGAAAACAATTTGAATTGAATCACATATGAAGTGTGTATTCAAAAGCCATCTGCAGTGCAAACATATCTTAAATGAAGCGAATTACACTTAAATCTGACGGTTCCATTCACCCAATGGCGCTGCATACGTGTAGACTGCGAGTCAGCATCTGTAGTCTCCACCCATTAAAGATTTTGGAAAAGACTTTTTAGGCATCTTTCTCCAGAAAGGACAGAATACAAATCTTTGTATATGAATAAATAAACTTTATGTGGAATAAAATAGGATCGCAGCATAACACATAGTGCAAAGCAACATTATAGTACAAAACAGCTTGCAACTTGCTAATAAGATTAGAATCCAAAACCAACATACAGGGTAGACTCGGCACAGATCCATCAGCAATATGATCAAAGCATTATTATCCTCACATATGTTGAATTCACCTATCAAAGCTGTTGCACTATGAGCATGCTAGATTGGGCCCCACCTTTGTATTTGTAATCCCCTACCATCGAAGTTGGGGATCCGTCGATATTGTGTTGTCGATACCTACCTACTGTAGAAGCGGAGGGTGTTGCTATGGTGGCAGGCGCTCAAAATTGTCTGTTATATAGCGTATATGCTGGGCCATTTCTACATACTGCAATCTCTTCTCATGAACAACAAACTGTGCTGGGTACTCCTTATGCCACATCCCCCGGGTAACGAAACCTCATTTACCTGGGGGCCCCCCACCTTAAATTAAATGCTGCAGCCCATTCGGGTTGATGGCAATTCAATAACATCATGAAGCCTGTTGTTGAATATTTCTAGGCCCCCATTGGACAAATATGTTTTATCTGGGTGGAAAGTCCCAGGCAGCTCTCATCAATTAAGTCATGCAGTAGGCTGATACCATTTAAGATAGGCATAAACCTGCTTACCCACTACTTCAATGTTTTCCTTGTTTTTTTCCAATGCTTAATGAGTCCTCTTGCCTTTCCATATTCTCCTGGGAAAGATGCAAAACCAAATGATGCAAGCCTTCCAGAATAAACCCGCTATTATGATGCAGTTCTTCTGTATTGCTTGAACCAATTCAACACTGTGCCTGCAAGTGATATAATGTCCTCTCAGGTGGAAATTATTGCCCATGGGGAAGGTTGCTCCTTGTGCAAACGCCAGATAATTTGCATCAATAGGCCCCCGCTTCATTCCCTGGTGTCTCAACCAGATTACTGCAATCGGAAATGCTGTCATTCCTACATCTTCCCCTAGTGGTCTCACTAGCGCCTGTTTATGCGCCTAATGCACATAAGAATGCTCTATGATCCAGACATTGGTTGATCTGTACTTGGAATAAGCATAAAATATTAATTTTGATGCTAGTGATAGTAGGATTCAGGCCTCACAGAGCTGGTAATGCTGTGAATGCCAGCTGCTCACAGCCATTATCGCATATCTTGTTAGATCCAAGGCTGAAGCGGAGGTAGCTGCCCCAGTCCTGAATGAGTGCGTGGAATAGCCCTTGCTATCTACGCCCTTGCTATCAGCCCTTGGGCTCATTCGCAGCACACGTATAAACTGGAAACAGGACAGCAGTAGTGTATTTGCATGTATAAGCAGGGGGCCTGGCACATCAAGCCTAAGAGATAAGTAGCACTCCAGGTTCATCACCAGGCAGGTGACGTGCCCTTTCGACCTATTTAAAATAATGCTTTCCCCCTTTTGTTGCTTGCTCATTTTTTAACTTGTGCAGATTAATGGTAATTTGATCGTGAGCCAGCACAATATCATCACACAATAAACCTGATTCTGGGAAACTTGCAGGTCACCTTCATCTAGCGATCGTATCCTGCACCCCTGCCATCCACATAAGCATGGCCCGCCGAGTGGCCACAAGTCACAATCGCTCTCCATGTGCATAGCCACACATGCAAAAATTGTAAAGGTCCCAAAGCTACTGCAAATCCCTTGCTGGAATATCTGCCTTATCGTTGTACTGCCGCCAGGCTGTGCTGCTCCCTTGTCCCTGCTTGCCTAGCGGATGGCTGCTGCTTTTATCTTTATTGCCTATCGCTTGCGTCTTGCACTCAAGTGAACAGGTAAGACGGCAGAGCAGAGCTGGTACAAGAGCTGCACAGAGCTGGAACTGTGCAAGAAAAGGGGGTTCCTGTGCTGAGCCCTGGCCTTTAAAGCCTAAGCCTAGCCCATGAACCTGCCTTTCCTCTTCTCTTATTACCTACCCCACCCCTTCCTATATGTTTGCTTCATCCCCTCCCTGGCTTGCTGCACTCTTTGCCACCCTCCTCCCATGCCTCCCATGCCTTCCTTGCTTATCTTCCCTCCCCCTTCCCCTCCCTGCAGTAACTGCCTATGCTCTTTCCCTGTCCATGTTGTGCCCTGCTCTTTTTAATAGGGAGATGCAGGATCTTTAATTTTAGTTTATAGAAGCCTTTATGACTTTAGTTTGATCTTTATTTGGACTTATGAATCTCTTAAAGTCAGAGCACTAAGCAATTTACAAAATAAAACATTTACAATCTAGGATCAAACAATGTGACGCAAACATAAAATAAGATACCAGGCAGAGCTGCATAACTCATAACACCATATACCATAAGAAGTGATGTTCATGTTCAGTTTTAATTTTATTTTGACTGTAATTTCAATGTTATAACAAAATAAGTAGGTGAAAAATCATTGGAAAAGTAATTTTTCCACTGACTACTTTTTTGGTCTAAGATTGAAATTCCCAGGCAAAATAAAATAAAAACTGAAAATGAAGGACCCTAACAATAAGGAATCACAGTGCAATCTTAAAAACAGTTTTGACAGAACCCTAGGAAAACATAATGATAAAATGCCAAGCATTTATCACATTAATTTTGATTTAAAATACCTACAGGTAAAGCCAAATAACTCATAACATTTAAAATAAAAAGTCAAAGTGCTACCTTATAAACAAAGAGACAACACCTTAATTGAATGTAACATTATAAAAATGTGTTGTCAATTTTAAATAAAAAAAGTAAAATGCCTACAAATAAGCTAGCGTAAACAAAAAAGTTTTTAATGATGTTTTGAATGTCTTAGTGCATTCCATGAGGCGCCAAGTGTTCAGGATGAAAGTTCCACAGGGATGCTGCAGCTACAAAGAATTCCCTCATTTCAATGGGACAGGCTTGTTTGGGCGATGGAACATCCAACAAACATCTTGTAATAGACAACAAAGCACGCATAGGGTTATATATTTTCAGAAGGGCATTAGCCTAAGGGAAAGAATTTCAATAAATGATGAATCATTAAACCAATTTTATACTGCATGTAAAATTGAACTGCCGACCCTGTGTAGACCCTGGTTGAGTATATCCTGGTAGGTGGCTTTCTGGTTCTGACTAAGCCTGGTTGAGTCAAGTTTTTTTGGGGGGGAGGTGTCAGGAGAGAGCCCCCCAGGCACATATCTCCTATCTAGGTTCTGTCGCCTCTTGTCTTCTGGGCTCCCTCTCCCGCCTGCCTTAGTTTTGTTTTCTCTTTCAGCATTGGTGAAGCTTAAAAAAAAAAAAAAAAGAGAAGCAGAAAGGAATTTGCTGGCTGCTATGTCTGAGGCTGTACAGAGCTCAGGCATCTGTGAAGGGGTGTACTGGGGGTCTTCAGCCAATTCAGTAAACTCCGTCCCATGATTAAGTGGTGGTGAGTGACTTCAGCTCTTGGATGGGCACCATTTTTCGTTGCTGATTGCAGTAAGGGCTGGTCTGGGGGAAGAGGCAGTCTTTCTGGTCTAATGGCAGAGAGAGGCCATCAGTGTAGAGGATGTGGGAGCTGGTTCATGTCCTGTGCAAGCAGCTCCTTTTGTCTTGTATACGATGGTAACTGAGGTGGGGGGGGTGTGTTTCCTTTGGGAAAGACGTCAGGGCAGTGTGAACTTGCACCCTCTCTACTTTTGGCAGCATGCTGACTGGAATGGCCGCCAGTTTTCATTCTGCAGGTGACCCAGCTTTTCTCTTCAGTGTTCCCAATTTTTTCCGGCCTGAAACCCAAAGCCTCCTGTGTTGGCTCTGGAATAGGAGAGAATTTTGGGAGCATCATCAAGAGTGTCTCTCCTTTTCCTTATCCCAAAGGCATGTCTCTCCTGAATTTGTGTTGGAGATGCACTAGGCCTTCTGTGCCATGCAGAAGCTTGGTGGAGGAGAGGGCCTCAGGGAGTTTTTGAGCCTTTCCCCCCTCAATTCTGAAATTTGAAGGCTGGGAAGCTTTCCTTAGAGTGTGAGGATTCCTCTTTCATTAAGTTGTTTAGAAAAGAGGAACTCACTTCTCTGATTTCTCAGATTATTTCTGCTCTCCAGCTGTAACCTTCTAGAGTTGAGGAGACTCCTAAGGGTAGCAACCATGCTTGAGAGAGTTAGGAAGCCATCTAAGGTTTTTCCTCGTCATAAGCGATGAAGCGCATGATCTTGTCAGAATGGAGTTCCCCTGAAGGGGATCTCAAAGCATAAGACTTTGGACAAGCAAAGGATAGATAATGTATGTTTCTAGTTTCCTGAGTTTATTCCCTGGTTTTAACCATGATCTGCAGGATGACTAGCCCAGTTGAGGGGGGAACAGTCCTTAAAGATCCTCAGGATAGAAAGATTGAATTCCTCTTAAACTCTTGGCCATCTAGTCCTCCATTTGTGAGGGTTATGTAGCTTTTGCAGCAGTTCCCAGTGCAGCAGTTCCCATTGAGTTCAGAGATGTTCCGATTAGAGTCTGGGGCCGCTTTTTTGGCAGATATAATGTATGATCTTATTAGGCTGCCTCCTGTGTCAGTTGTGTTGGTTTACTTGGTGTGGAGGCTTTTATGGCTGTATAATTGGACATAGATAGGGGCAGCAGAATGCCTTTTTGCTTGGAGGGAACCCAACCAAGCTCTACTTTTGGCCCTGCCCTTGAGCTCCCACTGCCAATTTCTTACTTTATGTTAACAGTTAATGTGATTTTTTTTTACATACATTCTTTGTATAAATCATAGAGTATAATTATTCATTTCCAGGTCATCCAATAAAATGCTTGTTGCTAGAAAACCAGATATAGTAGTAAAGGAAAAAACTATAAAATCAGCTTTACTAGTAGATGTCAATACTAAGACGCTGTTCTATACTATGTATGGGGAGTGAGAAGATCAAATCCCAAGAGACCAAGAAAATGTGGCCTAAAGATACAGAAAAGGTTCTAATTATTTGGGCACTATTCACCTAATTAAAAAGAACTTCCAAGATCATCTTAATACGTTGCCAGTATATATTAAACCAAACAATCGTCAGAAAGAAACTGTTTGGCACAATGAAAATATTAAGAGCACTAGCAGTAAATTTGATAGTTTACGAGGATACCCATCTTTAGCTTTAGAGTGGGGTTCATTCTTGTCATTGTATGTGCAAGACAAACCCATTATAAATCTTGTACCTCCAGTTCTGTAAATGTATACTCTATCCACAGGAACCCCACAATCTCTCACATACTCCTCTAAGAATGGGGAAAGAGCAGGATATTTCCCCTACACCTCACCACACAAAAACATTCAGATGTCATCTAAGTAACAGTAACACAAACTCCCTCCACTCTAGGCACATTGTGAAATAATTGAAAATCCTGCACCACCACCCTCCCCCCCCCCCCCAAAAACCCCCCCCCCAAAAAAAACCACTTGGCACATTTATAGCAAATTTATTTATTTATTTATAGGGTTTTTTTTATACCGACATTTGTTTAGTAACATCACATTGGTTTACAGATAACTTGAAATTAGCAACAGTGCTTTACAATTGATAAACAGAAAAGTATAGTTAGCAAAACAGGTTGATGAACCAACGTGATTAAACATAAAAGGTGGATAACTGTGTAATTAGAGAGTATAAAACAGTGTAGAAAGGTATGAACAAGCGAGATACAAGTATAATCTACAACATTGCATAACGTACAAAATCATGAAGGAAGATATCAAGTTGTGGAGGGTTAGAGTATAAGAGAGGAAGCAAGCGCGCAGGGTTGTAGAAATGTAAAAAGGAGATCAGGGCAGAGATGTGCCCTACTTGCAGTAACACTAACTTTCTGGACTCCATAGGCAAGGTTGTTGTTTTTGAAAAGGCAGTACTGCAAATATTACCTGGGCCCTAGAACACCAATATATTTCCTATTGGGAAATCACAATGAACAAGACTGCTTGGTTACCTCCTGTGTGTCTATACTGGTCTAGCAGGATGACAAGGAAGGAGAAATTTAGTCTTACCTGTTTATTTTCTTTCCTTGAATCCTGCTAGACCAGTCCAGAACCTTTTGAGTAGAGTGTAATATAAAAATGTGCTTTTGAGTATTTCTTGACTAATTTTTACTTGTTCTTTGTTTAAATGAAAATTAAATTAGAAAACAGAATTATCAGTTTTCATAGCTTTTCTCTCTTGCACTTAGGTATCTTTAGAAAATTGTGTGGAGATTGGACGAATTGCCAATACCTACAATCTCACAGAAGTGGATAAATATGTTAATAATTTCATCCTAAAGAATTTTCCTCCTTTATTAAGTACTGGTGAGTTTGTGAAGCTCCCGTTTGATCGTCTTGCCTTTGTGCTTTCAAGTAATAGCCTTAAGCACTGCACTGAACTTGAACTCTTCAAGGCTGCCTGTCGCTGGCTACGATATGAAGAACCCCGAATGGAATTTGCTGCAAAATTAATGAAGAACATCAGATTTCCACTCATGACACCACAGGATCTTATTAACCACGTACAAACAGTGGATTTCATGAGAACTGATAACACATGTGTGAATTTGCTTTTGGAAGCCAGCAACTACCAAATGATGCCATTCATGCAACCTGTTATGCAGTCAGAGAGAACTGCTATTCGGTCTGACAGCACTCACCTAGTAACACTGGGTGGCGTTTTAAGGCAGCAACTAGTTGTCAGCAAAGAACTACGAATGTATGACGAAAAGGCACATGAATGGAAATCTTTAGCTCCCATGGATGCACCAAGATACCAGCACGGGATTGCCGTAATTGGAAATTTTCTTTATGTAGTTGGTGGACAGAGTAATTATGACACAAAAGGAAAAACAGCAGTTGACACTGTCTTCAGGTTTGATCCTCGTTATAATAAATGGATGCAAGTAGCATCTTTGAATGAAAAGCGGACATTCTTCCACCTAAGTGCCCTCAAAGGTCATTTATATGCAGTTGGTGGTCGAAATGCAGCTGGTGAATTGGGTAAGTGTTTACATGCTTGAAAATTTCCATTTTATATTGTACAATTTGACATCCTTTAGGGAAATTTTTCATATTCTCAAAGGTTGATGAGAAGTATTGGAATAGACAAAATCATAATTGTTCTGAATCTTTAGAAAGAACAAAAATTGATGTAGGTGCAAGCTGTTTTGATTTATGGTTAAATATATATCTAGGTGAGAGCATTAGAAAAGATAAACAGCTCATAAAATCTAATTCTAATGTGATTAACAAATCAAGATATAAACAGTACCAAATTTTAGTACTGAAATGGTACCAACCACTAACTGGATATCACAGGTTACCTTATAGACTATTTCCAGCATCATTTCTAATGATTTACCTTTTTCTATGCATGTAAAAATAACCAAAGAATAGGAAAAAGAATACTTATGTTAATGTCTTTTTTTTTTCTTATACATGTCAAAATCACTAAAAAATAAAAAAATAAAAAAAAAATAGAAAACAGAATACTTTGCTCTGTAATGGTTTGCAAAGCAGCATTAACTGAAGAATTGGCAAGCTGTCAAACACTGCTGCAGTTCTAGCATTGGTGGGGAGACTGTCGCACCCTGCTGTGGCTATAACTCTAAAGAATGGGGAAGCTTGTCAACACTGCAGCATTTTTAAGGTTGGCAGGAAACGTGTTATACTGTGCCATAGCTGTGATCCAACACTGTCTAGTGTTTCGGCATCTACTGGCTGTATCAGGGGCCTTTCAAGCACTACAAAAAGAGGAAAATAATGAATGTCACCATCTCATGGAAACATCTTCTGATTCAAAAAACAAATCTTTATGGTGAAACATCAGATTGAGTCATTTAATATAGCTATATCTTACCACTTCCATTTAAAATGTCTCACTGTGCATCTGCAAGGACCAATCAGAGAATTTATGCATGAATCCTCAAAACCAATCAGAAAGTCAAGTCTACAGCAATCCCAGACCACGATAAAAAAATAAATAAAGAATAAACATGAAAAAGGAAAATTACCCAAAATCCTAATAACCCACAAGGGTTATTTCTTGTTTAACCCACAAGGGGCCACTAACCCCAAACTGTGAATCCATCACTTTTCACATCTTAAAAGATTTAAATTGTGGTCTCTACCATGAATGTTCTCCTTGGGGGGTTATCCAATACTACAATTCTCAAACTTTCTAGAGTATGTCTTTTATCCAACCAGTGAGACACACTACAAGTGCCTCAATGTACTCAAAATGAATACAGCTCAATGTTCTTTATGTGGATACATAACCTCGACTTTGTCTTCCCAATGTATAGCAGCAGGCATGGACACCAAATCATTTAGATCAATGGTCCCCAACCCTGTCCTGGGGGCCCACCAGCCAGTCGGGTTTTCAGGATATCCACAATGAATATGCATGAGAGAAAATTTACATGTTATGGCGGCAGTGCCTGTTATGGAGGCAGTGCATGCAAACTTTCTCTCATGCATATTCATTGTGGATATCCTGAAAACCCGACTGGCTGGTGGGCCCCCAGGACAGGGTTGGGGACCACTGATTTAGATTACTCCAGTTGTATCACATGATGTTAGGCTGTTAATTCAATTGGTCGACGATCTACAAATAGCAATATACTTCTATTGAATGAAAAAGTACACATTGAGTTTGACCGCATGGAAAATTACCTTTGGACAACTTGGAGGTTCCTGTTGTAGTCCGAAGAGGGATATAGATAGATCGAACAAGGTGGTCTGAGATTATGCCCTCTCATTAGAACAAACAAAAGAGGTTCATGCAGTATGTGATGTAGACTTAAGTATATGCCAATGTTGTCTCATATTGTGCTTTACTAATAAGTGTTAGGCAATTAAGGTAAAACACAGGACATCTGGTGATTGATTTAGCAACTGGTTGTAGAAGCAAATCCTGATTTGCCCAGTGTGCCCTTTTATATGTACAGTTGATGATATGCCTGAAATAACCTCTTTGTCCAAGCCTTTTTCATATCCACTGCTCAGGCCTTAAATTCCAGTGTAGTTGAAAACAGCCTGCGTAAATGTGAAAAGTGTCCCATAGGTATATGTCATGAAGTTTATTTGGATGAGAGCTCCCATATGGCAACCATGTGTTTCGGTCTATAGGTTTATTATATATAGAAAACTGAAATCTGTCTACTGTCTTATAAATCATAATATCCAAAAATAAAACCTTAATGTATTGGATGTAAAGATAAATTGAAGCTTTGTATCATACTTATTTAACTAATCACAAAAATATGATAGAGTAATAGAATCACCAGACCATTGTCCCAATCCAATAGTAGGTTTTGTTTGTTTTTTTTGTTTGTTTTTTTTTTTAGTGTCATCTTTAGGTTTTTTTGGGGTGGGTTTTTTTTTTGTAGTAGCTTGTTTTTTTATGGTTAAATATGATATATGTAATATATTTTGCTTATTATATTCTGACCTGAAAAAGAGAATTTTTGCTACTGAAATCTAGTAAAAAAAATGTATTGTTAGTTCAATAAAAAGATATCACCTTATCTTTTGTTTCTATTTGTTAACCTTTATTTCCATGATACAAGATGATTTACATAGGTTTGCCTATAAGTAAATTAACCTTTACTTTCTTTGCTTCTGACTGCTTTTTCTGTTTAAACGTGCCATGACTGGTAATGTACAGTTTAAGCCAAAGTAATTAGATGAATTCATTTAAGAAATGATTTGTAGTGGAACTGTTAAGTATCTGAAGAAAACTGGTGAAGTTGTATGAGTTATGTTGGCTAACAGCAATTTTTGAGCAAGCCTATACTGTTATAAACAAGACTATAGATGTGGGCAAGCTAATAAATGATCTATCAAGGAATACAAAGTCTTTCATAGACTTTTTACAAACTGTGGATTTGTTCCAGTGTTATATTCAGTGCATATAAGTAGCAGTTAAGCTTGGATTCTAACAATGTGTATAAAAACAATCAAATTATGCAATTGATCATAAATTTGTTTTATAGCTCCTATCATATACATTCTGTTAAAGGGAGTAGAACACTACAAAAAAGAATGTTTTTTATGTTGGATTCAGCTTTTTTTTTAAATTATTTTCATTGTAAAAGAAATCTGTTTTGCTAAAGGTAAATAAATACTTTGGACTTTGGGTAGATTCATACTAATGTATTGCATGGGAGAGAGATGCTGTACAGGAGGTGAAGACTGAAAGATCGCTAAGAGGATGTGAAGGTAGATTAAGGAAAATAGCTAATTTAAGGTCACAGAACATGTATGGTTGCAGTGGGATTTAAACTAAGGAAACCATGGAGACTGAGGTTTTACTGTTATGTCCAATAACTACTATTTGACTGAACTGCTAGTCTTCAGTGGTGCAGGAAGTTTCAGCCTTTGTCGGATATGTTGCTACAGTTGTTGACAATTTTTGTGATTATTTATCATTGAAAAGTGGTGATTATTTATGTTTAGTTTGTTTTAAGTTTGATTTCCTGTTTCTTATTATGTATGAGGCCATGTACATTGCTTAGGGCTTAGGCATACGCGATCAATAGATTTTAATAAAATACAAAATACACCAGCATCAGACCACCAGCTATTCTGAGTATCACCTGCAGGGGAAGATATAAATATTTTACTAATCCAACTTTTAACTTACCAGTCAGTGTCTTATCCACCATCTGCAGTACAGGTTAGACATAAGAAATTGCCATACTGGGTCAGACCAAGGGTCCATCAAGCCCAGCATCCTGTTTCCAACAGTGGCCAAGCCAGGCTATAAATACTTGGCAAGTACCCAAAAACTAAGGGCCGGAATTTCAAAAGGCCCGGCGACGCGCGTAAAGTCCCGTGACTCGTAAAAAGGGGCAGGGCATGGGAAGATGCGGGGCCAGAGGCCTCTGACAAAGCGGCCATTTGACACTGTGTCAGAGATCGCGTGCCGGTAGTTGGCCGGCGCAACTTACTTCAACCCCAGGGCTGAAGTAAGTTTTGAATTAAAAAAAAAAAAAAAGTCATCAAAGGTAGGGGGAAAGGGCTGGGGCGGTAGGACAAGGGAAAGTGGGGTGAGGGGTAGGGAACAGGGGAAGGCAGTGCGGCTTGGAGCGGGCTCAGAGCGTGCAAAGTGCACAATTGTGCACCCCTTGTGTGCGCCGACCCCAGATTTTATAACATGCGCGCGCGCTTCTTTTAAAATCTACCCCTAAGTTTATCCCATGCTACTGATGCTAGTAATAGCAGTGGCTATTTTCTAAGTCAACTTGATTAATAGCAGGTAATGGACTTCTCCTCCAAGAACTTATCCAAACCTTTTTTAAACTCAGCTACAGTAACTGCACTAACCACATCCTCTGGCAGCAAATTCCAGAGTTTAATTGTGTGTTGACTACAGACATTCTTTCTGATATGTAAAGGGTTTTTTTTTCCCACTGTTTGTTTAATCATCAGTCTCAGTATAATCTTTTTTAATTTTTCTTCTTTTCTGCATTTAAAAATATAAAACAGTACTTGTTTTCCAACTTGAACCCAATTATATGCAGTGAAAAGATCCAGGTCCATCATATTCTTAAGTAAATGCAAAATCTTCTAAAAACACCTGCTCAATCTTCTGAAAACATCTGCCAGACAATGATCATATTTTGTTGCTTTTCTCAGGGACTTTCAAAGCTTATTTTGCTTATCACAACTTCTGTAATATAGTCATCATCCATGGTATTTATCACTGCTAAACATATACTCAGTTCATATTTATTGTGCCTGCAAAAGCTACAAACAAAGATGCCATATTTAAAAGCATCTTCATCTTAACAATTGATCAGTCAGTCTTAAGGAAAAACTAGTGTCCAATCAAAGAATGAAGTTGAAACATCCAGTCAGAACAGTGGCCCACAGTCTCACATAGCTTTAAAATCAAAGTTACTCATGACCAAAAGACTAAATAAGAGCATTGGTATCAAATCAATGTAAACCAAACAATGGATTAATTCATCCCTTGAGGATGGATGGAATCTAATTTAAAAAATACATTTTTGTTCCACGCAATTTAGTTCAGATTGTAAGTCTCCTCCCTGGACAAGATTGTACCACTAAGTCTATAATATGCCAACGAAATTGTTCAAATTTATGACCTACAATATACAGTGCTTCACTATAGGTGATTGTTTGAGAACCCAGAAAAAACAACTACAGGGGTAGATTTTATAAATTTACGCGCGCGCGTACTTTTGTTCGTGCACCAGGCGCGAACAAAAGTACGCTGGATTTTATAAGATACGCACGTAGCCGCGCGTATCTTATAAAATCCGGGGTCGGCACGCGCAAGGGGGTGCACATTTGTGCAACCTGCGCGCGCCGAGCCCAGCCCGCGCTGCCTGGTCCCTCCGAGGCTGCTCCGATTTCAGAGCGGCCTCGGAGGGAACTTACCTTCCGCCTCCCCTCATTTCCCCTCCCTTCCCCTACCTAACCCCCCCCCCCCCACCACCACCTTTGGCAGATTTGCGCCTGCTGGAAGCAGGCGTAAATCTGCGCGCGCCATCACCCGACCCGGGGGCTGGTCCGGAGGCCTCGACCACGCCTCCAGGCCGGCGCCACGCCCCCGGTCCCACCCCGAACCGCCCCCTGACCCCCGGACATGCCCCCTCCCGCTCCTTTTACGAAGCCCTGGGACTTACGCATGTCTTGGGGCTATGCGTGCGCTGGCGGCCTATGCAAAATAGGCGCGCGTAAATCCGGCCAGATTTACGCGCGCAGGGCTTTTAAAATCCGGCCCACAATGTTCTTGTAATCTGATTTTTAACCAGCCTTTTAGTTCTACCTATATATAGTTGTGGATAGACACATCGTATTACTTAAACTACATTTGTAGAATTGCAGTCAGTCAGGAATTTCAATCTGATCTCAAATTTAATATTTAGGAGTGTCCACAGTGGAATAGTCAAAGCACATTAATCACAGCTTTGGTGAGGAAAATGGCCTATTGATGATTTATCATATCCATTATCCATTAAGCAGGGTAGTGCTGCCTTAACAGCACAATCTCATATACTTGATCCCTGAGAATATTCTATTAAAGGAGGATGGGAGATTGCAGCATGAAGCGGGAGAACTTGCCAGTGCCGTTTTATACTCCGAGCTATAATTCCTGATTTTTTTGAATGATGGAGCACACACACACATCTTGTCTGCTACTGTTTCACATTGTATTGTAGAAAGGCAGATCGATCAGAAAATAGTGCTCTCCTATAAGCTTTCTTAACCACTATACAGATTTGCCCGATCAAAGAACCTATAAGCCAGTAAATAAGCCTGATTATATTCCTGTGGTGTTGACCAGATTCTCCTGATTTGAAAAAATTGGCTTACTGGTACTCCTGACTTAAAGGATCTTGGATGACAGCTGTGATATTTTAACAGGTTGTTTCTATCACATAGCTTCCAGAACACCGTAGTGAACAGATACCCATTTTGTTTTAGAATTTTGGTATCCAAAAAGCTAGTTCTCTGTTGTCATAAATCAGAGGGAACTCTAGAGATGGATCACAGGTATTTATCCATTGATAAAACTCTTAACAATTCAGAAATAGAAGCACCACAAACAATGAATAAATCATCAATATAGCAAACCTTCATTAAAGATTTGAAATAAAGGGGAAGTATAAATATATTGCTCCTCAAAGTCAACCATTACTAAATTTGCCATGGAAAGTGTTGCTGAGGATCCCATAGCTATTCCCTTAGTCTGAAGATAATAATTTTTAAACAAAAATTTGTTGTTCTTGAGTATTAATTCTGCATTCTTTAACAGAAAACTTGAAGGGATCCGTTTCGGGTAAGTCACTCCAGAAAAAACCCGCTTTAACACTCACAATGCCCTTATTGAGACACATTTGTGTATAAAGAAACTACATCCCTGGATACCAACAGAATATTTTCTGACAAAACAGGAAGTTGGTTTAACTTGTCAAGAATCTGAATGGTATCCTGGATGATTGACTTCATCCAAGAAACATGTGGTTTATAAAAAACATTTAAGAATTTAGCAAAAGTTTCTAAAATCAACCCATTGCTGGAAACTATGGGTCTACCTGGTGGAGTGTGCAAAGACTCATGGAATTTAGGAGCTCTGTATAACATGGGGTACAGGGATGGTGTACTATTAAAATTTGATGTTTCTTCTCTGCAAACCTCTACCCCAGGCACGGTCTGTGCAACCAGATGACACCCAAATGGTGTACGGTACGGTATGTGCAACCAGATGACACCCAAAGGGTATCGGGCGCACCTTGATAAAATGGAGAAACTTTTCAGGACCCCGAAGTCCTCTATGCCTGCGTCGGTCCCTTCAATGCCGAGAGATGGTGGGGAGCCATCTGGCCCGCTTCCCCTCGCGGTCCCCCTGGCCAGTACCTCCAAGGATCAGGGAGAGGGGATCGATCCTCGATGTCCTTGCTCTCCAGTTCATTGGGATCATTGGCTTCCTCTGTACTGGGGAAAGACCGGGCCAAGCACCAGAAAAGATCCTACAAGCATAGACACCGGTCACCGTTGGCACACGGTTCCGGTTCCAGAGCGGCATTGGCGGCTACCAAGCCACCATCGAAGTGGCACCAGCCATCGGAGGCCCCATCCTTCAGTGCCTCTGGTAGCCTGAGGCGTTCCCCACCAACACCGGTGCAGGGCACCATGCCATCTCGGAGACCTGAGGAGGAGCCGATGACGCCTCATTCCCCTCAATCAGTCCTGGCCACCCTGCACTTTTCAGGAGGAGTTGGACCCACAGGGTGCAGTCGGCCGTGCTCAAAGTGCTGCAAAGCGTTGAACTGCCGGCACCACCGGCCCCCATACTGGTGCCCAAGTCTCCGCCATCATCGTTGGCACCCCTGCTGGAGCATCTGGTTGTCATGACTGATTTCCACCTCTTCAGTCCATCGTTCTGCCTACCTTTTTTCCGAGGTCTCATTCCCATCCAGGGGAACAGACGCTTCACACCATGGACTGTATACAGGCTTTGGCATTGTACCTGGATCGCACGGCAAGCCACAGACAGTCCACCCAGCTTTTCATGTACTTTGACTCCAACAGGCTGGGAGTGGCAGTGGGTAAGCTGGCTGGCAGATTGCATTGCCTTCTGGTATGCGCAGGCCTTCAGCTGACTGGCAGAGTAAAAGCTCACTCTGCGAGCTATGGTGACCTTGGTGGCCCACTTACGTGCAGTCCCCGTTGTTGAAATTTGCTGAGCTGCAACCTGGAGTTCTCGTCACACGTTTGTGGGCCATTACTGCCTAGACAGGGACGGCCATCAGGACAGCGTCTTTGATTAGTCCGTCCTGCGTAATCTGTTCCAATCGTGAACCCAACTCTTCCTGCTCTTGTGAGACCCAGACTGCCCCTGTTTACCAACAGCGCCGCAGTTATGATGTGCCCGTTGGCTCCTTGTTTGGTCACTGTTGGTCTCTCTAGTTGAATGGGGCCATCTGGAGCTTTGTACTCACCCACATATGAGGACTACCATCCTGCTTGTCCTAGGAGAAAGCGCAGTTGCTTTCCTGAAACAGATGTTTTCCTAAGACAGCAGGATGTTAGTCCTCAGGAATCCTGCCTGCCTCCCCATGATGTTGGGTTCACCTTCGATTTGTTTTATTTTTTGCTCTTATTTTGCTATGTTACAAGACTAAAGGGGGATCTCGCGTGGACGTGCAGATAGTAGCAGGCTGGGCATGCTCAGTCTGCTGGTCAAAGCTTCTAGAAACTTTGACAAAAGTTTTCTGTGCCGGGCTCCATCGGATTATGTCAGCCACATGTGAGGACCAACATCGTGCTGTCCTAGAACACTTGTTACAGGTAAGCAACTGCGCTTTACTCGAAGTACATGTTCTCTTTCTGGGCTTAAAAGATCTAAATTTTTAAAAAGGTAAAGTATATTAGGATGCGCTATAAGGTGCCACTCGATGCCCGTCATTTTTGCTACACCAGACTTACACGGCTAGCCCTCTGAAGATTTCACACCAGCTGAGTATATGCTCGTTTATTGAAATTAAGGGACAGGCTGTGAACTGAAATGGAGATGATTTCTGTTTTCACAATGAGTGAGTTCCACCCACTGTCCATTACACCATCTGATAGACCACTGAGTAAAGAACCCTAAACCTAATCAGATATAAATCCTCTCTCCCTCTCCCCAACCCAAGTAGACTGTTTCTCTGGTGAGCATTTGACTGTCTTTTACTGGTAGATGGTTCTTAAATAAAATCATCTGAACTTACGTTATGTTTTAGGGCTATTGTCAGCAAATACTAACATACCAGGACTTTGATTATATTGAATTTAGTCTTGCATCCTCTCCATCCTTAATACAGACTTTTGTGCTGTCTAAACACAAAAAGATGCATGTTTTTGTTCTTGCCCTCAAATCCCTATTGTCTCAGATATCTGTTTGGGAGACACATTAACCCTATTTTTACAGTATATGGGAATGAGGCTACAGATATGTTTACAAAGAAATTTTACCATCTGACTGGTTTGTGTAACAGACCTTGGAAGAGTCCAGCTGTTCATGCTAACTTACAGAGATTTTAGTGGCTACTGTCTTTATTTCTCAAAAATTTGGATTGGGGTAAGCAATACACTAAAGTACATCTAGCATGATCCATTTCCATTAATTTAGTTTAAAAATAATTTTTGGACAAAAATTCCCAATAAGGTTAAAGTAATCTGGGCTGCTTGAAATTCATAGCAAGAGGCTGTTTCTAATGAGTTCTTGCAAGTAAATGGAAGATGATCACTCTGTTTCTCAAGCTCACAGACTTTTAAAATCAGCATTGCTTCCTTTCTATAAATTTTAATTTTGCAGCAATTAGGTTATTTTTGCTCTAAGATTGGCATTGATGTTCTATGCATTTTTGAAAAAACATGCTGAATTGTAATTTTAAAATTCTACAAGATAAGCAACCCAGATAATTTTAGGGTGGACTGAGGAACTAAGGACAGCTGAAATTGTACCATGTGTCAGTGTACTTGGCTCCTGCGTAACGACTACTTCAAAGCAGCTCTCAACACAGCTTCTCATGAAAATGAAATCATTCCAGCAGCTGGCTCCTGATTAGTCTGTGTTGGCAAAAGGGACATTTGTTTCAACATCATGTTCCACATCCAAGTAGAGAAGATCAGAATCAGTGCTTTAAACAGCATTCCTATATGCATTATAGGCAAAAGTGCATACAGTTCACTAAGGCCATGTTACAGAAATTGTATTAATATTGTTGTGGCATCGTTGCTGAAGGATTGTGGTGGACCCCACCTCCGGAGTGGCGAAGGATGGCATGAAGAGAGACTAGGGCTAGACTTGGATGGACCAGTGAGGCTGGAGCAAGGTAGGCTGTGCAGACTAGACCGGAACTCGGGATCGGAGTGCCGGCTGGACCGGAACTCGGGAACAGACTGGAGCTTCGTGGAGGTAAGACTGAATTGGAACAGAAAAAGATTGAAGATGCATGGAGGTAAGAATGAAACTCAGGAACACTGGAACACAATGCGGGTAATTTGGAACTGGAACAAAGGGCACAGACAGACTAAGACAGGACAAGAATACCATAGAACATGGAACATAAAGCGCAACGGCAACAATGCAGAAAGGCTCCGAGGGGCAAGACAGAGAAAGGCCTGGAATCAGGGAGAGATCTAGGGAGGCCTCGGGGCTAGACCAGAGGTCAGGGAGACCAAGAGAGGCTTTGAGTCAGGAAGAGCCCTAGAGAGGCCTCAGGACTAGTTCCAAACTGAAGGCCAAGAGGCCACAAGACAGAGTCAAGGCTGATGTCAGAAGGCCAAAAGGACAAGGCAAGGCAAAACAGAGATCAGAAGGCCTGGAGGCCATGAGGCAAAACAAGGAAAGGCCTTAGAAGGCCGCAAGGCAGAAGTGGCTAGAGCAAGGAGTACAAAGGAATTTGATGCCGAAGCATTGAGGCAAGGGACAGGCAAAGTTAAGTAAATTGGAGTCTTGACATCAGGCAGGCAAGAGGAGCTTGGTCACAGGGAGTGTGCTCAAGGAAGTACCCATGTGGTGCGGAGGCTACAGTACTGGCTGAAACAAGAAACCAGGGATGTGCTGGAGAGTACAGTTCAGAACAGTGCTTACCAGAGTCCTCTGGTGGAGGGGAAGCTGCACAGCAGCCAGAACCGTAACAAAGAAACCCTGTTGCAGGAGTCTGGAGAGTTCTATGATTGGCCCTAGCCTGTGGATTTATTTGAGGCAGCCTTGGGACCTGTTGAATGGTATAAATGGGTCCTTAGTAGAAAAGAACCTCGAAAAATGGAAAAAGTGGTAAACAAACAACTATCTGAATACCTTGAGGATCATCATATTCTTTTCCCATCTCAACACGGTTTTAGGAAGTCATTTAGCACAGAAACGCTACTCCTATCCCTCGCTGACAACATCCTTAACATGGAGAAAGGTCAAAAGCACTTACTAGCTCTACTTGATCTATCTTCAGCATTTGATACGGTCAACCATTCTACTCTTCTGGAACGACTAGCTGAAATAGGCATCAAGGGAGTAGCATTAAGCTGGTTTAAATCATTCCTGACCAATAGATTCTATAAAGTCAAGATTAACAATAATGTATCTCCAGCCGTCAGCTCCAATATGGGTGTTCCCCAGGGATCCTCCCTCTCACCCACACTATTTAACATTTATTTACTCCCACTTTGCCGCCTGCTTACTAAGCTAAATCTTTCACATTACTTTTATGCAGATGACATTCAAATAATCATCCCAATCACTGATTCCATTCAAAATATCATAAATCTCTTGAGATTTAGTTTTTGGGTACTTGCCAGGTTCTTATGGCCTGGATTGGCCACTGTTGGAAACAGGATGCTGGGCTTGATGGACCCTTGGTCTGACCCAGTATGGCATTTTCTTATGTTCTTATGTTCTTATGAACAACTATCTGCAAACTATCAACAATCTACTCGCCTCTATCAACCTTGTGTTGAATTCCAACAAGACAGAAATCCTTATTATCTCTCAAGACAACTTGAACTCACCCCAACCAACCTTCACCACGATAAAACCCTCACCATTTGTCAGAGATCTTGGGGTCATCCTTGACAATCAGTTCAACCTCAAGAAATTTGTTAACACCACTACTAAAGATTGCTTTTTCAAACTTCAAGTACTCAGAAACCTCAAGCCACTTCTGCACTTCAAAGACTTCAGACTTGTACTTCAAGCAATCATCTTGACAAAACTTGACTACTGCAACTCTCTGCTTCTTGGTCTTCCAGCCATACCAAAAGGAGGGAACACATCTCCCCCACTTTTCAAATACTACATTGGCTTCCAGTCAAATTTAGGATCCTATTCAAGATGCTCTCGATTATCCATAAAGTTATCCACAACCTCACCTTCCTCAACACCTCCACTCCTCTAAAACCTCATACCTCCTCCAGACCTATTAGGAGTGCCTACCAAGACACACTATTTGCTCCCCAAGCCAAAACTTCTATCAGAAAACGTGCCATCTCGACAGCTGGCCCACACCACTGGAACGCTCTGCCACACGATCTAAGACGAGAATCCTGCCCGACTGTCTTCAAAAAGAGACTAAAAACATGGCTATTTAGCCAAGCCTTTCAGGACAATTAACTTATCTTCCATTCAACATTCTCTCTACTTGCTTTTCTTCAGACTATCCTTCTCACCCATCCCTCTCTCTGCCTCTTACTCCCTCCACTTTCCTCATCATTTTCTTTATTTATTTAACCTTACTCTCATCCCTTTAAGATGAATATCTCAATTCCTCTGATTCTTGGATGTGCTTGTCTGATATGTATAAATAATTTCCTATGATCTTATAAGGCAATGTTCAGATCAGAATGTTACATCTCTTTTTACTGTTAAAATTGTTGAATTCGCTAACCTGTTTTACTGTATCGCTTTAAGGCGAAATTGAAGTTAAATGTAAACCGGTATGATTTGTATCTCTACAAGAATGTCGGTATAGAAAAAATAAAAATAAATAAATAAAATAAAAGTCTGAGAACTGCTGTATTTGGAGTCTGAGGTAGCTCAAGCCAGAGATGTAAATATCATTTAACAGTGTTTAAAAGAATGATTAACCATTTAACCATTAACAAGCATGGAGCTGGAGACAGGATAGCACATTAGTGCAGTGGAGCAGGACCCTGAGCCTGGAAGCAAGGTGTGACAGTTGTTACACAGTGCAAGGTAGAAGGGAATAAACTGCAGCAACTGAAGCATTTCTGTCCTGGTAGAGCTGCATCAGTACTATGATGATCCTGCTGCTAGGGCCACAGCCTGGAAGCATTGAAGCCAGTCTAGAGCCCTCCCCATCTCAGCTTTCTCACAGCAGGTGGTGTCAGCCTCCCTCACATACTCCCCCAGGAGCTCCAAGGCTGAGCTCTTGCAGTTGTAAAAGAGCTAATATATTAAACGATTAAACAGCAAGGCTCATTATTCAAAGATAAGATTATATTTACAGATAACAGTTAATCATTTAATATTTTATATCCCTAGCTCAAGCCTAACTGGGGAGTAAGGGGAAATTCTCCAGGTGCAATCATTTCAGAGCAGATCTTTTATGCAGATGTATCATGGCTTGTTTCTAAACATTAACAAGTATATTTTAAAATAAGCATTGCATAGATATTTAAGAGCATAAATGACTTCCTAGTCAGACCATTGGTCCATCAAGCCCAGCATCCTGTCTCCAGCAGTGGCCAATCTGGATTTCTAGTAAGTACCCAGCAGATCCCAAAGAGTAGATCCATTTCTTGTTGCTCACTTCAGGGATGAATGATGGCTTTTCCCATGGCTACCTGGCTAATAATTGTTTATGGACTTCTAGGAACTTGACCATTTCTCCAGACAAATTCCATAGCTTAATTGTGTGTGGAGTGAAAAAATACTTTCTCCATTGCACTTTAAATCTACAGGTCTTTTTGTAATTCTTCACAGTCTGCTTGTATTTGAACTGTTTTGAATAATTTTTTCAACTGCAATGTGATCACCTCATTCCTTGCTCTGTATTCCAGATCATTAAAAAATAAACAGTGGTCTCAATATAGATCCCGGAGGCATTCCACTATTTACCTCTTTCCACTGGGAAAACTGCTCATCTATTCTTATTGTTTCCTGTCTTTTAACCAGTTAGCTATTCACTGTAAGACCTCACCAGCAATTTTGAGAGGTTCTAGCTTATAGGCATCGAAAAGAGGGGGCCACAGGCAATGACTGCTCCCTCCTCCCCTTCTCTTAAATTTCCATCTGGCTCCCTACTTACCGAGCATATCTGGAAGCTGAAAAATGTAAGAGAAATCCTCCTCCTGCTAGAGTTCTGCAGGAGAGTGCAAGTGAGTGAGACATCCTCTGGCTGGAGTGCCATGCTTGCTGGTCCTGCCCCCCCTCCCCCCCTCCTCCTTGGAACAGGCTTTGCTGGTTCAGTCTCTTCCCTTCCTCCTACCTCAGAGAATCTGATGATATCACAGACCACCTCGTTCTGTTGGAAGGAGAGGCAAGTCACAGCAGGGGAAAAAAAACCAAAACTGCAGTAACAACTTTATCGCAATCTGATGGCAGGCTGACAGCAGCAAAAGAACAGAAAATAAGGCAAGGGCTATGTTTTATCATCAGTAATTTGTTTTTGTTTTTTTGCTGCTGGGAGTCAGGGGAAGTTCTCTGCCCTGCTGGTGAAGCCTCTCTGTGAGTTGGCTGGGTTGATCTTGGAGAAGGGCTGTGTAGTAGGCCATTGACAGAGCAAATGGAGAACAGTGAGTGCCTGAAGAGGGCAGACTGGGTGAGAGTTGGCAACAAGGGCAGGAACTTTGTATGATGATACTGTAGTGCCTTTAGCTAGCCAGTCCAGAATATGGGATACTCACTAAGGGCCTGATTTTCAAAAGCATTTACATGTGTAAAACTAGGTTTTGCATGTGTAAATGCACCTTACCCCTTTAAGTGGGCTTTTGAAAATTGCTACACTATGTACCATTCAATTGTTCATAGAATTTGTTTGTAAGTGCACTTAACACGCGTAAATGGCTTTTGAAAATTGCTATGATAGAATGTTACATTTACACGTGACACCTTAGAAAATTCACATATAAGTGAGCACATGAGCAGCAAGTAGAAGTGTGAATGTCAGTGTTTGAGAAAGTGTGTGTCTGTGTCTGAGAGAGAATGTGTGTCAGTGTCTCAGTGTGTGTGACTGAGAGAATGTGAGTATGTGTGTGTCCGTTTCTGAGACAGCAAGCGAGTGTGTGTGTGAGTGTAAGCCACACTTCTTTCCCCACCAATCTTATGCTTACTAGCTATGCTGACATCACTGCACCACAACATGGTTTTAGTTACTTTTTACTCAATCTGGAGACTTTTCTCAGGATCTAGTGACTTTCTTCAAGTAGGATATAACAACTTTGCATAGGCGTTGGAAAGGGGTGAGCCTCCCTGGCTCTCGCCCATCCACCATTATCTTAGGGGCAAGCCAGTCCTGCCTGCAGGCAGAAAATATCCCAGCTGTTTTGACAGCAACACCACCAAATGATGACCCACCCATGAGGTTCTCACCACACCCCCACCCCCATAGTAGCGCGGGATAGTGGCACATTCATGGTGTAGAAGACAACCTGGTGGGCGAGTCAGGTATACAGGAAGAGAAGGGAAGGAATGAGAGCGAGAAGAATGTATGTATGGAGAGAGGATGAGACTGAAGGGGTCAGTGATTGAGGGGAGGAGATGGAGTGAGTCAGTGGAGTAGGGTGGGAGGGAAGAGAATAACTGAGAGGGAAGGAGTTGAGTGAGAGGGACTAGGAGAGGGAAGGATGATGTGAATGAGGGGAGAAAAGGGAAGAGGGTTTGAGTGAGCTGGGAGAATAGGAGTAAGAAAGAGAGGATGGGGGTGAGTGGGAGTGCAATGTCAGTGGGAGCACTGGGCAGCTGCCTAGAACACCACAGTTTTGGGGATGGCAAGGCTGCAACGATTGTGGCTCCTTGTTCTTTTCTTCTGTATGGGCATAGAATAGGAAGTGGTGTCACATGGACCTGCATGGATGGGAAAAAAGTCACAGTTACGGCTAGGAGGAGCAGGATCAACATTGGTCCTGGGAGGAAGGAGGAAGAATCCAGTCAGCTCCATGGGTTAAAGGTGGAGGCTGCTGCTGCTTGTGTGTTCCGGAGGGAAAGAAGAGTGAGTGTGTGTGTTTGTGAGAATGAACTTGTGTGTCTGTATATGAGAGAGCATGGACTAGTTCTGTGTGCAGCCTCCTCCCGCTACTAATTGAGAACAATCTCAGGGTGACTGGAAATCAAAGGTTCCGCGATATGGCGAGTGAAGAATATTTTTTTATCCTTATTAGTTTAAATTATTGGGAGTTTGAAATATAACTGGTTTTTGTAAACTTTTTAAACATTTTTATAACTAATTGTAGACTGTTATTCTACCTGTCAGCTGTTTTGAAATATTTATCCTTTTTTTTTAGTATGGTTTTACTATTATGATGTGTTATATTTCTTGATTGTATTGTTTGATGTTTTATGAGGAATGATGATGTTTCTGTTTTTACATTGTTGCAATGCAAGCAGGCTCTGGCTTGTTGCAGTTTCCACTTCAATTTTTGTCTGCACGTTTCTATTATCTTTGTCTTTATCTTTTATCTTTATTTAAATTTATGAATCGCCTACTCATAGATACTAAGCAATGTACAAATAAAACAAACACAAAGAGCATGGGTCTCAGAAAACAGCTTTATGGTTGTCTTTATTCTGTATTTGGTGAGGGTTTGTCTGTGCTCTGCATATGTGACTAAAGTGAGATATAGTATAATATCTGTATAGCGATGTACAGCAGCCTGACTTGTTCTGTTTTTCTAATAGAAAGTATATTGGTGTTTTAGGGCCTGGAGTAATATTTGCAGTGTTGTATTTTCATGGGTAGGGTTCTTACTGTTTGATTGCTGGCAGTTAACATTGTTTTGATATGGGACGTTTAGTATATTTTAATTACAATTAAGTTTGCTTATGACTTTTTGAGGACCATGGCCAAACGCAACACACTTTACAATAGGCCTGATAACATATGATTTCCAAGTGTCTTTTGAAAGATTTCCTCATTGACAGCACAGCAGTGTATGTAAATATAATGTGCATGATGTTGTAAGTGATCATTTTATCTCAGGAGACTGTACTTTGAATGTCCTTTTTCATGTAAAATCTGATATTCATAATTATGAATTGTGTGTTTGAGGGTGGAGGCCTACAAGGCTGTAAATTTCATCTATGGTGCCTAATACTCTTGCATCGACCCTGAGAGAGTTCACCACACACAAACCCTCACCATTCACCCATCTCCCACTTCCCCAGGGGTCAAATGCTGGGGTGACTGTTGCGCTCGGGGGTGGACCCTTGTCCTGGAGCAGTGGAGAACTGCTCCCTGGTAGGGACCAGGAAGAAACTGTCCCCAGGGAGCGGAGCACTGGAGGAGACAGAGGCTAGGATGAGCTTTGCCACTGGAAGCCTGAGGTCCCCCCCCGGGAGGAGCCCGTAGAGACCCGGGCCGCTTGGACTTAGGTGGGCCTCTCAGGGTCTCCTGGAAGGATGGAAATCCGGCGTGCCCACAGGACAGAAGGGGAGTGTGGTCAGGTTCAAGACTGGAGTTCAGATGGAACGAGGAGGACCAGAAGAGCATAGGTGATGAAAAGGCTAAGAACAGAGCAAGAATCTAGAGACGTGTTCAGGCGGGCAAAGGTCAGAGTCCAGGGGTCAGTCCGAGAAGTAGTCAGCAAAGCAGAGGTCAGGTTCCGGAGGTCAGACGAGGTCATAGGCAGGCAGGTCGAGGAACAAACTGGAAACAGAAGGCAGACAGTATATTATCTCTATCCTCCATTTTCAGGAATCTTACACACAAGGTTCCTCTTGATTCCACTTGTTGTTCTATCGATTGTTCTACGAAATCTGTAATTTTAGTTGTTGAGAGTGATTTAATCCTTCATTTTTTTCCCTTTTTCTTAGAAACTATAAAGAAAAGTTTTTCAATAAGTGGAATTTTTTCTAAGGAAAGCTGTAAATTTTCCCCCCAAAATCTTTTAAACTGTTCAAGTGGTGAAACAAATTTTACACTGGGGAAATTCAAAATTCTGATGTTATTTTGTCTTGAATTATTCTCAATTATCTCATTCCTTCTAGAGTTGACTACTTCTCCCTTCATTATTCCAGTTTGAATTCTTGTACTTGGTTAAGCTGTTTTTCCAAACATTCTAGCTTCTCAGAATGATTTTTCACCACAGTATCCATTTGTTTGCCTAACTTTACCATTTGAGCAAACCAAAAGAATGTATCCTCTTCACATTATCTCCAGTGGGTTACAATCCTATAAAGATGTATCTGTATAATTCCCCTTAATAGGTTGATAGATTTTTTGAAGATTTGTCTTGCAAGTTGAAAGGTTACTTCTTTATTTAATAACATTTATAACCCTCACTTTCTATAATTCAAGATGAGGAACAAAGTACTATTCATAAAAATTACATAAAAGTACATAATGACTAACTTACTGTGCCTTTCCACTATGTATGCTAATAGCTATAGAAGGCATGACATATGATAGAACAGGATTCTGAACATACAAATTACCGTGTTGGGTCAGACCAAGGTTTCTAATAGCAGCTAATATAGGTCGTAAATACCTGGAAGATCCCATAAAGTAGATCTAATTCCTGTTACTCACTCCCAGGTATAGCGGTGGCATTCTTTAGTCTAATAATGTGTTATGGACTTTTTTGGTTTTGAGTTTGCTGGTTGTTTGTTTCATGGAATGTCTCCTTGTTTTAGTTTTATTTGAAAGGCTAAATAACCATCTTTTCTTTGTCTTTCTGCTACGTCAGTCCAGAACAATTGGGTTTGTCCTTCTTATCTGATGGAGGCAAATAATTTGTTTTGAATTTTTTTTAATGACATCATTACTACTTACTTATGCTAAGTACAGAACAGGTTAAGCCAATATTCTCTGCTTCTAGTTGATGGAAGAACTTCTAACGGTGCAGCAGTTTTTTCTTATTTTCATAGAGAGGCCTATTTAAATATTAAAAGAAAAAGAGAGATAGAGGCTAAAGCTCTTGGGTCATGTTCCTGCTTGTTCACAGTGAAGCGAACCCTTAACTTAAGCTCCCTTCCTCATAGTGAAGGTTTTGATGGAGACTATTTAAGCATTAAAATTTGCCTGACATAAAGAAGAGGATTCTTTGAGAGATATTTTTTTTTTACTTTCCTTATGATCTGTTGCCTGTCTTTAGGACAAAGAAAATTAAAAAAAAAGAAAACTAACTTTGAAGCAAGAGCCAGAGCCATATCTCTGTTAAGGTACGATTAAAGGAGGCCATAAAACCTCTTACCTTTTAACAGAAGATTTTTATTTTGAACTGATAGCTAAAAGGAAGCTGTGAGGTGAACTTTAAAAGCCTGGTACACGCATGAAAAAGTTGGGCTCGGGTGTGCAGTGCAGATTTTAAAAGTCACCAATATATGCACGTATCTTTCACAGCATGCATATCTTGAATGTTTTCAAGAAAATGGGTGGGGGTAGGGCATGAGCATTTTGGGGCATGAACCAAAGATGCGGGTGTAAATTACTGACACAACCCGTGCTCACTAAGGCTCCCTGCCACGTAACTTTACTTCTGTAATGGATGATGTGTAAGTTAAAAAAGAAAGAAAACTAGACAGATCTGGTTTTAAGGGTCGGAGGTTAACTGGAGGGAGTGAAGGCTATTAAACTAGGAGGGTTTAAAGGACTATCTCTTGCCTGGGCAAACCGGGGACAACATGGTAAATCTGGGAATAGCGTTAGTGTGCACCCCTTTTAAAAAAAAAAAAAAAAAAACCTCCAGTTTACTTAGTAGAAGGGGCATCTGCGCACACAATCACGTGTCTACTTAAAATTTTGTGCACAAGTGCGCGCAGCCAGGCTATCTTATAACAAGCATGTGCTTCTGTCACCACAGAGACACAGAGCAGCCTGAGATGGTGTCTGATGAAGTATGTTTGCTGTCACAAGATTGTGTCCCTGGGTGTGGACTGATGTATGTGCTCAAATTTGCACACGCGCACCGGTGTGAAAGTTACCATCCCTGGTTTTAAAGCATGCATCCTCTATTAGAGCCACTAATGTCTGAAAAGTGCCACCATTGTGCTGCTTGTGACAGCAAACACACTTCATCAAAGACCATCTCAGGTTGCTCTGTCTGTCTCTGTGGCAACAGAAGCATAAGCGGATTTTCAAAAGCCGTGCCGATTGCAAAGTTCTTTTCAAAAGACTGTTTCTGGCTCCAGAACTCAAAATGGACAATTTTTTTTACTTTTCCTAATACTGAGAGGGGTTGAATTTGATGGTTAAAATGGTCACAGTGGCCAGTTTGAAAAACAATTAAACCATTCCTATGACAGGCATATACATTTAATTGAAAAAAAAAAAAAAAAAGATCCTCCAAACCTATTTCCTGATCTATGCACACAGAAGGGTGCTTGCTATGACTCAAATTTACCTTCCACGAGTAGCAATTCTCCCGAGCTCTTCCATTTTCTCCATCAAGCTTCTGTGCTTTGCAAAAGCAAAGCGATGGAGAGGAAGCCTCCATAATAAATATACAAATGCAGCCTGATCCTCTGCCTTTCCTTTCAGCTAAGCAATCAAAGAAGTGAAAGATCAGACCTGAATTTGAAAATTTAGTGCATCCATCCATTCAGAAATCCATCCAGTGAGTATTTTGCAGAATTCTTAAGGGGAAGTGACTAAAATTCCCTGGAAGAAGGGGACAGTTTTCTAAAAGGGAAGATGACTTTATAATTCATCTATTCCATTAGGATGAAATTACTGTTTTAATTTCACAAGTGAATACTGCACTAAGGCTTTCTCAAAGTAAGATAGAAGAGACTCTTGACTGTGATCCAATAATCCTTTCCCCTCCATTCAGAAATTGAGAATATGGTATTTAATCTACAGGATCCAGTTTTAAGCACATGAAAACTTTTTCCAAATTACATTCTCTCGCAGTGGATGTTCAAGAGTGCTTGTTTGAAATATCTCTGCGGTAACCAGAAAGATTAATTTTCCAGTAGAAGGTGGGAAGTCTCTCAAAGACCTGCAGAATAAGAAGATAGAACTTACATTAAAGCATGTTTTTTTTTCATTAACTACCATGTCCATTCAAGAGGCAGGCTACTTAAGTTGTGTAGATCTCAGTTACACTGCATCAACCGCTTCCAGGGGGAAAAGAGACAGCAAGGCTTGAATCTGCAGCTACTTATCTAACAGATGGTTTACATGATATCCTAAGACATCTCTGGCTTAGACATTGGATAGCTACTTCATGGCCAAATATTTGTCTCTGTAAATTACCTTTCAAAGGTCAGTTTTTGTTCAGAGAAGAATTTGAGAGATTACTTAAAAGCCTGGGAGAATCTAAACTTCAATATCTGCCAGAAGATAGAAGCAAGGTTTTCATTTGGCCTTTCAGAGCATGAGACCACTATCTGTACTTGAGAAGATATGCCCTGGTTGACAATTTGTTTCATAATAATTCACATCCAGGGGAAGAATGCTGCACTTTTGAGGAGCCAGAAAGACAAGATCTGATTGAGCAAGGACATCAGCATTCAATGAGGGATTTGGGATCCACTCTCTCTGATTCAGCCACTAGGAGAACACTTAGAGAACTATTTCAAAGAGTGGATCCATATAACTATAGACCAATGGGTCTTGAATATTATTCAAAATGGTTATTCCTTGGAACTATCCTGTCCAATAAAAGAGGCATTCACAGTGTCTCCATGTTTGACTCCCACATAGAAAAATGTGGTGAAAACTACAAGCCATCTGTCCAGTACTTTACCAAAAACGGAGGCACAGTTGTTCAATATGCTTTAGATTTAAAAAGGGTGAACAAAAGTTTTACATGTTCCACATTTTTGAATGGAAACTCTTCATTCACGCATGTTATCAGTCTGGAAGACTCTAGATCTTAGAGTCATATTTCCATATTCCAAAAAAAGACAATCATTGCATATTTCTTCATTTTTGTATAACAAGGAAAACATTAACAGTTCAGAGCACTCCCTTTCGGGTTAGCAACTGCTCCAAGAACATTTACTAAGGTAAAGGTGGTAGTAGCAGCCTTCTTAAGGAAGGAAGGAAGGTATTATGGTTCATCCACATCTGCATGATTGGTTAATCAGAACAAAATCTCTTCAAGCCAGAATTAAAGCTACGACCAGGTTGTTATAAGTTTTAGAGAGATTAGATTTCATAGTCAATTATACAAAATTAATTTTCAATCATACCAATCAATAGAATTTTTGGAAGCTCACTTCAAAACCATGAAGAGATGTGTATATCTAACTGACAAAAAAATAGAAAAGATTATTGAACAAATGAGAAAACTCATTGGGCTAGAACCCCCAAGAGCATGTGACTATCTTCAATTATTGGGTTACATGTCAGGAACTATAGATTTAGTGCCTTGGGCAAGAGTGCACATGAGACTCCTCCAATTTTCTCTACTATTATGTTGGAGACCCCAGCAACAAAATTATGATTATCATCTTCCCCCTCCCACTGTAGGCGAAAGAGTCTTCTTTGGTGGTCAAACAAAATAAATATAGGAAAAGGAGTATTAATAGATCCACCATCATAGATAATAGATAAAACAGATGCAAGCTTATTGGATTGGGGAGCACACTATCAAAATCAGTATGCCCCAGGGACAGTGGACTTAGACGGAAGTTTCTTGGTTGATCAACAGATTAGAGACCAGAATGATTTATTTTGCATTTCTTCATTTCCTTACAGTATGAAAGGGAAGACTGTAAAATCTCTTTGTGACAGTGCAATAGCTATGGCATACATAAAGAGGAACTCAAAGTGAAGGCACATTGGAGGAGACAAATCTTTTCTTTCATGGGCAGAAGATAATCTACAACAAATTTGTGCACTACATATTGCAGGGAAGGAAAACATATAAGCCGATTTTGTAAGCCTAAATCTCCTAGAACCAGGCAAGTGGGAGCTGGGCCATGAAGGTTTTCAGAAGATAGTAAAAAGAGATGGAGCGCACTCCACAAAGATGTAATGGCAACTCAAAAATGCCAAGGTGAAGTGATGTTTCAGCAGAGAATAGCACAAATGGGATTGACACAGTTCAGTCTCATCCACCAAAATTCCAAGTTCCTTTTCCTGAGTGGTGATTCCACTCCTAACATGGAATCCAACATCATGTACCTGTTGCTGGGTTTATTTCTCCCAACATGCATTACTTTGCACTTGTCTGCATTGAATTGCTTCTTCCCTCTGTGACCCTTGATTGGGTGCATACTAAGGAATGTAGAGAAGGAAAAAAGCTGAAGTACTAGTTGCCTCAGATTGGAAAAGAAGATCATGATATGCAGATTTAATGAGATTAACCATCGATTACCCTCTGTATTTTGCAGGAGTCCCAGGTCTCCTTAACCAGGGTCTCCATTTTATCTTACAGCATGTCTTTTGAGAGAACAAAATTGGTATAAAAAAAAAAAAAAAAGAATATTCCCCTTCTGATTCCTACCTTACTAAAGGCAAGAAAACAGTCAACCTCCTTAATATATATTTGTATATAGCATTGTTTTAAAGTGTTTTGCACAGATACATCAGTCTTACCATGGCAATCACAGATATCAGATATTTTAGCCTTTTTACAAAGGGGATTAGGCAAAGGTTTGGGACATAACTCTATAAAAGTCACAGGGAAAGAGTCAAAAGGCTATCGGTGGAAACTTGTCCTGATGAATGATTTTTTAAAAAGAGTTAAGAAAATACCTCCTTCCTTCAAAATAGTGATTCCTCAATGGAGTATAAATTGAGTACTAAAAGTATTAGTCTAAGCTCCATTTGAGCCCTTAAAACATGCTACTGTCAAAGATCTTACATTGAAGATAGTGTTTCTAGTATCTATCACTTCTGCAAAATGAATATCTGAAATTCAGGCCTTAAAATGTGCAGATTCATTTTAAAAAATTAACTCAGATTCAATAGCTATAATTCTAGTTCCTTCTTTTTTGCCAAAAGTAATTTCAATCTTTCATTTCAATCAATCCATTATTTTATTAGTTTTTTGAAGGAAGAATGTCAAGGGAAAAATAAATCTTTAAAATGTCTTGATGTTTGTCGAATTGTATTGAAATATTTAGAATTTACAAATTAATTTTGCAAGACATAAGTTTTGTGTTATTTGGGGTGACAATGCAATGGGGAAACAGCTTCCAAAGCTACAATAGTGAGATGACTAAAGAAACAATGTCTTCAGCATACATGTTGAAAGGCAAACAAATTCCAGAAATAATCGAGCCCGCTCAGTAAGAGCACATTCATCTTCATGGGCAGAATTAAGTGCTGAAAATCCAGCAGATATATATATATAAAGCAACCACATGGTTATTTCATATGTTTACAAAACACTATAAATTGGATGTTCTCACAAAAGAGGACACTGTGTATAGAATGAGTGCTCTTTAACATCCTCCCACCCAGCATAGTTGGTACTGCCCAATGGTTCTGTACTTGTGTAGCACAAGACAAGGAAGAAAAAATTAAATCTTAACTGATAATTTTCTTTCCTTTATTTCTGCTGCACCAGTCCAGAAACCCACACAGTAGGGTGGGAGGTTGAGCCTTCACCACTGGATGCACATATGCGAGGTCTCGCAGGGTAAGACTCAACTTTGGCAGGTATCAGAGCCTCTGGGTGATGGGGGAGTATTCTGTTTGTCCAGTGTAGGAGTCTATTACCACCCATCTCGAACACAGAGCACAAGGCTGAGTTAAGGTGCAACACTCCATGGGCAAGGCCTTGAGAGTAACAGCTGGCCTTGGATGAGGATTGCCTAGGGATAGGTTCAGGCCCATTGCATGACATGGGGCCAATGATTAATCTACAAGAGCATCTGGTTTAAGACACATGGCCCTGTAGTAACTCTGTGGGCTTGGGCAGTGGCCAACTCAAGGGGAGGATAGGGGGTAACGGGTTGTATCATATGAGGTTCAACACCTAGGTTTTGAAGTCTCTCGTTCAAGTGTAAAATTTACTGTAATATACTGTTCCAATGTTAATTCGATGTAATAAGTTGTTTTCATGTAAACCGGAGTGAAGGCAGATTGCTATACGTCGGTATATAAAAGATTTGAAATAAATAACAAAAATATAGTTGTTGTTGCTTGATTAATGTTAATAAAACTGCGGCCATACTTGTTCCAATGCGAATCTAAGGTCTCTGTCATTCCTTGGGTAAGAGTAAAGGGAGGGCTGATTAAGAACCAAGGCGGCAGCAGTCCTGGGTGTTCCGGTTATCTTACCTGATAATTTCTTTCCTTTATTTCTGCTACACCAATACAGAAACCCACCCCGGAATCAAGAAAGAAAAAAGCCAAAAAAAAAAAAAAGTTTTATGAATAGTTCATTCAATTTCTAAGAGAAACGTCTTTAGCAAATGTTTTAAAAGTTATTCTTTTGGCCTATCTGAAGATTTCATTTTTTTTTTTTTAAATAAGCTTTGTCAGAGAAATACTGGCTTAATCTATTCCACATATAGGGCCTGATTTTTGAAGCATTTACATACTTAAAACTGGGTTTTACATTGGTTAAGTGAGTTTTGAAAATTGCTGCAATATATACTATTGAATTGTCCATAGGTTTTACCTGCATTAAGGGCCGGATTTTAAAAGCCCTATGCACGTGGGGGGGGGGGGTTTACGTTCACTGGGCTTATTTTATAAAGGCCTGGCGATGCACATAAAGCCCTGAAACACGTCTAAGTCCCGGGGTTTTACAAAAGGAGCGGAGCTGGGGCCAGAGGCCTCCGGCACAGCAGCCATTTGCCGCTGTGTCACAGGATCGCGTGTCAGTATTATGCCGGCGCACGCAACTTGCGCCTGCCTGCATGTGCAAAAGTTATGATAGAGGTAGGGTGGGAAAGGTTAGGGGAAGGGGGTGGGAAGGTTAGAATAGGGGAAAGGGAACAGGGTAAGGCCGCCGGCGTCAGCATGTGCAAGATGCACTAGTGTGCACCCCCTTGCACGCGCCAACCCCCATTTTATAACATATACGCACCTGCGCACGCATGTTATAAAATCGGGCGTACATGTGTACACGCCGGGTAGGCGCGCACATGTACGCCCGCGTGTAGGTATGAAAATTTACTCCTAAGCGTTTTTGAAAATTGCTATGATAATGTTATGTTTACATGAGTAACTCCTTTAAAAATTCACCTGTAAGCATAAGTAGTAGAGATGTCATAAAAAAGAAAAAAGCAAGTGCTCTGCCTCTATCAGCTAGAAGAGGGACAAACCCAATCCATTTGAACTGGTGTAACAGAAATAAAGAAAATTATCAGATAAGATTTAGTTTTTTCATGTTTACCCATTCTACTCTACTCATGATTTTATAAACTATCATGTCCCCTCGCAGCCATTTCTTTTTCAAGCTAAGGAGCCCTAGCCTGCCTAGCCTTTCACCATAGAGATATTCCATCCTCTTTTATTTTTGTCATCTTATTCTGCACCTTTTCTATATTCGCTTTGTCCTTTTTAAGGCAGGAGCGATCAGAATTCCACACAATATTCAAGTTGCAGATTCAATGCAGATGTATTGTTGGTTGCTATAGCTAATGTTTGGTATCCGTCTTTGTAATTTCTTGTAATAGTTTGTTGGGTTGTGTCTTGTGCTCTCAGATATTTTGTCGATTGTATGTATTTTGATGATTTTATTATGTGTGCTTATTGTTATCCGCTAAGATTCTTGGATTAGTGGACTATTTTTTTTTTTGTAATAAAATAAATGTTTATTAACACCTTCAAAAAAAAAAGCTAGAAGATTGATAAGACAAGACTTCCCCTTGCAAAAACCATCTTAACACTTTCCCATTAAGCTTTGTCTGTCTATATGGCCAGTGATTTTGTACTTAAGAATGGCTGCTTCCATTTTGCTTGTCAAATGTGTTATGGGCGCGTCCGCCATGCCACTGACGGGCCAAGGGTTTGGGCGCCCTCGGGTACAATCGTAGGCGCGAGGAGCACGGCCGTCTCTAAAGCAGGTGGTGTGAGCCATTGGGCCACGGCGAGAGCTAGGGAGGAGCCCCAGCCACACCGTGGGAGGTGAGCCGGTGCTGGCATGGTGAGCCAGGCAGGTACTGAAGCCAGGGGTTAAGGAGCGGAGTCTGACCCTCAGCCGGACCTGCATGCCCATGACAACCAGCAACGCAATGTTGGTTGATGAACGGTCCTCCGACTGTTCCAAGCCCTTTCGGACCTGCCGCTGGGTAACGGCAAAGGGCGGCAGGCCGGACAGAGGACGAGGGCAGCCAGAGTCCTTAGTACACGGAAGACATCTTAGACGAAGGCTAGTGCAGACATCGTAGGCAAGGCTGGTGCAGAGACATCAGAGGCAAGGGCTGGTGCAGAGACATAGTAGACAGGGTTGGTGCAGAGACATCGTAGACAGGGCTGGTGCAGAGACATCAGAGGCAAGGGCTGGTGCAGAGACATCAGAGATGAGGGCTGGTGCAGAGACATCAGAGATGAGGGCTGGAAGGAAGACATGGGCACTGTCCCTCAGGGTGCCCTACTCGGCCCACCCGCGGGACTGAGTCGCGGACCACCCTGTCCCATACGCGCCCTACACAGCCCAGGAAGGCTGGTCATGGACCACGCTGAGAACAGGAGAGCGCAGGGAAGATCCAGGCGAGAAGGAACTCCGATGCCGGGACCAATGACATCCGAAGCCCATCGGCTGGCAGGAAGGGAAGCTGCAGAGCACAGGGACGAATCCCTCCTGTTGGCCACTCCGGGGCCCAACAGGACAGAAGGCTCAGGAGCCAGACGAAGACGTAGGGCAGAACAACTGGAACTGGATCAGGAAACATCAGGAGCAGACATCAAGGCAGAGACAGGACAAGAAGCCATCAAAGCAAGCAAGACCACGGAGGACCTGGATCGGGAGAGGTTACAGGCAACTGTAGAACCCAATCCAAAGGCAAGTAGCAAGTGAAATGAGAGTCCTTTTATACTGCAGGATGTAGGCAACTCACTGGGAGGAGTTTGCCAGGACTGCCCCTTGCTGGCCCTATAACTGAGGTGGAGAGCTGCGGGCCGGCCCCTAGGGAGAAGGGCGTGGCCAATCAGGAAGTCCAAACACAGCCAAGCAAGCCACAGGCAGGCCTCGGGAACAGCTAGGCATCCCAGGCCCCGGAGCAAGTCCTGGATGGTACACAGGCGAGGCCCCGGCCTCGGAGCAGCCTCCGGAGGGAAGGTAAGATACCTCCTGTAGCGCAGCAACAGGGGGGATCGTAACAAAATGGATATAAAAAGGCTAAAATGGGCAAATTGGGTGCTCAGGACAAGAATATAGAGAAACTGAATTAATTTTATCTCGGTCAAGAAAATAGAAAAACTGAATGAATTTTGTCTCGGGCTTTACGAAGGAGGATGTTGGGAACATCCATGATTCCTGAGGACTAGAAAATGGCCAGTGAGATGCAGATTTTTTTTTTATAAAGGGTCCAGAGTTGATCCAGGAAACTATAGATTGGTGAGCCTGTATAGTTTCCCGCATTAAATCTGGAACCCTTTTTAAAAATCTGTGTCACATTGACTGTTTTAAATAATAGGTTATAGATTACTTCACCATGAAAGAATGTTTTAGGTGTAGGTATGTTCCTAACAACCTCCTTTGTAAAGACCGAGGAGAAGAATTCATTCAGTTTTTCGGCTATTTTCTTCTCCTCCCTGAGCACCCCTTTTGCACCTCGGTCATCTAGTAGACTGATTACTGCAATGCTCTTCTTTTGGGCCTTCCTTCAGCATCCATCCGTCCTTTGCAGCTTTTGCAAAATGCTGCTGCATGCCTGTTGACCTATTCCCAGAAATTCAACCATATTACCCCCATATTGAGAGATCTCCATCGGCTGCCCATACACGTACGAGTTCAGTACAAATGTTTGACTCTCATCCACAAAACAATTTATGGTGACAATACAGAATGGCTGAACGCATCTCTTCATATTCACACTCCTTCACGTAACTTAAGGTCTTTGGGCAAGGCATTACTCACAGTTCCATCACCAAAATCAGCACACTTAAATGCAGTCAGGGTGGGTCAAAGCTCTGGAACTCTCTTCCATGCAACATTCGGTTAGAGGCTAGTATACAACCATTTAAGAAACAGCTAAAAACATGGTTGTTTGAGCAGGCCTACAACAAGCTGGACTAATTTTCTTTTACTGACTCTCCCATGGAATTTTGAAATTTGATTTAAATAAATTCTTCTAAGAAGTTTATAAAATTTAGTTTTTAAATGATATTACCACTAGTGATGGTATTTTAATAATAATGTATTTTATTATTTTGTAATGCAATTAGCTGGCATAAATAAGTTGTTCAAACAAAAAATTGGGGCTTAAAGACTGTTTTTTAAAACAATTGACCAAAAAGCAAGGAGCCGTCCAGAAGTGATGTAATCTAACTGAATTGGGTGTGTCTCAGACCTTGAGCAGGAGAGCCATTGTGGTCCTGTGCACACGCTAGAGTGTGTTCTCTTGGAGGCAGTGTATATTGCATTGAGCTAAGTATTTCTGCTGTTGCTTAGAAGTTGTGTAGAAAGCTTCTGTTCTTTATTCCTGTCTGTGTTTTAATTTTAATTATAGAGTGTGTTTCAGTTCTTGATAGTAAGATATTATTCTAGTAAGTTAATTTTGCTGTCTGCTGCATAAGTTGAAAAAAGAAAAAACAAAAAAAAACCCACCCCCCCATACCAAATCGCTCTCCAGCTTGTAAACTGTTTAAGTCTCTCTGTTTTGGAATTAGCTGGCATAAATAAGTTGTTGAAACAAAAAATTGGGGCTTAAAGACTGTTTTTTAAAACAATTGACCAAAAAGCAAGGAGCCGTCCAGAAGTGACGTAATCTAACTGAATTGGGTGTGTCTCAGACCTAGAGCAGGAGAGCCATTGTGGTCCTGTGCACACGCTAGAGTGTGTTCTCTTGGAGGCAGTGTATATTGCATTGAGCTAAGTATTTCTGCTGTTGCTTAGAAGTTGTGTAGAAAGCTTCTGTTCTTTATTCCTGTCTGTGTTTTAATTTTAATTATAGAGTGTGTTTCAGTTCTTGATAGTAAGATATTATTCTAGTAAGTTAATTTTGCTGTCTGCTGCATAAGTTGAAAAAAGAAAAAACAAAAAAACCCCACCCCCCCATACCAAATCGCTCTCCAGCTTGTAAACTGTTTAAGTCTCTCTGTTTTGGAATTAGCTGGCATAAATAAGTTGTTGAAACAAAAAATTGGGGCTTAAAGACTGTTTTTTAAAACAATTGACCAAAAAGCAAGGAGCCGTCCAGAAGTGACGTAATCTAACTGAATTGGGTGTGTCTCAGACCTAGAGCAGGAGAGCCATTGTGGTCCTGTGCACACGCTAGAGTGTGTTCTCTTGGAGGCAGTGTATATTGCATTGAGCTAAGTATTTCTGCTGTTGCTTAGAAGTTGTGTAGAAAGCTTCTGTTCTTTATTCCTGTCTGTGTTTTAATTTTAATTATAGAGTGTGTTTCAGTTCTTGATAGTAAGATATTATTCTAGTAAGTTAATTTTGCTGTCTGCTGCATAAGTTGAAAAAAGAAAAAACAAAAAAACCCCACCCCCCCATACCAAATCGCTCTCCAGCTTGTAAACTGTTTAAGTCTCTCTGTTTTGGAATTAGCTGGCATAAATAAGTTGTTGAAACAAAAAATTGGGGCTTAAAGACTGTTTTTTAAAACAATTGACCAAAAAGCAAGGAGCCGTCCAGAAGTGACGTAATCTAACTGAATTGGGTGTGTCTCAGACCTAGAGCAGGAGAGCCATTGTGGTCCTGTGCACACGCTAGAGTGTGTTCTCTTGGAGGCAGTGTATATTGCATTGAGCTAAGTATTTCTGCTGTTGCTTAGAAGTTGTGTAGAAAGCTTCTGTTCTTTATTCCTGTCTGTGTTTTAATTTTAATTATAGAGTGTGTTTCAGTTCTTGATAGTAAGATATTATTCTAGTAAGTTAATTTTGCTGTCTGCTGCATAAGTTGAAAAAAGAAAAAACAAAAAAACCCCACCCCCCCATACCAAATCGCTCTCCAGCTTGTAAACTGTTTAAGTCTCTCTGTTTTGGAATTAGCTGGCATAAATAAGTTGTTGAAACAAAAAATTGGGGCATAAAGACTGTTTTTTAAAACAATTGACCAAAAAGCAAGGAGCCGTCCAGAAGTGCCCTGCTTTACCCAGCTTGTCCCAGGCTTAACTGTTTGACTCCCTCCCACCCTGCCCCTCTACCCACCCACCCCTGGGGCTTGTTTTCTAATAAAGACTGCCTAACGTACCATTGGCGGCGAGATAAATTAGTGCATTGGTAAAAGTCAGGAAAATACAATTCACAAATTACCATGATGAGGACTATCCAATGTAACTGCTGTGGAGCCTTTATTCTGAGGGAAAGCATCTGGACACTTAGAGCTTGCCCAATTTGTGCACAACTCTCTTCCTTGAAAAAGGAGCTGACTGAGATTAAAGATCAATTAGCTTCAATTAAAAGTAATACACCCACATTGCATTACTCAGAACATAATTCCCCAATATCACAAAAAAACCAGGAGTCAAGAAAAGGAGATTCATTAGGCTCAGGTAGGACCCACAGTCACCCATTCTTGACAGATGGGCAGCCAAGAGGTACACCCCCCCACTCAAACAGGTCATTAAGTTCTTTAAAATCCAGGAATACAGTGGGCTCAGGTAGAATTAGACCTGTGATGAGGAGACACACAATGTACCAAATGGAAAAAGAACAACAAGCCATCTCTATATTAAAAACTGAAGAAGTTCTTGAGAAAAACATTGAAGTGTTACCAGAAATGAGAGAAAAAACACAATGCATGCAGTATTTCAAGATCCATAACCAAAAGAAAAATCTAATTCAGATGAATAACTCTGTCAACAGTGGCACAACTACAAAAAGAAGGAGTGAAGTGAATAGCAAATCTCAACTAATATCTTATAAGGAGTCCAGGAAAAGCAATAACCTTAAAGAGAGTATCTGGAAGGCTATGACCACAAATGCTCATAGTTTGGGAAATAAAATCCCAGATCTGCAGGCCCTAATGGCTGAGGCAGAATTGGACATTGTTGCTATCACAGAGACATGGTTCACAGAATCTCATGATTGGGATACAACAATACCAGGCTATAACTTGTTAAGGAAGGACAGAGAGGATAGAAAAGGGGGAGGTGTGGCTCTTTATGTCAGAAACAACATCCAAGCATCTGAGCTACAAGGAAGTTGGGGTAAGGAAGAAGCTCTATGGCTCGACCTAAAAAAAGATGACGGAGCGTCCATTTATATTGGAGTGGTTTACAGGCCTCCAAACCAAAAGGAAGAGCTGGACAGAGACCTGGTTGAAGACATCCATAAGATAGGTAAGAAGGGAGAAGTGGTGATCGTGGGTGACTTTAATTTGCCAGATGTAGACTGGAAAATCCCATCTGCAGAAACTAAAAATAGCAGAGCGATAGTGGATGCCATGCAAGTATCTTTGTTCAAACAAATGGTGTTGGAACCCACCAGAGAAGGAGCTATACTCGACTTAGTACTCACTAATGCAGATAATGTCTCAGATGTCCAGGTGGGTGCCCACCTCAGCAGCAGTGATCATCAAACGGTATGGTTTAATATCACTAAAAGAATAGGGAAAAGAACCACAAAGACCCGAGTTTTACAGTTCAAAAACACAGACTTTGAGGAAATGGGGAAGTACCTGGAGGAAGAACTTAAAGGATGGGAGAACGAGAGAGATGTGGATCAGCAGTGGACCAATCTAAAAGGAGCAATCACCAAGGCAACTGCTCTATACGTTAGAAATGTAAAGAAAAGCAAAAGAAAATTGAAACCTATCTGGTTCTCAAAGGAGGTGGCTGACAAAATTAAAGCTAAAAGAACAGCATTCAAGACATATAAAAGATCCCAAAGGGAGGAACACAAAGAAGAATATTTGTATCAACTGAGGGAGACGAAGAAATTAATCAAGTTGGCAAAAAGTCAAGCGGAAGAGAGGATTGCCAAGGAGATAAAAAATGGTGACAAAACATTTTTCAGATACATCAGCGAAAAGAGAAAGATCCAAAGTGGTATAGTGAAATTGAAAGGTGGTAATGATCAATGCGTGGAGGGAGACGAAGAAATGGCAGAAATATTAAACAAATACTTCAGCTCTGTGTTCACTAAAGAAGACCCTGGAGAAGGACCATCTCTACACAACAAAAAACTGGTGGGAAGTGGAATAGATGAAAATCCTTTTACAGTAGAAAATGTGTGGGAAGAGCTAAAGAACCTGAAAGTGGACAAAGCCATGGGGCCTGATGGGATTCATCCAAGGATATTGAGGGAGCTCAGAGATGTTCTGGCAGCTCCGCTGTGTGACCTGTTCAATAGATCCCTAGAAACGGGAGTGGTGCCGAGTGATTGGAGAAGAGCGGTGGTGGTCCCGCTTCACAAGAGTGGGAACAGGGAGGAGGCTGGCAACTACAGACCGGTCAGCCTCACTTCGGTGGTGGGAAAAGTAATGGAGTCACTGCTGAAAGAGAGAATAGTGAACAGTCCGGAGAATTGATGGACCAGAGGCAACATGGATTCACCAGGGGAAGATCCTGTCAGACAAATCTGATTGACTTTTTGGATTTCAGCAAAGCTTTTGACACGGTTCCGCACAGGAGACTGGTGAATAAAACGAGAAGCTTGGGAGTGAGTGCCGAGGTGGTGACCTGGATTGCAAATTGGTTGACGGACAGAAGACAATGTGTGATGGTAAATGGAACCTTCTCTGAAGAGAGAGCGGTTTTAAGTGGTGTACCGCAAGGATCGGTGTTGGGACCGGTCCTGTTCAATATCTTTGTGAGCGACATTGCGGACGGGATAGAAGGCAAGGTTTGTCTTTTCGCGGATGACACTAAGATCTGCAACAGAGTGGACACGCCGGAAGGAGTGGAGAGAATGAGACGGGATCTAAGGAAACTGGAAGAGTGGTCGAAGATATGGCAGCTGAGATTCAATGCCAAGAAGTGCAAAGTCATGCATATGGGGAGTGGAAACCCGAATGAACTGTATTCGATGGGGGGGGGGAAAGGCTGATGTGCACGGAGCAGGAGAGGGACCTTGGGGTGATAGTGTCTAATGATATGAAGTCTGCGAAACAATGCGACAAGGCTATAGCAAAAGCCAGAAGAATGCTGGGCTGCATAGAGAGAGGAATATAGAGTAAGAAAAGGGAAGTGATTATTCCCTTGTACAGGTCCTTGGTCAGGCCTCACCTGGAGTACTGTGTTCAGTTCTGGAGACCGTATCTACAAAAAGACAAAGACAAGATGGAAGCGGTACAGAGAAGGGCGACCAGGAAGGTGGAGGATCTTCATCGGATGACGTACGAGGAGAGATTGAAGAATCTAAATATGTACACCCTGGAGGAAAGGAGGAGCAGAGGCGATATGATACAGACTTTCAGATACTTGAAAGGTTTTAATGATCCAAAGACAACGACAAACCTTTTCCGTAGGAAAAAAATCAGTAGAACCAGGGGTCACGATTTGAAGCTCCAGGGAGGAAGATTCAGAACCAATGTTAGGAAGTATTTCTTCACGGAGAGGGTGGTGGATGCCTGGAATGCCCTTCCGGAGGATGTGGTGAAGACCAGAACTGGGAAGGACTTCAAAGGGGCGTGGGATAAACACTGTGGATCCATAAAGTCAAGAGGCCGCCAATGAAGAGTGGGTGACTCGCCAGAATGATGGCTACTGCCTGGAGACAATACCCTTATTCAATAAACGTACACATGCTTACTGTGACTCCAACATCGTTCTAGCTTCAACAGCAAGAGGAAATGTGGAATAAAGGATCTGCACTCACAAAGGGGGGAGTAGCTGGCTTGTTACGGCGGTTACTACCCCAAACCAAATAAGCCTGTTACTTCAATTTCTATGCATATACAGCATAGTTCTCTGCTTCAACAGCAGGGGAGAAGAAAAAACTGATACTACACACATCCAGCAGAGCTCTCTGCTTCAACGGCAGGGGAGAAGAAAAAAGGGTTCGCATTCACAAAGCGGGGAGTAGCTGGCTTGTTACGGCGGTTACTACCCCAAACCAAATGTGCCTGATACTTCACTTTCGATGCATATCCAGCATGGCTCTCTGCTTCAACAGCATGGGAGAAGAATAAACTGATACTTCAAGCATATCCAGCATAGCTCCCTGCTTCAACGGCAGGGGAGAAGAAAAACAACCAATAAGGGCTGTATAACATAGTCTGAGTAAAACAAATAAGCATGGGTGTAGCTTGCTTATTGCGGCGGTTACTACCCCTACTACCCCTAACTAATCAAGCTAGATATTTCACTTGGATGCAGCTCCATCACTGCTTTCTACATTAATGGTGGGGGTGGAAGGGAAATAGAACCAAGAGCTAAGAGAAACAGATAAGTATGAGAGAAAGTGTGTGAAGCTTGCTGGGCAGACTGGATGGGCCGTTTGGTCTTCTTCTGCCGTCATTTCTATGTATGTTTCTATGTTTCTATAATATAGAACTTTAATGAGATTTTAGTAATTCCAATGGGCGCTATCTGGTGTAATTTTAATTTTTAAACTTTTAATTTTAATTTTATTTTTATTTATAACTGGCTATTTTTTACTTTACATCAGTTATTATGTTTTTGGGACAAAGTAAGAATAGTTTGTCCCCAACTTATCTGTAAACTGACTTGAAGTGCAAACAATATGTTTGGTATATAAAAATGTTTAAATAAATAAATAGTAGCCCCACTGACTCCCTCTCAAGATTTTTGCTTCAAATGCACCAACTCCAGTCCTCAAGAGCCCAAACAGTTCAGATTTTCAGGACATCCACAATGAATATGCATGAGATAGATTTGCATATTGTTTTATTTAGTGTCGTCCTTCCAGTGATTGGCAAACTTGATTGCATTATGATTGCTATTGCTTAGCAGCCCCATCACAGTAACCCCTCACACCATGTTGTGTGTTCACCTGAGGACTAGATCTAAAGTAGCTGCCCTCGTCATCGATTCCTTGGACCATCTACTCCATAAAGTAATTATTTTATAGCATCTAAAAACTTAAACTTTCTAGCATTTCCCACTGAGACATTGATCCAGTCAATACCAGGGTAATTGAAATCTCCTATTATTATTGTGTTCCCAAATTTGTTTGTTTTTTTAATTTTACCTAGCATTTCATAGTCTTTTTTTCATTTTGGTCAGGTGGTAGTGGTACGTACCCATTGCTATATTCTTACTCATCACACGTGGAATTTCTATTCATAAGGATTCCACAATGCATTTTGTTTCCTACATTTATCATGCTTTACTCTATGCCATCTTTTACACATAGTGCCACCCCTCCATCTGCCCTATCATGTTGATATAATTTATACTCTGGTCTCAGTGTCCCATCTTACTGTTCAGACTTGTGGCATTCATATACAATTATTTTGAAATGTTTTTTATTTGTACTTTCAGTTCTCTTTGTATTCACAACCTGCTTATTAGCAAATGATACAGGCAGTTTAGTCATTCACATCTGGGTGCTCTTTGTCTACATTTTGATAGCGGTTTCCACAGGATGAGATACCAAGTCTGTGGGCCTATTTCAGCACCTCCCGACTTCACCGACTGTGGATGCTCCCTTTTGTGCTGTAGTGATAATTTTTTACCATATAAAACCATTCAGCTTTTCTTGAAAAGATTTATCCTTTTTATCCAGATTCCAGTGTAGCTTATAAGTTCACATACTGTTTTCTTCCAGAACTTCAGCATATGCTTCACACTGAAAGGGTGGTAAATTGCTCAGCCTACATATAAATCACAATTTTTAATGAGCGCTATCAGAGTTTCAGGTATTGCATTTTTCATGAGTTTTTGCTGTCTTCATTGCTCTGTTACGGAGTACATTTTATTCTGTTTTGACAAAATGGGCCTTTTTTTTGATAGTCTCTTCTCACTGCCCTTTTGGGGGTGGCATGGGGTAGCAGACTGGAACTGTTTGGGTTCTCAGGAGCTCCAGTGCAAGATAAATGTTAATTGAAATCACAGCTTTCTCTACCCACATGTTTGTGTTTTAATTCTCATGTATGTTTCAGTGTGATCCACATTGGACACAATTGTGGATTTGCAGAATATAAAATTATTAAATGTGTATGTTCTCTGCAAGCTGAAACATTTATACTGGTGGTAATTTTCCAGCAATTTCAAAACTTCTGTAAAATAAACGATAGGTAAATCGTGTCTCCCATTCCATGTAGGAGAGACCATCTTCCCAGTTTGAGAACTTCTCTGACAAGAATTTGGTTAACTGATGGTGCTTTATAATCATTTGTAATAGTTATGATTATTATGTTTTAACTGTATAACAGTTATGTTAAACTATCCAAAGAATTCTCAATGTAGGAAACTTGGCTGCTGAATTTATATGATGGGCACTGTACTGAAAAACTAATATGAGTGAAGCTTATAAATAGTTGATATTTGTGATGTTGATAAGAATTGTAGCTTTGCAAGTGACAATACAATAAATTCAGTTAGGAAATCCCAGGAAATATATTGTACTTGTGAGAAATGAGACCTGTAGTAAAGCAACTTACATTATGAACCTGATTTAGAGCATATATATATCACAGAGAAATTGTCCCTGTGTTTTGCTTGGAACTCTCCAACGCCTCATATTTTAAGGGTAGTGAACTCTGGGTTGCAGAAAGTTATTTATCATGAAAACGGCATATGATTTGGTATTGTGCAATCTTTTAGACTATAATTCTTAAGATCTAGCAAGATGTAATTACAGTGAAGAATCCTGAGTTTATTGGAAATCTTAACAACTACATGTACTACCCAAACTTGGAGTATTACAACTTTTTTCTGAAAGTATTCAAGACTATCTCATTACATAGGCTGCTGCAGTGCATTTCTTTTAGATGACTTATTTTTTTAGGTTCCTATAGAATAAGCAATAACATCTACAATTTTGTGAAAATCTTTTTATCTCCACTGATAAAAAGAAGTGTGCTTACTGAGCAAGACAAGAACACAATGTAAGGGCTGTCTTCCAAAGTTAACACAATTGAAAGGAATTGGAAGTGCCAAATTTCATAGCAAGTTACAATCCAGATAATAAGGTTTTGAAACAGACCCTACAAAACTTTGTCCAAAGAAAATGAAAGCAATGATTCTCATATTTCATTGTTTACTTTTTCTTTCAAGCTTTTGTGCTGGACTAAAAACAAAAAATTCTAAGGCAAAATCAATTGATTTAAATACTCAAAAGCAACCAAGAAAGCCATAAAAGTGTCAGCAACCCAACATGGCTGATGGCTCATCCTTCTATGGCAAAAGGAAATGGAATCAAGCCTAACTATAAACTATTTGCACTTTGCACACTAGAAATAACACTTAGGTAATTTTCAAAAGGATTTACATGTTTAAAACTGAGTTTTACACATGTAAATGCATTTTAGATGTGTAAGTGAACTTTCGAAAGTTGCTACTATATATGCTATTTAATTGTCCATAGTTTTGCATGCTTAAGTGCACTTAAGTGCATAAATAGGCTTTAGAAAATTGCTGTAATAGTAATTTACATATACATGCATAACTCCTTTGAAAATTACCTTTTAAGTCTTTAAAATTTCCTCTTTCTTTGACACTTCAATAGAACAGGTTCCAAGGGGAACACTACATTTTGTTGCCCTAGAGTGAGAAGTATTTTCTTTTCTGCTGATTTTATAGATTGCTAACAATCATTTGTCTACTTTCTATCTTTAGCAATCCATCTCTTTTCTTTGTTTTTATTGTAAATTGCCTGTCTTAAAATTTAGAAACTGGTTCAGTTATTGGATGGATGGAGTTTTAGGAACTGTAGTAATTTGAAGAAATTCATGCTGGGGCATAATCTTTTTTTTTTTTTTTTTTTTTTTTTACCCTATTGTGTGTCAAAAGAAGGATGAACGTTAAGCAGTTTGTTGTTCAAACATATTCTTTATTGCCCTTTACACTTTTTATATGTAATGCAACTCAATCTCTTTATGATGCCACATATCACGCTATTGTACCCTTCAAAAGTCTAAACTGTTAAATCACATTTGAGTTTCTCTTGTAAATAAGCTCTGATTTTAAATCATGCAAATAGTTTGAATCATGTGTGGTTTTCTTTGAAAAGCATGAATTTTGTTTCTGCTCCTTTGGACTCTAGAGACCTTGGATATGCACCTTCTATGGTCTTATCAGTCTTTTAGGTAGGCAGTGCGTTCTTTGACTATAAAGACTCGCGCACACACACATGGCACACTGTTGCAGCAAGTGCAACAGAAAATTGATACAGCTATGTCCAAGTTTAGGTTTTGGGTTTTTTTTGTTTGTGTGAATTTTTTTCTTTCTAGATCTATGTCAATCTTTTCTTATATTTTTGAAAGCCTTTGTGGAGTTTGTGTTTCCTGAGACTGCGATCTTGAGCAGATAATTCCCAGATTTTAATGTTGTGGTCAAGACCCTTAAGGTCTCGCTTGCGGCCAACCTGGAATTGCAATGGGCTGATTGGCTTTTTGCTGGAGGTTAACTCTTCGTAGATGTCTTTAGGAATTCTCCCGTCATCCAAGTGATGAGCCAGCTATGATTCACACATATGAGAAAATAAACCATTTAATTTTTAATACCTTCCTTGATTTGGGGTGATGGGGTATTAAAATGTTAACATTTTTTTTTGTCTGTGCTGACAATTGATTTACTTCCAAGTTAATTTGCTCATTAGCCAAAAATAGATCTGTGTTAAAACACTGCACTTGGTTTACTACTGTTAGAATGCAGAAAACAATGTAAACCTACAGCACTTTGACAGTGGTATGAATAATTCAATTGAGCTGGGATGTTAGGTTGCAAGACTAAATTTCTGTGTGTTTTACAGTGATTCTTAAGTAGACTATATGTTCCATGCAAATATGTAAATGTTTTAATGTAGAAGTCATTTTTATGTTTATGCAATGTATTAACCTTAGTAGAACCACTGTAATTTAATTAATGATATCCTACATAATTAGTGTTGTGTTCTTGTTTGTACATGGACATAAAATCAAATATAATTTGTGTCTTAAAAAATAGAATAGACAAATGATGTAAGGCAAATAGTCATAACTGACATGTACTAATAAGGCCTATATCTTTTTTAAATTCTTGGCTGTGATTTCTTGAGAAAGGACTCTTAAGAGCTACTTAGTAGTTAGAAAAGTTTTTTTTCGTAAACTTCTTATAGCTTCCCCCAGGACAGTTTCCGATAATGTCTAATCTTTATACTTCTGCATTCCTTCATGGCCTCTGTTAAGGGTCAGACACTGCTTTAGGTACTCATTTCCAGTAATGTGATAATGGGCTCCAATTCATCCTTGAATAGCTTTAAACTAAGATGTTCATCTTCTAATCAGTATTTATTTTTATTTTTGTCAGTAACTGTTCAGTTCTGAAATCTCTGTAGATATTTTGAAGGTGCCAAATCACAATAACTATCTAATTACCAGTATTGGTGCAGTGTTTTAGTAATTCCTTATAAATATTAAATGACTTGTGATTTCCTTTACTACTTAACATACTACTACTATTTAACATTTCAGTAATGCTACTTGATGTAGACAGCATACATCATAACTTTTACAAATTCAAAATTATGATATATTTGTATTTATTACTGTTTTAGGACTCACTGGTATTTAGTTAATTTTCTGGTACTTTGACAAAAAAAATGAAAATTGAAATGTTCTCTAGGGATCCAAGATGGACACAAGACAGTGAGGCACCACTGTCAGATTCTTGAAATAGCTTACCTTTTCACCTCCGTGCTTAAATGGGACATAAGAGGAAGGCATGAGTCAAGAGGGGGACTTCTTCACTGAGCTTGGATGGAGGAGCATCCCTGGATTCTGAGGTTTTGGAGGAGCGCATAACCTTGCTGCAGCTAGTGCTGAGCTCTTCAATAGGTCTCAGAGCTATGGCCCTCCTTGATGATGCAGACTGAGCAACACAGATGGAAGGAGGACAGAGGCGTGAAGATCAGTAAGCTGCGGCAGCAGGGGGAGCAAGCCTTGGAGCAGTTGCTGACTCGTAAAGCAAGATGGAGACTGAATTTATGAGAAACTGGAAAGTATTTTACCCACAGGTGTACTACAAGTTTCTAATATTAGTGGAGAGGTCCTCTAATCCAAAAAAACCCCACCAATAATTATAATGGATGATTTCTGGAAGGTTGTTTTTGAGCTGGAGAAGTCTCTCTCTTTCAGTACAGATTTTGTTGTTCACTCAGCTACAAAATATTAAGACAAGGCGGGGAAGGCTATGAAAGAGAACTTTAACATGAGACTTGGATTACTAACATGGAACAAAAGGATACAAAACCAGAAGAATATGAGTCTGCTATTATGAAGGACAACTTGGTCTTATATTTATTTTATTTATGTATTTTTAATTTTTATATACCGAGGTTCTTGTATGAAATACAAATCACTCCGGTTTACATAAAACAGTGAAAATACCCCCAAAAAGGGGGGGGGGGGGGCTTTACATAAAACAATCGAACAAAGAGCAAATTGAACATAGTCATGTGTAGTTACAAGAAACGTTTCAACTCAGGAACGTAGTACAATTAAAAAAGTCAGAATAGGAAACTCAATGAGGTGGCCCATGATTGAGTTTATCATGGCATTTAGGCAGCATTAAGTGTTTGGGAAGGCTTGGCGGAAGAGCCAAGTTTTTAGCTTTTTTTTGAACTCCTGATGACTTGGTTCAAGTCTTAGATCTGGGGGGAGCGCGTTCCATTGGTGGGGGCCTGCTGAAGATAGTGCTCGTTTCCTTAGTGATGTTTTTGCTGGCGGGGCATACAGTGTGCCTTTGTATGGGCTTCTGATGGGTCTAGAAGATGTATGAGGTTGAAGTTGAGTGCTTAAGATGATAGGAGCGAGTTTGTGAGTTGCTTTTTGAACGATTGTGAGAACTTTAAAGAGGATCCTGTGTTTAATGGGAAGCCAGTGAAGGTTACGGAGGATTGGGGTGATATGTTCTCTTTTGTTGGAGTTTGTGAGGATTCTGGCGGCGGCGTTCTGTACCATCTGTAAAGGTTTGATAGAGTTTGTGGGGAGTCAGAGTAGAAGGGAGTTGCAATAATCGAGCTTAGTTAGTATGATGGATTGGAGTACTATCCGGAAGTCATTGAAGTGAAGGAGGGGTTTTAGCTTTCTGAGTACTTGCAGTTTGTAAAAGCAGTCCTTTGTGGTCGTGTTTATAAATTATTTTAGGTTTAAATTGTTGTCTATCCAGGCTCCTAGATCCCTGACATCAGGAGAGAACTTGCTGTTTGAGTTTGTTGATTGAGAGGAGCTTGATGAGATGGTGGTAGGGGGGGGGGGGTCATGGGAGATAATGAGCATTTCTGTTTTATTGGCATTCAATACTAAGTTAAGGCTAGAGAGTAGGTCTTTGATTGGCTGAAGGCAGTCATTCCAATAGGTGATAGTTTTTTGGAGGGATTCTTTGATCGGGATAAGGATTTGTATGTCATCCACGTAGAGGTAATGGATAAGCTTAAGGTTTGCAAGTAGGTGGCAGAGAGGGAGGAGGTAGATATTGAAGAGTGTGGGTGAAAGTGAAGATCCTTGAGGGACTCCTTGGTCTGTAAAGACGGGATGGGATTCCTTGTTGTTTATCCTGACTTTATAGCATCTGTTGCTCAAGAAGGACTGAAACCAATTGAGAGCTGAGCCTTTGATGCCTATGTTGGCTAGTTGGTCTAAAAGTATTGTGTGTTTTACCGTGTCAAAAGCAGCAGACAAATCTAAAAGAACAAGCAGGTAGGATTGTTTTTTCTCCAGGTTTACAAGGATGGTGTCCGTGAGTGATAGTAGGAGAGACTCGGTGTTTAGTGATTTGCGAAAGCCGTACTGAGCCGGCGACAGGATGCTATGATCTTCCAGATATTCTGACAGTTGCTTGTTGACAATTTTTTCCATCAATTTGGCAATGAGAGGTAAGTTTGCGATTGGTTGGAAGTTAGCTGGGTCCGATGGAGAGGCATTAGGTTTTTTTAGCAGAGGTTTGAGGATTGCCAATTTTAACTGGTTAGGTACTAGGCCTTGAGATACAGATGTGTTAATAATCTCAGAAATTATTTTTGAGATGGGGTTCGGGATGGCGATGAGCAGGTTTGTTGGTATTGGGTCTGATGGGTGGGAGGATGGTTTGAGTTTCTTGAGGGTATTTTCTATCTCAAGAGAAGAGGTGGGCTCAAATGACTCTAGACTCGCATTATGTTGAGGTAGGGTTATGAGATGGTGTATTGGGGGAGGCTGTTGGTTGTGAGAGAATAGGTAAGGTTGGAGATTTTTGTCTTGAAATAATTGGCGAGTTTGTTGGCTGTGTTGAGTGCTTGGTGGTCTGGAATGGTTGGAGGAGGTGATTTGGTAAGTGAAGAGACGTAGGAAAAAGTGCCTTTGAGTCGAAAATGAAGTTGTGGATTTTTTTTTGCGTAGAAGTCTTTTTTGGTTCTAAGGATGGCGTTCCTGTATGTGTTGAGAAGGGATTTGTAGATAGTGTGTGACAAAGTGGTTGGGTTTTTTCTCTAGCTTTGTTCTTTATTTCTTAGTTTGCTTGAGGGATTTAAGTTCAGGGGTAAACCAAGGTTTTCTATTGTCCAATGCGGGTTGTATGGTTTTGGTTGAAGTTGGGCAGATTTGATCCGCAATTTTATTGGTGAGATTGATCCATGAGGTGGTTGCTGTGGTTGCATCTGTGAGGTCTAGTTGGTTTAGAGCTTTGGATAACTTTTTGCTGAGTAGGTCTAGTGAACTTGGTTTCCTGAAATGGATGGTGGATTTGTTGGAGACTTTAGGTGGTGGATTTTTTTATCTTAAGGGTCGTGTAGATGACCCGGTGGTCTGACCAGGGAACTGGCGAGCAGGTGGGATTGGAGTAGATGGTAAAGCTATCGTTAATGAAGATGAGGTCCAATGTATGGCCTGCCTTGTGGGTGGGGTCGTTGACAATTTGAGTGAAGCCCAAGTGACTGATTGAGGAGTGAACTGTTACGCAGTTGATGGATTGAGGAGAAGTGTCTACATGCAGGTTAAAGTCTCCTAGGATTATTGCGGGTTTGTCGGCGTTAAAGTGTTTGGCTATAAGCTAAATCAAAGGAGAGGTGTCTGATTCTAGGGTTCCTGGTGGGGCGTGGATGAGGGCTAATTGAAGTTGTTCCGATTTAAAGAGGGAGAATTCTAGTTTGGTGGAGGTGTTTGTTTGTTATAGAGTTATGCCTAGTCCTTTTTTTGCTGCCAAGAGGAGCCCTCCACCTCTTTTTTTTGGGTCTGGGGACTGAGAAGAGGTCTTAAGATTGCGTGGGAAGCTGGTTTGTTAGGACAATATCTGTATGTTTTAACTAGGTTTCTGTGATTGCACAGATGTCAGGGTTGACTTCTATAAGATAATCATTGAGGATGTGTGGTTTTGTTTGGAGAGCGACTGAGCGTTAAATAGAGTTAGAGTGAACAAAGAGAGACCTAGGAGTTGTGTAATTGGCGATATCATTATTGGGATTAGCCTTTGTTGACGTGCAACGTGATGGTATGCAGGTTTTAGGTGCATTCTTATTTTGTTCCAAAATGGCATTCATGATTGTAATTCAACAATGGCCTAGATTTATCAAAATGCGATAATTTTTGCATGAATAATGTCCGTGATAAGGAAAAGGGGCATGGCTATGATGATTTTAGACTTACCACACCACGCACTATCTTAGTGCTTCACATATGTAGTTTATCGTGACTTGGGTTAACCTTTTACTCCCAGCGATATTTGTGCTTCGCTACAAAAGTTAAAAGTGTGCAAGAGGTGTGGTCATTGTTAAAAAAAAAAAAAAATACCATCCTAGAAGCACAGTCCAGATGTATTTCACACATTAAGAAAGTTGGAAAGAAGGCAAAACGATTACCGGCATTGTTAAAAGGGGAGGTGAAAGAAGCTATTTTAGCCAAAAGATCTTCATTCAAAAATTGGAAGAAGGATCCAACAGAAGAAAATAGGATAAAGCATAAACATTGGCAAGTTAAATGTAAGACATTGATAAGACAGGCTAAGAGAGAATTTGAAAAGAAGTTGGCCGTAGAGGCAAAAACTCACAGTAAACACTTTTTAAAATATATCCAAAGCAGAAAGCCTGTGAGGGAGTCAGATGGACCGTTAGATGATCGAGGAGTTTAAGGGGCACTTAGGCCATCGCAGAAAGATTAAATGATTTCTTTGCTTCGGTGTTTACTGAAGAGGATGTTGGGGAGGTACCAGTACTGGAGAAGGTTTTCATGGGTAATGATTCAGATGGACTGAACCAAATCACGGTGAACCTAGAAGATGTGATAGACCTGATTAACCAACTGAAGAGTAGTAAATCACCTGGTCCGGATGGTATACACCCAGAGTTCTGAAGGAGCTAAAAAATGAAATTTCAGACCTATTAGTAAAAATTTGTAACCTATCATTAAAATCATCCATTGTACCTGAAGACTGGAGGATAGCGAATGTAACCCCAATATTTAAAAAGGGCTCCAGGGGCGATCCAGGAAACTACAGACCGGTTAGCCTGACTTCAGTGCCAGGAAAAATAGTGGAAAGTGTTCTAAACATCAAAATCACAGAACATATAGAAAGACATGGTTTAATGGAACAAAGTCAGCAAAGTCTTGCCTCACAAATCTGCTTCACGTTTTTGAAGGAGTTAATAAACATGTGGATAAAAGTGAACCGGTAGATGTAGTGTACTTGGATTTTCAGAAGTCATTTGACGAAGTTCCTCATGAGAGGCTTCTAGGAAAAGTAAAAAGTCATGGGATAGGTGGCGATGTCCTTTCGTGGATTATAAACTGGCTAAAAGACAGGAAACAAAAGAGTAGGATTAAATGGACAATTTTCTCAGTGGAAGGGAGTGGGCAGTGGAGTGCCTCAGGGATCTGTATTGGGACCCTTACTTTTCAATATATTTATAAATGATCTGGAAAGAAATACGACGAGTGAGATAATCAAATTTGCAGATGACACAAAATTGTTCAGAGTAATTAAATCACAAGCAGATTGTGATAAATTGCAGGAAGACCTTGTGAGACTGGAAAATTGGGCATCAAAATGGCAGATGAAATTTAATGTGGATAAGTGCAAGGTGATTCATATAGGGAAAAAAAACCCATGCTATAATTACACAACGTTAGGTTCCATATTAGGTGCTACAACCCAAGAAAGAGATCTAGGCGTCATAGTGGCTAACACATTGAGATTGTCGGTTCAGTGTGCTGCAGCAGTCAAAAAAGCAAACAGAATGTTGGGAATTATTAGAAAGGGAATGGTGAATAAAATGGAAAATGTCATAATGCCGAGGGGGGATATGATAGAGGTGTTTAAAATCATGAGAGGTCTAGAGAAATAGCTTGAGTAATTTCTCTTTGAAAATTTTCCTAAACTATGGTACAAGCGCCTGTGTAGTTTTAACATTTATACATTAGTTGCAGTATTAATGCTTTATGAATGTATGAATGTCTAATCATTTTTTTTAAAAACACAATACATTTTATTGTGCAACTATTTTAAATTGTGATTTCTTTTCTAAACAGCCACAGTAGAGTGTTACAACCCAAGAATGAACGAATGGAGTTATGTGGCAAAAATGAATGAACCACATTATGGTCATGCTGGGACAGTTTATGGGGGATTGATGTACATTTCAGGTAAGGATACATTTGTGTATATTATTTATATAAGGCAAATAGTCTTCACATAAAAATAAATGTTCAAGAAGAGTTAAATAAAATTCCAGGAACTATTACTAATTTCTTTTTATTTTTAATCTGCTGTTCTATTTGGAATTAGAATACATTGATGCAACAGATAACCACTGGCTGGTCAATTATGACTGATATCTGTGTTAACTGCTATTACAGTTACTGTGTTAACAGTTTGGTTGGGCACATGTGTGAATCCTCTTTCCTTGGTCTCAAGAAACAAAGCGGAAGCTGATCCAAGATGGCTGAAAGCAATGAACACGAGGAAATGGATCGGTAAAATAGGACTTTATTGAATCTTGCCAGACTCTGGCCGAGTTTCGCTCAACGAGCTGCCTCAGGGGCTTAAGAGCCACTTAAATTGGCACCATCATGAACACATTATTACTGAGAAACATGAATATCTCGTATGCTGCTGTTGCATATTAGAGAAATATTCATCAGCAGAAACAAACTACCTGCTGCTCACCTTTACGAGATATTCATGTTTCTCAGTAATAATGAGTTCGTGATGGTGCCATTTTAAGTGGCTCTTAAACCCCTGAGGCAGCTCGTTGAGTGAAACTCGGCCAGAGTCGGGCAAGATTCAATAAAGTCCTATTTTACCGATCCATTTCCTCTTTCCTTGGGCAACGATGTTGGGATACAATACTAAATCTCTGGACAACCCCAAACCTCTGTGTTTTTGTGTGTGTGTATATATGTGTATGTGTGTATATATAATATGTATCTCTATCTATCTATCCTTATATAGATAGCTAGATAGATAGAGATACATATTAGATATACACACATGGGGTAGATTTTAAAACCCCTGCGCGCCGGCGCCCTTATTTTGCATAGGCCGCCGGCGCGCACAAAGCCCCAGGACGTGCGTAAGTCCCGGGGCTTCCTAAAAGGGGCGGGAGGGGGCGTGTCCGGGGGCATGTCTGGGGGCAGGGGGCGGTCCGGGGGCGTGGTGACAGTTCAGGGGCGGGCCGGGAGGGCGGTCCCGAGTCCCCTGGCACTGCAGCCTGTGCCGGGGGATGCCGGGGCGGCGCGCACAAGTTACGCCTGCTTCAAGTAGGCGTAACTTGCCCAACAAAGGTGGGGGGGGGGGAATTTAGGTAGGGCTGGGGGGTGGGGTAGATAGGGGAAGGTTGGGGGACGCGGAAGGAAAGTTCCCTCCAAGGCCGCTCCGATTTCGGATCGGCCTTGGAGGGAACGGAGGCAGGCTGCGTGGCTCGGCGCGCGCAGGCTGCCGACTTTGCGCAACCTTGCACGCGCCGACCCCGGCTTTTATAAGATACGTGCGGCTACGCGCGTATCTTATAAAATCTGGTGTACTTTTGTTCGCGCGCGTATTTTTTGAAGATCTACCTCATACTGTATATATCCATGAAACAGCACCTCAGTTCCCTGCGACCAGTATCATGTCCCAAACCATTCCCAGCAGGAAAGTAATTCCAATAGTTACTCTGTTGTATTGATTATATTTATTTTTTTATATGCTGGTCTGGCTGAGATCCAGCATTTTTGCATAGACAAGATACAAGTACATTGGCAGATAATCTGTTCACTAATTGATTCATGTTAAACGAGTGTCCTTTCCTTTTCTTATCACCATCAGAGATTTCTTTCTCTTCCTATATTCCTGCATCTCCTTATCCGTCTGCGTCCCATGAATTAAGATAACAGCTTATTACTCATCTTGTATCTCAATAATATATCCATCTGCTACAAAATGATGAATTTCATATGACGTAAACTCACAACCATAGCAACTATGTTTATGAAACATACATGAACAAATAATCCTGAGCTTAGAATGTTCTCAGGAACTAAGATGAATATGACACAGTAATTAAAGACATCTTGGTGCCATCCAGCAAGTAAGATATATTGTTTACATTTTGCTGAACTTTTTTGGCTTCTCAGCATAATTTAGCCTAGATTCTGTCTCTGCATTACAGTTTCACTTATTTTTAACATAATTACTGATAACCTTTTCAGACCTGTATGGATTCCCACATTCCCAAACCTTTCTTATCTTATGATCTTATATTATCTTCAGAGAGCTTACTGAGTTCTTTGTTATGTGTTATGAACAGAGCCTTTTCCCTGGCCAGCCCCACCCTGTGGAACTCTATGCCCCCAGACTTGCGCACTGAAACATCTACTCCTATATTAAAAAAAAAAGCTAAAAACCTGGCTATTCTTACAGGCCTACCCCTCCCTCAACAACCATCCTCCTGATGTCCCCCCAAACGGTGTATAATGCATTCCTTGCACCACCATTTACAATGTGCTTCTGCTGACTTTTCTCTCTCAACTCCCTTCTCCCCATTCATTTCCTTATATATTTACAGTGCTTTACATGTATTATCCTCACAATGTACGCTTGTTAACTTTTCCTTCATCTGCTCCCAATTTAGGAACCTCCGTTCCCTGTAAATAGTTACCCAGTTTCTGTTTGCTGATGTTTATCTATTGTATGCAAAGTTTACTGTTCTATGTAATGGCAGTGCCAAATGTTCTGTTTAATGACACTGTCAAAAAGTTTTAGTTTTCTGGAAACCGATACGATGTGCAAACGGCTATCGGTATATAAAAACCTTTAAATAAATAAAATAAATAAATAAATGTATGATTCTGCATCTGTCTTCCTCGGTGACGAAATTTCACTTTATCATGTGAGGCAAATGTTCTGGACACTCACCTTAGAGATGAGCTATATCTGGTAGGCACTACTACCCTAAATTGTGTGGCCACGGACAGGTCCTCTGTCTTCTGATGTGTTGACACATGGTCTGATGATTGAAATATGCAGAGAGGAAGTACTAGTAGAAAAAAAGTTATATGGAACCAATTTCTTTTTCCAATCAGAATTATAGTAGTACTATATTGCTTTAAATATATAGCTCTTAAAAGCTTTTGCTCTTACATCGTCAGAAATAAGGAATACAAATATAGGAATAAAAATTTGTAAACTATGAATTTACCCAGTAAATCTACCCCATTTTCATATACTGTATGTGTGTATAAAATTTTAAAATTCTCCAAAGTTACAATAAGCAAAAATATTTCTTAAAATTTTTGTCTGCAAACTAAGGGCCACATTTACTAAGCATTTTTCCATAGACACAGAATGGGAGAAAAGCCTTGATAAAATTGGGCCCTGAGAGGGCGTTAAAATGGTCTTATTATGAGGAAAAAGCTATACAATGTGTGGTATTTTATTTCACCATATGTTATTTGCAGTATCTCGCAAAAATGTTTTTAATGCTAATTTTTAAGCAAATAGGGAAATCTCAAGCTAATTATGCAGATAAGGGAGTTCCTCTGCTTCTCATGGTAAAATATCATGCAAAAAGAGACAATATATCACAAAAATAGAAAAAAATAACTACAACTTTGGTGTTGTAGTTTCAATTTTGACCTAAAATGTTGCTCAAAATCAGCCATTTCTGTGCGATAATTTTTTTTGTTTACACCCTCTAGACGCACCGATCTAGCTCTAGGCATATTTCTATTAGGCCATATTTTTTCTAGGCAAAATGTTACATAGGAACATAAGATATGCCATACTGGGTAAGACCAAGGGTCCATCAAGCCCAGTATCCTGTCTCTAACAGTGGAGAATCCAAGTCACAATTCCTAGCAAGTACCCATACATTAAATAGATCCCATGCTACTAAAGCTGGCAACAAGCAGTGGCTATTCCCTATTGATTAATAGCAGTTTATGGATTTCTCCTCCAAGAACTTATCCAAATCTTTTTTAAACCCAGCTACACTAGCTGCCTTAACCACATCCTCTGGCAACAAACTGCAGAGCTCAACTGTGTGTTGCATGAGAGAGAATTTTCTCTGATTGGTTTTAAGTGTGCTATTTGCTAACTTCTTAGAGTGTCCCCTAGTCCTTGTATTATCTGAAAAAGTAAATAACTGTTTCACAATTACCCATTCAAGTCCTTTCATGATTTTATAGATCTCTACCATATCCTTCCTCAGCCGTCTCTTCTCCAAACTATTAGGACACTATTTATTTTATTTACGATTTTTATATACCGATGTTCATTTCAAAAAGAGATATCACATCGGTTTACAATAAGGTACAATAGGTAATTCACTATCCCCTAAAAGGGCTTACAATCTAAAATTTTGTACCTGATTACAAAAATAAAATCATCAAAATCAAAGTTCTTAACAATTAAGCAAAAGGTATAACAAGGAGCTTTTTAAACAAATAACACAAAGGGGTGCACAAATGGGAGTGCCCCTTTGTCGCACCCCTTCGGCGCGCGGCGCCTGCTGGCTTGGCGCCTTTCAAACTGCCCGGATCCATTTGCGATGATGTCAGGGGAAGGGGCGGGTCTCAGAATCATGGCTTTCCCCACAGAAATCTCTCCTCAGTTTCAAAGGCAGTTTTTTCAAATTTTTTTTGTCTTTTTACCTTGGATGTTAGCTGTTACAAGGTGATCAGCACTGGTGGGTAGCCCTCCCCATCACAAACCAACTGCAGTGAGAGGGAAGGAAAGCAGAAATTTCTCCAAGGACAAGCAGGATGGGTGTCATCATCGGATGGAGCCCAGCATGGAACTTTGATCTCAAAGAATCTAGAATGTTCAAACATGCCCTTCTGAGCATGTGCAGCTGTAGTCATCACCCCGCTTTCTAGGCAGAGTCCCTCAGTCTCTTTTTTTTTTTTTCCACGGAGCCATGTGTTCACGGGAGCCATGTGTCTCATGGTATTCAGCTTTGCTCTTTCCTCACAGTTTTTGTAAGTGATTTTTTTCTCGAGCTGCAGCTGTTTTCTTTACCTTATAGTAGTTTTATTTCTTTTCCTTTTCCTCCTCCTTTTCTCTGTCTGCCAGTCGCATGGCAAGCCTTAGTAGCTGTACAATCTGGCAGTCTATTTCTATCCCTTATTAATATATATATATATATATATATATAAATCAAAAATAGAGGCAATGTATATATTTCACTTGTGCTTCCTCGTATTACACACAAAAAAAATCCCCCAAAAACAAATTGTTGGGGGAAAAAGGAAAAAAAAGCACTTTGGCTTACAGGTACACCATACCAAAAATCTAGTCTTATTAAAATTAAAATCAATTTATTTATTGTAAATACATTAAGACATTAATTTTTTCAATTAGTTACATAAAACCAATCATGTTAATCACTCCCTTATGATGATATATTACTTGTTACTTCATATACATATCCTTCATATACACATCTTAACAGTTTACCAAAACAATTATATCAACCTTGACCCAACTGTTGATAGCCCTCAACTCTATTCTCCTCCTAACCTCAATCTGTCCCTAAGATCTTTTACATTTCTGTTTCTCTGATGTTAATTGTTGTTGGTCTTTTATATTAGAGATCACCACTCTGTTAGATGTCTTATACAAATATCCTCATAATGGTATTATGCAACCCTTAAACCATATTATAACATAATACATAAATCACTATTTCTACTCAACAATACCACATGTAGATATCTAAAAACATATTTATAACCCCCTCATCCATGGTGTGCCCCGCTTGTATTGTTTTTCTTCTATCCCAACAAGGCCCTTGTTTCGCCCTCCTGGCTTCTTCAGGGGAATTGACTCGAAGAGACCAAACACCAATGAAAAAAATCACTCCCACCTCTTGATTCTAACAATACAGAAAAATAAAGTTACTCACCATACTATAACCCCTGGGATATATAATTTACCCCTATCAATTAAAACCTCCAAAACCATGTAATATCTCTCTCTACCTTTCTCTTCCCACTTAATGATATCACATATATAACATGTAGAATATTAATATGATTGTCATCCATTATGTAAAATAATACAATATTCTTTATTTAAATGCTCATAATTCATTAAAAATTGTAATTGTTAAAGAATTTTTTTACTGAACACACTCCTACCTGAACAAAAAGGAGTGGATCAGAAAAGACACTGGGTTCTATAAGGCCACACGGCTCTTTCTTCACTATTTGACCAAAAAATCTTCCGAACCCTAGTGTGCACCTATAAAAATATTCATAAAGAAAAACCATTTGAGCCACCCTCTCTAATCTTCTCCAATGTAATGATCTTAAATTGCTATCAAATCAAAACATTTTTCATTCAGGTATCGTCCTTATGTACACCTACTATTGGGGCTCTGGGTATGGCATGGATTGAGGGCATCGATGGCATCAACATCAAAGGCGGCTCCAATGGCATCGAACAAGGACCATGGCGCTTGATGGCAGATCTGGTCCCCTAAGATCTTTTACATTTTTGTTGATCTGATGTTAATTGTTGTTGGTCTTTTATATTAGAGATCACCACTCTATGTTAGATGTCTTATACATATATCCTCATAATGGTATTATGTAACCCTTAAACCATATTATAACATAACACATAAATCACTATTTCTACTCAACAATACCACTTACTAGCACAACCACTCTTCAACCTCCATTTATCATAGGAAGGAAAACTGCACACACATAGCTATGTGTATACCAAAGGCTTCTATGCCTTATGAAATATCACCTGTGGACACATCAAATCGCAAAACTCATGCCAAGGGCTTTAAAAAAAACCATGCCCACCCCTCCATGAAACGCAATGAACTTTTCACATACCTTAATATGGACTCAAAATTTTTAAATACTCAAGGCAGGATCAGGGCTTAAAGCTGAAGGCTGACACTATCTCCGTCAACCGTTCTAGTCGGCTCGGGGTAAGTGTTTTAACAAATAATTTGTTCAAAGTTATCCCGGTCGTCCTTCACCATTTAAATGTTTCTACAAGTACTGAAAAAAAGGGAAACAAGCCCCTTATATCAACTTGTTTACTACACTTTTCCTCAACATATTGCAATTTACCCAATATGATGACAACAACACTCACCCTCACCGTCCTTATGGCAGCATCTACGGTCTCACAAAGTCGGTTCATAGCGAGGCTTCCTTCTCAAAGCCTACATATTTATACTCCTCCCCTTCTTTGAAATATGTCCAATCCCACAGCGTCTCTGCTTAAACATCCAATCAGTGCAAATACCCTTCCCATCTTCTCCGCAGTGTCAATCAATCCCTTGGATTGACCGGTAACAAAATGATACACCCGGAATATTTCTTACTATTACTCCTCTCCTAATTACAGCTCCCTCCATGTCCACATTTGATCGCATAATACCCATTTGATACTCACAGCTAACTCCGTTGTGTGTGTACATGTCTTCTCCTTGTTCTATCTATCTTGTACCTTTGTCAGGTGCTGGCAGGACTGACTACATGTAGTCCGTGGGTGATTCTTGTAGACTGCTTAGCCTGGGAACTCATCTGAGTTCTACCTGGGCAGGAGTTACATGTCGTTTCACCAATCTATCGGCATTGATGGAGGTTTTGACAGTGCAGAGGTCGAGGACCACACTGTTCCCGGGGGGGGGGGGGGGGGGGGGGGGGTTGGGGGGAGAGAGCTCATCCTCCCCACATTCAAAGGAACTAGTCTCCATGGGCAGGAGCCCTGGATGACATAGTCCCCCCTACTGCTTGCCGGTGATGGCAGTGCAGTCTACTTGTGAGGGAGTGTGAACAGAACCTGGGCAAGCAGCTTGTTGCTGCACCTTTGGTGCCATGCCAAGTAACTGTTGCCTGTGCACATCTATGACCAGCACACCGTTGATCTGACTCATTGATATCAGGACTGCCATTGAGTGCCATGGTCACCCTTAATGCCATCGAGGTGCTGGTGTGCCCTTGATGCCTTCAGGGTCCATGACCTCTCCATGCTGTAAGTGCCTTCTGTGCCGTAGGTATCTATGGACGTGGCTTGATGCACCATAGTCATCGCTGGGAAACAAAGAAGTTACTGACATCTGAAGGAAAAAGAGAACCGCCCACTGTGACGTCACCACGCTCGGAGTTTCTGCCGTTAAACGACGCCGGTCCACCAGGCGTCGCGCGCCGAAGGGGCGCGACAAAGGGGCTTGCCCCTTTGTGCTCCCCTTCGTGCTCCTTTTAAAATAATTGTATGTATATTTTTGTTAATAATTTTACCTTAGTAATGTTGTGTAGCCTTTTGCTCTATGTACAATTAGTTTGTTACAGATGTTCAATGTATTAGACTAAGGAACTATTTTTCCTGCTTACACTGTTTCATTGTAAACCGGTCTGATATGCATTTGATGCATGAAAATCGGTATATAAAAATCAGAAATAAATAAATAAATAAATCAAGCTCCTTGGGCCTCAGTGTGGCAGAATAACAGCACCGACCTCTAGTGTCGGGGACCAGATCTGCCATCAAGCGCCATGGTCCTTGTTCGATGCCATTGGAGCTGCCTTTGATGTTGATGCCATCGATGCCCTCAATCCTATCGAGGTGCGTGAGTGGCCTCCCTCGAGTCAATCGAACGCCACCCACCACCATGCCATACCCAGAGCCCCAATAGTACTAAGGATGCTGTGTCACACTATTCCTATGCACTCCACTGGGAGTTACTGTGACAGTGGAGCTCAGTATGCACGGTTGGATACAATAATACATCTACTCCAAGCATCTCGGGCAATGGCAGACAGCATTCTCCCTGTCTGTGCAGTTCTCAGTCATGCCAGGTTTCTGCCATCATTGTGTCAAGGCCTCAGCCTCTTCATCAGCTCTTCACCACAAAGTACTGGGGAGCACTGGTGAGGAAGGCGTCATCACACACTCTGTGATCTGCCTTTTGCTTGTGTACAGCCACCGACTCTATCAAGTAGTGCTTGATTCTTGTTGTGCCATGGGATTCTACCCACAAATACTGCGAGTGGGGTCACAGGTGTGCTGCCATCCATAGGATGGGATACCACTGTATAAGTACTGGTAAGTGTTCTTTTACAGCGGAGGGCTCTATTCTCCGGTTACCCTCTACTGTATGGGTGTGTGTGTGTGTGTGTGTTTCCCTCGTTGCAAGCACAACAGGTTGTGTGCTGCAGCTACAGAACTGACCTAGAATTGCATTCCTGGTCGAACCCTAAGGGGAGTAGACACCAGGAGGGTAGTGTCGGGAGTCTTCTCATTCCTCAAAAGAGGAATATATCTTTCGACCCCTTCCATGTCACAAATCCTCTTTGTGGGGAAGCCCTTGGGGCTCCGTCCGTGGGAGGTTTATCACTGAACTGGAGCCTCTTTTCCTTTTGTGAATGTCATGGTAAAGTTCTGTATTAACACTTTTTCTCTACTTTTTCTGTACTTCAGCTATACGTATCTACAATAAAAATATGGCTATCTCACAACAGGTTGAAACTGAACATGAGCAAAACAGAGTTACTTTATCTCTCAACTGTTCCAGACTCAATTCATCAACCACCTCCAACTTTTATGTTCAATAACCAACTCATTACAAGAAAACATTATGCAAAAAACTTGGGTGTAATCATCAACTCCAGACTCGCAATGAATAATAATATATCTGAAATATCTTTTTTCAAAATTCACGTTAAAAAAACTCAAACCATTATTACTTCCAAATGACTTCTGTTTAATTACTCAAGCATTAATCCTATCTGCATTGGACTATTGTAACTCTTTGTATCTCGGCTTACCTCAATCAACGATTTATCCACTACAACTAGTCCAAAACGCAACTGCTCGAATGCTCTGCAACATATCACGTAGCGATCACATCACACCTACTTTACAATATCTACACTGGCTTCCCATTTCATTCAGTATAACTTATAAAATATTGTCTATAATTCATAATCTACTATACAATGTTAACTCTACTTGGTTATGTTCAATACTAAGAATTTACAAGCCCACCAGACAGCTCTGTTCTGTCGATAAGTGTATTCTAGAAATTCCTTCCATAAAATCAGTCAGTTTATCTTTAACACGAAAACGTGCTTTCTCCGTAGCCGGACCCACCTTATGGAACTCTCTTCCAGACCATATCCGTTTGACAATAAACCGCAGAGAATTTAAAAAACTGCTAAAAACATATCTATTCGCACAAGCATATAACTTACAATAAGATTTCTATATAATGTACTATATTTCCACCAACTAACATTGCAATATATTAATTTCTGTATGTATTTTGTGTATTTGATTCTAATTATGTATGTTTTATTTTGTAAACTGCCTAGACGGATAGACTTCTACCCCATTGTGCGGTATATAAAACTTTTAAATAAATACATAAATAAATAAAAACACGCTTTATTTTAACGACATACCACATATTAATACCTCTTCTTTACCACTGTTTTATAAAAGGGAGTAAAGGAGGGGAGAAGGGACAATGTAATAAAGCTAGTATTTCATCAGCTTTATCCAACAAAGCTCATGTAATGATGTTGAATAAGTTTGTTGCCATGGATTTGTGCGAGGAAACTTTCAGTAATACTATTACTCACAGCAAGCCTTAATTATGAAAATTAGCAAAAATGATAAAGTTTAGGAACCACAAATTTTAGAGTAAGTGACAAACAAGGTAAAGCAAGGGATCTGGACCAATGACATGTCAGCTGTTGTATGTCTAGCACTGGTATCCAAGTTGACACGTACAGCAGTATTTCCTAACTCGACCCTGAATGCATACCTAACCACTCAGATTTTCTGCATCACCACAATAAATATGCATGAGATAGATTTGTGTTCACTGGGTCTCCAATGTAGTGATGGAGTTCTGCAGCATTCTTGACACCAGACAATGTTGCATGCCTTAATGAAAAAAAAAAAAATTATTACACATTTTAAGGAGAAGAATTTTCAAAGACATTTCGATGGGTAAAAGGATTTTGCCCACAGAAACGGCCTTTTATAGAATTAGTTGAGGGTTGCATGGAAACTCCATATCTGACTGGGCTGTACTTGAATACTTCTATAAAAATGAAAGTAGTATACTTCAATACACAAAATCCACAAACGTCTTCTATATAGATTGCTTATAGAGCTATATGCGAACAAGATTAGAAACAGAATTAAAGTTAAACTTCAAACAGCACAGCCTCTAACTTGGCAAACACTGCTTCTTGTCATGGTACCAAAGCAGGCACCGGCAGGTGAAAGTTACCAGAAGGAAGTAGTACAATTAATATGATAATTTATATGCTATAGCAGGAAAAATTTATACTGAAAAGAAATTTACAGAATGTTAAAAAAATATATATTAACTGAGAAAATTTTTGGCATAAATTCAAATGATGGGATAACATTCTATTTTCATAAGGCACGATGGTATTTAAATAAAAGATCCAGAATAGTTCTCTCATATTGAGCCTATATTGTCCATCACCACCTCATATGCGAGGAGCAATACACTCCACTTTAAATTATCTAAGGTGTGACCAGTGTCTTAAGAAGTGTTGCACAGCTTTTAGATTCAACCATCCATGTTGCTGAGCATATTCCTCCTTCTGTATAAGCTGGCAATTGCCAACATCCGACCCGACTTTAAAAGGGCCACGCACGTAAAAAACGAGGGTTATGCGTGTGGCCGAGCCGTGCGCATTTTAGAACAGGCCTGGCCATGCACGTAAACCCCATTACACGCTGCAGTGCCGTGCTCTGCAAAAAGGGCGGGCCGAGGAGTGTAGTCTGAGATCGGCGGGGGGGTAGGCCAGGACAGCATGAGCCAGCAGCCGGCCAGCGTGCGGAGATTACTTCTATTCTCAGGGAGCAGTAATTAATTGGAGCGGATTGGGAGGCAACTGGGAAAGGCCCAATTGCGTCTCCACATGTATTTTGCTAAAATCACACCTTAGCGCGCACGAGTTGCGGGCCGGCCCGCACATGTGTGCGCAGATTTTAAAATCCGGCGCACATGTATGCGCAGCCATCAGATTTTATAACATGCACCTGCCGGGAAACAGGTGCACATGGACGCACGCGGTTCTTAAAATCGACCCCATAGTCTCAGTACAAGGTAACAATTTTTATTTAAATATCATTGCACGTCATGGGCTCAGTCTGGAAGTAGAATGGTATTCCATCATCTGAATTTATGCAAAAATATTTTTCGTCATGTAAATTATCACATTATGGCTACTACCTACTTCTGGTAACTTTCGCTTACAGTGCTTGCTTTCTCGCCATGACAAGAAGTGATGTTTGACAAGTTTGACATTCACTTTAATTCTATTTCTAATCTTGATCATATATAGCTTTGTAAGCCATCCATATAGAAGTTATTTGAGGACTTTGTCTATTGAAGTACTTTCATTTTTATAGAAATATTGAAGTGCAGTGATTGAAGAGCACAGTCAGATATAGAGTTTCCTTTTATAAAATTACCCATCTGAGATGTGAATAAACTCACACGTGTATGTTCTGTTCACGTGTAAATTAACCTAGACTAAGCAGAGGTGTTCCCATGGGTGGTGATGAGGGATTTTAACTTGGCACATATATTGGATTTTCAAAAGTATGCACAAAAATGTTTCTGAAAATGTTCTGTGCCCATAATAGCAGGTCTAAATGTGTACAGGTAAATTTGGTAGGGATACTTTTCAAAGTGAACTTAGGCGCATAAGTCCTGTTTGGACTTTGGTGTAACTTGTGCTCATTTTTGCTTTCTAATTTAAGTGGGTTGTTTGAAAATTGCCTTCATATGATTCTTTAATTCCATGGTTACTACCAAATTAGGACTGTACCAAATCCCACACATCCTAATGCATTTAGTTTTGTCTTGAGTACCATAGAGAGCTTCTTACTGTACCAAACAAAACAAAAATCAGTTACTCCTTTTACCTCTCAGATCTTTGTCATCTTGGCAATAGGCTAACTTTGTAATATGGTGAAGTGTTTTCAATTCCAGTACTTCAGGGTAGCAGAGGTTTTGTTTTCAAGGAGACCAAGCTATTCAACTTAGGCTTGTCTTAGACCATGTGTATGCAAATATATCTAATTAATTGTGGCTTTTCTGAAAAGCACAACTTTTTGCCTCCCTTGCTGAGAACTCCTGCTTTATTGTATGATCCATTGTTTAAGTAATGGCTTAATTTTATTTCTGTTTTTACTTGATGAATGTATTTTTCTCCTTGCAGGAGGAATTACCCATGATACTTTCCAAAAGGAACTCATGTGCTTTGACCCTGACACAGATAAATGGACTCAGAAAGCTCCGATGACAACAGTGCGAGGTTTGCACTGCATGTGTACTGTTGGAGACAAACTTTATGTCATTGGTGGAAATCATTTCAGAGGAACTAGCGATTATGATGATGTTCTAAGCTGTGAATACTATTCACCATCATTAGATCAGTGGACTCCAATAGCTGCTATGTTGCGAGGACAGAGTGATGTTGGTGTGGCGGTCTTTGAAAATAAAATCTATGTCGTTGGTGGATATTCTTGGAATAACAGGTGTATGGTGGAAATTGTCCAGAAATATGACCCAGAAAAGGATGAATGGCACAAAGTCTTTGACCTCCCAGAATCCCTTGGTGGGATTCGAGCTTGTACTCTTACAGTTTTTCCACCAGAGGACAACACAGGATCACCATCTAGGGAATCTCCTCTTTCAGCACCTTAAAAATCATCCTTTGACTTTAAGATGTAATAATATCTTGCACTGCATCATGGATCCTCTATAATTTTCCTTCAATATTATCTGTTAGGCGTGGCCTGCAGCAGTCGGTACAAAGTCTTTAATAAAGAGACTGTGAAGTTACTTGTACTGTTTATTTGGCATAGGATGTTTGTCAAGCAGTAAACAAAATGAAAATTGTATTCAACAGAGCCAAATGTTTATCAAATGAAAAGAAAGGCATTGTCTAGCAAATGTTAAAATTAGGTACGTTTTAATGTTGTCTACTGGATGTGAGGTACCTTAAATTAGAAAGCCCAATCAATAAAGCCAGAGAGAGAATGTAGCAAACTTGTAACTGTTAATATCAGATTAAATTTTTTTGTGTGTGACTACAGGTAACAGAGGTGGCCTTCTTCAAACTAAAATGGAACCAATGGGTTGTCAACTGGCATGAGCTACCTCTCTCTTTTCTCACACAGGACTTCTGACATATCTGTTTACTTGTCCCAGTGTTTAGTTCTGGGACCTTGAGCGCATATAATTATTATTTTTAGGCAGACAGAAATTGAGAACTATCAAATAAAATTACTATATAGTAGTGCAAGTGAAATATTTTGGCCCTTTAAATCCTTCGTAGCCAGGTTTGTTTCTCAAAATAATACCTTTTTTTTTCTGTCTTATTTGGATGAAGCAATTACTTTCAGTGGTGACTTTCACCTTTCAAATGTTGAACTGCTGTTTCAAGGAGGGGGAAATTGTATCTCCTTCGTGTTTGTTGCTGTTTCTGCATACTTTGGTGGGGGTGGGGTGGGGAGGGCATAATTTATATGGCGTTTCAGTATAGCTGTAAGGCCTCTTGTACATTTATACTGATCTTGGTTAGATAAGGGCTAGAAACATGTTAACCTTGAACAACTAAATTTGTCATCTGACCAAATTGTTCTTAGGATTAAATTTAGTCTACCTTTTTCCTCCTTTCCTGTTGAAATGACTTGCATATGACTTGTCCTTTGTATAGTCTCAGTTAATAAGGTTATTTAGCACAAAGCACAGCTTCTGCAGGAAAGCTGTTTTTTGCTCAGTGAATTCAGACTACCATGTTTTACCTTCTTTTGTTCAATAAAACTTTTAACTGCAATTATTCAGGCTTAGATACTTCATTAATACCCCTTTTTCATTCTGCAGCCTTGTTGCTTAGATACATGCTGCCCGTATCTATGTGGGTAGCTTCATTTTCAAGGAAACCAATGCACAAATGAACCTCAGTGACTATTGTGACCTACATTTGAGAAACTGCTGTCTTATTTTATTCTCCGTATGTAAATCTGGCACAGTTTAGGAATGAATTTAGAAAAAAATATTTAACTATATTTGAAAACCATTTGGGAGCAAACAGGGGTTTTGTTTATCTTTATGCTTTTGTGCCTGATAACTGACAGGTCTCAACTTGAAATTTGTTAAAGTACTCAGGTATAACTATGCACTCAAAATGCAATAATCTTGACCATCAAAATGCTTTAGAGCATTCTTTCATTTTATCTAAACAAAATAATAATGCTCCTTTTTGGTAAAAATTTGGACTAAAAAAGCAAGTCCTTGGACTATGTTATGTAGGAAAGCATGTACTTTCTAATTTTGATTTTAAAATTATCCTTAACCGCTAAGGGGGCAATTTTCTAACTCTCTGCCTTGGTGCAAAGTCCGTGGGTAATTTGTACCTATGGATCCTTGTACATAATTTTAAAAGGAAGCGTACACTTGTACTTCCCTCTTGAAAATTGTCTGTAGGATCAAAATACCTTTGGATTTTGTACTTGCTCTTTCTGTGGGTGGCATTTTAATGGAAACATTGTGCGTAGATTTGAAAAAATAATCTGTGCATTTTATTTGTCCCCCTCTGACCTAAACATACCTCTGGAACCTCCTACTTGCAGTCCAGCTAAAAGTATGTGTCCTCTGATAGACCACATGTACTATTAGCCAGATTTGTGTGGTTGGGGGGAGAGGAGGGAGGAAGGTGGGTAGAATTTTCAGACAGCCCCTTTACTACCCAAGTAAATTGCTTTGAAAATTGCCCTCACAATGGATATAGTGCTACATAATAGGACTGTGTGCCTACCAATGAGCATTTAAGCACTGATGACTTTATGAATAATTATGCTGAAATATTGTTTTAAAGAGAAATTTTTGTAGTAGTGCAGATTTTAAAGGGAGATTGAAAACACTTCTTAAAATAAATGTTGCTATGGCTATGATTTAATGTTTAAATTAGTTGCATTTAAGAAAAAAAAGTTTCTCCCTCTAAACTTGTCTTTGGCTTGATTCCACATCAACAGCATCATTTTTAGTTTATGCCTTGGCAAGCTGCCAGAGGAATGATTGTAAAATTAATAATGTTACCAGGCAATAGCTTTACTTTAAAATGCAGTAACAGGAGAGAGAAGCCAATGTTTGCTCCATTGCAATGTCATTTTTAATAAATATATCCATGCACATTTAAACCTTTTTTTCCAAACTTTTTCTTGAATGTTTTACTATAGGAATCAAACTGGTGCATACATAGTTGGTGGCATCAAAATTTCTGCAACAAGGAAAAAGGCAAGATGATAAGCACTCCAGATATTGGAAACAATAGTGCTAAATCATTTCTGCAAAGTAATTATGGATGCTTAACAGTTCAACAGACAAAATAGTTCACCAGCCAGATGTTAGTAATCGAGAGAAATCAGGTATACCAAATGAAACCAGTGTAAGATTAATTTGTGCTTGCGAGTATTTTAGTGGGGGGGGGGGGGGGGGTTTATGTAACTGAAATGTTAGTAAGCATACATTAATTTTATATTTATTTCATTTGATGTGCATATTTTTTCTAAGTGTTTACATCACATTCTCTGCACTGGATTTCATAAATGAAAATTGATGTTTTCAGTTACATAATTTATGCTTTTATGCAATTTTTAAAAGGTCATCTGTCATCTATTAAGAAATGTTTGAAGAAAAAAAAAACTTTTATACTTAAAACACAATGGGGCAGATTTTAAAAGCCCTATGCGCGCCGAACCTATTTTGCATAGGCCTGGCGACACGCACAAGCCCCAGGACGCGCGTATGTCCTGGGGCTTGAAAAAAAAGGGCGGGGCGTGGGCAGTCCAGGTGGGGTGTGGCCTGATGCCTCCATAGGGCCTCTAGGCTGGGAGATCGCGCGCCGGCACTTGGCTGGCGCGTGCAATCTACGCCTGCCCAGAGGCAGGTGCAACTTGCAAAAGAAAGGTTAGGGAGGGTTTTAGGTAGGGCTGGGGAGAGGGAAAGGTGGGGGGCAGAAGTAAAGCTCCCTCCGAGGCCGCTCCGATTTCGGAGCGGCCTCGGAGGGAGCTGGGAAAGCTACCTGGTCTCCCCTAGGGCTCGGCGTGTGCAAGGTGCATAAGTATGCACCCCCTTGCGCACGCCGACCCCGGATTTTATAACATGCGCGTGGCTGCGCGCGCATGTTATAAAATTGGGCATAGATTTGTATGTGCCGGGTTGCGCACACAAATCTGCGCCCTCGCATAGGTATTAAAATCTTACCCCAATGTGTTTTAAAGTAGCAAAGTTAGGTTTTTCATTCATACATTGTTCCCAAGGAGGTACCAAGTGTTGGTTTTTCTTTTTCAGTTTAGAATTTTGATCATATTACAAAACAAGAAATATGGATTAAGAACATCTGCATAAATCACGAGAATTTTCCTGCATTGCCATGCTTGCCACCATGAATGCTACTAAATTGGGGTGCTGCTATACCAATTCTGCTCAGAACCTCATTGTGCTTACTAATGAATATCAAAATGTTTGAAAAGTAAGCATAAAGAGTTTATAAAAAAAAAAAAAAAAAAGGGGGTTAATCTATAAGAAACTGTGTACACCTTTTATGCCAAAGTAATATAAACACATAACCCCAAATCTGCCTAGAAAACAATACAAGATACATAGCAATGAGATTCTCAACAGAAGTATTAGAACCAATGAGTAGGCTAGTTTCTACTTTTAGTAGTCTAGATACATGGTTCTCCATCAGCAAGCAGAATGAAATTAGCCAAATAAGTGGGGTAACATCATTCAATGGCACAAATATGGATCAGATCTCTAGAGCTTAGAAAAACCTAAAAAAAAATGTTCTGAGCATATAAAGGAATTCCTGTGCAGCTGATGCCTCATGAACCTCCTCAGTCTTTTTTTTTTTTTTTTTTATGTTCAAGCAGCAGCACAGATGTGGGCGTTTTGCTCTTACTGAGAAGTTTTTTCTGTACTGTTAAAATAAAATTATCTTCCTTTTTTTCATATTGAATCTTTTTTTCTGACAATCCCTCTGAGCACCTCCACTTTCAAAAAAAGAAAAAAGTATGAATTCAACCTAGCTGACGCAGTCTTCAAAATGGGTGGGTTCAAGATCCATTTGTGAATGGAAAATGTCCACAGATACTTATTCTGTCTGCTTCTGGTGCCTTGAACTCAACCATGATGTCCCTAGCAGGCACTGTGGAAGAATGGCACCTAGAAAGTAAAGCATGGAGCAAAAAGGAGGGAAGCTGCAGATGTGGTAGACCTAATTGACAAACTGAAGAGTAGTAAATCACCTGGACCAGATGGTATACACCCCAAAGTTCTGAAGGAACTAAAAAATGAAATTTCAGACCTATTAGTAAAAATTTGTAACCTATCATTAAAATCATCCATTGTACCTGAAGACTGGAGGATAGCTAATGTAACCCCAATATTTAAAAAGGGCTCCAGGGGCGATCCAGGAAACTACAGACTGGTTAGCCTGACGTCAGTGCCAGGAAAAATAGTGCAAAGTGTTCTAAACATCAAAATCACAGAACAAATAGAAAGACATGGTTTAATGGAACAAAGTCAGCATGGCTTTACCCAAGGCAAGTCTTGCCTCACAAATCTGCTTCACTTTTTTGAAGGAGTTAATAAACATGTGGATAAAGATGAACCAGTAGATGTGGTGTACTTGGATTTTCAGAAGGCGTTTGACAAAGTTCCTCATGAGAGGCTTCTAGGAAAAGTAAAAAGTCATGGGATATGTAGCGATATCCTTTCATGGATTACAAACTGGCTAAAAGACAGGAAACAGAGAGTAGGATTAAATGGACAATTTTCTCAGTGGAAGGGAGTGGGCAGTGGAGTGCCTCAGGGATCTGTATTGGGACCCTTACTTTTCAATATATTTATAAATGATCTGGAAAGAAAACGACGAGTGAGGTAATCAAATTTGCAGATGATACAAAATTGTTCAGAGTAGTTAAATCACAAGCAGATTGTGATAAATTGCAGGAAGACCTTGTGAGACTGGAAAATTGGGCATCAAAATGGCAGATGAAATTTAATGTAGATAAGTGCAAGGTGATGCATATAGGGAAAAATAACCCATGCTATAGTTACACAATGTTGGGTTCCATATTAGGTGCTACAACCCAAGAAAGAGATCTAGGTGTCATAGTGGATAACACATTGAAATCGTTGGTTCAGTGTGCTGCGGCGGTCAAAAAAGCAAACAGAATGTTGGGAATTATTAGAAAGGGAATGGTGAATAAAACGGAAAATGTCATAATGCCTCTGTATCGCTCCATGGTGAGACCGCACCTTGAATACTGTGTACAATTCTGGTCGCCGCATCTCAAAAAAGATATAATTGCGATGGAGAAGGTACAGAGAAGGGCTACCAAAATGATAAGGGGAATGGAACAACTCTCCTATGAGGAAAGACTAAAGAGGTTAGGACTTTTCAGCTTGGAGAAGAGACGACTGAGGGGGGATATGATAGAGGTGTTTAAAATCATGAGAGGTCTAGAACGGGTAGATGTGAATCGGTTATTTACTCTTTCGGATAGTAGAAAGACTAGGGGGCACTCCATGAAGTTAGCATGGGGCACATTTAAAACTAATCGGAGAAAGTTCTTTTTTACTCAACGCACAATTAAACTCTGGAATTTGTTGCCGGAGGATGTGGTTAGTGCAGTTAGTATAGCTGTGTTTAAAAAAGGATTGGATAAGTTCTTGGAGGAGAAGTCCATTACCTGCTATTAAGTTCACTTAAAGAATAGCCACTGCCATTAGCAGTGGTTACATGGAATAGACTTAGTTTTTGGGTACTTGCCAGGTTCTTATGGCCTGGATTGGCCACTGTTGGAAACAGGATGCTGGGCTTGATGGACCCTTGGTCTGACCCAGTATGGCATTTTCTTATGTTCTTATGTTCTTAAACAAACAAGAAGGATCAGGCTCCTTTGGCCTTTGCAGGGAAGCCATTGAGATTTAGGACTCTTTTTATCTGCAACGTACCTTCTCGGATCTAAAAATGTACTTGCAGACACTCAGACAGTTGTTGGAACTTCACAGATGGTCTCTAGATCAAGCAGTAGACACATTTCCAATCTCAAACTTCCCCACAATAGACTTCTTTGCCACAGTGAACAGTTCAACTCATAGAATCTCCATTCAAACCTCTAGATTTGATGGACTTAACACTTTCCAAATCAGAAATTTTATTTCTTATACCTATAACATCATCATACAGAGTAAATGAGCTTCAAGTGCTTATTTTGAGGTGAATTTTAAAAGCTGGACATGCAAAAATTGGATGTGCGCTCATGTAGGACATGCGCGTGACCACCCGATTTTTAAAAACTACCACGCACTTCTCCCAATATGCGAATGTCACTTTGCATGAAAAGGGGGCGTGGGCGGAGCGTGGGTGTTCTGGGTCAGAGCCAAGAGTTATGCGCACAAGTGCCTACAGACCTGGGTGCACACCCAAATCCAGTGTTGCAAAAGTTTACTTCTGCTTTAGAAGAGGTGCAAGTAAAAAAAAAAAAAATGCATCCCTGAGGGATTTAAGGGGTCTGAAGTAACTGAGGTGTGTGCAGGCTAAAGAACCAGTAATGTTTGGAGGACCTAGCTCTAAACTGGTGAAACTGGTCATGGCATGGATGTGTGCCTGATATAAAATTCCCCCACTTGCACAGCTCAAACACGTCTTTACACGGCTATGCGCGCCCAGTTGCAAAATAAGGTGCACACGTACGCGCACCTAAGCTTTTTTATAATGTGTGCATATGTTATAAAATTGCTGCATCTGTAGGTGCGCACAAAGGCATATGTGTACATGTGCGCCTACGTGCCTGTTTGAAAGTTACTGTCTCTGTACCATCCATATTGTTAGTTGTTCCACAGTAGGGTGGTTCTCTCTATACACCCCAAATTTCTGCCCATGAAACTTAGGGTGTATAGAGAGAAGGCCTCACACACAAGGGTGAGCAAGCATTTCCTATGCTGCACTGTAAGTGAGCCTTAGTCTACCACATAAAGAGAACACAGCCATATAGGCAAGTCTGTCAACTATTCACTTCCTATGTCTTAATAGATTAGGACTCCCTCAAACTGGCTAACAGATTGCATATCACATTCTTTCAACATAACTGGGTTGCAACTGAACAATGCAGTGAATGCATATCTAGTACTAGCAATGGCAGCTTCAGTGGCATGCCTTCATTCTGTCTTCATTAAAGAAATATGTAGAGCTACTACTTGGTCGTCCATCTATACCTTCATATCCTACTACTGCATATAACATGTCATGAAAAGAAAATGCATTTGGACAAGCATTTTTGGGTAGTCTTCCTATTTAAGAGTCAACTTCACTCTTTACTGTCTGGGTAGCCACATAAGGAAAGAAAACTAGATAAATAATTATCACCCTCAGCTTTGGATTCCCCACTCGCATGTCTGATTTCATCCTGCTTGTCGACAGAGAAAACAAAGTTGTTAACCTGTAAGGGGTTCTCCATAGACAAGAGAAATCAGACACACCCACCCTCCATTCTGGAGAGTTGATTTCTAAGTTTTATAATAGACTGAGGAGGCTAATAAGGCATCAGCTATACAGGGATTCCCGCACACTATCAGAAAGTCTTCAAGGTTTTTCTGAACTCTAGAGAGCTAGCCTGTATTGGTGCTATCAGATGATATCCCTCCACTAGGTTGTCTGATTTAACTTGCTGTCTGTGGAGATTCCCCCCCCCCCCCGCCCATTACAGGTAAGCAACTTTTGTTTTCTCATTCTGGTCCCAGAGGTCTTGTTTTCAAAGTAACCACCATATATAGATTATTGACTTTTTATTATTGGATTCTTAAACCTTCTGTTGTGAACCTGGACCGTGGGGGTCCGCGGTCGGCTCCCCAACCCACCTCCTGCTCTTCCCAGCTGGTTGCGGTGTCCTCCGTCCTGCTGTGGGCCATAGCTGGGCCTTCTCGCGGCACTCCCTCCATGAGGGAGATGCCGCCGATCTTTCGCTGCAGACTCCGCCCCTTATGCAGGAGCTCCAAATTTAAAGGGGCCATGGTGGGAAACCTCGGCCCGGCCCCAGAGATGACGTCAGACGCTCTAGGGTATTTAAACCCAACTAAGAGCACAGCTCCTTGCCTTGGCAACAGGTCGACTCCTGCGAGTTACTAGTTGCTGTTCTTGCTTCATTCCAGCTTGTTCCTGATTCCTGCTCCGTTCCAGCCTATTCCTGATTCCTGCTCCGTTCCAGCCTATTCCTGTTCTGTTCCTGCCTCCGTGCTCCAGTTCCAGATCCTGCTTCGGCTTGACTCCCTGGCTCCTGACTTCAGCTTATCTTCTGGAATTCCTTGTTTGCTGTCCGTCTTGATCTCTGGCTTGCAAATCATGGGGTAGCTGAGTTGGAATCAGAAAACAATTCCCCAGAAAACAATTGGGTTAATGTCTGTAGACTAGTTAAAGGCTAGTATTTGTCCAGTAAGGTGATGATTTAAAAAAAAAAAAAAAAAGGAGCAAATAAAAATTCATTATTTAGCAATACTGCATGCCATGGTGTAGGTGAGTTGGAGCCAACAAGCTACAACTCTCTAGAAACCAACTGAGTCAATGTCTGAAGGTTGATGATAGCTGCGTACTGTCTAGCAAGGGCACTGGAAGCTGAGGCGAGATGTTTGAGCAACAGTGTCACTAGTTTTTATAGCTATTTTAGATTAACAGAAAGCTTAGTGATAGGACATTGGGTATTGGAGGAGGAGACTCTAAGTTAAAGTATGAAAAATTGTATACTCATATACCCAGGATTTTAGAGAATTGGTGAGAAGAACAAATATTGACATGAATAAGGATCATTATCCTATAAGTGCTCAAACCTCTATAGCTGACAGCTGGGATGCCACTATAAACTTTTATAACCAGAAAAGTTAGATTGGCCAAATGTTCTTTATCTGCCATCTTCTACTATGTTGTTATTATCCAAGGTACAGAAATAAAAGTTAAATAAAAATTGTAGTGATACCTTTTTATTGGACTAAATAGATTTCTTGACTAGCTTTTGAGGACTCAGACTCCCTTATTCAGGTCAGAATTCAAATGACCAAAATATGACATTACTGGGAAATATAAAGTAATGTTGTCGAATCATAAATGGCATTCCAATGATAAGGGGAAGGAGTGAAGGAGATTTGGTGGGTGATCAGAAAGTGACAGGTAATGTGTTTTATGGTTCATAATGCGATAAGAAACATAGGTGTTCATTGACTCCTTTTTTTGTGAGCTAACAGGACAGCCAAACTACTATTACCCAATGTAAACAAGTATACATATTTAGAGATGTCCTGAAAGCAAGGTGTTGGGATGCAATCAGTGGGACCAAGTTGAAGACCACTGGTCTAGATCAGTGGTTCACAAAGCTGTCCTGGTTTGAACACCTGCAATTGTTTTCCCGTGCATATTCATAGTGGATATCCTGAAAATCCGACTGGCTAGGGGTGCCCCGGGAGTGCTGGGACAGGTTTGGGAATCTCTGGTCTAAATGATGCAGTAATGTTCTTCCAGAATGAAAAATGTTCTACAAGTTCTCATCATAGGCAATGCTGCTTGGGATTTTTGACTTAAAAAGTCGTCCCCCCCACATAGCAATAACCAGGCAATGTAGAACGATGGGGGTTTTGTAAACTGTAAGTCACAATTTGATGTGTTTTATTCTTCTAGGACTCATATCTCTCATTTTATATTTTGATAATTATTCAATGTCATGAAACTTGTTAACAAGGATTTCTACATGAAGAATGCAAACAGTGATTTAGTGGCTATTAGGGTGATTCTCTTTTTTCTGTTTTTCGATATGTGGTGTTTTTACAGGTTTTATTAGGTATTTTTCATTTTATCTCATGCATATGTTAATTAAATATTTATATGTAAGTCTAGGACCTCGGTCACCTGCCATGGAAACTAAATTTGGTGCAGTGGATGGCACAAGATACACTTCTCCCCCAACTCCCATGTTTCCAAGTTCACTTTTTCCCTGCCCCACTTTGTAACCCCTTGCTCACTGGCTCTGATGACAGTAAAACAGGGAGAGAAGGAAAGCAGCCTTCTAGCGGCTCTGGTACGTCCTCTCTTGCCAGGGCCCTAGTATCACACTTTCTCACAGGACAAGCAGAATGGTAGTCCTCACATATGGGTGACATCACAGGATGGAGCCCAATCACGGAACACTTTTGTCAAAGTTTCTAGAACTTTGACTGGCACCTACTGGGCATGCCCAGCATGGCACTAACCCTGCAGCCAGCACAGGTCCCCCTTCAGTCGTCTTTTTTTCCACGTAGCAGTAGCCATGCAGTTAAGGAGCTCCGCAGAGATTCCTGACAGGAATGTTCCTCACGGAATTACTAAAAACTTTCTTACCCCACAGGGATCCCTCCTTCAACTTTTTCATGCCACAGTACTCCAGTAAGTTTTTTACCCGTTTTTGGTCAATTCCCGTCGAGTTTGGCCCTTGCGGCCTACTGGCCGTCGACTGTACCGCGGCTTAAATATTTCAAGGCCATGGCATTGGGGTTCAGTCGGTGCCCGGATTGTAACTGCAACATGTCCATAACAGACCCTCATAAGGTCTGTGTAATGTTTCTCGGATGTGAGCACGATGTCCTGACCTGCACCAAATGGGCCCTAATGACACCAAAAGGTCGCAAGGCCAGAATGGAGAAGATGGAACTTCTCTTCCGTGCTCAAACCCCGACGCTGTCTATTGCATCGACGTCGTCGAACCGGCATCGTCCACTTTGCATCAGTATCGACCACTGGCCGGTGACCGTCCGGCATCGACGACTTCTCAGCCTTCAACTCCCTCTACTCCCCATCAGGACCGAGGGGATCGTAGAGACAGACATCGCCATCGACATCGGAAGTCTCGGACCATCGAGGGAGCGAAATCATCAAACGAGCCATCTTCCGAGCCACCATCAAAGAAACCCTGTCCACAAAAGGCACCGACCTTTTCTGCGACCGGGTCACCAAGGCAACCCTCACCTGGATGGGTATCGAGAGCCGCAACTCCGCCTTTAACAGTGGTCCCTCAGACTATGCCTCTGCCTCCTTCTCCCCTTCCGGAGCCGGGGCTGATTGCTCCAGGTCTCTATGAAGAACTGGACCGGATGGTTCAGGAGGCCATCGACAAGGTGATGCATCGACTACAAGTTCCTCCGACAATGGTGCCGGTCGTGGAGCTAACTACCGACCCGATTCCGGCAGCGTTGGCCCCGCTGCTTTCGAGGATGGAAACGCTTATTGCAGCTTTTCCACCGATGGATCCCGGGTCACCGATGGCTCCGGTGCCCTCTCCTCTTACTTTATCGGGAGGAGAAACACCATTCCGCATCCCTCCATCAGGAGTCTTACCGATGCCTCAGCCATCGATGTCGATGCGTTCGACTCCACCAATCCATCCATCGATGCCCTCGATGCCTGCACCGGTGCCTTCGATGCCTTCATTGGTGCCGCCAGCTCTTCCTTCGATTCCTTCAGACCCTAGACCTGGACCTTCAGGAATTCCGCCCCGCCCCCTATGGTTTCTAGAGAGGCAGGTGCTGATCCCGATGTTACCTGGACTAATGATTCTTCACCAGACACCGATGACTTGCCTTCACTATCTTCTCCTACTGAAAGCAGGAAGCATTCTCCTCCAGAGGACCTTTTCTTCATAAATTTTGTGAAGGAGATGTCTGAATTGGTTCCCTTCTAATTGCAGACCGAACAAGATGACAGGCATCAAATGATGGAGCTGTTGCAATTCCTGGATGCTCCCAAGGAAATAACCTCCATCCCTATTCACCAGGTTCTTCTGGATCTCCTCAAGAAGAACTGGGAACACCCTGGCTCTGTTGCTCCAGTCAACAGGAAGGCTGACACCACTTATTTAGTACAGTCAACCCCAGGTTTTCAAAAACCTCAGTTGGATCACCAATCTGTGGTTGTAGAGTCGGCCCAAAAGAAGGCAAGGAGATCAAAACCCCACTCTTCCTTTCCCCCAGGCAAGGAGCAGAAATTTCTAGATGCCATTGGTCGCCGTGTCTTCCAGGGCTCAATGCTCATCTCCCGAATTGCCTCTTATTGGCTCTATATGACCCAATACAGCAAGGTCTTATTTAAGCAGATACAAGAATTGCCAGACTCCCTGCCTCAACAGTTCCAAGATCAACTTCAAACCCTAGTCAACAAGGGCTTTGAGGCAGGCAAGCATGAGATAAGATCATCTTACAATATCTTTGACACTGCTACCAGGGTATCTGCAGTGTTCCGTGATTGGGCTCCATCATGTGATGTCATCCATATGTGAGGACTAACATCCTGCTGTCCTGTGAGAACACCTGTTACAGGTAAGCAACATTAGCTTTAAGCCACATGGTTCAAAGCACACCATGATTTTTGGCCCTCATGGGAGGAAGGAGAATGCGCGAAAGTGTCTTCAAGGCTGCCCCCCTCCTGTTTTGCTGTCATTGGAGTTGGTGAGCCAAAGGTGTAAGGGTGAGGCAGAGAGGGAGTGAACTTGGGATCATGGGTGTTGAGTGAACAAGCAGTAGACTGTGTGTGTGGGGAGGGGGGGGAGAGTAAGTGAGCCATGTGGAGGAGCAGTGAGTGAGGTGGGAGAAGGAGTGATATTAGGTGAGTGAGTCATTAATTGGGGAGGAGGGGGCAGCTGGGGTAAGTCAGGGATTTGTGTGGTGTAGGGAGGGAGTGAACTGTGATGAGTGAGAGATTTGTTGGGGAGAGGTGTGCACAGGGGTAAGTGATGGTTTTGTGGGAGGGATAGGGTGATTGAGTGGTTTTTAGAGGTGACCCAGGTGAATGAGGGGTTCGTAGGGGGTGAGGATTGGACATAAATGGGGATTGTGAGGGAGTCAACTAGGGAAATAGATGATGCTAATATTGTGCAATGTTTCTTAATGAACTGTGTTTTGGATTTCATGTTCTGCATTGAATAAATGTTGACTATATGTGGCAGGGTCTTTGCCCCCATGAGCCTCGGTAGTTCTCACAGGACAAGCAGGATGGTAGTCCTCACATATGGGTGATGTCAGTGGACGGAGCCCCACTACGGAAAACCTTTCTGTCAAAGTTTCTATAAAGCTTTGACTGACGCTGGCACACTGAGTGCACTGAGCATGCTCAGCCTGCAATTATCCCTGTGACCCCAGGTGTCTCCCCTCAGTCTTTTTTTTTCCGCTCTGCAGTAAGCATAGCGGTTAGGAGCTCTTAGAAATTCTCACAACTTTTCCACATGGAAACACTTAAACTTTTACTTCGTAAACGCTTTTTATCTGTGCGGGTCTCCCCTCGCATACGTTTAATCAATACTCGGTGAGTACTATGCCCTGTTTTTTGGTTGGTTCCTGTCACCTCACTACGGTTTCCTCGGCCTACCAACCGAATTGCGGCCTTCCCTCTCCCTATGTTTTCACATAGCCTGCGAGTGTCCTCCTGTGACCCTCTGCCTCGTTATTAGCGCTAGTGGGATAGGGACTTCCACGGTTACTGTTGCCGCCAGGGCCCCCTGATGAAGTCATACCTCGATACCTTCGTACAGTCGATGCCCCCATCGCTACCGTCGGTATTCCCTTCCAGGCCTTCCTGCCTTTTTCGACACCATCGACAACCCTCCCCCGGTGGTCCCTCGGTGCCATCATTGTTTACATCCATGGCTCTGATTTTACCATCGGTGTCATCGATGTCCGGGCGGGTGCCATCGATGCACACCTCGGTGTCGTCGGTGCCATTGATGCCCGGATCGGTGCCATCGATGCCCGGGTTGATGCCATGTCGATGCCATGTCGATGCCATTAAGGCCGTCGACACCCGTGGCCATGCCGTCGATGCTGTTGCCGCCCATCTCCATCCGTCGATGCCCACGTCGTTTCCATCGGTGTTCTCGTCGTTCCAATTCTCACTCTGCCGACCACGAGGCTCCCTCCGAAGCGATCCCGACGCCGCCTCCTCCTCGCCGCAGCGCTCCGCCTCCCACTGCCGTGCTGACCATCCCGGGGAAAGCTCCCAGCAGCCCTCAGGGACTCCCCCACCGGCTTTAAAACTTGCGACGCCTCCGACTCCGCTTCCTCTTCGACCGCTGACCAGGAAAGGGTGCAGGCCTGCGCGATCGGCGCGAGAAACCCACCGGGGTAAGGCCCAAAACTTTTACACTCACCCCAGCGGGTCCACTCTGCCGACCACGAGGCTCCCTCCGAAGCGATCCCGACGCCGCCGCCTCCTCGCCGCAGCGCTCCGCCTCCCGCTGCCGTGCTGACCAACCCGGGGAAAGCTCCCAGCAGCCCTCAGGGAATCCCCCACCGGCTTTAAAACCACTGACGCCTGCCCCTTTGTGCGCCCCTTCGTGCAGACCCGCAGGGCTTTATTCAGGACACTTGCTAATAAAACATACTTGCTTATATCACTCCCTTACCCTCCTAACCCCCTGCATCTTACATTCTCACTTTTGCAGTTTGCTCAAACCTACCCCTGACCCCCTCCCACCCCCTTATACTAAACCTTGGCCCCCCACATCTGCATGCCCCAAACCCAGGCTCCTCTGAACACTCCATCTTCTTTAGCCCATACACTTCTCAATTCAAGGCTCACTATAGTGCTTCAACTATATACATCTACTAAAGCCTGACCTGACTAACAGCTTAGTGCTGTTCCTGTCCTACCCTGATTCACTACTTCCCCCACAATGGCCACTTTTCCCATTCCCAAACTCCGCTATAACGTCCTCAGACCCCTACCTCACGCCCAGTCTCAAGCTCACCGTCAACACAACTCCCTCCTCCCTATCATGCTCACTCCCCTCACAATTTCTAGGCATCTCAACCATAGCTATGCTTTTGATCAACTCACAATCGCTAACCAAAAAAACCCTTATCCTAAATGATCTGCTCCATGACGAGAAACCTGACCTCTGTGCCATCACAGAGACATGGCTGAAGGACACAGACTCTGTTCTTGTCAACCAACTACCCAACACAGAATATGACATACACTCCATTCCCAGACCTAAAAAAAGAGGGGGGGGGGAATACTCCTAGCTGCAAAGAAACACCTCAAGCTAAAACAAATTCCAATAAGCCTCCCTGCCAAATATGAAGTAGGCCTTTTCAAATCTTCCAAACTACAAATCTGCCTCGTATACACCCCCCCAGGCGTCTTAGATGCCGACATCTCCCCCATCATCGAATGCATTGCAGCAAACATCAACAGAGACATACCCGCCATAGTCCTTGGAGACTTCAACCTCCATATTGATGTTCTCCCACTCTCTCACAGCTGTCAATCCTTACTCTCAGCTCTTAATGCGATGGACCTCCACCAAATTATTTCTAGCCCCACACACAAAGCTGGACACTCCCTTGACCTCATTTTCATGAATTCCCACCTCCTTCCACAATCCACCACATACACTCCCGTTCCCTGGTCAGACCACTTTCTCATTAAAACCTCATGCACAATCAAAAACTTCACCAAACAATCTAACACAAAAACTACAATTCAATACAGGAGAGCTTGTACCAGAGATGACCTTATTGACACCCTCTCCGTCAACCTCAAAAACCTAGACCTCTCAGACACACAAACGACCATAACCACATGGAACCATATCAATAAAGAAACAGCCAACAAACTCTGCCCTCTAATAACCAAAGAGATCCGCCTCGACACTAAAGCTAAGCAACCCTGGTACACCCCTGAACTAAAACTACAAAAACACAATCTTAGAACCCAAGAAAAAACATGGCGCAAAGACCCTTCTGCCAAGCAACTCGCCAAATATAGAACCTTATTACACAACTACAGAACTAACACCCTCAAAGCCAAACGTGACCACTACGCCTCCAAAATTCACGACTTTCAGTTCAACCCGAGAGCCCTGTTCTCTCTCATTTCAAACCTCACCAAGACACACACAACTACTTCACCATGCGAGGACTCTAACTCCAAATGCAACCAACTCGCCAAATATTTTCACAACAAAGTCGCCACCATCGCCTCCCGCTTTCCCCATGTTCCCACTCAGACCAACTCAACTCCAAAAATCTCTAACTTCAAAATGGATGCATTTGAAAACACATCCTCTACTGAAATCCACGCTATTCTCAAGAAAATGCGCCCCTCTTCTCATCCCTATGATTTGATACCCTCCAAAATACTCTTGACCATCCCTGACAGCATCTCCCTACCTCTAGCTGATATCATCAACATTTCCATTGCCACTGGGGTTGTTCCCACACAACTCAAATTAGCCATTGTCAAACCTATTCTTAAGAAACCTAAACTGGACCCTTCCGACCTAGCCAACTACCGCCCCATCTCCAACCTGCCATTTGTTGCCAAAATCCTTGAAAAGACCGTTAACACCCAACTCTCGGACTACTTAGACCAACACCAAATACTCTATCCTTCACAACACGGCTTCAGAAAGTGTTTCAGCACTGAAACACTTCTTCTCTCCCTATCTGATTTCGTCATCAGAGGCTTTGACCAAGGTAAAACTTACATCCTAGCTCTATTAGACATCTCAGCTGCCTTCGATACCATCAACCACACTATTCTACTCGATAGGCTAGCGGACATTGGCATATCTGGGACTCCCCTACGCTGGTTCAAATCATACATAAGTGACAGACAATACAAGGTAAAAATAGAAAACCATGAATCCGAACCAATTGACATCACAAGGGGCATCCCCCAAGGCTCCTCCCTGTCATCCACACTCTTTAATATATACCTCCTCCCCCTTTGCCAGCTGCTTTCAAATCTTAGTCTCCCACACTTTGTTTACGCCGACGATGTACAGGTCCTTATACCTATTGCAGATTCCATCTCCAATGCCCTAAAAAGATGGGACAGCGCCCTCACATCCATCAACGATCTCCTCACCCAGCTCAACTTAGCCCTAAACCCCAACAAAACAGAACTCATGATCATCTCTCCTCAATCCATCAATTCATTAACCACACTTGCAACCAACTCTCCTCCCCCTCCACCTACTTTCTCCCAATCTGTTAGGGACTTAGGCGTCACACTTGACCCCCAGTTCAATCTACAGAAATTTATCACATCCACCATCAAAGACTGCTATTACAAACTTCACACACTCAAAAAACTTAAACCCCTCTTGCACTTCAACGACTTCAGAACCGCCTTACAAGCCCTTATTTTATCCAAAATAGACTACGCAAACGCTTTGCTCCTAGGCCTCCCGAAAAACAGCCTTGCCCCCCTTCAACTACTGCAAAATGCAGCCGCTCGTATATTAACCGGCTCCCGCAGAAAAGAACATATCACCCCTGTCCTCAAGCAATTACATTGGCTTCCCATCACTGCCAGAATTCAGTTTAGAACCCTCACCCTCATACATAAAGCCGTCCACAATCCTAACATGCTTTGGTTCTCAGACAGTCTACATATCCGTTTCCCCTCCAGACCCACCAGAACACCCTACACAGCATATATTCATACGCCATCTCCTAAACTCTACCACCTAACAACCATCAAACAACGTGCACTTTCCCTAGCCGGACCCTCACTATGGAACTCTATCCCCACCTACCTACGCCATGAAACCTGCCCCAAACAATTTAGAAAAAATCTCAAGACTTGGCTCTTCGCACGAGCCTACACATGAACCCCTCTGTCTGTCACTCTCCCTCCCCAAACCCCTCCCCTGCCCCCCTCCTCTCCCCCCTAACCCTGAACTCATTCATTGTAAACAATTTACTTGTAAATATTCCTTTGTTTATAATTTTTATTGCTTATATATCATCATGTTTATAGCTTATATTCTTTTCGTTCAGTAATTCCCTTTTGTTTCCCCTCCCTTACCTCCACCCAGTTCCATTATCAGTTTCATTGTAAAGCCATGTTGGCCAGTTTTTATGTTACATGGAAACCGATGTGATGTTTGCCTAACGAATGTCGGTATACAAAAATTTCAAATAAATAAATAAATGCAACCATCGATTCCGTCGAATCCGGTATCAATTTCCCGATGCCATTGATGTCTATTCGATCCTTCGATGCCACATTGTTGCCATTGATACCTATACCGATGCCGTCTGTGCCTCCATCATTATCATTGCTCTGCCCAGGCCATCGACATTTTTTCATATATATTTTTGATGATACCCTTGAGGCTGCTCCATGCTGCCATCAATACCGTCAATACTGGCATAGCACCTACATGGAATGCCCTCGCCTAAACACAGTGCTCCATGCTTGGGGTTTTTTACTAAAGCCCCATATCAGCCTACGACACTACATATTGCCAGGAGCAGTGCAGGCATGCTGACAGTCTGTCATCATTCACCATCTAGGACAGTGAGGGCGTCCACCTCTGTGCTGGGGAAAGACCGGGCCAAGCACCGTGGCACTCATTGTCACCGGCACGGTGACCGTCCGCCACTGACGCCATCCAGCACATTGGTGCTATCCTACTCGGTGCTGGAGAATGCCCGGGCCGAGCAACATTGCTACTGCCACCACCACTGTTCCACACAACGCTGGCAGTCCTCCATGCTCCAGAATGACCGGACCGAGTTCCACGGAATTCTGCACTGGCATCACGATACATCGAGCCGCTGCAAAGAGGGCTGGGTTCATGAGTCATATAGGCTCCCCTGTACCTGAGGCGTTCCCCACCGATACCGATGCGGGGTTCTGACCCTCCACAAACTACTGTGGTAGCGCCAGACATGCCCAGCCTGTCTCCTCTGTACCTGTGCTACCATACCAGGTTACAGAGTTGAGTCGGACATGTACGTCCTTTAGGCTATCCCTTGATGACTCCTGAAATCCACGGAGCCATCAATCTTCGCCGGTTCGTCCTTCTGTGATCCACGACAAATGGTAAGTACTCTAATCCTGCTTCAGCGACAATCCCATTGAGACCTGTTCTCTAAATCGGGCCATATGGTTCGAAAGGTTCTAGGTTGTCTGGCCTTCTAAGAACCGTATTAGTGTCACATATCGCTATTGCCAGCTATGTCGGACACAATACCAAGAGAACCTCTCTACCAATCATTTGGGATTACATCAGACATCCTTCCGTTGTTAGCAACGGGACTCTGTACTGGTTAATACTCTGGTTTCTGGTTCCTAATTAAGGACCAAAATTCCAGATGCATTCATTGATCTGCTAAACACGAGATTCAGCAAACACTGTCTCCATTGCAAGTCCACCTCAAGACCTGGCGACAGGTCTCGACGTTTTCTTGTATAGCACACAGAAATGTGGGAATGACGTTTACCGCTCACGCTCCCGTGGGAGATTACATGATATCCTGATTACGTCAGCCCTGCCAGTTGGACACCTCCTGGTCTCTCAACTTGCCAGATATCAGAGCTGCCACCCCACTTTGTACCAAGGTTCAGGGTACAGTCCCCCGGATGCTACAAAGCGCAGGGGGGGGGGGGAGTTTTAATTTCACTATTCTTTCTTTCAACAGAAAGTAGTTACTCTCCGCCCATCCTGGACCTCAGAAATATCAACTTTCTTCAGAAGGTGCAGGTAAAATGGTATCTCTCGTCACCATGCTTCCATACTGCAGTAAGTAGGTTGCCTCTCTCCTCTATTCTTTGTGTGATTCATGGTGAATCAACAATATTATAATCCCAAGCTCTGCCGGTTGCACCAGTTTCGGTAACTTGGGTATTTCATTAAATCACTAGCACTGACAGCTGTTTCTCTACGGAGTAAAACATCATTCACGCTTTTCCTTGCAAGGACAGCTGCATAACAACAGTCAACCCAAGCAAGGAGCTCTACCGTCTTCATGACTCACTATAAATCTATTACCTAGGATTGCTGTTCACTACCATAAATCCCATATAGCACACTTCTGGACCCCACAGTCACAACGACCTTCCTGTCCAACAACCGCGCAGACATTCTGACAAATTCTTATATGTCTCTGCGCGCATACACCATAACCTCAGCCCCTCAATTCTTTCATTCTTGGCCACGGCATTTTTCAACTATGCATTTACTCATAGGTCCCAAAAAATTGCTATGAGTAAGATTCAGTGAAATTCAGTTATCAGTGGACCTAAGCTGTTCAACCGCTATCGTCCATGATCCATATTGCAGATCTAGAGCCAAAACCTAGACTGGTCCTGCTCATACTCGCATTTACTCAGGGTTGCAGAGTTCGAACTAACATCTTCTTAACCCAATATGCGTCTCTTCCGTTCCATGCAGAGTTTCACGTTAACTTCCTGGAGCTTTGAGCCATGAGTTATGCCTTTATGCCTTACAATACTGCCTATGCAGCAAACCTTTGTGCATACAGATAGACAGCATAGTGAAATTGTGGTATTTCCAACACACAAGCACGCACAACCTATTAGCTGCTCTGCTAGGAAGCTGTGCAGCTCTACTCTTGGCCCTTGCTCACTCCATGCATCCCCGGGCCACTTATCTAACAGACTTTCTGAACGCACTAGCAAATCTTCTCCACATAAGTTTCCATCCTCTCGGATGGTCTTGGATTATATGTGTAGTGAAGAATATCTTCTAGCGCTGAGGTCAACGGAACTTGCCCTCTGCGTCTGAATCAAACCATACGGTGGACAGATTTTACTCCCTACACATGTCTCCAATGCATTCCCATGGATGCCTTTACTGCAACAAAGGCCTCTTATATGTGTCTCTTTCGATGCTTCTCATAGCCAGCATCCTTATTATGCTGCACCGGGACAGGGTTCACTGTTCTCAGACCCACTTCCTGGCTGAGACCAGTATGCTTTCCCATAATTCTCAATCTATCACACCAGTAACCAATTCACCTTCTCACAGGTCAGTCTCATCATGAACTCACTGATGTTCTCAGGTACTGGTAGCGTCTCAAAAACCTTCTACACAAAAATCTTACCATTCAAAATGGCATGATTTACCACATGTCGTAGAAAAAGAAAAAAGGGAGTTTTACCCCCTTTATTTTTACACCACTCTTTTCTCTTACTCCCTTGGATTCTGCTCCCCAGACATCCTCTACATGGGTATGCCTGGATTCCAATTGGCGTACCACTTGGGAGTGGGGATACCCGATTACCAGTTCAACCCCTTCCGAGTCAGCTTACCATGGGTTATCCACTGATTAAGCCGCCTCTATTTTTACTGGTTACGGAATGGGGCCTATATATTGGTGCTTACAAGATTCATGCGTTCCCCATTCGAGCCTTGCCATTCCTCTCACGTAACAGTCTGTAATGGGAAATTATTTCCCTCGTAGTCATCACTTCTGCCAACAGGGTCAGTGAGTTCCACACCTTGTTACATACTCACCCGGCCCTCCATCACCGAGTGGTTTTACATACTCAACCACATATCGTTCTTAAGGAAGAGGCAGCATCTCACCTTACTCAGAATATATTCTGCCCACTTTTTCCCAACACCTCTCTCTCTCACCAGAGCGAGAGGGTTTTCCACTCCTTGGACTGTAAAAGTGCACTTGCATTCTGTCCAGACCGCACTACACTCCATAGGACTTACACCTAACTCTTTCCTCCTGTGGAAAAAGCCAAGCTGCAAGTTCCAGTGGGCAAACAGACCTATTCCTCCTAATTGACGATGTGTATCTCTTTTTCCTACTAATAAGCCGGCATTTCACTACAACCCCGTGTGTAACCACACTCTGTTAGGGCCGTACCAGCCTCAATAACTCACCTTCGGCCAGTGCCGCTTGTACATATTTGTAAAGCTGCGACCTGGAGCTCTCTCCATCCCTTAGCAGCCCATTATCGCTTACATAAGACTGGACAGCATGCTTCCATGTTTGGCCAGTCCTTCTACTCCTCTTCTGTTCGGTTTAACTACCCAACATCCTTCCACCAACCCGTTAAGGGTTTCAGGATGCCCTCCTTACCAAATTCTACCCCCAATGTTGCGCCTTTTGCATATCTAGGGTGCATTGGGTACACTCTCGGGCATCCTCAGCTTGGTACTCACCCATTGGGTTGTCCTGTGAGAAAGCAAGTGTTGCATACCTGTAACAGGTGTTATCACAGGAAAGCAGGATGTTAGTCCTCACGAAACCCACCCGCCACCCGGCGTTTTATTATTTTAGTTTCGCTTGCGCTTTTTGCTATAAGACAAGACTGAGGGGAGACACCTGTGGTCACAGGGATAATTGCAGGCTGAGCATGCTTAGTGCACTCAGTGTGCCAGTGTCAGTCAAAGCTTTATAGAAACTTTGACAGAAAAGTTTTTCGTAGCGGGGCTCCGTCCACTGACGTCATCCATATGTGAGGATTAACATCCTGCTTGTCCTGTGAGAACTACCAAGGCTCATGGGGGCAAGGACCCTGCCACATATAGTCAACATTTATTCAATGCAGAACATGAAATCCAAAACACAGTTCATTAAGAAACATTGCACAATATTAGCATCATCTATTTCCCTAGTTGACTCCCTCACAATCCCCATTTATGTCCAATCCTCACCCCCTACGAACCCCTCATTCACCTGGGTCACCTCCAAAAACCACTCAATCACCCTATCCCTCCCACAAAACCATCACTTACCCCTGTGCACACCTCTCCCCAACAAATCTCTCACTCATCACAGTTCACTCCCTCCCTACACCACACAAAACCCTGACTTACCCCAGCTGCCCCCTCCTCCCCAACATCCTGCTGTCCTGTGAGAACACCTGTTACAGGTAAGCAACACTTGCTTTCTGTGACTATAAATGTAACCCAGGGATACTGACTTAAAGCTGAACTGGTAAATTCTGTGCATTAGATTGTCAGCAGGGAAATTTGCTGTGCACTGTTTGTTTCTGCTGCATGAATAGATGACTACTTGTATGCTTCTCATAAAGTTTGATTGGATTGTTTGTGAGCTCTCTTTTATGCTTACATGCAAGTCTAAGTAAATTGTGTGCAGTGATTTGCAACATTGACTGTATGTTATAACCAAGCTCTTGTACAGTATTATTCATCATCCGTGAAAACTATAAGTGGAAAAAGGTTATACCAGTGTCCATTATGAGGTTCTGCACATATGCGCACCCACTTACCACTCCCACACATCCACAAACTTAGATGTATTAAGCACCACTGAACCCTTGAAATTACAGGATACATCTTCCAAAGCCTCACACCTCATTGCCTTATCAGGAAGTCCTGCCCTCCTGGGCTGAGGCTAATATTAGTATAATTTTAATAATCAGATTAGAAACACAATGCTGACTTCTTGAAGCCATATACCAGTTTGAACAAAAAGTAGTATGTACAGTTATTTCCTGATAATGTCAAACTTTTGTAAACAAACTGTCATTCTTAATGAATAAACAATGTTTGAATTTAAAGCACTTAGACGAAGTTAAACAATAATTTACTTAACCATATTTACTACAACAAAAAAATAAATTTACAAAATGCATGCACTGAAATAAAATCAAATGATTAAAATACATTGGAGGAGCACTTTTCTACTTTTCAAATTGAGTTCCCAGTTATGACAAGAGATATAGGTTAAATGTGACAATAGATAGAAACAATCTGAATAAAGGGGTAGATTTTCAGACCGCGCGAATAGGCGTACTTTTGCTGGCGCATCAGGCGTAAGCAAAAGTACGTGGGATTTTAGTAGATACGCGCATAGCCGCTAAAATCCTGGATCGGCGCGCGCAAGGCTATCGATTCTGTATAGCCGGCGCGCGCCGAGCCGCGCAGCCTACCCCCGTTCCCTCCGAGACCGCTCCGAAATCGGAGCGGCCTCGGAGGGAATCCTCTAACGCCCTCCCCTCACCTTCCCCTCCCTTCCTCTACCTAACCCACCCGGCCCTGTCTAAACCCCCTCCTTACCTTTGTCGGGGGATTTACGCCTCCCTCCGGGAGGCGTAAATCCCCGCGCACCAGCGGGCCGCTAGCGCGCCGGGACGTGACCTGGGGGCGGGTCCGGAGGGCGCGGCCACGCCCCCGGACCGCCCTGGGCCGTAACCACGCCCCCGGGCCCGCCCCCAAAACGCTGCCGACACGCCCCCCTCGGAAAACCCCGGGACTTACGCGAGTCCCGGGGTCTGCGCGCGCCGGTAGGCCTATTGAACATAGGCGCACCGGCGCGCAGGGCCCCGCTCGCCTAAATCCGCCCGGATTTAGGCAAGCAGGGCTCTGAAAATCCGCCCCAAAGAGTACAAAATTCAACATTTTTACTACTGTGATTATGAAATGCAAGAAATTCACCTGCAGAGAATACAAACAAACATTAATTTGCTTTTAGAGGCTATAAAAAAAGGAATGGACTAGTGAGAAAAATACTCCCATCAGAGCAAAAAAGGTGAATATATTTGATCCTCAGCCATTTAACGGAGCACTTAAAAGGTTCAGACTGGAAAAATTCCAGTGATATATGTTGAAGGTATAGTTAAGCTCTGAAAAGAAAGGACCTAGAAAGAAATGAAAATCACAATTTGTACCATATGGAATTTACATATGTAAATCAGAAGAACTAATGAAAAATTATTATTCACTTCCACCAAATATATTCTACAGAGAAAATATCAGAAATATTTTAGTACATCAAGTCTTAACATTGCATTGACCTTTATTATCTCCTATGACAGAAACCTGTGTATAAAGACAGCCAACTAATCTAATAGCTGCAAAGTTTAAAGCTGTAGTGTGCATGACAGTAAAGCTCTCATAAAAAATTAAGGAAATGTAAAAAATCCGCAGTCAACTTATATTACATATTTGCCACCTAAGATTATTAGAAAAATTTCACATTTAAAAAGCTACAAACATATTTTTGACTCTGTTGATAAAATAGGAAATATTTTTAAAATGTTTCAAAATTGGCTGAAAACAAGTGCTACCAAACTTTCTTACATGAGTAACTGTTTTAATGGTTATATATTAATGAACATGTAGTGTGTGGAATCTGTAACAAACAGCAGAAAATTCTGTATTGTCTTGCTTGTAATGTTTAAAACATTAATAAGGGACTAATTTTTATTGGAAAAATATTTTGTGGTTTAAACAATTCATGGATGCTTACATTGATACATTTTTCAGCCAATGAAATTTCACAATTTCACTCAAATGATAGACATTCAAAATAATTAATTTTTGCAAAATATTGTTTTATGTGACTATGCATTCACTTTATTATATCACACGTCATAGGGAATTTCTCCGAGGCTGCAAAATATATTTGGCAGAAGTGAATAAATAATTTTCAGTAGTTCTTCCAAAATACAAATGTAATGTCGATATGGTAACACATGTGGTTTTCACTTTTTCCTAATTCCTTTTCATTTCAGAACTTAACTATACCTTCAACAAATATCAGCATCATTTTTCCCAGTCTGAACCTTTTCAGAGCTTAGTTAAATGGCTGAGAATCAAATATATTCACCTTTTTTGCTCTAATCAGAGCATTTGTTTCACGACTAGTTTATACTTATGCCATGTTCTATTGGCAAACAATGTTTTTTGAATTGTCAAATCTAAAGTGATTAAACATCAATTAAAATCATGCCTGGTATAAAGCAACATAAAATGCCTTTGTTGATCAGTAGGCATTGGCAATCAATATTACATCCTATAGGGAATGTCATTAGACAATATATTATTATGACAGATTTATTCAATGTATTCAATTAAATTGGAGAAGAAAGGGCATTTGATTGGTGGTAATCTCTAAATAGCTGTATTAGATATCAATCTTGTATTAGCAGCCTCAGAAATTTTAACTCCTTCTTGTAGTGTTCGGTGTAATGACCCTTTTCTGTGTTCATCTGCCACAAAGTTGTCTTGAGTTTCAGTACATACGCTTCTGGTTTTCTTTATCATTCTCTGATGTGACAGCACAAAAAAGAGCATTTTTTATAAGAACATTTTCTTTCTTTTAGGAATCTTAGATACTACACGTAAAAGCATTTACAATAATATCTTTACATTTGTTGGGTTGTTCAGGATGAAAAGAATTTTACAGGCTAATGCCAGCTGTTGCAGGAAAACAATTTTTTGTGTGAAATTTAATATTTTGATATTGTATTATGAGTAGGGCTTCTCTTTTAGGTGTTTATAAATTGTGAATTTAAGTGTTTATTTTCCAACTAATTTAGAGTTTCTTGAGAGTACAAAAAATTGGGGGATTCATGGTGCAGGTACTATTGCTGGGTACCCTTTTCTAGCTCATTGAGTTGGTAAAGGCTCAAATGGTCACGAACTGGTCCTGTCTGCCGCTTCCCTGCTGCCTGCAGGAAGCTCTCCTTCTGCCCTTCGGGGTTTTACTACTAACTTGGGTACTTGCTTCTCAGGGGTCCTCTGTTCTATTTTCAGGTGCCATTCAGGGAACAGGTACTCGCTCCTTGAGGGCCTGCTCTCCCTGCCTCAGTGCCTGTACCTACAACAACTATCTGGTGAAATTGCATCCATAACAGCTAACACCGAGTGAGTACTCTAATATCTCATCTGTCTCATCCACAGTAACCCTTGCTGCGGAACCTCCTGAGGTCAACAAGGAGAGAAGGGCGCCCTCTGCCGAGGTCCTTGAGACGACTCACCACTGCCACCTGGTGGCTATCTACAAGCTGTATAAATAAAGAGTTCAAGCCTGGTGTTTTGTGTATAGAGCCTAGCCTAGTGCTGTGGCTCCTCACGGGGCTCCTCCCTGTGGGCGTGGTCATCTCCACAGCACTCAAGGATCCACTAAAACACACATGATGATAACACTTCCACATCCATCTGCTGTGATTTTCAGGCTGCCTCCTTTTTCCCAACAGTACACCAGTTGTTGTGCCTGTTGCACAAGTTGTACGCTGTTGGTCCAAAACAAATATGACTCAGCCTGTAGCTTGCTAATCACCCACATGTGAGGACTTCCATCCTGCTTGTCCTGGGAGAAAGCAGAGTTGCTTTCCTGTAACAGGTGTTCTCACAGGACAAGCAGGATGGTAGTCCTCACAAATGGGTGACATCGAGGATGGAGCCCTGTACGGAAAACTTTTCTGTCAAAGTTTCAACAAGCTTTGACTGACACTGGCACACTGGGTGCACTGAGCATGCCCAGCCTGCAATTATCCCTGTGAGCCACAGGTGTCTCCCTCAGTCTTCTTTTTTCCGCTCTGCAGTCAGCATAGCGGTTGGAGCTCTGTGAGGATTTTTTAACTAATTACCTCATGGAAACACTTAACTTTTCACTTCAAAAAACACTTTTCCCTGCACAGGTCTCCCTCCGCGTACGTTTTTACGACGCTCGGTGAGTACTAATTCTTATTTTTCGGTCGGTTCCTGTCACTATCTTAAGGCTGTTAACTGACTGAAGCCTTCCCTTCCCCCATTTTTCAGTTAGCTTTAAACAGCTTGCGAGTATCTCTGTGACACTCTGCTTGCTTATGCTAGTGGGGTAGGGATTTTTTCCTTAACTTTAGGACTTCTGTAGCTTCAAGTCCTTCGTTCCCTGGTACCCTCACGCAGTCGATACCCTATTGCTACACCGGGACCCTCCTAAACCGCCCTGGGCTTTTATATGTCATCAGCGCCCCTCCCCCCACGGTGCCCTGATGCCTTTATCCATGTTTTTTGCTTTTCAGTGCTACCAGGCTTTTTCCTCCTACGCACTGTTTTTTTCCTTGGGCTTCCTCGGTGCCGTCCCTACCCGGATGCATGCCATTGACGCACACGCTGTTAGTCACTGCCATGCATACTCGGGTCGCCGCCACCGCTGCCCGAGACACTTTTTAACGATCCCAGGGTCACTTCATCGATGCCACCCCCCCTTTTGGGGATGCCATCGATGCCCCATCCTCCCCACCGATGTCCAGCCCTTTTCCATCGGTGGGCATCGATGCCACATCGATTCGTCGGTGGGCATCAATGCCGGATGGTCCCCATCGGTGGACATCGGTGCCGGATGGTCCCCATCGATGGACAACGGTGCCGGATGGCTTGTCCGTCGATGGCATTGGTGCCGGATGGCCGTCCGTCGATGGCATCGGTGCCGGGTCCTTTTGCATCGATGGACACCGATGCCCAGGTGTTTCATCCATGGGCATCTATGTTAGAATGCATCCATCGAGGGCAGTCGATGCCAGGCTGCTCCCATCGGTGAAATTCGATGCCCAGGTGGGTCCCATCGGTGGGTATCCATGCCGGCTCGATTCCGTGGATGGGCGTTGATGCCAATGCCAGCCTTATGGCTGGCATCGATGCCCATGCCGATTCCAGGACTGGCGTTGATGCCGGGATGGAATTCATCGACTGGGAGATCCATGCCATCGATTCCATATGTGTCCATATCGATGCCACCGACACATGTGTCTGGGGCACCGATGCCATGTACACTTGGAAATCTGAGTCTGTCCAAATCGATACCGTCAACGTCTGTGGCCCTATAGTTGATGCCCGTGGCCATGCCACAAACGGCATAAATGCCCGCCTCCATGCATCGATGCCCTCGACACCTCCGTTTTCCTTCGGTGTCCTTGACGCCCTATTGATTCGACTTCGACTCAGTCGATGCCGGTATCTTTTTCAATAACGGCAATGTTTTTCGATTATTCGATTCCACATCGTTTCAAAGATACCTATGCCACTGCTGTCAGTGCCCGTCACTGTCATCATTCTCCTGGCCAGTCATCGACGATTTTTCATACCCATTTTGATGATATCCTCGAAGCCCCTTAGGTTGCCTTCAATATCGTCAATACCGACATAGCACCGCCACATAATACCCTCGCCTCCTCACATTGCTCCACGCTTTGGGTTCTTTTTTAAGCCCCGTATTAGCTTAAGACACTCCATTGTGTCAGGAGCAGAGCAGGCGTGCTGACAGTTCGTCATCGATCGCCTTCCAGGACGACGAGGGCTTCCATCTCGGCGCTGGGGAAAGACCGGGCCGAGCACCGTGGCACCCATCATCGCCGACATCGTGATCGTCCGCCGCTGACGCCATCCAGCACATCGGTGCCATCCTTCTCCAGGCTGGACAACGCTCGGGCAGAGCGACATCACCACTGCCATCAGCACTGTTCCTACAGTTTTGGCAGTCCTTGGTGATCCAGAACTTCCGGATCCAGGTCCGACAGCTTCTGCATTGGCGTCACGACACATCGAGCCGCTGTGACGAGGGAAGGGAACATGAGTTCCGTTAGGGCTCCTCTGTTCCTGGCGTGCCCCCACCGTCAAGTGGTGTGGGACTATGGCCATCTGTTACACTTAGCAGTCTAAACGCCACTCACGCCTGGCCTGTCTCCTCTGTACCTGTGCCACCATACTGGGTTTCAGAGCGAGATGGACGTTTACGTCCCCGGCCTTACCCTCGAGGACTCCGGAGACCGTCGGGGTCAACAATCTTCACCGGCTCGTCTTGCGGCGATCCACGTCGGATGGTAAGTACCCGCTTCGGCGGCATTCCCATAGAGTTGTGTTCTCCCATTCGGACCGTGGTTCGAAAAGTTCTGGGTCATGTGCCTTTTAGAACTGTATTAGTGTCACATATCACTATGTTAGCTATGTTAGCCACAATATCGGGAGAACCCCTCTATCTTCTTGGGATTGCAGCAGGGCTTCTTCTCTTGTCAGTAACAAGTCCCTGTGCCGACCAATGCTCTGACTCTTGGTTCCCTCCCAACCAAGGTCCAGCTGCATTGGCTGATCTGCTAAACATGAGATTCAGCAACCATTGCCCCATGTACAAGTCCACCTTGAGGCCTGGCCACAGGTCTCAGTGTCTCCTTGTACAGCATACAGAAATGCGGGTACCACTTACCGCTCACACACCTGCAGGAGCCTACATGATATCCTCCATTGGGACACCTCCTGGTCTCCCATCTGGTCAGATATCAGAGCGGCCACCCCACCTTGTACCAAAGTCCCGGTACACTCCCCCAGGCGCTACAAAGTGCAGAGGGGAGAAGGGAGGGGGGTTGGGGAGTTTTAATTGCACTATTCTTTCTTTTAACAGAAAATAGTTACTCTCCGCACATCCTGGACCTAAGAAAATCCAACTTTCTTTAGACGTCACAGGTACAATGGTATCTTTGGTTACCATCACTCCATACTGCAGTAAGTACATTATTTTAATGTTTCTATGTGCTTTATGGTGAGTCAACATTACAACCCCAAGCTCTGCCGCCGGCACCAGCTTCGGTAAGTGAACTGTCTCTTGCATCACTGTTGGTGAATGCTGTTTTCTCTGCGGAGTGTAACATCATTCACTTTCCTTGCATAGACTACTGCTAACCACTTTCAGTACATGCAAGGAGCTCTCACTTTTTTCAGGACTCACTATACATTTACTAACTGGGATTACTGTCACTGCCATAAATCCCTTCTGTAACACTTCTGGACACCACAGTCTTAAGACCCTCTTGTCCAGCATGCGCACAGACATTCTGATACATTGTTATATGTCCCTGCGCATATTTTCCATAACCTCAACCTTTCAACTTTTCATGGTTGGGCTATGGGGTTTCTTCCCACTATGCATTTTTCTCATAATTCAAAACTGCTATGTGTTATATTCAGTGACATTCTATACTCAATGGACCTAAGTGGTTTCATTGCTTTCGTCCCTGATTCTTATCCCAGTTCGAACTAGGACCTAGTCTCCTTCGACTCATGCTCGCAATTCCTTAGGGTTATAAAGTTTCTCCTGAAAGCTGTCAACCCATTATGCATCTATTGCACTCCAGCATAGTTTCTCATAAACTTCCTGGACGTTGCACCCATGAGTTATGCCCTTATGCCTTCCAATACTGCTTTTGCAACAATTCTTTGTGCATACAGACAGACAGCATAGGGACAATGTGCTTTCCAACTCAGAAGCACGCACAACCTCTTAGCTGCTCTGCTAGACAGCTGCGCAGCTCTACCCTTGGCCCTTGTTCACTTCATGCGTCCTTGGGCCACATATCTAAGAGATTTAATGAACGCTCTATCTGACCTTCTCCACGTAGGTTCTATCCTCTCGAATGGTCTCAATTACATGTGTACAGGGCAAATCTTTTAACGCTGAGTTTAACTAAACTTTCCTCTGCGTCTGCATCATTCCATACGATGCACAGGTTCTGCTCCCTACACATGTTTCCTATGCGTTCCCTTAGATGCCTTTTCTTCCATCAAAGGCCTCTTCAATATATCTCTTCTGCTGCCTCTCGTAGCCAGCATTCTTCTAATGTTGAACTGGGATGGGGTTCAGTATTCTTTTCCCCACTCCCTGACTGAGATCAGTATGCTTCCCATACTTCTCAATCCATCATATCAGTAACCTTTTATTCCCTCACCAGTCAGTCCCAAATCATAGACTTACTGATGTTCTTAGGTTCTGGTAGCGTCACAAAACCTTCTAAACATAAATCTTGCCGTTTAATATGGCAGGCTTTACCTCCTGACGCTAAAAAAAAAAAAAAAAAAAAAAAAAAAAAGAGGTATTACCCCTTTTACTTTTCCACCATTTTTTCTTACTCCCTCGGATTCTGTTCTCCAGACATCCTCCACATAGATACACCTTTCTCTTAGGAGGTGTATCGTTTTGGGAGTTGGGTTCCCGTTTTCGGTAATCCTCTCTGAGTCGGCTTACCATGGATTATCCACTGATCAAGCCGCCTCTATTTCTCTAATCACGGAATGAACATATATATTCTCCTTATAAGTCTCATACATTCTACGTTTGAGCCTTTCCATTCCTCTCTTCCACAGTTTGGCAAGGGAACTTCTTTCCCTCTTAATGTCATTCCTGCCAGCAGGGTCCGTGAGTTATGCACTCTTTCCATACTCACCTGACTCCGTTCCTCTGCCACTGAGTAGTTCTACGCATTCAACTTTCTATCCTTTTCAGGTAGATGTTGTATCTCCTTTCCTCAGGAAATACTCTATTAATTTTTCCTAACCTCTCTCTCTCGCCCTAGGGAGAGACTGGGTTTTCCACATTCCTGGACAGTAATGCTGCGCTTACATTCTATCTACATTGCACTGCATTCCATGTGAATTCCACTTGACTCTTTCCTTCATGCAAGGGTCAAGCTGCTACTTCCAGTGGCCACACAGACCTAATCCTTCTGATTAAGTGGTCTATATTTCCTTTCCTACCAACAAGCAGACATTTCACTACAACACTGTGGGTATCCACATACTGTTGTGTCCGTCTTAGCCTTAACAGCTTCCCTTTGGTTACTGCTGCTTGTACTTTTTTATCAGGTTGCAGCCTGGAGTCCTCTCCATACCTTCGCAGCCTATTATTGCTTACATTTGACTAGCCGGCATGCTCCATGTTTGGCCAGTCCGCCTACTCTTACTTTTTTCAATTCACTACCCAACATCCTTCCACGAACCCATTATGGTGTTGCGGATGCCCTCCGTTCCCATTTCCACCTCAGTCGTTACGCCTTTGCGCATCTGCGGTGTATCTGGTGCATTCCCGGGCATCCTCAGCTCGGTACTCACCCATTTGTGAGGACTACCATCCTGCTTGTCCTGTGAGAAAGCAAATGTTGCTTACCTGATGTAACAGGTGTTCTCACAGGACAGCAGGATGTTAGTCCTCACGAAACCCGCCCGCCACCCCGCGGAGTTGGGTCTGTATACTTTTATTTTAGTTTCGCTTGCGCTTTTTAGCTATAAGACGAGACTGAGGGAGACACCTGTGGCTCACAGGGATAATTGCAGGCTGGGCATGCTCAGTGCACCCAGTGTGCCAGTGTCAGTCAAAGCTTGTTGAAACTTTGACAGAAAAGTTTTCCGTACAGGGCTCCATCCTCGATGTCACCCATTTGTGAGGACTAACATCCTGCTGTCCTGTGAGAACACCTGTTACATCAGGTAAGCAACATTTGCTTTCTCCCAGGACAGCAGGATGTAGTCCTCATGAAACCAACCCACGGAGAGGGGTCCAAAATGTTTTATTTTATTTTTGCACTCCCACCTTTTGCTACAAACGAGACTGAAGGGAGACCCCTGTAGCTATAGGGATTGTGGCATGCCGGGCATGCTCAGTGTACCAGTCAAAAGTTCTAGGAACTTTGAAAGAAAAGTTTTCCGTGATAGGGCTCTGACCAGTGACGTCACCCCAATGTGAGGACTACATCTTGCTGTCCTGGGAGAACATCTGTTACAGGTAAGCGACTCTGCTAAATCGTTGGCCCAGTGTGCTGTGGCAATCAAAAAAGCAAACAGAATGTTAGGAATTATTAGGAAGGGAATGGAAAATAAACAGAGGATATCATAATGCCTCTGTATTGCTCCACAGTGAGACCGCACCTTGAATACTTTGTGCAATTCTGGTCACTGCATCTCAAAAAGGATATAGCTGCACTGGAGAAAGTGCAGAGAAGGGTGACCAAAATGATAAGGGGCAAGGAATGGCTGCCCTATGAGAAAAGGCTAAATAAGTTAGGGCTTTCAGTTTGGAGAAGGGACGACTGAGGGGGGGATATGATAGAAATCTACAACATCAAGAAAGGACTTTAACAAGTTAATGTAAATCAGTTATTTACTCTCTCAGATAATAGAAAGACCAGGAGGCACTCCATGAAGTTGGCAAGTAGCTCATTTAAACAAATCGAAGAAAATTATTTTTCACTCAGCGCATAGTTAAGCTCTGGAATTCATTGCTAGAGGATGTGGTTACAGCAGTTAGTGTAACTGGGTTTGAATAAGTTCCTCAAAGATAAATCCATAAACTGTTGCTATGGTAATTAATAAGCAATAGTAGCTTGTGATCTATCTAATGTTTGGGTACTTGCGACTTGGATTGGCCACTGTTGGAAACAGCATACTGGGCTTGATAGACCCTTGGTCTGACCCAATATGGCAGTTCTTATGTTCCTATACATTTGTTCAGCTGAGGAGTCCGTGTGGAAAAGGCACAAAAATAGAGTGGAGGATCCAAGGCAGGCAAGTGAAGGAGTAAGTGTTTTTGGGGAAGTGTTTTTTCTGGTGTTTATTCAATAAACAGAGGAAAGATAACTTAAAAACATGTGCGAGCATGACTATATATGCAGCTCTATCAATGCGTATACACATGAACATGTATCTTATATCATGTGCTCAAATGCACACACATAAAATACCCAACAATGTCTTTGCGTATCAAAAAATACATGGTATGTATTTTAGACATAGACACAAGTTTTGACTTATCCAGCTAAGTGGCACTGTGGTGACTTATCTGGCTAAGTAGAGCTGTTTGTTTTCTGTTTATTTATGAATTTATTAACATTACATAGCCAAATTCAAATGACAAGCAAAGGCTAATCACAGGAAAAATACTCTCAGTAGAAACAATATAAATAATGAAAAAAAACCCCAAAACCTAGCCATAGACCACAATAAATAGAGTGGTTTAAGACATCCGGCTAAGTTAGCAAGTAACACATTTAAGACTAATCAGAGAAAATTCTTTTTCACTCAACGCACAATAAAGCTCTGGAATTTGTTGCCAGAGGAGGTGGTTAGTGCAGTTAGTGTAGCTGGGTTCAAAAAAGGTTTGGATAAGTTCTTGGAGGAGAAGTCCATTAATGGCTATTAATCAATTATACTTAGGGAATAGCCACTGCTATTAATTGCATCAGTAGCATGGGTTCTTCTTAGTGTTTGGGTAATTGCCAGGTTCTTGTGGCCTGGTTTTGGCCTCTGTTGGAAACAGGATGCTGGGCTTGATGGACCCTTGGTCTGACCCAGCATGGCAATTTCTTATGTTCTTAAGATAGCTTGTATAAGTAACAGAAAAGTGCTACGTAGGCAGACGATAAATATAGATTGGTAACTGGCGTTTGAAGACTTATCAGACTACCTTACTTATCTGGCTATGTAGCACTTTTCAAGACAGGAGGAAATTTTCCTTAATACTTATCAGCTTCTGTGCATTTAAATTATCAATCTTTTTAACATGCGCACATGAAGGAAATTAACAGTTAAACCAATTAGTCTACCAGTTTGCCCAGTCTATCTCTAGATCATCAAGATCCCTCTGATTCTTCAGCCTTAACTTCTCCCAGTTTACCCAGACCCCTCATCTAGTCAGTAGTTGATTGTAGAGAAATCTATTCTGACTTACACCTGATTATTAGGTGTAAATATGCACAGGTAACAGCCACATGTGCATTGCATTTGAAGATTTTCAAATAGCACCTTGTACATGTAGATCTAAGCCCCAACCATGGAATACCCCTGCCCTGCCCTGCCGCTAGCCCTCCCCTTTCTTATATGAGCAAATGTATTCATGCATCATTACTTGCGTGTGTATGTTTGAGGATTATAAAAGAGCAGTTGCATGAATATGCGCTGTTTGTTCACTCGTACTTATTTTTACGTGCACAACTTTTAAAATTCACCTTTTATTTTTTTCCATCGATAAGCAGGCTTCTTTAGAATCTCCTCCGGCACATCTTGTGCAAGTCTTCTCAGTTCTTTTTCTTCCATGCTTCACAACGGACACATGGACGAGTCTCTCCTCTTTTCTCATTAAAAAGAAAATCACTTTAAGTGCTACGATGAGGAAAATGCTGGGGTTTAGGTACTGCCAGTGTGTGAAGATGATGTCAGTGACTGGACACAATTATTATTTGTGTCTCAGTTCTGACCATAACCAGAAGGCCTGCAGAGATTGAGGGAGAATGTCCCCCAGAGTGCAACAGCAGAGGGTGGCCAAGATCTTGAATCTTCAGGAGGCATCAGGATCCTATGCACCTTCACCCCCCCAAGGACGTCCTTGGGGGGGGTGAAGTTCCATTGCCCTAAGTTCCATTGCCCAGACCAGGTATGACTTGCCTCATCAACAGTGTCAGGTGATGTCAGCAGTAGCAAGAGGGCCAAAGAACCGAAACAGCTCAAGCCTGTTAAAAAGGCCGTGCGTATCTTATAAAATCCGGGGCCGGCGTGTGCAAGGGGGTACACATGTGTGCAACTTGCGCGCGCCAAGCTCGGCACGCGCTGCCTGTTCCCTCCAAGGCCGCTCCGAAATCGGAGCGGCCTCGGAGGGAACATTCTTTCCACCCGCACCTTCCCCTCCCTTCCCCTACCTAACCCCCCCCCCCCCCCCCCCCCCCCGGCCCTATCTAACCCCCCCCTACCTTTGTTGGCAGATTGAGTCTTTAATCTGATATTTCTCCATACCATTGATTATAGGGCAAGCTTTATACTGTCCTCCCAATGTTGATGAAGTATTAAAGGTGAAAGCCATTTTTGGATGTTTGTTTAAATACACAATACCACAGAAAAGGAGTCGCATGAATGAAATGCAGATATCAATACCTTCAAACAAGAGCACTTGATAAATTATTCTATTTTTTTTTTAGCCACACTCGATCAGGCATTGTAGAAAATGAAGCATTAAATATTAAATAGGACCTTCATTCTACACCTGCACAGGTTACTTTTATAAAAATATTTCTGCCTTCTAGCACATTTGGGTCAAGTTTAATTATTTGTCCAGAGTGTCCAACCAAACTACTTGTACAATTTTTGTTATTTTTTGTTGCAATTAAAGTGGAAAAAGAGTACTTCCCTGTACAAATCAGAAAAAAATTACAATGTAATATCACATTTCATATATGCTGCATCAGGGGCTTGATTGGAATTCCACCACAGTAACATTTCACACAAGTCACTAGTATATCATATGATACTACTCATGGCATTCTGAAAAGCACAAAATGAGAGAAGTTATCTTCAAGAACAGGGACAGAATTAAGTTTCTTATTTATACAAACAATTATTTCATCGTTCATGATCTAATGAAACAAATGTAACCATTCTTAAATAGGTTTAAATAATTTTTAAGCAATTTTATCAACATTTCAAAGTGAAAGTATACCGTTCAGCGCCTGTCTAAATGGTGGCCATATTTGAATTGGCCAGCGACAATCAGTTGTTTCCATAACACACTGACACGGCTGTCTGTGATTGGTGAAATTCCGTGTGTCTCTCTTCCCAGTGGCTGAACTCGATTGGCCGGTGACAATCAACTATTTTTAACACACTATGCATGGTACGCAAATAGTGCTATTAAATTAGAAGCCCACTATGAATGGAGAGTTAATATAATGATTTTGTATTTGGGGAAACTTTTTTTTATTAAAGACTAGCAGTGGCCCGCTACGCGTTGCAGTGGCAGAGTCAGGTTCTTTTCCCCCCCTCCCCCTTCCCCTTGCTCATATACCTCAGTCACACATCGTTCTCCCCCTTGGTCACTAACCCCCCCTTCACTCCCCTGTCCCCACTCCAACTCTCACCCCTCCCCTCTGTGTCTCTCCCCTGACACTCACCACCCCCTTCATTCTCCCTCCCCTCACTGTCACCTCTCCCCGCCTACTCCCTACCCTTTCGTCAGTGACAGCACACCCTTTCTCAATCTCCTTCCCTGACTCTGATTCCCTCCCGCTCGCAATGCCCTCCCAGCTGATCCCCCCCCCCCCCCCCGTCCCCTCTCCCTCTTGTGCGGTTCTGCGCGGCCCGCTCCTGAAGACGCGAGGTCAGCGAGGATCCCTCCCTGTCGTGCACGTGAGCCGTACCAGATCGCTGCCACAGCTCCTCCCAGGTGTCGAAGTTCGGCTGGCCGACACTACCAAGCCCACTATCACCGCCGGTCCGCCGCTGCTGCTCCTCCCAGCGCCATGTTGGTTCCGCTGTGCCCGATGTGCACCGCTGCTGCTCCTCCCAGTGCCATGTTGGTCTCGCTGTGTCCGAAGTGCGCTCCCGCCCGCGCATGCGCAGTACAGCAGCTTCATTTCCCAAGGTAGATAGCGTGTGTTGCATGTCTGTCCAACAGATGTCACTGTTTTCCCCACACACATGTAAAAACATGTTTTTATCTGTAACCGTGTGACATCTATGTAATCTAGATAGAGAAGAACCTTGCCGAAAGTGAAAGCAAGGTTGTGTCCAAATTTGAAAGCAATTGGTGCAGTAGTTTCTGAGATTATCGATTACGTACAAACTATTTTACATTTTTATTTATATAGATAGAAGAAGATAGAAGATAATCCAGTGCTGTATATTGTACCAAAGATGCATAAATGGTTGAGTAAACCACCAGCAAGACTTATAGTATCAGTTAAGGACTCGGTCCTGGGACAGTTATCCATGTGTTTGGATATTTTGCTTCAAACCATTTGTCCCAAATGCAAAATCATACACCAGGGACAGTACACATATGTTGGAATTCCTAATTTTTGTGTATATATAAGAAACTCAGTTCTGGCCCTGCTCCTGAAGATAACTTCTCCCATTATGTGCTTTTCAGAAAGCCGTGAATAGCATCATACGATATAGCAGCGGCTTGCATGAAATGATACTATGATGGAATTTCAATTCAAGCCCCTGATGCAGCATTTATGACACGTGATATTACACTGGGCGTTTTCTTCCTGATTTGTATGGAGAAGTACTCTTTTTCCACCTTTTTATTTGCAACAAAAAATTACAGAAATTGTACAAAACATGTTGATGGATAATCTGGACCAATGATTAAATGTGACCCAAATGTGCTAGAAGATAATTTTCTTATAAAAGTAAGCTGTGCCAGGATGGTATGAAGGTCCTATTTAATATTTAATTTTCTACAATGCCTGATCGAATGTTGCTAATAAAAATAGAATAATTTATCAAGTGCTCTTGTTTGAAGGTGTTTAAATTACACTGTCATTTATCTCTTACCATTCCTTGTAATTTTCTCCTCTGAACTCGTTTCCTCATAGTACCTGAATGACACCTTCCAGTATCAAATGACACCTTCCAGTATCAAAATGATACTCCTGTTACTCCCCTTTTCCAAATCTCCAGTAGATATTGATGGACCCTGTTTTGTTGTTGTTCGAAAGAAGCAAGAAAGAACTGCTATTGTTTTTTTAAGTGCATTAAGAAAAACAAAAAAAGTTCTGAATTGTATGCTAATCCAAATGTCCATTAATATGGACTGATGATTACTTATGATCCTCTGAGATCAAAGGTACATATAATATTTGATACCTGGGAACAAATGTTATGATGCCTCTTATATATGTTAAAAATACTTCCAGGAATAAATAACAATGTTCATTTAAACAACTGTAGGGTATCTGGATGCTGTTTTGATTGAAGTTAAGCATCAACAGCAAATAGCAGAGGATAGCTAAGACATGCTGCCTCAGGAAAAAGAAACTAAAATCCACACTCTTAAAATGCTGGCAAGATTAATGTGCCAGAGGAGCTTATCATTTATCAGCTTCCACATGGGGGAGTAATACACCCAGACTATTGTTGTTATGTTTCCTCCCAGAACAAAAGTGGTTTGCTCCTATACCTGCTCCTAGTAGGGATCCAAGGGACCTCTACATTAAATTCTGCTAGGAAATGTTTAGCCAATCAAGAAACCCAAATAGTTTAGCAGAAATTCTTATTTAAGATTTTCATGTGCTATGAGGCTAAAGTTTGCAAGCCAGTGTGCTCTATAGTAGAGAATTTATGTTGCACTCATTTTATTTTTAAAGGTGTGAAAGGCATAGTCCTTTAAAAAAAAAAAAAAAAAACTTGATGTGGATTTTTACTTTACTGTACTCTGAGTTAGATCTGATATTGATTTAAATAATCTTACTTTGTATTGCATTCTGTAGGTGGCTAACCAGCTATCTGGCAAAGAACATTTATTGAGGCTTTTTAATGCAATGACAGCTGTGGAGCAGTACTTGTCACTACTGGTTATGTTAAAGTTCACTAATTTTTGATTGTCCCTAACCACCGATTATTGCTTTCTCCCTCTGAAAATTAGCCTTTTAGTTCAATAAGCCTGGATCTCTGCATGTATCAAATTACCTTACATAGGTTCAGAAATATTTAACAAACTGTTACTGTGGATTGATGATTGGTTTGGGAATTTACAGTCCCGCTTCAATTATTGGAAACTCATTTCAACTGTGGCTGGATAACATTTTTCATCCGACGTACGTATTGCCTTATAAGGATTTAGTTGCCTCTCCGGTGAGTAGTTTTGAAAATCATGTCTAGGAATTGAGCAAATTGCAAGCCTAGAAAAGGTTTTTGGTATCGTTTTGTCATTTATTTAGAACCAGACTTTGATGCCAATGGTTGAAAAATTTAAATATTTTTTCAACTCATCTGTATAACGCCAAACCTTATTGTACCTAATATAGAAACAGCAATAACTGTAAAGTGTTAATTGTGTGTTTTTATAGTGACACCTACTGTAAGGTATTTTGCAAAGTTTCTACTGAACCCTCTATATATCAAATAATTCTTCCATGCAAAAGAAAAAAAAAAAGAAAGAAAAAGGAAATTCATCTTCTTTAGAGCAGAGGCAACAGGGGCACCCAGACCAGTGGGCTGCGCCCCTCCCTCCAAGCACAAAACAGGGGGGGGGGGGGGAGGGACGGACGGACCACAAATAGATAGGAGTCAGTCATTCAATTTGAAATATAGATGGCCACCGCTTTTATTATAACAATCAACAAATCACACAGGACTAGGTGCCGAGCCTCCTAACTTGTTCATCCCACCCTCAACACCACCTTTGCTGGGGTCCTGCACCAGCCCTAAATCTAGGAGCTGATCACCAGGGTTGTCAAGCAATGACCCTGAGGCCCGCTCCTGCAGCCGCATCGCAAGGCCTTGTACTGGGCTATAGCTGAGGCTTGGAAGATGACATCTCACCACCCTGACTCGGCAGGACCTGCCCCCCCCCCCCCCCCATTTCTCTCCCCCAACCAAGGCTCAGACACCCGACATAGGTGGTCCCTTTCTCGATGTGCCCCCTGGAAGGATGGGGTGGCTCCAGGAGAAGGTTCACCCCTAAAGACCTGGGACAGAGCTGTGGCCTAATGAGCACACAGAACTGATTTAAGAAAACCTTCCTCAAACAATTTAGAAACAGCATCATGCCCATTCAGGTTTGATGAACTCCATCCTTGTACAAATCTATGGAATCACAGATTACTCAGCCATGCCATACAGGGCGTCTACCTAATATACAGGCCGATACAGTAAAGCGCGGTCCCGATTACCCCGTTTCTAACCCGCTTTGTACCCGCAATTTGGCCGCGTAAGTCCAACCCGCGATTCACTATACCTTTTAACCCATCCTTACCGCTTCTTTAAATCAACGGGTAACCCTTTCCGCCCGCGGCATGTAAATGAGATGTAAACGATCGGATTAGCTATTCCCTCCCATACGGTAACGTGCGCCCCGATTATCGCTTTTTTAACCTGCAGTTTTGCCGCATGTTTAACCTGCTAATTTACCGCCTACCCTTACCCCTGCGTTAGTGTGGAGCGTCAGGCAAGCCGAGACGAAATTTCATGGGCAAACTTTCCCCCAGCCCCCGCTCACCTGCCCTGGCCGCGTCTATGGGTGCCGGTCTCCCGCGCTGACAGCTCCGGAGCAGCCCCAGTCAGCCCCGCTTCACTGCCTGACCTCCTCACTCCCCGGGACAAGACCAAAGTGAATAGGTCAAACTTTCCACCTGCCTTGGCCGTGTCCATGATCCAGTTGAGAACCACCTTCCCTCTCAACAGGAAATGGACGCAGAGTAAAACCCGGTCCTTGGAGCGTGCATCGTGAACTTTCATGGCCGATGCCCTTTTTTTTGTGGAGGGAAAAGGGGTGGGGTGCGGTAGTTTGCATGGACCAGCTATTCCAAGTCAGCCAGGCAAACAGATGGAGCTACCGGGTGACTCCAGGTTACTTAGGACAGGTTAGACCCCACCGCATGTATTACAAAGAAAAGCGGGCGTACGCCTCCGTGCAATGGAAGGGGGCAAAGCCAGGACTGGCTTGGCCTTCTTGGGCGACATGGAGCTACCCGGTCACCTCGTGCTTGAGCCCCAGCAGGGGCAGAGGGGGCAGCACGGAAGAGGACACTCCTCCCGGGGGCAGCCGGCGGCGAGAGCGGCTTCAGCAGCCCGGGGTGGATCAGGCGCTCCCCATGGCTCCCTATTCTCTAAAAGGTAATGAGCGCACGCCGTGACCTCGGACGTCCAGCCGGGCGCTCAGGTCACGTGTGCGATGTCCGAGGTCACGGCGTGCGCTCATTACCTTTTAGAGAATAGGGAGCCATGGGGAGCGCCTGATCCGCTCCGGGCTGCTGAAGCCGCTCTCGCCGCCGGCTGTCCCTGGGAGGAGGGAGGAGGGGAGAGAGGACTGGGGCTGCTCCGGAGCTGTTAGCGCGGGAGATCGGCACCCATGGACGCGGCCAGGGCAGGTGAGCGGGGGCTGGGGAAAAGTTTGCCCGATTCACTTTGGTCTTGTCCCGGGGAGTGAGGGGGTCAGGCAGCCCTTCTCCTGTATCCACTTCCTGGTACCTGTCATTTCAAATGTCATTTCAAATGTCATTTGAAATGACATTTGAAATGACAGGTACCAGCGCACCCAGGATACTGTACAGGCGCTGTATAGCGCCTATACAGTAAAATGGATTGCGCTTCATGGACGCTTCTTGGACGCGCTTTGGATGCGGCTTGCATTTGCATGCCATTTAAATACTGTATCGAGCGGTATGTCATCCGAACTGTGCTTGCGGCAAACGCGGGTGCGCCCGGCACTGCCGCACTCTTTCTACCGCGTCCTTACTGTATCGGCCTGATAGTAATAGCTTTACCCCTTGGCTATTAATCCTAGCCACCCACCTCATCCACAGCCTCAAGTCAGCAAACTTAATGTGGGGAATGATCTCTAACAAGATAATAGTTTGTGGCATTCAAGATGAAATGGCCATGTTGTATATCAACACCTTCAAGAGCTGGTGACATGTACAGTATTTGCCGATATCACTTCCTTCGAGGTGAATAACCAGGACTGTGGGGTAGTCTGCTGGGTTAGCCAAGCTTGTGAACCGGGATCAAAGGAATGAGACCAACTCTGTCCAATGCATTCCCGGCTTGCCTGTCCACCACTGTTCAAGGTGTGACACTCCCTTCATCCCAAGACAGACTAGCTGTGCCAATGTTTGGGCACTTCAAATGAAGAAATGATCCAAGAACCAAACCATCTGACATTCACCTTTGTCACCTGTTGAGGATGAGAAGCAACAGAAAAGTTAATGCATGCCTTGGTTAATGTCTCCAGGGATACCATCTTAGTGTCTGATATGAGACACTTGCTGCAGAGCACCATTTCCCTAACCACTGAATAGTGCACACTGGGACACCTGATGCTGTTGCACTATTGACTGCACCTGTCAAATGAGTTACAAAAAATATCCAAATAATGGCTTAAAAACCCTCACAATTATAAATTCACATAGAACAACTACCCATGTGAGGAAACCTCTTACAAATCACACCAATTTCTTAATATTATATTAATATAAGGAATTAGTATCAGAATTAGAATTGCTTTACTTAATACAGTCTCCAGGCTCTTGCCCGCAATGGGCTTCAACCAGTCTCATGTACAAGCACTAGATGTCACGTCATTTACTTCTTCCCATTTAAAATCTCATTTCATTTTTTTACTTTTTGTTGTTTTGCAATAATTGACTCCTTACTATTAGAACTACGTTCCCATAAAGTGAACACAATTTTCATTAACTTATGACTCTAACATAAAACTTATCTCAGTCTCTTGCTGACAATCAGCAAGCGTTGAGCACCATTTTTGAAGGAGTACTGTGGTATTAGAGCCGAGTTCGGCCAAAAAGAATAGGTTGAGTCCCCTGAAGAAGGCATGATTGCATGCCAAAACATTGCCAATGTTGGGTGTTTAAGAACAGGAGTAACGCAATGGGCAGCAGCAGTAGAAGCAGTTAATCTACAATGATCTGATTGTCAGCAAGAGACTGAGAAGTTTTATGTTAGAGTCATAAGTTAATGAAAATTGTGTTCACTTTATGGGAAAGTAGTTCTAATAGTAAGGAGTCAATTACTGCAAAACAACAAAAAGTAAAAAAATGAAATGAGATTTTAAATGGGAAGAAGTAAATGACTTGACATCTAGTGCTTGTACATGAGACTGGTTGAAACCCATTGCGGGCAAGAGCCTGGAGACTGTATTAAGAAAAGCACTTCTAATTCTAAGGAATAACTGTTTATTAATTCAAACTTATTTTAGAGGGCAAAGGTAGCGCCGGCGCCATTTTGAATATTGGCAATACGGCCCGCGTGCAGGAGGTCGCGCCCGTACCCCCACTGGACTTTTGGCAAGTCTTGTGGGGGTCAGGAGGCCCCCCCAAGCTGGCCAAAAGTCCCTGGGGATCCAGCTGGGGTCCGGGAGCGATCTCCTGCATGCGTGACGTCGGGAGCCAGGAACCAAAATGGCGCCAGCGCTACCTTTGCCCTGTCACATAAGGGCAAAGGGCCACCGGCACCATTTCTCTTAACGCAGCCGTGGCCAGAGAGTGGGAGATCGTGCCGGGACCCCCCACTGGACCCCAGGTAATTTAAAACATTTTGGGGGGGTTTGGGAGGGTGGGGGATTTGTTTTAAAGGTTCGGGGTGGGTTTTAGGGTTGTTTTGGTGTGCCGGTTTTCCCGCCCCCTATTTAACGATACAATACAAATGCCCCTGACGATAAATCGGGGGCATTTGTATTGTATCGTGCACTCTAACGATTTTGGACGATTTTAAAATTATCTGATAATTTTAATCATTCAAAAACGATTCACATCCCTACTATCCAATGCAGCTGTTGTGCAGCCTTTATATTGAGGGAAATCATATGGAAACTTAAGGTTTGCCCCATTTGTTCAGCACTCTCTTCCCTCAAAAAGGAGCTGGCTAAAGCTGAATTGGCTGCAATAAAGAAAGTTTCACCCACTTCACATTATTCCGAATTTAATTCCTCATTACACAGAAAAAACAAAACTCAAGAAAAGGGAAGTTTACAGTGGGCTCAGGTAGGATAAGTCCTGTGACCCACAGACACCCATTCTACACAATTGCACAGCCCACATGTCCCCCCCCCCCCCTCAAATTACACAGTGTGACAAGAAACCCCAAAATCAACAAGATTACTGTGGGCTCTGATAGACTAAGACTGGTGATGTGGAAACACACGCTCTCTCAAATGACACAAGTAAAAAAATGCCTTATCTGTATCACACAAGGATTAAGCTCTGATGAAAGAGATTGACATGGTGTCTGAAAAGAAAGAAGAAACCCAATGCATACAGAAATTCCAAAATACAATCAATAACCAAAGGAAATAGCTCATTGTGCTGGGTGACTCAGTCATCAGAGGCACTATTGGGAACTCTTCTAGAGGGAAACACTACAGTTAAATACCTTCCAGGATCATCGGACGGCAGAAGTGCTATTCAGATAGTCAACATGATCAAAGAAGAAAGCAAAGATTCTAAAGCTGATATTATCATCCATCTGGGAACCAAAGACCCTGCTAGTAACAGCATCCAAGCGGTACAGAGAGAGATTTCCAGGCTCTAGCGAAGCAGATTAGTCACATGGCAACAACCAGAAGTGTTATCTGTCCATGGAAAGGGGAAGGAGAGGCTAAGCCGTATTGATAACTTCAATGTATGGCTCAAATCCTGGTGAAAAGAAAAATGTTTTGGATATATTGGGGGCTGGGGCTGTGTATAGAACAGAAAAAAGCTCTTTGTCAAAGATGGTGTACATCTGTCTGTGCAGGGAAAAAGGATCCGAGAGATAAATTCAAATCCTATGTCATAAGGCATTTAAACTAGATGACAGGAGTGACAGTAGGACATTAGAATGTCACCCCCCAAACCCAAATACAAATACAAGTGCAATGAAAAAGGGCAAAGGGGATAACAAAAGTCAGCCAAATAAGTCACAAAGAAAGTCCAAGAAAAGCATTAACCTGTACCAGAATAGCTGGAAAGCTATTAGCACAAATGCTCATAGTTTGGGCAGTAAAATCCCAGACCTGCAAGCTCTAATGGCGGAGGCGGACTTGGACATTGTTGCTGTCATGGAGACATGATTGGGATACTGCCATACCAGGATATCACTTATTAAGGAAGGACAGAGAGGACAGAAAAGAGGGAGGAGTGGCTCTTTGTCAAAAACAATATCCAAGCATCCGAGCTGCAAGGAAGATGGGGCAAAGAAGAAGCTTTATGGGCCGTCCTAAAAAAAGATGATGGGACATCCATTTTTATTGGTGTGGTTTACAGACCTCCAAATCAAATGGAAGTTCTAGACAGAGATCTGGTTGAAGACATCGAAAAGATGGGTAGGAAGGGAGAATTGGTGATTGTTGATTTTAATCTGCCGGATGTAAGCTGGAGAATCCCTTCTGAGGAATCTAACAGTAGTAGAGAGATAGTGGATGCCCTGCAAGGGGCTCTGTTCAAACAAATGGTAATGGAGCCTACGAGGGAGGGAGCTATACTCGATTTAGTGCTCACTAATGGAGATAATGTCTCTTATGTTCTTATGTCCGGGTGGGTGCCCACCTCAGCACCAGTGATAATCAAACAGTATGGTTTCATATCACTAACACGATATGGAGAAGTTGCACAAAAACCAGGGTTTTGCGTTTCAAAAACACGGGCTTTGTTGAAATGGGGAAGTACCTGGAGGAAGAACTAGAAGGCTGGGAGAAAATGAGAGATGTGGAACAGTGGGCCAAACTAAAAGGAACAATTATTGAAGTGACTAATATATATGTTAGAAAAGTAAAGAAAAGCAAGAAAAGAATGAAACCTATCTGGTTCACAAAGGAGGTGGCTGATACAATAAAAGATAAAAGAACAGGGGTAGATTTTATAATTTTGCGCGAGCGCGTACTTTTGTTCGCGCACCAGGCATGAACAAAAGTACGCTAGATTTTATAAGATACGCGCGTAGCCGACTCAAGTGAAAGAGAGGAGAAGCTGATCTCAAGACATGCAAATCTTTACTTTACTAAAATCAATGAAAATAAAAATTAAAATCCTAGAGCTAGAAAATCCAGGGTAGTGCAAGTTGTGGGGGTGGGGACATGTGACCATAAAGCGACCATAAAGCTAATGTTTTTGTTTTTGCGTTGTTTTACTGCATACAGAGTTTGACTTCTTGCTATTTCCAGTTCAGTTTTTGTCTCCAGATTTCTATTTATCAATTCCCTGAGAAATATAAAATAATCTAAAACTAGAATATAATAAATGTTTCAAAACAACTGATAAATGGAACATCCAGTCATTAAAAATTTTCAAAATTATTAAAAATTCTCCAAACACCAATAAACTATTTCTAACAGCAGACACATCACATAATACCTAATAATTAAAATGGCAGTCAATCTAGAAAGATACTAAGTAACTACAGACCTGTCTCAAACCTACCCCTACTTGCTAAATTGATTGAAAAAACAGTACAAAAACAACTAGCTGAGCATTTAGACAACAATAACATACTTTACCCCTCACAGCACAGCTTTAGAAAACACTATAGCACCGAAACACTACTAATCTCTCTAACTGACAACGTACTACGAGGATTTGATAATGGGAAGCACTACATCATGATACTACTAGACTTATCAGCAGTGTTCGAAACAGTAAACCATAACACACTACTAAAAAGACTAGAAGAAATAGGCCTAAAAAACAAAATAGGCCTAAAAAACAAAACAATAAAATGGTTCAGATCTTACCTAAGCAACAGATTTTTCCAAGTTCAGATTAAAAACACAATATCAGACAGAATTGAGCTAAAAAATGGAGTACCTCAGGGATCCGCACTCTCGGCGACACTTTTTAACATCTATTTCCTGCCTCTATGCCACCTACTGGCTGGACTAGGTATCATACACTACATATATGCAGACGACATCCAATTAATACTACCAGTAGAGGACACAATTGATAGGACATTAAACCTAGCATTGATGTACCTAGACATAATTAAGCAATTACTAAACCAAATGGAACTAGTAATTAACATTGAAAAAACTGAATTTATACACCTAGAGCACCTAGAGCATAAAAGCTCTGAGATAATTAAAAACCCAATCAAACTTAAAAACAATCAAGAAATATTACTAACCGAGAAGGCTCGGAACTTAGGAGTAATAATTGACACGGAACTCAGCCTGAAGCAACACATATCACAAAAAACTAGAGAAGGATACGCCAAACTAATGGTCCTCAGGAGGCTTAAACCCCTATTAACCCAAGCGCACTTCCGGACAGTCTTACAAGCACTTATATTCTCCAGCACAGACTACTGCAATATTCTATTTCTGGGACTACCATACTCAACAATAAGACCTCTTCAGATATTACAAAACTCGGCTGCCAGAATACTGACTGGTAAAAACAAAAGGGAACATATCACTCAAACACTGGCTGAATTACACTGGCTGCCAATAGAACAAAGAGTGCAATATAAAACACTATGCACAATTCACAAACTGATCAACGAAGAAAAATCAGACTGATTAAACACAGCACTACGCTTACACGTCCCACAAAGAAATCTTAGATCAGCCAACAGAGCTCTACTAACCCATCCCCTCAGTCAAGACAGCAAAACTTACCCAAGTTAGAGAATGAGCCCTTTCCTTAGCCGGATCAGCATTATGGAACTCATTGCCACTCGAAACAAGATTACAAAGTGATTTAAAAAGCTTTAAAAAAAAGTTTAAAAACATGGCTTTTCAAAAAAGCATTCTACAATATGAATGGGGAACAAGAAGTTTAAAGGAATAAGCGAATGAACATCTACACAAAGCTAAAGTCACCCTATTAGCATAATTGTATATCTATCATCATTATAGAATAATTTAAGAAACATGCAGTTTAAAGTTCAATTATTGTATGATTTCCTATTAATCATATAAAAGACAAGATCCGGATCTCACATTATATACCTTAGATTATGAAAATTGTTACCGTAAATGTTTTGGCACTTTGTTATTAAGAATTTAATCAAATACATATATGCGTGCCGCCCTGAAAACCGTTGTGATGGTGCACTACTAAACGACGGTATAGAAAAGATTTTAAATAAATAAATAAACTTAAAAAGCCACCTTTACTTACCCTCTCCAGTAACTCTCGTACTCCTTTCCATTATAGATCAATAGAACATAACAGAAGCAGCAAGGGCTGCTGAAGCTCTGTCCTCATGTTCTTCTTCCTTAGGGCCATGACTAGTCTATCTCACACACACACACACCAGTCACCTGCCTGACCAATTTCTCTTGCTCGCTCTCTCTCTCTCTCTCTCACACACACACACACACGTCACCTGCCTGACCAATTTCTCTTGCACTCTCTCTCTCACACACACACACATAAGTCACCTGCCTGACCAATTTCTCTTGCTCACACACACCAGTCACCTGCCTGACCAATTTCTCTTGCTCTCTCTCTCACACACACACACCAGTCACCTGCCTGACCAATTTCTCTTTCTCTCTTGCACACACACACACACCAGTCACCTGCCTGACCAAGGTTTCCCAGAAGTGGCATTAAGTAAGAACATAACTGTGAAATCTCCATCCTCTTGGTTAAGTGAATCTATGTCTTTCTAAGTGGAGAGATTAGAAAATTATGCTGTAAAGAGGGTGGAAGACTGTCTGAGGGAGCCTGCAAGATGTACCACAAGTCCAGAGGGGCCACCAAAGCCCTGTCAACAGAAAGATTTGCATAAAAGGAGCTGCCTAATAACCACTCCCACACAATGCGCAGGTTACTAGTCAAGTTGTAGATTGCTAATTTATATGTTTTATATGCTGCAGGAGCAATGTGCTTGGCAGATTCCCACATTGCACTGCTGGTCCTGCAGCTAATCTGTATTCTGCAACATTTGCAAGTACCTTTGTTTGCTTGGTAATCCAATCAGATGCAGTAGCAATGTCATAATTACTAGAGATGTGAATCATGTCCTCGATCGTCTTAACGATCGATTTCAGCTGGGAGGGGGAGGGAATTGTATTGTTGCCATTTGGGTGTGTAAACTATCGTGAAAATCGTGAGCCGACACACTAAAACCCCCTAAAACCCACCCCCGACCCTTTAAATTAAGTCCCCCACCCTCCCGAACTCCCCCCCCCAATGCTTTAAATTACCTGGGGATCCAGCGGTGGTCCAGAACGGCGGCGGTCCAGAACGGCCCCCTCAATTGAATCCTGTTGTCTTCAGCCGGCGCCATTTTGCAAAATGGCCGCCGCAAAATGGGGGTTCCGGACCGCCGCTGAACGACCTCCTGCAGTCGATCTCCTGCCGGCGCCATTTTCCGTACGGAAAACGATTCGCGGCAAGAAATCGCTTCCTGAACCCCGCTGGACTCCCAGGAACTTTTGGCCAGCTTGGGGGGGCCTCCTGACCCCCACAAGACTTGCCAAAAGTCCAGCGGGGGTCCGGAACGACCTCCTGCGTCGAATCGTTTTTGTCTATGGCCGCCGCCATTTTGCAAAATGGCGCCGGCTGAAGACAACAGGATTCAATTGAGGGGGCCGTTCCGGACCGCCGCCGTTCTGGACCACCGCTGGATCCCCAGGTAATTTAAAGCATGGGGGGGGGGGTTCGGGAGGGTGGGGGATTTAATTTAAAGGGTCGGGGGTGGGTTTTAGGGGGTTTTAGTGTGCCGGTTTTCCTGCCCTCCCCCTTCCCCCGATTTACGATTTTTTTAACGATAAATCGGGGGAATTGGTATTGTATCGTGGCCCTAACGATTTTTGACGATTTAAAATATATCGGACGATATTTTAAATCGTCAAAAAACGATTCACATCCCTAATAATTACTAACATTTGTACCTTTGTGTTTTGGATCTAACAGATGTGCAACAGTCTGAATAGGTGGCAACAGACATAAAAGAAAATAACAGAGTGACACCTGAATAGGTAAATCTTTCTCAAAAGAAGATCATGTCCTTTATGGCCACATAATCATTAAAAGGGAATTTCAGAACTACTCAAGAATGCAGCCTATTTGAAATGAAGATGATCAGACACATTGAAACTAACAGAAGTATTTAGCAAGGAAACTGGCTTTCTCACTCTCTATCAGGTATAGGCTGTCAGTCATCTTTGTCAAAATGGCCTTTCCCCTTTTTCCCAAACTCCCTGTTTCTCTTTGCTGAGCTGTAATAGCATATGCAAACCACCTATGGCCTAGCTGATGCAACACTACTTAAACCCAGTGTAACTGTACTGTTTCTCACTGATCTGATTAAGGGAGCTTAGCTCTTGAAAAGCTTGTCACAGATGTATTAAGTTAGTGAAATAAGTTATTGCCTACAACTTAATCACAGTGACTACCATACTTTGCAGAAAGTGCAGGCTGAGCTGGGGTATACTGTGTGGTAGTAGAGAGGGGACTGGACAATTCAGAGAAAGAGAGGGGCTGAGCTGGAGAGTAGGGATGTGAATCGGGCTTCGGACGATTGAAAATATCGTACGATTAGGCGGGAAAAATGGCACACAAAAATAACCCCTAAACCCACCCCGACCCTTTAAAACTAATCCCTTAGCTTCCCCCACCCTCCTGACCCCCCCACCCGAAAACATTTTACAGGTACCTGGTAGTCCAGTGGGGGTCCCGGGAGCTCCATTTTTAAAGATGGCGCCGGCCATCCAGTGCTCCCTCCATGTGACAGGGGTCGGCCAATGGCACGGATACCTTGTCACATGGTAAAGGCAAAGACCATCGGCGCCATTTTTATTAGTGGCAGCCGACGGCCCGAGACCGGGAGATCGCTCCCGGGACCCCCACTGGACCACCAGGTACCTGTAAAATGTTTTTTGGGGGGGTCGGGAAGGTGGAAGAAGCTAAGGGATTAGTTTAAAAGGGTCGGGTGGTTTTTTTGTTTATCGGCTCGGGTGCAGCCGATAAACAAAACCGCGATTGGGCCGGACGAAAAAAAAAAACACGAGGTGAATCGGAACCGGAATCCGAACCGATTCCGGTTCCGATTCACATCTCTACTGGAGAGTACAACCAGAGAGAGGGGCAGAGCTCAATTTTCAGGCAGAGCTAAGGTGTACTGTGTGGTAGTAGACAGTGGATTGGACAGTACAGAGAGAGGTGCAGAGCTGGAGAGTACAGGAGGAGCAAAAATATTTCTAAAGATGTGTTTTCAATGTTGTCCATTCTGGTATGTGGAGGAAAACATTTTGGACCCAATGTTTAAAGATATCCGACTATCTAAGTTAGACAGATATAATTTATCTGGCTAACTTGGAAGGAATATTCAGCAGCACGGATAAGCCACTGAATATACCCGGATAAATTCAGCTAACTTTAGACCTGCTATTAAGCATATCTATCTTATGCAGTTAACTTAACCGGATAAATCTGAATATTAGCACTAATCCGGTTAGCACCGCCGGACCCTCTCAATGGAATTCATTACCACCTGAACTTCGCCTGGAACAATGCCCATTCACCTTCAGAAAGAAACTGAAAACCTGGCTTTTCAAACAAGCCTTCCCTTGATTGGCCACACTTCAAATAAGGATCGTACAAAAATCTTCATTTATAATTTCCAGTCAGAACTACACTGATCCATTAATAACTTTCATTATTCTTGCTGCTCTCTTGGTCCCAAACCTGTAATAATGCAATCCACCCCGCTAGATCCTCAACCCTTTGTTCCTCCTTCACCCACCTCATCGGTCTTCTAGCCCATTCCCTCCTTACCCATCCTCCCCTAAGACTCAACACAAATTCCGTTTTTTCATTGCTCTGTATAGATTTAATCTCCCCTTGAAGAACTGTTTAAGTGCCATCCAGGTCTCATGTGAAGTTACTATTTTAAATTGCTTGTTGTTTACTTTTGCTTGTTGTTTACCATTTAAAAATTTTTTTAAATTGTTAAAATTTTAAATTGCCTGTTGCTTACTCTATCTTAGCGCTATTTTAAGCTAATTCTACCTATCTTAATTGTCCTGAATTCGTCACCCTGTTTTTTGTAACTTTCGCCTATATCGCTGGTTATCCCTTGTTTTGCTGTAAACCAGTACGATAAGACATGTGTCTTGAGTATTGGTATATCAAAAAGAATTAAATAAATACATTAAATAAAGGTAACTGAATAAATAGCCCCAATCTGCCCATTGTCTGCCCCCAATATATCTGCTATCTACTTAGCAGGATAAATTATTAGCTAAGTAGTAGCTACTGAACATAGCCAGATATTCAGCTGCTGCCATTTAGCTGGATAAGTTCCTTTTATCCAGCTAAATACCTATGGGCATTTCATTGAAATTGCCTAATTCGTGATAAACGAATGCACATCTCTAATATGCACATGGACTACGTTTGCTTTTATTGGAACCTCTCTGTTGGGATGCCCTAACTCTCCTGTTTCATTAGTATCCTTCAAGGATACATTTCTCCGAACCATCCACTGCTGAGTGACTGTCGGCTTTCCCCCTTGTTCTAGTTTAAAAGCTGCTCTATCTCCTTTTAGAAAGTTAGTGCCAGCAGCTTGGTTCCACTCTGGTTAAGGTGGAGCCCATTCTTTCGGAAAAGTCTCCCCCTTCCCCAAAAGTTTCCCCAGTTCCTTACATAACTGAATCCCTCTTCCCTGCACCATTGTCTCATCCACGCATTGAAACTCTGGAGCTCTTCCTGCCTCTGGGGACCTATACGTAGAACAGGAAGCATTTCAGAGAATACCACCCTGGAGGTTCTGGATTTCAGCTTCCTACTTAAATCCTAAATTTGGCTTCCAGAACCTCTCTCCCACATTTTCCTATGTCATTGGTGCCCAAACCTGTTTTCAGAGATCTCCAGTCAGTTGGATGTTCAGAATATCAACAATGAATATGCATAACACAATTTACATAAAATGGAGATAGTATGCTTAATCATTGTAAATGTCTTGAAAATCCTACTGGATGGAAGTCTCTGAAAACAGGTTTAGGTGCTATTGGCCTATAATACAATTCCTCCTGAGGATTCTAAGTGAAAGTCTGAGCATCATAAAATCTTATTTTCTTTTTCAGTGTGATGCTAGAACCTCATTTGTGTAAAGCTTTTTGCAGTCATTTAAGAAGTCCATAAACTGCTATTAATCAATAGGGAATAGCGAGTGCTTGTTGCTGGCATTAGTAGCATGGGATCTTACCAGGTACTTATGACTTGAATTGGCCACTGTTGGAGACAGGGTACTGGGCTTGATGGACCCTTGGTTCTTATGTTGTAATAAGTGAGTCAATATTAAGAAACTGAGAATAGTTGAATCATGCCAGTTAAAACTTCATGGGGGAAAAATTAAGAAACTTGATGTTAGGGGTAGTTATTAGGAGATCAGTGAATAACAGAGAACAGCATGCCAGCAAATGAGGTCAGAATAAGAGGACCTTAGATTAGCGCAACACTATGTATTAAATATATCTTTTCGGACAATCGTATTCAACTCACTTTATATGTGTAGTTTCCTCCTTTCATCAAAAGTTTGACTTCATAATGTAGAAGCATATTCCTCCTCATAAAAATGTGAAATGTTGTCAGTGGTAGGACTCTCTTCCATTCAGCCCTAGGGCCTGGGTTTTGAGTAACAAAGGATTACTAGCTGTGCCATCATTACAGAATACATACCTAACAAAAATAAGAGACCGTATGTTCTCCATAGCAGGCCCAATACTATGGAACTCTCTACCTGTGACTCTACGACTGAATCCAGAAACTAAGAAATTCCAACATGACCTAAAAATGTGGTTATTTCAAAATGCCTATAACCTAATTTAAGATTATCTGAACACAGAGCAGGCACCTACAAGGACAAATTCATTAAGAACCTAACTATTGAACTTACCACTTAAGTACATCCCTGCAGACTTTTTCACCCCTGAATACATATGTCAAAGTATGTGTTGGTCTTTAAAATGATTGTTATATGATCACATCAAGTCAATGTACTTGTCAATCTATAATATGTTTGACATGTTGTAAACCATTGTGATTGTCATTTGGAATGACGGTATATAAAATGGCGAAATAAATAAATAAATATTTTTTGAGGCTACTATAGATCCAGTCCTGACAGAAAATATAAATGAAGATTGTCATTTTGTCCTCCTTTTAGGGATGTGAATGCTAAACTGTAAAATAATGGGGCCGATGCAATATGTGTGCGCAGAAATCGGGCACTCAGTGTTGAGCACCTGTTTTCCTAATGTGCACCCAGCCACCTCTCCTGGGCATGTGATGCAATATTTAAATTAAGGCTCATGCAAAAAAGGAGGCGCTAGGGAAAATTATGCATCCCTAGTGCCTCCTCGCATCGGGTGCATAGGAGAAGTGGCTGTCAGTGCAGGTTGGGAAATTGGACATCCAATCTACAAGTGTCCATTTTCGCCTGCTACCAGCATATACATGCACAAGAAACATAGCCTAGACCATGTATGTTGTGTGTATGTCTGTTGGGAATCCAGAATTTGTTTTTTTATAAACCCCCCCCTTTTTTTTTTTAATCTAAAACTGCTTTCTTTGGTTCCTCCTATTTAGTATCGTGATAATACTATTAGGAGGAAGCACAGAAAGCAAAGCAGCATTTTTCATTATTTTTCAATGTTCCCTTCAGTGTGGCATACGTTTATGCCAGCCACATTGCAATGGGTGCATTGGCCACACGGGAAATTTTTTGCATTGTGGGGATTAGTTTATAACCTCATCTACATGGAATTTACATGTAATGAGTATTGTTAACTACACAATGATTTGGATGCACATTTTGGACATGCTAATTCCTGAATTGCATTGGTGGCTGTGGACGAGTGACCGAAACACGTGTAAAGCCATGCATACAGTGATGCATTGACCCCAATAAGTTTCTGGAGGTAACACCTAACTCTTGAGCTATAATGCCAACTGTATGCATTGTGTGTTAATATATTGTTTCTGCAGGTAATGGTGCAAAGATAGCATTCATGAAACACAGTGGGTCTAGAACAAATCCATATTGCTTATAACTATTATTCAATATTATTTCAACAATAAAAGTGCATTTAATTATGACTTAAAGACTATGAATCTTGTGGATACCATGTAGTGTATCAATTGTATTTGAAGTACAAGATCAGCAGTATTGTGCATGCTCTTCCACTAATTTAATCTATGGACTTATATCTATTATATAGATTGTCATGGATCTCCAGAAACAGAAGAAAATAGTAAATAAAACATATCCAAAATCATACTTAGGGTCCTTCGTTTTCAGTTTCAATCATAAATTCCCAGATTTTTCTAAAAGTGACATTTGGTCTAAACCTAATTTAAGCAGATTAAAAAGAGCAGCTCCAGAGTTACAGATGCAGTCAAACAAGTCTCTAGCCACTGCTGGACTGCAGTATGGGCCAAAACACCTACAGTGTTTCAAGTCCCCTCCCTCTACCAGCAAGGGCGCTCGCCCTCCAGTGCCGTCGACGTGCTGTTTCACGTCCCGCCTCCCCCTTCCCACCAAGCAGCCAAAGTACCTGCTGCTTGGTACCGCCAATGCAGCATATGAAGTGGGCCGCACCCAGCAGAAGCACTTGCTGGTGGGCTCCCTGGCTCCATAAAAATAAAGGGAAGTGCCGCAGAGCACAGGAGCCTCCGCAAGCTGCTGCCGAAGGAGAGAGGAGATAGCTGGAGCCACCGCCAGGAAGGAGGAATGCTGGTGCAGCTGGGGGTAGGGGAGGAAGAGGGAGATTCTCGTTGGGGGTGTGGAGAACGAAAATGAAATACTAGAAAGGAGATGGGAGTAGAGATAGGGATGCTGCCGAGTGGGTGAAAAGGTGAATTTGCTTAATTTTATTTTCCTAGCCTCTTATCCAAAAATAAACTCCAATATTTACTCAGAAAAAGGTCACTTTTTTCCCACTGATTTTCTCCAGTTTTTGTTCTTGTCATAATAAACCCTGATAAATTCCTGGGAACATTTAAAAAAATAAAAGAAAATGAAGGTTCCTAATCATACTTTACTGCAGTTAAAATAAATCTACGACACTGAAATTTATCAAAGAAAACTAGTTTTTTGGAATGCAAGGAATGCAATTTTCTAAATATTTGTCAGCGATCCAGTTTGGTTGAAACTTTTTCTACTGCCATTCATTAACAATGTGGTAATTTCTCCACGGGCACATTAAAATTAAAAGTTCTTTATTCCTTGACTCCCAGTCCTCCATTTATTGCCTTCACTTTTAATTTTTACTCCCCTGTTCTCTTTGTTTGCCAACAGCTCTTCAGTAGTCATCTTCAGCTTGTAAATAGGTTCCCCATACCCACATTTTTATTCTTTTTTTTCTATCGAAGTGTACTAGGAACAGAGCTGCCTCAGTAGGGTCCTTTGACCTTTTGCTAATTGCCTTTCGAAAAAAAAAAAAATAGAAAAGAAAATTTAAAGCCAGCAAAGCTACCTACAAAGCTAGAAAAATAGAACAATGTGCAGTTTTTCAGTGAGTTTGCCAATCGCTACAGAACCTTATCAACTTTAACTAGTTTGAGGCAATAACATTTGCATTTTTCAATTATATCTAACACAATAGCATTAGGAACTCTTCTGATTTACTGTAGATGGCCAGTTATAAATAAAGATGTTATGTCCTTCATTTAAATATGTGCCACCAAAGAATTCCTAGTGAGCAAATTGTATATCTCTTTGTGTGTGTATATCTATCTATCTATCTATATATGATATACACATGCACTCACACAAATACTTATACAAAGCTACCTACACTTTTTTTTTGTTGTTGCAGCCCAGGAACCCAATTAGTTTGCACATTATCAAAGCAAACGTATCTGTTCATTGTACTACAGGCACAGTGCTTCCATAATTGTCTCTTCTCTGCCAAAATAGCCTTCTGATCAATCTATGAAATATCCATTTCTACTGACAGGGCCGGTGTTTCCATTAGGCAAACGAGATGGCTTTGTAGAGCTCCAAAATTCTGAGGGCACCATAATCCTGCCAGAGCAAAGCCTGAAGCTGCTGGTAGAGCCCATCTTGCCAGCAGCTGAAGAACAGGAAAAGGTCTGGAGGCAGGGCCACTGGCAGAACCTCCCACCTGCTGCTGAAGATAAAGATGACTTAACAACAACCAAACCTCATTCCCTTTTTCAAGAGATCATTAATGGTCTCTTTTCAAGAGATGGCAGGTTTATGTTGCATTTTTGTATGAATCCAAGGAGCATTTGTTTAGGATCTTATTCCAGTTTTGTATGAATTCTGGATCTTCTCCATACAGTCACGGTTCTTTTTGTATTCTTAACCCTCTAGGAATCCATTGTGTGTGACAATATACAATGAGAGTGCCTGCATAAAATTCCGTTCGTATTAGTCATGTTTGCGATGCTGTGACTGAATTCCATTGGTCCTGCTTCAGTCCATTCTGTGTTGCAAAAATGAATGGTGCAGTAAGTGTAATGCCTGTAGTCTCGCTTCTGAAAAGGAGAGTGTGTTGTCCCAAGTGGTGGTAGTGGTCATTTTTTTGAGGTTCTACTATCCAGTATTCACTTAACAACAGCCAAACTTCGTTCCCTTTTTCAAGAGATCATTAACCACATGGAAGTAAAAAGTAAAACATAAAAAATTGAAAAACGTATACAATAAAGGATTTGAAGAATAAACACGGGAGGTACCCGTTGAGACAATCACAAAGTGGTTGTCTTAGGTGTAGCAACCACACATCACCACACATTGGGGAGTTCCCTTGATGATTGGTTGAAGATAAAGATGAGGCTCAGGACCACTGGGGCAGCCCATCCCACCAGAAGATGAATGCAGGAAGGAGTCCAGGGGCTTCCGCATTAGGAGAGGAGAGAAGGAGGGAAACGAATACTGGGTAATTGTGGAGGGATGGAGAGAGAGAGAGAGGGTTACTGGATAGGTGTGTGTGTGTGTGGGGGGGGGGGTGTTTACAGAAAAAGAAAGAAGTTCTGGGTGGGATGGCAAGAGAATGGTAACTGAGTGTTGGAGGAAGAGTGTATGCTGAGCGGGGGGGGGGCGGGGGAAGGAAGATTATAGTGAGAGGCTGACAGGATAGAGAAAGCAAGAAGGTGTGCTGAGTTGAGAGAGAGAGGGTGCTGGACCGATTAAGCTAGGGTAGAAAGAAGGCAAAGAGATTGGGGTGATGCCAAGCATGGAATAGAGGGAAAGAAAAAAATGCTATGGGCGAAGAGGGCAAAAAGAGGGGGAAGCTGGAGCAGAAGCTGATGAAAGAGATTGAGGGGGGTTCTGTGCTAGAGCCATTACTGCCAAAAAAGAGTGTGCTGTGCTGGAGCTGGTACTGCCAGCAGGAGTGAATGCTGTGCTGGAGCTTCCACCAGTAGGTAAATCAGATTTGGGAGGGGGGTGGGGGAGATGCACGTTCTTAGGTCTGCCTAGGGCCTTTGCACCAGACCTGACTACTGATAATCCGTCAAAAACAGTAAAGGCACCTATGCAAACCAATCATGCATGTAGTATTGAGCTATCGAGGGGTGAATGAATAATACCTCAGCCATTTCACTTTATTTCAGAAAGAACTTCAACCCTTCATAAAGGTGGAAGTATTACATTTAGTATCTTCCTTGAATACACTTTGTTCTTTCAATGGAGAAAAGTCAATAGTGGAGTAACTTAGCGTTCTGTACTGGAGCCAGTGCTCTTTTATATATTTATAAATGATCTGTAAAAGGGAGTGATGCGTGAGGTGATCAAATTTGCAGATGACACAAAAGTATTCATAGTTGTCAGATCACAAGCAGATTGTGAGGAATTGCAAGAGGACTTTGGGAAATTGGGCATCTAAATGGCAGATGAAATTTAATGTGGATTAGGTGCATGCATAGTGATACATATAGGGAAGATTCATCCAAAGTATAGGGACACAATGCTGGGCTCCGTATTAGGCATCACCACCCAGGAAAAGGATCTTGGAATCATTGTGGATGATACTTTGAAATCCTCAGCCCAGTGCATGGCAGCAGTCAAGAAAAAACAAAAAACAAAGAGAATGTTAGGTATTATTAGAAAAGGAATGGAAAATAAAATAGAGGATATCTTAATGCCGCTGCATTGATCCATGATGCGATCACACCTTGAGTACTGTGTGCAGTTCTAGTCACCCCATCTAAAAAAAAAAATCTAGCAGAACTAGAAAAGATACAGGGACGGGTGGGAAAATGATAAAAGGCTGCCCTATGAGGTGAGTAATAAACACATGATTCCTCTTTAGCCTGGAGGAGAGAGATTGCTGACAAGGAGATAAGAGTTGTTCAAAATCATGAGTGAGATGGAACAGGTAAACAGAAAATGTTTATTCACCCTTTAAAATAGTACAAGGACTAGGGTACACTCCATGAAGCTAATAGGCAGCCCATTTAAAACAAATCTGAGAAAGTATTTTTTATCACTTAGCATACAATTAAGTTATGGAATAAGTTGCCAGAGGATGTGGTGAAAGAAGTTAGTATAGCTGGGTTTAAAAAGGGTTTGGACCAGTTCCTGGAGGAAAGTCTATAAACCATTATTAGTCTTGTAGACTTGAAAGAGTCATTGCTTTATCCCTGGTTGTTTATCCCAAGAAGGATTGGATCTATTTTTTGGCATTCTGTTATGTACTTCTGACTTGGATGGCCACTGTCAGAAACAGGATGCTGGACTTGATGGACGTTTGATCTGACTCAGTATGGCAGATCTTATGTTCTTATTTTTGGGTTATGTAGTGAACCCTTATGAGGAGGTGCTTTATTTTATGACATATGTGACATGTTTTTAAAAGCAGGTTTCATTCTGCTTTGGCAATGGTTGTAATATTATTATTCTCCTGATGGAATCAGGTGGTACCCAGCATATTGTACAAGTATTTGCTCCTATCCAAAAGGGTAATAAGGGACCATCATGATCCCTGAAAGCTTAAACCCAACACTATATTCTTAGCCAAAAACAGGTCAAGAATAACCAATTATGAAATTAAGTAAATGCTAATATCTGTTGTTGAGGAAGGGAGGGTGCAAGCAAACAAACAAACATTTAACGTGACTCCAGAGCAGTTCATCTTATTTGTATGTCATTCATTGTCTTGATTATGAGCTTTATTTATACTTTATTGCAAGAAGTTATTTTAAAGAATAAAATAACTTCTTGGAATGCAAAGTTAAGAGAGTAAAATAGCAAGTGACCTGAGCTAGGGCTAATAAGCATACTGGAGAATTAGCCAACCAGAAGGTTAATAAAGTAGGTGTAAAAGGAGTAATTGGATGAAGGAATAACTTATAAGATATGCCATACTGGTTCAGACCAAAGGTCCATCAAGCACAGTATTCTCTTTCCAACAGTGGCCAATCCAGGTCAGAAGTGCCTAACAAGATCCCAAAAGGTAAATAGATTCCATGCAATGGATTTCCCCAAGTCCACATTTAATAATGGTTTCCTCCAGGAAATTGGCTAAACATTTTTTCAATCCAGCTACACTAATAGCTTTCTCCACATCCTCTGGCAATGAATTCCAAAGCTTAATTATGCATTGAGTAAAAAAATATTTTCTCCTTTTTGTTTTAAATATACTACTTAGTAACTTTCACTAGTCTTTGCACTTTTTGAAAGAATAAACAACCGATTTGTGTTCACCCATTCCATTCTGCTCATTACTTTATAGACTATCATATTATCCCTCAGCCATCTTTTCTCCAAGCTGAAGAGTCCTAACCTCTTTGGCCTTTCCTTTTATCATTTTGTTAGCCCTTCTTTGTTTCTTTTCTAATTCTGCTATTTTTTTTTTTCAGATACGGTATCCAGAACTACAAACAAATCTCAAGATGAGGTCGCACCATGGAGCAATACCATTCCTTTTCTAATAATTCCTAGCATTCTATTTTGCTTTCTTGGCTTGTTGCCACATGCTGAGCAGAGGATTTCAACATATTATCCAGAATGGCAATCCTTTTCTTGAATGGTGATTCCTATTGTGAAGTCTTGCATTGTGTAGCTATAATTTAGATTGCTCTTCCCTAATGTTACGAAGGGGGTGATTTAGTGTGCCCTTGGGCCTCAGCTCGACCCCAGACGAATCCAGGGGCGATCCGAGGGTAGACGGCATGTTCCAGCATGGCAGACGGTCTTACCCTCTGCCAGGCCTGCAAGCACCCAAGGCCAAAAATATGATGTTGGAATGTGAATGGTCCTCCGACCATTCCGAGCCCTTTCAGACCTGCCGCTTGGATCGGCATGGAGCAGCAGGCCTAGCCTGAGGATGAGGGCAGACGGGCCTTGACATGAAGACATGACACCAAGGTTGATGCAACGGCATCACAGACGAGGGTTGTTGCATACATGACACCAAGGTAGTTGAAGACATGACACCAGGGCTATTGAAGACATGACACCAGGGCTGATGCGAAGACATCACGGACCAGGGTCGATGCGATGAAATCAGAAACATGACGAGGAACTTGACAAAGACCAGACGAGACGAGAACTGGGCAGGAGGACATTGGCACTGTCTCTCAGGGTGCCCTACTCAGCCCACCTTCACGGGCGGACCCAATGGGCTGGTCACGGACCACCCTGTCCCACTGCGCGCCCTACACAGCCCGAGGAGGCTGGTCACGGACCACGTGGAGAGCGGGACGAGCGCAGGGAAGAATCCAGTCGAGGTTGGACTTCGACGACGGAGCCAGATGTCGTCTGAAGCACCACAAAGGCTGGCAGGACATAACGGCTCAGGAGCACAGGAACGATTCCACCTGTAGGCTTCTCCACGCTCGGGAAAGTCATCATCAGAGGGAGCACGGCCTGACAGGACCAGAAGGCTCAGGAACATTGAAGCGATCAACAAGAAGGGCAGGACACCTGGACGAGGACCTCAGGCACGAAGACATGACTTGACATGACATGAAGATGAAATGAAGAGGAGCTCCATGAAGAAGACATGATGGAGCTCTGGCAGGCAGGAGCCTCCAGAGTGAAGTAACTCCGATGAAAGGCGAAGACGTAGTGCGAAGACAGCCCTTTTATAGGGCTCACGCAGGAAATCAGTCCATAGGTGGGGCCAGCAACACTTCCTGTGGCTGGCCCTTTAAATTCTGAAGAGAGGCACGGCCGTGCGCCTAGAGGAAGAAGCAGGAGCTTGTGCAGGACCGCGGACAGCGGCCTGCACTGACGTCGGCGTCAGAGGCAGCAGGACTGGGCCTGAACGCAGGCCCCGATGACGGCAGTGGCTCCAGCCGCTGCAGGAGGCCCCAGGGGCGGCTCCAGCCGCTAATCCAGCCCGGGGATGCGGCCTCCTGTCCGCGAAGATCAAGATGACGGCGGTGGCAGCTCCAGCCGCGAAGATGGACATGAAGCGCGGGTTTCAGCCGCAGTGAAGGGATTAGAGTCCACGGCTCCGGCCGCGGTAAAGGGCAGGCATGAGGGGCGGCCTCCAGGCTGCAGAAGCAGGAAAGTCCATGGCTCTGGCCACACCGAAAGGCCCAATTGCAGCGTCCGGCCACATCGGGAAGAGGGAGCAGCAGAGAGGTAAGCAGTGCCTGCTCGCGGGAGGACCCGCGGGCAGGGTCCATGACACCTAAAATGTGAATTTTAAGAGAGAGATGCAGACTCCTATATCACAGACACATGTCCATCCTATTTGATAAAGTACTGGATCACAAATAAATTGGTGCATTTTTAAAAAAAAGGGGAGGCAGGATGGGGCAGAGCAAGGGCGCTCCGGAGCAGGGCCAACAATCATGAGAATAAGTTGCTATTTCATAACCAGTGCAAATGGCACATATACGGCTGTTACGTGCACCCATTTACTTCCATTTATCAGGTGTAAGTCAGAATAATACTCTTTATAGCCAGTTACTGACTGGGTGAAAGATCAGGGTACACAGGGGGGAACACAAGCTAGATCACCCCCAGGGAGGGTCTAGATGATCTAGAGATAGACTGGGCAAACAGGTGGATTATTTGGTTAAACTGGTCATTTCCAGCATGCGCACATGTTACAAAATGTGCTGATTTGCTTTTGTAAAAGCTGGCAAATGCAAAGGAAAATACACGAATATCATTTCCTCGTGCAAGTGCTTAAAATTAGGAGCACACATATGAAGAGGTGTATTTTGTAAAATTTGCATGCACTTGTGTGAATGATGCAAAATACTAGCATATGGTGCTCACACCCAGATATGTAGTAAAGTTATCCTCTATGAGGGAGATTTTTAAAGAAACGCGCAGGCATCCATGTGCATGTGGTTCCCAGCGTGCTGGCGCACCAATTTTATAACATGCACGCATGTTATAAAATACGATACCCTTGCGCACATGCAGGTCACGACTTCCGTGCACGGGGGGGGGGGGGAGGGATTTTTTTAAGTATGTGCGGTGACGTGATTGGGCCTTTGCCCAATTCCCTATCCTTCTACCTACCCTTCCTCCCTTTTCCCCTCTCCACCCTGACCCCTGAACCCTACCTATCAACTGTATTTTTTTTTTAACAACTTACCTGCTCTAAGGAGCAGAAGTAAGTTATGCGTGCCGGCCGGCTGCCGGTGCATGCTGCCCCGGGACAGCGCAAAATGTTATTGTCCCAACCAGCTTCCGGCCCACCCCCATCCCGCCCAGACCCTGCCCCTGGCCCTCCCCTTTTCTAAACCCTGGCTCTTCCGCGCATATTGGCAGATACGTGCGTGGCCAGGTCATTTAGAAAATGCGCTTGGTGCGGCCACGCACATATCTGCCAGGATCTGCACACGTGGGTTTTTTTAAAATTAGCCTGTATGTGCATTACTTTGCACTTGTCCACATTAAGGGCTTCATTCACTAACGGCCTGATTTTTAATCCCCCATGTGTGTAAAATCCGGGGGTTACGTGTGCGGCCGGGTCTTGCGCGCATTTTAGAAGTGGCCTGGCCATGTGCATAACTCCTGTTACGCACAGAAGTGCCGGTCCAAAGAAAAGGGGTGGTCTGGGGGCGAGGCAGGGTTTGAAGTGGCCGGTACAGTGGCCATTTACTCCTCTACCAAAGGTAGGGTAAAGGGTTTAGGGGGTGGAAAGGACAGGGAAAGAGGAGAGGGAGTATGAACAGGGAACTGGGAGAGGCCCGTTCTTGTCGCTGCGTGAAATTTGCTAAAATCTACCCCCCCCCTTGCATGCGCCACACATGCAAATCAGCACAAAATCCGGCATGCATATGCGCATGGCCCATCGATTTTATAACATGTGCCTGTCATCCCTTCTTTAAAAATCTACTCCTAAAGCTTTTCTCCCATTCAGTGCCTATGGGAAAATGCTTTGATGAATCAGGTCCTAAATATCATCTTCCAATTGTATGGCCAGTCTCCCAGTCTTGCAAAGTCCTTAAATGGGGATGGGATGAGCAGGCATAATATATATACCCTAATTCTCTAAAACAAGTCTACACCATCCTTTCCTTTGCTTTTTTTCCATACATAAGAAAGATTTAACGTGAGCTTATGTCTGAAGTTACTGTTTCTTTGGGTAATAATTCTTGATGTTTTCAAATGGAGTGTGACAGTATTGACTATATATGTTTTGTTGCCATCAGCCAAATTGGGCAAATCATTGGTACAGTAAATTCTCATGAAAGACTTGGATTAAAAAACTTAGGGCTAGATTCATCAAACTATTGCATGAGATAGGAAGAGGGACATGTTTTCTGGTAATAGGGCCATTGTGATAAATAGGCTATCTTAGTGCTTTGCATAAGGGGGGGGGGGGGGAAGAGCCTATCTATAAGGCCCTTGTAGTAGTTAGCTATTTATATCTCTATAGAAGGCCCACCTAGTAACTTGAGGTGAGGTTTAGGTAGTAGTGTAGGGGTTAGGGGCCACTTTGACATGCAGAGTGAGATGTACGAACAGAACAGTGCTCTCTTGTGAAGATTTGATGTACAATGTTCTCTCATCCTAGCTTGAGAGTCCATCAAGCTAGGTTGACAAAACATTGTACAAATCTCATCGTTGTGTGAGTTTCCTCACTCCGAAGGACATCAAATCTTCACAAGAGAGCACTGTTCTGTTCGTACATCTCACTCTGCTTGTCAAAGTGGCCCCTAACCTCTACACTACTACCTAAACCTCATCTAGGTGGGCCTCCTATAGAGATATAAATAGCTAACTACTACAAGGGCCTTATAGAGATAGTCTTTCTTTCTCTCTCTCTTCCCTGTGCCCCACCCCCCCAGTGGTTGAAGGTAGGAATTAACTAGCTCTTGATTTGCAAGACACTCCCTGGTTGCCTTTGCTTTTATCCTTACTCATTATTCTGCCACCAGCTACTGCAATCCTACTCCCTGAGAGAGCTGCTGCTGAATCTTGCAAATTGTCAACATTTAGAAATGAAACATTGTCCATGTCCTGAATAAAGATGTTTTTCAGCCTGTGCTGAATTGGTATCCACTGCAACCAAAATAGATTACTAATAATCTGCACACAGCAGTATTAGATTTCTTGATGGATATGCTCAGAAATATAATATAATGCAATATCTTATTTTTAAGTTTCTATTCATACAATTATATTTCTTAACAAATACTTCATATCAGCTGTTCTGAATCAGCTCAATGAGGTCCTTGTGTCTAGTGCAATACTTTTGATATTGCCCAGGTAGTGCTGGTCCTGGGGGAAATTCTGTTCTATTCTGGTTGTGGCATTAGATAGGTCCCTTCTTCAGATGTGCTATTTGATATTACTATATTGCAAAAATAATTTCAGTTCTCTTCCTACAACAGAAGACAGCCATTTTTCCTTAAAGAAATTGTTAAATTACTGTATTTATTTTTCAGCAATGTCTCATTTACTCTGAAGTGAGACTCTACTGATAACAGTTTGTAAAACTGAGATTTTTACAACTGTTCTGTGCCTTATGGGCCATATCTGCTCAATGTACTGGTTAAAAACTATACTTATTGAGTAGCAAACATGTATTAGGACTAATGTTGATTCTTTCAACAGACACTACTGGACAATGCCTTCTACTCCTCATGGTATCAGAGCTGTGCCTTATATTGTAGTCACTTTTTCCATGATAAGGTCACTAGCCAAAAGATGTTTTAGATGTATATGCTGTATAAAAAAAAGCAAAGTAAACCAGAAAAATAGCACATTTAAATTACAGGAAAAAAATTCAGTGCTATCATACTTTTTTCCACTATATAGATATTGTTTATTTAGTTTATCTTAATGACTGATGGGGAAGTTCATTATCTGGTAATTAATGCCATGATGGAAAGATTTGTGGATACTATATGAGGCATTTCATATTGAAGGGTTCCTATCAAAGAAATAGTCATTGGGAGCTTTTTAATACAGTTATTTCTGAGCAGTTTGGTGCTCCGCAATAATTACTTTTAAAATCAGCTGGATACTCGTAGTTAAAAAGATTGGCATGTAATAGCCAAAAGCTCATCAGCTGTCAAACACAGCCACACCAATGTTGGCTTGAAGTGTCCTGTTTCACCTTCTATTTTCCTTCAAACTCAGACTAGTACGCCTGTGATTTATGGACTCACAAAAAATAGGCTTCACTACCTGTTCTATCGCACCACACATCAATTAAATTGTTTATATTATTTTTTTGATTGATGTGATCTGTGGTAAGCATAACCCTGTAAAGCATTTAGTTGTTACCCCTGTCTTCCAAAATACATCTGATTATGTAAGTTATTATTGTGCAGTACCTCAGTGTTTCCCAATCATCTCCTGAAGGTACATCTACCTCATCAGGTTTTCAGAATTGCCACAATGAATATGCATGAGATAGATTTGTAAACATTGAGACCCAGTGTATGCAAATATATCTCATGCATATTAGTTATGGATATCCTGAAAACCTGACTTATTAGTTGTGCCTCAAGGAGAAGGTTGGGAAATACTGCAGTATCCTACTACACAATAATTACGCATAAAAAGCCTTCCACATACTACCTTAGTTGAAAGGCACTATAGCACAAAGTACCCTATTAACTCATCAGCACACTAACAAGAAATGCACAAAGCCAGGTTATTAGAACTATTTAAAAAAAAATCTGCATTATATTTAATTGAGGTTACTTCATGGTTTAAATCGGTGGTATTCACTCCCAGTCCTCAAGGGCCACAAACAGAGGAGGTTTTCTGGATATCCCTAATGAATATGCATGAGATAGATTTGATATCAACTTGCATCCATTGTATAAAAATATTTCTCTTGCTTATTTATTAAGGATATCCTGAAATCCTGCCTTGATGATGCCCTTCGAGGGCTGGGAGTTAATGCCACTAATTTAGATTTGAACCTGTTCATTACAACATTTGTAAAATAAATCTTCGATTGAAGCAATGATTTGTTTTATATTGTTTGTGTTTTACATTGAGATGATTTTTAGCAATGAAGACATTCAGGTTAGGACTCTTCATCTTAGTGTTCTGATAGGAAAAGGGCCCTCTGATCCTCCCATCAAGTCATTTACTGCCTCCCTCCCATCCCCTACCTCATCAGTCCTTACTGAAAGCCAAACTAATGATAGAAATGCAGCTCTAGTCTTCAGTTCTGTTATAATAAGCATTCTGTTTACTTCACAATTCTTGACTAGTGAAATGGTAGGACTCATTTTCTAAAGCATTTCTCATATTAGGTATAATGGAAAATGGGACATCATGTACACAAGCAGCAAATCAGAAATCTGCATTCCCCACCCCTAAATTCTGCATCCTCAGCAGTTTAGAATTATATTTAAATGTGGACTCTTGCTTTCATCTTAAAATAGATTTTTGCATCTTGCACATTTATATTGCCCTACATCATATATTCATTTTGAAAAAAAAGTAAAACACCATTAGCTTTCTTGATGTTGATGCATGATCTTAATCAAGAATCACATTCTATTCATGGGTGATGCTACAAACTCCCGTTTTCACTCAACTTACAATCAGTTTGATGTCACCAATCATATGCTAGTTTGCTCCATTATGAAATGAACAGTGTTGCAAACAAATTGTGGAAAATCTTGTATTGACAGTGTTAAGAAGCCCCTGTCTCCCCCCCTCCCCCCCAAGAATGTTCAGTAATCCTAGAGGATTATAAAAACCTGTTTCTCTGCTGTTCAGCACCATAGTCTGGACAGCTCCTAAGATGGACAGATGTAAACATCAAAATGAAAAGAAAAAAACATAGCCATTGGATCTGAGAAATTTTTTTTTATTGTTTCTGAAAAACCGTAAGCAACAAACTCTGTAGAAACTCCGATTTCATTTCTATTGTTCTGCCTCTCTGGACCAATCTTCTTCTTTCTTTGAGTAGAGTAGTCTAAAGTGAAGGACAAATCCCTGTTTTCTTCGATTTCCCCTGCTGATACTCTGGTGAGAAGCATCAGAAACCTAAAGGTCAATGCCAGAGGCATTAGTGCATTAAACTGTAACATCTGCCATGGAGCTGTTTACAATTTCACTTGCTCTGTAAATTAATTCTTAACCCATGGTGTGCTCCAAAGATCATATAACAGCCACAAAGTAGAGGGGAAGAAAGTAGTTTCAATTTCTTCCATCAATCAAAGTCAAAATGGAAATTTAAATTTGTGGTTAAACCAATCCAGTTTTTCACAGAAATGATTCTGACTCCTGCCTTAACTGTGCTTCTGTGTGAAATCTTCATAGAAATATGAATACATGGCCTTTCTTCAAAAACATTAAATCCTCACACTGTGACACTTTCCTATCATAGCCTTTACCTTTTCCTAACACAGCAATTGTTAGTTGTTTTCCCCCATTTTTTGTGAGACCATAATTAAAAAATATTCATTTAGAGATTTTTATTTAAAATAAATTTCCACACAAATTAAAGGAATTTTGCAAATGTATTAATAATGTAAATGCATGTTACTGCTATATCAGGCAAGTAGCTGTAATGATATAGTAACACTGTTCTTGGTTCACTGTTGCCACTAGAGCAGTCTCATGAATCTTCTCAGTAAAGTAAAGAAATACTCTCTGACCTCTGGCTTCTATAGAATATTATATCTTTATTTCTCAGTGCACTGCTTGGCTTCAATCCAACACAGCTGTGGTGGACATAGGGGACAGAAAGATTACAAGGTGTCCTCATCTGCTTCTAGCAACTAATGCAGGTTTCTTTCTCTTACCAAGTTCTCATCCTCTATTTCACGGTTCTTCTTTGCTTAGCATGCAAGTTTGTATGTTCCTTCTCTTCATCCTCTGCTCACATGTCCTTAGACAAAGAGATACTGTATATTAGGGATGTGAATCGTTTTAGGACGATTAAAATTATCGTCCGATAATTTTAATATCGTCTTAAACCGTTATGGAACACAATACAATACAGATTCTAACGATTTATCGTTATAAATCGTTAGAATCGTGAGCCGGCACACTAAAACCCCCTAAAACCCACCCCCGACCCTTTAAATTAAATCCCCCACCCTCCCGAACCCCCCCCCAATAACTTAAATAACCTGCGGGTCCAGCGGCGGTCCGGAACGGCAGCGGTCCGGAACGGGCTCCTGCTCCTGAATCTTGTCGTCTTCAGCCGGCGCCATTTTCCAAAATGGCGCCGAAAAATGGCGGCGGCCATAGACGAAAAAGATTGGACAGCAGGAGGTCCTTCCGGACCCCCGCTGGACTTTTGGCAAGTCTCGTGGGGGTCAGGAGGCCCCCCACAAGCTGGCCAAAAGTTCCTGGAGGTCCAGCGGGGGTCAGGGAGCGATTTCCCGCCGCGAATCGTTTTCGTACGGAAAATGGCGCCGGCAGGAGATCGACTGCAGGAGGTCGTTCAGCGAGGGTTCCGGCGCCTCGCTGAACGACCTCCTGCAGTCGATCTCCTGCCGGCGCCATTTTCCGTACGAAAACGATTCGCGGCGGGAAATCGCTCCCTGACCCCTGCTGGACCTCCAGGAACTTTTGGCCAGCTTGTGGGGGGCCTCCTGACCCCCACGAGACTTGCCAAAAGTCCAGCGGGGGTCCGGAAGGACCTCCTGCCGTCCAATCTTTTTCGTCTATGGCCGCCGCCATTTTTCGGCGCCATTTTGGAAAATGGCGCCGGCTGAAGACGACAAGATTCAGGAGCAGGAGCCCGTTCCGGACCGCTGCCGTTCCGGACCGCCGCTGGACCCGCAGGTTATTTAAGTTATTTGGGGGGGGTTCGGGAGGGTGGGGGATTTAATTTAACGGGTCGGGGGTGGGTTTTAGGGGGTTTTAATGTGCCGGTTTTTCGATTTTTCGATTTTTCGATTTTTAATGATTTTTAACGATTTTTCACGATATTTTACCCCCCCAAACAGCAACAATACGATTCCCTCCCCCTCCCAGCCGAAATCGATTGTTAAGACGATCGAGGACACGATTCACATCCCTACTGTATATAACAGACACCTTCAGGGGCATATTAGAGTGCTCTCACCTCCACTCTGGCATCCCATGTGCTGTTTTGGAGAAGCAAGGTCTCCAGGAAGGACAATTTCAGAATTGTTCTTGTAGCTAGGCCTCTCCTTCCAGGCAATGCATTACCTTCTCGCACTAAGGATACCTTCTCGCACTAAGGATACATTTTCAAGGATGTGTTACCCAGAAGAGTAGGAATAAGACTGTTGTGGTTATTGGCAATTTGAGCTTTAAATATATAGATAGGTGACTGTTGGCCATGTGAATTGTTTAGTAACTTGCCTGCATGCACAAATATAATAGACCTTACTCTCTACCATGATAAGATTTTAGAGCGTGCTGGGTAGGAACTTGCTATTCAGGTACATGGAGGTACCAATGACACAGAAAGGTGCAGGAGGGAGATTCTAGATAGATTGAAATCCAAAGGAAGCATTCTTTGAAATGCTCATAGTTCCTCACCCAGGACTATAGAGGCACAGTGAGCTATGGAGTCTCAATGCATGGGTAAGAGGGTGGAGGGCTTTAGCTTTGTTTAGAACTGAGCAACCTTTTGAGGAAGGTGGAGTCTCTTATGACAGAATGGGTTCCATCTTAAATACATTGGAACCTGACTGCTGGTGCTAACAATTAAAGGAGAGAGAGAAAGGCTTTTAAACTAGACTGGGGGGAAATCCAGCAGTCACTCAGGAATGCATGGTTTGCAGTGTGTTTTATCAGGATACTGTAAAAACAGGGCAGTTAGGGTATCCTGATAGAGAGGATGTGGTAATAGCCAAGGTAGCTCAGGTGGATTTAAATGAAGAGCAGGCAAATATGAATGATTTTAAATTATCTGAATGAACTGCTAATAATAAGCAGGTTGTGAAAAGGAATAAAAAGCATGGATTTATTTCTCTTTACAGAAATGCAAGAAGTCTAAAAATAAATAAATAAAAGATTGGAAAGTTGTAATATATGGCTCTAAATGAAGATATAGATGTATTAAGCATCTCAAAGACCTGGTGAAAGATATCTAATGAGTTACTATAATACCAGGGTACAAGATAAAATGACAGGGCAGATTAAGTTGATGTGGTAGCACTATGGAAGTAATTTTCAAAGGAGTTGCACATGTAAATGTACCATACTATTGTAGCAATTTTCTAAAGTCCATTTACTTGCTTAAAGTGCACGTATGTGTGTAAAACCTGTGGACAATTCAATGGCGTATATTGTAGCAATTTCCAAAAGCCCACTTTCACGAGTAAAGTGAATTTACATGTGTAAAACCCACTTTTAAGTGTGTAACTCCTTTGAAAATTACCCCCTAAATGTTAAGGTTGGCATAGAGTAAAGTAGGATAAAAGTGCTGGAGGAAACAAACTGCATGTGGAATCTATGGATAGAAATTTGAGGTGTGATAGAGAATAGTATGGTAATAGGGGTACACGACCACTACCCATTTCATCAGGATGATGAAATAGATTGTAATGTGTAATGTTAGCAAAGATTATAAAGGTTAGTACCCTTGGGAATATAACAATAATGGGAGATTTCAATTATGCCAATGTTAAATGGGGAATATCTTATTAAGATATGCCACGTAGGAAAAGTTTCTAAACACCATTAATGGCTGCTTCTGGATTCAATGAGAAAGGGAGTTACTTCTAGTCTAGTTCTCAGTGAAATGCAGGACCTGGTACAAGGAATGGAAGCTCCTTGGCAATTGTGATCATACAAAATCAAATTTGTCATAATCACTGGAAGGAGAATAATAAATAAAATTATAAATGGAGTGGAGCAATAGTCTAGTAGTCAGAGCAGCACTTTGAGCACCAGGGAAGCCAGGGTTCAAAAACCACTGACTGCTCATTGTGAACCTTAAGCAAGCCACTTTAACCTCTACTGCCTGAGGGACAAACTTAGGACCTCATTTACAAAGCTGTGTTAGGTCATTTATCACATAGTAAATGGCCTAAGACAGAGATAGCGCACGGTATTTATATCATCATGCTTTATTCTTCCCCCAGCACTGCATGCATGCAAATGCATGCTAATCGGCTCATTACTACGTAATGCATGCAAATCAAATAATGCAAATTGGCAAGCTGTGCTATTTGATTCAAAGTTAGCTGCAATTGAGTTGTAGCTAACTTCCCCTGGGAGCATCATGATGCCAGTGCGCATCCCAAAGCTCCTGGGGGGGTCATGCCTTAAAGACTAATACCCCACTCAAGTGCGGAAAAGACCCCTGGGGCTCTAGAGACACCCCCACCCCCTGAAGCCCCTGGAGGTGGCTGTAGTTGCAAAAATAATATATTTTATAAAACTCCCATGTTCAGGTCCCACTCCCAACCGCCTTACCTCTGCCCTTTGATAAAAAATTCCCCCCCCCCACCCCCAACTCCAAGGCCCTCCGTTTTTCTTATTTTTCTTATGTTGAGGACTTGAGCTAAATTCCTGGATTGTTGGCTGTTCTGATTTTGGTTTTATCATCCTATTATCATATTTGTTTCTCTTAGAAAAAAATGTTATTTTTCTGATCAAATTATTCTTATGAGTTTACTGCAATACACAATAATAGAATATATGGAAGTTTATTTTATTTTTATCTAGGTGAAAAAGAGCCTAGCTGTTGTAGTAGGCCAAGCACATAACCCTGAAGAAGTGCGAGGGTTAACAAATTTATAACTGAAATGGCAGAAGTGGCACAGCCAAAGCAAACTGAGTTGAAGGCTAGATTTTCAGATATTAGGAACAATTTTGTCTAGCTCAAAACTGTCCCTGGATACAGTAAGCATCTTTATCTAGCCCCTGAGAATGCTGCAGCTTTAGATTGCATGTTCTGTTACTGTTCTTTTTTTGTAGTAGTAATAAAGTCACCATTTCCTGTAATTCTTCTGGGGAAAAGTAGTACAGAGAAAAAGACTGGAAGGGGCTTTCCTGATAAAAAGGACACTGGCAGGCTTAGCTAAGAAACGTAGTAGTAAAGAGAAATTAAGATGAGAAAACGAAGAAGCGCCATGTTGGGTCAGACTATTGGTCCAGTGGCCAGTCCATAGCTCTTGGAAGTACCCAACAGATCCAGATAGGGAGCTCCATTCCTCCTTGTGATGCCTAAGTTTACCCAGCTATAATATGATCCTGTCCATCTAAAATTTGTCCAGACCTTTTTCTCAAACTGAGCTATATTCTCTGTCAAAAGATTTCACAGTACATTGACTAAATAAATACTTTCTTAATCCTTAATCCAGATTAAGAATCCTACAAGGTCTTAAAAGGTAAATAAATTGTACATTTTGGGGCAGATCTTTAAACCTGCGCGCGGACGTAGATTTGTTTGCGCCGGGTTGCGCGAACAAATCTATGCCCGATTTTATAACAAGCGCGCGCTGCTACATGCAGCCACAGTGGCTGTTCCTGAGGTCTCGGCCCCGCCCCCGGAACGGCACCCCGCCCAAGGTCTACCCCCCGGAATGCCCCTTTTTTGAAGCCCCGGGACATACGCGCGTCCAGGGGGTTGCGCGCGCCGCCCGGTGCACGCAGGGGCAGCTTGGGGTAGCTTTTCGGGGGTTATGCATGTGTGTTATATGTGCAACCCTTTGAAAATCTGCCCCTTTGTTCCTACAGTTTTGTCACTTTTTTGTATTTGTTTCTGACTGCCCAGTTCATAATATAACCACGTCCCTGAGGAAGATGGAATGGTCGAAACACTGCCAGTGTCGGGCTGACGGCTCCAATTTCGCTATCATGAAAGACTTATATGAGAAGATCACTTCTTACTCAATACACCTAAGTAAAAAAACAACATGAAATAAGGCGATACATGGTGACCGTACAAGAGAGGGCTATTCGATAAAAAGACCAATATTTTTAAAGGAACACCCTCAGTGGAAGGACATCACTATTTGAATATGAAATAACACAAATAAAAATAAAAATAAAAATGGTATTTGAGTCAATAAGGCTATTACCCATTTATGGAGTCAACAGAAGGACAGCAACAGGCCCCTTTGGGTTTGGCAGTTCCCTCAGCTCATAGGTATCAACAACAAAATACGTACGATATTTCTATTCATTAGAAAAACGATACACATCCCTAGTGCAGTCTGCATTCTTGCCACTGATATCACAACTACTGGGAAGTAAGAGAGTCCGGCATCTTCAGGCCCATTTCCCCTGGCATTAGCGATCGCTCCTTCCAGGGCTCTGTTGTTTCCCTAGATGGGGGACCCCTGGAACCACCTTCACCTTCTCCCCACCACCCTGGACAAAATCTGCTGAGGGCGAGAAGCGAACCAACAGTCAATCTCATAAAAGCCAGGCATGAGGCGGGGGAAGTCTGGTCCGTGTAACTCAGTGATACCTCTGAGCTGAGGGAACTGCCAAACCCAAAGGGGCCTGTTGCTGTCCTTCTGTTGACTTGCTCTTTGAAGACTGCACCAAAGATGGAACAAAAGCATCCATGGGCTCTTGAGGGAGGATAGGCGCGCACCTTACCCTTTCTCTTAATCATTGCGCATAAAAAGGTAGATTTTAAAAGACTTGCTTGCGCAGAAACAGCCATTTACATACATACATCGATGACACATGCCCAGAAAAGGGGCAGGGCATGGGCATTCCAGAGGCGGAGCCAGCACTGACGCACGTAGCCTCTAGTTTTCCTCAGTTGGCTTGTTAGATGCAGGAGTCAGGAGAACATTGCAGGGGGAGGGGGAGAGAGAGACAGACAGACTCTTTATAGGTTTCAGTCTGATACTCTCTATATGTATGTACCATTTTAAGGGGGCACTTTGATTCGGGATGGGTTGGGGGGGGGGGTGTTACCAGGGTCGGTGCATGGGAATTGGGCACCCGAGGCACCTTCAGCCTTGCGCCGCCCCAGTCGTGCCACCCCCAGCCCCGCCTCCACTCGCAGCCCCGATTCCAGGGGCAAGGACCACATGCCGCCACTCCCCCACCCTCCCCCTCCACACCAAAAAAACCCCTCACAAAACACCTGGTCCAGCAAGGAGCCCGGGAGCGATCTGCCACTCCCGGGTCGTCGGCTGCCACTAATCAAAATGGCACCGGTGGCCTTCAGCCCCTACCATGTGGCAGGGGCTACCGGTGCCATTGGTTGGCCCCTGTCACATGGTAGGGGCTAAAGGCCACCGGCGCTGTTTTGGTTAGTGGCAGCCGAGGCCCCGGGAGTGGCAGATCGCTCCTGGGCCCTCCGCTGGATCACCAGGGGGGGCTTCGGGAGGGTGGCATGACCGGGGGGGGGGGGGGGGGGGGGGCAGGGTGAGGTGGGGGCTGGACAGAATTTTGAAGGGGCACTTTTTACCCTTTCAAAATTCTGTCGCCTGAAGTGGCCGCGAGCGGCGGCGGCGCCCCCTAAATCTCAGCACCCTAGGCACAGGCCTAGCTTGCCTAGTGGTTCCTCCAGTCCTGTGTGTTACAGACACATTCAAAGGTATCCATTGTAAAATTGACCTCATTAAAGAATTTTTGACCTTATAAGTGATGAAAAGGAGTTGATTTGTACTCTCTCTCTCCCCCACCCGATGGACTCCTGTGCCTAACAAGGAGCACTGTGTGCGGCGAGACACACGTGTTTATGGGCGCGTGCATGAGGCCCTTTTAAAATGTACCTTAAACCCTTTTTTAAGAAAAAAAAAAGTGCCAAAAAGAAACATCATGAGGACATGGAACCCAAGTGTCGAGCTGCTGTGGGTAGCAGCCATCTTCAGATATTGATATCAAACTCCCTCCCAACTGAACTGAGAACACAACAAAATTTAAAAACCTTCAAAAAAGAACTAAAAACTTGGATGTTCACCAAAGCCTACCAAAACACTCTATGACTCTATGCCACAACTTCCCTCCCTATCGGCCCATATAAACATGCTGAACCAATCCAAAGCACGTAATTTAACCTATTCAATTTACAACCAAACTATGTATAACGATTAAGATAACTATGTTAACAAGCGTATGAATTTTTGAACACTCTGTTAAACATCGAAACTTTGTAAACCATTGTGATGGCGAAACCGAATGATGGTATATAAAACTCGATAAAAAATATATAAACACACAGCAGTCTATATAGTGCTATAAAACACTACTTTGCAGGATTACTGTCACTTTCGAAAATAAAATCAGGTATAAATCTTATTTTGATTTTTTCCCTGCATTTTCTACATCAATGGCTTAATGTAATGTGTCTGTAAGAAAGCAATAACAAAAGCAAAGCTGGAAATGTTTTGGGTTTTAAAGTGAAAAAAAAAACAACAACCCAACCTCCAACTTACTGCTGTGTTAAAAATCCATTCAAGCAATTGCCTGTGTTATTCAATTGTAATTTGTTAATACTAGTACTGTATGCTTACCACTTCATTTGTTGTATACGTTCCATTTTAAATTCACGTTCTGCATAAAAAAACCTGTAGGGTCAGGATTCACATGTGCATGCGGAATTCTCCATGGAGCAGCCTTGCCAGAAATCAGGGTTCAGTGCAAGACATTGTATTGCTAAAAAGAGCTTCCTTTCTTTTTAAATGTCAAAATCTGACCTGGTTAGTGCTGAAGTGTAGTGCTTTGGCTCATCACGTGGAGCTGTTCTTGGATGTCTCATCAAAGGGGAATTATGTGCTCATCCGTCAAATATCACCACTTATTCCTGGAAAATTAGAACGTTTAACGTAAAGTAATAAAATAACAGGTATTATGACAACACTCATACTAGATCGATGCTCTTCTTTTAGCAACTTGCTAACCTTTCCCAGTCTGTGCTTCACTTGATGTGCTGATTGTGTGGGAGGAACAGGAACAGCCGTGGTGCAGAGGTGGCAGTGAATAATTTTACCTGGAGGGAAAAAAAATCCCTCAGTTTCCGCACCATTTTATTTTTACTGCTGTAATCCGCTTTAGTCTTTCATCTGTAAGTAAAAAGAGTTTAGTTTATTCCACATGCATGAAGAAATATCCGGAGGGGAGGAGTAGCCGAATGGTTAGAGCAGCGGGCAGTGAACCAGGAAAACCAGCGTCCAAATCCCACCACCAATCCTTGTGACCTCTCCATTGCGTCAAGCACAAACTTTGGGGCCTGATTCCCTAAGGCGCTTCTCCCATTCTGGGTCTATGGGAAAGTGCCTTGATGAATCGGGCCCTCATTTAGACTGAAAGCCCACTGGGGATGAGGCAATAGCCACAGTGCCTGAATGGAAGTGCTAAAAGGTGGAATTTAAATAAATTAGAAGTGTGAGACAGGTATTGATATAAAGAGGCCAGTTGTGAGTGCATTTCTAAGGGATGTGCATTTAGTAGATTTGTTTTCAGTTTTTAGTACACACTAAATAGATTTTGCATGCACTATTTTTTTTATTTCATGTGCCCTGAACAAACAAAAATGTACGGCCCAATTTTAAAAGGGCCATGTCCGTAAATAACGGGGGTTAGGCGTGTGGCCGGGTCTTGCGCGCGCTGCGTACATTTTTGGAAGAGCCCGGCCACGCGTGCAACCCTGGTTACCGCCGAAGTTTCCAGGCCTCTCCAAAGGGGTGGGCCGGGACAGCACGCACCAGCAGCCGGCCGGCGCGCGGAGATTACTTCTGCTCCAGAGGAGCAGTAAGTAACAAATAAAAAAATTCGGGCTAGGTAGGGTCAGGTTTGGAGTGGCAGAGGAGAGAGGAAGGATAGGGTTAGGGATAGGAAAGTTCCCTCCTAGACTGCTCCTTAATTGAAGCGGACTGGAAGGGAACTGAGGGAGGCCCGATTGCGTCGCCGCGCATAGGTTATAAAATCCGCGCCCCCCCCCTCCCTCTCCGTGCACACGAGTCGTGGGCCACCTGCACATGGACGCGCACATGTGGTTTTTAATGCACATGAAAATAATAATGCAACAAATAGAAAAATGCTAAAAAGTGAATTTTAAAAGCCCTGCGCATGCATAAATTAGGGGATGCGTGCCCACCGTATTTTAAAAGCCACCCATATATGTGCGTATCTCCCGCAGGGCACACATCTCGCTCAGATTCAAAAAGGGGCGTTCCGGGGTGGGGCCGAGAGCTGTCCACGCAAATCCTTATGTGTGCCTGCTGCGCACCCAGGTCTAGTGCCGCGTACGTTTACTTCCTCTATGGAAGAGGTGTAAGTTAAAAAAAGCTAGCTAGCTATATCTGAGGGGTTTTAAGGGTCTGGGCTAAATGAGGGGAATTTGGAGGATCTAGCTCTTAACTAGGCCAACTGGTGGAAGAACTGGTAAAACTGGCAATGGCATGGGCATACGCCCCTTTTAAAATCCCCCAATTTATGCTGTAGAAATGGGATTTGCGTGCCCACTTATTAGGCCCATGTGCGTGCGGCTAGGCTATTTTATAACATGTGCGCATATACATGTGTAACTTAGAAAATGGCCCGTCTCTGGGCGCATACTGATGCATACTCACCAATGTACACCCGCGCTAGGGTGGCTAATTGTCCAGATTTTCTCTGGACTGTCCTGATGCTGAAAAAAAAATGGAAATGATCTGAAATATCATGCTCCGAGTAGTCCCACTCTGTCAGCGCTGCTTCCCGCTGGGCGCCTGGTTCTGCACAGCACTCTGTATAACTAGCTCTTGCCCCTCCCCCAGACCCGCTGCCTGGCCATTAACGTTTCATCTAGCCTCAACTGCCCCCCCCCCCCCCCCAAGCAAAGCAGCGTTTGGGTGCAACGCGGGAAGCCTTGTCCGCACAGCAGTCTGTGCTCAGTTGCTCAAGCAACGCACGCACGCACGAGTTAGCTCCTGGCACTCCCTCCATCCCTCTTCAGCCCTGCTGCCGGGCCATGACCACCTTGTCGAGTCTTGACGGTCTCCCAAGCAAAGCAACTTCTGCTGGAGTCTCCTGAAGTTGGCCTGCTACTGCTACCTGCCTGGAGCTGTCCATTTCCTTGACGAGCAAAGCAGCATGGCTCCTGTTCTGTCTTGCTCTCGGGTTTGCTCCTGCTTTGCTCTGCTGAGTCTGTCCTACAGATGCTGAACTGCCACCAGTGCCTGGGCTGGCCAGGGTAGCTCAAACACATCACTGAGGAATGGACAGTACTGCTACACAAAAAGGTACATAAACATTGGTGTACCGGGCAAGGGGGGAGAGGGATGGGGTGAGGGTGATGTGTGACTGAGGGGGGAGGGAGGGTGGTGAGTGATGGAGGGGTGACTGGAAGAGAGTGAGAGTGAGGGAAAAAGGGTTGAGTGACTGAGAGGGAAGGTTGAGGGTGAGTGACTGACAAGTGAATGAAAGGGAAGGAAAGGGTGGAAGGAGGATTGAGAAGGAGAGGGTAGAGGATGCCTGTGTGTGAATGAATGTGTGTGTGTATGTATATATATATATATATATATATATATATATATATATCTGAGAGAGAAAGTATGTGTGTTCCTTCTTCTCCTGCCTCTAACCCTCCTCCCCTACAGCTGTCCTCCACTAATCCAAGACAATCTCAGAGTGACTGGAAATCAGACATTCCCAGTTATGGAGGGAGAAACATTTTTTTTTATTCTTATTAGTTTTAATTATTGGGTGTTTGACATGTTAGCTATTTTGAAATATTTAATTGATTTATGGGAAATGTTTAAAGTTGATTTTATCCTTACTATTTATCAGATGGTCTATGAGTTATCTGTTTTGAAATATTGCTTTTTATTGGTATGGGTAACTATTATGATGGAGTATATTTCTTGATTTTGTTTTATGAGGAATGGTGATGTTTCTGTTTTTGCATTATTGCACTGCATATGAGTCTAGCTTGAATGTTGGGGGCATGACTGCTGTGGACTGTGAGGGTAGGAGGGTGAGACTGCTATTGCTTCTGAGACAAAATAGGAAGAATTTGTTTTTCTCTGTCATTTTTGGGAAATTTGCCTCTGAAAATTTCTATATTTTTACAGTATAGGGAAAACATTTTTATTTCTCTGGTATTATAGTGCAGGCAGAGTCTGGCTATTTGGGATTTCCAGGTCAGCTTTTATCTCCATGTTTCTCTTTCTAATTTGTGGTCAGTTATTCTGTATTTGGTGAGGGAATATTTTTTTATTAGTATGGTTAACTATTATGATGGAATTAGATTTCTTGAATTTGTTGAACAGGAAGCATTTACCCCGGTGTCAGCCAGAGACTTCAGTAGTTCTTTCAAAGTAATGTTAGGCCTCAAGTAGCCTTTTGCAACAGTTTCCTTAACTCAGGGCTTGATTTTAAAAGGGTAGATTTTAAAAGGTGTATGCCTGATTTTATAACTTCAGTTAGTCAGCCAGAGTGACTCACTGCTCTCTTGATTTACAAATGTTGGTACCTAATCAAACCAAATCACACAACCTCAACACCTTTCCAAGGTGAGTAACTGAACTGAACTTTTCAACCTTTTTACTTAGGTATACACTGCTCCTAGCTTATTTCTAGCTTCTGGCTTCTTTTTTTTTTTTAAATACAAACACTCAGTTCTGCTTACTAGCTGCTTTACCGACTGACTATTTAAAAATACAACAGTCTAACTTGTTTATTCGCTGCCTTACTGACTATTAAAAGCACAAACACACTAAATAATATTCCCAAATAGTTAACTTTGCTCCAATACTTTAAAAAAAAGACAATGTCCCAAGCAAAAACTTACTGATTCCTTTCAGCCACCAGCAAGATGATCCTCTCCTCTCAGTGCTCCCACTGGATTCGTCTGAGAGAGGTGAGGGGGCCGGGCCATGGGTTTGCTGCTGCCGGCAAATGAAACACCCCAGGCTCTCAGGACCATCTGACCTCCTCTCATCCCTGTTTTTACCCCCATTGTGGGTCCATATGTTATCTGAAGCAGGAGCGATCCTCAGTTGCTCCTGCCCTGCTGCTCTGCCTTTACAAAATGGTCACTGATAAACCTGAGGTTGATGCCATTGTGTTGTACAGCAGATTCTATATGGAAGATTCTATCATATAGCCTAATGTCAGGAGCCTCAAGCTGACCAGTTGCTATTTTGGAAAACCAGAGCAATGAGGCAGGAGCAACTGGAGATCACTCATGCCCCTGGAAGATCCTCAAACCCATGATGGAATAAGAGCTAGAGTGGTGGAAAATCTGGGGAGTTCTGGGGAATTGGGGGGGGGGGGGTGGACTTTGGTTATGTGAGTTTGATGGGCAGAAGAGGGGATAGTTTTCTTTTTCTGTTTTTGTTTGGATATACAAAATAAAATGGGAATGACATTTAAAAAAAGGAAAAGCAAAACTAAATACAAACTTTTCATATGCACACCCCTAGAAAACAGTTGACATGGCAGAAGCAAAGATTTGTGCATCTTTTCAGCTAGTGCTTTATTATACCTCCTTCGGCAGAAATAACAGCTTCCAAACATCTCCTGTAGCTAGCCAAGAGTCTTTCTTTTCTTGCTTTGGGGTTTTTGCTTTTTCTTCTAGCTCAGAAATTTTCTTAGGACTCCTTGCATGCACTGCATGTTTGAGATCTCCCCATAGATTTTCAATAATATTCAAATTTGGGGCTATTCCAAAACCTTCTTCTTTCTTTGTTATAAGTATTACATGGTTGATTTTGAGGAATATTGCAAATTGTTGTCTTGCTGAAATATGCAACCTCTTTTCAGCTTCAACCACTTCACTGAAGTGGGGCATTAGCTTATGGGATATGTTGATATTTAGTTAATTCCATTCTTCCTTTCCCCTGCACAACATTTTCTGTTCCACTGGCTGTCATATATCTCCAAAGTATAATATATCCACCTTTGTTCTTTGTGGTTGGCAAGGTGTTCTTTTCTTCAAATGCTTAAAGGACCAAGCCCAGTATCCTTTTTCCAATAGTGGCCAATCCAGGTTACAAGCAGCTGGCAGGATCCCTAATAGATTCCATGCCCAGAGATAAGCAGTGGCTTTCCTCAAATCTACCTAGGTAATAACGGTTTATGGATTTTTCCTCCAGGAACTTGTCCAATAGAGATGTGAATCGTGTGCCCGATCGTTTTAACGATCAGGTTCGGATGGAGGGAGAAAAAAATCAGTTCGTTAGAGATGTGAATTGGAATCGGTTCCGATTCCAATTCACATCGTTAATTTTTTAGTGAGGCCTGAGCAGATAAAAAAAACCCCACCCCGACCCTTTACAAATGACCCCTTTGCTCTCCCACCCTCCCGAACCCCCCCCCCAAATGTTAAATTACCTGGTGGTCCAGTGGGGGGCGGGGGTCCCAGTGCGATCTCCCGCTCTCGGGCCATCAGCGCTATTTTGGCTACCACTGATAAAAATGGCGCCGATGGCCCGATAAAAAAAACCCCACCCTGACCCTTTACAAATTACCCCTTTGCTTCTCCCACCCTCCCGACCCCCCAAAAAACCTTTTACATGTACCTGGTGGTCTAGTGGGGGGTCCGGGAGCCATCCCTTCAATCATACCCTCGGTGCCGGTGCTGGACTGGTTTCAAAATGGCGCCGATTGCCTTTGCCCTCACTATGTCACAGGGAGCGACGGTCGCTCCCTGTGACATAGTGAGGGCATAGTGGTAGCCAAAATGGCGCCGATGGCCCGAGAGCGGGAGATCACGCCGGGACCCCCCCCCCCCCCACTGGACCACCAGGTAATTTAACATTTTGGGGGGGGTTCGGGAGGGTGGGGGAGGGTAAAGGATTGGTTTTAAAGGGTCGGGTGGGTTTAGGGGTTGTTTTGGTGTGCCGGTTTTCCCGCCCTCCCCCCAAATAATTCCCATACTCGATTTAACGATTTTTCATGATAAATCGAGGGAATTCCTATTGTATCGAGTCCCTTACCGATTAATGACGATTTTAAAATTATCGGACGATAATTTAAATTGTTAAAAAACGATTCACATCCCTATTGTCCAAATCCTTTTTTTAAACCCAACTACATTATCTCCTCCAACAGTGAATTCCAGAGCTTAATTATGTGTTGAGTGAAAATGTATTTCCTCCAATTTGTTTTAAATATGCTACTTATTACCTTCATAGAGTGTCCCCTAATCTTTCTATTTTTTGAAAGAGTAAACAATTAATTCAAATTTACACATTCCACTCCACTCATTATTTTATAGAACTCTATCATATCTCTTTTCAGTCATTTCTGCTACAAGCTGAAAAGCCTTAACGATTTTAGTCTTTCCTCATGGAAGTACTTTCTAAAATTGACACAGTATTCTAGATGCAGTCAAACCATTGAGTGATACAGAGCTATTTTCTTTTTATTCTCCATTCTTTTCCTAATAATTCCTAACATTGTGTTTACTTTTATGACTGCCACTGCACATTAAGCCAAATATTTCAATGTATTGTCCATGATAACTCCTAGATCCTTTTCCTGAGTATTGACTCCTAATATGGAACCTAACATTGTGTAACTACAGTTTGCAGTACTTTTCCCTTTGTTTGCAACTGTTCACATTAAATTTCAGCTGCCATTCGGATGACCAATCTCTCAGTCTCATAAGGTCCTCCTGTAATTTCTTGCAATCCTCTTGTGTCAGCTAAACATTTTGGCAGTTCATTTGCAGTGATCTCGTAATTCTGTTTTGTAGATCTGACAAGTGTTTGGGCAGTTCTAGCGGAAATTTTGCTTGGTTTTCCAGATCTTGCCCTGACTGCTACATTTCCATGTACCTTCCATTTCTTAGCAGTTTTTTGACTGTCGAATTTTCTAGCTGAAAGCATTTAGAGTTTATTGCCTTCCCATGATTTGTAAGAATGAATTATTTTACTCTTGATATGATTAATCAGCTGCTTAGAAGAGCCCATGGTTATTGAAAGTAATAAAGCAACAATCAGAATCAGTGTATTTATTTTATTTTATTTATTTAAACAGCTTTTTTATAACATTATACAGAAAACAGGTTTCTATCTCCATGGTGTACATGTTAATAATATAAATAAACATATTTGTTAAACCATGAAATTGTCTTCACCTGACTAATGAAGGTTTAATGAGTCAATCAATGTTTTGAGCCTTACTAACAACTTTTTAAAAAAATAGTAAAATCAATCATCTTAAAGCATGCCCAAACTTTTGGACATGCTATTTTTACCTTTTTTTTTAAATTATTTGTAATCTTTAAAATCAGCAAATAGTAATTTTGTATGAAACATTGCAGAAACATGTGTTTAATTTTGATTTAGAGGGTATGTTAACTTCTTGTCATTTAGAGGTAAATTTTAAGACCCATGTGCAGGCGCACACACGCGCATGTTACAAAATTGGCTATATGCGCATACATGTGCATGTGACTTTATTTTGACATATGCATGTGTGCGCAAATGCTGTCTCACACATAAGTAGGGGGAATTTTAGATTCGTGTGCCGACACAATTACCTGTTTCCCCAATTTGTTCCCAGTTTGCCCCAATAAAGGAGAGGACGTCCTCATCCCCCTAGCTAACTTGCCTCCCTTTTACCCTATTAGCCCAGACCCTTAAAACCCCACTAACTAGCCTATTTTTTGTTATTTTATTATTTACAGGTCATCCATAGCAGAAGTAAAGTTACATGGTAGGGGACCCTGGCATGCACTTATGCACAGACTCGGCGTGTCCATGCCCCACCCAGGCCCACCCCTTTTTGAACTTTTAATTTTGCTTGTGTACCAGAAGATACACGTGTACTCGTGCATTTTCTTAAATTCATGAGGTGCGAGTCATGCACATATTTCATGGTTTTGGTGCACATAGTGCTTTTAAAATCCACCAGCTAGAGATTCATTGAAACTCTAGTTTGATCAGGGATGCCGAATTTTTGCATACAACTATAGGAATCAGATAACTTCAAAATGGCTTATGTTTGGGTACATACTGTATGTCAAATGCTTTTGTGGGTGAGACCTTTCTATTCTCATTATATTATTTTGCTAAATCTATTAGTCTTCAAAATCTATATAAAAATACTTTTAGAAACCGTTCCCCCCCCCTGTTTTATTAGAATAAAGGCGATTGTTTTGCAGGCTTGAGATTCTTCCATTGTGAAAACATGCTTGCTCATCTGAATAATGGAATGTGAGTCCTTATCAGTTAACTTGCCAGGAGAAATGGGGATGCCTTGGGATGAAATAGATGCACTGGAGAGAAACAGGAAGGATGCAGGACAGCCCCAAGCAGGGGGATACATGGAGGAAAATGTTTTGTTAACTCATTTTTTCATTTTGTATTTTCCCCATTTTCAATTGTTTCAGTTTTTGTCATGCTGATTAAAGGGCAGTAAACCCCTAGCCTTCCCACTCTCCCAAGCACTCTTATAAAGCCAATTATCTTCTCTTCCATATCCTACTCCCCTGAGAAATGTCTATGAAGCCCCTCCCTCTTCCTAAAACCCCACCCCACAAATGTTTCCCTCCATATCCAAAATCTAAATTCTTGGGTTTCTCTGGGAGCAGACGTAATCCCCAGTCACTCCTGCCCTGCAGACACTGTCAATCAGAATAGTGCTGGCAGACATCATTCATTGAAAATGAGATAACGTTTTTTTTAAATTCAGACAGAAACCAATCTAGCCAGCCATCTTCCGGGGATGAGGAAAGACATTTTAACAACTTTAAATGAACATGCTTCTAGAACACACTGACTCTTTCAATAGGTTTTGCAGGTTGCAGCCCAGAAGTTGTTCTTTTCCACAGTTGTGGTAGCCGTAGTTATCCTGGGGAAAACTTGCGAATTGCAAGTCGTGACAATTTTTATAATCTTAACATGAACAAGTAGAAAAGCTGTCCTCCCAGGGAAAAGGAATTCTAGATGCCAGTGACGCCCTAGCTGTGGTGTTGATTGTCAGCCGAGCACTGTGTCCCTTATCCCCTTTTTACCTACGAGTCCACGGCAGGGTTTGACCTGCCTATGTTCTCCTCTCTCCTAGGCCCATGGGAACCAGTCTCTGTTGCCCTGGGTAGCTTCAAAGTCTTTTCTACTCTACCACCCCGTTTGGTCATTTGCTGCAGCCGTACCCAACTTTCTCTCTTTCCTTACATGGATGGCCTTCTGGATATACCTGCATTGAGCTTCAGGTGCCATGGGTGTAGTCTATGGGCCGGATTTTAAATGCCCTGCGCGCCGGCACGCCTAGAGCCCCAGGACGCGCGTAAGTCCCGGGGCTTCGTAAAAGGGGCGTGTCGGGGGCGTTCCGGGAATGATGCGGCGTTTCGGGGGCGTGATGTGGCGTTTTGGGGGCAGGCCCGGGGGCGAGGCACCGGCCCGGGGGCGTGGTCGAGGCCTCCGGACCAGCCCCCGGGTCGGGTGATGGCGCGCCAGCAGCCCGCTGGTGCGCGCAGATTTACGTCTGCTTTCAGCAGGCGTAAATCTGCCAACAAAGGTAAGGGGGGTGTTTAGATAGGGCCGGGGGGGGGGGGGTGGGTTAGGTAGGGGAAGGTGGGGGAAGGGCGAAGGAAAGTTCCCTCTGAGGCCGCTCCGAAATTGGAGCGGCCTCGGAGGGAACAGGCAGCGCGCGCTGGGCTCGGCGCGCGCAGGTTGCACAAGTGTGCACCCCCTTGCGCGCGCCGATCCCGGATTTTAATGGATACGTGCGGCTACGCGCGTATCTATTGAAATCCCGCGTACTCTTGTTCGCGCCTGGTGCGCGAACAAAAGTACACGCTCGCACAAAATTATAAAATCTACCCCAAAGTCTCTAACTCCAGTAACACACCCCCATATCTCAGACACCAAACCACTGCACATAGATGGTGTCATAGTCACATGGATGAATGGACAGGATCTCCATATAAGATGTTCCTTTTTTATTTTTCACCTGAGAATGAATAAAAAATATACAAAGGCGATGCAGTCTATGAACTTTGAAGATCACCCTGGTTCCTTCTCCAGATCTAGTCACTTAGGAAATGCACAAACAGGTAAATCAGTTTTCCTAAAATCAGGCTCATGCTACAAAATTTCTATTCATCTAGCATAGCTGAGCCACTTATGCATTTGTCAGTAATGAAAATGAATATATGTATGGGAAAAGGAACATGTTGCATTCCTTAAAGAATCAGAGAGAGAGAGTCAGAAGAGAGAATTTAAAAATTGCCCTGTATTGCTACTGGCATTGGACATCAATTTTGATGAATCCGGCTGTGTGTTGTATTTATACAATAATAGTGGATATTGTGCTTCTTTTCTTAAGTTTGCATTTATGTGTGCAGGCATGAGTGCTTCTCTTCAAGGAGCACCTGCACACTTGCATATTTACTTCTCACTAGCGCATGTAGATCCTATTATACATTTTGTTCCATTAAATCAGCAAGTCAAAGAAGCCAGCAGTGCCATCTGAACATTTAAATGAAATTCTGAAAACCCACACAGCCAACAAGAGCAGCAGGAAGTCAGCACTGCCAGCAGCAGGGCACTTCGGTCAGGGGGCTGAAGTTTGCAAAATCAAGATCCCTGAGAAACTGAAGATTACACTCGTCATGCATGTGTTATTGGTTATAGTTTTATTTGTGAAACTATAAATTGATAAGTTATTGAAAATCAACAAAGCATGAAGCTTCCTATTTGAAAACAAAAACAGTGAGCAGCCGCAAGGGGAGGCCATTTGGTACTTGGAACATATATTTGACTTTTAATTATATTTAATCAAATAGTGTACACCAGTGGCATGGGTTAATTGCGAACTTTACATATTTTGCTGAGCTCTAACAAGATTTAATGCATCCAGAAATCATCAATGTGCCCTCTTGAGAACAATAGCTTCCTTTTAACTCAATTTAATGCAATATAGCACCAAATATTGTGTAATTCAAAAATATTTTATTGTCAGATAGTCCATGTCAGCCCTGAACATCAGCCTGGTCTTTACTAAATCTGTCCATCTGAGAACTTTCATAGCACTCTTGACTGTACCTTTCAATGTTGCTAACTTCAGTGTTTATCATCAGCTGTACGAGCTTTGCTAATAGCAACAGCTGGTGAGATGAGACCATAATGTAGAGGGTAGGGCACAGCCCAGAACAGAATGTTCTGTTTGACCTTCATACTAATTGATCATGTACACACAATTTCTTCTGAATGGGAGCTTAGCTTTTGTGAGATCAAAATTCAGCAGAATGGCAAGGTATACAGTTTCTCCTGCTAGAGTTAGCCAAATACATTTTCATGGATATTCAGCAGAGTGCTCTGATTAGGCATGAACAGACTTATCTGGATAACAAGTTAATCATCTCACTCTGTATATTGGAATGAGCCAGATAAGTTATCTGGTTGAGATAACTCTGCCCGGAACGCCTCCAACTTATTCAGCTAACTTTTATCTGTCTATCCAAAGTCCAAAAACTCCCTCTGAGGTGAGGAGTCACTGCTGCCCTTCCACTTCAGCTGAAAAGGATACACAGGTCTTCTCACCCCTGGCCCATGGATTTGGATCTTGACCCTCACCAAAAAGGGGCTAGGGTCTCACCCAGGCAGGGCCAGAACAGGGTATTAGACACCCTAGGCAAACCTTCATTTTTGCTGCCCCTGCCTTGACCCTGATCACCTCCTTCCCAATAAAATTAAAACCAATACTTTGAAAAAGAATATTTAAAAATAGCTGACAAACAGAATAACTTTCAATAATTAAAAACTCATTTAAAATAAAATTTCAAACCAAAAAAATATTGCAAAACAGCAGACACATAAAAAAAACACCCAATGATTAAAACTAACAAGGATAGAAATCCACCAGCTCTCCATACATGGGAACTTTGATTAATAGTCTACAGATGCTCTGAAGTGGATGGGGGAGGGGGTTGAAATCCCATGTGTGTTGGGTAAGAGTATAATGATAGGAGTATACTACCATCCACCTGGACAAAATGGTCAGACGGATGATGAAATGCTAAGAGAAATCAGGGAAGCTAACAAATTTGGCAGTGCAATAATAATGGAAGATTTTAATTACCCCAATATTGACTGGGTAAATGTAACATCAGGATATACTAGAAACATGAAATTACTGGATGGAATACATGACTGTTTTATGGAGCAATTGGTTCAGGAACCAACAAGAGAGGGAGCTATTTTAGATTTAATTCATGGAGCACAGGATTTGGTGAGAGAGGTAACAGTGGTGGGGCCACTTGGTAATAGTGATCATAACATGATAAAATTTAAACTAATAACTGGAAGAGGGTCAAAAAGTAAATCTACAGATCTAACACTAAATTTTCAAAATGGAAACTTTGATAAAATGAGGAAAATAGAAAAAAACTGAAATGTACAGCTGCAAAGATTAAAAGTGTTCAACAAGGCATGGACATTGTTTAAAAATACAATCCTAGATGTGCAGTCCAGATGTATTCCACGGATTAAGAAAGGTGGAAGGAAGGCAAAATATTACCGGCATGGTTAAAAGGTGAGGTGAAAGAGGCCAAAAAAAATCCTTCAAAAATTGGAAGAAGGATCTATCTGAAGAAAATAGGAAAAAGCATAAGCATTGTCAAGTTAAGTGTAAAACATTAATAAGACAGGCAAAGAGAGAATTTGAAATGAAGTTGCCCATAGATGCAAAAACCCTTAATAAAATCATTTAAAAATGTATCCGAAGCAAGAAACCTATGAGGGAGACGGTTAGATGACCGAGGGGTTAAAGGGGCTCTTAGGGAAGATAAGGCCATTGCAGAAAGACTAAATCAATTCTTTGCTTCTGTGTTTACTAATGAGGTTTTTAAAAGATTTTTTAGATTTAAGATTTATATTCCTCTTTTTGCACTTTTTTCAGCACTTCAAAGTGGATTACATTCAGGTACTGTAGGTTGTTGGGGAGATACCAGTTCCGGAGATGGTTTTCAAGGGAGATGAGTCAGATGAACTGAACAAAATCACTCTGAACCTGGAAGTTGTAGTAGGCCAGATTGACAAAATAAAGGAAGCAAATCACTTGGACCAGATGGTATGCATCCTAGGGTTCTGAAGGAACTAAAAAATAAAATTTTAGATCTATTAGGTAAAATTGATAACCTCTCATTAAAATCATCCATTGTTCCTGAAGACTGGAGGTGGGCAGTGTATCCCCACTATTTAACACGGGCTCCAGGGGGGATCCAGGAAACTCCAGGGGAGATCCGGGAAACTATTGACCAGTGAGCCTGAGTTCAGTGCCAGACAAAATAGTGGAAACATCACAGAGCATATAGAAAGACATGGTTTAATGGAAAACAGTCAACATGGATTTACCCAAGGGAAGACTTACCTCACAAATCTGCTTCATTTTTTTTGAAGGGGTTAATAAACGTGGTTAAAGGTGAACTGGTAGATGTAGTGTATTTGGATTTTCAGAAAGCATTTTACATGTCCCTCATGAGAGGCTTCTGAGAAAACTAAAAGTTCATGGGATAGGAGGCGATGCCCTTTCATGGATTACAAACTGGTTAAAAGATAGGAAACAGAGAGTAGGATTAAATGGTTAATTTTCTCAGTGGAAAAGGGTAAACAGTGAGTGCCTCAGGGATCTATACTAGGACCGATGCTTTTCAATATATTTATAAATAATCGGGAAAGGAATACGACGAGTGAGGTTATCAAATTTGCAGATGATACAAAATTATTCAGAGTAGTTAAATCACAAGTGGATTGTGATAAAATGCAGAAGGACCTTGTGAGAGTGGAAGATTTGGCATCCAAATGGCAGATGAAATTTAATGTGGACAAGTGCAAGGTGTTGCATATAGGGAAAAATAACCCTTTGCTATAGTTACACAATGTTAAGTTCCATATTAGGAGCTACCACCCAGGAAAAAGATCTAGGCATCATAGTAGATAATACTTTGAAATTGTCAGCTCAGTGTGCTGCAGCAGTCGAAAAAGCAAACAGAATGTTAGGAATTATTAGGAGGGGAATGGTTAATAAAATGAAAAATGTCATAATGCCTCTGTATCGCTCCATGGTGAAACCACACCTTGAATACTGTGTACAATTCTGGTCGCCGCATCTCAAAAAAGGTATTGTTGCGATGGAGAAGGTACAGAGAAGGGTGACCAAAATGATAAAAGGGATGGATCAGCTCCTCTATGAGGAAAGGGTGAAGTGGTTTGCGCTGTTCAACTTGGAGAAGAGATAGCTAAGGGGGATATGATAGAGGCCTATAAAATATTGAGAGATCTTGAACGAGTAGATGTGAATCAGTTATTTACACTTTCGGATAATAGAAGGACTAGGGGGCACTCCATGAAGATAGCAAGTAGCACATTTAAGACTAATCGAGAAAATTCTTTTTCACTGAACGCACAATTAAGCTCTGGAATTTGTTGCCAAAGGATGTGGTTAGTGCAGTGAGTGTAGCTGGATTTAAAAAATGTTTGGACAAGTTATTAGAGGAGAAATCCATTAACTGCTATTAATCAAGTTGTCTTAGGGAATGGTCTTTTTGGCCTCAGCTATTACTGGCATCAGTAGATTGGGATCTTCTTAGTGTTTGGGTACTTGTCAGGCTCCTATGGCCTGGTTTGGCCTCTGTTAGAAACAGGATGTTGGGTTTGATGGACTCTTGGTGTGACCCAGCATGTCAATTTCTTATGTTCTTACACATCCATGTTCTTTCCATGCACACAGGATCTCCTGTACATATGGTCTCTCACTCTCATATATATACACATTCTCTTTCTCTCACACACACCCTCACTCTTTTATACAGGCTCTCTCTCACACATACACACATCCTCACTCACTCCCACAAACTCCCTCTCTCTCTTTCATTCACACTCCCTCAGGTTCCTTCTCTTACTCAGACACTAACCCTCACTCCCTCGCACAAGGTTCCTCTCTAACTATCACATACTCTCACTCTGTCTCTTTCACACACACACACACACACACACACACACACAAACACACCCTTACTCACAAAGGCTCTCTCTCTCTCTCTCTCTCTCAATCACACATAGGATCCTTCTCTTACTCAAACAAACAAGCTCACTCTCTCATACACTCCCATACACTCCCATACACTCTCTTATACACTCCCGCTCTATAACACACATATCTTCATACCCTCACTGCTCACAGGTGCCTTCTCTCTCTCCCTCACACATACTCCCTTTTCTCTCTCTCTCTTATATACCCCACAATAATTCTGTCTCAGTCACATACAAATGCGCAGCCTTTCTTGGTCTCTCATTCTAAGCTTGTCTTCTCTGTGTCTTTGCCGGGATGGCACTTCCAGAGCTCTTCCAGGATGCCAGGCACTTCCACAGCTTCCAGAGCTCTCTTTCTTGAACCATAGGCAGGATGGGCTCCGCCCATGGCTCTTCCGGGCCTCTCTCCTCTTCCTCTTCAGCTGCAGCCAGGATGGGATCCACCTGTGGATTTCCCGGGGCTCTCTACCCTGCTCTTCAGCTGCATCCAGGATGGCCTTTGCCCACATCTCTCCCCGGCTTCTCTCCCCTACCTCTTCAGCTGTGGCTGGGGTGGGCTCCATCCACAGCTCACAGCCCTTTTTTCTCTGCTTCTTTGGTCATGGGCAGAATGGGCTCAGCCCACAGCCTCACTGCCTGGGCCTTTCTCCCCGGCTTGTCAGCTGCAGCCCCAGCTGGGCCTTTCTTTCCAGGCTCTTTAGCCACTGGGACAGAAGCTTGTGCCGGAATTTTTAGTGCCTCCTAAGGGTTGGCGCCCTAGGTGACCACCTGGTTCGCCTAATGGATGCACCGGCCCTGCACCCAGGTAAACTCAGGAAAACCTGCCCAAAGTCCTAAACTGGAGGCAGACCCTGACAGGCAAGGGGTGCACTGCAGAGACCTCCTAAAAAATTAATCAAATCCCAAAACCTGGCACCTTACTCTCCACAAGCCAACTCAAAATGACCACCCTCTGTAAGCCACTAGTTCCCCCCTCAAGTGAACTAAGGAGCTATCATTCACAGTCACTCTCAAGGGGAGGTGCTGTAAGGGAATTGTTTCTCCCACCATGCTGGAAAATACCTAGGGCAGGGATCTAGGGCCACCTAGTGGAGACCTGAAGGTTTCTACATATAGGGGCGGATTTTCAAAGGCCCGCGCGCGCCGGCGCGCCTATTTTGCATAGGCCGCCGGTGCGCGTAAAGCCCCGGGACGTGCGTAAGTCCCGGGGCTTTTGTAAGGGGGTGTGTCGGGGGCAGGGCCTACTGACGCAGCATTTTGGGGGCGGGCCCGGGGGCATGGTCGAGGCCTCCGGACCAGCCCCCGGGACCGGAGGACTGAGCGGGGCTGGCGGCCGACGCGCGCAAAGTTACGCCTGCTTCCAGCAGGCGTAACTTTGCCGACAAAGGTAAGGGGGGGGGTTAGATAGGGCCGGGGGGTGGGTTAGGTAGGGGAAGGGAGGGGAAGGTGCAGGGAGGGCAAAGGAAAGTTCCCTCCGAGGCCGCTCCGAAATCGGAGCGGCCTTGGAGGGAATGGAGGCAGGCTGCGCGGCTCGGCGCGCGAAGGCTGCCGATTTTGCGCAGCCTTGCGCGCGCCGACCCCAGATTTTATAAGATACGCGTTGCTACACGCGTATGTTATAAAATCAGGCGTATTTTTGTTCGCGCCTGCTGCGCGAACAAAAGTACGCACTCGCGCAACTTTTTAAAATCTGCCCCATACTGTACGTATACTGAATAGTCCTAGTTTATTCATTCAGAATATGGTTTCATATACCTCAGTTTCTTTATACAAGCTTAGAACAAGACTTTTTCAGGCTAAAATTACTCTTCATCGCAGAAGTAATATTAAGAATGTTTTACTAGTAATTTCTGATCACAATTCACTGTTTTCAATGAACTGTAATTGCATAATTATTGGTTTTGATTAGGCATAATGGAATACTTAAGCCAGTGGTGCATGTGCTGAATGCATGCATGTGTAAAATATGATTAATCTACTAATTCAGTACATTTCTTATTTGTTGTTTTATTGCTATCGCTTAGTACTTGTTAAACACTCATCAGTTTATGGAGAATTTTACTTTTGCTTCGGGTTAGCAAACAACTCAAACATTAATATAAGGCAATACCATTTTTATTGGACAAACTTTAATACAAGTTCTCCAATGAAAAAGTATCACCTTTTCATTTTTGGTCTGTTTATTAACCTTTATTTCTATGCATTGAGTGGGCTGACACAGCAACCACATTACTTCTAGACAGGAAACAATGTTTTCCATAAAATGAATGCTTTAACTTATCTAAATTATGGCAAAAAATGTTAACTATAACTCATTAAAGGGTAGATTCTCAAAACAAAAATGCATGCGCTACCCATAGGTGCGGACACATAGACGCGCAATTTTATAACATGTATGCGCTGGCACGTGCATGTTATAAAATGCCGGGTCGGCACGTGCAAGGGGGGGAGGTCAAATTCTGCAAAATCGCACAGCAACACATCAGGGCCTTCCCCAGTTCCCTCCCAGTGCATTCCAATTAAGGAGCGGACTGGGAGGGAACTTCCCAACCCGCTACCATAACCTCCCTTCCCCTTCCCCTATTCTGCCCTCCCCCTCCCCCTATCCTAACTTCCCCAGTTTTCTTTGTTGTACCCTTTGCTCCTACCAAGGAGCAGGAGAAAGTTCCGCGCGCCAGCACAGCAGCAAATGGCCGCTGTGCTGGATGCCTCTAGCCCTGCCCCCGGTCTTCCCCACCCCGCCCCATTTTAAAGCCCCCGGACTTACATGTGTGGCCGGGCCATTTGAAAATCTACTCCTAAGTACTTAATATATTGTATTTAAAAAAAAAAAAAAAAAAAAAGAATTAGAACATCAATACACCTGGAACACCTTGTTCTTTCTTACCAGAGAAAAAGAGATCAGTCTCAAGATAATGTTTTTGCTTGGATATTTAGAGCTACACAAACACGACAATACTTCCTTCAGTCTCATGTGTTGGTCACTATTGGGACTTTGTATAGAAAATACTGAATATTGGAAATTTTATAATAATGTAAGCACTGTCCATGGAAAAAATTCTTAGTCACAAAAGTTGCAATTATTTGATGCCATTTATTGAGAGCTGAGTATATCATAACATAGAAAGTAGATCCCCCGACATGGTCTGCATGTCATTGGGGCAGGAAGGGAGGGCTGCGTCAGGAGAGACATCCCAAGGCAAACATTATTTACACTATAATACAAAAAATATAAGGACAGAGAAGGCTGCTACAACTAAAGCATTAACCACTGATGAATGCAGGCTCAAAGGGGGAATAACTCAGTGGATTTACCAGAAAAAAAATGATGTATATAAATAAATAAACAGTGATAAACTCGGCCTCTCTGATATCGCAACATTATAAGACTATCTGGTGCGTGTTACTTTCTTCAGAGTATGTATCTGATGCTGTTAAATATTTTAAATCTTGTAAATAGCTTTGATATTTGCAATCTTTTTCCAGTATGCATCTTCTCAAACATTCATGGTTTTATGTTGTTAACTCTCTACGAACATATATAATTTATATGTATACTACCTATAAACATCAATGGATTTTCGGTATAATCAGAATGAATATTCATGAAATAGATACAATTCAGGCAGTGTATATGAAAATGTATCTCATGCATATTCTGAAAACCCTGCCCTATTAGGTGCTCTCAAGGACCAGAGTTGCCCACCCTATCATAAAGGAATGGAATCCAGTGTGGTTCAGTGTTAGAGTGCAGACGGTGATGGTTCATTCAAAGGCAAGGGTCCTAGACTTCAGGAAGATTAAGGGTCTCATTTACTAAGCATTTTTTTCCATAGACACAGAATGGGAGAAAAGCCTTAGTAATTCAGGCCCTAGCTTTCTTAAAATGGGGGAGTATCTCAAGGAATTGTTAGCTGGATGAGATAATCTAGAGGAGCTAGATAAGCAGTGGGCAACTCTTAAATGAGATATTATAGGGACAACTACCCATTTTGCTAGAAACGTAAATAAAAGATAAGTGTTAAAACAGACCACCATGGTTTTCTAAAGAAATAGCTGAAAAGGTAAGAAAAAAAGATTAGCGTTCATAAACTTCAAGAGATTGTAGAGATAGGAAGACAGGTGTCAATATCTGGAAAAGCAAAGGAAAGCTTGGAAAGTAATAAGAAGAACAAAGATGCAAATGGAAATAAAAAAAGCTAAGATGGTAAAACAAGGGGACAAAACATTTTTTTAGATATATTAGTGTTAGGGGCAAGGGCGACTCATATCAGGCAGCAAAATTTTGGGGTGGCAGCAAGTGTCCCCCACAAATTCTCCTAATGGTGACTTCCTCATTTCCCAAACCAGACAAAGAAGTGAAAGTGGCCACTGGAAAAGTGAGTCCTCGGGCATGATATATTGATATGCTGGTGAGGTTCTCATCATGAAGGTAACATCTCACCCCAGTCCCAGACAGCTTCTGGAAGGGAGGCCAAGCCCTGCCAGCGAAAGAAGAGCCATCAGTCTGCCAGGAAAAATAGCCACTAATAGGCAGGCCAAGCCACACCAGTGAAAGAAACAGTCCCTTTGGAGAGGACAACTGCTGGTGGGGAGGCAAAGTCCTACTTTGGAAGGCAGCCACTGGAGGGGAGGCCAGGCCCACACCAGCAAAAGAATTGCCACTTGTTTCTACTGTGAAAGATAGCCATGGGTAGAGAGGCCAAGCTCAGCCTGCAAAAGAATTGCTGGCTGGACCTGGTAAGTGAGAAAGGGAGGGGAGGGGATGAGAGACCAGAGGGAGGAATGAGAGGGGAAGGAAGGAAAAAGTGGTGAGTGAGAAGGAAGGGGGAGAAAGTGAATGAAAGGGCTGAGTGAATGGAGGTTAGGGTGTGTGAGAAGGGGTGTGAAAAAGAGGGTGAGATGGAATGCAGTGAATGGAGGAGAGGGAATGAGAAAGAAATGTGTGGAGTGAGGTGAATGAAGGGAGGGAAAGGGGGGGAAGGATGAGTGAGAGTGAAGGGAGAGGACAGAAAGAGAAGGAAGAGAATGGTGAGAAAGAAGGGAGTGAATGAGAGGGGAGAAGGGGAGAATATCAGAGGTGATTGAAGGGAGGGGACCTATGGTAGACCCATATACTGGCGGTGTTGCCTCCTCCCCTGGCAGAAGAATAACTTAGAAACATGGTGGCAGACAAAGACTGTATGGCCCATCTAGTCTGCCCATCTTCCTAATTAATTTAGCTTTACAATTCCCATCACTTCTTTAGAAATCCCCTGTATTTATCCTATGCTTTCTTGAATTAAGATATTGCTTTTTTCTCTACCACCTTCACTGGGAGGCCATTCTATATATCCACCACCCTCTCTGTAAAGAAATAATTCCTAAGATTGTTCTTGAGTCTACCTCCTTTCACCCTCATCCCATGACCCTTTGTTTTAGAGCCTCCTTTCCATTGAAACTAAAGCAGCAATGTCCTAATAGACCAGTAAGAGGAGGGTGTGAGAGATAGAGGAAGGGTACAGGAGGATGAGGGTGTTAGGAAGGGTGAAGGAGCAGAGATTGACAGTGTGAGTGAGAGGGGAGAGGAATGGGGAAATGGAAGATGGTGTGAGAGGGAAAAGGGAAGATGGTGTTGGTGAGTGAGATGGAAGATGGGGAGTCAGGCTTAGCATTAGCACATGTGCAAACTGTGCAATTGCATAGGGCAGCATATGTGAGGGGTGGCAACAGCAGTGGAAGAGAAAGAGAGGCCGGGTATGGCCATGAGAGACAAAGAAAGAAAGGAAGGAGAGAGAGAGAGAGAGAGGGTCAGTGGCAGAAGAAACAAAGGTGCGAGAGAAGCCCTGGTAGGGCTGCCAGCAGAACCCATTCAGTTGGTGACAAAAGAAAGGAAGGCGGGAGAGAGGCCGTGCTATGAGTGAAAATGTGTGAGTACTGACTTCAGCACTCAGTTCATAGCTTGAGCCCCAGCCAGTCAGTTAATCCTTTCTCCAGCTTCAGATATCAGTTAAACTCAGTTCTTGGTTACCAAAAAACATTTATTTGAATGAATAACAATTCAACACTCATTGTGGATGAGAAAGTACCAAGAGTAGGCACACAGATTGAAAACACTGATATAGCTGTAGTAAGATTGTTCTGAAAGGTGACAATAACTATGGGTTAATAGTGGATGGTGAAAAGATGTTTCTCAGAGCTTGTCAGAGGATGAAGCCAAGAGCTGCCTTCCAACTGAAAGTCCTTCGTGGAAGTAAACTGTCCTAGGCTGCTTTTAGTCAGGTGGCCAATAGGAAGAGCAGAGGGACAGAGAGAGAGAGAGAGCAAGCAGGAATAGATCCAATAAGAAGTTCAGAAACATTCAAACAACAACAAATCACGACAGAGAAAGCAATCTCACAAGTTGATACAGAGTGGCAGAATACTAAAGAAATATACAAATACACTGTGGAGACACGTGTTTGTGTGTGTGTGTAAGTGTGTAAAAGAGAGGGAGGGAATGTGTAAGAGTGGGAAAGCAATGCATATGTGTGGGTCAGAGAGAGACGAAGGGAGCATGTGAGGGAGAAAGAAAAAGGGAGGGAACAGAAGTCCATTAGATCACAGTCCCAATCAATAGCAATGTTGCACACGCACGAGCTATGCACTAGTAGGGAGAACAATTAGTGCAGGTGTTTTAGTGCCTGGGTCAGGAAAGGAGTTAAGTGAAAGCACCTGTCTGGAGGTGCTCGGGGCTTACTGATTGCAATCGCTCCTACTACTTTGGTGGCTTTCAGTCCCAGTCCTGGCCCTGGTAATACTGTGGCTCCTGATGGTGTTGGCACTTGTCTGTAGTTCTCAGAGATCACTGGTCCATCCATTCTTCTGTCCTGGTTCCTGCTGTCTCCCGGTGGGGCTGATCAATGCCGAGCGGCCCCAGGCGAACGGCAGGGAAAAGTCTGCAAGGACACACAACCACACTAATGCCAGCAATGGAGTAACAAGGCTAAACAGTAGGAGCTAATAACAATTTATTTTTGAATAGTAGTAACTTGAAATAGTTAGAAATGAGTCTGCAACCACAAGGGCACAGGAGGTTTTTTTTTTTTCAAACTAATGACATCTCCCACTGGGGAGTGTCAGAACTCTTCTATCACACCTGTTCTGATGTCACATTCAGTGTCTATAGAGGCACTGATGCCAATCAGTAGGGGGGGGGGGTCAGTTTTGGGACATGTATGTAGCTCCTGCCCCAATCTAGGCCCAGACACAGGGGCTCAGAGTGAGGATTAGGACCTAGGGCAAGCTCCATGACCTCCTGGGTGTCCTTGGTCAGAGGGGAGAATTCTTCTTTTCAAAGATCTTAAGTTTTCTCTTTTCTGGGGCTCCTCAAATCAACAGTCCAGTGAATACCCAAAACACCGCTCAGCCTCCAAGATAATTGTTCAAAAAATAAATGTTCTTTTACTGGTAGTGAAGATAGGCAACACAAAGTCCAAAATATGGGTACACCAGAGAATGGCGCACCCATCTACAGCAAGTCCAAAAAAATCAGTACAAATAAACTCGGTCTTTTTCAGCAAACGTACCTTCTCTCTCTAAAGGATCTGCTCCCTGGGGTAGGAACTCCTCCCCAATACTTGTTTGGTAGGGCAGCTATCTTCCTTTCTTTCAACAACGTCTTTCACTCAACTGACTTTCTGGTTGAACTCCTATATCAGACAGGAGCTCCCACAGGACCTCTCTTCTGGTGGGTAATGGCCTTCCTCTAAGAACTCCCATTGAAGACCAGTCTTCTAGGGAATTCACTTCATCAAGAATTTTCTCAGGAATGACTAAGGTATCCTTCTTCACCTACCCTCCCAAAACTTACCAGGTACACACCAGTCTCTCAAGCATCTACTCCTTTGGAACCCTGAAACTCCTTCCTATAAGAACGCTAATCTTTTTTCCTTACCTTTTTAGCTATTTCTTTAGAAAAACATGGTGATCTCTTTTAACTCTTACCTTTTATTTACTTTTCTAGCAAAATAATTAGTTGCCCCTATAATACCTCATTTAAGATTTGCCCACTGCTTGTCTACTTCCTCTAGATTTTCCCATTCAGCTAACAACTCCTTGATGTACTGGCCAACCTGGTCCCTGGGCTCCAGCCACCTTCTGAGGGCAAGAACAATTCTGCTTCTCCTCGCTCTTGGAAGCTTCCCCGTGCAGTGATTAAAGGCTCCTTGGCATCGCTTTGTAGAGAGATGGCTACACCAAACTGCAAGCTGCAGAATGGGCTTCTGCAACTCCAAACTCCTCCTGCATCCGCTGAGTGCAGGAGTTTTATCAAACTCAGACCCTTCCCAATGGGGAGAGTCAATCCTCCTAACAAATCCCACCTAAACTATTAGCAAAGTTTGATTTTTAAAAGTATACAGGTAGATATTTAAAAGCCATATTTAAAAGCCATATTTAAAAGCCCCAAGGCTGAAGTAAGTTTTCAAACAACAGTGAAAAAAGGAAAAAGGTAGGGGGGAAAGGGCAGGGGGTGTGAGGGGAAGGAAAGGTGGGGTGGGGAGGAGGGAATGGGGAAGGCAGCACGGCTTGGCATGGGTTCGGCGAACGTGAGGTGCCCAATTGTGCACCCCCTTGCGTGCGCCGACCCCCAATTTTGATTGAAATAATTTTTATTGATTTTCACTGATAATAATACAGAAAAATAACTGTGGCCCAGAAGAGTTGGACTCTGAACCCTACCCAGACCTAGACAACAACATTAGCAAAGTTAGCACAGAACTCCCGCCCTCCCACCCTGGCCCTTCCCCCCTCCCCCAAACAGGCCAAAAACACAGCAGAAAGAAACCATGCCAGTTGTCAGTCCACAGGGAGGTCAGCCCACTTCCTCCAGGAGAGCTGTGGGGCCCCGGATTAGGGGAAGTGCTCAAAAATGCCTTCGCCTCATCAATCTCCATGAACCATTTAATCCCCTCTCGAGTGACCACTCGCAGGCGAGCTGGGTAAACCAAGGTGGCCTGAAATCCAGATTCAATTAGCTGAGTACATATTGGAGCCATGACACAGCATTTAGCAGCCAGGGTCGCCCGAAAAATCTTGAAAAAACATTATTTTTTTCTTGTCATACACCAGAGATTTCCCAGCCCTGGTTGCCCTTAAAATTTCACCCTTATGGGCAAAGTTTAAGATCTTCACAATAACAATGCGTGGCTGAGGATCCGACTCCCTTTTCGGGCCGAGACGATGCGCTCTCTCAATGCATAAGGGGCCAGGATCGCGTGAAAGGCCCAGTTCCTTTTGTAGCCAGCCTTCTAAAAATAATGGCAGGTCCATATCCGAAATGGTCTCTGGAAGCCCCAAGAAACGTAAATTGGACCGCCGGGACCTGTTCTCTAAATCTTCAAGGCATTCACATGCTTCCCGATCGCCATTTTAAGCGCTGCTATGTCTCCCCCCGAGATCTGGGCTTCATCATGGAGGTTGGATACGCGTTGTTCCAGGGCAGAGAATTGCGTCTCGTAATTGGCAAATGCTGTAGTGAGTTCTGTAAGTTTGTCTGAAATGCCTTTTAACTCCGGCCCCAGCATTTCCACGATCGTTGCTTTAATTTCAGTAATCGCCACCGTTGCCGACGAGGGCAGGGTATCCGGCACATATTGGGTTGCATCTCCGGGCCACGCGGCTTTTCTTTCTCCTTTTCTATTTGCTTCAAATGAGCCGCCATGGCACTTACCGGGCTCTAGACGAGCACAGGAAACGTTCTTAAGTGCTTTTGCGAGATTCCTTAAGACATGATGGCGTGGATGGGGCTGGATTCAGGAGGGTTGGCGCTGTGAGGGAAAATCACGGCTTTCCCCTACACTGCATCACGTGACCTCCGACCCCTGATTTTATAACATGCATCTGCCTGCACGTGAATGTTATAAAATCGAGCGTACATATGTGCACGCCGGATAGCGTGCGCACCTGTACGCATGTGCGCCGGTTTGAAAATCTACCCCATAAGTGCCATGCTGACTCAGACCAAAGGTCCATCAAGCTCAGAATCTTGTCTCCAACAATGGCCAGTCCCTAAAGTAGATTTAGTTTCTTGCTGCTATCTCCCATTGACAAATGGGAAGGGGGAGTCTTTTCCAAAGGGATGGGCTCTACCTTAATCAGGGTGGAACCCGGCTGCTGGCGCTAACCTTTAAAAAGGAGATAGATCAGCTTTTAAACTAGAACAAAGGGGAAAGCCGACAATCACTCAGCAGCGCATGGTTCGGTGCGAGGTATCTTCAAAGGATACTAATGAAGCATTAGAGTTAGGGAATCCCAACAGAGAGGTTCCACTAATAATAAAAGTAGTCCATGTGACTATAAGTAAAGAATCACCTGAGCTAAAAGATTTCAAATTATCCCTGACAACTGAAAAGCAGAATGTTAATACAAACAAAAAACACACTTTGAAATGTTTGTATGCTAATGCCAGAGGTCTAAGAAGTAAGATGGGAGAGTTAGAGTATATAGCAGTGAATGATGACTTAGACTTAATTGACATCTCAGAGACATAGTCGAAGGAGGATAACCAATGGGACACTGCTATACCAAGGTACAAATTATATCGCAATGACAGAGAGGAGCAACTCTATGCCAGGATGGCATAGAGTCCAGCAGGATAAAGAGCCTGCTAGAGGCTATGCCCATCACATGCAAATCCTGGGAGATACGCGTGTGGCTGGGCCATGTGTGCGTTGAGTGCATTTTCGAAATGGCCCCGGCCACATGCATATCTCCTGGTACATGTGGAAGTGCCAGGCTACAAAAAAGGGGTGGAGGGGCAGGGCAGGCTGGGACAGCTGCCGGCGCACGGAACGTTCTCCTGCTCTGTGGAGCGGGTAAGTTCAGGGACAAAGAAATTAGGCTAAGTAGGGTTTAGAGGTCGGGGAAGAGAGGGGAGGAAGGGAGGGTTAGGGAGGGCCCTCCTAATCCACTCCTTTATGTTTGCTGCCATTGCACACTGACCTAAGGATTTCAATGTACTGTCCACACAGTGACTCCTAGATCTTTTTCTTGGGTAGTTACTGTTAATGCAGGATCCATTATTGTGTATCTAAAGTTAGGGTTCTCCATTCTCTCAAGGTTCTTCTGTAGTTCCTCACAATCTGCCTGTGTTTTAACTATCTTCAATATTTGTGCGTAACCTGCAGATTTGTTCACTTCCCTCATAGCTCCCCTTTCTAGACCATTACTGAAGAAGTTGAACAGCACTGGTCCCAGGACGATTCAACTTTCTCCACTGGGAACACTGGGTCCTACTCTGTTTCCTGTCTTTTAACCAGTTACCAGTCCACATTAAGACAATGCCTCCTTTCCTTTGGCTTTTTAGTTTATTGAGGAGAAATATGGGTTCCATGTCTATTAATTGTGTGTGAAGAGGATGTGGCCGGGCGGACACAAGGCTGTAAGGTTCATGTATGGTGCCTAACACTCTTGCACCAGCCCTGGCTGCATGTGGGAAAGCAGGAGTCCATCTGAAGCTGTGTGGTTTTGAGTCAGTGGCTCTCCCCACTCACACTCATCCTTTGTGTCAGAGAGAGTTTGTGGGTGCAAGTCTTTCTGGCACAGATACACCCACACAGTGAGAACAACAGAATGTGTCATTGTGTCAGAGCGAGAGAGTGTATGTGTGTGTGTGTGTGCCTGACGCTGACTGCAGCGCGGTCGTCTCATTATTTGGCAACTAATTTAAGAGCTGATTAGTTGGCAAATGACTAACCCCAGAACAGGAATCCAGAATATATAAATGAGAGATGTAACCAAAGCTTGTGGAGAGCCCAAGTGACTGAATGGATGGAAGGAAGGGGACTGCAGCTCTGTTTGTTCTCTCCTAGTCTAGAATGTGATCTACTACTTAGTTGTTTAGGGAAAATGTGAAATCTATGTAGGAGCATTTTTGACTCAATTCTGCCAGGTTCCAGGTCACATGATGTACCTCTCAAGGGGCGAATTTTAGGAGTTGTTGAATCACTTGCTGTAGGAAAAGCGTGCAAAGGAGTCAGATATCCGATGGGCTGCTTGTGAAAAAAATTCCCCTGGGCTGACATTTTCCTGTAATCTGCCCCCTGGCATAGTCCTAATCTATTGACATATTTAAATTTCTTTAATGTATGGGTAAAAACAGCACAATGGATAGATATTTACCAGTTTATTCTCATTCATTAAAATCTCTTATGAATAGATTTGGAAAGCCTGATGTAAAATTTGCCAAAAAAAGAAGATGGCGTTTGCTGCATTCATTATTTTATTATAAGCTTCTTCAGTTTCATATTCAGCCACTGGGCAACTGGTGAAGTCAGATAAACTAATCCAGCTAACTTCGCTGGGATATTCAGCGGCATGGGCATGACGCTGAATTTACTCAGCTATATTAAAGTTAGCCAGATACATTTATCTGGATAACTTTAAGTCTGCTTTTTGGATGTCCTAAAGTTATTTAGCTATATTAGCCAGACAATGCTGAAAATTGTCTGGCTAACTTAGGCCTGGATTTATCAAAATGCAGTAAATATTGCATGTGATGGGCAACTTTTATGGTAATAGGGAGTTTATTGCAATTTGTGCTAATACCTATGCAAAGAGCTAAATTACTGCAAATTGTGATCACTTTTTGGTATTTCCTACATACAACCACTGGGGAAGAGAGAGAGAGAGAGAGGGTAACATCAAGCTAGGTTGAGAGTACATTGTACAAATCTCATCTTTGGGTGAGTTTCCTCACTCCGAGGTTCATCAAATGTTCAAAAGAGAGCACTGTTCTGTTCGTACGTCTCACATTGAATGTCAAAATGGTCCCTAACCTCTACACTAATACCTAAACCTCACCTCGAGTTATTAGGTGGGCCTCCCATAGAGATATAAATACCTATCTAGGGGCAGGGTATTATGGCTAGTCTCAGTCTCTCTCTCTCTCTCTCTCACTCAGCTAGGTGGATACTCTGGGAGCTCAAAACTGGCATCCACAACAAACATTGCAACAGGTGATATGGCTTAACACTCCTGAAAACATTGTAGTTAAAGCCATGCAATAGGGCTTCACAAAACAGTAAACCCAGCCCCCTAACTCCTCCTCTTTTTCAGATTTGCATCGTACCATACGATATGGTGCTATCGCATGCATTAATGGCACTTTTCACATGCAATAAGCCCTTAACGCATGCAAAAACGCCTTAGAGTATTTGATAAATGAAGGGGTTAGCTGGATAATACTGCGCTGTCTTGAAATACCCCTAGATGATCCCTGACACAGCTAGATATGTTTTTAGCCAGATAAAACATTTATCCAGCTATGTCAGGGGCAGTCAGACTGGCAGAATTTTCAAATCTTGGCATTTGTGCAGCCAAGTGCCAAAGGTGCTGAATTTGGACCTTCTTATCATTTTAAAGAGACAGTCAAATATATTATAGAGTTGTCCTGGAAACTGCTACTAAAGTTCCACCAAGATGAGTGTGCATATTTTTCCAAAACATTCATGAGACTGATGCAGAATGCATTAAAAAAAAACCAAACAAAACAAAATTCTAATTGCAATTTTAGGTATTTCCATTTGGCCCCATTCAGTCAGTCCAGTTATTTTTGTGCACATTGCTAAGGGTACTGTATATCCCAGCTGCCAGCTGTAGAAGTTGACTGCTTGTATGATATCACCTGAAATCCAAGTCAGCTTTTTGCTTCCTCATTGCTCTCTACCCTCTTGGGTAGATGAGTAACCAATTTCCATAATTAATCCAACACCCTGCCCACCCATGTCTTATCAAGCATTGTAATAATCTAAACAGCTACCAAGACGCAGGCCTGGATTTTCTATTGTCGCAAAGATTAGTGAATCCCACGGTAACGGGGGTGGGGGTGGGGGGGCGCGAAGTGGAGGGGCAGGCCTGCGAAAGCCGGCAGCGATCGCACCACCGCGGTGTTATCGATGCCGGCTTTCGCACCCAGTAGCGCCACCGTGAAAGGTGATGCTATTGGGCGCGCAACTGGCGGCAATAACGGGTCTTACCTTATTGATGCCAGAAAAGTTACCGCCGCATCCGCCTCCTCGCCACCCCGACCCTTCCCCTTTCCGGCCCCGACTCCGCTCTCGGCAACTTTTCACATGTGATAGTCTTATAAAATCACCCATGTAGTGAGGCTATTGCCCAAACATCTGGCCTCTAAAGTCCCCATGGCCTTTCTGGATGTTCCCAGCCACCAGCTTCCCATTGTCACTGACCCAGTTGGTTCCTAGTGAGTTGTAGCCTGCTAGCACTATCCTGTGGCTACCGTGGTCTGTGGGATTAGTGGGTTTGCTTCCTTTCTATTTCCTTCACATTCTCCTTATCAATAATCTTTTCATCTAAAAATAGATACCGGTAGGTACAAAACTACCATTCTGGAAATGCTAACTAGCATTCATAAAGTTGACAATGTTGAAGAAAAGAGAGCAAAACTATTTAATTAAAAAAAATAATCTACTATTAGTACTAGGTTTAAGCACTGAAAACATCATGACAGGCCATTAGGTATATTTTCAATGCACAACTGTTTTCTATAATGTTCTTTTTCTGGTCTGCCGTATTTAGTATTTTCATTCTGAGTATTCTGGTCTACCTTTGATTCTACAATTTTTTAAAAATCTCTTACAAAGGATAATTTTATTTCCTTAGGTGGTTATGATTAAGTTTGGTGTATGTTGTACTTTTTCTGCAGGTGCCTTCTGTATTGATCTTCTGGTACCTGTCATTCAAAGGTGAAAGGCTGTGTTAGCAAGAATCACTCTACAACCCACTCAGCAACAGGAATAATGAGCTTTAGGTGAACCACATCAGGTCTGGGAGGTCTGTGGGTTCTGTGGGTAATTTAGACAGAAAAGTTGGAACAAGTACTCATTTCTTTAAAATGTCACTCTAATTTCCTGCTTAGTGGAAATACATAATCCATTAGGATGAAATATAAATCCTGAAGTCTTGAAAGCTGAAGTAGTATGTGCTTTTCTTTTCTTATCTTTTTTTTTAACTTAAAGTAGAAAAAGGTGATTAAATTCAGTTCCTCCCTCCAGAAAGATGTGTCGGATCAGCAGTTTCCTGCTCAGTCTCATGAATAAGTTATGCAGTAGTACACTGGCTCCTTATGCCATGTCCCTGGGCAATGTATTCATGAGGCCGTTGTTCCCAGGACCGAGTGCCATCCGGTGCCTTAATAGATTTGCATCAAAAACCAATGCACTGCATTATAGCACTTCTTAGACATTATCACTCTACCTAACCGTTCCTATTTGAGACTATATGAGACATCAGCTCTCAGTGCGACATTGGAAATTTGGAAATTAAATTTACCACTGCATTCTAGGTATTCGAAGTGCCATCAGAGGGAGAAACTACATTTCTTTGGCTTACTGAATATGGAAAGTACATGAGAAATTCTTTTTTTACACAGATTCTACTTTTGTTATCTTATGTGAGCACAAATTGTATGTACAGCTTTGATTAAGTTGACCGATTCTCATTCTTGGAGAATTTCCTTTCAGATTCAGAGCCGCATATTGCCGTGGTGCATTCACTCCACAGTAAAACTCTTTCTACCCATGCCAGCTGCTGTAAATCTGCTCATATAGGAGATTTCACTATAATACCAAAGACAATTACATGAATAATTGATACCTGCACTAAATCTCACTGGAGACAAATGTTTCTTTATATTAATGTTCATTAATTTGGAGGTTGCTTGTCTTTTTTTTTTTTTTTAATGTGCAGCTGTGACTTGCATCCCGGGTACCCAAAATGACAGCTGCTTTGGTCTCTTGTTTGGCTGTGATTTTATCCAATGCTGATAATCCTCAAGGGGAAGGAATGGGCATGCATTTTCTCCCAAATCAGTAACTGGCTCACTACCACTGCATGCATATGGTACCTGGCATCACAAACTGTGCACTGCTGGTAATTATGAAATGGTTATGTGGATTTTGATTTGAAAAGATTTTTTTTTCTTTCCCCATTTTCTCCCTCAGCAGTCTCTGCTCCCCCACCTCCCGATGGCAATGCTGGGGATTCTCTCCAGCCCCAGGGTCGGAGAGGTGCTTCTTTCAATCAGCACCCTCCTTCCCTGGAGCCCATTGGCTGGCACGCACTTTCACAGTAGCTGCCTCCATCTTCCTTGCCTCTCTGAGCCTAAGCGTTTATTTATGTACCCCACCTTTAAATGTGGAATGCACAAAAAAACCCCTTTTAAAATAAATAAAGTAAATAAATAAAAAAAATACCTCTATAGATTGCCAGGCCTGAATATCCTAATGGAGAGACAGACAAAGTCTTTTAACATTATTTTCCAGGACATTTCCTGTTCTGTAAATTAAACCCTTACCTTAGTGCAAAAAAGGGGTTATTTTAAGTTAACTAGTTCAGAGAATCACAGATATGGACCAGAATATAGAAAAAGAAGCATACATAGAAGAGAGATACAAATATATCCAAACTATAACACCACTGATGAAATACGATATGAAATGTACAGGAAGTACAGATCAAAGGAATGGTGCAAAGGAATGGGAGGTTGGACACACTCATTAATACATTATTTTTCCTTTATTTTATAGGGAAATGAAAAACAACTCACCCCCATTAGAATCAATCTTTTCTGCTTTACTTGAAAGGTAGGAATGCTACTGTGCTTATATCTTCATGACTTATAGACACAGAAACTTGCATTAATTCAATAATGTTCACAACGATCAATGATTGCATTATATATATAGGAGGTAATTTTCAAAGAGTTACACAGGGATTCTGCATGTAAAATTAGCATTATATGTGCAAGTAGTATGTACGCACATAGATGGTAACTTTGAAACAGCCATGTGGACACACATGTATGTACGTATTGAAGTCGCACCAAAGGACATGGCCGTATTATAACATATGTGCATATATTCCCACATGGTATAAAATAGGCTGTATACACATACATGTGTACACAATTTTATATGGATGCATGCATGTGCACGCAAGTGCTTCCTCTACCTCGTAAGTGGAGGGATTTTAGTAGACACGTGTGTCAACGCAATTACCAGTTTCCCCAATTCATTCCCAGTTAGCCCAGGTAAAGGATAGGACTTCCTAACCTACCCTAATTAAATAGCCTTCCTTTTACCCTGTTAGATCCTATCCTTAAAACCCATCTGACTAAGCCTATTTTTTTTTGTTCCTGGACTTCCACGCCATCCATAGCAGAAGTAAAGTTACGAGGTAGGGGACCCCAGTGCACACTTGTGCGCATAAATACTTGCGCACAGATTTCATTGAGAAATATAGGAATGCCCATGCCCTGCCCAGACCATGCCCATGCCCTACCCTTTTTTTTTTGCCAAAAAAATGTGTGCGTACCAGGAGATACGTGCATACTTGTGCATTTTTTAAAAATCTGTATGGCACGCACCGAACAACTTCTGTGTGTATCTCCTGGCTTTGGCACATGTAGAACTTTTAAAATTCACCCCTTATATGCTATTTCATAAAGGTCAAGAGTTAGCTCATACTTTTGCAGTATTTAATTATTTATTTATTTAAATGCTTTAATATACTGTCATTCCACGTGAGAATCAGTAGTTCACAACGGTTTACCTGTAAAACATTCATAAATAAAATGAGCGTTACAAGGGAGATAGACATTCTTAGAAATGGTAGTAGTACAAAGGTAGACATCTAACATAGAAACAGAGCTAGATAAAAAGGGTTAGTCAGGGGAGGTGGGATTTTGAACGAGAATTATTTATGTTATCTGAGTCATGGGTGGGGGGGCTAAGTGTTACAGTCGAGTAGAAGACATTTTTGAATAGTCAAGTTTTTAAGTCGCTTTTGAATTTCTTTTTATCTGTTAATGTTTGAAGTTCTTCTGGCATGATTTTTGGGCCAGCAATTGAAATCACTCTATCTCTAGTTAGTGTTAGATGATAGCCTCTTAAATTCGGAATTTCAAGGATGCCTTTGTTCTGTGATCTGAGAGTTCTCGGGGTGGGGGGGGGGGATGTGAGGTTAGAATGATATTCCCAGCAGATCGTCGTTGTTCAGGTTGATGTTGTTGTATATTATAGTTAGAACTTTGTAATGTATTCTTGACTGTACAGGAAGCCAATGTAGAGCCATCAGAATTGGGGTGATGTGGTCAAATTTTCTTGCCCCAGATAATAATCTAGCAGTGGCATTTTGTAGTAGTTGCAGGGGTTTTAATCGAGGTTTGAGAAAATGAGAGATTGTAAAACTGTTCTGAAATCTGTTGAGCTTAGTAGAGATTTTAATTGGCTCAGAATTCACAGTCTGTGGAAACCAGATCTAATCAGTTTACTTATGTGTGATTTCATTGTAAAACTTTCATCAATTTGAACCCCTAGATCTCTCACTTGGGTAGCAGAGTGGTTTGGGTCATTCTGGGGTGGGGGTTGGAAGTTGATATTTTGTAAGCAGTATGACGGCAACCTTTAAATAGTCACACGGGCACACATGAATGCGCGTATGCCGACTTGTACCAAAGGATGCAGCCGTTTTATTTATTTATTTTTCAATTATCTCTTTATTAATCATTTTCCAAAATTCAACATAAAACATGTTTCATCACAAAACCATAGGCAATCTTTAACTAGAAAGCATAATAAATACAAATAAAAATACATAATAAATAAAAATAACAACCCAACATTTTTTCTAATTAAGTACTAATAATGAAGGGGGGGGGGGCCCACTTTATTTAATCAGTAAATCTTCCATAACTAATCATTATGAGAAGGAACATTATCTTTCTCACTTTCTTGGGCTTTTTCTAATGTTGTTTCTTGGTTACTTTTTAGACATGTCTTATCTTTTAAGAAATTATCAAGATTAAATTAAATAAAGTTTTTGTCCTGGAAATTTATAAAGCACTTAGATGGAAATTTCAAATAAAATGTTGCTCCAATTTCAAGGGTCTTACTTTTTAATGCCAAGAACTGTCTCCTACGGACCTGTGTAGGTCTTGAGACATCTGGGAAAATACATATTTTTTGGCCACAAAATTGCAGATCTTTATTCTTAAAAAATATTTCTAACAAGTACTCATTCTCTCTCTCTAACATAAAGGATACAGAGTAGCCCTACTATTAATAATGTCTGTCGACTCCTCTAAAAAAGTAGTAACACCAATACTATTTTCTTCAGCTGACCTATTATTATTATATCGAGAAGAAAAATAATATATCTTAGAGATAGATGGAATATCTTTATCTTCATACATTAGAATTTCTTTTAAATATTTTGCAAACATTTCTTTTGGGGATAGTAACCTCGTCAATGGAAAGTTAACTAATCTTACATTTTTAACTCTAAGTAAGTTTTCCACATTTTCTAATTCAGTATGTAAAGAAGTATTATCTCCAATTAACACATTTTCCAAATTTTGCATATTACTAATTTTCCCAGACATTTCACACTCGTTGATTCTACTTCACTCAATCTTTTACCCTGTTCCAGTATAGAAATTCTATTAACATTTACTAATGATGAGAGAGATGAGTTAACTTGAGTCAAGTTCATATCTACTCTTTCGGATAGTAGAAAGACTAGGGGCCACTCCATGAAGTTAGCGTGGGGCACATTTAAAACTAATCGGAGAAAGTTCTTTTTTACTCAATGCACAATTAAACTCTGGAATTTGTTGCCAGAGGTTGTGGTTAGTGCAGTTAGTATAGCTGTGTTTAAAAAAGGATTGGATAAGTTCTTGGAGGAGAAGTCCATTACCTGCTATTAAGTTCACTTAGAGAATAGCCACTGCCATTAGCAATGGTAACATGGAATAGACTTAGTTTTTGGGTACTTGCCAGGTTCTTATGGCCTGGATTGGCCACTGTTGGAAACAGGATGCTGGGCTTGATGGACCCTTGGTCTGACCCAGTATGGCATTTTCTTATGTTCTTAATTTCACCAATACCCTCCACAAATCTGCAAGAGTCACTTTGTTAGGATCCCCAGAGTCTATATGGGAATTACCAATGGTTATCACGAGATTTTCCTCTCGAGACTCAGTCAAAGATATATTGAGGCAAGGGGTTGAAATAGAATCAGCTAATGCTAGTTGCAATACCTTTGCACTCACGTTTAGCGATTCCTTCTCATCCTGCTGTACTTCTCTCGGAGCTCTTTGTGGTTGTGGGGGAATAGGCCCATTGCCTGGACTAAGTGAGGCTTCAGACGAGTCATGCATACTGTCCATTAATGGTGGTCCCGGCCGACTTACATGGGCATCCATGGGGCCTATTCTGGTTGTGGTTGGAGAGAATGTAACAAATCTAGCTTTTCTTTTACGTCCCATTCATCTTTCAAGATAACTTCAGATTTTTCTAGTCAAATCTCGGTGAAAGCCAGTTTAAGCCGTGCGTGCCTTCAACATGCGCGGCTTAGGCAGTGCGCCGGCACCGGCTGTGCACTGGCGTGGCTTGGGTTTTAAAGTCCCGGTCTTCTGATGATGATGCCGAGTCTCAGAATCAGCTGTAATTGATTTTTCTCTTCTCCTGCTCACTGTGCTCAATTGGTTAGAAATCAGCTGGCGCTTCTCTCTCCCAGAGAATCAACCAAGGTGGGTTGATGTCCTCTCAGCTCCACAACTGGACCCCACTGATCCGCCGGCGTGGCTCGGATTTTAAAGTCCCGGTCTCCTGGTGATGACGCCGAGTCTCAGAATCAGCTGTTATTGATTTTTCTCTTCTCCTGCTCACCACGCTCAATTGGTTGGAAATCAGCTGGCGCTTCTCATTCCCAGAGACTCAACCAGGCAGCTTGATGTCCTCTCAGCTCCACAACCGGACCCCCGGATGCAGCCATTTTATAATATATGCTTGTATATGCACACACAGTACAAAGTAGGCTGTACGAGCATACATGTGCACAATTTTATATGGATGTGTGCATGTGCACACAAATGCTGCCTCTACCACATAAGTGGGGGATTTTAGTAGACACGCACGCTGATGCAATTATCTGTTTATCCAGTTTGTTCCCAGACCGCCTAGGTAAGGGATAGGACCTCCTAACCCCCCTAGTTAAATAGTCTCCCTTTTACCCTTTTAGCACCAACCCTTAAAAGCACAGTTACTAGCCTAGAATTTTTTATTTTATTATACACCATCCATAACAGTAGTAAAGTTACGCGGCAAGGGATACCGGTGCGAGCTTGTGCGCATCAATATGCACAAATATGTTAAAGTCCCAGAACGCTCATGTCCTGCTCATGCTCTGCCCAGACCATGCCCCCACCCCGCTCCTTTTTTGGGCTTTCTCACTTGTGCATGTACTGGGAGATATGCTCACACATGGGCGCCTTTTAAAATCAGTGCAGCCTGCATCGGCTGGACATACTTGCGCATCTCCTAGTTTTGGCTTTTAAAATTCACCCCTATATGCACATAAATTACCGAACTTGTCCATATACTTTTACTCCTGCTTATTATCTATAGATTTCATTTTCAGTTTACAAAAAAGAAAAGTAAATAAAAATCTATGCACTGAATAAGTGATCCATTGAAAGCTATAGAGCAAAGGTCAACAATGATTTTGGAAAGCATGCCCAAACCCCCACAACATCTACTTGTAAGATACTGGAATGCTGGCCCAACAAAACAAAGGAGGTGAAGATTGGTACAGGACTAGATGAACTGCATGTTATCAAAGTTGATAAGCAGACAATATCTTTTTACTATAAATAGAAAGTTTTCAAAAATACAGATATTGGCCCCTGGCTTTGGAGAACTGATAGCAATAGGTCAAGCTCCAGACCTGGAAACTAGGTGTTAACATTCTCTGGATCTGTCATCTGACCTTGCATGGGAAGTGTTGGGACTCTAAGGGTTACCTAGATAGGATGTACCCTGTGCCAGTGAGTTTGAGTCTCTATTTTGCCTGCCTATTTTGTTCTGATCAGACCAGCATAGTCACTATATTCAGAACCATGTAACTGCATATATATAATTATTTTTCTATCCCTGTTTCCCAGGTAAAATGTCCTTGCATGCTGCCTGAGAAGAGCGTGAGTCATTACTACTATTATTATTATTATTACTAATATCAATGTTGTTTTTTGCCTTTTGTTCCCTATCCACTTGTTAATTGTAAACAGACATGATACGATATTTTTCGCGAATGCCGGTATAGAAAAACTTAAAATAAAATAAATAAATAAAAATTTCTACTTCACATTAACGGCTGGATTTTAAAAGGCCTGTGCGCGTAAAATCCGGCGCTTATGCGTGTGGCTGAGCCTTGCGAGTGTCGTGCAAATTTTCAAAGAGGCCCGGCCAAGCTGTAAACCTCAGTACACGCACAAGTGCTGGGCCTCTTCAAAGGGGCGGGCTGGGGGGTGGGGGCAGGGCGGGGCAGGCCGGGGTAGCGCCATTGAACGCTATCCCAAAGACTCGTACTTTATCTTATAGCTGAGACAGAGAAAACTGGGCACAAATTATAACACCCACCAAACAATATTTATTATGAAACTATGTTACAGTATTTTGATGGCACCTGTGCAATTGTTAGAATTCTAGACATTATTTACAACATATGTTATGTGCCCTATTGTGAACCGTTGTGATGGCATCTGCTTAACGACGGTATAGAAAAGATTTTAAATTAAATTAAATTAAACTTACTTCAGCTTGAGCTTTAAAGTAAGTATTAAAGCAAAAAATAAAACCAAGGATAGATAGGTAGGGTTTAGGGGGTGGGGAGGAAAAGGGGTAGGGAACGGGGGAAGGCTTGATTGTGTCGCCGCTTGGAAATTGCAAAAGCCCCCCCCCCTCCTGTGTGTGCCACCGGCGAGCACATGTTATAAAATCGGCACGTACATGTGTACATGCCTGGAACCACTTGTTATAAAATGTATCCCTTAGTGTTTCTCCTGGAGGAGTAGGGGTTCCTGCTGTACATACCCAGGTCTAACCCTGGACAACAAGATTGTACCAGATCAGTATCAGAAAAACCTGCAGTTAAATCTTGAAAGCTAAGCAGGGTAAAGCCTGCCAGAAAGCAGAATCAAGCTTCTACAGTATTCTGCCAAGAAAAGGTCACAATCGCCATAGTGGGCCATGATCATCCAATCCTTGACACTAAAGTAAGAAAGAGAAAAAATACAGTTTAAGAAAAAAATGCTCTCAAATAAATGAAAACTGTTACTTCCTCAGTTCTGTACTTTGTGTAACTGATTACCGTAGTTTCTCCCAGCACCAGCGCTGGTGCAAGGGTCTGCAGCCGCCCTAGATGATGACGTCACAGTATCACATGGTTCTCTCTCTCTCTCTCTTGCTCCTGCTTGACAAACCTCCTTTCCCACACCGCAATCTTTCTCATACCCCGCTCGTGTCTCCAGCCGCTTTCATGCATTTAAAAAATGGCGCCCTTGAGTCTAACTACAGCGCCCAGCCCCTAGTCCTTGCCTAATGCTTGTGCCGGACCTGCTCAGCAGTCCAACTGATTGGGCTGAATAAGAATTGTTTTCCCCAATGACTTTAATGAAATGAAACACAACACAATAAAATGATGACAAAATTGAATGAAACAACAATAAGGGAAACAAATGAAAAGCAAAAGAAAGGACAACATTTGCCATGCACTACCCTAATTTACATGCGTAAATGGCTTTGAAAATTGTCCTCATATTATTTGGTAAACCTGTTGCGTTCAAGGGTTAATGTGTAAATTGAATCTGATCATATGGAATAAAGGGTTTTTAAATCAGTGTGCTTGGATGCCACATCACCATGTGCAAGGTTTAATCAAAGGCTCTCTACTGGCACTTGCTCTGAGTCAGAAGAAACTATTAGAATTGATAGAAAATGCTCTAAAACACAATTATTTTCTATTTGAGTGCAAACTTTATCTTCAGGTGGTTGGAATGGCAATTGGGACAGCAAATGAACTTATGGGAGTTCAGCTATTTGTAGTGAGGGTCTCCAGGAAAATATCAGCATTTTAAAGAAGTCAGTAAGAAATAGTAACGATGGAAATGTAGATGTATACATAGAACGACAACTATGAAAGTTATGCAATAAATAAGAGCTAAGTGTGGCCCAAATCCTAAGACATCGGGTCAAACATTCAGACGTAAGTTCTAAAGCGCTAGCTACGCTTAGTTTACATGGACATAAAGATAATTCATGGTCCATACGCCTCCTTGTGGCACAGTCCCAGTGAAATACAGTTAAGAAAGACATGCTCTCAAATTAGCATACTTAGAGATTATTCCCAATTTAGCAACCAGTAGTTATTATCTGTGGATCAGATCTCTGGGGAGAACACCTTTAGTCACTTGCAAGTTCATTAGTAAATACATTAAAAAGTGGAACTCTTTAGGGATTAACCAAACAAATTCATCCTGTCTTTCCTGACGTAATTTAGGATCCTTATAGTATTTGTTTTACAACTGGGCACATATACTCCAAAGACACCACAAATTCATTTGTTCTGAGATACTGGCCAGACTGATGGAATCTGCACTCTTAAGTTATAGGTTAAGCCCATTTAGAACAAACTGATGTTGCCAGTGTAAAGAGCACCTAACTTTTAGTAGTAAATTGAGATTGTGAGGATATTACTTATAAACGATTAAACTCATGATTTCTCAAACTTATCCTGGTGACCCCAGAGCCAATTGGGTTTTCTGGATATCCACCATGATTTTGGTTGTCTTCTTTGGACTGCTTACATACTGTCTCTATTCTTTTTGAGATATGGACTGAAGAGCTGAACACAGTATTCCAGGTGAGGCCTCACCAAGGACCTGTACAAGGGGATTATCACCTTCTTTTTCTTTCTGGATATTCTTCTCTCTGCAGCCCAGCATTCTTCTGGCTTTAGCTATCACCTTGTCACATTGCATTGCTGTCTTCAGATTGTCAGACACTGTCACCCCAAAATCCCTCTCTTTCTCCATGCACATTAGTCTTTCACCTCCCATCACATACAGCTCTTCTGTATCACTACATCCCAGATGCATTACTCTGCACTTCTTGGCATTGAATCCCAGCTGCCAAATCTTCAACAACCCTTCAAGGTTTCTTAAATAACTTTTTATTCTCCCTTCTTCTTCAGGCATGTCCACTCTGTTTCAGATCTTAGTATCATCCACAAATAGACAAATTTTACCTTCCATCCCTTCTGCAATGTCGTTCACCAAGATATTGAAATGAAAGATACAAGCACATCTCATACATAGTGACACTCAGCATCATGTCAAAAGAAAACAACCATTAGCACGGACTTCAGGAGAAGGGTACCTGTACAAGCCTGTACTAGCCTGCTTACTCTTCTGTCTGCTAGTCAAAGAAGCAGAAGCAGCAGCAGCAGAAACAGGAAAGAGCTAGAACAGCTTGGGGGAGTCCCAAGCTGACACTCCAGCCTCTTTCAGCAGTGAGGTGACAGGCAAGCAGCCACCAACCTCATGTCAGTGGCAAAGCACATGATGGAGCAGATGGGGGTGGTTATCACCTCACTGTCCTGTAATAGAAGGCAGACAGCATCAAACGTGGTCACACACTGCATTGGGAAAATAATTGCCCTGGAAGCGTAGCCCTTACAGATGGTACAGAACATGGGATTTAAGCGGCTGCTGCAGCTGTTGGCCCCAATTACAAAGTGCCCCCCCCCCCCCCCAGACAACATTCAGAAGGCAGGTTATCTCCAGCCTGTACACTCAGTGTCAGGCTCACATGCAGGCACAGCTGGCCAAGATGGAGAGGGGAAGCATTAATTTCGCTAGTGACATCTGGACCTGCCAGAACGCTACACATGCTAGGGATGTGAATCGTTTTTCAACGATTAAAATTATCGTCCGATAATGTTTATATCGTCTTAAATCGTTATAGAACACGATACAATAGAAATTCTAACGATTTATCGTTAAAAATCGTTAAATCGTGTTAGTGCGCACTAACTCGAGTTAGTGCGCACTAACGGGGAGTTAGTGCGCACTAACTCGATTTAGTGCGCACTAACTGAAAATGATACAAATAAACACTTTCCAGGTCACTGAAGGTCAGTTAGGAATGAATATGTGTTCCTATTGGCTGGCTGCCCTCTTATCTATTGATGTTACCAAGGTTACCACTGAGGTGATGGTTGGGGGGATGGGAAATGGAACTGGAAACTAACGAACACCAACAGAAAATGAAACAAAGTGTTCACACTTCCCAGGTCAGTAAAGGTCACTTAGGAATGAATATGTATGTATGTATTCCTATTGGCTGGCTGTGCTCTTATCTATTGATGTTACCAAGGCTAACACTGAGGTAATGGTTGGAGGGATGTGAAATGGAAACAGTTGGAAGCTTGACAAAAAAAGTAATGTAATGATCAGCACTCACGTGACTAGAACTTGTTTGTTTATTATTTTTGTTAGCAGGCACCTGAAATGCTAGTGCATGTTGAATTTGCCAATCACTGTGCATTTTAGAAAGGTGGTCCTGGCTGGAACTGTACACAGTTCAAATATATGTAATTGATTGTTGGTAAGTGTATTTTTTAAGTAGCCACACTGGCACAAGTATGTTTACTTTTCCTCCTACTTAACTCACTAGCTCAGCTTTGTAAGAAGGGCTTCTCTGCTTGTGTGTTGTTTTTGTTTGGTGTGAGGAGAGCAGAAACATCAGATCTTTATTCAATCTACTACAGTCATCTCTTACAGTGCCCTATCCCTATTAATACCAGGAGTGTTGTGATCTTCCTGCACACAGTGCCCTAACCCTGATACCAGTCTGAGACAGCTCCCTCCCTGCATTACTAGTGAGAGGCTGGCTTCACAGACAGGGGGGAGCTGCCTGACCCTCACTCCTGACTTCCCCCATGTCCCAGCTAGTGAATGGTGTGTGGGTGAGGGGGGGGGGGGGGGAGGATGGTGAAGTCTGAGACAGCTCCCTCCCTGCATTACTAGTGAGAGGCTGGCTTCACAGACAGGGGGGAGCTGCCTGACCCTCACTCCTGACTTCCCCCATGTCCCAGCTAGTGAATGGTGTGTGGGTGAGGGGGGGGGGAGGATGGTGAAGTCTGAGACAGCTCCCTCCCTGCATTACTAGTGAGAGGCTGGCTTCACAGACAGGGGGGAGCTGCCTGACCCTCACTCCTGACTTCCCCCATGTCCCAGCTAGTGAATGGTGTGTGGGTGAGGGGGGGGGGAGGATGGTGAAGTCTGAGACAGCTCCCTCCCTGCATTACTAGTGAGAGGCTGGCTTCACAGACAGGGGGGAGCTGCCTGACCCTCACTCCTGACTTCCCCCATGTCCCAGCTAGTGAATGGTGTGTGGGTGAGGGGGGGGGGGGAGGATGGTGAAGTCTGAGACAGCTCCCTCCCTGCATTACTAGTGAGAGGCTGGCTTCACAGACAGGGGGGAGCTGCCTGACCCTCACTCCTGACTTCCCCCATGTCCCAGCTAGTGAATGGTGTGTGGGTGAGGGGGGGGGGGGGAGGAGGATGGTGAAGTCTGAGACAGCTCCCTCCCTGCATTACTAGTGAGAGGCTGGCTTCACAGACAGGGGGGAGCTGCCTGACCCTCACTCAAGCAGAGAAGCCCTTCTTACAAAGCTGAGCTAGTGAGTTAAGTAGGAGGAAAAGTAAACATACTTGTGCCAGTGTGGCTACTTAAAAAATACACTTACCAACAATCAATTACATATATTTGAACTGTGTACAGTTCCAGCCAGGACCACCTTTCTAAAATGCACAGTGATTGGCAAATTCAACATGCACTAGCATTTCAGGTGCCTGCTAACAAAAATAATAAACAAAGAAGTTCTAGTCACGTGAGTGCTGATCATCACATGTCAAGCTTCCAACTGTTTCCATTTCACATCCCCCCAACCATTACCTCAGTGGTAACCTTGGTAACATCAATAGATAAGAGCACAGCCAGCCAATAGGAATACATATTCATTCCTAAGTGACCTTTACTGACCTGGGAAGTGTGAACACTAGGGATGTGAATCGTGTCCTCGATCGTCTTAACGATCGATTTCGGCTGGGAGGGGGAGGGAATCGTATTGTTGCCGTTTGGGGGGGTAAAATATCGTGAAAAATCGTTAAAAATCGTTAAAAATCGAAAAATCGAAAAATCGAAAAACCGGCACATTAAAACCCCCTAAAACCCTCCCCCGACCCTTTAAATTAAATCCCCCACCCTCCCGAACCCCCCCCCCCAATAACTTAAATAACCTGCGGGTCCAGCGGCGGTCCGGAACGGCAGCGGTCCGGAACGGGCTCCTGCTCCTGAATCTTGTCGTCTTCAGCCGGCGCCATTTTCCAAAATGGCGCCGAAAAATGGCGGCGGCCATAGACGAAAAAGATTGGACGGCAGGAGGTCCTTCCGGACCCCCGCTGGACTTTTGGCAAGTCTCGTGGGGGTCAGGAGGCCCCCCACAAGCTGGCCAAAAGTTCCTGGAGGTCCAGCGGGGGTCAGGGAGCGATTTCCCGCCGCGAATCGTTTTCGTACGGAAAATGGCGCCGGCAGGAGATCGACTGCAGGAGGTCGTTCAGCGAGGCGCCGGAACCCTCGCTGAACGACCTCCTGCAGTCGATCTCCTGCCGGCGCCATTTTCCGTACGAAAACGATTCGCGGCGGGAAATCGCTCCCTGACCCCCGCTGGACCTCCAGGAACTTTTGGCCAGCTTGTGGGGGGCCTCCTGACCCCCACGAGACTTGCCAAAAGTCCAGCGGGGGTCCGGAAGGACCTCCTGCCGTCCAATCTTTTTCGTCTATGGCCGCCGCCATTTTTCGGCGCCATTTTGGAAAATGGCGCCGGCTGAAGACGACAAGATTCAGGAGCAGGAGCCCGTTCCGGACCGCTGCCGTTCCGGACCGCCGCTGGACCCGCAGGTTATTTAAGTTATTGGGGGGGGGGGGGGTTCGGGAGGGTGGGGGATTTAATTTAAAGGGTCGGGGGTGGGTTTTAGGGGGTTTTAGTGTGCCGGCTCACGATTCTAATGATTTATAACGATAAATCGTTAGAATCTGTATTGTATTGTGTTCCATAACGGTTTAAGACGATATTAAAATTATCGGACGATAATTTTAATCGTCCTAAAACGATTCACATCCCTATTTTCTGTTGGTGTTCATGAGTTTCCAGTTCCATTTCCCATCCCCCCCAACCATCACCTCAGTGGAAACCTTGGTAACATCAATAGATAAGAGGGCTGCCAGCCAATAGGAACACATATTCATTCCTAACTGACCTTCAGTGACCTGGAAAGTGTCTATTTGTATCATTTTGAGTTAGTGCGCACTAACTCGAGTTAGTGCGCACTAATCGGAAAAAACGATTTTTAACGATTTTTCAATGAAATAATCGTGCCAAACACGATTTTCTTCTCCTGCCACATGATTTCTATCGTTAAGACGATATGGAAAACGATTCACATCCCTAACACATGCCATCTTTCCCTGATGCACACTGCTGACAACTGTCTGAGGCAGAGGCAGGCAGCAGCTCTGTTGGGGGTGGAGTATCAGGGTACAGGTGGGCTGAACTTAACAAACAGGTGATGGACAAGAACCATGCAAGGGTGACTCTCTTAGCAGCAGTGAGCAAGATGATGGAGGACTGGCAGCTAGAGCAGAGAAACAGGACTATTGTTCCTAGTTTTTTTTTGTGAGAAACATTGGTGCAAATATGGAAAAGGCAATGGAAGATGGGGGCTATGAGGGGATCCATTGCTTTGCAATGTGTTGCATCTGGAAGTAAAAGACATTGTGGGGGGGGGGTCTAAGAAACAATTTGGCAGCTTGGTCCTGATAGAAGAGGTGCAGGGAAATAGTGGGGCACTTTCACTGCAGCTTGAAGGGTGGGCAGCATTGATGTGAGAATCAGAAAGTAGTGAGTCTGCCTATGTATGTACTAGCTAATTCAGAATATATACACCAAGTAGAATTCCACCTATCTAATGGGGAAGAGATTAGTGGAGCAATGGATAGACCTTCATTTATTGGCTCTGGAAGGCGAGGTAGGCGCAGTTTGCCCCGGAGCATCATGATTGGCTGTTCCTAACAGAGCTGATACAAGTTCTGAAGCATTTCAAGGAAGCCTCAGAGGATCTCAATTCCTCAAGAGCCACCCTGGGTGAGGTGATTCCCATAGTCAACTTCCTACAGAATAAGTTAGAGGGTTTCCCGCAGGAAAAGGAGGGACTCCTTGCAGTAACAAGTGCAAGATAGGACAAAACCTATTAATCAGAAGGATATTTATAGGCTAGCCATACTGTTTGACCCATGGGTGAAAGGGACTATTGCCCTCTAAGCTAACACCTAATTCAGTAGAAAGAGACATAGTTGCCTAGGGTGAAAGGAACAAGAGCCCAGAGGCAGATAGTGAGTGGGGATGTGGTAGAGGAAGCAGATACCTCATACAGTAGTGGCAGCCAGAGCAACCACCTGTCAGCTACCACTTTCTCCTCCATTTTTATACATCCCACTTTGTGGCTACAACAGAACAGCAGTTGGCAGCAGAGGAAAACTATCCTCCCCCAGCAAAGGAGATGCCAGCACAAATATCAGTCGCACACTATATAGCTCTTATAGGGCAAGGCTCAGATCCATTGGCATATTAGGCAAACAATGCCATGAACTATCTAGATCTTGTCAATGTGGCCCAAAATGTCCTGTTCTGATCCACCAGTGTGCCTAGTGAATGGGTATTCTCAATGGCAGAGACATTGTAAGTCCACTTCAGAGATGGTGGAAAAGTTGGTCTTTCGTAAAATAAACCTCTCTCTGTTGGAGTTCCAGGAATTTCTGTGCAAATGGCAGGAGGACTGAGTGAATAGCTACATAAAACCAATACCCATTGTACTGGCTCTCAGCACCTTGCCATGTCCTTGCCAGGTGCCTCTCTTGTTGCTGCTGTTGCACTGGCCTGCTCACTCCTCATATCCTGCAACTCTCCTGGTTCTGTGCCTTGTTTCCTTGTACCATTCTCAGGTCCCGGCCTGGTTTTCTCATCCTTCTTCTCTGATGATTATACTGGGGTATTTTTTCTCCAAAAAGAAAAAAATATTAAAAAAAAAATACATAAATGACAAGTTTCTCCTCCCATCTCACCTCTTTCCAGCTCATCCTCAGCACTCTCTTCTCCCCACTATTAATGCCACAGGGAATTTATCTATGGCAGGACTGCTACTGAGCTCTTCCAGAGTTTCCTATGGTTTCTGCTCGCTGATCAAGATACTCTGCCCCCTTTACAATACGTTTAGGTGTTCTTGCCACTACGGGTGGTTGTTTTGCCCCTTTCGAGTTCCTTCTCCCACCCCACTTTTTTCCTGGTTCTGTTTCCTTATACCACTCTGTGATCCCGGCCTAGTTTTTCTACTCTGCTTCTTGTTTTGGTGATACTGAGGTGTTTTGTCTCCAAAGGGAAAAAAAAAATGTACAAGTTTTTCCTCCCCTCCTGCCTCTTTCCTGGTTCTGCGCCTTTCTGCTTTCTTACACCACTACAGAATCTTAGGCTAGTTCTTCCACCCTGCTTCTCTCTTGATTATACTGAGATGGTTTGTCCCAAAAAGAAAAATTGTTAAAAGGAAAAAAAAAAAATTGCAAGTTGGACGTTTCTTCTTTGACCCTACCTCTATTCCGCTTCTGGGCCTTGCTCTTTTAGTCTGCCACTGTTACTGCCTGGCCTGCTCCTGGCCCTCTCATCATGTCTTGTAGGTGTCCTGCCACTGTTGGTATCATTTTGCTCCTTTAAGGTGTCCTGAGTATTCATTGCCACCGTTGGGCCTGTTTCCTGCACTTTTGGTGCCTTGGGCTGTTCTTATTCTTACCACTGGTTGGTACCATTTGCATCTCTTTTGGTGCCCTGGGGTCTTTCTACCAATATTATTGGTGCCCATAGCTCCTCATATGAAGCCTTAGGGTGTTCTTGCCACTGTGGCTGGCTGCTTTGCTTTGGGTAATTTAACTATTATTTTTATATTATTATTTACTTGAATTTATTGCCTAACTGCCAAGGCTCTAAGGCCTAGATTTATCATTTTGCTAGAAATTTTGCATGAATAGTGCCCACGAAAAAAAAAAGGGGCATGGTTAGGTATATTACAAACACCTGCACTATTAGGCAACTATTTATATCACTGTAGGAGGGTCAACTAGTAACTGGAAGTGAGATTTTAGTGGTGGCTTAGGATTTGGGGGCCAGTTTTACATGCACAGTCAGATGTATGAAGAGCACAGTACACATCAGTGAACATTTGATGTGATTTGGAATGAGGAAAGGAACACAAAGATGAGATTTCTACAATGTACTCTTCCCCTAGCTTGAGGCACTCTCTACCTAGGTGCTATCACACACAACGTTAAACACTCCTCATTTTCATAAACCCCACCCAAACTCTTCCCCTTTGAATACATTTTCAAAATTAGCATTTGCATCGCGAGATGCGAAAAATAACACATACGTTATAGCATTATCGTGGGCGTTAGGGCCCTATCACCCACGATAATGCCCTAATGCAATTTGAAAATTGACTCTGTTAGTGATTTACAGTTTCAAAATATATAATCAAGTAAAATAAGAACAATCACTCTGATTTTTTTCTAATTTAATGCACCACATTAAAACTGAAACAAAAGATTCCTTTTGCCCTTTTCACTATGTCTTTAGGTTTTGATACCACTATTTACTGCCATACCCCTTATATGGCTTGAGGTTTTGATGACACTGTGCTTCTTGTCTTACTCCTGTCTCAATTTTTGCAAATGTTGATGCTACTCTTGATTTTTTTTCTAACAAAAGTCATTGTCTGTTGTGTGTATATATGATGCCAGTGCAGACTACTTGGTATATTGTAAGACTAAAATCCACTAGCTGTATTCTGCAAGCCTTGGGGTGTTGACATCTCTCTTCCTGCTGAATTGCTTTCCATCTATGGTTTATGCTTTTAAATGCCAGTGCTCCTGATGCTTCAAGCATTTATCTTAATTGAACCAACTCACAGTGATCCCTTTTTGGGGATAAAGAAGTAGTTTTAGCCTCTTAGGACTTTGTAGACGGTTCTTCAGCAAATCATGTAGACCTGAATTGCACAGAGTTGGCTGTAACAAGTACAAATAATACTTTAATAAATATTGGGGATCTGCTTTTCAAAGCATCGGCCATACTTTCACAATAATAAGGATTAGTCAGAAAAGTACAACCTGAAAAGCCAGTTGTACCATTTCTACAAATTTCCTCATATTATTTCTTCATGCAGGACATCAACATTGGATGTGAAGAAACTGTAAGTCACATATGTTGATCATCCATGCAGATTTCATTTCCAGCCTGCAAGACTCTTCCTCACCTCAGTCCAACTCCAGAATGATGAGTACTTGTTGTGACCCAGACTGACCACAGCCGGAGACAGGAAATTAAACTTGATGAAACTTGGTCTGACATATCTTGACAAGGCATATCAAATCTCATGTTCACTTTTTATGACTAATTAGTTATTTAATAGTTAATTAGTTATATTTATTGGTTGCATAGATAGCAGGGTCCCCATTTGGGTTATTAGCTGCATCCAGGGAACTACATTTGCTGGGGTTTGTCTGGTAGCCGGTGGGGGGTGGGGGGGTAAACTTCCAGGGCCCTAGATCTATCTAAGAAAACTCCACTGCTCCAAGTCTCTGTACTCTGGGGTGCCACTTAGGTACAGGGGTAACCACAATACCCACTGAAAAATAACATCAAACATGTGATAGAAGCATAAATAAAATGGCAGAGTCCATTTTGGTATTCAAAGTAAAAGTTTATTTGCAGAAAAAATAAAGTCCCAACCAGTGTGAAAACATCAAATTGCAAAAAAATCATAATAGTCAAAACTGAGGTTTCTATGTCCCTGTTGCACCACCATCCAGGCCTAATGATCCCTTCCCATTGGAGAGTAGGGTACTGGACAGTTCTAGCATAAACTAGGAAAATAGAAAGTACCAAAATCCAAAAACAGAGTCCATGATTATCACAAACTCTATAAATCTCTTTGCCCTTGCGTCTGCATTGCATCTTGGACTTAAAGATCAGCGACTCAGCCTTTCCGGATACAGTGGGGGAGCCCTACCTTCCAGGCTGGTAAATTGAAAGTCCTGAAGCCTTTTTCAAACCTACCACAGGCTCCTTCTTTTCTGATCAAAACCCCAAGCGGTGAGGCTATGACCATTCAGGAAATTCCACTCCCATTCCTCTCCCTCTCTTCTCCAGGCCTGAGGGGCCTTATCAGGGATGTCCACCAACTCCACCCCTCTCTCTTCCAGTTATCGTCTGCCCTCTGACTCTGAGCATGCTCATGGGGATATTTGTATCCCACACAAGCCTCGCCAAAAAAAGGTGGGGATAATGCAAGGGGAGGGTCCAAAAATGCAAACATCGCTCCAACTGCCCAGAGCTGCAAAAACTGGTGGGGACTGAAATAGTGACGGGCATAGCCCCCATTACACTCCTCCCTGACCACAAAAAAAAAAAAAAAAAAAAAATGGAGCCAGGATGGTATAATTTATTTTTCTTAATACATCAGTCCTAGCTGGAATAACTGGTAGGGGTTGAAATAGTGAGCCCCGTCACACATATAATTCTAAAAAAAGGGCTCAGCAAACAAGGTAACCAGTACACCTGCAGGTGTACAGAGCAGGAAGAAAAACATGCGGCATAATTTTCTCTCGGACTCATCGTGACAATCCCAAGAATTTGCAGGGGCCAAGACAACTGGAATTGCCCGTTAAAAAGATAGGTAAACAAGTCCTCCGCATGCACTCTTCCCCTACTCTGTCACCCCCAGCCCAACCCCAGTAATATCGTCGCACCACCATCGATGCTGTGGGGAACCTGTGTGTGTCAGGACTGCCCCAGGCTTCCTCCATGGTTTCCTCTGACTTCTGCTCCCTGTTCAGGATGCTTTGCCCCACTCACAAATGCCTTCAGGAGTTCTTGCCATTTTGGATGGCTGCTTTGCCCCACCCCCTCCTGGTGCTTTGGGGGGGGGGGGGACTTCAAGCCACTGTTTGAAATGAACAAAATGAATTTTGGAGGCAAACGAACTTGATTAGCAAACCAAAAATGACATCTTTTTTTTCTGCAGATTCCTAATAAATATACCAAATGTTCCCTTTTTTTTAGAATAGATTCCAAGCAAAGAAATTAAATGTGTTTACGTATGGTGGCACCCTAGAAATGTTAGTAGCTAAACATTGTATATTGTAAGACAAGTATTTTCCCAGAAACATCTCATTACTTGATCACTGGTGCAAGTTATTTACGCTGGGCATTTCTCCAGTGTATCAGATGTAAATGAATCAGTTGCACAATTGCTTGAGAAGATGGATGCAGGCTATGTAGAAACAAGAGAAATCCAGAAAGGATGTGGAAAACAGAAGACCGATCACCTTAGAGGAAGTCCTACATGTGTTGCAGAAAGGAACTGATTCTACCAGCCTCTTGATAATAATGAAAAAGAGTAGGACCATGATGTGCATGTGGTCATTCAAAGTGTCTGAGTGTTGCTTTATCCTGAAGGCAGAATGTCCTATCAGAATATTGCCTGAAAAAAAAAATACAAAAACCATAGAGGACTGAAAGTAATTGAGAGCAAGAGTGGGTAATCAAAACAGACTTTTGCAGACAGTGGGAACCAGTGCAGTCTGAGAAGAAGCTGATTGATTCGAGCCTTGCATAGGAGGGCTGGAGAGAAGTCTAGTAGTGACATTTTAAATAAACGAGCGAGGCTGAGTGTAGAGTGTAGATGCAAGGAAACCAGCCAGTTCCAAATTGGGGATATTATGAGGGCATGGATCAAGGGTTTCCATGCATCACATGAAGAGAACTTTCTGATTTTGACATTGCATGGGTGGGGGGAATGGGGAAACTCAGAAAACTCTCAAAATCTTGGCTAATGAACAGGGGACCAGAGGTTAAGAAGAAAAGGGAGCGTGGTTGGCGCACGGGGGAAAAGTTTAACGCAGCCATTCTTATTTAGTGGCTTCTGACAAGATAATGTTATGACACTGACCTGTTAGCAGCTGGTAAACAAGAGGCAATAGGATGGAGCAGAAGAAAGCACATTAAACATTGGTATCATTTGCATAAGGAGGGTATAACAGACTTTGCTTCTTTGCAGCTATTTTTTTTTTAGGCATGCTTTTCTGTATTTTCTGTATAGATTTAAATGGTTATATTTTGAGGAGCTTGAACAGCCATAGTAGATTTAACCTGCATGGTAAAGTAACAGGATTTGACAACCCCACATTCTTTTAGGTTTACACAGTAGGAGCCCTAAGGTTATTTTTCTTTTCAGTTTTCTCTGCTACATGTGGCTTTATTAATCCCTGCATTGTGTACTGGTACAATAAAAAGCGCTGTTATCGTTAATGTTTCTAGATGTGCCTACGTTCTCACTGAGTACAGAATATAAATTAAAAAAAAAAAACAAAAAACGGTCAGAACTACCAGTCCTATTGTCCTATTAAATGATTTGCTATTAATATAAATCCAGCAATTCACAACTGCCAAGCAATTCATGGCTGTCCCATGAATGAAGCGAATGCAAGTTTCCATGGTAACGACAGGACATCATGGGAGTCCTCTGATTGCTGGCATTTTGAAATTTGCTGCACTCTGTGTGTAGAGTCATTCCTATACACAGCACTGTACAAAATAATTCACAGTTACAGTACATCGTCCTAAAAATGTTGGCAAGCTAAAGAGTATTTAATTCTAAATTATGTTTTACAAGTAAGTTAACCAACCATACCCCACCATCATTGTTTTATGATGTACATTGCTATTTATTGTATTTCTGATGTACTAGTTTTACGATGTATTGCTGTTTATTGTAGTATTTTCCTCTTCTGTGAATCGGTTTGGGTTGGATCATGCCTAAGGAAGGCGGTATGCAAATATAACAACATAACTGTGCATTGTGTAAATAAATATTTCAAAAGAAAGAGAAAAAGAGCTAATATATTATTTCCTTCTTCTTTAAGAAGGTGTTCTGCTGTCCAGAAATAGTCTACCTACGGTGGAAATTTGTCATTTAGTTATACACAGCTTTTGAATGTCTGCGTGACCAACTGAGAGAACTCTTGTGTTTATAGAAAAGTGCTTACAAAATATAGTATTTTTCTTTAGTATTTCTCTATAATTATTAGTTGTTTCTGGCATGCAAATATTTCAATGCCCTTTCCTCTGCTCATATTGTCCCCTTTAAGAATGGAATTCATTGTAGTAGAATTAGTGGGGGGAGGAAAAAGCAGGATGGAATTTCAGGGGATAAACTGAGACGCAACATCAGAAAATATTTCTTCGCAGAAAAGGGTGGTATATCCAGTGGAGGTGGTAGATACAAAAACAGTAACAGAATTCAAGAAAGCATGACAGGCTTGGTGGTTCAGTGATAGTGCTGGATAGTGCCCTGCAGAGGAATATGGGTTTGGTCCCTGAGTTGGGTCTTCCACTCACTGGGCTGGGGACCTGTTCAGGCTTACAACTAAGCCAAATGGATGGTAACATAGCGTGCCAAAATGGGGGGGGGGGGGGGAGTTGGCAGTAAAAAAAAATGCTCCGCTACTGGGGTCCAGCCAGTGTAAGATAAGAAGACATCTGGTGAAGCAGGGTGGCTGGCGGGAATCTCCAGGACCTGCCAGCCAAAGAGAGAGAAGTGCTGCAGGGCAGATCAGTGTGGCTCATGGGTATCCCAAGTCCCCATCAGCTGAAAAGAGAAAGATGCCACAGGATAGGGCAACTTGGCTGGTGGGGATATTCATGACCTGTCAGCAGGAGAGAGAGAGGAGCCGCATCCCCAGGCCCCACCAGCCAAAGAATTGAAAGAACTACTGAACAACAGAACGTCGGAGGTCTATTCCATGACCTTCACTGCTCTATCTCCTCAATAGCATTGCGAGTATGTGCAGAGCAGTGGCGACATAGGCGTAGTTTGGAGGGGATTTGGGGGGAGGCAGTGCCTTCCCAAATGCTCCAGGCACCAGTGCTGAATTGGGCCCCCTCTTCCCCCTACCAATATGACCTGCCTAGCTCTTGCCCCCAAACTAAGCAGGCAAATTACACCTCTGGATGACAGCAATTCACAAGATCAGCATCAGGGAGTATTGCCACCAGCCCATGAGTTTTGAACATTGAGAGGGTTGAGTGGTGAAAAGACACAGCACAGGCTACTGCAATCAATTATTAAAGAGGAAGGTAGCCAGCAGTCAGATGGGGGAGAAATGGTAGGGAGGCAGATGCCGGACTCATGTTGGAGAAAGAGAAGAGAGTGGGAGGAGTAAGTGGGACAGATACTGGGGAAGGGGATCAGGTAGGAGGCAGGGTGTAGGGAGGGAGGGGAAAGAGGCAATGGGCAAAAGTTGAAGACGATACAGTAGGTGGATGCTGATGAAGGGAGAGAGGGAGATAGATTGAGGGAAGGGAAAAGGTATTGGTAGATGCAGAAGGAAGGGGAAAGAAGCAGTGGGCAGATGCTGGAAGGAAGGTGGGATTTGTTCTGAGGAATGAGAAAGAGGCAAGAAGAATGGATGCAGGAAAAGAAGGCAATGGGGTGGATTCTGAAGAAAGGAGCAGGATGGCAGATGTTGCAGAAAAGCAAATCAGAAGATTGGTGGTTGCAAGGGGTAAAAATAGGAATCGAGGTCCCCCTATATCTTCTGCTCAGTTGGAAAAGCTGTGTGCTGGGCTGTGTAGAGGATGAGAAAGAGAGAGAATGGACGATGTTTCCGGGCTGGGGGAGAAAGAGAAAAAGCTTGTGTGCTGTTGGGTAGAGAGACAAGAGTGATCCTGGGAAGAGAGTGGGGGACAAGAATGGGGAAATGCTATGTTGGAGTACGGTTGTTAAAGGAGGAAAAGCTGAACCAGAGCCACCATCTTCCCTGATAAGGAGGATACTGGAGCTGTTGCTTGTAGATAAGTCAGATGGGGGAGAGAGGGTGGGAGGAGTTAGCGAAAAGCTGAAGATTCACCTAAGGTGCTCAGTCGTCTTGCACTGGTCCTGGCTGCGGATGCTATAGAGGCACCATCCGTTGCCCCTGGTGGAGGGGAGTCCCAGTCATCATGCAATGGCGATCCTCAGTGGCTGAATTTTGTGCCTAGAATTTCAGGGTCCTGGAAGGATCCCTGTTGCATGATTTCTGGCTAAGGACTGGATTAGATGAGAATATAAAAGAGGGAGGAAAATCACTGGGAACTTGCAAATGAAGGCTAATGTTGCTGGATCCCAGTCTTGGGTTCTAATTGAGCTGGAAACCAAAAGAGTAGGAGGAAACTGCCAAGCAACTCCCCCTGCCTCCTTCCCCCACGAAAAGAAAAGGAATGCAAGAATGCATGGGAGAGGCACAGAGGACCCCCCTAGTAGTACAGTAGTGAGGGGGACTCCCCCTCCCCGAGAATAATAGGGTATTGCATCAGGAATGAAACCGGGCAAACCAGATGGACCTTATCTGCTGCTATGAAAATAAATTACACTTCATGTTTCTTATGTCATTCCTCCTCCTCTGTTTCCCTTTTCCAAATGGAGAGCGTAGAATAATAATTATAATGAGAGAAAAATACAAGAGGACAGACAAGACAGGGAGAAGTAAGTGAACAAATAACATGTTAAATAAGAGAATTGGGAAAGAAAAATGGGAGGGGGGATGCTGAAGCTAGAGGGCAGGACAAAAAAAAACGGGGATATAAGAGAGCAAAGGGAAATGGAAAGGAAGGGAACAGAAAAAAACCCCCAAAATACAAATTACAGTACATTCAGTAATACTTTGCTTTTTTTTTTTTTTTCTTTAGGATGGCATATTTGTCTTGCAAGTCTTCCTAAACAGTACTCTTTTTCTGCAGACAATATTCCCAAGGTGGCAGATCTTGTTTAAATATTTGTTAATAATTTGCAACTCATACCTTCCTTTTTGCCTCCAACGTGTACTTTAATTAGTCATATATTCAGAGGTGCATGCATACTTTGACAAACACGAGTTCATCTCTAGTGAGAAAAAGAAAATGGTGGATATTAATAATGAGGGGGAAAAAAAAAAAAAGCCCGGGGCGTCCTGTAAAATGCACTTGGGTGATGGCATTGACAGCAATTATCAGAATGTCTAGTGGGGACTCCTTCGCAGGAATAGTATGCGTTTTTATCGTAATATAATGGCAAGCTGCAAGGTTTTCACTGATAAAGCAGAAACCAGGAGGCACTTGCCAATAACAATATACTCCAGAAAGGATTTTTTTTTTAAACAAAACTCTCTGTTTCTGTGTAATTCATAGTTATTTCATCATTTGGGAAGGAACGTACAAGATGACAAAAAAACATGCCGTGATTGTATTTCTCACATTCTGGATACTGTCTGCTTAAATTTCCATTTCTCTCTTTAATAAGTTAAAATATTTAGCTGCAAAGATTTTGTCAGGTAAAGGAAGTGGAAAAAAAAATCCCCCATAATAAGTTGAGTGTAAATTGGAAAACATTAAAATTAGAGTAGCTTGTTGATGTAATCAGTGACTAATTAAGGTAGACTCCTTGTCTGTCTGTTGATGCAGCTCATTGCCCTCTTTATCCATAGCAAGACTTAAATTCTATTTGTTCTTTGAATTGCCTGGCAGGCTACCGTGATCCATGACAAAGGCCATCAATAGCTTCACTTGCCTGGCTGGTTGGTCTTTGTAAAAGCAGACTCTTTATTGCTTTAGCAAAAAAAAAAGAAAATAATAATAATAATTGTATGGTTGTTTGTTTTTTTTTTCTCCCAAAGCAGCCTTTCTGGCATTTATATAAAGAACGTAATAAACTGCCTCACTATATTTTGACTATGCAATTCAGACTTTTTAGATTTCAAGTGGTTTTTTTTTCAAGGAAATCAGAACCCCCCGCCCCCCCCAAAAACAAATTGAATGCATAGACGGCTAAGGTAATTCAGCGGTGGTAGACCCAAGTACCTTTTAATAGAGTAGGCTGGGTATAATCATATATAGATTGGGCTCTTCTTCAATAGCTAATTTGATCTTGGCTTTTTTTTTTTTTTTCCTTCATAGATTTTCTGTCAAACAGGGCAGGTTCGCTATCAGCCACAAGACGTTCATTAGAAAGCATGAGAAATGTATCACTGATATTGGACAAGAGGCAGATAAAATGAGTGGAGATATGAAATAAGGGCAATCGCTTTTTTTTTTTCCTTCCTAAAGAAACAGTCTTCTCTTTCATTGAGGTACTTCTACTTCATGACAAATAAGCTAGGAAAGTATTTCTTTGGAATTTTTTTTTTATTTTTTCAAAATAGAACACTGACCTATAGATTCCATGCCTTTAAAAATGATGCTGTGATTTTCCATGGCAAGTTCCATTCTTCTGTTATCTGGCTCTGCTATCTCTATATATCTTCCCAGCCTCCAGCTTCCTGCAGCTGCTCAGGGGTAGATTATGCAGCAAGAATTAGAAGGCTCTCTGGCAAAGTTTCTGAAATGCCATATTTGCATACATTTGCATCTTTTAACCATTAAATAATGTAAATCTAATATTACATTTTACAAACAGTATTCTAATTTGCTTGTGTGTCTGAAGTATTTATTTTGCTTTTTCAGGTGGGGAAGAAGGATCTTTGAAATCAGCAAATAGAGGGGATCTTGGGATTTGGGGGAGAATGAAGGGATATTGGGAACAGCAAGATGAGGACTGGAGATGGGAGAAAGAAGGGGGGGGGGGTAAAAGGGCAACTGCCCAGGGGTTTAGAGAGAGCTGCCCTTGCCACAAGGCCAAATGCACTGCACAAGGGAGAGATTCAGGATCTGAGAGGAATAAAGAGCACAGAACACATCTGAAAGTTGAGGTTAGCCTTTTGACAAGTGAAAAAGGTAGGCTGGGAAGAAGGAAATGATGCCAGCAGCTAAAAGGTTACCTAGCCATCTCCACTATGGAATTGTCACAGGTCAGGCAGGTTGGGTTGGGATTTACCTCAAGCAGGAGAAGGGCCAGACTCTGGGGCAAAGCCGGGCTGGGTCTTCTGCCTGTAGAAGCCACCTCCACTGCAGATTGAGCCTTTGGGTTCTGGTGGCTGGAAGGATTAGCTGGAAAACGGCACAGGCCGGGAGCTGGATTCAGGCGGGGCTGGAGGCAAGGCTGGTACTGAGGGCAGGCAGGAACTGGATACAGGCAGGGCTAAAGACATGGTCTGTAATCAAGGGCAAGGCTGGTGCTAGAGACAAGACCAGGAACAGGAGATAATGCAGGGACTGAAGACTGGCAAACAAGGGCTTGAAGTGAGGGTAAGGACTGGACTGGAAACAGGACTGGACTGGACAAGGATAGGACTAGAACAAGCAACAATAAACAAGAAGGCCCCAAACAGGGCACGAGGCTGGAATAGGTAAGGCTTGAAGGCAACAAGGCAGGACAGGGAGGCCCAGGAGGTCACTGAGTAAGGAAGAAAGCCTGGAAGGCTGCAGAGCAAGGCAGGGAGACCTGGAATGCCATAAGGCAAGGAAACAAGGCAAGAATGGCCATGTCAAGGTAACTTGATGAAGAGGCAGGGACAGAATGGATAGGCTGGGTTAAGTAGGGCTGGAGATGCCGCCTCATGGGATTAGCAAGAAGATTACCAAACATAGGATGGTGGTGGGTGACTTTTGGGGTTACATGTTTGCAGAGCTGGCAGGAAAAAGCTCTGGGGGGACAGAATTTACAGCTTCCAGAGGACTATGTTTGGTAATGGGTGAAAAAAACAATGCCCTATTAAGTCCCTTTATGCTTGTTTCAAAATGTTAGAAAATTAACATTTTTTTTGTCAAAATTTTTGGGTAGTTTGCTGATGATCTCTGCTAGTGGAGGGCTAGTGGAGGGTTTGCTGATGATCTCTGCTGATGGAGGGCTAGTGGAGGGTTTGCTGATGATCTCTGCTGATGGAGGGCTAGTGGAGGGTTTGCTGATGATCTCTGCTAGTGGAGGGCTGCTGATGATCTCTGCTAGTGGAGGGTTTGCTGATGATCTCTGCTAGTGGAGGGCTGCTGATGATCTCTGCTAGTGGAGGGTTTGCTGATGATCTCTGCTAGTGGAGGGCTGCTGATGATCTCTGCTAGTGGAGGGTTTGCTGATGATCTCTGCTAGTGGAGGGCTGTTTAGGAGGCAGAATCGCGACAGGAATTAAATCTTTCTATGTTGTCTCTATAGCACTTGTGTGCTATCATCTGAACCTTGGGCATGCCTGACCCCAGCAAGTCCTGCTCTCATGTCTCTAGATTTTCCTGTGTCTGTAGGTTTGACTCCAGAACTCAGAGTTGCTGTTTTGCCGATGCTTCTGCTTGCCCATCTGATGCACTAAAACTCTTGTATCCAGACCTGTGCATGGCCCTGACCAGAGATTGTGTGCTGCTGACCCTGGACTCTGACCTAGCTGCTCTAGGTAAGCCTGATTAGCATCTGAACAGAGTGAGAGAGGGAGAGACCCCTGGGGATATAGGTGGAAAGGGAAAGGAAAAGAGTCACAAGGTGGGAGAGAAGGAGAGACAATCAAGGATGAGTGAGGAAGGATTTGGGAAGAGGCAAGGAGAGAGAGGGAAGGAAGATCAGTGAAGGGGGAAGTAGAGGGAAAGATTAGGACAACTCTGAAATAAGGGGTGGGAGGAAGGCAGAAAAAGGGAAGATTGGGATCAGTGGGGTAGGAAGTTCTGGGTTCTGGGGACAGAATGAGGAAGAGGAAAGAATCTAGGATCAGTGGAAGAAGGATCTGAATAGAGGGAAGGGAGATGTTCTTCCTTTGAAACAGATCGGAAACCGCTCCAAAATTGCAAGTAGCGACCAAAGAGAAGTGGATTGGTAAAAACACCAGGGATTCTTTATTATCACAATCTTTACAAACTGCCCCATTAAACTGCAGTCTTATCTTCCCCAGTTCTCCTCCTCTCCCTTTCTTCCCCTAAGTCTGGACCTCTTACTAACTCCTCCCCTGAATTTCACATATTCTCTTTCTTACACCCCTTCCCCATACTCTCATACATCCTTCTGGCGTAGCTCCCCTCTCTCTTATACATTCTCCTGCTGCTATTCCCCTTCTTACACTCCAACACACACACACCCTTCCAGTACCCATTCCCTCTCACTCTTGCACATACCCCCCCCCCCCCCCACCAGCACAATGCCCTCTCTCAGTCTTTCTTTCTCGCTCCTTCACATACATAACTCAGTCAATTCCCTCTTACTCTCTCAGCTGACCCCCACTCTCATCCATCTCCAACTGATTCCCTCTTTCATGCCCCAAGACCTTCCCCTTTATCAACCTCCCTCCCCTTCCCCACTCCAACTGATCTCCCTCTCTTTCTCTCCTCTCCATCTCTCTCCTTCCTTTTGATCTCCTCTCCTTCATGCTGGCAGGAGGAAGAGGAAAGAAGTGGATCCTTGGACTGCATTATCCTTCTCAGTCACTGGGACCTGACTCATGACACCAAAGTGTGGTGCAGTGCAAAGCACGAGAAGGCCCCAGAAGGAGGACATGGCTTGAAGTGCCTCTGCTCTCCTCCTTCTAGAAGACAGGATCAGTACGGGGTTATCAACAAGGGGAACGGAGGACAGGTGGTTGGGGTGGACCAGTGGGGGATGCTGGAAGACTGGGGATCAGGGTAAAGAAGAGTTTTCATGGCTGGCCTGTCATTCCCGCCACCCCTGACCCAACATCTGGTGAGCGGAGACAAGGCAATTTCATGGCAAGAACTGGATTTTCTGGCCCTTGCTGTGTCTGAAGAATCACAGGCAACTGTTATGTTGATGCAATCATCAAGAAACTGAAAATCTTGAATGCTAGAGTCTCCATCTCTTTTCTAGACCCCAGAGACCAGTGACAGTAAATTTTGTTGGTTGATAGTGAAAAAGAATGTTTATTCTTTTGCTATGTTTATCTACCTTACAGAAAATGTTTTCTTTATAGAAGTAGTACGGCTTCTGTTTTAGTCTGCTTGGGTATGTAGAAATAATGGATAACAAACACATTATAGGTGATATCTTTTCATTGGACAAATACATCTGTGGCTTACTGTCAACAGCTATACTTCCTTCATCAAGTCAATGCAAAATGAGCTAAAGATAATGTTGCCTGAATATACAAATACATTTTAGTTTGTATTTCAAAACTGTAAGGAGCAGTACATTTATAGGATGTTGGTGGGTGACTTTTGGGGTTACATGTTTGCAGAGGTGGCAGGAAAAAGCTCTGGGGGGACAGAATTTACAGCTCCCAGAGGACTATGTTTGGTAATGGGTGAAAAAAAATCCAATGTCCCTATTAAGTCCCTTTATGCTTGTTTCAAAATGTTAGAAAATTAACATTTTTTTTGTGTCAAAATATTTGGGTAGTTTTGAAAATCTCTTTTAGTAGGGATGAAAGGGGATATTAGGTGGGGTAGTGATATGGCGGATGTATAGTAGTGAGAGGGAGATGGAGAGCCAGAAGAAGAGAATGAAAAGGTGATGTAGGGATGGAAGAGGGAATGAAAGAAGTATTAGGGAAAACTGTGAATAAAACAGACTAGACACCGGTGGATGCAGGAAAGAGGAAACTCCTTTTTTTATTATAGTGAAAAACTGTTCACGGAGACAGTGGACCAACTGCATGGTCACATCTCAAACTGAATCTGCTTTTAACTTGATACATTGTATCTGTCATGGATGCACATGATTGGGAAAACCCCCTTCATACCGCCAACTGTTTCCCACACGCGCGCATGTTATAAAATTGGGCGTAGATTTAAAAATCTGCCCCTATGAGTATACAAACATCAGGGTAACTTGCTCGATACAACGGTTACTACCCTCAAACATTAAGCCTTATACTTCACTTTGATGCAGCTCCAACACTGCTCTCTGCATCAATGGCAGGGGTGGAAGGAAATTAGAATCAAAAAGTTACCATTAAGGGCCCTGAACTCAGCGATCGGAGTAACAGATAAGTATGAGAAAATAAGTGTGAAAGCTTGCTGGGCAGACTGGATGGGCCTATTGGTCTTCTTCTGCCGTCATTTCTATGGTAATGAATTACATTTGAAGGGTTGGGGTGGGTTTCGTGCATCGTTTCGGGGGCAGACGAAATAATTTCAGCCCAAACCGTGGGAAAACACATCTCTATTATATTATAATTTTTCTCATTTTAATGCCATGAACCAATGGCAGTTGGCCTCAAGACTTAATATACCTAGCTGAGAGTAATTACACATACAATGCAAGCCAGATAGCTTTTATTGCCTAAATAAGTCATAAGTAGACATTCACGGGTTGTTTGGGGATCAGAACCTATTGGGGCGGATTTTAAAACCCCTGCGCGCCGGCACGCCGAGCCCCGGGACGTGCATAAGTCCCGGGGCTTCCTGTTGGGGGCGTGGCGGGCGCGTGGCGGGGGTGTGGCGGGATGACGTGGCGTTTAGGGGGCGGGGCATGGCGTTTCGGGGGCGACGACGTGGGCGTGGGTTCGGCACAGGGGCGTTCCGGGGGTGTGGCCGCGGCCTCCGGAACAGCCCCCGGGACCGGACCATGGAGCGGGGCAGCCGGCCGACGTGTGCAAAGTTACGCCTGCTGAAAGCAGGCGTAACTTTGCCGACAAAGGTAAGGGGGGTTTAGATAGGGCCGGGGGGGTGGGTTAGGTAGGGGAAGGGAGGGCGAAGGAAAGCTCCCTCCGAGGCCGCTCCGAAATTGGGGCGGCCTCGGAGGGAACAGGCAGCGCACGCTGGGCTCGGCGCACGCAGGTTGCACATATGTGCACCCCCTTGCGTGCGCCGACCCCGGATTTTATAAGATACGCGCGGCTACGCGCGTATCTTATAAAATTCAGCGTACTTTTGTTCGCGCCTGCTGCGCGAACAAAAGTACACACGCGCGCAAGTATTTAAAATCTGCCCCATTGAGTTTGTCTTTTGTGTAAAACTACTATTATACATTAATGAAATCCCTTGTGAAGGTGAACATTTCATAACACACTATCCCCAATTTTGAAATGTAATAAACTGGAAATACTGGCAATTAATTTACTGAATTAAAATCACCAAAATCTGAACTTGGTTCTCCACCTTTCACTCCCCTCTCCCCAAAAAATAAACATGGCAATTCATTCAGTGATTAGAGGGATTTTCCCTCAGAATTACACACTCCTCACTCCACCCACACTCCACCCACATAAAAATATATCTGTTTCTTTTAAGCATGGAGATGTCAGAATTGGAGCAGCAATCAGAGTCAAAGCGGTGTTATTCTAAAACATTTTAATAAATTAGCTTTGAATATCAGAAAATGGTATATGAAAAGTTACATTTGGTGATTTCTGTCAATGATTTAATAAATATTCTAATGAAAGCACTGAAACTCGCAGGTCTACATTAAAAAGAAGTCTGAGTTACAGTACAGTGTCTGGTGATCAAACCTCCATCCCTGAGTACTGGATTAACTCAAGCATACTTCAAAGAAGCTCCTGGTGTATTATTGGAGAGCAAATGAAAGGTACCTTAACTCTTTAATAACACTGGAGGCATTTGCGTACATTGAATTATAATTATAATTTTGTCTTTTTTTATCCCCTTTCATGCACAATTTCAAGTTCTTACAAATACCCACATTACTCTGCATAAGCTTAAAAGATTTAGTGATTATGGGTTATAAAGGGATAGCACTCAATTTGGTACTGAGAAACATTTCTGACAGGAAGTTATTCATGAACTTTACTGAATAAAATTAATCACATTTTATGTTAAATTAAAAAAATATAAAACTAAGAGGCTCTGGTAATCTTGGATAAACTGAATATATCCTCACTGATCCATTAACAATAGTTTTTGCATGAGAAAATGTAGGAAATCTTTAGAAATAAGGGAAGCGTGTTAATAATTTTTTGATCCAATATTTTTTTGCTCCAGTTGAAGTTTCTATTTTTTCTCAAGTGTAAAAGTTCTAGAAATTATCAAAAACACTCCCAGGGACTTAAATTAGAGAGGAGTGGCTGTAATGCAGCTCGGGCCCAGACTTAGGTCACCTTGGAACAAGTTTCAACATAATAGGTCTGAGGGCTGCCAGAGAAAAAAATAAAAGGCAGAAAGGTATTTGTGCAAATGGGTGTCTTTGGAGAGAACAGGGGGTATTAATGGGGCATTAATAATGTCCTTCCTCCTGTTCCCTCAGTTCTTCTTGCATCTCATTCAAGATGCAATTGGAGCAATTGATTCAGGAACAGACAAGAGAGGGAACAATTTTAGATCTAATTCTTAATGGAACGCAGGATTTGGTGAGAGAGGTAACAGTGGTAGGGGCCACTTGGCAATAGTGATCATAACATGATCAATTTTGAACTAATTTACTGGAAGGGGGACAATATGTAAACCTGGAGCTCTAACACTATATTTTCAAAAGGGAAACTTTGATAAAATGAAAAAAATAGTTAGAAAAATCTGAAAGGTACAGTTCCAAAGGTTAAAAGTGTACAACAGGCGTGGACATTGTTTAAAAATACCATCTTAGAAATGCATTCCAGATGCATTCCATGCATTAAGAAAGGTGGAAGGGAGGCAAAATGATTAGCAGCCTGGTTAAAAAGTGATGTGAAAGAAACTATTTTAGCCAAAAAAAAAATCCTTCAAAAATTGGAAGAAGGATCCATCTGAAGAAAATCAGAAAAAGCATAAGCATTGGTCAAGTTAAGTGTACAACATTAATAAGACAGGTTAAGAAATAGTGTGAAATGAAGTTGGCCATTGAGGCAAAAACTCATAATAAAAACTTTCTAAAATATATTCAAAGCAGGAAACCTGTGAGGGAATCGGTTGGACCGTTAGATGACCGAGGGGTTAAAGAGGCTCTTGGGTAAGATATGGCCATTGCAGAAAGACTAAATGAATTCTTTGCTTCTGTGTTTATTAGTGAGGATGTTGGGGAGATAATGGTTCTGGAGATGGTTTTCAAGGGTGATGAGTCAAATGAACTGAACCAAATCACTGTGAATCTGGAAGATGTAGTAGGCCAGATTGACAAACCATATAGTAGCAAATCACCTGGACTGGATGGCATACACCCCAGGGTTCTGAAGGAACTAAAAAATGAAATTTCAGATCTATTAGTTAAAATTTTAATCTATCATTAAAAACCTCCATTGTACTTGAAGACTGGAGAGTGGCCAATGTAACTCCAATATTTAAAAAGGGCTCCAGGGGTGATCCGGGAATCTATAGATCAGTGAGCCTGAATTCAGTGCTGGGAAACATAGTGGAAACTATTCTAAAGATCAAAATTACAGAGCATATACAAAGACATGGTTTATTGGAACACAGTCAACATGGATTTACCCAAGGGAAGTCTTGCCTCACAAATCTGCTTCACTTTTTTGAAGGGGTTAATAAACATTAGGGATGTGAATCATTTTTTGACGATTTAAAATATCGTCCGATATATTTTAAATCGTCAAAAATTGTTAGGGCCACGATACAATACCAATTCCCCCGATTTAGCGTCAAAAAATCGTAAATCGGGGGAAGGGGGAGGGCAGGAAAACCGGCACACTAAAACACCCTAAAACCCACCCCCGACCATTTAAATTAAATCCCCCACCCTCCTGAACCCTCCGGACCCCGGCTGAACGACCTCCTGCAGTCGATCTCCTGCCGGTGCCATTTTCCGTATGGAAAACGATTCGCGGCAGGAGATCGCTCCCGGACCCCCGCTGGACCCCCAGGGACTTTTGGCCAGCTTGGGGGGGCCTCCTGACCCCCACAAGACTTGCCAAAAGTCCAGCGGGGGTCCAGAACGACCTCCTGCAGTCGAATCGTGTTGGTCTATGGCCGCCGCCATTTTGCGCCGCCATTTTGCAAAATGGCGGTGCAGAATGGCGCCAGCTGAAGACAACACGATTCAATTGCAGGAGACCGTTCCGGACCGCCGCTGGACCCCCAGGTAATTTAAGGCATTTGGGGGGGGGGGGGGTTCGGGAGGGTGGGGGATTTAATTTAAAGGGTCGGGGGTGGGTTTTAGGGTATTTTAGTGTGCCGGTTTTCCTGCCCTCCCCCTTCCCCCGATTTAGCTACGGACCGCCGCTGGACCCCCAGGTAATTTAAGGCATTTGGGGGGGGGGGGTTCAGGAGGGTGGGGGATTTAATTTAAAGGGTCGGGGGTGGGTTTTAGGGGGTTTTAGTGTGCCGGTTCACGATTTTAACGATTTTCACAATACTCTAAACACCCAAATGGCGACGATACGATTCCCTCCCCCTCCCAGCCGAAATCGATCGTTAAGACGATCGAGGACACGATTCACATCTCTAATAAACATGGATAAAACTGAACTGGTAGATGTAGTATATTTGGATTTTCAGAAGGCGTTTGACAAAATCCCTCATGAGAGTCTTCTAAAACAAGTAAAAAGTTATGGATTAGGAGGCGATGTCCTTTCGTGGATTACAAACTGTTTAAAAGACAAGAAACAAAGAGTAGGATTAAAAAGTCAATTTTCTCAGTGGAAAAGGGTAAACAGTGGAGTACCTCAGGGACCTGTACTTGCACCTATGCTTTTCAATATATTTATAAATGATCTGGGTAGGAATATGACAAGTGAGGTAATCAAATTTGCAGATGATACAAAATTATTCAGAGTAGTTAAATCACAAGTGGATTATGATAAATTGCAGGGGGACCTTGCGAGACTAGAAGGTTGGGCATCCAAATGGCAGATGAAATTTAATGTGGACAAGTGAAAGGTTTTGCATATAGGGAAAAATAATCCATGCTGTAGTTAAACAATGTTAGGTTCCATATTAGGAGCTACCACCCAGGAAAAAGATGCATATTAGGAGCTACCTCCCAGGAAAAAGAGCATCTCAGCTCAATGTGTTGCGGCAGTCGCAAAAGCGAACAGAAAAGTTAGGAAAAGGAAATATTCTAAAGGGAATGGTGAATAAAATGGAAATGTCATAATGCCTCTGTATTGCTCCATGGTGAAACCATACCTTGAGTAATGTGTACAATTCTGGTTGCCGCATCTCAAAAAAGATATAGTTGCACTGGAGGAAGGGTGACCAAAATGATAAAGGGGATGGAATTGCTCCCCTATGAGGTAAAGCTAAAGAGGTTAGAGGCAGCTTGGAGGAGAGATGACTGAGGGGAGATATGATAGAGATCTATAAAATCTTGAGAGGTCTAGAATAGGTAAATGTGAATCAGTTATTTACTCTTTCGGATAATAGAAGGACTAGGGGGCATTCCATGAAGTTAGTAACTAGCACATTTAAAATAAATTGGAGAACATTCTTTTTCACTCAATGCACAATAAGCTCTGAAATATTTAGCCAGAAGATGTGGTTAGGGCAGTTAGTGTAGATGGGTTTAAAAAAGGTATGGATAAGTTCTTGGAGAAGTCCATTAATTAACTGCTATTAATCAAGTTGACTTAGGGAATAGCGCCACTGCTATTACTGGTATTAGTAGCATGGTATCTACTTAATGCTTGGGAACTTGCCAGGTACTTGTAACCTGGATTGACTACTGGATGCTGGGCTTGTTGGACACTTGGTCTGACACAGTATGGCAATTTCCTATGTTCTTATGTTTTTATGTAGAGGGTAATTTTCAGTAGCCAGTGCAGGGCTAAAGTCTGCAGGACAAAAGTACCTGCAGACATTATCCTAAATTTTCAAAGTGCACAAAAGGGGGTGAATTTTCAAAATGTTATGAATGTAAAAATCAGCATATATGCACGAAAGTAGCCTACTGTATTTTATAAACATCAAGAGGTCGATATTCAAAAGCCATTTAGCTGGATAACTGAAAAGTTATTCGTCTAAATGGCAAAACTGTGATATTCTGCTGCAGAAGTAGACCCTTAGGTCGAGATGGAGTTGGCACATCCTGCAGGGAGGAGCCCTGTAGATCCCCACCACTGGCAGGAAGAGCTGGCTGGAGCAGAGGCCCAACTGGAGCTTCCCCAATACTAGCCCTCATTCCCTTTAGGTTGGGCCCTCGGGTGCCAGGACCGGCTGGACTTAGGTGCGGGTCTCTGTGAAGGTGAAGATCGGTTGCGTAGAAGAGGTTGCAGGCCAGCATGGAGAAAAGTGGAGTTAGGACAAGCAGTGGTCGGGACAGGCAGCAGGCAAATGGAGACAGATACAGGCTGTGGTCAGAGATGGATGGAGTTCATTCAGTGTTGTAGTTCAGGCAATGGTCAGGGCAGGCAGAGTTCAGTCAGTAACAGTGAGCAGGCAGTGGTCAGGGGCAGGCACAGAATAAGCAGTGTCGAGGTCTAATCCAAGGTCAAGCCAGAAGTCCAATCCAATGAGATGAGGAACGAAGAGGGGGAAGAAGGATGAGGGACTATAGGAGCAAAATGAGATACTAAAGACAGACGAAGGGGAGACTGTCCACGAAGGCAAGAACTCAGAAGAGAAATCAGACTGCCAAGAACCAGGAACAGGACACAGGAACTCAAGACAGACACACAGCAGAACCAGGAAGCAAGGATCAGGAACCAGGACCACAGAGGCAAAGCATTTCTCCAACAGAGTTGTCCTATTGCCGAGGCATTGGAGGAGTGTCCAGGCAGGCTGTTTATACTGGAGGGCCTGTGATATCATCAGAGGGTGCTGCGGTGGATTTCCCGCTGTGGGCTCTTTAAATCCTGGCAAGTTGGGCACGCACACACCTAGGGAGACTCTGCTCCAGGACCAGCAGCAGCAATGGCGTCGTCCAGGCTGCGCTGCATTGGGCCGTCACCACTCAGCTAAAAGGGTCTGCTGCTCCGTCAGGAGGCTGCCAGGATGGGCCCAAACTGGAGGTAAGAGTGGCAGGTTGTGGGACAGGCCTGCGGACTGCCAAGTACAACATATTCATAGATGTATGCGGCTAGATTCTAGTCACATAATGCTAGAATGTAGCCGCATAAATCGCAGCGGGGGTGAGGTTTTACCAAAAGGAGCAGAATTAGCTGCTTCACTTATATGCCTAACTCTGGTTGCTCCACAGAGTTGTTCTAAAGTTAGCCAGATATGCTTAATTTATCTAGCTAATTTTAAGATAGCTGGGCATATTCAGGGGCTCTGCTATGCTGCTGAATATCCCGATTATGTTGGCCAGACAGGTGTAATTGGCTAACTTAACCTTCTGCTTCGCGCTTGAATATCGGCCCCCAAAAGAACATTATATTTTGCGCACATATATATATATATGTATGTAAGAAAGAGAATGGTCTGGAGTGTTCTGGATCAAGACTGACAGTTATGTGTATAGATTGCTATTTTAAAAGAGATTTACGCACATACATGTACATTTTCAAAACCCGGTACGCAAATACCGGGAGATACATGTGTGGCTGGGCAGACTGCGCGACAAGCACATTTCCAAAATCTCCCGGTACGTGCGGAATTGCCAGGTTGTTGAAAAGGGGTGGGCCGAAGGTGGGGTATGGACAGGGCAGGGGGCAGCTGGAACAGCACACGCAACTTACTTCTGCTCAAAGGAGCAGGTAAATTTTGAAACAAAAAAAATAGGGTAGGTAAGGTCAGTTTAGAGGTCGAGGTAGAGAGGGGAAAAGGAAGGAAGGTCAATTATTTATTTATTTATTTATTTATTTATTTATTTAAATGCTTTTAAAATATACCGACATTCATAGGACATATCATGCCGGTTCACAATCAACATTGGAAAGGCGGAAGAGGAAATTACAAATAACAGGGAGGGGGGAGGTGGAGCAGGAAAGGAAAATGGAGAGGATGGGGGCCAGGTGACAGCAAGCGCAGAAGTTGCGGGAAGGAGAAAGGTAGTGAAGTGCTAGGAGAGAGAGAAATTGAAAGGAACTGTGTTAAAAACTGAGTATAAAAATTAACAAATTTACAAAATCAGCAATTCCATAGGGGGATAGGGAAGTTCCCTCCCAGTCCGCTCCTTAATTGGAGCGGACTGGGAGAGAACTGAGCAAAAGCCCGATTGTGTTGCCATGTGTGAGTTAAAAAATTCCCCCCCCTCGCACGTGCAAGTGGGCACCTACGCGCATATGTGTGCACCGATACAAAATTGGGCGCGCATATGCCCGCAGGTATCAGATTTTATAACATGCGTGCGGCGACGTGCGCATGTTATAAAATTGGCGCATCCATGTGTGCGTACCGGGAACTGCGCGCACATGGACACCCGCACACGGGCTTTAAAAATTTACCCCATGGATTTGGCAACTTGCCTAATTTTACTTCTGCTGCTTTTCATGTGTAAGTGATAATAAACATGTTTATTGTATAGTACTGGCCGGGTGGCTGGTCTGGGTGAACTGGGGGGAGTTCAGGCTGAAGACCTGGAGAAGGACTGGGCAAAACTGATGGAGTAATTCATAAACTGATAATTTCAATTACATGTCCATGTTTTAAAATACACTGACTTGTGGTGTTTAAATCAGGTTTTATGCATATAAATCCTACTTTATTTTCACACATATATTTTTTAAATAGGTAGGAAAAATACAGATGTTTAATGCATTGATGTACTTGTTTTCAACGCATTGCGGGGTAGATTTTACAAATTTGCGCACACGCGTACTTTTGTTCGTGCACCAGGCGCAAACAAGAGTACGTGGGATTTCAATAGATACGTGTGTTGTCGCGCGTATCTGTTAAAATCCGGGATTGGCACGCACAAGGCTGAGGAAAATCGGCAGACTGCGCGCGCCGAGCCGCGCAGCCGGCCTCCGTTCCCTCTGAGGCCGCCCCGAAATCGAAGCGACCTCAGAGGGAACTTTGCTTCCACCTCCCCCCACTTTCCCCTCCCTTCCCCTACCAAACCCAACCCCCCAGCCCTATCTAAAACCCCCCTACCTTTATTCCAGAAGTTACGCCTGCTCGGGCTGGCTGCTGGCGCGCCATGTTCCGGTCCGGGGGCGGGTCCGGAGGCTGCGGCCATGTCCCCGGAACTCCCCCGGGCAGGAACCACGCCTGCGGCCCCGCCCCCGGATGACACGCCGCTGCAACACGCCCCCCTGACACGCCCCTGGCATGCCCCCCAAGGAAAGCCCCGGGACTTACGCGCTTCCCGGGGCTTGCGTGCGCCGCCGAGCCTATGCAAGATAGACTTGGCGCGCACGGGGGGGGGGTGGGGGTGGGGTAGGTTTTCGGGGGTTACGCGCATAACCCTTTGAAAATCTACCCCTGCATCTATTCGCATGTAAACATGCATACACGTGTAGAGATCTGCATATTTTATAATACACGCATTATGTGATATGCGCGGGTTATAAAATGCTATTGTAGATCTCCGCGCAACCATATATACTCATATATGCCACCATGTGCAGTTGTTTGAGGGTTAGTCTCCCTGTGTGCATATGTTTGAAAATCAAAAGTATGCATGTAAATCTTTATTTATTTATGTATTTATTTTATTTATATACCGTCACTCTGTATACAATCATGGCAGTTCACAACAAAAATTTAAAAGAGAAAACTACAAAATCATAATAGATTAAAGAAAATATAAAAATGTTTACAAACATCTTGTTTTTAAATTCTTTGACATCATTAGCACTGAAAAGTTGTGTTTTGGGGTTCGCGTGAATCCTCATCCCGTTCCCAACTCCACTAATTAGAATGTCTATTTAGTATGCACAGAAAAGTATGTATGAGATCATGTTCAATGCATTCTTTGTGCACCTACACAAGGGGGCTATTTTCAAACAGCCACTTATGTGCATAAAACCAGGTTTTATGTACACATGTCTTTGAAATTTACCATGTAATATGAATAGTCAACAGCTGAATTTGGCAGTTGTCATCAGCCAGTCTAGTGCGCCTGTAGTAAGCTGGGTGAGAGAAACCCATCATCCTTCAGATCATTGAAGAAAACATTTCTTGACCAGAGTTCAGTCATTTGTATTTCTAAAAACATAGAAATGACAGCAGCAAAGGACCAAATGGTCCAACCAGTCCATAAGCTTATGGTAGTATCTGCTGTGCCATGTAGGTTCCCCCATGCTTATCAGTTTTCCACACCGTAAAAGTCAGGACCCTCATTGGTTGCTGTTTGAACACAGTTCCTCATTATGCCTTGCTGTTGATGCAGAGAGCAATGTTTGAGTTGCATCAAAGTATCAGTCTTATTGATTAAGGGGTATATTTTCAAAGAGTAATGCGCGTAACCCCCGAAAACCTACCCCTGCGCGCGCCGAGCCTATTTTGCATAGGCTCGGCGGTGCGCGCAAGCCCCGGGATGCGCCTATGTCCAGGGGCTTTCAAAAATGGGCGGTCCAGGGGTGGGGCCGGGGGCGTGGCAGCGGGCCGGGGGCAGTCAAAAGGCATAACTTTTTCAACAAAGGTAGTGGGGGGATTTAGTTAGGGCTGGGGGGTGGGTTAGGTAGGAGAAGGGAGGGAAAGGTGGGGGGGGGATCGAAAAAACAAAAAAAAGTTCCCTCCAAGGCCGATTTCAGAGCGGCCTTGGATGGAATGGGGAAAGTCATCGGGGCTCCCCTCGGGCTCGGCGCGTGCAAGGTGCACATGTGTGCGCACCCCCTTGCGCACGCCGATCCTCCAGGATCACCTTGCATGCGCCGAGCCCGAGGGGAGCCCCAATGACTTTCCCCGTTCCCTCCAAAGCCACTCCGAAATCGGAGCGGCCTTAGAGGGAACTTTTTCTCCGGCCCCCCCCACCTTCCCCTCCCTTCCCCTATCTAACCCACCCCACAGCCCTAACTAAACCCCCCCCCCCATCTTTGTTGAAAAAGTTTTGCCTGCCCGAGGCAAGCATAACTTGCGCGTGCCGGCGCGCCATGCCCTGGCACAGGCTGCTGTACCAGAGCACTTGACCCCACCCCCTGGACCGCTGCCATGCCCTAGCCACGCCCCGGACCACCCCAATCCACCACCACGCCCCCGGCCACGCCCCTGGGCAGCCCCTTTTTGCAAGCCCTAGGACATACGCACGTCCCGGGGCTTGTGCACGCTGCCGAGCCTATGCAAAATAGGCTCGGCACGCGCAGAGGCAAATTTTCTCGAGTTACGCGCGTAGCCTTTGAAAATCTGCCCCTAATAATTTAAATAGGCCCACTCCTTATGTGGCTGTCTGCAGTCTAGAGGAATAAAGGAAATGGTCAGCAGTTGCTGCAATCTGCCAGAGAAACATGGAAACATGATAGAAGATAAAGATCAAGTCTGCCCATCCACACCAGCTATTCAGAGTTGTTCTTTTCTCCATTCACTCTTAGTTCTTCTTTAGCAGTCTGACTGAATGAAAGCCTGAACCACTCTGATGAAAGGCTTTTAGTTCTTAAGGCATCATGCTGTAAGTTCACAAAGGATCTTATCATGAGGGGGTGGGCTGGATTGGTAGTAGTTTTAAGTGCTTCCATTCTAGTTGCAGCTATCTATCTCAGATAATGAGTTGGAACACCTGACAAAATGTGCAAATCATGGATTGAAGTTGGCTGCAGTCAGCCATTTACCACAGGAAAGGCAGAGTTCAGATGTATATCCACCTTTGATGCATATACTCGCCTGCCCCAGGCAAGCACTCAGGGGCGGATTTTAAAAGCCCTGCTCGCGTAAATCCGCCCAGATTTACGCGAGCAGGGCCTTGCACGCCGGTGCGCCTATGTTCCATAGGCCTACCGGCACGCGCAGAGCCCCGGGACTCGCGTAAGTCCCGGGGTTTTTCGAGGGGGGCGTGTCAGGGGGGGTGTCGGGGGCGTGTCGGATCGGCGCGGCGTTTTGGGGGCGGGATGCGGCGTTTCGGGGGCGGGCCCGGGGGCATGGTTTCGGCCCGGGGTGGTCCGGGGGCATGGCCGCGCCCTCCGGAACCGCCCCCAGGTTGCGTCTCGGCGCGCGGGGATTTACTTCTCCCTCCAGGAGGCGTAAATCCCCCGACAAAGGTAGGGGGGGTCTAGATAGGGCCGGGGGGGTGGGTTAGATAGAGGAAGGGAGGGGAAGGTGAGGGGAGAGCGAAAGCGAGTTCCCTCCGAGGCGCTCCGATTTCGGAGCGGCCTCGGAGGGAACGGCGGCAGGCTGCGCGGCTTGGCGCGCGCCGGCTACACGACATCGGCAGCCTTGCGCGCGCCGATCCTGGATTTTAGCTGATACGCGCGTATCTACTAAAATCAAGCATACTTTTGTTTGAGCCTGGTGCGCCAACAAAAGTACGCGAAGGCGCACTTTCTTAAAATCTACCCCTCAGCATTCAACTGGAGTGTACACAAGATTCAGTGAAGAAGAGCATAGGGTAGCAAAGTCTGCTGTCCAATCACGACTTCACATTAAGATGGTAACTTTCAAAGGGGCACACGGGTGCACAATGATGTGTGTGAATCAGCGCACGCCCAGGGACATGGCTATTATATAACCTATGTGCACATACACGCATAAGTTATAAAATAGCCCGGGCACAAGTATGTGTGCACCCTATATTGGAGGTGAGCGCAGACAGCCATACACAGCTGAGTCTGAGCCACATTAAGTGGAGAAATTTTCTAACTGGTGCATTTCCACGCCATCATCAGTGCATCCACCATTTTGTCCAGTGTACAGCTAGGTCCTTCCACACCCTGGTTTAATAGCTTGTACGCCAGCTAGTTACCCCAGACCCTTTAAATCCCTAAGAAATGGCTGTTTTTCTGGTTCCACCTCTTCCATAGCAGAAGTAAAATTACGCAGCACTGTACTTGGGTGAACACCTAGGCATGTGAGTACTTGTGCGCACTTCTGTTTGCCCTGCCCTGGAATACCCATGCCCTGCCCACATCACACCCTTTTTTGTTCCGAGTAGGATGTTCTCATATCGGGAGATGAGCATGCACGTGGGTGGCTTTTAAAATTAGGTGAACATGCACATGTCCTACATGGTCACACACCTCCTGATTTTAGCGTGCACCTGGCTTTTAAAATTTACCTTTAAGTGTGTGCAGTCCAAAATTTATCTTGAATGCTATTTTTTATGTCATTGCTTTTTTGGAGTTTCGTTTCATTTTAGTGCATGCTAAATGGTTTTACCATGTTCTAAAATGTTTTACAATGATCAAAGATGAAAACCAAAATGAAGGGAAATTTCTTGCTTTTTTTTCCTGTACTTACATTTTGAAGATGACATGAAATGAAATAACAAATGTTGATGTTTCTGTGTTTTTATTTTTCCAACTAAAAGCACATCCCTACTGCACAGTCTCCCAGCAAACTGATCTGTCCTACCACATTTTCAGTGACACCATCAATGTGATAACAGAAAGTGAGAGTTCTATCCAATGGCAGGGGAATTCAATCGAGTCAGACACTGAGTATTTTCCTGTTTTTCAACTGGAAGACTGAGCAGATAGAAACATAGAAACAGAAATGACAGCAGAAGAAGACTAAACGGCCCATCCAGTCTGCCCAGAAACTTTCACACTTATTTTTTTTCTCCTACTTATCTGTTACTCTTGGCCCTTATTAGTAACTTTTTGGTTCTAGTTACCTTCCACCCCCACCACTGATGTAGAGAGCAGTGCTGGAGCTGCATCTAAGTGAAGTATCTAGCTTAATTGGTTAGGGGTAGTAACTGCCGCAATAAGCAAGCTACTCCCTCGCTTATTTGTTTACCCAGCCTGTGCAATTCAGTCCTTGGTTGTTGTCTGAATATAAATCCTCTTTTCTTTATTCCCCCTACCGTTGAAGCAGTGAGCTGCGCTGGATATGTATTCCAAGTGAAGTATCTGGCTTAATTGATTCGGGGTAGTAACCGCCATAACAAGCAAGCTACACCCATGCTTATTTGTTTACCCAGACTATGTAATTCAGTCCTTGATGGTTATTGCCTGAATATAAATCCTCTTTTCCTCTTTCCCCCTGCCATTGAAGCAGAGAGCTACGCTGGATATGCATTGAAAGTGAAGTATCAGTCTTATCTGATTTGGTGTAGTAACCTCCGCAACAAGCAAGCTACTCCCCCATTTTTTTGTGAATGCAAATCCTTTTTTCCACATTTCCTCTTGCCATTGTAGCATAGAGCAATGTTGGAGTCGAATTAACAGTGAGTATGTTTATTGAATAATGAGTATGTTTATTGATGGTCTGCTAGGTGCTGAGGTGAAACCACCACTGATGGTAATAGATATTTCTCTCTCCAGAGACTGTTGCCAATCCTCAGTCGACTTGCTGGCATGGAGGATAGCAATGTCATTGGTATATGCAAATTTTATGCCCATAGCATGAGGAAGACTGTAAAGTGCAAGACCATTTTTAGTGGTCCTGGTCCAGCCAATCTGTCCATTTACTAAAACAGGAAAGCAGCAGTTTATGGTGCTAGCTTGGATTGCCCTTCTCATGTGGCAATCCTTTAGGCATTAATCCAGCTTTTGAAGCAGCTCAGTATGACAGACAGTGTCCTAAGCTGAGGAGAATTCAATGAATGCAGCACCTAACTTTTGCTTTGACACAAAGGCTGCTTGGATGTAATCTGTAACACAAAATTAAGATCCTGCTGTGTGTGTATATGGGTCAACAATATGTTATTCTCAAAGTGACCTCATATAAAATGCCCAGAAAGCTACAGGCTCAAAAAGCTCTGGGGAGCGTTAGGCCTTTTTAATCATTGGTCACTGAGAATATTTTGACAAATGCTCCCAATGGAAGCTAAACAGTGTTGGAAGATACTTCGTTATCATAAGAAACACTTATCTTGTTGAATGTGTTGAGATGCCCTCCAGTCCAAGTTTTGCTGGTAGTGGCAAAAAGGTATAGTCCGTATGAAGATAAAGAGCCAGGCTAAATGAGATTAATCCGACGATATCCGACACTGTGGTGTTTCGGAGAAACCTCCTTCTTCAGAGAGTTGGATGATTTTTCTTGCTGGCACAAAGACTGTGAACTTAAAACAGAAAGTGTGTTTAATTTGACCCCATAACAAAGCATCTTAAAGAAATGGTGCCAGTCTTGGAGAACACTTACTTCACAAAAAATTCTTATGTCACTGCGACCATGTATTTCAATGAGCGCTGTAACAACAAATATAAATTGCCCATAAGAGATGCCATATCGGTCGAGAGGTTCTTACGTTACCTGAATGATAAAAAACTTACTTGCGCGATGCCAAAAGGCTGTCTGCTGCCCCGCCATGAGAGATCTGTCAGTGACAGCGATGAAAAAAGACGCTGACGTTTAAAGATCCAAAGCCCGCCAATTTCTCAAACCTAATAGTCGGAAGTGAAGAGAGAAACTATCCATGTATGGGTGTATACGTCATCAAAGCGCCATTTTGATTGTTTGCGCTGTCACCTAAACATCTCTCAAGCTGTGAGCTATCCAAATATAGGCATGTGCATCACGGGTGCCATATTGGATCTTCTTGCTGTCAGGACGTGAAAAGAATGCCTGTGCAGATGAAGATATGTGTATCATCATGGCGCCATATGAGTTATTTGCGCTATCACTCTATATGTCCAAGCTGGGCTTATACATCGGAGATACCATTTTGGATCTACTTCGTTGTCAAAATAAGAAAACGGATGTCTATTCAAATGGGTGTCCAAATATGGATATATGCATCATCGACGCGTCATTTTAATTGTAGTCAATAGCTCCAAGTGATTTCTTGGACTCCAGGATGTCTGAAAATGGGCAGGTGTGTCACAGGTGCCATTTTTTATCTACTCGCTGTCAAAAAAAGAAAAAGAAAAAGAATGCTTGTTCAGATACGAGTATGTGCCTCATGTTATAAAAACATCAATGCTAGCATTGTCGAAACTGTCAATGTTTTGTTAAATAGACAGCATTGGATATGGGCGATGATTCCACTGTTGAGTTGCTAAGGGGAGACCCAGAAATCTATATGAATTAAGATTGGGAAATGAGGAAACCATAGAAGGACTAAATTAAGGAGAATCATTCAACGTTTTCTTTTAAGTCCCTAGGTTCCACTGAATGAAACCGGTAAATCCACTGATTTTCTTTAAAGTTAAGCGCAGATTGTCTATCACCGCCATGCCAAGATGGGGCAACGTGTTCAAGGATGAGCCATTTGAATTGTTCGAATGAGTGCTGGAGTGATATGCAATGTTGGCGACAAAGGTGGCGCAGTTGTCATCATGGACCATATGGCATACCAACAAGAGATACTACAACAATTAAATGACTCTACGTTTTATCGTAGGCTCTCTGAGGACCCGACCATCTCTTTAAAGATTGCTTCAATGACCGGATTCCTGACCTCCAAGGACCAGAAGATTTTAAATGTAGAATTCCCCAGGACTCTTGTTATATATAGGGGCAGATTTTATAAATCTGCGCACACGCGTACTTTTGTTCGTGCACCAGGCACGAACAAGAGTACGCGGGATTTTAATAGATACGCGCATAGCCATGCATATCCATTAAATCCTGGGTCGGCGCGCGCAAGGTTGCCCAAAATCGGCAGCCTGCGCGCACCGAGCCGCACAGCCTGCCTCCGTTCCCTCCGAGGCCGCTCCGAAATCGGAGCGGCCTCGGAGGAAACTTTCCTTCCACCCCCCCCGCACCTTCCCTTCCCTTCCCTTCCCCTACCTAACCCACCCCCCGCCCTATCTAAACCCCCCCTACCTTTGTCAGCAAAGTTACGCCTGCTTCCAGCAGGCGTAACTTTGCACGCGCAGGGCCGGCTGATGCGCTCCATGTTCCGGTCTGGGGGCTGGTCCGGAGGCCGCAGCCATGCCCCCGGAATGCCCCCGGGCCGAAACCACGCCCATGGTGCCGCCCCCGAAACGCCGTGTCACTCGTGACACGCCCCCAAAATGCCACGTCACTCCCGGTACGCCCCTGAAAAGCCCCCCGACACGCCCCTCCATGCAAGCCCCGGGACTTACGCGCGTCCCGGGGCTTGCGTGCGCCACCGAGCCTATGCAAAATAGGCTCGGCGCGCGCAGGGGCGTTTGGGGTAGGTTTTCGGGGGGTACGCGCGTATCTTACTCGTGTACCCCTTTTAAAATCTACCCCTTAGTTTCTGGGTTCTTGCCAGGTTCTTATGGCCCGGATTGGCCACTGTTGGAAACAGGATGCTGAGCTTGATGGACCTTTGTTCTGACCCAGTATGGCATGTTCTTATGTACATATAATGCAGGGATGGTCTTTAAAGTGACATCTTCCCAGACCAAGCAAGGTGAGAGATAAGTGCTAAAAAATTCAAGTTTAAACAGTAAAAAGTATAAGGGAAGTGCAGAGGACATTAGTGGTACTAAACAGAAATATAGAGAGAATCACAAAAGGCTTCTTTTCTGCATCACTGCCGAGCCACAGGACCGCCAGGGGGCCCTGCAGCTCAGTGCCATGGCAAGGGACCGCCTCTCCAGCATGGTCTATTATCATGGGCTGCTTCATGTATGCTTCAGACATTCTCATAGTCAACTGCTAAAGGACTGGTAAAGAAAGCACCAGAGAAGGTCCAGTGGTCAGAGAAAGCGGAGAAGGCCTTCAGAGCCATGAAGCAGGTGATATGTTCTAACTGGTCCTGATCTGCCCGGACTTCACAAAACCCTTCATGGTGCAAACCGATGCCTCAGAGGTCGGATTAGGGGTTGTTTTGGTCCAGAAGAAGGATGGCCAAGAACATCCTGTGGCATATATTAGCCGGTAGCTGATGCCACGTGAGAGTCACTACTCAACTGTTGAGAAGGAGTTCTTGGCAGTCAAGTAGTCAAGACTACATTAGGCACCGTACCTTTTAATTATGTTATTAACCCCATATATCTTAATCCAAGTTAATTCGACCTGTTCATTGTAAGACAATTACTTGTCATTGTTATTGTTTAGAATGTAAACCGAATTGATCAATAATTCTGTTATTGGAAAGTCGGTATAGAAAAATGCTAAATACATAAATAAATAAATAAATAAGTAGGTCTTAGAGGCCCACACTTACTGGGATGGCAGTTTATGCTCATAACAAACCATCAACTGCTCTTATGGATCTATATGAACAAGGAATCCAATGCAAGAGTGATGCAATAGTTCCTGGCCCTGTAGCCTTTCAACTACAAGATCCAACACAGGGTAGGAAAGAAGAATACAAATGCAGATTTCCTGTCAAGAGAGGTATCCTTTGTACAGGCAAATGCTCATCCCAGCAAGACTGAGCTGAGAAGGACAGTGTGTGAGGAAGTGTATAGGAAACTCCCTCAATCTACCTTAAAGGACTGGGCACAGCTATCCCACCTGGTCCCCCTTCAGATAGAGAGCCGCAGGGATCCTGGGTAAAGGGAGGAGCTTTTCCTCAGAGGATAAGACCTCAGGCCCTAAAAGGGTTAGACAGACCTCAGGGAGCATGGAGAGAGTTCCCGTATGATAGCACTTGCAATATCTGAAGTGCTAAGCTGTGCTACTGTTTTTGAGACCGCAGATAAACTGGGCTGTCGCTTGTTGCTGCTATTGTAAAAAGACTATGTATTACCTGCACTGTCATGAGATTTAAGGTGAACTACTGCACTGTTGCTTTTGTTTGCATTTCTTGTCCTGAAATATCCAAAGTGAAGGCCAGTGACCATTTTGTTTGTTTGAATACACTATAAATAAAGAGCACTGACGCACAGCCAAAGTTTACTGGTGGTTTCCTTTGGCTTTAGCCAAGCCACTGACTGCTCGAGCTACCACAGTCCTATTTTACTTTCACACATAAAAAATTGTGGTTTCAATGTATTGCATGTATTCACGAGTAAGCCTACAGATGTGCATATGTTGTACGGTAGAGATACGCGTATTTTATAACACACGTGTATATCATACAAACTTGTTATAAAATACTATAGTAACTCTACATGTGGCCATACACATGCATATATGCCACCACACACAGTTGTTTGAAAGTTATCCTCTTTTTGTTTTTAAAGTAGCTAGGACAATAAATTGCAATTACAACAGTAGCATGTTCTTGTTGCACATTATTGAACATGAATAGTTAATTATCACAGCACATAAGGAATTTGGACAGTTCAATGCAACAATAGATGAATGCTTTATAGCCCTGGGACACTGTAGCCAGTTCCCTAGAATTCACTGGGAGATTGGAATAAAATTATGCATTTAGAATAACAGATTTTACATTGCCCCCTTAGTACCGAAACATAAAACTGCTAGGAAATTTTGCCCTTGGTTGACCCTGAGATTAGATTCCTCAAATCTCAATTGCATCGGAGCAAACACTGATGACATAAACATCATTCAAATGAGGCTTTAACGAGTATCACAAAGTATCACTCTCTGTTGAACTCTTACCATTCTACAATTCAGGATGCAAAGTTCATCTTCTATTCCAAAAGGATCCACGACATTGGCTACAATCCAAAAGAACTTTTCAAAATAGCAAAAGCTCTTAGCAATATTCTGTCAGGATCTTTTAGTGCATCTTTGGCTCACCTGAGTAGACTTCAATGTAATGACATCTTGGACCATTTTATAGGGAAAGTTGCTTCATTATCTGTTTCCTTCTCTTCTGTGCCAAATTGGCTTCCTTCTCCCTCAGCTGAATGGGATTCTTCTTGGAGTGAATTTGAGCCTGTTTCCTCACTGGAACTCGACCAGGTACTCTCCAGATTAAATCTGCCTACTGTTCATTGAATCCCTGTAATATCTCAGTACTGAAGGGAATCAAAGAGGCTCTATTACCCTCTTTGTTATTGCTAGGCAATCTTTCTCTATCTGACAGGGCTTTGCCAAACTCTCTTAAAAAGCCTCTATCAAATCTCTTCTAAAGAAAGTCAACTTGGACCTGTCTGATCCCAACAATTGTAGACCTATTTCCTCGCTTCCAGCTTTGAGTAAATTGATAGACAGTAGAGTTCTTACTAAACTGATTATATTGAGACTAAGCAAATACTTGACCCTCATCAGTATGATTTTAGAAAATCTCTTAGTGTCAAATTGCTTATATTATCCCTTCTGGACTCATTTAGAAGAAGTTTAAATTCCGGTAACAGTTACATCCTGATTTCCCTAGACATTACTGTTACATTCAACACTATTGATTATGCAATCCTTTTTCATCACTTATGAGACTATGGTATATCTGGGACAGTCCTACAGTGGATCTCTTCATTTCTTTCACATCGTTCCGTAAGAATTGAGTTCAACAATAAAAACTCTGATTGGCCCAAGATAATATTAGGCCTGCTGCAGGGGTCAGCCCTTTCAACAATGTTGCTTAATTTGTACCTAACTCCTCTGCACAAAGTTCTAGTGGGACTTTATGATGGCTATAAGATTTATGCAGATGATATCCAATTTTTCATCCGGCTCTGACCTTTTTGATCTGAGATGGTTGACCTGGTGTATGTCAACTATCAAGAGGTGGCTATTATTTAATAAATTATCTCTCAACATTGCTAAAACCGAATATGTGTTAATTCAGTACCCTCATGCTAAAATTCAACACACCATGATTACGATTAAGATAACTCTTTTGCGCTCAACTCCTGTATCATTTGTGTGCATTGATTGACCCTGCCTTTTCATTTCATCCTCATATCAAGAACATCATTAAAGCCGGTTTCTTTAAACTTTGCATTATCTGTGGTCGCAAAACCTATCAAATAAGGGTGATTTCCAAATCATAGTACAGGCATCCATTCTTCCTATAGTATGACTGTGAAACTTCTTCAATTGCTTCTAAATGCTGTAGTGCACCTTATTTCTGGCACCAACAGACATGAGTATATCACACCTGTACTCACTAACTTGCAGTGGCTTCTTATACTTGAGCGCATCAAGTATATGGTTGTATATGGTTGGATGTTGTCCATACAGTGAGTGCTTTCAATGCTACAGGTTGTTGTATAATAACAACAATGTACCCTTGCCGGTAAATGGCAGGCTCTGTTATACAAGAGATTGTGCCTTCTCGATCGCAGCTCCGGCCCTTTAGAATACTTTCCCTGAATTTCTACGATTGGCAGACAGTTTAAGGATCTTTAAGCAGTCCCTGAAGACATGGCTATTTAGGAAGGCATTTTATTAGTTGTCTATAGTGTGTTTTTATGTACCTTTTTAATAACTAGGAACAGGCTGGTTAGATATTTTTACATTTCTGTTTAAAATTTTTTATGTATGTTTATCCTTTGTACATCGCCTAGTATTTAGGTGATTAACACATTTTAATAAAGATAAAGATTGGAGTGAATCCTTAGGCCTTGGTTACATCTGTAAGATCCTTCAATGTCTGCCTCCTTGCACAGGTTTGGCAGAGAAACGTGTTTATCAGAAGTACCTGTACCTCATTTAGAAAAACGAAAAGAAATGCTGTTGTCAAGAGTATTTGGCAATGATTGAGTTTGAGAGGTAGTGGATCTCTTCAGATAATCTTTAAAAGTAGTTTTGATCTATTTTGTAAACTCCTAAAAGGGATGAGTAAATGAAATTCTATGATGATATTTAATTTTGTTTTTCACCTCGGTAATGCAGATGAGAAGGGTAACTGCTATGTATGAGCTTGGTTCCTATTACTGGCCAGATCAGTGAATTTGGAGCATTTATGTACACATTTTATTCATTTACTATAGTAGAAAAAGAGTATTTCTTTGGAGAATTTAGGTGATGTGTTAAATTATTTTCACTGTTGAAGAAGCGTTTGATTTCACAAATATATTGATTCAAAGGCATCTTGCTTTTCCCATTGCAAGGAAGAGTTGCTGCTATTAATGTGCATTGTTTAATGCCTTATAATAACTGGTTTGATTACAGCCAGAGAACAGTGAGAGTGTTCACTGAGCAGTGAGAGAGCTGATCCATGACATCATAGTGAGAGTATATTTTAATATGGCTTTGAGGCATATTTTCTGGGTCATCCAGTGGCATGCAGATGGACAGTAATACTTAGCTCCTACCTCATGTCATTGTATATTCCACATGTTGTTTAGTGTTTTACTGGAAGAGATGCAGTTATGGAAGAAAATAATTTCGGTGTCTTCATCAAGATAGATGTACACAGGAAAAAAAGATATTAAGGTTTATGATAGCTGAGGAAGTAAATCCATTCGTGGGATTGGAAGTAGTATTCTGTAATTTATTTGTATGTAGCCTAATGCTCTTGGATTATAGAATGGATTCTGCTTACTAGAATGTTTTTAAAGAGGTTTTTCCTTAATATGTTTACCTTTTGGATGAATGCCTTGTAGCTTTGAACATAAGAATTGCCATACTAGGTTAGACAAAGGGTCCATCAAACCCAGTATCCTGTTTCCAACAGTGGCCAACCCAGGTCACAAGTACCTGGCAAGATCCCAAGCACTATTGCTAATATTTGGCAATAAGTAGTAGTTTTCCCAAATTCCACCTGGTCAATAACAGTTTATGGATTTTTCCTGCAGGAAATTTTCCAAACCTTTTTTAAATCCAGCTACATGATTTGCCTTAACCACATCCTCTGGCAAATTATTTCAGAGCTTAATGGTGCATTGAGTGAAAAGTAATTTTCTATTTGTTTTAAACATGCTACTTGTTGACTTCATGGAGGGTCCCCTAGTCTTTGTATTTTATGAAAGAGTAACCCATTAACATTTACTCATTCTATTCTACTCATGATTTTATAGACCTCTATCCCCCCTCAGCCATCTCTTTTCCAAGGTGAACAGCCCTAACCTCTTTAAACCTTTCCTCATAGGGGAGCCGTTCCATCCAGTTTATCATTTTGATTGCCCTTCTTGGTACCTTTCCAGTTCAGCTATATCCTTTTTGAGATGCGGCTACCAGAATTTCACACAGTACTCTAGGTGTGGTCTCACTATGGAGCAATACAGAGCATTATGATATTCTCTGTTTTATTTTCCATACCTTTCCTAATAATTCCTAATATTCTGTTTGCTTTTTTAAGCACAATTGCAACTGAGCCAAGGATTTAAAAGTACTGTCCACAATAACACCCAGATCCTTTTTCTGGGTGGTAAATCCTAATATAGAACCTAACATGTAACTACACTGGACGGACTGCATGGACCATTTGGTCCTTTTCTACTGTCATTTCTATGTTTTATGTTTTCTACAGTGTGGGCTCTTTTCCCTATGTGCATCACTTTGCACTTGTCCACATTAAACTTCATCTGCCATTTGGAAGCTCAATCTTCTAGTCTCACAAGGTCCTCCTGCAATTCCTCACATTCCGCTTGTGATTTAACTACTCTATTAATTTTGTGTCTGTTACGGTCCCGGGCCATGCCCCGGTCCCTTCACCTACCTCAGGGCCGGCCTGGGTCGCTGCAACTCCTCCTCGGCTGGCAAGACCCGTCCCGGCCTCTGCCGTGGTGCTCCCTTCTCAAGGGAGACATCGTCGATCCGCCACGCCTGGCCCTGCCCCCTAGGCATGCACGCACACAGGGGCTCTGGATTTAAAGGGGCCAGCGCGGTAAGATAGGGAACAGCCCACAGATGATGTCAGATGCTGCAGGGATATTTAAACCCTTCAGCTAGGCCTATGCCTTGCCTTGCAACGAGGTTCACGCATCCTGAGTTGCTAGTTGCGGATTCTGACTTTGGCTTGTTCCTGGCTTCTGACTCCGGCTTTCGTCCACTGGTTCCTGACTCCAGCTTTCATCCAGAAGGCCTCGCCTAAGTCCAAGCGGCTCGGGTCCTCATGAGCGCCTCTCGGGGGGACCGCGGGCTTCTAGTGGTGAAGTTCCAGTTGGTCTCCAGGCTTCAGTCCTACTCTTCTCGATCCTCTGGAACTCCTCTTCAGACACCGGCCCACAGGAGACCGCACGTAAGTCCAAGCGGCTCGGGTCCTCACTGGCTCCTCCTGGGGGGACCTCGGGCTTCCAGTGGTGAAGATTCCTCCGGTCTCCTGCCCAGTGCCGCCTCCCGGCTTCGACATCCATTGTGGGTCTTCCCACGGTGAGTCTTCATCTGTCCCAACCAGCTCAAGGTTTCACGAATCCAACAGTGTCTTCTGCAAATTTGATCAACTCACTTGTGTATTATGTTATTGGTATTTAACATGCTTTTTACTTTCTAGGGAAGGAGCCTAAGCAAGTGAATTCTAATGCCTGTACCATTTGCAGGACCTGTTTGTATAAAAGCTCTATACAATCTAGAATAGGTTTCATTGCTCTCCTAAATGAGTTTTTGTATTATTTTATGACTGTCTCGTGTATTAATGAAATATACATCATGCATGTTGTAATATAAATAAATTTGTAACATTTCCCAAAATTTGTTCTAGCTGAGGGAGAATTAGGACCTCACTGAGATCCCTACAAAGATGTGACCTTTTAAACGGGTCAGATGCTTAGAGGAGGAGAGAGGAATGTATCCTGTCTATTACAGTATCCCCATTTGAGACTGTTACCATGGGCTGATCCTCTTGCTATAAAAGCAGGTGCCCCTAGTGTAGATTCTTAGTTTTATTTTGAGAAGGAAAGAGCTTTTATGTTCTCTTTCTGTTAATTTGTAAATGTAAGGCCCTGAGCCTTAGGGTAATTAACCCTAGAAGAAGTAAGGAGGTTTTAAAATCTTAAACTCACTTAACCAGTGAGTAATAGATTGACTCCTAAGTGATTTTTTTGAGTATATTTTTGAGAAAACTGATTTTGTTTTGGAAGGAAGATTCTATCCATCCTTCCACCCCAGTTGGAGAGCTGTTTTTCAGCTGTGATTTCCCTAATCCAGAGGATCAAATTGTTCAACCAGCAAGTAAAGGAGAAGTAGCTGTCCAATTGGTTCCAAAGTCTGGGATGAAAGACGAGAAACGAGTCACCTACTAGGGGCTCATCATCAGCTACTTGTGGTAAAGTTGCACATCCAGTTCCAGAAGAAAGAGGAGAGAGAAAAGAGGGAGAATGCTTTGAGGAGCTGTGGATCCCAGGTATTTCAAGGGGAGTCCTTAAAGAAAGGATTACCAAGTTGTCCAGGAAAGCTTCATATTCAGTTCAAGGATAAGGAAGAAACACATGGGATGGACCAAAGGATGACAGTTTTAACTAGACACATAATCAAAGGTTTTTAGATTTCAGTATATGGATGTATAATCTCAGAGAGACTGGTAGAATATGCCGTTTTTCATGTTTGAACTATTTCCTTAGTAAAGTTATATCGGAATACCAGTATTGTGTCTAGTTTCACTGTTGGCATTTATTAAGGGACAGAAAAATAATACCTAGGACCCAGGAGATAATCCTTCCCTTGACAGAGGACCCTGCATCATAGTAGAGAGATGAAAATAGAAATGTGGATATATATATTACCAAACTTATTCATATAATTTTACAACTGCTCATTGTCTGGTGCAAGTTTAATCAGACTTGTCTGTTGGCTGCAGACAATTACTTGGGTAAGAAGTAATGGTGAATTGGTGGGGGGTCAGGGTGAAGTGCTAGAAGGTCTAGATGAACTTGGAGCTGGACTGAGTGAACGGCACAAGTATATATTTTTGAAATGGTATATATCTATACTTTATAAATTACCTGCCTCTTTGTACAAATTGTATTTATTATGCATGCATGTTATACACTTTCTTACATTGGAAATACTTCCACGTACTTCAGCATGCACATACTTTCAGAGCAGAACTATGTGGTATGTTATAAAATGTGTAGCTCCCGCTGCAGTTTATAAAATATTAGGATAAATCTCTGTATGCCCACATATGTGCACAAATGCTATACCTCAAATAGGTTTGAAAGTTAGTTTGGTTTGTTTTTTTCTTTTCTATTCTGTTAGTTTAATGTTAGTTTTGGTTCAGTTTATTTGTCAACTGAATAAAACATTAAGCAGCAAAACAACCCCTCCCCCCAAAAAAAAAGCCTATTTTAAAAACTATGAGCCTTTGGTGGTCTTGGCCAGGCCTTTCTGGACCATAAAACTGCCTGCTGATGCCAAGGCCTAGGTCCGGGACATGCCTGGTGTCGAGACCTAGGCCTGGGCTGGACTTTGCACTGAGGCTTAAACACTGGCTGACAAGATTGACTCTACCTGCAGGGAGGAACCCTGCAGGTTCTCAGAATCGGCAGGTGGACCCCGGCGAAGCAGAGACTGGTCAGGACCTTCACCTATATCAGTCCACATTCCCTTTGGGTTGAGCCTTTGGATGCTGAGGCCGGCAGGACTTAGGTGGGGTCTCTGCTGATGATAGAAGAGAAGGTCCAATGTCAGCTAGGGTCATAGGCAGGCGATGATCAGGTATGTCCAGGTAGAGGTTAGAGGCAGGGGGCGGTCAGGCATATCTGGAGTTCAGGCAGAGGTCAAATGCAGGCAGCCATCCGTGTTATCTGGAGTCCAAGCAGAGGTCAAACCGGGCATCTGTCTGAAGGAGAGGGAGAGGGGCGGATAGGCTTAGGCAGGCAGGCAATGGTTGGAACAAGTGGGCAGCAAAGAATGGCACATACTGGAATGAAGACTGGAGACAGGCTGGGACGCAGACTGGAGACAGGTTGGAACAAAGGCAGGAACACTAGGATGCAACATGCACTACTATACAATAGCTGGACCTGTTGCTGAGGCATTGAGGGAAAGACAGAGAGGGCCCTTTAAAGGACCGAGCCGGTGAGGTCATCAAGAGGCGCCATGGGGCTTTTCTCACCGTGGTCCCTTTAAATATGATGGCATCGGGCGCGCAAGCCTAAAGAGGAATGCAGCTGGTCGGGGCTGGAGGCGTCCTGCCGTGTCTGTAGCTGGCGGTGTTCTGCTGCATTGAGAGGCAACAAGACAAGCATGGCCAGGGGAGGTGAGTGTAGTGGTTTGCAGGAGCTGCCCGCAGACCGCCAAATGCAACAAGTCATACATCAAAATGATGCCAACCATACTGGAGGAAAGTGCCAAAGTAATATCATTTTGGTGGCCTCCTCCAGGCAGCTGCTGCCATTTCTAAAGTGCTGTGACTAGGAGGAGTGACTGGGCATCACTCCTTCCCTTTAACAAGCTGGATTTGGGAATAGTGTAGGTGGGTGCCAGAGTGAGAGTTCCCTGTCCGCAGCAGTTTTACACAGGCAGAGAGCCCCGGATTTTGTTTTTATGGATTGCTTTTATCATTTTACCCAGCACTGACATCAGGCTCGTTGGTCCATAATTTCCCAGATCACTTAGTCTCGAGGGACTGAGGATGTTTTAAATGGGAGGTTGCAGATCACCAGAAACAGGTCCATAATAATTTCATGTTTGAGTTCCTTAGAACTCTGGGGTGAATTCTATCCAGTCCCAGTGATCTGTTATTCTTTAGTCTGCCAATCTGATTTATTGCATCTTCCTGTTTCACTGTGATTTTGTCAGGTCACTCAGAGTCATCATTATCCAAAAAATCCTAGCTGCTCTGAAATAATGGGACTGCTTTTCATGCTCTCGGGTCTAGCTGTATGGATAATGCAGCCCATGCCTAATTTACTGGCTCCATTTCCCCATTCATGTCAGATTTGGCAAAGGAACTAGATCAACCTTCCTTCTCATCAGGGATGAGGACAGGAAGTGTTAATGTCCCTTGAAGTCCTGCTGGAGTGTTTTCCTCGCCATTGAGTGTGAGTCTTTAAGGAGAGCCCAGGCTGAGTTTACACATAGGTGAGTTAATATCTTTGAATATAAAACTTTTGGACAGAGTGCACTGCGTGAAATACAAAGCGCTGCAGCTGTTTCTGAACATAACACGGTTGCTATTCTAAAGGAAAAATGCGACTCTGTACTCAGCCCAACATTTTTCATCTGTTTAAAATGACAGCTATAACTAAACACTGGTCTTGTATAAGCAAGTGGATTACTTCATTTTTTTTTAGGTATAAGATTGCAAAAAGCAATAAAACATTTCATTATTAACAGATGGAGGGGTAAAATACATTTTGACTACTTTACTTCCTACTGTGGTATCAAACGCTACAGGGAATTCAAACAGATTAGACATAGTTTTCCCAGCAGAAAAAATTATATTGAGGCCATAGTTTATTGTTTCCAGAGCATCAGATTGTGAATTTTCTGAAAAATAGTTTTACGGGTGGTTTCGTTATTGCTTTGTGGTACTCCAATTTAAAACAGCAAAAACAAAAGAGCAGCTCCTGCCCATGCTTAGCCTATACTTACATTGCTGTGGGACGGTAGAATCTTATTATCTAAAATCAATACACCTTGAATATTTCATATGTGGAGAGAAAAGGGCATTTGTTGAGGTTTAGCACTGTGGTTTTTTAGGATCAGATTTCCTAAGAATTTTTCCCATTGACTCCTGATTAAGGCTTTTTTACTGTGTCTTTGGGAAAATACCTTGATGACTCAGGCCTTAAACAGAAAAAGCCGTCTAGTACATCTGGCTTGGGGAGGGCAATTTTCAGAAGCCATTTACCTGGGTAACATTTTAGCTATCCGTCTAAATGGCTTTTGAATATCGACCTCTCAATTTCTAGTAGGGATGTGCAGACAAAAAGTTTATGTTCATAAGTCCATAAGTCGAAAGGGGGGGTCAATTTCGGTCAATATGGACATATGTAGAATTCTATAAGTTGAGTCTATGTCCATACGTGCACCGATTCCCTAAATACAAATTTAAACCCCTCACCCTCCTTAATCCCCCCCCCAAGACTTACCAAAACTCCCTGGTGGTCGAGCGGGGAGTCAGGACGCCATTTCTGTATTCCTTTGCGAGGAGCACGTGACGTCCACGTCACGTCGGAGTGACGCGGACGTCACGTGATTCCCCCCCAAGCTGGCCAAAAGTTCCGATTGTGTCCAACGAGGGTCCCGGAGCGAACGCGCGGGGAATCACGTGATGTCCACATCACTCCGACGTGACGCCGACATCACGTGCTCCTCGCAAAGGAATACAGAAATGGTGTCCTGACTCCCCGCTCGACCACCAGGGAGTTTTGGTAAGTCTTGGGGGGGGATTAAGGAGGGTGAGGGGTTTAAATTTTTATTTAGGATCAACAATCGCGATTTCCAACGTATTCAACATAGCTATGTTGAATAAGTTGGAAATCCGATCGTTTTCGCCTCATCACTTTTTTAAGTTAAAAAAAAAAATTACGTTGCGTTTTACATATGCGTTCAAAACGAATGCACACCCCTAATTTCTAGTACTACTCGATCTTGCCTGTGAAAGGGGCAAAGAACCTAAAATATCCAACTGTGAAGACTTTAGCAAGCTTGGGACCACACAGGATACAAGAAAATCCACTAAGTAGCTAGGAGTAGCTGAACGAACACATTTGTTCACAATCAACAGAAACTTAAACTATATAGGCAGCTCTACCGGCAATCTGTGCAGCAGTACAGATATGATAGAGGTGTTTAAAATCATGAGAGGTCTAGAACAGGTTAATATGAATCAGTTATTTACTCTTTCAGATAATAGAAAGACTAGGGGGCACTCCATGAAGTTAGCATGTGGCACATTTAAAACTAATCAGAGAAAGTTCTTTTTTCACTCAACGTACAATAAAGCTCTGCAATTTGTTGCCAGAGGATGTGGTTAGTGCAATTAGTGTAGCTGTGTTTAAAAAAGGATTGGATACGTTCTTGGAGGAGAAGTCCATTACCTGCTATTAATTAGGCTGACTTAGAAAATAGCCACTGCTATTACTAGCAACAGTAGCATGGAATAAACTTAGTTTTGGGGTACTTGTCAGGTTCTTATGGCCTAGATTGGCCACTGTTGTAAACAGCATGCTGGGCTTGATGGACCCTTCGTCTGACCCAGTATGGCATGTTCTTATGTTCTAATACGATATCTCTTTTTTGTACCAGCTGTAACTGCTTCATGGCAGCACCTGGAAGCCCCTTGTTTTGCTCTTGGAAAGGATTGTTGTTGAGTATCTGATCTTTTGACTTCTTTTTTTGACTTCTTTTAAGGTTATGGAGGTTCCCAGTGAGGTTCTTATTGGTCTGCAGGGCTTGTATAGGGACAGTCTCTCCTAAGAGATCTAAGAGGAGATGATCCTAAGTAATTAGGATCATCTCCTCTTAGATCCTCGAAGATCAATATCAGGGTTTTCAGGATCTTTATGGGGCTTGAAGCAGTATAGTTTGTATAGGTCTGGTGTGATAGGATCACACTGCTTGCATCCTTCTATCAGTCATGCAGCAGAGCTTTGCATTATCTGGAGTTTGTGGAGGGCCCGATCTGTAAGACCCTTGTACAGAGAGCATTATAGTAATCCAGCCATCTGGTTACCATGGCATGGGCCACTATGATTAGATTCATCTTCTCAATGAAAAGGTGGTAATTTGTAAGTTATGTAGTTTTACCAGAATTTGTGGGCCTATGGTTAGTTCTAAGTCTAGCATAACTCTGAGACTTTTTACCTCTGTTTTTAGAATGAGCTTATAAGATCCAAATGGGATGTTTCAGATCAGGAACATGTCTGTAAATTCTAGAATCCATAGACTCTCTTTTGTTTGGACTTAGACCATTCATGGATGGCTGTGAGATTGGTACTTAGCTTTTTAATAGCTGTTGATGGGCTTGCGTCCATTAGAGTATGAGCTGGAATCGATATATGCTTTTACATCAAAGGTTTAGATCGGCTGTGCTAGTAGCCTTAGGTATATGTTGAAAAGAACTGGTGATAGTATAGAGTCCTAGGGGACCCTGCATTCCAATGTCCAAGGTGCTGGCAGGGTGTCTGTGAAATGTACAGATTGTCTTCTGTCAGCCAGAAAGGAGCTGAATCAAATGAGGACTTTACCATTTATTCCAGCCACAGCTAATAGTGATAGCATGATGTTATGATCTATGCAGTCAAATGCATATGAGAAATCCATTAGCACTTAGGGATGTGAATCGTGTCCTCGATCGTCTTAACGATCGATTTCGGCTGGGAGGGGGAGGGAATCGTATTGTTGCCGTTTGGGGGGGTAAAATATCGTGAAAAATCGTTAAAAATCGAAAAAATCGAAAAAACCGGCACATTAAAACCCCCTAAAACCCACCCCCGACCCTTTAAATTAAATCCCCCACCCTCCCGAACCCCATCCCTCGCCGGAACATCGTTAAAAATCGAAAAAATCGAAAAATCGAAAAACCGGCACACTAAAACCCCCTAAAACCCACCCCCGACCCTTTAAATTAAATCCCCCACCCTCCCGAACCCCCCCCCCCAAATAACTTAAATAACCTGTGGGTCCAGCGGCGGTCCGGAACGGGCTCCTGCTCCTGAATCTTGTCGTCTTCAGCCGGCGCCATTTTCCAAAATGGCGCCGAAAAATGGCGGCGGCCATAGACGAAAAAGATTGGACGGCAGGAGGTCCTTCCGGACCCCCGCTGGACTTTTGGCAAGTCTCGTGGGGGTCAGGAGGCCCCCCACAAGCTGGCCAAAAGTTCCTGGAGGTCCAGCGGGGGTCAGGGAGCGATTTCCCGCCGCGAATCGTTTTCGTACGGAAAATGGCGCCGGCCATACGCGTATGGCCGGCGCCATTTTCCGTACGGAAAATGGCGCCGGCAGGAGATTGACTGCAGGAGGTCGTTCAGCGAGGAACCCTCGCTGAACGACCTCCTGCAGTCGATCTCCTGCCGGCGCCATTTTCCGTACGAAAACGATTCGCGGCGGGAAATCGCTCCCTGACCCCCGCTGGACCTCCAGGAACTTTTGGCCAGCTTGTGGGGGGCCTCCTGACCCCCACGAGACTTGCCAAAAGTCCAGCGGGGGTCCGGAAGGACCTCCTGCCGTCCAATCTTTTTCGTCTATGGCCGCCGCCATTTTTCGGCGCCATTTTGGAAAATGGCGCCGGCTGAAGACGACAAGATTCAGGAGCAGGAGCCCGTTCCGGACCGCTGCCGTTCCGGACCGCCGCTGGACCCGCAGGTTATTTAAGTTATTTGGGGGGGGGGTTCGGGAGGGTGGGGGATTTAATTTAAAGGGTCGGGGGTGGGTTTTAGGGGGTTTTAGTGTGCCGGCTCACGATTCTAACGATTTATAACGATAAATTGTTAGAATCTGTATTGTATTGTGTTCCATAACGGTTTAAGACGATATTAAAATTATCGGACGATAATTTTAATCGTCCTAAAACGATTCACATCCCTATTAGCACTAGAACTGTTGCCTGGCTTCTATTTCAGTATCTGAGGATACCATCCAACAGGGCAATAAGGGCCATCTCTCTTCCTTGGTTAGGTTAGGTTAGCAATGTCCTTATGAGCCCCTTATGTAAGCATCTGAAATTGTTTCCACAAGCAGTTTTGGATATTCCCTTCCTTAGATTTCTAGATTTCTATGAGGGTATATATCTATATCTATAACCCTTACTCGGGATGTTTAGTTCCAAGGGCACACAATCTTATTTATAAACTTTGGGGCTGCTCTGGCTAGCTGACTTCTTCCCAAGCTTGAATCTTGATACCTGCGGGGATTCTTTCTATGGGGGAGATTCTTGTCTATGGCCCAGGCAATGGTGTGTGATCCTGGGTGTATGCTTGTAGCTGTGGCATCCCAGGGAGGGAGATGCTATGAATAAATAGGCAGGACCAGGAATGGGGTGTTAAATAAAAATGTCCTGATTAGTTTAAGGCAAAAAAAGTCCATCTTTAAATACTTGTTCAGTTACAGCTGATTTCTGTACAGTTAGAGCAGTGGTTCTCAACCACCTGACAGATGGTTCTTATATGCGTGACACACTGAACACATGATCGTCACGGGGCTAAATGTAAACATATACTCTGTATCTACAGGATCCACCCTGACCCCCAACAATGGCTACAGAACAGAACTAGGACATTCCCCGTTCAATTTACTATTCAAAACAGATATTTCTGGTGTCATCTCAGTAACAGCAACATAAACACTTTCTCCTACCAGGTGCAATAGCCCTCCTTATGAAAAAACAGTAATTTCCCACCAGTGCATGTTCTATTGAGAAAACACAATAAATAATATTGATACAAATGCCTACATGCTAGTAAAATACTTCACCTCGGTCACACACATAGAATCGAACTTCACCAAGTACAGAAAGACCACAATTTACCTGGAAACAGAAACTGGAATGGAAACCCAAAAAAGCCACTCTGCATTCTGTGCAAAACAGAAATATAGCACCTAACAGACTTTCAGGATCTGCAATAATGCACACAAACTAATGCGCACAAAGTTACACCTGCATTATGGAACTCAAACAGTAATAACCCTACCTATGAAAAGGCAGCACTGCAAAAATTACACCAGGCCTAAACACCAAAACACCTCCTATTAGGAAAACAGAACAAGCCAAGCTGCTATAAATCCCTACCAAGAAACTACAAGCTTGCAGAACACCCTTAGCTGGGTCACACATGCAGAATACAGTCAGACCCTCACCAAATACAGAATAAAGTGACCATAAAGCTAATGTTTTTGTTTTTGCATTATTGCACTGCATACAGAGTTTGGCTTCTTGCTGTTTCCAGTTCAGTTTTTGTCTCCACATTTCTATATTTATACATTCCTCGAGAAATATAAAATAATTCTAAAACTAGAATACAATAAATGTTTCAAAACAACTGATAAATGGAACAACATCCAATCATTAAAAATTTTCAAAATTATTAAAAATTCTCCAAACACCAATAAAATATTTCTAAAAGCAGATACATCACATAATGCCCAATAACAGTGGGCAACAAATTTTCACAAAAGTCATGTTATGGAAATGAAATTAGTCAATTCTTATACATTTCCATGTGCTAAACATGAATGTGACTGTGAAAATGCAAAATTGGCTCTAGTTTTTTTGTAATATGCAATAATATAATTACATCTTGAACTGTATGCCAATAGCTCACTCGGCAACAAATTTTCACAAAAGTCATGTTACTGAAATGAAATTAGTCAATTCTTATACATTTCCATGTGCTAAACATGAATGTGACTGTGAAAATGCAAAATTGGCTCTAGTTTTTTTGTAATATGCAATAATATAATTACATCTTGAACTGTATGCCAATAGCTCACTCGGCAACAAATTTTCACAAAAGTCATGTTACTGAAATGAAATTAGTCAATTCTTATACATTTCCATGTGCTAAACATGAATGTGACTGTGAAAATGCAAAATTGGCTCTAGTTTTTTTGTAATATGCAATAATATAATTACATCTTGAATTGTATGCCAATAGTAGGAGACCTACCATTAATACCGTTTGAAAAATGAAGTCATAGACTATGTCTTAGATTTCTTTGCTTGTCTCTTGTACACCTGTTTGGGAGCATCTCTGCGGAGTGTCCAGCAGTAGTCAGCCAGCATGAATATTTCAAATGCTCACCCTTTCTGACTGGGCTTCATATAGTACACTGCTGACGTCAGCTTACTCGGCAGCAGCATGGCAGTAGAACTGCATTGCATCAGAAAATGATGTAATAAACTCTGGATGATGTGTGCTTGATGGTATTATGCAATATGATGCAATATTACATCATTCTAGGCTTATTTACAGTCCTGGATAAATTTACATGACTAAACATAGAAAATGAACTATATTAAATATCTTCAAAACGAGAGCCAATAAAAACTTTTCATGGTCATATTCGTGTTCAGCACATCAAGATACTACAGAGTAGGACCTTTTTAGGTCAGTAACCCTTTCATTGTTGCCTAGTGTAATTAAAATGGCAGTCAATCAAGAAAGATAAACTTAAAAAGCCACCTTTATTTACCCTCTCCAGTAACTCTCCTACTCCTTTCCCTTGTAGGCCAATAGCACATACCAGAAGCAGCAAGGGCTGCTGAAGCTCTGTCCTCATGTTCTTCTTCCTTAGGGCCCATGACTAGTCTATTTCACACACACACACACACACACACACACACACTTTCTCTCTCACACACCAGTCACCTCTCTGACCAATCTCTCTTTCTCTCACACACATCACCTCCTTGACCAATGTCTCTTTCTCTTACACACACAAACCAGTCACCTCCCTGACTAATGTCTTTCTCTCTCTCTCACACTCTCTCTCTCACTCACACACACACACACACACACACACACAAACGTCACGTCCCAGACCAATGCCTTTCTCTAACACACATGGTCACCTCCCTGACCAATCTCTCTCACACACACCAGTGTCTTTCCTGAGTAGTATCTTGCTCTCACATGTTTTCTCTCTTACTTTCACACACACACACACACACACACATTCTCTCATACACTTACACACATGCTGGCTCACTCTCTCTGTCTCACTCACTCACCCACACCCATGGCACACATGGCAGCTATAGCACAAGGTAGCCGGTATTCTGCTATTAAAAGCAGAGTCCTGACAGGCTAGAAATGGCAGCAGGAATGACCTCCCCTCCCTGCAGTGGTAAAAAGGCAGCACTCAGCTGATTGCTTGTGTTGCTATCACGGCACAGAGCAGTCAGCCTAAAATGTAATTCTATGCTTTTTTTTCTCCCCACCCCAGCCTTTTATTTTTTTTTACAATTTGATTATTATTATTTTAATGTTTTCTTGCTGGTGTTGCACTGGCAAGAGAAGGGGAGGTCAGAGCCAGGCCAAGGGGAGGGCAGCGGCACTGTACTCCTGCAGCCCCTGGCAAAGTGGCCAGCCAGCATCGATCTTCAGCTCCGGGTCTGGGCAGCTGATGGACGCTTTCCTCAACAGTCGCAGGGCAGGAAATCCTAGGGGCCATATTCTCAGCTGACTGCTCTGTGCCGCGATGATCGCAGCACAGGCAAACTGCTGAGTGTAGCGGGGCCGGGGAGAGCCTTGGGGTGCAATTTCTGCAGCAGCAGCATGCATGCATGGCCTTTTCTTCTTCCCGCGTGCCTGGTAAACATCACTTCCTCTTCCGGGCCACAGGGGCGGGAAGAAGAAAAGGTCATGTTCCTGTTGCTGGCTTCCACAAACACTGCTGCTATTCCCCTCTGGGCTTGAATGTGCTGATAGCCTGGGCAGGAACGGCAGCAGTGTTCATCTCGCTGAGGTGAAAGTGGGGGAAGAGCAGCATGTGTGCAACACACCTGTCGGTGCTTCGTGACACACTAGTGTGCCGCGACACACCGGTTGAGAACCACTGAGTTAGAGTGTTTCATTGTGGGTAGGTGTCCTTTTATTTCAGCACACTGGTTGAGCTTCCCATGGTGTTGTAAATTGTGCACTCAATGCTCTCCCAGTGGCTTAACCAGGATTCCTAGGTTAGAGGTCCCTTCTAGCATAGCAATAATCCTTTCTTACAGTCCAGCATCTTCCCAAACACCTAGCTCTGTATCTTGGTCCCATGTTGTTAGAAATCTGGATGGGATCTCTTTGATCTTACTTCTCTCCTTGTACTTGTTCTGCATTGGTGACTCTTCAGGTAGAAAAGTCTTAGGGTGGGAACCTGCTGACCCAGCCAGACTCCCAGTGAGGAAGGGTGGCCAAAAACCTTCTCACAACAAAAGAGAAATACTTTCTTCTACAAAACCTTTCTAGACTGGACTTGTGCAGTCACAGGTGCTTGCCACATTCATGGGGAGAATGGGCTCACTGGTCTTCAGCCTCTGCACTCTGAATCCAGCCAACAAGGATGACTTTCATCAAAGGAACAGAGTGAAATGCAGTCCCTTCTGTGGTAGAGTTCTTCCAGCCATCATGCACCTCACACAGCCAAGCTTGTCACAGGTGCTTGACTCATTCACAGAGTGAATGGGCTCACTGGTCTTCAGTCAAGGAGTCCAAGTTCCGAAAGGAGTCAGGCCAAAAAGATATCCTTACTGTAACTAAATACTTAGAATCCACTGGCAGGTTGTGCACAGTGATTGCCCCTCCAAAAAGGAAAACTGATGAGGCAAGGAGGCCTCACCAGAGAGGGAAAAATCTCTATGCCTTGTCTCTCTGGTGCTTGCTCTGCACTGAATCTAGCCACAACCTTAGTCACAAAATGGCTGGTTATAAATGGCATGAGCAACCAATCCCAGCTCTCCTGGATGGGAGGATGGAAACCTCAAGATGGTTTAAGAAAGGGGAATGGAAGTAAGGCATAAAGTGATAGACTGGCCCGGTCACATATAATAAATACTTCCTTAGGATATGATGCAGGATCATCTTTACTGACTTATGTAGAGTAAAACCATTGTATTTCAGCATTATAGCTGCATTAAATTTTTACTCCGTTTGAATACAAATGCAGAAAGCATCCTGCAGGGCACTGAATTGCACATTAGACAATGGAGTTTTTGAGAGGAGGGGATGTTATCTATGAGATGAGACAATTGAGAAGGTATTTACTGGGAAAGAACTGGAATTTGGACAGCATTTTGAGAGAGAATTGTGCCATTTGAAGTTTTTATAGGACTGCAGATAGTGCAGGCTACAAGTCATCTAAATAAATATATAGCTGGGACTGGGCTTCTGGTGCAGTTTTCATGAAGTCAAGGGGGAATTCTCCCATTTTGCATGAAGAATATATAATAATTTGCAGCAACTACAAAAATCATAATATATTAAGAGCACACAAGCCTAAGACCAAATCATATCTTACAATAATTGAACCTGGTTGTGATGTCCTTTTTCTTGGGTAGTATTATAATTGAAGATGCCTGCGCTAGTGAGTATCTCTTCTTATGGAGCCCTTTCTAAGCTTTTGATTATACATACAATAAAATATTGAGAAGTAGCAACACAAAATCACAACTTACAATGAATAGCAAATCCAATTATACTCAGTCCCCATTAATACAAACATGCACATTTTTCCACTCTTTTTCTCAACTGGGCTATTGAAAGGACTATTGACTGCATCTGTTTATAGAGTTGATGGGCTAAATGGATCACCACATTTACATGTTGTATGTAAATATCATGTTCCTTTCTTTGGTTTTTCATTTCTGCTTGAGTGTTAGTGCACTTTCTTCTTCTTGAAATATTTGATCATCTGGTCCTTGGGTCCACGTCTGGCCATACCACCTACTATCCTGAGCTTTACCAAATGAAAAGGAGAGACTATCTATTCTTTATGTGTGTTATCTTCTGGAAAAATCTAGGTATATGTATGCCTCATTCTCTGGAATCGCTGAGATGGACTGTAAACAGACTAATGAAAATCAACATTAAAAGACACGCATCCTTATCTAACTTTTGCCAGCTACTCAAATTTACGTTCTTTCTTTGATTATGTAACTGTCAGTATTACTGGCAGACAGCTCTAGTATGGAAGGATTTTATTTAGCAGAAAATCTTCCCTTAGATTTTTCTTTCCCCAGTAATTAAGTAGGACAAATCTTCAGATTTAGTGTTCAAAGTCACCATTAAACAGATTCCATTCTTCACTCAAACTTTCAACTGCAGCAAATATTTCCACACATCTCTGCAGGTTTAAACTAAATTTCCTTTTGCTTACCCTCTCTTCAAAGATTCCCTTTCCGCCTGCAGAAACAATAAACATCAGCTCAAATGCAGGATTACTTTTATACCCCCCCTCCCCTGTGGCTATTAGTTTGTATTTCCTTCTTAAGGGCTAGATTCATCAAACTATTGTATGCAATAGGAAGGGGGCATGTTTTATGTTAATGGCTTATTTATCATAATGTGTGCTTAGGAGGGAGGGAGGGAGAGAGAGAGAGAGAGACACTAGCTATAAGTCCTTGCTAGTAGTTAGGTATTTATACCTCTATAGGAGGCCCATCTAGTAACTCAAGGTGAGGTTTAGGTAGTAGGGGTGCACATTCGTTTTGAACTTAAATGGAAAACGCAACTTATTATTTTTTTTTACTTAAAAAAATGATGAGGCGTAAACGATCGGATTTCCAACTTATTCAACATAGCTATGTTGAATACGTTAGAAATCGCGATTGTTGATCTAAATAAAAATTTAAACCCCTCACCCTCCTTAATCCCCCCCCCCAAGACTTTTGAGCCCAACGAGGGGTCCCGGAGCGAACCCGAGGCGAATCACGTGACGCCGCGTCACTCCGACGTGACGCCGACGTCACGTGATTCCCCTCGGGTTCGCTCCCGGACCCCTCGTTGGGCCCAAAAGGCACTTTTGGCCAGCTTGGGGGGGTCAGGAGGCCCCCCCAAGCTGGCCAAAAGTTCCTTTTGAGCCCAACGAGGGGTCCCGGAGCGAACCCGAGGGGAATCACGTGACGCCGCGTCACTCCGACGTGACGCCAACGTCACGTGCTCCTTGCAAAGGAGTTCAGGAATGGCGTCCTGACCCCGCTGGACCACCAGGGAGTTTTGGTAAGTCTTGGGGGGGGGGGGGGATTAAGGCGGGTGAGGGGTTTAAATTTTTATTTGCACATATGGAATTCTCCATATGTCCATATTGACCGCAAATGGGACCCCCTTTCGACTTATGGACTTATGAACTTAAACTTTTGGTCTGCACATCCCTATTAGATAGTAGTGTAGGGGTTAGGGGCCACAGTGACATGCAGATTGAGACGCACGAACAGAACAGTACACTCTTGTGAAGATTTGCTGACCTTTGGAGTGAGGAAAGAGATGAGATTTGTACAATGTTCTCTCAACCTAGCTTGATGGACTCTCTAGCTGGGAAACATCAAGCTAGGCTGAGAGAACATTGTACAAATCTCATCTTTGTGTGAGTTTCCTCACTCTGAAGGTCATCAAATCTTCACAAGCGTGTACTGTTCTGTTCGTACATCTCACTCTGCATGTCAAAGTGGCACCTAACCCCTGCACTACTAAAACACCTTAATGCATGAGAAGAGGCCATAACGTGAGTTGGAAAATAATCCCCTAAAATGGCTCTACAGGTCAGCAAGCAATAGAGCTAATGCAACTCTGCTTCTCTCTCTCTCCCAGGACCATTCTTCAGGGGCCCACACAAATAAATTATTATATTTTTAACTCTGTTACAGTAAGATCCACCACAGATAAGGCCTTCCCATTCAACAAAGGCTTTATTGTGCTCATATGCTAATAGAAAAGTACAAATAATTTTCAGATGTTTAATTTTCTGCAACTTTGGAAAGGGAATAATTCCATAGAAAAAAAATTCTCAAGAAAAAGTATGCAAAAATCACAGGGGAATTTCTGGGCTAACTCGCGCAAAAGCTGCACTATTTTAAAATTTTGGAAGCAAACTGACTTGTATGCATTTTGCATTTTTTTCAACTTAGTTTTGCCATCTGACCTTAAAACTATAATGGGTTTGGGTAAGAACAGATCATGCTGTGTGCTCAGTCTTGTTTTTGGTTGCAATATACACATATATACTTTCAATTTTAATTGCTTTTTTACTACAGCATTTGTTTTTCCACCCAGCATTACTTCAGTTAGTCTTTCTCTGTTTTTGTGATAGAGAGGAAGCTAAGATAAAAGAACATTATTCTAAATGTGTTCATTACACCTACCAGTGAATAACTTGCACATGGCTCATTTTCTTTCCAATGTGTTACCTTTGTACAGAATAAAAACAATGAAGCATTTTATTCTCAAAACTAATTTATTTCGTATGCCAATTAAACTGGAAAGCTTTCATTTGGTGCGGCATATGCTTTTATCATATTTCCTCTGTAACAGAGAGACCATGAAGCAATTATTTAAAAAAGTTTATTTTTTCTACACAATAAGCAACTGATTTACTTATGTTTTATTTTTCTTCCTTTTCTGAGGCACTTAAGTCTTAGTGATCATTTGCTCTGGGGCTCCCTACATTTTGTGACCTGATAGGAACCTGATTGCTTTAGTAATGGAACTACCATTATAAAAGGAAAATCCTTATCCTTGATTGAGGTATTCAGTGAATACGATTTTTTTTTCCTGACAGGCTCATAAACTCCTGCTTTTTGTTCAGATTACTGTAGCTACTGAAACCAAAGTATTTATCTCAATTGGAATATGTTCTGAAAGTCATTCTGTATGGTTGCTGTATTTGGAAATACAGTATCATGCTAGCTGGGTTGAAATCAAAGGAAAAGATATGATTGAAGTACCATGGAATAAACAGTTATAATTTTCTCCAGGAAAATAATACATTTAAAAAGTAGGCATGGCTTTATCGTAAAAAAAAAAAAAAAATTCTGCAAATTGGAACTTTGTTATTTTTACTGTACCTGTGTGTAGGGCAGAATGAGAGAGAGAGAGATAGCACCTCTGTATTGAGTCAATGTGACATGCTATATATATATATACCACTATAAGAGGGGACACTTTCAACTCGGTGGGGGGGTTCAACTCTTCTTGTTGGTACCTTTCATTGATTCAAATCACAGAAATTCATCAGTCATATCAAATTTGCAGTTAATTCCTCTGACTGTGTATGTAAAACCACACCCCTAAACCCACCTTGAGTTGAAAGTATCTTGTCTCACATGATATATATATATATATATATATATGTATATATCATGTCATATTAACTCTATAGAGAGACTTTTTTCCTCTCTCTCAAGAAATTACCAGTTTTACCATTTGGCTACCTGTTTGTCCTCCTGGTTCTTCAACCTGATCTCCCCAGTTTACCCACCCCAATAATAACACATGAAAATAACTTTGTAGATGTTTTTCACGTTGTAGTTAAAGATTTTATGATAAAGTCCATAATAAAATAGCATGCTCTATTTTGCTATTGGACTTATTTCTGCTAGCAAAATAGTGTGCGCTAAAAGTGAAATATGGCACAATACTTTTCTCAGTTTAGTGCATTGGCCTTTTTGATTACTGGCGTTAAAGTGCTTTCAATTTCCTAACCTTTTCTTTTTACAGTTTCTAGACTGCATCTTCATGTCTACAATTAAGTTATGTTATTTTTTTTTCAATAAGAGACTTGGAAAAGGGCAATCAAAATGAATTAAATTAGTTGTGAGATTGGCAAGAGAGCCCAGAAGGAAAGGGATGCAGAGGTGGACTATTGAATCACAAAAAAAGGTCATCACATTTAAATTTATAGTTTTGTTACTTTCATTTATTTGAACTAGTTTAATTTAACTACTTCCTTTCTCTCTCTCTCTCAAAAAAAAAAGAATGCTTATGTAGATATCCCATAGGGATTTCCACTACATACGCTGGCCTAGTGTTAGGACCAAGCAGTGCAGGTTAGAGGAGGATTATCATTATATCATTTTACCACAATACCCCAATGGAGGTTGTTGCAGTGGTAGTTTCCTGCCTAGATAGGAACAGATGATCCAGAGGTCAAATGTGGCATTTTGAGTTTGAAGTTGGATGAGCAGGGTCTCATTTTGTTAGTTCCCTTATCCTTAGCCAGTATTGGCTATAACCCTGTTCTTAGTAGCTTAGGAAGTGAGAAAACCACATCTTCTGACCCATATCCAGTGGTTGGGAGGTGAATCTCCAGTGCCAGTGGAAGGGTGTCCGGCCGCCTTAGGCGGTGATGTCGTTACGTGAACTTTCTCTCTCTTAAGTCGCACACGACAAACAACCCCAGCTCTTCAAAGAAATATCTGCCCAAAAACAGAAAACACCCTCCAGCTCCATGCCTCACCTGTGCCACATCTCATCTCATCCATCCTTTCAAAACTGCTGCCCTTACCAGCTACTCTGCTGCCCCACCCACTTCTGGTGCCCTAGGCACCAGAAGTGGGTGGGGGCAGCAGAGTAGCCCGCCTAATTCTTTCTACGCCCCTGTGGATCTCAGTGTTTAGATGTTTGGTGATTTTACTTGGGAGGAAGTTTTCTAACTACCTTTCCTGTCTCTGAGAGAGAGGAGTGGGGAAAAAGAAGGGTTTTATTTTGCATTTTTGCATTCATTTTGTATCTTTGAGGCTGAAGGATCACTATGACTGATAGGAGGAGGTTGAGAGAGGAGAAATCTGAGGCTCCCTAAAGGAGCTGCTGCCAAGAGGAAAGCAGAAAAGAGAGGTTTGGAGGTTTCAGAGATAAGCTTTGGACTATGGGTATTTGGGAAAGAGAGATCCATGAGGGTAGGAGAATCCATTCTAATGCACTCTGGGTAGCCCTGTATTCCACACAGTGAAGAGAATAAGGGATCATAGACATAGAGCTCTATCCTCCCCCCCCATTCGTAGAATCCATGCCAGGGTTTAGTGGGACTTTGCAAGGGTAAAACCTTAGGACTGAATGTGACCCACCTTCCCTCATAGCTAACACTCACAGAGAGGCTAAATTTAAAATATTTTCCCCCATAATGGAAGTAATTGTCTAACTGCCCTCATTTATGCTAAATCCATGGGTACTTTTTACCACAGATGTTATCCCAGTTTTCAAGTGAATGTACGCCCAGACTTTCACTTTGAAAATTATTTCAGGAAAACTACTGGCACCCGTAAATACCTGCTATTTTGTGTGGGCAGTTTACCCAAGAAAAAATGCATGCATTTGAAAATTCAAAAGTAAGTGTGCAATGTAAACACCTCCCCAATTCCATCCCCAGGAACTCCTTGAGGCTAGTAAAGTTCCATGATTACTCACGACCGTTCACCAGCACATAGGAAGGACTATTTACAAAAAGTCTATTTTTGCAGGCAAAACAGTTTTACCCAAGGAAATGACTTTCAAAATTGTTCTCAATGTTTTTATCTTTCAGTCTACTACATTATTTTTCATACCATCATTCCTAAAAACCAATGGCTTCACAAACATGAGAACGCATAGAAAAATGGCAACTAGTGCATGTACTTGCTTTTGCAAATTTTAAAGCACACTATTTGCCATTGTTCTGTGCACAATTTTGCATTTCTGAAGCAGTTTGCATAAATTATACCAAATTGCTAATGAGCTGAAGAACCATGCAAATCAGCTCATTAGCAATTTTTGCAGTTAGTTGTTTCATAGAAAACTGCAGAAATTGGTACTTTTCTGCAAAATGTAAAGTCCATGATTTCATGCAAAATTCATGACAAAACAAATGCTTATAAAACCAATGTGCATATCATGCAAATGGGCTGTTATTGTTATAAAAATGTTTTACATTAATGGTACATTTTCTCAATCTGCAATATGGGTTAATACATCAGCCTGTTAGTGTATACTCCATGTTGACAACCCACTTTATGAAAGACTCAGAAAGACACTTATTTATTTAAGCATTTTATATACCGTCATTCCTAATAAAGATCACAACAGTTCACAAGAGACATTCATAGATCATGGCTATTCGATAGTTTGATGAGACATTCATAATATGGGTCTATACATTCATAGGGTCTAATCAATACATTCATGACTCAGGTCGATACTTGAAAGATGAATAGTATATGACATGGGTCTATATATTCATGGGTCAGTTCAATACATTCATAACTCAGTCAATATTTGAAAGAGGAATAGTAGATGACATGGTGAGTAAAAGGCATAGTTCCTGATGAAGAGTATACATAAATAATCGTTCTTCACTTTAGGTTGAGTGTATCTGAGTGGGAATTATTTGAGAATGTAATTTTTAGTTCATTAAGTGTCAATTTAGAAACTCCTTTCTTCTAATTGAGTTAGGTTAGGTTGTATACGTTTTTGAAGAGCCATGTTTTTAGCTCCTTTTTTAATTTCTTTTTGTCTGGGATCAGTTATAGCCTTCCAGGTAGGGAGTTGCACAGATTTGGTCCAGTAATGGAAAAGGCACAGTTTCTTATCTGTGTCAAGAGTGTGCTTCGTATGTTGGGGACAGACAGTAAACCCTTATTTTGGGAATCTTAATGATCGTTGAGGATTGTAAGGTTGTAATCTTATGCCACTCATATCAGTGAATGATGTTAAATATTAATGTTAGTACTTTAAATTGGATTCGGAAGTGAACTGGTAACCAGTGTAATGAGATTAGTGCTGGAGAAATGTGATCAAATGTTTTGGCTCCTAGTAAGTGTCTTGCAGATGCATTTTGCAATATTTATAATGGTTTTAAGAGGTATTTGGGCAGACCTAGAAATAGGGAGTTGCAATATTCTAGGTTTGAGAAACAGGTTTGCAAAACAGTCCCCACATCAAAATAGTCAGGAATGAAAAAATATTTATATATTCCTCTTCAACTTAAATAGTCATACTTGCAAAATTAACTTACTTTTTGAATTGTTTACCGAAAACTTTTACATGTTTATCAGTAAGAATTACTGCACTTGTATCTATCTAATCTATACTCTACCAAATATATGACTGATGACTGACTCTAATTCTCCTGGATAAACCATTGGTCTAGTTTTCCATGTAACCAAAATATGTAAATTAAGTTTACATGTCCAAATATTCAATGCTGTTATCTTGAAATGAGACCTTTGGTTAGGTCACAAGCACCAGACTTGGAGACCACTGGTTATATATGTTTACTTTATCTGTAGGCAACAAACTTATAAAAAAAAATCAAATGAAATATTTTGCTAATAAATGAAGGACATGGAGGTACCTGGCACAAGAAGTTAGTCCTTTGGTTCTATATTCTGGTGCAGTTGCTCTAGAATGAAAAGGAGAAGCAAGGGAATTTACCAGCAAAAGCAGAATCCATTACATATTATATGCAGTAATCTTATTATCTTGATAAACTACACAATTATAGGCAAATTCTTAGGGAACGACAGGTGATTTGGAATGTAGAACCTTTCGTGCATTATGTTAGTTAAGAACATAAAATATCTCTATTTTATACTCTGTAGCTGACAGATTCCATTTCTGTGTATTTGATTTGATCTGCTATGTGGAAGGCAATTATCACAGCCATTTACCTGGGTAAATTGGCCTGGCTGAGAATTGCTTATTTCTGCCTGGCTTTGTGCGGGCTTCCACAGCGAACATACTTTTAATTGGGTTAAAAATAAGGGAGGGGGTTTTTACGTTAGGGGAGGAAAACGAGACAAGTACATTCAATTTTCAAATGTCTGTGTGCTATTCTGCTTGGGGGGGCGGGGGGGGGGGTGGTGAGGTAATAATGAGCCTCCTCGCGGGCCTTGCAGATCCACCAGTGCACACAATGCGGGCTCAGAGTGCCCCTGGGCACATGCATGGGTGCAGGCACAAGGTAAGCATCCACAGAGGTCTCAAAATGAAACCTCTGTTCATTCTTTCTCTCCTTTGATCTAACCCTATTCACTTTTCTCCATGGTTAAAAGTTTAAGAGCTGTTCACAGTGCACTTACCTGCATGGGGGTGAGGGTGGGGGGAAGATAATCAGATAAGCATTTTTCCGTGGATAATTTACCCACTGAAAAAACCTTTGATTAATTTATTGCCCCCTGCATGGATATACCATACAACTAGCTGAATATCTGCTATTTTCTTGCTTTCTTAGGGCCTGAATCACTAAGCATTTTCCCACTGAGCACAGAATGGGGGGAAAAAACTTTGGTAAATCAGGCCCTTAATCTCAATTCATATCCCTTTAAAACAATTATATTTTACAGCATTGTCTTACTTTTCAGAAGATCTGTATGACTACACGTGCTTATGTTACCTTGTCTTTCAAATAAGAAAAGAGATTACCGTATTTTCCGGCGTATAAGATGAGTTTTTAACCCCTGAAAATCTTCTCAAAAGTCAGGGGTCGTCTTATACGCCGGGTATCGTCTTATAGGGCGTATACCGTAGTTGTCGTCGGTAATCCAAAGTTACAGCGTCTGGTGCATTTCCCGCACCCTCGCTCCTCGAGTCACTCCCCCGGATGCTGTAAAAGCAAGCCCCTTTTGCCCAGCACCGACCAATCAGGCAGTGCACCTTCGCTCCTCGAGTCACTCCCTCCCCTCACCGGATGCTGTAAAAATGTTTTTGTTTTTTTTTTTTAAGTGTGAATAGTCAAGCATTTATTTTCAGTCATTCCAGCGATTAAAGCTAAAGAAAAGTCTACACTGCAGCAAAGTTCAGGATTTAGCACCTTAGAAGAAAAAATTTGCTTCGGTTTCAGAGCTTTAAGACACAGTAACTTGGCAATACCAGTGGTGTGACAAGTAAGGGACAAGAAGGTGAAATGAACAGTTCATCTGGTTCATGTAATCTGGCTTCACATTTTTAAGATTGGTATGGAAAGAAAGATGCTTGCTACTTACATGAGTGTATAAGATATGTACCTGTAGTTGAAGATATGAAATTGACAACAATCAGTAAGAGGCAATTTCATTTTCTACAAAAAACCCCAAAAAAGTTCATTCTCCGCTCCCTCGCTCCCCGATTGGCCGGTGCTGGGCAAAAGGGGCTTGCTTCGGCAAGCCCCTTTTGCCCAGCACCGGCCAATTGGGCAGCGCGCCCTCACTCCTCGAGTCACTCCCTCCTGCTGTAAATGTTGGAATGCATTGGAAGAGGGGTAGTTTTATACGGCGAGTATATCCCAATCTCTGTATTTTAACTGGAAAAGTTGGGGGTCGTCTTATACGCCCAGTCGTCTTATACGCCGGAAAATAGATATCTAATGGTGTTAAGGAGGAATGGTTGGGATGTTTGCTGTCACTGAATTGCTGTATAAATCATAAGCCCAGTCTCTCACTAATGGCCTGTGAGATCATAGAGGCATTCCAGTATCACCGGAGATACCATGCAGAGCACCGGAAACTCAAACCAAGCAGTAGATTGCTTCAACGAAAGCCTGGCTGAGCCCGGCGGCGGGATGATGTAAAACCAGACGTCAGAGGAAGTAGTAACTGGCTTGCACTAGCAAATTTAGTATCACTTTTTGCAATGCTGCTGTAAGTCATTAGCGCAGGAAGAATCCCTACAATTCAATTAGCTGCCATAGGTGGTGACCCGTACCGGATTCCCGGAAAAATGTTATGGATTGGGTGTTTTGGAAGCTTTTCTCGGTCACTCTCTCAGTGCAGCTTCTTCCAAGCCCTTTAAATGGCAGGATGCTGTACTGAATGCCTGGAAGAGCCTTTCTCAGGTGGGATGTCATGCTTCCTCTCTTATCATATTCGAGTCCTGCCTAAAAGCTCCTCTTTTTGAGGCTGCTTTTAAAATTTGATCTCTAGTTATCCCAGACCATGGCCCCCTTGATTTTAGACATTTTCAACATAAAGCTCATAGAACCTCTAATTTGTCTTGTCTGGGCAGAAGCTCCATGGAAAAGGGACTGTCTCTTATTTGTGCTGGAACAGCACCATATTGTGTCTTGTAACACCATATAAATTATTAATAGTAGGTAGCAATAGTGGTATTTTTTACTGCCTTTCTCAGCAGCTTCATATTAAGGTTTTCAGAACCATTTATGACTAGTATTCCCTCAGCAGAAAAAGATGAGAAAATGCTCACATGAATAAGGTCATCGGTAGATGAATCCTGCACTTTCAATAACAAGACATGCTATCACCACAGGGGAAGTGGGGGAATGGATCCCTCGTAACTGGTCATGACAGGGGTGAATTGCACCCACGATCGGAGAGAATGCTGAGTTACTGCATACACTGGGTTGATGTTCCCAATAGCCTCTTTAAAGACCACCAGGGCTTTCACCATAGGTTTAGAAGGTAAAGATTTACAATTTACAGTGGGAGTGGAGGTTTTCTGAGTGACAGTTCTAGTCTCTCCCCAAAAGGGTGGGATGTATTCTAAGTTTATAAAAGAGCTGTCATGAGTCCCTGGGAGCTGTCAGCTGGGAAGTGCCTGTGCTGTCTAGGGCTTCAGGAGAGGAGAGAACAGACTGCTTTTTCTTGCCATGTGAGAGAGTGTGTTCATTTTCTTTTATGGATTGGAGAGTTCCAGGTGAAGCTCTGCAAGCAGTGCACAGCAGAGTGACTTTCTCGAGTTCAAAGGAAGAAGGAGACTCACTTGGGAGGCTGAGTGCAACCAGCCAGATATTGTGATACCAACTGTCTGTGGAAGAAGAGGATATCATTTGCCACTGGGGTCTTAAGGGAGAGGAAGCCCAATAGGAAACAAAGGATGTCCAAATCCCTGCCCTTGTTAATTAAGCACCCTAAAAAACTGGCACGCGCATGTTATAAAATTGGGGGTTGGTGTGCTCAAGGGGGTGCACAATTGAACACCTTGCATGCGCCAAGCCACGCTGCCTTCCTCCGTTCCCTCCCAGACCGCTCCGAAATCGGAGCGGCCTAGAAGGGAACTTCCCTTCCCCCTAACCTAACCTTCCCACCCCTTCCCCTAGCCTTCCCCCCTCAGCCCTACTCTAACCCCCCCCCCCAAATGTTTATCCTACCTTTTGTGCCTGCCTCTGGGAAGGCGCAAGTTGCGCACGCTGGCAGCCTGCCAGCACACGATCCTCCGACACAGCAGCAATGGCTGCTCTGTCGAGGCCCCTGCCTCGCCCTCGTCCCGCCCCTTTTGTAAAGCCCCGGGACTTACATGTGTCCCGGGGCTTTAAGCGCGACGCCGGGCCTTTTTAAAATAGGCCCGGTGCACGTAGACCCGGTTACACGCTTAAATCCTCTGGATTTACATGTGTAACCCTTTTAAAATCCGGCCCTATATCAACTGTGTTGCGATCCCGGGCCATGCCCCGGGATCCCCACTCACCACACAGCCTGCCCCGGTCGCTTCCCTTCGGCCGTCCGGGCCCGAGATGTGGCCTACCACGGCGTTCTCCCTGCGAGGGAGACGTCGACGCCGATCCGCTGCTGGCCCTGCCCCCTAGGCGCATGCACGCGCAGGGGCTCTAGATTTAAAGGGGCCAGCGCAGGAAAACTGAAGACAGCCTCCTGATGACGTCAGATGCTGCTGGGTTATTTAAACCAGGCAGTCACAGCTAACCCTCTTCTTGCAACGAGGTTCACTCTTCGAAGTAGCTAGTTGTGCTTCCTGCTTCCCGGTCCCTGCTTGTTCCGACATCTGATTCCTGTCTCCTGACCTTGCTTCGTTCTTCAACTCCGGCTTCAGCTTCCGTCCCTGGTTTTGGCATCTGACACCTGAATCCTGTCTCCTGACCTTGCTTCGTTCTTCAACTCCAGCTTCAGCTTCCGTCCCTGGTTTTGGCATCGACATCTGACTTCTGGCTCCCGACCTTGGCTTGTTCTGGACTTCGGCTTTGTCTTTCTCCATTGCCACAGGTACTTCTTCTTCACCTGCCCGGAGGTTTCTCCTAAGCCCCAGCGGCTCAGGTCCACTCGTACTCAGCCACTAATGCTACGCACCGGCCGAGGAGATCTCCTTCCTCATCCTGGAGAAATCCATACATCCAGTCGAGGAGATCTCCTTCCTCATCCTGGAGAAATCCATACATCCAGTCGTGTTAGGTCTGCCATGGCTTCGGAAGCACTCTCCCGTGATCAGTTGGGATTCTCTCCAGATTACTCCCTCCAGATTACATCCTGGGGTCCTACCTACTTTAATGAGTGCCTGCCTGCCCGGCCTCGACCACTGGTACCGCTCTTGACAACACCACTAGCGCTACCACCCCAGTACCATGCCTTCCTAGACGTATTCTCAAAGGAGAAAGCCGAACTACTTCCTGAGCATCGGCCTTTCGATTGTGCAATCAACCTGATCCCAGACACACCCCCTTGAGGATGGGTCTACCCACTATCACTCCAAGGAAAACTTGGACTGAGGGTTCTTCTTCGTGGGTAAGAAGGATGGGTCCCTTTGACCCTGTATCGATTACTGTGGTCTGAACAGCATTACATGGCATGACAGCTACCCGCTACCCTTGATCCCAGAACTTTTGGATCGGCTGCAAGGAGCCAAGGTCTTCACAAAATTGGATCTCCGGGGGGCATTTAACCTGGTGAGAATTCGGCCCGTGACGAGTGGAAGACCGCATTCAACACAAGAGATGGCCATTATGAATATCTCGTCATGCCCTTTGGCCTCTGCAATGCCCCGGCCATGTTTCAGAACTTCATGAACGAGGTACTCAGGGAAATGCTGCACACCTCAGTGATTGTTTACCTTGATGACGTGTTAATATATTCCAAGGACTTGGAGACGCACTGCCATGATGTCTGTCAAGTACTTCAGAAACTGCGGGAGAACTGGCTTTATGCCAAATTGGAGAAATGCCAATTTGAACAGGAGTCACTACCCTTTCTGGGGTACATCGTATCTTCCACAGGGTTCCATATGGACCCAGAGAAGGTCACGGCCATCAAGAATTGGCCTCAACCTGTGGGAGTCAAGGCACTATAGCGGTTCCTCGGCTTTACCAACTTCTACCGGCAATTTATCCCACACTATTCCAGCATGGTGGCCCCGCTGACGGCTCTTACGAGAAAGGGGGCCAACGCTAGGAATTGGTCACCCACAGCCATATGAGCCTTTCAGGATCTAAAGAACGCCTTCCTCCAGGACACCTGCATCCGGCACCCGGACCCTCAATGCCAATTCATCGTGGAGGTCAATGCTTCTCTGACATGGCAGTCGGAGCTGTTTTAAGCCAGTTGTCCAATAATGGTAAATCCCTGCCATGCTCCTATTTCTCACGCAAGTTCTCCCCCGCAGAGAGAAACTATAGCATAGGGGACAAAGAACTACTGGCTATCAAGCTAGCATTCCAGGAATGGCGCCAATGGTTGGAAGGAGCCTAGCACCCAGTGGCCGTTTACACTGACCATAAAAACCTAGAGTACTTGTGCCGCGTCCAGCGCCTTAATCCATGGCAGGCGCACTGGTCCCTCTTTTTCAACCGATTCAATTTTTTCCTCCGCTACAGACCGGCAGCTAAGAACGTCCGAGCGGATGCTCTCTCCCGCACGATGGAGACCGACGATACCATCAACCCACCTCAATATATACTGGACCCAGCCAAAGTTCTGTTAGCCACATCCGAGGTGGTCCCTGCGGGTAAGACAGTGGTGCCCGCTCATTCACGAAGGAAGGTCTTAGCATGGGCCTATGATTCCCTGACCACAGGGCATCCAGGAACTGCCCGGACACTAAAACATCTGACTAAGTTCTATTGGTGGCCGCAGGTCCAGAGAGACATTTGGCTCTACGTCCAGTCATGTTCTACCTGTGCCCAGCAGAAACCCTTGCAGGGTCATCCCTGGGGCCTCCTTCAGCCAGTACCCATTAGGGATGTGCATTCATTTCATTCGTTTAATTCATTTCATACGTTTCCCATTACATGTCAATTAGATGTGCATTCGTTTCATATGTTTCAAACGTTTCCTATTACATGCTTGTATAGGAAACGGATGAAACGGATGAAACAAATGCACATCCCTACTACTCGTACCTACTGAGCCCTGGACCCACTTGTCCATGACTTTATTGTGGAATTACCACCCTCTGACAGAAAGACCGTGATCTGGGTCACGGTCGACTGATTTTCGAAGACGGCCCACTTCGTGCCTCTCGCTAAACTACCTACAGCACCAGAGTTGGCCATCCTTTTTACACAGCATATCTTCCGACTGCATGGACTTCCATTGCACATCGCTTCAGACCGTGGTCCTCAGTATACGGCGAAATATTGGAAGGCCCTTTGCAAGAAATTCAGAGTGCAATTGGATCTGATTACCACCTTTCACCCCCAGGGCAACGACCAAGCCGAGCGTACCAACCGAACTCTAAAGGACTTCCTCTGGGCCTTTGTCGGAGATCTCCAAAATGATTGGGTTGCTTTGCTACCCTGGGCAGAGTTCTCATACAACCGCCATAAACACTCTGCAACCAACCAGTCCCCTTTTCAATTGGGCTATGGGAGGACTCCCAGGCCTCCATTACCATTGCCTCTGATGGTGCCGTCTCCTGCAGTACAACTTACAGACCGACAGCTGCGCCATGTCTGGCGCGCCACCCAGGAGAAACTTTGCCTGACAGCGGCCAAGTCTAAAGAGTACGCTGATAGGTCCCGATGACCTGCACCAATCTTCCAACCTGGGAGTAAGGTATGGTTAAGTACCAAGAATATTCAGCTACGCATCCCCTCCATGCGCTTGGTGCCTCACTATATCGGCCCCTTCACTGTGGCAGAACGTATTGGGGCAGTGTCCTACTGGCTACGATTGCCTGAGGATCCATAATGTGTTTTACGTGTCCCTGCTCAAGCCGGTGGTCCTCTCCCCATTTCAGACCAAACTTCCGGAGCCGACCACCTCTACCGCCGAACAGGGTGATACGTATACTGTGAAAGATGTCCTAGATGTCCGATTCTACCACCATCGGTGGGAGTTTCTCCTCTCCTGAGAGGGCTATGGCCCCGAAGAGAATTCCTGGGAACCATCCACCAACATCTTGGACAAAGGACTTCTCCGCCAGTTTCATGTGGATCATCCAGGTAAACCCTGGCCTTGCAGGAAAATATTGGCCCCGGGTGATTTTTCCAAAATTGCCCAGGAGGTATCTGAAGCCCTCATGCACTTTCCCTGCAGCACATGTGTCAACAGCTCTCCAATGATTAAAAACATATAACATTGTTTTTTTTAATTTTCCAAACATCAATAAAATATTTCAAAATAGCAGACAACATCAAATAACACCCAATAATTAAACATAAGAACATAAGAACATAAGAAAATGTCATACTGGGTCAGACCAAGGGTCCATCAAGCCAATAAAGAAAAACTAGAAACATGCAGACAAAAAATGAATTGGAGAAGTAACATGATAGACTCTGTATGCAGTGCAGTAATGGAAAAACAGAAACATCACGATTCCTTGTTAAACATCAAACAATAAAATCAAGATACATAAGCCATCTGTCATAGTAATAAACCATTCTCATAAAAAGAATACACATTTCAAAGCTGCTGATGAATACAACATCCAATGATTAAAAACATATAACATTGTTTTTTTTAATTTTCCAAACATCAATACTAACTGCACTAACCACATCCTCTGGCAACAAATTCCAGAGTTTAATTGTGTGTTGAGTAAAAAAGAACTTTCTCTGATTACTTTTAAATGTGCCCCATGCTAACTTCATGGAGTGCCCCCTAGTCTTTCTACTATCCGAAAGAGTAAATAACCAATTCACATCTACCCGTTCTAGACCTCTCATGATTTTAAAGGTAAGGCTAAAAAAATTCCCTGCTCTCCATACCTGGGAACGTTAGACTCTAGACACCCTGAGATTGTCATGGATTAGTCAGGGATAGGAGGTGTGTACAAACTTTCTCCTCTTTCTTATATATATATATATATATACTCTCTAACATACATGGGCATTCTTATATAAACTCCCTTATATTCTCTCTCACACATGCTGACTAGCTCACAAACTCTGGCTCACACACATGCTCACTGACTCGCTCTTGCTCACACACATGCTCACTGGTTTAAATAGTCCTCTTGCTCACACACATGCCCACTGGCTCACTCATTCTCTCTCACTCACACACATGCTCTGGAAACCACAGTAAGGTTGACTGTATTATGCAGTGCCACAATAGAAAAACAGAAAAAATTAACAATATAACTGATAATAATGTTGATGATCTGATTGTTGTTGGCTTAAGCTGGCAAGATTTTGAACTTGTTACAGAATCAGAATACATTCAGATAATCAACAACATGCATTCTTTCTTTAACCCTCTCAACCCTTGTCACACAGCATTTCTCAAAAGAATTAAGACCTATATTGCCTTGTTCATCGCTGATTTCATTAATTCCTCTATAAAATAGAGCTCTCTTCCTGAGTCTTTGAAACAGGCCTCAGTTCTTCCCATAATTAAAAAACCATCTGCCTATCCAGCCCTTCTTTCTAGCTATCGTCCAATTTCTTCTTTATAGTTCATGGCAAAAATTGTAGAAACAGCTATTCTTCGCCAACTCTGCACACCCAGGAAGGTGGTGGGCTGGCAGCAACAGGAGAGGCTGCGGGCTGCCGGCAGAGCCTAAGCAGCTGGCGACCAAAGAAGGAAATTGCACTGGCGACCGAAGGAGAGGCCCGTCTTCAGTGTATGGGCATGCGTGTGCTTAAGCTGTGCGCAGGCGTGTGCTTGCGCACAGCTTAAGAACATAAGAAATTGCCATGCTGGGTCAGATCAAGGGTCCATCAAGCCCAGCATCCTGTTTCCAACAGAGGCCAAACCAGGCCACAAGAACCTGGCAAGTACCCAAAAACTAAGAAGAACCCATGCTACTGATGCAATTAATAGCAGTGGGTATTCCCTAAGTAAACTTGATTAATAGCCATTAATGGACTTCTCCTCCAAGAACTTATCCAAACCTTTTTTGAACCCAGCTACACTAACTGCACTAACCACATCCTCTGGCAACAAATTCCAGAGCTTTATTGTGCGTTGAGTGAAAAAGAATTTTCTCCGATTAGTCTTAAATGTGCTACTTTCTAACTTCATGGAATGCCCCCTAGTCCTTCTATTGTTTGAAAGTGTAAATAACCGAGTCACATCTACTCGTTCAAGACCTTTCATGATCTTAAAGACCTCTATCATATCCCCCCTCCAAGCTGAACAGCCCTAACCTCTTCAGCCTTTCCTCATAGGGGAGCTGTTCCATCCCCTTTATCATTTTGGTTGCCCTTCTCTGTACCTTCTCCATCGAAACTATATCTTTTTTGGGATGTGGCGACCAGAATTGTATACAGTATTCAAGGTGCAGTCTCACCATGGAGCGATATAGAGACATTATGACATTTTCCATTTTAAAAACATTCAAAAAAGACCTGAAAACACTGTTTTGAAAATTCTACACTGACCTTCAGACGACTGACCATCCCAACTCTCAATTGAACTCTCATCTATAAACCTCTTAATACCTTCCCTCCAATCTGAACCTGCATACCCTCCTCATCCAACCTAATAATGCTTTCTGGACTTGTTATGTTTTTTTCTGAAAATGTTCACATTGTTATACTGTTGCACAACTGCTAAGAAAAATGTATACTTTGTAAACCGTTATGATGGCTCTATAGAATGACGGTATATAAAACTCAACAAATAAATAAATAAATAAATATGTGTGAGAGAGAAGATAAAATTTGTGTGGCCCTACCTCCCCCAATTCATGACAATCTCAGGGTGACTGGAAATCAGATCCCAGGTATGGAGAGCAGATTTTTAAATCTTTATTAGTTTTAATTATTGGGTGTAATTTGATGATACTGCTCTTTTGAAATATTTATTTTGGGGGGGGAGGGGGGGAATAGAACATTTTTAACAATTTTTTAAAATATTTTATTAGGCATATTGTCAATATTCTATTCATTAACTGGTTTGAAATATTCTTTTTATGAATATGACTTTACTATTATGATTAATGTTTTATATTTCTTGATTTTATTTAATGTTTTATGAAGAATGGTAATGTTTCTGGTTTTCCATTGTTGCTCTACATATAGAGGCTGGCTTGTTGTAGGTTCCAGTTCAGTTCTTCTCAGCATGTTTCTGTTTATACTTTCTGATCTCTTTGTTCTGTATTTGTTCAGGGTCTCTCTGTATTCTGCATATGTGACCGAGGTGAGGTATTTTGCTGGCATGTAATTTCTGTGTAGGGATCTATAGCAGCCTGGTTTCCTACTAAGAATTTTAATGCTGTTCTAGGGCCTGGTATAATATGTGAAGTGTTTCCTTTTCTTAGATAAGGTTGTTAGGGGTATTTTGGTATGGGAGGTTTACTATATTGTAATGGTAATTCTGTTTGCTCATGGCTTTCTGAGGGCCAAGCTCCCATCCAATACGCATTACAAAAAGTTTAATTCCAGAGGAGCTCCAAGTGTCTTTTTTGCAGAGTTTTCTGGTTGGCACCACAGGAGTGCATGTAAATATTATATGCATGTTGTAAGTGATATTTTTGCCTCAGAAGACTATAATTTTGTATATTCTCTTTTATGTAAAATTTGTTATAAATGCATAATTTAATTGTGTGGGTCTGTAAAGGTTTGGGAGTGTGTGTGTGTGTGTGGGGGGGGGGGGGGGGGCATGTGTGCAAGGCTGAAAGGTTTGCCTACGATACCTAATACACTTGCTTATCCATGGCTTCTAGGCAGGAGGGGTTGTCAGTTTTTAAAAATATAGATTTCAGGATGGAGTTGGGCTTTATTTGATAGGCTCAGGACAGGTGCTGAATGAATTGGGGGGGGGGGGGGGGGGGGGTTTAGACAAGTAATTTTTCACACGGGGCACCAAAAACCTAGCACCGGCCCTGTATCCGAGAAATCCAAACATTTCCCCTGAAAGCAATTACAGGTTTATTTGCTCTCTTTTTGTCATCTAAGGACCAAGACTTTACACAAATTTGCAGATAAAAATCAGGAAGGCTCACAGGAGGCAATGCAATTCAAGAGATGAAGTCTAACGTTTCACTTTCTGCCTATTATTAGATGAAAACATGGACGTAAATTGTGGGGTACTAGACAGGTGGTTCAGGTTGATGTTGTATCTAGCCAGATAAGACATCATAGGGCTTCTTTTTGTAATCTAGGGTTAATCTCTAATATTAGTAATTAAAAAAAAATCATATATGCCTCCTCAAATCCCAGGAAATTTGTTTTCTGTTTTGTAAAAGATTTTCTCAACATGAGTACTTGGAGCATTCATCTTTAGCCCTGTTTCTGAACTGATTTGCATATGGGTTCGTGCCTTCATTTCACTATTCTGACAAATGAGTTTACATCAGCAAATTAGTTTTGAATTGAATGGCCAAGGAAAGAAAGCCTATAATGTTGTTGAATTCTTGTTACAATCTGGCAAGAAAAAAAACCCCACAACAACCCACAGAATAAGTTTGCTGTTTATGACATGAAAGGTAATCAGTTTGACGGGCCTGAAAGCTTTATTGCTAAGTAATTCATGGTATAAACATGCTCTCAGAATATGTTGCTTGAAAAATTAAATCATGCAATGAGCAGAATTTTCAAAGTTCAGCAGGGTTTACAGTTGATTTTTATTTCTAAAACAATAGGGATGGATATTTATTAACTATTCTCATAATTGATTTTATTTTTTTACAATTCTCTGGCAGTAACCAGTACATAAATCTAATTGGTTAAAAATCCTTCTCCACCCTCCTTTGCTCCCCACTGTCCCAAGTCCTATTAAGATTTGTCCGCAAAATTGCTTTGCACCAAAAATTTAGCTGGACAAAAAGGGGCCAGGTTGGGATAAAGTTTTCAAAGTTAGGCCTGAATTTATCAAAATGTGAAAAATATCGCATGCAATAGGGGTGGGCCCATTTTTAGTAGTTTTGAAGCTCCTGGAGAGAGAGAGAGAGAGAGAGAGAGAGAGACTAGCCAATAACTATAATACCCATACACTAGATAGGTATTTATATCTCTATGGGAAGCCCACCTAGTAACTCGAGGTGAGGTTTAGGTATTAGTGGTTAGGGGCCACTTTGACATTCAAAGTGAGATGTACAAACAGCACAGTGCTCTCTTGTGAAGATTTGATGACCTTCAGAGTGAGGAAACTCACCCAAAGATGAGATTTGTGCAATGTTCTCTCAACCTAGCTTGATGAACTCTCTACCTGGGTAACATCAGAGAAACCCCTCCTGCTAATTTCTTGTTTCCTAATTTTTTCCATTTTATATTTTTCTTTATCTGCTTATCTATCAATTAACTCTCTCTTCCCCTACCTTTCCTCTTCAAATTATCACTCCTTGCTGCATTGTAACTTTTTATTTCTCAGTTTGTTCTATGTAAACCGATGTGATAACTAATGTTGAATGTCGGTATATAAAAATGAATAAATAAATAAAATAACTGCACAAGTTTTGTATGGTTAGAGTTAATAGGATGTTCAGCTGTAATTTCAACCAGTTAACTGCAGCACACAGGTAAATTTTCAAACGTTGCAAGTGTAAAAATGAGGGCTTGTGCATATAAAATAGCACATACCCGATTACATGCTATTTTATATGTCGACATGATGTCGACATATAAAACATTTGTACAATGTTCTCTCAACCTAGCTTGATGGACTCTCCACCTGGGTAACATCATGCTAGGTTGAGAGAACATTGTACAAATCTTATCTTTGGGTGAGTTTCCTCACTCTGAAGGACATCAAATCTTCACAAGAGTGCACTGTTCTGTTTGCATGTCTCACTCTGAATGTCAAAGTGGCCCTTAACCCCTTCACTAATACGTAAACCTCATCTCGAGTAACCTGGTGAGCCTCATATAGAGGTATAAATACCTATTAGACAGGCCTTACAGCCTCTCTCTCTCTCTTTCATGGTGTTAGGTAGCTTAAATGACTAACAATGCTATGTGCAAAAACATTGCAAAGTGTGATAGAGCCATATCGCACAGCTTAGCTGTGTTAAAACTGTGCAATATGGCTTTGCAAGTTGCAAAGCCAGCCCACTTGGCCAGAAATACTGCCCCAAACTCCACCCCTTTCCTAAATTACCATCATGTTATGGTGCTTTTCGCACTCGAACAACGGATTAACACATGCAAAAAGCCCATAACGCAGCCTGGAAAATAACCCCCTAAGCCTGATACTTTTGATGCAACTTCAACATTGCTCTCTGTTTCCATGGCAATGGTTAAGGAAAATTGGATTCAAACAGCATCCAAGAGCCCTGACTTTTATGGTCTGGGAAACTGATAAGCATGGGGGTAACCTGCACAGTGCAGCAGATACTGGCTTAAGCTTGCTGAGCAGACTGGGTGGATCATTTGGTCCTTTTCTGCAGTCATTTCTATATTTCTTTGTGCATTCATCACATCCGTTTCAGTGACTATGCATGTACGTCGTTGACTTTCTAGTGCCCGCCAAAAACAGATGTTATGCGTGTACATTTAATAATTAGCTATGCACATAATACCTGTTTTTTGCGTGCTCTAGAAAGTCGGCAAGAACATGCCATACTGGGTCAGACCAAGGGTCCATCAAGCCCAGCATCCTGTTTCCAACAGTGGCCAATCCAGGCCACTGTTGGAAACAGGATGCTGGGCTTGAAAATCTACCCCTCAGGCCAACTGAGGGGTAGATTTTCAAAGGGTTGCGTGCGTAATATACGCGCGCAACCCCCGAAAACCTACCCCTGCCTCCCCCTGCGCGTGCCGAGCCTATCTTGCATAGGCTCGGCGGCACGTGCAAGCCCTGAGATGCGCGTATGTCCCAGGGCTTCGAAAAATGGGCGGTCCGGGGATGGGGCCATGGGCGGGGCCACGGTCCCGGGGCGTGTCCAGGGGCATAGCTGCGGTCCGGGGGTGGTCTGGGGATGTGGCCGAGTGCCCCGACACAGCGGCCTGTGTCGGGACCTGGCCAGCCAGTGTGTGCAAGTTACGCCTGCCTCGGGAAGGCATAACTTTCTCAACAAAGGTAGGGGGGATTTAGTTAGGGCTGGGGGGTGGGTTAGGTAGGGGAAGGGAGAGGAAGGTGGGGGCGGCCAGAAAAAAAGTTCCCACCAAGGCCACTCCGATTTCAGACCGGCCTCGGAGGGAACGGAGGCAGGCTGCTCGGCTCGGCGCTCGCAGGTTGCACAATTGTGCACCCCCTGCGCGCGCTGACCCTGGATTTTATAACATACGCGCGGTAGCGCGCGCATGTTATAAAATCGGGTGTAGATTTGTTCGCGCCAGTTTGCGTGAACAAATCTACGCCTGCGCATATGTTTTAAAATCTGCCCCTAAGTCTATTCCATGCTACTGTTGCTAGTAATAGCAGTGGCTATTTTCTAAGTCAAGGTATGCATGTACCGACCGAAATGGATGTGATACATGCACATCCCTAGCATTTACTCCTACTTCTTTTACTTGTTTATATAGATAACATATTACATAGTGTCAAGAACTTACAAATAGTTAGTCTATCCTATATTTGAAAATGTGTGTCTAATGCATTGTTTATAACTTAGTATGGAGTCATATCATAAATGTAGAGATAAATTAAATGTATTTCTTCCTTTTTCCATGTTTTTCCAACAGAAACAAGTAAAGTAAACATTATGTTGGTGTGAGGCACCAAGTCCAATTGAGCTGCACCACTGCTCACTGGGGTACCCAGCCCCTGGGTACCCCAGTGAGCATTCCAAGGCAAATCTTGCTGGACCAGCACTTCCATGATTCCTGGAACTACCAGAGGCCCAAGAACTGTCGGCAGAAACAGAGGACAATGCTTTTTCAGTGCTGGACACCAGTATCCCCTCTATACTAGAGGCCATTGGTTCAGTCACCGCTCTTACTGTAGAGCGGAATGGGATACACATCCATCAAGGCTTACCTGTGATAGAACTACAACCAACTCATTCAGCAGGAGTCCAGCCAGCGGAACCGCCAACACCATAGAACATTAAAGTGGCCAAAAATTTTAACTAGACAATATTTTTTTCTTCTTGCAAATAATAACCCTAAAATGAAGGGTGCACAGAGAAAAGAGCTGTGTAAAGTGTTATAATTAGTGAGGTTTGGATGGACCCTTGGACACTGTGGCAGCTGACCACACCAACAGGGGGAAGTCTCGTGAGGGGCCACAGGTCAGGCTCAGCTCAGGACACACAAACAGAGATTGATCTTTTATTAGACAATGTGATGAAGCCACCAGAGGTGGCAGTAATGAGCAGCAGAAGTAGCCCGGCTGGGCTAGTATCCCTCACGCGCTGGAACAGCGACTCCTCCGGTAGCAGTGCTGTAGTGGAAAGAACTGAGAATAATGAGTACAGTGGAATATGCACAAAGCCCCAGTATGGAGAACCCCAGGATAGGGAAGCAGGCCCTCGAGGAGTGAGTACCTGACCCCTGAGAGCTGAGAGGCTTGAAGGTAATGTTCTCACACAGCGGTTCTACATAGGAGATGGCACTAGGGCTGGAACGGAGGCAGGCCCTCGAGGAGCGAGTACCTGGTTCCAGGGAACAGCTCTGAGGTGAAGATGGTAGTACTCTCTGGTGTTGAAGATAGCAAATCCTTCCAGGCAGAAGAGAAGGTAGGAGCAGGGAGCGAGTCAGGGAACATGGGCCCTTGAGGAGCGAGTACCGGTTTCCTGATAGCGACCTGGAAAGCAAGTGAGGCCCCCGAGGAGCGGGTACCCTGTTAGCGTTAAGAGTCCAATGGAAGATTGGAGAGGCAGAGTAGCTGGGTACAGAGAGCGAATCCCATCCGTAGGATTACCCCGTGCTAACTCAAAGGCTAGCAAACATTGTAGGCGTTAAATATCCGGGCAGCGTGACATCATCACAGGGGGACGCCCCTGAGGTTTGCGCCAAGTAGGAAATAAGAGTGAGGGCCGCACGACGCGCGCGCCCTAAGGTACCAACGGAGCATGGCGGGAGGCAGCACTCAAGCCGGTCTGGGGACACCGGAGAGGACAGCAGGCAGATGCTGCAGCAGCCAGGCGTCCATCCATAGCGAGAGCAGGTGCAAAGAAAGAAAGGTAGGCGGAGTGAAACCGTCGGGAAGGGACAGTTGCAACATAAAGCAAGCCTAAATCACAAATTCCAAAAGCTGAAGCAGGAGCACCCAGAAAGAGCAACTAGTCATGACAGCCATCTTCCCAGCTATAAGATGGAAAAAAAAATATTTGTTTTCAGTAACTTACAGTATACTGCATCATGGCTTTAGTAACAAATAGCATTTCGACTAATTATTCTTGTTCTTATTTTTTCCGTTAGCAAACTCATGACACCATAGTATTAATGTAAAAATAAGTATTGCTTCTAAACCAACATAATGCACACCTGCAATTTGTGTGCAATGCCGCTAATTGTATAGGCATAATGATGAGTATTACTGCACAAGTAGCAATCTGCCTAATTCCATTTAATTCCTTAGGTACAATGGCTTTTAAAATTGAATTTACTAATGGGCAGAAAAGAAGTATCACTACAGGTGGTTTGCTCATTGTAACGTTAATAACATTCTTTAGGAAATTAGAGAGGATGAATGAGCTGACAGATAAGAATGACAGAATTGGAGCCATAGTTTGGTGAATCTGTGAACCCTGCTGCGTTATTACTGAAGCAGCCGAGTAATAAAATTCTTTTGCAGGATGAATTATGGTAAGCTCCTTCTCTTCTTCCCATTTTCCTATGGAAGATGCAAGGCCTTCCTTCCGTTTTCAACATAAAGAAATAAAGTTAGCAAACCACGGCAGTTTGCGCTAAATCGTATTAATAATTCATGAGTTGCTGAGCAAGTATTTGCCTGCCAAACAGCTCATTTGAATTGATTTTGCATTAGGCTACATTAAATCCACTGTATCAGTAATGCAAGCTAACGGTTGGATATGTTTAACATGCGTTAACCGCTTGCATTAGTGTTAATATTCTTTAGTATAGAGCTCTCTAAAGTGACAGAAAAGGTGAGCACTATTGACTATGGGATCAAAACATTCCCTGAAAGCAAAAATGCAAAATTCAATCAACTCATTTTAAGGGGAATTTTAAAAGCCCAATGCGTGCATTAATTAGGGGATTCGCAAATGTGTTGGGCTTGCGCGCACCCAGCCGGATTTTAAAGGCTGCCTGGATACGTACGTCAATGACGCAGCACGCACTTCTCAGACGTTTTCAAATAGGGGCAGGGTGTAGGCCTGAGCATTTCAGGGCATAAAGCTGAGATCCGGCTTTTGTGATCCGGTGCACGCCGAGGCCTCTGCCATGTAATTTTACTTCTGCTATGGGTGACATAAATTATAAAATGAAAAAAACTAGGCCTATTTGTGGGGTTTTAAGGGTTGGGGGCTAACTGAAAGGAGTGAAGGGGGGGGGGGTTGGAGGATTTATCTCTTAACTGAGCAAACTGGGAATAAACTGGTAAAACTGGAATTGGTGTCAGCATGCACCCCTTTTAAAATTCCCCAATTTACGATGTAGGAACCGGATTTGCTTGCACATGCATGCACACATTTAAAATTTAGCACACGTGCGTATAGCCAGGCTATTTTATAACACGCACACTTGTGCATTTGTTATAAAATAGCCATGTCCTTGGGCGCAGGCTGATGAACACGCACGCGCACGTGTGTGCCCGCACACTGGTTTGAAAGCTACCGTCTTTATGTTCAGTAGTGATTTTCATGACATTGCACGCATTTATCGTTTTTATCAACAGCACAGCTGATTAACTCATATTCCAACTGTTTCTTCCTGATTTATTTTTGGATAGACAGCAGTATATGTCTTGCGACTTCACATGTGCCTGCAGCATTTCAGTACCACCAGCTTTAGCAGTAACTTCATACATCAGTACTGCTCTTAGCTGACATGTACGTCCCTCGAAATACACTGTGTACCAAATAAAATGACATTTTCACTCAGTTTACTTTTGTACTAATGTGTTTTCATGTTCAAATCAGTTTGAAGCTAATTCTACTCAACAAAATGTCAGGACATAAATCATTCTTAGGAAATCATAATAATTCATGCATAATTCAGGTCATTAAGATTAAGTGGTAAATAGGGTACCTTCCTGATGTAATATGAGAACCTATAAAATGCCAGTGAAGGACACACCGAAGCAGGCAGTGGAAAGACAGGAAATAAATTACATGTTCCCAGGGTATTTGTCTTCATGTTGTTAGCTACAAGTAAGTGAGAAGTAAATAGCATCCAGAGAGATTATGGATTATATAAACATTCCTTTCTTGGCCCACCTTATGTCTATTTAATATATTTTAATCCATTTGAGAAAACTAGCATGAAACAGATTATTTCTTTTCCATACTTATAAAATATATTGGCAATCTTTATACTGATTCTAGTAATCTGATATCAGTCAAGAAATGGGTATCTTTTCTTTTCTTTTTCAAATGTCAAGTTTGCCTACAACATATATTCAGGTTTCTCTGTCCAGGCCAAATAACATCATAAAATGATGGACATGATTATTAGTTGGCTCATTTCACTGAATCTATTTTTAGTCCAGCAATTTCTTCCTGCTTCGTGGGTTTCTAGTTCAATCAGAACTGATTTCTGCTGGCCTACACCATCATGAACCTTCATTTGTAATTACCCAGAGTTATTCCCTACTTTTATTCTAGCCTCTCCCCCAAACTCCCACCTTATCTAGCTTAACCAATGCAGCCACCAGTGGCAATGCTCTGCCAAGGATTTCAGCTGATGCCTCCATGCAGAGCCTGGTAGGCATATACCCTGAGTTTGATCACAAGATGTTGCCATAGTACAATGGATGAGACTCCCTCATCCCCCAAAAGATGTAAATAATATGTACACATCATCTCCAACCCTGGCTGGCCCAAGGAGCCCAAGGAATATTGAGGAACATATTCCTTAATATGTTTATATAGCTGCTATTTCTATAAACTTACAAATCAGATATACCATCACCATCAGATAATCCATTTGAGAATTTGAAAAGAAGCTTGCCATAGAGGCAAAAACGAATCCTAAAAACTTTAGCAAGTGTATTCAAAGTAAAAAGCCAGTGAGGTATTCAGTTGGTCCACTAGGAATAAAAAGGGTACTCAGGGAGGACAAGGAAATAGCAGAAAAACTGAATTAATTTTTTGCATCACTGTTTACTGAAGAAGATATTAGGAAAATACCCATGCTAAAAGCATTCTTTGATGTTGGTGATTCTGAGCAACTAAAACAAATCTCTGTGATAATGGAGGATATAATAGATAAAATTGACAAACTAAAGAGTAACAAAATCACCAGGACCAGATGGTATCCACCCAACGATGCTAAAAGAACCCAAATATGAAATTGCAAATTGGGGAAGGGGGAAGGGGGAGTCTCTTCCGAAGGGATGGGCTCCACCTTAACCAGGGTGGAACCAGACTGCTGGTGCTAACTTTTAAAAAGGAGATAGAGCAGCTTTTAAACTAGAACAAAGGGAAAAGCCGACAGTTGCTCAGCAGCGCATGGTTCGGAGAGATGTATCTTCAAAGGATACTAATGATGCATTAGAATTAGGGCATCCCGACAGTGAGGTTCCAATTATAAGAAAAGTAGTCCAAGTGCCTGTAACTAAAAACTCAGCTGAGCTAAAAAATTCTAACTTATCCCTATCAATTAAAAAGCAGAATGAAAATACAAACAAAAAACAAACTTTGGAATGTTTGTATGCTAATGCCAGAAGTCTAAGAAGTAAGATGGGAGAATTAGAATGTATAGCAGTGAATGATAATCAAAATATATAAATAGATAATACCCCAGTGAATTTTAAGTTTTGCAAATTATTAAATTATTAATGACAATTCTCTGCTCGCAACCAAGTCTTTATTTAAATAACCACTAAAAAAATATTTTGAAAGGTCAACTGCAATGTGTAATGAAACACTTGCAAGCTGCCTAAATTGCTGAGACCGCAAAATTTTTAGACAAGTAGAGTTTGATCACAAGATGTTGCCATAGTACAATGGATGAGACAAGCTCCTCAGGGAATGAATGAAGCTCTTGATTGGGGCTCCTTAATTTGAATGAATACATGATGATGTCATAGCGATGTGTGTTGTGATTGGTAGCGAAACCATCTGTGCCTCTAGCTTAAAAAGCTTGGATCGTTAGTGAGAGGTTTGTAGAGAGCAAGAGCGCTCTATGGCGCCTGAAAAAAATCTTTTTTGACACTTCATTTTCAGCTATTGTTACACCGACTGCTTCAGAAGAACACATCCCCTGAAGAAAGGTTCCGCTGCGGACCAGAAATGTAGCTACGTCGGGTGGATTTAAACATCATCAGATAAGTCGGGACTTTGAAAGCTATGTTCAATTGAATGACATTTGAATTCTATATATATAGCGCAAAAAAATTGTTTTTAAGGAATAATGGGATAAAAAAAATGTGTGGCAGTTTTCACTAGGGTTGCACGGAGCTAAAAATAATATAACAGGTGGAGGAGGATTGGTTTATGATTATACATGGAAACCGATCAGACCTTGTGTTGGGCTGAAACAATTATATATGAAACCCTTCCTCTACTTGTCTAAAAATTTTGCGGTCTCAGCAATTTAGGCAGCTTGCAAGTGTTTCATTACACATTGCAGTTGACCTTTCAAAATATTTTTTTAGTGGTTATTTAAATAAAGACTTGGTTGCGAGCAGAGAATTGTCATTAATAATTTAATAATTTGCAAAACTTAAAATTCACTGGGGTATTATCTATTTATATATTTTGATTATCATATGACCAATTCCCCAGAACATTTTGGTGCTGTTTTGAAATTTTTGGTATCTTACATTGCATATTTGCACCTTTAACTATGGATACGTGGAAACAAATCTTCAGCTTTTCTGATGCCCAAGTGGCAGATGTGAAGGCACAACCTTCATTGCTATCAGATTCAGAGACAGTTAAGATCAATACATCATGGGACGAGTTTATTCGTTTAAACAAAAAGAGCATCCGTGCTGAATTACACGGTTGTACACTCACAGAATACATCAAACAACAGATGATCCCTAGAGGATTGCGTGTCCAAAAAGAACCTCTTTTATTTACGGAGGATAAAACCTTTATGCAAACGTGGACAGCCATTTTGAATAAATGTGCTTTAGATCTAATGTTATTAATTGTGGGTCAAGTTAAAAAGTTTACCGAAGAATTAGTTATTCCCATACAACAACAAATTGATCAACTCAAACAGGACATTGAACCAAGCCTGTTTGAAGAGCAATTCCAAGAACACCGCACAGCATTGGAAAAATTTAAAAGTAACATCAAAGAGACCAAAATCAGCAAATTTCAATGTGATCAGAAAGATTACAAAGCCGAACAGGTTTATAATTGGCTGGGTAACAGAAGTGGATTTAGACGGGTACGATACAATTTTTCATCGGATGAAAATTCAAGTGGATCGGATGAATTGGATAATCAAAGTTCTGTGCAAATAGATCAACCACAAAAGGATTTTTTATCCACACGTGGCACCAACAACACACGTCCGAGAGGAAGACGACGTTACAACGACAATACTGCCACACACAAATCCTTCCAGACAGGTCCAAAAACCAGGACAAGAAACAGACAGAATCCGCAGTGGTAAATCTATCCACGTTCACTTTGACACAAGATCAATCAGCCATATTAGATCATGGGTTATCTTTTGTTCCTACTACATATCATTCTCCATTTGAATCTCGCATTACAATTCATCGATTCATTCGCAAATTGAATTTGCGTTTATTTTTTTCTGATATGAATGTAGGTAGCAGCCCTGATATTTCATTAGTCCGGCCAAAAACCAAATGGCATCCTCCTGGTCCCATGGATGCCCATATTAAAACCTTTGAACAATTGGTGTTACAAGATTTAAAGGTTTTTGAATCTCAGACCCACCATTGGAAAAATAACTTAACTTCTCCTCTTAGAGTTGCTTTAAGATCTTTAGAAACCAATGATCAACTCATTATAAAACCGGCCGACAAGGGTGGAGGAGTGGTTTTGCAAGACCGAAGTACATACGAGGAAACTATGCTGCAACATTTGAATGATACAAGATTCTATCAGAAGTTAACATCAGATCCCACACAGACATTGCTATCTACTTTGTGTACTATAGTTGAATCCTCTTCTGGATTAACAGAAAAAGAAAAAAAATTTCTGTTAGTGGATCATCCGCGCATACCTGTTATATATTCTTTACCTAAAATCCACAAACATTCAACTAAGCCACCCATACGTCCCATCGTGTCGTTAAATGATTCTGTGTTGGAAGCTCCTGCCATACTATTGGACAAAATACTGCAACCTTATGTTATACAAGCAAAATCCTTCATCAAGGATACTATACATTTGTTGCAAAAACTCCAATCAGTCCAATTAGATACATCCCAAAATTACATTTTGGTTACTTTGGACATCGTTGCGCTCTATACAAACATACCGCAGACACAAGCTTTTGATATTATCAATCAATGTCTCATGCACAGATTGAATCATCAGCGCATAACTACAGGTGTAATTTTACAACTATTAGAGACAGTTTTGTATCATAACTATTTCATGTTCAATACAGAAATTTTTTGGCAAATTCATGGAATCCCTATGGGATCACCTTTGGTTCCGACAACTGCCAACATTTATGTTATGAAGTTTGAAGAGGATGTTGTGTATAAAGCTGAATGGTGGCAATATATCACCTTATGGGTTCGTTACATAGACGATATTCTGTTAGTATGGAGTGGCACTCAACAGCAACTGTTCAGTTTTTATGATTGGATTAATGGCCAGGACCCTCATCTAAAATTCACTATACAATACTCGACATCACAGATAGCATTTTTAGATGTCTTAATTAGTTTTGATGAACACACATTCAGAACTACCATGTACCGTAAGCCCACGGACAAAAATAACTTACTAAAATTCCACAGTCATCACCCTCACCCTTTTAAATGCGGGCTGCCTGCTAGCCAGTTTTTTCGCGCAAAGCGTATTTGTTCCACCACGAGCGATTTTGAAGTCCAAGCAGCAATTCTGCGCAATCGATTTTTGGAACGGGGGTATCCGAGATCAGCAATCAGGAAGGCCTACAAAAGGGCTAAATACTCGGACAGACAAAGTTTATTACAGTACAAACCCTCAAAAGAAAGTCCACAATTAGTTTGTGTTTTAAAACAGTCAGTGGCTACAAACACAATTTCGTCATCGATTCGACGCCATTGGCATGTATTGGCATTACATAAGATCTTTGAAGAAACTCCGCTAATCGTCACTACACGTGGCGCGAATATTAGAGACAAGCTGGTACATGCTCAAGCTCCGATAAATGCACAGGTTTCAATTACAGGACATCACAAGTGCGGGCGATGTTCTCATTGTATGAACTGTATTGAGGGCTTGAGCTGGCAAGAACCGGTAACAGGGTATCGTGTATACCGTAAACACAATACGTCATGCAATTCGGATTATGTTGTTTATGCAATTATTTGTCCGTGCCCAGGGTTATACATTGGCAGGACAACCCGCAAGATCAGAGTGAGGTTGAATAAACACAAATCAAAATTAAATACATCTACCTTATCTGCTCCAATTGTTGCACATTGTGAAGAGCATGGACATAAGAACATAAGAACATAAGAAAATGCCATACTGGGTCAGACCAAGGGTCCATCAAGCCCAGCATCCTGTTTCCAACAGTGGCCAATCCAGGCCATAAGAACCTGGCAAGTACCCAAAAACTAAGTCTATTCCATGTAACCATTGCTAATGGCAGTGGCTATTCTCTAAGTGAACTTAATAGCAGGTAATGGACTTCTCCTCCAAGAACTTATCCAATCCTTTTTTAAACACAGCTATACTAACTGCACGAACCACATTCTCTGGCAACAAATTCCAGAGTTTAATTGTGCGTTGAGTAAAAAAGAACTTTCTCCGATTAGTTTTAAATGTGCCCCATGCTAACTTCATGGAGTGTCCCCTAGTCTTTCTACTATCCGAAAGAGTATAGTACTTTGAAATGGACTGTTATAGATCATATACCCATCAAGCCGCGTGGAGGGAATCGGGACGAATTGCTGAATAAACGCGAAGCGTTTTGAATCTTTACTTTGAACACGCAAGCTCCTCAGGGAATGAATGAAGCTCTTGATTGGGGCTCCTTAGTTTGAATGAATACGTGATGATGTCATAGCGATGTGTGTTGTGATTGGTAGCGAAACCATCTGTGCCTCTAGCTTAAAAAGCTTGGATCGTTAGTGAGAGGTTTGTAGAGAGCAAGAGCGCTCTATGGCACCTGAAAAAAATCTTTTTTGACACTTCATTTTCAGCTATTGTTACACCGACTGCTTCAGAAGAACACATCCCCTGAAGAAAGGTTCCGCTGCGGACCAGAAACGTAGCTACGTCGGGTGGATTTAAACATCATCAGATAGGTCGGGACTTTGAAAGCTATGTTCAATTGAATGACATTTGAATTCTATATATATAGCGCAAAAAAATTGTTTTTAAGGAATAATGGGATAAAAAAAATGTGTGGCAGTTTTCACTAGGGTTGCACGGAGCTAAAAATAATATAACAGGTGGAGGAGGATTGGTTTATGATTATACATGGAAACCGATCAGACCTTGTGTTGGGCTGAAACAATTATATATGAAACCCTTCCTCTACTTGTCTAAAAATTTTGCGGTCTCAGCAATTTAGGCAGCTTGCAAGTGTTTCATTACACATTGCAGTTGACCTTTCAAAATATTTTTTTAGTGGTTATTTAAATAAAGACTTGGTTGCGAGCAGAGAATTGTCATTAATAATTTAATAATTTGCAAAACTTAAAATTCACTGGGGTATTATCTATTTATATATTTTGATTATCATATGACCAATTCCCCAGAACATTTTGGTGCTGTTTTGAAATTTTTAGCAGTGAATGATGACATAGACTTAATTGGCATCTCAGAGACATGGTGGCAGGAGGACAACCAATGGGACAGTGCTATATCGGGATACAAACTATATCGCAATGACAAAGAGGAGAACCCGGGAGGCGGTGTGGCGCTTTATGTCTGGGATGGCATAGAGTCCAACAGGATAAACATCCTGAATGAGACTAAATGCACAATTGAATCTTTATAGGTAGAAATCCCTTGTGTGTCGGGGAAGACTATAGTGATAGGAGTAGACTATCGTCCACCTGGCCAAGATGGTGAGACTGATAGTGAAATGCTAAGAGAAATTAGGGAAGCTAACCAAATTGGTAGTGCGGTAATAATGGGAGACTTCAATTACCCCAATATTGACTAGGTAAATGTATCATCGGTACATGCTAGAGATATAAAGTTCCTGGATGGAATAAATTACATTTTTATGGAGCAATTGGTTCAGGAACTGACAAGAGAGGGAGCAATTTTAGATCTAATTCTCAGTGGAGGACAGTATTTGGAGAGAGAGGTAACGGTGGTGGGGCCGCTTGGCAATAGTGATCATAATATAATCAAATTTGAATTAATGACTGGAAGGGGGAGAGTAAGCAAATCCATGGCTCTCGTGCTAAATTTTCTAAAGGGAAACTTTGATAAAATGAGAAAAATTGTAAGAAAAAAACTGAAAGGAGCAGCTACAAAGGTAAAAGGTGTGCAAGAGGTGTGGTCATTGTTAAAAAAAACAAAACACCATCTTAGAAGCACAGTCTAGATGTATTCCACATATTAAAAAAGGTGGAAAGAAGGCAAAATGATTACCGGCATGGTTAAAAGGTTAAAAGAAGCTATTTTAGCTAAAAGATCTTCATTCAAAAATTGGAAGAAGGATTCAACAGAAGAAAATAGGATAAAGCATAAGTGTTGGCAAGTTAAATGGAAGACATTGATAAGACAGGCTAAGAGAGAATTTGAAAAGAAGTTGGCTGTAGAAGCAAAAACTCACAGTAAAATCTTTTTTAAATATATCCGAAGCAGAAAGCCTGTGAGGGAGTCAGTTTGACCGTTAGATGATCGAGGGGTTAAAGGGGAATGTGGGAAAAGGTGGGGGCTGAAGACTGAAGGATAGCTAATGTAGGCATTTAAAACTAATTGGAGAAAGTTCTTCTTCACTCAACGCACAATTAATCTCTGGAATTTGTTGCCAGAGGATGTGGTTAGTTCAGTTAGTATAGCTGTGTTTAAAAAAGGATTGGAAAGGTTCTTGGAGGAGAAGTCCATTACCTGCTATTAATTAAGTTGACTTAGAAAATAGCCACTGCGATTACTAGCAACGGTAACATGAAATTGACTTAGTTTTTGGGTACTTGCCAGGTTCTTATGGCCTGAATTGGCCACTGTTGGAAACAGGATGCTGGGCTTGATGAACCCTTGGTCTGACCCAATAAGGCATGTTCTTATGTTCTTATCATTAAAACAGCCAAATATATCTAAAGTCTAAAGGATAGCCAATGTAATGCCAATTCTTTAAAATGGCTCCTTGGGTGATCTGGGAAACAAGACTAGTGAACAACATCAGGACCAGAGAAAATGGTAGAAGCTATTCTTAAAAATAAAATTATTGGCCATATAGATAGACATGTCTTAATGGGGAGGAGTCACCTTGGTTTCAGCAAAGGGAAGTCTTGTATTAGATTTTTTGAAGGTATAAATAAACATGTAGGTAAAGGTGAACTAGATGATATAGGGCCAGATTTTTAAACCTACGCATGGGCGTAGATTTGTGCGCGCAACCTGGCATGCACAAATCTACGCCTGATTTTATAACATGCGCACACATGTTATAAAATCTGGTGTTGGCGCACGCAAGGGGGTGCACGCTTGCGCACCAAGCCCTTAGGGAGTCCTGAATGCTTTCATCCGATTTTGGAGCAGCCTCGGAGGGAACTTTCCTTCCACCTTTCCACCTTCCCCTCCCTTCCCCTACCTAACCCACCCCCCAGCCCTATCTAAACCCTCCCCCCGACCTTTGTTGGCGAAGTTGCGTCTGCCTTCAGGCAGGCATAGGTTGCGCATGCCGGCCGAGTGCCGGCGCGCGAGCCCCCGGTACGACCGCTGTGCCAGAGGCCTTGGTCCCGCCCCCACCCCGCCCCAGTTCACCCACTCCCTGCCTTTTTTTCAAGCCCAGGGGCTTGCGCGCGTCGCCGGGCCTATGCAAAATAGGCTCAGCGCATGCAGGAGTGGGTTTTTGGGGTTATGCGCGTAATATACACACATAACTCTTGAAAATACGCCCCATAGTGTGTTTGAATTTTCAAAAGGTATTTGACAAAGTCCTTCATGAGAAAAAGCTCAGAAAATGAAAAAGGCATGGAATAGGATTCAGTGTCCATCTGTGGATTGGTAACTGGTTAAGGAACAAGAAACAGAGGGTAGAACTAGATGGCCAGTTTTCCAAATAGAGAAAGGTCATTAGTGGAGTACCACAGGGATTTGTACTGCGACCTATTTATTTAACTTTTTCTATACCGACATTAGTAGGCACATCATATCGGTTTACATCAAACAATAGATGGAAAATACAGTGAACAGGGAACGGGGGAGGAGACAACAGAATGCAACATGGTGCAACAATGGTGCTGCAATTAGAGTAGGCTACAAAGGGGAGCCTGAGAAGGAGAACTGGAGAGGTAACATGTTAATGTAATAACTTAGAGTACATGAAGGTAACGGTTAGGTGATGAGGTGACATGTTGAAATTACGTGGATCTAGTCTGGATAAGCCTGGTGGAAAAGCCAGATCTTTAGCATTTTCTTGAATTTGAAGGGGCAGGGCTCAAGGCAGAGTATGTAGGTAGGGCATTCCAACGAGTGAGGCCAGCAACTGATAGGGCGGGATCCCTTCTTGAGGTGTGATCTCTTGCTGTTTAACAAACTGAAAAATGATTTGGAAAAGGGACCAATGAATGAGATGATCAAATTTGCAGATGGCACAAAATTTTTCAGAGTTGTTAAAAAAAACAGCAGCGGATTGTGATGAACTGCAGCAGGACTTTGTGAGACTAGGAGACTGGACATCTGAATTGCAGGTGAAATTTAAAGTGGAAAAGTGAAAAGTGATGTGCATAGGGAAACATAATCCCTAGTACAAGTAAGCAATGCTGGGTTCTGTATTGGGAGTCACTACCCAGGAAAAGGACCTTGGAGTTCTTGTGTATAATACACTGGAATCCTTAGCTCAGTGTGCAGTGGTGGCAGTCAAAAAAGCAAATAGAATGTTACAATAATCCAAAAAGGAATGGAGAATTAAACAGACAATAACATATTGCTCTGTATTGATCCATGGTATGACCACATCTTGAGTACTGTGTGTAGTTCTGGTAGCTCCATTTTCAAAAAAAGGCATAATGGACCTAGAAAGGTGCAGAGAAGGGCAACAAAAATGATAAAGAGGATGGAACAACTCCCCTATGATGAGAGGCTACACAGGTTAGGGGTCTTCACCTTGGAAAAGAGACAGCTAAGAGGAGACATGATAGAAGTTTATAAAATCATGATTGGTATTTATGTATTTTATTTATTTGTTTGTTTTTATATACCGATATTCACCCAAAGGTATCACATCGGTTTACATAATTACTAGTGTGAATGCAGGTCACACTATCTTTACCTTGAGATGATAAAAACTGCAGCGAATTATAGTATTGTAGAGAAAAAAAATATAACATTTAGAAGTGAAACATCTTATTTTCATGGTAGTATAATAGCTACCGATTAATTTGATTATTAAGTGTCTTCATTGTAGGATATGTGTGGATTAGGGATCTGTTTGGTAGTGGTCATTGGAGATGTCATGCAGTTATCTGTTGTCAGGGATGGAACAGGTAAAGCATGGTTATTTACCCTTTCAAATAATACTAAACCAAGGGGGACAGGCTATGAAACTAACAACCAACAGATTTTAAACCTAATCATAGAAAGTACTTTTTCACTCAACACACAATCAAGCTGTGGAATCTACTACCAGAAGAAATGGTCAAGGTGACTAGCATAGCAAGATTTAAAACTAATTTGAACAGGTCCCTCTGGGAAAGGTTCATAAAAACAATACTAGCCAGGTAGAACAGAGAAAGCCATTGTTATCCCTGGGAGTGCTTAGTATGAAATAGATTTACTTTTTGGTAATTACCGGGTGCTTGTGACCCAGATTGACCACTATCTGAGACAGGATGCTGGTCCTGACTGACCTTGGTCTGTCTCAAGATGGCATTTTCTTATGTTCCTAAGTTCACAGTAAGATATGAATGTAGAATTTCCTCCCTCAATGTGGTTTTGTTTCTATGCTTGCACTTTTGGATAATTTTTGTTTGTCTATTTGATTTTTTTTTAAGTTATCATGTTATTGCAATAAATTGTACACCTATGTGGTCATAGGTTTCAGAATGTTGTAAGTTACTTTGAGTGTCTTGGAGTATTGCAAGAAGTAAATAGGAAATAGAAAATAAATTTTAACGAGTGCTAAGATTCTTGCAGACACAGTATGACAAATCTATTAGATGATTTGAGATACCGTGGATGACATTATTACTAATGAGATCCTCAAAGTTGTATAGTAGACTCTATAGTATTAATTATATCATATTCCCAAGGGATATCTGTTACAGTTTTGGCTGCAGTGCAACCGCCTCACCACCAGGGGTCCCTCTAGTGCTGGCTTTCCTGACAGGCCCAGTCCATCTCCTCTGTCCACTCTATGCTCTGGGTGTGCCCTTATAACCCTGCCTGACAGTTGCCTCGGTGCTTCGGCATCGAGCTCTCCTGGGCTCCCTGCTCTAGCCCTGCGCGGCCTTCGGGCCTTGCCTTGCCTTGCGCGGCCTTCGGGCCTTCTTCCTCGCTATTCTTACCTGGCCTACGGGCCTTCTGACCTGCCTGCTCTGCTTACGGTGTGTGGCCTACGGGCCTTCTGCGTATGTGTGGCCTACGGGCCTTCTGACCTGCTTGCCCTGACTACGGTGTGTGGCCTACGGGCCTTCTGTGTATGTGTGGCCTACGGGCCTTCTGACCTGCCTTGCCCCGCTTATGGTGTGTGGCCTACGGGCCTTCTGTGTGTATGTGTGTGGCCTACGGGCCTTCTGACCTGCCTTGCCCCGCTTATGGTGTGTGGCCTACGGGCCTTCTGTGTGTATGTGTGTGGCCTACGGGCCTTCTGACCTGCCTTGCCCCGCTTATGGTGTGTGGCCTACGGGCCTTCTGTGTGTATGTGTGTGGCCTACGGGCCTTCTGACCTGCCTTGCCCCGCTTATGGTGTGTGGCCTACGGGCCTTCTGTGTGTGTGTGGCCTACGGGCCTTCTGACCTGCCTTGCCCCGCTATTGGTGTGTGGCCTACGGGCCTTCTGTGTGTGTGTGTGTGGCCTACGGGCCTTCTGACCTGTCTTGCCCTGCTTACTGTGCCCTGACCCAGCCTGGACCCAGACACTGCTGACTGCCGCCTGGCCTGACCCAGCCTGTACTGAGACACTGCTACTGCTGCCTGCCCTGACCCAGTCTGTACTTAGACACTGCTACTTGCCGCCTGCCCTGACCCAGCCTGAACCCAGACTCTGATACTGGCTGCCTGCCCTGACCCAGCCTGGAACCTGACACTGTTTCTAGCTTCCTGTCTCTCTCCACCTGGAGCCACCCTGCTGGGTGGTGTTCACGACTCCTGACCGGAGCCCAAGCGTAACAATATCAAGACCTAGATAGCTTTAGAAAGGCTTTCCTATAGCATTAAGAATTACTAAAAAAGCATGAATTAAATTTCCTTTTAGTGCTTTTCAATGCCCAGTGGAAAAATGCTTATGCAGTGAGCCAATCTACCCGTCTAGTCAGAGGTATGATTTTCTTCTTCCAAGTGGGCTGATTAAGGTTAGATCTGGAGTGAAGGCCAAGCATATACTCATGTTTATGCTATTTTACACACGTGTAATTTTTTTATGCCCGCAACTTTCGATAATTCACCTTATAGTTTGCATTTGTTTTCTTACAAAAGCTAGAGATTGTAATTGTGCGGTGGGAAGTGAGTATGAAGAAGTGCTCAAGTGAGGTGATGTGATGCCAATTTTTGATCAAGGGGCTCCTGCCAGCCTTTACTGTCCTCAGTACAACACAAAGGGCTGGATTTTAAAAGCCCTGCATGCGTAAATCCGGCCGGATTTACGCACGCAGGTCACTCGTGCGCCGGCGAGCCTATTTTGCATAGGCCGCCAGCGGGTGCATAGCCCCGGGACGCGCGTACGTCCCGGGGCTTCGTAAAAGGGGCAGGAGGGGGCGTGTCCGTGGTCAGGGGCGGTTCGGGGGTGTGGCACCGGTCCGAGGGCATGGCCGAGGCCTCCGGACCAGCCCCTGGGTCGGGTGATGGCGCGTCAGCAGCCCGCTGGCGCGCGCAGATTTACACCTGCCTCGGGTAGGCGTAAATCTGCTGACAAAGGTAGGTGGGGGTTAGATAGGGCTGGGTGGGTGGGTTAGGTAGGGGAAGGGAGGGGAAGGTGAGGGGAGGCGGAAGGAAAGTTCCCTCCAAGGCCGCTCCGATTTCGGAGCGGCCTCGGAGGGAACAGGCAGCGCGCGCCGGGCTCGGTTGCACAAATGTGCACCCCCTTGCTCGCGCCAACCCTGGATTTTATAAGATACGCGCGGCTACGTGCGTATCTTATAAAATCCAGCGTAATTTTGTTCGCGCTTGGTGCACGAACAAAAGTACGCGTGCTCGTAAATTTATAAAATCTACCCCTCAGTATATTATATTTAGGGGTAGATTTTCAAAGGGGTACGCGCGTACCCCCGGAAAACCTACCCCAAACCCCCCCTGCGCGCACCGAGCCTATTTTGCATAGGCTCGGCAGCGCGCGCAAGCCCCGGGACGCGCGTAAGTCCCGGGGCTTGCAAAAAGGGGCAGTCGGGGGCGTGGCCAGGGGGCGCAGTTAGGGATCGGGGGCATGTCCGGGGGCGTGTGGGCAGCCTGGGGGCGTGGCCGAGTGCCCCGACACAGCGGCCTGTGTCAGGGCCTGCTGCGCCGGCGCGCGTAAGTTACTACTGCCCGGAGGCAGTAGTAACTTCTCCGATAAAGGTGTGGGGGGGGTCTAGATAGGGCCGGGGGGGGGTGGGTTAGGTAGGGGAAGGGAAGGGAAGGTGCGGGGCGGGGGCGGGGGTAGAAAGAAAGTTCCCTCCGAGGCTGCTCCGATTTCGGAGCGGCCTCGGAGGGAACGGGCAGCGCGCGCAGGGCTTGGCACGCGCAAGCTGCACAAATGTGCACCCCCTTGTGCGCACCGACCCCGGATTTTATAAGATACGCGCGGCTACGCACGTATCTTATAAAATCCAGCGTATGTTTTTAAAATCTACCTCTCTGTTCACAAATTATTGTGGTTGGAGAAAATTGCTCAGTAATAATAAAATCTGTTTATGATACCAAACACTGCCAGGGATTACATTGTCCTTTGAAATGGCTGCTGTAGGTGTTTGTTCATCACATTTTTGTGCTTTTTAATCATTGTTAAGGCTTTTAGTTAGATAATTGTTCTACCATCTGATAATTTAAGTTGTATTGGAGAACAATGAAGTAAATCAACTTCTGTAGGAAGAATCAATAGAAAGTAGTTTCAGATCCTCTTTGGTATGCAGCCTATACTTTCTCACATTACCTTATGCATTTCATTAGTGAAGGTTTTCTCTTCCTTCCCTTTTCTTGTTCTTGTATGGTTATTGCCATTGTATTCAACTTTCTTCTTTTATAAAAAAAATAAAAATAAAAAATAAAACTTTAATAAGCTTTAGTAAGATGTACATAAAAGCATACTTCATACTTCAGTGCTTCTATGTACATCTTAGCCAATTTTTATTTTCGTTTACTTATTTAAACTTGATGTATCTCCCATTTTTATTTATGAGCACAAAGCAAATTACAATAAATATAAGGATAAAATATTATACATATACATGTGTACGTCGGCACATGCCCAGAGATGCTGCCACTTAATAACATGTGCGCTCATATGTACACTTGTTATGAAATAGCCTAGATGTGTTTGTATGCATCTAATTTTATGCTTGTGTGCGCTGAGCAGCCAAGGACCAGTTTCACCAATCCATCCACAAGTATGACCAGTGTTCTCCTAGGTCCTGCCAAACCCTGTGATTATAGAACCTGCACCCCCCCCCCCCCCCCGTTACCCCAGACTCCTCAAACCCCTCACAGATGCTTGTATTTTTTTTAAACTTATACCTCCTTCATAGCAGAAGTAAAGCTACATAGTACTGGAGCTGGGAATGTGCCCACACATATAGGTACTTGGGTGCATATCTCTTGGCCTCGCCCTGGTATGCCCACCCATACCATGCCCCTTTCTCTTATGATGTAAGATGTATGTGCATTGCCACTTGTGTGTGCATCTGCCCATTTTATAAAATAGGGTCTGCATGCAATAGTTCTAGATGCGCCCATCTCCCGATTTCAACACGCATCCAGCTTTAAAAATTCACCTCTATTGGTCTGATTCACTAAGGCTTTTCTCCTTTTCTGTATCTGTAAGAAAAGATTTTGATGAATCAGACTCAAAAGGTCTTATTTATTTATTTATCTAAAATCACTTGTATCCTGCGCCCTCCAAAGTTTGGGGTGGGTAACTTAAAAACACTCGTAAAATTTGCATATGCAAACATTCAAAATAGGCAAATACAGGAATCTGGAACCGAACTATCCAAGAGACTATGCACCATTGTAAAGGAAATATTGATTGCAGCTTAATTGGTTAGGCTGGAATTTATTAATTCACTATTGAATAGAAATGTTTTAAGAGCTTTCCAAAACATCTTAGGATCAGTAATGCTTCGAAGTTGAGCGGGTAATGAATTGCAAAGTATTGGATTGGCTATTGAAAATGCTCGTTCTCTGGTGGAGTCAAGCTAAGACAATCAGAGCATAAAATTCTGTTGGAGGTGTATATTTTAAGCGTTGCTTTTGTCCAGGGTGAGGTGACAATGTAAACTAGGCTGTGGATAATTGAAGCCAACTTGTATTCAATAGTGTATGGGGAGCCGATGGAGAGAAAAAAGAACTGGTGTCATGCGGTCTCGAATATTAGTCCCGGTTAATAAACATGCTGATGCATTTTGAGTGATCTGAAGAGTGCTAATGGTGGTTTGAGGCAGACCTGTGAATAGGGAATTGCAGTAATTTAGAGAGGAGAAGACAAATGATTGCAGAATGGTTCTAAAGTTATTAGGGCTGATAAAGAGTTTGATATGTTGTAAGATCTTCAGTTTCATGAACGAAATTTGAATAATGTGTGAAATGTGGGGTTTCCTGGTGAGTAAAGGGTCAAATATAACTCCAAGATTACGTGCCTTTTTAGAAATGTATAATGTTTGATTATCATATGAAAAAAGGTCTGGTATGTCATATTTAAGTCAGTCACCTAGAACTAGAACTTCTGTTTTCTTCAGGATCATGGATAAAGGGTTATGAAAATAACCATCTTTATCTTTTATCTTTTTAATATATATATACACTGCCTGCTCTATAGCTCAGGGCACTTTACATCATAAAACATCATAATATGAAATAGAAACTTGACAAAAAGAGATAAAAATAAAAATTAGCAAAAGATATCACATTACCAAAAACCCTTTAAGAAAGTTAAAAATAAGCACACAAAATAATAACAAAATAATAATTATAAGGGCAGGGATGATTAAAATGCAAAATTAAAGAAATAGGTTTTTGGCATTTTCTTAAATGAGCATAGCACCAAACGCAGTTCAATAGGAAGAGAATTCCAAATTATTGGAGCTTTAATTGAAACATATGTTCACAGGTCTTAGTCAGTTACTGGTTGAAAGGCAGAGTGTAGCTTAGTCAATAGTAGAGTTCCAGGAAAATTTTAACAGAAAGAAAAACCTGTATATCATCTGTATATATCTTATATGTGAGATCAAGAGTTGATAGAAGATGACAGAGAGGAGCAAGAGAAATATTAAAGAGGACAGTGAGAGAGTGGACCTTGTGGAATGCTGATTGTTGTAAGGTGACATGAAGAGAAAGATGATGCTTTTTTGACTTGTGATCTGTCTGAAAAGAAGGAAGCAAACAAGGAAAGAACAGAGCTGCCAATGCCAACATCAGAAAGATTAGTTAGAAGAATGCTGAGTTTATGTTCTCAAAGGCAGAACTAATGTCAAGTAGTATTAACATATAAGAGGTTCCTTTATCATGGAATCAATGCTAGAGAAGACTATAGTTTCTGTATTGTGATACTAGTCAATGACTGAGTTTTTGTCTAGAAAGTCTGTGTGTTGGTTTAATCTGCAAGTTTTGGTTACCTTTGCAAGAAAAGGTAGGGAACCAATGGGGCAAACATTTGAGGGATCAATCAGTTCAGTGGAGTCAGACTTTGAAAATGGCCAGACAATTGCTCTTTTAAGGGATGAAGGGAAATACCTAGAAGAAAGTGAACAGTTAATAATTTTGTTGGGGAAGTGAGAATCTTATGTCTGGTGACTTTTAGTAGAGCAGTTGGGCAAGGATTTAATAGAAAGGATGAAGAGTTCAACTTGTTTATAGTATGTAAAATTTCAATTGTAGAAACAGATTCAAACTCAGACCAAAGAGTAATATTATTACTACTTGGTCATGGTACATACGCGGGAAAGGTGGAACAGAGGTAAGTAATCTTAGATGAGAGAAATGTGGTGAATATTTCACATGACTTGGATGAAGAATTGGCAAATTGTGGAATCGAATTTTAGGATGGAGGTTTGGTTAAGGAATTAACAATTTGAAAAAGCTCCCAAGAGCTATGAATAGCATTCTGAATTTGGGTTGAAAAGAAACTCAGGAACCAACTCAGAAACTTTCTTTTCTGAGTTGGTTGCAGTTCTGTATTGATCTAGTAGCCTATGATAAGTTCTTTTATTGGTTGAGATTGGATTGCGCTTCCATCTTGATTCAGCTCTCCTCAAGGTTTGTTTCTGAATCATGAGGGGCTGTCTATACCATATAGCTCTAGTTAAACATTTGCAGGTGTAAGGTTTTAATGGAGCAAGATGATCTGTATCGACTGCATTAAATTGTGCCAGTTAGATATTATCTATCTAAAGAGTCATTTGAGAAGAGTCTACATGTGAGCATTTGAGAACAGGTAGATTTGCTTGAGATATGTTCTGTGTAAAAGTGGCGAAGGTAACAGAGGCAGATGTTAAGAAATGGTCTGACCACAGTATTCTGTTAATACATAAATTGGGATCTATTAGTGTAAAAATGTTAGACTTGAGAAAGACTAAATCTAGGGTGTTTCCAGCTGGATAAGTGGGAGGTATGGATGACTTGGTGATATCACGAGGAGTGTAATAAATCAAAAAATGTAATACCTGCTGTAGAGAAAGGAGTAGAATTTACATATAAGTTAAAGTCACCTAAGGGGAGAGTTTGGGAGGGATCAATGGGAGAATTAGCAAAACATTCAAAGAATGGTGAGCTGTTGTGTTGGATATTATGATTAATATTGCTTAGATATCATGATTAATATTTCCAATGGGGGAAGCAGAAGTGGGAATATAACAGAATTTAAGTTCCTGTTTGAAGAATATTAAAAGTCCTCCTCCTCTTCTTTTCTGTTGTTGCAGTTGGGAGAAATATGTATATCTGTTTGAGCAACATTGGTTCAATAATGGGATGCTGCTGGGTGTGCACCAGTTCTCTGTAATGCAAAAACAATCAGTGTTTGAGTGGAAGAGTAAGTTGTGTATGATAGAAACTTTTTTGTTATTGATGGAGCATTGACCAGCATAATGGTGAAGGCTATAGAGATGGAAGTCAATTTCTGAACATGTAAAGGAATGTTAATCATTCAATGCTGACCTTGATGGAGGAAGTCTCTGCTTGCTTGAGAGGCATCCATAGTGCCTGCGTCCGGTGATGACTTACTCAGTTAAGATTTTTTTCCATAGACACAAAATGGGAAAAAGTCCTCAGTGGAGTAAATCTCTATGTTATCTTGAAGTTATCTGTTAAAGTAAAATTAAATTATCTTATTCAAGGGCCTATATTATGCTTATCAGTGCACTGAAATATATATATAGGCTAGATGAAGATTTATAGATACTGATGCATTATACCATAGCATTGATAGCATCTAATCAAGATCTATTATTCCATTCTGATTCCAGAGTTCAGAGAGATGCATAGAATAAGTACCAGAAGTTTAGGAGATTTGATTTATATGTGCCCATACTGCTAATGAGATCTACAGGAAAGTATTAGTCTGCATTTAACTTAATATATTGATGCTGACTGCGTTTGATGTCTATTATTATTTTCTCATATATTTTTAAATGTTTTCCAGTTTGTCTTAGCAATACTTGTAAGCTACCACAGTATCAAATTTAAATACAATGAATAAATATTAAAAGGCTTCTTTGGCAAATGCATTTGGAAGAAACACAATTGATCTTACAGAGCTATTTAATCACTCCTTGCCTGTGTCCAAGGAAAACATGAAAAAGACAAAGTGCTCTTAATAATTCTTATGCTCTAAAAAAAACAAAGCTACTTTACATATAAATTTCATTATTCCACTAACTACCTGCCTTTATCTATTATAACAGAGTTGAAAATAAATATTGTATGCAAACTGTGGTACAACAGAGTCATTATGAAACATTGCACACTATATTTAAGCTACAATGTCCATTTCTCAGGTTTTACACCAGGTAATAATCAGTGGCCACTGTGATTAGGTGTCAAAGCAAAGTAGAGGAATCAAATTAATCAAGCATGAAAGCCAAGTAGAACATTGCAAGCATACTCCAGAGAAGTACATTTTTTAAAATTATTATAATTTTAAACAGAATATAACTGCTTTCTATAACAAGTCAATAAGGTGATACTTAGGAAGAAATCCATATTAATAGCTAAAGAAGGCTCCAGGCAAAGAGTATTTTCAGCCAAACGGGTATAGTTTAATGTCATTTGGTTGGGGGGGGGGGGGGGGTGAGTGACCAGCGGGCTAGGACCAGGAATGACATGTGCGTGGGGTGGGGGTGGGGGGTGAGACCAGTACCCAAGGTACACTATCTAAAATACATACTTGAACATACTCTACTTCCTTCTTACCCCAGTGATCCTCCATCTCCAGGCTCCACCAGTGCTCAACCCCCAGATGTTTTTCACCCAACAGAACTGATTTATACCATCAGCTCTGCGCCACTTCCTCTGGTGCTGGATAAAAGGTGCTAGAACAACATCCTAGATTCCTCTTTAAAATCAAGCCCTGGATAAAAGACACAAAAAGGCATTGAATTAGCCCAAGTAAGTCTGAAACTTGTGAGCGGTAGCATTGTAGCCAGGGTTGAAGGCTTGGTGATTGGCATTACTGCTCACAAGTTTCAAACTTGTGCTTATTCAACTCCTCTTAGCAGTGGCAGTCTGAGCATTGCCCCTCCCCCTGTCTTCCTCATTCAAACCCCAGAAATACAATACAACACATTAACAAAGTAACACCATTTTAAGTGGAAAAGACAGGGCCGCAGCTTTATTACAATGTTTACAATGCAACATCTGAGCTGTACCTGAACCAATCTAATGTTAATAAACAACATTTCACCTTGTCAGCCATGGATCAGCTAGGCCATACCATCTTTTCCCTGCCATGGAGCCAGCTCGGCCATCTTCTTCGGGCTGTGGACTACTTGGCCGACTAGTCCAGCCCCGTGGTTTCCAGGAGGTTGTCCACCATACCACCCTAGGCCAGATAGCATGTCCGGACACCTCCTACCACTTCACCTTTCTCGCCCACACCATCGGCTCACAACAGGAGTCCGCCTGGCACCCAAGTGGCTGCGGGACTGAGACTTGTGAGTAGTAGTGTAGTAGGCAGGTTGAAGTCTTGCTGCAGGGACGGTGGAAGCACTAGGTGAACTAGGCAACCACCTAGAGTGCCACCGGTTGGGGGGGGGGGGGGGAGGAGTGGCATCAGCATCAGGAAGCTGCGTAGTGTTAAGCGCCAAAACACTCTTTATAATGCTCACCTAGGGGATACAAGAACACTTAGATTTTGTAGAAAGTATAATTTTTTATTGAGCAATATAAGTATTCTTGGGAGATGCTGGATGTCCTTTCTCTGACAAACTGACCACCAGCACCTCGTTTGTATACATGAACTGATCCTTCATTTATAGGTAAAATACAATACAGAACTAGGTCAGAAATTCTGAAATTGCGTGACCAGCTGGAGAATCATTTACATAGGTTGTCATGTCAACAGCATGTTAGAGTATCCCTAAACTACCCTGACCAGTTTTCCAAGTTGGGATCTCCTTGAGATCTTCAATGATGATTTACTCAGACAATATCATTATGCATGCAAGATTTGAGTTATTTCATAGAAAACAGAGGAATGGGATTATTCGGCATTGTGCCGAGTGCCATGATTATCTGCAGTGCATCATGGTAACTGAAGGGTCTTGGAAACAAAAATGGCCTCCCTTGACTCCATGTCATTATCAAAACATGTGAGAGACCAAAAATGGATGTTAACGATTTTTAAAAAATCTTTATACTTTGTGTTTTTTGAAGCCTGTTTTAATAAAAAGATGAAAACAGTAAAACTTTTGCTTGATAATGTTAAATTTAGCATACTTTCATTGTCTGACATTTTAATTTAGGACATAAGAACATAAGAAATTGACATACTGGTTCAGGATCCATCAAGCCCAGCATCCTGTTTCCAACAGTGGCCAAACCAGGCTACAAGTACCTGGCAAGTACCCAAACACTAAGTAGATCCAATGCTACTAATACCAGTAATAGCAGAGGCTATTCCCTAAGTGAACTTAATTAATAGCAGTTAATGGACTTCTCCTCCAAGAACTTATCCAAACCTTTTTTAAACCTAGCTACTCTAACTGCACTAACCACATCCTCTGGCAACAAATTCCAGAGCTTAATTGTTCTTTGAGTGACAAAAATATTTTCTCCAATTAGTTTTAAATGTGCTACTTGCTAACTTCATGGAGTACCCCCTAGTCCTTCTATTATCCGAAACAGTAAATAGCTGATTCACATCTACCTGTTCTAGACCTGTCAATATTTTAAAGACCTCTATCATATCCCTCCCCAGCCATCTCTTCTCCAAGCTGAACAGCCCTAACCTCTTTAGCCTTTCCTCATAGGGCAACTGTTCCATTCCCTTTATCATTTTGGTTGCTTTTCTCTGTACCTTCTCCAGTGCAACTATATCTTTTTCCAGATTCGGTGACCAGAACTGTACACAGTACTCAAGGTGAGGTCTCACCATGGAGCGATACAGAGGCATTATGACATTTTCCATTTTATTCACCATTCCCTTCCTAATAATTCCTAACATTCTGTTTGCTTTTTTGACTGCTGCAGCACACTGAACCGACAATTTCAATGTATCATCCTAGATCCTTTTCTTGGAGTTGCGCCTGTTGGGCACAGACGGCTGTGCCCTCTATTGCTCACCTTTTTTCTGCCTGACTCAGTTCCTTTTGGGAAAATGGCTGCCTCTGCTTCTCCACGCCGACCCCTCTGGCATCCCCTTAGCCATCTTTCTCCGGGAGTCACCTAGGGCACTCGCGAGCGTGCAGCACCATCCTTTATGTGTGCCATGGCGGGAACCTCGGGGGCGCCCCACTGCATGACATCACAAGCTCTGGTATTTAAACTCCATTCATGTTTCCTAATGAGTTAGCAAGGAATCCTCCATGCTGATCTCTCCTCGTTACGAGTCGCTTCCGCTTTGTGTACTCTCGCTCCAGGACGACTTAGGTACACGTTCCTCAGGGGCCTTGCCTCGCTCCTCTACACCCTCCGGGGTTACCAGCTACCAACAAGGATGCCTAAGGTAGCCGCTCCTCGGGGGCCTTATTTCGTCCCGAACCTCCTCTCCTCGGGGATTCTCTACTACTACTTCTGCCAGCATCAGAGTGAGTACTACCACTCCAGTTCTGTCTCTGCATTGTCTCCTCTCTCTCTACTTATGTCCTCGGCCTACCCCTCATCACGGACACTACCGGATCTACTCTCATTGGCCTTTCCACCTAGGCCTGGGCTCTTGGCCTACCCCACTTCACGGACTACTATCGGACCCACCTGGTGAGACTGTGTAACTGCTCTGCAGCCTTCAGACAGAACATTGCCATCAGACACCTCCTCTTCTGGCTAGATTCATTGCCCGTTCCTCGAGCTACCATCAACGTTGCAGTATAATAAAGACTAATTTTCTCTGTGTCCATCTCTGCTTGGAGCTAGCCTATCGCTGCAAGTCCCCGCAGGGCTCCACCCTGTGTGAGATGCCATCTCTTGCAGCGACCAAGGGCCCACACCTCAATGTCCAAAACACAACAGATTGCTAACTCCATGGACCCGGCTCAGCTCGCAGCCTTACAGGCCATTCCTGGCCCAGCGGATTACAGAGCAACAGAAATCTCTGGAGACACTAACCACTGCTTTCAACCAGTTGAATGCCCGTCTGAATATGCTGACGGTTCCAGAGAAAGATTCTTCTCCTCAAGTTGTTGCAGTTCGCACCACTGTACCGCTTTCAGCTCCTATACACTTCTCTGTTGATGCCCAGGTGTGCAGGGGTTTTATTAATCAGTGCTATATGCACTTCTTGTTGCAACCGAACTACTTTCCCAATGCTGTTTCCAAGACTACCTATATCCTATTGCTACTCAATGGAAGAGCCCTGGCCTGGGCTTCACCTCTCTGAGAATGCAGTGACCTTGTTTTAAATGATCTGACTGACTTCTTGAACCTGTTCAAATCAGTATTTGATAATCCAGCATGTCAGACCATCGCAGGGTCTTCTCTTCTTCACCTTCAACAAGGAAGTAAGCCTTTACCAAACTATGTTATTGAATTCAAGACACTAGCATCTGAGCTTCATTGGGATTTGGGATGTCTAAATGCTATATTTTTAGAAGGCCTCAACACCCATATAAAAGATGAACTAGAGGCTCGTGACTTGCCAGGCACCCTTGAATCTCTCATTGACTTAGCTGGGAGAGTTGATCACAGGATACACAATTGGACTCCAGAAGCAAAGTGTCACAAGAAGCACTCTACAGGAGGTAATCACCCTTGAGCCATGCATACGACTTCAGCCCAATCTTCTGTGCCCAATGAAGAAGAAGAAGAACCTATGCAGTTAGGACGCAGTCACCTGACCTCTAAAGAGAGATGTTTTTGCAGACACTCAGGTCTTTGTATGTACTGCGGCCAATCCAGCCATGCTATCCAGACCTGCCCTATCTGTCCGGGAAAAGGCCAGACCTAGGATCTGCTGGAGGACTTCTCCTAGGTCTAACTGCACCTTCTCCTCCATTATCTCTCCCCGTCTCTCACATCTCTGGAGATCTTGAATTTTCAGCACTTGTGGACTCAGGTGCGGGAGGAAATTTTATGCTAATGAAAATCACAGACCATCTGTGAATTCCTACTACACCAATAGCTACCCCCCTACTGCTATCTTCTATACATGGAGAACCACTTCCAGAGGAGGTCTCGTTTACCACACAACCCATATGCCTTCGCACATTTCCTTCCTGCTCCTTGAGAAGGCTATTCATCCCGTGGGACTCTGCCTACCATGGCTACAGGAACACACACCTCAGTTCAATTGGACCACCCTGGAGCTTTCTGAGTGGGGCCCTGGCTGCCACAATCGTTGTCTAGCCAAAATGTCACCCTGCCCTGCATATCTAAGACTCCATCACTACCTGGTCTATCGCCACAATATGCGTCTTTTCAGGATGTCTTCTCCAAGCAAGCAACAGACGTATTACCTCCACACAGGACCTTTGATTGTGTGATAAATCTCAAGCCTAACTCGGAGCCTCCCAAGGGAAGGGTATACCTCCTCTCAATAACAGAGACCGAGGCCATGTTGGCCTATATTCAAGAAAACCTGCAAAAAGGATTCATTAGATCTTCTAAGTCCCCGCCTGGCACGGGGTTCTTTTTTGTTGGGAAAAAAGACGGATCCCTTCGCCCCTGTATTGATTACAGAGGTCTCAATGAAATCACCATCAAGGATCACTACCTTCTACCGTTGATAACTGAGCTGTTTGACAGACTCCAGGGGGCCAAGGTGTTTACTAAACTGGACTTAAAAGGGATCTACAACTTGGTCTGAATCCGTCACGGCGATGAATGGAAAACAGCTTTTAACATCCGTGATGGACACTTTGAATACTTAGTCATGCCCTTCGGACTGTGCAATGCATCAGCGGTGTTTCAGAATATGAAGAATGATATTCTGCGAGATTTACTGTACCAGTGCGTGGTGGTATATTTAGATGACATCCTAATTTTCTCTCAGGACCTCCAGACACACCAGGCAGACGTGTTAAAGGTACTACAAAGGCTACGTGACAATTTCCTTTATGTGAAGCTCGAGAAGTGTGCTTTTCACCAGGAGTCAGTGCCCTTTCTGGGGTACATCGTTTCCAAGAATGGCTTCCAGATGGACCCTCAAAAACTGAAAAGCATTCAAGAGTGGCCTCAACCCACTATCTTAAAAGCATTACGCCGTTTCCTCGGCTTCACAAACTACTACCGTACCTTCATCAAGCTCTATTCCACCCTAACAGCACCACTCACGGCCATGATCAGAAAAGGGGCTGATCCATCCCGATGGTCTGCTGAGGCTGTAGCATCCTTCCAAACTCTCAAAGAAGCCTTCCTAACCAAGCCTTGTTTTTGTCATCCCAATCCTCAGCATCCTTTCATCGTCAAGGTTGATGCCTCCAACGTTGGCGTGGAAGCAGTATTGAGCCAATACAGTGATGCCAATGTCCTCCATCCCTGCTCTTTCTTCTCACAACGATTCTCTCCCACCGAGAAGAATTATGGAATTGGAGATAAAGAATTGTTAACTATAAAATTGGCCTTTGAAGAGTGGCATCCATGGCTGGAAGGTGCACAGCACCAAATAACGGTGTATACCAATCATAAAAACTTGGAATATCTACAACATGCCCAACGCCTTAATCACCGGCAAGCGAGGTGGCCGTTGTTTTCAACTGCTTTGACTTCCTACTAAAATACCGTCCTGCAGAGAAGAATGATAGGGCAGATGCCCTTTTGCGCTTCTTCTCTTTGGTGGATATACCCGACGAACCTCATCACATCATCAGTCCTGAGAAGGTGGTGTTAGCGGCCACTCACGCCGTCCCTGCTGGGAAAACAGTGGTGCTGCTGGGAATGAGAAAAAAATTACTAAAGTGGGCACATGACTCCTGTCTGGCCGGCCACCCCGGGCAAGGCCGTACATTAGCCATGCTCCAACGTTTCTATTGGTGGCCTACTATGAAAACTGATGTCCAAGCCTACGTGGCCTCCTGAACCACCTGTGCAAGACAAAAATCCTCCTGCTGGATGTCCCTGGGACATTCACTGACTTCGTGGTGAACTTACTCCCTTCTGCCGGAAACAATAAGATCTAGGTGACCGTTGATCGATTCTCGAAAATTGCACATTTTGTGGCCCTTCCAGGATTACCATCTGCTGCTGAACTGGCTAAATTATTCGTGAAGCACATCTTTTGCTTCCACGGAATGCCCAAACACATTTTGTCTGATAGAGGCGTCCAGTTTACTGCAAACTTCTGGAAAGCTCTGTGTTGGAAGTTCAACATCGCATTGGACCTGATCTCGGCCTATCACCCGCAGTCCAATGGTCAAACAGAGTGAATGAATTGGACGCTCAAACAATTCTTACGCTCATATGTGAACTTTACACAAAGTGACTGGGAAGAATTACTCCCTTGGGCCAAATTCGCCCTAAATTCACATCTAGCTGCTGCTACGGGTTCAACACCTTTTCAAGTGGTGTATGGCCGTAAACCATTACCTCCATTACCTCTGCCACTCTCCGTGACGTGTCCAGCAGCTCAAGTCACCGCAATGGAATTACAACAATTGTGGAAGCAGATTAAGGATCTACTCCTCAAGGCGGGTGAAAGGGCCAAAAAGACTTACGATGCTCACCACAGGAAGGCACCTCAATTTCAGCTTGGGGATAAGGTATGGCTTAGTACAAAGTTCCTCCGCTTAAAGCTGCCTTCTGCATGTTTTGCTCTGCGGTACGTCAGACCTTTTGCCATCCTCCGACATCTTGGAAATTTGACTTACAGTTTAAAGCTACCGCCATCCATGAAGATTCATAATGCCTTTCATGTGGCACTACTGAAACCTCTTGTCCTGTCTGAGTTTTCCAACAAAGCCCCGGAGCCAGCACCGCTTGATGCCAAAGAGGATATCGCCTATACTGTTGATGACATACTGGATGTACGCAAGAGAGGTAAACGATGGGAGTACCTTATCTCCTGGAAGGGATACGGACCGGAGGAGAACTCCTGGGAGCCCATGGCCAATATCCTGGATAAAGACATGATCCATCACTTCTATCAGTCTCATCCTCATAAGCTGAAACCCCCTGGGAGGAGCCCTTGGAAGGGGGGTACTGTTGCTCCCTTCGGTCGCAGACAGCTGCGCCCTCTACTGCTCACCTTTTTTCTGCCTGACTCAGTTCCTTTTGGGAAGATGGCTGCCTCCGCTTCTCCACGCCGACCTCTCCGGCCTCCCCGGTCCAGCATAGGCAATAGCGTTCGCCATCTTTCTCCCGGAGTCACCTAGGGCACGCGTGCGCTTGCAGCCCCATCCTTTACATGCATCATGGCGGGAACCTCAGGGGTGTCCAGCGACACATTCCAGCCTTCTCCAGTTTCCTCCCAGTCCCCTCCAATTAAGGAGGGGACTGGGAGGGAACTTCCTTAGCCCCTACCCTAACGTTCCTTCCCCTTCCCCTCTTCTTCCCAATCCCTAAATCTTACCTTTTCCCTTTTTTTGCTTTTGTCTTCTAACATATTTCAGGGCCCAACCTGATGTAAGTTGTGTGCGCTGGCAGAGCAATGAATGACGTTATCCCGGCCCGCCCCTGCCCTTCCCCTCCCCGCCTCCTGGCCTGCCCCCTGGAAGAGGCCTGGCTCTAGTGCGCGTAACAATCTCTTCATTTACTGCTATACACTCTAATTCTCTCATCTTACTTCTTAGACTTGTGGCATTGGCATACAGACATTTCAAATTGTGGTTTTTTGTTTGTTTTATCAACCTGCTTTTCAGTTGATATGGATAATTTGGAAATCTTTAGCTCAGGTGATATTTTATGTATAGTTACATGGACTATGTTTGTTTTTATTGGAACCTCTCTGTTGGGATGCCCTAACTCTCCTGTTTCATTAGTATCCTTCAAAGATATATTCCTCTGAACCATGCACTGCTGAGTGACTGTCGGCTTTCCCCCTTGTTCTAATTTAAAAGCTCTTTTATTAAAGTATAGTGCAAAGTAATAACTGGATATATGTGCTCAGTGAGCATGAGGATATCAAGATAAAGGAAGCTTCTAATTACAGGTTAACTCTGAAATACTTAGGGAGTAGCCATATTTCCCTTTCAGTGATGTTCTTGAAGTCTTTACTGCATTTGGCACCTTCCACCTAATCAACTGGTAGAGAGATAATTACAAGGAAAGAATTATAGAACAGAACGTAGAACAAATCATGAAACTTGTAATGAACATAAGATTACTCATCTTGCTAATTTCTGCCTCCACCTTCATTTCACTTCACTTTTGTTCTGTAAGAAATTTTTCGACACATTGGAGAAATAAATGTAAAATGAGTTAATGTAAGAATTAATGTTCAAAGGAAGATCTCTATTCTGACTGGTAATTAATTATCCATTAAATCTTGTAGTGAATATTCTTTTTTTTTTTTTAATTAAATGCATCTTTTTTTTTGTCTTAGGGCATGCACAATGTCTATATGGTATTCTGCCTAGAATGATATAGGATGACCCATACTTCACTGCCAAAGTTAATGAAATCTAGGTTGATCTGTTAAGTATGTGTCAGTTGGGTACCCTTTGTTGCACCGGGAGGTGGACCTTGGCCTAGTGCAGGATTGCTAGGCTCCCTGGTCGGACCCAGAGAGCTCCTACCACCAGGAGGTGGAGCACAGGAGGCTAGCTGGAGCTTCACTAATAGCAACCCGGGGTTCCCTTGGGTTGAGCCCTTGGTTACCTGGGCCGCCTGGTCTTAGGTGGGTCTCGCAGGATCTGCTTGAGAGAAAGTTCAGGGGTGTGCCCACCACGATCAAGGGTGTGCGGTCAATGTTCAGGCTATGAGTCTGGGGTGCCAAAGAAGGTCAAAAGAGAGTCTCGGAATGCATGGCAAGAATCAGAGCCAGAGTCAAGATAACGTAGTCAGCCAAAGCAGGGGTCAATACCAGTGGTCAGTCCGTGGGTAGTCAGCCAAAGCAGAGGTCAGGTTCCAGGCAGCAATCAGACGTGGTCAATGGTCAGGCAGAGGTGGGTTCCAGGCAGCGTGCAGACATGGTTGGGGTAACAGGCAAAGGTCAAATCCAGGTGGTGATCGACGTAGTCAAGAACAGGCAGAGGTCAGTACTGAGAAGACAGTCCTAGAGGTACTACCTGGGGAGACGCAGGAACAGGAGGATGCAGGAACAGAAGGACACTGGAACAGAAGGACACTGGAACAGGACTCGAACAAGACTGGAACAATACTAGAACAAGGCTTGAACGAGACTGGAACAAAGACTGGAAACGCAGAAGCAAACTTGAAATCACCGCATGATCGACCCAATTGCCAAGGCGAGGAAGTGAGGCAGGCACTTCCTCTTAAGTAGAGTTCAATCAGGGTGCGCTGCGGAGCTGGGATCTGCCTCTGGCCCTTTAAGGGACCGGGCGTTCCGCGTGCACCTAGGGGCGGGGCTGATGCCAGGGAGGACACCAAACTCCGCTGTAAGGCCTGGCTGGAGGTGGAAGGCCCGGCGACCGCTGCCACAGGACGCCAAGGCCTGGCTGTGCTCACTGCTGCTGCAGGGGAGGATGACCCAGAACCCGTGGAGGAGTTAGTGAGGTGAGCAGGCCCGGGCGCGGGCCGAGCGCGAACGGGATGCGGAACAGTACCCCCCCTTCTAGGCCTCCCCCTCCTCGGGCGAGGCTTGTCTGGATCCCTGAGGAGGTCCTTGTCCAGGATATTCTGTGAGGGCTCCCAGGAGTTCTCTTCCTCCCCATACCCTTCCCAGGAGAGATGGTATTCCCAGCGGCCTTGACGCCGATGGATGTCGAGGACATCTCTTACCTGGAGGGTGTTGTCTGACTCGGTGGAGACTTGCGGTGGAGGAGGATCCCTGTGGAAAGGCCATGATAGCATGAGCTGTTTTAACAGGGAGACGTGGAAGGTATTGTGGATACCCATGGATTGCGGCAACTGGATTTGGTAGGTTACCGCTCCAACCCGACGAAGAATAGGGAATAGCCCTATGTACTTTGGTGCTAATCGGTGAGAGGGAAGTCGTAATCGGATGTTTTTGGCACTTAGCCATACCTTTTGACCAGGTCGGAAGAGTGGAGCTGACCTTCGATGAGCGTCAGCAGGTTTCTTTGATTTTCTGCAGCTTGGGTCAGACACTCTTTTACTTGGTTCCATACGTTACGGATGGTCTGTCCAGTAAACTGTGCTGCAGGCGAAGGCATGGAGAGGGGTACTGGCAAGGGTAGTCATGGTTGTCGCCCAAAAACTTCAGAAAATGGGGAGACATTGGTAGCTGCGGAGAGGTGTGAGTTATGTGATAACTCGACCCAGGGTAGTAAGTCGGCCCAATTGTCCTGTTGGTCATTTACATAGGACCTTAAGAACCTTTTCAGGGTATGGTTAGTTCGTTTGGCTTGGCTGTTAGCCTGAGGGTGGTAGGCCGAGGTGAAATTCAGATTGATATTGAATTTCTGGAAAAAGGACCGCCAGTATTTTGCTGCGAACTGTTTGCCTTGGTCTGACACTATTTCTTTTGGAAGGCCATGCAGGCGGAGGATATGTCTCAGAAACAGTTTGGCGAGCTTGGGAGCCGAAGGAAGGCTTCGTAGAGGATTAAAGTGAGACATCTTGGAGACGCGGTCGATGATGACCCAGATGATGGTGTTGTCTTGGAACAGAGGCAGGTCTGTAATAAAATCGGTTGATATGCTGGACCAGGGTTCAGTAGGTGCTGGAAGTGGTTGGAGAATTCCCCAAGGCCGACCCATAGGGGGCTTTTGTTGCACACTTATAGGACATGAGTCAACGTAGTTGTGTGAATCAGACACTATGTTGGGCCACCAGTTGAAGCATCTTAACATCTCCAGGGTCCTGACATGATCAGGATGTCCCGCTAGCTTCGAATCATGAGCCCAACGGAGGACACGTTCGCGTAGTCAGCGTGGAACAACAGTCTTTCCTGCGGGTACTGTGGTGGTAACCGCAGGCCGGATCGATAAGGTGTCTTGGGGTGTCTGGTGTGTCCTCTGGCTCGAGGAAGTGCAAGAGTGCATCTGGGCGGAGGTTCTTTAAGACTTGGTCAGTAGCGCAGCTCAAAATTGAATCTCTCGAAGAATAGTGCCCATTGGGCTTGTCTCGGATTTAATAATTGCGCCTCTTTTAGGTGCTCCAGATTCTTGTGATCCGTGAATATAGTAAATTTGTGTTGAGCACCCTCTAGCCAAGGACGCCACTCCTGGAGTGCCAGTTTGATGGCTAGGAGTTCACGGTCTCCAATTGTGTAATTCTGCTCCGCAGGCGAAAATTTATGGGAGTAGAAAGAACATGACACCAATGTACCTTTGTAGGAATACTGACTCAACACTGCCCCGGCTCCGATGGTGGACGCACCGTCTTCAACAACAAATGGGCGGTTTGGGTTGGGGTGTTGTAGGCAGGGACCTCAACATAAGGCTTCTTTTAAGTCATGGAATGTGGCTTGAGCCTTAGGACTCCAAACTCAGAGGTTGGTTCCTTTCTTGATCATCGCAGCGAGTGGAGCAGCTAATGTGGAATAGTTGGCAATAAAACTCCTTTAGTAATTCGTGAATCCAAGGAATCTTTGTAAGGCACGGAGGCCTACTGGCTGGGGCCAGTCACAAATCCCTTGAAGCTTTTCAGGATCCATTGTAAATCCTTGATTGGAGATGATATATCCCAGGAAGGGAAGATGCTCAAAGATGCATTTCTCTAGTTTCGCTTACAGGTGATTCTCTCTGAGGCGTTGAAGAACAGTTCTGACATGGCAGCGATGGGACTTTAAGTCTTTAGAGAATATCAAGATGTCATCTAGGTATACGACTACAAATGAATAAAGTAGATCTCGGAGGATTTCATTCTTTAGGCGTTGGAACACCACAGGGGCGTTGCAGAGGCCGAAAGGCATCACTATATACTCATAGTGGCCATCCCTGGTGTTGAAAGCGGTCTTCCATATGTCCTCAGGCTGGATGAGTACGAGGTTGTTCGCTCCTCGTAGATCGAGTTTCGTGAAGATCTGGGCCCCTTGCAGATGGTCAAACAACTCCCTGATAAGGGGTAATGGGTAGCCATCCTTGCGGGTGATGGCGTTCAATTCCCGGTAATCGATACAGGGGCGTAGTCCTCCATCTTTCTTTTTGACAAAGAAGAAGCCTGCTCCTGAAGAAGATTCAGAGAGTCTGATGAACCCTTTCTCGAGATTCTCTTTGATATATTTGGACAATGCCTGGGTCTCCGGAAGTGAGAGGGGATATGTCCTACCCTTGGGAGGTGTAGTGCCAGGTAGGAGTTTGATAGGACAGTTATACTTTCGGAGTGGACGTAGTGTGTCTGCTTTTTGTTTTGAAAATACATCTTCAAAGTCAGAGTACTGGGCCGGAAGGCCAGCAAGGGTAGTGGTCTTCAAGACAGTCACTGCTGATGAGACTTGCTTTAAACAATGTTTTTGGCATTGCGGGCCCCACTGAACCATCTGGAGGTATTGCCAGTCAAATTGGGGTCCATGCGTTTGGAGCCAAGGGAGGCTCAGTATGACTAGGTGAGTGGAGTGTTTCAAGACGTACAAGGATATCTCTTCCTCTTGGAGGCAAAGGCCCTGCTTTTTGCGCCGAAGTCACTTCTCGGGTGACAACCGCCCATGGTTGACATGCATGGGTTCTTCGGTAGATGGAGGTGGTGCTGGTAGAGCCTTCAACTCGGGGCTTGGGGCATGTGCTGGGCGTTGAGCAGGAGGCCGAGATGCTTTCACTTCATGGTGCCGTTGTGGGAGGCGATGATCAATTTTCCCAGTGAGGGAAATCAGCAAGTTCATCTTTAAGAGCGGGAGATAGACCCTCTAGATAGAGTACTCGGAGGCAGTCCTCTTGCCATCCCAGTTCTGTGGCTAGGGTCCAGAACTCCACCATAAACTCAGAGAGGGATCTTGAGCTTTGACGAAGGTTAAAAAGATGATGACCCGCAACTGCCTGACGACCAGGATCTTCAAAGGTCCGCTTGAAGGCGGTGATGAACTGGGACAGTTGAGTGAGGATGGGGTCAGAGCGCTCCCAAATTGGAGAAGCCCATGCCAGGGCCTTCCCTTCTAGACGAGAGAGGATGAAAGTGATCTTTGTAGATTCCTTAAGGAAGATGGCTGAAGGGCAAATTGCATGAAGCACTGATTGAGGAAGCCTTGCCAGAGGCGTGGATCCCCATTGAAACCAGGAGGAGCTGGCAGTGCCAGTGATACTTTCGGTAGCAGGGTAAAACTCAGGCACACAGGATTCGCCATTATGGCATCCTGCATTTGAGAACGGAGTTCTTCTACTGAAGAAGCTAGTGTCTCTATGGCTCGAAGTTGTTCTTGGATAGTTGCGGCTAGACCCAGAATGGTCCGTATGGTGGGAGACTCTGCCGAGTCCATGGCCTTGGCAACCTGTTGCGCCAGGAGGTGGACCCTTGGCCTAGTGCAGGATTGGTAGGCTCCCTAGTCGGACCCAGAGAGCGCCTGCCACCAAGAGGTGGAGCACAGGAGGAAACAGAGGCTAGCTGGAGCTTTACCACTAGCAACCCGGGGTTCCTTTGGGTTGAGCCCTTTGTTATCCCGGGCCGCTTGGTCTTAGGTGGGCCTCTCAGGATCTCCTTGAGAGAAAGTTTAGGGGTGTGCCCATCATGATCAAGGGTGTACGGTCGATGTTCATGCTATGAATCCAGGGTGCCAGAGAAAGCCAAAAGAGAGTCTCGGAATGGATGGGAAGAATCAGAGCCAGAGTTAAGATAACGTAGTCAGCCAAAGCAGAAGTCAATACCAGTGGTCAGTCAGCCAAAGCAGAGGTCAGGTACCAGTGATCAGTCCGTGGGTAATCAGGCAAGCAGAGGTCAGATTCCAGACAGCAGTCAGACGTGGTCAATGGTCAGGCAGAAGTCGGTTCCAGGCAGCGTGCAGACGTGGTCAGAGTTCAGGCAGAAGTCGGTTCCAGGCAGCGTGCAGACATGGTCAAGGTAACAGGCAAAGGTCAAATCCAGGTGGCAATCAATATAGTCAAGAACAGGCAGAGGTCAGTACCAAGAAGACAGTCCGAGAGGTACTACCTGGGGAGACGCAGGAATAGGAGGATGCAGGAACAGAAGGAGGCTGGAAAAAAACTGGAACGAGACTGGAACAAAGACTGGAAACGCAGAGGCAAACTTGAAATCACAGCATGATTGACCCGATTACCAAGGAGAGGAAGTGAAGGCAGGCACTTCCTCTTAAGCAGCGTTCAATCAGGGTGCGCCACGGAGCTGGGATCCGCCCCTGGCCCTTTAAGGGACTGGGAGGTCCGCGCACATCTAGGGGTGGAGCGATGCCACGGAAGATGCCGAACCCCGTCATAAGGCCTGGCTGGAGGTGGAAGGCCTGGCGACCGCGGGACGCCGAGGCCTGGCTGTGCTCGCTGCTGCTGCAGGGGAGGACCCGAGACCCCTGGAGGAGTTAGTGAGGTGAGCAGGCCAGGGCGCGATCCCAGCGCGGATGGGACATGCAACACCTTTAAGAATCACTTTTGTTATTGTATGCATCTAGCTTTTCAAAAATCAATTTAATAGGCAATTTATGTGTGAGATTCTTGCTTACAGACTTTTCCTCTCCTTTTGTAAATTCTCTTCCTCATTACTCTGAATGCATATTAAAAAATACTATCCCTGCTTAATTTGAATAAGAAGGGTTTGTAGCTTTTCCATTTAACCTTCTGGAAAAAAGAAATTTCTATTAATAGTTATAGTAAATAAATAATTTAATTTTCAATGTTGTAGTTTGATTTTTAAGAATTTTATATTTTCTGTTTATGAATGATCTGGGACAAACATCCTTCCCAGCATCTTTACCCTAGAAACAAATCGAGTATATTCACATCATTAAGGAATTACTAGGCCAGGGTTGACCTGAAAATCCAGTGAGAACAATCAGACTATCCGATTAAACAATTCGTTTTCTAAATCAGCTTATTTTTATGTTCTGGATTTTTTTTCTTTATTCTGGGTTGGTCTAATCGGTGATAATTTTCTTAGAAAAAGCAAATAAATAAAAATAAAAATTGTTACCAGGTTAGGACCAGCAGGAGCCTCCACTTTCCATTTTAGCTGCAATAAATAAAAGAAAGCAAGTTAAAAAAGCTTCCTGTTGTGTTTGTGGCATTGTGGACCCTTGGTCGCAATGGAGATGACTCCGCCCACAGGGAGGCTGACACAGATAGCAGACACAGTATGGATAGAGTCTTTATTGTACTGCTGTAGATAGATGGTGAAAGCAGGAAGGTAAGGCACTGATCCACGAGGTGCCAGTACATTCAACAGGCTCAGAAGTATAGTCTCACCCAGATGGTTACGATAGGCGGAAGCCCACAGTGCGGGTATTGCCACGGCTGATGGGTGGAGTTGGAGTGCCAGATCGTAGAGGTACTCACAGAATGAAGGCATCTTCCTGGTGGTAGAATGTTGGGACCTTCGGGTACTCCTCGAGGCGCGAGTACCCAATGGTCCAATATCCTGGAAAGTAGAATAGAGAGAAAGACCTACGAGGAGCAGTTGTCTTAGTTAGTGAGGAACCCCGAAGGGAAGTTGGAAGCGAGAGACCCCCGAGGAGTGGGTGTCTAGATCTTCTTACTGGAATGAGGCCCTTAGAGTGAAAGCGGCGTCTAAGCGAACAGCTTAGAGCAGGCAGAGTAGCAAAGTGAAGTCTTTGCTAACTCAAGGTGGTAGCGGAGACGGAGGCTAGATATATCCGGAGGTACTGACATCATGCGGTGGGGCCACCCCCAAGGTTCCCGCCATGACATGTATTTGAGCATAAGAGATGTGCGCGCTCGCACCCTAGGAGGCCACAGGAGTAAGCATGGCGGATGGGGATGCTCATGCTGGTTTGGAAACGCCGAGGCCCTCGGCACTTGGCACCGGAAGCAGCCATCTTGCCCAGAGAGAGCGAAAGGGGAGAAAAAGAGGTAAGGCAGAGCGGTTGCAGCCGTCTGCTACCGATGGACGCAACAGTACCCCCCTTCAAAGAGCCCACTCCAAGATGTCTTCCAGGTAGTCTGGGCTTACGTGGGTGTGCCAGGTGGAATTGACCTACCATCTCCTTGTCTGTAATATTGGCCAGTGGTTCCCAGGAGTTTTCCTCTGGGCCACAGTTCTCCCAAGAGATGAGGTACTCCCATGTCTTGCCTCTTTTACGTACATCAAGGATGTCATCTACGGCAGGGGTCCCCAATTACCGGTCCGCGGACCAGGACTGGGCCGGTGGGGGTCTTTTGCCGGTCCACGGTGCCGCTAAGCACCGGCAGGTGTGTCGCGTGTTCCCGGCCTCTCCCGCTGCTCTTCCTTCCCTGCTGCCATTGCCGCTGGGCTATCAGCACGTTCAAACCCAGTGGGATCGGCAGCGGTGCTAGAAGAAGCTGAGGCACTCGCGGCTGGCTTTTCTTCTTCCCGCGCCTGCCCCCCCCCGTGACCCGGAACAGGAAGTGATACGCGGTGTGCGGGAAGGAGAAAGAGCCGTGCCGCATGATAAAGTAGCAGTGGTGGCTGCAGCTTCGGCCCCCGAGCAATCGAAGCAGCCGGTAATCGAGAAAGGAGACAGCAGCATGAGCCCCCCATGGCCGATAGGATTCTTCTTTCTTGGCCTGCGGGGGCGGGAGCAGGAGGCTGCTGCATCTACCATTTGTGCTCGGGGTGGGGGGGGGGAGAGGAAGTGAGTGAGAGAAAGAGAGAAGCAGCCAGCCAGCCTGTGTAAGTGAGAGAATGTGTGTGTGATTGAGAACCTGTGTGTAAGTGAGAGAATGTATTTGATTGAGAGCATGTGTGTGATTGAGAGAAACTGGTCAGAGAGCTGATGTTTGTGTATATGTGAGAGACAATGAAAGTGACTGCTCAGGGAGATGACTACTGTGTATAAGAAAGCATGGTAGTGAGAAGTCTGTATGTTTGTGCATACATGAGAGAGACTGGTTGGTAAGGTGATGGTGTGTGTGAGAGAAAGAGACTGGTGTGTGTGAATGGGAGAGAAAGAATGTGATTCAGGGAATGAGAAGTCTGTGCACGTGGAGAGTGAGCATGGAAATGAGAGAGAAACTGGTGTGGGTGTAACAGAGAGAAAGTGATTATGGAAATGAGAAGCCTGTGCATATGAAGAGAGTGAGCATGGGAGTGAGAAACCTGGGTGTGTGTGAGACACAGCATGGGAGTGAGAAGCCTGTATATCTGAAAGAACATGGAAGTGGGAAGCCTTTGTGAGTGAGTGAGTGAGTGAGTGTGTGTGTGTGTGTGTGTGTGTGTGTGTGAGAGAGAGAGAGAGAGAGAAAGAAAGTGATTATGGGAATGAGAAGCCTGTGCATGTGGAGAGAACAAGCATGGGAGTGAGAGACTGGTGAGTGTGTGTGTGTGTGTGTGTGTGTGTGTGAGACAGAGAAAGTGATTATGAGAATGAGAAGCCCATATATGTAAATAGAACACGGGAGTGAGAAGCCTGTGTGTATGTATGGCATGAGAGAAACTGTTCAGGAAGGTGACTGGTATGTGTGTGCCAAAGACTGTTTGGGAGATGATTGGTGTGTGAGAGACAGAAACTGGTCATGGGGGCATGACTGGTATGGTGTGTGTGTGTGTGTGAGAGACATGGGCAGTAAGGAAGAGGACCATGAGTATAGAGCTTAGCTTCTACTGCTGCTTCTGGTGTGTACCACGGCCTGCATGGAAGGGGAGTAGGAGAGCTGCTGGAGGGGGTAAGTAAAGGTGGCTTTTTAAGTTTATTTTTCTTGATTGACTGCCATTTTAATTATGTGGTGTCTGCTTTTTTTGAAATATTTATTGGTGTTTGGAGCATGTTTAATAGTTTTTATGAGTTTTTAATTGTTGGATGTTATTCTGTTCATAGCTGTTTTGAAACATTTATTCTGCTTGTTAGTATAGTTTTACAATTATTTCTGTGTGGGGATCTATAGCTGCTTGCTGTTCTGTTTTCCTAATGAGAGGTGTATTGGTTTTTAGGACCTGATTTAATATTTGTAGTGTTGCCTTTTCATAGATAGGGTTGCTCCTGTTTGAGTGTATTCCATAATACAAGTGTAACTGTTTGCGGATTAGTTTATGTGCATTACTACAGATCCTGGGAGTATGTTAGGTCGGTTCTGTGTCTGTACTGAGATGAGATATTTTACTAGCATGTAAGCGTTTGTATCAGTCTTATTTGTTGTGTTTTCTCAAGAGGACATGCATGGTTGTAAACTGCTGTCTTTTCATAAGTAGGGCAATTGAGCCTGGAAGTAGAAGGAGTTTGAGTTGCTGTTACTGAGATGACACCAGAACCAGAATATCTTTTTTGTAGGGTGAGTTGTATGGGGAATGTCATAATTCTGCTTTACATCCATTATTGTGGGTCAGGGGGGTTCCTGTGGATGCAAACTGTACTTTTACATCTAGCCCCATGACGATCATGGGTCAGTGTGTCATGCATGTGAGAACCTATGCTGAGTTGAGTCACATTCACATTATAAATGTCATAATTAAATGATAAGTATGCACTAAAATCCAACCCCCTCCATAACCTCGCCCCATATGACCAAAGCCCCGCCCCTGCCCCACCCCCACCCCGCCTTGCTGGGCCATGGAAAAATGGTCTTGCTTGAAGCCGGTCCCTGGTGCAAAAAAGGTTGGGGATCACTGATCTACGGCATATTCAATGTCACCTTCTGTATCCAGGCTGGAAGGCTCTGGTTCTTTCCTGGAGAACTCGGAGAGTATGACTGGCTTTAGTAGAGATACATGAAATGCATTGTGTATCTTCATTGATGGAGGCAGTTTTAGGCTGTATGTTAGATTTCCTAATCGCCGAAGGATGACAAAAGGTCCCATAAAGCGAGGAGCAAATCTTGCAGAAGGAAGCTTAAGTCGGAGGTACTTGGTGCTTAACCAAGCCTTGTCTCTAGGCTGAAACTGGGGTGCCTTTTGATGATGAGCATCATAGGTTCTCTTTACCTTTTGTCCTGCTTTAAGGAGGAGCTCCTTCGTCTGTCTCCAAAGTTGGGATAATTCTGCTGCAGTAGCCTAAGCAGCAGAAGAGGCTACTGACAATGGAATTGGCAGCAGAGGTAATGGTTGTCTCCCGTAGACAAGTTGGAAAGGGGAAGACCCCGTTGAAGAAGCAGGATGTGAATTGATGGCAAATTCTGCCCAAGGCAGTAATTTAGCCCAGTCGTTCTGTCTAGAGTTGACATAAGAGTGCAAAAATTGTTTCAGTGTCCTATTCATCCTCTCAGTCTGAACGTTAGACTGAGGATGGCAGGCAGAGGTTAAGTACAAGGCGATGTCAAATTTTTGACATAATACTCTCCAAAACCTTGCAGTAAATTGCACTCCTCTGTTGGATAGGATATGTTTAGGCATCCCATGAAGATGGAAGATGTGTTTAATGAAGGGTTTTGCTAACTCAGTAGCAGAGGGTAATCCTGGTAATGCTACAAAGTATGCCATTTTAGAGAAATGGTCGACCGTAACCCATATGGTGTTATTGCCATTGGATGATGGCAGGTCCACTACGAAATCGGTAGCGATATGGGTCCATGGTTCATCTGGTGATGGTAGAGGCTGAAAAAGGCCCCAAGGATGCCCGGGTGATGGCTTTTGCTTGGCACATGCAGCGCAGGAACCCACGTACACTTGTATGTCCTTCTTCATGGTGGGCCATCAATAGTATCTTTGCAACTGTTGCGGATGGAGTGGTGGACCCTTGGGCCGGCCTTGCGGAGAGGAGAAGGATGGTTAGGAGAACTCCACAGAGAAAGATAGGCTGGGAGGCGGCACGAAGCCAGGCGACCAGGCAGGATCTTCACCCTGGAAGCCCGAGATCCCCCCAGGAGGAGCCCGTGAGGACCCGGGCCGCTGGGACTTAGGAGGGTTCTCTCAAGGTGAAGGAGAGCAGCGTCAAGACGGTCCGAGTGCTGGATGGGCAGCAACAAGAAGCACGGAGAGACAAACCAGAGTCAGGAACCAAGAAGACAATCCGAAGGAGGGGCAGGACTGGAACCTGGAACAGCGAACTGAAGCAGGAGCGGGAGCAGGATCAAGAGACGAACTGAAGCTGGAGCTGGAATTGGAGCAGGGGCAAAAGCTGAAACGAAGACTGAAACAGGAACGGAGCTGGAAGTTCGTGACAACGCATCCACTCGAGTGTTCTTGGACGCTGGTCAATAGCGAAGTGTGAAATCAAAGCGATTGAAGAAGAGGGACCAGCAGGCTTGTCTAGGATTTAGCCATTGTGCCTGACACAAATACTCCAGATTTTTATGATCCGTGTAAACTGTGATGGGATGAGCTGCTCCCTCCAGCCATTGTCTCCACTCTTCGAATGCCAGCTTAATTGCTAAGAGTTCCTTGTCTCCTATACTATAATTGCACTCGACTGCCGAGAACTTCTTGGAGAAGGAAACGCATGGGAGCAGTTTCCCTGTACTGGAGTGCTGACTAAGTATTGCCCCTACTGCGATGCTGGAGGCGTCCACCTCCACAATAAAGGGGCGTTGTGGATCTGGGTGGTATGAACAAGTGTCAAGGAAGAAAGCCTCCTTTAGATCCTCAAAAGCTTGACAGGCTGCTTTGGGCCAAACCTTAGCCTCAGCCCCCTTCTTAGTAAGGGCAGTAAGTGGTGCTACTTTAAGGGAGTAATGAGGAATGAACTGTCTATAGAAATTTATGAATCCGAGGAAACATTGCAATGCTTTTACCCCTACTGGGCGGGGCCAGTCCTTGATTGCAGACACCTTTTCCAGGTCCATATGAAATCCAGTAGACGAGACAATGTAACCCAAGAAAGGAAGCGACTCTCGTTCGAACATGCATTTCTCTAATTTTGCATATAGGTGGTTGTCCTTTAGGACTTGTAGTACTTACTTAACGTGTTGTCGATGGGACTCCAGATCTCGAGAGTAAATCAAGACATTGTCCAAGTACACTATGACGTAAGAATGTAGCATCTCGCGAAGCACCTCGTTCATAAGATTTTGGAAGACTGCCGGGGCGTTACATAGTCCAAATGGCATTACCAAATACTCGTAATGCCCGTCCCTTGTATTGAAGGCAGTCTTCCATTCATCTCTGGGTGGATCCGAACTAGATTGTAGGCACCTCGAAGATCAAGTTTGGTGAAGATCTTGGCCCCTTGTAATCTGTCCAGAAGTTCAGGGATTAATGGAAAAGGATACCAATCTCGTTTGGTAATGGCGTTTAGGCCCCTGTAATCAATGCATGGCCTCAACGTTCCGTCCTTTTTCCCCACGAAGAAAAATCCCACACTGGAGGGTGACCTAGAGGGTCTGATGAATCCCTTGGCAAGATTTTCAGAAATATACTCTGACATTGCGCGTATCTCCGGCAAGGATAGAGGATACACTCTCCCCTGAGGGGACGTGGTTCCAGGTAATAAGTCAATTGCGCAGTCAAAGGGGTGGTGTTGCGGCAAAATCTCTGCTTTCTTCTTGGAAAACACATCCGCAAATTCGGCGTAAGGCATAGGCGGTAGGACGGAAGTACTCAGCATGGGCACCCCTGGTGGGCACGGGACCTTGAGCAGTTAGAGAAGCAAAAGGGGCTCCATTGAGCTATTTGCAACGTGTCACAATGGATTGTAGGTGAGTGTCGTTGTAGCCACGGTAATCCCAGTACCACTGGGTGGACGGCTTTCTCCAGGATCAGAAAGGATATTTCCTCTGAATGTAGTACTCCGGTCTGGAGAGTGAGAGGAGCCGTGGAGTCTGAAATACTTCCTGGAAGACCTGTGCCCCGGATAGAGGTAATCCGCAGAGGAGGGGTCCGAGGAAGAGTGGGTAACTGGAGTTGTTACACCAAGTCGGACAGGATGAAGTTTCCACTTGCCCTGGAGTCAAGGAAGGCGAGAGTATGAAAAGACCCTCTAGGGTATTCAAGAGTCACTGGTACAGTACATTGAGGAGCGGAATTAGCACAGCCTAGGAGTAGCTCCTCAGAATCGCCTAGGCCCTGGCGTTTTCCGGATGCTCCTTGCATTGGGCTAGAAAGTGACCCTTGCTGCCACAGTATAGACACAGGCACAATGCCCTGCATCGTCGCCTCTCCTCTGCGGTCAAAGGCATTCATCCCAACTGCATTGGTTCTTCTGTGGACAACTCTGGATGCGGTGTCACCTGACTAGATGATTTCATCATAGGTCTAGAGAAAACAGACGCCAAAGGTATAGAGCGATGTGGCGGTCGCCCTTCCCTCACCTGTTGCTGAAGGCAATGATCAATTCAGCTGGCTAAATCTATTACCTCATTGAGGTTGTCTGGAATGTCTCTGGCGGCCAACTCGTCCTTGATGCAGGCTAACAAGCCCTCCAGAAAAACTCCCCGCAGACTGTCATCTCTCCACCTTACCCCCATGGCAAGGGTGCGAAATTCGATCGCGTAGTCTGCCAGGGACCGAGCTCCCTGTCTCAGCTGCAGGAGCTCTGACGTAGCTGTAGGCAAATGTGCGGGTTCATCGAAAGCTTGCTTGAAGTTGAGTACAAACTGCTGTAGATTATTTAGCAATGGATCACTACGCTCCCAAATCGACGACGCCCAGCTCAGCGCTTTCCCTTCCAGTAGCGAGAGGATATAGGCTACCTTTACGGAATCCAAAGAGAACTGACCAGGCAGAAGTGAGAACCTTATGTAGCATTGGTTCAAGAACCCTCGGCAGCCCTTGGCATCACCAGAGTAGCGCGAAGGAGCAGGCAGCTGAGTGGGTGCAGTCATGCTCACGTTAGGAGCCGGGGGTTGCAAGAGAGGTAGCTCTGGAGGTGTGGAATCCAAACGATTCGCCAACCGTTTGACGGTGGCAGCCAGGATGTCAAGGCAGTGTTGCTGCTGCTGCAAACGTTGGGCCATTCCAGGAATGGCTTGAAGTCCTGAGATGTCCGCCGGGTCCATGGCCTTGCAAACTGTTGCGGACAGAGTGGTGGACCCTTGGGCCGGCCTTGCAGAGAGGAGAAGTATGGTTAGGAGAACTCCACGGAGAAAGATAAGCCAGGAGACAGCACGAAGACAGGTGACCAGGCAGGATCTTCACTCTGGAAGCCCGAGATCCCCCTGGGAGGAGCCCGTGAGGACCCAGGCCGCTGGGACTTAGGAGGGTTCTCTCAGGATGAAGGAGAGCAGCATCAAGACGGTCCAAGTGCTGGGCAGGTGGCAACAAGAAGCACGGAGAGACAAACCAGAGTCAGGAACCAAGAAGACAATCCAAAGGAGGGGCAGGACTGGAACCTGGAACAGCAAACTGAAGCAGGAACGGGAGCAGGAACAAGAGACAAACTGAAGCTGGAGATGGAACTGGAGCAGGGGCAGAAGCTGGAACGAAGACTGAAGCAGGAACGGAGCTGGATCGGAGGCTGGAGCAGGTCTGAAGCAGAGATGAAGGCAAGAAAAAGCAGGACAGCAACTAGTAACCCTCAGTGGGAGAACCTCATTGCAAGGCAATTCGTCTAGTCAGACGCCAGGTTTACATCCCCGCCAGCGTCTGATGTCATCTCTGGGGACAGGCCACAGCTTGGCGCCAAAGGCCCTTTAAAAGCTCCCCCCTCACGTGCGCGCGTGCCTAGGAGGGGCGGAGCCAAGGATCGGAGCTTGGTGGCGACTCCCTCGTGGAGACGCCACCACGGAGAGGCCTGAGTAGGCCCAACGAATGCTGGCCTCTGCCGTCGAGTGCCCAGGAAAGGAAGAGGTAAGGACCCGGTTGCGAACCCCGCGACCAGGACCGCAACAGCAACATTGCTAAGGTATGACTCTGTCCTGGATGGCTTGCCAGACGGGAATCATGTGCCCATTTCAACAGTCTCTTTCTTAAACTTCTGGCCACCACCGTCTTCCCGGCAGGTACCGTGTGGGTGGCTGCGAGAACCACTCTTTCGGGATTGATGATATGACGGGGTTCATCCGGCACATCCTGAGGTGAGGAGCGTTATAGGAAATCAGCCAGGGTGTTCTTCTCTCCTGGGCGGTATTTCAGAAGGAAGTTGAATCTGTTGAAAAACAGAGACCATCTTGCTTGATGGTGGTTGAGTCATTGAGCATGTCAAAGGTACTCTCGATTTTTGTAATTGGTGTATTCTACTATTTGGTGTTGTGTGCCTTCTAAGCAGGGATGCCACTCTTCAAAAGCCAGCTTGATCACGAAAAGCTCCTTGTCTCCTATCCCATAGTTTCTCTCAGCAGGCGAGAATCGCCTAGAAAAGAAGGAGCAAGGATGGAGCACATTGGATTCACTGTACTGACTTAGAACCGCCCCCACATCAATGTCGGATGCGTCGACCTCCACAATGAAAGGATGGTGTGGGTCAGAGTGGTGGAGACACAGCTTCTTTTGAAAAGACTCTTTGAGCATCAGGAAGGCTGAGATGGCTTCTGCAGACCAATTGGCAGGGTTGGCTCCCTTCCTGGTCAATGTATCCGAGGAAGGGTACAGCTTCTTTGTGAAATTCACACTTCTCAAGCTTTGCGTATAGGTGGTACTCATGCAGGCATCTTAGGACTTTCTTAACATCCTCCTGATGACTTTGCAGATCCTGAGAAAAGATCAGTATATCATTGAGATATACTACTACGCATTGATACAGTAAGTCCCATAAGATGTCGTTCATCATATTTTGAAAGACTGCAGGTGCGTTACTTAAACCGAAGGGCATGTCGAGTGTCCATCACGGGTGTTAAAAGCAGTCTTCCATTCGTCTCCTTCTCGAATACACACCAAGTTGTAAGCTTCTTTTAGGTCCAGTTTGGAAAATATTTTGGCCCCTTGAAGTCTATCAAACAGTTCAGATATTAAGGGCAGGGGGTTCCTGTCCTTGATGGTAATCTCATTCAGACCCCTGTAGTCGATGCAGGGGCATAAGGTGCCATCCTTCTTCCCTACAAAAAAGAAGCCTGCACCAGCAGGAGATTTGGAAGGTCTGATAAATCCCTTCTGTAGATTTTCTTGTATGTAGGTAGACATAGCTTTGGTCTCAGCTACTGAAAGAGGGTAAACTCTTCCTTTGGGAGGTTCTGAATTTGGCTTCAGATTTATGGCACAATCGAACTCTCTGTGTGGCAGAAGAACATCAGCTGCTTGCTTCGAGAAAACATCCTGGAAGGAGGCATATTGTGGAGGTAAGCCAGGTAATGATGGAGTAGTAGGCATGCAGATCAGTGGTGAAACTTCAGTAAGACACCAACCATGACAGTCTGGTCCCCACCGGAACAGGTCCAAGGTAGCCCAATTAAATTGTGGCTTATTGTCTTGAAGCCACGGCAGACCCAATACCACCAGATGCATGGCTTTTCCAACACTAGAAAATAAATTGATTCTGAGTGTAGAGCTCCAGTGCACAGGCCGATGGCTTGGGTGGTTAATGAAACTTCTCCAGGAAGTGGTTCTCCATGGATGGATAACAATAGCAGAGGCTTAGCTATTGGTGTGGTAGGAATCCGTAGATGTTCAACCAAGCGCTTCAGGATAAAATTACCTCTGGCACTGGAATCAATGAGAGCGAGAGTCTGAAATTCGAGACCTCCACAAAGCAGACATACTGGTAATGATAATGGAGGAGTAGGAGAGGTGAGGCCCAGGAGAAGTCCTCCTGCAGATCCCAGGCCCGTCAGTTTCCTGGACAAATGGGACAGGTTTGGACTGCATGACCCGATTGGACACAGCACATGCACAACCCCATGCACTTGTGATAACGTCTCCTTAGAGGTCAAGTGGCTTCGGCTTAGTTGCATAGGCTCTTCCTCCTCTAGGGGTGCAGATGGTAAACTGGAAGCAATAGGCACAGGTTTAGGACGGTTAGCCCCCACTGAAGACTTTTGTGGACTATTAGCCTCTTGAGTACGATCGCGGATGCGGCGGTCAATTCTCCCTGCTAGTTCCATCAGGGACTCAAGGGAATCAGGCAAATAGTGAGCCACTAATTCGTCCTTTATGCGAGAGTTGAGACCCTCCATGAATATGGCACATAAGCATCCAGTGTCCCAATGTAGTTCAGATGCTAGAGTCTTAAATTCAATAGCAAAGTCTGTAAGTGGCTTGTTACCTTGCTGAAGGTTGAGCAAGGCAGATCCAGGGATGGTCTGGCGAGCCGGGTCATCAAACACAGACTTAAAAAGTTGTAGAAATCCTGGTAGGTCATTCAGGATAGGATCTTCATGTTCCCATAATGGTGAAGCCCAGGTCAGGGCTCGTCCTTCAAGTAACGATAGGATGTAGGCGGTCTTTGAAGCTTCAGTGGGAAAGAGGGTATGCTGTAATGAAAAATTCATGCTGCATTGATTAATGAACTCTCTGCACATCTTGGCTTCACCCGTAAAGCGGGTAGGTGTGGATAAAGGTACAGTGGTCTTAAGGGTTACCACTGGCAACAGCAATTCCTTCACAGGAGGAGCTGAAGAGTTCAGTTGAGCATGTAACTGATTGAAGGCAGTAGCTAGGCTCTCCAAAGACTTTTGTTGTTCTGAGATCCGCTGGGCTAGGCCAGGGATGGCCTGCAGGGCTGCGAGCTGAGGCAAGTCCATGGAGTTAGAAATCTGTTGTATTTGTGGCATTGTGGACCCTTGGTTGCAATGGAGATGACTCCGCCCACAGGGAGGAGCCCCGTGGGGAACCACTGTGATAGGCTGACACAGATAGCAGACACAGTATGGATAGAGTCTTTAATGTACTGCTGTGGATAGATGGTGAAAGCAGGAAGGTAAGACACTGATCCACGAGGTGCCAGTACGTTCAACAGGCTCAGAAGTATTGTCTCATCCAGATGGTCATGATAGGTGGGAGCCCGCAGTGTAGATAACGCTGTGGCTGGTGGGTGGAGTTGGAGCGCTGGATCGTAGAGGTACTCACAGAATGAAGGCGTCTTCCTGGTGGTGGTAGAATGTTGGGACCGAAGGTCCGTGGTGCAGGATATAAAGGTGAATAGGCCCTCTAGGAGCAAATGCCCAATGGTCCAATATCCTGGAAAGTAGAATACAGAGAAAGACCTACGAGGAGCAGTTGTCTTAGTTAGTGAGGAACCCCGAAGGGAAGTTGGAAGCGAGAGACCCCCGAGGAGCGGGTGTTTAGAGCTTCTTACTGGAGCGAGGCCCTTAGAGTGAAAGCGGCGTCTAAGCGAACAGCTTAATGCAGGCAGAGTAGCGAAGCGAAGTCTTTGCTAATTCAAGGTTGTAGCTGAGGCAGAGGCTAGATATACCCGGAGATACTGACGTAATGCGGTGGGGCCGCCCCCAAGGTTCCCGCCATGATGTGTATTTGAGCGTAGGAGATGTGCGTGCTCATGCCCTACGAGGCCACAGGAGTGAGCATAGCGGATGGGGACGCCCATGCTGGTTTGGAATCGCCGAGGCCCTCGGCACTTGCACCGGAGGCAGCCATCTTGCCCAGAGAGAGAGAAAGGGGAGAAAACGAGGTAAGGCAGAGCGGTCGCAGCCATCTGCGACCGACGGACGCAACACTTCCAGGTCAGTGTCCTGGAATGACCTAGCAGAAAATCACCACTGGGTCTGAAGTGTATACATTCCTAATGTTTTGAAATGAAGAAGTTTATATAACTTAACTGACACTATTTAAGAGGCTGCCATGCAGTTTTAGAACATGCAAGTTTTTCCAATAGCTCTCGCATCATATAGAACTCAGGAGGACCTTGCAAGACTGGAAGATTGGGCATCCAAATGGCAGATGAAATTTAATGTGGGCACGTGCAAGGTGTTGCATATAGGGAAAAATAACCCTTGCTGTAGTTACACGATGTTAGGTTCCATATTAGGGGCTACCACCCAGGAAAAAGATCTAGGCATCATAGTGGATAATACTTTAAAATCGTCAGCTCAGTGTGATGCAGCAGTCAAAAAAGCAAATAGAATGTTAACAATTATTAAGAAGGGAATGGTTAATAGAACGGAAAATGTCATAATGCCTCTGTATCGCTCCATGTTGAGACCACACCTTGAATACTGTGTACAATTCTGGTTGCTGCATTTAAAAAAAGATATATAGTTGCGATGGAGAAGGTACAGAGAAGGGCAACCAAAATGATAAAGGGGATGGAACAACTCCCCTATGAGGAAAGGCTGAAGAGGTTAGGGCTGTTCAGCTTGGAGAAGAGACGGCTGAGGGGGGATATGATAGAGGTCTTTAAGATCATGAGAGGTCTTGAACGAGTAGATGTGACTCAGTTATTTACACTTTCGAATAATAGAAGGACTAGGGGACATTCCATGAAGTTAGCAAGTAACACATTTAAGACTAATCGGAGAAAATTCTTTTTCACTCAACGCACAATAAAGCTCTGGAATTTGTTGCCAGAGGATGTGGTTAGTGCAGTTAGTGTAGCTGGGTTCAAAAAAGGTTTGGATAAGTTCTTGGAGGAGAAGTCCATTAATGGCTATTAATCAATTTTACTTAGGGAATAGCCATAGCCACTGCTATTAATTGCATCAGTAGCATGGGATCTTCTTAGTGTTTGGGTAATTGCCAGGTTCTTGTGGCCTGGTTTTGGCCTCTGTTGGAAACAGGATGCTGGGCTTGATGGACCCTTGGTCTGACCCAGTATGGGCAATTTCTTATGTTCTTATGTTCACCACTTCTCTCCAGAATTTTCTAAATGTCTCCTCTTCCTGTGCCTGCAGAACTCCCAGCTTCCATAACAAATGAACCCCCTGTTAAGGTTGTTACTTTTAGGTCACTGCACATGCTCTTACATTGCCTTATAATGCAAAAACATAGTCCCATAGACAATCTCCATTACTTCACATTCTCAGATTTTCTCTTTCATATTTTCTATTTTAGCTAGATGTTATTAGCAAACTCATATCTACAAGATTTCCAAATCCATATACTGTAGTTCTGCATACTTGATCATTACATTTTATAGAAAGTCAATGGAATATTTTCACATTGTGTACAGGCAGCACATTTTATGGTAAATTGCCACACACAATCAGACTTTACAGTAACATATTTGCCTGCAGACCTGAAACTCTCAAACTATACAATCTTCACATGAACCACTCACAGTAATGCTTCTGAAATTTCTCAGATGCTCACAGATTTTCTGCAGTGCAAATAAATGTAAATCCCAATAGGCGTTCAAAAAATAAAGTCCTGGGACTAAGGATCTTCTCCTGGCACCTGGTCTATGTGTTCAAATTTAGTCAGGTTGATGGTGGATTGGACCGGGCTCAGAGGTGAGGAGGGAATAAGGGTTTCATACTGGACAGGGAAATAAGAAAGCTTATTACCCCTCTGTGACTCCTGACTATGCTGAGTGGAAGTCTTGCCTTGTTCTTCAAGCATTCACTGGCAGGCATCTGCTTCACTAACCCAAATCCTGGATTTAAATAACACCAATATATACAAAGATTACGTGGTTCCAACTTGCAATGTATTTACATTTCTGGGAATCAGCAGTAAAGCACAAAATAATACAAGTCACAGGCTCCAATAGCAGGGATTACAGCCCAGAAAGTCAAAATTCAAAATATTAAAATATTCTACTCATTAGCAGAAGATAGTTAACCTTGTTACTTAGATGTTACTGTTCCTCTCGTTTCTCTCCTCCTACTTGTTGGGGTCTCCTTCCGACCCCCAGTTACTTTTAACTTCCCATCTCCCCCCCCCCCTGTTATTTGTAATTTCCACCTTTTTGTTATCATGTAAACCAACATGATGTGTATTTTAATGTCGGTATAGAAAAACTGTTAAATAAATAAATAAATAAATAAATAAAAGATAAGAAAACATTTTCTAATTCAGGAAAAATCAAACAATATCTAGCATTACTTGCAGTTGGGCACAACGTTTATGAGGTCTGAAGCAGATCTAAAGTTATCTGGCTAACTTAGACCTAGATTTATCAAATTGCTATAAATATTGCAGAAATAGCCCCTGCAATAAAGAAGATGGTTTGGGCTGAGAGAGAGAGAAAAAGAGTGCCTCTGTGGAGGCTCACATATGTTAACTTTTTATACCACTGTAAGAGGGGGCATTATGAACTCGGGGTAAGGTTTGGGGGGTGGAATAGGTTTTAGGGGGGCAGTTTTTACATGCACAGTCATAGGTACGAACAGCACAATTGCCATCAGTGAAGATTTACTGTCATTTGGAGTGATAAAAGGTAAAAGAAGAGTAGATTTGTAAAATATTCTCTCTACCTAGACTGATGCACTCTCCAACTAGCTGCAGTCAAGCTAGGTAGATAGTAAATTGTACAAATCTACTCTTCTTTTATCTTTCATCACTCCAATTGACAGTAAATCTTCACTGATGGCAACTGTGCTGTTCGTACCTATGACTATCCAATGTCCATTATCAGAGGAAAGGAGTTGAAGGTATTGTGTAAGAGCTGTTTTTTCTACAGACTCAACTGTGCTTCACATGAGAGGAGAGTGCCCACTTGGTGCTTTCAGAAGAGGATCTAGAAGGCTGTAAGAAAGGTTTGAGAACTGGGATGTTCTGTGCTCTGATTTAGTATTTGGGAATAAATTCTAACTATTCTACAGTGGGTAGAAGATTGTGATAAATTTAGGAGTTAGAAGAAGGACTAAGCTTTCTTCAATTTGAGAAATGGGAAAAAAAATGAGATCAATTGTTAAGGATTTAGCTTTCATAAGTTCAAAGATTTTACTAGAAAGTGAGATCACAAATTTATCAAGCTTTCATTTTCATTATCGTTCATCAATTTTATTTAAATCTAAGTGCTGTAAAGATTTTTCAATTTAATCAACTATGAGTAAATAAGCTAGAAACCACAATGCCTCTCAGTGTGATCACCGATGTTATTGAATGTGGAGATTATCAGGGCTGTTTACAGAGACTGGACAAAAGGCTACATATTTGGGTTAATGCAAAAGGGCCTTGAAGTTATTACACTTCCCTCCACAGGGAGCCCTGGATCTCAGAAGTGAAATCTATCCATGGAGAACTGGTTGCAGATAGGATCCATTTTATTTCTAAATGACCCCGGGTCCAGTCTATGGGTTCTATCCTGCCCAGGAGTTATATTAGTTTAGTGAAATGAATATATTAGCATGCATATCTTATATCTTTGCATTTTGCTTAGTATAGAATAAATTGCATTTCTGTTTCTGGATGTGGAATCTGATTTCTTGGGATTTCCAGTTCAGTTTTAGTCTGCACATTTTCTAATTTATGGATCCATATTCAGAATTTGATGAGGGTGTAGGAATCTGTAGCCACCCAGCTTCTTCTTTTTTTTTCCCAGTAGGAGGTGTATTGGTGTTCAAGAATCTGCTGTAATTTTGCAGTGCTGCCTTTTCATAGGAATGATTATTGGTGTTTGATTTCTGGGAGTTATGGCATGGTAGATTTGCTACTAAGGTTCTGAGTGTCCTTTTGGCAGGATGTTGTGTATGCCTCATCATGAAGGGAGTTTGTGATGCTATTAATGAGATATCAAAATGTTAATATATTTTTGAATATTAAATTGTAAGGGGATGAGTTCTAATTCTGCTCTGTACCCACTGTTGGGTGAATTTCTATGAATGCAGGGTATGTTTACAGAACTCAAGGTGCAGGGGTTTATATTGGGATTCTGTCCCATCCTGTACAGACTACAGTCTTCACTCTCATGTTGAAAAATGGGTTAAATTATGCTACTGAATGTTGCACAGAAGTCCTTTGGTAATTTTTTTGATTTTTATAGCTAATTTAAAGATGAAAGCCATGTGATGGGGGTAAAGGTGATGAGTGTAAATGTTATTTTGGCTTGCCTCCCTCCATTCCTAGTTTCTCTCCCCATTGGAACTCCTCCCCCCAAATACTTATGTCTAGAGATGCCACTGGTCCCCAACCATTTCCTCTGACGTTGCTCTTCGAAGATCCCTTGCTGACAGAGAAGACCGAGTGCTCTAAACACACAGCTATGTCAGTTTTCTGCTGTCTTGTAACTTTCTCTTCTCCTTTGAGTGTAGTAGGAGCCCCACTTCTTTCCTCTTCATGGTCACGCATTTGCCAGGCTTAATTTGAATCTTCCAGAAGGAATAAAAAAAAACAAAAAACGAAAACTGAGCATGCTTAGTTTAGCTTGCTCATAGCTATTTGGCTTGCCCGTGGAAAGTAACAAGCTCACCCAATTTAGTCAATATAATTTTTCATTACTATGCACAATTATAGTGTGGCCAAGCTAATTTTGAAATTTTAATCTTTTTGCAGCACTTTTTAACGGCTCTATTAGATTTTTTTAGCAAGCTCCCGCTAATATTTTTGTAGCTTGAGTTTTATTGCATAGGTCCCTAAGTTTTTGAAATCACTCCCTTAATCCCAATATTCTTCCATTTACTTTTTAAACTGAAAGGGAAGTAATGCTTTGTGTTCATCTTCTAATTTTTTGAGTGTATAGATCTTTTGTGTTCCTTACCTTCCTTGTTTAGATCAGCAGGTGGCTTGTCCCATACTGTATTTCTCTTGTAGCATTTGCGAACATCTGAGATTTTTGTTACATATCCGTCTCTTCTTCATAGAATCTCCTCTCAGTGCCTCACATTTATGTGGCAAGTCATAATACTTCATGATTTCCTGCATCAGCAGTTCCTTAAGTAGAGCATGATCCCTTTTCCCCTTGGCTATTAAGGAGCCTGCATGTGCTTTTGGATTATTTAAGGCTTGTCGGGAGAAAAATGTAACAGTGCCAATAAAGTGATAAAGTATATATTGAACTCTCTATAGAAATGTTTATTGTCTGGAGCTAGAGAATTTCAGTATGGTGTTAATATTGTGAAGAAAAAAAAACCAACCCAAACAACAGCCTTATGTATGTGCAACCCTTAGTAGGGTGTTTTAAGTTCCAAGGGCACACAATCTAATTTATATCTTCCGGAACTGCTCCAGCTAAGCATTCACTCCCATGCTGACTCTTAATCCCTGGGGGGGAGGGACTCTTTTTATGGGGGGGGGGGAAGCTCTCGCTTATGACCCAGATGATGAAAGGAGGTCGCCAGTGTGTGTGCTGTACTTTAAGTGTTTCCCATGAGGTGAGAGGCTGTAAGAACTCAAACAGGACCAGGTCTGGGTGTTAAAATAAAGCTTGCTGATTATTAAAGTTAGATTAAAAGTCCATTAGTCCAAAATGATGAGTGTACATCTGACTGTAGTTGCAGGGTTTTCTTTCTGTGTAGGCAGGTTTCCTTATTACAGACCTCTGGGTGGAGCCCATGGTGATTTTAAATGCGCTTACTCTCCCGGCGGCTGTCCCATGGAATCCAAGTGAGAGAGTTCCCATTTTACCTTTAGAGATCGTCTTTCTCGTGGACACTGAGCCTGTCCTGATCCCTTAGGTGGAAATCTGGATGGGATCTTCTTCTCTTTCCTTTCTTCCTTTCATTGTGTCATTACTTTATTCCTCAGCTGTTACTTCAGGTTATTTGTCTTGTGGAAAAATCTGGGGACCAGGCTATTAATCCTGAGCTGAAATCCCAGAGGGGTAGGGGGGATCCAAAAACCTTTCTACTACTCTGTAGTTCCAAAAAATACATTAAGTCTTAATCTGGATAGCTTCTCTGCCCTCACTGTCTCTCGCAGCAGGATCCATCACTGGTGCTTGCCTACCTAGGGAGTAGAGTAGGCTCACAAGACTTTGGTTCCCTGAAGAGAGCCTCTTGCCCCAAAGGCTATCAGGCTTAAAAGTCTATCTCACTGTAAATTATAAGAAGGATCCTCTGGCAGGGAGTGCAGGGAGGTGTCTCTGCTAAAAAAAAAAAAAAAGTCCTTTGGACAAGGCTGGGAGGCCCTACCAGAGTATGGAAAAAATTAGGGATGTGCATCGTTTTTTTGACAGATGAAAATATCGTATGATATTTTCAAATCCGTCATGTATTGGAGGACCCTGAAAATGATAGAAAACCCCACGAAATTTTCGTGTGGTTTTCTTATCATTTTTGGGGGAGGAGAAAGGGCACACAGAAAAAAAAAACCCAAACCCACCCGACCCTTTAGATCTAATTATTTACAATCCCCCACCCTCCCAACCCCCCCAAAAAAACTTTCCTAATGTACCTGGTGGTCCAGCGGGGGTCCCAGGAGCGATTTCCCGCTCTTGGGCCATCGGCTGCCACTAATCAAAATGGCGCCGATGGCCCTTTGCCCTTACCATGTGACAGGGGCTATCAGTGCTATTGCTCCTACCATGTGACAGGGGCCGGCCAATGGCATCGATAGCCCCTGTCACATGGTAAGGGCAAAGGGACACGGTGCCATTTTGTTTACTGGCAGCCAACCGCCCGAGAGCGGGAGATTGCTCTCGGGACCCCTGCTGGACCACCAGGTACTTTAGGAAAGTTTTGGGGGTCAGGAGGGTGGGGGATTGTAAATAATTAGATTTAAAGGGTCTGGGTGAGGTTTTTATTTTTCAGCTCGGGACAGCCGAAAAACAAAACCACCTGGACCGCGGGAAACAGAATTTCCCCTGGGTTCACGATACCGAAACCGGAACCGATTCCAGCACTCGAGTCACATCCCTAGAAAAAATTCCTGTTTACTCTGCAGGTGCTCTCTCTAGCTGAACCCCCCAAGTGTTAAAATGGCTGGGCTAAATAGCATTGAGTCATCCTATCCAAAGCCTCCTGGTGGGAGGGCCTGAAGGGATGGATGGCTCCTATCTAAATGTGTTCTAATGACAGGGATAGTGACATCTAGTGGCCAGATTCAGTAGGGGTGCCACATAGGCGATAGCTTTATAAAATAAACCAGTATAGAGAGGGAACAGGGAAGAGATGGGTGGCAGTTATACTCCAGTTTGAACTGGTGTTCAGATTCTTACAGATCACAGCAAAGTTCACTCAACCACAGTAAGCAGAGTAAGGGGGAAATAACTAGGATCTGGTACTGCTATTTGTAGAGAAGCAAGGTCAAATGTTGACCTTCTGTCACACCAGTTTTTTTAAGATTCTGTGTGAACTCCACACAAGATTGAATCACAGGATTCAGAATAATTTTGAGCTAGTACTAGATGGCCCAGCCAAACCCAACTAACCCAATTCCCCGTCTCCTATTACCCTTAATAGAAAAGAGAAATCAAGATTCAGTTTGAATTGATCATTATTTTTTTTAGATATGTCTTTGCAAATGATCTACCTTCATTTTTAAGCAAGGAAATTCCAAACTCGATAGCTGTGGTCGATTCATTTTATCATGTGAGGTTATCTTCCACTATATCCTGTAATCAGTTCACTGTAAAGCCTCTTAAGTCACAACCTAGATTTCTACTGGGATTCTAGAAGTAAAAAAAACCCACAATACATTTTTTTTAATTTGGTTACTCAGCTTTCTTTTTTTCTTTGTTTCTGCTCTGCAAATGACAACACCATATATCACGCTTGTAAGCAATTATAGTATTTCTACATTAGGAAGAGATGTTCTTACTATATTGCTAACCATGGCAAGGACAACGAATGAGAAATTAATCATTGATATTTGGACTGTTTGTCTTGTCGGTGTAATTTTCTTTTTCAGTTTGCAAATAACCATTTGATTGAGCACTTTCATCATTCATTCATTCCTGTGGAATAATGATACTGGAAATACTCATTTTCAGGACTTGTGGTGCTTATACCAAAGCACATTAAAATGGAGGTGCATGCGGGCATATGATGATTACACTGCTCAGGAGATAATTTATGTCTCAAAACCATGATTTTATAATTTAGTTTTTAAGAAAAGTTGAATGGCAATAAAGAGCCAAAAAATCCCCCTTGGGTTTTACGCATGTAAATGCACTTTACCCGTGTAAGTGGGCTTTTGAAAAGTGCTACACTTTTGCTATTAAATTATCCATAGGTTTTATCCAGGTTAAGTGCTCTTATGTGGGTAAATGGCTTGTGAAATATGCTAGGATAGCATGTTACATTTACATGCATAACTCCTTTGAAAATTCACCTGAAATTGTGTGTGTGTGTGTGTATATGTGTGTGTGTGTGTGTGACTGTGTGTGTGGTGTATATGTGTGTGGGGCTGGGGGGGTTCAGTTTCAGGTGGAATGTTTTTTCACAGTTTGCACTCTTCTCTTCACACAATGACAAGCCTTGTCTTCCAGTCTTTTGTCACTTTCTGTTTTTGACTTAAAAAGTGGTTTTGGATTCCCAAATTATATTTGTTAATGATGAGTTCTAGTAACCATATTGGTCCTATAGAAAACTGGAGAAGGGACTTATATGATCCTGAAAGTTCAAGTACCCCAACATATTTGGATAATTCTTCTTCTGGTGGTATAAAAGATGTCACAAACTGCAGCAAATCCACAATTGTTTTTAGCAAGACAAAGTCATCCTCATTTACACTGTCTTAGGATGGACGAACAATAAAATGCATTCTGAATTTGATAGAAGAATATCAGTGTATTTTATTAAGGACAATGTAGTGTGGATGCTGTGTTAGGTCACTTGAGTAAGAGGAAACAATGATCAATAAACATAAAATAAATATAAAGAGATACCCTTTTATTGGAATAAATATATTTCTTAATATGAAATTGCTGACCAATTACGGTACTAGTAATCTGTAACTTATCATTAAAAACAGCCATCGTACCTGAGTGTGGCCAATGTAATGCCAATTTTTAACAATATATAGGTTTTTAGCAGGCATTTGATGAAATCCTTCATGAGAGTCTCCTCAGGAAATTGAAAAAAAAACATGGGATAGGAGACAATGACATATTGTGGACTGAAAGACTTGAAAATAGAGAGTAAGACTAAATAGATTTCCCAATGGAGAAAGATAAATATTGGAGTGCCTCATCCATCTGTACTGGCAACTGTGCTGTTTAACATATTCATAAAGGATCTGGAAAAGAGAGTGAGTGAGGTGACACAAGAGTATTCAAAGTTGCTAAAACACAAGAGGACTGTGAGGAACTGCAGAGGGACCTTACGAGACTAGGGGATTGAGTATCTGTATGTTGGATGAAATTTAATATGGGCAAGTGCATAGTGATACACACAGGGAAAAATGGGATTGCACAATAGGTACGCAGTGCTGGGTTATATATTAGGAGCCACCATCCAGGAAAGGATTTTGGAGTCACTGTGGGCAATAGGGATATGCATTCATTTTAACCAAGTTTAAAAAACATAATGAACAAGGGTCAATTTGTTTCTTTCAGAGGACCCCGGAATAAATTGAGGGGTCCCCCAAATTAAACAAATCCTTTTCATGTAATTCAGTTAAAATCTCCCGTCAGGCTTATGCCTAGGCTGAGGCCTAAAGCATAGGCAGTAGCCTACGCCCAAGCAGGACACCGGAGTCTCAGCCTGGGCACAGGCTTGATGCAGGGACCTTGGCCAAGACCCGAGCGAAGGCCTAGGCCTCCCTAAAATATGTTGCCAGGGTTTGGAAATTTCCCAACCCCCACTTACCTGAGCCATTGGGCATCTGATGCTGTAGCCAGGCCGGGTCACTATACCTGGGCCTCAGCCTTGGCCAAGACCCAGGTCCAGGCCCAACACCAGGGCCCAGTCCGGAGGCCAGGTTCCAATACCTGTACCTCAGCCCAAGCCTAAGCCAGACACCGCAGCCTGGTCAGGAGGCCTGGTCCTGACACCTGGGCCTTGGCCCAGGCCCAATGCTGGGTTCTCGACACAAGGACAAACCCAGGTCAGGCTCATAGGCTGAAGCACTGGCTAAGTAGATCTTCTTCTTCTTTCTTCAAATGATGGCATCCGCTAGAGATGCACCAGAGTAAATTAACTCTGTTGTATCCTCCTCAGTGGAGGGCATCATTTTGATGTACCATTTTGAATGTCTAGGCCGAGGCCCAGTTTTGTTCTAGGCCTAGGCTCAGGTGTCAGTACCTGGCCAAGGCCCCAAAATTGGGACTAGTCCAATGTGTCAGGACCAGGACTTCAAGTTTCTCCTTTGTGTAGAACCTCGGCCAAGGTTGCTGTGATCTACCTCGGCCTTGGCTTATACAAGGCTGAGGCTTCAGCATGGGCCTAGGCCTCTCCAGTGGATCCTAGTGGATATAAATGAGATGGAGAAGGTACAGAGAAGGGTTACCAAAATGATAAGGGGAATGGAACAACTCCCCTATGAGGAAAGACTAAAGAGGTTAGGACTTTTCAGCTTGGAGAAGAGACGACTGAGGGGGGGATATGATAGAGGTGTTTAAAATCATGAGAGGTCTAGAACGGGTAGATGTGAATCGGTTATTTACTCTTTCGGATAGTAGAAAGACTAGGGGGCACTCCATGAAGTTAGCGTGTGGCACATTTAAAACTAATCGGAGAAAGTTCTTTTTTACTCAACGCACAATTAAACTCTGGAATTTGTTGCTAGAGGATGTGGTTAGTGCAGTTAGTATAGCTGTGTTTAAAAAATGATTGGATAAGTTCTTGGAGGAGAAGTCCATTACCTGCTATTAAGTTCACTTAGAGAATAGCCACTGCTATTACTAGCAACAGTAACATGGAATAGACTTAGTTTTTGGGTACTTGCCAGGTTCTTATGGTCTGGATTGGCCACTGTTGGAAACAGGATGCTGGGCTTGATGGACCCTTGGTCTGACCCAGTATGGCATTTTCTTATGTTCTTATGTTCTTAAGTGGAGGCCAGGAGGGATCTTGGCCCCTACATTTTTCCTGGTGAGAGAGATAGGTAGTGGGGACAGAAAGCCTTGGGAGGCACTGTTTCCTTTTTTTTGTTGGTTTTTGGGTTGGTTTTTTTTAATGTTTGATTTGTTTATTTTAAACAAAAGAAATGAATTAAACATTAAATAAAACAAAATTCATGGCTGAACCCCCCCCCCCCCCAAAATGAAATGAAAAACAAAATGAATTTTTTACCCCTGCACACCTCTAGTGGGCAATACATTGAAATTCCTAGCTTAGTGTGTGGCAGTGCTCAAAAAAGCAAATAATGAAGTCCATATTCAGACACAGTTTGGATAGCTAAGTTAACCATATAAACCAGGGTTTACCAAACTTTTAATTAATGTGACCCTATTTTAGCACTTGAAAATTCACATGACCCCAGAAAATGACCAAAATAAATAAGCAGGTGTGCAGACTCCCTCCAACTATCACTCCTTCTCATCCTCACTGCACGCAAACTAATTCCCTCCAGCATACTCACTTTCTCAACCTCTGCTCTTTTCATCTCCCTAGTCCATCCAGCCCTTTTCACATCCCCCATCCCTTCTCACTCTCATCCTCATCCCTTCTCTCATTTCCTAGCATCACTTCCTTCCCTCTCACATTTCATCCAGCTTATTCTCTCTTACCTCCAAACATCTTGTACATCCTCCAGTTTATCTTCTATATTCTCCACCTCTCACCCACCACATCCAATCCCTCTTCAGCAAATCCAATCCTCAAACCTTTCCTGCTTCTCATCCATCCCTTCAAACATCCCCTTCTCTAAACATCCCCCTGGCCAGGTTTCACTGGTAATATTTTTCTTTGGGTCCTTGGCCAAAGGTGAATGACGCTAGAGGACAGGCAACATTTTACTCTTGAGTAGATTCAATGGTGACTGAGGCGAAAGGAGCAGTGGCAATCTTCTCCTCTTCTCCCTTCATGGATGGTTCCAAGCCTGACTGATCTGCAAGTGGCAGAAGCAGTATTAATGAAAATCTGCATGGGAACTGTGAGCCACTGCAAGTTCACAGGGCCTCCAGTGACCCTGATCCTCCTGTGAAAATATGCAAAGATTTCTGTTACCACAGACACTAATGCAAGAGTAGGACCACTGCAGGGCCTGTGAGCATGTGTTCATCACAGCTATCATGCTGACTTCCATTGCTAATGCTGTTGGCACCTGAAGAATGCTGAGATTTGAGGCACTTGTGACCCCAACTGAAGGTTGGGTGACTCACGGTTTAGAAAGCCTTGAGATAAACCTATCTGAATAACTATTGAATATAGCCAGCTATCTTAAGGTTAGCTGACTAACTCTAGGGCAGCTCTTTGGCCTGACTAGTCTTAACCAGCAAAATAATCTGTCTGACTCTGAATATCAGAGTTAGCTGGTCAATTTATCTGGCTACCCCAACTCCTCCTAGTTATTCCCCCAAAACCCCACTAAATTATGTGGCTAAATTATAGCCACCTAACTAATTAGCTGGCTAGAATTTAGCTGTTTATGTGCCCATATATTCATTTAGCTAGCTAGATGCTTTTGAATATGGACCTCATTATGTTAGGAATGATTTGGAAAGGATTGGAAAACAATATAAAGAATGCTATATTGCCTATATAATGATACATGGTATAACCACATCTTGATTATCATGTGCAGTTCTGGTCACCCCTCTCAAAAAGATAAAGTGGATCTCAAAAAAGGTGCAGAAAAGGACATAAAAATATTACAGGGGATGGAACCTATCCTTATATAGAATGATTAAACAGGTTAGGACTCTTCATCTTGAAGAAGAAGCCACTGAGAGAGGGATATGATTGAGGTTTATGAAAACATGAGTGGGATGGAACAGGTAAATATGGAACAGTTATTTACCCTTTTTAGATAGTATTAGGACTAAGCTAACAGGTAACAGATTTATAACTAACTATAGAAAGTACTTTTTCACTCAATGCACAATGAAGCTGTGGAATTTGTTCCTGGACAGTGTGGTCAAAGCATCTATTACAGCTGAGTTTAAAAGTGGCTTGAATGAGTTCCTGGAGGCAAAATCCATTAGAGATGTTAATCGGAACAGGAATTGGTTCAGATTCCGATTCACATCGTTAATTTTTTTTAGTGAGGCCCGATTGCGTTTTTGTTTATCGGCTGCACCCGAGCCGATAAACAAAAAACCCACCCCGACCCTTTAAAACTGACCCCTTAGCTTCCCCCACCCTCCCGAGCCCCCCCAAAACGTTTTACAAATACCTGGTGATCTAGCGGAAGTCCCGGGAGTGATCTCCCGGTCTCGAGCCGTCGGCTGCGCTAATAAAAATGGCGCCGATGGCCCTTTGCCCTTCCATGTGACAGGGTATCCGTGCCATTGGCCAGCCCCTGTCACATGGTAGGAGCACTGGATGGCCTGTTTCATCTAAAGGCCTTGAAATGAGAAACAGAGTTTTAAATTTATCCTGTAAGGTACTGGTAGCCAGTGAAAACTTTATAGAAAGGGTTTGCAGCACTCTGTGGGTTATGATTCATGCGCATTTTGGATTCATCGTAGCTGGTGCTCAAGGCATTATACAGCACCTTCTGGTAGTCCAGGCCATGATGTTATCACGGCATGGACTATTGTGATTGGCTTGCCTTCTCAATGTAATGGGAGTGATGATGCAGTTGTTGCAGATGATAAAAGTTACTTGAATTTGTGGTAACAATAGTGAATGCCAAGTCAAGGAGGATCCCAAGGCTCCTGATCTGTAGTTTGAGTGGAAGTTCATGGCTCCCAAAGACTTTAATGTTTGGAACATGACCACTTGCAATTTGAACCAACAGGAACTCCATTTTATTTGGGTTCAGATGAAGTTTGTTACTGTTTGTCCACGCTTGAATCACTGATAGACATTCAGTCAGCTTAGTCATAGCTGTTGGTAAATTAATTTCTGTGGGTACCAGTAGCTGTATATAATCTGTGTAAATGTAAAATTCTATGTCTATAGACCCAATTAACTGAGCTAGTGGCTTGCAATAGATATCAAAATGAATAAGTGGTACTATGAATTCTTGTAGAGCCCTGCAATTCAAGCCTCTAACAGGTACATTTTCAAAAAAGTTCAGCATATAAATGTAACATACTATTATAGCAATTTTCAAAAGCCATTTATCTGCGTTAAAAACATTTAGCACAGGTATAACTTAATGGCAATTCATTAGCATATATTGTAGCAGTTTTCAAAAGCCCATTTACATAGATAGAGTGCATTTACACATATAAAACACATGTAAAATCAGTCCCATAGTGAGGATGAGGTGCCAAGAGTACAGACTGTTGTCTGTGTGTGATAGATAGGGTCTGAAGCAAGCTAAAACTACGTCACTGATGCCTGCCTCTGCCAACCATGATAGCAAGGTATTGTGGTAGACAGTGATGAATGCTGCAGAGAAATCCAGCAGCACTAGCACTAAGGTGAATCCCATTACGATTCCTGTGGAGATAATCTATCAGACAGGGATATTTGCACTGTCTCTGTTTTGTAACCTGAAACCGGATTGCTGTGGATGAACTGAAGCCAGCTCCTTTCCTCTAACCACCTGTTGAGTTGAGTGGAAACTGTTCTCTGAATTTCCCCCCAAAAGGAATGTTTGATACTGGTTGGTAGTTTTCCAATGTAAATTGATCAAAAATGCTATTTCTTTCTTTTCTTTTTTTTTTTTTTTTAACAAGGAACACACCATGGCCTTTTCAGTGCTGTCTGCAACAGTCCGGTTCTGGGTGCTAGTGCTGCTACTTCTGCTATGCTGGCTGAATGGGGAGGGGGTAGAAGCGGGCTTAACTCCCCCGCCTACAGCCTGCTCTTCTCTGACAGCGCCCTTGAGGGTAGGATTGGTACTGCTGCTGATGTTACTGTGGGCTGCGTCAGAGATCCCGGCTGTTACTGCTGCTGCTGCTCTTGCTATGTCAACTAGGGGAGGAGTCCTCAGGGGAATGAAAGCTGTCTCGACTACATACAGTCCTTAAGGGTTGGATTGATGCTGCTGATGACATCACCAAGGGGTGGAGTCATAACGCATTACAAGAGGATCCTGAACAGAGTCGCCTTGTTTAATGGATTTCCCATGTGGGCAACTGCGGGGTCCTGTGAAGTCTGCTGGCACTGCTGCTTGCAGCTTGGTGTTTTGCAGGGTTTTGTGCTGTTTCCTACTGGATTTTGTTCCGGGTTCATTGGTTGCTGGAAGGTGGTTGGCCTGAGGACGGGAATGTTAGGTCCCAAAAGCTAGTCAAGAAATGCATTAGATTAGTCTATTAAAAGGATACATTACCTTTTATACTCATTTTCGAATCTTGACCTTTATTGCTGTGCATTATGGAGAATGGAACTGGAATTCTAAGATTGTTTCAGCCACTGCATATTTGTTGCTGTGGAATAGATTTGAAATTTAAAACTCTTTGCTGACCTACTTTATAGCTTCAATTATGCTTAAAAGAAATTGCTGTGTGAAAAGCAACTGAGAATGAAAAATAACATTTTGTTCATCACTAATGCCAATAGAGAAAAGGAAATGAAAAATCATCAAAAATGTAGACTATCTTGATAAGAATATTTTCTGAAAGATAATTATGGTACAGGAATCGTAGTGAAAAAAACCAGAAAACTTAAGAAGAAATTCAGTCCTACTTACACTTAGTAGTATGTCTACTAAAGTGCATTACAGCTAATGTGCCTGTGCTCCTTATGACACATCTACTAATGTAGCATTAGCTCCCTTAAAGAAACAGTGTTAAAATAAACATGATCGCGTTGACTTTTAACACAGCTGACAATTTAAATATGTAAATGCCTCGGTAAATAGCTTTTAACTCATTACAGTGCTATTTGCTAAGGTACATTAAATTTAGCTCAGACTCATTGCTGAGGAAAATGTAAGTGCGCCTGGGGAGGGGTAGTTAACTGTAGCACCAACACGCTTGCATTGCTGGTACTTACTCTGTGGGAGAGGCAGTGTCCTGGGCCTTACCCCACATCCTCTTGAGTGAACGCAGATCTCCCATTCCCACATCCCCTTCTAATATGTCAGATCCCCACTCCATCCCCTACCCAGGACTGGGGAAGTGATACAAGTAGGAGGAACGTGGCCTACCTTGTTCCTGCTGCTTTGCTGGTTCTCAGCTGAATGAGAGCTTTGCTGCCTTGCAGCCTGCCTTCCATATGCATGCACCTGCGAGGGGTAGGGGAAGGGAGTACACCCTCCCACCCCCCCATTTGTGCCCCTTTCTTTCCCATATCGGATCCCGTGCAGCTCCGGGCGGGTTAACGTGGGCTGCAGGGAACCACACAGACCATGGCCATGTTGAAATGGCAGCCATCAGTTTAATGTGGCTGATTTTCTCACAGTAGTGATCTTCATCTCAGTAGCTCAGGCGATATTGTGTTAAACTTCGCACGGGCATGAAAATGAGCAGCTGGTAAAGCACATTATCTGGCAATTTTGACACACCTTAATAGATTCCTTTAGGTTAACTCATAATAGATCTTGTGGATGTAAATAACATGATGGGAGGAGGAATAGCCTAGTGGTTAGAGCAGTGGGCTATGGACCAGGGTTCAAGTCCTGCTGTTGCTCCTTGTGACCTTGGGCAAGTCACTTTACCCTCCATTGCCCCAGGTACAAAGCTTAGATTGTAAGCCCCCTGGGGATAGAGAAATACCTACACTACCCTGAATGTAAACCGATGTGATATCTCAGATCAAATGCTGGTATATAATAATAAATAACAGACTTACTGTACTAGAATTTGTTTTCTGTCCTTATGTTTTTTTACAGTTACAGAGAAAAAGTACACCCTCAGCAGGATCAGTGCAATATTACTGGTGGTGCAGGACTGAAAAAGGCACAGTAAAGAAAACAGAAAAATCCTTGGCATTACCAAGGTGAATACCCAAATAAACAAACCAGGAACCTTTTCATTAAAGCAGTAGAAGTTCATATGAATAGCAGTAGGACTGGCAAGACAGGCAGCCTAACAATAGCATGTCAGGTGTGTAAACATGTTTCGTTTAGCATCTCTAGCACTGAATTAAAAGAAATTGTATAAAAATGCACTTCAGAATCTGTGCCCCGTTCTGAAATTTAACTTTCAAACAAAACTCCCTACAATTCTTTTTGCAAATGTTTTTTTCTTGGCCCAATCTTGTCTCCAGAAGGCAAAGATGGAAAAGTGCACCCACTACCAAAAGTTATCAAGGACAAAGTGGATAAATAAAAGGATAACATAAGCAGGGGGGGGGGGGGGAAAGAATAAAACTGTGACTTGAAAAGAAAATGAAAGAAAAAAAACAGAAATGAAGAGGGAATGGGTTTTCACAGCATTCAAAAGTAACCTATCATGTAATCATAGTTCCCCCCCCCCCCAAATAAAGAAGAAAACAAGAAAAGAGAAGTGGAGCCCCTGTTCTGGTGGTTGAGACTGGAAGGCGGGGGGGGGGGGGGGGGGGGGGCACATGGAGCTCTGGAGCCAACTCTTTTCTTTTTGTCCCACAGCCCTGGTGTTACGCTCCTGCCCGCAAAGAGCGTGGGCAGGCTCTTACCTTCTCACAGCTACAGCCAGTCGGGCTGCTGACGCTGCTTGCTTGCTCCCTGAATCAGCTGGGGCTGTCCCCGCAGCTGTTCCTGCCTTCTCCCGACTGCTGCTGCGATCCCGGGCCCTTCAGTCAGCAGGCCGTCTCTGCTGGTGCCTGCTACAGCCCGGGTCCTTGCCTGGCTGGGAAGCCGTCCCTGCCAGTGCCTGCAGCCTGCTACAGCTCTCTACTCTGCCTGCAGTTACCTCTCCTCATGGGGCTGTCTTCACGGCATGGAGCCGTTCCTGCAGTCAGCCCTTCTCCTGCTTCAGTCCTTGCAGCTCTCTGTTCTCTCTGCCGGTGTCTGCAGCCAGCCTTACCTCTCTCTGCTTCTTCCTGCTTCTGTCCTTGCAGCTGGGAGCTGCTCCACTGACCTGCCTTCACCCAGCTCCAGCCCAGGACTGCTCCACTGCTTCCCTGGCCTTCCACGTGGCTGAGGACGCCACCAGCTTCCAGCTCTTCTCTCCAGCTCCCTAGGGTGCGGGCGTGCGTCTCTCTGCTCCTCTTAAAGGGCCAGCCAGGTGTGGCCCCCTGCTGACCCCTCCCTGGGCGTTGTCCACCTCAGCCCTACTAAAGGGCTCAGCTTCCAGTCTGACGTTGCCTTCGCAAGGAGTTGGTCACTCCTGAGAGCCTTTGCTCCAGGAAGTCGTCCGTGTTCCAGCACTTCTGCAAGGTCCTGTGTTTTGTCTTACCTGTCGGAGCTCCTCGTCCAGTCCTGATGTCTGCTTGCCATTCCAGTCCCAAGGTCTGTCTCTTGATCCAATACTTGTGTTCCAGTCCTGATGTTCCTGCTGTTTCAGATGTCCATGTTCCAGCCCTGAGGTCTGTCTTAATCCTTGTTCCTGATCCTGATGCTTTAACCTGCCTCGAAGCTGCCAGGAGTGCAGCGTATCCTTGCCTCGAAGCTGCCAGGAGTGCAGCAACCTGCTCTTCCCTGTGCTCTCCCGCTCACAGGGTGGTCCGCGACTCAGTCCCGCGGGTGGTCTGAGTAGGGCGCCCTGAGGGACAGTGCCCATGTCTTCCTTCAGCCCTCGTTCCTGACTCCACCTCTGTGCATCCAGTACCTCGTCCTGAGTCCACGTCTGTGCCTGTCCACGTCTTTGCATCCTGCGCCTCGTTCCTGAAGTCCACGTCTATGCCTGAGTCTACGTCGTTCCTGAGTCTCGTCTGAATCCATGTTCCTGTCTTCGCTGCCCTGGCCTCCATCCGGCCTGCCGCTTCGTGCCTTACCCTGCGGCAGGTCCGAAAGGGCTAGGAACGGTCGGAGGACTGTTCACAAGACCAACATTGCGTTGTTGGGTCTTCCGAAGCGTGCAGGTCCGGAGGAGGGCCTGTCTTCCATGTCTCTCCAGCCCTGCTCCCGTCCAGCCCATGCTCGGGCATGCCACGCCTCCCGCGGCACCTCTTCAGAGCCCTCTGGGGTCGAGCCATGGCCCAAGGACACACATCACCCAGGAGTGGGATCGCTCTCCTAGCGCTCCACAACACGTGGGGCATCGGGCCGGGTTATTTATGTATTTATTTACAATCACTTTGTTCCCCACGCCCTCCAAAGTTCGGGGCGGGTTGCATCGATGATGTGCACGATAGATACCAACGGGAAGGGGGAGGGGAGGAAAATCCCTCCAGTGCCAAAGGTAAAGGTGTGACTCTCCTTTCTTCTCTCCTAGGGAGGTCCCTCTTTAAGTGGGAGGGATGCAAGTGCCAGCAAAATACTCTGGATGCTCAGATTAGATGTCCAAACAAAAGTTTACCGCACTCACTTCTGCACTATTTACAACAGATTACTTACACAGTCCCACAACTTTCCTTATCTGCGCAAATGACTCTCCGCAAACGAGCCAGGGAAAGAACTCACCCCGCCAGGGCACGGAAAAGCAAGACTTCCTGGTGGGACAGGGGAAACCTATCTATGGGTGGAAAATCCCCTTCCAAAAGATACTGGCAGACAAAAACCGGGTCTCAAACACGGCACAATTCCCACTTGCACCTTTTCTTTCCAGGGCGAAGACACCAAAGATCTTACTCACGGTTCGCCTTCTCCAGATGACACACAAGATCTTTCGGATGAAAGGACCAGGCAGCAGGAAACAGGCATCTCTTCTGGTTTTCCCCACTTTAGGGCAAAATGAGTAGCAGCAAAACTGCGCCCCCCTCACCAAAAACAAACAAACAAAAAAAGTCAAGGCAAATCTTCACAAAAAGACAAAAAGTAGAACTCTCCTGCAGCGAGTCACCCCTGATCTACGCATGGTTTATGTGATGGAAAGCAGCGGAATCTCCTTTACTCCCAGCCTTCACAAGAAAATGGATTCCCAGAAAGTCCTCTAATCCAGGCCAAGTACCAGGGATCCCACAGAAAATCTCTCAAAACAAGTCCACAAATCCTTTAAACAATCCTGAGACATCCTCACTGGAAAAGTGATGTACCAGCAAGGCAAGTGTCTCCTTCCTATTCAGTGCAGGATCCAGGCTGTGGGGGTCTGGCACACCAAGAAAAGGAAGAAAATGAACTCAGAAGAAAAACGGCTCCTTCACCCCTGATATCTAACTCAAAATGCCAGGCTGTGATATGATGCAAACTACTTTTATACCAGGAAGGGGCAGGCCATTCCAGGATACTCTGTGGCAATGCTATTCTGAAATGGTGCAACCCGCCCTCTACTACCTATCTCCTACTTCAACCTCAAAGGGTTTAGGAACTCAAGCCATTTAGTGGTGATTGCAAAGATTTGCCTCAGAAGGTAAAGACAAAAACATTTTATTAAAATTTCCTAACATAAAAAAATACAAAACCCCCCCAAAAACAAAATTAGAGAAAGCATAAAATTCCAGCATGGCCATGTTTCAAGGGGAAATCTTAAATCATAAAAAACTATGGGGGTTATTTTCAAAAGGTTTATCGCATGCTTTAGGATCTTATCCTGTGCAATAAGGCCCTAACGCACACGATAAACCCCTATTGCATGCGAAAAGGACCTTTTCGCGTGTGATAGGATACAAATTAGCTGGAGGGGAGGAGTCAGGGCAGGAGGGGGAGGAGTCAGCCACAGCACTGCTGCCGGCGATAATGTGAGGAACATTATTGCTGGCAGTAGTGTGGGAAATAGTACCACCTTTTACGGTGGCGCTATTTGCATGAAAGGCTGCAGTCGGCTGCACTGCGGCTGGCGAAATTGCACAGCTGTGGTTCAAACAGCTGCGGCTTTTCGCAGGTTTGCCCTCCTTCACTCCGCCCCCTTTTTCACGGGATTCATCATTCCGCAAGGAATGATGAATCCAGCCCTATTTTTCTCTCTTATATTTATGTTTCTCTTTCCTGTATTTTCAAAAATAAAGGTGAATAAAAAAAAGAATATAAAATGAAACCTTTTTATTGGACTACCTGAATACATTTCTTGACTAGCTTTTGGAAGTCAATACTCCCTTCCTTAGGTCCAAACTGAGGCCTAGATTCATCATTTTGCATGAATAGTGACTGTGATAAAAACGCATCTTTAGTGTGTGAGAGAGAGAGAGAGAGAGAGAGATTTGGGCAATGTACTCTTGCCCTAGCTTTTCACTCCAGATCACACGAAAGCTTTACTGCTGGGTTCTGTGCTGTTTGTTCCTCTGACTGCGCATGTATAACTGCCCCTAAATCCTAGACCACCACCAAAACCTCACCTTGAGTTATTAGTTGACTCTCCTTCAGTGGTATAAATAGTTGACTAATATGTGTGTCATCCCAAAGGCACTCTCTCTCTTTGCTCTATTCTCTCTAATCTACTCCCTGTCCTCTCTTCCCTCTCTTGCTCAAAACAGGATTTGTGATAAATATCATAAATCCCAGTTCAGGCATATCACAAGGAAAAAAGGTGTAATTATTTCCAGCATTAAAATGTGCATTATGCAACATTAAACATCCCTCCTTTTCATAAACTCTACCCAGACTCCTCCCCTTTGACTACATTTGGAAAATTTGAATATGCATCTTGCGATGCGAAAAATAACGCATGTGTTATGGTGTTAATGCAGACGTTAGGGCTCTAACTGCCCGCGATAACGCCCTAATGCATTTTGATGAATGACCCTGTGAACGAGCAGGTTAGAGCAAAAGATAACATTGCTTGAACATAAGAGCGAATCATACAACAGAGTACAAGGGTGCGTGAACGGGAAAAAGGAAGGGTAGTGGAAGTAGAGTGTTAAAAAGTTGACAAATAGATACAAGATTGGTTTTGGTAGTGCGTGAACTTGCAGGAAATTAAATCCTTCAGCAAAAGACATGCCGTTTCAGGCTCGGGCAAGCAAACAGACTTGTGGGCTTTTTGCCCTTTATTTGCCTTTAGTTGTTACAAAAGCTGAATTTCTTACGTACGGTATCTAAGTTGCTTAATGATGATGACAGATGATTGTTTTGAGCAGGAGAGATGTTATTGTTATATGATTGCTCTTTGTCTCTCGTACACCTGAAAATTGTACTGAGTGGAAGCTGACAATATTGCAAAGGACAATAAAAGCGTGGAAACTCATTTTTCAGAAATGAAAGCACAGAGCAACATAGGCCTGGCCAATATTTCCCTTAAGGATGCTATAGCAACGAGCTGAAAATAAAACTGTTTTTTTTTTTCAGTTAAGATTTTTGTTGACTCATTATCACTCATACAGTGAACTAATGTAGACCATAAAAACATTTAGGATCATGTTGCAGAAGGATAAAATACATATTACAGAACATAGCCTAAATTATGCCCAGTTGCCATACCAACAACATTTGTTCTCCAGTGGTTACTCTTGATTACATCAATTTGAAGCCATGAAACCATCGCTTTATGGTTGTGATTGCGACGGCAGAATCCTTCACGTGTTTGTAAATGTGTTTGATCAGTTCGTAAAGCCAAACAGCATTCATATCTGCTCTTAGAAGAAGCTGAAGGGAACGTAGCCAAAATGTGAAAGACTATATAGTCTGTTACTTTACCCCCACTGGCAAGACAATCTAACTCTGAATCAAACATGTCAGGGTCTATTCTTATTCTTATATCACTTAGCTCTATGAAATCTAATTCTGGGTACCAACGTCTACAATTTCTTTCATTACTGAAAAAAAAAATTATATAATAGATGAGATCTGGCAACAAGATCACCAACATTGACATTGTTCAGCAGTAGAAGGCAAGTTGCTGCATGCAGGGCTGACCCTAGGTGGCAGCGGGGGCCTGGGGCAATTGAGCTGGAGCATGTAGCCCCAAAGACTGAAGAGTTGGGGGGCCCCCAGAGTTATTAAAGAGAAAAGGGTGTGTGTGTGGGGGGGGGGGGAATACTGTCCTTCCTGGCCCAGGGCTGAAATCTCTACCACACGGCCATCTCTGCCATCACTCAGGAGCTGCTGGCTCCTGAGTGATGGCAGCTGTTGAGAGTGGGGCTACTGCAGCAGCACAGGATCCTCTGAAGTGCAGGGCTTGGGGGGAGCGGTCATCCCAATTGGCCCTCTTAAGGATGGCCCTGGCTGCATGGCTGTAGGTGCTGCAAGCTTTTCAGGACGTGAGACAGTCGGCCAAGGGACTGCACGGCACGATTCCATGGCAATTCTTAAAAGTATACTGGTGCTCACTAGGGGGTTGTGCTATTGCTGGAAGGGAAACAGGTAATTTCAACAACATTTCTTGTTTTCATTTCATCTTGTTTGGAAAATGAAATGAAAGAAAAAGCCAATGAAATATTGTTTCACTTTCATTTCGCTTTCCATATCAACCAAACGTTTGTGGTCTTCCTCTGTCCTGGCCCCATGGGAAGAATCTCAGCACTGCAAACTTAAACAGATTAAAAGTCCCCCATAGAGCTGCCTGCCCCTCCCAATAACTCATCTTACACTTTTCCGAAGTCCCTGCCAGGTCAATCTTTCAAAATGTTGATGGATGTATGGAGGGTACAGACACAAAAAGGCCTCGGCCTCAGAGCTGTCCAGTGTCATGTTGAAAGAATGACTTGGTAGGTCGGGCAAAAGTTTCCTAGGCACTGTACTGCCAATTTTGGGCCTTCGGAGACCCCAGAAAGGGGGGGGGGGGAGGGTAAGATGAGTCCAGTGGGTATGAGCAGGCCTGTGGGGGGGGGGGGGGGGTCTAATTTTTTAAATTTTGGTTTTGCTGGGGGTTTTACACAGAGGAAGTGGGACTTTGAACCCATTTCTTTTCCTCTTTTTTTTTGTGTTCATTTTGTGGTTTATTTTGTTTTGAAAAAATAAAAGACACAAAACAAAAAAAAAAGATAAAAAAGAAAACAAAATGAAATAAATGTGCACGCCCCTCGTAGTCAACTTGATCTTTTGTCTCAATTCAACTTCATCCACCAATGTGCAGTGAACACCGATTTCTTCCCAAGTTTCACCTTGTGCTTTTTTATCTGGTTATGCTGGTAAAGCACTTTCAGATACATTTGGAGATAGAGGTCTTTGTACAAGAAACCAAATGCACTGGTGTCAGTTCACCCACAACAGTTTGGGCCTCCTCTTGGTGAACCCCCACATCTTTTGCTGAACATTAACTGTTGTAAAAGGGGATTAGTCACTGGTCAATTGCTGTTAGGGTAGTTTTGAACCTTTCCTAAAAGGTATTCAGGAGGGTCTGAAAAAAGATATTTGCAGCAATGCAGAAGACCCATCCTGCTCAGGGAATAAATGTGTGTGTGTTGGGGGGAGGGGGAGGGGGCAGAGAGAAGTGGAGGGCCATATAAGATCTCAAGAAAACTAGGATGCAAGAAAATATAAGCTGCTATTAAATTACAAGCAGAGATATTTTATACAAATCCATGTCAAACTGTAGCAGCTGGTGAATATTTCCCCTATAGATTTACCCACTTGTCTTTATCCAGATATTCAGCAGTAATTATCTGGTTAAAGGTGCTACTGAATATCCAGCTAACTACAAATTTTGTGTGGGTAGGGACAGTTGTTTGAGCGGACAGAGTTGTCACTATAAATTTATCTGGGTAGCACTGAATACCACACTACTTGGCTAAATTTCAAAAGTCCACTTAGGGAAACTTTGACCTAGTCCCTAAGATGTGATAGGGTCATAAGTAGAACAGTGGCCAGCTAGCACCATTTTCCTTCGGACGGCACAGAGCCAGAGCCTAGGGGACACTCTGGGCTCCGCTAGCCCACTGGGGATGGGTTAAAGTGGGGGTAGTCATGACATCTTGCGGGAGGCCTGAGAACTGAGGTGGGGCAATTCTAATTGAGGAGTGGGGCCTTCACTGTGCAATTTGTTTGTTTCTTTTCTTACTGCCTTGGGGCTACCTCTACAGGTGGTGGAGGGGTGGGGGGTAGGATAGTGGGTCCCACAAGACCCCCAGGGTATTGGGATGATTTTGGGGGGGCCTTCTTTGGACCGCTCAGGCCCTTCTGGTGGCCCTGGGTGAAGGAGATGCCATTGCACTGTTTTTTCCCCTACAGCATTTTACTGCCAGGGAAGATAGTAAGATACTGCACAGGTTCCTAAGTTGCAGCACCGAGCCCCACAGCTTAGAAAAACTTATGTTATTTTCCTCTTCCGGTGGAAAATACCGCAGCTTAGTAAATGACCCCCCCTAAATTTTCGAAATATACTGGTGGTTGTTATTGTGGCCCTCTCTGGTGTTTGAGACTCTCTGTTTGTAACAGGCTTAGATATTTTGGGACATTATTGAATGCATTTTGGGGCAATTATGGAGAGCACTTTTCAGGTGTTTGCTTTGGGAAAATGATTGCATATACTTTTTACCCGTGGGCTTTGCACTCATTCTCAAAGTGACAATAAACCTGTACTTTCACCTTGAAACTTGCCACGAGTACAAAGTGCGCTTGGTTGCATGCTTCTGCTTTTTCTGCAAGTAGAATTTTCCTGGAAAATTCCATGCAAATATTTGAACATGTAATCCACACATATACTTTTCTTCCCCTGACCTAAACACCCTCTGCCCCCTCACCCCCGGGATTTATTTTAAACAGTTTTTTTTTCTGCCGAGTTCAAGGTTCGAAGCGGCTCATGCAAAAGCAATGACTCCTCTCAGTGCAGTTAATATTACAGCTTGTGGAATAATGCACAGAATGGTGGCTGCGCTGAAGGAAGGCAATCTTCAGACAGCTGATCAATGTGGGTAAAAGGCTTTGAAAATTGTTCCCTTCAATATCTGCACGACCGAAAAATGCATAGGCTTTTCATTCCAAAATATTTTCCCTCCTTTGCCAACAGTTAAAAGAGCCTGGCTCCAGGCAGTGCGACTTGCTGAAAACATTTCAGCATAATTTTTCATGATGTTAATTCACATTTCAGATCTGCTTATATCTACCAACTGGAATCTCAACCGTTATAGGGAAGCTATTGATGTCCTCTCATAAAAAAGAGAATAACTAAGCTGTGTTTAGCTTCTTAGATATTACGAAATCTCGATATAATAGGATAAGTTCATCATGCTTCTCTTTTTTTTAAATGTTCTTATTTTTCTGTGATGCTTTCTACATATCATCTTCTTTAGCAATTGACTTCTGATGCTACAGACTGACATGGTTTCCATACACAGTGCAGCATTAAAAGTCAGAATTGCTCTGTTGCTTCCGTTATGCCCCGTTTGCTATTCTCAGATTTATGTTGACTATATTAGCGATTGTACAGGATTCTCCTCCTCCTTTTCTTGTTCACTCTTTCTAGCTATGACAGGCCTAGAACCTATTTCTCTTGTTTTAATTGTTAGGCATTGATCTTTACGGTCATCACTGAAGCTTATGTCTTGTGAAGAAATAAATTAGATGGTGCATTGGTTGCAAATGTGAAATATCACTGTTTCTAGCACAGGATTGCTTGGTAGTCTTCAGGAAACACATCAATTTATCAAAGCTGAGAATGCTGTTTCATAAAAAAAATATCTTGGGTAAAAAACAGCCTGTGTATAATAGCAATGCTCTATCCGGAGCAATATATCATAGCAGGATTAAAATGAAAATATTTCTCTGGTGGTACACTCTTGCAGAAATCAGGAGACTTAGAAAACTGCTATAGTGGCAGAGGCCATGGGGACTCTGTTTAGAAAGGCACAATAATGTTTTCAATTTTATATTCGTCTTGAGGTGACAGGTATTTTGATTTTTTTTTAATTTTCTATTTATCAATTTACTGTAGTAATACAAGCAATCAGTACTGTAGGCGAGGGTCCAGGGGAGGGACCCAGGATCAGAGTCCCTCCTGTTTCAGCCCCGGACTGGCTCTGTTAATCATCAGCACTTTCTTATTTTGGCTCTGAGGAGCAAGTATTATTTTCATAGTTTTCCTGAATTCATTGTGATGCCTTCTAATAATAGTGTCTTCTACCTCAGAATGGTACATGACCACTGCCTCTTCTATTACAGCATAGTACCTGCCAGAGCCCAGTGTTGGTGATGGACTGTCCATGCTATGGTATTTTTTTTTTTTAATGTCCCGTGCCCTAGATTCTTTATTATGCTACCTGCTGCCTACTGCTCTTTCACTGTTTATCATGCCTAACACAATGCTGTTTTCAAATGTCCATTTCCTTATGATTTGCATCTTGCAAATTTTAACCAGCGTGCAGTTAATGATTGAAATCCTCCTCTGGTTTCGTTCTCTGAAGAAGAGGATGGCACTGAACAGAACGCTGGTCCTGATCTGAATTCTGTCCTTCATATGATAAGCAGTGGTCTGCATGCAACATCAATTGATGAATTGCACATTTTGCCAGGCATTCCAAACACAACTGCTGCCTGCAACCAGGACAATAGCATTTCAAGCTGCTGATAATCCAGTTTACCCCATCCATGATCAGATCCTTCAGACCATGCCAGTACAATGCCTTAAGAGCTGCAAGCCTTTCATTGGAATGGCTTAGGCTTTAACAGTTAGAAATTGTTAATCTATCTCTTTTTTCTAACAGCCCTGTTATACATTCCCTATTGTAATGTAACTTTCGCTCTCAGTGTTAACTGGTTTACCCCCTAGTTTATTGTAAACCAGTACAATAAGACTTTGGTCTTGAGCATCAGTATATTAAAATAATTTAAATAAATAAATAAACTCACTCAGATGACTATCAGGACAGGAGTGAATGGATCATGAATGAATGGAGGAAAGAACAACCCTGTGACAGACCACAACATTTGCTGCCCATCTCCTTTAATTCTTCAGGTTGCAAATTACCATGTATGACTGAGATCTTTGTGCCTCTGCAGATTGTGAATATGGAGAAACATAAATAGCCCACCATCTGGTTGAGGAGAGCATCTATTAACCATCTTTAATAAGAATGGGCTTCACTCATCCAGCTCACTACTACAATCTTCAGAATTCCATTTCATTTTGAGAATCTAAAAAAAAAAAAAAGTAATCCATCGGGCCTAAGGATGGGGCCTCACTTAGGGAATAGTAGGAGACTTTAATCTTCATGTAGACAGAACACCAAAAACCAAAGCCTATGAAGTCTTTTTAGAAACAATGGGATGGTCACAATCTGTTAATAATCCCACTCATAAAGCAGGCCATATTCTCGATCTAATTTTTGCCCATAACAACAATTTTCTCATAAGTACCTCACACACTATACTACCCTGGTCCTTCCACCAACTTATTAAAACAAAAATAACCTTCATCCAAATGAATACAAATTCAAATAAAAATTAATCTTTCACCTTCAGAAAATAGATAGAATCAGATGTATTAGCAGAAGCAATTAAAAACAAACTTACCAATTTTAATCAAGAGAACGCCTCTTTAGCACTTGACTCCTGGTGGTGTTTTCCGCGGTCATGGCGCCCCACGATCGCGGCCCCCTACCTTATCCGCGGTGTTCCTTTGCCACGGGAGCCCCGGGGGAGGGCTCCGATTCAGGCCGTTGCTCCCGCGTGGCCTCCCGAGCTGCTCGCTGCAGGGGGAACCGTCCTGCTCCCCCCTCGCGGCGTCCAGCAACATCTCTCCTCTGCGGGGCAAAATCCAAGATGGCTGCCGCCATCTTTAGGCGTGAGGCCGCGCCTCCTCATTAGCTTTAAAGGGACATGATCCCTCTAACCAGGCTCAGCTGTTCCCTATGAGCTGGAGCAGAGGAAGTATAAAAGGAGACTTCCTCTGCTCATTCCTCGGCTTGGCAACATCTTTGATCGCTGTCTAGTCTGCTTGCTTCGGTGAGTTCCTTGAGCTTGGCTTCTGGTTCCTGCTTCATCTTGGTGTTCCTGGATCCTGACTTTGGATTGGCTTACAGTGATTCTCTGGTTCCTGACTTCGGATTGGCAAGTGGTGATTCTCTGTCGTACGACTTCGGACTGGTGAGCGACGACCCTCTGGCACCCGACCTAGGAATCCTAAAAGACTACCGTCTCCAAGGGCCCACCTAAGTCCCAGCGGCCCGGGTCCCTACGGGCTCCTCCCGGGGGGACCGCGGGCTTCCAGGTTGAAGCTCCAGTCAGCCCTTGCACCGTCTCCTGACCTCTCAAAGGCCCACCTAAGTCCCAGCGGTCTGGGTCCCTACGGGCTCCTCCTGGGGGGACCACAGACTTCCAGGGGTGAAGGCTCAGTTCCTCTTCCCGGCTCTTCATCCGCCTCCACAGTCGCAGCAGTCCCTAGCGCCCAGGATCAGCCGGTCCTGTCTCTTGCTCTGCTCGCCACCCGACGAGAGAACCTATGGATAATCCGAACGGTATACCATCCTCCCGTCAGCCAAGGGTTCACAAGCCTGAGCATTACACCTGGGATAAAATAATCAATGAAATGGTTTAAGGTTTAAGCTTTATTATTATTTATATACCGTTGTCTCAGCGAGCCTTCACAGCGGTTTACAATACAAATAAATATACAGTGAAGAAATTACATTCAGTCATAAAAGATAAAAACAGCTAAATTTAAAAGAAAGAAATTACAAAAATCATAGCTGTTAAAATATAGAAATGTAAATAAAAACTATGGGGTAGATTTTAAAAGAAGCGCGATCAGCCTACTTTTGCTTGCGCATCAGACTCAAGCAAAAGTACGCTGGATTTTAGTAGATACGCGCGGAGCCGCGCGTATCCACTAAAATCCTGGATCGGCGCGCGCAAGGCTATCGATTTTGTATAGCCTGCGCGCGCCGAGCCGCGCTGCCTCCCCCCGTTCCCTCCAAGGCCGCTCCGAAATCGGAGCGGCCTCGGAGGGAACTTTCCTTTGCCCTCCCCTCACCTTACCCTCCCTTCCCCTACCTAACCCACCCACCCGGCCCTGTCTACACCCCCCCCTTACCTTTGTCGGGGGATTTACGCCTCCCGGAGGGAGACGTAAATCCCCGCGCGCCAGCGGGCCTGCTGCGCGCCGGGCCGCGACCTGGGGGCGGGTACGGAGGGCGCGGCCACGCCCCCGGGCCGTAGCCATGCCCCGTACCCGCCCCCAAAACGCTGCCGACACGCCCCCGCAACGCCGCGCGCTCCGGCCCCGCCCCCCGACACGCCCCCCTCCGAGAACCCCGGGACGTACGCGAGTCCCGGGGCTCTGCGCGCGCCGGGAGGCCTATGTAAAATAGGCTTCCCGGCGCGCAGGGCCCTGCTCGCCTAAATCCGCCCGGTTTTGGGCGGATTTAGGCGAGCAGGGCTCTGAAAATCTACCCCTATAAGAACAATAAGAACAATAAAAACAATAAAACTATGTACATTGCAACATTGCCTGCGGATTAATAAAAAGCAGCCTGTGCTTAATTTTCAGTGTATGCTGCATTGAATAACCACGGTTGACAATCTAAGCCCAATCCAGACAAAAATCCTGCAAAATGAACAGAAGAAGGAATGGTACAATGATGAGTTAAGAGAAACTAAACTTTCACTGAGGAAACATGAGAAACAATGGCGAAAACGCCCATCCACAGACTCATTAGGAAAATACAGATCCCTCCTAGTAAAATATCATACACTAATATATAAAGCAAAAGAAGAAGAATAAGCCAGATTCATGGAATCTTATTTAACTCCACATTATTCTTCGAAATTGTAAAAAATCTAATCACAGAAAACCTAATCACAGATCCATCCTAAAGTGGACTCAGAGCACCCAAAGCATATTTTCCAGATACTACTGAAGTACCATAAAACACTAAACCCCCCAAGGGAATTTCTCTAAAGATAATTTCCTGAGCACAACCCATATTATTCTTAATTATTGTTTGTTACCGAACCACAATGGCACCATCCATGTAAATTAGGATCTACACTTTCTTTGATATAGGTGCCTTATTGTAAACCGTTATGATGGTAAATAACTTAATGACGTATATAAAAACTCTTAAATAAAATAAATAAATAAATACAAACAACCTCAAATTCTCAAAGAACGCCTGCAATGAATATGCAACCTCGTTACTAGATAAAATCAATAGACTAAAAAGACAATTTACCAACTGCTCACAATTAGAATAACCAGATGAAAATCATGAACAAGCCAATTGGACCACATTAGACCTTCTGAGAGCAAAAGATTGAAGATGATTGTTATAGTTGGGGTGATTACACTGTTTATGTGACAGTTACACATAAACAGTGTAATCACCCCAACTATAAGAATCATCTTCAATCTTTTGCTCTCAGAAGGTCTGATCCCAGATGGGGCAAAACAAGCAGTGATAAAACCAATTCCTAAAAATAAATCTGGTAGAACTGATGCTTGAGACAATTATCGCCCAATATCCAACCAAATTTTCCTCTCTAAAATCCTCAAAACAGCAGTATTATACCAATTGGTTTCAGAAAAAAATCGCTCAACCAAGACCTTACTCTTATCATTAATTGACCCTGTCCTACGTGGGTTTAATGACAATGAATCCTATATCCTGGTGCTAATAGCCCTAACAGCAGCCTTTGACACTGTGGATCATACCCTCATATGCCACCATTTGGCTCATCATTTGAAAATACAGCATCAACACTCTCAAAACACATGAAGACAGTACATCAAGAGCTATCTAATCTAAAACTAACACTAAATACAAAAAAAACCCCAAAGTCATCTGGTTAAGGAGAAATTCCTCCACAGTTAATCCTCAGTCTATAAACCTTGGTAATTTTAATATCACACCCTGGGATCAAGTCTGGAACTTAGGAATCCAGATAGACGAAAATGTTACTATGAATAGACACATAAATAAAATAATCATAGCAGAATATGCAAAACTGCACATCCTACATAGATTGAAACCATTACTAACTACCGAAGACTTCCGAACAGTCCTACAATCTCTAATTTTCTCAAATATAGATTACTGTAACTCCCTACTACTAGGACTCCCAACCTATCTAAAAATTGCAACTACTGCAAAATGCAGCAGCAAGACTCTTAATTGGAACCATGAAATTTGATCACATCACACCCTTGCTTATAGCACTGCACTGGCTACCGATACAATATCAAATCTATTTCAAAGTTTTAACCTTAATCTTTAATATCATCCACAGCTATAACCCAGGATTAATTGGCATGAGGCTTCAAACATATGCACCGCAAGAAACCCTTAGATCACACCTAAAGCAAATAAATGTTCACAGGTTTTTCATAGCAGGACCCAACTATGGAACTCACTACCAAAGACAATTCGACTGATCCCAGAAAAAAAGACATTCAAATGTGAATTAAAAACATGGCCATTTAAAAACGCTTATAATCTAACTTAAATGCTAAGGGACGAATTTTCAAAAGGTTACGCACGCCGGGCCTATTTTAAAAAGGCCCGGTGATGCACGTAAAGCCCCGGGACGCGTATAAGGCCCGGGGCTTGCAAAAAGAATACTTATAGGGGGCGGGGGCATGGCCTGAGGCCTCCGCATGGTCACTGTGTCGGGGATCGTGCTGATTATGGAGCAGCCTGGGAGGGAACGGGGAAGGCAGCACGGCTCGGTGCGCGCAAGGTGGTTGTATGCCGGATATATAACAGGTCTGGCATGTATCGCAAAGTGTGAAAATGTTATTGCGATTTGCGCTAACTCATCTCTTCACATACGTATTAGTGCAAATTTGAATAAACTGTCTATTAGCATAAAACACGCTCCTTTTGCTATCGCATGCGATAATTATTGCATTTTGATAAATCCAGGCCTAAGTTGGTAGATGTATGGGTGAAGATTCCAGCAGGCAGAAGTCGTTGAATACAGGCACTGTATCAGGGAGAGCAGGCCCTCGAGGAGCGAGTACTTGATCCCAGAAAGGCACCTGAAAGAGAGCAAAGGGCCCCCGAGGAGTGGGTACCCAAGGTTAGTGAAATACCCCGAAGGGCAGAGAGCTTCCCGCAGCAGCGAGGAAGCAGCAGAGTAGCTCAGACCGGAGGCTTTCCATCCATTCGCGATCTGTATCACAATCCTTGCTAACTCGATTAGCTAGCAAACAAGGGCAGGCTAAATACCCAGATGGCATGATGTCACTCGAGGGGGACACCCCTGAGGTTCCCGCCATGACGTGGATAAAGACATAGGTGGCACACGCACGCACCCTAGGAGGCCCTTAGGAGAGACATGGCATGAGGCTTTGCCACAGCCAATCCGGTTTGCCGGAGAGAGCGGCATGCAGACGCGGCAGTAGCCATCTTCCCAAGGCTAGTGGGGAGAGCAGAGAAAAAGGTAAGGCACAAAGGTCGAAGCCATCTGAGACCGACGGACGCAACACTCTCACTCCCACCATCTTGTCCCCACTTGTCTCTGACCAGCAACTTCTTTCTCTCCCCTTATGCCCTGCCCAATATCTGTCTCTCTCTAACTTTCTTGTCCCCATCACTCTCTCTCAGTCAGCCCCAGCATAAGAATAATGACGGGCTCAATGGCTCCAACATTAACACTTCTCTCCCAACTCCTTATGTTACTTTGACCCCCCCCCCCCCTTCACTATCTGTCTACTACAACTATCTCCCCTGCCCCATCCCCTCTTTCTCTCTCCTTTGACAACACCTCTCTAGAACCCTCTCTGGCTCTCTTGCATACACCCTTCAACATTTCCCCTTTTGGCTCTTACACACCCACCACCTCACTCTCAAAATTCACCCCTTTTCAAGCCACTCTTCCTATAAGTATTCATCCCTTCTTGCACATGTCTTTCTCAAATCCTTCCCCCTCTAATCACCATCCATGGCTCTCTTACCCCTCCACCCCATCACACCTCTAACTTCCATTCTCTTCCCTGACCCATTACCACTTCTGGTTCTGTTACCCCCTCTCCTTTGTCACCCCTTCTAGCTTTCTCTCACACTCCCTTCTACCTTCACTACCTATGATTGTCACCCATCCTCACTCTCCCTCCCCTTTTACCCGCTCTGGTTCTGTCACACACACTCATCACTACCACCTTTGCCCCATTCTGACTCCATTTTTGTTTTTGCTCTCATACCCTCTCCCTGTTGCAGGAGCGCTAAGGAGCAGTCCCGATTCCAGGGAGATGTGTGCCCTTGGACCATAGCCCAACTGCAGAGAGGAGCTCTGTGGAAGTGCCGAGGCAGGCAAGACATGTCCAAGCTTGAGTGGAACAGGCTGACCTCCGGAGCCCTAACCTCTGCTGAACCTGCATGCACCAGTAGAGACCCAGCAACGCAATGCTGGTCTCTGGGGTAGCCCTCCAGCCACTCGATAGCCCTTTCGGACCTGCCGCATGGGAGTGGGAGATGCGACAGGATGGACAGAGGTCGAGGATAGGCGATAGTACTGGAACTTGGGACAAGACAGGAACTCGAGACTTGGACAAGGCTGGAAGACTTGAACAAGACGAGGTTACTTGGTACTCAGATGAGATGAGGACACTTGGAACTTCAAACAAGATGTGGACGCTTGGGACGTGGAACTTCAGACGAGATGAGGACGCTTGGGACTTGGATGCAAGATGCTCAGACGTGGATGGAACTACAGGATGCTCAGACATGGACTCAGGGAAGTCAGATGAGGACAAGGGCTTGGGAACCTCAGACGAGGACTCAGGATACTCGGAGACTTAGACAGGCACTTCCCCTCAGGGTGCCCTACACAGCCAATGTAGGCTGGTCACAGACCACCCTGTACCATTGTGCATCCTACACAACCTGAAGAGGCTGGTAATGGACCTCGCGGAGAGTGGGACTTGCACGGGACTGAGGCTCAGGATGAAGGAGGAATCCGGGCAGTGCTCGAAGACGGATCCAACAGGAAGAGGGCTCCAGCCACCAGAAACAGACACCGGATCAATATAGATTTACTCCCAGGGAAGGTCAGCTGGAGATGAGGTCTGAGGCGAGACAAAGCTGAACCTGGAGCTATGAACTAGCAGTACTTCAGGAACAGAACTAGATGGAGGACATCAGGATCAGGACTCGGAACTTGGAAACATCAGGACTGGAATGTAGGACAACGGGTACATCAGGACACTGGTACCTCTGGACACCTAGGACATCAGGGCATCTGGACATCTAGGTTATCAGGGCATCTGGACATCTAGGACATCAAGGCTTCGGGGACATCAGGACAAGTAACATCCGGAGACTGGACATCAGAAGACGAAGACATCAGAAGAAAGGGACATCGGAACATCTAAAGACAAGTAGAGCAGGATATCTGGAGACAAGGAGATATGGACATTTGGAGACAAGGAGACGGGATCTGACAAGAGACCAGAACATGAAACAAAGAAGACGAAGGTTCAGGAACCACAAATGAAGACAAGGAATACCAACGAAGAACAGAGTGCCTTGAAGAAGCGAGGAAGGAAGGAAGAGCTGGAACGGAGGATCCAGGAGCAGTCCAGGTCCATGAATGGCTCCTTGTGAAGGCAAAGATGGAATGAAAGAAGGCCCTCTGAAAGGGCTGAAGAGGAAACGCCTTGAAACATCAGTAGGAGGAGCCTAGGAGGACTGCCCACTGCTGGCCCTTTAAATAGGGCAGAGAGACGAAGCTGTGTGCCTAGGAAGGGGCGGGACCTTGGAGAGCAGCGTCCTGCCGCAAAGGAGGAAGCAGGCCCCGACATCAGCGGCTCCCTGCCGCAAGAAGAGGAGCTCCGGGCAGCCTCCTGGCCAGAAGAGGACATCAGAAGCAGCCTCCAGGCCCCAAAGAAACGGCGGAGTTGGCGGCAGCCTCCAGGCCGCATAAGGGATGTTGGCGGTGGCTGGCTCACCGCATGAAGGAAGATGGTCAATGGTCTCCAGGTTGCATGGAGGCCTGGACAGTGGCAGCTTCCTGCTGCGGGCAGCGGCGGAACTGGCGGTGGCCTCCAGGCCGTGAAGGGATGATGGTCGGACCGCAGGAGGCAGCGGTGAAGGCAGCGGCCTCCAGGCCATGGATAAAACATCGGCGGTGGCAGCGACAGCCTCCAGACTACGCTGCTGGTAAGGAGTGAGAGACTGCTTGTAAGACTAGCTCACAAGCAGAATCGCAACACTCCCTGGCTTTGTCACAGTCTTTCCCCTTTCTTTCAAACCCCTTCTACCACATCCCTTGCTCTCTCATGCCAACTCCACTCCTCCCACATAGCCTTTATTCAACATCCTTGTCCTCCTTCTCTCTCTCTCCATTTCCCCCAACCAAGCCCTAGTCCCCTCATAGCTGTTGCACAACATGTGGCAGCATGGACCTTGGAGAGTAATAAGGTGCTAGACAGTTCAATTTCATTGCTGATTTCAGGGAAATGGTAAGGGAAACAATATTCATCCCCCAATATTCCCCACAGCATAAGCTCCTCCTTGTGCTGTTCTCCCCAACCCTTGCAAAATTCACCTCTTTTCATGTTACCGCCTTCAGAAGCATTCACCCATTTTGCACCACTTCTCCTTTAAGCATTCACTTGATGACTGCTCCTCCAAGTATTCATTAACTATATTGCCTCCTTCTCCCCCTCACCCTCTTTTAGCATTCATTCCTTTTACCTTGCCACAAATTATTCTAGCCTGACTGGAGCTTTAGGTTATTGTGTGTGCTTCCTGCTCCAGTCTCTCCCCTCTTCTCTACTACTCAGTTTCCAGAGGGCAAGAGCCACATTTTGTACATGAAAGGGCCACAGGATGGCCACCCTTGCTTTACAAAATACCTGCCTCAACATTTAAATCAGGGTTATTAAGCAGACATGTTTTATATTTTTATGTGCCCAAAATATATGTGTGAACATTTGTAAAATAGGTAGAGAAAGAAAGCATTTTCTGGCAGTTGAAATATAGGTACTACAACATACCTGCTTACTTTCTGGCAGAAATATGGAGTATTTTATAAACTTTGTGGCACCAGCCAAACAGTTTATAAAATACTTGCATAAATCTGCACAAATTGCATACTGTAGAGAATTTTGAAAGTTGAGCACTATATGTTGGTACAGCCTCTATGGTTCAATGTGCCAAATCAGAACATATCCATGTAGGTATTCAGGCAGGTGGAATGGCTCTTGAGAATGAGTCTGGGATCTGGAGGTCAGAGTGGCAGACCTGGATGAGCTGAGGTAGACAGAGATATAAAGAGGAGACCTTAAGGGACATAATAGAGCAGCCTCAACTTCAGTAGCTAGGATATGCTATGTATGTAGCTAGGACCTGCCCTCCAGGTGATGCTTTATTCTCTTGTACTGAGAATATGTCTGCAGGGCTATATGCCCAGGTGGGAATGGATAGGACAGCCATTATAGTGGGTGATTCACTCATTAGAAATGTAGATTGCTGGGTGGCTGGTGGGCATGAGGATCATTTGGGAACCTGCCTGCCTGATGCGAAGGTAGTGGATTTCATACACCATTTAGATAAGATTTTAGAGAGTGCTGGGGAGGACCTGGCTATCAAGGTACATGTTGGTACCAATGAGATTGGAAGGTGAAGGAGGTAGGTTCTGAAAGCTAAATTTAGGCTCTTAGGTAAGAAACTGAAATCCAGAATCTCTAGCATTGTATTGTTAGAAATACTCCCTGTTCCATGGGCAGGACCCCACAGAGACAGGTTGAGCTCCAGAGTTTTAATACGTGGATGAGACAATGGCTAGAAAAAAACTGAAACCGAGCAACTTCAAAAGTTAAGACTTTAATCAGGCATGGATGCTGTTTAAGAATACCATCTTGGAAGCCCATAACTGATGTATTCAGTGCATTAAAAATGTTGGAAGGAAGGCCAAATGACTGCTGGCATGGTTTAAAAGTGAGTTGAGAGAGGATGTTATAGCAAAATGAACATCTTTTACAAAATGGAAATTAAATGAAGAAAACAGGAAAGAGCATAAACAAGGGCAAGTTAGATGCAAATGATTTATAAGGAAGGCTAAGACAGAATTTGAAAAGAACCTTGCTGAAGAAGCAGATATTCATAATAAAACATTTTCAGGTACATTTGAAGCAAAAAGCTGGTAAGGGAGTCAGTTGGACCATTAGATGATCAAGGGATAAAAGGTACAGTAACAAGGCCATAGCAGAGAGATTAAATTATTTCATTGCTTCTGTTTTTTCTGAGGAGGATGTAAGCTAGATACCCATGCCACAAGTGATATTTAAAGGTGATCATTCAGAGGAAATGAAACAAATCTCATTGAACCTGGAAGATGTAATAGGGAAAATTGGAAAACTAAATAGTAGCAAATCACCTGGACCAGATGGTATACATCCCAGAATACTGAAAGAAACGACAAATTAAATTGCAGACCTATTATTTTTAATCTATAATATATCATTAAAATCATCTACAGTACCTGAAGATTGGAGGGCAGCCAATGTAACACCAATTTTTTTAAAAGGGTTCTAGAGTTGATCCAGGAAACTTCAGACCATTGAGCCAGATGTCAGTGCTGGTAACAATGATTGAAACTATTATAAAGAACAAAATTGCTGATTATATAGATAAAGCAAAATAGGCAGGAGCAAAGATGTATACCCCAGATAATATGAAAAGGGGAGAAAATGGGGTATCATAAACCTGTCGTTTCACTGGCAAGGTCTCATAGAATATTTATTTCTTGAAAATGTACCAAAGGCATCACATCCTCTTGAGTAAAGGTTTTGAGATTTCTGTTAGCAACCTTTACTCAAGATGATATGATGCCTTTGGTACATTTTCAAGAAATGAGACCTTTCCAGAGATATGACTGGTTTATGACCTGGAAATGTGAACAAGTGAGGTGATCAGATTTGCTGCTGATACAAAATTATTCAAAGTTGTTAAATCACAAGAGGACTGTGAGAAATTGCAAGAGGACATTGCAAAACTGGGAGACTGGGCCTCCAAATAGCAGATGATGTGTAATATGGACAAGTACAAAGTGATGCACATAGGGAAGAGGAACTCAAATTATAGCTACATGATACAAGGTTCCACATTAGCAGTCATCACCCAGGATAAAGATTTAAGCATCATCATGGATGATATGTTGAAATCATTTGCCTAGTGTGCGATGGTAGCCAAGAAAGCAAATATAATGCTAGGGATTATTAGGAAAGGAATGGAGAATAAAACAGAGAATATCATAATGTCTCTTTATCGTACCATAGTGCGACAGCACCTTGAATACTGCGTGCAGTTCTGGTCGCCACATCTCAAAATAGATATAGTGGTATTAGAAAAGGTACAGAAAAAAGTGACCAAAATGATAAAGGGTATGGAACAATTCACCTGTGAGGAAAGGCTAAAGAGGTTAGTGCTCTTCAGCTTGGAGAAGAGACGGCTGAGGGGGGGATATGATACAGGCCATTTTCCTTGTGGAATCTTATCTAGTATTGGAATTCTTGGCAAGACCCTTCTTTCTGCCATTGCGCAGTCTTTCCTTGCATTTATTAACCTTACTCATTGTTCCTGGTAACTAAATGCTCGGCATGTTGCATCTCTGAATTTACAGGCCTTGTGTTGAACTGTTCTGGATGATTCCAGATGTACTACAACTTTGGTGTTCCTTCCTTCTTGCCCACGGTAGTCTAGAATTTCATTTGAATCAGTTCATTTTGTTACCATCCCTAGATAAGCGCAACAATGTGGAAGAATTCTGCCTTCTGTCCCTTGAATGTCACTTTTGGTGCATTACTGAAGTTTCAGAACCAGTCCGAAAGACGGACCCCCCCTATTTGTCCTTCACAGTGGAAGGAAGCAGGGCAAACCAGCTTTGTGGGCTACCATAGCTTGCTGGATTAAGGAGGTTGCCATGGGAGCCTATGTGGAGGCAGGAAAGCAGTTACCTTTTCAGGTTAAAGCTCATTCCACTAGGGCTCGGGCGGTCTCATGGGCGGAAGCTAGGCTGTCTCCTGTCAACATCTGCTGAGCGGCGACATGGTCCTCCAGGTTCTATTGCCTGGATGTTCAGGCCTGAGAGGGCACAGCCTTTGCAAGAGCTGTGTTAACTGGACCGCAGGCAGCCTCCCACCCCGATCGGGAGTAGCTTTTGTACATCCCTTTGGTCCTGAGACCACCTGGCTGCATGCTAAGAAATTTCTGCGTTTCCTACCTGATTTTGTTTTCCATAGTGTAGACAGATGGACTCAGCATCTTGCCCCCAGCTGCCCAAAAACAGTGCCAAGGATTTGCCTGTGGAGTGATTATAGATTTCAAGAGATCATAGGTATGCAGTGATCAGGGCATCTATAATTACTGGTTCATTTTTGAGTACAGTTAATCTGTTTAATATTTTTTTTCAATGATATGTCCACAATGGCTTTTGAAGAGAATACTGAAGGGCTGGGGTCACTGCGGGGTTGTGTCTGGGGTGATTTCGGCTTTGGAGTCTGGCTGTCTCCATCTGCTGGCAGGGGAGCATAGCCCATTGGTCCTGAGTTCTATCTACACTTTAGGGGTTTGTTTTGGTGGATCTGGTCCCTTAAAAAAATTATTTGGGATGCTAAATAATTGCTACTTTTGATAGTTTTAGCAACTGTTAATTCCCAATATGTAATGTACAATAGTATTGCACTGTATTGAATTTGAAAGTTAATAATTAAAAAAAAAATTTAGTGACAGCAAACTGAGTTAGAGGGCCTCTGCATTATTAGGTGTAACTTAAGTTAATTTCTCTACTTTAACAGCTAACCTCATGGATGTAATAAAAGGTCAGAATTTCACTGAGCCAACAGCTATTAAGGCACAAGGATGGCCAGTTGCTTTGAGTGGGTTGGATATGGTTGGAGTAGCACAGACTCTTCGCCGCCATGAGTTGTGGCAGCCTTGCTTCATCAGAGTTCAACTATTCACCCCACCCCCGGGCATTCTGATGCCTGCCTCACCAGCCAATCAAAGGCTTCCTCCCTTCTTCCTACTCCCACTGGTAGGTAGAAGGGAGGAGGTTTCCGAGTGGCCTGCACGGGGGCAGGCAGAATGAAGGAGGCTTCCCATTGGGCAATGGGGGTTAGGAAGAATGGAGGCTTCCAATTGGCCCACGGGGGCTGGAAAAAGGGAGAAGGGAAGTGCAACGGGCAGTGGGACACCGGGAGACGCAACACCCCTGCCAGTGTTTGGCGACACACCGGTTGAGAAGCACTGGTTTAGTAGATTGTACTTTGGTATTTAGATGAGCAGGTATAGAATGAGATTTTCTGGTTTTATTTGGAATTACTATTTTTTTAAGTTTTGTATTACAGGGTGGCCTGCCCCCTCCCCCCCCCCCCCAATAAAAGTGGAGGATTGGGATATTCTGCACATTGGGGACTGTTTTGTATTAATTATTCTAATTTTATTATATTTTTATTTGTGATGTAAAATACATTCAGGTGAATTTTAAAAGCCCGACGCGCGCATCAATCAGGGGATGCGCAAATATGTTGGGTCGGCGGGCACCGCGCCGGTTTTAAAAGCCATCCGGATATGTGCTAAATGACGCTGCACACACATTTCAGAAGTTCTGAAAAGGAGGTGGGTATGGACATGGTCTGGACATGGCACAGGCAGGACATGGGCGTTCCGAAATTTTAACCTGAAATTTCTGCGTTAATACTTATGCAATCCAAAGTGCGCCGAGATCCACTGCCGCATAACTTTGCTTCTGCTGTGGATGACGTGTAAGCGATAAAAGAAAAATACTGATGCAGATCAGTGGTGTTTTAAGGGTCGGGGCTAGCAGGGGAAAGGAAGGCTTATTAAACCAAGGGGGTTTGGAAGACCTATTCCTTAACTGGGTAAACTGGGAATGAACTGGGAAAACTGGCAATGGCATTGGCATATGTACCTTTTCAAATTCCTCCACTTAACACGGTAGAAGTGAGATTTGCGTGCACAAGTGCGTGCCCAGTTAAAATTCAGTGCACATGTGTGTGCAGCCAGGCTATTTTATAACATGCGCATACATACATAGTACATGTGCACAAATGTGTGCGCATATGCGCCCGCATGCCGGGTTTAAAATTCACTTTATTAGGTTCATATTTGTGAAGTGAGGCAGTATAAACTATGAAATGTACTATAATATAGGATTTCCATAGTGAGGGAAAAATACTTTCCAGTGGTTATTGACTTGCTACTAGAATTTTATCATAAAATGAGTCAGAAACTGTAGCTTGAACAATTCACTGCATTACTTACTATACTTATGACTAATATATTTTATCTGAAAAAAACTAAATGATTACAATCTTTCAGCATTAATTATCAGTACTTTCCATACTACTGTCATAGTCACTTCTCTTGAGAAAGTGAAGCACCTATTCTTGTTGCTATCTTTATAATGTGAATGGATTGACACTGTGCCCTTTTCTGCTCTTGTTACAATCTTTGTCACAAGGAGACATCAAAACTTTAAAGCCTCATAAATTCTGGGAATTACATTGACCTTTTCAGTATTATACGCGGTAATTTGATTTGCTGGCTATTTCTTTTCTTCCTTGTTTACAACCTCACTAACCTATGAAAGAAAGACAACAGGTAATAAGAACATCCAAAAAAAAAAAAAACCCCGCTGTGAAGATCAGACACTGTAGATGAAGTATTATAATATGGGTTTATAGATATTGTATCTGTTTCCAACACTTCCAGTTGTCTGGCTTAATATAAAACGTTATCATATAGTTCTAATAAAAGCCAGTTTCTGTCTCATTGTCTTAGAAAGGGTGACGGTAATAGATTTCATTATCAGAAACAATTCATACCAGCAGCATGCAAGTGGAAGCCAAACAAAAAAAAAAAATTACTATATAGCAGGGATGTGTGGAAAAAAAATTTTCATTTTGGTTTGCTTTTTTATTTCAGAAGTAATTTTGGTTGTTTATTTGGTTTGTTTAATGTTTATTTTCCCACACATAAGCAGGTTGAATTAGCCATAACAATTGGGAGAGGTCCCTCCAGTCCTACAGGTGGTGGGGCTCCAAAGATTTGATCTCTGTGTGCCTGCCTGTGCATATTACCACGTGGTTCCCAGCTTGCCTCAGTCTTGTTCTTCCGCTGTGCAGGTAGCACTCGGAGCTCTGTATCTCTTAGTGTAACATTATTTGGAACTGTCTGGTTAAATCCTCGTGGATTCAGACAAGCAGTAACGATGCTAAGACCCTCTGGCTTCAAAGCTTGCTGCTGTCGCAAAATCATATAAAAAATGGAGGGCCATACCCTCTGCTATGTCTGACTGGGGCCAGACCATGACCACACCAACTGCAGGGACTGCAGCCACATGTCCCCGAGAGCACAGAGGCAGAGGGCAGCAAAGATCGAGAGGCTTAAGGAAGCAGCAGTGGCAGAACCTCAGACTGCCCATTCTGCTCAAGGATCCACTCAGTCCTCTCCAGGGCCCAGCAGGGAACCCCTGAGAGGTAACGAGAAGAGGGCGTGTTCAGTCGCTCCTCAGGCAATGAAAGGTCTTCGTTGAAGTGCACCCTAGCCGCCTCAACGCAGGGAGCACCGGGGGAAAAGTGGCGCCAGAAGTCCAGGCAAGTCACGGTCAACGTACCCAACGAATCGACACATCACCTCAACACACCCCAGCGCATCGACACATTTCCTCGGCGCACCCAACACATTGACGCATTAACTCAATGCATCCGGCGCACCAACTCGATGCACCTGATGCATCGAAGCATGGACGCGAAGCCCCAATGCATCAACATGAAGAAAAGCACTGGAGAGATGCACGAGGGTTGAAGCATGCCCACCATGATGGAAAGTCGAAGTGTCAAAGATAGTTGGTGGAGGAGTCCCCCCACCAATGACACCATGCATAGTCTCCGAGACAGGGGAGGCTGGAAGATTATCGGGTCCCACATGCAGCAGAAATGGGCTTGTCACCCACAGCCCAGCTGCTATCTGGACATGGAGCCCCTGTCCCAGAATGGGAAGGGCTGTCCGATGTGAAGCTGGTGTCAGGTGAGAATCATCGGGTCCTCTCAGTCGTCCAAGATCTTCTCAGACCTGTAGGGGCATCAAGACGGAGACAAGAGGGATCACAGCTGCAGGAACCTCTGGAGAAGAAAGACAAGCAGTGTCCGCAGGGGGTCCGAGAACAGATACACCCAAGGGAGCTGGATTCGGACATATTGCTGGCAGTAGTACACCCCAGAAAGGGCCGATGGGAACCTGCCTCAGGTGAACAGGCGCTTTCGCTGCCCAGGCAATGTTTCATATATCTCAGGTGTTGACGCTCTTTCTTTTGTTGCTGGAACAAGGCCATGGTCAAGAGGCATGTACCCTACGCAAAGCACTGCCACCGAGTAGAGAGGATATAAACCCGAGGGGTGCATCCCCTCCTCGGGACCAGCTTCAGGAACCATCTTCATATGACTTGCCAGTCTCCTCACCAGACTCTTTGATGGGTTACCCATCAGACCCCCCCCCTCAGAGGAGCAACCTCAACCCATTTCCCCACCGGTTGACTTGTCTTATTCCAAGTTTGTCGAAAAGGTGGGAAGCACCTTTAAGGTGGAGACAGGAAGGTACCGGACCCGAGAACAGAGGTCCTGGAGATTCTTAAGATTTTTGAGGCACTGGCAGAGCCGACTGTGCTACCATCCCACGCAGTCTTGGATGAGCTGATGACCAGATTGTGGCAGCTTCTGTTTTCAGGAGCATCAACCTTGTGCAAGACGGTCCTCAAGTTCAGAATGCATGACTCCCCTTTCTACAGTATGGTGCAGTTACCTCACACCTCCATTGTGATGGAGTCGGGCATGAAGAGAGCCAGGAGGCCCTGGCTACATGCGAACACTCCCCTGGGAAAGGATACAAGTACTTGGATAGCTTCAGCAGGCAAATCTTTCAAGCTGCGATGCTGAATGCAAAGATCCAGCAGCATCAATTTTATATCACTCAGTATTTGTATGAGTGCCTGCAAGCGTTAAAACCTGTGGTGATGGCTGCTGACCCGGATGGCAGTCCTCCGCCCCAGCTGCATGAGATGGAGGAGGGGTTACGTCACCTGCTCCATACAGTTTATGAAGCCTTTGACGTCTCAGCGAGGATTTCCGCGGGAGCTATCGTTGCCAGACGCATGGCCTGGTTATGGGCGAGTACCATCAGGGAGGACGTTAATGAGAAGCTGGCCAACCTGCCCTGTTTCCTGAACAATTTGTTTGGGGACAGGCTGCGAGAGACCATGACGCAGCTGAAGGAACAGAGTGTAGCAGTACAGTCATTGAAGTCTCGAAGAGAACAATAGTTGGGAAGGAGATTCTACCAGACTCCTTAGAACAGCGCTTCTCAACCGGTGTGTCGCAACACACTAGTGTGTCGCCAAACACCGGCAGGTGTGTCGCGTCTCCCCGTGTCCCACTGCCCCATTGTGCTTTCCTTCTCCCTTTTTCTAGCCCCGCGGGCCAATTGAAAGCCTCCTTTCTTCCTACCCCCACTGCCCAATGGGAAGCCTCCTTCTTTCTGCCTTCCCCCGTGCAGGCCAATCGGAAGCCTCCTCCCTGCCACCTGCCAGTGGGAGTAGGAAGAAGGGAGGAAGCCTTTGATTGGCCGGTGAGGCAGGCATGGCACTGCCCGGGAGTGGGGTGGGAGGAATAGCAGTGTAGAACCCTGACGAAGCAAGGCTGCTACAGGAGCCCATCCCCATAGCGGTGAAGAGGAAACCCCGACTCCGATGGTGCAAGGCCGCTACGGGAGCCCATCCTCGTAGCGGTGAAGAGGAAAACCCGACCCCGACGGTGCAAGGCCGCTACAGGAGGCCATCCCCGTAACGGTGAAGGAGAAAACCCGACCCTGACGGTACAAGGCCGCTACGGGAGCTCATCCCCGTAGCGGTGAAGAGGAAAACCTGACCCCCAGTGGCGAAGAGGAAACCCGACCTCCGACTGAGGCACCCATCCCTGTGGCGCCGAAAAAAGAAGGCCCGCCGGATTAAAACCGTGGCGGAACTGGACCCCATCCCTGCAGTGAAGGAAGAAGTTATTTTTGGTGAGAGCTGGTGTGACTGTGTGTGAATGGATGCCTGGGTGAGAGCTTGTGTCTGAGGGTGTGAATGGGTGCCTGGGTGAGAGCTTGTGTCTGAGGGTGTGAATGGATGCCTGGGTGAGAGCTTGTGTCATTGGGTGTGAATGGATGCCTGGGAGAGAGCTTGTGTCTGAGGGTGTGAATGGGTGCCTGGGTGAGAGCTTGTGTCTGAGGGTGTGAATGAGTGCCTGGGTGAGAGCTTGTGTCTGAGGGTGTGAATGGATGCCTGGGTGAGAGCTTGTGTCTGTGGGTGTGAATGGATGCCTGGGTGAGAGCTTGTGTCTGAGGGTGTGAATGAATGCCTGGGTGAGAGCTTGTGTGTGTGTGGGTGTGAATGGAAGCCTGGATGAGAGCTGGTGTGAATGGGTGCTTGAGTGAGAGCTTGTGGGTGTGAATGGAAGCCTGGTTGAAAGCTTGTGTCTGTAGGTGTGAATGGAAGCCTGGGTGAGAGCTTGTGGGTGTGAATGGGTGCTTGGGTGAGAGCTCGTGTGTGTGGGTGTGAATGGAAGCCTGGGTAAGAGCTGGTGTGAATGGGTGTGAAAGCTTTTGTGTGTGATTGAGAGCTTGTATATAAGAGAACATGAGTGTGATTGAGAGCGCGAGACTGGTCAGGGTGGTGATGTATTTCTGTGTGAGAGAGAGAGACTGGTCAGGAAGATGACTGGTGTGAAAGAGACCGAGACTGGTCGTGGGGTCTAATTGGGGGTGTGTGTGTTGTGAGTGACTGGTTGTGGGTGCTAAGGAAGAAGATTGAGGACAGAGCTTCAGCAGCCCTTGCTGCTTCTGGTGAGTGCTATTGGCCTGGAAGGGAAAGGAGTAGGAGAGTTGCTGGAGAGGGTAAGTAAAGGTGGTTTTTTAAATTTATTTTTCTTGATTGACTGCCATTTTAATTATTGGATATTATGCGATGTCTGCTATTTTGAAATATTTTATTGATATTTGGACATGTTTTAATAATTTTTATGAGTATTTAATTGAATATTATTCTATTCAGCAGCTATTTTGTAACATTTTTGGTATAACTTTACAATGATTTCTGTGTGGGGCTCTGTAGCAGCTTGGCTTATTCTGTTTTCCCAATAGGAAATGTTTTAGTGTTTGGGGCCTGGTTTAATAGTTGTATTTCTTAGATAGGGTTGTTACTGTTTGTGTGTGTTCCGTAATGCAGGTGTAACTTTGTGCGGGTTAGTTTGTGTGCATTATTGCAAATCCTGAGTCTGTTAGGTGCTATATTTCTCTTTCCATTTTTCCATGTTCACACTGCATGCAGAGTGGCTTTTTTGGTTTTCCATTCCAGTTTCTGTCTCCATATTTATAATTTGTGGGTTTTCTGTACTTGGTGAAGGTCAGTTCTGGCTGTGTGACTGAGGTGAAGTATTTTACTAGCATGTAGGCATTGGTATCAATCTTATTTGATGTGTTTTCTCAATAGGATATGCATTAGTGGTAAATTACTGTCTTTTCATAAGGAAGGCTATTGTGCCTGGTAGTAAAGGGAGTTTGTTTTGCTTTTACTGAGATGTCATCAGAACCAGAATATCTTTTTTGTATGGTGAGTTGTACGGGTTATGCCCTAGATCTGCATCCTGAGGATGCAGAGTGCATGTTTACATTTAGCCCCGTGATGGTCACATGTTCAGTGTGTCACGCATGTGAGAACCATTTGTCAGGTGTGTCCCGGCCAAAAAAAGGTTGAGAACCACTGCCTTAGAAGATGCAGGCCCAAAGACATGGGGACAGGTCTTATCCTCCTTTTCACCTGCAACCGTATCATCCGTCCAGGGAGCTGCAACAGCAACAGCCCAGAATTGTACCCAACAGCTAAAACCAAGACCACAGCGGGCCCCAGAGGACCCGGACAGCTCCAAACCCCAGCAAGGATTTTAGGAGCCATAGGAGCCCTATTCCTAACACCAAAGTTGGGGACAATCCCTCAGGTTTACGAACACGAGGGGGAATTAACGGCCCAAGCAAGGAAGATCCACAGAGATTGCCAGAATACCAATTCCCATCAGTAGGCCTTCTGGCAGGGCCGATGATGCTGGTCCCCATGCTGCCCCTTCTCCAGGGGAAGGGGGTACTTCCCGGGAGTAGAAAGTCTATAACCAACACATCAGTGAGTTATTCTGCTACTCCCAGCTCAGGGAGCATGGTTTTCAGCACAGAATGTTCCTGCCCATGATGAGGACATCTCAGGATTCTATCATCGAGCAATGGCTGGCCAGGGCCCTACCCTGATTGCGAGAGTTGACAAAAGCTGTAAATACAAAGCAAGGGAGGACAATGCGCTTAGGCAGTTTCCATAACCAATGGAACTTAGCAGCAGTGCCTGCAACCGGGAGGAAGACAAAAGCAGCTGAATCCTGGCTAGTTGCCCTGGACAGAGCCAAGGCAGCACGGTCATGGAGGTAGAGAGAACAGCCCTAACATACATGGACCTACTGGGGCCAATTCAGGATGTGTTAGTTTCATCCAGGAAACCCTCTACTAAGATGAACTACCCAGCTAAATGGGCCAGGTACTCAGTGGTGCACAGAGCAGGGAGTGGACCCTTTTTCTTGCCCCCCCAGAACATTTGCTCCACTATCTCCACTGCTTCTATCAAGCAGGTCTGGCATCATTTAGCGTGCATGTAAGCGCTATCACAGCCTACTACCTTCCGCAGGATGGCGCTCCAGTCTCATGCCACCCGCTGGTATCCAGATTTATGAAGGGCGTTCTCCAGCTGCGCGTTCTCCAGCTGCGCCTGCCAGTGCCACGGGATCTAAAACTGGTCTTGGAGCAGTTGATGCTGCTACTCTTTGAACCCATGGATAGCAGCCACATCAGATACCTCTCATGGAAGGTCCTTTTTCTATTGGTGCTCACCTCAGCAAGGAGAGTCGGTGAACTCCAGGCATTGGTCCACTATTCACCATACCTGGAGTTCTATCACAACAAAGTGACGCTGAGGACCCACTCATCATTTCTTCCTAAAGTGGTGTCGGCTTTTCATCTTAATCAGACAATCACATTGCTGACCTTCTTCCTGAAACCACATCAGTCGAAGAAATAACTTCAAACTATAAATAATTGAAAACACACCATAGCATACTACAAGCGTCGGACACAATCAAATTCCAGAGCTTTACAATTGTTCGTCTCCTTGAACCTGAATGCTCCAGGGCGCCCTGTCATGAAAAGGACGCTGTCATCTTGGATCTCTCAATGCACTGAGTTTTGTTACAATAAGAGAGTGGAAACTTTAGCTGCCGTACCAAAGGCTCACCAGGTTAGGGCAATGGCAGCTTCGATGGTACACCTAAGCGACGTGCCCATTCAAGATATTTTATTTTATTTAAAAATTTATATTTATAAAAAATCTGCAAAGCCGCCATGTGGTCGTCACTGCACACCTTCACGTTACACTACTGCCTGAACCAGCAAGCAGCCGCAGATGCGGCAGAGGGATGAGCTATCCTACAGGCGGGTACAACAAAAGAGACTGCCTGCAAGGGGAAGCTAGGTTGAGCATACCCCATCGGACCCGGATTGGTCCACAGGCCACCTCCATCACCAAGGGGTGCTCAGCTGCCTAGCTTGGGACTCCCCAGTTGTCATGGCTAATTAAACCTGCTTATCTCTGGGGAAAAAAGCAAGTTTGCTTACCATAAACTCTGTGTGCGCTCTTTTGAGCACCACCACCTAGTGGACCGGAGGGACGTCCCCCAGTTGTCATGGCTAATTCACCCTGCTATCCATGGAAAACACCATTTACAGTAAGCAAACTTGCTTTTTTGGTTCAGTTCATTTGCCAAACTGAAATAAACATGTTTTAAAAAACACCAAAACAAAAAATATCCCTGAAATGGATCCTCCTTAGGGCTCGACAGACCTCTTCCTATCCCCAAAAAACTTGCAAAATCTGTGCTTACCTGGATGAATTCAGCTAAGGACCTCCCTGGTCCCCTCCATCCTCCTCTCCCATCCTAAATAATGTGCCAGGGCTGGATCCTCCCCAGCTTCCACTTACCCTTTCCGTGGGGGCTCCGGTGCATGAAAGGGGCAGGAGTGAAATATCGATGGATGGCTCTGAGACCAGCAACACTTTAACAGTCTGTGCCAGCTGGCACCATTTTTAAAAGAGATTTGTGGTGGGGCAGGAGAGAGTGGGCATAGCTCCTGCCCATTTCTTGCTCCTGAACTCCCATGGAATTGGTAAGTGGGAACCTTGGAATTCCCAATCCCAACATATTTCTCAGGGCTAAGGGGTGTCAGAAGGGCCTAGGAAGTCCCCAGCTGGACGTGGCTCAGCCTAGCAGATTAATGTTTTTGGAGGGAGGAAGGAGAGATGTCAGAGGGGTCTGGGAAGGCCTCAGGGAAACCCCAGGTAGCTGCAGTGGGTGTTGGGGGAACCAGTGAGGCCGTTTTATTTTTGCTAAATGAACTGGAAATAACTGAACATTATTTACTACTTTCATTTAGAATAAACAAAAAATGAAAAATTTTGGTTCAGATGTTCTATTTATTTAAAATGAATGCATGTTCCCACCATGTGAAAAGGGCCAGGCTGAGCCAGTTCTGGTTTTACCCCATTGAATGCATGGAGATTTAATCCTGTCTAAATGTTTATGTATTTATATGTTTAGATAACTTCCCTCCCCCCTCCATCACGAGAACAGATTCTTGATTATATTGGGGTATTCTTTTTGCCAGAAGTAGCACATGGTCAGTTATTTGTTGCATTCATGTAAACAAGATCAGAAGATAATTTAAAAGTGTTTGCTGCTGAAGGCGGAATCAAGGAAGGCTTCTGAAGGATGAAAAATTGACCTCGAGAAATGTTATCTAGAATTAAATATGTGAAGAGTAACATGAATGTGATGGTGCAGCAATACAGAAGCATTATGAAATTCTCTGTTTTATTCACCATTCCCTTCCTAGTAATTTCCAACATTCTGTTTGAGGCACTCCACTGCTTACCTTTCTCTGGGCTAGATTCATCAGACTATTGCATGTGATAGGAAGAGGGGATTATTTTATGGTAATAGTGCACTTTGTGATAAATAAGCTATTTTAGCACTTTGCAGAGGTATTACTGCAGAGTCAATAACTTTGTGATGAGAGAGAGAGAGAGAGAGAGAGAGAGAGAGAGAGAGAGAGAGAGAGAGAGAGAGAGAGAGAGAGACTAGCTATAAGCCCCTTCTAGTAGTTAGGTATTTATATCTCTATAGGAGGCCCACTTAGTTACTCGAGGTGAGGTTTGGGTAGGGGTCACTTTGTCATTCAGAGTGAGATGTAGGAACAGAACAGTGCACTCTTGTGAAGATTTGATGTCCTTCGGAGTGAGAAAACGCACCCAAAGATGAGATTTGTACAATATTCTCTCAACCTAGCTTGATGTTATTTTCCAAGCCGCCCATAACGCGGCTTGGAAAATAACTCCCTCTGTTTGCTATCTTTTAACTAGTTTGCAATCCATGAAAGTACATTGCCTCCTATCCAATTACTTTTTAGTTTTTTAAAAATCCTCTCATGGAGGACTTTGTCAAACGCCTTCTGAAAATCCAAACATAGCACATCCACCGGCTCACTTTTATCCATGTGTTTATTAACCCCTTCATGGACTTTCGTCTGAACCAGCATGATGCTTCTTATGTTCTAATGAGGAAAAGGGATTTCAAGTATCATTAGAGGGAAGACATCTCAAGGAAAGGAGAAGAAGAGAGTGAGAGGACCATGGCTAGGGAGAGAAGCAGCAGGAATAGGAGAAGACTTGAAGCAGGTTGAAATTCACCTTGTTTGAGTTTAAACGTAAATTTTCCACACATTGCTGGAAGAAAGGGAAATTGGGCAAGCTTGAAGATCCTGTTAGTCTTTATCTGCATCAGTTTCCATGTTTCTGTGTTTTTATATAGTAGTCATTTCACCAAATATATTTCTAAGTACCTACATTTGTGCACGTAAACTTGTAAAATCTCATTTTAATGTATTTGATATTTCTAATTGGTTTTCATATTGTATATTATGGCAATTTTTTTAAAATCCTCTCTGCATATATTCTACATTGCACTATATTTAAAAAGTGATATTTTCCTCTTCATTAAATCATGCTAGACTACATGACCAAGCACGCTTTTGACATTTTGCTGGAGAAATATATTACAATGATATTTAAACAGTAGGCTGCATCCAGCATGGAATGCTGTTTGGATCCTGTGTATGGTCAATAGGCCAAAATTGGTTCAGATGACTTGATTACAATAAGCATATTGGCAAGATTAGGTATATTCATAGGTCAGCGATAATGTGTCTCATCAGTCTGCCATGATAGTCTTAAACTAGGGCACAGTGGTAATAAAACAGTGAACTCCAAGCCATCAGAAAAAAAATCTCAAAGCAGAGCAGAAGGGGTTTAAAATAAGTTTAAAAACAACTTTCAGAAATTTGATGTCACCATCAGACCAATATTCAAAGCGCGTTCAGCACTATTTAGTAGGATAAGCTGGACTTATGAGGTTAAATAGCAGCCACTGAATGGGGCGTAACCCCCGAAAAGCTGCCCCTTCCACCCCCTGCATGCGCGGAGCCTATCTTGCATAGGCTCGGCGACGCGCGCAAGCCCCGGGACGTGCATAAGTCCCGGGGCTTTCCTGGGGTGGGGGGCATGTCGCGGCCGGCGTGTCATCGGGGGTGTTCTGGGGAATATGGCGTGCCGGCAGCAGGCTCGGAGCGTGCAAGTTACGCCTGCCTCGGGCAGGAGTAACTTTTGAAATAAAGGTGGGGAATTCGTTAGGGCCGGGGGGTGGGTTAATTAGGGGAAGGAAAGGGAAGGTGGGGGGCGCTGACCCCGGATTTTAAAAGATACGAGCCAAGCATATCTTTTAAAATCCAGTGTACTTTTGTTTGCGCCGGTTGCGCGAACAAAAGTACGCACGTGCGTACTTTTTAAAAATCTGCCCCATTATGTCCCTACATTCAGCGGCTGCCACTTAACTGTATAAGTCCCTTATACAGCTAAACGTTACATACAGAAAAAATAGATGTGTACTGGGCAAATCGGGGACGGAGAGAGTTAGCCATATAACTTATATAGCTAACTGACGATATTTGGAGTTAGCCACATAAGTATACGTGTAAGTTTAGATGCCCCATTGAACAGGTCTAAACTTAGCTGGATAGACATATCTGGCTAACTGGGTATATATACAAGTATATTTAGCGGCTTCACAGTGCTGGATAAGTTTTAACTGGCTAAGGTCCTGATTCACTAAGGCATTTCTGTGTCTATGGGAAAATGCCTTGATGATCAGGTCCTAAATTACTTTCACGGCCAGCTTTGAATATCTACCCTAACATGCACTTGTATTGTGTTTCTTAGTAGCATCTACATGTTTCATGTCTTTGACTATTGTTTCCATGAGAAAATATGGTTGTTAAAAATGCTGAGCCTATTAATCATCATATACCCTATTACTCTGATTTAAATATTGAAAAAAACCCTTAAACATTTTTAAGTAACAGTGTCTACAGATAAGAACATAAGAATTGCTATGCTGGCTCAGACCAAGGGTTCATTGAGCCCAGTATCTTGTCTCCAATAGTGGACAATCCAGGCCACAAGTACCTGGCAGGGTTTCAAAGAGTAGATAGATCCCATGCTGCTAATGTCTAGGGATAAGTAGTGGCTTTTCCATAAGTTTATGGACTTCTCCTCCAAGAATGTGCCCAAACTCTTTTTAAACCCATCTATATTACCTGCACTTGCCACATCCTCCTACAATGAATTCCAGAGCTTAATTGTATGTTGAGTGAAAAATAATTTTTTCTGATTTGTTTTAATTGTGCTATTTACTGACTTCATGGAGGGTCGCCTGGGTTTTGTATTTTTTGAAAGAGTAAATAATCGATTTACCCATTCTATTCCACTCAAGATTTTATAGATTTCTATCATATGCCCCTCAGTTGTACCTTCTCCAAGCTGAACAGCCCTAATCTTTCTTCAAAGGGGAATCGTTCCAGTCCCTTTATCATTTTGGTTGCCTTTTTCTATACCTTTTCGGGTTCAGTGATATCTTTTTTCAGATGTGGTGACCAGAATTGTACACAGTTTTCTAGGTGTGGTCTCACCATTGTGCAATACACAGGTATTATGACATTTTCTGTTTAATTCTTCATTCCTTTCCCAATAATTCCTAATATTCTGTTTGCTTCTTTGACCACTGCCGCACACTGAGCCAAGGATTTCAAAGTATTATCAACAATGAAACCTAAATCCTTTTCCTGGGTGATAACTCTTAATATGGAACCTAACATTGTGTAACTACAGTGTGGGTTACTTTTCCCTATGTGCAACACCTTGCATTTGTCCACATTAAATTTCATCTGCCATTTGGATGTCCAATCTCCCAGTCTTGCAAGGTCTTCCTACAATTTCTCACAATTCGCTTATGATTTCACTACTCAGAATTATTTTGTATCATCTGCAAATTTGATTACCTCACACATCGTATCCCTTTCTAGTTCATTTATAAATATATTAAAAAGCACTGGTCCAAGTACGTATCCTTGAGGCACTACAGTTTACCTTTTTCTACCATTTAATCCTACTCTCTGTTTCCTATCTTTTAACAAGTTTGCAATTTAACATAGGACATTGCTTCTTATCCCATGACTTTTTATTTTTCTCTAATGGGGAACTTTGTCAAATACCTTCTGAAAATCTAAATAATTAGATATATTGAATCACCATTATCCACATATTTATTAACCTCTTCGGAAAAAATGTAGTAGATTTGTGAGGCAAAACTTCCCTAGGGTAAATCCATGCTGGCTGTGTCCCATTAAACCATGTCTATATGATCTGTGATCTTGAACTTTAGAATAGTTTCTACAATTTTTCTTGGCACTGACAAGAGTCTCACCGGTCTATAGTTTCCTAGAATACCCCTAAAGCCCTTTTTAAACATTGTTGTCACATTGGCCATCCTACAATCTTCAGGTACAATAGACAATTTTAATATTAGTGTTGTACAGAGGTGGACCCTTGGGTCAAGGTGGGGTTGACGCTACCCGCAGGGCAAGCCCTACGGGTTCCCACCTCCGTCCGAGGTTTTCTTAGGAATGACGAAGGAGTCAGCCAACAGCGGTGGTAGGAATAGGTGGTCTGGTCTGGACGAGGCAGAGTCCCGGGGACCTGGGTGCCAATGAGAACAGGAGACAGTCAGAGGGCACCCGAGTAAGAACAGGCCAAAGCCTGAGAAGCCAAGATCAGAGTAGGTTCAATAGTAGTGTCGTAGAGCAGGCTGAGGTCAGGGCAGGCGGCAGGCAAGGAAGAGTGGCAGGACAAGCACAGATCAAACCAGGAGTCAGAGAATGGTCAGGCAAGGCAAAGGTCAAACCAGGAGACGGGCAGGAGCATAGTCAGACGAAGCAGAGGTCAAGCCGGATGTCAATCAGTAGCGTAGTCAGACGAAGCAGAGGTCAAGCCAGGTATCAATCAGAAGTGTGATCAGACAAAGCAGAGTTAAGCCAGGTATCATTCAGAGGTAGACAAGCAGGGTAGACACAGAACACAGGAGCAGGAACATATACCAGGATCAGGAAAAGGAACACAGATGAAGCAGGAACAAACCAGGAACCAGGAACACGGAGGAAACACAGGAAAAAGCAACTAAGCTCACGCAAGCATGGAGACCTGTTACCAAGGCAAGGAAACACTGGCTGGGGCTGGCCTTAAGTACTGGGACCCAGTGATGTCATCTGGGGCTGTGGGGTGGTTTCCCGCTAAGGCTCCTTTAAAAGCAGAGCCGATGCACACATGCGCACGCCTAGGGAGGGGGCGTGGTGTGAGACGGCGGCATCTCCCCGCGGACCACGCGGAGAAGCCCGCCGCGGAGCCGAGACATCCGCCGTGGAGCTGGGAGCATGGGGAGCAGCCCGGACATGGAGGTGGCTGCCCACGGCCACGAGAGAAGCAGAACCAGGCACTGGAGCAGGCAAACGGTGGTAAGTGGGCCCGGCCACAGGCCTGCCGCAGCCAGCACATGCAATAATTAGGTTACAAACTGCTAGTAATAGATCTGCAATTTCATTTTTGAATTCTTTCAGATCTCTGGGGGATAAACCATGGGGTCCAGGGAATTTGTTGCTCTTTAGTTTGTTAATCTGCCCTATTACATCATCTAGGTTCATCGTGATTTGCTTCTGTACTTCTGAATTATTACCATTAAATACCATTTCAGGCTCGAGCATCTCCCCAACATCCTCATCAGTAAACACTGAAACAAAGAATTAATTTAGTCTTTCCGTTATGGCCTTTTCTTCCCTGCGTGCCCTTTTAATCCCTCGATCATCTAATAGTCCAACCGACTTCCTCACAGGCTTCCTGCTTCTGATATATTTTAAAAGGTTTTTATTTTGAGTTTTTGCATTCTCGGCCAGCTTCTTTTCAAAATCTCTTTTTGCCTGCCTTATCAATTGCTTCAAAATGGTGCTGGCTGGCCCTGAAATCAGTGCCATAGTAATGTCAAATGGCGCTGTTCTCAGTGCTGGCCGACACCATGTTGTTTTATAGCTTTATGTTTGAACGCTTGTACAACAAAATAGTGCTGGCCAGCTCTGCGACTGGCAACATTTGGAGGTCATTATGTCACCAGTTTCTGAGCCAGCTGGTGTAATTATTAAAAAGATGACCAAGGGGCTGGAGACGAGTGGGCATTCCTCCTGTCACTTTCACTTATAGGACTGCCATGGAAAGGATAAAAGGGGGCCAGGGTAGTTCCTGTCCCATTTTTAGCATAGGAGGGAGAGAAAGGGGAGTGCAGGAGCCCAGGCCAAGGCTCTAGGAACTTTGTTTGTGGGGTCAGTGGGACACAGGGGTGTTCCAGATCCTGGAAGATTTTTTGGGGGGGAGGGGGTTGGAAGGACCTGGGGATGTCCTAGGTCCTAGCAGGATTTTGTGGGGGACGGAGCCCTGGGAAGGCCTGGTTGGCCCCAGAGAAGCCCTGGAACAGTTCTGGGGACATTTCCTATTTCATTTCAAACAAATTCACATCACCAGTGCTTTACTCACAGAAATTGCCCTTTTGAAATGTATGCGACCAATATGTGTTTAAATTTACGTACATACATACCGTGGGTCTGATTTTCAAAAGCATTCATGGGCATAAAACACAGTTTTATATACATAAATTGGCTTTTAGAACATTTCCCCAGGGATTGTGTGTGTAAAAGCAAACCCAGAAGTGATTTCATTTGACCTTTTACGTGTTATGAACCCTCCTGTAGTGGTGCTACGGGAGGCTCCTTACCTCTTCCTGGAGACCGCTCCAAGCCAGGGTCTCGCCTGCGAACTATCCAGGATTTGCTCCAGGGCCTGGGAGGCCTCGATGTCCGTGGGGCCTGCCTGAGGCTGCTTGTGTTTGCTTGGACTTCCTGGTTTGAGCCACACCCTTCAATAGGGGCCGGCCCGCAGCACTTCTCCGTAGTTATAGGGCCAGCTAGATGTGGGCCTGCCAAACTCCTCTCAGGGAGTCGCCGGTCTGCAGCCCTATAAAAGGACTTCAACTTCATTCTGTCTTTGCCCTGCATCATCGTGACTTCCCTCTGGAGGCTCCTGTCTTGTAAGGTCTTCTGTTCTTTGTGGAACGCCTCGTCTCATCTGCTTTTATACTACGTCTTCGTGTCTTGATGTCTTGCCTGAGATCCCTGACCATGTCCTGATGTTCCGCCATGATCTTCCTTATCCTGATGTGTCTGCCTGCCAGGATGTTCTTCCCTGGGTCTTCGTCTGGTGCTTCTGAGCCTTCCGTCCTGCAGAGCCGTGGTTCTCGGATGATGTCGTGCCCGAGAATGGAGTGGCCTGCAGGTGGGATTTGTCCCTGTGCTCCTGAGCCTCTGTTCCCGCCAGCCTTGGGGGAAGCTTCGGATGACACCGGCTTTGTCACTGGAGTTCCTCCTTGCCTGGGTCTTTCCTGCGCTTGTCCCGCTCCCCTGGGACAGGGTGGTCCGTGACAAGCCCATTGGGTCCGCCAGTGAAGGTGGGCTGAGTAGGGTGCCCTGAGAGACAGTGCCAATGCCCTCCTGCCCTATGTCTTGTCTTGTTTGGTTCAAGTTCCTTGTCATGCTTGTGATGCCGTCGCATCAACCCAGTCTTGTCCGAGATGCCCCTGCATCCATCATAGTGATGTCTACGTGTCAAGGCCTCCGTCTGCCCTCAACCTCAGGCCAGGCCTGCTGCTCCATGCTGTTCGCAGAAGGTCCGAAAGGGCTCGGAATGGTCGGAGGACCATTCAACTTCTAACATCTCTGGGTGTTGGCCTTGGGAGCTTGCAAGCCTGGCAGAGGGTCAGCCCATCAGCCATGTGGAGCCACTGTCAATGTTTGGCTCGGCCCTGAAGGTCTGGGCCCGGGCTGAGGCCCTAGGGCACACAAAACCACCAGTAATGTAACAGAATGCAAGGCCATGTGCTCGATGGTGCTCCTGCCGATGGATCCGCCTTGTTCCAGAGACTTGTCTGTGTTCCTGGACTGGTTTGGGACTGAAAAAAGTTTTCAGGTTTTTTATCTATGACCTGCTGGGGGCGCCAGCTCTCTGGATGATACGACCTGCAGGAGGTGCCTGCATCCAGAATTTTTGCCCTGTTCGCCAGCTTGGGGTTGTTACGACCTGCAGGAGGTGCCTGCACCCCACCTGGTTAGCTAGTTTTGTTTTGCCCACCCTGGGTTCCCTCCCCCAGGTCTTCTTGATGTTTCTTGTGGTTCTTGTCTTGTTTGTGCTGTTTTTTGTTTTTTCGCTTGTTTGTGTTGTGTGTTGTTGGTTTTTTGCTCGTTTGTGTTGTGTGTTGTTGGTGGTTTGCTCGTTTGTGCTGTGTGTTGTTGGTGGTTTGCTCGTTTGTGCTGTGTGTTTTGTGGTTGCTCGTTTGTGCTGTGGTGCGCTGTTTGTTGGTGCGCTGTTTGTTTGTGCTGTTTTCCGTTTGTTGTTTGTGCTGTGCGCTCATTTGGGCTGTTGTTGTGGTTATTGCTTATCTTCTATGCTCTGTGCTGCCTTGTTCCTGGCCCTCCTAAAAGGAGGGGGGGGACCCCTTTGATGGGGGGGTACTGTTATGAACCCTCCTATAGCGGTGCTACGGGAGGCTCCTTACCTCTTCCTGGAGGCCGCTCCAAGCCAGGGTCTCACCTGCGAACTATCCAGGATTTGCTCCAGGGCCTGGGAGGCCTCGATGTCTGTGGGGCCTGCCTGAGGCTGCTTGTGTTTGCATGGACTTCCTGGTTTGAGCCACACCCTTCCCTAGGGGCAGACCCGCAGCACTTCTCCGTAGTTATAGGGCCAGCTAGGTGTGGGCCTGCCAAACTCCTCCCAGGGAGTCGCTGGTCTGCAGCCCTATAAAAGGACTTCAACTTCATTCTGTCTTTGCCTTGCAACATTGTGACTTCCCTCTGGAGGCTCCTGCCTTGTAAGGTCTTCTGTTCTTCGTGGAGCTCCTCATCTCGTCTGCTTTTATACTACATCTTCGTGTCTTGATGTCTTGCCTGAGGTCCCTGACCATGTCCTGATGTTCCGCCATGATCTTCCTTATCCTGATGTGTCTGCCTGCCAGGATGTTCTTCCCTGCGTCTTCGTCTGGTGCTCCTGAGCCTTCCGTCCTGCAGAGCCGTGGTTCTCGGATGATGTCCTGCCCAAGAATGGAGTGGCCTGCAGGTGGGATTCGTCCCTGTGCTCCTGAGCCTCCGTTCCCGCCAGCCTTGGGGGAAGCTTCGGATGACACCGGCTTCGTCATTGGACTTCCTCCTTGCCTGGGTCTTTCCTGCGCTTGTCCTGCTCCCCTGGAACAGGGTGGTCCGTGACCAGCCCATTAGGTCTGCACGTGAAGATGGGCTGAGTAGGGTGCCCTGAGAGACAGTGCCAATGCCCTCCTGCCCTATGTCTTGTCTTGCTTGGATCAAGTTCCTTGTCATGCTTGTGATGCTGTCACATCAACCCAGTCTCGTCCGAGATGCCCCCGCATCCATCATAGTCCTGTCTACGTGTCAAGGCCTCCGTCTGCCCTCAACCTCAGGCCAGGCCTGCTGCTCCATGCTGTTCGCAGCAGGTCCGAAAGGGCTCGGAATGGTTGGAGGACCATTCAACTTCCAACATTCCTGGGTGTTGGCCTTGGGAGCTTGCAGGCCTGGCAGAGGGTCAGCCCGTCAGCCAAGTGGAGCCACCGTCAACCCTCGGCTCAGCCCTGAAGGTCTAGGTCCGAGCTGAGGCCCAAGGGCACACTAAACCACCAGTAATGTAACAGAATGCAAGGCCATGTGCCAATGGTGCTCCTGCCGATGGATCTGCCTTGTTCCAGAGTCTTGTCTGTGTTCTTTTTTTCTTAACCGGCTCACCTTGAAGTTGCTGCTGCCGCTCCTGAAGTAAGGCCTGTGCAATCGGCGCCGGCGTCCCATCGGGTAAGGCCTTTTTCTCATCACTTACCCGGACAGGGCCGCCGCCGACAGCATGACCAGACTAGGCTCCGCTCCAGGCCCGCTCTCCTCTCTCGGCTGAAGCCAGCCCCCACAGAGAACCGGCCAATCATCCGACGGCTGCAAGGCAGCCAATCAGAAGAGGACTGGCGGCGCTTTAAATTTATTTCCCAGCCCGCGAATCTTCCTTTCTTAACCGGCTCACCTTGAAGTTGCTGCTGCCGCTCCTGAAGTAAGGCCTGCGCAATCAGCGCTGGCGTCCCATCGGGGTAAGGCCTTTTTCTCATCACTTACCTGGACAGGGCCGCCGCCGACAGCATGACCAGACTAGGCTCCGCTCCAGGCCCGCTCTCCTCTCTCGGCTGAAGCCAGCCCCCACAGAGAACCGGCCAATCATCCGATGGCTGCAAGGCAGCCAATCAGAAGAGGACTGGCAGAGTCTTAAATTTCAATCCATTTCGGCACCGCGCACCAAAGGAGCGCGTCAAAGGGGCAGGCCCCTTTGTGCGCCCCTTCGTGCAGCACCGGAGTGCTGTCCCATGACTTCTCTCTCGGCCGCTCTGCTACCTTGGCAACTTTGTCACCTTCAATCCTCCTCGATCAATGTCTTTGCTATTAGGGTACTACGCCCCCTTTCAAGTTTCACTCCATCGTCTGGACCCACCTTCCTCGACCGTGCTAACATATCAACTATCATCAGTTGGAGCATAACCTAAATATTATCACTGACACCAGGCCCTGCGAGACCACCTTTACCCTACATTTCATTCATCACCTCTAGCAACTGACCTCTTACACCTTCACATTTCATCGATCCTTTCTCAATATGCGCACATTTACTATACCTATATTCTATAATTGGAGATTCAACAGGCCTCGAGCTATAGGCCTCCGGCAACAAAGGCTAATTCCAATCATGATTGCTCCAGTCACTCAACTCCTCGGATTCTCTCTCTTCACGCTTACTCTATTCAATGCTCAATCCATTTCCAAAAAAACCCACCTACTCAACGATTACCTTTTAGACTCTAAACCAAACATCTGTGCAGTTACAGAGACGTGGTTGAAACCAATGGATACAGTTCTTCTGAACCAGCTCCCCAATCAACTATACGATATCCATTCAATCCCAAGACTTAAAAAAAGAGGAGGAGGACTACTGCTCGCTGTAAAAAAAGGTCTAGACCTCTCTTTGCAACTATCTACCACAACTAACAACATCGAACTATCCCTTTTCAAATCAGTTCATCTCCAACTTGGCCTCATCTATGCACCCCCAGGTATTCTTGAATCTGACCCCTCTCCATTGATCGAATGGACAACCAAACATTTCAACTTAGATAAACCATCTATCTTGATGGGAGATTTCAATCTTCACGTGGATGCCTCACCACTTTCCCCCAACTGTGAAATCCTACTCTCTACACTTAGTCACCTGGGCTTTAGACAAATTGTTACAAGCCCTACGCACAAAGCAGGCCATACACTGGACCTTATTTTCATTAACGAAGGCATTATTTCTGCTACCAGCCCAATATGTACTGCAGTCCCTTGGTCAGACCATCAGGTCATTTCATCAGAGCTACAAATTAAAGATCACCCCCAGCCTGTCTTCCCTAACACCACTATTCAGTTCAGGAAACCTTGTCCCACAGACTATCTAAGTAATATGCTCACAAAGGATCTAGCTCAACTTGATCTTTCAGATGCCTTCACTGTGACTTCCTCCTGCCTCAAGATAACTAACAAAGTGGAATATAACTAACAAAGAATGGAATATCCAATAATTAAAAACTCATAAAAAATTTCTAGATACCAATAAAATATTTCAAAATAGCAGACACAAAGACCCAGTAATGAAAAATAAGGATACAAAACTTTTTTTGCTCTGCATACCTGGAAACGTTTGATATCCAGTTGTCCTGCAATTGTTTTGAATTAGCAGGAGGAGGGATGGTTTGCTTGGAACTTTCTCCTCTCTCTCAGTCACATACCAGTGCTCTCTCTCACACTGGCTCTCAATTACACATCTATACACACATGCTCTCAGTCACTCACATATACACATGCTTTTTCTCTCACTTGTATAGGCTCTTAATTACACATTTACACACAAGCTGTTTATCTTTTCACGCTTACACACACAGGCTTTCAGTCATACACATACATGCTGTCTTTTTCTCTCACACACAGACTCTCATTCACATGCTTACAAACATGCTCTCTCTCATTTACACACAGGCTCTCAATCATATACTCCCTCACATAAACCAGCTCTCAATCACACACAGACACACATGCTCTCTCTCTTACTTATACTCACAGGCTCTTAATCATACATACACATGATCTCTCTCACACACAAAGGATCTCAATCATACACACATGCTCTTTCACACAAAAAGGTTTTCAATCACAAACTTACACATACAGGTTCCCAATCGTAAACTTACATTCATGCTCTCTTTCTCAAAGGCAGGCTCTCAATCACAGACATACTCTCTTTCACATACACAGGCTCTCAATCACACACATACATGCTATCTCACTCGCACACACAGGATCTCAAACACACATGCTTGAGATCTCTCTCTCCCTCCACCCCCCCAGAACTAGCGGCAGCAGCAGCCTCCTCCCAACCCTAACCCTCCTTCATTTTCAGCCCTCGCGGAGGAGGAGTCCCATCAGCCACGGGGGTTGATGCTCTTCTTTATTTTCCTCCGAGCAGTGCTGCACATTCTTCAGACCGCGCCTCTCTTCTGTTCTTCTGGCCGATTCTGACCACATTAGCATGGTCTCTTCTTCCAGCGCACGCACCCAATGCTCACCACTTCCTCTTCCAGGCCGCGGGGGGGGGGGGGGGGGCGGCGGGAAGAAGAGACTACTGACTCCAGCTGTCCTGCTGCGCTCCACCCAGGCTGACAGCATTTTGAGCCCGGGAGGAGGAGGACCGGGGAGCAGCTGGGTCAGTGGAGGACCGGGAAGTGTGGCGACACACCTGCATGTTCTTCGCGACACACCGGTTGAGAACCACTGATTTAGGGGACCTGAAAATGAATAGAGGGCCCCATGAATAAAACAAACCTTATTTTTTGCATTTGTTTTAAATGAATGCATCTGGCCTAGGCCAAGGGCATACACTGAGGCCCAAAGCATGATGCTGGGGTCTTTGCCTGGGCTTGGGCCAACCATGGGGCCTCAGCTGAGCTCCCCCCCTCCCAAATAAACTTACCTGATACATTGGGTATCCACATAAGTGGCCAAGCAAGGTCCTGATGCTTAGACCTTGGCTAGGGTCAGGCCCAGGCCCATAGCCCAGGCCTTGGAGCATCCAAAGTGCTATTCATTTCTTCTTCAGCTAATGCCTTCTGCTGGGGTTGCGCTGGAGTTCATTAACTCCAGTGTATTCACCACAGATGACGGCACCATTTTGATGTATGGCATTGCCATACATTGTCTTACATCAAAATGGCCTTATCCACTGGAGTGAATGAATGGAGTTAATTAATTACAGCATGACCCCAGCAGATGGCATCAGTTGAAGAAGAAAAGAAGAAGATGATGGATGCTCCAAGGCCTAGGCTCTGGCCCTGGACCTCACCCTAGGCCGAGGCTCCAATATTGTTACCCGGCCTCTGGGCCGGGCTGTGGCGTCATGGTGACCTATTGTGGCCTTGGTCTACGCAAGGCTGAGGCTTCAGGATCTGGCCTTTGGATCAGGCCCCAGTCCAGGTCGAGGTCCTACCATCACACCTGAGCCTGTGCTCTAGCCTCAGCCGAGGCTTCAGCCTTGCATAGTCTGAGGCTGAGGTCGTGGCACCCCACCGCAGCCTTGGCCAACACAAGGCCAAGGCTTTGGCCTGGGCTTAGGCCTCACTGGTGGAACCGCACCAGACCAAGTAAGTGAGGGCTGGGGGGGGGGGGGGGGGAAATCCTGACCCTGGCAATTTTCTGAGTGGATGGGAAGGGTGGGAGGCCTTGGGAGGCTTCATTTTCCTTTTTTTTTTTAATGGTTTGATTCATTTTTTCACACGAATAAAATGAATCAAACATTCCATGACCTGAAATTCGTGGGAATAAACCCTCCTGAAAACAGATTGAAATACAAACATGAATTTTTTCCCTGCAAATCCCTAGTGGCACTTGGTAGACAATTTCTAAAATACTTGCATTATTCTCCACATGTCAACTTACACACACAAATTGTGTACCACAGAGAGTTTTGCAAGTTGGGTTCACTAAATGTGAAATACCTCACTATCTGCCATACATTTGAAATGAGGACATTAAGGCAAGTATTTTAATCGTAGGCATCTGTTTAAACTATTCCTCCTCTGAAGGAGAGGACAGCCACGTGCAACAGAAATAATTTCTAGTTCACACAAGTTTAATCCAGATGGAAGAGACAAATGATAGCTTGCAGGACACTTGTGCTTTCCAGTCTGTTGTTTTTGCTCCAAGCAAGAATTTAGTCAGCTGATGAGAATAGTTTGACAACTCTGCCTCCAAATGTTCAGGAACTGCAAGTTGGTGTGAATTTTCTGCATTTGCTTGACCTACTTTTGGAACGTAAACTGGACGTGCTTCATATATACTTGCAAATACATTACTTGAGCTGGCAAAATAAAAATACAGAATCAAAGTAAACAAGATAGAATGGAAGATGGTGGGAATGCAATGTGCACGCCAAGTTAATGGATTAGAAACAAGATTGTTACATTTTCCATTTAGAAACGTTACCAAATTAATCAGAATTGATTTATGAAAGATGTAATTTATTTTGTAAAGATTAATCAATATATTTATGGCCTGCTAGCATCCCAGTAAACAATGATGGATTTTCAAATTAATTAACTGTCCCAAATAACTAATGTGCAGGCAAATTATTCTTAATTTTGCATCTATGTTCAATAAATGCTTTTTTTTTTTTTTTGCAGTCTTTTTACCAGGCCTGATCATATTTAAAATCAGATTGATCCATTATTGCAACATACTTCTTTCTTTTGCTTCAGGCTTTCCATGGATTCTTTCCCTAAGAAAAACAGTCTTGTCACAGGAATGCTCAAACAGGTACTTGGGCACCTCCCACCCAGCCAGTTGGGTTTTCAGGATATCTCTAATTAATATGCATGAGAAATATTTGCATACATAGGAAGTCATGCATGCAAATAAATCTCATGCATATTCATTACATAACTTCTTAAAACACAACCAGTTGGGGGGGTGGGGGTTCCAAGGACCTGTTTAAGCTCCCCTGCCCTACCAAATACTCAGGGACCTTCATTTTCAGTGTTTATTTTATTTTTCCAGGGAATGTATCAGCATGAGCTAATTTGGAAAAATCAGTGGAAAATAATGTCATATTTTCCATTTTTGCTCCTGTAAAAAATACTGATAAATTCCCAGGAAAACAAGATAAACATTGAAAATGAAGGTGCCTACAAAAATACTAGAAAATGCTGACTAGCTAATTTGATTCATTTTATGCTTACCAAAAGAATGTGACAGAACAAGAGCCATTTAGACGGATAACATAATAGTTATCTGTCTAAAAGACTAACTCTATTATATTCAGCCCATATCTGGCTAAGGCCTAGATTCTCTAATACCATCGGGCTCTTTGTATTGCGCAGTACAGAGGGCGGGGGGGAGAAGCGGGGGGGGGGGGGGGGGGAGCGGGCAGAGGTGCGATTGCTGCCGGCTTTCGCACCCAATAGCGCCATCATAAAAGGTGGTGTTATTGGGCGCGAAATTGGCAGCGAAAAGTGTTCTTACCTTTATGCTGTCCGCGATGTCTTCGCGGCGTCCACCCCGGTGCCGCCCCTACTCTTCCTGTCCCGGTCTTGATGCCGCTCCGACTTCGCCCCCATTTAGTGATCGCGTGCGATCGCTTTGGAAAATAACCCCCTAAATTTGTTACCCGGCTAGAAGTTAGCTGGAGAAATCAAGGGCGGGCTAGGGAGGAGCTGAGTTAGCCAGCTAAGTTAACCAACCAGCTAATTTCGATAATGAGAGTTAGCCAGTTAACATATGTGGCTACCTCTAGTCAGGCCACAGGGCTGTCCTAAAGTTAGCCGGTTTTACATAACCACTTAACTTTAAGATATCTGGGTATATTCAGCTGTGTGGCTGCACTGCTGAATGTACAATACTAGTAAGCCGGTTATGTATAACTGGCTAACTAGCATGGCCGCACGACAACTAAATATACCACAGAGATTATTCTCATTGCTTCTGATTACTTAGGTCAGTGATATTCACTCCCAGCCCTGGAGGGCTGCAAACAGATTGGATTTTCAGGATATCCCTAGTAAATATGCATCAGATAGATCTGCAAACACTGGAGGCAGTGCATGCAAATGTATCGCATGCAAATTCCATTAGAGATATCCTGAAAACCTGATCTGTTTGTGGCAGGGAGTGAATATCACCGGCTGCAATGTTTTAAGGTTTATAAAATACATTCAAGATTCGGGTAATTTGGAAGGATGAACATGTGTGATTTTGGAATTATTCTGAAAGACATTGCATAAAATAGGACCACTGCCAATTTTTCTATAAAAAATATTTAATTCTGTGATATTCTGAGATGACAGGAAATGGAAAAAGAGCAATTATCACCTATCATGTGAAACTTATTACCCAGAATAATGATACATAATACATAAAAAAAAAATCATTTGGAAGTCCAAGCAACACACACAACCCTTTGAAAATTTGACATAAGATCTGGTCTGTCTTGGCAGCAATCTAAAAAGCTTCCATTATAGTATGCCCCACTTGTTAAGATAATACAAAAATCGAATAAATTGGCCTGGGTGGCAGTGAAAAGGAGTTTGGTTTTTGAGGATTTTTTTTCTTTGAAACATGTTTATTGGAGTAACAAGAAAATTAAATCCAGCATGTAGCAGAAAACATGAAACCATATAGTATAATATACAAGGAAGGATAATAAACTCAAACATCCATCTCCCTTCCCCCCATTTCCCCACATCCCACCCCACCCCAAGTGCTGTTTACATCTATATTATCATAAAAGCATGACAGAAGGGCATGAACCGGTATGATGTACCCACTAATGCCGGTATATAAAAGTTTCTAAATAAATGTCCCATGGCCCCATTGCCCTTATAAAGAGAGGGATACTCATTCCCAGAGTCGCACCATTAGTGTCTAATTCACAGAATTATCAATGGCTTCAGCTACAGTACTGCTTTGCAACAAGCAACATTGACCTGGTCTCCTTACACGAAGAACTGGGCTATGAATAGGGAGGGATGTGCATTCATTTTAATTCATTTTTAAATGAAAGAGAAGAGTGAAAAAAAAACAACCCCTAAAAAGATTTAATTCATTTTTCTTTATTTTGTTTCAAAAAGCTTTTTACTGCTAGGGCTACTAACAAACATCTACTCCTGCCCCCCCCCCCTCAAACCTTCTTTATTTTCATAGGGCAGGACCGATCCTTCGGGCAGTCTTGCCCCATCAAGGGTATGCTCAGTAATAGATTGAGTCCAGCACCATTGTTTCTAAGCATACTGCTGGCAGGGCAGGATTGACCAAGGCTTGCTTCTGCCCATGAAAAAGGAAAAATATGGTTTGGAGGAGGTGGATGGGTTGGAGCAGGGGAGCCCGAGAGGGTTTTCATTTTTTCTTCTCCTACAGTGCTGACCTTATTTGTTTTGTTTTGTTTTTCTTCATTTTTAAAATTGTGTTCATTGTTTTAGGGTTTTTTTGTTCCAAATAAATGGAAAGACCTAAAACAAACAAACAAACAAACAAACAAAAAAACCCCCTCCCAAAAACCCCCCAAAATGAAACAATAAAAGTCTGTACACAACCCTGGCTATGAACAATTTGTTTTGAAATAATGCATCTGTTATATAGATGGACAAAAAACAGTATGGATGAAAGATGTATTGCAATGGGATTGGATATATTTTTGGGATAAATCTTTGTGGCTCTCACTAACGGCAACTGCAACGCAATATATATTTTCTCTAGCATGAGGTTTGGGCCCCTTCCAAAACTGTTAAATTTAGATCATAAATCGGTAATAAACAGTGACTTTGACAGAATCAGGTAAGTTCTCCCATATGTTATATTATTGTTTCAATTTGAAGTTATATTTGGGGGGGGGGGGGGGGGGGGGAGGTGAATTAATTCTATCCTAAATGTTCCGGTCGAGCTGTCATATTAATGGAAGTCAATTGTTTTGAAGGGAGGATTATCCATATACTATATATAGTTAAATTGATGGAAATTTCTCTGTATTTAGCTATACAAGTAATACTTGTTATACAGACAGTATGGGGGTAATTTTCAAAGACTTACATGGGCTTTATGCATATGTGATCTTTGTGAGGGTCACGTCCATTTTCATAAGGGTCACTATTTATTTATTTATTTTATTTAAATTCTTTTAATATACTGATGCTCAAGACAAGTCTTATCGTACCGGTTTACAGTAGAACCAGGGGAAAACCTGGTTCTACTGTAAACCGTAAACCAGGGGAAAACCTGGTTCTACTGTAAACCTGGTTCTACTGTAAACTACATGAGAGAAAGTTACAATGAACAGGGAGTACAATTCAGGATATTTAAGCGAGAGAGAAAAAAAGTTTAACACAACATACCTAAAATTAATGCAGGATAGTACAAATCAATTGATTAGAATGGAGAGCTCAATTAACATTTAATATAAATAAGTATTTCGAACATAACAGTTCCTTTAGATACTTGGCAGCGGGGGCATCATACTGGGGCGATGACCTGGGCCAGGAATGGGGCCTGGAGGTAGAGTGGTCACCCCCCCCCCCCTCCTTGAGTGAGGGGGCCCCAGTGGCAGATCTGGAGATCAAGAAGTTCCCCCTTGAGTAAGAGGACCCCTGCGCCAGTCTGGGAGGCAAAGTCAGGTCCCTCAGGAGGGCATAGATCACAGTAGCAGATCCGAGATGAAGAGGTCCCTCGAGCAAGGGGACCTCAGCGGCAGTCCGAGATGTGGATTTGGATCCCCCAGGAGGGCATGGACCTCAGCAGCAGTCCAGGAGGTAAAGTCATGTCTCCCAGGAGGGCATGGACTCCAGCAGCAGACTGGGAGGCGGTCGGGTCCCCCAGGAGGGTGTGGATCCCAGTGGTTGTCTGGAAGCAGAGTCAAGTCTCCCAGGAGGGCGGGGACCCCAGCAGCAGATTGGGAGGCAGTTGGGTCCCCCAGGAGGGCGTGGACCCCAGTGGTTGTCTGGAAGTGGAGTCAGGTCTCTCAGGAGGGTGGGGACCCCAGTGGAAGACTGGGAGACAGCATCAGGTCCCCCAGAGGGCATGGACCCCTGCAACAGTGCAGGAGGTGCAGTTAGGTCCCCCAGGACAGTGTGGACCCCAGCGTTGGTACGAACCCCAGTGGAGCTGAAGGAGACAATTTAGATACAGCAGACCCCCCCCCCCCCCCCCAGGTCAACATTGCCTACCAGCCCAGTTGCATCTTTTCAGATGGGTGAGACTTGGGATAAGGAGGGAGGATAACAATAATACTTGAGTAAGCGGGAATGCAAGAGGTCCCTTCTATTCTATTTGGTTGTATATTGTGGGGGCCAACAACCCCAAATTGCCAAATACTTAGGGATGGATTTTAAAAGCCCTATGCACATCGCTCCTATTTTAGAAAGGTCCGGCCACACTCTTAAAGCCCCGGAACACGCATACATCCCAGGGCTTTGAAAAAGGGGCAGCAGGGTGGTCCAGGGGGCGCGGCGGGGTCAGAGGCTCCTGGCACAGTACACTCCAGCCTGATAAGGTCTGTCTTATTTTTGAAGAGAGAAATTTTGGACATGTTTTTGGTAATTTCTTTCTTGTTCTGGAGAATACCCTGTACCCTTTGTAGAGGGTCAACCCCCCAATCCAGAGAGCAGGGGCTAGAGACCTATGAACTACTCTTCTACTCCCTAGAGGAAGTGAAATCAGTGACAGCTCTACCCAGCAAGAGATATTTTTGACAGAGACATTTGGATTTTTTCCTCTTTTGTTAGTGTGGAGGTTTATTCCCACCCCTCTTCACAATTTGGAGGAAGGAGATAGAGAGTTTTGGACAAGATTGGAACATCAGGATTTTCTCCCAGAGAAGTCACACAGAGAAGGAGAGAGCAATCTTGAAACATCAAGATCTAGAGACTCCCAATCAGATTTCCACCCAAAAGGGATTAGGACACAGGCTGCAGGCAAAAGACAGAACTTTGGAATCAGGTAGGAGCTTTTTGTGGCTTGGAGCTTCCCCCTAGGATTCCCCAAATTACTGGGCTGTTTGTACAGATGAGGAGTCAGTGGCAAGCTTCCTCCCGGGAGCTATAAAGATGGACAAGCACCCAGCACAGAGACAGTGTAAATAGTTCATATGTAGAGTTTCATTTGTGGGATAATGATTGATGTTTTGGAAGTATCAGTAAACTTTATTTGAACACCCAGTTTGAGTCCCACCTGTTTGGCCCTGTGGAGACAACTGCACCACTGAGATACACACATATCAGGAGAGACTCTCCATCACCTGGGCCACAAAGGATTTCCGTTCCCCCCACAGCAAAGAAATCACTCCCTGGAAGTTGTAGAGAGAAGGGGAAGGATGGAGAGTGTGGCCCCAAAATACTTTTATGGTCCTAGGGGAAATAGCAAACTCCCTAACAAAGGGTTAGAGTTATTTTCCTCTTTTGAAATTTCTTGGCTTTATGTCATCTTCTCCTCCACTGCTTATGGACTTATATATGATTTCTTCTCTTTACTGAGGTTTTATTTATTGGTATATTAGGTGGTAGATAATAGCCAGATAAGACCTACATATCCAACTATATGGCATTTGAATATCAACTTCCCGACTTTTGAATTTACACATTTTTCTGGGCTTAGCACTAAAATTTAGGCACCTTTAATTACTAGGTGGTAGGGGTGGGGATAGGGCAGAGAAAATTATGGGCCTCAGTGCTGATTTCTAGCGTTGGGTGACTACATAAGACACTTAAACTTAGCTGAATCAATACCTTGCCTAAGGCACTTCATTTATATGCTTTAAGTCTATTTAGGTGCCAATTTTTCAGCTTTTTAAGATGCCTTATTTAGAAGCCTAGTTTAGACATCTCTATTTAGTTGCTTAAAGGTACATACTGTATTAAAATTTCAAAATCAAGCAGAATTTATTTACACAACTCTTCCAGCAAATGAAATAAGAAAGACACTAAAACAAATAGAGCTGATAAGTTCTTAAGGCTGTAGAATTTTGTTTATGTCAGTAGAGATCTTTGAGAGGTGTGATTATTGACCATAACAAGAAGGGCTGAAGAAGATGGTGGCATGATATGGACACTGCTCCTCTGAGCTCCGTACTATTTCTGATTATTCAAGATTCCTCTATCAACATGCCTTCTAAAAGGAAAGGGAAAGGAAGGGTATTTCCCTTCCTGGCTCAACTCATCCCTGCTCAGCGTTTCATCTTGCAATTTGCGTCCGTTGTTCTTGCCTCTGAGGGGTTGCAGAGCCCTGATGCGGTGACCGGCAAGGGAGCGTCTTTCACTTTTGGGGACGAGGTTTCCCTCAGCCTCCTTGATGTCTGTTTGCCACCAGCTGAGCATGTCTTTTTCATCCAGGTACTGTAAGAATGCAGGCTGTCGAGGTAATTTCCAAATCCACATTGGCGGGAGTCCTGTGTCCCGGTATTGGAGTTGGCATGACATTTGGATCAACAGCACCTATTGTGGTTTTGGAACCACATGAAGAGCTGGAAAGTGAGGTGTTTTCCTCATGTTCCTTCACTAGTACTGCTTTCATTGTGATCACGAAACTGGATGTCATAACCCTGGATTCACCATGGGAAATGATTCACACGCTTGGAACTATCTTCATTGAGAATTTCACTAAATTGAACACTTTATCGTTAAGGTTAGACTCTTTAGAAAAGGTTCAAGCTTCTAATTTTCAAGATTTTTCTTCAAAGATTTCTGCATTGGAGGATAAGTTGAATGCTGTTCAAGCTGTAAACTCTACCTTAATTAAAAAAACAAGGTTTAGTTAATTGCCAGCTGGAGTATGTTGAAAACTTTGAGAGGAGATTCAATTTAAGGTTTCATAATTTCCCAAGAGTAATGGGAGAAATACCGAAATTGACTCTGAGAAGATATTTCACTGAGAATTTGAATATCCCTTCTGAGAATATTCCTGCTTTTAACAAAGTTTACTTTTTGTTGTCTAGACAGAAGTTTGGCCAAATTAACATGCAGGATTTGAATTTGATGGACTTTTTAGAGTCTTCTGCTCTGGAAATATCTGAGAGGACAACCTTATTAGTTTCCTTCTTTTTTGTCCATGACTTTAGTTTCGTCATGAAGTGTTATTTCAAATGTTTAAATAGTTCTTTCATGGGTCAAATGGTCAGAATTTTTCATGATTTTGCAAAGGCAACCCAAGAGAGAAGAAAAAGGTTATTGCTGTGGGTCCCACCTTTCTCCTTTGGTATCCATGCAAGTGTTTTGTTAAATTTGAGAATGAATCATATTTGGTTTTCCTTCCAGAACAGTTGAAATCTTTAGTGGAATCTAAAAAATTGCTGATATCACCCCACAGTTAGATTCTGGACTAATGCCTATGGGGCAGATTTTCAAATGGTTACATGCGTAATCCCAAGAATCTACTCCTGCACACACCGAGCCTATTTTGCATAGGCCGGCGACACGTGCAAGCCCCGGGACGCGCATATGTCCCAGGGCTTGAAAAAGGGGGCAGGGCGAGGGCAGGGCGGGGGTGGTCCATGGGCAGGGCTAGAGCCTCCAGGCACAGAGGCCATTTGCTGCTGTGCCCGGGATTGTGGGCCAGCCGTTGGCTGGCAGGCGCAACTTCTAAGTTAAAGGTAAGGGGGGGGGGTTAGGAAGGGCTGGGGGGCGGGTTAGGTAGGGGAAGGGAGGGGAAGGGAGGGAAGGTGGGGAGGGGGTGGAAGGAAAGTTCCTTCCGAGGCCACTCTGATTTCAGAGCGGCCTCGGAGGGAACGGAGGAAGGCTGCGCGGCTTGGCACGCGCAAGTTGCACAATTGTGCACCCCCTTGCGCGCGCCAAACCTGGATTTTATAACATGCGCGCGACTGCGTGCTTATGTTATAAAATTGGGCGTAGATTTGTGCGTGCCGGGTTGCGCGCACAAATCTACGCATGCACGTAACTCTTACTATCCAGCCCTATATGTATTGCAGGAATTTACATGCTATTTGCCTTTCTTCATTTGTTTTTGGATTGTGCTCCTTTTTTTTGGTTCTTATGTCTTCCCCTTGTTGGAGGCCTAGTGTGAGTGTATTAGTGAGGAATCTCAATAATGTTTTTTCAATGTATTTCTTTTGTTTATAGAAACATAGAAACATAGAAATGACGGCAGAAGAAGACCAAACGGCCCATCCAGTCTGCCCAGCAAGCTTCACACATTTTTTCTCTCGTACTTATCTGTTTCTCTTAGCTCTTGGTTCTATTTCCCTTCCACCCCCACCATTAATGTAGAGAGCAGTGATGGAGCTGCATCCAAGTGAAATATCTAGCTTGATTAGTTAGGGGCAGTAGGGGTAGTAACCGCCGCAATAAGCAAGCTACACCCATGCTTATTTGTTTTACCCAGACTATGTTATACAGCCCTTTTTCTTCTCCCCTGCCGTTGAAGCAGGGAGCTATGCTGGATATGCGTGAAGTATCAGTTTTTTTTTTTTTGTTTTGTTTTCTCCCCTGCTGTAGAAGCAGAGAGCTATGCTGGATATGCGTGAAGTATCAGTTTTTCTTCTCTCCTGCCGTTGAAGCAGAGAGCTATGCTGGATATGCGTGAAGTATCAGTTTTTCTTCTCTCCTGCCGTTGAAGCAGAGAGCTATGCTGGATATGCGTGAAGTATCAGTGGGAATTGAGAGGTTGACAGAGAGCTGGAGGGAGGGGGGATGGGGGTGTCACGTCACACACTTTGTTATTGTGTTTTTCATTTTTCTTTTTTTGAATTTCATGTGAAAAAAAAGTTCTGACAGTTTAAAAACTTTAAGACAAGTTTCTTTGTATAAGCTTATTTGGCTTATTCATATATTATAAACTTGATAAATAAAGAATAAAAAAAAAAAACAACCAAAAACAAAAACCCCCAATATGGGCTGAAAATGCATTTCCAATGGGAAGGAGAAAGAAAATGAAGAGACACTCAGACCCCAGTCATCTTTCATGAGTGACTGTAATGCACTTGCTATATTGACTTTGATGTTTGAATTTTCTTTTGCACTTTTCCCCATCCCTTCCACCTGCAGGGTGAAAACCACAACAACAACAACAAAATATACTCCAGAAATACACATTCAAGTGGGAATTGAGAGGTTGACAGACAGCTGGGGGGAGGGGGGATGGGGGTGTCACGTCACACACTTTGTTATTGTGTTTTTCATTTTTCTTTTTTTGAATTTCATGTGAAAAAAAAGTTCTGACAGTTTAAAAACTTTAAGACAAGTTGTATCAGGCTAAGGAAGAGCACTACAGGGCAAGCAACCTTCCTTTTGCTGGATGCAGCATTAGCTGTGGGATAAAGAAAGCCTGTGCTATGTCTAAATTGAACATGACACAAAAGCCTGAATCAAACTCACAATGACATTTATCCAGTAAGCTGATGTTTGCTAGAGGTTGAATGGACTCATAAATTTAGCTGTCCTTATGTTTGAGACACATTTTTCAGTGCTTCTTGACAGTTATTAAATGCATTAATTCCTACTATGGTAATTTCCATGTAGCGCTTGTCATGAAAAATGTATCTTTTTCAAAGAGGTGGCACGATATCTTGACCACAATAAATCAAAGTGCAATTGAAAAGTGACTTTGCTACAATTGCTTCTTTTTTAATATATATTTTGTAATTGTACTTGAAATTATACAGCAGCATTTCCCATCCAGTGATGAAGAATCCATGATGATGAAAAAAATCAATATGCTATGACTGCTGGGCCCTCTGACTTGAGTAGTTGGGAGAAAGAAAATAGGTGATTTTTCACTCAGAACGATTAACAAATGCCAGGGTTGTCAGCATTGCACAATGTGCCTGCCAAAGGATTGCCACTGTATAGTAATTCTAGAGCAGCCTGGATAACATAGATTATGTGAAAGATAAACAGGCTGCATACTAGTTAATGTTCTGATTTCAAGGACCTGCTCATTGAGGCTTTAAGCTTACATTATTTGGTTGCTACCACATCATATCTTGATTTTAAAGCTAGCACGGTCATCCAGCTATGGCAAGGATGGCGAATTCTGGTGCCAGAGGACCATAATATCTGTTTTTCAGGATAACCAAAGCATTAAATAATAATAAACTGGAACAATTATGGATTAGAGGTGTTTGTTGTTTTGTTTCTTATTGTTTCTTTAAAATGAAAAAAAAAAATGCCCAAACAAATAAAGGAAACCTTAAAAAAATAAAACAAACAAAAAATAAATGTTGAATTTGTGGCCAAATTACCCTCCTCCCTCAACTCCTAGGCCCTCCTTCCTTCCTCTCCTCCTCCCTCCTTTTCTAGACTCTGTTATCCTGTGGTTGAAACTTTCTTTCTGTGGCAGAAGTAATCCTGGGTTGCTCATGCCTGCCTCACATTTGTTGCTATGGGAAATGGCACCAGCAAATCTAGGCCAGCAGCAATAGTGAATTTTTGCCCTATAAATAGTTGTGGTAGAGATCAAGTCTAAAGTTATGTGGATACCCAGTTAACCTGAAACCTAACTGGGTATATTAAGTTCCATTTCCCTCTGAATATCCTGGCTGAAATTAGCTGGGTTAGCTTTTAATATAACATTCTATGTTGACAATATGTTCGTTCAGTTCCTTATGGAATACTAAGATTAGTGAACAGTACTAAATCCTCTGCAGAGTGGCATTTACTGCATATCATGGATACATAGTAATAAAATATCTAATAACTTCACAATGTGGACGCAGCATGCTATCTTAACCATGTCATAAAAAGCTTTAGAAAAATAGCTATAGAGAGTAATAACTCCTGTGGATTGCTTCAGAGCAGCGATTGTTCAACCACAGGCAGAATAAAAATAAATGTGAATCAGGGTGGCAACATTTACAGAGGATACAGTATCAGGCTGAATTAAGTGAACCAGGGAATATAGGAATGGTAACTTTCATAGCGGCCTGTGGGTGTATCGTATGTGCGTGCTCGTCGTCCCATGCCCCAGGGACGTGGCCATTTTATAAGATGCGCACGTATATTACCATATGTTATAAAATAGCCTGACTGTGCGCACATATGCCGCTGTTATTGTGTAAGTGGGGGGGATTTTAAAAGACATGTGCACTGACACCATTGCCAGTTTTCCAAGTTCGTTCCCAGCTTACCCAGTTAAGGGAAAAGACTTCCAAATCCACCCAGTTAAATAGCCTCCCTTCTCCCCCCGTTACACCAGATCCTTAAGACCCTGCCGATCCATCTAGATTTTTTTTTTAATAAGTTACACGTCATCCATAGCAGAAGCTACGTTACGTGGTAGTGGACCCCAGCGCATGCCAGTGCACATAAATATTTACTCGCAAATTTCATGTTAAAATCCTGAGACGCCATTGCCCCGCCCAGACCCCGCCCCTTTTTAACTTTTCAGTTGGGCGCGCAGTGGCAAGTATGCGCACATCTGGGCGGCTTTCAAAATCCGCTCAGTGTGCTTCGGCCTGACACATTCGCACATCCCTTAATTTTGGCGTGCGTCAGGCTTTTAAAATTTGCCTTTTAGACTTTAGAATCAAACTTAAATTATCTACTGCAAAATTCTTTTGAAAAGGAAGACTGCATTCTAGACAAATCCAGCTTGGTTTGAAAATATCCACTGGATCTTGGCATGAGGTTTAAAAGTGGGTGGCCACAGAAGCAGCTTTAGAAAATAAATATTGCTTCACAGAAAAGGGAGTGCCCTCCCGGTGAAGGACTGCCAGAGCCTGGGGAACGCACCCAAGGTCCTTAAATGCAAACAGATAAAGAGAAAGGCAGAGATAACTGTGATCTAGGGCATTACAAAAGGAAAAGAACGGGGCAGACTAGCTGGGCCTTGCACTCCTTATCTGTCTTCATATTCTCTATTTTATGGATTGGTTAATTTATTTAATTACCACTTTTCTAAAATTAAATATCCAACAGAATAAGAATATGGGAAGTCAGTACATGAAAAATTGCTTTTGCTACTTAATGGTTAAAATGACAGATCATTTGCTCAAGAGGTAGAGCCTGAAATGAAATGGGAAGGTTTTTGCCTCATGAGTGAGTGGAAAAATAAATGTAGTGCTAAGTAATGTAATTTATACGCTCTGCCTTTCTTATAATTAAATATTTGTGGTGATTTAAGATGATGCTTATGTTTACCAAATGTGTGAGAATAAACAAATTTCCATTAAGCTTCATTTTTAGCCCAATAAATATTCATTTCCACCTGATGCTTTGCATACAGGGTGTCAGCCTGGGAGCAAACTGACTTTTGAGAGAGTCAGCTAACACATGTTTAATGGGAGGAGGATGAAAAAGCACATTTTCAGAGGGCTTGCCGTGTCTGCAGAATTAAAAGTTGGGTACAGCACTGGTGGTAGCCATTTGACTGACTTGCTCAATGACATGGAATGAAATTTTTATTAAGAAGTTGTTTGACATCCATTGTGCATATCCGCCAGGGAAACTTTTTCCACTAAATGTCTTACCCGTGATGCTGAACTCACTGTCCTAAATTCCACAGTCAGCTCTGCCTGTACACATTTGTACCCTGTATTTTTAGCTGGATTACAAACAGACAGGCCAGAAAGAATTACAAACATAGGGTCACTTCGTCACTTTCACCCCTCAAAAGGAAGTTAAGACAAATAGATATTCAGGCAGGTAAATGAAAAAATTGGTATTCAAAGATGTAGCAGAAGTTGCATGGGAGACCAAACCGGAGCAAAGAGGAAGAAAATAAGTATATGAGGAGTCATTTTCAGGTCAACCCTGCTTTGAGCTAGAGAATGAATTACCTGTCTCATTTCCCTGTCTATGAATCTGATTATCCTTTCTCAGATATACAAAATTGTTAAAAAAAAAAAAAAATAACAAGGGGAAATCACACCGAATATTCTCAGGCCATGTTAACAGCATGCGTTTAGGGTTGGAAGACTCAAAGGATGCCCTCATTTCTATCCACACACTGCTTCTGAATATTTGAGTGCTTTCCATTAACTAGTGAAAGCAGTGACTATATATATATATATATATATTCAGGTTTAAGACAACAGATACTTGTGAAAACCCAATGTAACCCTTACTGGGGGCGTTTAGATCCCAAGGGCACACAAATGTATTTGTTTTCTTCGGGGCTGCTCCAGCTAGCAATTAACTCCCGTGCTTGACACTCGATCCCATGGTGGATTCCTTTTATGGGGGGGAGGGGGAAGCTCTTGCTTATAGCCTGGACCATGGTGTCTTGCGTTAGGTGTGTGTTGTTAGCAGCTGCCTCCCAAGGGGTGAGATGCTGGGACAAATCAGACAGGACCCGGCTCTGGGTGTTAAAGTTTACTGATTTGGCAGTGATTAAATAAAAGTCCATTTGACCATAATGTTGAAGTTACATCCTACTGCTGGCACATGTGTAGTTCTCTAAAGGTTGGTGTCCATAATTTCAGGCATCTGAGTGGAGCTACCATTCTGATTTTAATTGTAAACGCTCTAGGGCAGAAAACTATTTCAGGCACTGTCATGTGGGTAGGTAGCCAGATGTTTAAGCTATTGGGGGTTTCCCCTTAGAGATGGGATAGAAATAGTTTGCACACCCCAAAGTATTTTCACCATGAAATAAATTAAAATAGAAAAATATAACAGAGACACTTCTATAATCAAATTAAAGAATTTTATTTTGCTGGCAACTGGATAATTTTCCAGATTCTTCACTTCTAGAAACAAGTATAATTCTCGAACAGAATAAATATTTCAATAATGTCAATATTTTCAGTGATAATTGATTTACTTCTGATGCACAAAACAATTTTTTATATTTTACTCTGACCCTAGTTCTTTCACACAGTATTTGGATAGAAATTGGTTCCTGTACAAGGATTACTTCTCACCAAGATGCTATCAGATAAGTATTTTTCTCAGTTAGTTACTTCTTAATGATAACAAATGGTGAATTTCAACTTTAATTAAAAAATCTCATTCTTTGTGTTAACTTTTTATCATTACAGACTTTTCAGGATATTTTGGAATCTTCCAGGTTTCCTTTCAGGTAAGTATGAATAGTTTTTCTCTTTAACCTGGTTTAACTTAATGATTAACTGTGACTATCTTTGGTGCGCTCAGGGGTGGACCCTTGTCCTGGAGCAGTGGAGAATGGCTGCCTGGTAGGGACCAGGAAGCACCTGCCCCCAGGGGGGTGGAGCACTGGAGGAGACAGAGGCTAGAATGAGCTTCACAACTGGAAGCCTGAGGTCCCCCTGGGAGGAGCCCGTAGGGACACGTGCCGCTTGCACTTAGGTGGACCTCGCAGGGTCTCCTGGAGATGTGATATACAGGTGTGCCCACGGACAGCAAGGGAGTGCAGTTGGACTTGAGATCGTAGGTCAAATGGAGCAAGGAAGACCAGAACAGCGTAGGCAATGACAAGGCAAGAGACAGAGCCAGAATCAGGAGATGTAGTCAATAAGGCAGAGGTCAGAATCCAAGGGTCAGTCTGAGGAGTGGTCATCAATGCAGGGGTTAGGTTCCAGAGGTCACAAGGCAGGCAGATGTCAGAAGGCAGGCAGCAGGCAGAGTGGTCAAGGAACAGGCCGAGGTCAGTACCAGAGAGACAGTCCGAGGGTACTACTTGGGGAGACAGACAGACAAACACTGGAACAGAAGGATGTTAGATCAGTGGATGCAGGAACAAGGCTGGAACAGTAGGATCCTGGAACGAGGCTGGAACAAGATGGAACGAGGCTGGAATGAGACTGGAACAAGACTGGAACGAGACTGTAACAAGACTCAGAAGTGCAGTGACAATCTAGCACACAATACAATGCCGACCCGATTGCCAAGGCAAGGAAGTGCAGGCAGCAACTTCCTTAAGTAGTTCCTTCAATCAGGGCGTGCTGCAGAGCTAGGACCCGCTTCTGGCCCTACAAGAGGCCAGGCGGTCCGCGCATGCGTAGGGGCGTGGCCAACGTCATGGGAGATGCCGAACTCCGGCGTGAGGCCTGGTGCACAGTGGAAGGCCCAGTGACCGCCGCCGCGGGATGCCGAAGCCTGGAAGAGCTTGCGGCTGCCACTGGGGAGGCTGACCCGGGATCTGCAGAAGAGCCAGAGAGGTGAGCAAGCCCATGCACAGGCCAGGCGTGGATGGGGCACGCAACACTCTTGACTGTTTATATGTGATTGTACTAGTGCAATTTACCACAATTGTGTCACAGTTCGTTGGTGCGCACTTACCTTTAATTTATTTCTGGGTAATAAATTTTGAGAGTGCAGCTGGTGAACACTGGATAAAGAGTGCTGACACAGGAATGATGTGAAGCTTTGGTGGCTTGTGATTGAGAAATTGCTTAAGCTACTTGATGCCACAGACATGGTCTAGGACTACCACTCTTGATCACGAAGTCTCAGAATACAGTGGTTTACCTACTACACTAACTCAAACCAAATCAATAATAAAGACTGCCTTCTTCACACCGCCAATCTTCCGCATTCTACAATATTGCTAGTGTGTGTCGTCTAATTGAGACTGAAGTTCTTGCTAACAGAGATCAAAAGATAATTATTTCAGCCCTGTCTAATTATGCTGGCTTTGTAAGAACTTATAGAATAAGAGAATATTAATGATGATTACTGTCTCTCACATTCCACTCTTCAATTTGCAAGTAAAGTCAGGAACAAATTATAGGATTTCTATATTCCAAACAATTCAAAGATTTTTTTTATCTAAGGAAAGAAACACACCTGTATCTACAGGTCCTGTGATCAACAATGCAACACCTTTATCTGCAGATGGAGTGTATACAATCTGAAGTCTATGGGACTTTCTGAAATATTTTTCTTCTGAGGTAGTATGTACTTTAGTTAAATCAACTCAGAATCAGACCATCAATCGTCTACTTTTCTCGCAGCCAACTATCAAGGCTGACAAAATGCTATGAGTCAGCTATAGAAAGTTATCCTTAATATTAACTAATTCCTTACCTCAAATAGGATTAGAATTATAATAAACACCACTTTCATGCACTGTCACACACAAATCTACTATTTCCTAAGGTGTGCAGGTGGTCTTCCTCTTAATCTAGGCCTCTGTGACAGGAACCTGCAACCTGATCTCTCTCCATCAGTCTACAGCTTAACTTTCTCTGTAATCTCACATCATGTGCTCTGAAAATCCTCGTAGAGATCCTTATTCCTCTGATGTAATTTTTAAGAAATAGTACTTATCTGCTTCAGGAAACCTACTTATCCTCTAAGAAACCCCTTTAAAACTCCCTTGGCCAAGGAAAACAGCTTTAAAAAGAATTTTTAATAAGCTCAGAGCATTCTTTTTATATAATTTACTTCTTAAATCTTCCTGTGCTTTGTCTTTAGTATTGTTATGCAGACCTGATCATTTAATTTCTTGACATAGACACTGAGCTGGTCTGGCATTGCTATGGCATTGCCACAGCATTGTCTATGGGATGGCTTAAGGATTTTTTTTTCCTCTATGAGTAATGGACGGATTTCATTTTTGACCACTTTTAACATTGCCCATTAAAATGAATAGGGAAAATTAGTTAAGTGAAACCAAACAGAAATTCTATTCACACACGGGCGGATTTATGCGAGCAGGGCCCTTGCACGCCGGCGCACCTATTTTGCATAGGCCGCCGGCGCGCGCAGAGCCCCGGGACTCACGTAAGTCCTGGGGTTTTTTGAAAGGGGCGTGTCGGGGCGGGGCCGAGTGACGCGGAGTTTCGGGGGCGGGACCGGGGGCATGGCGCCAGCCTAGGGGCATGGTCGAGGCCTCCGGACCAGCCCCTGGGTCGGAGGATGGCGCGCCAGCGGACTGCTGGCGCACGTAGATTTACGTCTGCTTCTCGCAGGCGTAAATCTAGGGACAAAGGTAAGGGGTTTTTTTAGATAGGGCCGGGGGGGTGGGTTAGGTAGGGGAAGGGAGGGGAAGGTGAGGGGAGGGCGAAAGAAAGTTCCCTCCGAGGCCGCTCCGATTTCGGAGCGGCCTCGGAGGGAACGGAGGCAGGCTGCGCGGCTCGGCACGCGCAGGCCGCCCAAAATTGGCAGCCTTGCGCGCGCCAATCCAGGATTTTATAAGATACGTGCGGCTATGCGCGTATCTTATAAAATCCAGCGTACTTTTGTTTGTGCCTGCTGCACAAACAAAAGTACGCGATCGCGCTTTTTTTTTTAAATCTACCCCACAGTTTCAAACCACACCAATTTTTCAGATTAGCTTCTTGATAAATGTAATAAGTATCCAGTGTCTTTTCATGACTATATTAATTATTTTAACACTTTTAGAGCCAATTATATTTTTAACTTACACATTAAACATTTTTTCCCCAAACCAAGGGTCATAAGTGTTTCTTTAATCCCACCTGGTGACCACTACCACCAAACCCCAGTTTTAATCACAGGGATCCCCTGGGGAAAACAGGTGGAATAATTCTATTAAAATTCACTTTTGACCCCAAACTCTGCATGTGTTTGGAGTCAAATACATTCAGAGTTGTCTAGCTCCCCATCTCCTACCGCATAAGCTATGAAACACTCACTATCTTACATAAAATCCTTCATGCACTGGTTGAATGACTCCATACAATTCCACACCGCTAACAGACCAACCAGATCCTCTTATAAAGGCACTCTGTACACCCCTTCATCTAAGCATTCCCACCTTAACACCACAAAAGAATGTGCTCTATCCCTTGCAGGCCCCTACTGAGCGGCCGGCCTCTCTTAATCGTGGCTCTCTGCTGCATCAGGAGGGAGAATCCCAGGAACAGCCAGTCCCTCCCGCACTGTGGTTCTGTACCACTTTCAATTTCAGCATGGCACCAGCGTCGCCAGCAGCAGGAGGCTTCCTCTTTCTCCAGGCCCCTCCAAACTTCCCTGGAGGCTTCCCAAGCCCTGTGTTACCTTCTCAGCATCTTGCTGTCAGCCGCTTTCATTTTAAGCACAGCCTGAAGCCGCGGGCTGCAAAGGGCATTCTCCTTCTTTTCACGGCCTACGCTTTTAAAAAATATTGGGGCACTTTCCTATGGGCCTCCAAGCCCTATCAGCCAACATGGGCTTCCGTATGCTCACCACCGGACAGGTAAATAATTTATTTATTTTTATCCTATTCACATAATTGCGCAAAGATCACCCAATGGCTAACCAGGGAATCCTATTGAAGGGGTCCCCACATTCACAGCAAAACAGACCTTCCTGACTCCATATCCTTCCTGGATACCCAGCTCATCCTGGTTCCATGAGTGGAGATCCATTTGGAGACTCCTGATCTAGCTCTTTCTCCTTAGTTGTTGAACTGAGGACTTCTCTGGGAGGAAAAGTAAAAAAGGGAACAGGCTTCCTCAGCTCTGCATCCCAGTGGGGAGGGGTGAATCAGGAAAAATCTCCTCACTCAGCAAATGTCCAAAACAATCTTCTAAAGGTAAAGCTGGATACATCTTCAGCCATCACTGTCTTTTTCAGCAGCATCTGTCACTGGTGGTTGCCTCCCCCTAGGGTATAGAGTGGGCTCACAAGTCTTCGGTCCTCTGGTTGAGAGCACTTTTGTCCCAAAAGGGAATCCAGCATAAAGATCTCTCTATCTCTGTAATTAATATGAGAAAGACCCTCTGACAGGGAGTGCTCAATGATGTATCACTTCAAACTGAAAGTGCAGAGTGAGGCTGGGAGGCCTCACCAGAGAGTAAAACCAAAACATTCTCATTGTTTGAAGGCTCTCTAAAACTGATCAAATTGAGTTCTAAAATGGCTGGGCTAAATAGGGTTGAGGCATCCATCCACAGCCCTCCAAGTGGGAAGGGCCGATGGGAATGGAAGGCTCATGATATTAGAATTCTCTATAGGAACCAAGTGACATCTAGTGGCCAGTCCATAGGGTTGCCACACCAAGATAAGACCACAGTTCATCTGGTAGAGCCCCAAACATCCAGGGTTGAACTGAGCCCTTAATCGGTATTTTGGAATCATTATAGCTCTTATTGCTAAGCGCAGAATATGCATATATTATGTGTTATAAAGACAGCCACTCACAGGGTTTGCATTCTTTTTCTCCCTTGTCTAGTTTACATACAATTTACAATCAAGCCCAATAGTTAAGTAAAGACAAAGTTATGATTTAGATTATTCAATTAATTCCCCATGGGCCAGTATATTAAATGATTTATTTAAATATAAGGTTCTGTTAAAATGCTTAATGTAGTAAAGCTCCTGTTTTTCTTTAATAGTATTTTTAAAGAAGGGCCCTTGGCTTTTGACTGATTTCAAGAACATCTTTGACCTTCTGATGCTGTAAGCGAAGGATGGAATTGTCTCATTGATAAATCATCATCCATGCTTATAGCATAGAACTTCAACATTTCCTGCTTTTCTGTGGAATGATACATAAGAAAGCGATTTTCTGCTTTTCACATCAGATAGACAGGTTATTTTGGAACTCACTTGAATGAACAGGTATTTTTTCAGCTCGCATTTTTCTTGTTGGCACCATCAAGGCATTTTGCCAGTGCTTGTCAGATGATGGGTACTTGATTTGTACAGCATAATTGTATTGTGTATATAATACTCCTATTCTTCCAATGTGCTGTATATTGAATGAAATTTCAAGCTGTCTGATTTTTATTGGATTTATCTACTACACTGCCCTAGCAATATGCAAATTAACTAATTGCCAATCTGACTTCAGCGATGGGTCAATATCTATTGACTAACACAAGTTTTTGCCTTTAATCAACTTTTTAGAAGTGGGAATGAGCATATATTGGGCAGGAGAGCACAAGTGTGATCCAAGTAGTTCAATGTGAGTGAAGGTTTTGCATAAATGGGAAGGAGAGTGCGCTGATAAATGAGTGGGTATAAATGTGTGCTTGGTGGATGAGTGTGAATAAAGTTGTGGTGAGCAGATTGGAATGAGAACACTGGATAGATGAATATGAGCTTATATTACTGACTGACGACAGTAAGTGAATGCATGCTAGTTGGGTGAGTATGATCCTGGTAGGTGATTGAGTAAGAGCATGTGCTGCATGGAGTATATGCTGGGTGGGTGTTAATGAAGATCTTGGTTAGGTGAGCATGAGTGGCTGTGTGGTCGAAGAAAGCTTGTCAGTGAACATATGCTGAGAGAGTCGAACGTGAGCTGGATGGGTAAGTAGGTATAGAATGACTTGTCAGTGAGTGAGCGCATGCTGGATGGGTGACTAAAACTATGTTAATTTAGGGGGGAAACTTGCATTTTTCACTCTTTTCCTACAACACCCCTCCTCCACCTTGCAATACAGCTTCCCTCCAAATCTGGCTCAAAAACTCCAGATCCAGCTGCTTACCAAACCTGCTAGGTTTCAGCACAATCTGAACTGTGAGTCTGAAAATGGGGATTTATAATGAAACTGAAGGTCAGCCTATAATTATGTGTGTATAGTGTATATGTATGGCTATTTCTTACTATACTCCCTATCTATGTACATCACTACATCTACATCTATGTGCATTTGCTTGTTTGTTAATAAGATAACAAAAATAGTGATGTTAAGCTTGATTTACATACATGACAGAATATATTGCTATATTTGGTGCATCACTTTTTCTAATTACAAAAATAAATATCGCTTCTTAAAGATGAATGTATATGGATATAACACTTCCTCATCCTTATGTTCTTTTTAAAAGCCTGGCGTGTGCCCAAACCAGAAGATATGCACACAAGCTGGGCCGTCGCACACCGAGCAGATTTTAAAAGCCGCCTGAGTACGCTCGTATCTCCCGCTACACGCACAAATGAAAAGTTACAAAAAAAGGGGCGTGGATGTTCCTGAATTTCACATTGAAATGAGTGCCTAAATACTTATCTGCACAGGTGTGCGCTGGGGTCCCCTGTCGCATAATTTTACTTCTGCTATGGAGAACGTGCAAGTAATAAAATAAAGATAAACAGGCAGACCGGTGGAGTTTTAAGGGTCGGGGTTGACAGGGGAAAAGGGAGGCAATTAAACTAGGGAGGTTTGGAAGTTGTAGCCCTTACCTGAGCGAACTGAGAATGAACTGGGAAAACCGGTAATGGCGTCTGCATGCCTGTCTTTTAAAATCCCCCACTTACCCGGTAGAAGTAGCATTTGCATGCATAGATGCACGGCCGCTTAAAATTATGTGCACATGCACAAGCAGTCAGGCTATTTTATAACATGCGTGCATATACATGCGTATGTTGTAAAATGGCCGCGTCCCTGGGCGCGGACCGACGAACGCGTGCAAAAGTGACGCCCGCACGCCAGACTAAAAGTTACCGTCCCTATGCATTGTTGGATTATATTGGTGAGCATAAACGCTAAAGCTGAGCAGGAGGGATGAGCATAAGAACACTGCTCAAAGAAGTCTAGTAGTGGGTAGGGTATCGGTCTTGGAGAAAACTGGAATCTTTGAAAGCCCGTGACACCTTTCCACACAACAGAATCCAAGAGGCGTTGCCCAAGAGGCATTACTGGATCCTGTGACTTGACTTGCAAAATGTGTTTGCACATAAGGTTATTATCATCACCACATCACTGCGCATGGGACCATTCACCAGCAAATCCAGCAACATGGTATACCTTGTGCAGTACAAGGAGGATGTGAGGGAGAGTGCCCTAAAAAAATACCTTCTAAATAAGGATGAAGCACTATCACTACTCTGGATCTGACCGGAACACCAATGTGCTTGTGGAACAGCAATTTTTCCTAACCAAGGCATGTGGTCTCCAACTTATCTGGGTTACTGCTAAATGCTATATATAAAAAAATAGGAAAGAGGGATATGGAAACTGAAATATTAGAAATAAAAAAAAACCATAATGGACTAAACCGAGATGTTGGAATAATGAATCATTATGGTAACTTTTAAGAACTTCTGCTTTCAGTCTTAATGAGGTAACAGCTTGTTTATAATAATTCTGATACCTCCAACGGCAAAGTTTCTTCTAATTAACACTATATCAAGCTGACCTGCGTAGCCACCAAATGTTTGCTGCAGTTATTTTTATACTGGAATTCAGATAAAGGCTAAAGAACAGGCAGAGGAGTAAATAAAATACAGTATTCTAACTATTTAATAAGTCAGAATAATAAAGAGTTAGAACACATAATAATGTCTTACGGGACACAGCTAGGAAGTTAGCATAATTAAGCAAATCAATAAATATACAACTGTGTATTCAGGGCCCTGTACCAAACACTTTTTATTAGAGATCTTTTTGAAATCTGTGCTGGGAAGGGAAAGCACCACTCTTGCACAGGTAGTTGGAGGACCCATTCTTGGTTGCTACTCTGAATTCCAGCCAAATTTCCTTGCATGCCCTCTAAACCCTGCTGGTTGATCTGTTAGGAGACTACGTCAGCTTGGAACACGTTCTGTCTGATGCCTCCCTTTCAGCCTGCTGGAATATCTACAGGGTGATTTCTTGCGTTGGATGCAACCCTGGCCCTTGGCAAGTTTCTTCCATTCAGTTCTGCACCATGTCATCGCTGCGTTCACACTTCCTCTTCCTTTTTCAGCTGGCAGTGAGCAGGGATGCCAAAATGAGGCTGAGAGGTTTCTGCCATAGTGCTGCCAGCTCGATCGCCACTGTGGTCACTCTGCCCGTGCTTCGTGTTCATTTCCTGCCTCCCCAGGTGGCAGACAGGGGCAAGGCGGTGTACACAGCACAGTGTGACCCTACTAGCGGAGACCACGCACAAGCACTGTGTGTTTTTGTTGCTGCTCCTGCCTGAAAAGAAGAGAGAACCACATGCAGAACTCACTGTTGCAGATGCTGTAGGAAGGTGTTGGGAGAGAAGACTGGGGTGGAGGTGCTCCTGCCGAGGAAGGAAGGAACCACTTCTAGGGCTGCCAACTGCCAGAGGGAGTGCAGTCACTCACTGTGCCAGAGCCAGCCTCCAGTAGGGATCTTTGGGTAAAGGGATCCATGGCGTGCTAGGTGGAATGTAGGGGAGAGGGGTAAAGAGAAGATGGTGCTAAGCAGAGGGGAGAGAAAGAGAAAGACAGAGGGAGATGTGGGGTAGGTGAATGGAAGAGGGAGAGAGAGAGAGAGAGTGGAGGGCATAGGGCAAAGAGGGAGAATAGAGAGGTGGACACAGTGTGCAGCATGGGGGGAATGGGATGGAGATATGTGATGGGGAGAAGAGATAAGGGGATATGGAGCAGGGGTAAGAGAGACGTGGACACAGTGTAAAGGGGAAAGAGAGAGGATAGAGGTGGATTCAAGACAGAGGCATGTGAGAGGGCAGAGCAGAGCATGGAGGGGAAAAAAAGAGGAGACATGAGTCAGAATACGAGTCAAGAAAGAGAGAGAGAGAGACGTAAGCAGGGCAGCTCAAGTTAATCTGCTGCCTGAGGTAAGGGGATAAGTTGGTGAACCCTGTCCTTCTTCCATCCCCTAAGGCACTTCACAGGACAAATCATCAAGAGGTCCAAGAGGCAGGGGGTCCTTTGGTGTCTGGCACTTTCGGTGATTAGAAATGTTGCAAAAAGTGGAAAGCAGGGGTCAGAGTTCCCAGAGGAGTGGCAGGGTGTCAGTGATAATATTTCTAGGAAGCTGGCAACCCCTCCACACTCCCAGGAACCCTACAACCCGCCTCCCACATTTCCCAAACAATTAAACCCCTGAAGAAGTGGGAAATGGGTGGATGATGGGGATCTATGTGTGGCGAACTCCCTCTAGGTCAGTGTAAGGGTATTAGGCACACTAAGGCCCAGATTTTAAAAGGCCTACGCGTGTAAATGGGCTTACACGCACCAGACCTATTTTAAAAAGGCCCAGCCACGTGCGTAAAGCCCCTGGACACAAGTAAGTCCCGAGGCTTCGGAAAAGGGGCAGGGAGGGAGCAGGGCAGGGGGTGGGGCGGGGTCAGAGGGCTCCTGGCACAGCAGCCTTTTGCTGTTGTGCCAGGGGATTGTGTGCCAGCAGGCTGCTGGCAGGCACAGAAGGTAAGATTAATGTCAGGGGGGAGGGTCTAGGTTAGGGTTAGGGGGCAGGTAGGTTAGGAGAAGGGGAAGGGAGGTTAGTTTAGGGGGTTGGGAAGTTCCCTCCCAGGTCGCTCTGAAATTGGAGCTGCCTGAGAGGGAACGGGGGAAGGCCGCTGGCTTCAGCGCGCGCAAGTTGAACTAATGTTATAAAATTGCTCATCCATGTGTGCATGCGTAGGCCTGAAAATCTACCCCAAGGGAAATTTATAGCTTTTCACCCTCTCCTTTCCAGCTCTCACCACACACAATTAAAAACTGTGCATTTATAGAAGCAGGGTGAGACACAACTCCTTTTACAGAAGAGTATGTATGGGAAGAGCTAGGAAAACTGAATGTGGAAAAGTGCATGGGGCCAAATGAGGTACATCCCAGGATACTAAGGATACTACGAGAATGCAGAGATTTCCTGGTGGGTCCGCTAAATGACCTGTTCAATAGATCCCTTGAAACGGGAGTGGTGCCACGAGAATGGAGATGATCGATTGTGGTCCCGTTTCATAAGAGTGGTAGCAGAGAGGAGGCTGGAAACCACAGGCCACTTAGCCTCACCTCGGTGTGGGAAAATTAATGGAGACACTGCTGAAAGAAAGGTTACTGAGCTATCTACAATACAGTAAGTTGTTGGACCTGAGGCAGCATGGATTCACCAGAGGAAGGTCCTGTCAGACAAATCTGATTTTTTTGATTGGGTGACTAGAGAATTGGATCGAGGAGGAGCATTCAATGTCATCTACTTGGATTTCAGCAAAGCTTTTGAAACCTTCCCACATAGGAGGCTTCTGAACAAAATGAGAAGCTTCGGAGTGAGTGCCAAGGTGGTGGCATGGATTACAAACTGGTAATGGTAAATGGAACCTACTCTGAAGAGAGAGCCGTGTTAAGTGGAATGCCACAGGGATCGGTATTGGGACTAATTCTATTCAATATCTTTGTGAGCAACATTGTGGAAGGGATAGAAGGTAAAGTTTGTCTATTTGTGGATGATACCAAGATCTGCAAAACAGTTCTGGAGCCCGTATCTCTAAAAGGATAGAGGTGGTCCAGGGAATGGCTACCAAATTGATGTGGGATCAATATCAGAAAGCCTATGGGGAGAGACTGAAGGATATTAATATATATACCCTGGAAGAGAGGAGGTGCAGGGGAGATATGATACAGACCTTCAGATACCTGAAAGGTTTTAATGATGTACAAACATTAAACCTTTTCTGTTGGAAAGAAATCAGTAGAACTAGGGGTCATGAAATGAAACTCCACGGAGGACATCTTAGAACCAATGTTAGAAAATATTTATTCACGGAGAGAGTAGTGGATGCCTGGAATGCCCTTCCAAAGGAGGTGGTGAAAACCAAAACAGTGAAAGAATTCAAAAGGGCATGGGATAAACACTGTGGATCCCTAAAGGCTAAAGGATGGAAGTGAAGAAAAGCGTGCATGGGGGTAATTTGCTGGTGCTGCTGTTACTACCCTTAACCAATAAGCCTTGATACTGTTGATGTAACTCCATCATTGCTCTCTGCTTCAACAGAAGGGGGAAAAGGGGAATTGGATTCATACAGCAACCATTGAGGGCCCTGACTTTTACAGTCTTGGGAAACAAGTATGAGAATAACTTGCTGCTGCGGCAGGTAGTGCCCTTAACCAATACGCTTTGCTACTGTTGATGCAACTCAAACATTGCTTTGATGCTTTCTGCTTCAATGGCAAGGTATAACTGGGAATTGGATTCAAACAGCAACCAACGAGGTTCCTGAGTTTTACAGGGTGGGAAACTGATAATCAAGGCGCAGCAGATATTACCATAAGCTTACTGGGCAGACTGGATGGACCATTTGGTCCTTTTCTGCCATCATTTCTGTTTTTCTGTTTCTATGTTTACAAGAAAAAGGACCATAATAGTCTGAGGTAAAAATATCACAAAAATATGTACCGTATTTTTCGCTCCATAAGACGCACTTTTTTTCCCCCAAAGGTGGGGGGAAAATGTATGTGCGTCTTATGGAGCGAATATAAAAAAAAAACCAAACAAAAATCTAACAAACACCCCCCCCCCCGACTCCCCCAAGACCTGCCGACTTAATTTCCTACAACCCCCCCCCCCCCAAGACCTGAAATTAATTTCCTGCAACCCCCCCCCCCAAGACCTGCCAAACGTCCCTGGTGGTCCAGCGGGGGTCCGAGAATGATCTCCTGGGCGCGGGCCATCGGCTGCCAGTAAACAAAATGGCGCCGACGGCCCTATGCCCTCACTATGTCACTGAGACCGACCGCTGCTATTGGTCGGTCTCAGTGACATAGTGAGGGCATAGGGCCGTCGGCGCCATTTTGTTTACTGGCAGCCGACGGCCCTATGCCCTCACTATGTCACTGAGACCGATCGCTGCTATTGGTCGGTATCAGTGACATAGTGAGGGCATAGGGCCGTCAGCTGCCAGTAAACAAAATGGCGCCGACGGCCCTATGCCCTCACTATGTCACTGAGACCGACCAATAGCAGCGGTCGGTCTCAGTGACATAGTGAGGGCATAGGGCCGTCGGCGCCATTTTGTTTACTGGCAGCCGACGGCTCACGCCCAGGAGATCGTTCCCGGACCGCTCCTGGACCCCCGCTGGACCACCAGGGACGTTTGGCAGGTCTTGGGGGGGTCAGGAGGGTGGGGGGTTGCAGGAAATTAATTCGGCAGGTCTTGGGGGGGGTCAGGAGGGTGGGGGGTTGCAGGAAATTAATTCGGCAGGTCTTGGGGGGGTCAGGGGGGTGGAGGTTGTTAATTTAAAGGGATGGGGGGGGGGTTTTGGGGGTTCCCACAGAAAGAAAAATTTTCTGATCTGGGGAGTGGACCGAAATGGCCCTCCCCAGACCCGAAAACAAAATGGGGAGAAAAAAAAAACCTATGCACTCCCCTAATTTGCTCCATAAGACGCCCAGACGCAGAGCCGGTTTAGCACAATTTTTTTTTTTTTTAATTTTCCCCCTCTGAATCCTAGGTGCGTCTTATGGTCAGGTGCGTCTTATGGAGCGAAAAATACGGTATATTACTTTTACATGTGCTGCTTTGATGCCAAACAGAAAACACTGCAAAATAAAACACTTGGAACCCAAATGGTATTAGGCCTATTGGAAAGTGTTTTCAATGTGGGTTTGGCCCACAGAAAGCCATGAGTAACCTGATTTACAATTACAATATAGTAAACCTCCCATATCAAAACAGCACTAAACGCCAGCATTCAGTTATAACCCTACAGATGAAAAAAAGTAGTGCTGCAAATATTACACCAGGCCCAAAAACACCAATACACTTCCTATTAGGAAAACAGAACAAGGCAGGCTGCTACAGAACCTTACACAGAAATTACAAGTTAGCAGAATACTTCACATTGGTCACACATGCAGAACACAGACCCTTACCAAATACAGAGTAAAGCAACCATAAAGTTTAAATGTGTAGACAAAAAATAAACTGTAAACAGCAATAAGCTAGAATCTGTATACAGTGCAACAATAGAAAAACAGAAGCATCATTCTTCATATCAAACAAAATCAAGAAATATAAAAAATTAATCATAAAAAAACCATACTAATAAAAAGAATATTTTAAAACAGATCATGAATAGAACATCCAATAATTTAAAAATCATGTAAAATTAAAAAAAAAATTCCCAAACACAAATAAAGTATTTCAAAACAGCAAGCAAATCAAATAACATCCAATAATTAAAACTAATAAGGAAAAAAAATCCCCCCCCCCCCCCCACTACTCTCCATACCTGGGAACATTTGGTTTCCAGTCACCCAGAGATTATGATGGACTTTGGGTGGGGGGTGACGGGAACACACAAACTTTCTCCCCCATCCTCCTACTCACACATGTACTCTTTCACACATGCTTACTCCTCCCTCCCCTCCTACTCGCACACACTCCTTCATATGTTTCCTCGGTCTCTTACTTACCCACATGCTCTCTTACTCACATGCTCCTTTCCATTGTTTCCTCCACTTGAACCTCATTCCATTTTTCCCTCACCCCTCTCTTCCATTAAACCCCTTCCTTCTCATTAACTACCCTCTTTCTACAATCCCTACCTTCCCTTTCTTTGCCCCTAATCTCCATTCACCCCTCCCTTCCATTCACTCCCCTCTCATCCAGTTTTCCACCCTTCCCTCTCTCACCCCATCTCCTTCATTCACCTACCCCTTGCCTCTACTCCTTTCTCGCTTGGCGGCTTTGGCTCTTTTTCAGCTGTCAAAGTCTGACCTTCAAGCCAGCCACTGTTCTTCCTGGCAGAACCACAGACTCTTCTCTGGCTAACAGGACCCAACCTCTCTGCCAGCCACTGTCTTTTTTGGCTGACGGGGCTTGGCCTCACTGCCAGCCGATATCCTCCCTGGTCTCCCTGGTGGAGCCACAGACTCTTCACGACTATTGGGGCCCAGCCAACCAGCAAAAACCGAGTCATATTTAGCTGATGAGGCCCAGCCTTCCTGCCAGCCATTGTCCTCCCTTGCGAGGCTGGCGCACAGTCCTGAGGGAAGGGTGGGGCAGCAATTTATTTTCCTGCCAGTGTTAATAAATCATGGTGCTGCATGGGAGACTTTTTTTTGCCACTGGAGCATGGGAACCCTACTGGCATGTTTGTCTGGCAAAAAAATGAGGTGGTTGCTGCAGGGATTTTTTTTTTTGGGGGGGGAGGGCACTTTCTGAACCACCCTTGGATGTAGGGTGGGGAGAGAGAGAGAGGGCGACATGGGGACGAAAGGGCAGAGGTCAGTCAATGCATTCTTTTGAGGTCAGCTACCACTGAAACTCATGCTTTCTTCTCCCATATTATTTGTTTGGCCTTCTTTGATATGCATGTTTGTTAAATATATGTTTTATTGTATTTGTTTTTGTGTAATGTATATATTTATATTGATTGTTTTTTATTGTAATCTACTAGGAGCAAGCGAGTTAGATTGGCAGAATATAATTTGTCATAAAATTGGAAGGAGTAGACAGCTGTTGCCCAACCCTAGACAGAGGTGATGATGCAGAAATAGGGAGGAGGAGGAGCAGAAGTGCGACTGTAATTCAGCCTGTACTGGAGCCTGGAACCACAGCTGGTGGGAAGAGGGAGTGAAAGAGAGAGAGAGAGAGAGAGAGAACAGGTGGATGGATACTGCTGGGGAGGAGGGGATAAGATAGGTAGATGCTGAGCAGGGAGTGGAGAGAGAGAGATAAAAAGAGGGTGAATGTTGTTGTGCAGGGCTTGGTGGAGAGGGGGTGGGGTAGGAGGATGTTTTACTGCTCATTTGTGTCCTAGAGGACTCCCCACTGATTTCTGGGGAAGGGAGGGGTTTCTAAATTGAATGCCTATCGTTGTCTGTAATTTTAAATCTGGCTCTGCTGATATGCTGCTTTTATGCAGGCACTTCCATGTTGATACTGTAGCACTTTGCTACTTCACCTTATAATCCTTTTTATTACTATATTATCATTAATAAATAAAACTTAATTTTAGTGTTGCTTTTATAGTACAGTAAGCAATACCATTCAACAGTTGTCTAATTTGCCATTCTTGGTTACTATGGTAACTTTCAATACATATATACTCAAAGCCTGGAGCAGGCGTTAATAGCTGAGCGCATTGAAAAGAAGTACAAAAAAGCAGAAAAAACTGCTTTCCTGTACTTCTTTTTTAAAGTAAAAAAAAATTAAATAAAATAACTCAGCAGATTTCCAAATTATGAAGACCGACACCGGTAAACTCAGCGTCGGTTTTCATTACTGGCAGACAGGCAGGTTATGAAAACTGAGGCCGAGTTTACCGGCGACGGTCTTCATAACCGGCAGCCGTGGTGGGTCGCGTTAGGAAGGAGGCGCCTCCTTCCTAGCGCCACCCCCTAATTTCCATATTGCATGGTGCCCCCCTTGTGGGTGCCATGCGTGCATTAAAAAAGCAGACGCTGAAAAGTCAGCGCCCGCTTTCAGCGCACATAATTGCATCGGCCCCTAGGGGATGCTGGCTGTGCTACAGAAACTGACCACTTATTACCTGATATGTATTACCTGAAATGTAGGGCGGTTGGGGGGGTGCAGGGATCTGTCTGCTAAGAGACACTGCTAGCTGCCCTCCCACCTTCCTTACGATCCTAAGTCAGGCAAAAGACAATGTGTGTGCTCCTCTGAAATAGAATTTTATTCATCAGATTTGGCAGGACATAGCATTTAGAAAATAACAATAATTCCTATCTTTAACATCCTGGCAACTAAACACCTGTTTTCCCTAAAGAAAATTCTGTATCATGGGTGGTAACAAAACATACATCACATGAATGAGAGTCAATATTTATTGTCAAAAGTTCACGTACAAAAATGTACAACACCAACAAAGTACATTACACACAACACACTCATACCCATTCATCCATTAAAACCATATCCTCACCATTAAAAAATAACACACAACTTATATATAATGAAAAATATAAACAAATGTTCAACACATAGATCATAAACTAACAATGCAATAATCCTATGAAAGGTATCACCACATAATGTTATAATCCTCACTGTCTTTCTATGATAGTGTACCAATCATTTAATTATTGTACTACCATATGCTGAACAATTAATTACAGCAAATACTCAAGATTTGGCTAGAAGAAGAACTCTATGTTTGTTCTCTAAGCAACCTTCATATTGGCCACAGTGAGCTGTGGCTTATATATGCAAGCTCGTGTAGCTACTGGGCTTGACTAATCATCGGTTGCTGAGAGCTGCTCTTCAGGACTATATATACCATCTTGTCAAACGTGGAACCAGATAAGTGCTTACACAGTTGTCGCTTCACACACAGTGTCAGCATCTCTGATTTCTCAGCAACCGATGATTAGTCAAGCCCAGTAGCTACACGAGCTTGCATATATAAGCCACAGCTCACTGTGGCCAATATGAAGGTTGCTTAGAGAACAAACATAGAGTTCTTCTTCTAGCCAAATCTTGAGTATTTGCTGTTTTTGGTTGTTTTGGCTATTACAGAGTTCTCCACACCACTATTGAACAATTAATTACTGCATTACTATTATTATTGTTATTATTATTGTATGAACCCTTCAATGTCCCATCTTTTTTTATTTTTTTTTAAATTCCCTCTTTACTGATCCTTCTATATCAATAGAACATTTGCTTAGAAGTGTTGCAAAGATTCTGCTATTTCAAAACTGCGCTGTCACTTAAACACTTCAGTTTCTTCTCACTCATTTCAACGCTGTGATGTCCCATCAGCTTCAAAAGAATACCGACCAAGAGATTATCACCCTACAAGAGGCCCTTGTTTCACCATCATGGCTTCATCAGGGGAATAGCGGTATCTAACCACGCTCTCATCTTCAAGCGTCCTAGACTACCATTTGTGCACCAAGCTTCTCCATTGTAAACTGTATCCAATTGATGTAATGGTCGACGAAGATCAACTTGAAACCTATGCAATCCATGGCGGGCCACAAGAAAGACTGGCTTCCTTTCCCTAAATTTCATAAACAAAATGGCGATGAGCTCTCTTCATCTCCACGCTCAAAAGCATGGAGAGGAAATCAAACAATGAAGGCATGCCTCCACACATTATACGACGACTAGCTCCTCCCATTCAATTAGGGTGCATAGTCAACCCACTCTATATCATTAGCAAACATAATCATATCAGAGTCTTTAACTGGCTTTGGGTATATTAATAAATGTAGTTAGCTAACTACCTGCATAACTTTAGGAGATTACATTCCGTTTCACCCTGAAGCAGTTTCTGCCTGGAAGTGTCTGAGACAACCTTTGCTGAAGAGAGCTTGCATTCTTGTTCCCTGTTGCTTGCTGATCTAAGGAGGTTTGTCTCAGCCCTGGAGAAGAGCAGCCAGGTAAAAGGCATGACTTCTAAGACACAGGAGCTCTTCTGCTTTACCACAGGAAGGAGCAGGGGTGATGCCTCAGGTGTCATCTTCTGCTAATGTGTATGGAATTCTTCTGCTGGCCACCTCCTGAGCCCTCTCTCACCCCTGCTGCTTTTAATAGGCAAAACCCTGAATATGTAAAAAGCTCGTGCATAATCAAGCAGCGGGTCAGCTGGTGTCATTTCTTCATTTCAGACTGCTGGCCCCTTTTCGGGGGGCGGGGTTCACTGCTCCTGCTGCATGGTGACCCTGGACTGGTGTCTGCTCTAGATACTATAGCCTCTTGACCAGCAATGCCCTGCTGTGTCAGTGCTTTTCTGTGAGCTGACCTGTCTGATAAACTGCCCTTTGGATAGCTGTACTTTGTCTTCAAGCAGATTTGGGTTGTTTTCATCTCTGTGACCTGTCTCTGTCCTTGGCAATCTTAGCTTATTGTTTGTAAAAAGAGCTATAGTCCTAAAATTAAACAGGCAGATCAGATAACCTGGGTATGTATTGTTATTCTGGTCAAAATGTCTTCATCTTGTTTTTCTGTGCTGTTTCTATAATCCTTTGCTGGAACACTGGTCAGTGTCCATGGAAGTTAGAATTCATATTTTATTACTTATAAGAACATAAGAATATAAGAGTAGTAAAACATCTGGTAGTAGTAGTAAAACATCTGGTATCTCCTGCAGTTCTATGTGTCCACCACCCTCTCTTCAAAATAGAAAACATGTCTTAGATTACTCCTTTCACCCTCATTGCATGACCTCTTATTATAGAGCTTCCTTTCCACTGAAAGAGGCCACTCTCCTGTGCAGTTATTCATTTGAGGTATTTAAATATCTCTATTATATGTCCCCTTTCCTCCAGAATATACTTGTTTAGCTCTTTAAGTCTTTCTTCATATGCTTTATGATGAAGACTATTGACCACTCATTAGTATCTCTTGTTTGTATCTTTTTGAAGGTGCGGTTTCCAGAATTTTACACAATACTCCAAATGAGGTCTTCAGAGACTAATACAGAGCAATATTACCTACTTTTTCTTTTTGGCTGATGCTCTCCTTATGCACCTTAAGGTCATCAGACATGATTGCCCCAGATCCTGCTCTTGTTTTGCGCACAGAAAAACTTTACCCCCTTTACTGTACTACTCCCTTGGATTTTTGCAAGTCAAATGCATGACTATGAATATTTTAGCACTGTCTTAGCTGCCAGACTCTAGACCATTTCTCAAGTTTCACTATATCCCTCATATTTTCCACACCTTCCAGGTTATCTGCCCTGTTGTAGATTTTAATGTCATCTGTAAAAAGGCTTTCCTGATAGCCCTTCCACAATATTGCTTACAAAATTTTTGAAGAGAACTGGATTAAGGATTGATTTCTGTGATACATCATTGGTATCTCCCTCTTTCATTGGAATGAACTCCATTTACCACGTCCCTTTGTTGCCTCTCACTCAACCAGTTTCTAATCCAGTCACTCACTTTAGAGTCCATTCGAAAGGTGCTCAGTTTGTTTATAGGTTGCCTATGTTGAATCTTACCAGAGGCTTTGCTGAAGTCTAAGTACACTGCATCTTGTGTGTTCCTCTGATCTAACTCTCTGGTTACTCAGTCAAAGAAAATGATTAGATTCTTCTGACAAGACTTACCACTCATATAACCATGCTGCTTTGGATTTTCTAATTAATTGGATTCCAGAATCTGCACCATTCTCTTTTTAACCAGCGATTTCATTAAATTTACTCTCCACTAGGATTGGTCTAACTGGCCTGTAGTTCTCTGACTCCTCCTTACTTCCACTTTTGTTAATTGAAACCACCTTTATTTGTCTCCAGTCCTTTGGAATCATTTCTGACTCTCAAGTAATGTTTAAAGAGGCAGATCAGAGCTTTTAGAATTTTCCTACATTCCTTTAAAACCCTGGGCTGCATCTCCTCCGGCCCCATTCTTTATCTGCTTTTTGCCTTCTAAACGTTTTTTGAGATTTTTCACACTTACATTCCAGTTTGTGGCAGTTTCTGCTGGTCCTACTTCAAACCCTTCCTCAGTGAACACTGAACAGAAATATTTTTCCTGTCAGCTTGATGGACACTCTACCTGGGCAACAACAAGCTAGTTTGAGAGAACATTGCCCAAATCTCATCTTGGAGTGAGTTTCCTCACTCCGAAGGCCATCAAATCTTCACAAGAGACCACTGTTCTGTTCGTACGTCTCATGTTGAATGTGAAAGTGGCCCCCAACCTCCTACACTCATACCTAATCCCCACCTCGAGTTACTAGGTGGGCCTCTCATAGGGATACAAATAGCTGTCTAGGGAAGAGACAGTATAGCAAGTCTCTCTCTCTCTCTCTCTCTCTCTCTCTCTCTCTCTCTCTCTCTCTCTCTCTCTCTCTCTCTCTCTCTCTCTCTCTCTCTCTCTCTCTGAAACAGGCTGTCTGGAAATGTCGTGAACCGCAATAAACCTTTACTGGCTTCTAGCGCACAACATATCGCGAATGAAAGGGTTGTAGCTATTGGCCGCATTAGGAGCCACGCTAACACTGCGGCTGTTTCGCCGCACACGATAACTTTACATATGCTCCGCCCCCTGAATACAAACTTACACATGTGCATTCGCAAACCGCGTTAACGGCTGTTAGCGCGATTTGCGAACTTATCTCCTGCGGTAACTCCTTGGAAAATGACCCCCATAGTCTCCCCCACATTAACAAAAATCATAAACCTCTCCTTAGAGGAAGGATCCCTTCCAGATAACCTGAAAGGAGCAATAATTAAACCAATAATAAAGAAAAAAAACAGTGACCCACTCATACTGAGTAACTACAGACTAGTCTCAAATCTGCCACTAATAGCAAAATTAATAGAAAAAATCATTCAAAAACAACTAGCTGAATACCTAGACAACAATAATATACTGTACCCCTCACAGCACGGATTTCGCAAACATTACAGCACCAAAACCTTACTACTTTCATTGACTGACAGCATAATGAGAGGTTTTGACAATGGTAAACATTACATCCTACTAATGCTCAACCTATCCTCTGCCTTTGACACTGTAAATCATGACATACTGCTAAAAAGATTCGAAGAAATTGGTTTAAAGGAAAAAACTAAATCCTGGTTCAGATCATACCTAAGTAACAGATATTATCAAGTTCAAATAAAAAACACATTGTCAGAGAACATAAATCTAGTAACTGGAGTACCACAAGGATCAGCACTCTCCACTACACTCTTTAATATCTACCTACTTTCACTGTGCCATCTCCTAGCTGGTCTTGGCATCATATACTACATATATGCCGATGATATTAAAATATTACTACCAATCGAAGACTCACTGGAAAAAACACTAAACCTAGCGATCATGTACCTTGACATCATTAAACAACTACTAAACCAAATGGAGCTAGTCATTAACATAGAAAAAACTGAATTCCTCCATCTTGAACGAAAAAACATGACAGTCATCCAATCTCCTATACTACTAAAAAACAATCAGAAAATTGAAATAGCCGACAAAGTACAGAACCTCGGTGTAATAAGTGACACAGAACTCAGCCTCAAGCAACACATATCATTAAAAGTCAAAGAAGGATATGCCAAACTAATGGTCCTCAGGAAACTTAAACCGTTACTAAATCAAACGAACTTCCGAATTGTCCTACAAGCTTTAATATTTTCCAGCACTGACTACTGTAATGCCCTACTATTAGGATTACCATACACGACAATAAGACCACTCCAAATACTCCAAAACTCAGCAGCAAGAGTTCTGACTGGTAAAAGAAAAAGAGATCATATCACTGAAACGCTAGCTGATCTACACTGGCTGCCAATTGAATACAGGGTAAAATATAAAACCCTTTGCACAATACATAAACTAATCCATGACGAAAAAGCTGAATGGCTAAACACAGCACTCCGTATCCATGTCCCACACAGAAACCTGAGATCTGCCAACAAAGCCCTCCTAACCATCCCATCAGTCAAAACTGCAAAACTAACACAAGTCAGGGAAAGAGCCCTATCATTGGCCGGACCGATACTAAAAAAAGCTTAAAAACATGGCTCTTTAGAGAAGCATTTTCACAAAGAGAGCAAGAAAGAGAGAAACGCTGAATGCTGTATACACAAAATCTTTATGCAGCACTAAGCACATTATATGTATGTATGTTGTGGTTTGTTTAATTGCACCTCTTAACTTGAATGTATAATCTAACAGCTTTATTGTAGTCAAAGGTCAGATTAGACATCATTGAACATTTAGCCATTATTATGAAACTATGTTACCGAGCTTATTAGGCACCTCCATTACCAATAATAGGAACAGTTACATGTACAATTTAATATATATGCCTCTATGTAAACTGTTGTGACGGTGATCTACTGAACAACGGTATAGAAAAGATTTTAAATAAATAAATTAAATAAATAATGCCAGAAGTCTAAGAAGTAAGAAGGGAGAATTAGAATATATAGTAGTGAATGATGACATAGACTTAATTGGCATCTCAGAGACATGGTGGAAGGAGGACAACCAATGGGACAGGGCTATACTGGGGTACAAATTATATCACAATGACAGAGAGGAGCATCCAGGAGGCGGTGTACCACTTTATGGGGCAGATTTTCAAAGGGGTACGTGCGTAAGATATGCGCATACCCCCTGAAAACCTGCTGCAAGTTCCCCCTGCACACACTCAGCCTGGGGGGGGCCTGTCGGGGGCCTGTCAGGGGGCATGTTGCGGCGGCGCAACATTTGAGGGTGGGGCTGCGGGCGTGGTTCCGGCCTGGGGGCATTTCTGGGGCGTGGCTGAGGCCTGTGAAACTGCTCCCGGGCTGGGGAAGTGTGAGCCGGTGGCCGGCCCAGCATGTGCAAGTTAGACAGGCGTAACTTGTCCAACAAAGGTAGGGGGTTTAGATAGGGCTGGGGGGATGGGTTAGGTAGGGGAAGGGAGGGGAAGGTGTGGGGGGTGGAAGGAAAGTTCCCTCTGAGGCCGCTCTGATTTCGGCCTGCACGCGCCAACCCAGGATTTTAAAAGATATGCACAGCTACGCACATATCTACTAAAAACCGGCGTACTTTTGTTTGCACCAGTCGCGCGAACATAAGTACACGAGAGCGCAGTTTTGTAAAATCTACCCCTATGTCCGGGATGGCATAGAGTCCAACAGGATAAACATCTTGCATGAGACTAAATGAACAATTGAATCTTTATGGGTAGAAATCCCTTGTGTGTTGGGGAAGACTATAGTGATAGGAGTATACTACTGTCCACCTGGTCAAGATGGTGAGACAGACAGTGAAATGCTAAGAGAAATTAGGGAAGCTAACCAAATTGGTAGTGCGATAATAATGGGAGATTTCAATTACCCCAATATTGACAGGGTAAATGTATCATCGGGACATGCTAGAGAGAGAAAGTTCCTGGATGGAATTAATGATAGTTTTATGGAGCAATTGTTTCAGGAACCGACAAGAGAGGGAGCAATTTTAGATCTAATTCTCAGTGGAGCACAGGATTTAGTGAGAGAGGTAACGGTGGTGGGGCCACTTGGCAAATTTGAATTAATGACTGGAAGGTGGACAGTAAGTAAATCCACGGTTCTTGTGCTAAACTTTCAAAAGGGAAACTTTGAGAAAATGAGAAAAATAGTTAGAAAAAAATGGAAAGGAGCAGCTACAATGGTAAAAAGTGTGCAAGAGGTGCGGTCATTGTTAAAAAATACCATCCTAGAAGCACAGTCCAGATGTATTCCACACATTAAGAAAGGTGGAAAGAAGGCAAAATGATTACCGGCATGGTTAAAAGGGGAGGTGAAAGAAGCTATTTTAGCCAAAAGATCTTCATTCAAAAATTGGAAGAAGGATCCAACAGAAGAAAATAGGATAATGCATAAGCGTTGGCAAGTTAAATGTAAGACATTGATAAGACAGGTTAAGAGAGAATTTGAAAAGAAGATGGCCGTAGAGGCAAAAACTCACAGTAAAAACTTTTTAAAATATATCAGAAGCAGAAAGCCTGTGAGGGAGTCAGTTGGACCATTAGATAATCGAGGGGTTAAAGGGGCACTTAGAGAAGATAAGGCCATCGCGGAAAAATTAAATGATTTCTTTGCTTCAGTGTTTACTGAAGAGGATTTTGGGGAGGTACAAATACCGGAGAAGGTTTTCATGGGTAATGATTCAGATGGACTGAACCAAATCATGGTGAACCTAAAAGATGTGGTAGGCCTGATTGACAAACTGAAGAGTAGTAAATTACCTGGACCAGATGGTATGCACCCGCAGGGTTCTGAAGGAACTAAAAAATGAAATTTCAGACCTATTAGTAAAAATTTGTAACCTATCATTAAAATCATCCATTGTACCTGAAGACTGGAGGGTGGCTAATGTAACCCCAATATTTAAAAAGGGCTCCAGGGGCGATCCGGAAAACTACAGACCAGTTAGCTTGACTTCAGTGCCAGGAAAAATAGTGGAAAGTGTTCTAAATATCAAAATAACAGAACATATAGAAAGACATGATTTAATGGAACAAAGTCAGCATGGCTTTTCCCAAGGCAAGTCTTGACTCACAAATCTGCTTCACTTTTTTGAAGGAGTCAATAAACATGTAGATAAAGGTGAACCAGTAGATGTAGTGTATTTGGATTTTCAGAAGGCGTTTGACAAAGTTCCTCATGAGAGGCTTCTAGGAAAAGTAAAAAGTCATGGGATAGGTGGCGATTTCCTTTCATGGATTACAAACTGGCTAAAAGACAGGAAACAGAGAGTAGGATTAAATGGACAATTTTCTCAGTGGAAGGGAGTGGGCAGTGGAGTGCCTCAGGGATCTGTATTGGGACCCGTAATTTTCAATATATTTATAAATGATCTGGAAAGAAATAAGACGAGTGAGGTAATCAAATTTGCAGATGATACAAAATTGTTCAGAGTAGTTAAATCACAAGCAGATTGTGATAAATTGCAGGAATGTTGCGCATCTCGGCTGCGTTGGTGCCGTGGTCGGGCCTGCTCACCTCGCACTCCCTTCTACCAGCTCTGGCCTTGCTACCGCCACCGGCTCCCGATGTCCCCGATGCCCCCAATGCTCTCCCCAGGCGTCCTCGGCCTCTTCCACGCCACAGGCCTCTCAGGGGAGCTCCCATAGGGGCTCTGCATCTTCCATCTCCTCGGCCCCGCCCGTAGGCCCGCGCGAGCGGCTGACATCTCCCCTTTCAAAGGGCCAAGTGCGAGAAACCCGACTCGGACGCATCCCGGTGACATCACATAGCTCTAGTATAAAAGGCAAGCCTCTTTCCCCAGAGTCTCGCCTTGGCAATCGGGTCGACACCTCAGTGTAATAGTTTGCCTGTTCCTTGTATCTGATCCTGCGATCCAGTGTCTCCTTGTTCCAGCATCTCCTTTTTCCAGTGTTCCCGTGGTCCTCCGTGATTTCCAGCGTCTGTCTTGTTCCTGCTCCACGTTCCCTGGTAGTACCCTTTGGACTGATTCTTGGTACTGACCCCTGCTTGCCTGACTATGACTGACTGCTGCTGGATCCGACTTTTGCCTGCCTTCTGACCACGTTGACCGCTGCCTGGAACTGACCTCTGCCTGCCTGACCATGTTGACCACCTCCTGGAACTGATCCTCGCTTGCCTTGACTACGCTCGGACTGACCCTGGATTTGACCCTAGCTTTGGCTGACTACTTCTGGACAGATACCCTGTCTTTGACCCTTGCACTTCACTCGGACACCCTCTTCTCGCCTTCTGTGACCACCAGACCGACCTGCTTGGACTGTGCCCGCTGCCTTCCTCCGATCAGACCCAGAGGCGCTGCTTGTTCCGCCCGAAGAGCCTTCCTGAACTGTTACCTCCCTGAGGCCTCCGGAGTCTCCAGTTCAGCTCTGGTCCATCTTCTCTGCATCAGCTGCGCACCCTTACTCATGGTGGGCACACCTCTCCGAGAGACCCTCTGAGGCCCAACTAAGTCCAGGCAGTCTGGGTACCCAAGGGCTCAACCTGTGTAAACCCTGGACTCTTATTTGTGAAGCTCCAGCTAGCCTCTGTCTCCTTGTGTGCTCTGCCTCCTGGTGGGAGGCGCTCTCTGGGTCCGACCGTAAGGCCGTACCAATCCTGCACCAGGCCTGCACCAGCGCATCAAGGAAGACCTTGTGAGACTGGAAAATTGGGCATCGAAATGGCAGATGAAATTAAATGTGGATAAGTGCAAGGTGATGCATATAGGGAAAAATAACCCTTGCTATAGTTACACAATGTTGGGTTCCATATTAGGAACTACCACCCAGGAAAAAGATCTAGGCATCATAGTGGATAACACATTGAAATTGTCGGTTCAGTGTGCTGTGCCAGTCAAAAAAGCAAGCAGGCTGTTGGGAATTATTAGAAAGGGAATGGTGAATAAAACGGAAAATGTCATAATGCCTCTGTATGGCTCCATGGCGAGACCGCACCTTGAATGCTGTGTACAATTCTGGTCACCGCATCTCAAAAACGATATAGCTGCGAATGAGAAGGTACAGAAAAGGGCGACCAAAATGATAAAAGGAATGGAACAGCTCCCCTATGAGGAAAGACTAAAGAGGTTAGGACTTTTCAGCTTGGAGAAGAGACGGCTGAGGGGGGATATGATAGAGGTGTTTAAAATCATGAGAGGTCTAGAACGGGTAGATGTGAATCGGTTATTTACTCTTTCGGATAATAGAAAGATTAGGGGGCACTCCATGAAGTTAGCAATTAGCCCATTTAAAACTAATCGGAGAAAGTTCTTTTTCACTCAACGCACAATTAAACTCTGGAATGTGTTGCCAGAAGATGTGGTTAGTGCAGTTAGTGTAGCTGTGTTTAAAGAAGGATTGGATAAGTTCTTGGAGAAGTCCATTACCTGCTATTAATTAAGTTGACTTAGAAAATAGCCACTGCTATTACTGGCATCAGTATCATGGAATAGACTTACTTTTTGGGTACTTGCCAGGTTTTTAAGGCCTGGATTGGCCACTTTTGGAAACAGGATCCTGGGCTTGATGGACCCTTGGTCTGACCCAGTATGGCATGTTTTTATGTTCTTATGTTGTCTCTGAGGCAGGTAAACAGCATGTGAACCCTTGCTTTAGAAGGGTTTGCATGGTACAAATGTGCAGGAGAATACTGAAGAAGAGAAGGGCACTTGAATTTGGTGCCTGTCAGGAATTTCAGCTTAGAGAAGGACCGTGGAAACAAAGCAGACCCTTGTTCAAGTTATAGTTTCTGTGTCTTAAACAAGCCCTATATATACAAACGATATTAAGTAATTTCTGTCTTTGGGAAAGCTGAGTCAATAGCTGAATGGCACATTAATTCTTCTCCAGTGAAAAGAGTTGACAGAACATGAAAGGGGATTAGCAGCCATAAAAGAGATCCACGTGTAGCATTAATGCTTTGTGCTCACTGGTCTCACCCCCTGCTGCCCATATCATCTTTCATTCAAACTTCTCCTTGGCTGTTTGTTCTAATATTGCTTTCATCTTTATTTATTAAGCTGTTTTTTTTTTCCAAAGCAACCCAGGACATTTCTGTACAAATTAAACCCAAGCATGCATTAGTGATATATATACCACTGGTGGCAGTTTGGTTTTTAAATGACATTTAAAAAAACCCAAAACAATCTTTGGAAAAGCAGAAGTCATAATTCATTACTGTTCTATTCATTCATCACCCATAAAAGTGAATTAGTGTGACTTTCTGAGCAGGGAATACAGAGGTCATAAAAACAGTTAAATATTTAATTATGGATTTAGAGCACATTTTATTTTAGTAGCCCTTAAACATATAAAGAAATGTAGGCATGGCAGACAGATCACGCTATTGGAAGTTGATAAACTAAATATTAGGCAAACATCTTTACAAAGATACTACTTAAGTACTGATTTGCACCTAAATAAATATGTTGAGTCCCAGTTTTCTAATGTTTATTGCTAAATTCTGTCATAAAGCATGGGATCTTGCTTTGTAGTGGACTATTGAAGCACTTGTCAGCTTTCTCTTAAAATGTGCTTAAGGCTTGGTTGGTAAGCACACTTTTTTCTAAATCAATAATTCCAGATTGCAGCAAGAAATCTATAAGTAGTTGGATCAATGGAAGGAGTCACTGCACTTGTCACGTGACTTGCTTGGTTTTTTCTTACTAAATCCAGCTTCGATCTTCCAGGTATTTTTAATATTTTTTTTTAAAATGTGAATTATACCGGAAGCCATCCACACTTTTCCAATTTTCATTTCTTTTCAAGGATTGAGTTTGTTCTGCCTCTGTGTGAATCCCCAGGAAAGAAAATTGAGATTTACAACCCTCATGGGAAAGAGCAGTGATTAATAAAACTGGAGTTAAAAATGACCTTGAATAGAGAATTATGCTCTGGGGATATGTAGCTTTGGATTATGTGAAATTCTAATTTGTAGTTCTTCCTGATAATTCTTATGTAATTGATTTGTGATTCTTATTTCTGCATGCCTTGTTTACATGTAGAATATGGTTTCACATATTCTGCTTCTTTTCTTGGGCTATGAGCCCTTTAATATTTAATCAGAGAGATTAAAAAATGATTCAATGCTTTGTCAAGAATGAAGGTAGTTCATCTGCAAACTGATAGATGTCAAGAATGGCATCTTGACATCTTTCTGTTGTAAGTGATTTGTTCTTTTTTACTATTTGCATGATAACATTGTGGATAATGACTCAAAATGACCAACTGTCCGTCCCAGACCTCCTAGTTATTCCTGGCTACACCACAAAGGACTCATTCCTGCTGTAGGACATCCCTTCTTATCCAGGAGGATTTCTGTCATCTTCCTCTATTGTACTACACATTCCTGGGTGGCTGAAAATGCAAGATCCCCTTTCGAATTCCCTCCCAGCACCTGTCTCCTCCCATGTCCCACACAGTGTCCTATAATAATCCAAAGAACTACCAACACCAGCATAATTGTTACCCAAACATTTAGCCTTTTGGATCCTTGTAGCCTTTCTGGATGATGCCACAAAATCACCAACCTGCCGCACTGACCCAATAAATGTGAGCAGTTTGTAGCCTGCCAGACAGATCAAGCTATATGAGTACTTTTGTTTCCATTAGGACTTCTGGATTTTACTATGCTTGCAGCCTGTATAATGCATTCCAGATGTAAGTAGTGCTGTACATACATATAATGGACAAATAGCAATTGGGCCTATCATTATAAATTGTAGGATAGCCCTTGCTATGTGAGCATCTTTATTTCCGCTAGGACTTCTAGTGTAGTTATTATAATTGCAGCCTGCCAGACAGGTTCAGATACTAATTAATTTCTCTGCTTTCTGCATTTTTCTGCAAATGCAGATCCTGTGGGCCGGATTTTAAAAGCCATTTTGGACAGTCTCGTCTCCATTTGGACAATCTCCTCTTTATTTTTTCCAAGAGAGATTTCAACAGAATTTATTCGTTGATTAGAATCTACTGTCAGTTTAGACAAATTTATGATAGCTCTCTCTAAAGATTTTATTGCTGTCCATAATAATTCCAGGGTAATTTCTGGAGGTTTTTCCTTAGATTGCTCATCACCTCCGGCTCCACCGATTCCCTGTTCCCCCAATGCTGACTGGGCTCCTTCTCCTGATATCTTAGGTAATAAATCAAATTTAAGAGAATCCACAGAGAGGCAATGTGGTGGAGGAGGATTATTTGGTGCGCCAGGGCTTAATGATGTTTCGGCCAGAGAATCTGATACCCGCTCAAAATCATATTTCTCAGCGGCCTGCTCCCCTGATATCTGGGCAGTAGTTGGTGTGAAAAAAGACGGGATTCGCTGTTGGGAAGGCTCTACTAAGGGAGAAAGGAGGACTTTAGCAATGTCCAGTCTAATTAAAAATTGCAAGTCACAAGGTTTTTTTTTTTTAATATTTTTCAATTTAAATTAGAAATATTGGCATAATATGATCTGTTTTTTTTAAAATATGGATTGGATATTTATTTCCTCACTTTCTTGAAATAACATCAAGTATAGAACCTATTTAGCATTATTGCCTCAGACATTGGTGCATAATAGGAAGTGGTGCTACAATAATAACTATGTCTGAAAATCAGGAATGAAAAAGAAGGTCTTTCAAATTGCAAGCATAAATAATGAGCCCTTGCCCTCTTCCACCTCTCAGTTATTTTGATCATTTTCTGATATATTATCTGTTACCTATTTAAGAAGCTTAGATAAAAGGAGGATACCAAAATGGAGATGAGAATGGCAAATTGCTTTCGAAGATCCCCTCTTTCCTGATGCCTTGCAGGTGAACGTGTCCCCATGATCTTAGCCGTTGGAAGCCTAGTTGAATGTCAGGCCCAGGGAGAAAAAGCGAGCATTATTATATTCTCGAGTTCTGTCTTAGACACAGCATGAGAGAAACCATTTCCAAAATGGTTGTAATTGTTTTCGTGCAGTAATTGATACAAAAATGCTTGAACTCATGTTAATGGATGCCTATAACTTCCTGCTGAGAAAGGAAATAGCTGTTAAACCCATGGAAAGGTTTGATACTGTACAAGCATTCTCTTTGCTGCTGCCATTGATAAAATTCACAGTTCCTTAGCCAATTATATGAAGTATGGATATTCTACTATAGATCAAATGAAGGCACTCTCTTGTATATCATACACTTATTTAGAAGAATAAGAAGCACATTATTGCCTTTGTTGTGGTTTCACAAATTTAATGGCCACCATAGTAGAACTGCTTCTTCAAGATAATAAATTGTAACTGCATTTCATGAGAGAACACTGACATGCTGTGTTATGTGCTAAAATATACTACTATGTGGGAGGCCATTATTTCATAGCAATAAGTTTTCAATGATTTGGTATGGTAAGCATTATTTGTTGTGATTCTGCTTGTGAGACTAGCTCACAAGCAGCCTCTTACCTTCTGCTAGCCTTCTGAAGCTGAAGTCCCCGTATGGCCTGGAGGCTGCTGACGCTGGCCTTCTCGCAGCCTGGAGGCCGATGCCAGTTTCACCGTTTCCAGCGGCAGGAGCCCGCTATCAAGCACCGCCCTCATTCCTCTTCATGGCCAGGAGGCTACCAACGCCCGTCTTCCTCGGGCCTGGGACAGCCACTCCTCTTCACGGCTCAGAGGCTGCCATTGATGCCCTTCTTAATGGCTTGAAGCTGCCATCGCCACTGCCTTCCTCGCGGCCTGGGCACCACCTCCGCCATTTCACGGCTAGGCTGCCGCCAAAGCCTTCTTCTTCAGTGACCTGGAGGCCACCCCGAAGCTCCTCTTCCACGGCCCGGAGGCTGCCATCCATCGGGTCCTCTTCCATGGCCTGGATGCTGCTCCAGAGCTCCTCTTCATGCGGCCTGGTAGCCACCATCATCTTCAGCCTTCCTGTGGCAGGAGCCACCTCCAAAGCCTCAGGCCTTCTTCAGCATCAGCTCCTCTTCACAGCATGGCTGCTGTCCAAGGTCCTGCCTTCTTCCTTAAGCGTGGGGCCGCGCCTCTCCACAGGCTTTAAAGTGCCAGTCCTCCTGGCTCCTCCTTGTGATGTCATTTTGGGTATTCCTCTTCAGCCCTACCAAAGGGCTCAGCCTTCAGTTCCTCTTCGCCTTCGCAAGGAGTTGTTCATGGAGTCAGACCTCTCCTGGATCTTCAGTTCCAGCTCTTCATTCCAGGAGTCGTCTGTGATCCCTCTTCACTTCTTCAAGGCACTCTGTTCCTCGTTGGTCCTCCTTGTCTTCGTCCATGGTTCCTGAACCTCCATCTTTGTTCCATGTCCTGGTCTCTCGACGGATCCCGTCCTCTTGTCTCCAGATGTCCTGATGTCTCCAGGTCTCAATGTCCAGACGTCTCCCTATCTCTGTATGTCCTGATGTCCTCTTGTCTTCAGATGTCCAGACGACTCAATCTTCTGCTGTCTTCATCCGTCATGTCCCAGGCATCCCTGTGGTCCTCCTCTCTAGAGGTCCCTGATGTACAGATGCCTTAGATGTCCAGATGTCCTGATGTCCTTTCGTATCCGATGCCCTATGTTCCAGTCCTGATGTTCCAAGTCTCTGAATTCCAAGTTCTGACCTTGATGTCCTGAGTTCCAAGTCCTGATTTTGATGTTCCAAGTTCCAAGTCTCGATCCTGATGTCCTTCGTCCAATCCTGATCCTGAAGTACCATCAGTTCCTAGCTCCAGGTTCAGCTTTGCTTGCCCCGGTTCTCATCTCTAGCTGACCTTTCCTGGGGGTAAATCTGTATCAGTCCAGTGTCTGTTTCTGGTGGCTGGAGTCCTCTTCCAGTTGGGCCTGTCTTCGAGCACTGCCCGGATTCCTCCTTTGTTCTGAACCTCAGTCTTGTGCTTATTCCACTCTCCGCATGGTCCACAACCAGCCTCTTCAGGTTGTGTAGGGCGCATCGTGAGACAGGGTGGTCCGCCCATGTCGGCTGTGTAGGGCGCCCTGAGGGGCAGTGCCTGTCTAAGTCTCCGAGTATCCTGAGTCCTTGTTCTCCTCCCATCCAAGTTCCAAGTTCCAAGAATCTTGTCTCATCCTATCCGAGTTCCAAGTTCCAAGTCCTTGTGGAAGTCCTTCCAAGTTCCAAGTCTTCGTGTGAGCCGTTCCAAGTTCTTGTCTGAAGTCTTTCCAAGTTACAAATCTTCGTGTGAGTCTTTCCAACTTACAAGTCCTCGTCCGAGTCCTTCCAAGTTCCAAGAGTCCTCATCTGAGTAACCGGAATCCTCTCCTCAGTCTATGTCTGATTTCCTTGGATTTCCAAGTTCCTTGGAACTTGGAACTTTGAGTTCCAAGTTCCAAGCATCCTCATCTCATCTGAGTTCCAAGTTCCAAGTGTCCTTGTCTGAGTTCCAAGTTCCAAGTAACCTCGCCTTGTTCAAGTCTTCAAGCCTAGTCCAAATCAGAGGCCCCGTCTTGTTCCTAGTTCCAGTACCATCGCCTGTCCTCAAACTCTGTCCATCCTTCCACATCTGCCGCTCCCTAATGGCAGGTCCGAAAAGGCTATTGAGTGACTGGAGGGCTACCCCAAAGACCAGCATTGTGTTGCTGGGTCTCTACTGGTGCGTGCAGGCTCGGCAGAGGTTAGGGCAGTGGTCAGTCTGCTCCTCCCATGCTTGGACACATCTTGTCTGCCGCGGCACTTCCACGGAGCTCCTCTCTGATGTTGCGTCATGGTCCAAGGGCACACATCTCCCCAAAATCAGGAGTGCTCGCTAGTGCTCCCTCCCACAGGTCCCAACATTATTTCTTGTTTTATAACTTGGTTTTGGGTTCTCCAAAAAACGATTTGACACCCTAATGGCTGCTTCTAAAACGTGCCTTAGAAATTAATTTAGGGCCTGATTCACTTAGGCTTTCATCCATACCTGTGTCTGTGGAAAAGGACCTTGATGAATCAGTCCCTTTGTAGCTTTATCACTCACAAACCAGATGATACTAATGTTATGGCCCCAGGATCTTGGGGGACAGCCCAGTTTCCTAGGACCATACAGAACTTACCTCCCAACTGTACCTTTTTGCAGATTCCTTATCGCTAACTGCTAGCTATGAGCACCTCTGCATTTGAGTCTGGGCGAGCCCTTTCTCCTGGTTCCTCACCTGGTTCTCTGTCTCTCTCTCTGCATTAAGAGATACCTGATGCCATCCAGTCTGTGTAATTAACTTCAGCTGTGTCTCCCAGTTAGTAACTTTTCTTGTGGCTACCTCTACCGTGGTCCTTATTAGTTCTTTGTCAAGGATGTCCAAACTATATTTCCCGGAGGCCTTCTGCTTTACCATGTCCTAGCCAACTCTTGTTTACTTTTTCTTTCCAACTTGAAGCAGTGATTCCCCGGTCCTCCCTTTAGAGCTCTGTATTTCTTAAGAAATAGTGCCCATAGTAGCAGGCATTATCAAAAGAAAATTTTACATGCTTATAGTGAAATGCCCTATATCAACAGCTAGGGCATCTAAGGATAAGCCAAGGACAATTAGACAGTATATGCTGTCAAGTATAAGCATTATAGAAACACAGACTGAAATAGCAAATAAGGACAATAAGTCCATTATTATTTATTATTTATTATTTTTTAAATTCTTTTCTATACCATCGTTAAGCTAGGAGCCGTCACAACGGTTAACAATGAGGCATATAAATTAATGTTGCTAAATGCATTTATTATAACAACTAGACAGGTGCCTGTAATTTACGGTACAAAGTTTCATAATAACTATAGGATGATGAGTGAGATAGATATGCTTAGATTTAGTAGAACAGTTTTTAACAATATATATAATTTACATGTTATCTGTTACTGCTTAAAAGTAAAACAAAGTCGTGTTGCTTAGGTGTATTTTGTTAGTGTACAAACTCATTGCTCTCTACAATTCCCTGGATTCTATTCTCCATTCTCTTTGTGGTGTGCTTGTTTAAATAGCCATGTTTTTAGGCTTTTTCTGAATAGTTTGATGTCTTTTTGCAATCTGATTTCTAATGGCATGGTGTTCCATAATGAGGGCCCTGCTAATGAAAGGGCTTTCTCTCTTACTTGCGTTAGCCTTGCTGTTTTGACTGAGGGAATAGTTAGTAGTGCTTTGTTTGCAGATCTCAGGTTCCTATTGGGGACGTGTACTCGAAGTGCAGTGTTTAGCCAATCTCTTTTTTCGTCATGGATTAAATTATGTATGGTGCATAGTGCCTTGTATTGTATTCTTTGCTCAATTGGTAACCAGTGTAGTTCAATGAGGGTGTTAGTGAAATGGTCGCTTTTACTTTTTCCTGTCAGAATTCTTGCTGCTGTGTTCTGCAGTATCTGGAGTGGTCTAATTGTTGTGTATGGTAAGCCCAGTAGTAAGGCATTACAATAGTCAGTGCTCGCAAAAATTAATGCTTGTAGCACTGATCAGAAATTGTTTGGTGTTAGCAAGGGTTTTAGTCTTCTAAGAGTCATTAGTTTGTTGTAACCTTCCCATATTTTAAAGGATATATGTTGATTCATATTTAGTTCAGTATCGAATATCACTCCTAGGTTTCTTATTTTCTCAGCTAGTTCTATCTTTTGGCTGTTTTTGAGTGTGATTGGGTTCTGAATGACCTCTAAATTTGTTCTTTCTAGATGTATGAATTCTGTTTTCTCTATGTTTATAATTAACTCCATTTGGTTGAGAAGCTGTTTAATGATATCAAGGTACATATTGGCCAGATCCAGTGTCTTTTCGATTGTGTTTTCAATGGGAATTAGTTGAATACCATCAGCGTATATGTAATGTGATATGCCCAGTCCAGCTAGTAGGTGGCAAAGTGGTAGCATGTATATGTTAAATAGTGTGGCAGACAGGACGGACCCTTATGGGACTCCTGTTTGAAGGTCTATTTTATCTGATATTACATCTTTTTTCTGTACTTGGAAATACCTGTTATTGGGTATGATTTGAACCATTTAATTGTTATATTGTTTAGTCCTATTTCTTCTGGTCTATCTAGAAGTATTTCATGGTTCACTGTAACGAATGCCGCTGATAGGTCTAGCATAACTAGTATGTAATGTTTACCGTTATCAAAGCCTTTTATGATATTGTCAGTTAGTGCAAGCAGGAGAGTTTCAGTGCTGTAGTTTTTGCGAAATCCGTGTTGTGATGGGTATAGGAAGTTATTGGTTTCTAAGTGTTCTGCTAATTGGTTTTGTACAGTTTTTTCTATTAATTTTGCAAGTAGAGGAAGGTTTGATACTGGTCTATAGTTACTTAGGACGAGTGGATCACTTTTTATTTTCTTTAAAATTGGTTTTACTATTGTTCCTTTGAGTATATCTGGCATGGGTTGTTTGCAAATTTTTCAATTTTGGTACTGTAATGTTTTTTTGTGTATGTCCAATTATACTTCCTGTTGCACTGTAATATGCCCTGGTTGATCTCCATCTTTCTTTTCCATTCTGTGCTTATTCCATGTTTTCTTGAATTCTATTATTGTTTCAGTCTGTACCACCTCCACATTGAAATTTTTAAAAAATTAAAAAGACAGTTTCATATTGTAATATTTTTAACCACATTAATGTTACGATTCCGCCTGTGGCAGGAGGCACAGACCGTCTCTCCACCTCTCTCCATTTTCCATGGCAGGAGTCGCGCTGTACTCTCTATATGGCCCAATGGCCATCGCCATCTTTCCCACGTGGCTGGAGCCGCGATTCAGCCCCTCAAGTGGCCCGGAGGCTGCCGACACTGCTGTTGAATTCCCAGCAGCAGGGTGCTGCCCAGGTGTGTGCCCATGCAGCAGGAGCTGTGCTACAGTATTCCCATGTGACCTAGAGGCCATCCACTTTACCTGAGCCCTCCGGGGAAAGAGGGCCTGTATCCCCAGGCTCTCCTGTGGCTTGGTGCTGCCAGCAGTCCATCCTTCATGGCAGGGAAGCCGCTGTCCATCCTGGGCCTGCCCTGAGGCCTGCTTCAGCTTCTGCATCAGCTCAGCATCTTTCGGTGCAGCAGGGCCGCTGTCCAGGGTCCTGTACTGCTTCCTGCTTCCTCCTAAGGGGCTAGGCCGGCTCTCTCTGCAGCATTTAAAGGAACAGCAAAGGAGGAGGTCCACCTGTGAAGTCATCTTGGGATCCGCCTCTCCTGCCTATAAAAAGGTCCCGTCTTCACTTCAACCTTGCCTTCACAAGGAGCCAGTCCTCCCTAGGACTTCTCTGCCATCCAGATTCTCGAGGCTTGTGTTCTTCATTGGAATTCCATGTCTGTCTTCATCTTCCTTGGTCTCACATCTTCAGATGTCATCTCATCCTTTCGTCCTCCTCCACAATGGACTTTCCTAATCTGCACCTTGGCATTCCCTTGCCTTGTCTTCACTGGCAGTGCAAGGCACGCTATGGTTGAGGCCTCGTCTGAGTCATTGTTGGATCTCTATTTTTCTTCCTGTTTGGGGAGACCATGTACGTGGTCCATGACCAGCCATGTTGTGCTGTGTAGGGCGCACCGGCTGGCATGGTCCACGACCAGCTCTCATCGGTTGTGTTGGGTGTGTATTATGGCAGTACCTGTTCAGGATGGGTGACCTTGTGACTTTTCATGAAATCCTCACATACCTTGAGTTATCCTTTATAATTCTTCAAGTAACTTGTCTCCTTGATGCCCTCACAAATCTTGAGTGTTGTTCATTCTATTCGTCTTCGTCTGATGTCTTCAAACTTTGACCACCATTTGCCCTGTTGCAGTTGCTGCTCCGTGCAGCAGGTCTGAAAGGGCTAGAAGTAGTCAGAGGACCACTCATGAGACCAAACATTGCGTTGTCTGGGTCTCTCTACTGCGTACAGGTGTGGCAGTGGCCAAGGTCTATCTTCACAAGCCTGCACTCGGAAGCCTCTCACCTGCCCCTGCGCTTGCTGGAGCTCCTCTACAGCTGCGTCCTCGCCCAGGGGTACACGTATACCAACAGAAATGGGATCACTCCCATGTTCCCATAATAGATTGTGAAGGCCATGTGCCCCAGTGGGTGTTCGTGTGTGTGTGGCTGCTCTTGTGTCCCAAGAGGTCTTCGCTTATTTTCTTGGATTTTTTTTTTTTTTTTTTTGGGTACAAACGACCTGCAGGAGGCACCTGCACCCAGAAGTTCCAGCTTCACTCCTTGGTCCTCCAAGCCCAAGGATCGGACTTGGAAGGCCCCAATCGGACTTGGAAGGCTCCTTGAGAGGGGGGTACTGTTACGATTTGGCCTGTGACAGGAGCCTCAGACCTCCTCTCCACCTCTTTCCCTTCTTCATTTTCCATGGCAGGAGCTGCGCTGCACTCTCTATACAGCCCGATGGCCGTCGCCATCTTTCTCACGCAGCTGGAGCCGCGTTTCCACCTCTTAAGTAGCCCGGAGGCTGCCAACACCGCCGTTGAATTCCCGGCGGCAGGGCGCTGCCCTGGTGTGTTCCCATGTGGCAGGAGACGTACTACAGTATTCCCATGTGGCCCGGAGGCCATCCACCTTACCGGAGACCTCCGGGGAAAGAGGGCCTGCATCCCCAGGCTCTCCTGCTGCTTGGTGCTGCCAGCAGTCCATTCTTCGCGGCAGGGAAGCCGCCATCCATCCAGAGGCCCTGAGGCCTGCTTCAGCTCCTGCTTCAGCTCGGCGTCTTCCGGTGCATCAAGGCCACTGTCCAGGGTCCTGTACTGTTTCCTGCTTCCTCCTAGGGGGCGAGGTCAGCTCTCTCTGCAGCATTTAAAGGAACAGCAAGGGAGGAGGTCCATCTGTGATGTCATCTTGGGATCCACCTCTCCTGCCTATAAAAAGGTGCAGTAATCACTTCAACCTTGCCTTTGCAAGGAGCCAGTCCTCCCTAGGACTTCTCTGCCATCCAGTTTCTCGAGGCTTGTGTTCTTCATTGGAGTTCCATGTCTGTCTTCATCTTCCTTGGTCTCACGTCTTCAGATGTTGTATCATCCTTTCGTCCTCCTCCACGATGGACTTTCCTAACCTGCACCTTGGCATTCCCTTGCCTTGTCTTCACTGGCAGTGCAAGGCATGCTTTGGTTCAGGCCTTGTCTGAGTCATCGTTGGATCTCTCTTTTTCTTACTGTTTGGGGAGACCACGTACGTGGTCCACGACCAGCCATGTTGGGTTGTGTAGGGCACGCTGGCTGGCGTGGTCCGTGACCAGCTCTCATCAGTTGTATAGGGCGCTTATTATGGCAGTACCTGTTCAGGATGGGTGACCTTGTGACTCTTCGTGAAATCCTCATGTACCTTGAGTCATCCTTTTTAATTCTTCAAGCAACTTGTCTCCTTGATGCCCTCACGAATCTTGAGTGTTGTTCATTCTATTCATCTTCGTCTGATGTCTTCAGTCTTTGACCACCATTCGCCCTGTCGCAGTTGCTGCTCTGTGAGGCAGGTCTGAAAGGGCTAGGAGTAGTCGGAGGACCACTCATGAGACTAAACATTGCGTTGTCTGGGTCTCTCTACTGCGTACAGGTGCGGCAGTGGCCAAGGTCTATCTTCACCAGCCTGCACTCGGACACCTCTCACCTGCCTCAGCACTTGCTGGAGCTCCTCTACAGCTGCGTTGTCACCCAGGGATACACATTTACCAAAAGAGATGGGATTGCTCCCGCGTTCCAATAATAATTAACAGCAAGAAAGAATCATCAGGCTCCTCCTGTTATTTAGTGCTTGCTGAATTTAGCAATAATAAAATGGCATTAATATTCCATGTTCTAAGATAAATTAATAGTTGCTATAAAAGAGGTCTTGTTGTATAAAACAGTAATTTTGTGCAGTCATTGTAATAGAAAAGTGAAGCAGAGCAGTTCTTCTTCCCATACTTTAGTGAAGAGAGAGAAAATGCTTAAATCTCTTGCAGTGCGGGTTTCTAATCCTAATAAGATTATTCTCTGTCATAATTATTTTGTTGCATAGCTTGTGTATTCTGCATGAATAGCTGATCTGCACCCTATACAGCATTCTATTATTTCCAGACTAAGATTCCATGGCATTAACCAAAACATTATGAAATCTACTATCAACAGAATAAACCAATTTGGTTTGATGTGTAGTTATATTAGTGTTATCATTCCCTTTGGCAAAGATGGTATGTTCAAAGTCCAATTAGTGAGGTCTAATTAGTAAGAACCATGGTAATCAAAAATGGATTTTTTTTATTGCACTTGAGGCATTCCTTTATCTAGTAATGCAGATATATTATAGTCCAACTATGCTGCTCACTGTAAGATGATTTTATTATAGGCTTATATTATTTGTGTGCCATACTGGAATGTTGTGCTTTTCAGAACTTAACATAGTCACCTGTACTCATCTACCTTAACTCTCATTCATTTCTACCAAGCCTCTCACATCCCCTTTTCCAAACCTTCAACTTTCCCTATCTTCTAGCTTCCAGCCATGCCCATTTACTATTGGAAGGAATTATATCATAGCTATTTTTTTTTTTTTATAATAATAAGGCTGCTGTTCTCCATTTAATCCTGAATCTTGTATTTGAAATAGATCTTTGCACAGATTGTGTAACCATTATGTGTAACAGGAAAAAACGTGTTTTGTCACTAAAGATTGGCCATACACCCACAGAAACAAAATGTAAAAACTCCTTCAGTATATTTGATCCTTTGGGGTTGATTTTTAAAGAGCTTTACGTGCATAAAATCCTATTTTAGGTGCCCGAGTTATGCTTCAGAAATCCTTGGGATCTACGGATAAAGTACATGTGATCACCAATTTCCTGTGTACTTTTACCCGCAATAGGAAGCAGTGTTCCAGGAGTTGTAGTCAGGGTGAAAAACGTATTTACACAACATACTTTCACTTTTCAAAAGTTCGTGGATGTCCCTGGTATGCTCACCGACATGTGAATGCCAAGAAACCTTGTACATAGAGGTTTATATGCATATTCTCAATTTTTGAAAGTATGCATGTAAATATCCATGCACAAAGTTACATTTGTACCGGGGACATCCACAAATTTTCAAAGTGGACCAGCAGAAGCATAACACAATAATACAGTGGCCAGTAACCAAAGAAAATAATTATAGCTTTTTCTATGAATGTTGTAAGATATTCCCCAGAAGATTCAGTTGAATATATGTTTATAATGTATTCCCCATTACAATGTATCTTGAGGCATATTGTTAGCTAGGTCTGAGTTCCTAAGACACCATCTTTTAGTACATACCAAGAAATCAGAACTAATTTGACCTAACCCTCACTCCTTTATTATATTTATTGGAGGCAAAAATCAAAATTTGATTTTTTTTTTTTTACCAGAGTGGCATTACTGTAGAGTAAATAATAAAATCAGTGCTGTCCTTCCCTCTAAAACAGGAACTAATCAGAGAGACAAGTTTTCTTCTAAAGCAAAATAAGTCTATTATGAGGCTTATCCTTGGCAGGACAGGAAGAAAAAAAAAAAAAACAGAGGCAAGCTGCAGATACAACATAGAGCAGGGATATTCAAACTGCTCCTTGGGGTCCCCCCAGCCAGTCAGGTTTTCAGGATACCTCTAATGAATATACATGAAATGTATTTGCATGCACTACCTTCTATGTATACAAATAAGCATCATGAATATTCATTAGGGATATTCTGAAAAACTGACTGGCTGGAGGGAAGGCCTGAGGACCAGTCTGAGCAACTCTGACATACAGGAATGAAAGAAGCAAAACACAAAACTTCTATGGCATGTGCTCTTACTTAACTAAACCTAGACTCCATTCTGTTACTTCTGTAAATGGTCATTTGTAATCACCAGGCAAGGCTTACTTATATTAATCATGATGCAGCAACCCTTGCTTCTTCTGTTATTCCCTGAATGACTTTCTGGAAATTTTAGATGGCCCTGTGACTTCTAACCAATTACAGACATGCATTTTCCTTGTTATCATCTCACCTCTTCCCCATATTGATTTCTTTCTAAGAATACACTCCTATTTTCTAAAGGCCTATATCCCACAAGGAAGACCACTTGGCTAGCTACTAGGGCTTTCTTTTGTCAAGACCAGTGTCGCTGACAAATCAATAGGCTGATGCAGAAAGGTATGTTCAGTCCAACACACCTTTCTCCCTGCACTTGAACACACATTTTCTGTGCTCAAAACTTACTGCTGATGCAGCAAGGAGTTTTGCACATAGAAAATGTGTGTCCCTATACAGGAGTTCTACTTAGAAGCCTTGCATGGAAATCCTATGCAAATGAGAGTATTAAACAGTACTCCCCGATGCAAACAGATTACATTTGGCCAGCACACATTTCTTAGCGTTGGAAATTTATCCTCTGGGTCAGAGCTGGAGTTAAGTTTCCAGTGCTAGTGCGCTGGCACTTTAAACACTTAAAAAGGGAGAAAAAAGTGAAAAAAAGTTCAGACTTACTTAGGTAAGTGGCAGCAGCAGCCACTTCTTACCCAGATAGGTACTGATTTATCCAGTACCTATCACTTAGCCAGTACTTATCTAGCTATCTGGCATGATTCCACTGCTAGTTAGCTGGATAAGTATAGCCAGATAGCTGGATAAATCAGTACTTATCCAGGTAAGAGGTGGTGGCTGCCACCGCTTACCCTGATAATTGCCTCGATCTGTCATGCCCCCCTCACTTTCCCGAATTAAGATATTCGTTTGCTCTGTGCCAAATATATATTTTACATTTAATACATGTTCTTTAGCGTTAGCTTACTGCATCAGGAGTTAAAATAATTTTCATCAGAGCGTTAAGAATGTGTGCTGAAAACCAGCGCACAGTTTTTTAATGCTCAGATTATTGCTTTGGCTTGTGAGGGGTCAATTTACTAGTGCTACTGTGCTTTAGTCGCTAGGCCCCATTTGTTGTATTGTAACCCACATTAAAACTATCAATTAACATATATTAATAATCCACGTTACAGCATTAAATTTTTAGCTTCATAGTTACAAGCAAGAAATATTTCTTTTCCCCAGCGAGTACAGAATGAAACAAGGACCTTTTCTCCCAGCTGAGATAAAGAAGCCTGGAGATCTGATTTTTTTTTTTTTTTTTGGAAAGGGATACAAATGTTCTGCAAACCCTGATGGCCCCAGACCAGTGAAAGATGACAGCTGTGGTCACAGCTGTCTTTCCAGTGTGGGTCCACTTCCTTTTTACTGCTCCTGGTTTCTCATCTATATGCAGATTAACCTCAGCAAGGGACAAAGTGGCCATCCATTTTATTCTATTCCATTCCATTTACTGGATTTATATTCTGCACTTATCGGAGTTCAGAGCAGATGGCTCATGTATGTATTGAGGGCTCTTGTCATCATGGTGTCATCCTTTCCAGGTCTGCATAAATGTTATACTATGGCGCAGGAGAGGGGAATTTCCATTCCTCAAGGGCTGCCCACCAGTCAGGTTTTCAGGCTAACCCTAATGCATATGCATGAATGTTCACAATGTCTCAATTCTACTGTTTGATTCAATAGAAGAGGTATTTCCCTCATAATGTTTTGAAAGACACTTTATAAAATTGTATATGGGACACTTTCTACGAGAGTTGGAATTTATTGGTTGATGTAACAAGTGATCCTTATAAATTAAATATTGGGTGCATAGTATTTTGGTTTGTCACAGTCAATTCTACTGTGGACACGAGAAAAAAACATAAACAAGCAAACATTTTTATCTGCAACTGGAGGAGTTCTGATTTAAAGAAGAGGGCTCAAAGAAGGCAGCAACTGGCTGCCATGGAAGGGCTGTTCCCTGCATCCTATGGCACTTGGAGAATAGAGACAGTGATAGGCTGCTGCAGGAGGGCATGGTCCTTAGTTCTTGGGGAAGGGTTGGAGGCACCATCTGTGTCTCCGCCATGGCTTGTCCCAACCACTACAGAACAGGAAAGGGAATATCACTACTGCCATAGGCGAATGCATGCAGGCTTAAGTGGTGTTGTCTGCGTTGGCATGAGGAGGCTTCAGGAAGCAGCAGGGAGCCTTGGGGAAGCTCCCACCTCTGAATAAAAAAGATGTGGCAGGCCTGTGAGCCCTGCAGTGACATCGTCAATGCTGCAGCCCTTAAAGGGACCAGATCACAGCACCATCATGGGTAGCGAAATAAATAAATCGAAGCACAGGAGGGCGTAATTAGTGACTAGGGGCCTTGAGCAAGCCCCCCGCCACATAAATAACTCTCCTGGGCTACCCAGAGATGCTGAGTGGTACCCATGGATAGGGGGTTAGGTCCTGCAGCAAAGGGGAAAGCCGCTTTTGTGGGGAAGTCTGGAAAATACCTGGAAGTGGGCTGCCCATGTCATCCATGGAAAATGTAGTTAAAATAAATTAAATGGGCAATTTGAGTGATGTGATGGCCCTGTGAAAGCCCCCAGCATTTGTACAACAGCGTTTGGGAACATTATTTTGAGCAGGAAAAGCCCCTGTGCCAGGACTCCAGTAAGCACAGTATTCCGTTTCAAGTTTTACCACCTGCTTCAGATATGGGCTTGAATGTAGCTCACTGGAACTGAGGGTTATCATGGCAACCACCACATCAGCATGAATAATAGAGTCATGGCTGAAAGCATTGACATGGCTAGTGGAAAGACACCAGGGGAGCAAAGTGGCAAGCCTCCTGAGACTTTTATGGACAGCACAGCTACTGTACAAAAAAATGGAAACATTAAAAAGAAGTAGTTGGCACCTGTGCCATGGCATCGAACAGTCTGTGAGGTGCAGAGATAGAGGATGTTAGAACTTTCAACATGATACTGTTTTTCTGGTGACATCATCAGAGCAAGGATATGCTCTGGGGATAAGGTTTCATATACGAAATATTGGGGTAGAAGACAGGTGGTGTCAGAAAAAGCCAGAAACAGTGTTCACCAGCTCTGCCAAACTCCAGGCAAAACTTGAAGAAGCCAATAATCACTTAAGGTAAACAACTACATGGAAGTGAAAAAGAAATTATTTATGTGCTCATGTGAAGGTGGGAGTGATTTATTGTCCTAAAATTGCTTCTGTTTCCCTACATCAAGGTAAGGGATACATTAGTTAATTGTAAGAGTATTGGGAAGGAACGCAGAGTATTACATCTGTCCTTAAAAGAGGGAAGAGTATGAGGAGAAAGAATGAGTGAATGCATGCAGACTGTTTCCCAAATGTAAGTTTAATACAGGTAATTTTTGATTATCCTTTTATTTTTCATAGTTAGAAAATCAGTTCAATAAGCTGACAAAAACCTCACTGGGTGATGAACTCCTAGCTTGTGGAAGAGTTTTGGTCTTAGGAAATCATTTTTTATTATGGATTTATTAAAGTTAGGGAATAGGTGACTCTGAAAGAGAGAACATTGACAAAGGAAGGAGATGCCCTCTACTACTGGACCCCGTCATCCAAGGCACTCACTGCAGCTGGAACCGTCACTGAGGACACCCATTGCAACTGGACCAAGTGCATAGGAGCTTTAGAAAAATAAAAGGGTGAGAGATAAGTATGCACAGCCAACTCAGGAAATATACACTAGGTCTAGCCAGATTTTCAATTTATTTTACTAAGCACAAAAGTAAAGCATAACTTATTGCTTTTAGTGGATTCAATAATAATAATAATAATAATAATAATATAACACAAAAAGAAAGACCAAGAAGAAAATGAACACACACAGAAAAAAACCCAACAAAGATTCTTACCTCAAGGGACTCTGTACCAGAAGATTCTGTAAAACAGAAACACAATACAAAGAATCAATTTCTTAAAATACAAACTGGGGTAGATTTTCAGAGGTACGCATGGGCGTACATGTGCGCGCGCTACTCGGCATGCACACGTGTACGCCCGATTTTATAACGTGCATGCAGGTGTTATAAAATCAGGGGTCGGCGCGTGCAGGAGGGTGCACAATTTTGCACCTTGTGTGCGCTGAGCCGCGCTGCCTTCCCCCGTTCCCTACCCTCCCACCCCACTGTCCCTTCCCTTCCCCTATCTCCCCCACCCTTTCCCCCTACCTTTTTCTTTTTTTTCCTTTTGTTACAAAACGTACTTCAGCCCTGGGGCTGCAGTAATTTGCGTGTGCCGGCCGACTGCCATCGTGCGATCCCCGGCACAGCAGCAAATGGCTGCTGTGCTGGGAGCCTCTGACGCCGCCCTGCTCTGCCCCCAGGACCGCCCGTCCCCTCCCCGCCCCTTTTTGCCAGCCCTGGAACTTACACGCGTCCCGGGCTTTATGCTTGTCGCCGGGCCTTTTGAAAATCCTCTGGATTTTTCTGTGCTAAAAGGAAATGGTTTGAATGTGCTGAAGTTTCAAATTATTATCTAAGGGGCGGATTTTCAGAGCCCTGCTCGCGTAAATCCGCCCAAAACCGGGCGGATTTACGCGAGCAGGGCCCTGCGCGCCGGGAAGCCTATTTTACATAGGCCTCCCGGCGCGCGCAGAGCCCCGGGACTCGCGTAAGTCCCGGGGTTCTCGGAGGGGGGCGTGTCGGGGGCGTGTCGGGGGGGCGGGCCCGGTCGTCGCGGCGTTCCGGGGGCGTGTCGGCAGCGTTTTGGGGGCGGGTATGGGGGCGTGGCTACGGCCCGGGGGCGTGGCCGCGCCCTCCGTACCCGCCCCCAGGTCGCGGCCCGGCGCGCAGCAGGCCCGCTGGCGCGCGGGGATTTACGTCTCCCTCCGGGAGGCGTAAATCCCCCGACAAAGGTAAGGGGGGGCTGTAGACAGGGCCGGGTGGGTGGGTTAGGTAGGGGAAGGGAGGGTAAGGTGAGGGGAGGGCAAAGGAAAGTTCCCTCCGAGGCCGCTCCGATTTCGGAGCGGCCTTGGAGGGAACGGGGGGAGGCAGCGCGGCTCGGCGCGCGCAGGCTATACAAAATCGATAGCCTTGCGCGCGCCGATCCAGGATTTTAGTGGATATGCGCGGCTCCGCGCGTATCTACTAAAATCCAGCGTACTTTTGCTTGAGTCTGATGCGCAAGCAAAAGTAGGCTGATCGCGCTTCTTTTAAAATCTACCCCTAAGTGTATAAAAAAAGCCTTGAGGTATTGTTGAAAGATCTCAAGTATAGAGATGTGTATCATTTTTTTTTTTTCCGTTTCATGGTTCGGTTCGGGTCTCCTGTGGGTAATTTCCTTTTTTCCGTGGGTCGGAATTTTTTTTTTCGTGGTTCCCGAATCTTGTGTTAGAACGAACTAACAGGAGTTAGTGTGCTAACTCCCATTTGTGCACGCTAACCATAGTTAGTGCGCACTAACATTTTAAAGTTAGCGTGCAGTAATGGGAGTTAGTGCTTTAACTCCCATTAGTGTGCACTAACACGAAATATGAATTTTGCTGAAATTTTGGAAAAATGTCCTTTGTTTCAGAGCACTCCTGAACCTTGATGAATTATGCAATTTCATTGAAATTAAAACGATTGCACATCTCTCTATATATTATATTGTTTATTGCCAGCCAGTTCTTAATTCTTTTCTTTTATCTAGTACAATAAAACTGTTATACCATTTTCAGGATCTTTTATTACAGAAGTTTTCACAACCGTTCCCTTTGTCAAGGTTCTTTCCAAATTGTATCCCTACTTTTTTTCTCCCTATTCCTGGGAGTCTGGCTGGGGCAGGTATACTTCACCACACTAAACCTGACAGGAAAGAGGGATTTTCAGGTCTTCCACTGCAAGGAAACATCATGGGTCCCTACGTACCTTTGCCCCCCTCAGCCTGGGCCACCAAAGTGAGAGGGATTCCACTCTGAGATGGTTTATCCTATGCAAATCTATCTCCTGCACATTCACTGGTAGGTGAACCTCAAGGACACCCTGCTATAGTGCGACCCTGAACAGAAAATCCTTTTTGAACCTTACACTAAGCTGTCCTCATACACAAAGCCATATGCAAAAATCATGCAATTACCTCCTACAATCAAAATTCATGAAATAGGGCTTTTCTCTGTAATTTTATTTTCTATCTTAAAGGACCATTGGGGTTTCACAAAATGTCTGTGTTTTTTGTTTTTTTTTTTTAAACAAAAAGAACTTATAATGGCTTGTGTTCTAGAAACTGAACTAGAAATGACCCAGACCCAGAATGGGTATTTTTTTTGTTTGAGTTAGACTGTTTTATTGAATCATCTAATTGTCCATCCCATGTGATAATTTTCCTCCATGATTTTATGGGCTTCTTGAAGGTTAAAATTCAACTGACAATTTTCATGTTTATACATAACAACAGACCTGTATTTCTTCCAGCTCTAGGGTCGGTTGTTTTTGCTAGAATACCATCAAGAAGTAGAGAGCCTATTCTCCTTACTATGCACCTGTGTAATTACTGTAATTGAACAATATTAGAAGTTGCTGCACAGAACATTTACCAGACAAATAGCAAGAGAGAAGCACATATTTGAGCTCTACAGAAGAGAGAAAAAAACTGTAGATATGATTAATTTTAACTGCTCTGCTTCATAGCCCAATTTAATGATTCATAAAGACATCAAGCCTGTTTGTTATTATGAATAAGACTTATAACACTTTTTACAATACCAAAACAAAGGATCAAAAACAATTGAAATAAATAACCCTCACATTGTAAATGAGAAGGACACTTGTCTTCGGGCCTTATTTACTAATAGATATAACTGGGGCCTAGAATGTTAAGACATTTGCATGATCCTGCAAAGGCTGTGGCCTTAGTACTGATGTATCCAATACAGGATTCTTTTCATTTTTTTCTCACTTCTTGGGAGTGTTAACTATATGGATTAAGATGAACAAAAGTCTTTAGTCCTAGTTTATTTAATGTCATCAATTATGAATAAAATAAAATGTTTCCATATGTTATATGTTGGCAGTTGCACATAGCAGGAACATAGTGTCATGGGGCTGCAGGCTGGATTCTGCGTGCACCTGTGCAGAAGCGGTGCAGGACTTCAGGGCTGGACGGATGCTAATCTTCTGCCTGGCCAAAACTCTCCCTTGCAGATTGAACCCTTGTGTTCTCAGGGCCAGTAGGACTTGTCCCTTGCTGAACATCAGAAGGCCAGATTGACAAATTAAAGAGTAGCAAATCACCAGGACCAGATGGCATGCATCCCAAGGTTCTGAAGGAACTAAAAAATGAAATTTCAAATCTATTAGTTAAAATTTGGAACCTATCATTAAAATCATCCATTGTACCTGAAGACTGGAATGTAGCCAATATAACCCCAATATTTAAAAATGGTTCCAGGGCAATCTGGGAAACTGTAGACCAGTGAGTCTGACTTCAGTGCTGGGAAAAATAGTGGAAACTATTCTAAAAATCATAATCACAGAACATATAGAAAAACAGGGTTTAATTGAATACAGTCAGCATGAATTTACCCAAAGGAAGTCTTGCCTCATAAATCTGCTTCATTATTTTTGAAGGGGTTAATAAACATGTGGATAAAGGTGAACTGGTAGATGTAATGTATTTGGATTTTCAGAAGGCTTTTGACAAAGTCCCTCATGAGAGGCTTCTAAGAAAACTAAAATGTCATGGGATAGGAGGCAATGTCCTTTCGTTGATTGCAAACTGGATAAAAGATAGGAAACAGAGAGTAGGATTAAATGGTCAATTTTCTCAGTGGAAAAGAGTAAAGTGCCACAGGGATCTGTACTTGCACTTGTGCTTTACAATATATTTACAAATAATCTGGAAAAGAATATGATGAGTAAAGTAATCAAATTTGCAGAAGTTACAAAATTATTCAGAGTAGTTAAATCACAAGTGGATTGTGATAAATTGCAGGAGGACTTTGGGAGACTAGAAGATTGGGCATCCAAATGGCAGATGAAATGTAATGTGGAAAGAGCAAGGTGTTGCATATAGGGAAAAATAACCCATGTTGCAGTTACACAATGTTAGGTTCCATATTAGGAGCTACCACCCAGGAAAAAGATCTAGCGTCATAGTGGATAATACAGCTCAGTGTGCCATGAAAGTCCAAAAAACAGAATGTTAGGAATTATTAGGAAGGGAATGGTGAATAAAATGGAAAATGTCATAATGCCTCTGTATCACTCCATGGTGAGACCGCACCTTGAGTACTGTGTACAGTTCTGGTCACTGCATCTCAAAAAAGATTTGGTTGCACTAGAAAAGGTATAGAGAAGGGTGACCATAATGATAAAGGGGGTGGAACAGTTCCCCTATGAGGAAAGGATAAAGAGGTTAGGGCTGTACAGATTGGAGAAGAGAGAGCTGAGGGGGGATATGATACAAGTCTTTAAAGATCATGACAGGTTTAAAATGGGAAAATGTGATTGGTTATTTACTCTTTCGGATAATAGAAAGAAGAGGGGCATTCCATGAAGTTAGCAAGTAGCACATTTAAAGCTAATCAGAGAAAATTGTTTTTCACTCAGTGCACAATTAAGCTCTGGAATTTGTTGCCAGAGGATGTGGTTAGTGCAGTTAGTGTAGCTGGATTTAAAACAGGGTTGGATAAGTTCTTGGAGAAGTCCATTAACTGCTATTAATCAAGTTGACTTATGGAATAGCCACTGCTATTACTGGCATCAGTAGCATCGGATCTACTCAGAGTTTGGGTACATGCCAGGTACTTATAGCCTGGATTGGCCACTGTTGGAAACAGGATGCTGGGCTTGATGGACCCTTGGTCTGACCCAGTATGGCAATTTCTTATCGTCTTATGTTCTTATGTTTAAACACAATCCAGATAGCAAAGTTAGCTAGATAAACTTATCTGGCTACCTTTGGAGGCATATTTATCAGTGTAGCTACACTATTGAATATAACCAACCTTCTTAATTAGTTAGCTGGCTAACTATATGACAGCTTTTTGACTGGATGAAACATAGCCAGCTAAGTCATCCAGCTAACTCAGAATATTGGAGTTAGCCAGTTAACTTAGTAGGCTGAGTCAACTCCTCCCAGTTATGCCCCTGGTACAACCCTAAATTATCCAGCTAAATGCTGGCCACCTAAATTATTAGCAGGCTAGATTTAGCTGGATAAAGGCTGACTATAGCCAAGTATGCTATTTAGACAGAAAACTATTACATTATCCATCTAAATGGCTTTTGTATATGGACCTCCATGGTACTGGTTGTAGATAGGGACCAAGAGAAGATTAGAGGCACACTGGCAGGCTGGAATGGAATTGGTGCTGGGGCAGGACAGGCTAGACTGGAACTGGGGCAGGAAAAGGACAGGACAAGGACAAGACAAAGACAGGTCTGGTCCCAACTAGATAAGAACAAGACTGGACTAGACAGGTAAGAGGGAACAAGAAAGCCTAACAGAACATGAGACTGGGTAAGAACCCGACAGGGACAAACCAGGACAAGGGTTGGACAATACAAGGACAGGTCAAGGCATGGTTAGTACAAGGATGAGTCAGGACGAAGAATACAGAAGGCCTGAAGGCTGCAAGGCAGGGGGCCCAGAGGCCACTAAGCAGAGGGCCCAGAGACCACAAGGTTAGGTAAATCAGACGGTTTAGAGGCCACAATGCAAGGTAAGGCCTGGATAGGCCACAAGGTAAGGCACAGGTACAAGGTAAGGCTGGCCAGGTCATTGAGCCGACGTGACTCAATGAAGAGGCACTGGCATATTGGACAGGCTGGGTTAAATAGGGCTAGGTATGAGACATCAGGTGAATAGAGAGGAAATAACAGTCAAGGCAGTGATCAGGGCCCAATAAGGACCCCTGGTGGAGGAAAGTCTGCCCAGCAGGCTAAACCTTGGCATGGAAGACTACACAGCAGGCAAAACCATGACAGTACCCTCACTTTATGAACCCTTCCTCCTGGGTGCCATTTGCCATGGGGTTGAGGCCAGGAGTTTGGTTATTCAAAATGGAAGCAAATGTTTTAAATGTCTTGTCAGCAGTACTGGGTCAGAGCCTTTTTGAACCTGGGGTACTGTGGGAGAGTCAGAGACTGGATCAGAGACTTTGGAGGTTGGAGACTTCGGGGCAATGTTCTTGAACCAGAGTCTCTACTTGTCGGAGGTTCGGAGTCAATGTCCTGTTGGCACTGAAGGGCTGAATCAGGGTCTCTTGGGTGCTGAAGTGCTGAATATGATTCTCTGGTGTGCTGAAGCACCGAGTCATGTTCTCTTGGGCACTGAAACAAAGATTTACTGTCTCTTGAGTGCTGATGTACAGGTCCGGAATCTCTCTGGCACTGGATGGCTGTGCTGGTGTCTCTCTCTGAGACTGAGTGGCTGGGTAGGAGTCTCTCTGGGCAGCTGGACCGGCATCCCTCTAGTTCTGGGTGACAGGGCCAACGTCTCTCTGGGATCGGGCAGCTGGTCTGGCATCTCTCTGCAACCAGGCAGCTGGACTGGCATTTCTCTGGGACCAGGCCAATAGTTCAAAGTCTCTCTGGTACTAGACTGCTGGTTCAGAATCTCTCAGAGACTGGACAGCTAGCTCAGGGACTCTCTGTAACTAGAAGGCTGGTTCAGGGTCTCTCAGAGACTGGACCTCTGGCTCAGGATCTTTTTGAGGCTGGATCGCTGGCTCAGGATCTCTTCAAGGTTGGACAGCTGGTATGGGGCCTTTCTGAGGCTGGACCACTGGTTCAGGGTCTCTTTGAGGTTGAACTGATGGCTTAGAGCCCTTCTGGATAGCTGGGCCAGGATCTCTATGGTGCTGGATTGCTGGGCCAGGATCTCTATAGTGCTGGATTGCTGGGCCAGACTCTCTTTTGTGCTGAGCTGCTGGAATAGTGCCTCCCTGGTGCTGAGCTATTGGAACAACTTCTCCTTGGAGATGGATGGCTGTAAATGTGTCCCCTCAGGCACTGGCTGGCTGAAAAAGACCATCCCTTCTGGAATGAATCTGCAGGAGCAGAGTCCCTCATATGAAGAGGTGCTGAACTAGATTTCTCCCGGAATGGAGTGGATGGAATAGGCTCCTTCTGGAGCTGATCAGCTGGGCTAGACTGCTCCCCCTGGGGTGGTTCAGCTGGACTGGATCTCTCCTGGTGTGGATGGAATGGGCTTCATTTGGAACTAAGGCACAGAGGAGACCAACAGGGTTTCAGATGGAATTACTATTCCCTTAGGCTGGGAAGATAAGATGTGCAGAGGGTATAAATGATGTTTTCACATTGCCTAATAGTTGAAGTGAAACACTGGGCTTCCCTGAAGATACAACTGCAACAGTGGTGGAAAAAGAAAGCTGGAGAGGATTCTGTACAGCTGGAGTGGCGTTCGTCTCAGAGCCTGGTTCCTTCGAAAAGGATTCAGAAATGACTGGAAAACATTCAGGATGGTTGGAGGGTTCCTGGTCTGATAGCCGGGGCAAACATAGTAAAGTGCTGTGTCAGAGATGGCTTTCTGTGCTGCAGCTGGGACAGGATTTGCCCTTATAGATACAGGGTTTAAATCACTTTGGAACATTGTGGCTGTATTAGCTGTGGTTTTCAGAGAAGCTGTGCTTTTTTTTTTCTGAGAGGTACTCTTATGCTGACAGAGTCTGGAGTTTGTAACCTGGAACTCATTTGGGGTGTAATATGGAACAGACAGGCTGTTGCATCCACATAAACTACCACTTTGCACACTACACACCTTCACTGGGCTGGGATCAGAGAGCCACATTTAATACATTTAAGTGGGATCCTAGATTGACATCAGTTACAATAATCAGTAGTGAAACAAAAATTTTGCTTGCAAGGTTGACAGAGAGCTCTGCACCCACTCCTATGGGGTTTGTTTGGCCTCTTCATTCTGTCATGGGGCTGTAGGCTGGAGTCCAGGTACACTCTCAAAGAAGTGGTACAGGACCATAGGTCTGGACCTATGGTAGTCTTCTGCTTAGCCAAGCCCCTCCTCCACATGTTAAGCCCTTGGTTTCTGGGGGCCAGTAGGATTTGTCTCTTGCTGAAATCATGATACTGGTTGGAGTCAGGGACCCAGTAAGGATTAGAGACACACTGGGACTGGAACAGATATAGGACAAGCTGGACTGGAATTGGTACTGGTGCAGAACAGACTGGATTGGAATTGGGGCAGGTCAAGGACCAGACAAGGACAGGACTGGACTGGATAAGAACAGGACTGGACTAGACAGGTATTAGGGAATAAGAAAGCCCAACAGGACATGAGACTGGGCAAGGACCTGATAGAGAGCAGGCCAAAGGATGGACAATACAAGGACAAGTCAAGATACAGCAGGACAAGGATTAGACAGCACAAAGAACAATGAAGGTCCAATGACTGCAAGGCAGATGCTCCGGAATCCACTAAGCAGAGGGCCAGGAGGCTACTAGCCAGGACAAATGGCCATAAGGTGAGGTAAGGCAAAGGGCTCAGAGGCCAGAAGGCAAGATAAGGCCTGGATAGGTTGCAAGGCATAGGTACAAGATAAGGTTGGTCAGGTCAGAAAGCCAAGGTGACTCAATGAAGAGGTACTGAGATATTGAATAGGCTGGGTTAAATAGGGCTGGAGCTGAGACATCAGGTGAACAGAGGAGGTATCAGGCAAGGCAGTGAGTAGATCCTGTAAGGACCCCTGGAAGTGGGAAGACTGTACCTTGGCATGGAGAGACTGCACTGTAAGTGAAACTGTGGCATATCGTATGTAAGCTCACTGGAATTTTAAAACCACACCTAAGGGATTTCCATAGATACCATGTTGGATTTTAAAAAATGCATATTTCCAAGTGTCTTTTCATACCTACAAATAAACTAACTCAAAAAATAAGGTGATATATTTTCATTGGTCTAGCTTAATATATTTCCTGATTTACTTTTGAGAGAATACTCTCTTCTTCAGGTCAGAGATGAAATGAGCAAAAGATAATATTAACAGAATATAGAGTAGAGTTTGCATTAAGTGAATCAAAAAAGGCATTACAATGTCAGGGTGAAGGGAATGGGGTGAAAGAAATCTGATGGGTGATTAGAAGATGGCAGGAAATATAATTATATAGTTCATTATGTGTAAAAAAAAAAAACCTAGGTCTTTACTGAGTCCTAAGTTGTCAGTTCCAAACTATCTAAACATTTTGATTTCAAAAGTCTTGCGTTCCTGGTTGTGTTAAATTTTTCTTTGATTATGCTGATCATAAGCTCATTCATGCAATGGTTTGCTTCTGAAAATTTCTTCCCATGGTGGTTGCTGCTCCGGTCTTCCTCCTTATGGTCTTTAATCTTGTCTCGGTGTGAATTAACTCTTGCCTTTAACATCTCACTAATGTAGCATGCCTGCTTGGGTCCAACCCAGATCTAGGTTTTGGCGCCAGGCTCAGGCCTTGTCATTGGGCCCTGGTCCAATACTAGGCCTTGGAAATGGGCCTGGCTCAGGTCTAAGCTTCTGACCCAGACCCAAGCCTCAGAAAAGGGCTATGGACTGGGCCAAGGCCTTGGCATACAGCCCTAGCCTGAGCCTAGGTTTTGGCACTGGGCACTGGCTTGGGCCTCTGCCCCAGACTGACTTAGCACTAGGCTCTGGCCCAGACTTACTCCTTGGCTCCAGTCCTTGGCCTGGGTCTAGATCTTGACCCAAGCCAAGGCCTAAGCCTAGGCTTCTGTGCTGGGTCTGGTCAGGGATCTAGGCCTCGATCGGTCCCTGGCCCTGGTTAGACCTAGGGCTATGTCTGAGCACCAGGCCCAGGTGTAGGGTAAGCACTGGGCCCAGGCCTAAGTGCGGACCCGGCCTTGGTTTAGACTTAGACCTAAGTCTTGGTGCTAGGCCTTAGTGCTGGGCCCTGACCAGGGCCTAAGCATTGGTGCCCGTTTCATGGTCAGGCCTCAGTGCTGCGCCCAAAATCCTTTTCTTACTGCCTCAGCCCTCACTCTATATTGTGAAGCATTGATACCACTCTTCTTGCTGTATTGCTCTGCACCTACCATTTGTGATTTTAAATACCAGTGCCAGTCTAAGCCTCTCTTGGTTCCATCTTTAGTCTAGCTTTCTTTGAGGTTTTTTTCAAATTCCCTTATGGTACTTACCGACTATTGGTCTTGCTGTGACAATCTGATGCTTTTCGCACTTACTGCACCACTGATTGACCCTTGGGTTGTTCATGCTACTCTTGGTACTGCCTTGACTCGCCATTCTTCTTTCTGCCTCAGCCCTCACTCTATATCTTGGGGCATTGATGCTATTGTTCTTGCTGCATTGCTCTACACCTACTATTTGTAATTTTAAATGCCAGTGCTGCTGTTGCTCTCCAACCTTTTCTTGGTTCTTTTGGGTGGTTCTGTTTCTGCTCCGACTGTCATTGAGGCTCTTTTCAGATTCCCTTATGGTACTTGTCAACTAGTCATCTTACCAGACGATCCACTGCTTTACACTGACTTTATCCAGTTACCTACAATGGTTTCATGTCCCTTTGTACTTTTTCTTCAAACTCCCTTCCTTTATGGTTCCTACTGAATGACTCTTGGTCTCATCCAGTATTTAGCCTTAAATGGATTATACCAGAGCAAAGGGAAGGAATGACATCAAGCCTAAACTACTCCCTCCCAAAATGATGCCATTGGGAAAGCACATCGGGCTTCTTCCAGAGATTTCCTCTGACTTGTCCCTGCCCATTTTCTGGCTTCTAGATATACCACAAAAGGCTTTCAATTAGCCTTTTATAGTATATATATATATATATATATATATATATATACAAGTCTGAGGTCCAGTTTGCACATCAAGACCACTAAGATCTTCTCCAAGGAATTCTTCTGAATTCTCCCTACCCATGGCTTTGTACCAGTTTAATTGGTGCCCTTTGCCCTCATTTGAAGCCTTGGGATGCTTTTGCCACTGTGGGTGATTGCTTCCACCTCTCATAGTGTCTTGGTGTTTTTCCTGACATCTTTGCTGTTTCATTCCCCTTATTATGGTGCCTTAGAATATTCATGCCATGCTTTTGCTTTGTGCCACTTTGTCCCTCTTGTGCTGCCTTGGGGAATTCATGCCATTACTGTTGTTGTCCTTTGCCCTAGGGATGTTCTTGCCCCTCTTGCTGCTGGTTTGCTCCTCCCTTAGTGCTTTGGAGTATTCCTGCCAATTCTGGTATCATTTTGCTGCTTTATAGCACCTTGGGCTATTCATGCCAAGTTTGGTGTCACTTTGACACTGTCTTGGTACCTGGGAGTGCTTTTCACCCTTATGATGATGCCTACTCCCCAGTTTCGTTAAAGTTCGTTAGACAACCCCAATTTTTCAGCCCAAAATAGGCTGCATTGCTTTGTCCATTTACTTTAAAGGAAAATGAATGAACAAATACATGAAAAATAAAATTTGTTTGACATGAACTAAATAAATTTTGGTGACCTACAAAATGAATGAATGAATTGAAATGCAAATTTTGCTTCTGCAATTCCCTAGTTAAAACCAACTCATTCTGTTCTTCTAATGTCCTGTTGGTGATGGATAATGGATCATCCTTTATCAAAAGAGGAGTATAGACCTTGGTTATTACACTTCTCCCCTTTGGCTATATTTGACGATAAGTTATGGAGGGGTAGATTTTATGGGACTGAATCTTGTAGCGGGATATGTTATGATGAGTTGGTATGAGATTGTGTAATGAGTCTTAGGGCCAAGTGATTGATAGACAAAGGATTGCTTGGGGAATTTTACTGGTCTGTATGTTTGGTCAGCGATATTTTTTTTTTTTAACCTGGATTTATATTTTTTCAAATTGATATTCTATTCTGTAACATTTATTAGAGATGTGCAGTCAAAAATTCATTTTAGTTTGTTCATTTGTTTCAGAAGTTGCAGACAATCAATTGGTTTGGTTCATACAAAAAAGTTTTTCATTTATTCATTTTATTTGTTCAGTTGTTTACCATTTTAGTCAATCTGGGAAGCAATGTAGCCTATTTTTGGCTCCCAAATTGGGATTTTCTAAACATTTTTAATAAAACTGGTGGGCAGACATCACAAGAAGGGTAAAGGCATGTCAATGCATCAAGGCTATATCAACATGGCACTAAAAGTGGCATGAATAGCCCAAGAATGTGCAATGGGGCAAACCAGTACCAATAGTGCCATGAAATAGCCAAGGCTCTGTCAGAGGAGCAAACTAGCATCAAGAGTAGCCAGAACACCTCATGACTGCAAAAGAGAGGCAAAAGACACTAGCAACAGTGGCATGAATCCTCCTAGGCTGCACAAGAGGGGAAAAGTGGCACCAAATGTGGCATGAAGAGCTCAAGGAAACATGAAGGGGGAACAGAGCACCAAACAAGGTAGTAATAGAGTCAAAGCAACTGAGAATGGCATGAAGACTCAAAAGCTTCATGAGAGGCACAAAGCAGCTATCCAGGAGTAGCAAGGATACACCAAGGCTCAAAATGACAGCCAATGAGCACCAACCAAATTGGTATAAAGCATTAGCAGGGAAAAGCCAGAGAAAATCCCTGCGGGAAGCCTGATATCATTTCTGTATGACATCATTTGGTGAAGCTGCTGGCTGTTCAGGCTTGGAATTGATCTTCACTAGAGACTAAGATGCTACTGACTAGAGGCATCAATGCTCTTTAGCCATTAGCTGTTTAAAATCCTGTGCTTCAGGGATTCCAGGATGCAATTCTTCTGAATCAGTTTTTTAAATTACTGTCTCCCTTAACCTCAGAAGCAATAATCATTGGAGAAGATAGTCCTGGTTCGGGGAGAGATAAATAATCGCAAGAACCAAGAAGAAATGGAGTTTGAAGAAAATCCAAAAGGGCATGAAACTGTTAAAGTTAACTGGGTGGGTAAGGCCTGGGTAAAGCATTGCATGGCCAGGTTAAGACTTAGCGTTGGTAAATACCGTAGGGGAAGGAGATTTGGAAAGAAGCGCGAAGACACCTGGAGCAGAGAAAAAAGCATCATAAAGTACCACAACTGGCTTGGAGTGGTGACAGCAGCAGTGGTAATAGCAATTTAAAACAGAAACTATAGGAGCAAAGCAATGCAGGAAGAAGAGTGGCTGAAAAATCCCCAAGGTGTACTTTGAGGGCTGAGGTAGAAGAATGGCATCTAAAGCAAAGGCACCAGGAGAGGCAAAGCAGTAACAGGAGTGGACTAAAAGACCCTGAGGAGTGGTGTAGCATGCAAAGGAACAGGTGGTTAGAGCAAGGCCAAGAATCAGCAAATACCATAAGGGAAGGAGATTTGAAAAAGACCTCAAAGACAACTGGAGTGGGGGGGGGGGGGGTCCTATGTCCCAGTTGGAGTCATTGTTACTTGGTCGATCCTACTAGTAGCAATATCTTTTGTCAAAGCTTAAGCCATGCAAATCTTAAGGATGTGAATCGGGTGCCCAATCGTTCCCGCTTTCGGGTTCATCTGGCCATGGGAAAATCTCGTTTTCCCGCGGATCCCCATTCTTTTTTTAGTGAAAAATTGTTTTTCGGGTTAGCGCGCGCTAACAAAAATAGCAAAAAGTAACAAAAAATAACAAAAATAAACGGTTTTTTATTAGCGCGCGCTAACCCGAAAAATGATTTTTACGAAAATTTTTGGGGAAAAGGGATCGTTTCTTTTTTTACCCGCTATATTAACAAATTTAGAAATATCGTACGATATTTCAATTCGTTAGAAAAACGATTCACCTCCCTACACATGGCCAGTAGAGTAAAACTACAAATGGCTTATTAAATCAATTATAGTTCTATCTGTTATTTGAATAATTGTGGTATTGTAGAACTAATACATGATGATGAGTGCTGACCCCCAAAACATAGTGTGTGGAATCAGAAACAGAGCAAGGTCATCAAAACTTCCAAGGCATACATTTTAGGAATTGAAAACAGCACAAAGGCATAAAATCCCTCATGGCATACATTGTGAGGAATCGCAAACAGCGCAAAGGTGTCAAAATCCTAAAGCATACAGTGTGGTTAAATGAAAACAGCATAAAAGCATCATATCCCCCAAAGCATCTAAGGGTAGATTTTAAAAGGTTTGTGTGCATATGTGCGGGCGGCGCACGCAAGGGGGGGGGGGGGGGGATAAAATTTTGCAAATTCATGCAGCGACGAGATTAGGTCTCCCCCAGTTCTCTCTCAGTCTGCTCCAATTTAGAAGCGGACTGGGAGGGAACTTTCCCACTCCCTATCCTAACCTCCTTTCCCCTTCCCCTCTCCTCCCCACCTTCTAAATCCCTTTTTTTTAACCTTTTTTTCTTTGAGTTACTTCAGGGCCCGACCTGAAGTAACTTGCACGAGCCAGCAGCCGGCCAATCAGTGAAGCTTCGGGACAGCGAGGAATGGTGCTGTCCCAGGCCCCCCCCCCCCCTCCGGCCTGCTCCACTCTATCCTCTGGATCGCCCATCCTCACCCCTGGCCTGCCCATTTGTCAAGGCCCGGCACTTATGCGCGTATCACCACTTATGCGCGTGGCTGATTTAAATTCCGGCCGTTAGTGTGGGGAATCACAAACAGCACAAAGGCATCAAAACACCCAAAGCATAAAGGGGCGGATTTTCAGACTCCGCGAATAGGCCTACTTTTGTTTGCGCTCCAGGCGCAAACAAAAGTACGCTGGATTTTAGTAGATACGCGCGGAGCCGCGCGTATCTGCTAAAAACCTGGATCGGCGCGCGCAAGGCTATCGATTTTGTATAGCCGGCGCGCGCCGAGCCGCGCAGCCTACCCCCATTCCCTCCAAGGCCGCTCCGAAATCAGAGCGGCCTTGGAGGGAATCCTCTAACGCCCTCCCCTCACCTTTCCCTCCCTTCCTCTACCTAACCCACCCGCCCGGCCCTGTCTACACCCCCCCCTTACCTTTCTCCGGGGATTTACGCCTCCCGGAGGGAGAAGTAAATCCCCGCGCGCAAGCGGGCCTCCTGCGCGCCGGGCCGCAACCTGGGGGCGGGTATGGAGGGCGCGGCCACGCCCCCAGACCGCCCCGGGCCGTAGCCATGCCCCCGTACCCGCCCCCAAAACGCTGCCGACACGCCCCCGAAACGCCGCGACGACCGGGCCCGCCCCCCGACACGCCCCCCTCGGAGAACCCCGGGAATTACGCGAGTCCCGGGGCTCTGCGCGCGCCGGTAGGCCTATGTAAAATAGGCTCACCGGCGCGCAGGGCTCTGCTCGCCTAAATCCGACCGGTTTTGGGCGGATTTACGCGAGCAGGGCTCTTAAAATCCGCCCCACCGTAAAGGGATTCACAAACAGCAGAAATTGCTCATAACTGCCCAGAATCCAGTTCAGACAGTGTGAAATAGCACAAAGCTATCAATTTCTCCAAGGCCTACATTGTGATCAATTACAAACTGAACAAAGGCATCACAACCCAAATGGTGCACAGTGCTGAAAATCTCAAACAGCATAAAGGAATCATAACCCTCAAGGCATACAGTGCAGTCAATCACAAATAGGATAAATGCATCAAAATCCCCAAGGCATAGAGTTTGGTTAATTACAAACAGCGTAAAGGTGTCATACTTCCAGTCATAGAGCACAGTCAATTTTTAAAAGCACAAAGTTATCATAACCTCCAAGACAAAGAGTGTTGTCAATTACAAACATCACAAAGGCCTAGACAGACCGAGACAGCAGGCTAGAATCAGAAAAGAGGTGGGGTGGGAGCAGAAACTTGTAGAGGCCAATATTCAAAGCATTTTTACACTATTTAGTCAGATAATGTAACATATGTGGCTAAGTAGCAGTTTCTGAATATGCGCTTACATTCATCAGCCACTGCTTAGTAGCAAAAATCACTTATACAGATAAAAAGTTAGCTGCATAACTTGTGGGCATGTAGTGGGCAGATTGGGGGAGAGCAAGTTAATCGTACGAGTTGTAGGCTGACTGGGCCTGGGACTTAGGGGTGCCCTGGCCCTATCACAGGATTCCGTTTGCTATTTTAAAGTTAGGGATGCAGGAAGATGGTTTGGGGGGTAGGGTTTAAAATTAAAACCAATGACATTTTTTAACATTTGGGGAATGGGGAAAGGGGGGTGGTATTGAGGAGGGACACTATTCACTAAAGATTTTGGTTTTTAAATTGGGATGGTGGTGGGAGGAAAGAAGAGTAACACAATGGTTGGACATATTTGAAAGAAAAGTGGGTGGTGAGAACCTAGTTGATGATTATTCAGTGGGTTGAGAGGGGATGTCTGTCATCATGTGAGAAATTTATATTATTTTTTTTACATTTGGATATCAGGTAGTCCCAGGATGAGCAAGGGGTCAACCTTCACCCCCTCACAGCTTTTCTTATTTTGATCCACTTTTTTTTTTTAGACATTAGCCCTTTAAGGTGATGACGGTCCCATGAGATTGCAGATGCTATCACAACTAAAGTGCTGATGCTGTGTTGTATTGCCCTACAGTATTTTGCTGCTTAAGAGAACAATGCCGCAATACAGCTGCATAATAAAACAATGTCATGTTAGAGCTACAATGTTTTTATTATATGAGGGGCTCACTATTGCTTTGACACCCCCCCCCCCCCCATGATAGTAGGACCACTCCTGTGAAAAAACATCACAGCTCAGTACCTCTAGGCATTAGCCAGCTATGTCTGTCTGTCCAAAGAGCTGTCCTAAAGTTAGCCAGATAAACGTAGCCAGCTAAGGTTAAGATAGCTGGCTATATTCAAGTGTGAATTTAAAATAGAAAATAAAATGCACATGCAAGAAAATAAGAAACAAATGACATTAAGAACAATAAAAAATGCTTTTTTTGAAAGCAGTTACAAGTGGATATTTACATTTCTTTTACCCCCTTTTGTCCTCCATTTTCAATGGCCCTTCCAAAATGGTATTGGCTTAATGGCACTATGAACCCTCAATAGTCTGAGGACTAGAGGGGCCCCTCTTCTGATGTGCATTCTCTACTACTCTTATTGGCCATTAGAGTGGCAGACCTTAGACCCTAGTGGCAGGCCATAGTAGTGGCAGTCATATTGGTGGTGCACTAATACCCAGGGAGCAAGAGAAAATGACTGCCAATTCTATGGCAACCTCTAATAACCATTGAGAGCTCTAGAAGATGCATTTCAGAGGATGTGCTCCTTAAATCTAAGTGTACCATCTCTGCAGGTGCAGCTACTTCCAATGGCTTGAGCCATGAAGTCAGCTCAAAGTATATAGATTTAAGTTAAAACATTTGTATTTCTTTATTCACGTTTAGATGGGGCTGGTAGAATCCACCACTTTAATCTTATGGGTTACTTCATCCAGATAACCAGAACGACTTAAAAGACATCAAAGCTGTTTTATGGATTTTTCTTGTATTTATGTTTTCTTATTCTTATCCCTTTGCCTATCATACATGTTCTTGTTATTTTATTTAAATGTATAAATAAAAAGATATAAAAATTATACCACAGCAAGCATGAATATAACAAGTTTTCAAAGATTTTATTTTGTCAGATTCAATATTTTTCTCATTGTACAAACTTTGGTGATTGAATTTTGAAAAGCATAATTTATATTTTTATTTAGGACATTTTATGAATTAGCTTGTTACAGAGTCTTTCAAATTCTACTGTGTTTAGTTTTTTAACTGAATACGGTAAGTCATAAAATCAAGGGCTGAGCCACTCCTCTTTGAATGGATATGACCACTTTGGGCTTATTTAATCATTCTTACTGGAGGTTAGAAAATTAAAATTTATGTTAAACCTGAGGGCCTTTCTCAACTGATAAATGTAATATGTGGTGGACACTTCGTCTTCATCCCTAACCATCTTTTCTTTGGTTTTTACACTAAGCAATTGCTATCATCTTTTGCATACAATCCCTAAGGCTTTCCCACCAATGGGTGCTGGGATTGGTCCGGCTCAGGCTATATAGCCTGGTGTCTGAGCATGAGCAGCGTGGTTGTGGGAAGTCCCCTTTTGAGAAAGGAAGGAGAGCAGCTGCTGGAGAACTTAAGTAGGCCCCTGCCTGCTACTCTGGGGTTTCTGTGAAGTTTTGGCCCTACCAATGCCCTTGTGCCAGCAGAGCTTGAAGAGTAGATTTGTGTTTTGAAGAGAGTGGGCTCTGTGTTTGACCTGCTCCCATTCTGCTAGGGCTTTTACTCCCTGCCTTATGGGAGTAGGCTGTGGCTCTGTGCTGTGTGCCCAACTAAAGCAGAGTTGCAACTGCCCAGGCACTGTTTGTCCCTGCGTCTTGTGAAAGCAGGGTTAGCAGTGTCCCATAAGTAAGAAATGATTTTGGAGAGCAGATTTTTGGGGTTTGCCTGTGAGCGGAAGGGACATTTTTCCCACCACCTCTTCCTGACCTCGGAGAAGAGTTTTTATTTTTATTTTTTCTTTCACTAGGGAAGGATGCTGGACACTGGCTCAGACAGTGAGAAAAGAGAAGGAACTTACGTCCTTTGTTGATGCTTTTTGCTATTTTCAGACTGGACCTTATATTGTTACAGTAAATTTATTTTGAACACCACTCCAAGCCTCCATCTATTTTTACAATGTGAGATCCAGCCATCTGAGAGCGACTTCTGTGAGAGGTGAGAGATTGAAAGTGGACTCCCTGCATGCCTTGAGCTCATGAGGTTAAGCCTTCCCCCCTCCCTCCCCACTGAAATAATCCATGCCCCAGGGTTTGATAGAACTGGTGCAAGAGACTTAGCCCCAGGACTGAGTGCATCCCCTGCACCAACTCGGCCTTAACACTAAAATAGGGGGCTACAAATAGATTGGAAAACAGATTGCTGATATGCTTAATATTACAAATGGTGGCAGATAACAACCAATTAGCCTATGTGTTCAGTTGTCTTGCTCTCTAGGTCTGTACGACTTTGTGTTGATAAGCATATGAATTCCTATATTTAAACCAAACACTAGCTCCCTTAACTTGTCCTTTATCCAATTTCTCAACCCCTTTTCCACCATTGCTTTCTAGAATTGTCCCAAGCGTGCCCAAATTCTGCCACTGCACCAGCCTCCATCACCTTCACTTGTAGGCCTCCCCAGGCATCCACCATTCCCTAGAAAATAAGTACCCCTTCATGTTTCCATGAAAATGAATGCAGACACTATCTTTTCAATTTTTTTAATTTTATTACCTTCACAACTTATGCCTTGTTACATGTCGTTACATTTACCACTCATGCTTACTAAGTCTTATGTAAATCTAAGTTTTCGGTTTTCTATAATTCTTATTACATGTAATAGATGTAAGACTAGCTCTTCGGTTCTTCTATAATTCTTACTAAGTTTGCCTTGTTATTTGTACCCACATGTTCGATATATTTTCTAACTTTAGTTGTCTGTAAACCGATGCGATATGTACTAGTACATGAACATCGGTATATAAAAGCCTTTAAATAAATAATAATAAATAATAAAGACCAATTGGCCTATCCAGTCTACCTGACTATTTCTGTAATACTGGTCTAAGGATATATCCAAGCTGTGAGCCACAGAATTTTGACTAAAGATTATCGCTCTTTAACCAAGCCACTTTATGTCATCTTCCTCTTTGGATCTTACAAGTCCCATACTTCATTCAAAATCCAGGCCCCTTCCCATGTCACCAGTTTTTGTAATAATCCACATGATTTGGTTTGCCACATTGATTTATATTTCTATTATGTGTTGCCTTTTTTTAAGAAGAATTTTCATCCACAGAAGAAATGAAATTTAATGGGGAAGCTCAAATCTCATTTCAGTGTTCAGTGCTGTTAAGCCTGCAAATTTGCAATGGATGGCTAATCTTGAATGGTCCACATGGAAAAAAATCTTTGTGAAAAAGATGTATTATGAAGGATAATGTTTCATTATGTTTCTGCTACATGTGTATCAACATTTCATATAGCAAAAGCATAAACCTTTACATGTTAGCTAATACATAAACAGCTTAAAGCAGAAAATCACTAAGGGATTGATCCACTTATTGCATTTTGAGCCTCTGCTTGACAAACAGTGGAAGATATTAGGGGTTTGCTGAATACCAATGGTCATTAAAGACTTTATTCATGTGGCATGAGGGACAAACATACATATATTCAAATGGAAAAAGAAATTCAGGGTATATGGAGGCAGAGTTCTCACAGATGCTCCATTAATTTTTTCTGCCCCCATCCCTGGAACTGGTCCACGAAAGGTTATTCAGCTATACCCACATGTGACCTTTGTTCACTTCCCAAAACCCTCCATGTCAAAAATATTTATTCTGGAGCAGAGCAGCAGGAGTAATACTTACTATATTTGGCAGGAAGACTTTCTAGAGGTAAAACATGCAGATCCCAATAATGGCCTAGGAAGACAAGCTGAAGGAAGGGTGGTGAACTGGTAGGTGTGGTGGCAGCTTTTGTAGCCCTGGGGGTCATAGCTGGTCTTAGCCAGGCATATTTCCGCCCCAAAAGTAAACGTGTATGTTCCGCCATCCTTTTTCTTCTTCCAACAAATAAAAATGCCTTTCAACGCGTGTTTTGGACGCACATCCAAAACCCCTTATGCAATAAGGGCCGGATTTTAAAAGCCCTGCACGCGTAAATCTGGCCGGATTTACACATGCAGGGCACTCGTGCACCAGTGCGCCTATTTTGCATAGGCCACCGACGCACGCATAGCCCTGGGATGCACGTAGGTCCCGGGGCTTCGTACAAGGGGCGGGAGGGAGCGTGTCCGGGGGCATGTCCGGGGTCAGGGGGCAGTTTGGTGTGGGTCCAGGGGTGTGGCGCCGGCCCTGGGGAGTGGCCGAGGCCTCCAGACCAGCCCCCGGGTTGGGTGATGGCGCGCCAGCAGCCCGCTGGCACGCGCAGATTTACATCTGCCTCGGGTAGGCGTAAATCTGCCGACAACGGTAGGGGGGTGTTAGATAGGACCGGGGGGGTGGGTTAGGTAGGGGAAGGGAGGGGAAGATGAAGGGAGGTGGAAGGAAAGTTCCCTCCGAGGCCGCTTCGATTTTAGAGCGGCCTCGGAGGGAACAGGCAGTGCGTGCCGGGCTCGGCGCGCGCAGGTTGCACAAATGTGCACCCCCTTGCACACGCCGACCCCGGATTTTATAAGATACGCGCATATCTTATAAAATCCAGCGTACTTTTGTTTGTGCGCTCGCTGTTTTTGAAAATGTACCCCAAAGGGTATTAACACATCCAAAATGCGTGTCCAAACCAGTGCTTAGCTAATAGCGCTCATCACATGTAAATTCATGTTGATGAGCACTATTAGCTATTACCCCCGATGCAATAAAAAAAACCCTCAAAAATGTGCACCCGACGTGCATATTTTTATTCTTAAAAATTAACACATGCCCAGGAGCAGGCATCAATTCTTGAGGAGCATATAGACTTAACAATAAAGCAGAAAATACTGCTTTGCTGTAGTTCTTCCGACTTAATATTGTGGAGAATGAGAAAATAATAATTTAAAAAAAAATGTCACCAGTGGTCAGATTAGGAAACAAATACTCAATTAACAATTGTCCATTTTCCTAACCTGTACTGACAGCCACATCTCCTGGGTGCTCAATGTCGAGGAGGCACTAGAGATGCACAGTTTCCCCTAGCGCCTACTTTTTACCATGGCAACCGATTTAAATATTTAATCGGGCACCTGGGAGAGGTGGATGGGCGTGTGTTAGGAGAGTGGGTGCTTAATCATGAGCGCCCGTTTAACGCACACCAATACTGCATCTGCCTAAAAGTTTTGTTTTGAGTACTGGTGCAAAAGACTGTAGCTAAAAGTATGCATGTTCTTTTCCTGAGAGTGGACAGTTTGTAAATTATCTCCTGAGCTGGCAATATAAGTAAAAGAAAAGAAATATACATTATGGGGTCCATATTGATCCGCTGTGCGGATTGACAAGTTAGTCGGATATACTTCAGCTGCCGTGGCACTGGATATACCCAGCTATCTTAAAGTTAGCAGGATATGTGTATCTGGCTAACTTTAGGACAGCCCTGTGGCCCAACCAGAGTTAGTCAGCTAAGTTATCCTGCTAATTTTGAATATCGGAGTTAGCCAGTTAACTTAGCCAGCTAACTCGACTCCTCCCCGATCCACCCATTTCCCAATCCTGAGTTATCTGGCTAAAATCTTAGCCAGATAGGTCACTTAGGTGTGGTACAGGGGGGCGGGGAGACGAAGCAGGGGGGCGGGCCTACGATAGCCGGCAGTGATCGCACCTCCGCAGTGCGATCGCTGCAGCTTTCGCACCCAATAGTGCCATCATAAAAGGTGATGCTATTGGGCGTGAAATTGGAAGCGAAAAGGCTCCTTACCTTTTCACTGTCCACGCTGTCTTTGTGGCGTCCATCCCAACTCCTCCTCTTCTGGGACAGATGCCACCCCGACTCATAAGAACATGCCATACTGGGTCAGACCAAGGGTCCATCAAGCCCAGCATCCTGATTCCAGGCCTGGAAAATGCACTAAATACTGCATGCGATAGAAAAAGGGGTGTGTTTTATGGTAACAGGTAGTTTATTGCAATTTGTGCTAATACCTAAGTTACTGGAAAGTGTAATAACTTTTTTGCACTTTGAGATAAGTGTGGTATTTCCTACATACAACCGGGGGGGGGGGGGGGGGACCATGTTGTGAGAGAGAGAACCTAGCCATAATACCCCCCAACACTAGATAGGTATTTATATCCCTATAGGAGGCCCACCTACTAACTGGAGGTGAGGTTTAGGTATTAGTATAGGGGTTAGGGGCCACTTTGACATTCAAAGTGAGACGTACGAACAGAACAGTGCTCTCTTGTGAAGATTTGATGACCCTCGGAATTTGTGCAATGTTCTCTCAACCTAGCTGATGTTACTCCCATCAAGCTAGGTTGAGAGAACATTGCACAAATATCATCTTTGGGTGAGTTTCCTCACTCCGAGGGTCATCAAATCTTCACAAGAGAGCACTGTTCTGTTCGTAGGTCTCTCTCTCTCTCACACTCTCTCTCTCTCTCTCTCTTATTGCAACGTCTGAAAATGTTATTGCAATTTGTGCTAACTTAGCTCTTCACATAGGTAGTCTCTCTATCTTGTAGGGATGTGAATCGTGTCCTCGATCGTCTTAACGATTGATTTCGGCTGGGAGGGGGAGGGAATCGTATTGTTGCCGTTTGGGGGGGTAAAATATCGTGAAAAATCGTGAAAAATCGTGAAAAATCTAAAAATCGAAAAATCGCAAAACCGGCACATTAAAACCCCCTAAAACCCACCCCCGACCCTTTAAATTAAATCCCCCACCCTCCCGAACCCCCCCAAATGACTTAAATAACCTGCGGGTCCAGCGGCGGTCCGGAACGGCAGCGGTCCGGAACGGGCTCCTGCTCCTGAATCTTGTTGTCTTCAGCCGGCGCCATTTTCCAAAATGGCGCCGAAAAATGGCGGCGGCCATAGACGAACACGATTGGACGGCAGGAGGTCCTTCCGGACCCCCGCTGGACTTTTGGCAAGTCTTGTGGGGATCAGGAGGCCCCCCACAAGCTGGCCAAAAGTTCCTGGAGGTCCAGCGGGGGTCAGGGAGCGATTTCCCGCCGCGAATCGTTTTCGTACGGAAAATGGCGCCGGCAGGAGATCGACTGCAGGAGGTCGTTCAGCGAGGGTTCCGGCGCCTCGATGAACGACCTCCTGCAGTCGATCTCCTGCCGGCGCCATTTTCCGTACGAAAACGATTCGCGGCGGGAAATCGCTCCCTGACCCCCGCTGGACCTCCAGGAACTTTTGGCCAGCTTGTGGGGGGCCTCCTGACCCCCACGAGACTTGCCAAAAGTCCAGCGGGGGTCCAGAAGGACCTCCTGCCGTCCAATCGTGTTCGTCTATGGCCGCCGCCATTTTTCGGCGCCATTTTGGAAAATGGCGCCGGCTGAAGACAACAAGATTCAGGAGCAGGAGCCCGTTCCGGACCGCTGCCGTTCCGGACCGCCGCTGGACCCGCAGGTTATTTAAGTCATTTGGGGGGGGGTTCGGGAGGGTGGGGGATTTAATTTAAAGGGTCGGGGGTGGGTTTTAGGGGGTTTTAGTGTGCCGGCTCACGATTCTAACGATTTATAACGATAAATCGTTAGAATCTCTATTGTATTGTGTTCCATAACGGTTTAAGACGATATTAAAATTATCGGACGATAATTTTAATCGTCCTAAAACGATTCACATCCCTACTATCTTGGCTGGTGCTCCAGGATCCTCAAAAGTACTAAAACAGGCATTTGAGAATAAAGCCTTAATGCTACTGAAAAAGATATAGCTAAAGTCATGCAATAGGGCTTCACAAAATGGTAAAGCCTAACTCCTCCTCTTTTTCAGATTTGCATCACACCATACGATATGGTGCTTTTCACATGCATAAACGCTTTATAGCATTTTGATAAATGACCCTATTATCTTGCTAAGTGGCTCCTGCTTATTGTAGTCAGATATTCAGTGGCACGATTTAGCTGGAAAAGTTTGTTTTAAATTCGGGCTCCACAACATTAAAGAAAATGGAGTAATGGAGAAGGAAGGAATTATAATAAGATCTTGGACAGACTGTGAAATCTTGAGAAATTATGTCGATCATAGATTGGCAACCTTGTTCAGTTTTGCTAACAAGCCTCTAATCTGAGGATCTGAAGATTGCATATTTCATCAATTATTAGAGGAACAAAAGTAACTTTTTATAAACTAACTTTATACAAGGTAGAAATCTAGTTAAACTATGAAGCACTTTTTTTTTTTTTTACCACAGATAAATGATTCTGGCCCTATATATGCTTCAGAAGACAAATTAATCTTAAGAAAGGAAATGGAAGCAGCTATGCAAAGAAGGGGGAAATAACTGTTATTCTGCAACACCAGGTTTATGCAAACAAAATTCAGAAAAAACGGTGAACAACTCTGACAATGTGAATGACTTTGCATTGTTGTGATGAACAGTAATTATTTTCCCTTCCTGGGATTCTGCTTCTGTGATTCAAAGATTTTCAAAAAAGGACTTTTCTTAGTGAAGGACGTTTTAGTGTTCAGAAAACTATTTACTGTTGAATAAGCTTCTCCATGAATAAAGGTTTTAGCAATTTCATGTGAATAGAAATTGAATTTGGGAAAGCGTTGATGAAGACTTGGTACTGCCTTGCTGCTGAAAAAGATGCATTATGAGTCAATCTGAACAACCATTTCAGGACAGTCTGTGCTTAGACTTGGCCACAGGGAAAATTGTACCAGTCTTTTCAGAAAATTTTAGAAGTGAAATGTTCTGGTAGCTAAACTGGCCCAGAAGAAAACTGGATTCTTTCTGGACTGACAAGAACAATCCAAAGAGATTGTGATATATGAACTGTCAAGACTACATTGGCTCTTTTTCATATATTTGGAAGGTTATTAGTGAAACACCAAATAATATGGATAGGCGCAGGATATAATCTGTGAGATATAAAAACACATTAGTGTCTCCTCTAGGTCATATTTTAAACTGTGAGCCCACCCGCCATCTTCGGGCACCCTACAGCACATCTCCTCCACCATGTAAAAAAAAGGAAAGAAACAACAAGAAAAAGAAGGAGCAGCGATGAGAATGAGAGACCCAATCGGGAGCCCCCCCCCCCCCCCCCCGACGTCATCCAGGGCAGCACCGACCGTTGAAAGATGCCCTGCCACCAGGCACCGCGCACCATGCGTCGCGCCCCAAAGGGGCGAGACAAAGGGGCCCTCCCCTTTGTGCACCCCTTAGTGCAATCCATAGTGCAAGTTTAAGTTAATATCTTTGCAATTGGATGTCTCTCTTTTGTTTAATATGCTTCCTGTTATACCTTTTTGTTCAATTGTTAAAAATCTTGCATTTTGAACTTTTGTAAACTGTTATGATGGCTTTACCGAATGATGGTATATAAAACTCAAAAATAAATAAATAAATATATTTTCAAATTAAGGTGCAAATGTTTTTGCTGCAAGCTGATATCTGTAGCTGAGCACAACCTTCTGAGTACATTGATGAAAAAGTTAGAAAGGAAGGGAATATAAAGATAATTATGATTATGATAGTGTAATGTAAATGATCAATAAGAAAATAAACTTCATATTTTCTATCTGAAAATTTGGAAAGAGGAAAACTTTGCATTAGGAAGCTGCATTATCTAATGTTAGCATGTTCTAAGCCATCTTGAATGAAGACTGTGAGAAATGGGAGCTAGACCTTTTGTCTCGTATTGAACCATGAATGCTCTGCACAATCTACAAAACTACTGCAGCTATGTAATGGCCTGTGTTCTAAAAGATCACTTAAAAGTTAGTGCACATTTTTAACACACACAGAAAGCATTAAGGTTTACTACCGATGCAGTAGCCTAATTTTATGCATAGTACACATGCTAAAAACAGTGTGTTAATGCTCCTTGCAGGGTCACAAATTTTAAGCCACGTTTAGTACATTGGCTTCAGTTGACATAGTATACTGCTTTGAAAGTACAGACCTTACAATTTATTTGACACGTGTGTTATAACTTTCTTCCTTCTTTTTGGACACAAATCCTACAGAAGAGTAAGGTTGCCACATGCAGGACTTAATTGTCAATGTTGTGTGGTGGAAGGGAGACCTGGACTGATGCATGGAATTGACTAGCTTTTGGAAAAGAGAGTTTTGGTATTTTATTGTGATTTATGTTTGTGTTGTCTTCTGTCTTGCTATTTTATCTTTTTATTTCCCATTGTGAGGAGTGCCCCTGGTGTCCTCTTGTGAGCATGTGCATTGTTATGAATCGGTTCCTGTGGAAGAAGGAGTTAGCAATCTGTTATGGTACTGGCTCCTGCGGAAGGAGGAGTTAGCAATCTGTTATGCTCTACTCCTCAAGAAGGGAGGAGTTAGCAATCTGTAATGAATCTGCTCCTGTGGAAGGAGGAGTTAGCAATCTGATATGCTCAGCTCCTGTAGAGGGAGTAGTTTAACAATCCGTTAAGGTATAGACTACTAAGTTGCAATCTGTTATGAATCTGTTGCTGAAGGCTCCTGATAGGAAGGAGTAGCAATCTGTTACCAGCGGAGTGCTTGGAGAGGGCACTCAGCTGTAGAGGAATGTAGATAGGTGGATCCTTGGGCCAATGGCAGATGACTGCACCCCCAGGAGGATATCCTGAGAGGGACCACCAGCTAGGCTTGGGTATGGGGACAGACACAGATAATTCTTTTATTAGACAAGTTAGTAGAACCACCAGAGGTGGCAGTAGTAAGCTGATATGCCCGGCAGGGCTGAAGTCCCTCAGGTACTGGAACAGCGATCCCAGGGTTGCTGAGCTGTAGAGAAACTATAGATAGTGAATAGACAGGGTATGCTGTGTACATAGCCAGAACTGGATGACAAAACTCACATAAGGTCTTAAGCAAGCTCAGTAGCTGGAACAGGTTAGGCCCTTGAGGAGCGAGTACCTGGTTCCAGGGAAAGCTCTGAGAGAGTGATGGTAACTCACAATTGTCTGTATCTGTGATAGCTTCCAGGCAGAGGAGAATCTTCAGAGTGTTCAGAAACATGGGCCCTCAAGGAGCGAGTACCGGTTCCTATCTGCAATCTGAAATAAAGAAAAGAGAGCGAGGCCCCCGAGGAGCGGGTACCCCTGGTAAGTCTGAGGAGGCAGAGTAGCTTGGGAGTAAAGCTGAAGCAATCCCCTTGCTAACTCGATTCGTTAGCGAATATTGAGACCTTTTATATTGGAAGCGGATGACGTCACCTCAGGGGGACGTCCCCCGAGGTTCGCGCCCTTGCTGGTACATCAATCGGAGCGGGCGCCCTACGTCATCAGACAACATGGTGGATCTGCAGCATCGTGCCAGTCCGGGGACACCGAAGGGAGATGGCAAGAAGACACCGCAGCAGCTAACCGTCCATCAGATCCGGAGGGAGTCACCACAGAGGTAAAGATGGCAGAGTGAGGGCGTCGAGCAGTGATAGATGCAACATGCATGACCAGGCTGGGAGCCTGATCCCCTTTAAATTCCCCAGGGGGAAAATGGCTATGGTGGTAGGTACTTGGAGGGCACGCCGAGTACAGGGGAGAATAAGTTGCTGAGCCAGTGGGGAGTGAATGGGCCCCATGGATCTAAGATATGAGAGAGAGTAGGCAGACTTCTGGGAAGTGCCTAAGGATCTGTGAAGGTAGGCAGACGTCTGGGAAGTGCCTAAGGATCTGTGAAGGTAGACAGACGTCTGGGAAGTGCCTAAGGATCTGTGAAGGTGGACAGACTTCTGGGAAGTGCCTAAGGATCTGTGAAGGTAGACAGACGTCTGGGAAGTGCCTAAGGATCTGTGAAGGTAGGCAGACGTCTGGGAAGTGCCTAAGGATCTGTGAAGGTAGGCAGACGTCTGGGAAGTGCCTAAGGATCTGTGAAGGTAGACAGACTTCTGGGAAGTGCCTAAGGATCTGTGAAGGTAGACAGACTTCTGGGAAGTGCCTAAGGATCTGTGAAGGTAGGCAGACGTCTGGGAAGTGCCTAAGGATCTGTGAAGATGGGCAGACTTCTGGGAAGTGCCTAAGGATCTGTGAAGGTAGACAGACTTCTGGGAAGTGCCTAAGAAATACTGTGAAGGTAGACAGACTTCTGGGAAGTGCCTAAGAAATACTGTGAAGGTAGACAGACCTCTGGGAAGTGCCTAAGGATCTGTGAAGGTGGGCAGACTTCTGGGAAGTGCCTAAGAAATACTGTGAAGGTGGACAGACTTCTGGGAAGTGCCTAAGGATCTGTGAAGGTAGACAGACTTCTGGGAAGTGCCTAAGGATCTGTGAAGATGGGCAGACTTCTGGGAAGTGCCTAAGGATCTGTGAAGGTAGACAGACTTCTGGGAAGTGCCTAAGGATCTGTGAAGGTAGACAGACTTCTGGGAAGTGCCTAAGAAATACTGTGAAGGTAGACAGACCTCTGGGAAGTGCCTAAGGATCTGTGAAGGTGGGCAGACTTCTGGGAAGTGCCTAAGAAATACTGTGAAGGTGGACAGACTTCTGGGAAGTGCCTAAGGATCTGTGAAGGTAGACAGACTTCTGGGAAGTGCCTAAGGATCTGTGAAGATGGGCAGACTTCTGGGAAGTGCCTAAGGATCTGTGAAGGTAGACAGACTTCTGGGAAGTGCCTAAGGATCTGTGAAGGTAGGCAGACGTCTGGGAAGTGCCTAAGGATCTGTGAAGGTAGACAGACTTCTGGGAAGTGCCTAAGGATCTGTGAAGGTAGACAGACTTCTGGGAAGTGCCTAAGGATCTGTGAAGGTAGGCAGACGTCTGGGAAGTGCCTAAGGATCTGTGAAGATGGGCAGACTTCTGGGAAGTGCCTAAGGATCTGTGAAGGTAGACAGACTTCTGGGAAGTGCCTAAGGATCTGTGAAGGTAGGCAGACGTCTGGGAAGTGCCTAAGGATCTGTGAAGGTAGACAGACTTCTGGGAAGTGCCTAAGGATCTGTGAAGGTAGACAGACTTCTGGGAAGTGCCTAAGGATCTGTGAAGGTAGACAGACTTCTGGGAAGTGCCTAAGGATCTGTGAAGATGGGCAGACTTCTGGGAAGTGCCTAAGGATCTGTGAAGGTAGGCAGACTTCTGGGAAGTGCCTAAGGATCTGTGAAGGTAGACAGACTTCTGGGAAGTGCCTAAGGATCTGTGAAGGTAGGCAGACTTCTGGGAAGTGCCTAAGGATCTGTGAAGGTAGACAGACTTCTGGGAAGTGCCTAAGGATCTGTGAAGGTAGGCAGACGTCTGGGAAGTGCCTAAGGATCTGTGAAGGTAGACAGACTTCTGGGAAGTGCCTAAGGATCTGTGAAGATGGGCAGACTTCTGGGAAGTGCCTAAGGATCTGTGAAGGTAGACAGACTTCTGGGAAGTGCCTAAGGATCTGTGAAGGTAGGCAGATGTCTGGGAAGTGCCTAAGGATCTGTGAAGGTAGACAGACTTCTGGGAAGTGCCTAATATGAAACTTATGAGGGTGGAGAACAGGCAGACGTCTGGGAAGTGCTTTGTTAGTTGAGAGTAGAGAATAGTTTGTGTTTGCAACTGTGTTTGCCAATCCTGACTGTGTTAAGTGTGGCACTGTAAATAATCGCTGTGAAGTTACAGCAGTGTTGCAGTGTGATTCCTCTGGCTATGTCCAAGTCCTTGACTGCTCGAGTGCCACACCCATTCTAGTCTTTTGCTTGCATTCTGGAGTGATTCTTTTGCGTGGACTTGATTGTTGGTGTGTTTTGTCATTCTTTGTAGTAATATTTGCTTAGAGTTTAAAAGAGAAGCATATTTATGCAAGGTAGCTGGGAGTATGGAGCCTGGCAGATGGTGGGTGAATCCGAAAGGAAATGGTTATGAGAAGATTGGTGATGAGTGAAAGTGACGAGTGAGAGATTACAATGAGGAGTCTGAAGTGGCAGCAGGAACACAGTTGGAGAGGAGCTTTGAAGTGGGAATAATAGCTATGCAGAAATAGACCTACTGCAGCCAACTGAGGTGGGGAGATGGGGGTCTGATGACCAGGCAGGACCTAGCAGCAAAGAGACACTCAAGGAAAAGCAAATCAGAGATCTCTGGCTCTCAGCGAAGAAAAAAAGAGTTGTTAATCTGAAAGATATGCAATAAATACAACTTTCTGTTTGGAAAGCATAGAGGGAAGACATCAGCAGTAGCAAAAGTGTAGATATGGAGCAGCATGACCAGAGATGTTAGCATCTTAGTCATCAGACAGACAATGTTGAAACAGGTGAAGCATTGTTTTTCTAACACCAGTCAAAGATACAAAGAATCTGAAAATACAAAAACAAAAAACAAGGCAAACCAAGGGCTTAACCAAAACCCAGCGAGGTGATGGAGCAGTCCTGTTCAACGTTATAACAATCAAAAAGAGGAAGATGAGAAATTTGTGTCATATTTGGAAGGGATATTATAAACACAAGATAACAGTAGTCTAAAAATATGAATACTAAAGCATAATTTAATCATTTTTCTCTTAGTCTGAAATGTTTTCTGTTTTCAATGCATATAAATATCTAATTTTCATAAAATTCTTCTTGGCCTCTTTTTACTAAGGTGAGTTACTGTGCGTTAGATGTTGAATTTGGCACGCAAGGGGGTAGATTTTAAAAGCCCTGCGCACCGGCGCACCTATTTTGCATAGGCTGCCGGCACGCGCAAAGCCCAGGGACGCGCGTAAGTCCCGGGGCTTCGTAAAAGGGGCGGGAGGGGCGTGTCAGCAGTCCGGAGGTGTGTCCAGGGCATGTCTGGGGTCAGGGGGCGGTCCGAGGTGGGTCCGGGGGTATGGCGACGGTTCGGGGGCAGGCCGGGAGGGTGGTCCCGAGTCCCCCGGCACTGCGGCCTGTGCCGGGAGATGGTGAGGCGGCGCGCGCAAGTTACGCCTGCCTCAAGCAGGTGTAACTTGTACAACAAAGGTAGGGGGGGATTTAGGTAGGGCTGGGGGGTGGGTTAGATAGGGGAAGGGAGGGGAAGGTGGGGGGACACGGAAGGAAAGTTCCCTCCGAGGTTGCTCCGATTTCGGAGCGGCCTCGGAGGGAACTGCCGATTTTGCAAGGCTGCGCAAAAGGATTTTGCGCATGCAAGGCTGCGCAAAATCGGCGCGCAGGCTGCCGATTTTGCGCAGCCTTGCATGCGCCGTCCCTTGATTTTATAAGATATGCATGGCTATGCGTGTATTTTATAAAATCTGGCATACTTTTGTTTGCGCCAGTTGCGCGAACAAAAGTACGCGCGCGCGTACTTTTTTAAGATCTACCCCAATGTGTAATACATTGCAATCAGCATGTATTACGTGGGCCAACAAACCATTCTCCCCTAGAGATCTCGTCTGTGAAGTGCCTCAGGGCTCAGTCCTCTTCCCGATACTTTCCAGCATCTACTAGAGATGTGCAATCGTTTTTCCCGAATTAGGCAATTTCAACAAAATTGCCTAATTCGGAATGGTTTGGGAGAACCGAAAAACAATTGAATTTTTTCTGAAATTTCAGAAAAAATTCATTTTCAGGTTAGTGCGTGCTAACTCCACGTTAGTGCGTACTAACTCTGCCACGTTAGTGCGCACTATCGGGAGTTAGCACGCACTAACCCGAAAATCGGGGCCCCCCCCAAAAAAACCCTGAACCGCGGGAAAAATGAAATTCCTGCAGGGGGGCCCCCGAAATGAAGCCCGACATGATATAGAAACCCGAAGCACATCTCTGGCATCTACATGCATCCCATCTGTGACCTCATTTAGTCCTTCAATATCTAGCACAACCTATTTGCAGATGACATCCAACTCTGCATTAAAAAGCAATCTGACCAAACTTCATCCATTACCTATCAGAATAACTGTCTTACAGCAGTAGCCAATGGCTTATAAACACAAATTCAGACTAAACCCATCTAAATCAGATCTCCGTATAATCACTTCCCTCATTAACAGGTATCAACTCATATCCTAAGGAGACAGAACAAAACTAGGAGTTCTACTCAAACAAAACCTCACAATGGAACCTCACATCTCAAAAGTAGTAAGGTCCTCTTTCATATATCTGCAGCAGATCCACCAATTATGTTATTTCCTTGACAAACACAATCTTGCTACTCTAATCTGTGGGTTAATCACCAGCCAAACTGATTACTGCAATTCCCTATACCAGTGGTTCTCAACCAGTGAGTTGCCAAGCACACGCAGGAGTGTTGCCACACTTCCTGATCCCCCACTGGTCCAGCTGCTCCCCCTTCCCCAGTGAGATGTGAACTCTTCCTCCGCCCAGGCTTGAAATGATGATAGCCCAGGAAGAACGTGGCAGGAGAACTGGAAGAAGCACTCAGTCAGCAATATTAATAGTATGGTCTCTTCTTCCAGTTTCTGCAACCTGGAAGAGGAAGTGGTGTGCAGCGGCTGTGCACGCGTGAAGAAAAGACCATGCTAAGTTACAAGTGTATGCAGCAACGGCCAGAAGGAGTAGAGCAGTGTGGCCCAGAGTGAAAAGAAGAGCAACAATGGGACTCCTTTCTTGAGGCTGGGAGGATTGGAAAAGAAGGAGGCTGTTGCTGCCAACAGTTGTTTCTTGGTGGAAGGAGAAAGAGAGTGAGTAATCATGCATGTGTGTTTAAAAACCTGTGTGTGTGTGAGAGACAAGTGTGTGATTGAAAGCCTGTATGTGAGAGAGCACATGTGTGTGTGTGATTGAGAACCTGTTTGTGTGAAAGAGGGCATTGTGTGTGTGATTGAGAATCTGTATGTGTCTGTGTGTGATTGAGAGCCTTTGTGTGTGAAAGACACAGAATATATGTGTGTGTTTGAAAGCCTATATGTATGAGAGAGATATGTATGTGTGTTTAAGAGCCTGTGTATATAAGTGAGAGAGAGATCATGTGTGTGTGTGTGTGTATGTGTGTGATAAAGACAGAGAGCATGTGTTTAAATGTGATTGAGTCCTATGTAAGTGAGAAAGAGAGCATGTGTATGTGTGTGATTGAGAGCCTATGTGTTTGAAAGACACAGAATATATGTGTGTGTTTGAGAGCCTATATGTATGAGAGAGAGATATGTATGTGTGTTTAAGAGCCTGTGTATATATGTGAGAGAGAGAGAGAGAGAGAGAGATCATGTGTGTGTGTGTATGTATGTGATAAAGACAGAGAGCAGGTGTTTAAATGTGATTGAGTCCTATGTAAGTGAGAAAGAGAGCATGTGTATGTGTGTGATTGAGAGCCTATGTGAGAAGAGAGATGTGTGTGACTGAGAGAGAGAAAAAAGTTGCAAACAAATTCCCTCTCCTTCTGCTAATTCACAGCATCTTATGGCACCTGGAAATCAAACATTTCCAGGTATGGGAAAGCAGAGCATTTTTTATCCTTGTTATTTTAAATTATTGAGTCTTTCTGTCTGCTGTTTTGAAATATTTTATTGGTATCTGGAAATGTTTATATGAGTTTTTAATATCGGATATTCCATTCATCAGCTGTTTTGAAATAATCTGTTCTTCTTATTAGTATGGTTTTATTGTTATTGATTTTATATTTCTTGATTTGTTTTATGAGGACTGGTGATGTTTCTCTTTTTTCCTTTGTTACCCTGCATATAGAGTCTTTGGCTTGTTGTGGTTTCCAGTTCAGTTTTGGTCTGCATGTTTCTAGTTATGCTTTATGGTCTCTTTATTCTTTGTTCTGCACATATAACTGAGGTGAGGTATTCTGCTGGTGTGTAGTTTCTGTATATGGCTCTATAGCAGCCTGGCTTTTTCCATTTTCAGTGTTGCCTTTTCTTAGGTAAGGTGGTTATTGTTTGAGTGCTGGAAGTTAGTGCTATTCTAGTATGGGAGGTTTGCTATTTATATAATTTCTGTTCATAGAGAGTACTTATCTTTCCCTTGTGTCATTCTTAACAATAAAAGTAATACTGGGCCTTTTTATTTATTTCCGTTGTGGATTGTAATGAGCAGTGTGTCATACATATGAGCATCTTGAAAATATTCACAAATGAGTTTTCCTATGTTGGATCTCACTGCTATGTTAATTGCAATTTCAAATTTGATTGTTAGCTGTTCTAACATCTTTATTCATTTAAATTTATTGTCATCTGCCTTGAGACCAATTTTGAAAAAAGGTGAATTATCAACTGTTCATAAATAATGCACATTAGCATGGATTCAATATGTATTTATTGGTAATGCATGCATAAATAATAACAAATAATGCTAAAAAATGAGCTTAACATAATGAATATATTAATGAGGTGTGTCACATGAAATTGCAAGCAAATCATCTCATTAGTATTAAAATGGCTTAACACAAATCACTTGAAGCCAAAAAAGTTAACTACATCTCATGAATTCAAGAAAGTTGTGGAGAAATATGATATGCTTTGCACAACTTAAGCTGGAAGAATTCTTACCCTGTATTGAGACAAATAATACACAAATATCATCATACCATGTAAATGCTAAGAAAACATTTGCTTAGACTCTCTCTGGTGGACATAATCCAAACGTGGTTACATATACTGATTGCTTTGGAAAGCATCAAACCTGAGATTCTTAGTAAATAATGAGAACAAAATCTTGAATACTACCTCTCATCACTGGAAGAAAGAACACTAAACCAAATGATGAAAGTGGTCCTAGGTAGGACAATTTTCAAAGGCATCTAAAGGTCAATATTCCAAACTAAATATTTAAATGGATAACTTGGGGTTAGATGGATAACTTGTGAGTTAGTCATCTTAATGGCTTTGAATATTGACTTCTTAGCTATGTTAAAAATGATTAATGTGGCTAAATTTCCCCATTTGAAAATCATCAACCCTCAATGCAGGCAAAATTATGCACATTATTTCATAATGCCACTCCAAAAGAGGGGGGGCTTGGTGCAGTTTTAGGGTATAGAAGGGAACATACATATGGGAATTCCCATTTTTAAAACAGTGTGTCAATGCACCCATGGGAAAGCAGGTACAAAATCTGCTGGTACTTTTGTACCCTTGGTCCTCATTGCCCCCAAGGTGATCTTCCTTTTGAAAATGAGCTTGCTTCCTGGGTAGTTTCAATAGTGCCCCATAATGACCATGAACACAGAACACTATATCCATCCTAGACTCAATAGCGCCCATGAAAATAATAAACCCTAAAAGAGATAAGCCTAATGCACCATGGTATTCTAAAACCTTACATTCTCTTAAAACTTTATTAAGAGCTAAAGAACGCAATTGGCATCGCAAAAAAACTACTGTCGCAAAAAATGATTACGATTGCACCCTAAGGCGTTACAATAAGGAAATTAATATTGCCAAAATAAACCTATTTCGTGAAGAAAATTTCTGATGCCAATGGCAATCCTAGTACTCTTTTCAATATTGTAAAATCCTTAACTACAATGAATTCTTTTAACTTCACCAGCTACCATTCCTCTATGTGTAATAAAATTGCTATCCATTTTAAATCCAAGATTGACACCATTTCTAAGGAATTTCACCATTTGCCACATCCCACCTTCAAGTCCCCTTCAACTGCAATCAATTGGTCTGAATTTACACCCATAACTGAATCTTCTTTATTAAATATAATTCAGAAACAAAAAAATACTAATTCTCCTTTAAACCAGTGTTCTGGCTCTTTATTTAAAGCCATCACCCCGTTAGCAGTTTCTAATGTAACTTGGTTAATCATTCTCTTTAATCTGGCTCTTTCCCAGATAGTTTGAAAAAAACTGCCATTTTACCAATCCAAAAAAATAAATCTAAGGATCTTTCAAATCTCAACAACTTCAGACCTATAGTGTTAATACCCTCTTTAGCAAAGTTAATAGAATCAGTGGTTTTACACCAGCTCTCCAACTTTCTAGCTGACCATGACATTTTACATCCGGGTCAGCACAGTTTTTGGAAAGGTCATTCCACGGAAACACTCTTACTCTCATGCTTTGACACCATATTTCATGGTTTCGATGCCAACACAGATTTCATTCTTTTTCTTTGGATATAACAACAGCATTCGACATCTTGGACCATCATATTTTTCTATCGGGTTTAAAAACCCGCTTGATTCGATCCCTGCTAATCTGCTCATAGCTTGTGCCAAAGCTATTATAAAGCCTATTGCTCAAATCATCAATGCCTCCCTTACACAGGGCTTAGTGCCATCTCCACTCAAACTCGCTATCCTAAAACCCCTTCTAAAAAAGCCAAATCTCTCTCCGGAAAATCCAGCCAACTTTCGGCCAATAGCCAATCTCTCTTTTATAGCTAAAATCTTGGAAAGATTAGTCAACCATCAACTCTGCGAATTCTTAGACGACAACAACATTCTCGCCACAGCACAATTTGGCTTCCGCAAATCCCGAAGCACTGAATCCCTTCTCTGCTCTCTATCCGACAACATTCTTTTCAACCTAGAGAAAAAACAACCGTGCCTTCTGATCCTCCTTGATCTATCAGCGGCATTTGACACTGTAAACCACAAGATCCTCTTAGACCGACTAGCAGAGATTGGTATCAAAAACACCACATTCAATTGGTTTAAATCCTTCTTACAAGACAGGTTCTATAAAGTTAAGATCAACAACTATGAATCTCAACCGATCAGTTCTAACCTTGGTGTCCCTCAAGGATCCTCATTGTCTCTGACCTTATTTAACATATACTTGCTCTCTCTCTGCAACCTACTTTCCATGCTAAACCTAATCCATTACCTTTACGCCGACGATGTCCAAATTCTCATCCCTATCACCAAATCCTTGCAAGAAACTCTTCACTTTTAGAATTCATGCTTCCTCTCCATATCAAATCTCCTTGCTGATCTCTGCCTAATTCTCAATACCAATAAAACTGAATTCCTCCTAATCACCCAAGAAGGCAACTACCAACTCGCTAACACTCTTCCTTTGGCATCACCTACTCTATCTCCCCAGGTCAGAAACCTAGGAGTCACTATGGATAACCATCTGAATTTCAAAAGCTTTATCAGTAACACCGTAAAAGAATGCTTCTTCAAACTCCAGGTTCTAAAAAGACTCAGACCTTTACTACACCCCCAGGATGTCAGATCGGTCTTGCAAGCAATCATATTTTCCAAAATTGATTACTGCAACTCTCTGTTACTTGGGCTCCCAGCTATCTCCCTAAAACCTCTGCAAATGCTCCAAAATGCCACTGCTAGGATTTTAACCAAAGCAAAAAAAAGGGACCACATAACTCCAATCTTGAAGAATCTTCACTGGCTCCCTATAAAATATAGGATCCTCTACAAAACCCTCTCATCCATCCATAAATCCATTTACAAAGTCTCACACCTCGACCTCAGGATCCCATTCCAGCTACATTCATCTTCCCGCCCATTGAGATCAGTGCAAAAAGGCTCTCTAAAAACCCCTCCACTCAAAATTTCGTCAAACAAAAGAGTCCTATCCACAGCAGGTCCTTTCCACTGGAACTCTCTACCATCAGATCTTAGGCTTGAACAATGCCCCATCACTTTCAAAAAAAGACTTAAAACTTGGCTTTTCTCTCAAGCATACGCCTGAGCTGATCTTCACAATATCCCCCTTCCTGGACAAGTTCATTTCATACTACTTTATTCAATAATACTAGAACCAATTGCATATCTATCTAGACAAGTTTCAAATACTAGATACTCAATTGATTCTTTCTTATTGCCTGTCCATAAGATTGTTGTTATTTATTTGTTGTCTTATTATGCCTTATTTTTAATTCAATTTTGTCCAAGTTCACTCACCTGTTCTATGTAAGACTCATATGTTTAGTCATCCTAATGTTATATGTAAACCGAAGTGATTAGTAACATTGTTACCAGAACCTCGGTATATAAAAAATGTTAAATAAATAAATAAATAAATAAATTATGGCAGCTGTCCTCACCTGGTTTCAGTCTTATTTATCCAATCGATCACAACAAATTCACGTTCTTAATCACGCCTCAGATGAATACACATTTTCTACTGGCATACCCCAGGGCTCTTCATTATCTCCCATTCTTTTCAATATCTATTTACTCCCATTATGCCACATTCTTGCTGCTCTTAATATTCAATTCAGAATTTATGCAGATGATATCCAACTACTAGTTCCCTATAATTCCTCTTGGTCAGATACTCTATCTACAATAACCTTATATTTAAACTAGGGATGTGAATCGTTTTAGGACGATTAAAATTATCGTCCGATAATTTTAATATCGTCTTAAACCGTTATGGAACACAATACAATACAGATTCTAACGATTTATCGTTATAAATCGTTAGAATCGTGAGCCGGCACACTAAAACCCCCTAAAACCCACCCCCGACCCTTTAAATTAAATCCCCCACCCTCCCGAACCCCCCCCCCAAATAACTTAAATAACCTGCGGGTCCAGCGGCGGTCCGGAACGGCAGCGGTCCGGAACGGGCTCCTGCTCTGAATCTTGTCGTCTTCAGCCGGCGCCATTTTCCAAAATGGCGCCGAAAAATGGCGGCGGCCATAGACGAAAAAGATTGGACGGCAGGAGGTCCTTCCGGACCCCCGCTGGACTTTTGGCAAGTCTCGTGGGGGTCAGGAGGCCCCCCACAAGCTGGCCAAAAGTTCCTGGAGGTCCAGCGGGGGTCAGGGAGCGATTTCCCGCCGCGAATCGTTTTTGTACGGAAAATGGCGCCGGCCATACGCGTATGGCCGGCGCCATTTTCCGTACGGAAAATGGCGCCGGCAGGAGATCGACTGCAGGAGGTCGTTCAGCGAGGCGCCGGAACCCTCGCTGAACGACCTCCTGCAGTCGATCTCCTGCCGGCGCCATTTTCCGTACGAAAACGATTCGCGGTGGGAAATCGCTCCCTGACCCCCGCTGGACCTCCAGGAACTTTTGGCCAGCTTGTGGGGGGGCCTCCTGACCCCCACGAGACTTGCCAAAAGTCCAGCGGGGGTCCAGAAGGACCTCCTGCCGTCCAATCTTTTTTGTCTATGGCCGCCGCCATTTTTCGGCGCCATTTTGGAAAATGGCGCCGGCTGAAGACGACAAGATTCAGAGCAGGAGCCCGTTCCGGACCGCTGCCGTTCCGGACCGCCGCTGGACCCGCAGGTTATTTAAGTTATTTGGGGGGGGGTTCGGGAGGGTGGGGGATTTAATTTAAAGGGTCGGGGTGGGTTTTAGGGGGTTTTAATGTGCCGGTTTTTCGATTTTTCGATTTTTCGATTTTTAACGATTTTTAACGATTTTTCACGATATTTTACCCCCCCAAACGGCAACAATACGATTCCCTCCCCCTCCCAGCCGAAATCGATCGTTAAGACGATCGAGGACACGATTCACATCCCTAATTTAAACACAATCAATACTTGGCTTTCGCACAATCGGCTAAAATTGAATCCGGCAAAACAGAGTTAACAAATTTAACCTCTATTTCTAGTTCCACTATAGGTCCCCCCTCTCATCTTCATTTTAATGGTATTTCCATCCTCATCGGCAATCATGCTACCAGCTTAGGTGTTACGATAAATTCTGATTTATCCATGGCCCAGCATATCTCGACCATTACTAAAAAATCATTCTATAAGTTACAGCTCTTAAAAAGACTTCAACCTCTGCTGTTCTTCCAAGATTTTTGTACGGTCCTGCAAACTCTAGTATTTTCGGGACTAGATTACTGTAATTCGCTTTACATGAGTTTACCTGATTCCACAATTCACCCTTTACAACTAATTCAAAACTCAACTGTGCGTATTCTTTCAGGAACATCTCGCAGAAATCATATCACTCCAGTTTTATCTTCACTCCACTGGCTTCCTATTAAATTCAGAGTCCAATAGAAGATTTTGTCAATTATTCATGCTCTTATTCATAATGCTTCCTCAACATGGATCTGTTCCTCACTCCGTATATACAAACCAGCGAGATCTTTTCAAAAAACCTCTTAGATTCACCATCTGTCAGATTCGCCAGGTTAGACATAATGCGCAAAAGAGCTTCTCTGTAGCAGGCCCTATTTTGTGGAATTCACTGCCAGATTTCCTCCATCTTATACCATCCAAACAACAATTCAAGAAATCGTTAAAAACCCATCTATTTCAGAAAGCATTCAGCTCCCTCCCCAGTACTTGTTTATAATTATTCCTTGTTTTTTCCTTATCATTTCCCTCTTACCTCCTCACCCTCAAGTCACTTTTTGGTACTAATTTTTGTTGCAAAGTTCTGTTTTGTGATAAGTATTTAGTCTTGCGTATCTATGGTTTTTATTGTTTTTATACAGATTATGTATGTTTTAAAATTGTTAACTGTTTTGATCAATTTCCAATTGTAAAAGCGGTATATAAACACTTTTAAATAAATAAAATAAAATAATGCTGGACGATACTTATTTCCAGGAAATCACCTAGGACCCTAGCCCCGTATAGAAAGGCAATGAAGAGGTTGGATGACATCACGGAGCGGAATGGCAGCATGAAAAAAGAGCTCTCGAGCACCATGACCCTGTACTAAAGAAAATAGGCATCCATCCTACCTCCTTCGCAGTGATTTTCAGCGATATCACAATCTAAGCCCATATATACATGTCTACCAGGTGAAAAGGGACAGATCTTATTAAATACTCGTATCATAAATCGAGAGAAATCCTGGAAGGCCTGGGCAACAGCGAGGAGCCCGTGATGGCGGGCCCCCCAGAAGCGAACAAAGATTCTCTAAGCGAAGATCAGGGGTCGCAGGAAATGGGGATACCCACCCGTAATGAATTCCGACAATGGTTCAGCAACCTCCGGAGAGATATGAAATTAAATAAAAAAGAACTGCTTGAGAAAAAAGCGGAAAATCGCGATGAAATGGGGGAGATAGGCCACCGGGTCGACAAATGCGATATACGACTGGAATATCATGCAGATAAGATCAAGAAACTTACAACTGCATGCGCTGATCTGACTAAGGCTGAGGACGACCTCCTTTTAAAAGTAGAGGACCTGGAAAACAGGAACCGACGGTGCAATCTGAGGTTTCGAGGCATTCCCGAAACGGAAGCTTACAGTGACTGCCCGGCAGTTGTCAGCTCGCTGGGCAATTTCTTTCTGACACAGGGCAGAGAGAACGACACAGAAGTACTACCTTCAACAATTGAAATCGAGCGAGCGCACCAAACTCTGGGCCCCCGGCAGGGAAATCAACCTCGAGATATCATCGCCTGCTATTTGCGTTACTCCACGAAAGAAAAAATGTTGTCAAAGGATCGACAGCAGAAATCCTGGATGTGGGAAGGACAGTCGATTTCAGTATATGCTGATCTATCCCTGGGAACCATCAAGCACAGGCAGACTTACTAACTGATTACCACCCTGCTGCAGAAAGAACAACTTCGGTACTGGTGGCTGTTCCCGGTGGGGATAGCAATAACTATTAAAGGTATTACTTCCTGAGCCAATACCCCGGATGCCGCGGCAGCCATTTTACAATCTGCAGGCCTGCAAGTCCATGCGGTCCCAGGAGTCGAGCACAGAAACAGACCAGACCCACTGAGATGGCAGAGAGTCGAAAAGGGCGGCAGGAGGCTCCGACGAAATCTGGAGAATCTGGACAATAACGAGATGGAAGGTGTGGGCTGAATTTACAGCTAACCGCCACTTGTGGGGACAATTTGGACTTCAGGAACGTTCATTTGTGGGTTTGGTTGCAGTTTCTTTATATTTAAAGATTTCTCAATTGCATGGTTAACGGGTTTATGGATGTTTATGCTGTTTACAAAGTGGGGGAGTTTCAGGATAATGGGAGGGGGAGATGGGTCACAGTATTAACCTAAGGATTATGGTATAAGGACAGCTGCTATTCCTAACTGGTGATGTACACCGACTTACCCTGCCTAGGTAGGGATGCTAGAGAGATCTGGCAATGGAGTAGGGGGGAGGGGGGCAGGAAGGGAGGTACTGATAGAGACACGGGGATATGAGAGAGGGTATAAGACCATGCATTGGAAACAGCATCATCCCAGGTTCAACGGCACCTGGTTTTATAAGAGGGGAGGAATGGAGTGGGTGCTCTCAGCAAAGGGTTTGTTAAGTGTCTCACAGCTATAAATTGACACTTATATGTAAGTTCCAAGGCACTTACTTTTTTCTCATTAAACATCAAAGGGCTTAATACCCCGCGCAAATGGCACTTGTTAAAACAAGATCTACAAACCCAACCCAGAGGGGTCATCTGTTTACAGGAAACACACCTAGGACGGAGGTATGAACATTTAGTAGACTGGCCCATGTTTGCCTATAGATTCTTTTCCCCAAATTACATAAATATGCTGGGGTTAGTATTTTCTTTAACCAGGGATATGACTATACTATAAAATCACATGTTATAGATGATCATGGTAGATACATTCTGGTTAAATTTGAATATCAAAAGGAGTTGTTTTCTCGTTTAAATATTTATGCTCCAAACTGTGAGCAGAAGGCTTTCTTCAATCAGATAGACAGCTTACTAACCAAAGAAGGAGAGGGTACTATTCTCTTGGTAGGAGACTTCAACTTAACAATATATCCACCCCAAGATAACTCAGGGGAACACAGTCCAGGCACTAGAATATCGAGGAAATGGCTAAGGTCCTTTCTTACTAAATGGAATTTATTAGATGCTTAGCATCAGAGGAATCCCCAGGAAAAACAGTACACCTTTTTTTCCAGCCCACATCAAACATACTCACGCATTGACTATTATTTAGTGGATAAATCTATAATTGGAAGAGTGAAAGAGGTATCTATAAACTCCATAACATGGTCCGACCATGCTTCAATTAGCTTGGAGGTATCAGAACGGACTAAAGAGAAAGGCTTCCGGCCATGGGAGCTTAATGATACCCTTATTGCAGATGACACATATTGTAAACACCTGGAAAATGAAATCAGTGCCTTCCTTAACACAAATACTGGCACTCCAGAGGTAATGTGGGATTGCATGAAAGTGGTGGTTCGTGGATATTTAATTTCAAAGGGGACACATGCTAAACAATTTATTTATTTATTTATTTATTTATTTATTTATTTATTTAAAGGTTTTTATATACCGATGTTCATGTACTAGTACATATCGCGTCGGTTTACAGAAAACTAAAGTTGGAAATTACATCAAACATGTGGGTGCAAATAACAAGGCGAACTTTGTATGGATTATAGATAAGAGCATGGAACTTTTACTATTACAGGTAATAATCAATTAAAGATAGTTATAGTTACAACTAAAACAATAGGCCAAACAACAGCTATTGTGAGAAATCCAACAACTATCTGAACAGCATAGGCACACACTGGCGAAGGCCACGTATGTGAAACTACAAAAGGCTACAAAAGGCTAGAGATGAGTTACGAACCATAGCTGATATTGAACTTAAAGCCAAGTTATCTTTACTTACCCAGGAAAAATTTGAGTGGGGTAATAGGTCGGGGAGACTTCTGGCTAGATACTTGAAACAAAACCAAACTCAGTCTCAAATTACTGGGATCAGAAACTCGGATGGATTTCTACTTGTCTCCCCCCAGAAATTAGGCAACGTTTCCAACAGTTTTATGGGGATCTTTATGACGTTAATTCCTCGAACCACACAGACCAAATAGACAGTTACTTACAGACCAAATAGACAGGACACAGATCTTCCACATCTAACTGAAAAAGAATGAGAGTTCATGGATAAAGAGATCTCCCAGGCAGAGATCCTAGAGGCTATAAAAGGTCTTAAAGCCAACAAGGCACTGGGTTAGATGGTTACACCCCGCAATTTTATAAAACATTCTCCTCCGTGTTGGTAACTCCATTACAGAAATTCTTTAATCATCTCAGGGCTGGGTTCCCATTGGGGTTGGGAACCAACACCGATGGCATTACCATATTAGGTAAACCAGGGTGTGACTTGACTTACTGTGGCTTCTACCGCCCAATCTCTTTACTGAATCTTGACTTGAAGCATCTGGCCAAGATCATGGCTTCATGCTTTAATAAGATCATTGCTCGGCTAGTACATACGGATCAAGCGGGCTTTATACCTGGAGGGATGAGGCGGATAATATCCGAAAATAGTAGACCTAATTTGGTGGGTACGGGACCAAAATCCCCGACTATTTTGTTATTGGTCGATGCCGAGAAGGCCTTTGACATGGTCCACTGGCCCTTTCTCTTTTATTTATATAAAGAATTTATATACCGGGGTTCCTGTATAGTATACATATCACCCCGGTTTACAAGGAACCATAACTATCGCTAAGGAACCATAACTATTGCTTCATTTAGCGGTTTACATTGAACATTTAGCGGTTTATATACCGGGGTTCCTGTATAGTATACATATCACCCCGGTTTACAAGGAACCATAACTATCGCTAAGGAACCGTAACTATCGCTTCATTTAGCGGTTTACATTGAACATTTAGCGGTTTACATTGAACATAGTTAATTTGAGAAAACATAATAAAACATAAATAAACATAAATAAACATAAAATAGTTAATTTGAGAAAAAGTATATAATATGGTTAACCAGTTAATAACTAAAAGGCAGGTTAATAAGTAAATAAGTAAGTAAATAACATTGAACTTGATAGAATCTGGTAACAGGATAAAATATAGTAAGAACAACAAGACAAGAATAACTGCTATGGTTGTGGTTTTGTTTCTGTATTTTTACAGCTGTTAAACTGTTGTCATACACTTCAAATTTAATAAAGTATAAATAAAAAAAAAAAAAAGGAAAGGCAATGAAAATGTTCGATCCAATCTGCTCTAGCTCCCATCCAGGAATAATAAGTCTTTATTCCTAGGAATATTTTACAAGCTCTCTAATACTATTTATTTATTTATTTAAAAGTATTTTTATACCGTCTTTACAAACAGTGTTTAGTCAAAACGGTTTACATATATCAAAAATAATAAAATGAAAAATAAAAACAAATTAAAATTAAAGTAAAAGTTAAAAGTAAGAATAATAATGATTGAAAGTGGGTTGACATATAAAAATATAAATTACAAAAATTTTCATTAATATAAAATAACAAATTGTTTAAAATTAAATAGGTAGCAAAAAGAAATCAATACACAGAACAAGAGAATGTTGGGTGCCTAACTGGAGATAATCTATCATCTCCATAGCAGTCCTATTATAGAATATAGAATATAGAAGATATTCCTGGACTCATTACATCCAATTTATAATTCACCAGCAACTTTACTCGTATGTAACCCCCTGTATGCCAGGGGTCACCTTCCCAGCCTCGGGGAGCATTGCAGTTACTGTCCCGTGGTGGGGGAATAAATCTCCAGGGTTGTGAGCTGGGGGAAGGAGAACCTGCAGGCCACTACCAGGCTGAGAACACTCCACATAAATAAACCACTCTCCAGACCTAAGTTTGCTAGGATTTGTAAGTGTGTGGGCCCTTTGGCCGAGATGAGAGGTGGTAATGTCCAGGGGAAGGAGACCTGCTGAGCCTCACCATCAGGAGGTGGAGTCTCAGCTGCGGGATGATATACAGCAGATGTGTAGATGGAGAAAGAGAGAGTGACCCCTGGAGGCGGGCCATGGAGCAGCAGCGCCAACATTGCCGTCAGACTCAGCTTGGAAGACTGGAGTCAGGCAATAGTTGCGGCACTACCCGAGGGGCGGGGGTGCTGGAGGAAGTTACTGTCACTGTAGTTACACTGGGACTGTAGGGATGATACTCAAGAGGGTTCCTCGGTGAGAGATCCCGGTAGTGGTCCGCAGAGCAGGGTACACCAGTGAGGGTTCCTCTAGTAGTCACGGCAATGGTCCACAGAGTGGGATACACCGGAGAGAGTTCCTCTAGTAATCACAGCAATGGTCCGCAGAGTGGGGTACATTGGAGAGAGGTCCCACATAGGTGACACAAGCGGGGGTCCACAGTGTGGTATTCACAGTGGCTGAAGATGAGTAGAAGTTCTGAAGAAAGCCTCGGGAAGCGAGGCAGGCAGGAGTCCGGGTGAAAGGCCCTCCGGGGAGAGGATAGCCAAGAGATGAAGAAGGCTCCCAAGGAGCGGGTACCTAAGGTTTCACACCATGAAAGCAGGAACCGGAACAACGCTGAAAGTGAGAGTAGGTAAATGCAGCAAGCGAACTCGTTGCCAAGTCACCGGCTGTCTGGGCTGGCAAGCTTAAATACTGGAGTAAAATGATGTCATCAGATGGGGATGCCCCCGAGGTTCCCGCCATGACGTGGTTAAAGCTGGTCAGGACGCGTCCGCACCTAGGGAACCCCAAGGGTAAGATGGCGGTTGGCAGCATCCATGCCGCTGAGGTAGGCCCGGGAACGGAGGCTGGAAGGCCGGTGGTGGCTGGCAGAGGCTGTGAGTTCACCCAACGGAGCCAATGCAGCAAAAAGAGAGGTGAGCAGCAGCGGTCGCAGCCGTCTGCGGCCGCGGAGCATAACAAAGTTATGCTCCAAATGATAACTAGTTTACTGCAGAATCTTCAGAATCAAACATAATGACAGTGACAGTTCAGGTAGATGCAGAAATCAAACAAAATCTCTGTTCCAGAAATCTTAGCTCCTCGCCTTAAGTGACAGTTTCCTCTTTCAGCAACTCAGTAGTTCTGGTTACTTTGTTTCTCTTCTTTCCTCAGCTTTGTCACCCCCTAGTCTGGTCCTATCTTTAGTTTCTTCAAATAGAAAAATAGTTACTCACAAGAATGTCCTGCTTAGCTCAAGGAAAAATCTTTCTGGTGCAGCATCAGGATCCTCCGAGCACCAAAGCAAGTTCCCTCTGGCACAGTTTGGCTTCCTGGTCCAGATGAGTTCCTACTTTAGATAAGTGCTGCTATTTTCTTTTAATATTTTAATTTCCAGGCTGTATTGCACTCTCTACTTCATCTCTTCTGCTCTCAAGCCTCTGGGAATTTTAGAGAAAATCTTTGCATTCCTGCTGCTCCCTTCTTAGATTCTGGGTGAGGATCACAGCTCCATCCAACTCTCATTCCTGGTAATCTGGAACAGCCCCAGACTCAAAAGAGTCAGGGTCTTTTATCACTTCTGCTCCATAACCGAACCCCTCATGGGATGAAGCCCTTTGTCTAACAAGAAGGAAGGTTATACCTCCTGATACATTGCTGACCCAGGGCTCTGGAATATTCCTATGCTGGTTCCAGATTTTTTTTTAAATCATTTTTATTGATCATAGAATGAAACAGGAGACAAGCATAGAAAGCATAAACCCAGTAACAATGGGCAATTGACCACAATCCAAAAGGTTTTTACAAATTGTTATTCCCCTCCACCCAACCCCAACAACAATAACACCCTACAGGAAAAATCAGACACACAACATTTGCATCACACATTTTCATCCATTCACGCACCTAATGGGAGCAGCACACTCATACAAGCGAGGACGAGTGGGCAGGTTCCAGATTAACCTCTTGTCTCATGCACATCCTGTGCACTTCCAGCCAGTGTTGATATACTGCTTACAACCTCTCAAGGCTCCCATAAAGAGAAAACCTGCATTTTTACCATTAAACGTTTCAGCACCTTTAACCTTTATGCACTCTCTGTGGCATAGTTACCATAAAGGACACTGAGGAGTTTCTAAGAAAACTCAACCATGTGGGCAAACTACCTTCGTATTCCATCCCCTTCACCATTGATGATGCTATAAGCATGAACATTCCTCACATGAAGAACATCACAGCCTGTCAGAAGTCCCTAAGAAGGTAGATTGCCTATGTGGTTGAGTTTTCTAAGAAAATCAGCAATGTCCTGAATGAGGCTGCAGGTATATTATATACAGTAGATATTTCGGATATCTCAATCAAAAAATATACAGTAGATATCATGGCTATCTTAGGCAACCTGAACTAGATTAGAATATCTTACTATCCTGAGTAACATAATTATATTTCTTCACTTGTTTAGGACAAGAGACTTGACAGTTTGCTTGCAATATTTTATAGCTGAATGTCTTTTTTATGCTCTATTAATATGCATTTTATGATCATTTATTAGTTTATTTTAAAAAGTACATATTTTATTTGAAAAGTCAGCACCTTCTGTATTAAGAACAGTGATTTCTAAAAGTAATACCTAGCTTGATTACTGTGTCAAATTCAGATGATAATATTCTGCTATATGTCCTAAGGCTAGGTACTGGGAAGCAATAGCAATAACCATTCTCCCAGTTAACAAAATATTGAATCATACTTTTTTGTCCTGTAAAAAAGAAATGTCCAAATGACACAAACATAAGAAAAGAAATGGTTCTGATCAATAAACTAACCTGAAGAAACTAGCAGTTAATGTGCTTCAGTTCCTAATTAGTTTGCGAGTACTGCTAGAGAGTGACCCTGGTCTTTTCAGCATTATTATGTTTGAATCTTGCTTTGTTACAAGAGAATAGCAACAGAGAATTCAAACTGAATCACTCTTAGAAACTGGAAAATGCATTATAAAGGTACAAGCTATAATTCTAAAAACAATGTTCCAGTGAAAATGTAATTTTGAATTTATTTGAAATGATGTTATTTAATTATGTGTCTGCCTTTTATGGAAGAAAAGAATCATCTCTTTAAATGTCTTCGTACCCTGAAGCATTCATTAAAAAGATCATGAATCAGCTTTAATTGATTTTAGGACTCTAACTTTAACATTTCTGTCTGGCACCAGCTTTGCTTTTTAAATACAATAGTCACGTCATTGCAAAAGTATAAATTTAAAACAATTTTTATAAGGCGTACTGATATATGTATATGGCCGCATGGAGATCTATGATAGTATTTTATAACTCAAGCTTATTATGAAATGCATGAAATTCTACCCTGCAACATATGCACATATGCATGTTTATGCACAAATACATGTAGTGCATCGAAAGTGAGTATTTCAGTGCATTGGTTGCACATACTTTTCCCTGCCAGTTTTAAAAATATATGTGCAGAAATTTGATGTGCAGAAATAAAAAAGAATTTACTCATGTAAAACCCGGTTTATGCTTGGAAGTTAGTATATTTTAAAACATGTACAATGTTGTGGGAGTCTCAGTTTAGTGGACCCTTGGGCCGACCTGCTGGAGACTGGGAATAGATGGTCAATGTCTCTAATGAATAGCAGGCCGGGAGGCAGATGTTCAGGTGGGACGTAGATGCTCTTCACCCTGGAAGCTGGTACTCCCCCGGGAGGAGCCCGTAGGAGCCCAACCGCTGGGACTTAGGTGGCTTCACCCTTGGAAGCCGAAGCCCCCCGGGAGGAGCCCGTAGGGACCCGGCCGCTGGGACTTAGGCGGGTTGTGGATCAGGACAGGTAACTGGAACCAGACTAGGACAGAAGCAATACTGTAACTGGGTTCGGGTACTGGAACCAGGCAGGAACTGTAGCAGGTAAACAGGAACCAAGCAGGTACTGTAGCAGGAATGGAGTGACGAAGCCAAGCGAGTCACTCCGGGGCTCAGCGCAACAGGAAACCGGGAAGCTAACCCGTTGCAAGGCGAGGACTGGATGGCCGCGGCCGGCTTATCAAGGCCGCGGCGTCTGACGTCAGGAACTGGGCGGAGTCACCACTGGCGGGAAACGGGCTAGAAAGGCGCCCAAGTGGTGCGTGCGCGCGCCTAGGAGCAGGGCGTCCTCGGGCACCTTCGCGGCGGCGCAGCCCCAGCGGGGCCGCCACCAAACAGTCCACAAGCCAGGGCTCTGGAGGCGGGAGCAGTTCCGGGAACAAGGAGGTAAGGGCCTGGCCGCGGTGTTTGCGGCCAGGACCGCAACAGTACAAGTAAATAAAATTACCAGTTTCCCATTCCTCCTCCAGTTCATCCAGTCCTTCTCTAGGTCATCGAGACCCTCCTGGTTCTTCAGCCTGAACTCCCCCCAGTTCACTCAGAACTCCCATCCAACCAATAGTGCGCAATAAACGAGTCTGATATCACTTATGCAAGATAATTAGTAGGGGAAAATATATGCAAGTTGCACGGAAGTTTCTTATAAAATAGCAACTTTGCCTACCTGTTGGCCCCAATCCAGAATGCCACTAAGCTTCTTTTATTTTTTAGCAGATATACAGTATCTGTTTGCAAACTGTAAAGTATGTGTGTACTTTTGTTGTTTTTAAAATAGCGATTACATGAGTACATGCTATTTATTTGTATACAAGCTCATTTTTAATCTTTGAAAATTCACCCCTATATATGTAGTTTAAATACAAAATAAATAGCTCCTTTGATCCCCCCAACTGAAGGAAAAATGCTTTTACTCTATTTTCCTCAAGGTTTGACTAAAGATAAATTGCTATTATATTTTCGCAATATAAATCATAGATTTTTAAAATATCATTCCTTTCAGGTTTCAGGTTAACAAATACCCAACCAAAATTGGTGGAAATTATTTTTCCTCTAAATGGAACGTTTACTATCTTTCAGGGCGATGCAATACCGTGCACTGGCCGCAGCATACAGCTCAACACATGATTGGATGAGCATTTTGGATATGCATTTTTTACGTGCATCCATAACCACGATGCAAACTGTGGGTTAGCACATCCAAAATGTGCATTCAACCGAGTGTGTAACTAATAGCGCTCATAACATGTAAATTCATGTTGTTGAGGCTATTAGCTATTCCCCCCCCCCCCCCCATGCAAAAAAAAAATATTTTCACCCGACGTGCACATTTTTATCCTAAAAAATTTACACCTGCTCTGGAGGAGCCCAAAAAGTTTACAGAAAAGCAGAAAATGCTGCTTTTCTGTAGTTCCTCTGCCTTAATAACGTGAGCTATTGTTGAGTCTTCAATAAAATACCCCTACAACTAAGGTGACTGGTTTAAATTTGTTCAACCTGTTTTCAGGCTATTTAATAACATACGCATGTGGTGGGGACCCTGGTGAGAACCAAGGAAGATGGCTGCTTAGCTTCTCCGCTCCTTGGCACTCTTTTCCTTTTCTTCTATTTACTGCTGCCCCTCTGGTTTTCTAACTTTTTGTGATGTTGCACCCGCTTTGTAAGATGTCCCTCTCTAAAACTGGAAAGATTGAGGTGGCTTTTGCGCTTGCCTTCAGGACCAAACATACTAAACATGATCCACCTACTCCGGAAAAAGACCCGGCTGGTAAAGTGTCTTCCTCTCCGGACCTGATTCTTGCAGAGCTCCACCAACTCAATGATATGTTACGCGCTAACTCCGAAACTACCTGCGTGATTAAACTCAGACTCTCTGACTTAGTCACTCATGTGGTGGCCCTGTCTCCGCACATTGATGATCTAGAGCACAGACTGGATGCCTATGAGGCGGCAGTCACTGGAGTGCAGACCTTATCGTTGAAGTTATCTTCCTTTCAGCGCGACCTCAAGGACCTGTCAAATCATAATTGCTGCAACAACATCCGCATCCTTGGTATTCTAGAAAGTAAAGAAGGATCTGATATGCTGCCGTTTCTGAGACATCTAATCCCCACAAGTTTGGCCTTAAAATTTGATCTATTTCTAGAAATCGAACGGGCAGACTACACTCCATTGCGTAAGCCATCACAGGCCTCACACCCACGGCCTATCATTCTGAAGGTCCTACGCTACCCTAACAAAAATGAAATCAACGGTGCATTTCAACAACATGCATCTTACCTCCATCCCAGATCTTGCAAGAAACACTGTGGGCTGCCGCAAAGCGTTTCTTTGCCTGCGCCCACCCCTCCATGAGATTGGAGCTCAATATGGTCTTCTTTATCCCGCCAGAATGCGGGTGACTCATAATAATTCCACCCACTTCTATGAGGATCCTTTGGAGCTCACGGCATGCCTGGATGGCCTGCAATTATCCTCTTCCCCAAAGGTTACCTGAAGTGGCCTGCTAGTAGGTTTTTCTTGCCTTTCTTCCTCCCCTGGTGAAGATGGCACTTCTCTTGGTGGCAAGAGTCACCTCTTTTTTGTTGAAGGTGATCAGCCATTTTGATTTTTTTTGTTTTGCTCTATGGGGGGTTCTTATCTTTTTGCCTTCTTCCTGACTCATTGTTGGTGCTGCACTGGTATGTGAACTACTACCTTCTCTCAGCAGCATTTGGATGATACTCCCCACTTTTTATCTCTCCAGTTAGTGGAGTTTTTGCTTTTTTTAAACTTTGCCACCCTCTATTTTTTTTTTCTCCTTTTTTATTGTACTGTGTGTTTTGCTTGGACTGCACACCAAAAAGACTCTTTTCTTCAGAACCTGCATCCTTCTACCCTATGGACTTGTACTGGGACCTTTCCTATTACTGTTCAGTTTTATGGCCAGCGGTTTCTAATAGAGATGTGAATCGGAACCAGAATCGGTTCGGATTTCAGTTCCGATTCACATCTCTAGTTTCTAAGCCTTTTTTCAGGTTTTTTTATTTTGTGTTTTGGCACCTGGGCCCTCTTTTTGGTGCTCTTTTTGCTGCCCTGGTTTTTCTGGAAACCAGGCATTATACTAGAGGCAAACCCCTTTTTTTAAGACCCACTACTCCCTTTTTACTCCTGGCTGAGGGAAGTGCGGGGTTTTTTTTGCTGTTGGCCTTTCATTACTTTTTTCCCTGGGAAGTCGGAGGACTGAACGGCCTATTTCCTTGCCCCACCACCTCTATACTGCCCTACCCCTGTTCTAGGGATCTGCTTGTGTGTTATTTTTCCTTTTTTCCCTTTTATTTTTTTTCCTTCCCCTGGACTCTTACTGTAGCTTCCCCTTTCTACCGTTAACTTTTTCATTCATGTCTGTATAGCTTTAATTGTGTACGGGCTACACTGCAGTTACTACATAGCCTTCTGATTTGTGATGGTGGTTAATTTTCACCTTCTTACCCTTAATGTGAATGGCCTCAATCATTGTATCAAACATAAAAAAATGCTCTCCCATTTCAAGTCCCTGCGATATGATATTGTGTTCTTAAAGGAAACTCATCTGTCCCATCCTGAATCGCTCAAGCTTAAGCAAGATTGGGTGGGCCAAGTTTTCTTTGCTCCTGTGCTTCATAAGAAATGTGGATTGGCCATTTTTATTAAAAAATCCTTGCCTCTGCAATTTATTCAACAAGATGCAGATCCAGATGGCTGCTGGGTGGCTGCAGTAGTGTCCATTCAAAATGCTAAAGTATTGTTATTAAATGTATATGCTCTATATGTAGATGTTTCTGCTTTCCATACCGCACTTTCCACATTGCTATGTACCCATGCCCACCTTCCGGTGACTATGGGTGGGGATTTTAACCAACCACTTGACCTAATTTTGGATTGCCGGTCCACTGCTCTTGCTAGACTGTTGTGATGTGGACCCTTGGGCCAAGGCAGGGTAGAGCCTGCTGTAGGTCCCCACCATTGGCAGGTGGTCCGGGGTGATGCAGCAACCCTACCGGACCTTCACCACTACCAGCCCTTATTCTCCACGGGTTGAGCCCTTGGGTGCTGGGGCCAGCTGGACTTATTTGCGGGTCTCTGTGTGAAGGTTCCAGGAAAACTTTGGACAAATGCAGAGTTGGATGGGACAAAGTCAGGGCAGGCAGCGAGCAGAGGAATCCAGGAGACTACCCAAGGTCGAGGCTGGTAGCAAGCAAGGGAATCCAGGAGATAAGATGAGGTCAGGACTGGCAGCAAGCAGGGGAATCCAGGAGACAAGCTGAAGTCAGGTCAGGTAGCAAACAGGAGAATCCAGGAGACAAGCTGAAGTCAAGTCAGAGGAGCAGTCTGAGGAGCAGAAGGGAACTGGAGCAGGAGCTGGATCCGGAGTTGAAGCGGAGATGAATCAGGAACTGAAGCAGGAGAAACACACTACCCACACAGAGTTGAGGGATTCTGGGAGGGCTGAGCTGCTCTTATAAAGGGCCTTCTGCTGATGTCATCAGATCGGGCCATGGGTGAGTTTCCTGCCATGGTCCCTTTAAAGGTTGGGGCGAGCCACGTGCGTGCACCTAAGGGATCCTGTGGGGGAAGGTGTGCCGGCATCGGGGTGCTGCAGAGGAGGGTGGCTGCCTCTTCGGGCCACATCCACGGCGCAAGGTACACGGCTTTGGTGGAAAGTGAGTAGGGCTGGCCATGGAGCGTGGCAGCCAGCCAGCACAACAGTACCCTCCTCTTTAAGCCCTCTTCCTGGAAATCTGGGTTTCTTTGGGTGCCGGGCATGGAACCTCTGAAGAAGCCTTTTATCCAGGATGTTGACTGCGGGTTTCCAGGAGTTTTCCTCTGGGCCATATCCTTCCCAAGAAAGCAGATTCTCCCACCTCCTGTTTCAACAGCGGATGTCCAACACTTCTTTCACACAGCAAAGTTTGTCCTCGGCAGAGGAGACCCTTTGAGGAGTGGGGGGTCTTCGGGTGGGTGAAGAGAGGACCAGTGGTTTGAGGTGTGACACGTGGAACACGTTATGGATCCTGAGAGTTAGGGGAAGCCGAAACTGGGCCAACTTGACGCAGAATTGGGAATGGGCCGATGTAGCATGTGGCCAGCCACATGGATGGTACCCTGAGACATATATTATGGGTTCTCAACCAGATCCTGTCACCAGGGTGGAACTGAGGGGCCGGGCGCCGATGCTTATCCATAAAGCCCTTTGCTCTTCGGACGATCAACTCAGTTCTTACCCACAGGTCCCAGAGTTCTTGAGAGGTAAACTGGGCCACTGGTGAGTGAACGGTCAGGAGTAGCAGCAGTGGTGGCAGCGGTTGTCTTCCATATACCACTCGGAAGGGGGAAGATCTGGTTCCCCATCTTCTTCGAAGGCCCTCAAGAGGGTGTCAGCTCTGAGATTCTTTGTTGCTGGTCGAGATTTCACCACAAATCGAACCAATTGAAGAATAGGGACCAACGTGCCTGGTGGGAGTTCAGCTGCTAGGCTTGTCGCAAGTGCTCTAAGTTCTTGTGGTCCGTGTAGACTGTGATAGTTTGTTGGGCTCCTTCCAACCACTGACATCATTGTTTAAAAGACAGTTTTATAGCAAGGAATTCCTTGTCCCTGATGCTGTAGTTCCTCTCCATGGGGGAGCACTTCTGGGAGAAGTATGAGCAAGGAAGAAAAGTTCCTTTTGGGGAGAGATGGCCTAGGACAGCCACCAATGCATTGGTGGAAGTGTCAATCTCCAGGATAAATGGGCGGGTTGGATCCGAGCGGTGCAGACATGGCCCTTGTAGGAAGGCTTGCTTCAGTCAGAGAAATGCGGCAACTGCATCGGGGGGCCAGTCTCTAGAGTTAGCGCCCTTCTTGGTCAGGGCCATCAGGGGTGCGACCAACTGGGAGAAGTTGGGAAGGAAATGCCTGTAAAAGTTGGTGAAGCCCAGGAACCGTTGTAATGCTCGAAGCCTGGAGGGCTGAGGTCAATCGCAGATACAGGCTACCTTCTCAGGATCCATGAGAAAGCAGGAACTGGAGATGATGTCCCCGAGGAAGGGAAGAGACTCCTTCTCAAAGACACATTTCTCGAGCTTTGCATAGAGCTTGTTGGCACATAACCGCTGGAGGACTTGCCACATGTACTGTCGGTGGGACTGGAGGTCATTAGAGAAGATCCAGACATCATTTAGATATACCACCATGGTGTGATACAGGAGGTCCTGAAAGATATCATTCATTGAATGTTAAAAAACAGCAGGTGCATTGCACAATCCAAAGGGCATGAGCAGGTACGTAGTGGCCATCGCGCGTATTAAACACAGTCTTCCACTCATCTTCGGGTTTAATGCATACCAGGTTGTAAGCTCCTAGAAAGTCCAGCTTGGAAAAGATCCTTACTCTCTATAGACGATCCAAGAGCTTTGTAATAAGGAGAAGCGGGTACTGGTCCTTCTTGGTGATGGCATTGAGGCCACATAGTGAATGCAGGGCTGAAGAGAGCACTGCTTCCGGTGCTACCTTCCCATGTTCATTCTACTCCCGCAAGTTCTCATCTGAGGAAAAGAACTACAGTTTTGGAGATCATGAGTTACTTGCCATAAAATTAGCCCTTGAAGAATTTTAAAATGCACTCATTTGTCCGGTGTATTGGCTTAGAGCAAGTTTGGTCTCTTGAGCTGCAGTTGCCTGATGATTTCCTCTGGAACTCTTTTTGGAATAAAACTATACGTGTTTCCCTATCCTCACACCTTACTTAGTCTCTCTTTTTTTTTTTGGCTCACCAAGCAATTTGGACACCTTGGACCAAATATAAAGCTGGTCTTTCAGCCTCACACAATTGCTGGATGAGTAACATTTCTCAGGCTGCTCTATCACATCTTTTATTTCATTGTCCATTAACCAATCAATTTTGGAAGGCTGTCTAGGGCAGTGATTCTCAACCTTTCTCCCATCATGACACACCTGACAGACCACGCTCACATGTGTGACACACTGCTCATTACAATTCACGACAGAAATAAAACATAAAGGTCCAGTATTATTTTTATTATTAAGAATGACAAAGGGAAAGATACATAAACTGTCTGAACAGAAATTGCATAAATAGTAAACATCCTATACCAAAACAGCATCAATTTCTAGTACTCAAACAGTAAACACCTTACTTAAGAAAAGGCAACACTGAAAATATTACACCAGGCCTTAAGACACCAATACGCCTCCTATTAGGAAAACGGAACAAGCCAGGCTACTATAGAGCCCTAGGGGTGTGCATTTGTTCCCTACGAATTGGCAATCTGCAGCGTATAGGGACATATTCGTTGTATTCGTGGGGAAGCGAAACGTATTGCGATTCCCACGAATACAATGAATCTTCACCGAATTATTCGACCATCTAAAGGAGCCAATTTAAACAAACCCCCCATCCTCCTGACCCTCCCAAGACTTACCAAAACTCCCTGGCGGTCCAGCGGTGGCTCCGGGATCCATATCCTGCTCTCATACCCTTGGCTGCCAGTTTCAAAATGGCGCCGATAGCCTTTGACCTACTATGTCACAGGGGCTACCGGTGCCATTGGTCAGCCCTTGTCACATGGTAGGAGCAAGAAAAAGAGAAACATCACCAGTCCTTATAAAACAAATCCAGAAATATAAAATCAATAGCAGCAAAACCATACTAACAAAAAAGAACAGATTATTTCAAAACAGCTGATGAATGGAATATCCATTAATTATAACTCATTGCAAAAATTTCTAGATACCAATACAATATTTCAAAATAGCAGACATAAAGACCCAATAATGAAAAATAATAAGGATACAAAAAATGTTTTGCTCTGCATACCTGGGAACGTTTGATATCCAGGTGCCCTGAGATTGTTTTGAATTAGCAGAAGGAGGGATGGTTTGCTTGCAACTATCTCCTCTCCCTCTCTCTCTCACACTGGCTCTCAATCGCTCACATATACACATGCTTTTTCTCTCTCACTTATATAGGCTCTTAATTACACATTTACACATATGCTGTCTGTTTTTTCACACTTACACATACAGGCTTTCAATTGCACACATACATGCTGTCTTTTTCTCTCACACACAGACTCATTCTCATGCTTACACACATGCAGTCTCTCTTTCTCTCATTTACACACAGGATCTCAATCACATACTCAAATGCTCCCTCACCTAAACCAGCTCTCTGTCACATATAGACACACATGATCTCTCTTTCTCTCACTTGCACACATGCTCTCAATCACATACTCACATGTTCCCTCACCTAAACCAGCTCTCAATCACACATTTTACTTATTCACACTGGGTATTAATCATACATACACGTGATTTCCCTCACACACAAAGGATCTCAATCACACACGCATACTCTTTCAAAGAAACAGGTTTTCAGTCACAAACTTACACATACAGGTTCTCAGTCATACACTTCCATTCATGCTATCTCTCACACACAGGCAGGCTTTCAATCACACACATACTCTCTTTCACATATACAGGCCTCAATCATTCACATATATGCTGTCTCACTCACACACACACAGAGCACCTCAAACACATATGCTTGCTCATTCACTCACTCCCCCCCCCCCAGAACTAGCGATAGCAGCAGTCTCTTCCACTTCCAACCCTAAAGGCATCAGCATCTTCCTTCACTTTCAGGTCTCACTGAGAAAGGAGTCCCATCGGCCACGGGGGTTGACGTTATTCTTCGTTTTTCTCCGAGCTGCGCTGCTCATTCCTCAGGCTGCGCCTCTCTTCTCTTCTTCAGGCCGACGCTGCCTGCACTAGCATGGTCTCTTCTTCCCGCGCAAGCACCCGCTGCTCACCACTTCCTCTTCCGGACTGCGAGGGAAGAAGAGAGCATGCCGGCGCCGCTGACTCCAGCTCTCCTGCTGTGTTCCGCCCGGGCTATCAGCATTTTAAGCCCAGTTGGAGGACCTATTTTGCTCGGGTAGAAGGAGCAGCTGGGTCAGCGGGGGACCGGGAAGCGTGGCGATACACCCGCGTGTGCTTGGCGGGTGTGTCGCTGGTCTAGGATATGGTATCACAGATGCTCGACTTAACTTGTTCTATTTCCTATAGCTTAATTATACTTAAATCCCTTGTTATACAACCCCCCTCTTTTGCCCTTGAGAGGGAAATTGCTAGATTTCTTCCTCTCTGTTGCTGTTAAATTGGTTTTACTTCATTGGAAACAACCTGCTTGTTTGAATGTTACTTTGTGGTGGCATACTGTTTGTTTATACTATCCATAGGAGAAGGAGGCAGCCAGACGATACAAGTGGATGCGTAGTTGGACAGCAATGTGGAACCCAGTAGAAAAGGTTTTTGCAGCTGGTCCTAAAGCTTGGTAGTGTGTTGTGCACACCTTCCTGGTTTTTCGCTGTGGTGTATCCTCCTTCCTATACATCATGCTTGTGTGCTTTTCGTGCTGTACAATCCTGCCATATTTTTGTTCAATCCGGTTCCCCCTTTCCCCTCTTAGTTCCCTTTTTCTTCTTCTTCTTTTGTTATTTATCTTCCCTTCTGATACTATGTGTTATTATTTCTGATGTACATAAGTACCAATGTACCGCAGATGAATTTCTGTTCATTGTTCCTTGTATGCTATATCATAATAAAATTATTTTGAACTAAAAAAAAAAATAACATAAGCGCGCAAGTTATAAAATAGCCACATCCTTGGGCTTGGGCCGATGCATGTGTGCAAATGTGCACCCGCATGGCATTTTGAAAGATAGCATCCCTGTTTTTAAGCATCTTCCTAAAGTAATGAGGGAAAAAAAGTCCAAATGTATTTTCTGCACTGAGCAGGTTTTTGAAAATGACCCCATTTAGGGGCTTGATTCTGTTAGGCTTTTCTTCCATTCTTCATCTATTGGAAAATGCCATGATGAATCAGGTCCCAAGGGGCTAATGTACTAAACTGCATTCATAGTAAAGCTAGTGTTAGATTAATTTGTGAGTCATTTGTGAAGACCAAACACTTAAGTAAAATTCCAGTGTAGTATAATTAATATTATCATATTTGATCTTTCAGGTAATTAATTTTTAGTTGGTGTGAATTTTATGCACCCAAGGCAACAGGGTTTTTTATAGACTACACAGCAGATAGATACTATTCCCCCCTCCCTCCTGACACACACCCAAATTATTCTTAAAAGATAAGATACATTACTCCAAAATTAGGGCTATACTGAGGGTATGGTCATACTTGCAGGTCAGTTGAGGAAAAGGTAGAGATTTGGGGGGGCCGATGCAATATTATTCACAGAAAGCGGGCGCTGACTTTTCAGCACACGCTTTCTTAACGCTCGCATGGTGCCCGCAAGGGGGCGCCATGCAATATGCAAATTAAGGGTCGCCCTAGCAAGGAGGCGCTAGGTTCGCTAACGCGACCTTAGCACCTACTTGCTAACGTGAACCCGCGGTTACCAGCGGTCTGCCGGTTATGAACACTGACACCGATAAACTGGGCGTTGGTTTTCATAACTGCAGGTAGCCGATTATGAACACTTATGCCGAGTTTATCGGTGTCGGTTTTCATTACTGCAGCCGGCCGGTTATGAAAACCGACGCTGAGCATATCGGCATTGGACTTCAAAGCGGCCGGCAGAGGTTTTTTCTACTTCTTTTTTACTTTTAAAAAAGTATAGAATAGTGACCTCTCCGGGAGACCATCTGAGGCCCACCTAAGTCCAGATGGTCCGGGTACCCAAGGACTCAACCTGCGGAAACCCTGGACTGTTATTGGTGTAGCTCCAGCTAGCCTCTTTCTCCTTGTGTGCTCTGCCTCCTGGAGGCAGGTGCTCTCTGGGTTCGACCAGAGGGCCTTACCAATCCTGTACCAGGCCAAGGGTCCACCTCCAGCGCAACAGATTGCCAAGGCCATGGACTCAGTGGAGTCTCCTGCCTTGCAGGCCATCCCTGGTCTGGTCACTCATGTCCGAAAACAACAACGGATCATGGAAGCATTGGCCTCCTCCATGGAAAAAATGCATTCGCAATTGGAGGAATCTGCCATGTCCAACCCAGGGGTTCTTCGTTGGCCCTCCCAGCTCCACCCCGTTTCAATGTGAATCCTCGCCTCTGTCAAGGCTTCATAAACCAATGTTATATGCAGTTCTCACTGCATCCCTCAATTTTTCCTGATGAAACAACTGAGATTACGTTCATTCTTTCGCATCTTGAAGGGAAAGCAATTCTTGAAGGGAAAGCAATTTTTCAACAGCTCCCTCAGTTCATCTCCATCTTCCGACACATCTTCAAGGACCCAGGCCGACAGGCAGTCGCTGGCCACCACCTACTCCACCTCTGTTAAGGCTCGCAGTTGCTCGCTGAATACACAGTGGAGTTTAGAACTCTAGCAAATGAGTTGGGTTGGCAAGAAGACTGCCTGCGGGCACTCTACTTTGAGAGACTGTCTCTGTCCCGTAAGGATGAACTAGCCACCCGTGAGATTCCTGTATCTCTGGAAGACCTGATCTCCTTGGTCGGTAGAATTGACTACCGCCTTCGACAACGGCATCAGGAGATAAGGGTCCTTCGATCTCCTGCCCTACAACCACCCCATTCGGCGAGTCCTCAGTTGAAGGCCTTACTAGCAGCTCCTCAACCTCCCGAGGAGTCTATGCAGATTAACCTCAGCTGCCTGACTCCAGAGGAATGGCTCAGACGCAGAAAATCTGGTCTCTGCTTATATTGCGGCAGTTCCGGACACCTTTTTCAGACTTGCCCTGTGGGTCCAGGAAATTCCCAAAGCCTGAGCCAGGTGGGGGTCCCGAGCTAGGGTGCCATAGTTTCTGGCCCTGAACTATTGCTGCCAATCTCCCTCCTTAGGGAGTCATGTACATTCACCACCACCACCCTCGTGGACACTGGGGTGAGTGGAAATTTCATTATGGAAGAAATCGTCAAGCTCCTTCAGATACCAGTCCAACCACTGGAGGTACCACTATGTATCACCTGAATTCAAGGAGAACCTCTCCCTGATCAGATCACTCACCATACCATGGCCATTCACCTCACTGTTGAGACCCTCCATGATGAGATCTCCCTCCTGATCTTGAAATTATCAATACACCCCGTAGTCCTTGGACTTCCTTGGCTTCAGTTACATGAACCCCACTTCAACTGGCAATCCCTGCAACTCGCCCAGTGGGGACCTCAATGTCAAAATCTTTGTTTAAGGCAAGTGTCTCCATCTGTGACAGTTTTAAGTTCCACAACCCTTTCTGGGATACCTACTCCGTATTCAGAATTTAAAGACGGGTTCTCCAAGCAAAACACCGATATCCTGCCTCCACTCCGGAAGTTTAACTGCCCGATAGAACTCCTACCTGGAACCATGCCTCCCAAGGGCAGAACCTATCCTCTGTCACTCCCAGAAACCCAAGCGATGTCAATGTACATCAAGGAAAATTTGACCAAAGGGTTTATAAGACCCTCTACCTCCCAGGTAGGCACTGGGTTCTTCTTTGTAAAGAAGAAGGATGGCAGTCTAAGACCATTCATAGCCTACAGAGGTTTGAACGCAGTAACTCATAAGGACCCGTACCCACTATCACTTATCAGTGAACTGTTCGACCACCTACTGGGCCCACAAATCTTCACTAAACTAGATCTATGGGGGGGCATATAACCTAGTACAGAGTCAATTGGAAGACATCTGAAAAATCACCTTCAACACAAGAGACGGTCACTATGAGTATGTAGTAATGCCCTCATGCTTTGCAATGCCCCTGCAATCTTCCAGCGGCTAATGAGCGAGATTTTCTGGGACCTTTTGTACTCATTTGTCGTAGTGTATCTGGACGATATATTAATCTTTTCGAAAGACCTGAAGTCTCATCATTCTCACATTCAAACAGTCCTCCAATGACTGAGAAACCATCATCTCTACACTAAATTGGAGAAGTGCATTTTTGAGCAATCCAGTCTCCCATTCCTAGGCTACATCATCTCCAGCTGTGGGTTCTCCATGGATCCTGACAAACTCCAGGGTATTCGAGATTGGCCTCAACCAGTGGGTCTCTGAGCCCTACAAAGATTCCTTGGATTCACAAATTACTATCGAAATTTCATCACCAATTACTCCATGTTGGCTGCTCCACTATTGACAAGAAAGGGATGTGAACTCCGAGTCTGGAGTCCCAAGGCCCAATCAGCCTTCCACACCTTGAAAGAGGCATTCTATATTGGCCCATGTCTACATCACTCAGATCCTAACCATCCCTTCATAGTCGAAGTTGATGCATCAACCATTGGAGCAGGAACGGTCTTGAGTCAGTACTCCACCAAGGGAACCCTAGTTCCATGTTCTTTCTATTCACATAAATTCTCCTCCACAGAACAGAATTATACCATAGGGGACTGCAAACTCCTAGCAGTGAAACTTGCCCTCCAGGAATGGCACCCCTAGCTTGAAGGGGCGCATCACAAATTCACAATATTTACCGACCATAAAAATCTGGAACGCCTAAAGGAGGCCCAGTTACTTAACCCAAGAAAAGCCCGCTGGGCCCTGTTCTTTGTAGAGATGAGCTTCGTTTTTTACTACCGGGTCATTTTTTGAGTCGGACCATTCAGGGGAAACGTCGTTTTTTATCAGTTAGTTTTTTGGAAAAACGAACAAAAACTAAACGGAAAAAATGAAACCGGCCCAACAAACAGCACGGGAAAATGAAGCTAAAAAAATCCCACCCCGAGCATTAAAATTCACCTTAATACATAAAATACAACCCCCCCCCACCATCCCAATCCCTCCCCAGCGGTCCAGCGGGGTCCAACGAGCGATTTGTCCCTCCATGCCTGGCGTACCGGCGGGCCTGCCTCGCTCAAAATGGTGCCGATAGCCTGTGACCTACTATGTCAAAGAGGCTACCGGTGCCATTGGTCAGCCCCTGTCACATGGTAGGAGCATGGCTGGTGCCATCTTGTTCTCCTACCATGTGACAGGGGCTGACCAATGGCAACGGTAGCCCCTGTGACATAGTAGGTCACAGGCTATTGGCACCATTTTGAGCGAGGCAGGCCCGCCGGCAAGCCAGGCACGGAGGGACAAATCACTCGTGGGACCCCGCTGGACCACCAGGAATGTTAGTAAGTCTTGGGGAGGGATCGGGATGGTGGGGGGGGGGGGGTTGTATTAAACTAAATTTTAATGCTTGGGGTGGTTTTTTATTTAAAAAAATAAAATGTGCCCCTCCCCCTGTACAAACCTGAAAAACAAATTTTTCTCGGAGTTCGGGGAAAATCTGTTTCGAGGGGAGGGGCCCCCGAACCATGACGAATTAGGCAATTTAATTCATCATAAACAAATGCACATCTCTAGTTCTTTGAGCATTTCAACTTCATGCTCCGCTATCACCCAGCGGTGAAAAACCTCCGCGCAGATGTGCTTTCTCGCTCCGTTGAGCCAGAAGACATACCCGAGACTCCCATGCACATTATTGATCCAGCTTGCATATCAATTGCAGTTACCACCACAGTACCAGCCGGGAATATTGTGGTCTCCCGTTGTCTCTGTGAACACGAGCTCAGTTGGGCTCACGATTCCAAGCTGGCCGGTCACCCTGGCCAAGCCCAGACTCTCAAGATGCTCCAAAGGCACTATTGGTGGCCTGGCATGACAAAGAACTCTCAAGAATACGTGGACTCCTGTCCAGTTTGCGCACAGCAAAACCCCCCGACTGGCCATCCATGGGGGCTTCTTCAACCACTTCCTGCACCCACCGAGCCCTGGTCAAGTCTCTCCACAGATTTCATCGTGGATCTACCTCCTTCAAAAGGAAATACTGTAATCTCTCTATATCACTTCTCAAAAATGGCCCACATTGTCCCCTTACCTGGACTCCCATCAGCTCCAGAGCTAGCTCGGCTCTTCTTAACCTATGTATTTTGTTTACATGGACTACCACAATAAATCGTCTCTGATCGTGGCCCTCAATTTGCTGCGAAATATTGGAGGTCTCTCTGTAAAAAGTTCAATATTACGTTAAACTTAACATCAGCCTATCATCCGCAAGCAAATGGTCAGGCCGAGAGGACTAATCGCTCTTTGTAAACCTTTCTGCAATCACATGTCAATGACCTGCAAGACAACTGATTTGACCTCCTGCCATGGGCAGAACTATCCCATAACACTCATATTGCCTCTGCCACGGAAGTTTCACCTTTTGCTGTAGTCTTTGGCCGGCAACCACGCCTACCCTTGCTGGTTCCACTCACTGTATCCTCGCCTGCAGCCCAATCTACAGCACAAACCATACGCCGCCTCTGGAACCAAGTAAGGGAGCGGCTCTGCCAAACAGCTGATTGGGCCAAACGCTTCACCGACACCCATCGTCGAACCGCACCTCTGTTCCTGCCGGGACAAAAAGTCTGGCTCAGTACTAAACACATCAGGTTACGATTACCTTCCCAGCGATTAGCTCCCAAATTTATTGGCCCATTTCCCATCCTTCGATGCATAGGAGCAGTCACCTACCAGCTCAAGCTTCCAGCCTCTATGGCAATTCATAACATGTTCCACGTGTCATTACTTAAGCCATTGGTCCTATCCTGGTCTTCCTGAAGGCCTCCTCCACCTACGCAGCTTTCAGTGGAACCTGAAAACACCTTGCAAGTCAAAGATGTCCTGGACGTCCGACGCCGTCAAGGCCACTGGGAGTACCTCCTGTCGTGGGAGGGCTTCGGCCCAGAAGAAAACTCCTGGGAGCCCTCTCACCATATGTTTGACAAAAACCTGCTCTTGGACATCCACCGAGATCATCCAGAAAAACCCAGACCGGTAAGGGGGAGGCCTAGAAGGGGGAGTACTATTGCGCGTCCTGGCCGTGTGGTTGCCGCGACTGGGCCTGCTCACCTTGCGCTGCTGTCAACCAGCTGCGGTCTTGCCGCTACTGCCAGCTCCCACCATCTCTGTCAGTCACCACAGCCTTCTCCGGCTTCCTCCACGCCACAGGCCTCGGCCCCGCCCCTAGGCATGTGCGTGGCCGAAGTCCTCCAATTTAAAGGGCCTTGCAATCAGGTCAACACCGTGTTGTAGTAAGCTTACCTAATCCTTGTTCCAGTGTTTCCTTGTTCCAGTGTCTCCTTGTTCCAATGTCTCCTTGTTCCTGTCTCCTACTCAGGTAGTACCTTCTCAGACTGATCTCTGGTACTGACCTCTGCCTGCCTGACCATTCTCTTGTCTGCCGCCTGGAACTGACCTCTGCCTGCTTGACCATTCTCTTGTCTGCTGCCTGGAACTGACCCCTGCCTGCTTGTCCATTCTCTTGTCTGCTGCCTGGAACCGACCCTCGCTTGCCTTGACTACGCTCGGACTGACCTTGGTATTGACCCCTGCTTTGGCTGACCACTTCTGGACTGATACTCTGGGTCTGACCCTCGCGCTTCACTCAGACAATCTCTTCTGGCCTACTGTAGCTGCCAGACCAACCTGCTTGGAATTCACCCGCCTGCCTCACCTGGAGTACCTTCCTGGACTGTTACCTCCCTGAGATCTCCGGAGCTTCCAGTTCGGGTCTAGTCCATCCTTTCTGCATCAGCCGTGCACCCTTACTTGTGGTGGGCACACCCCTCCGCTACCTCTCCAGGAGACCACCTAAGTCCAGGCAGTCCGGGTACCCAAGGGCTCAACCTGCGGAAACCCCGGACTGTTATTGGCGAAGCTCCAGCTAGCCTCTTTCTCCTTGTGTGCTACGCCTTCTGGTGGCAGGCACACTCTGGGTTCGACCAGAGGGCCATACTAATCCTGTACCAGGCCAAGGGTCTAATTCCAGTGCAACAATGTTTGCTTTTAACTTCATTGATGTTGTTAAATTCAATAAAATATACTAATTGAAAAAAAGAGCTAATGTTTTCTTAATAATACCCCATAATTTTAAAAGGAAGAACACACATGAAATGATCTTAAGTCTGTATACGATTTCTCTGACAAAGATGGAAATTAACATACAAAGTTCTCATATATGCATGATGTATTACCAACTCAGGATAACTTTTATAAAAGCTATTCCCTTATTGGAACAGCATTCTTCTTAAACTCTCTCACAGAAGAACAAACATTGTATAAATATATAAAGTAAAGTTGTCTAACCAGAATATTCTCTTTAAGATGTCATGGGTAGTAGACTATTCCTGTAAGTAAAGTGCAAATTGGGATCACAGATGTTTAAACATTCAAAAAACTCACAAAAAATATCCTCTGTTTTACATCAGTCCATAAACATATCATCAATATACTTTAGCCAGAAGGAAACAAAAGGCCGATAATGAAATGAATAAACAATCTTTATTGCGCTCGGGGGTGGAACCCTTGTCCTGGAACAGTGCAGGGACTGCCCCAGGGGGGCGGAGAACTGAGGGAGACAGAGGCAGAGACAAGCTTCACCACTGGAAGCCCGAGGTCCCCCCGGGAGGAGCCCGTAGGGACCCAGGCCGCTTGGACTTAGGTGGGCCTCACAGGGTCTCCAAGAGAAATGGAAGTCCAATATGCCCACAGGAACTAGGGGAGCGCTGTAGGGTTTGAGACTGAAGACAGGAGGCAGCAGAGAGAACCAGAACAGGGATAGTGAAGACAAGGCGAGGAACAGAGCCAGGAACTAAGACGTGGTCAGGCAAGCAAGGTCAAGTTCAGGTATCAGTCCGAGGAGTGGTCAATGAAGCAAGGATCGAGAGTCAGAGGTCCAACGGGTTCTAGAACAAGCTGAGGTCTTTGGCAGGTGGCAGGCAGGCAGGTCAGGAACAGACTGAGGTCTATGGCAGGCGCCAGGCAGGTCAGGAGCAGGCTGAGGTCAGTACCAAGAGACAGTCCAAGGTACTACCTGGGTATGCACAGGAACAGACAGGCGCTGAGAAAACAGGGCACTGGTTCAAGACTAGAGGAAGCGCAAAGTCAATCAGGCAGAGGTCGGGTTCCGGAGGTCAAACGAAGTCATAGACTAGCCGAGGTCAAATACCAGTAGAATGAAGAGTTACTAGAGACTAAGACAAGTAACAAGAAGCCCAGACAACCTAAGGAGGAAGCGAGTTGCAAAGGCAATTGCAAAGGCAATAACCCGCAGGTCCAGCAGCCCGTCCGGAACGGGCTCCTGCTGGACCTGCGGGTCCAGCAGGAGCCCGTTCCGGACCGCTGCTGGACCCGCAGGTTATTTAACTCATTTGGGGGGGGTTCGGGAGGGTGGGGGATTTAATTTAAAGGGTCGGGGGTGGGTTTTAGGGGGGTTTTAGTGTGCCGGCTCACGATTCTAACGATTTATAACGATAAATCGTTAGAATCTCTATTGTATTGTGTTCCATAACGGTTTAAGACGATATTAAAATTATCGGACGATAATTTTAATCGTCCTAAAACGATTCACATCCCTACTTTCTATTATCTGAAAGAGTAAATAACCAATTCACATCTACCCATTCTAGACCTCTCATGATTTTAAACACCTCTATCATAGATAGAGATAGATATCAATATCGCCACATATTTATATATATGATGAAAGGTTGTCTGACTCAGTTTCCCATTTGCTAATGCTATAGTAGCATCATTGAGCTAGCTAAAAGAAACATGAATTTGCTTTTCTGCAGCAGCCACTGAAGAATATATAAATAAGAATTAAGAATAGATTAATCACACATTTATATGGTTGCTGATGCATCTCTGGTGTAGTTGCGTTCAAGTCTGTGGAAGAGCTGAATAACATACAGCAGTCTTTTTGTCTTAGAGCATTTAGGTTTATGAGTATGGCTATCCTTTCAATACCCTGATCTTTAGTAATCCTTTAAAGGGCATGATTTAAAATAATTTTATAACATAAAATATACTTTTAAAGCCCAAATACGAAAGGATGATTTATCACTATTCCTGTCCTGATAGTAGAACACATGTAAAGCTATATCTTCTCACCCAATATAGTGAATTAGGTGGGCATAGGCAGCATGATATTTTTTTTCTTTTCTCTACCCTGGGCATTCTAACCCTCCATACTGTGCTTCTTCTAACTAATGTATTGATATTAAGACAGGGAATGGCACAGACAATACTGAAACTCAATTATGCATCATCTTCACACTTCACTGGTCATAAATAAGAGATGTGAAAAGTCATATCTTATTTTCATTAATTACTCATGATGGATATTGAATTAGTTTGATACCATTTTGAAATATTCTCTATAATAGTTTTCTTATTACAGAATGGTCTATACCCTGATTTGTATATATATAGACTATATCCATAGAAATAAATAAAAGACACCGAGAAAAAGGAGTCTTCTCACAAAGTACTTCTTCATTATGGGGTTAATGCTTTATTTTAAGAAGCTCTCTAAATCATTCTGTATAATTTTTAAAATGCCAGCTCGGCTGCACTGCCTAATATTTAATGTAAACACCCATGCCCAATAGAAGGAACACTTTACAGATGCACTTATTATGCTTAGTCAGTGCTTTGCAGAAAGCTAACTGTGTACAAAATCATGGAAATACAAATCAGCACATTTTCTCTCAGAAACTGAGATATTAAGCATAAATTAGATCTCAGCTGGTATGGGGCAAAATTTATTTTGCTACTTTCTTCTTACAAACTCATTATGGAAAGATCAAAGCAAAAGGTATGACCAATAATAATATTGTCTGCAATCTGACTTCAACAGTGCTATTACTACTACTACTACTACTACTACTATTATTATTATTATTTATCATTTCCAAAATGCTACTAGACATATGCAGTGTTGTACAGATACACAAAAGAGAGCACTGAGAGGAGAGGATCACCTTGCTGGTGGCTGAAATGAATCAGTAAGTTTTTGCTTGGGACATTTTCTTTTTTAAAAATATTGGGGCGAAGTTAACTATTTGGGAATTTTATTTAGTGTGTTTGTGTGTTTGTGCTTTTAATAGTCTGTAAGGCAGCGAATAAACAGAAGTTAGACTGTTTGTATTTTTAAATAGTCAGTCAGTAAGGAAGCTAGTAAGCAGTAGATAGTGTGTTTATTTTTAATAGTCTGTAAGGCAGCTAGTAAGCAGAAGTTAGAGTGTTTTTATATTAAAAAAAAAAAAAAAAAAAGGAAAAAGTAGCCAGAAGCTAGAAATAAGCTAGGAGCAGTGTATAACTAAGTAAAAAGGTTGAAACGTTCAGTTCAGTTACTCACCTTGGAAAGGTGTTGAGGTTGTGTGATTTGGTTTGATTAGGTACCAACATTTGTTAATCAAGAGAGCAGTGAGTCAATCTAGCTGATTAACTGAAGTTAGACTGTTTGTATCAAAACTGGAAATTAGTTAAATCGTTACTAAAATTAAACTTGCCATTCACTCACATGACCGAATTCCAGCCAGTTCCTTGAAACAAATACATGGGGTTATTACTCAATCACAACATTATTTAGCCTGTCTCTCAGAAGGAACTGTTCTAAATGGGTTAAAACAAGAAGTGATAAAGCCGATCCTAAAAAATAAGAATGGTAGAACTGACCATAGGGACAACTATCATCCAATATCCAACTTGTCTTTCCTCGCAAAAATACTTGAGAAAGCAGTGTAATCCCATCTTGTAAATCACCTGGAAGATCAAAATATTCTCTCCCCAAATCAATTTGGATTTAGGAAACACCACTCAACTGAGACATTACTCCTTTCATTAATGGACTTGGTTTTACAAGGGCATGACGCAGATGAATCTTATTGTCTTGTGCTAATTGACTTAATAGCTGTCTTTGACACTATAGACCATAACCTGTTATGCCATCAGATGAGAAACATTGGGATTGGTAGCAGGGTTCTCAGATGGTTCTCTTCATTTCTATCTAACGGAACAGTCCAAGTCAAACTGGGCAACTATATTTCTGATACTTTCCAGTGTGATACAGGTGTCCCTCAAGGCTCGGCCCTTTCAGCAACACTATTCAATATTTACATGCTCCCACTTTGTAAATTACTGATGAATCTAGGGATGCATTTCTTCTTGTATGCTGATGACTTACAGTTCTATACCCCACTCTCCAGATTATTTGAAAAAACAACTTTGATACTCTTTACCTATATGAAAACAATACAACAAGAACTTTTGCATCTTAAACTAACATTAAACCCTAAAAAGACTGAACTAATTTGGCTGAGTAGAAACTCATCAATAGTTAAACCACCTACCCTAAACCTGGGTAATTCTCAATTTAATACCTCAAATCAAGTATGGAATTTAGGTATACAGTAGAGATGTGATTCGGCTGAACCTTTCAGTTCAGCCTTCATTATAGGCCCACTGCGGGAAATTTCATTTTCCTGCGGTTGGGGCCGATTTTTTTCAACCACCCGAACATTTAATTAACTACAACCCCCCACCCTCCCAACCCCCCCAAGACTTGCTGAAAGTCCCTGGTGGTCCAGAGGGGGTCCCAGGAGTGATCTCCTGCTCTTGGGCCGTCGGCTGCCAGTAATCAAAATGGCGCCAGTGGCCCTTTGCCCTTACCATGTGACTGGGGCTATCATGCCATTGGATGGCCTTTGTCACATGGTAGGAGCAATGGACAGCTCCCAATCTGTTCCCACATATAGTTCAAGCTCCTCTTACTTACCTTCACTGTGCAGCACCTCACTACCGCTCATATCTTATCTTTCTCTACATCCCTCCTCGGGCACTCCACTCATCTGCCAAGTCACTTCTTTTTATGCCCTTCTCCTCTATTACCAATTCCTGATTCCGTGCTTGCTATCTAGCTGCACCATGTGCTTGAAATAGACTTCCTGAGCTGGTGCATCATGCTCCCTGTCTACCAACCCGCCTTTTTGAGGATGTTTTAAAATCTTAAGCCTGTAGGGCCACCTTCATCCTCATTAACTAATTTTAACAATTGTCTGTTGAGCTGTATGTCTTGATTAGATTGTAAGCTCCAATGAGCAGAGAATGCCTCTTGTGTGTTATTTGTTCAGTGCTGCGTATGTGGAGTAGCACTATAGAAATGTTAAATAGTAGTAGTAGCAGAAGATTATTGTAATTCAATTTATTTAGGGCTACCTGAATATGCCTTGAAGACATTTCAGATTCTCCAAAACTATGCAGCTCGAGTGATCTCAGGATGCTCTGTAAGGGACCACATAACACCTATGCTTTATGATTTGCATTAGCTGCCAGTTCAATGGTGATTAACATATAAAACATCTTTCTTAGTGCATAAATTGCTTGGTTTGGATTCTCTTCCCTGGGCAAATGTGATGCTCTGCATTTACATTCCAACATGTCACTGTGCTCGCCACAGTGGGAACTGCTGGATATACCCTCAATGCAGATGCCTTTGATGCAGATGCATTGATTGACTGACACAAGAGAGAGAGAGCCTTTTCAGTAGCTGCTCCCATTATTTGGAACCCTTTACCTGAAAATCTTCTTTTGACTATTGTTTTGAATACTTTTAAATCCATGCTAATGGCATTTTTCTTTCAGCAGGCATTCACTTGACATTTATTTACAACTGCTGGGTTGGGTTTGATTTAGGAATCTGTTTTCTTATTTATTTGTTTATTTATTTGTATTTATTTGTTTTATATACTGTCAATCTGTAGAAAATCTAGCCAGTGTAAAAAAAATAAATACAAAATTCAAAATACATTGCCTAAGTTATTGTTGCACTGGAGGTGAACCCTTGGCCTGGTGCAGGATTGGTACGGCCCACTGGTTGGACCCAGAGAGCGCCTGCCACCAGGAGGCAGAGCACACAAGGAGACGGAGGCTAGCTGGAACTTAAGAACATAAGAACATGCCATACTGGGTCAGACCAAGGGTCCATCAAGCCCAGCATCCTGTTTCCAACAGTGGCCAATCCAGGCCATAAGAACCTGGCGAGTACCCAAAAACTAAGTCTATTCCACTTCTCGTCCAAGAACTTATCCAATCCTTTTTTAAACACAGCTATACTAACTGCACTAACCACATCCTCTGGCAACAAATTCCAGAGTTTAATTGTGCGTTGAGTGAAAAAGAACTTTCTCCGATTAGTTTTAAATGTGCTTCACCAATAACAGTCCGGGGTTTCCGCAGGTTGAGCCCTTGGGTACCCGGACCGCCTGGATTTAGGTGGGCCTCCGGTGGTCTCCCGGAGAGGAATCGGAGAGGTGTGCCCACCACGAGCAAGGGTGCGTGGCTGATGTAGAGCGAGTGGACTAGACCAGAACCAGAAGCTCCGGAGACCTCAGGAAAGCAACAGTTCAGAGAGGTCCTCCGGATGAGACAGGCAGCGCCTGCAGGTCCAGCCACATGGAAGCCACGGATGTTATACAAGGAAGTAGGCTGGAAGAAAGTGTCCGAGTGAAGCGCAAGGGTCAATGCCAGAATATCAGTCCAAGATATGTCAGGCTAAGCAAGGGTCAATACCAGGGTCAGTCCGTGCGTAGTCGTGGCAAGCTCTCTGAACTGTTGCTTTCCTGAGGTCAGTTCCAGGCGGCAGACAGAAGAATGGTCAGGCAGGAAGTGGTCAGTTCCAGGCGGCAGACAGAAGAATGGTCAGGCAGGTAGTGGTCAGTTCCAGGTGGCAGGCAGAGGAATGGTCAGGCAGGCAAAGGTCAGTACCAAGAAGTCAGTCCGGATAGGTACTACCTGAGAAGGACATGGAAGCAGGAGACACTGGAAGGGAGATGCTGGAACAGAAGACACTGGAACAGGAAAGACTTGGAATACGAAGGCAAGCTCACTACACAAGCTGTGTCGACCCAATTGCCAAGGTAGGGATAAGGGGTTTGAGCCCTGCCTTATATACGGAGGGCTAATGATGTTATCGGGGCATGCCTCCCAAAGGTTTCCCTTGGTGGGCCCTTTAAGTAGGATGAGGTCGGTCGTGCGCACACCTAGGGGCGGGGCCGAGCCGGCTGAGGATGCGGAGCCCCAACGGGAGCTCCATTGTGAGGCCTGAGGAGATGGAGACACCGAGGGAGACCACAGAAAGCGACACGGACATCGGGGGTTAGCGGCAGCAGGTAAGCCTGCGCTCGTGGACGGCAATGCCAGGTGAGCAGGCCCAGTCGCAGCACCGATGCGGCCAGGACACACGACAGTTATATAAAATTTATTTAAAACAAATGCAAAACAATTAAACTAAATTCATTAAAATATAATTAAAATAAAGAAAAACTAAAAATGTTTATGCTTAAAACATAAGAGTATAGACAATTTAAAGCTAGCATAGTGGATACAAAAAATTTAAGCTAAAATTCAGTAAAATATAGATAAAATAATAACAAAGTATTTAAGGCAATATTTTAAAAAAAGGGAAAAGAATTAAGAGGAAAATGCATCTGACTGCTAGAATACTGCTTAGTCCATTGCTTTAAAATTTACATAATTGCAACTGACTGCTGTATATTATTTGATAGTGTTTAATTTTCATAAGTCTTTTTAAATAACCAGGTTTTAAAGGTTTGTTTTTTTTAAATATTTTGATATCTTTTTGGAGTCTAAGCTCATCTGATAGCGAGTTCCATAGTTTAGGCCCTGCCACTGAAATTGATCTGTCTCTGACTTCAGATAGATGTGCTGTTCTTATGGAAGGCACTGTAAGAAGACCTTTGTTTGCAAACTTAAGATTCCTTTGTGGAGTGTGCAGATGTAAGGAAGCATTAAGCCATTCAGTTTGGTTGCAGTTTAAAGATTTGTGTATGATATACAAAATTGTATATTCAATTCTCTGCTTTATCGGAAGCCAATGTAAATCCATCAAGGTTGGCGTGATATGGTCATATCTTTTTCCTCTGCATAAGACTCTGGCAGTTGTGTTTTGGAGAAGCTGTAAAGGTCTTAAACAATTTCCAGGTAAACCAAATAAAAAAGAATAACAATAATCTATACTGGAGAAAAGTAGGGTTTGTAAAATAGATTTGAAGTCATTAAATTCTAATAATGCCTTAAGATGTTTTAAAATGTGTAATTTAAAATAACCATCCCTAATTTTTCTCTTGATATCAGATTTCATTCTAAGTTTATGATCAATAAGAATTCCTAGGTCGCAGACCTGGTCGGTTGAATCAATCTGCATGGAATCTCAATTAAAATGGAAAGTTCTGTTAAGATGAATTTTCTTGTTAATAAAATGATTTCATTTTTTTGATGATTTAAAATAAGTTTCATATGAATTAAAATTTATCTTACAGTGGTTAGGTAGATATTGATTGTCTTTAAAGTATCTTTGATAGATTTCTTGATAGAAATTAGGAGCTGTACGTCATTGGCATATATAAAATTAATTATACCTAATCCGGACAACAGTTTGCATAAGGGTAATAAATAAATGTTAAAAAGGGTTGCCAATAACGATGATCCATGTGGTACTCCGGAGTTGATATCAATCTTTTGTTCTTATGAACAGTCTCTGGCAGGAGATCTCATGGACTATCTTGAGGGAAAGAACTTGCTTCCTTGGTCTCGGTACTGGCTGGGTTGAGGAGGGGTCTCTCAGCTCTGGGGCCATCATTGGCTTTGTGGCAGGTGGACAGATATTGGGCAGGGCTTTCCTCTCTCCGATCTCAGTGGTCACCCCTCATCCTCTACCTCTTTGACCTAGGGAGGGGTAGGGTTGATACCTCCGTACCATCAGGTGTTCCTCTTTTTTTTTCTTTGCCTTTTTTTTATAACAGCCAGCTGATGAGTATGCAAAAAGCTCATGTATGGTCATGTACCGGGCAGATGGTGTCATCTCTGCATTTCAGATTGCTGACCTCTGCCTTTTCCATTGGTGGGGAGTCACTGCTCCTGCCACATAGTGACTTTGGATTGTGTCCTGTCACCAGCGCTGTCTTGCCATGCCAGCAATTTCTTTCTTTTCAGATGCTCCCCCCTCTTGCAATAGGGGCCACTGCTCCTCTCTGATGACTGTCCTTGGGCAGGTTATGTTTTCTGCTTTGGAGGATTAATTTGTTTTTGAGTTTCTGCCCTGGCTGTCCTATGGCTGATTAGTTTTCATTTAGAAAGGAACTTAAAGTCAACAAGTCAATCTGATAAGCTGGGTAGCATTGTTGTGCTGGTCAAAGTTCTTATCTTGTTTCTCTCTGCAGAGACAGTGTTTCTTTGTCATGTCAGCATCCATCTTTTGCTGGAACATACATGTCTCTCTGAGGTCAGTATTCATAGAAGGTAGAATTCATATTTTGTTGCATATAGTGGTAGAACATCTGGTATGTATTTTACACACCAAGGGAATGCTCAGTGGACTTGATCTCCCTTTCAACCACAAAGATTGGAGCCTAGGCTACATACTAGACTCAAATCTCATAGCAGAAGCCCACGTTTGAATGGTGACTAAAGCAGTTTTCTTCAATCTATGTCAACTGCAACATCTTTGGCTTCTTCTTGAAGACTCAGCCTTTGCAGAAATCATCCAGGCCACTGTGATCTACAGCCTGGATTACTGAAACTTGCTATTCATTGGAATGCCCATCAAACTGAACTAGTGACTGTAACTTGTTCAAATTACTGCAGCTAGACTGCTGAGAAACAACAACAGGATCATGCCTACTCTAAAAGGTCTCCAATGGTTCCCGACTCTCTACCATACAAAATTCAAAATCCTAATCCTAGCTTACAATGCCTTCAAAGGAAATGCATTTCTCCACCTCAGCAAACATCTCACACCCCCCTACATATTTTCTTGCTCCTTCTTGTTGCTATCACCAACCCACCTGGTAGACCCTATCCTCAAGGAACTATGCCTGGTCAACACTAGGAAGAAGACTTTCTGAGACATGGTGCCAGTCCTCTGGAATACTCTGCCACAGAACATCAGACAAGCCCTAGAATTTTCAGCCTTCAGAAAGCTACTAGAAATATGGCTTTTCCAATCTTCCTTTGGCCAACCTTGAATTGACCACTGAACCTTGAAGGCAACACATTCATAGTTGTGTTATCCCTGTCAAACCACTTACTTTCACACTCACAGCCAAAACTGTATACATATGCATTTCTCTGTCCTAACATTCTTTTGTGTGCCCTGCCAACACCCCCTGCTACATCATACACAGTAAATAAGAACTACTTATTGACTATGTGAATCAGATTCTGTTTACTCTCCATGTAAGCAACTTCCCTCACCAATCTACTATATTCTCATAAATTGTACTGTACTGATGATGATGACGATGATGATGAATCTCTGTAGCTGAGCCTTCCTCTGGAGTCCTGCATATGGATTGGGTTAAGTTTCAAAGAATACAACCAGGAACATTCTGGATTTGAATTTCCTATCTAGAAGCCTAAATTTAGCCTCCAGAACCCGCCTCCTTCACCTTTTTATGGCATTAGTATCCATATGTAGCACAACAGCCATCTCCTTCCTAGCACTCTCTAAGACTGTATCCAGCTGATGTATCCAGCTGATGCATAAGCTCAGCTATCTTCACACCGGCAGGCAGAATGCCAAATGATCCTTATGCATACCCAGCTATTTACATCCCTAATATTCAAACCACCAACTATAATAGTAGCCCTAATCCTTCCCTCCTAGGCATATGCCCCTAGAAAGATATGCTCGATGCAAGATGACAAGACATAATATGGAGCGCAAGTCCTACCTACAACATCACTTCTTGCTATAGGAAGGTGATGATCTCCTTCAAGGTATCTTTGATTTTCCAAAGCAGCACAGGGGGCTGTCAGATTGGAGTTGGGACTGTACTACTATGTCTGAAAAGGTCTTTTCTATATACTTCTCTATCTGCCTAAGTTCCTCTAGGTCTGCCACTCTGGCCTTCAGAGACTGGACTAGCTCTCTGAGAACCTGGGGTTCTTTTCATTAGGTGCACACATACAACCTTTCACCAACAAGTAGATAATCATCACTGTGGCACCTGGTTCAAAAGACAGAATAGCCCCCACTTTACTACTGTTGGATCTCTGTCTGCATCTTAAAGTTGTTGAACAGTTAAAGTTATTTAAAGCTGTTTAAATAGTGAGTGCTTCATCAAATTTTGGTGTGTTTTATGTTAACTTGTCAATGACAGGACTAAAATGAGTCAGTTACTAAAATCAGGTTTAATTATATGATCATGTAAAAAATTGTCCTCCAAATTGGGGTACCAGTCTATACATAATATACCTTCCTTTTGAGGAACCAGCAATCTCTAGCTCTTTTTTGTTAGAAATCTCTTTTACATCATTTATTAGTTCAAAAAATATATAAGAATCAGGGAGAAAAATGTGTTGTTTTAAATGTGATAATCAGACCATTTTCTCTTGCTTTAATGTTTACTGAATATGTATTTCTATTCTTAAATTCAATGATACTGCAAGTGAGAGGGTATAAAATATGCATATAGAGTAATAATAGTGGTAATATATCTTTTATGAAGTTAGTGTCCATTACTTAGTAGTCATTGCTTTTAAGTCTGAATGTTCTTCTCTATTCACCCCTCCCCTGAGCCCACAGGGCAGGCACACCAAAAGATTCTTTTTCTCAATTTACTACAAAGAATTAAAAATTGCTTTTCTTTCCTCATAATTTATTTAAAATCATTAGTCCCCAAATGTGTTCATATTGGTTTTTCTATCTATATCCTGGGTAATTTTGCAAAGCCATTTACCCAGGTAAAAGGGCTTGATGAAAACTTCCTATCCTCTATGTGACTAACAGTGCAGATGTTCCCCAACACGCATACTTTTACCCATGCTGTACAGAGGTATTCCTTGAGGGGTGGGCGTGGAGGGTGTTTAAGTCAGAGGTGTGACAGCACATACAGTTTTGTACCCCACATAAAGAGTAGGTGCAAATCTCTGTGGGGAATTTTTTTTCCCAGGACAATTTTCAACGTGCTTTCTTTTTGAAAAATGCTGCAAGGTCCGTAGATAAAAGCACCAACAGGTTTTGCAAATGTGTGGCATATTTAAAAATTGCCCCAGTTGTGACACATAAGGCCATGGAGCCATAGCACCTATTCACATGTGTCTTAGCACAGAAAATTTACGGCTAATGAAGGCATTTATTAAGGAAACACATATATTTTAATATTGGGCCTGAGTCACCTAAATCCAGAATTTAAAATAATTTATGGTAGAAAGATATTTGGTGACTTTAGTGAATAAGATTGTTACATCTTAGGTTAAAAGCGTGCATTTCAGAGGCCATGGTCCTTCTAATTTGCATAGGGTACTGCCAACTCCTTTCTAAGTGCTGGTCAGGTCTTGTGGTTTGAACCGCCTGGAGCCGGCAGCTTCTGCAGGACTAGGGTACTCCACATGGTTTAAACTGGAACGCATCTATTTAGCGATTTATTAATTTTAAAAAATGTATATCCCGTACCATCAAAACATATCTAGTTATTAGACAGTAGGGTTGTGCATTTGTTTGAAAACAAAAGGGTGAATTTTCAAAGGCCCGTGTGTGTAAAAAGCGGGGTTTACATGCACGGTTGGGCCTTGTGCGCGCCACATGAATTTTAAAACTGGCCTGGCCACATATGTAAACCCCGCTACATGCACAAGTGCCAAGCCTAAAAAAAGGGGTGGGGCGGGCCGGAGGCTAGCTAATGGCTGCTGTCCCAGGGAAGTGCTTACCAGTAGCCGGCCGGCGCGCAGAAACTACTTCTGCTTGGGAGGAGCAGTAAGTAGAAAAATAAAAAATTTTCGGGTAGCTAGATAGGTGTTAGGGGTCAAGGTGGAGAGGGGAAAGGGAAGGAAAGTTAGGCAGGGGGGTAAGAAAGTTCCCTCCCAGTCCGCTCCTAACACCTATCTAGCTAGCCGAAAATTTTTTAGTTTTCTACTTACTGCTCCTCCCAAGCAGAAGTAGTTTCCGCGCGGGATATACATTTTTTTAAATTAATAAATCAGTAAATAGATGTGCTCCAGTTTAACCCATGTGGCGTGCCCTTAATTGGAGCGGACTGGGAGGGAACTGGGGGAGGGCCGGTTGCGTCGCCGTGCGTAATATTCGAACATTCGTCCCCCCTGCAATACACATGTGCGTGCGGCCATGAGATTTTATAACATGTGCGCGCCGGCTGAACTGAGACAAACCCAGCAGGGCCCTTCTTTAACCCCTCTGATTCCTTTTCTGGCCCCACAAATTTACTGTGGCCAGGGACTTCCATAGCCCCCACTTACCCTTTCTGTAGAGGGTCTTTCATGAAGAAAGAGGCAGGAGCAATCCCCAGTTGCTTCTGCCCTACCAGCACCCCTTTAAAAATGGCACTGGCCATCCAGCTCTGAGACCAGTGCAAAGTTGACATCAATAAAATGTTGCCAGTCTGAGGGCTGACTGGTAACACTTTTTTTGTTCAACTGTACAAATACACAGCCATACAAGAAAATGGTTCTGGCTGGCCCTAGAGTGGCATCAGTTTGTTGACATTAACTTGGTGCCAGTTTCATTGCCTGCTAGTGCTATTTTTAAAGGGGCTTTGATGGGGCAGAAATGAGGGATGTGCAGAAGGAAAAAATTTGTTTTGATTCGGTTTTCATTTCGCCGGGACCCAAATTCATTGTATTAGTTTCATAGGGGGAAAAACCAATTCATTGATTAGTTTTATTTGTTTTCCGTTTTCCCATTAAAGTCAATGGGTGAAGTATTTGTAGCCTATTTTTGGCTGCAGAATTGGGGTTTTCTTATCAATTCTGATGAAACTTCTGGGGAGCAATCATCAGAACGAGAAAAGAGCTCCAAGGTACTTAGACTGTGGCAAAGTGGTACCAAAGTGGCATGATTAGTCTAAGGCACTGTAAAGGGGCAAAGTGGTACCAGGAGTGGCAAGAGTACTGTAACAGAGGTGCAAAGCAGCAGCAAGAGTGTCAAAAACACACCACAGCTTCAAAAGAGAGCACTGATATCAGTTGCATGTACCCTCGAAGGCAGCATGACAGGCAAAGTGGCAAGACAAGTGGCATCAACATCCTACAGCACAATGAAGGGGAAACATAGCAAGCAGAAAGAGTGTCTGAAAAAACCACAAGGCACCGATAAAGGGACAAAGCAGCAGAAAGACTAGCACCAACACACTGAGGAACCATGATAGTGGCAAGAACACCACAAGGAGTAGAGTGAGTCGTCTGGTGTATGCAAGGCAGAGTGGCAGAAAGTTGATGGGGCAAGACAGGCTGGCAGAGCAGAGATAGTCTGGTCCCTGTGGTTTTGATAGGGGCAAGACAGGCTGGCCCCGAAGTCAGGAACCAGGAACACCAAGACAAGACAGGAACAAGGATCCGACGTAGAAGAACTCACCGAAACAAGCAGACCTGACTAACCCAAAAGTTGCCAAGTCAAGGAATGAGCAGAGGAAGCCTCCTTATATACTTCCTCTGCTCTGGCTCATTGAAGACAGCTGGAAGTAGTTAAAGGGATCAGGTCCCTGTAAGTCTAGTGAGGGGGCGCGGCCTCGCGCCTAAGATGGCGGTGGCCATCTTGGATTCCGGCCGCGGGGGAGAAGCTGCTGATGCCACACAGGAGGAGCAGGGACGGCTCCCAGCCCGGCGGTCACCTCGGGGACCCGCGCCGACGCGCGGGAACAACAGCACCAGACCGGCTCTCTTCCAGATGCTTGCCACGGCGGGTTGCCGTCACGGTCAGGTAGGGGGGCGCACCCGCTGACTGCCGCAGGCACGGAACACAACACAGAGTAATGCATTTAGCATGCAAAACCCCAAGGGAAAGGTACAGCATTGGTGGTAAAATTCTTCTAAGCACAAAAGAAGAGCATAATCTGGCGATAATTGTATCTGCTGATGAAAAATGCTTGGCTGCATAGGGAGAGATTATCTCACCTGGAATACTGTGAAAAATTCTGAAAACTGCACCTTCAAAAGGATATAAACAGGATGAAGTCGGTCCAGAGGTAGGCTACCAAAATGGACAGTGGTCTTCATTCTAAAGCATTAGGGATGTGCATCGTTTTTTTGATGGATGAAAATATCGTAGATATTTTCTAATCCGTCAAGTATCAGGGGTCCCTGAAAACGATAAGAAAACCCCACGTCATGTGGTTTTCTTATCATTTGGGGGGGGGGGGGGGAGAAAGGGCACACAGAAAAAAACCCCCAAACCCACCCCGACCTTTTAGATCAAACTATTTACAATCCCCCACCCTCCTGACCCTCCCAAAACTTTCCTAAAGTACCTGGTGGTCCAGCGGGGGTCCAGGGAGCGATATCCTGCTCTCGGGCCGTCGGTTGCCACTAATCAAAATGGCACTGATGGCCCTTTGCCCTTACCATGTGAGAGGGGCTATCGGTGCCATTAGCTGGCCCCTATCACATGGTAGGAGCAATGGATGGCCCGCGCCATTTTTTAAGATGGCGCCAGCCATCCATTGCTCCTACCATGTGACAGGGGCCGGCCAATGGCACCAATAGCCCCTCTCACATGGTAAGGGCAAAGGGCCACCGACGCCATTTTGTATACTGGCAACCGATGGCCCGAGAGGAGGAGATCGCTCCCGGGACCCTTGCTGGACCACCAGGTACTTTAGGAAAGTTTTGGAGGGTCGGGAGGGTGGGGGATTCTAAATAATTAGATTTAAAGGGTCAGGGTGGGGGGGGGGGGGGGGTTCAGCTCTGGACAGCTGAAAACAAAAACCGTCCAGACCGCAGGAAACGGAATTTCCCATGGGTCCACGATCCCGAAACCGGAACCAATTTCGGCACCCAATTCACATCTCTATAAAGCATATGGGGATAGACTTAAAGATCTAAACATGTACATCATGGTGGAAAGTCAATATAGGGGAGATATAACAGACATATTCAAATATTTAAAGGTTTCCATGCACAGGATGTGAGCCTTTTTCAATGGAAAGGAGGTTCTAGAATAAGGGGTCATGAGATGAGGTTGAAAAGGGGTACTCAGGAGTAATCTTAGGAAATATTTCTTTACAGAGAGGATGGTGACTGAGTGGAGCAGCCTCCCAGGGAAGGTGGTAGAGACAAAAATGGTATCTGAATTCAAGAAAGCATGGAATAAATACAGGGAATCTCTAAGGAAGTGCTGAGAATTATAATGATAATTTAATTGGATGCATGGGCAGACTGGATGGGCCATATGTCTTTTTCTGCCATCATGTTTCTGTTTCATGTTTCTATAACCTTGTGACGGTATGGGCTCCAGAATTATATATAGTATTGCAAATGAAGTCTCAACAGAGACTTATACAAGAAGCAGTATCACCTCCTTTTTCCTTCTGGCTATTCTCCCTATATGCTTAAGCATCCTTCTGACTTTTGCCATTGCATTGTTTACCTATTTGACTACCATAATATCAGATGTGATCACCCCTGAATCCCACTTTTGTTTTGTGGATAGAAGAACTTCATCTCCTATACTATATTGCACTCTTGGACTTTTGCAATCCAAATGTGTAAGCCTGGAATTTCTTTTTAGCATTGCCCAGCAGTGCCCTATATAAGGCTTGAGAGGCCACTGCAGAGCTCTGTGTGATTGATGGAGATATTTCTATACTTTTTCCACCACTTAATCACTTTCTAGCCACTCCTTTTCTTCTACACAGCCCCTGTCAAATAAAAAAAGGTATAATTTAAATTAAATAATTGTCTTATTCTGAATTATTGGTATTAAGAGCAGTCAGAGAGATATTCATGTGTCAAAAGCTCTCAGATTCCTGCAACAGCTTAGAGGTAGATTCTATGGCAAGACTTAGACAATTCTGCTGCATATTTGCATAAATAAAGTCATTTTTCATCCATGCCTGTGTGCTTTATTTAATTTGTTCTTCTTTGGGATTTTTGAATGGAAGGAAATGAATGCTCTCAGATATCAGTGCTGGAGAGAGAGAGGGGGGAAACATAGGCATGGGGAGAGATCTATGGAATAATGAACAGAGAAAAAAGGGATATCGAGCATAGGGGGAGGGGAAGCAGTGGGAAAGGGAGAGAGGATTGGGGGTTGGGGTGAGATGTAGAGGAGGGACAGGGATGGGTGGAGGAAAAGAGGAGAGCCAGGGATGGAGTGAGGTAAAGAAGGAAGAATTGGCAATGGGGAGGGGGAAGAGGAGGGATAGAGAGTTTAGGGATCATTGGGAAGGAGGAGAAAGAGGGAAAGGGATGTTCCAGGATGGGGTGGAGGGCAGGGGAAGGGGGTTGAGAGTGCAGGGAGATGGAGGGAGGTTCCAGATTTGGAGGGCGGAGTGTCTTATTTTGGGAGCGAATGGAGGTGTCCTTCCCTCAGCTCCAAACCTGCTTCCCCAATCATTCCTCTTTTCCTTCTTCCCTCTATCCTTGTGTCCTCTCTCTCTCTCTCACACACACACACCCTGCATTGATCTCCTTTCTTATTTATTTATTTTTATTTATTTACAGATTTTTATAGCTCACCATATTACCAGACAAGCTTTTCAAGGTGGATAACAAGAAATAAAAACACCTAGAATCAAGGAAAAAAAATTAAAACAAAATAAAACAGTGAATGAACTTGACAATTAAATGCCTCTCTGAATAACTGTGCCTTTAAAACCTTCCTGAAACACTTGTAGTCTGCCTGCAACTGCAATTCCCTTGATACTGGAGCGATCTGTGAAAACACACGACTATGAGTCCACTGTAATCTCACTGATGAAACCGCAGGAATCATAAGTAAGTGCTGCGCTGCAGGCCGCAGTGCTCTTGAAGGCTGATATTTTGGTAAAAGCTGTTTCAAATACCCTGGACTAAACCCATTAATCCCTCGATGAACTAAGACCAAAATTTTAAATTTCTCTTATATACGCACACAGCCACCCACCCATAACATCATCTCCTCTCTCATCCCCCAAATCCCAGCACCAAACCCTTCCCTCTCACACACACACACACACACCTGATGCCATTACTCTCTGTCTCACAAATACACAGACATCTCCTGATGATCCCCTGTGTTCTCTTTTTTTCACCATTTCTAGTCCATCTCTTACATCCTGAGCTGATGCTCTCTTTTACCCCCAGCTGATCCCCCACTCAGCCCCAAGCTGATCCATCTCTTATTACCCAGACCCTCTCTCTGACTCCTCCCAATCATTCCCTCTCTCATATCCCCCCAGGCCCTCTCTCATCCACCTTTCCCACTGAGGCATGGTGACGTTCACAGTAGCAGATTCAGAAAATGCATTCCATAGTACAATCACCTTCTTTTCACTATCCCACACCTCAACCCCTTGGCATAATCACTACCCCCCCCCCCCCACCTTCCACCTTCCCTTTCCCTTCCACCCTCCTGGGGGTAAAACAGAGAATGGAAATTTGACAAGTAGGAGGAGCCAGGTGGCATGCTGGTGTGCATGGGTAATCCCCTTCTTGGTTTTAGAGTCTCTAATACGGGGGGGGGTCACCACAATTATCAGGGCCACATCCCATGACCTGGACCATTTATCTTTTGCTCTTTTCGCAATCATTATAGGATTTAGCCAACAGGAGGCTGGGGGTCTAATCTGGCAGGGGGGGGGGGGGAGGTTAAACTTCCAGGGCTCTTGGTGCTAGTGGTATTTTCATACAGTCTCTCCACCCTTCATCTTCCCCAAAGTACTACTCTCTCTCTCTCTCTCTCTCTCTCTCTGTCAGTCTCCATTTGCTCCATAGAAGGCACTCCAAAAACACAGGCAGAGACAGCAGAGTGATGTTCAAAATCAAAGGGGAGTTTAATAAAGGTTAAAGAAAAGTATCCATGTGAGAACTGCAGAATTCATCATCACCTTCATAAGTACACTTACAGCTCCTAACACCTCTGTCTCCTTGCCCATCCTCATTCTCAACCAGTGGCCTTCCCCACATTGCGAAAAAGAGAAAAAAATAGCTTCTCCAAATATCCAGAATCTTCAAAATCTCTTCTTGGGCCCAAACGTCTCTTCAAAAGCTGCGATGCCCACTTGGCTGTTGAGTAGACAGGCAAACTGAAAGTCCGTCCAAGCTTAGAGGGGGGCTGGGTAAAACCTCACAAAGACAGACCCACAACTGGAAGCTCAAAAATCTCTTCTCTTTTCACTTTTTACTTCTGCACCAGGAAAACCCTTTCTGATGGGAAGGGTGCAGAAATAGGATTCTGTCCTTTATTATCCCCTTAGTTACAAGCTGGGGGCTCATTGGGAGCACTACTCCAAAAGAAAAAAACAAAAAACAAAACCAGGAATCAGCTCTCAACTTTGAATCAGCAACAAAAGCTCAACTCCAGAACCTGGGAGCCACAACCCAGCATCTTGACCTGAGCATACTGTACCCCAGAATATAAGGGGGAGCCCTGACCAATCTCAAAACAGGAGGAATGGCCACCATCTGAGAAGGATCCCAAAAATGCAAAACACTCCCATCAGAAGCAAGGAAGGAGAATATTAGCAATGGTGCAAAGCCACTTTACCCATGCATATGTGTTTGTTTGGATTGGGTGAGGTAGGGGGAGGGGGAAGAGAGCTTGAGAATACGGGCAATAGTATTTGAATTTTGAATTTTTGTGACTCTAGACATGCACAAGACATCTAAAACTCTTAAAAGGAGTACAATAATCATGAACATTTGAGAACCACTGCCTTACACCCTAATGCTACAAGACCCTCCTACTAGAAGGTGCAGATTGGAAAACAGAACAAGTTGAACTATTACAGACACTGACTCAGAAACAGGCTAGCAGATCCCACATGCAAAACACAGACAGACATAAGAACATAAGATATGCCATACTATGTCAGACCAAGGGTCCATCAAGCCCAGTATCCTGTTTCCAAGCAGTGGTCAATTCAAGTCACAAGTACCTGGTAAGTACCCAAATATTAGATAAATCACAAGCTACTATTGCCTATTAATTATCATCAAAGCAGTTTATGGATGTTTCCTGTAGGAACTTATCCAAACCTTTTTTAAACCCAGTTACACCAACTGCCATAAACACATTCTTTGGAAATGAATTCCAGAGCAAAATTATGCACTGAGTGAAAAAGAACTTTTTTGATTTGTTTTAAATGAGCTACTTACTAACTTCATGGAGTGCCCCCTGGTCCTGTTATTGTCTGAGAGAGTAAATAACCAATTTACATTACCTGTTCAAGTCCTCTCATGATCTTAAACACCTCTATCATATCCCCCCTCAGCCTTCTATTCTCCAAGTTGAAAAGCCCTAACCTCTAAAGCTTTTCCTCATAGGGGAGCTGTTCCACCCCTTTATCATTTTGTTCACTCTTCTTTGTACTTTCTCCAGTGCAACTATATCTTTTTTGAGATGTGGCAACCAGAAATGCCCACAGTATTCAAGGTGCGGTCTCACCATGGAGCAATACAGAGGCATTATGACATCCACTGTTTTATTTACCATTCCCTTCCTAATAATTCCTAACATTCTGTTTGCTTTTTTGATTGCCATAGCACACTGAACCAAAGATTTCATTTATTATCCATTATGATGCCTAAATTTCTTTCCTGGGTGGTAACTCCTAAAATGGAGCCTAACTTCGTGTAACCACAGCAAGGGTTATTTTTCCCTATATGCATTACCTTGCACTTGTCCACATTAAATTTCATCTGCAATTTGGAAGCCCAATCTTCCAGTCGCACAAAGTCCTCCTACAGTTTATCACAATCCGCTTCAGATTTAACTACTCTGCATTATTTTGTGTCATCCGCAAATTTGATCATCTCACTCATCGTACCCCTTTCCAAATCATTTATAAATATATTAAAAAGCTCTAGTCCAAGAACAGATCCCTGAGGCACTCCACTGTGAAACCTTTTTCCTCAGTGAAAAAAGACCATTTAATCCTACTCTCTGTTTCCTGTCTTTTAACCAGTTTGTAATCCACAAAAGGACATCTCCTCCTAACCCATGACTTTTTAGAAGCCTCTCATGAGGGACTTTGTTGAACACATGCAAATCCAAATACACCACATCTACTGGTTTCACCTTTATCCACATGTTTATTCACCCCATTAAAAAAATGTAGGAGATTTGTGAGCCAAGACTTCTCTTGGGTAAATCCAAGCTATCTGTGTCTCATTAAATCATGTCTATGTAAATGTTCTGTGATTTTATTCTTTATAACAGTTTCCACTGAAGTCAGGCTTTGTGTTTAGATAAAAAAGACAAAGGCAACAAAAGAGAAATGAAGGATGTCCTAAAGATGAATCAGGAACAAGAAAATGTAAGAGATGATTTATAAAGTCAGATGCATGTTCTCTCTGCATAATTATTCCTGCAATGACATTTATTATTATATCAAAATATAACAAAAGTAATGCCTCTCTGCATTATTATGCCCCAATTTTAATATCCACAATATATGTGATAAATTAGAAAATTGTCAATCATATGCCATAATCCAAAATTGAAAATTTGATAAGGGACCTTCATAAGAATGGGCTAATCACATTGCTGCAAGCTCTGAATGTTATTAGCACTCAAACATGATCATCGGTCCCACATTGTAAGACATTCTTAAACTGTCCTGTTTTGTATCTTTTTGTATATTTATTTAAATATGCAATTAAAAATAAAGTCCACATGTTCCGTAAGACTCAAACACTGAAAATGCATTTAATTTCAGCTTTAAGGCGAATTTTAAAAGCCCTGCTTGCGCCAAAACCAGGAGATATGTGACCAAGTCAGGCTGGCACGCTAGGCAGATTTTAAAAGGTGCCAGTGTATGTATGTGTGTAGTTGCTGCTACGTGCAAGGATACATTTTCCCGACAAAGGGCCGGGGCGGGAGTGTGGTCTGGGCAGGGCATGGGTGTTCCTAGATTTCACGATGAAACTAGCGCATACATACTTACATGCACAAGCACGCGCCGGGGTCCCCTGCCGCACAACCTTACTTCTGCTATGGATGGCACGCAAATCAGAAAACAAAAAAAAGTAAAGAGGTGAGTGGGGTTTTAAAAGTCAGGGCTAACACGGTAAAGGGAGGCTATTAAATTAGAGAGGTTTGGAAGTCCTATCCCTTGCCCTGGTGAACTGGGAATGAACTGGGAAAACTAGTAATTGCGCCAGCGCACATGTCTACTAAAATCCCCTTACTTATATGGTAGAAATCGCATTTGGGTGCTTAGGCACTCGCCTACTTAAAATTGTGTATACATGCGCGCATTCAGCCATGCATGCATATACGCGCGTGTGTTTTAAAATGGCCATGTCCCTAGGTGCGAGCGGGAAAACACGTGCATATGTGCGCACGTGCTGCTGTTTAAAAGTTGCCGACCCTGTGTGCTGAAGGGTATCCGTAATTAAAACCATGCTGAGGATACTGAAATCGGCATACAATGAAATTAATCAAAAGACACGTATCTTAATAGAAGTGTATACTCGTTTTCCCTTGATATCCCCAACATGAACTGTGTTTCAGAATCTTCCTGCCTCCTTGAATAGCTCCATAGATTTAAACAGCTTACTTGTACATAGCAGCTTGAACGGCAAGAATGTTGTCGAGAGGTTGACTGATGGTGTGGTTTTAATAAAACGCTGATGAGTCTCATTCTAGAAACCAATGTAAAATTAAGTTAACTGGCCAATCATTTGATGACACATATAATTGCCTCAGAAGCCAAACTACAATACAAATCTCCATGTTAGGCTTTGTGGGTTTGTGGGCTCTGGGCCAAGGCGAGAGATGGTACCGCTCACGGGGAGCAGTCCAGTGAGCCTCACTGTCGGTAGGCGAGGTCTCAGCTGCTGGGTGTGTAGGACAGCAGGTACTGGAGAGAGAGTAGAGAGAGAGAGGCACTGCCCACAGAGCAGGGCGTGTAGCAAGAAAATCACACAGACACAGAGGTGCCACAGGGTCTGTGGAGTGGGGTATACCCAAGAGAGAGGATTCCTCTGTAGAGATGATATGGCAATGATCCGCACAGTGGGATACACCGATGAGGGTTCCTCAGTAGAGAGAATACGGTAATGGTCCGCAAGTGAAGTACTCACAGTGGAAGTAGTGATGGTTCCAGAGGGAGCCCCGGGGAATGGGGCAGGCAGTGGTCCAAGGCTCAAGGCTCTCTGAAGAGCAGATAGCCAGAGATGAGGAAAGGGCCCCTGAGGAGCGGGTACCCGGGACATCTCACAGGAAGCAGGAGTTGGAATGGAAGGTCCTGTAGTGAGCGAAGCGGATTCAGCAATGAGGGAACTCGTTGCCAAGTCATAGGCAGACAGGGCCAGCCGGCTTAAGAGTCCATGGAAAATGATGTAATCCGGGGGGGACGCCCCCGAGGTTCCCGCCATGACGTGCATAAGACTGGCCGGAAGCACGCACATGAGCGCCTATGGAACTCCAAGGGCAAGATGGCAGTCAGCAGCATCCACGCCGTCCAGGGAGGCCCGGGAACAGGGGTGGGCAGGCCGGCAATAGCTGGCGGAGGCCACAAGTCTTCCAAATGGAGTCAGTGCAGTGAAGCAAGAGGTAAGCAACAGCAGTGGCAGCCCAAAAGAGCAGGCATGGATGAACCACTAATACAGAAGATGAGAAAAAAATCAATAAATCATAAAGGTAAATTCTAGCAATGAATATCAGTTAACCTCTTGATTTAAACCAGTGGTATATACAGTTTGTAGTGTATAAATCCAATGTTGTTTGCAAAAGTTCAACATTCTCATTCCATCTCCTCCTCTACTGGATTTAGTGATATGCTCGATGACCAACCATCTCAAATGAGTGAACATATGTCCTCGGTCTGTGCAATGTTCTACCATAGGGGCTTTGCTGTTACCTGTAACTAAGCCTCTCCTATGTTCACTAAGACAAATTTTGACCAGTTTGTCCTATGTACATAAGAACACAAGGACAGATAATCGCATAGATTACCCACTGGGAAGAATGCAATGACAACCATCATTAAAAACCATTGATATATTTACAGTTTCATGAAGCATTTAATGAACAGCCATGTTTTGCATTCACTCATGATAGAAACAAAAAAGAGCATGTTTCCAAGGTAGCTCTTCCAAGCAGCACCATAGATCAATTAACATTGTCTGGTCATTCTAGCTGCGGTAATTGTTCGCACTGTGACCAAACAGCAAACGCAAACCCTATAGGTACAGAATTACCGATGGTACCAGTTCCTGAATTTCTAAAGGGTCATACTGCAGGGAGATCCCCCTTTAAAAAACAATCTGCTTACATTCCCACAGTTACTTTTTAACCGAAGACCTGCAAAGAATGTAGGGGTTTTAAGAACTGCCCCCTTAAAGTCTTGTTTGCATCCAACTATGGCTACCTTATTGAAAACTGGAAAATATAAAGGGTGTAATACAATCTGCCTATGCCCTGAGGCCCAATAATTTATCAGAGGTGAACTATAGAGATGTGCATTTGTACTGAAACAATATGAAACATGGAAATGATTAGCTGTTTTGTGTTGCTTCAAAATGAAATTAAAAAATACCAACACATTTCTTTTTATTTTGTTTAATTTTCCATTTGTCTTCCTGCATGCAATTTGCAAATTGTATGGACTAATTTCAGATATTGCATTTAAGATTAATTTTCTGCATTCTGTTTGCAAATCGCATGCACAGAAATGGAAAACGAAATGAATCAAAATAAAACAGGGAATAATTGAAAGAGAAAACCCAGAAAGCCCCCACATAAAATGAAAATAATCAGTTTGCATACCCTTAAGAGAACTATAATGCAGATCGTTGCCAGCCTGTGACACAAACTTCAGATTTTGGAAGATGGGAGTCATGCACTGTATGGGAGCTACCCACTGTGGTTTCTGTTTCAGAGAGCAGAATATATCTGTGATGACTTTACCAGGAGACCAACTATTTCACCATCCCCTCCCTTCCTGGTTGTTTTTTCTTTGATTTTCTATATTGAGATGCCAAGGTATCCTTTCATAAGACATCTAAAATAGGAAAGGTAGGATGGTTGCTGTATTATTTTGATGGTGATGGTCATGAGGGATATTATAGATGTGCTTACTGCTTTCTTCTTGGGAAATGAATACAGATAAAGTGTCCCATGAGGATAAAACAGTAATTAACTTATTCTAAAAATATATTAATCTGAGCCATGATTTGTGATATGCAGAATATGGTTTTTTTTATTTTTAAACATTTTTATTTTATATTGACTTCTAGGGAACCGCACATTCATAGCTGTTTTATAAAGGTAAAAAAACCAGATTAAAACCAGATTAAAACCAGACTATGGGCATTCATTCTTGGCTTCTTGCCCTACTTCTATGTTGATTTCAGAGTGTGAACATGTTTAGTATGGCTCATTTGTCTTTATTCCAGATGTGTGCATCACCTAACACAGAGATGTGAGCTGACTGATTTCTCAAGGGGACTACCTAAATGGCTGCAGGTTTCTGTAATAAGTGAGAATCCTTCCTAGGACTTTTCAGCAGCTATGTTAACGAGCTAATTAGGGGTGTGAATGGAAAAAATGTTTCATTTTTCACTTTGTTTTCCATTTATTTTATTTCATTCTGTTTTCCTTTTCTAGATAATTTTTTGTTCAGTTTGCTAATTTCATTTTTAGGTCATGTTACATATTTACAGCATGGGTTATTTTTGCAACATTCTTACTTTGGGGGAATTTGTAAATAGTGCATGCTATAATGCTTTAGTGCTGAGGTGGCCAATTCCAGTCCTCAAAAGCCAGAAACAGATCTGGTTTTCAGGATATTCCCAATGAATATGTCTGAGATAGATTTACATACATTGCAGACAGTGTATGCAAATCTATCTCATGTATAGTCATTGTGGGTATCCTGAAAACCAGGCTTGTTCATGGCTCTTGAAGATTGGAGTTGGCCAACCCCACTTTAGTGCATGCTAACAGCATAAGATATGCCATACTGGGTCAGTCCAAGGGTCCATGAAGCCCAGTATCCTGTTTCCAACAGTGGTCAAGCTAAGTCACAAGTACCTGGCTGTTCCTTACATTAATATGTTTATGGACTTCTCCAGGAACTTATCCAAACCTTTTCTAAAGCCCTTTACAATAACTGCCTTAACTGCATCCTCTGGCAATGAATTATAGAGCATAATTGTATGTTGAGTGAAAAATAAGTTTCTCCAATTTGTTTTAAATGTGCTACTTGCCAACTTCATGGAGTGCCCCCTAGTCCTTCTATTATCTGAAAGAGTAAATAACCGAGTCACATTTACCCATTTTAATCCTCTCATGATTGTATAGACCTCTATCATCTCCCTCATCAGCCGTCTCTTCTCCAAGCTGTAGAGCCCTAACCTTTTTAGCCTTTCTCATAGGGGAGTCATTCCATGCCCTGTATCATTTTAGTCGGCCCTTCTCTGTTCTTTCTCCAATACAAATATATCTTTTTTGAGATGCAGCAACCAGAATTGTACACAATATTCGAGATGCGGTCCCACCATGGAGTGATACAGAAGCATTATGACATCCTCCATTTTATTCTCTATTCCCTTACTGTTAATTCCTAACATTTTGTTTGCTTTTTTTTTATCTCCCACAGCACAGTGAGCTGATGATTTCAATGTAATATTAACAATGATGCCCAGATTTGTTTCCTAGATGGTAACTTCTAATATGGAACCTAACACCATGTGCAGCATTGATTATTTTTCCCTATATGCATCATCTTGCATTTGTCCACATTATATTTCATCTGTCACATGAACGCCCAATCTTTCAGTCTCACAAGGTCTTCCTGCAATTTATCACAATTGCTTGTGATTTAATAATTTTGTGTCAGCTGCAAATTTGATCAGCTCACTCATCGTACCCCTTCCCATATCATTTATAAATATATTAAAAAGCACAGGTCCAAATACAGATCCTTGAGGCACTCCACTGTTTATCTTTTTCCACTGTGAAAACAGACATTTAATCCTACTCTCTGTTTCCTGTTTTTAACCAGTTTGTAATCCACAAAAGGACATTGCCTCCTATTTCATGCCTTTTTAGCTTTCTTAGAAGCCTCTCATGAGGGACTTTGTCAACTGTCTTCTGAGTATGCAAATATACCACATCTACTGGTTTACCTTTATCCACATATTTATTTATCCCTTAAGAAAATGTAGAAAATTTGTGAGGCAAGACTTACCTTGTGTAAATCCAAGCTATCTGTGTCCCATTAAACCATGTCTGTTGATTTTATTCTTTATAATCGTTTGTTCATTTCCATGATTTGTCATAGCACTGAAGTCAGGATCACTGGTCTATAGTTTTCTATATCACCTCTGGAGCCCTTTTTTAAATATGGGGGTTACATTGGCCATGGCCACCTTCCAGTCTTCAGGTACAACAGATGATTTTAATGTTAGGTTTACAAATTACTTATAATAGGTCTAAAGTTTCATTTTTTAATTCCTTCAGAACCCTGGGGTATATACCATCTGGCAAGGTGATTTGCTACTTTTTAGTTTGTCAATCTGGCCCACTACATCTTCTAGGTTCACCATGATTTGGTTCAGTTTATCTGAATTGCCACCCTTGAAAACTGTCTCCAGAACAGGTATCGCCCTAACATCTTCATCAGTAAACACTGAAGCAAATAATTCATTTTGTCTTTCTATGATGGCTTTAGCTTCCCTAAGGGCCCCTTTAGCCCCTTGATCATTTAACGGTCCAATCAGCTCCATTATAGGCTTTCTGTTTTGGATATATTTTAAAAAGTTTTTATTATGAGTTTTTGCCTCTTATTGCCAACTTCTTTTCAAATTTTGTCTTAGCTAAACTGTTTAGCATGCCGTAAAATGATGTAAAGAATAGAAACAATTATTTTTCTAGGTTTTTTTTATGTCATTTCAGATAGGAAACAACACAAAATGAAACAGGAAATATTGTTGGTGTTTTCATGTCATTTTAAAATGATATTACATCAAAATGTCTAGTTAGCTGGTACCTTGTCCTTGGTACTGGTAGCAGATTCTTCCTTCAGACAGGTACTGCAATTGCTGCCACTGTCAGATTTTGCTCCTCTTAACTATTCTCTGAAAATTAAGTGAGTTATCCTCACTGATCAGTTTCTGCTAGTTCCACACTCTCCTTTACCTCTGGTGTATCCTCCTGGTTGAGCTTTAAAGCTAATGGTCTCTCTATAGGACTGTATAATGTATACTGTATAATGACAATCATTTTAAGGAAAGGATCATATTATATTGGAAAAGGGTGACAAGACTCATGCTTTGTGAAATGAGGTTGACGAGGGATTCAAAAATACTTTTGGGACTTACTCAATTGGAATGAACTATATTAACCATATATTTCCATATCCAATAATTTATTTTGGATGTGTGTGTAGGGGGGCAGGGGGAAAATGTGGTGAGAGTATATTGTTTGTTCATTTCTTTCCTGTCCAGTGCAACCCCCTCCCCCCACTCCAATTCACTTCAGTTTTCTCACTTCTCTCCAATACCCCATCCAAGTGGGGTTTTGAAGAATATCCCAATCTCCCTATCCGCCTATATTCCTCTCACTGTCCTCTTTCTTTCTTTTGTCACTTTCTTTTCCACTCTCCAACCCATAACCTATCCAAGAACAGTCCTCCCCCTGCCTCAGCTTCTCACTCTCACCCTCAACCTTCAGGGCCTTCATCAGGAGCCTAAGATTATGCCAGTTGCTCCCAGGTCCCCAGTATGGGACCACAGGTGCTGCCACTGTTGATTTTGGGGGCTTCAATCAAGTGCTGAAGATGACAATACTGGTTCCTGGGACCCCAATAGGGGACTAAACAGGATAACAATGCTGGTTCCCAGGGTCCATTCAGTATCTTAAGATGAAGATCCTTCTTCTCCCAGAGCAGTCTTACCAGTCACAAAAATCCATTTACCCCAGGAAAGTGGGTGAGTCAATTTTTGAAACACTGAGGATGAGGATGACTTGGTACAGGGGCTTTCATATAATGCTGGGTAAAGGACTTGTACGCAGCCTTTCCAATATGTGCACCCTATCTGAGATGAATTTTTTTTAAAACAGGTTTTCTAACCTGGGAACGTGCTATATTTATATACTCAGCTGGAATGAAGCACATTGGAAATCATTTCAGTTTTTGAATGGTTCAAAATCTTGATTTTTCCTTGGCATTGCCAATTGCTCTGCAATTACAAAATACTTAATTCTAACTATGGCACACAGAAGGTAGGCAGGGAAACCGCACAGCGACGTTGTCACTATTTCTATGGGGAATGGATTTTCAGCTCAGAGCCCTAGGTCCCCTCGTCTCATTTGAACTGGCGTAAACCTGAGAGCAGTAGGTTTAGAAACTCCACAGTGCCAATTTCCTGCCCAGTCTCTGTTATGATGCAAAGAAAGCCTGGTGCCAGGAAATTAATTAGAAAATCCAAGAACCAGGGACTGAACCTTTGGGCCTTCAGAGTTATGGCACAGTGCCTCGACTGGGTGACCTCTAGAGCCAGACCCCCTTGGAAGAAAGCATTATTCATATTTATTTCATGCTATTTTATCCAGCTCTAACTGCAATCATGCATTTTTAAATAGACTTCTCCAAACAATGAGCATACTAATTGGGCTTCTTTTCAGAGACTGTGTAGATTTCTTGGGTTATTAATTATACAAGGTACAGCTGAGTGACAGTATTGTGAAAATTTTGCTATGGATATTTTTAATAAACATCTGCTTGCAGTTCCTCCTATTTTCTCACGGATGCTAAGATACATTTGTTTGGATAAGATAATATCTTCCCACTCCAGACGTCTTTCATAAGGGTATACTATAAAGCCTGGCATCATAAGTGAAAGAGAATCCTTGCTTTGGTATATGAAGCTAATAACTTATTGGGCGGGGGGTTGGCACTGTCTTGATCCTGCATGAGTAGGATCCTTAAAATCTAGTAATTGGATAATACAACCAAGGTATAGTTGTTCATTGGTGGTTAGTTATATGCGTCATTACATAGTAAGTTTGCATAATACTAGTTGAGATGTGCTTTCGTTTGTTTCATTTTGTTTAGCATGTGGTAGAAGGATTAATGCATACCAAAATGTTTGGAGTATTTTAAACAAAAAAAAAAACCAAAAGAGAAACAAAAAACAAAACAAAAAATATGTTTTTTTTAATGATATTTATGATGAGCGTTCTAGAATATTTATTTAATATTTAAATAATATTTAAAATAAAATAATATTTAAAAACTGGTCTTCACTATTTTTTAAGCATAGGCCACTTTAGATCATTTTTTAAAACAGTCTTGTTCAGGCAGGCTTATTTATAATTTTTCCTTTACTGGTTATTTTGTTTTATTTATTTTGATAATTGGTAAGTTGGCTTTTAATTTGTTTAATTAAGAACTACATATTCCCTGTATTTTGTTGCTCTTATCGTATGGTAATTGTATTTTTTTTTTTTTTTGCAATTATGTATGTTTGCTTGTATATCACCTAATGCTTCGGTAGAAGGAGATTCATGAATCCATAATTTAAAAAAAGATAGAAACATAGAAATGACAGCAGAAAAGGACCAAGGGTCCATCCAGTTTACCTACCAGGCTTATGGAAGTTTCTGCTGTGCCATACAAGTCACCCCCATACTTATCAATTTCCCAGACTATCAAAGTCAGGGCCCTTGTTGCTTGCTGTCTGAGTCCAATTTCTGTAGAAGCCGAGAACAATGTTAGATTTGCATCAAGAGTTTCAGGCTTATTGGTTAAGGGTAGTAACAGCCGCATCAGCAAGTTACCCCTAAGTTAGTTTTCCCAGACGCCAAATTCAGTATCCTTATTGCTTGCTGTCTGAATCTAATTCCCCTTTTCCCCCATTGAAGCAGAGAGCAATGATGGCATTGCATCAAAAGTATGAAGGCTTATTGGTTAATGGTTGTAACCGCCATACTGGCAAGTTACCCCCATGCACTCATTTCTTTATTTCTATTCTCTAGCCTTTAGGGATCATAGAAACATAGAAACATAGAAATGACGGCAGAAGAAGACCAAACGGCCCATCCAGTCTGCCCAGCAAGCTTCACACATTTTTTCTCTCATACTTAACTGTTTCTTTTAGCTCTTGGTTCTATTTCCCTTCCTCCCCCACCATTAATGTAGAGAGCAGTGATGGAGCTGCATCCAAGTGAAATATCTAGCTTGATTAGTTAGGGGGTAGTAGGGGTAGTAACCGCCGCAATAAGCAAGCTACACCCATGCTTATTTGTTTTAACCCAGACTATGTTATACAGCCCTTATTGGTTGTTTTTCTTCTCCCCTGCCGTTGAAGCAGAGAGCTATGCTGGATATGCATCTAAAGTTAAGTATCAGGCACATTTGATTTGGGGTAGTAACCGCCGTAACAAGCCAGCTACTCCCCGCTTTGTGAGTGTGAATCCTTTTTTCTTCTCCCCTGCCGTTGAAGCTATGCTGGGTATGCGTGAAGTATCAGTTTTTCTTCTCCCCTGCCGTTGGAGCAGAGAGCTATGCTGGATGTGCATCGAAAGTGAAGTATCAGGCACATTTGGTTTGGGGTAGTAACCGCCGTAACAAGCCAGCTACTCCCGGCTTTGTGAGTGCAAATCCTTTTTTCCACATTTCCTCTTGCTGTTGAAGCTTAGAGTGATGTTGGAGTCACAGTAACCATGTGTATGTTTATTGAATAAGGGTATTGTGTCCAGGCAGTAGCCATCATTCTGGCGAGTCACCCACTCTTCATTGGCGGCCTCTTGACTTTATGGATCCACAGTGTTTATCCCACGCCCCTTTGAAGTCCTTCACAGTTCTGGTCTTCACCACTTCCTCCGGAAGGGCATTCCAGGCATCCACCACCCTCTCCGTGAAGAAATACTTCCTGACATTGGTTCTGAATCTTCCTCCCTGGAGCTTCAAATCGTGACCCCTGGTTCTGCTGATTTTTTTCTTATGGTAAAGGTTTGTCGTTGCCTTTGGATCATTAAAACCTTTCAAGTATCTGAAAGTCTGTATCATATCTCCTCTGCTCCTCCTTTCCTCCAGGGTGTACATATTTAGATTCTTCAATCTCTCCTTGTACGTCATCCGATGAAGATCCTCCACCTTCCTGGTCGCCCTTCTCTGTACCGCTTCCATCTTGTCTTTGTCTTTTTGTAGATCCACAGTGTTTATCCCATGCCCCTTTGAAATCTTTCACTGTTTTTGTCTTTACTACCTCCTTTGGAAGAGCATGCCAGGCATGCATCACCCTCTCCATGAAGAAATATTTCCTGATGTTGGTTTTGAGTCTTCCTCCCTGGAATTTCATTTCGTGACCCCTAGTTCTATTGATTTGTTTACCACAGAAAAGGTTTGTTGTTGATTGTGCATCATTAAAACCTTTTAGGTATCTGAAGGTCTGTATTATATCTCCCCTGCACCTCGTCTCCTCCAGGGTATTTATATTTAGGTCCTTCAACCTCTCCTCATAAGTCATTTGATGGAGACCACCCACCATTTTGGTCACCCTTCTCTGGATGCCTCCATCCTGTCTCTGTCCCTTTGGAGATACAGTCTCCAGAACTGAACACAGTACTCCAGATGAGGCCTCACCAAGGACCTGTATAAGGGGATTATCACGTCCTTTTTTTTAACTAGTTATTCCTCTCTCTATGAAGCCCAGCATTCTTCTGGCTTTAGTTATTTATTATTTATTATTTATTAAAGGCTTTTATATACCGACTTTCTTGATACAAATCAAATCAACTCGGTTTACATCGAACTAAGCAGTAAATACAATTAACCAATCAACAAGAGATAATTAATTCAAGGAGCATAAAAGTTACATTATAACAAGGATGCCTTAACTGGGAAACCTTTTCCCACAGAAAAGGTTTGTTGTTGATTGTGCATCATTAAAACCTCTTAGGTATCTGAAGGTCTGTATTATATCTCCCTCTCCTTATCACCTTGTCATATTGCTCTGCCACCTTCAGATCGTTGGACACTATCATCCCAAGGTCCCTCTCTTGCTTCATGCACAACAGTCCTTCACCCCCCAACACATATAGTTCTTTTGGATTACTGCACTCCAGATGCAAGACTCTACATTTCTTGGCATTGAAACCCAGCTGCCATATCTTCAACCACTTTTCAAGCTTCCTTAAATCATGTCTCATTCTCTTTACTCCCTCCGGCATGCCCACTCTGTTGAAGATCTTAGTATCATTTGCAAATAGACAAACTTTACCTTCTGACCCTTCTGCAATGTCACTCACAAAGATATTGAACAATCAGTCACAACACCAAGCCTTGTGGAACTCCGCTTAACACTGCTCTCTCATCAGAATAGGTTCCATTTACCATCACACACCCTCTTCTGTCCATCAACCAGTTTGTAATCCACACCACCACCAGATCCAATGAGTCTGGAGTGGAGCTGGGTCAGATTGGAAGGTCCCTCTCTGAAGTTGTGGCCAACTGGGGGGTGGGGTATCTCCAATGTCACAGCCAACCAGACTAACTTACAATGCCGCAGCCACCCCCTACTCTCTTCTGTCCTCCCCCTTAGTCCCCCCCCCCAGCATCATATCTCTCTCTCTCCCCTGGTCGCCCCTTTCCAGCAGCCCCCACTTCTTTCCTGACGTCCCCTTCCTTGCCCAACATTAGCAGTCCCTTCAAGGACAAATGAAATCCCTTCCCTCCAGACACTCTCTCCTCCTTCAATCTACCTGCAAACATTCTTCCCCTTCCCTCCCTCCCATCCCAGCACAATAGTACAGGGCCCTAGGAAGAGCAGGGAACTTTGACCATGACAATGGCAACAGCAGCAATTTTTTTAACAATCCCCCTATGGTACTGGCCTTTTGGCTTCCCATTAACATCTGCAACTGACTGTCAGCCTTGGCCTCACCCCCAACATCAGCATTGTCTCTTCCCCCACCCCTATCCCTGGAATCTCCCTCACACACACTGTCTCTCATTCATCACCTTACCCAGCACTTTCCCTCTTCCTACCTCTGGTCTAATATCATGCCCTCAACCCTTTCTCTGAATTCCCTCCTGTTGATGTGCAGAGCCTAAGGGATGATTCAGCTCTATCTACACCCCTTCTTTTTTTGGCCGGGCCAGCTCATGCAACTCCAGCTCCTCTTTCCACCTCTACTGGGCAGATGCAACCAGCTCCTCCTCCCCCCTGCCTATGAAAACTAATGCATCACAAGCTCCTCCTCCTTCCTCCAGTGCTAGCAGACTTGATGCCAGTTCCTGCCTCCTCTATGTCAGCAGATGCAACACTGGCTCCTCCTCCTGGTCCACACAGCAAATGTGACGGCAGCTACAGGTTCTATTCTTCTACATGCGGCCAAAGAATGAAGGTGCCATGCAAGCACTGTGAAATGCAGAAAAGGAAAGAAAATGGGCAGGATAGGGAGTAGGGTGTGTACCAGTGTATGTTAGAAGAAAGGGGAGTAGCTGCATGCACATGTGGAAGGAGGAGGAGCTTTGGATTGAGTCTGCTCCTTCACTTCACTATCCTGTTGTACATGCTGGCTGAAAATGATTCTAACTGAAAATTCAATGAAAAAAATACCACCTAATGCCAATAGGATCTGCACTTGGGATCTGTGGGAGCTGCCACTGGCCCACGAGCTTTACATTGAAAAATGCTGCATCAAAGCTTTAAAAATGTATGGGATAGATTTTAAAATAAGCGCTTGCGGCCTACATGTGCACGTGCTACCCAGCGCGCACACATGTACACCTGATTTTATAACTTGCGCACGCAGGCGCGTGCAAATTATAAAATCCAGGGTTGGCGCTCACAAGGGGGTGCACAATTGTGCACTGAGCCACACAGCCTTCCCCCATTCCCTTCCCCCTAATCTGACCTTCCCACCCCTTCCCCTAATTTCCCCCCCCCCCAGCCCTACTCTAACACCCCCCAAAACTTTAGTTTTACCTTTACGCAAGTTGCGCACGCCGGCCAAGTGCCGGCACGCGATCTCTGACACAGAAGCAAATGGCCACTCTGCCAGGAGCCGCTGACCCTGCCCCCACCCTGCCCCGGACCTCCCCCGCCCCGCCCCTTCCTGCCCCTTTTTGCAAGCCCCGGGACTTACACATGTCGCCAGGCCTTTTGAAAATAGGCCCGGCGCACGCAGGACTGGATTTACACACGTAACCTTTTGAAAATCCGGTCCTATGTGCATAGCAGGCTAACCTTCTTTACTCCAGGGGTTCTCAAGCCAGTCCTGAAATAAATTTGCATACAATGAAAATCTATCTCATACATATTTATTGTGGATATCCTGAAAACCTGACTGGTTAAATGGGTCCTGAGGAGTGGGCTGAGAGCCACTGCTTTACCCTATCATTTTTGATGATATAAGTGTACACATATAATTTTAGTGAGCTAAAAGGTAGGACCTTAGTGTGCTAGTTAGGCAGCCTACTGAAAATTAACTTCATACCCTAGGGAGGGTAATTTTCAAAGGCATTTCTGGATGTAAACTGTCCTCTCAATATGTGAGGTAATGTGCATGGCCTGTATGTGTGTAAATTTACCTGGGCTGAGCAGAAGTGTTACTGGGATCAGGCTTGGGGAGCAGTTTGTGTTTATGCCCATACTTTTGCAATTTACATCATGCATACATATTTCCCACAAAATTGTTAGCGCAATTAATAACAGCAGGTATAATTGTCTGTGGGCAAATTTGGTGGGATAATTTTCAAAGTGGAAAGACTAATAAAACATGTACCCCTCCCCAATGATGATCCTGTGTTCCCCCCACAATATACAACATGCTTGTTTTTCTCTTCTCCTCTTCCTTCCCAGTGCTTCCCCATGATACGTCCTTCCTTCCCCCAACCCCAGTGATATTTTTCCTCAAACTCCCTCCCCCCCCAACACAAACACACAATGGTAGATGGAAGTGTCACTGGGAGATGTAAAAGCATAAAATTAGCCAGGGATGGGAGCATATACTTCACTAAGGGACAAACCCTAGTAAATGTTCTTATTCATCTTCAGTTTCCCTCCCTAATGAAAGGTCCAATCCATTTCCAGGCCCCCACCTTATTATATGAAATACAACTAATAAATGCCTTCAGTGGCGGCTCCGGGTTGAGCTGGGCATCAGCACTGACCCCCTCTCAACTTCCCCATCTTGCCATTGGACATTTTTGTTTACCTGAGTCCTCTAAAGGTGATGACGGTCCCTTGAGGTTGGGGGCCATTTGTGTTAAAGGGCCATTGCTGTGTTCTTTTGTTCCATGGTATTTGGCTACAAGACAAAAGAACGTGGCACATAGCCATGATGATTTTCAGGGAAAAGGCCCCACTATTGTGGCAACCCTCCCCCCCCCCCCATCCCCCCAAGATAGTGGGACCAAGCTTGCAAAAATATATCATGTCATAGTGGCTCTAGGCCTAAGTTTGTAACTGAGGCAATGGAGGGTAAAATGACTTGCCCAAGGTTACAAGGAGCAGCAATGGGATTTGAACCCTGGTTTGTAGCCCGCTGCTCTAACCCCCAGGCTACTCCTCTACTCTCTAAGGGTTGAATTTTAAAAGCCGGCGCGTACCAAAACTGGGAGATATGCAAGTATATCCAGCTGGCGGGCACCGTGCAGATTTTAAAAGGTGTCTGAGTACACACTTATCTTTCAGTACACGCACAAATGAGAAGGTGCAACAAAAGGGGAGAGGCATGAGCATGATCTGGGCAAAGGATAGGCAGGACATGGGCAATCTGGGACTTTAGTATGAAATGTGCACATAAGCATTGAAGCGCCCAAGCACACAACGGGGTCCCCTGCCGCATAACTTTTACTACTACTCTGGATGGTGTGTAAGTAATAAAAAATCCTAGGCTGGTCAGCAGGGTTTTAAGGGTTGGTACCAACTAGGGATGTGAATCGTTTTTTGATGATTTAAAATATCGTCCGATATATTTTAAATCGTCAAAAATCGTTAGGGCCACGATACAATACCAATTCCCCCGATTTATCATCAAAAAATCGTAAATCGGGGGAAGGGGGAGGGCAAGAAAACCGGCACACTAAAACCCCCTAAAACCCACCCCCGACCCTTTAAATTAAATCCCCCACCCTCCCGAACCCCCCCCCCCCCAAATGCCTTAAATTACCTGGGGGTCCAGCGGCACACTAAAACACGGCACACTAAAACCTCCTAAAACCACCCCGACCCTTTAAATTAAATCCCCCACCCTCCCGAACCCCCCCCCCAAATCCCTTAAATTACCTGGGGGTCCGTAGCCTTAAATTACCTCCGTAGCGGCGGTCCGTAGCTAAATCGGGGGAAGGGGGAGAGCAGGAAAAGCGGCACACTAAATCGTGTAGTCTTCAGCCGGCGCCATTTTGCAAAATGGCCGCCGCAAAATGGCGGCGGCCATAGACCAAAATGATTCGACGCAGGAGGTCGTTCCAGACCCCCGCTGGACTTTTGGCAAGTCTTCTTTTGGCAAGGTCGTTCAGCGAGGGTTCCCGCTGAACGACCTCCTGCAGTCGATCTCCTGCCGGCGCCATTTTCCGTACGGAAAATGATTCGCGGCAGGAAATCACTCCCGGACCCCCGCTGGACCCCCAGGAACTTTTGGCCAGCTTGGGGGGCCTCCTGACCCCCACAAGACTTGCCAAAAGTCCAGCGGGGGTCCGGAACGACCTCCTGCGTCGAATCGTTTTGGTCTATGGCTGCCGCCATTTTTCGGCGGCCATTTTGCAAAATGGCGCCGGCTGAAGACTACACAATTTAGTGTGCCGCTTTTCCTGCTCTCCCCTTCCCCCGATTTAGCTACGGACCGCCGCTACGGAGGTAATTTAAGGCTACGGACCCCCAGGTAATTTAAGGCATTTGGGGGGGGGGGGGTTTAATTTAAAGGGTCGGGGTGGGTTTTAGTGTGCCGTGTTTTAGTGTGCCGCTGGACCCCCAGGTAATTTAAGGCATTTGGGGGGGGGGGGGGTTCGGGAGGGTGGGGGATTTAATTTAAAGGGTCGAGGGTGGGTTTTAGGGGGTTTTAGTGTGCCGGCTCACGATTTTAACGATTTTCACGATACTTTACACACCCAAACGGCAACAATACGATTCCCTCCCCCTCCCAGCCGAAATCGATCGTTAAGACGATCGAGGACACGATTCACATCTCTAGTACCAACAAGGTGAAAGGGAGGCTAATTAACTAAGGGGGCTATGAAGTCCTATCCCTTACCTGGGCGAAATGGGAACGAACTGGGTAAACTGATAATTGTGTCAGCGCTCATGTCTGCTAAAATCTCCCCATTTACACAGTAGAGGCAGCATTTGCATGTCCATATAAAATTGTGTGCACATGTACACGCATACAGCCTATTTTATACCATGCGTGCATATATCTGTGTGCATATGTTATAATAAGGCTGCATCTTTTGGCGCTAGTCAGCATATGTGGATACATGTGTGCCTGCGTGGCTGTTTCAAAGTTACCTTCCCTGTGACTATATGCTTTCTGTTAATTAGTTAATAAAATAAAACAATATTTATCTTTCACTTTTGTTTGATTTTAACATTTAAATCAGTTATGAGCCAGTTAATTTGAGCAATATTGAACAGTTTTAACTGGTATGTTTAGATACATATGTATGGCGCTCTCTCTCTTTATATAAAATAGAAATAAAGAAAGTATATAGTTTGCTAAGTGTAACTTGCAGGTATAACTTTGCAAGGGGGTGGAGGAAGGTGGAGAGGGCATGATCTAAAAATGGATTGGAGATGATTGGAGGGGGAGGGAGGAAGAGGAGAGAGAAAGATTGCAGCCTGGGAAGGGAGCATCTCCAAGGCAAGGAAGGGAGGAATGTGGTGGGAATGAGAGGAGGGCATAGCCAGCTGACATCCCCAGTTTGGCAAGAATTAGTGGAAGAGAGGGAGATGGGAATAGAGAGAGACTGCATCCTCAGCATGGCAGGAGTGATGGGAAGGAAGACATGGCAGGATTAGACTCATCATCAATGCAGTGGGTATATGGGGTGGTAAGAAAGGAGGGCAGAGGGGTGGGGCTGCTAGGGATGCAAAACGTAGAGGGACCAGAGGAAACATAGGAGACATGGATAGGGATGAAGACTTGGAACTGGAGAAAAAGAGGTGACGAGAGGTTGTAACTGGAGAAAGGAAACGTGTAGGGGAGGCGTGTTCAGTGGTGAGAGATTAGATCGTACACAGAGGCAGGCAGATCAGTATAAGGTTTCAAGTCTGTGCCTCAGAAGCCTAATAAAAAGCATTTTCATACATTGACTATGTCTTTACACATCTTAATAAACAAGAATGCCACCGTTTTCTGATAAAGGTAAACTGGATACGTTTATTTCTAAAACAAAGAAACTTGGCCTTCTTCATTAAATGATTCATTTGGAAGTTAGAACAACCCATAAAACATTAATGTATCAGTATTCTGTTTTGATTTCCATAAGGTTTTGGTTTTAAAAAGCAGTAACATATTCAAGAATTTTAATCAGGGATGGTGCTGTGCAGTTTAACATCTGAAACTCAAGCCCACTAATCTGGATGTTCTAATGAGTGAATATAGCATGGACACTTGTAGGTATATCTCAGTGGAAGGCTAAACTAATGCAATGTGAACTTCTTTCTGTAGTATTGTAATCACAAATGCAATAATGAAAACTATTTTTTTTATAAATAGTTAAATTAATTAAAAAAATAACACATGGTAGCAGGAATATCATAACAGTTTTGCTAGATAGTTGGCCCTCTCTGAAGAAAGGGTAGGCTGCACCACCTAAATTTGTCCTGCAGCAGAACTCAGTGTGCAGAGTGGCAATCAAACCACCCAGGCACAGCATTTGCCTGATTCTCCACCAGTACAAGTTTGACAGAGTGCCGACCTTGGAACTTTGTGTTGCAAATTTGTTCATTCATGAACGGCAGGTCCCATCCTGCTTATCTAATCACTGCTGCCATTTCTTTGTTCCTCTGTAAGGCCTTTAGAGAATCCAGCGAAGGTAGAAAAGGGGAACAGGGATGCAGAGATCAGAAAAGACATAGCAAAGAGACAGGGCAAACAAAACAGTGATCACCTTTATTCTGTCTTAGCTCCCAAACTTGTCGTACTTTGCAGATGCACTATAGATGTCTCAAATACATGTTGGGCAAACTTTTTCAACACCTCTGATGTCTTAGACCAGACCTTACGATGGCAGTTTTATGCTCTGCTGAGTCAGTGGAAGAGAGAGAATCTCACAGTCTGTTAATTAGCAAAATCACTTTATTTTTTTTATAAGGGGATGATTTCTTTTAATAAACAGAAGGTGCCAAGTCATTATTAATGATAATCTTGTTAACTTTGTTTAAATATGAATTTGATTTCTCAAAGGTTTAATAGCCTGAAATTGAAATTTAATGCTAATCCGACAGAATAGTTATGCATTTTGAATATAATTAAAATCTGCTATGAGCAGTGAATCGAAGACAGAGAGTATTATTGTGAGTATCTAGTTGCATCTAGCCACACTCAATGCAATTTGCTTCTGAATGTTCCGTGCCATAAACTACCAGTCCTTCTTCCTCCGGCCCAGGCCTGGTTTAAGACATTTTTGGGGCTCAATGAAACCCCAGATTTAGAAGCCCCCGCCCCTCTCAACACTCAGACATACATTGAGTGCTAAAAGAAAGATATAATTGCATCCTATACCTAGTTACAAAAAAAAAAAATGTCCTCTCCCTCTTTTTTACCAAACAAATAATAGAAAATCCCCTCCCTCTCTTTGCAATGCCCTTTAGGTCTTCTCATGGAGCGGGGGCGAGTTTCAGCACAGGGTGGAAGTAGCAGAAAAAGGGTGATGTAGGCAGACAGCAACACAGGGATCATTGGCAGCTATATTATTTCACTGCTGCTCCCAGCCAGCCTGCTTGGGGCCCCCAGGAACAGCAGTGTCCGAGGCACTGAGCAGTCAAATTGATTGCTGTAGCTTTAATCCTTGCTTCTGCCAGCCCAACAGTGCAACCTATAGTAGAAAATATTTGATGAAAAGAAGCAGATCCCTTCATTAAAGTGTCAGAATAATTATAGATAGGTGGGGGAGAGAAAATCAGTTCAAATAAGACAGAGGGAACCCAAGTTCTAAGCATATCTGTGGAATCACAGGGGCAGGAGAGATCACACAGCCCAGCTTTCTCTCCTCTCTCTGTCAAGGATGCTGATAGGCCTCAAGAATAAACAGAAGAGTGTGTGAAACATCTGAGTATCTGAATTTGTTTTGGGAGGGGGTGGGGTAGGATGGATTATACCCATTGGACTTGAATTATCACAAGCCTGAAAGTTCTGCAGCGCTGTGGCAGCAAATGCCAAGGCTTCAATCATGGATGCTGTCCATTCACATTCCTTTCATAAGCATCCATAATTCCATTGCCTTAAGAAACTACAAAAACAAGCCTCAAAAATAAAAGTAAATCATTCATTCATTCATTCATTCACTCCATGACCAGTTGTGATCCATGAACAATAAGCATATTACCTGCTTGATTAAACTGTTTAATCTTTTCTTGTATGTCTGCTGTTAGTGCAGTAATTATGTTTTCAGTTCATTTTGCATGTGCTTTTAAAGCTCCTTTGTGGAAAGGGAGGACTGAGTTGTGCCTCAAAAATGTATGAATTAAAAGGAAACCAACACTGGGACTGAGTCACCATGGCGTTTCTTCCAGTCTGTGGCTGTCAGAAAAGACCTTGACGAAGCAAGCCTAAAGTAGCTGGGAAGATTACATCCATTACAAAGCGAATGAATGTTTAGAAAGGCTGCCTTGGGACTAGTTAGGTCCTTACCTCAGGAAATGTACTGCAAATGTTTTAAATTACCCACCCCCTTCTCCCACACCATCATCACCACTGATTACAACAGTCGCTAGACTCTACACCTGGACTTTGACTTCCCTCCAACTGACGATCCATTCTGCAGCCCTAGAATCAGAGGAGGAAAATCATCCCAGGATGAGGAGGAACTGAAACTTGCAAACCCCAAAGCTGCCAGCTCAACAACTGCTGCTCCTGAGAGGCAGAGGGCAGCGGTGGTTGGCGACTTGCTTATGGGGGGAGCATGGAAGCATCCCTCCTCAGACCAGAGATATTGTCCCGGGAACTGTGATGTCTGCCAGGTGACAAAATCCAATAACGTAGATTGCCAAAAAATGCACATGCCCTCTGAGTGCTGTCTGATACTGCTTATTCATGATGATATGAATGATATTGCGAGGTATCACTCCAATTATTAGCAAAAAGTGACTTCAGAGCTCTGGGAGAGAGGGTAAAGCAGATGGATGCACAGGAAGTGTTCTCTATCCTCCCAGTCAAGGATAAAGGCTTAGGCAGGGAAGCTCACATCCTGGAGATGAATAAATGACTGAGCAGATGGCTTCCTGGAGCATGGGATGGGATATTGCCAGGACTGCAGAGCAAAGGAGGGGCCCACCTGTCAAAGAAGAGGTGCAACAGATTACAGAACAGACTGGCAAACCTACTGAGGAGACTAGGATCAATGGGGACAGGTGAACAAAGTCCTAAGGAAAGTAAAATATTAAAGTCTTTCAAAGAAATGGGGGGGGGGGGGAGGGGGGAAAAGGGCAACATCTGGAAAGGTTTGCACACTAATGCTCATCGTATGGGAAATAAAGTCATGACTCTAGTCTAGAGGCAGTCGTGCAGGTGGTTTATTTGGATGTGCTGGCTGTCATGGAGATTTGGTACAGGTAGTACAGGGACAGGTAGCAAGGGAGGGGAGAAGCTTGAAATGGAAAGTAAAAAAAAAAAAAAAAAAGAAATTGAAATGCACCCAAACTGTTTCATGGGAACAACCATGCTAATGAAATATAAAAGACATTTTTGTTTTTCTCTGCTACTGGTCTTCATCCTCTTCTTTACTGTTTGCCTATGAATCGAATACCAAGAAGACCGAGTTTCATGGTATTAACAAACTATGCTATCCATTATAACATGGAGATTTGATTAATGAAAGGGAGATGCAAACTGAAAGGAACATTCACAATGTCAAATGACAAGAGGTAATTTACAGCAGGAACAAACTATTAATGACAATACATCACACTGTCCACTTCTGTGAAATAGAAGCTCACATCATTTACATAAAACAATGGTAATACTTACAATTGATATAATCCAGCGTGACCTGTAATCTAATTATATTCAGAGTAACAAACTATATAGCATCAGATTATCTTTGAGGAAAGTAATCTAGCCATCCAATCATGATTTTTTAAAATAACACTAGGATTGGTTCAAATGTGATTATTGGCTACAGGGGATGTTTACACAGCAGGAAGCAATTGGCTGACCTTATAAGATCCCTGCAAGCGTGACTTCTGCACACACATATAGGTAAACTGACTGAGATAAACTTAGGTTTGAATCACTATTGACAACTATTGTTTTTAGAGAATCTCAAAATAGAATCTGAGGAACCAAGCTCCAAAAAGCAGGATGCTGTGTCAAAAAGAAGTTGCTTTATAGCTTCCTTTTCTGGAGTAAAGTTAATCAATGTGGATGCTGTGTTTGTTAGGGATGTGAATCGTTTTTCAACGATTAAAATTATCGTCCGATAATGTTTATATCGTCTTAAATCGTTATAGAACACGATACAATAGAAATTCTAACGATTTATCGTTAAAAATCGTTAAATCGTGTTAGTGCGCACTAACTCGAGTTAGTGCGCACTAACTCCCCGTTAGTGCGCACTAACTCGATTTAGTGCGCACTAACTGAAAATGATACAAATAAACACTTTCCAGGTCACTGAAGGTCAGTTAGGAATGAATATGTGTTCCTATTGGCTGGCTGCCCTCTTATCTATTGATATTACCAAGGTTACCACTGAGGTGATGGTTGGGGGGATGGGAAATGGAACTGGAAACTAACGAACACCAACAGAAAATGAAACAAAGTGTTCACACTTCCCAGGTCAGTAAAGGTCACTTAGGAATGAATATGTATGTATGTATTCCTATTGGCTGGCTGTGCTCTTATCTATTGATGTTACCAATATGGTTGGGGGGATGTGAAATGGAAACAGTTGGAAGCTTGACAAAAAAAGTAATGTAATGATCAGCACTCACGTGACTAGAACTTGTTTGTTTATTATTTTTGTTAGCAGGCACCTGAAATGCTAGTGCATGTTGAATTTGCCAATCACTGTGCATTTTAGAAAGGTGGTCCTGGCTGGAAACTGTACACAGTTCAAATATATGTAATTGATTGTTGGTAAGTGTATTTTTTAAGTAGCCACACTGGCACCAGTATGTTTACTTTTCCTCCTACTTAACTCACTAGCTCAGCTTTGTAAGAAGGGCTTCTCTGCTTGTGTGTTGTTTTTGTTTGGTGTGAGGAGAGCAGAAACATCAGATCTTTATTCAATCTACTACAGTCATCTCTTACAGTGCCCTATCCCTATTAATACCAGGAGTGTTGTGATCTTCCTGCACACAGTGCCCTAACCCTGATACCAGTCTGAGACAGCTCCCTCCCTGCATTACTAGTGAGAGGCTGGCTTCACAGACAGGGGGGAGCTGCCTGACCCTCACTCCTGACTTCCCCCATGTCCCAGCTAGTGAATGGTGTGTGGGTGAGGGGGGGGGAGGATGGTGAAGTCTGAGACAGCTCCCTCCCTGCATTACTAGTGAGAGGCTGGCTTCACAGACAGGGGGGAGCTGCCTGACCCTCACTCCTGACTTCCCCCATGTCCCAGCTAGTGAATGGTGTGTGGGTGAGGGGGGGGGGGGGTGGATGGTGAAGTCTGAGACAGCTCCCTCCCTGCATTACTAGTGAGAGGCTGGCTTCGCAGACAGGGGGGAGCTGCCTGACCCTCACTCCTGACTTCCCCCATGTCCCAGCTAGTGAATGGTGTGTGGGTGAGGGGGGGGGGGGGAGGATGGTGAAGTCTGAGACAGCTCCCTCCCTGCATTACTAGTGAGAGGCTGGCTTCACAGACAGGGGGGAGCTGCCTGACCCTCACTCCTGACTTCCCCCATGTCCCAGCTAGTGAATGGTGTGTGGGTGAGGTGGGGGGGGGGGGGGGAGGATGGTGAAGTCTGAGACAGCTCCCTCCCTGCATTACTAGTGAGAGGCTGGCTTCGCAGACAGGGGGGAGCTGCCTGACCCTCACTCCTGACTTCCCCCATGTCCCAGCTAGTGAATGGTGTGTGGGTGAGGGGGGGGGGAGGATGGTGAAGTCTGAGACAGCTCCCTCCCTGCATTACTAGTGAGAGGCTGGCTTCACAGACAGGGGGGAGCTGCCTGACCCTCACTCCTGACTTCCCCCATGTCCCAGCTAGTGAATGGTGTGTGGGTGAGGGGGGGGGGGGAGGATGGTGAAGTCTGAGACAGCTCCCTCCCTGCATTACTAGTGAGAGGCTGGCTTCACAGACAGGGGGGAGCTGCCTGTCCCTCACTCCTGACTTCCCCCATGTCCCAGCTAGTGAATGGTGTGTGGGTGAGGGGGGGGGGGGGAGGATGGTGAAGTCTGAGACAGCTCCCTCCCTGCATTACTAGTGAGAGGCTGGCTTCACAGACAGGGGGGAGCTGCCTGACCCTCACTCCTGACTTCCCCCATGTCCCAGCTAGTGAATGGTGTGTGGGTGAGGGGGGGGGGGGTGGATGGTGAAGTCTGAGACAGCTCCCCCCCTGCATTACTCGTGAGAGGCTGGCTTCACAGACAGGGGGGAGCTGCCTGACCCTCACTCCTCCGGGGTATTGTGATCTTCCTGCACACAGTGCCCTATCCCTGATACCAGGGGTGTTGTGATCTTCCTGCATGCAGTGCCCTATCCCTATTAATACCAGGAGTGTTGTGATCTTCCTGCACGCAGTGCCTTATCCCTGATATCGGGATGTGTGCAAGAAGATCACAACACCCCCGGTATCAGGAATAGGGCACTGTGTGCAGGAAGATCACAACACCCCCAGTATCAGGAATAGGGCACTGTGTGCAGGAAGATCACAACACCCCTGGTATTAGGGATAGGGCACTGTGTGCAGGAAGATCACAACACTCCTGGTATTAATAGGGATAGGGCACTGTGTGCAGGAAGATCACAATACCCCTGGTATCAGGGTTAGGGCACAAGTTCTAGTCACATTGACTGATCACATTACTTGTTTTGTCAAGCTACCAACTGTTTCCATTTCCCATCCCCCATATACTGTCAGTAGGAAACTTGGTAACATGAATAAATAAGAGGGCAGCTAATAGGAATACATATTCATTCCTAAACTGACCTTAACTGACCTGAAAAGTGTCAAATTGTATCATTTTCAGTTAGTGCGCACTAACTCCCAGTTAGTGCGCACTAATCGGAAAAAACGATTTTTAACGATTTTTTAACTAAAAAATCGTGCCTAAGACGATTTTCTTGCCCTGCCACACGATTTCTATTGTTAAGACGATATGGAAAACGATTCACATCCCTAGTGTTTGTATACATACTTTAGAGGATAATTTTCAGCTGGGCAGACTTTCTGTCTGAAAGTTGCTCTCACTCAATCCAGCTAAAAGTCCTTTGTGTGTTTTCATAGCGAGGGTATTTTTAGCCAGATTGAGGATAGGTGTTCCTTAGGTAGAGGATGGGAAGGGAGCGTGTTTAAGGTGGAATTGTAAAACATTTCCCATAGCTAGGATTTTCAAATCTACGCATGCTGTTTTTACCAGCAAAAGTCTTCTCACAGGGGAAAAAAACATTGATGCAAAATCTTGTGGATAGTAGGTACTCGTGGGCAATATTCTAAGGGGAAGTACAAGATCCAATCTTGCACCTAGGGAGGTTGTTTCAAAAGTTGCCCCCTGAGATTCTATTCTAGAATAAACCTCTGCCAGATGAGATTTCATGCCAGTTTCTGTTTATTGTATTAAAGGTGGAAGTGTGAGTATGAGTGTGACAATGTCAGTAACAGAATATGACAGTGTAAGATGAAATCTGAAAATGAGTGTGACAGTGAGATTGTATTAGGCGCAGGTAAAATTTAAGAGACTGGAAAGATCGAATGCAAGAAATAACAAGAGCTGAGCTAGAAAAGACTAAAAACAAGAATGCAGAAAAACCATGGAGCGCCACAATAATAAAATGCAATGGCAGTAAGATGAAGAATAAACAAGACAGAAAAATGAGGCAGGGTGAGGCGGCAAAAAATGCCCCTGTCAGAACGCCGCTATGGCATCCACCTCACCCTGCCTGCCTCTGCTGTGACTGCTGACCCAGGCCGGTGGCGGCAGAAAAGAGGAGGGTCGCTGCTGCAGGCCGCCGCCGCTGGAGGCCAGGCTGGCGACGGCTGAAGGGAGGAGAGGCGGGTTGGAGTGAGAGGGGGCAGGACAAGGGGGCATCATCTCATCCCTCGCCTCAGGCGGCAGATTGCCTGTAGCTGCGTCTGTATGTATGTATATACACATATGTTTTAAAAAATGATTATGGTGCTTGCTTGTTCTTATATTCAGCTGTTTTATTTTCAATTGATATTTCTTTAAAATGTGGTGTTAAAGATTTATAATATTTCGAGGAATACCAAGAACTTCTAGAACCTTTATTTGTTTGATTTTTATATTTTGCTTTTCAGCACTTAAAAGCAGATTACGTGCCAGCATTGTAATTATTTCTCTGTCCCCACACAGTTCACCAACTAAGCTTGTACCTGAGGGAATGGAGGGTAAAGTGACTTGCCCAAGGTCACAAGGAACAGCAGTGGTATTGGAATCCTGGTTACCCTGGTTCAAAGCCAGCTGCTCTAACCACTAGGCTACTCCTCTATGCAACACCAAGCTTATTTTCCTATCATCATGTTAGAGGCGCTCACTGATGCTTGTTTGCAACCCCAGACAGAGTTTCCAATGTCAGCTGAGTTGCAGGTAAGTATTGCTAGGTTACAATCAGAGCTGGCTTTACTAAAATCCTGATGAATTTGCTGAGACTCGTACTTGGCTCCAGGAGGCTGCCTAAGATAACTTGAGATTGGCTACGGAGATTTTATTATTTGGGGCAGTGGGACAATGCTCAGAATTGTGCCACCAGTCATGATTTGTAAATAATAACCAGGTTGGATCATGATGTAATGCCCCCTTGACCACTTACCTCGCAGGGCGTTCCTGGGTACGGGACTGACCTGGCGGGAGCCCCCCTAGGGCAGACTCCGTCGGTCCTCACGTTCTCGGCACCTGCTACCACCACCTGGGGAACAAGGTGTTAGTGGGTGGGATTTCCCTCCCTTCACCCCAGGAAAACAAATGGGGCTGTGAACAAGGCTGGCAGAATGTACAAATATTTACAGGTTCATTAAACTTTACAAGCATTTACATTTTTACATGGCAATTACATTGCTAATAGGATGTCAAGCAGCACACTTATCTACTGGTGGTTAGTAGTCTCAGTCTACACAACTATATACATTTCTACAAGGTAGCAAGAACAGTTAATATTTGACAATTTGGGGTTGTTGGCCCCCACAATATACCACATTATAGAATAGAAAGGCCCTCTTGTGTTCCCACTACTCAAGCATTATTATTATCCTCCCCTCACGTGTCTGAATACCCTTGTTAGACAGGGTGAAAATATGTTTGCTTCCTAGGACTGATCTCCAGTATATTTCTCTCATAAATCCCTTTCCCAGGCATAGTTCTGTAATTTAGGAGTGTGAATCCTTTGATTTTTAGGGATATTTCATTGCAAAATTACCAACAGTAGTCCAGGGGCATATAAATCCCCTACCTGACTAATCTATTCAATGGTCAACACACCTGCATGCCCTCCGAAAACTTGATATAAATCACACCACAAATCAGAGGTCCTAAAGTAAATCTCTACATTTAATTATTATTTATTAACAAAATATTTTTTATAAATACATTCAATATGGCTGTTCTTTATGTTACCTACTCGGACCCTTACTTGAACACTCTAAAATTACACTCATGCTTTACCCTTAAATACCTTCATTCATACCATACACATCTCATTCATTCCCCACTCATTCTGTACATAAAATATATAAAGTGCTAGAAATTCCTTTGCATCCAATGCAATTACAATGCTAAATACATATTTTTTAAATCCTTATTTGACACACTTTTACCCCATATACTTTTAAACATATGTTGTTAATTGCTCTTATACTACTGTGAATTAATTAAGTCCTGCTGAAAATTAATCTTGTCCAACGAGAGCCTTGTTTCGCCCTAATGCTTAGGGCTTCTTCAGGGACGTAGTTTCTTTTAAAATCTGGTATACATGTTCATACAGAATGGGTCCATTACATGGTATTGTATCACTTCATATGTCATGGATTTTCACAGTCACTCTCATTATTGCTCACTCCATTCACATATCAGCTTAGCTGTAGTCCTCAGGTCTCTCCAATATAGAACCGTTTCCCAATAGTGGATAATGCCCTTTAATATACATATGCCTGCTTGACTGTCTTCAGGCATCGTAACACACGCTCTGACTTAAATCTAGGGTTTATTTTTCTCAAAAATCAATAAAATATTTCAAAAGAGCAGACACATCAAATAACATAAAATAAATAACACCCAATAAATAATTAAAACTGATGAGAATTAGGGCTGGGCATTAGGGAGAAGCAAATAGGATATGGATGAAATTTCCTATTTCGTTTCATTTTGTTTTCAAAATTAAATGATTGAAAATTTGATGAAATTTCGATAGTTTTCACATTTCATTTTTAAAATAAAAAAAGAACGGTAGAGCCTAGGCCCAGTTTTGAGGCCAGGGGCCTTGCCTAGGAATAAGCCAAAGCCCAAAGCAGGGGCCTTAGCGTATGCCCAAGCTCAACGCTGGGTCCTGGGCCTAGGTCCGAGGTCAGGGCAGTCATAGCCTGCAGCCTGAATCAGGAACTGTGACCTAGGCCCAAGCACGACACCGGGGTCTTGACTGAGATCCAGGCCTGACATGGAGGCATCAGCCAAGACCCCAAAAATGATCCTCACTTATCTGCTCCATCAAGGATCCAGCATTGTGGTCCAGCTGCAGGCCCTATGCTGAGTTCTGACACCTGGGCCTAGGCCTAGGCCGGGGCCTGGTCTGGAGACTGAGTGCCAAGACTGGGGCCTCAGTACAGACTCAAGCCCGACACCTGGGCAGGGCCCAGAGACCAGGTCCTGAAGTCTAGGCCTCAGTATAGGCTAAGGCCCGGGCCAAGACCTGCTACTGGGGCCCACTCCAGAGGTCAGGTCCTGCTACCTGGGCCTCAGTCCAGGATTAGGCCCAGGCCCTGGAGCCAAGGTCTCAGATATCCTCTTCACCCATTTTCTTTCCTCCTAGTTGAAATGAAGGTACCGCTAGGGACACAGCAGAGTTAATTAACTCCAGTGCCTCCCTTTTCAGTGGAGTTTGCCATTTTGGTGTCCAGGAGTTCATTTAAACTGCTGTACACCAAAATGGCAATCTCCGTTGAAGAGGAAGGCATTGAAGTTAATTAGCTCTGGTGCGTCTCCAGTGGGCGCCATCATTTCAACTAAGAAGAAAGAAAAAAGAAGACAGTTGAAGAGAACCTCCAAGGCCTGGGCTCTAGGTCTGTGCCTGTGTCTGACAGTGGATCTAGGCCCATTCAATGGGAATTGGATTCCAAGCCAGATCCTGGCATTGGACCTGGGTCCAGGCCCTGTCCTTGGCTGAGGCCCAGGCTTTGCTTTTCAGCCTTGGGTCTGGGTCCGGACCAAGGTTGAGGCATCAGGACCTAGCCTCTGGACCAGTGTTTGGCCTGGGTCTGGGCCAAGGACTTGGCATCAGAATCCAACCTCCGGGCTGGGCCAAGACTCTGGTATCGGGATCTGGCCTCCAGCCTAGGCCTAGACCCTGGTGTCGGGGCCAGGCCTTCAAGACTGGGCCTATCATAAGGCTTAAGATGAGGTCGCGGTGACCTACTGTGGCCTAGGCCTTGTCATCGGATCCCCCTTGGACTGGGTAAGTGGCAGCCTGGGAGGATCCTGGCCCTGGCATTTTTTCAGGAGGGAGAGATGGGTGATAGGGATGGAAGGCCTGGGGAGGTCCCATTTCTTTTGTTTTCAATTTTTATTTTTTATGTTTATTTCAATTTTTTTTAAATTAAAGAAACGAAATAAACATTTACCAAAATGAAATTCATGAGCAAAATGCCCCCAAACAATGAAACCAACAACAAAGCAATATTTTTACTGCTTCCCGCCCCTAACAAGAAGAAATTACCCACTCTCTATATGGGAAACTTTTTATTTCCAGTTACCTAGAGATTGTCATAAGTTAGTTTGGGGGAGGGGGGGGGGGTGGCGCTGCACAATCTTTGCCATCTCTCTCTCATATACACACACTGACACACATGCCTCTAGTGCCACATTTTGATAACTTTGCCGCTGCTGCTATGCTTCTGTCAGGGCCTGCCTCCCAGGCGCTTATCTAAAATGGCACTGTCCTTATCCTGCTCAGAGGTGGCAGCTGTAACCTAAAAGAAATTCAGCGCAGGGCCTGCAGCCAGCAACTGCAAGCTCAAGGCTTTGCCTCTCACACAGGTTTCCATGGGACCAGGAAACTCACATGGGAGGAAGGGGCAGGGCCTTCAGGTGTGGCCATGGGCTGCAGGCCCTGCGCTGAATCTCTTTTAGGTTGCTGCTAATGCTGCTGTGCAGGATCAGGTCAGTGCCACTTTAGGTAAGCGGCTGGGAGTTGACTACCTCCCCCATATCTCAGAAGAAGGGAGGGGTGGCCCCCCACTCCTATTGCCTATGGGCATTGGCAATGCAAATCCAGCCCTGCCTTTGGCTCATGAAACCAATGGGACTAATCCTCTTTCCACTCAGTGCATGGGCTGATGCTGCTCCTACTCCTTTTTTCTGGCTACATGGGAAAACGCTGTTCCTGCTCCTACCCTCTAAATCAACCACCCCCTTCCTTTTCCCTTTTCCCTTGCACTTACTCACTGACTCCCCTTCCCTCTCACTCACCCACTCCCTTTCTTTCCCTCTCACTCACTCCTTCTCCCTTTCCTTTCCTTTCCTTCCCTCCTTTCTCACCCCTTCCTTCTCACTCTTCATCCTTCCCTTTTCCTTCCCTCTGCGCGCTCTCATCCCCCTTCCTTCCCTCTCACCCCTCTCACCCCTTCCTTCTCACTCTTCATCCTTCCCCTTTCCTTCCCTCCCCTCTCTCGCATCCCCCTTCCTTCCCTCTCACCCCTTTCATCCCTTTGCTCTCATTCTTCATCTTTCCCCTTTCCTTCCCTCCCCTCTCACTCATTCCCCTTCCTTCCCTTTCCCTCCCTTTCACCTCCCCTCATTCACAACCCCCTCCTTTCTCTTCCCATTCAGCTCAGCTCCCCTTTTCTCCTTTCCCTTCTCAGGGAGCAGGAAGGGGAGGGAAGGGAAGGGGAGATGAATGAGTGAGTGAGATGGGACGGGGAGAGGAGAGGAGTGAGAAGTTCTCCCCCCATTTTCCTTCCCTCCCCTTTCACTGCCTGCCTCCCTCTCCTCTGGCCTGCTGAGCACGCTCTTTGGCACCACCGTGGTTTGTTTCTTCTGTTCTTGGAGGGTGGGTTCCCTGCGAGTGCATCGACACCGCTTCACCTTGGTTCTTCTCTTCTGCCTGTTCGGGAGAAGAGGGGCTCACTGTGTGAGAGCGTGAGAGTGTGAGATATCGCCTGCTGTATGATTCTCATGCATAATGCGTGAGACTTGGTATATCTGTAAATGTAAGATAAATGTAATTAAACATCAGAGTCTTAAGAAGCTGAAACTGCTTCTTATACTGTATTTCTCCTTTGTGAGTTCATGCAACTTGGACTAATTTCAAGAAATTGGGCAGTGAGCCAAATGGTAGATGTTTTATATTGTCTGTTTACCCAGAGCTATTTAAATGGGTACCTATGTATGCTGAGCATTTGTTCTCTGTCGTTCTTGCTATAATTTGGAATTTGGAGAGAAAACCTGTACATTCAGTTACTATCAGAGGGATAAGCAACTCCTGTCCTATTGTGCCATAAACAGATCTGGATATCCACAACGAGTATCCATGAGATATATTTGCATGCAATGGAGACAGTGCTTGCAGATATACTTCATACATATTCATTGGGAAATGTTCTGACAACCAGTCCTGTTTGTGGTATTCCTGGACCAGAGTTGCCTACCCCTGTGCTATCAATAGAGAATATTAATCTGCTGTGACTACTTTCTTTTTGTGGATCTGCTGTCCAAGCTAGCTATAATATTCATTCTCATACTTATTGGTTTGGTCGAGAAAGGGCATTTGTGTACATGTATCCCACTCCTCTTTCTCGTCTGCCTAGATGAACTGTGCTGTCATCCTCCAAATGACTCAGTATCTGACACTGAATAAGAGTGAAACATCAAGGACTGTAACCAAGCAAGCACAAATGCTGTAACATTTGCTGCCACCGCTGTGAGTAATACCCACAAGTTTTCTTTAATTATGTTTCTATACCATATCTTGTTCTATTTGTACTTTTTTTTTTTTTTTTTTTTTTTTGTAGCAATGGATTTATAATGAAGATGACTGGATACTTTGTAGAGATAAGTCAAAAGACAAATATAATATTATTTTCTTGTGTGTGGCACAATAAAAGCAGCTCAAATGTTCAAAGCTGTCAAACAAGAAATAGCCTCTGAGTCAACTAAATTCAATTCTCTATTCTTTTTGAATTTGCTTATTGATCAATCATTTTATTATGTGGACAGTAGATTAAGCCAAGCCCACATGCTCACAAAGGCAACATGGGCAGCAGCCTAAAGCATTGAATTATTAAGGCAGCATCTGGACTTCTGGCTGGGGCTGGCCCAGAGATCAAAGCTTGCCTGTGGGGATCAAGGTAGCTCTGCATCTGAGGCAGCAATAAAAAGAAAATCAGTGTAGGATCTGTGGCCAGCATGTGCTCCCAGGCTCTGCGGGGTCCCGCCCATCACACGGAAAACCTGTGCAGGAGGAGGAGGCGGGACCTCCGCAGGGTATTTGAGCACATGCTAGCTGTTGATTTTTCTTTGCTTGCTGCTGCTGCCTGAATGTCTTTGTGGTCTGGGACCAGGACCAGTATCAGTTGGAGAAGAGGAGATGAAGGGATGGGAGAGGAGTGGAGGACACAGGAGGAAGAGGTCATGGGGATGATTCAGATGGGCAAGGACCCTGGCAGAGGCACCTGGTACATTCCCTTCCCCACACGCAGAGGACGGCTATGGGTGCCAAGGTCCTAGATCCAGCCCTGATATGATCTACATGGACCATAGTCACAAGCAGAGCTCTTTTAAAGCTTCCATTAATTTTATGCATTTATTTTAATTCTTCTTTCTTAATTTCAAATTACATCAGCAAGAAATCTTGTTTATAAAACACATGTTGATAAATAAGTTGTAACTATATATATATATATATATATATATATATCTATATATATCAAGAAAGAACTCACAGAAAATAAATAAAAATATTGTACATGGAGGTCCATATTCAGAAAATCAGCAAATGGATAATTTATCTGGAAACGTTACCTGGATACTGTAACTTTAGGACTGCACTCCAGCTAAGTTAGCCCCACACCAGAATGCCTCTTATTTATTCAGATAAGTTTCATCTGTCTAAAAATGTACATGGATAAACCGGAGTTTATCAGCGCAGTGGGAAATTCAAATCCCATGGTCTGGTTAAAATCCTGAACTTAGCTTGACAGACCATTTGAATATGGACCTTTACATCTCTACCTTACAAATAAATAAGGACGAAGTCAGAAACCACAGATGAATTCAAGAACATATGTAAGAAAATGGCAAAGACATTCCTAATCCTAACCTGGAAAGCATTAAACAGACTGATACTATTGCTAATTATGATCAGAAAGGATCTAGGTTTCGGCCACGCAGCTTCTTTGGGTTTTACCTATTCTATTTGCTAGTTAGGTGGGGCCTTGAGATAAGCAATGGAAGTTTATAGAGTAGCCTTCTGCCAAATTGGGAAGAGCTTGGGGTCACTAGAGTCTTCTCAGAGTTTACAAGTTTAACATTGTGAGGTAAGGAAAAGACAACATATAGGAAAATATATATAGGATTTAAGGATTGTAGAAGAGAGAATTATTATTACCTTTTCGGTGAATAACCACAAGTTCCTGTGAATAGATGTGCCCCAACAGACCTTATCAAGTAAAAACATGTTTTATCTATCTGATTCCCTACGCTGTGGAATGTTTATTTCTTGAATATGTGACTTTCAGTGAGCTGATACAAAAGAGTGATGCCTCAGCATATATTTCTCATTACCATTTTTCCCTGACCAATGTGTTTATGCAATTCTAAGTAGGTATCCTTCTTTTTCCTTTGTCTTATGCAACAATTTAGACTCTTAATTGCACCTGATTTCTATGTCACTGCCTACAAGGATTTCAATGTTTTTTCTATGAATAAATGATACCTTTTACTGTGAACATGAGAGATGCCAATATGATGTGTACACTTATTTCAAAATGCAATACTTGAACAGTTATCATTAGGATATGTGATATGATATGTTTAACTGTGAACTTAGTCACAATGACTTGCTACTCAGTTTAGAGATACTGTTGGTTTGTTAGCTATATGCCAGTTCTTTCTTGCATTCTTTATTACCAAATCATTTTACTTCTGTGTATCATGCATTCCATGACTATTTCCATGTGTTGCTGCCTGCTTTAGTAGAGAATTATGGCATCAGTTACCAGTCCAGAACACAGCCTCGTTCCGTGACTTTTTAATTTTCCGAGGAGTTTCACAAGAAGAAGTAAAAATGCTCCCAAACAATTCAAAAGAATACTGATCTGGCACCCTGATTAGATTTGCTGTTGGGCCCTATCTTATTACTGCCTTGCACCACAGTGAAAAGGTGAATGTTTTTACTTAGTTTGGTTAATGGACTTGCTGGTGCATATAAATGATGAACAATTTCTGCCTGTTTAGGGAAGTTTGACTGTGCATTCAGCCAGAAAGCTGACAAGACAGTGAATTCTGAATTCAAGAAATGTTAAAGTCTCTGATGTGTTTATAATTAAATTTACCTCCCTTGAATGCAGCTATAAGTGTTCTAGTTTATTGTGGTAGACAGTTGCATTTGAAGCATTATGCCAGCAGGACTAAGTACTGTGGGTTGCTAATATTTCTTAGTTCAGTAGTTCTCCTGAATGATTACGTGAATTTATTTTTTAGCTTTTTATTTATACATCTTTTAAACATTTCCAAGAAAACACTTGAAAAAGGGAAAACCAGAATACAGACATGACATAATAGTAAATAGGAAAAAAAAAACCCTATAAAATTAAGCATATCTGATTCAATCCAAGTTCTCAAAAAGACAGATCCAATACAAATCCTCAAAGGAAATCTTTTAACAAAGAAATGCACATGGCTGTCAGAGAGATCATAAATATAATACGGAACTAAATTCCCTGCTGGTCAAAGAAAGAAAAACAATTCAGCAAACAATAGACACAGTAGAAAAATCATCTTCCAAATTGTTATCACTAAGACAGTGAATTAGCTGAAAAGGCAAAAAAAGAAATAAGAAGATTCTTTATATTTTACAAAACATTTGCAAGGATATTTTAAGAAGAAAGAAGCACCTATTTGTAGGACTCTAGGTTGCATAACAAACAAGAAATGGATTCCTCTTCTCTGTGTTTGCCTGGACACAGTTGGAAAAACCTTAACCTGACAGCCTAAGAAGAGCTCAGTACAATGGGAAAAAAACCATGTTAAACACCCAATCTCTATCTGGCTTAAGTATAAAAGAAACGAGAAGTGTTGCAGAGCTCGTTAATTCAGTATCTGATGTTTCAAGAAATGTGGAAATATTTAAATTATTTAAATCTGTAGATCTTTGAGCTTGAGTTCCTGCATTCAGGTTATCATCTCTCTTAAATGTTGGCAGATAATATATTTTAGGAATTGGAGGAACAGCTGAAGTCGGCAAAACAATGTGACAAGGCGATAGTTAAAGCCAGAAGAATGCTGGGCTGCATAGAGAGAGGAATATCAAGTAAGGAAAGGGAAGTGATTATCCCCTTGTACAGGTCCTTGGTGAGGCCTCACCTGGAATACTGTGTTCAGATCTGGAGACCGTATCTCCAAAGGGACAGAGACAGGATGGAGGCGGTCCAGAGAAGGGCGACCAAAAAGGTGGAGGGTCTTCATCAAATGACTTATGAGGAGAGATTGAAGAATCTAAATATGTACACCCTGGAGGAAAGGAGGAGCAGAGGTGATATGATACAGACATTCAGATACTTGAAAGGTTTAAATGATCTAAAGACAATGACAAACCTTTTCCACTGGAAAAAAATCAGCAGAACCAGGGGTCATGATTTGAAACTCCAGGGAGGAAGACTCAGAACCAATGTCAGGAAGTATTTCTGTTATGGCCGCTGCTCGCGGTGGTCCGTAACCGGGGCCAGCCACTCACCCACGGCATCGGGACACTCACAGGGCGCCCGCGGGAGCGACCAACCAGCTCTGACGCTCGACGCACGGCCGTGGCCACTGCTGAGGCCTGGCCGCGTCCCTCCGACATTCTTCTGCTACTGACTCCTCCCCTGCTGAACCTGCTTAGAGCCGCGCGCACGGCTAAGCAGGATTCTTAAAGGGACCACTACCGGATATTGTTTAAGCTCCTTCTGGGGAACTCTCCTGCTGGTTCACTATTTAAAGGCAAGGTCTGTCCCTCAGACCTTGCCTTGGTATCCTGGCTCCTGGTTGGTGTTGTTCCTGTTTCTTGTTCCTGGACTCCACTTCTTGTTTTCCTTGGTGTTGTCCTTCTGTTCCCAGTTCCTGCTTCTCCTCTTGTTGGACGGATTCTTCTGGCTTCGACCACTAGACTGGCTACCGACCCTTCTCCTGGCTTTGACCTCTGGACCGGCTTCTGACCTTTCCTTGGCTTCGAATTCCGGATTGCATTACGACCTGCTGGAGGTGCCTGCAGCCTGGACCCCACAACCTGCAGGAGGCGCCTGGGTCCAGACCTATCTTCAGTCTTCAGGAAGTCTCCTATGTCCAAGGGGCTCGTGTCCCTACGGGCTCCTCCTGGGGGGACCGTGAGCTTCCAGTGGCGAAGTAACTGTTCAACATATGCTTCCTGCATCCGGACCCATCTTCAGTCTTCAGGAAGTCTCCTAAGTCCAAGCGGCTCGGGTCCCTACAGGCTCCTCGTGGGGGGACCGTGGACTTCCAGTGGCGAAGTAACTGTTTGACGCCTGATTTACCTGGCCTTGCCTTCTGACAGTAGGGACCTAAGAGAGTTTATTCTCCTTTAAGTAGCATCAACTCTACCTCGGACAAAGGGTTCACCTTCAGTTTCATAACAGAATACCAAGGCCATGGACCCAGCAGAGGCCTCAGCTCTGCAGGCCATTCCTGGACTGGCCCAGAAAATTATGGAGCAATAAGGAATGTTAGAATCCATGGTGTCTTCCATGGAGCGACTCAACGCCCATCTGGATTTGGTAGTCATGGCTCATGCAGTTCCTCCACCTTTAAGTTCACCGTCCATGATGCAAGGGAATACTCATCCAGTAATTCCATTACCAACGCCTCCACACTATTCAGGTGAACCCCACCTGTGCCAGAGATTCCTCGATCAATGCAGCATGCACTTCCGTCCCCAGGCCTCTCTCTTTCCGGAGGGTAAGGCCCTGGCTTGGGCTTCTCCCTATTGGAGACGGTAAGATCCAGTGCTTCAAAACCTTCCTAACTTCTTGGAACTGTTTCGAACAGTATTTGATGATCCAGGAAACAAGTAATTGCAGGTTCCAGCCTTCTGCAACTTCTCCAAGGAGGACGTGCGCTTGCGGAGTACACTATTGAATTCAGAACTCTAGCCTCAGAACTCCATTGGGAGGAGAGCTGTCTCCGGACCATATATTTGGAAGGATTGTCAGCCAGAATTAAGGATGAAATGGCAGCCCGGGAACTACCATGCTCGTTGGATTCCCTTATTGAGCTCGTAACCAGGATAGACCATCATCTACAGGAAAGGGCTTGTGAAGGATTGAGCACAAGGAGGCACTTGGCGAGCTCTACCCCTTCATGTCCATTTTCTCCCATCTCTCGAACTTCTTCTGCCACAGAGGGGACCGTCAAAGAACCGATGCAGCTAGGACGAGGTCCTCTCTCTCCGGAGGAATGGCATAGATGTCGTAAGGCAGGTCTCTGCCTTACGACGGTTGTTAAAAAATACCATTCTAGAAGCAAGTCCAGATGTATTCCACACATTAAGAAAGGTGGAAAGAAGGCAAACGATTACTGGCATGGTTAAAAGGGGAGGTGAAAGAAGCTATTTTAGCCAAAAGATCTTCATTCAAAAATTGGAAGAAGGATCCAACAGAAGAAAATAGGATAATGCATAAACATTGGCAAGTTAAATGTAAAACATTGATAACACAGGCTAAGAGAGAATTTGAAAAGAAGTTGGCCGCAGAGGCAAAACTCACAGTAAAACCTTTTAAAAATATATCTGAAGCAGAAAGCCTGTGAGGGAGTCAGTTGGACCGTTAGATGATCGAGGGGTTAAAGGAGCACTTAGAGAAGATAAGGCCATTGCGGAAAGATTAAATGATTTCTTTCCTTCGGTGTTTACTGAAGAGGATGTTGGGGAGGTACCCATACTGGAGAAGGTTTTCATGGGTAATGATTCAGATGGATTGAATCAAATCACGGTGACCCTAGAAGATGTGGTAGACCTAATTGACAAACTGAAGAGTAGTAAATTACCTGGACCGGATGGTATACACCCCAGAGTTCTGAAGGAACTAAAAAATGAAATTTAAGACCTATTAGTAAAAATTTGTAACCTATCATTAAAATCATCCATTCTCCTGAAGACTGGAGGATAGCTAATGTAACACCAATATATAAAAAGGGCTCCAGGGGTGATCCGGGAAACTACAGACCGGTTAGCCTGACTTCAATGCCAGGAAAAATAGTGGAAAGTGTTCTAAACATCAAAATCACAGAACATATAGAAAGACATGGTTTAATGGAACAAAGTCAGCATGGCTTTACCCAAGGCAAGTCTTGCCTCACAAATCTGCTTCACTTTTTTGAAGGAGTTAATAAACATGTGGATAACGTTGAACCGGTACATGTAGTATACTTTGATTTTCAGAAGGTGTTTGACAAAGTTCCTCATGAGAGGCTTCTAGGAAAAGTAAAAAGTCATGGGATAGGTGGCGATGTCCTTTCGTGGATTGCAAACTGGCTAAAAGACAGGAAACAGAGAGTAGGATTAAATGGACAATTTTCTCAGTGGAAGGGAGTGGGCAGTGGAGTGCCTCAGGGATCTGTATTGGGACCCTTACTTTTCAATATATTTATAAATGATCTGGAAAGAAATACGACGAGTGAGATAATCAAATTTGCAGATGATACAAAATTGTTCAGAGTAGTTACATCACAAGCAGATTGTGATAAATTGCAGGAAGATCTTGTGAGACTGGAAAACTGGGCATCAAAATGGCAGATGAAATTTAATGTGGATAAGTGCAAGGTGATGCATATAGGTAAAAATAACCCATGCTATAATTACACAATGTTGGGTTCCATATTAGGTGCTACAACCCAAGAAAGAGATCTAGTCGTCATAGTGGATAACACATTGAAATCATCGGTTCAGTGTGCTGCGGCAGTCAAAAAAGCAAACAGAATGCTGGGAATTATTAGAAAGGGAATGGTGAATAAAACGGAAAATGTCATAATGCATCTGTATCGCTCCATGGTGAGACCGCACCTTGAATACTGTGCATAATTCTGGTCACTGCATTTCAAAAACGATATAGCTGCGATGGAGAAGGTACAGAGAAGGGCTACCAAAATGATAAGGGGAATGGAACAGCTCCCCAATGAGGAAAGACTAAAGAGGTTAGGACTTTTCAGCTTGGAGAAGAGACGGCTGAGGGGGGATATGATAGAGATGTTTAAAATCATGAGAGGTCTAGAACGGGTAGATGTGAATCGGTTATTTACTCTTTCGGATAATAGAAAGACTAGGGGGCACTCCATGAAGTTAGCATGTGGCACATTTAAAACTAATCGGAGAAAGTTCTTTTTTACTCAACGCACAATTAAACTCTGGAATTTGTTGCCAGAGGATATGGTTAGTGCAGTTAGTATAGCTGTGTTTAAAAAAGGATTGGATAAGTTCTTGGAGTGGAAGTCCATTGCCTGCTATTAAGTTCACTTAGAGAATAGCCACTGCCATTAGCAATGGTAACATGGAATAGACTTAGTTTTTGGGTACTTGCCAGGTTCCTATGGCCTGGATTGGTCACTGTTGGAAACAGGATGCTGGGCTTGATGGACCCTTGGTCTGACCCAGTATGGCATTTTCTTATGTTCTTATGTTTCTTATGATCAGGATAAGGCATCTGCCTTAATGTTCTTGATGGCTGGTCGATAACGAAGTTCAAAATTAAAACATGTGAAGAAGAGTGCCCAACAAGCTTGACGTGGATTCAAACGTTGAGCTTGCTGGAGGTATATCAAGTTCTTATGGCCCGTGTAAACTGTTATGCGGTGTTGCGCTCCCTCCAACCACTGCTGCCATTCCTCAAACGCAAGTTTAATGGCAAGAAGCTCTTTGTCACCGATGGAGTAATTTCGTTCCACCGGAGAAAATTTCTTGGAGAAATATGAGCAAGGATGAGAAGTTCCTGATGCGTCGATCTGGCTTAAGACCGCTCCTACTCCTTCAGCTAATGCATCCACCTCCACCATAAATGCATGTCGGGGATCTGGATGCCGGAGGCAAGGTTGTTGTAGGAAGGAGTACTTGAGCCCCTGAAAAGCTTCTTCATCCTCCATTGGCCAGACCATGATGTTCGCCCTCTTCTGAGTAAGAGCAGTGAGAGGTGCAGCCAGTTTAGAAAAGTTCTGAATAAAACTACGATAGTAGTTTGCGAATCCAAGGAAGCGCTGGAGCGCACGTAATCCATTAGGCTGGGGCCATTCTTGGGTACATTTCAACTTGGAGGGGTCCATCTGAAAACCCTGTTTGGAAATAATACACCTCAAGAAGGCTAGTGATTCTCGTTCAAAAACACATTTTTCAATCTTAGCATAGAGCCGGTTCTCTCTTAGGCATTGTAAAACCTGCATAACATGTTGCCGGTGTGACTGTAGATTGGAAGAAAATATCAAAATATCGTCCAAATAGACCACTATGCAGACATAAAGTAGATCTCGAAATATTTCATTAATGAAGTGCTGAAATACTGCAGGAGCATTGGTCAATCCGAAAGGCATAACCAGATATTCATAATGGCCATTTCTGGTGTTAAAAGCCGTTTTCCACTTATCACCCTCACGAATCCTGATTAGGTTATATGCTCCTCGAAGATCCAATTTGGAAAATACCTGGGCTCCCTATAAGCAGTCAAAGAGCTCAGCATTTAAAGGCAACGGGTATCGGTCCTTGATGGTGATAGCATTTAACCCACGAAAACTGATACATGGATGCAGAGTCCCATCTTTTTTCCCAACAAAGAAGAAGCCAGCTCCAGCCGGAGATGTGGATCTTCGAATGAACCCCTTCTGCAGATTGTCTTGAATATATTCAGTCATAGAATAGGTCTCCAAGGCGGACAATGGGTAGACCCTACCACGAGGTGGGGTTGCTCTAGGAACCAGGTTAATGGCGCAATCAAATTCTCGATGCGGAGGTAAGGTATCGGTGGCTTTTTTTGAGAAGATGTCAGCAAACTGATCGTACTGTGATGACAAACCCTCAAGGAGCTAGGTGCAGATATAACTAGAGGAGGGAGTTGTTCCCTGTAGGCAGGTCTCCTGGCATGTTGGACCCCATTGAGTAAGTTTTAAAGACATCCAGTCGAACTGAGGATTGTGAAGTTGCAACCAAGGAATCCCAAGAACAACTGGATGAATGGCTTTCTGGATGACATAGAATGATATTCGTTCAGAGTGATTAGGTGCAATGTGGCAAACCAAATGAACCATCTGATGAGTTATTCTCCCCAGCAGGGGATCCCCATTAGAGATCTGGTGTTACGCTTAGGCTGTGTTCAGGGGTAGTGAACACCACCCAGAAGGGTGGCTCCAGGTGGAGAGAGACAGGAATGGCTAGAAACGGTGTCTGGGTCCAGGCTGGGTCAAGGCAGGTGGCAAGTAGCAGTGTCTGGGTCCAGGCTGGGTCAGGGCAGGCGGCAAGTAGCAGTGTCGGGGTCCAGGCTGGGTCAGGGCAGGCAGCAAGTAGCAGTGTCTGGGTTCAGGCTGGGTCAGGGCAGGCGGCAGAGCAAGGCAGGTCAGAAGGCCCGTAGGCCACACACACACAGAAGACCCGTAGGCCACACACACACAGAAGGCCCGTAGGCCACACACAGTAAGCGGCAAGGCAGGTCAGAAGGCCCGTAGGCCACACACACACAGAAGGCCCATAGGCCACACACAGTAGGCAGGGCAAGGCAGGTCAGAAGGCCCGTAGGCCACACACACACAGAAGGCCCGTAGGCCACACACAGTAAGCAGGGCAAGGCAGGTCAGAAGGCCCGTAGGCCACACACACACAGAAGGCCCGTAGGCCACACACAGTAAGCAGGGCAAGGCAGAAGGCCCGAAGGCCGCACAAGGCAAGGCAAGGAATAAGGCCCAAAGGCCGCGCAAGGCAAGGCAAGGAAAGGAATGAGGCCCGAAGGCCGCGCAAGGCAAGGCAAGGAATGAGGCCTGAAGGCCGCGCAAGGCAAGGCAAGGAAAGGAATGAGGCCCGAAGGCCGCGCAAGGCAAGGCAATGGATAAGGCCCGAAGGCCACGCAAGGCAAGGTCCAGGGACCAAACGCACAGCAAGCAAGGAAGGAAGGCTAGAGCAGGGAGCCCAGGCGAGCTCGATGCCGAAGCACCGAGGGAACTGTCAGGCAGGGTTATAAGGGAAAGCCCAGCATATAGAGTGGACAGGGGAGATGGACTGGGCCTGCCAGGAGAGCCAGCACTAGAGGGACCCCTGGTGGTGAGGCGGTTGCACAGCAGCCATAGCTGTAACAGTACCCCCTCCTCAAGGCCTCCCCCTCCTCCTGGGTCCCATCTTTGCAGGAGGTACTCAATAATAACGTGAGACCCCTCCGGGGGCGATGCGGCAGGTTCAACTCCTTCCCGAGGCAGTAAGACAGTCCATAACCCCTCCTGGGGTGATAAGGCAGACACAACCCCAACCTGGGGCAGCAAAATAGTCCATAATCCCTCTTGAGGCGACAGGGCAGGTGCTAACCCCTCCTGAGACGACAGCAGGGCCGGTCCGGACCCCTCCAGGGTCGGCATCAGGACCGGTATGGACCCCTCCAGGGTCGGCGACAGCAGAACCGGTTTGGACCCCTCCGGGGACGACATCAGGTCCGGTATGGGCCCCACCAGGGGCAGCAGCTGGACCGGTACAGCAGGCTCAGATGGTTGAGTAACAGAGTCTGTTGGCAGGCCTGATTCGGACCCCTCCGGGGACGGCAGCAGAACAGATTCGGACCCCTCCAGGGACGGCAGCAGGGCCGGTTCGAGCCCTTCCGGGGGCGGCAGCAGGGCCGGTTCAGCAGGCTCAGAAGGCTGAGTCAGAAAGTCTGTTAGTAGGACCGGTTCGGACCCCTCCGGGGACGGCAGCAGGACCGGTTCGGACCCCTCCAGGGACGGCAGCAGGACCGGTTCGGCAGACTCAGATGGCTGAGTCAGAAAGTCTGTCAATAGGACCGGTTCGGACCCCTCTGGGGACGGCAGCAAGACCTGTTCGGACCCCTCCGGGAACAGCAGGAGTACTGGTTTGGACCCCTCCGGGGATGGCAGCAGGACCGGTTCGAGCCCCTCCGGGGGCGGCAGCAGGGCCGGTTCAGCAGGCTCAGAAGGCTGAGTCAGAAAGTCTGTCAGTAGGACCGGTTCGGACCCCTCCGGGGATGGCAGCAGGGCCGGTTCGAGCCCTTCCGGGGGCGGCAGCAGGGCCGGTTCGAGCCCCTCCGGGAATGGCAGCAGAGCTGGTTCGGCAGACTCAGGCTCTTCTCGGGGTAGTGCAGCAGGCCCGGACCCCTCTTGGGGCGAAACAGCAGGCTTGGACCCCTCTCGGTGTAATGCAGCAAGCTTGGACCCTACTCGGGGTGATGCAGCAGACTCGGACCCCTCTCGGGGTGATGCAGCAGGCTCGGACCCTTCTTGGTGTGATGCAGCAGGCTGGGACCCCTCTCGGGGTGAAGCAGCAGGCTCGGACCCCTCTCGGGGCGATGCAGCAGGCTCGGACCCCTCTCGGGGTGATGCAGCAGGCTTGGCCCCCTCTTGGGGTGATGCAGCAGGCTTGGATCCTCCTCAGGGTGAAACAGCAGGCTTGGACCCCTCTTGGGGTGATGCAGCAGGCTCAGACCCCTCTTGGGGCGATGCAGCAGGCTCGGACCCCTCTCGGGGCGATGCAGCAGGCTTGGACCCCTCTTGGGGTGATGCAGTCGGCTCGGACCCCTCTTGGGGCGATGCAGCAGGCTCGGACCCCTCTTGGGGCGATGCAGCAGGTTCAGATGGCAGAGCAGCAAGGTTAGAAGCAGTGCACATGGAAGACACAGATTGCACTGCTGTGGGCTTGATACCTCGAGCCAAACTCTGAGGCTCCTTATTTTGTTTCTGGAGGAGCAGTTTAGAGAAGGCACAGGCAGTTCTAGGACGTCTAGGGAAAGTGCTCATTATTGTCTCAACAGCAGCTGTGGGAAGCAGAGCCCTGCTAGAGTTAATCAGCTCTCTCCATTTTAGAGAAACCTGTTCCCGAGGGTCTAGCATTGGTATCACAGAAGCCTTCTTGGTCAGGTAAGTCCTGGGTTTTTCTTTCCACAAACTGCCAGCTAAAATGTCTGTTTTAGTTGAGCCAGAAGCAGAATACCGGTTAGGAGAGCTGATTGTTTTTTCTAATGGAACAGCTGGTCCTAGAGCAGAACAACAGGGGCAGGGTTTGCCTGGTGGTAACAGACACGGAACACAGGAGCATTTCCACCACCCTGGTTTTGGAGTTAGACAATTTAAACATTCCTGATAGACTGAGACGTTCCTCTTATGACAACTGCTGCAAACCCAGTGCTCTTGGTCTGAGAGTTGACATGCAAGACAGTTCTTGTAACTGAGATAGTTCAAAGTCTGGCAACAAGCACAGACATAAAAACTTGGAGGCTGAGGCATCATGTGAGTAGAGGTAAAAGAAAAATTGGCTCACCGGTAGTACCAAGACCTATCTCTTCCCCTGGAAATTGGTGGCTTCGGCATACTGTTACGCTTAGGCTGTGTTCAGGGGTAGTGAACACCACCCAGAAGGGTGGCTCCAGGTGGAGAGAGACAGGAATGGCTAGAAACGGTGTCTGGGTCCAGGCTGGGTCAAGGCAGGCGGCAAGTAGCAGTGTCGGGGTCCAGGCTGGGTCAGGGCAGGCGGCAAGTAGCAGTGTCTGGGTTCAGGCTGGGTCAGAGCAGGCGGCAGAGCAAGGCAGGTCAGAAGGCCTGTAGGCCACACACACACAGAAGACCCGTAGGCCACACACACACACAGAAGGCCCGTAGGCCACACACAGTAAGTGGCAAGGCAGGTCAGAAGGCCCGTAGGCCACACACACACAGAAGGCCCGTAGGCCACACACAGTAAGCAGGGCAAGGCAGGTCAGAAGGCCCGTAGGCCACACACACACAGAAGGCCCGTAGGCCACACACAGTAAGCAGGGCAAGACAGGTCAGAAGGCCCGTAGGCCACACACACACAGAAGGCCCGTAGGCCACACACAGTAAGCAGGGCAAGGCAGAAGGCCCAAAGGCCGCGCAAGGCAAGGCAAGGCAAGGAATAAGGCCCAAAGGCCGCGCAAGGCAAGGCAAGGAATGAGGCCCGAAGGCCGCGCAAGGCAAGGCAAGGCAAGGGATAAGGCCCGAAGGCCACGCAAGGCAAGGTCCAGGGACCAAACGCACAGCAAGCAAGGAAGGAAGGCTAGAGCAGGGAGCCCAGGCGAGCTCGATGCCGAAGCACCGAGGGAACTGTCAGGCAGGGTTATAAGGGAAAGCCCAGCACATAGAGTGGACAGGGGAGATGGACTGGGCCTGCCAGGAGAGCCAGCACTAGAGGGACCCCTGGTGGTGAGGCGGTTGCACAGCAGCCATAGCCGTAACATCTGGTTTGTTTATCATGAATTAGGCAATTTCAACAAAATTGCCTAATTCGTCATGGATTGGGGGCCCCGAACCCTGAAACAGATTTTCCCCGAACTTCAGGGAAAATCCATTTTTCGGGTTTGTACGGGGAGAGGGGCACATTTTATTTTTTTTTTATTAAAAACCATCCCAAGCATCACAATTAAATATAATACAACCCCCCGCCCATCCTGATCTCTCCCCAAGACTTACTAACATCCCTGGTGGTCCAGCGGGGTCCCGTGAGTGATTTGTCCCTCCTTGCCCTGCGTACCTGCCTCACTCAGAATGGCACCGATAGCCTCTGAATTACTATGTCACAGGGGCTACCGATGCAATTGGTCAGCCCCTGTCACATGGCCATCGGCGCCATCTTGTGCTCCTACCATGTGGCAGGGGCTGACCAATAGTGCCGGTAGTTCCTGTGACATAGTATGGGCAAAGGCTATCGGCGTCATTTTGATTACTGGCAGCCGATGACAAGATCGCTCCAGGACCCCCACTGGACCCCCAGGGACTTTTGGTAAGTCTTGGGGGGTCAGGCGTCTAACTTCAGTTAGTTAGTCAAAGTGGCTCACTGCTCTCTTGATTAACAAATGTTGGTACCTATTCAAACCCAATCACACTACCTCAACACCTTTCCAAGGTGAGTAACTGAGCTGAACTGTTCAACCTTTTTACTTAGGTATACACTGCTCCTAGCTTATTTCTAGCTTCTGGCTACTTTTTGTGTTTTGTTTTGTTTTTTTGTGTGTTTTTTTTTTTTTGTTAATACAAACACTCAGTTCTTTAAAAGTCTGCAGAACACTCAGTTCTGCAGACTTTTAAAAATAAACACACTACCTACTTCTTACTAGCTATTTAAAACTGACTATTTAAAAATACAGTCTAACTTGTTTATTCACTGCCTTTCTGACTATTAAAAGCACAAACACAATAAATAATATTCCCAAATAGTTAACTTTGCCCCAATACTTTTAAAAAAGACAATGTCCCAAGCAAAAATTTACTGATTCCTTTCAGCCACCAGCAAGGTGATCCTTCTCCACTGAAGTTATAGAGGAGCTTATACAACATACATAGACCTGGCTCGCATTAGTCTCTCTGCAACGTTCACTGTTCCACCTGGAAAAATGGTGGTGCCTAAAAGACTTCGTAATAAAGTATTGGCTTGGGGGTCACGATTCCCAGTTAGCCAGGCATCCTGGATGAGCTCGAACTCAAACACTTCTCCATCAATACTATTGGTGGCCTGAGATGCATAAGGATGTACGAGCATATGTTGATTCATGCCCGACTTGCGCTCAACACAAGATTCCTACAGGGAAGACTTGGAGACTTTTACAACCGCTACCAACTCCCATGAAGCCTTGGACACATATCTCCACAGACTTCATTGTAGAGCTCCCACCATCAGAGGGAAACACAGTGATGTGGGTAGTAGTGGATTGCTTTTCCAAAATGGCTCATTTTATCCCGCTACCCTCCCTCCTGTCTGCTCCCCGTCTGGCTCAATTATTCATGCTTCACATCTTCCGTCTCCACGGACTATCACTGCACATCACATCAGATCGTGGTTCTCAGCTCACGGCACGATACTGGCTCAATCTCTGTAAGACGTTTTGCATTTCTCTGGACTTTACCACTGCATTCCATCCCCAAGCCAATGGTCAGGTGGAACGTATGAATCTTACATTGAAACAATTTCTACGGTTATATGTCAACTCCTGTCAGGATGATTGGGCGGCACTTCTCTCCTGGGCTGAGTTTTCCCACAATTTGCATGCCGGTACCGCGACAGGGTATCCCCTTTTCAGATTGTATTTGGCTGTCAGCCCAGGCCACCCTTGCTGGTACCCCTGCCTGTTCCATTGCCAGCAGTCCAGCTAAATGCAGCACAGCTGAAACAGCTTTGGGTTCATACCCAACAGATGCTACACAAGGCAGCTCACTCTGCAAAACATTTGCCGACAACCATCGATGACCGGCTCCCCAGTTCCATCCAGGGGAAAAGGTGTGGCTCAGCACCAGGCACATCTGTTTGAGAGTTCCCTCTATGCGACTAGCTCCCTGTTACATTGGGCCTTTCCCGGTGCTGTGACAGTTAGGTCCTGTAACTTATCAGCTTCGTCTGCTTGCCATGTTGAGAATCCACAACTCCTTCCATGTGTCCCTTCTGAAGCCTTTGGTCCTCACTTGGCCTACGCGAAAAATTCCCGAAGTTCCACAGCCTAGGGCAGAGGAAGAAACCATATACCAAGTTCGTGAAGTTCTCAATCTCCGAAAATGAGGCAGCAGATGGGAGTACCTCCTAGCTTGGGAGGGGTTCGGTCTGGAAGAGAATTCTTGGGAGCCGCGGGCGGCTAAGCAGGATTCTTAAAGGGATCACTACCGGATATTGTTTAAGCTCCTTCCGGGGAACTCCCCTGCTGGTTCACTATTTAAAGGCAAGGTCTGCCCCTCAGACCTTGCCAGGGTATCCTGGCTCCTGGTTGGTGTTGTTCCTGAGCTCCGAGTTCCTGTTTCTTGTTCCTGGACTCTGTTTCTTGTTTTCCGTGGTCTTGTCCTTCTGTTCCCAGTTCCTGCTTCTCCTCTTGTTGGATGGATTCTTCTGTCTTCGACCACTGGACCTGCTACCGACCCTTCTCCTGGCTTCGACCACTGGACTGGCTTCCGACCTTTCCTTGGCTTCGACTTCCAGTTTGCATTACGACCTGCTGGAAGCGCCAGTGGCCTGAACCCCATTTCCTGCAGGAGGCGCTTGCATCCAGACCTATCTTCAGTCATCAGGAAGTCTCCTAAGTCCAAGCAGCTCGGGTCCCTACAGGCTCCTCCTGGGGGGACCGTGAGCTTCCAGTGGCAAAGTAACTGTTCGACGTCTGATTTACCTGGCCTTGCCTTCTGACGGTAGGGAGTTAAGAGAGTTTATTCTCCTTTAAGTAGCATCAACTCTACCTCAGACAAAGGGTCCACCTTCAGTTTCATAACAATTTCTTCACCGAGAGGGTGGAGGATGCCTGGAACACCTTTCCAAAGGATGTGGTGAAGACCAAAACTGTGAAGCACTTCAAAGGGGCGTGGGATAAATACTGTGGATCCATAAAGTCTAGAGGATGTGAATGAAGAGAAGAGGCATGGGGATAGCTTGCGGGAATGACAGCTACTACCTGGAGATTATACCCTTATTCAATAAACATACTCACTGTCAATGCGACTCCAACATTGCTCTATGCTTCACAAAAAATCCAGGAGTAGCTTGCTTGTTGCGGCGGTTAATACCCCAAACCAAATAAGTCTCATACTTCACTTTCAATGCATATCCAGCATAGCTCTCTGCTTCAACGGCAGGGGGAAAGAGGAAAAGAGGATTTATATTCAGGCAACAACCAACAAGGACTGAATTACATAGTCTGGTTAAACAAATAATTATGGGTATAGCTTGCTTGTTACAGCGCTACTACCCCGAATCAATTAAGCCTGATACTTCACTTGGAATACATATCCAGCGCAACACACTGCTTCAACGGCAGGGGGGAATAAAGAAAAGAGGAATTATATACAGACAACAACCAACAAGGACTGAATGGCACAGGCTGGGTAAACAAATATGCGTGGGAGTAGCTTGCTTATTGCAGCAGTTACTACCCCTAACCAGTTAAGCTAGATACTTCACTTAGATGCAGCTCCAGCACTGCTCTCTACATCAATGGCGGGGGTGGAAGGTAACTAGAACCAAAAAGTTACTAATAAGGGCCAAGAGTATCAGATAAGTATGAGAAAAACAAAAGTGTGAAAGCTTACTGGGCCGTTTGATCTTCTTCTGCCATCATTTCTATGTTTCTATATTTCTATATCTTCAATACCTCCAGCAGATATCTCTTAAACAGGTCCTTAAGTGATGTTAATGGTAACAGATGAGAGTTAATAAATCTGAGAATCCTCCCCTTTAGAGAATTCTCAAGATTTTCCACTTTATTAGATAGTACCACATTTTCCTTCCGTAAGGATTCCTGTAGCGGTGCAGCGTGATCCATCTCTTGCTTAATATTATTCAGCATTTTGAAACCTCCAGCATTTTTTGAAACCTCCAGCCCAAGGCCTTCTATAGCCTCCCATACAGATTCAAGAGTGATTTGGGCAAGCCTTTTCATAGAGAAGCTCCAACCTCAGAGGAAGAAACTTCTATAGCAATTCTCCAAAAATGAGTAGCATAAACAACCCCCAGATCACCGGTGGTGTTATCCCAGAACAGCACAGACACTATGGCTTTTTCTTTTGACAACACATCCAGAGAAAGGGTCAGCTCTCAGGCTGCAGCTAGGTTAACGGGGGGAGTTCTGACAACTGGGGGAAAAGATGTGGCTGAATTGGTGAGGAGGCAAGCAATGCTCCTTTTTACGTACCTCCCAATAAGTGCTCTCCCAATGCTGAAATCCCCCTCACTACATGGGTGTCCATCGAGCCAGTTAGTAGAGGCTTGGAAGTGGCTGCAGAGAAAGCTCTCTCTGGCCCTCCTCTTCTGACCAGAATGCGGCATCACAAGCTAAGAAGGCAAGAATTTTGACCAGAAAAAGTAAAAGAGACCACATCACCAAAACCCTAGCCGAGTTACACTGGTTACCCGTTGAGCAAAGAATACAATACAAAACACTTTGCATCATACATAAATTAATACACAACGGGTCCTGAGGTGGAGTCCAAGATGGTGACCAAGTGAGAAGCGGAAGAAAGCAGGCTCTTTGGAGTTACACATATTTTCCTTGAATTCTGATTGAGAATTTACAAATGCCGCACACGAAGCACAAGGCCTGACTCCGTGAGAGTCAGGCAGCTATGGAACCATCAGATACTCGACAAGGCACTATACCTGCTCTCTTCGCGAGGACGCCAAATCAGCCAGGGGCGAGTGCTGCGACGGAGTGGGGAGGTGAGCGAACATCCCCCGCCCAGGCAGAGGAAATTTCGCTAAGTCCCGGCGCACCTAGACACCGTCCCCACCTCTGCGAGGTAGTGAGATTCGGGAATCAACACCAAAAGGGCCACCGTTAAACCAGGAAGTGGAAGGAGGTCGGAGCCTGGTTGAAACTGGAGGAACGAGCCAGCTCGGAGGATACATACCTCCGTTGCTGGGAGAAAGCCCCAAATCACTATCGCAGACTAATCCACGGGACACTGTATCTGCTGCAGCAGGAAAGGGTGAGTCAACTATAGAATTAAAACCCTTTCTTGTGAAACCGGAGGCAATAACGATGGAAAGTCTGTGGGAAGCAATGGCTGCTATTGAAACAGCCATTGTGAATCTATCTAAAGTTTGTACGGACTCTAATAGAAGAACTGTTGAAAATGAGAAAAGATTGGAGGCTCAAGATAATAAACTGCGAGAAATAGATATTAAGATAGAAAATATTGAGAGGAAACATCAAAATATTATTCACCATGAGACTGTGATTAATAAAAAAGTTGAAAATATTGAGAACTCTCTCCGCAGTTTAAATGTGAGAGTCCTTAACTTTACGGTCATCCCTCAGATGCCAGAACTTGATCTGTTTAAGAAATATCTACTGGAGGTACTGAGAATACCATTGGAAGCATTACCGTTAATTCTTAAGGCTTATTATTTGCCTCAAAAAAAAAGTGTGGCTGACCAGGAGAAGGAAGAACCTCAAGCGCAAATGAATATCTCTGAATTGTTAGAACTTTCAATAGAAGATTCAATTACTAATAGAGGCGTACTATTTGTTAATTTTGCTACAGAAAAAAATAATGTCATGAGAATGTTTTTCTGCAAAAGATCTGAAAAATTTTACGGGCAAAAAATTTGGATATTCCCCGATATCACCCGGTTGACACAGGAGAGGAGAAAGAAGTTTGTTGATTTAAGGATAGACGCTTTAGCTATTTGTTCTAAATTTGTTATACGCTATCCTTGTAAATGTGTAGTAAAGTATCAAAATTCTACATACGTATTCTTCGAACCTTCTCAATTATGCTTCTTTATTGACTCACATAAGGTAGCTGCCATAGCAGTACAGTAGGCATAAAGTAGGCACCCTCTTGATCGCCACAAATTCTTTTTTCTTATTTCTTAAGATTGGTTCGCTCAGAGATCTAAGTATTAGTATCCGCCCCCTAAATTCTTATTAGAAGGATGATAATAATATAATTATTTCGGTATAATGTTTGCTTGAGATTTTTGTTGGTATGTTATTAACATCCGATTTTCCAATCACAATGTTATATTTGTGTAAACAAATTTAAAATGCAATAAAAATAAAATAAAAAATAAAAAATTATTATATAAAGAAAAAGCGGAATGGCTTAACACAGCCCTCCATGTACACGTACCAAACAGAAACCTAAGATCTGCGAACAAAGCACTCCTTACTATCCCATCAATAAAGACAGCAAGACTAACACAAGTAAGAGAGAGAACACTGTCCTTGGCAGGACCCATAGGGGTAGATTTTAAAAAAAAGCTCTAAGGTTCAGGCTTTTAGGGCTTTCGCGTAAATCCAGGTGGATTTACGCGAGCAGGGCTTTGAAAATCCGCCCGATACTGTGGAACACCATGCCACTGGAGTTAAGGTTGCAAAAAGAAAGCAAAATCTTCAGAAAAGGCTTAAAAACCTGGCTATTCAAGCAAGCCTATCAAATAGAGAAGGGGAAACAGTGAGGCAAGCGAAGTGAGAGGTACGAACAAATAATGTGTGTAGCTGTATTTCTATCTCTGTTTTTACTTTACCTTCTCGTCCATCACCAGAAGGTAAATTGACACTTATAAGATTTAAATAAATAAATAAATAAATATATAAACTTGCTAAATGCCAGCAATCAGCTATAATGCCATCTTGGATCTTTCATTAATAAGTGAATTAATACAAAAATATAGGCTAGACAAGAACATTACAGTTAAAAGTAACTTCCCTAGTAGGTAAAATGCATGCAACATAGGATTATTACTTTGGGCAGTTTGATCCCTTGGAATCTTTGAGATATAATTATTTTTACATTAACCTGAAAAGCTTCAATCAGTTTAATTGTTTAAAATTAACACCAAGTAGGCTACAGCAAACATTGATTTAAACATTGAATGCTACACATCTGGCCTAACTGTACTGGCATGGGATATCATCACAAACAGTTGCAAAACCAAGCATGTAATTTAATCTTTTTGAATAGCAAGCATAAAACCTATAGCAGCAGCTGCTAGAGATCTTAAACAGGAATTAAAAAACAACCTGTATATAAAGTGTCCTTACCATAGAATTTAGATCATTTTGACTCATCACCATTCATTGTATTCAGCCAAGATCAATGAATATAAGACCAAAATTCATAACATAGTTTGTAATAGACATCTTGGAAAGATAGCTAGTTGAAAAATAAATATATTGATTACTGATATATATATATATATATATATATATATATATATATATATATATATATATATATATATGTATATATCATATTTTCTATAGGCACGTTCCCTTTCTTTACATTATTGGCAATGCTGGTTTATGAAGAACTGCAGGAAGTTCTGAGTGCCCTTTGGTTCTATTCTGGGATGTCTTGCATTGTACACAGAACCCTCGTTAGGCTAGAATAACTCTGAAATCACAACATCCAGCTGAGGTTCTAAACTGATGTATGGAGTACCAAATCTTTCTTTGACTTCCCAAGCAAAAGTTGGTGCACCAACTGCTTCATAAATCGTTTTAGTACTTTGGCTGGATGTTGTGCACATTGGGCCGGATTTTAAATGCCCTGCGCGCATAAATCCGGCTGGATTTACACGCGCAGGGCCCTCGCGCACCGGCGCGCCTATTTTGCATAGGCCGCCTGCGCGCGCAGAGCCCCAAGACGTGCGTAAATCCCGGGGCTTCGTAAAAGGGGCGTGTCGGGGGCGTGTCGGGGCGTTCCGGGAATGACGCGGCGTTTCAGGGGCGTGGCGTGGCATTTCGGGGGCGGGCCCGGAGGTGTGGCGCTGGCCCAGGGGCGTGGTCGAGGCCTCCGGACCAGCCCCCGGGTCGGGTGATGGCGCGCCAGCAGGCTGCTGGCGCGCGCAGATTTACGTCTGCTTTCAGCAGGCATAAATCTGCCAAAAAAGGTAAGGGGGGGGGGTTTAGATAGGGCCGGGGGGGGGTGGGTTAGGTAGGGGAAGGGAGGGGAAGGTGGGGGGAGGGCGAAGGAAAGTTCCCTCCGAGGCCGCTCCGAAATCGGAGCAGCCTCGGAGGGAACAGGCAGTGCCCGCTGGGCTCGGCGCACGCAGGTTGCACAAATGTGCACCCCCTTGCGCGCGCCGACCCCGGATATTATAAGATACGCTCGGCTACGTGCGTATCTTATAAAATCCAGCGTACTTTTGTTCGCACCTGGTGCGCGAAGAAAAGTACGATCTCACACAAAATTATAAAATCTACCCCATTGTTCACAAGAGGAAATTAAAATTTAGTCCGCAAGGTGATTGTGCTCACCCAAACCACACAATGGATCACCTTGCAAATAATTGTAGTCTATTGTCACTTGTAGGTAGACTAGACTCTATAAATTGTGCTACTAATGGAGTTATCCAATAGCTTTTAGATTTTACCAAGTGACTCTGAGTGCCTGAATAGCAGGTTTAAATCTAGCCAGAAAAGTTTTCACTGGCTAGGTTTAAGCCTATTTTTCAGCTTAAGAACATAAGAAATTGCCATACTGGGTCAGACCAAGGGTCCATCAAGCCCAGCATCCTGTTTCCAACAGAGGTCAAACCAGGCCACAAGAACCTGGCAAGTACCCAAACACCAAGAAGATCCCATGCTACTGATGCCAGTAATAGCAGTGGCTATTCCCTAAGTCAACTTGATTAATAGCAGTTAATGGACTTCTCCTCCAATAACTTATCCTGGCTTGCTAGCTCATAGCTGAAAATGTGCTTAATTTAATTAAGCCTGCAAAATTTTGCAACTAAGTCGAGTGCTCAGGGAATTTTAGAAATGTATCTCTTAGTGAACAGGCTACAAATCAAAATTGTAGCCTGTGCATAAACATTTTTTAGTGTGGCTTTTAGTGACTTAGACTCATTGTGCTTTCTTTTCTGACTGGAATTCCTATTTATTTTGTCCTTTACATTTTCTCTCTTGTACCAATAGTCATAGTAGTTGGCACAGTTCCAAACACAAGAAACATTCACTTAAGCAACTGTATTTTACAGAACAATTGTTTGCTTTGTGACCACATTTTTAGTGGGCCCCCTCATGGCAGTATATGCTTGCTGGATGAAAGAATGGGTAGAGGATGATAAAAGCATTTCAATTTTTAGACAGGCTTTTATGAAGTATGAGAAGATGACATTTTCCTTAGAAAAAGAAATTCAAGAATGAAGGGTTCATGATATGAAATTACAGGAAGTAATTCTCAGAGGAAACATGAGAAAATACTTCTTTACTGAGAGGATGGAGGATGTCTGGAATAGCCTACCGGCAGAGATATTGCCAAATGTAACCCCGATAATTAAAAAAGGCCGGGGGTGATACAGAAAACTATAGATCAATACGCCTGAACCTTAGAGCCAGGAAAAATTGTGGTAATTATTGTACATAGTAACATAGTAATATAGTAATGATGGCAGAAAAAGACCAAATGATCCATCCCGTCTGCCCAGCAAGTTTCTTATGGTAGTAACTGCCGCTCTGTGCAGGTTACTCTCAAGCCTCATGTTAAAGGTAGTAATATTAAAAATCAAAACCAAGCAACTGCCAAACCCACAACAAAATTACTGCTAGCAACATTTTTACAGGGTGAGCAGCCTTCCTGATGATTCAGACAATGCTGCTGCTTGAATGTGCTTTGCTTTTGGACTTGGTCATAGAAGCAGTCCTGTGCTTTCTCCATAATGTCTGCGTATCTGTCCCCTGGACTGTAAAAGTCAGGGCCCAGCATTGGTTGTCATCTGAATCCAATTCCCCTTTTTTCCCCACTCGCTGTTGAAGTGGAGAACAATGATGCAGTTGCGTCAAAATCATGTAAGCTAATTGGTTAAGGGTAGTAATCCTATGCCTTCTGTATAGAGGTAGTAGCTGCCTCTCTATGCTGGTTACCGACCATCCCTAAAAACCAAAAGATAAACATGGTTTAATTTAACACAGTTAAACCCCCTTCGATCGGCACCCAATTTCTGTTCGAGTTGGGAATCAATCCTCACTAGCAATATTATTCAAAATCCCCCCCACTCTAATATACACCGATTAGCGACGCAACCATTACATGACCTTCATACTAGGCATCATTGTGCGGCAACACATGCCTTATTTCACTCTGCCTTATTTATAATCATTGGTCAGTCCTTAATTTTTTTCATATATTTTGTGCTTGAAAGATAAAGTGCTCCGTGAATTTAAAACTGTTTCATCAAACGTTAACTTTTCCAAATTCTCCAATAAGCATGATAGAATTACTTAGCTTGTCAATCTTTTTTAGAATTTGTAGTCCGAAGTTCTTCACATCCGAAGGTTTTTAGCAATGTGTCATATCTTCACATTGCTATACTGTGTCCGTGCCCAACAGGCACGGACACAGGGAAGTAAAATTCCTGAGGGTAAAATTTCCGATTTTACCGACTTTATACATGGTACCTAAGGTGCATAAAGATTTGCACAATCCTCCGGAACGCCCTATCATCACTACAATAGGTTCCCTTCTAGAACCGCTCTCTACTTTGATTGATGTTATTATACATCCTATGGTAGTAGATGCATCATCTTATTGCAAAGACACGAAGCACATGTTGTCCAAACTATAGAACATACATGTAGAAGAACCAGTGATATTAGTCACTTTAGATATCAAATCCTTGTATACATCAATACCACAAGAAGATACTTTAACTATTCTAGCAAAATATCTGGACAAGAGAGAATGTCCCCATCGGATTCCGACATCTTTTCTAATGGCTATAGCTAGATTAGCATTGTGTGAAAATTTCTTCACATTTTTGGAGGTTTGGCATAAGCAAATCAGTGGGACTGCCATGGGGGCAACGATGGCCCCCAGTTTGGCCAACTTATACGTACGCCAATTTGAAGAAGAAAAACTGTATCCACAACGTACAATTTAGTCAAGTGTCCAATTGGACGCGTTATATAGATGATGTATTCTTTATTTGGCATGCGGATGCACAAGAACTACAACAGTTTTTACAATGGATAAATACTTTAGATGTACATCTACAGTTTACCAGCACTTACCATCAAACCAAGATTAATTTTTTGGATATAGCTATTCAACTGGTCGATGGGCGCTTTACTACCACGTTATTTCGTAAAGAGTGTGAGAGGAATACACTCCTACATTATACTAGCTTTCATCCGCAACAACTTCGCAATAATTTACCGATAGGTCAGTTTCTCCGGATACGGAGAATTTGCAGTGCACGAGCTGAATTCGTCCATCAGGCAGATTTTCTTAAGTCACGGTTGCTCGAACGCGGTTATCCGGTGAAATATATAAAAAAGGCGTATAAGAGAGCGTATAATGCTGAGCGGCAATGGCTGCTCCTTGATAAATCCATAGATTGTGAAGAGCCACGTATAGTATGCACTATACCATATTCCAACATAGCACGAAATATTGCGTCACTGATACATCATCATTGGCCAGTACTAAAAATGCATGATATCTTTAAGGAAGCTCCGATTGTAGCATATAGTAGAGGTAAAAATGTGGGGGACCTGGTGACACATTCCTTCATGTCTTTAACAAGTTCGAGCAGTATGAATGACAACATCGGCCATTGGCCATGCAAGCATTGCTCCCTTTGCAGTCAAGTCATAGAGGGTAAATCTTGGACTGACAAACATGGAAAAGAGCATAAATCACGGCAATATTCTTCTTGTGATACATCTAGTGTGATATACATCATCGTTTGCCCCTGTAATTTATATTATATAGGACGCACAAAACGACAAATACGGGTGCGATTAATCGAGCACCGCAGCTGCATAGCCAATGGAAAAATTACGGCTCCAATGGTGGCTCACTGCCAAGAAAAGCAACATACTTTTCAACAGCTACAATGGCGAGTGTTAGAAGTAGTTACAATGCACAAGCGAGGTGGCGATCCTAATTTTTTGTTAAACCTTAAGGAGCAACAATGGATCTTCTGGATGCATACTGTGATTCCATCGGGCTTGAACAGCATGATTGAGTGGTATTCATTATAATACCAGAAGTGACGTAGTCCATACGTCACATAAGACAGGGGGTTTAAAAATGGTGGCGGGAAACACATAACCGGAAGAGAAGGTCAAAAAACGCTGAGAGCCATGCTGGAAAATTGAGTAAGTAGCGGTATACACGTTGGGATTTGGTTACCATCTAAAGAGTGATTATTCATGTTGCAATATTTGTATGTTTATGACGCAGAATATCGCCCTTGAGGAAGGACGACAACGTCCGAAACATTGTACAGTGTCGGGCACGGACACAGTATAGCAATGTGAAGATATGATACATTGCTAAAAACCTTCGGATGTGAAGAACTTCGGACTACAAATTCTAAAAAAGATTGACAAGCTAAGTAATTCTATCATGCTTATTGGAGAATTTGGAATAGTTAACGTTTGATGAAACAGTTTTAAATTCACGGAGCACTTTATCTTTCAAGCACAAAATATATGAAAAAAATTAAGGACTGACCAATGATTATAAATAAGGCAGAGTGAAATAAGGCATGTGTTGCCGCACAATGATGCCTAGTATGAAGGTCATGTAATGGTTGCGTCGCTAATCGGTGTTAATTTAACACAGCCAGCATGGATATAAGCAAAGGAAGTCTTGCCTCACAAATCTGCTGCATTTTTTTGAAGAGGTTAATAAACATGTGGATAAATGTGAACCAGTAGATATGATGTATTTGGATTTTCAGAAGGCATTTGACAAAGTCCCCATGAGAGGCTTCTAAGAAAATTAAAAAGTCATGGGATATGAGGCAATTTACTTTTGTGGATTGCAAACTGGTTAAAAGACAGGAAACAGAAAGCAGGATTAAATGGTTAATTTTCTCAGTGGAAAAAGGTAAACCGCAGCATACTCAGTGATCTGTAATTGGACAGGTGCCTTTTAATATATTTATAAATGATCTGTAAAGGGAAATGACGAGTGAAGTGATCAAATTTGCAGACAACACAAAATTATTCAGAGAAGTTAAATCACAGGTGGATAGTGAGAAATCGCAGGAGTACCTTGTGAGACTGGAAGATTGGGCTTCCAAATGGTAGATGAAATTTAATGTGGACAGGTGCAAGGTGATGTATATAGGGAAAAATAACCCTTGCTATAGTTACATGATGTTAGATTTTATGTTAGGAGCAAGCACCCAGTAAAAAGATCTAGGCATCATAGTGGACAAATCATTCAAATCATTGACTCAGTGTGCTGTGGTGATTAAGAAAGCAAACAGAATGTTATGAATTATTAGGAAGGGAATGATGCATAAAATGGAGAATGTCATAATGCCTCTCTATCACTTCATGGTGAGACTGCACCTTCGCCGTCATAGTGAGGGCAAAGGCGATCGGCGCCATTTTGAGACTCAAAATCGCCGTCCGATGCCAATACTCAAAATGGCGCCGATCGCCTTTACCCTCACTATGATGGCGATTGGCGCCATTTTGAGTATTGGCATCGGACGGCCGGCGTGAAGGAGGTTGCTCCCGGACCCCCGCTGGACTTTTGGCAAGTCTTGTGGGGGTCAGGAGGCCCCCCCAAGCTGGCCAAAAGTCCCTGTGGGTCCAACGGGGGTCCTGGAGTGACCTGCTGTCCGATGCCAGGACTCAAAATGGCGCCAATAGCCTTTGCCCATACTATGTCACAGGGGCTACCGGTACCATTGGTCAGCCCCTGTCACATGGTAGGAGCACAAGATGGTGCCGGTGACCATGTGACAGGGGCTGACCAATGGCACCGGTAGCCCCTGTGACACGCTGTGATGAAAGCGCTGGACCACCAGGGAGTTTTGGTAAGTCTTGGGGGGGTCAGGAGGGTGGGGGGTTGTAGTTAATTTTAATTTTAGCTGGGACACTAATTTAACTCGCCTTAGTAACGTATTTACAGATCGACAACTTATGGAATTCTCCATACTTCTGCATGAAATGGAATTGAACCCCCCACAAATACGTATCATGAATGCAACGAAAACTTTTTGGCTGCATATCCCTAATATGGGATATGTTCTAGGTTTAGTGTGCTTTTATATTTTGATATTTTGTTGTACTTAATGTTGATATTGTATAATATTCTAATGTCAGTTGCTTTGGGGCATCTGTTTGTAGAACGCAATCTATGAAAGCAAAAATCAAATTAAATATTTTCTTAGTAGAAGTCTTTGGTTGCATAATTATTTTATGGTATCTGCTTTAAAACCCTCTCCTTTGCAAACAGATTACCAACCATTACCTATAGAGAAATAACATATTTTAAATGTCCTATTTATAGAAGGTGTCCTCCTCATAGCTCATGAAAATGTATATTTTTATTTATTTATTTTATTTTATTTAAAATATTTTATATACCGTCGTTAAGTTATTTACCATCACAACGGTTTACAGGAAGGCACATATAGTAACATAAAGTATTTAAACCAGGTAAAACATTATAAAAGTGCCAAAAATGATTCGGTAAAAAAGTGTGTTCAAATATACAATTATATGATGAGTTAGTTTGACTTGTCCTTTTGATACCTGTGTCATAGTTTCCCTGATACAAAGTTATCAGGGAGAAGTTGGCTCAAAATAATAACTAAGCACATAGTAAAACTAAGTGCTGAGTTTGTGATGCTTGCCTTTATTTACTTTCTCTGTTCTCTTTGTAAAATGCCTGTTTAAATAGCCATGTTTTTAAAATTCCTTTAAATGGTTTAAAATTTCTCTGCAATCTTATCTCAAGAGGCATTGAATTTCACAAGTTGGGTCCTGCTAACTACAATGCTTGTTCTCTGACTTGTGTAAGTCTTGCTGTCGTAACAGATGGAACAGTCAGGAGTGTTTTATTCGCCGGTACAGAGAAGGGCGACCAAAATGATCAAGGGAATGAAACAGCTCCCCTATGAGGAAAGACTAAAGAGGTTAGGACTTTTCAGCTTGGAGAAGAGACGGCTGAGGGGGGGGGGGGGGGGGGGGATGGTAAAATCATGAGAGGTCTAGAGCGGATAGATGTGAATCGGTTATTTACTCTTTCAGATAATAGAAAGACTAGGGGGCACTCCATGAAGTTAGCATGTGGCACATTTAAAACTAATTGGAGAAAGTTCTTTTTCACTCAACGTACAATTAAACTCTGGAATTTGTTGCCAGAGGATGTGGTTAGTGCAGTTAGTATAACTGTGTTTAAAAAAGGATTGGATAAGTTCTTGGAGGAGAAGTCCATTACCTGCTATTAATTAAGATGACTTAGAAAAAAGTCACTGCTATTACTAGCAACAGTAACCTGGAATAGACTTAGTTTTGGGCTACTTGCCAGGTTCTTATGGCCTGGATTGGCCACTGTTGGAAACAGGATGCTGGGCTTGATGAACTCTTGGTCTGACCCAGTATTTCATGTTTTTATGTTTCTATGTTCTTATGAATGTTATGCGCAAATATTGCCCATGGGAGCCCAGTTGTCCTGCTGGTCGTTTACGTAGGACCGAAGAAAGGTCTGTAGGGAGTGGTTTGTTCGTTCAGCCTGGCCATTCGCCTGAGGGGGATAAACGGAGGTTAAGTTTAGGGTGATGTTATTCTTGTGCCATAAGGACCTCCAATACTTTGCAGCGAATTGTGGGCCTGCGGTCTGACACGATCTCCAATGGGAGCCCATGGAGGTGAAAGATGTGGTTTAAGAAGAGGCGCCACAGTTCGGGAGCGGAAGGCAGGTTAGACAGAGCTATGAAATGGGCCATCTTGGAGAAATGGTCTATGATGACCCAAATCACGGTGTTTCCCTTGGAAGGGAGTAATTCCACAGTGAAGTCAGTGGCAAGGTTCGTCCATGGTTCTGTAGGTGTCGGAAGAGGCTGGAGAAGACCCCATGGGCGCAGATGTGACAAGAATCTACGGTAATCTCGGGAGTCCTTCACCATGCTGGGCCACCAGTAATGCCTGCAGAGCATATCCAGGGTCTGAGCCTGACTGGGGTGACCAGCGAGTCGAGAATCATGGGCCCAGAATAGTACTCACTCTCAGAGGTGACAAGGCACCACCGTCTTACTGGCTGGCATGGTGGTAGTAGCTGTGAGGGAGATGCATGCAGGATCTATGATGTGGGTCAGACCTTCGGGGTTATCCTCTGGATCTACCGAGCACGAGAGTGCATCGGCACTGAGATTTTTTGCAGCCGGGCGGTAGCGCAAATTGAAGTTGAACTGTACAAAGAAGAGGGCCCAGCCAGCCTGCCGTGCATTCAGTAGCTGGGCTTCTTTAAGGTGTTCTAGGTTCTTGTGGTCCATGTAGATGGTAAACATGTGCTGAGCCCCCTCAAGCCAGGGGCGCCACTCCTGGAGAGCCAGCTTCATGGCCAGGAATTCGCGGTCCCCAATAGTATAATTGAGTTCTGTGGGGGAGAACTTGTGGGAATAAAAGGAGCACGGGACTAGGGCTCTCTTCATGGAATACTGGCTGAGGACCGCCCCCGCGCCAATGGCGGATGCATCAACCTCTACGATGAAGGGGCGGTTCGAGTCTGGATGGCAGAGACAGAGGCCAGTATGGAAGGCCTCCTTAAGGGCCTGGAATGCAGACTGGGCTTTGGGACTCCACTCCCAGAGGTTACATCCTTTCCTAGTCATGGCGGTGAGCGGAGCGGCTAGCGTGGAGTAGTCTGCGATAAAGTGATGGTAATAGTTCGTGAATCCCAAGAACCTTTGCAGAGCCAATAGACCAACAGGCTGGGGCAGTCACGAATATCTTGGAGTTTGACTGGGTCCATAATGAATCCCTGGCTGGAAATGATGTAGCCCAGGAATGGGAGACTGGACTGTTCAAAAAGGCATTTCTCTAGTTTGGCATAGAGATGGTGGTCCCTAAGCCACTGGAGGACAGTCTGGACATGAGAATGATGGGATTATAAGTCTTTAGAAAAGATCAAAATGTCATCCAAATAGACTACGACAAAGGACTATAGAAGGTCTCAGAAGATCTCATTCATTATTCTTTGGAAGATAGCAGGGACGTTGCATAGCCCAAAGGGCATCACTAAGTATTCATAGTGTCCATCTCGCATATTGAACGCCATCTTCCAGATGTCTTCGGGTTGAATGTGGACCAAATTATAGGCCCCATGCAGGTCCATCTTGGTAAAAATCCGGGCCCCCTGGAGCCGATCGAATAGCTCACTGATGAGCGGAAGTGGGTAATGGTCTTTGCGGGTGATTGCGTTCAGGCTGCGGTAGTCAATATCTGGCCTTAAGGTACCATCCTTCTTCTTTATGAAAAAGAATCAAGCGCCCACAGGGAATGTAGAGGGCCTGATGAATCCTTTGGCCAGGTTCTCTTTGTTGTAAGCTGACATGGCCTGGGTCTCGTGAAGCGAGAGTGGGTATGCTCTCCCTTTGGGAGGTGTGTTACTGGGTAACAGCTCGATTGGGCAGTTAAACTTCCAGAGAGGTGGTAAGATGTCGGTTTGTTGTTTTGAGAAGACATCTTAGTAGTCAGCGTAGGGCGTAGGTAGCCCAGGAAGGGTCGTGGATGTTAACACAGGTACGGACGGGGACACCCGCCATAAGCAAGTGTCTGGCACCTAGGACCCCACTCGATAAGAACACAAGAACATAAGAAATTGCCATGCTGGGTCAGACCAAGGGTCCATCAAGCCCAGCATCCTATTTCCAACAGAGGCCAAAACCAGGCCACAAGAACCTGGCAATTACTCAAACACTAAGAAGAACCCATGCTACTGATGCAATTAATAGCAGTGACTATTCCCTAAGTTTAATTGATTAATAGCCATTAATGGACTTCTCCTCCAAGAACTTATCCAAACCTTTTTTGAACCCAGCTACACTAACTGCACTAACCACCTCCTCTGGCAACAAATTCCAGAGCTTTATTGTGCGTTGAGTGAAAAAGAATTTTCTCCGATTAGTCTTAAATGTGTTACTTGCTAACTTCATGGAATGCCCCCTAGTCCATCCATTATTCGAAAGTGTAAATAACCGAGTCACATCTACTCGTTCAAGACCTCTCATGATCTTAAAGACCTCTATCATATCCCCCCTCAGCCGTCTCTTCTCCAAGCTGAACAGCCCTAACCTCTTCAGCCTTTCCTCATAGGGGAGCTGTTCCATCCCCTTTATCATTTTGGTTGCCCTTCTCTGTACCTTCTCCATCGCAACTATATCTTTTTTGAGATGCGGCGACCAGAATTGTACACAGTATTCAAGGTGCGGTCTCACCATGGAGCGATACAGAGGCATTATGACATTTTCCGTTCTATTAACCATTCCCTTCCTAATAATTCCTAACATTCTATTTGCTTTTTTGACTGCTGCAGCACACTGAGCTGACGATTTGAAAGTATTATCCACTATGATGCCTAGATCTTTTTCCTGGGTGGTAGCTCCTAATATGGAACCTAACATCGTGTAACTACAGCAAGGGTTATTTTTCCCTATATGCAACACCTTGCACTTGTCCACATTAAATTTCATCTGCCATTTGGATGCCCAATCTTCCAGTCTTGCAAGGTCCTCCTGTAATGTATCAGAGTATGCTTGTGATTTAACTTCTGAATAATTTTGTATCATCCGCAAATTTGATAACCTCACTCGTCGTATTCCTTTCCAGATCATTTATATATATATTGAAAAGCACCGGTCCACGTAAAGATCCCTGAGGCACTCCACTGTTTACCCTTTTCCACTGAGAAAATTGACCATTTAATCCTACTCTCTGTTTCCTGTCTTTTAACCAGTTTGTAATCCACGAAAGGACATCACCTCCTATCCCATGACTTTTTAGTTTTCGTAGAAGCCTCTCATGAGGGACTTTGTCAAATGCCTTCTGAAAATGATGAGCTGGAGCGACTCCCAGTCGAAGTGTGCGGAGTATAGTTGTAGCCAGGGTAGGCCGAGGATGATGGGGTGTACTGACCATTTCAGGACCAAGAGAGGAATCTCTTCATTGTGGAGAGTCCCTATGGTCAGCTGGATGGCTAGGGTGCGATGGGTGATGCAGTCGGGTAAGGGTTCTTCATGGATGGAGGCTATTCACAGCAGTTGATCTGCATCAGTTCTTCCTTTGGTGGGGAAACCGTCAGTGGTGCCCTTGATCTGGGGCTAGAGCACCGAGATGATTCCGGGGCCGCTCATTGAATGGCCCTTACTTCCCGATGGCATTCCTGGAGGCAGTGATCAATCCGCTCAATTGCGGGAAGGCGTGGCACGGCCTCTCCACGCCGCGAGGGACACGGAGCACCGGAGCAAGAGGGAACCGGGTCTGGAGTTGAGGAGGCTGAGGAGCTAGGAGCCCGAGGGTGCAGACAGCTAGCTACGACCACAGGAGAGACCGGGGGAGCAATCGAGGCTGGGTCTGGAAGGTGAGCAGGGCCAGTCGCAGCCTTAGCACGGCCAGGGCACACAACAGAAAGCGCCCGGTGTCCTTATATATCATCAGCAAGCTGGGTTTTCAGGATATCCACAGTGAATATGTAACTGGGGGTTATCCAAGGACAGGTTTGGGAACCAACTAAAGAAGCAAAGAAGAGCCATAGAAGAGCTGCTAAGCCCAAGGGCATGAATTACCACTTTAGAATATCTTATTGTGATATTACAATCAGGAAATATAAAACATTACACATGGTTACTGTTGAACATTTTTATAGGAATATAATCTACTCTAGTCTTCAATTTACAGGATATGCTTATGTAACTGATTACATTTTGTGACTCAATCTTACTAACATGCCTGGTTCAGGGGAATTTCAGGGAAGCAACTTAAAGATATTTCAAAATGCATAACTGATGTGTTGATATTACTGCAGATCATTCCCTGTTTAAGTCATGCTAGCATACACTTGCCTAGGGATGTGAATCGTTTTTTGACGATTTAAAATATCATCCGATATATTTTAAATCGTCAAAAATCGTTAGAGCCGCGATACAATAACAATTCCCCCGATTTATCGTCAAAAAATCGTAAATCGGGGGAAGGGGGAGGAGAAGGGGGAGGGCGGGAAAACCGGCACACTAAAACACCCTAAAACCCACCCCGACCCTTTAAAATAAATCCCCCACCCTCCCAAACCCTCCCCCAAATGCCTTAAATTACCTGGGGTCCAGCGGGGGTCTGGAACGACCTCCTGCAGTCGAATCGTGTTGTCTTCAGCCGGTGCCATTTTCAAAATGGCGGCGCAAAATGGCGGCGCAAAATGGCGCCGGCCGTAGACAACACAATTCGACTGCAGGAGGTCGTTCCGGACCCCCGCTGGACTTTTGGCAAGTCTTGTGGGGGTCAGGAGGCCCCCCCAAGCTGGCCAAAAGTCCCTGGGGGTCCAGCGGGGGTCCGGGAGCGATCTCCTGCCGCAAATCGTTTTTCCGTACGGAAAATGGCGCCGGCAGGAGATCGACTGCAGGAGGTCGTTCCGGACCCCCGCTGGCAAGTCTTGTGGGGGTCAGGAGGCCCCCCCAAGCTGGCCAAAAGTCCCTGTGGGTCCAACGGGGGTCCCGGAGCGACCTGCCGTCCGACGCCAGGACTCAAAATGGCGCCGATAGCCTTTGCCCATACTATGTCACAGGGGCTACCGGTGCCATTGGTCAGCCCCTGTCACATGGTAGGAGCACAAGATGGCGCTGATAGCCATGTGACAGGGGCTGACCAATGGCACCGGTAGCCCCTGTGACAAAGGCTATCGGCGCCATGATGAAATTAGCACCGAGGATGTGAGTGAGTTCCCGGACCCCACCGCTGGACCACCAGGGAGTTTTGGTAAGTCTTGGGGGGGTCAGGAGGGTGGGGGGTTGTAGTTAATTTAGTAGTAATGTATTTACAGATAGACAACTTATTGAATTCTCCATACTTCCGCATGAAACGGAATTGACCCCCTAGTTATACGTATCACGTACGCAACGAAAACTTTTTGCCTGCACATCCCTAGTAAAACTACTCCCCAAAACCCACCTCACCCCACAAACCTCACCCCAAGTTACTAGTGCTCCTTCTTAAAGTGGTATAAAAAGTTAGCTTCTATAGAGTCTCTCTCTCTCTCTCTCAGCCCAAACCGCCATTTGTGATAAAAATCTATTTGGGTACCGATGCAGTATCAGGAAAATTATCCTACCATGCACTTTTTTTTTGTCACGGGCACTATTTTTGCTATATTTATAGCAAAATGATGAATCTAGGTCAGAATTAGATGGATAGATCCTCTAACTGTGATGGGGCGGTTTTCTAAAAAAACATCAAAGAGCAACCAAGATAGCTGGCTACCGATAACCAACTAATTTAACTTGGGGAATGTTTCAGCCAGAACCTAGCTGGGAGAGCATGCATACATATTTTTAAACTTAGATAATTTAAGTCCCTGCCTTGGAGAAACACAATTACCTTGGAGGCCTATTCCCAGCTGAGTCTCTCTTCATTTTCGCTGCCTCTTTCCACCTTTTTCACTACTGTTTCCTTTTTTTGGCCTACATCTCACAATTATCTTTATTCTCATTTTTCATTCTCCCCTCACGTTTCATGTCACCATATTTCTCTCCAGTGAGGATCATATTCTGCATGACTATTTTTTCTGCGCCATAATATAATATTACTTCTGTATCATCTTAGTTCAAATGTTGATTATGATATTTCATCCCATTATTTACATGCTCTTTTATATCCATTATTAAATGCTTCACAGTCAATTACTTAGTTTTTTGTTTGTTTTAAAAAATAATCCCTTAATATGACAAACATTATACTATCATAGAAGGATACCAGAATATTTTTGTGGCCTTAGAATGTAACATGTAAATGAATAAATAATAAGAAAGAAAATAAGAATATGTAACATCTTATGGCCAACTGGAGTTTAATCAAGGAACTGAGATGCACTTTTATCAAGGATCTATTGGTGCTATATGCCTAAGCAAAAACTGAAGGAGCCTTAACCTCACACAGTTCCTTACAAGAAAACAAATTAAAGTTATATTTATTAATCTGAGTGTCTTCTCTGATTCCACAGTCAGCCAGTGGATAGCAAATTATAATGTGACTGGGTATTTTTCAAAACTAAACATTTTGGGTGTTTAATCATGCTAAAGCCCATACTTAGATCAGTCTTGCTGTAGAATTTACAGTAATCTACAGTGCAGATTCATAGCTGGCTTTATTGAATCAAACAATTTCAAATTGCTGAATTATTAGAGATGAAGTAGGTGAGATAGCAACATGTCTAGCCAGTTAATTTTCTCTACAAATGGAGATTCCGAGCTTGCCAGCACACTTGCAAGCATACCTCAATTTTTACTTTGACAGGAATAGTTAGATTTAATGTTTTTTTTGTGCATCTGTGAATTCTGAGGAGACTTAGTTTTATGAACAATCAGACAAGAAACACATCGAAGAGAAAATGCCATATTCTAAGATCATCATTCTCTAATCAATATCTAGCTAATTACTAGGAACAGAATCATTGACAAAACACCACTTGTTCTAAGATACCCATTTTTCTGAATTACAAGTACTTTGGTGCTCAATTCAAGTATTTTATCTTAAAATGTTTATCCTATTGCTGGCCAGGAAGTTTGGAATGGAAAACATGAAAAATGCATTATAATCATGCACATATTTCAGTTCTATAGATATTCTGAATGCAAGATAGTATTATCATTTTGGTTAAGGTCTCTATTTTGTAAAGCATGGAAGAGTACCTTTTAAAAATAGTCTATTTTTCTCACTTCATAACATGGCAGTTCTGAATTATTTACTCTCTATATAGGTAGATTATAAAGATGAGCTTGAGGAAGATTTATTGTGAACTGTTTGTAGCGCTAACCTTATTTTTTTTTTCATCTTCTTTGACAAACACAGGGCAAGTAAGAGAACAAAGTGCACTTTTCCTGATATCTACCTTAATTGCTACTCTAGTTGACTGAAGAATGCATCATCTATAGAGTAACAAATGTTTGGCTTTGCTTGTTGCAGAAGTCATAGAGTCCCTTTTAAAAACACTTTCAGTATTAGTTCACCTAAGGAACTGAATCTGATTTTTAAAAAGATGATATCCACATTTTCTACTATGCAAATATACAATATTTGAACTATTTTGTTCTTAAAGTACTTTTGACAGCTGAATTCCAGTGAGAAAATGGAACAAGATTATAAAGAAGGAGACCACGTGATCCGATGAGTGGGTAAGCAGCTTGCTGATCTCGCTTCCGGCTCCCCCTCTCCATTAAGACAAACTCGGGGATGAAACGAACATCGTGATTACTCAGTCAGCTTCTGGGACACTCCAGCAATGCATAGATAGTATTTTTCATGCAGCAGTCCTGCGACGTATTAAAAATTGCAGCGAAAAGAAAAACAGGGTGGAAAGACGCTGGAAGCCAAGATGGCCGACGGACCCGCAAGCCCGTGCTCAATGCTGCAAATACACCGCTCGTGGAAGAGGTAACTAAAGTTGTGCAGGCATCGGGCACACACTTCCAGGAACTATCCCAGCAAATCTCGGCAGGTAATGAGATTCTTCATCCAAACAAATGTCAGGTAGAGGATACCCAGAAACAACTTGCCGACATTGAAACGGAGACTCAGACCCTATTGTAAGCTAAAGACACATTCATGAAACAGATAGTAATGCTGGAATCTAAAGTAGATGATCTTGAAAATAGATCACGTAGAAACAATTTAAAGTTTATGGGCTTCCCTGAGTCATTGCTTGATAAAAAATTATCAGCTGTGCTAGAAAATTGGTTACTGACATCCTTGGGCCTAGAAGATCTAATGGGTCATAGCATCATGGAGCGGGCACACAGGCTAGGCCCAAAAATACAGGGGCTAGGCCGGCCACATTTAGTCATTGCAAGATTTTTAAATTTTACTCACAAAACTGCAATATTACAGGCTTATCGAAAGACCATGGCACTAGCCTTTGAAGGAAATCAGATCAGGATTTTTTAAGATTATTTGGTTACTATATCACAGAAGCAAAAAGTCTTTTCTCCTATCTGTGCTGACTTATTTAATCGCAAAATGTTATTTACATTACAATATCCAGCCTGGCTACGCATAGAATATAGGGGAACCTGGAAAGTCTTTGAATCAGCGGATGATGCGAAGCAATTTTTAAAAGATGTATCAGAGACTGGATGAACTTCTAAATACTTTGCCAGATATTTTCCTCTGGCCCTCTACAGAGAGGGGCACGACATCATGATTGGCAGGCAGGCATAATTTAGTTCAATATACTGTAAATCCAGTTACTTCATTCTTGGGTTAACCTACACTTCTCAAATTTTATAAAGTCCACATGTTTGTTCTTCTTGCGCTTAATAAGTTTTGCAACTGTTCTGAAGTGGGGAGGGGGAACTGGTATGGATGTATTGAGTGGTCTCTCTACCTCCATGATATGGAGGCCTTGAAAGTGGGTTGCTAATGTTCGCTAAGTTTGGGATAAAGGGGGAAGGTTGGGGAGGGATAGGGGTAACTTATGCAATTAATAGCTATGTCTATTTCCATGCTGTTTTTGCAAGCTGTGCACTGCTGACTGTTATGCTCTTTATAAAGAGGAACAATAGGTGGGTCTGTATCACTGCTCTCCTAGGCTGGGGGGGGGGGGGGGGAGTAGCTTAAATATGTTTTCTCTTAACCTCACGACATGGCAGGTATGGTTTTACTGGCACAAATATGGCTGAAACACTTCATATTATCTCATGGAACATTGCTGGCCTGGGCTTTCCAGTAAAACGAGCCAAGATGTCACAATCTCTGTGCCGGCAGAGGACCAAAATATCCTTTTTGCAGGAAACACATTTATCTGCTAAGGAGATAGAGAAGCTGACTAGCGACTGGATGGGACAGGTGTTCTACTCGCAAGCAGTGAATAGGAAAGCGGGAGTTGCAGTTCTTATAGGGAAACAGGTAGCATTTGAAGAGGAACAGAAAATCCCTGATGTAAAAGGTAGATATATTATAGTGCGAGGGAAATTGTTTGGTGCGGAAGTTACTTTATGCAATGTATATGCTTCTAATACCTACAACCATGTTTTTTTTAATAAACCTAGGGCATAATATACTTTCTCATGCCCAAGAATCTATAATTATTGCAGGCGATTTTAATTGCGTGACTGATCCAAGGGTAGATAGATCATCTCAGGGGGCTACTTCAGGATTGAAAAAACACAAAGGAATCCCTTACTTATGTCAACAACTTCAGCTAGTGGACACCTGGTGGATCCTGCATCCAGAACTTCAGAACTTCACTCATATAGCTAGGGCCCATTTATCAATGTCATGCATTGATTATATATTAACCTCTATGGCATGTTTCTCCAAAGTGGAAGCAGCGGAAGTAAGACCATTGGAGTTCTCAGACCACTCGATAGTGTGGGTGGAGATAAAGCTAGGGGGTCCCAAAGTTGACCAACATGCTGGCACTTTCCTTCTCATTTGTCTCAAGATATTGATTTCCAAAAATTTTTGAAAATCAAATGGAAAGAATATGAGAACAACAACTGCCAGCATAAGGACAATCCCACACTATCTTGGGAGGCAAGGAAGGCAACCATGCGGGGGAGAAATTATGTCTTATTTATTTCGCCAGCAAAAACTGACAAATCAACGGATAATGGTGCTTGGAAAAGCTTTACAGAAAGCAAAGGCCCAGTTAATTACACACCCCTCGGTAGTCAATAAGAAAAATTACAGGGATATCTTATATATGCTAAATAGTCATATACACCAAAAAACCCAACAAAGCCTGTTGTCCTTGGCCCATAATTTATACAAATTTGGGAACAAAGCAAGTAAACTTCTAGTTAACTTAGTCAAAATAAGAAGAGGCAACAATTTCATAGAGACTCTAAAAGATCATACGGGGCAAAGGCAAACGGCAGCCATAGATATTTGTAGAATATTTTGTGACTTTTATGCAAATTTATATTCAAAAGAATGTCCAACCTCAGCCACTACTGCAGAGGAGAAATTTTTTCAAAGACTACAGATCCCTAGACTAACTTCAGCTCAACTGCAGTGACTGAATGCATCACTAAAAGTTCAAAAGGTGCTGGAAGGTACTGAATTTAGCCCCCCCCCCCCCCCCTCATAAAGCACCTGGCCTGGATGGTCTAAATACAGATTTTTATAAGGTACTGAAGAGGGATCTGGGGGACATGTTGTCTCAGGGGTGCCTCAGGCAGGATTCTCCAAAGAGGCCAAAACAGCTTATATCACTGTTTTACCAAAAAGCGGTAAAGATCCCCTATCGCCAGCATTGATTGATTTTAAGCTGTTCGCAAAAATATTAGCAAATAGATTGAACATAATCCTTCCCTCGTTGATCTCAGGGAGTCAAGTGGACTTCATAAAAGGCAGAACCGCCGGCAAGCACATTTTGCGCCTTTGGCTAGCAATGTTACATTGCAAAACCTCTTCGATACCAGCACTGGCAGTGGGGTTCGATGCAGAGAAGACCTTTGAACGGGTATCATGGGAATATCTCTTCTCTGTATTGCGCAGATATGGGTTCAAGGGAGAAATTATGACCAATATCACTTTACTTTATCAACAGCCTTGTTCCATCATTTTGTCAAATGTATTCATGTCTAAACGTTTTGAGTTCGAGGGGGGGGGGGTAAGACAGGGGTGTCCTTTGTCCCCACTGCTATATATCTTAAATCTTGCTGCTCTGCTATGCGCCTTTGATGATAACCCATCTATTAAGGGGATTGAATTTGGCCATGTCCAATTTAAGATGGCTGCTTTTGCCGATGATGTTTTGGATTTTCTGCAAGATTCAGTTCAATCCCTGCCTGTTGTACTGGATTTACAAACTCAATTTGGCATATTTTCTTGACTAAAAATAAATAGAGATAAATCAGAAGCATTGGATATAACAGGGACTTTGAAATTGGAATAGTCAGGCACTTTCCCATTATGGTGGGTACACACTGAAATGAAGTATCTGGGCATTAAGATACCTGTAGATATACAAAAGCTTAGTTAAATTGATGAAACCATTACATAGTCCCCTTAGCTTGTCCCAATGTACAGGAGTATAACATTACCTGTCTCCTTCGACATATATATGATTGAATATCTGGGGCTGCATTGTACTTCCCCGTGGATTTTTTACAGGAGTAGTGCAAGCCATATAAACTAGTTAACTTGCTCCATGTACGATTGAATGTCTTGCCTGCCTCCATGAGGTCCTTCCCTTTTTTGGACACCTGCCGTACAGCCTGGAGACACCTCTGCGGCAAACTGCACTTACCATGGGAAGCGTCACCATTTATGTCTATTTCGGGCCACCCAACTTTTCAGCCAGGTCTCGAGAATCGAATATTTTTTTATTATGGACACAAAAAGGATTGTCTACTTTTCGGCAATTCCTCTCTGGTGACAGAGGTCATATCTGATCTTACTTGGAACTACTGGCAGAATTCGATCTACCACACAGTTACTTTTATGCGTATCTTCAAACGAGACATTTTATCAACCATAAGCTTCCTAAAGATCCACCGATAACAGAGGATTCACAAATTTTCAAGTTCTTCTCAGGCCAAAAGCAACGAATGACCTGTGCATCCATGATGAAGAAACTAGCACTTCATGATGACTCTGATTATATTTTAGACCTGGTTGAATGATGGAATAAAGATCAGGATTTCCCCCTGACTTCTCACACCATGTTAACATGTTTCAAAAATGTGGTTAAGATTTTAGAGAATGTTCAACTTTGAGAAACTCAATTTAAGTGTCTATAGCGACTATACATCCCCCGAGCCAGAGCCTTTCAGTTTAAGATGGTCTCCACAGATTTGTGCCAGAAATGCGGTGTCAATCATGCAACGCTCTTTCACTGCTTTTGGACTTGCAAAGCAGTTCAGCGATTCTGGTCCCACATATTGCGGTATCTTCAGAAACTAATGGGCACGTCTATTCCTTTATCGCTCTTTGCCTATTCAACAACACTCAAGTTAACATATGCTGGGCAATTTTGCCCCAACATTTATTCCTGGTGAAAGCATTTTTATAAGTTAAGAAAACAAAATTGGCACAATGGATCACAACAAAACAACCATCTTTTATGCATTGGTGGCTAAAACTTCACAAATTGGTAGTATTTGAACATGTTTCTGCCAGACAGTCTATGTCTAATCAGAAGTATGAGGAATCTTCAAACATTTGGAAATCTTACATTATGTCCCTAAATGCCAAAGCCCACAGCAACCTACTTGCAACAACATAGTATAGATGAAGATCCTCCCGGGCACTGACTTTAATCATTCAGATAATATAGGATCTGTTCTAAAAAATTAAACGTTGCGTCTGTATTGCCTACTCAAAAGACCCATGAAAAAAAAAAGTAAAACAGGACCCCTACAGATGTTGTATAGAGCATTCAAAATGGATGAACTACCAGGGACAATGGGGAGGGGGGGAAGGCGGGGGCGGGGAATAGGTATACCTTTTGTTCAAATAATGCGCATTGTTACATGTGCATTGGTTGTTGTAATTTTCTCATATGCAAAAAAAGTTATAAATAAAGGATGATAAAAAACAAAAGATTATAAAGAAAAATCCCACTCTTTAACAAAAGAAACATCATATTTAAACTCTATATGTTTTCAACATGAATACACATGGTAATCCATTTCTGATTGTCACTAGAGATGGGCAGGAGAAAAAAATGTGTTTTTGTTTTTGGTTTGTTTTCAGGAGTTTTTTCCCCACAAATTTCGGTTCGTGGATTATTTGATTCATTTTCATTCGTGTGAAAAAAACAAATCAAACAATTTAAAAAAACAAAAAAAAACGGCCATAAAATGAAAACAAGCCTTCCACAGGCCTCCCGCCCACCCACCTAAAAAACACCCGGGCCCAGGAACCCCCCCGACCTCACTTACTTGGTCCGGTGGGGCTCTACTGGCTTTGGCCTAGGCCCAGGCCAAAACCTCAGCCTCGCATAGGGGGCAGGTTTAGTAGATCGCTGAGACCTCAGCCTACTCAAGAATGAGGCTTCAGCTGACCCGAAGGCCAGGTCCTTATGCCTGGGCCTCAGCCCAAAACCAGGCCCAACACTTCAACCTAGCCTAGAGGCTGGGTCCTGACACCAGGGCCTTGGCCTGGACACAGGCCTGATAACAGGGCCTTGGCCTAGGCCAGTGCCTGGATTCAGGTCTGATGCCGCAACCTGAACTTGAAGCCAGGGCCTGACACCAGGGCCTTGGCCTAGGCTGGGTCCTAGACCCAGGCCAGACACCGCTACCCAACCCAGAGCACAGACTGGATGCCAGAGGCTAGGTCTGGACCGAAGCCGGGAGGCCAGATCCCAATGCCAGTGCCTTGGCCCAGACCCAGGCCTAATGCCGCGACCTGACCAAAAGGCTGGGCCCTGATGCTAGGGCCTAGGCCTGGACCCAGGCCTGACACCAGGTCCATACACATTGCCATACATTAAAATGGCATTGTCTGCTGGGGCCAAAGAACGAAGAGGACCAAGAAGAGGCTCCAAGGCCTGGATCTGACTCTGAGCTGAGGCCCAGGCATCGGGACTCAGCCTCCAGGCCTAGGTCCTAGCGTTGGGACCTGGCCTTCAAGTCAGATCTTGCGTTGGGTCTGGGTTTGGGCCTAGGCCCTGGCATCAAGACCTAGCCTTCGTCAACTACCCATCAGATAAGGTAAGTTTTAGGTTTTTTTGTTCAATTTTTGGGGGTCTCGGCTGAGCTCCTAGCATTGGCCCATGCCTCTGGGCGTTGTTATAGTACATGGGTTTTCAAGCCAATGTAGGCTCCTTCTTCAGAGGTGTTCTCATTGTAGGAACCATGTGGTATTGAAATCTTATCTACTATCAAGTTTCCAGCTTTTTGGAAAAAAAACCCCTCTTATTCATTACGCTTTACATAAATCAGTCCTTTATTTATAAATATATGCATTCTCATTCCCATTTATTTATTTCTCTAGTAGAATTCATTCTAAATGAAAGTAAACAGAAATTTAGTTGAAGGTCAACTGAAAGAGATTGTCTTTCATTGTCCACCAAAATTTTAAATATTGTCTCCAGTCTTAACTTCTGGGTAAGAAGTTCCATAAGACTGAAACAGCACATGAAAAAAACCTGAATCTAGATTTTTACTAGCTTGTAATATTTGCAAGAAGGCACACAAAGTAAACTTTTGGTTTGAATCAAAACATATTGATAATATTTCTCTGCCAAATAAGCAGGGGCTAAACCTTGGGGTAGCCTTGAAACCCAGGCACATAATCTTGAATTGCAGACTGGAATGAACAGGGAGCTAGTGTAGTTTAGCCAAAGTGGGTATAATATTGTTCCATAACACCGCCCCCAGTAATAAATCTTACTGCAGCATTTTGATTTATTTGCAGACCTTTTGTTGTTTTTTCAAAGAACCACAAAAGCAATGAGTTAAAATAATCTATAGAGCTATAACTAAAGACCTGACAACTGTTTGAAGTTGATCACAGGATAAGTACAGCTTCAAAGATTGCACCAGTTGTAGCTTATAACAGGCCTTCCTGCAGACTTGGGTAATGTACCTTTCAAACTTAAAATAGGAGTGAAGGATAGCAGCTCAACTTAGGGCCGATAACTTTTAAATAGCCGGGTGGCGCACATGTACATGCATATGCCGGCTTGCACCAAAGGACTGAGCCATTTTATAACATCTATGTGCTTAGTTAATTTTATATGGACTTGTACATGTGCACGCAAATGCCACCTGTACCATGTAAATAGGGAAATGTTATAAGGGACACATGCCAATACAATTACTAGTTTTCTCAGTTTGTCCCCAAATCACCCAGGAAATGAATAGGGCTTCCTAACCCCATAGTTAAATAGTCACCCTTTTATCTTGTTAGAAGCAATCCTTAAAATCGTGCTGGCTAGCCTATTGGTTTTTTATTTTATTGCTTACATGCCATCCATAGCTGTAATAAAGTTATGTGGCATGTGCTTGTGCGTGTAACGCACACATTTCATATTAAAGTCCTGGAATGCTCATGTTCTTTTTTTTTTTTTTTTCAATTTATTCTTTATCAGATTTTCAAAAAAACTTAACAATAAATCTTGCATTATACATGCATAAATCAAGTAAATTGAATATAACAGCAATAATTCACAAATATCTAGAAAAAAGAAAATTTCCATACATTAAAAAACACTGCTATATTCAAACCTTATAACATGGGGGCCAATTAAAGGAACAGTTTACATTCAAAATAATAATTTATCAAGGAAGCAGGAGCACTAACTGTTATTTTTATGTTTGGCCCAACGTTGGTGATACTTCATTCTCTAACTTTGCTTGAGTTTTGTCAGTCAAAAAATTCTCCAAATGAGAAGGTTGTGAAAAAATAAATTTTTTTCCCCTGATAATTAATGCAGCATTTGCTGGGGTACTTTAAACAAAAGGTAGCCCCCAGCTCCAATGCTGCATTTTTTAGGGCTAAAAACTGCCTCCTCCTAACCTGTGTTGGTTTGGAGACATCAGGAAAAATAAAAACCTTCTGTCCACAAAACAGTATATCTTTATTCTTAAAGAATTTTCCCATAATCTTCTCCTTATCTCTCTCTAGAGCAAAGGAAACAAACAGGGTTGTCCTCTTAGTTATTAAATCTATTGATTCCTCCAAGAAGGTAGATACACCTGGAGAGTTTTCTACTTCTCTCCCTGGTGCAGTATCTAATTGGCGTGGGAAGTAATAGATTTTCGAAATAGCTGGAACCTCTTCACATACTAAAATTTCTCTTACATATTTCGAAAACATCTCTAATGGTGAAAGTAATCTAGTAATAGGGAAGTTCACAATGCGGAGATTTTTTTATTCGCATAAAATTTTCCAAATTTTCCATATTTGCATGCAATATAACATTATCTACCATATGTAAATCTTCCATTTTCTTAACATTGTCTACTTCTGTAGATAAATTAGACATAGTTGTTTCAATCCCATTTAACTTCTTCCCCTGTTCCTGTATTAAGATCTTAATACGATTTACAATTGCTCCTAGAGATATATTCATCTTTTGCATGTTAGAGTCCAATTTGATCATCATCCTCCATATATCCCCCAACGTCACATTGTTTGTGTCAACGGTATCCAACCTTGCACTCTCAATGTTAAATACTGGAGAATCCTCACCCATACCCTGCTGTCTAATTCAGACTGGGAGATCCCTGCAACATTCAGCGATTGAGAAATATTATCCAAATCACTTACTCTTGCTTCATCTTGCGAATTAGATTCTCCTCCTGATTTTCTGGGTGGTGGTTGTAGAGGTGTTGGGCCTGTGCCGGGACTCAGCGAGGCCTCAAAAGAGTCTCTAATGCAGTCCCTTTGTGACGAAATCCTACGTACGTGGGCATCCATTGGTCCGAGTCCATGTAAGGCTGGGGACGAGGTGAAAAATTTTGCCTTCCTTTTACGCCCCATAAAAGGCCTAATAATCTCAAAAACGATCCAAGCTGATCAAAGTCAATCTAAGTCACGCATGCCCCTTGGACGTGCGTGGCTTAGATGGTGCGCCGGTGGCTACGGTGCGCCGCTGTCCCGCGGGCTTTTCAGCTCGCGGTCTCCGGCCGATGACGTCAGGGGGCAGGAGTCCCACAGGTGCAGGTGATCTCAGCTCCTCACCGCTCCACTGTGCCAGGCAGGTCAGGTCGGCTCCTTCCTTCCTCACAGGTCAAGCCCCGAACTCCACTCTGTCCGATTCATAAATAACACCACCAAAGAGTGCTTTTTTAAACTGCAGGTTCTAAGAAAACTTAAACCACTCCTACACTTCCGAGATTTCCGCTTGGTGCTCCAATCTATCATCCTGTCCAAAATCGATTACTGCAACTCCCTCCTACTGGGCCTCCCTGCGAACACCATCAAGCCTCTTCAGATGGTCCAGAACGCAGTGGCCAGGATCCTTACCAACGCTAACAAAAGAGAACACATAACCCCTATCCTTCAGTACCTCCACTGGTTACCAATCAAAAACAGGATTCTCTTCAAAGTTCTCATGTTGATACACAAGGCCTTGCATAATATCTCCCCCCTCAAGCTAAGCTACCAACTACGGCCGCACATCTCGAACAGACCTATCAGAAATGCATACAAAGACACTTTGTACACCCCACCAGCTAAAACCTCACTAAGGAAGCATGCCATGTCCACAGCGGGTCCTCCTCTTTGGAGCTCGTTCCCTCCGGACCTACGACTGCCCTCTGGTTTTTAAAAAGAAACTCAAAACATGGCTTTTCTGTCAAGCCTTTTCAGAGAGATAATCGATCACAGAGGTCCCCCTGGTCCCTCCTATGGACTACTCTAATTCTCTGTTCACACCCCTCTAGTCCTATTACATCACGGCCAACCATGATCCAGCTGACCGACTCTGAGCCCTCTCAACTTTATGGACCATACCCCACAACCTATACATCCTCAAGCTCCTTATCTATCCGTGAGCCAGAGACTTAATCTATTCGTTCTTAAATGCATTATTCTCTTTTCCTCCATTGTAACCTCTTGCCATGATGTATTAGTTATGTATATAGACCTGTAAGCTTTTTGGATACATAATAAGCTATTATGTATACATCATGTATATGAACCTGTAAGCTATTCGTTCTTAAATGTATTATTCTCTTTACCCTCGTTGTATCTTTCGTGCCATTATGTATCAGTTCCACCCATTATCCCCCAGCCCATCCCATCTTTCCCACAATTATTGCGTTTCACCATATGTGTATTTAAAGTGATATCATGTATAGCCCTATGTTCTTGATTATACTATACTATTATTTATTTGTATCTCATGTTCCTTGTACTCACCCCAAGGCGACAGTTCAGTTCTTATGTAAACCGGTGCGATATGTAGTGTATACAGGAACATCGGTATATAAAAGTAAAAATAAATAAATAAATAAAATATGGATGTTTTCATGACCATTGCTTTAGGATGGCATGTATAGAGACTTTTATTTTGGTTTTAAGTTTGTGATGCTCTGATTTAATTTTAAAAGTCAAACAAACACTTTGGGAACATCCAGACTGTGTGTGGACTGTTTTTTGCAGAACAGTGTAGAATCAGAATGTCTCCTGCCAGAACGTCCCTCATGTGGACAAGAAACCTTGACCTATCTCAGGGATCAGACTACACATTGTTCATAAATCTTTGTAGTGCTTTATCTGCCTTCAACCTCCCCAAAACATTTGGTACAATCTTAGGCCTAGAATCATCAAAATGCTGTTTGTTCACAGGAAGGGGTCCCACTGTCGCAGGGGTGAGGGTCATCACAATAGTGGGACCCTTCCCCTGAAAACATATCGTGACTTGATGGTGGCCAAATATCGCAACACAAAAGACCATGGTGAGTGACCCTTTAACACGATGGTGGCCCCAATCTCAAGGGACTATCATAATCTTAAAGGGCCACTGCCCAAAAAAATATCCATGGCTAAATGGAGAGATTGAGCCTGAGTCATTGCTGACCCTCGTTTTAACCCAGGGCTGACCGGTGAGGTGGCTCCGACTCCCCTGAAATAAAAATAAAGTGTAAAGTATTGCATGGTGGCAGTGGCACTCCCAACAGAGGCAGCCCCCTCTCCTGGCCTCCTGATAGAGAAATCCCCCTCCCCCTACCACAGGCCCCCCAATAGAGGCAGCCCCTTGACAGACAAATCTTCCCTTCCCCACCAGTCCTCCTGAAAGATGAATATCCCTCCCCCTCCCCTTGGTCCCCCCAATAGAGGCATCCCCCACCCCCATCCTGGCCTCTGACAGAGGAATCTCCCCTCCCCAGCCCTCCTGATAGAAGAATTCCCCTACCCCTGCCCTCCCCCCAGAGACCCCCTGTGTCGGGGACGGGTACACCCTTGCACCCGTCCCGGTCGATACCATTTTCCAAAATGGCACTGACCTTACCTTGCCCCAGCTATGTGACTGGGGTAAGGTCCAGGGATTGAACTCAGGACTCAGCAATGTCCCCCACTAAACCTCCCCATTTGGCCATAGTTTTGTTTATTTTCCCCTGCTGCGGGCTTCCCATCGCACATCTAATCGCCTTGTAATGACCTTCTTTGCATGTATCTGCATTATTCATGCATGAAAATCACATGCAAAGAAGGTCATTGTAATAAGGAAGGGTATTTGGGCAGAGACATGCAAAATATCATGTATATCACACAAAATACATGATATAAGGCATGTTAGAGCCTATTATCACGCCATAAGGCCTTATCACTATTTGATGAACGATCCAGTTAGTTTTGCATTTCTCAAACATATTAAGTAAAATATACTTATTGCATTTTGTTTTCTGTAACTCACTCTGGGATTTTCACTTGATAAAGTGATAAATCAAGAATGACTAAATAAATAAGGAAAGAAATTTGTATAACTGTTGAACTGCAATTTATTAATATATAAGTAAGGAAATCACTAATACAATATCACTTTTTAACTGAATTATCCTGAGGTTCTTTGTGTGTTATTTTCTATCAAGCAAAAAATAATGTTGAAAATACTCTTTACAGCTGATCCCATTCCATGTTTATTCTGAATGTGATTAGCCTATATTTTCTTAGTTTAGAAAGTTATTTCCTGTGAGTAAATAATAGGATGATGTTTATGGTTTAAAAATCTACCAAGAATTGAAGGCAATCAATCTCTTCTGTTGTCTACATCACCTCACTATATCTCATTTGATCTGATTTATTATGGTGGAAAAACTAGGAGATTAATTGCCACCAAGCTGCCAGCTTTTTTGATGAATCACATCAAGTCTTTTCTTCATACTAATTCAGCATAACCCTCGTGGTTTCTATATCATGGCAGAAAGAGCTATTAGTCACATGACTTTGACAGAGACTAAATAGCACAAAAAGATATATTTATTCATTCAGCTCCTTTCAAGGTATGAGGTACTAGGGGGGTAACAGTACATCTATCTTCCTTTCTGAGCTTTCCAAGTGCTTGAATTAGGAACTCACCAGAACACAACTCCTGCACTCCTCGAGAAGCTGGCTGGGTACTGAGTTTGAGGTACATCTGTATACTTCTCCCAGCTGCTTTTGTGGAGTCCAAAGGGTGCTCTAACCCAGCTGGGCTTTCACCATCTGGCCAAGAGGTGTGTGCTATGCCATTACCTCAGGTCAGTAGATGATTTTTCCCTTCTTTTTATTTCCTATGGTTCCACTACATCTACTCTTCCTGATGCTAACCCTCTCCAATCATATTCCCTGCTGCCAACCACTGCTAACATCAAATCTACTGTCTCCATTCTCTACATTCTTCCCCTCGCCAGCCATTCCATCTTCTGCCCCTTCCACTGCTCTTGAGCTTCAAAGTTTTCCTCCTCTAATTTAGCAATCTCCATTCCCTCTGACAACATTTCATCCTAGTCACTATCTTCACACCTCCATCTCCATAGTCTCCTGCACCTCCTCCTTTCAGCTGGAGATATCAGTACCAATCCTGGTCCTCCAAGGCACATCCAACTGTTTCCACTCCAATCTTATCCCTATCCCCACCTGTCCCCATGCCTATCCTGTAAGGTGCACTAGAATTTTCTTCCTATATTCCCCGCCCTTCTGCCCCACCTAGAACTCTCAAAACCCCCAAGGCCTCTAAGAGAGTTTTACTGCCCCTGCAGTATTCAGCATTGCGCTGAAAGAAATGTTGGTAGCATACGCTGTCAGTGTTGTTGTAAGAGCAATGCTGGACACTTCAAGGAGTGATTTTATCTACTGTACTCCCGGTGGCCTTAGGGGTTTGGTGGTTTTGGGTGGGAGAGGAGGGTGGAGGTAGGAGCTCTGGGTAGGGTACAGGAGAAGATCAAAAGCCAGGCTTATAATTTTTATATCAGCAGAAGGGAGAGCCTCAGGTCACTGTGACTTGCAATTTTAAAAAATGTTATTTTGGGGGTGGGGAGATATCAAGTATTATGCCCCAATACTTTTTAAATTAGTTTGGGGGGTGAGTGATTAGCCTTAACTTTCTGCCATTTTTTTTCTTAACCAGATATTTGTTGAATAAAGCCAGTTAAACTTCAATCTGGATTATAACGTCCTTGAATTTTGAATGAGAAACATCCACAAAGTTGCAGCTTTGGAGCTTTAACCAAGTGTGGTCCCATTCACAATCCTAGTCATCTTTCTCATTCTAGGGTTCTATTCCTGCCTCTGCTTCCCTTTCATGTTGTTCGGCCAACTTGGTGTTAGGATTCTGCCAGCAGGCCAAGCTGCAGGCAGTCCCCTACCTTCGCAGGTAGGCCGATGCTGACGCCGTCCCTTGCGCAGGCTGAGCCACCTGATGCCGCCTTTCATCGCGGAGCCGCCGCTGGGGTCCTCGGTTGAGCAGCAGGAAGCCATCTCAGCTGCTGCCTGTTGCCTTTGCTGCAGGACACCACCGCTGACTTCTTCTCTTGAGAGGAAGGGAAGCTGCTGTCCACCTGGCCACCCATGCGGCAGGAGCGCCGCCGATGCAGCCTTCCCTTCCGGATGTCCCATAGGCATGGGCGCACGCCTCAGCTGCACATTTAAAGGGCCAGTGGTGGGAAAAGCCCCGCGGCCCTCATCGATTATGTCATCAGCCTTTGCCTGCTTCAGCCCTATAAAAGGGTCCTGCTTCAGTTCTTCAGGGCCTTCGGATCCAGTCTTCACAGTGTCTGTGGTCTTCTTCAGATCCAGGTCCTCCGTGGTCTTCCTGTGCCTTGATGGATCTTCATTCCTTGTTCTTCGTATTCCTGAACTTCGTCTCCTTGCTGTTCCTGGTCTCGTCCCTCATTGGAGCTCCCTGGTCACTTGTTCCATGTTCCTGATGTTCCAGATGTCCAGTTCTCCTGATGTCCTGATGTCCAGATTTTCCATGTTCAGATGTCCTGATGTTCCATGTCCTGAGGTACCTGTTCCATGTTCCTGATGTCCGATGTCCCTGCCTTGACTCCGTCCATCTCCTCTTCAGCTCGCATCCAGTTCCCAGATCCCTCATCTGTCCACCTTTCCTGACATGCCACCATCGTGTTCCACGACCAGCCCATGCGGGGCTGTGTAGGGTGCGCTGCAATGCATTTCTCACCCAGTACTTTCGCCTGACTCCTGAATCCTTGCCTGAAACTTCTGAGCAACCTGAATCCTTGTCTGAGTTCTCCGAGTATTCCAAGTCCTTGTTTGAGTCCTTTGAGTATCCTGAGTATCCAAGTCTTCATCTGAGTCTCCCGAGTACCCAAGTCTATGTCTGAATCCTCTGAGTAAGTGAGTATCCAAGTCTATGTCTGAGTCTCCTGAGTATCCAAGTCTACGTCTGAATCCTCCGAATATCCTGAGTCTTCATCTGAGTCTTCTTGTTCCTGCCCTCAGCCTCCGTCTGGCCCGCACTCGTCGTTCCCAAGCAGCGGGTCCGGAATTGCTATCGAGTGGCTGGAGGGCTACTCTCGAGATCAGCATTGCGTTGCTGGGTCTCATTGGTGCGTGTAAGTCCAGTGGAGGGCTGAGCCTGCCTTGTTCCTGTTCTGGATATTCCTCGCCTTGTCTTCAGTCCAGCCATCTCCTGCTCCACCCGTGCTCGTACCTGCTCACCTCTTATGGTGTTGTCTTGGGGCTGCTCCCTGAGCCGTGCCATGATCCAAGGGCTCACATCCTCCCTTGAGATGGGACCGCACCTCCGTGCTCCTAACAGGGCCTGAAGGCCGTGCTCCTAACACTTGCATCCCCACTCCAGGTCATCATGCCAGGGACATTCTTCCTCCATATGGTTTTCCAACTTACAGACAGAGCAAGACAGCGGAACAAGTCGACTTTTTGTATTGCTCATTTCTCCTAAGGGCTCTTCATTTTCTGTCTGTTGATATGGGAAGTGCTCTTCATCATGCCTGTTCTCTGCATAAAGGGCACAGAAGGAAAAGGTATTCATACCCTCATTCCTGGGTTGTTCCAGCCGTTCTGAGGTTCCCTTTTTCCTTTGACTTGAAGGTCATCCCTCTTTTGGAGGTTTGCTTTTCTCCATATGTATTTTACCCTTCAGTGTTGGCTGTGTCACTAGGCCAACATCCATAAATTCACTTCACTCACATTGATAGTCCCTTATCAAGTGACCTCTCCAACCACAGTTAAAATATGTAGAAAAGACTATGGTCTGGGTTGCAGGAATGGAAGAAGAGCTAATCATCTCTGAGGGACATTGCTGGGGACCTCTGTTCTCTGCGCTTCACCAGGGGGTTTCTGTGGGCTGCCTTTCTAGCCTCCTTATGCTGTCAGGCAATAATTGTGCTTGGTGGAATGCTTTCACCATTTCTAGGGCTCTTTCCAATGTGAAGCCTGTGTGTTGGCATACCCAGTTCTGCATGGGCAGGTCAAGCTTGACTTGGAACTGTCCCAGAAGCACTTGTTGGGCTACTTTGAGTCCAGTTTTAGCTTCCGGTTGCAACCACTTCCAGCTGGCATCCTTCAGGTGGTGAAACAGATTTCAGGGGTGCTTCCTGGGCTATAGGGAACCCCACCAGAACTGCTGCCAGTATGTTTCTGAGGTATACCCAGGTCTCTTCAGGATAGCGGCCTTGACTTCTGCATAGGTAGCTCTCCCATCCAAGTTGGCTGATTGAAAAGCCGCTTGACTTCTGCCCATGAGCAAGTTAGCCAAGTAGGTTGTCCAGCTTATTTTGGGCCAAGCTGACAGGTGGTGAGTCCTCTTGAAGACCTCTGGGTCTTTGCCAGTCTTCATTTTAAACAGGATGTGAGGAATTCAAGTTGCCTGTGGTGTCCTCCTCAAAGCAGTCTGCATGGTCTCTGTTATCTGAGTTAGTACTGTATGTTGCTGCATTAGCTGCTCTCAAAATGCCCACTGCTGATCAATTTTTATTTACAAAGTGTTTTACAATTGCTTTTGGCCAGTAGCAAGGACCTGGATCACCTGCTCCTTTTCGTCGGCTTAGCAAGCTGCCTCTACAAACAGTACCTCTCTGGGAACAAAACAAAACAAACAAAAACCTACTGGCCTATCTGGCCTTTATTCTCTACTTGGTCTACCCGCTAACACTTTGAAACCTCTACAATTATTACAAAATGCCACTGCGAGGATTCTAACCAAATCCAACAAAAAGGAACATATTACGCCCATCTTAAAGAACCTTCACTGGCTCCCCATCAATCAGAGAATCTTCTATAAAACCATAACAATAATCCACAAAGTCATCAATAACTCTTCTCCAATTGACCTCACCATCCCTTTACAACTTCACACCTCTTCCCGTCCAACGAGGCTAGCCCAGAGAGGCACGCTAAAGGCCCATCCGCTCAAAACTTCACTTAGTAAAAGAGCTCTTTCCACCGCCGGACCTAAACTCTGGAACTCTCTCCCTCCTGACCTGAGAATGGAACAATCGGCACCCATCTTTAAAAAGAGACTCAAGACATGATTGTTTAACCAAGCATTCTCCTAATCCCAATAACTATTCTGAACTTTTCAACAATCGACCTCAGGCCCAACATAGTCAATTCCGAAAATATATTCACCTATATTATATTGTATTTAAATTGTACTTTCCTTGCTCCGTTGAAGTTATTTATTGCTCTCATTAAGTTATTTTATTTATTTCCAAGTTCAATCTTCCCTGTTCTTTGTAAGGCATTCTATATACTATCAATTTTATTGTTGTAATGTAAACCGAATTGATTAGTAACTTTGTTACTAGAACTTCGGTATATAAAACTGTTAAATAAATAAATAAATATTTGACCCTTGACTATACAGGTGAGGGTAGCCCCCTTAGCCTGTTGTGCAAAGCTGGGGGAGTGGAATTGGGAGGCCCCAGGAAAAGAAAACCATTGCAAACTTCCTTCCTTAAGTAGGGCACATAGAATAAGCTTTTCTACTTTCTTGTCCTTCCCTAGGAGACTTTTTTTTCTTGTACCAAATTTTAAAAAAACTGACACCATATGTGGTAGCTCGAGCAGTAGGCAGCTGAGCTTGATAACAGTCAGAGGAAGCAAGAGGCAGACTCTGGTTGTTCCTTAAGTGCACTTTGTTACAGTGAAACAAACTCAAAACAAAAAAAATTAGCAATACACTTTCACTTCAGGAGTCAAAACAAACAATAGGGCTCACCTTACTTAAGGTATTGCACAGTCCTTTAAACATAGGAGGTCCTTACCTATGGTAGCTATCTCTCTGCTTTCCAGGGCCTCTCTAACCTCCCTCACCCTGCCAACTTAAGCTAGGCTAAAGGGAACTCCTCTGGACCAGAATCCCTTGCAGTGTTGGTCCATAAGGAGGACTGAGCCAGATATCTGTAGCCGGTCCTTTAAGGTGGTTTGGGGAGTTTTTTAACAGACTTCCTCAGAAAATACATACAACCATACCCAAAAATAATTCACTGCCCACACCTCCCCTTACACAATCCTATCACACATTATCTCCAACAGAACCCCCTCACATAAATCTACTCAAATATACACATCTATCCCATCACCTATATATACCCAATTATTGCCCCTAACTATACATAAACATCCATACCCTCGTCACTTCTACACATACAACTTCTCCACATGCATTCAACTTTCACACAACTCCCATACTCAACCACACACACACACACATATACACACAAAACATTACAAACTCACACACACTCCCTTACAATCACAATTGCTATCTTCAAACACATAGCTATATCCTGAAAAACACACCCCACAACCCTCATACACACACAATCCCCTACCCACTGAAAAATATACACACACACACACACACACACACACATATACCATATATTCATTCTCCGAGATATCACCCCTCACACACTACACACAGCTCTAAGCCCGATATATATTTTATTTATTTATTTATTTAAAATCTTTTCTATACCGTCGTTCAGTAGATTACCATCACAACGGTTTACATAGAGGCACATATAGTAAATTGTACATGCATCTGTTCCTATTATTAGTAATGGAGGTGCCTGATAAGCTCGGTAACATAGTTTCATAATAATGGCTATATGTTCAGTGTTGTCTAATCTGACCTGTGACTACAATAAAGACTGTTAGATTTATACATTCAATTAAGAGGTGCTATAAACAAACCATGATGTACATACATATAATATGCTAGTGCTGTGAAAAGATTTTGTGTGTACAGCTTTTAGCGTTTTTCTCTATCTCACTCTCCTTGTGAAAAAGCTTCCCTAAAGAGCCATGTCTTTAAGCTCTTTTTGAAAGTTTTGAAATCTCTCTGTAGTCTTACCTCTGTGGGTATGGTGTTCCACAATATCGGTCCGGCCAATGATAGTGCTCTTTCTCTGACTTGTGTTAGTTTTGCGGTTTTGACTGAGGGGATGGTTAGGAGGGCTTTGTTGGCAGATCTCAGGTTTCTTTGAGGGACATGGACGCAGAGTGCTGTGTTTATGTATACACCCCCCTATTCACAAAAACATACCTGCAAAACCCACAATTGCCCATCCTTGAAATTCACAATCCTTGAACATTCACAATTGCCCATCCTTGAACATTCACAATCTCTTACACACCCTACCCCACCTCATGTTAACTCTCTCATGCACCACACCCTTCATTCCCCAAAACACACCCCAGCCACATCCCACACATACATATCCCTTCTATAAATTCTTGTCAGAAAGCATTCCTGGATCATGCCTCTGAATGCTTTCCTTATTTGCTTGTTTATTACATTATCAAGATGACATCACTTGAATTGTTTATCCTAGAATCAAAATTCATAATACTTTAGGATGCTAAACATCCCAGCTTCAAAATAGCATAAGGCATTCCCTATAGGCAAATGAAACATGAATGTATATACACTGGGTACCCTAAAATATAATTACCATTATAATTATAGATATCCAATATCACTAACTAAAGAATAAATCAAAACTAGTTTTTATCAAAGCATAATAATATCAATTAAAATAAAACATAATCCAACAATTTATTGGAACCACATATTAATGAAAATCCATTCACTCAAGCACTCATATCCAAAACATAAAAATGATGTAATGAAATAACATAGAGCATCTGACTAATCATTGTTCTTAAAATACCTTCAGAAACACATATACATTCTCATTTAGTATATCTTTTTATATCTAAAGTATGGTCATAGTTGAAAAGATGTATATTATATCAGAAAATGTTTGTTGATCAAAATACTTAATAACTCTCAATATATCAAAAATGCCAATGACCTAAGAATTCAAAAAAAATTGTTTTTATTAGAGATGTGAATCGTGTGATCGATCGTCTTAACGATCGATTTCGGCTGGGGGGGGAGGGAATCGGATTGTCGCGGTTTTGTTTTTTTAAATATCGTATAAATCGTAAATCGGGGGAGGGCGGGAAAACCGGCACACTAAAACATCCCTAAAACCCACCCCGACCCTTTAAAATAAATCCCCCACCCTCCCGAACCCCCCCAAATGCCTTAAATTACCTGGGGTCCAGAGGGGGGGTCCTGGTGTGATCTTTTACTCTCGGGCCTCCGGTGCGTTGTAGAAATGGCGCCGGCGCTACCTTTGCCCTGTCATATGACAGGGCAAAGGTAGCGCCGGCGCCATTTTGTTTTTTGTCCCCCGACGTCAGGAGCATAGGAGATCGCTCCTGGACCCCCGCTGGACCCCCAGGGACTTTTGGCCAGCTTGGGGGGGGCCTCCTGACCCCCACAAGACTTGCCAAAAGTCCAGCGGGGGTCCGGGAGCGACTTCCTGCACTCAAATCGTTTTGCCGTACAAAATGGCACCGGCCATACGGCGTATGGCCGGCGCCATTTTGTACGGCAAAACGATGTCAGGAGCGTAGGAGATCACTCCCGGACCCCCGCTGGACCCCCAGGGACTTTTGGCCAGCTTGGGGGGAGCTGGCCAAAAGTCCCTGGGGGTCCAGCGGGGGTCCGGGAGCGATCTCCTACGCTCCTGACGTCGGGGGACAAAAAACAAAATGGCGCCGGCGCTACCTTTGCCCTGTCATATGACAGTATTCAATAATACATAGTGACATATATCTAATTTTGAATCTTTATTAGTGAAAGTCTCATAAAACACATACCCCAATTATATTTCCATTTTCCCCAGAAAATAGACATTTAAAAATATCTCAACACACCCATACATATCCCATTCATTCTTCATATCATTCACTCACACCTTAATAATTCTTATTCATAAGAAATTCTAATCATTTAAATTAGACATAAATATAAACATTTACACATAACATTATCAATGTAATCTATTTGCAAGCAGAAAGAGTTCTATTGCATAAGACATTTTTTGTTCATTATAAGGACACCAATCCTTTCAATCCTTCTTCATCTTCTCCTTTCAATCTTTCTTCAATTTCTCTCAACATGTTTCGCCTTCCCTTAGGCTTCTTCAGGAGAATTTCTGAGGGATCACCTACTGCTCATGTATCCTCAATATCTATCCAAAGGGTTACCTTGTTATGTGTAAATATAAACATTTAGATATTGAGGATACATGAGCAGTAGGAGATCCCTCAGAAATTCTCCTGAAGAAGCCTAAGGGAAGGCGAAACATGTTGAGAGAAATTGAAGAAAGATTGAAAGGAGAAGATGAAGAAGGATTGAAAGGATTGGTGTCCTTATAATGAACAAAAAATGTCTTATGCAATAGAACTCTTTCTGCTTGCAAATAGATTACATTGATAATGTTATGTGTAAATGTTTATATTTATGTCTAATTTAAATGATTAGAATTTCTTATGAATAAGAATTATTAAGGTGTGAGTGAATGATATGAAGAATGAATTGGATATGTATGGGTGTGTTGAGATATTTTTAAATGTCTATTTTCTGGGGAAAATGGAAATATAATTGGGGTATGTGTTTTATGAGACTTTCACTAATAAAGATTCAAAATTAGATATATGTCACTATGTATTATTGAATACTGATTGGTTTGTGATATATGAGAAGATTGCCAGGTTTGTAGTATCCTGTCATATGACAGGGCAAAGGTAGCGCCGGCGCCATTTCTACAACGCACCGGAGGCCCGAGAGTAAAAGATCACACCGGGACCCCCGCACTGGACCCCAGGTAATTTAAGGCATTTTGGTGGGGTTCGGGAGGGTGGGGGATTTATTTTAAAGGGTTGGGGTGGGTTTTAGGGTTGTTTTAGTGTGCCGGTTTTCCCGCCCTCCCCCTTCCCCTCCCCCGTCCCCCGATTTACGATTTTTGACGATAAATCGGGGGAATTCCTATTAAATATCGCCTCTAACGATTTTTGACGATTTAAAATATATCGGACGATATTTTAAATCGTCAAAAAACGATTCACATCCCTAGTTTTTATAGTTATTCAACTTTTTAAAATATTCTACCAAATATTGGAAAAATCCCAACAAGGGCCTCTTGTTTCACCACGTTTAGTGGCTTCTTCAGGGGAATTTTCTGATATGGATTTTTTCAAATTAACTTGGCATCTATGTAGAAAGGTATATCAGGAATAAAATGGAACATCTATCTTAAATAAGGATGAAAATGTCCCATGGAGTATTGCATTACTAGATCATTTTCAATCGCAATTCCTATATATTCATTCCTGCTGCCTCAGATACATATAAGGCAATGCCTGGCAGGATAAATATCTATAGAGATGATAAGTTTTAAAATGCTGTTTGAAATTTTATTCACAGGAATTTAGCAGGTGGAGGTATAAACTGCCTAAGGGTTGAACTTGGCTGAGTTTAGTTATTGTCTGAAAATTTTCAGAACTTGTTCAGGAAAAAAAAACCCTATATAGGTGATAAAATCACATAAATCTTTCTTCTACAAAAATCTTTACTGCAAACAGTTTTACAATTGATGTATGTGAAGCAAGAATTGAAATAATTTAACCAGCTTTGATATTCTCAGGCTGCATAGCTTTGAGATATTTCTGCCACAGAAAAAAAGCAACTTGCAGATGTCCAAACCCTCTCAACAGATTGTATGCTGCAGGATTTTTAATGCTGAAGAGCCTTGCAGGCAAAATGGAATTGTAAAGAGTCCAGTGAGAGAGAGCTGCAAGCGTCATTAAGTTTAAGTTATCCAAACATAGTGATTTTCTTGATCATAGCAATGTATGAAACTTGCTGAAGGATGCTCCCTGGTGTTGCATAAATGTATTTTTCCCCATATCCCATATTTAAAGGGAAAGATGCCATTCCTCTTTGATACTGATATTTGGGTTGTACCGTATGTAGCATTTGCCATTTCTGGCATTCCTAATATCATTGACACTAATCACACTAAAGCATGAAGGTTAATCCAATTTTTTAGAAATAAAAACATTTGCAAAATTATCATTACTAAAGGGGTTATTTTCTAAAGGCTTATTGTACGCGATAAGCTTCTATCGCACGTGAAAAGGCCCTTTTCGCATGTGATAGCATGCAAATTGGAGTTGGGGTGGAGTCAGGGCGGAGTTGGGGGTAGTGAGGGGGCGGACTCAGCGGTGTCTTCACTGGTGGCAATAAGGTTAGTAATGTTATCGTAGCCAGTAGCATGCCGAATAGCACCACCTTTCACGGTGGAGCTATTCGGTGCAAAAGCCGGCAGTGAAGACACCATGGTGGTGCGAAGGCTGCTGGCTTTTGCAGGCCCGCCCCTCCCCATCCCAGGGGTGGTCAACCCCAACTCAGGCAAGGGGTCCACAGAGCACGCCGTGGTCCCTACATGTGTATTCATTTATTAATGAAAATAAATATAAAACAAAAGAACTTCTTTTTGTTTTGTTAGAAAATAAACCAAAAAAATCAGCTTTTTTTTTCCTGTGTCCTTTCTTTCCAGAAATGGGAGAAAAACCCTAAGGGCCTAAAAAATAAAAAAAAAATTAATCCCCTCTCCAGAACTTCCCATATCCTTCAACCCTTCATAGTCTGGATCTTACCATCCATGGGGTCACAAGCAGAAGAAGCAATCAAAATGGAGTAGGAGTTCCTGCCCTGATGGGTCCTGTCTTCAAAATAGTGCCAGCCAGCCCTGAGTTTGGCACCATTTTGTTATATGGCCATACAATATACAGCTTCAGAGCTGGCTTGTAGGGATTTACTTTCATTAGAAACAAATGGGTAAAATGCAAAGAATGAGGCCATGTTTGTTTCATTCGTAGACCTCCAAAATGAATGGAGGGTAACCCCTGAATTTAAATGAAAATTTGTGTTTCTTTTCTTTGTTTTCCATTTGCCTATGGAACATTCAGTTATGGCTCAGCTGAGCAAGCAGCAAGTACAGGCAAGGACCAACAAGTAACTATAGCAACTAATGCTTATCTGTGTGACATAGCAGTCTCATTGGAGCTGAGGTGGGAGAAGTTGGCAAGGAGACTAGATGGAAGAGAAATCACAGTGACATATCTTTATAGCTAGCTTATAGATGCCATCTGGATCAAGTAATATTGATGTCCTCCCATTGAAAGGTCTGAGCATTTGAAAAGAAACTTCTTTTGCTCTGTTGGATTTTGCAGAGAAGTATCACTTTTCAGTAGCTCTCTGAGAGTCAAAGAAAAGCTTAATAATTAGACATTGGCATTGGCAAAGGACTTTTTCTGAACGTCTCTGCTGCAGTCAATAGTCTTACTCACTGTGACAGAAAGACGGAGGCTGTGGCACTGCTTTCTGTATTCACTGGAGGTAGGGTAAGAGTGGAGTGGAAATTGAAGCAGTGCCAGTGATTTTGAGTCTTTGTTTCATGCAGTAAAGTGTGGCACAGTGCAATGAGGATATCTGTAGACAGATTGAAGTGTAGAGAAACTCAGCCTTACCATCCTTTTTGGTTCTGCTTTTAAGTTTTTTTGTGTGTATGCCAAAGGAGTTAGTCAGCAATGCATACACACATGCACTGTATATGTGTGTGTGTGTGTGTGAGAGAGAGACATTTTTTCACACACTATGAGAGATAGCCCTAGAAAAACAGACACTGAGTTCTGCCATACCTAGCAAGCTGCTGCTCACTCTGCTTGGCATGTTGTCTCTGTGCTTGATAAGCACTGATGTGAACTCAGTCCGTGAATTAAATTGAGTGTGTATGACAGACACGTTCATTCAGTACTGGTGTTATTGTGAATGCTGATATAGTGCCAATAAATTCTATTGTGATATCAAAACCTGTAGGCACTTTAAATTATATCATGCCACTGTGAGGAAAGATAGAGGAAGGATTGGCAGAGGTAGAGGATTTGCTCTAGAGATATCCCAGCTTTGGAGAAGTACAAGCAATACTAGCATCAGTGAGAAGTCCTGCCCCTAAACTTAAGAAAGACCTTTTTTTTTGCTGCAGAAATCCAGGAGTGGAAGACAGCTAAATACATAGAGCCATCCAGGCAGGTGTTAGGAGGCCAGGGGCAAGGTCAGGGGCCACAGAATAATTGCAATACCAAAAGCCAGCAGTGCATGGCTCCACGATTACTACTTCTGAGGTAATGAAGGCAGTATTTTCAACAATTGACTCTGAGGAAGAATCTTGTCTGGGATTCCCTTATTCAGAAGACATTGAAGAGCTGAAGAAAATTTGAGAACTATACTCAGTAGTGACTTAGCCTCCAGTGAGGTGGTATTTAATACTGATGGTGATGATAACAACCCCTAGTTAAAACAGACAGTACAGGTAGAGAGTGTGAGTGATGCCCCTGGCCTTTGTCCTCATGGTCCACCCTCAATCTCAACCCAGTGCCAGCATAGGCTCCCAAGGATGCAGAGAATAAACTGTGAAACATATCCCTTGTCTAGAATCACTTTAGTTTGTGTTCTCTCAGTGTATTCACTGTAATAAGGCCATCAGTCAAGGGAAGGTGCAGCAGTATTTGAAAAGCAGTGGTATGCAGCATCACCTGCAGAAGTAGCACCTGCTAGCATTGAATCAGGGTATAGTGGTAGTACTAGCCTTCAGTTCCCTCTGTTACTCAAGCAAAAGCCATAGGAAAGTGATTAAAAAGAGGAAGATTGTTCTCTAAGCTGATTCTATGGTCCCTTTTACCAGTCAGGTGGCAGGCCAGAAGAGCCCTGCCATGCATCTGTAGCATCAAACCACCATAGAGGAAATAGGGTGGTGTTCTGTGTCATTATCCTGGGGCAAGAAGTAGGCAACATCCAAAATAGTACTGAGGTGCATTAGGGAAATGATTTTCTAGATGACCAGGCCTGCAAATAGTAGAGAACCTGGTCTTTAAGCATATGCTTCACCTGTTAACCCCTTATTACAAAGTGTTGACCAGGACTACATTTATGAGGCAGGCTATCCCCATCCTGTATGACCAATACCATAGTCACATGCAGGCACAAATGGCTAAGGTAGAGTGGAGTAGCATGTGTTTCAATGACATCTGGACCAGCATGAATGTGTCATATGTTTACTTCTCTCTGATGGCACACTGGTCAGAGCTGGCCAAGGCAGAGACAGGTAGCAGGTCTAGCAGTGACCAGGCATCAAGGTACAGATAGGTTGTGCTGCACACTCAGGTAATAGACAGCCCTCATACCTTATTCAATATCCTAAGAAATATGCTGGATTTCCGGAGATGACGTCACGGGAGACGGAAGCACAAGGGTAGAGCTCCGTGGCTTTAACTTGCTTATAAAATTTCAGATAATTCTTTTCTGCATGTAATTCAGGTGGCAAAGAATTCTATTACCCCAGAATAGCTATAGAAAAAGCTTTAGTTTTGGTCTTTTGGAGTCAAGAATCCTTCAATAACATTTGAGTGGCAGAACATAACATTCTCTCTGGAACATACCAAGTTAATTTATCAGCTAAACAGGACTCTTCCCTATAAATAGACTTGTGTGCCAATGTTAACAATTTAAAATTTATTCTTTATTTTTAATGGGCAATCAATGAAGTTCTTTTAAATAACCTTGAAGCTGAACTTCCCATAAAAGACCAAAATTATCCTTACATTGACATTCTGCTCTAAGTGTAATGCTGTTAACATATAACTAGATAGTCCTAATTAATTAACATTACAATAATCAAAAAGAAAGAGTATTAATGCTTGAACTACCAGTCTAAACTACTGCAATTCTAATATTTGTTTTAATGGTCTAAGAAGTCAAAGTTTATAAAATACTTCATGTCACTTGAGTTTTTAATGACAATTTAGAATCTAATACTATCCCTAAATTACCCCTAAATTACATACTTCTCAGTTTATCTGTAAAGTACAATCATTGATCCTAATCTGCAAATTGGTACCTACTCAATCATGACCTATCCATACAATTGTAGTTTTACTACAATTTAAAAAATGCTTCCTGCCCAATATCTATCCTTGAATTTGCGATAAATAAAAAGACAACTGTTGTACTGGCATCTCTCCAGGGAAAGCTCGGGGAGGGCAGGGGTACTTTTCTATTACAGTGGCACTGTTACGGCTATGGCTGCTGTGCAACCGCCTCACCACCAGGGGTCCTTCTAGAGCTGGCTCTCCTGACGGGCCCAGTCCATCTCCCTTGTTCACTCTATGTTCTAGACTTCCCTTTATATCCCTGCCTGGCAGTTCCCTCGGGGCTTCGGCATCGAGCTCGCCCGGGCTCCCTGCTCTAGCCTTCCTTGCTTTGCTGTGTGTGTGGTCTTTGGGTCCTGCTTTGCCTTGCCTTGCGCTGTGTGTGGCCTTTGGGCCTTCTACCCTGCTTTGCCTTGCCTTGCGCTGTGTGTGGCCTTCGGGCCTTCTACCCTACTTTGCTTTGCCTTGCGCTGTGTGTGGCCTTCGGGCCTTCTACCCTGCTTTGCCTTGCCTTGCGCTGTGTGTGGCCTTCGGTCCTTCTACCCTGCTTTGCCTTGCCTTGCGCTGTGTGTGGCCTTCGGGCCTTCTACCCTGCTTCTGCCCTGCCGTATGTGTGTGGTCTTCGGGCCCTCTGCCCTGCCGTATGTGTGTGGTCTTCGGGCCCTCTGCCCTGCCGTATGTGTGTGGCCTTCGGGCCCTCTGCCCTGCCTTGTGTGTGTGGCCTTCGGGCTCTCTGCCCTGCTGTGTGAGTGAGGCTTTCGGGTCCGTTGTCCTACTGTGTGTGTGTGTGTGGCCTTCGGGCCCTCTTCCCTGCCATGTGTGTGGCCTTTGGGCTCTTTGCCTTACTACTAGGTACCTTGACCCAGCCTGGACTCTGACTCTGTTGCCTACTGCCTGCCCTGACCCAGCCTGGACTCTGATACTGTTGCCTACTGCCTGCCCTGACCCAGCCTGGACTCTGACACTGTTGCCTGCCGCCTGCCCTGACCCAGCTTGGACTCTGACACTGTTGCCTGCCACCTGCCCTGACCCAGCTTGGACTCTGACACTGTTGTCTGCAGCCTGCCCTGACCCAGCCTGGACTCTGACACTGTTGCCTGCCGCCTGCCCTGACCCAGCTTGGACTCTGACACTGTTGCCTGCCACCTGCCCTGACCCAGCTTGGACTCTGACACTGTTGTCTGCAGCCTGCCCTGACCCAGCTTGGACTCTGACACTGTTGCCTGCCGCCTGCCCTGACCCAGCCTGGACTCTGACACTGTTGCCTGCCGCCTGCCCTGACCCAGTCTGGAATTTGACACTGTTGTCTGCAGCCTGCCCTGACCCAGCTTGGACTCTGACACTGTTGCCTGCCACCTGCCCTGACCCAGCTTGGACTCTGACACTGTTGTCTGCAGCCTGCCCTGACCCAGTCTGGACTCTGACACTGTTGCCTGCCGCCTGCCCTGACCCAGTCTGGACTCTGACACTGTTGCCTGCCATCTGCCTGACCCAGCCTGGAATTTGACACTGCTTCCAGCCTTACTCTGCTCCACTGTCACCATCATCAGAGACTTTCCAGCCATCCCTATCTCTCTCTACCTGGAGTCACTCCAGAAGGTGGTGTTCACAACACCAGAACACAGCCCGAGCGTAACAGGCACGTCAAGTTTTTGGCAGAGGAGGTGTGGGAAACCCAGCCCCTTCCTTTTTTTTTTTTGTTACTCTTTCCATTTGTTTTGTTTTGCTGTTTATTTCAGTTCAACTAAAGAAAATGAACCTAAATAAATACGAAATAAAACAAAAAAGGAATTTAAAAAATGGGAGAGATGGAGGGAGGGAGAGGATGAGGGGGAGGAGGGCAGTAATATGCTTACTGTTTTTACCCTGTACAATGAAGGTCTTGTTTTCTATTTTTGCGGGATGTATCAGAGTCTTGCATCCCTGGTGCCCGCATACAGTGGTCCCAGTGCACACAGACCTTGCCCCTTCGATCCGACTGGGATGGGAACATACAGGGAAATATGTAATGAGTGTTTATTGCTTAAAGTGTGGTTCTCGACATTACCTTTAGGCGATATGTTTTTGGTATTCAGTTTCTGAGTAACCTGTTTTTTTCTTTATTATGTGTTTTACATTCAATAAAAACAGTTTTATACTAAAAATGAAATGAGCACATGTTTAGTGCACATTCCTAAACACCATAAGTAAGAAAGGTCCATTTCAGCTGAACGTCACCCATTTTGAAAATCGAATGTGGGAAAGAGGAGGAACTGAGCAAAAAAAGTAGAAAACGAAAGATTGTTAAGAGAAAGTTTAGACTTTGAATTCCCACTGATTTATGATGATTTTCTCTTTACAGAAAATTGCTATACACTGGGTAAAAGTGGACTGCTCATTTGTTTGTTGGGTCAGGCCATGCCATGCAGACCTGTAATCTAGAAAGTAATTTATATGAAATAAAACATGCTGTACATATGTGGGACTGGAGCAAGCCATAGGGATGGTAGTGCTTTACCCGCAGAAATAATAATGGAGGATAAAAAGGACTGAGGGAAGGGAGGAGGAGAGATTGGGTGGGATGAAACAAAGACTAAGAGGGAGAAAAGGGTGAAAAACTGAAGGAGAGATTAGAAGGGAGAGAGAAGAGAATAGGCTGGAGGGTAGAGGCAGTAAGAGGAAAGAAACCATTTGAAGGGAGCAAGAGGGCTATAGTGAGAGAGGGTTGGGATAAGTGAGAAGGAAGGAAGGAAAAAAAAAGGGATGAAATGTAGAAAGAACAAAAGAGAGAAATAAAGAAATATGAACAAAATAAATAATTCATACATATACCAGAAAGGTTGGAAAATGAAATTTTTTCAACAGAAAATATTGTAAGCTTATATTTTCAGTGAACAATGTTGCTCTTGTGCACCTTAAATATTGTTCAATGATATGCATGCATATTTTTGCCAATCTACCATAGAAATCCTTGTTAATCTCAAACTGTGGCACACAATTTACTTATGAGCTGCTTCAGAAAACTGAAAATCTAATGGTGCATATTATAGACATATAGAGGCCGATATTCAGAAGCCAATTAGATGGAAAACTGAAAGGTTATCCATCTAAATGGCTGCCAAGCTATACTGAGAGCCATAATGAATTAATCGGCTAGAATATAACTGCATAGGTCAGAGGCGTTCGGGGGGGAAGGGTGGGGAGTTGTTTTGGGGCGGACCAGATTTAACTGCATAAGTTATGCAGCTAGTCACTCAACTAATGTGGCTAACTCTGGTTGGCTCATAGGGATGTGCTAAAGTTAGCCAATTTGACATAACAGGGTAACTTTAAGACAGCCAGGGATATTCAGTGGCTCGGCCTTCTCTGAATACAGCCATTAACAGGTCGATACAGTAAAGTGTGCTCCGTCGGAGCGCACTGTCACCCTGCTCTGGACGCGTGTTTTCCCTTACCCCTTATTCAGTAAGGGGAGGAAAACACGCGGCCCACCCGCGGCACCTAATAGCGCCCTCAACATGCAAATGCATGTTGATGGCCCTATTAGGTATGCCCGAGCGATCCAGTAAGTAAAATGTGCAGCCAAGCCGCACATTTTACTCTAAGAAATTAGCGCCGCCCAAAGGTCGGCGCTAATTTCTTCCGGCGCCAGGGAAGTGCACAGAAAAGCAGTAAAAACTGCTTTTCTGTGCACCCTCCGACTTAATATCATAGCGATATTAAGTCGGAGGTCCCCAAAAGTAAAAAAAGTAAAAAAAAAAAAAAAAAAAAATTTTGAATTCGGCCCGCGGCTGTCGGGCCGAAAACTGGACGCTCAATTTTGCCGGCGTCCGGTTTCCGAGCCCGTGGCTGTCAGCGGGCTCGAGAACTGACGCCGGCAAAATTGAGCGTCGGCTGTCAAACCCGCTGACAGCCGCCGCTCCTGACAAAAAGGAGGCGCTAGGGACGCGCTAGTGTCCCTAGCGCCTCCTTTTCCTCGTTTGCACCGCGTCGCCTCATTTAAATACTGGATCGCTCGCACCGGCGAGGGGCCGGTGCGCGCGCCGGGAGAGCGGGCGTTCGTCCGCTCTCCCACGGACTTTACTGTATCGGGCTGTTTGTTAGCTGTTTAGCTATATCTGGCTAATTTAACTAGCTGCTCTGTGGCTTAATATCGACCTCATACTGAATTAGAAAATACAATTACAAAGGCAAGCAACACAGGCTTTTGAGTTTCAGGCTAGCTGGTTGAAAAGACCCTTTTCATAAGAATGTAATAATTTGTTTTAAATAAGATAAAACATGTTGTAAAGTATTAGAAATTTGTACTGTTTTGAATCAGGATTCCCATTGTTTCAAGAGCTCTGAAATCCTAGATTACAGTTTATTGATCAGTTAAGACCTATCACATGGTTGTAAATCAGATTGGCCTTGTCAGGCGGTTTCAGCAGATAAAGTTCTGAAAGAAGACTGACATCTATATTTTATATATAAAAATAATCATGCCTGTAGGTTTTATGTGTGTGGAACTTGGACACATTGCTTCAGAATTGCTAAGATTATAGTGATGATTCAAATGCATACAAGTTTCAAGACCAGGCAATGGGTTACACTCTAGAAATGAGGGGGTCGATATTCAAAAAAAGCTGAGCTCTTAAATTTAGGCATCTAAATTTGGTGCCTAATTTAGGCACCTATTTTCCAAACAAACTTAAATGCGTAAACTGAAAATTCACATAAAGTTAGGGTCCTAAATTTAGGCTGATATTTATTTTCCTAGGTTTAGGCTTCTAAATTAGGTACCTAGTTCCGAAAACCAGTGCTAAACGCCTAACTTTGTTTGCCCGTAGCCACCCACTTTTTATGGTTTCTAAATTTAGGAGCCTAATGAAACTGGGATCCTAAATTTAGATATTCATCCCTAGCAAAGTTTCAAAAGGGCCAATTTAGCATTCTAACTCCAAACGGTAGGAGCCTAAATTCTTTGGAAATTGGCACATAGATATTTATTGGGCAGGGGGCCAAAACTTGGACGCATTTCTACAGACTGCTGAAGAATGAGAGATGGTTCAAACATTGATTGCTTATAAATTTCCAGAAAAAAAGCGTGGGCTTTGAATATAGAAGTCAGACAGTTGTTTAATATGAGGTGTTTCCCGACCCTATGGACAGCAATGTTGAATGCTTCCTGCTACCGGCTGTTGCCTTATCCATTATGCCACCTGTCAGACATAGAAACATAGAAACATAGAAATGATGGCAGAAGAAGACCAAACGGCCCATCCAGTCTGCCCAGCAAGCTATGCACTTTTTTTCCCTCTTACTTGTTATGCTTGGCTCTTAGTACCTTTTAGTTTTATTTCCCTTCCACCCCACCATTAATGTAGATAGCAGTGTTGGAACTGCATCTAATTGAATATGTAGCTTAGTTAGGGGTAGTAACTGCCTCAATAAGCAAGCTACACCCACGCTTTTGTTTACTCGACTATGTAATTTAGTCCTTGTTGGTTGTTGTCTATATATATAGATACTCTTTTCTACATTGCCCCTGCCGTTGAAGCAGAGAGCTATGCTGGCTATGCGTTGAAGGTGAAGTAACAGACTTTCTCCCATGACGTTGAAGCAGAGAGCTATGTTGCCTATGCGTTGAAAGTGAAGCAACATACTTTCTCCCCTGTCATTGAAGCAGAGAGCTATGCGTTGAAAGTGAAGTATCAGACTTTCTCCCCTGCTGTTGAAGCAGAGAGCTATGCTGGCTATGCGTTGAAGGTGAAGTAACAGACTTTCTCCCCTGCCGTTGAAGCAGAGAGCTATGCTGGCTATGCATTGAAAGTGAAGTAACAGACTTTCTCCCCTGCCGTTGAAGCAGAGAGCTGTGCTGGCTATGCGTTGAAAGTGAAGTAACAGACTTTCTCCCCTGCCGTTGAAGCAGAGAGCTATGCAGGCTATGCATTGAAAGTGAAGTAACAGACTTTCTCCCCTGTCATTGAAGCAGAGAGCTATGCGTTGAAAGTGAAGTATCAGACTTTCTCCCCTGCCGTTGAAGCAGAGAGCTATGCTGGATATGTGTTGAAAATGAAGTAACAGACTTTCTCCCCTGTCAGTGAAGCGAGAGCTATGCATTGAAAGTGAAGTATCAGACTTTCTCCCCTCTCGTTGAAGCAGAGTGCTATGCTGGATATGCGTTGAAAGTGAAGTAACAGACTTTCTCCCCTGCTGTTGAAGCAGAGAGCTGTGCTGGATATGCGTTGAAAGTGAAGTAACAGACTTTCTCCCCTGCCGTTAAAGCAGAGAGCTATTCTGGATATGCGTTGAAAGTGAAGTAACAGACTTTCTCCCCTGCCATTGAAGCAGAGAGCTATGCTGGCTATGTGTTGATAGTGAAGTAACAGACTTTCTCCCCTGCCGTTGAAGCAGAGAGCTATTCTGTATATGCGTTGAAAGTGAAGTAACAGACTTTCTCCCCTGCTGTTGAAGCAGAGAGCTGTGCTGGCTATGCGTTGAAAGTGAAGTAACAGACTTTCTCCCCTGCCATTGAAGCAGAGAGCTATGCAGGCTATGCATTGAAAGTGAAGTAACAGACTTTCTCCCCTGTCATTGAAGCAGAGAGCTATGCGTTGAAAGTGAAGTATCAGACTTTCTCCCCTGCCGTTGAAGCAGAGAGCTATGCTGGATATGTGTTGAAAGTGAAGTATCAGACTTTCTCCCCTGCCGTTGAAGCAGGGAGCTATGCTGGCTATGCGTTGAAAGTGAAGTAACAGACTTTCTCCGCTGTCATTGAAGCAGAGAGCTATGCATTGAAAGTGAAGTATCAGACTTTCTCCCCTCCCGTTGAAGCAGAGAGCTATGCTGGATATGCATTGAAAGTGAAGTATCAGACTTTCTCTCCTGCCGTTGAAGCAGAGAGTTATGCTGGATATGCGTTGAAAGTGAAGTAACAGACTTTCTCCCCTGCCGTTGAAGCAGAGAGCTGTGCTGGCTATGCGTTGAAAGTGAAGTAACAGACTTTCTCCCCTGCCATTGAAGCAGAGAGCTATGCGTTGAAAGATGCATTGGAAGTGAAGTATCAGACTTTCTCCCCTGCCGTTGAAGCAGAGAGCTGTGCTGGCTATGCGTTGAAAGTGAAGTAACAGACTTTCTCCCCTGCCGTTGAAGCAGAGAGCTATGCATTGAAAGATGCGTTGGAAGTGAAGTATCAGACTTTCTCCCCTGCCGTTGAAGCAGAGAGCTATGCTAGATATGCATTGAAAGTAAAGTATCAGGCTTATTTGGTTTGGGGGTAGTAACAAGCCGTAACAAGCAAGCTACACCCCGCTTTTTTGTGAATGCAAATCCTTTTTTTTTCCACATTTCCTCTTACCATAGAAGCTTAGAGCAATGTTGGAGTCGCATTAACCGTGTGTATGTATATTGAATAAGGGTATTGTCTCCAGGTAGTAGACTTCATTCCCGCGAGCCACCCCCTCTTCATTCACGTCCTCTAGACTTGATGGATCCACAGTGTTTATCCCACGCCCCTTTGAAGTCCTTCACAGTTCTGGTCTTCACCACTTCCTCCGGAAGGGCATTCCAGGCATCCACCACCCTCCATAACTAAAAGAAAACCTGATCTGTTGGTGAGTGCCGATCTTCTCTTTGGCCATTCCAAATCCTTGTTTCCATATTCAAATGAAAATGAGGGTGAAGAAAGTAAAGTTAGACTAAAGTAACAAAGAAGCAGAAGAGAGAACAGCACACAGTAATGAAACAGATGAAGAAAGTCCTATCGGAGCTGAACAGAGAGAACAAGTGAAAGAGAGAGAGGTAACAGAAACACAGCGAAAAAGAATTCTTAGTGAAAAATGAAGAAAAACACAAGTTGAATCACTGGAAAAGGGTGCATGGAGACTTGAAAAAGATGTAGAAGAAATGAGAAAGATAAGAAGCAGGCAGTGCAGACAGACAAAGAAAGAAGTACCAAGCTTTGAAAAAGAAAGGAGGCAAAGCAGGAAAAGTAGGGATTTGCAGAGACTTTTTTTGTGGTTTGTTTTTCTTTTTTCTTTTTTTTTCTTTCATTTCAAACAAATGAAAAAAAAAATAAGAAAAAGAAATAAAAAAAATATTGTCTGGTCCTGCCTCACTACCAAAGCAAAAAGCATCTCCCATATCCAATTTCCCAGCCTTCCCTGGGGAAAATCCATTTAAATCTTCACGGGGCACCATCAATCCCTGTTTGCTCCTGCCCCAGCCTCTCTTTCAAATGGCATCGGCAGACTGAGCCTGGTGCCATTTTTGCTCTCTTCCCAACAAAATGTCTCTAGCACCATTTGAAATGCCAGCAGTGGTGGGGCAGGTGGAGATGGCTCCTTCTCTGTGAAGATTTAAATGGATGCCAAAGGAACAAGGCAGAGGCAGCAAGGAGCTGAAGATACCTACTGGGTATTTGATAGTGATACTGTACAGTACACCAAGGGGGAGAATAGGTTCCAAACAGAGGCCTGTTGTGAACAAGTGGGGGGCCACAGTTTTCTTGAAATTTTGCATAAGCAACACAAGCAACTGTAGTTTGCTTCTTTTGCTTGCTGACCTCTAAAGAACTATATTTATGACTCTTGCAAAATTTTTCTGCATATATTTTTGATCAATAAAATCTATTTGTATTTTGGAACAATATACATTGTGTGGAGACTTTTATTAGATAGACTATGCAAGAGATCTCCTTGGGTCTAGCAGATGTGTTGCCTTACCATGGAAGAATCCTGATTCTAGGACTGCAGGGACTGGGTTAGTGCTCTGCAGCATCTGAAGGTAGCCCCTTAACTTTTACAGGGAGTGCCCTGAAAAAGGGGGCTATACTTCTATTATACAGTGTATATCTATCTAAATAAAAATGTAAATGTTCGTTTGTTCAAAATCTTAAATCTCCGAAAGTTCTTCACCGATTGCTTTGAAATTTTGACACAACGTTGCATTCGAATATGCACGTGTTTTTATATACCTTTATTATATAGATGTCACACCTGTGACAGGTAAAAACATGCTTTTTTGGAAAAACAGTGCCATCTGTTGGACGTACAAGCAACACATGTTATTTACAATATAAATGGGCTCTGACCCACGGCCCGCAAATGCGCAGTAGAGAGCAGCTCTACCGCGCATGTGCGGACCATTGAGCTCTGCGCTACGTGCTGTGTGTCACAGAGGGGAGGAGGAAAGGGCAGATGAGTCGCCGCTCTGAGAAATGGCTCAGCCCGTTCCTCCCCTGCTGGGGAAGGGGGAAGGGAGTAGGGACTGCCGGACAGTTACACACAGGAGGATGAAAGGGTAGAAGAGTCACTGAGCCAGTCCGTCCACCGCCAGGCAAAGGGGGGGAGGGAGTTGGGACAGCCAGAGCAGAGCAAATGCAGTAGAAAGAGACTGTGAAGAGATCACAAGCAGCTACAGCCTGCAGCAGTTAAAGCGCAAAGAGCTGAACAGAGAACAGCTCACCCTCCTCCCCCGCCCCCTGAGTCCCGCAGATAAGGAGAAGCCAAGTAAATATCCTGCAACTGCGGGGGGGGGGGGGAGGAGGGGGAAGGCAGTGCTGTCAGCCCACCCGTGGGTCTCAGTCACCATGGGAAGAGTTTACATGGGCATCGCTCCACCCCTACTCCTAGCAAAGCATCGTGACAAAAGTGAAAGCCAGAGCCCTGCTCCCTCCTCCCTCTCAAGCCCCCGATCGGATTTCTTAAAGGCACAGGTCTGCCAGAAAGAGCAAAGTAAGCTAGGCAACATGTCCCAAATCTGTTGCAGTGCCTGCCGCCTGCCCTTTGTGAGGGGGGGGACGGGATTGTGTATGTGTGTGAGAGGGATTGGGCATGCATGTGTGAGGAGCAGAAGGAGAGTATATGTGCAAGAGAGAGAGGAAGCCTACGTAGGGGGCTGTATGAGAGAAAGATTCTCTACCCCCCACCCCAGCTCTCCACTTATAGGTTACAGTGGAAGGGGTTCAGTGTAGAGGGGAATGGGAGAGCAAAGGAGTTGGGGCCTGTAAGGATAGAGTGAAAGGGGTCTGAGCCTGTCCCTCCGCCACCGGGGAAGGGGGGAGGGAGTTGGGATGGCAGGACCATTACGCCTCGCGAGATCCCCCTCTGCCACCCTGCAGCTCCTACCACCTCCGCCGCCTCTGGCCCTTTGTGGTGCTGGGGGGGGGGGGGAGCGGAGCAGAGCAAAGACATAGGAGGAGAGGGGACAAAAATCTCTCTCATTTTAATGGGCTTAATGGCTTGGACTAAATATTTTACGATTCCATTTCAATGTTTCTGATTGCATTGTTAAATTGAATTTTCATAGATTTCGATTTATTTTCATTTTGATTTAATTATTTCGTGTGACATTGCGTTGGAATTGAGCTGTGTCATTTACCATACCGTTCATTTAGTGAGTAGAGTTGGTTTTTTCTTTTTTCATTCTTTTTCATTTCTAGAATTATGCGGTTTACATCTAGACACGTATTGCTTCTCACATGGACAATTATATGTTGCGTGTTCTAGAGTCGGCAAACCAGACAATCTCTATATCTGCACAGACAATGGAACAACAAAAAATATTGTATACCCACAAACATTGTGAAATTAACCATATTTGAAACATGCGCTTTCTCTTTTCTTTCTTTTCCATTTAACCAGACTGATCCACAGCAACGCGTGGCCAGGTACAGCTAGTATATATATATATATATATATAACATTTATAACTTTTTCTCAGTTATTAATAAGCAGGGACAGGCCTAGCTTCTACCTGGATGGGGATCATCAGGAAAGACCAGGTGCTATAGACTGCAGAAGGCAGAGGCATTATTCTGTCAAGAATTGCCATGGTCGGGCCAGCAGGCAGAAACGTCTAGAAATTGAATTGAAAAAAACATCTCTATTGGAGAACCAAAGGGAAGCATATACAGTATTTACAAAATTGTGGTTTAAATCTGAATGTTTTTACTTACTGTATGAACGTATGAGGATGAACAAGGTAAAAACAATTGAATGAGTGCATGTTTGTATATCAGGGTTTAGGCTATATTGAAATATTTAAACTATATATTTTAGCCTTCAAAGGAATTTGTGTTGAATTTGAAGTTGGAGTTCTTTGTGCTAGTATCCCCAGAGAACACCAAATTAAGGTAAACTTGCCATGTAATAAACTTATGCAAACTATACTTTCTACAGCAGAAAGAAGAAAGAATTGTGCTCAGTAAGCAACATAAAGAAGAATATAAATTATACATTTTACAGCCTGAATTGTGATCCAAATGTGGCATGGGATGACTCAGAGGTAGAAATGATATTTGACTGTACAAATCAGAAAAGTGATGCATGTGCACAGAAAGCTTTCGACACATTTTCACTCCCTGCACAGGCATGGCACTGTCAACGTTTACTAATGGTTAAAAGCACATCATGCCACCTCGGGCTGTAATGACTTTCTGAGAAACCACAATGGCATTGACGTGCTAATCAATCCCTGGGGTCATTTCATGCATCACCTTGAAATGAATATACTCTAGTCCTATGCATCCATCTAAGATGATTTTATTTTTATTTATTTATGTTGGGGGAGGGTTAAGGGATGAAGCACAATTATTTTTTTTCTCGTTAAAGACGTGCTTCGGTCAGGTGGATGGTTGCAGTCAATTGTTAAAAAAAAAGATTGTTTCTGGTAACCGTTCCATTTCCTTTGCTGTCACTGACCTCATTTTCTCTATGGCTTTTGGGGAAAATACTGTACGTAAGGCTATGGTTTTTCAGGGCTTATTATCTGGCAAGCCATGGAGCTCCGCAGAGGGCTCTGTGCTGCCAGCAATGCTGGCCTCCACTGTGCCAGCTTCCAGCTGCTGTAGCACAGCAGCGTTTGGGGCTCTGAGATGAAAATGAATCTTGCCAGTGGGTTTGTTTATAAGGTGCTAACAGGGTCATGGTGCCTGGAGCAAAATCTTTCCTAGTATGTTGTGGGATGATTGCCTGAGACAGTTATCATTAGCACAAATAAGGAGGAGGAAAGCTGGTTTGTTTTTTTTTTTGTTTGTTTGTTTGTTTTGTTTTTATACGGATCAGTCCTGTTAAGTAAGAGGGACAGTTCTTTGCTTTGGATAATTATCTGAATCACATTTAGAATAAATCCTCTGCCACACATAGGAAATTACAATAAACAGTGTAAAAAAAATTATGCTATGATGGCAGAAACTAAAATTCAAAAATCACCTTTATGGTAATTTTTTTGAGTTTTATTTTTAGATTTAGCTCACTCCTTTTCATTGGTAGCTAAAGGCAAATTGCATTCAGAGCTACTAATCTTTGCACATAGATGAACTGATAAAAAGGGACATCATGATGTGCCAACTTATGAGTCCTTATGGTCCAGAACAAGTATAATCAATTCCAGATTGTACATTATTCACAAAAGTACCACACACACACCCACACACACGCATTCAAGCTTTATATTTATTTAGTACAAAGGGAAAAACATCTGGTTTTAAACTTGTGCTATATCCAAGCTGCATGCAAAGTCTCTCGTAGGTGCTTGCTTCGGTAATGGGTATCTCTCTCTCTCTCTTCTTCTGTTGTGGCTACTGCCAATCTCATAGACCCAGACCTGATATATTTGGTCTGGGCAGGGCGGGATTTAAGACTATGGCACCCATAGGCCGAGGTCTGGAGTAGGAAGGTTTTGCCCCTAAAATCAAAGAGAAGCAGGGGGAGTCCCGTTTTTTGGGTGCCTTCAGACTTTGCACCCTAGGCAAGCGCCTGTGTTGCCTGTGCTTAAATCTGGCCTTGAGTCTAGCAGCAAAAATATAGATGCATCATAATATCCAGGAGCATCAGTGTTGAAAAATCCCTGATGAAGGGGGCTGCACCAAAAGAGGTTTGAGATTGAAGGACCTAAATATGTATACCCTGAAGGAGAGGAAGGACAGGGGTGATATGATACAGGCTTTAAAATACCTGGAAAGTGTTAATAATGCACAGGACTCAAACCTTTTTTGATGGAAAGAAAACTGTAGCACATAGGGTCATAATATGAAGCTCGGGGGGGAGGGGGGAGTGGAGTCAAGACCGACATCTGGTAGTATTTCTTCATGCAAAGGGCGGTGGATGTACGGGATGCCCTCCCAGTAGAGGTAGTGAGGACAAAGACGGCAATGGAATTCAAAAGGGCATGGGATAAACATAGACGATTCTTAGTGATTAAATGACGTAGACGAAGAATCGGTAACCCGGGTTGACTTGGAGTAACCTGCACAGAGTAACAGTTACCCTAGGAATAAACCAAAAAAATGCAAAAGATTACTGGGTAGACTGGATGGACCACTTGGGTCTCTTCTACCGATATTTACTATGCTACTATGTATTAAGGCTGCAATGGGACCTGCCATGTTGGGTATTTCTATTTTTGTTTTTTTATCTATATATGGAATGCCAGGAAAGGTTTGGATTTGTTGAGCAGGTTGCTTTGTGAAAGCTTGCTGAAAGGCACCAAGAACACCTGTCTGTTTCTCCTTATCTTTCGTTTTGTTTGCCTTAAACCTTTGGGACTGAATGCCTTGAAAGTGGCCTGTTTTCCAAAGGTCTGTGCAGATAAAAGAAAACACTGAAGATTAAAGAAGGCACTTACTTGGCAAGGTGTCCAGCTACCTATCAATCTATAATGTGTTTTCAACAGATTCTGCCTGAGCTGAGCCTCTGCCCCAAAGCAGATCTATCATATCTATTCCTTGGGGGGCTGTCAAACAAATGTTGGATAGGTAGACCTGGGAGTTACACAGCCTTGCTATGTATTCTGTGTCCAATTCTTTTGCTTTTTAAATGTGGTTTTTTTAATCAATATTTCTGGACTATCAGTTTCTAGGCTGTCTGTTAATGTTTGATTGTGCTTGCAACTCTTCTGTGTACTGTGGTCTTACTGTTTCTTGGCTCCATCAAACAAAATCAAGGGTAGTCAAGGGTCCTACCAAGCTCATTGTTTGATACCTGTTGTAGAACTGTATTCCTTTACATGAGCTTTTATTTTTTTCTTTAATTTGCATTTCATCTTTATGTTCATTTTTTTTGTGTTTTATACAATAAAAAAGCATTTTTTGTTTTGCTTTGTCTGCCTGTCTCTGGGTCTATCTTTGTCATTAATTGTAAGAAGCTAAATACAACATACTGACTAATATGTGAAATTTGTTATTTTATTTTATTTTCTGTACTTCATGTCTTATATTCTAGATCTTTAGTTATTATGTATTAGAACATTTCATTTGATAGATGTTAATGCCTATTTATTAATACTACCTCTGTAACCCATCATTATAGCTATGAATGTTATTTTTGTAAACTGTTGTGATCTTTACATGGAACACCAGTATATAAAATGTCTCAATAAATACATAAATAAATAAATAATTGGGTCCATCTAGGACATACTAGTGGGCATGAGTCAGTGGAAGAACTACTGGGGGCTGCCCTCACCTACGCACCCACACCATCCTCACTCTCTTCTCCACCCACCTCGACACACACACTTCTGCCCATATGCCTCTCCCCATCTAAATAACTGAAAGACACATTTCAGGAATAAAGCTATATTCCTCCTCACTTCCCATACATATAGAGGTCCCAATAATCTACCCCCACACCTTAATCAATACACATCCCCTATACACCCACACACCTCATATCACATATCTACTCCACACACAGTCCTCCCCCACAAGCCCATGCTCAACCCCATCTCCTCAGCTTATACATCCCTTCCCCATCCTCAGTGTCCCCCTTCCCACCTTCACACTTACAGCCTTGCCCCAAGACCAATTCCAACACACACACATACACACATACACACATAGAGCTCCTGTAATACACACACACATAGAGCTCCTGTAATACACACACACACACACACACACACACACATACACCAACTGTTATACACACATGTGGGTGATGGAATCCAAAAATGTGTACTTTTTTTTTTATTTTCAAAACTTCCAACAATCAACTTATACGTATGTAATTGAACTCATACATTTTTGTAATCCTAAACCAAAAAGAATCCTTCTCCTGTTTCTCTGGATCTCCCTCCCCCCAGTCCTCCCCAATTGTATTGTTTATGAAAGTCCCTTGGTATTTGACGTAGACGTTGAAAATTATCACAAAAAAACATATTCTCTCCTTTTTGTTGGAACATATGCTGAGTAAATGAGGAGCTCTTCTCCACTTTCATTCATCCTCTATGGATAGATTTAGAATGGTGTTAATATGGGCGCTGCATCTCTAGACTGTGTATATGTAGATCTCCTCAACTTAACTGACAGTTATGACATTTTAACCATCCATTACCACACCAGTGGTGTGGAAACTGCCCTTATCTCTAGATTCATCCTGTTTTGAATAATACACTGTGAGCTTTTGAGCTCATTGCCATTATATACTTGTCCCATACTGCAAGGAATATGTCACATTGTTTCCGAGAAGAATTTTTAGCAGTCATATACTTATAGATTAAAAGTTTATTGAATCTAAGCTTCCATTCCACCAAAGAAGGCTCCTCTTTTGTCAACCAGTTAGCTAAAATTGTTTTTCTTGCTATTAGCAAAGCCTTACTTCGGAATATTTGCTGTTCATCTGAGAGGTCTGATTGAAGATCTGAAAATAAGTCAAATAGACACAGCCGAGCAGACAAAGGTAACTTGCAAGATATCAAACCATTTAGATAAGTTGTTAGTTTCTGTCAGAAATTGTTCACATGAGCACAGCTCCAGAAACGGTGCCAATAGGTGCCCCTCTGTGATTCACATTTTAAAGAGAGAACAGATGTACAGATCTTTGCCTTGTGAGCCCAAACTTGAGCTCAGTATACTTGTCGTAGAAATTTATACTGAGTTTCCCTCAGCAGTTCATTCTCCGTAGTAAGAGAAGTATGGAGAAAGCAATTCTGCAGCTCTGTTAGGTTTATAATGACTGTAGCCTCCACATTCCAACTATCCAACACTTACGAGGAAACATAGAAATGATGGCAGAAGAAGACCAAACGGCCCATCCAGTCTGCCCAGCATGCTTTCATACTTATTTTTCTCATACTTATCTGTTTCTCTGACCCCTGAGTTCAGGGCCCTATTGGTAACTTTATGGTTCTAATTTCCTTCCACCCCCGCCATTGATGTAGAGAGCAGTGTTGGATCTGCATTAAAGTGAAGTATCAAGTTTAATTGATTTGGGGTAGTAACAGCCGCAACAAGCAAGCTACTACCACGCTTATTTGTTAACCAGACTATGCAATTCAGTCCTTGTTGAATGTTGTCTGAATATAAATCTTCTTTTCTTCATCCCCCCCTGCCGTTAAAGCAGTGAGCTGTGCTGGATATGTATTCAAAGTGAAGTATCAGGCTTAATTGATTTGGGGTAGTAACCGCCGCAACAAGCAAGCTACTCCCTGCGCTGGATATGTAGTCAAAGGGAAGTATCAGGCTTAATTGATTTGGGGTAGTAACCGCTGCAACAAGCAAGCTACTCCCACGCTTATTTGTTTAACCAGACTATGCAATTCAGCCCTTGTTGGTTGTTGTCTGAATGTAAGTCCTCTTATCTTCATTCCCCTTGCTGTTGAAGCAGAGAGGTACGCTGGATATGCATTGAAAGTGAAGTATCAGGCTTATTTGGTTTGGGGTAGTAACCGCCGCAACAAGCAAGCTACTTCCCTGCTTATTTGTGAATGGCAAATCCTTTTTTCCACATTTCCTCTTGCCGTTGAAGCATAGAACAATGTTGGAGTCGCATTAACCGTGTGTATGTTTGTTGAAAAAGGGTATTAATCACTAGGTAGTATCTGTCATTCCTGCAAGCCACCCCCAGGGCCCATGCCTCTTCACTTCATTCACATCCTCTAGACTTTATGGATCCGCAGTGTTTATCCCACGCCCCTTTGAAATCCTTCACAGTTGTAGTCTTCACCACTTCCTCCGAAAGGGCATTCCAGGCATCCACCACCCTCTCCGTGAACAAATACTTCCTGACATTGGTTCTGAGTCTTCCTCCCTGGAGTTTTAAATCATGACCCCTGGTTCTGCTGATTTTTTTCCAATGGAAAAGGTTTGTCGTTGACTTTGGTTCATTAAAACTTTTCAGGTATCTGGAAGTCTGTATCATATCACCCCTGTTCTTCCTTTCCTCCAGGGTATACATATTTAGATTCTTCAGTCTCTCCTCATAAGTCATTTGATGAAGACCATCCACCTTTTTGGTCACCCTTCTCTGTACCACCTCCATCTTGTCTCTGTCCCTTCGGAGATACAGTCTCCAGAACTGTGCACACTACTCCAGGTGAGGCCTCACCAGGGATCTGTATAAGGGGATAATCACTTCCCTTTTTTTACTCTATATTCCTCTCTCTATGCAGCCCAGCATTCTTCTGGCTTTAGCTATAGCCTTGTCACATTGTTTCGCCAACTTCAGATCATTAGACACTATCACCCCCAAGGTCTCTCTCCTGCTCTGTGCCATCAGCCCTTCACCCCCCCATCAAATACATTTCTTTCAGATTTCCACACCTCATATGCATGACTTTGCACCTCTTGGCATTGAATCTCAGGTGCCATATCTTCGACCACTCTTCCAGTTTCCTTAAATCCCGACTCATTCTCTCCACTCCTTTCAGTGTGCCCAATCTGTTGCAGATCTTAGTATCATCCGCAAATAGACAAACCTTACCTTGTATCCCGTCCATGATGTCGCTCACATATATATTGAACAGAACCGGTCCCAACACTGACCCTTGTGGCACTCTGCTCATCACCGCTCTCTCTTCCGAGTAAGTTCCATTTACCATCACACATTGTCTTCTGTCCTTCAACCAGTTTGCTATCCAGGCTACCACCTTGGCACTCACTCCCAAGCTTCTCATTTTATTCACAAGCCTCCTGTGCGGGACCGTATCAAAAGCTTTGCTAAAATCCAAGTAGATGACATCAAGCGCTCTTCCTTGACCCAATTCCTTAGTCACCCAATCAAAAAAGTCAATCAGATTTGTCTGACAGGTCCTTCCCATGGTGAAACCATGCTGCTTCTGGTCCAACAATTCTGCTGCTTGTAGATAGTTCACTATTCTTTCCTTCAGCAGCGACTCCAATACTTTTCCCACCACCGAGGTGAGGCTAACTGGCCTGTAGTTTCCAGCCTCCTCTTTGCTCCCACTCTTGTGAAGAGGGACCACCGCCGCTCTTCTCCAATCACTCGGCACCACTCCCGTTTCCAGTGATCTATTGAATAGGTCATGCAGCAGAGCCGCCAGCACATCTCTGAGCTCCCTTAGTATCCTGGGATGAACACTGGCAGAAAATGAATCCTTTTTCCTTAATTCCAATATAGCCTTCATGAAGTTTGCATAAGAGGTTTATTCATTGTCACCAGTTCCAAAAGATCTACAAAGGGTCGTATGTCTATCTTTCTATCTGGGGAGATGCAATTATTGAGCCAGTAATGTCAAACTTGTAGATATGTGTAGAATTCCTTAGCAACCAAGTCAAATTCAAACATTAAATCTTGAAAAGTCTTTAATGTTAGTCCATCCTCCAACATAAATTGATGTAGCTGTGAAATTGTTTCCTTCTCTATCTCTTGAAGATTAGGTTTTGTAGTCCCAGCATAAACTGGGGGTTACCCAAAATGGAAAGGTAAGCAGATACATCTCTATTGACTTTAAAAATCTCACACAACAAATTCCAAGCTTGACTGCTTACCACTACAACTATGTTAGGCTTTACATAATTCGGAATGTCATACCTGGGGATATGAAGTATATTACATAAGCTCAAACTAGACTTGCTTTGCTCACAGTTTATTTATGTAAATATAATTGTGGAATTGTCAGACTTTTAAAGTGTTATATAATGAAAATAAATATTACTAAGATTGAAAGACATGAAGATATTGATGTGTTTGGCTGGTCGCGGGACAGACCCTTGATGAGCCGCTCTTACCTTACCAAGCTGCAGGTGGGTTCCTCCAGCATCGGAGCAGACCCCCTGGATGAAAGTGCAGCAGGCCACTGCACCTGTACAGGCGCAATGCGCAGATCTGAAGAACACCGCCACCAGCTGCCCTGGGCATCCTTAGGTGCACACGTGCTGAACTTGCTGCCATTTAAAGTGGCCACAGAGGGAAATTTCCCATGGCGCCCTCTGATGACATCCAGAGCAGCTCCCTATTTAAGGCTTCCTCCGCTGCCTTTCGAACATCTTGGCAATAGGTTGTCTCCACTGGAGTAGCAGTTTGCCTCTGCGTTTCTGGTTCCTGATCCTGATCCTTGTCTCCATGTTTCTGGTTCCTCTGTGTGTCGTCTTGAGTTCCTATGTCCTGTTCCTGGTTCCCTGCAAGTCTAGTCTTCACCTGAAATCTTGTCTTCATTGTCTGACTCCCCTCATCTGTCTTCAGCGTCTTGCCTGTCCTGTTGTTGTTGTTCTTCTTCTTGCCCTTCAGATTGGATTCCTGACTTTGACTTCAGTTTGTAGTTTGATGCTGCTTAACCTCCACCTGCCTTTCAACCACTGCCTGCTCATCAAATTGCTTGAACTCTGCCTGCCCAGAGCTCTGTTAGGACTACGACACTGCACGAACTTCACTTGCCTCTGACCATAGCCTGTACTAGTCTCTGTTGCCTGCTGCCTGCCCTAACCACTGCTCGTACTGATTCTGCTTCTCTCCTGCTGGCCTGTAACTCCCTATGCAATGGATCTACCTCATCCCAGAGGCCCGCACCTGTCCTGCCGGCCCCAGCACAAGAGGGCTCAAACTAAGGGGAATGAGGGCTGGTATTGGTGAAGCTCCTGTTGGACCTTTGCTCCAGCCAACTCCACCTGCTGACCTTGGGGACCTATAGGTCTCCTCCCTGTGGGTTGCACCAACTCCACCTCGGCCCAAGGGTCCACTTCCACAACAGATTGCTGAGACATCGGACCTGGCGGATCTCTCAGGCCTCCAGGCCATTCCTGGCCTGGCACAGAAGATCCAGCCACAGCAGCAGTTTCTTTAGCTCCTGGTGGGCTCCATGGAGTGACTCAGCACCCGCCTGGATGCAACAGCAGCTTCGGCTACTTCTCCGCCTCCTGCAGCCGCCACAGTGTCTCCAGCCATACCAGCTGCCCCCGTGACATGTTTACTAGTTCCTTCCCAGTACGCTGGAGATCCAAAGTAGTGCTGTGGATTCTTGAATCAATGCTTCATGCACTTCTCGCTGTAGCCAGCACTCTTTCCCAGTGATTCAGTCAAGAACACTTTCATGCTTTCACTTCAGGATGGGAAATCTTTGGCCTGGGCCTCTTCCTTGTGAGTTAGGATGTGTGGGTATTTGGGCCCTGGGCCAAGGTGAGAGATGGTACCATCCACAGGGAGGAGCCCCGTGAGCCTCACCATTGGGAGGTGAGGTCTCAGCTGACGTCAGACACTGTTCAGGAGTCTAGAGTCTTTATTATAAAAGTATAGCGGCACTGCCTGCGGAGTGGGGAATGAAGGAGTTAAAGTCACACAGACTCAGAAGTGCCACAGGGTCTGGGGAGTGGGGGACACCCCAGGAGAATACCTCAGTAGAGATGATACGGCAATGGTCCGCAAGCGGAGTACTCACAGAAGAGTAAAGATGGTTCCAGAGGAAGCCCCGGGGAATGGGGCAGGCAGCAGTCCTAGGCACTAGGCCCTCTGAGGAGCGGATAGCCAGAGATGAGGAAAGGGCCCTCTGAGGAGCGGGTACCCGGGACGTCTCACGCCGAGGAAGCAGGAGCTGGAATGGAGTGTCCTTTGTGAGTGAAGTGGATTCAGCAATGAGAGAACTCGTTGCCAAGTCGTAGGCAGACAGGGCCAGCTGGCTTAAGAGTCCTTGATGGATGACATCATCCGGGGGGGGGCACCCCCCCCCCGAGGATCCCCTTCTGCAAGATCTGTAACATCCAGCTGCTCACTTGAGCCTTTCAGTGGATATTTCTGTGGATAACCGTGACTTTACCACTGGCACTGGTTGACTCAAGTGCCGAGGAGAACTTTTTAATGAAAGCCCTTTTTGACCACTTACAGCTTCCCGTAGTTGTCAGAAAGACACCCTTTGTCATCTCCTCCATTCATGGGGAGCCTCTCCCTGGCTGAATCACCTTGGCTATGGTACTCTTGTGCTTCTACACTGGTGTACTACATGTGGACAGCATAGTCTTCCATGTCATTGACAAGGCAGTACACCCCATTGTGTTAGGGATACCCTGGCTACAACTTCACACTCCTCACTTTGACTGGGGTTCACTACAGCTGATGAGCTATGGCTCCCAATTCCACAATTTGTGCCTGTAATGCATTGAACATCTACCATGCTTGCCCCTGGTGACAACCTTGGCAGGGCTGCCTCTCCAATATGTCGAGTACACTGATGTGTTTTCCTTGAAGGAGGCTGAGACCTTGCATTCCCACAGAGTGTACGATTGTGCGCCTGTGTGATAAACACTGTTGTGGGCCCCAACGCTCTTCCTTCGGGGCCAGTGGCTCATGATCAGGTGCTGGGACTTTCCGAGGAAGGGCTGGATATTCTCTTTCATGTTCTGGTTGTTGCTGGTCTTCTTCCTCTTCTTGTTGTTGTCTGTGGTGATCCCCCCAAGCATCCAGTATCCCCTTACAAGTACGCTTGCCACAAACATAATTGATCTAGGAAGGCAGGCCAGGTAGGATCAGATGTTTTTATTGGCCCAGGAGGGCCTGGTAGGTATGTTTGCAATAAGGCCCACAATTATCGTGTGCAGTATTAGCCGCAAACCATGGTAATGTCCGTACGCGCGCAATAAAAACATTTTCCCCCCATAGCCCAAACAAATAGGTGTAGTTATTTATGACATTAAATCCTGCTTTATTATTTGTTAATCCGACACAGGAAGAGGTAGAAGACCCTCCTTTGCATTTACTCCTCCCACTCTTTTCCCACTTGCATACTCAATTGTATATTTGCATACGCAATTGCATTGCGGTATTTATCTCATGCATAAGGACGTTATCACGCGCTTTAGGCTGTTATTGAATGTGTTAAGGCCCTATCACGAAATGACCTAGTCAGTTATGGAGGACTTTGAAGAGCAATTTGTCTGCAATTCTTTTATTTATTTTTTTATGTCTATGTGGGTTCACTGTATAGATGATATTTTTATTATTGGAAAGCATCAATTCCTGAATTAGAAGAATTTCTTCAGGGGATAAACACATGCGATCCCTGTTTATGATTCACTTTGTCATTTAATAGTTCAGAAATATCATTTTTGGACATTAAAATAATAAAGAAGAATGGAGGTTTAATTGCCATGGTCTTTTGAAAAGAAACTGACAGGAATAATCTGTTGAAATATCATAGTTGTCATCCACGAGCCTTTAAATTAGTCTTGCTTGTCAGTCAGTTCTTCAGGATCAGAAGAACTTGTTCCTTGACTGAAGAATTTAAGGTACGAGCCTCAGTATTAGCATTCTGATTTTTTGAACACGGGTATCCATTATCAGCAGTTAGAAAAGGCATATAGAAGTGCATTGTATTCCGATAGAAGTGCACTTTTATAGTATAAGAGAAGATAAGAAGAGGACTGGTTGGTGTGTGTTTTGCAATATTCTAACAAGTCCTACTTACTTAGTAGCTAAAAGTATTAGATATCACTGTCATGTGCTGGCTTTACCCAAGATTTTTTCAGATTTTCCTTTAATTGCTTCTACGTGTGGGCCCAGTTTGAGAGACCGGATAGGTATTAGTGAATGCTGTATTACCATCTTTAAGTGAGACAGAAGCAAATCTGAAAAAACAAGGGCATTTTCCTTGTCAAAAGTGTGAACTATGTGCTATTATTTTCTCAGGTGATAGATACATAGACCCATCCTATTACCAAATTTGTAATTAAACATAAGATATAGACAGGTTGTGACTCTAGAAATGTCATCTATGTGATCTAATGTGAGTGTTCCCTCCTTTATGTTGGAAGGACTAAAAGATCTGTAAAAACCAAGTTATGTGAACATTGTAGCGGTTTAAAGACCTTGAAGACACAGGCTCCAACAGTGAATCATTGCACTGCACTTGGTCACATTCACATCACTTCAATGGAATGCCATTCAAACTGTAACCTGTTCCCAACGTGGGGGAGACATTCAAGCAGATTTGAATTTTAAAGAACAACACTGGATTTTCCTATTGAATTTGAATCAACTAAATGGCATGAATGAGTATATAGATTGGAACACTTTAATTTGATGGCCTATCACATTGTAACAGGATTGTAATGTTGAATTTTGACTGGCTGCTACCTTTCAGAAGGGCTTTCTTCTGATTAGTTGTTACTTCTGATTTAGACACTCTAATTTGTTAAGAGTCTGTTTTTTAAAAATTTTGCGAAATGTGATTGGTACTCGGAGCAACGGGTGTTTCTTAAATAAAGATTAGCTGTGCTTTCCCAGATTTAGTAGAGCTTGCAGTCAAGATAGACGGATGTGTAATTACCAGGAACTTTAATGTGAGTACTCTAGGTTAGAGCCTTTACAATCTCTCTCTAAATAAAGAATTTTTGTAATTATCCATTTTTGCAGCATTTTTATGAAGTCTACAGTTGCTGTTACACCCCTGCAGAAGATTCCGAAATATGGCCAATGTCTGGCATGTTGAGTTATGCTGCATTTAACTGCACCCTGGTAAAGAAGGCATTTTTTATGGCATGTTTTGAAGGTAAGTTAACTTTTATATGCATTATTTAGAAAAAAATTTAAGAAACTGAGAAATTGAGACCAATGATTACAATTCATTGTGAGCATAATAAAGAGGGCAGTATCATAAATAATATTGATGCAATACTCCCAAATTAGGCTCTGAGTATGTGAAGGTCTCCATTCTTTATTTCCATTGTTGTGAATTGTGCTCGTGGGACGGGCCCGTGAATGACTCACTCACTTGGATGGAGCCAATGCCACCGAGCCATGTTGCTACTCCCATGCAGCATTGAGTCATCTCTCTGCTGGCCTGCTTCAGTGTGGCTGGATGCCGCTGCCTCCATGTTTCCTGCAGCCAGGCTGCTGCTGCTGCTGCTACCTGATCTTTGCGGCCTGAACGCCGCTGACTCCGACCTTCCCCAGTGTCTCCTTAGGCACGTATGCACGCCTCAGCACCAGCTTTAAAAGGACCAAGGCGGGAAAAGCCCCCCCAGGCTCCTTCTGATGACATCCTTCCTGCAGCCCTATAAAAGGGCTCTTCAGTCAGTTCCTCATTGCCTTAGCAAAGGTCTACTAGTGCTTTCAAGGTCTTCCATGTTGCCTGTTCCATGCTCCTGGGCTCTCATTGGTTCCTGGTTCCTGTCTTCAGCATCTTCCTTCCTGAGTCCAAGTCTTTATTCCTGCGTTTGATGTCTTGTTCCTGGGTTCCAGTTTTTGTCCTGTCCAGAGTCTTCAGAGTCTTTGTTTTCTGGTCCACGTCTCCGGAAGTCCCTTGGTTTTAAAGTCTTGCTCCGAATTCCTGAATTCTGGGGTCCTGTGTTAGGAATTTGAGTGGTAGCAAGATAAAGTGAACACCACCTCCAGGAGTGGCAGGGGACGGAAGGACTGGAGCAAGTGAGGGTGGTCTGATGAGGTTGGGCAAAGTCGCTGGAATGAGGAACTAGCTGGGCTGAGTCTCTGGAGCGAGATACAAGCTGAGCTTAGTCTCTGAAACGGACTGAGGTGCATGGAGGTAAGGATGAGCTTCAGGAACACTGGAACAGAGTGTGGGTATGCATGGAAGTACTTGCGGGTAAGTGTGGAGCTAGCGCACTGGAACTGGCTGCAGGTATGCGTGTAACCAGAACACAGGAACAGAATGCCAGTTAGCGTGGTACTGGATGTGGGTAAGCATGGTACTGGATGGATGCAGGTAAGCATGGTACTGGAGGAAGGGAACCGCGACTAAGAAGACAGACTATGACATGACAGGACAAACCAGGACAAGGACTACGTTGAACACAAAACACAGAATGCCCAAAGGCAGCGAGCAAGAGAAGCCCCAAGGGAAAGGCAGGGGCATGAAAACAGAGCAAGAGGCCTAGCCTCAAGGGGGAGACCAGGAAGTCTCAGGATGAGAGAGGGGTCTAGAAGGCTTAGGATAGGTCACTAGGCAAGGTGGGGGGGGGGGGGGGACCAGAAGGGCCATAGGGCATAGAGCAAGGCAAGAGGGGAACCAGAAGGCCCACAGGCAACAGAGCAAGACAAGAGGGGAACCATAAGGCCTGCAGGCCACAGAGCAAGACAAACAGGAAACTAGAAGGCCCTTAGGCCACAGAGCAAGGCAAGAAAAGGATGGCTAGAGCAAGAAGCCCAAAGGAACTTGATGCTGAAGCACCAAGGCATGGGCTAGGCAGGGAATCTTGGAGTAGTGTAGGCAGGCAAGGAATGCTGGGCCAGTCAGGGGAGAGTGCTCCTGGAAGACTTCTGGTGGTAAGGAGCCTGCAGAGCAGCCAGAATCATAACACCTGGTCCTGAATTCCTGAATCCAAAGTCTGAGTTACTCAGTCCTCTCCCGGTCTTCAGAGTTCTTCTTCCATCTTCTGCCTTGTTCCTATGACCAGTGCCTGCACTATTGTTGTGGTCTGGGACCAGCCCTCAGGTTGTGTAGGGTGCTTAGTGGTGCAGAGCACTCCCAGAGCCTCCGTCATGTTCCAAGTCTTGATGCCGAGTCCTTGTCAAGTTCCAACTCTGTGCCACTGTCGATGTGGTCTGTAGGGCATGTTACGGCACAGGGCTTTATCTTGTCCAAGTCTTCAGTGCCTTCATCATGTCCTTGTCTCCAGTCATCTTGAGTCCTCAGCCTCTGTCTGTCCTGACACACAAACCATTTCCAAATGGCAAGTCCAAAAGGACTTTTGGAGTAATTGGAGGGCTACCCAAGAGACCAGCATTGCGTTGCTGGGTCTCCCTTCCTGTGTGTGCAGGTTCAGCAAGGCCTTCAAGTGTTGCAAGTTCAAGCCATGTTCCAAGACAAGAGTATTCCTGTTCCAGTCAGCCCATGCCCAGATGCATTCACCCACAAGCGGTGTGGACCGTGGCCAACCCCGGGGTTGTGCAGGGTGCTCCGCAGCACAGGGGCTCACACTCCCGAGGGTCTGTCCATGCTCACAAGAACCATGTATGGTTAGTGATTCCTAATGACTGGTAAGGTATTGTATCACTAAATTGGAAGATATTTTGTTTTTTTGGTTCTCTAATTATCTCCCCCACCATTTTCCTTGACCATTCTTTATTTTCTTCCTTCCATCTCAGTCCTATACTTTTTTTTATCTCCCCCTTTCTTCCCTTTCACTTTCCTTTTTTCCCCCTTAATAACCTTCTTCTTCTTTTGACACATGTTCACCTCATCAAAGTCATTTCCACTATTTTTCCTGGCACTGAAGTCAGGCTCACTGGTCTATAGTTACCTGGATCACCCCTGGAGCCCTTTTTAAATATTGGGGTTACATTGGCCACCGTCCAGCCTTCAGGTACAATGGCTGATTTTAATGATAGGTTACAAATTTTAACTAATAAATCAGAAATTTCATTTTTGAGTTCCTTCAGTATCCTAGGATGCATACCATCTGGTCCAGGTGATTTGCTACTCTTTAGTTTGTCAATCTGGCCTACTACATCTTCCAGGTTCACAGTGATTTGGTTCAATTCGTCTGACTCATCATCCTTGAAAACCATCTCTGAAACTTATATCTACCCAACATCCTCATTAGTAAATACGGAAGCAAAGAATTAATTTAGTATTTCTGCAATGGCCTTATCTTCCCTATGAGCCCGTTTAACCCCTTGGTCATCTATTTATTTATTTGTTTGCTTTTATATACCAACATTCGTTGGTGTACATCACATCGGTTCACATAATAACAACTGGAATAGTATGACAAGAGGTCATACTATTTTACATTTTAACATTAACTGTGATTAGTACTAAGTATACATTAAACATAATAACATCTAATGGTCCAACCAACTCACTCACTGGTTTCTTGCTTCGGATATTTTTAAAAAAGATTTTATTATGAGTTTTTGCCTCTATGGCCAACTTCATTTCAAATTCACCTGTCTTATCAATGTTTTACACTTAACTTGACAATGCTTATGTTTTATCCTATGCAATCAGCTTAGGCAAAAGTCCTCTCCTATACAACCCCTTTCCTCCTACCCCTGCCTAAGTGTCAGAAGATATATTCCTACTAGTACTGCCAACCTTTCCCGATGTCAATGCTATCAGGTGCCTTCTCTGCAGGTAATGCTGCATATCAGCACCATTCATATGCTCCAGTATCTTCTCTTGAACATTGACCTTACTGCAGTGAATACACCGAGCAATGTGCAGGTCCTACCTCACTTTCAATTGATTCCAAACCACAGAGGTCTTGCACAATCTTTTCTTTACATCATAGGGGGTTTCTTCTGGAACTGAAGTTGCAGGTGTGGGTGGACCATGAGGAAAAAATGTGGGGCATCTCTAACATTGTCTACCTACTGTTGCGAGCACGAAGGTGCAGTCACTTTCTCAAGGGAAATTGTGAGCCCTCGGCCCAAGAGATGGCTCAGGGAGGAGCCCCAAGACGCACACCTTGGTAGGTGAAAGAGTACCGGCACGGGCGGAGCAGGAACAAGGCTGGACTGAAGACAAGGCAGGGAACGTCTGGAATAGGAATAAATCAGGCTCAGCCCTCCACTGGACCTACACACACCAATGAGACCCAGCAGCTTCCAGATTTACAATTTGTCCAGGCAGATCAAATAAGTATATACATAACACATAAGTATCAACAAATATATAACAAATATCACCTATATATTACATAGACATTACATACAATTAGCACATCTCATTAATACCATATGCTTCTTGAAAAAGATGTGTTTTCACCCCCTTTCTGAAGTCTTTCTTACTTAGCCTCTATCCTTCAAATACCTCTCCTTCCTTCTTCCCCTGCTGGGCCCTGAAAATCCATGCAGCACAAGAGTTCAGCAACCTGGAGATGCATTATGCTTGCTTGGTATGGCCCTATCCATAGGCACATGTTTGTGAGAGTCCTGCAGCTGCCATCATGTGGAAGGCACCCCAGGGCACCTTAAATTGCCTGATTGTAATTGAGCATCACACATAGGTGCACCTTGAGGAAGAATCTGAAAGTATCTAAATATCATGGCCCCAAAATTTCAGTTCCAATCTTCTGACTCAGTTTATTTGAAGATATGACACATGAACTGCTTTCCTGTGCCTTAGCTCACTTTTTGCTAGCTCTTAAACCTGCTGCAAGATTTAGTGCCATGTCCCAGGCTCAAGCTTTGGATGCACTGCTAGTTTCCTCACCAGTTGTGACTCACACATTATAACCCACTTTTACAGCTCAAGCATTTTGTTCATCAGCACACTGCTTAGTGCTTAGTGCTTCATGCAAATAATAGAAATCAATGTTTTACAGAATGAGTTCATTAGTTAATCCCTTTTTAATCCCCATAAAGCATTTAATAATGAACCCAACCTGGAGAGTTCACAAGGAATTTTACAGAGCACTACTTTGACATTACCCAATGCAGCTGACTATATTCCTATACTGAAAGAAGAGATCCAACAAGATGCCTTTTCAAATCAACTCGCTCATCATTAGCTTTTTATATTCTTTTGGTAGTCATTACAAATGTTCTCTAAGGGGTAGATTTTCAAATAGCGCGAATTGGCCTACTTTTGCTGGCGCATCAGGCGCAAGCAAAAGTAAGCTGGATTTTAGTAGATACGTGCGGAGCCGCGAGTATCTGCTAAAAAACCTGGATCGGCGCGCGCAAGGCTATCGATTTTGTATAGCCGGTGCGCGCCGAGCCGCGCAGCCTACCCCCGTTCCCTCCGAGGCCGCTCCGAAATCGGAGCGGCCTCGGAGGGAATCCTCTAACGCCCTCCCCTCACCTTCCCCTCCCTTCCTCTACCTAACCCACCCGCCCGGCCTTGTCTAAACCCCCCCCTTACCTTTGTTGGGGGATTTACGCCTCCCGGAGGGAGAAGTAAATCCCCGCGCGCCAGCGGGACTCTTGCGCGCCGGGCCGCGACCTGGGGGTGGGTACGGAGGGCGCGGCCACGCCCCCGGACCACCCCGGGCCGTAGCCACGCCCCCATACCCGCCCCCAAAACGCTGCCGACATGCCCCGAAAACGCCGCTGCGCTCGGTCCCGCCCCTGACACGCCCCCGACACACCCCCCTCCGAAAACCCCGGGACTTACGCGAGTCCCGGGGCTCTGCGCGCGCCGGTAGGCCTATGTAAAATAGGCTCACCGGCGCGCAGGGCCCTGCTCGCCTAAATCCGCCCGGATTTGGGCGGATTTAGGCGAGCAGGGCTCTGAAAATCCGCCCCTAAATATGACAAATGGTGGCATATGCTTTGGGCGACTTTATTACAGTTTTTAGAAATTTCATATTCTAGTCCACTCTTGATCACATTTTGAGGTAAATCATTGTTGTGTCTGTTGAAAATATGCAATGTTTCTTTCCATGAAAAACATAAATCATGCCAGTTCTCAAGTATTTAAGTGTGAATCATGTGAAAATCCTACAGGACTTATTTTGTTAATAATGTGATGGAGGAAATTCAGTTATTCCAGAGTGTTTACATTTTATGTGAGGCGAGTTGAAAAACAGAGCCTAACCTAATCCGCTACACCGTAGAATAAATTTAATTTTATTATTATGGCAATTGCACAGCAATCATCACTCTTGATAAAATATTATTTTTGTTGATTTTGCAGGTGAGAATTTAATTTGTCAAAAAGGAGTTTTACAAATAAGAATAAAAATGTGAATGTTTCTATCAAATTTTATTCACAACAAAGGAAAAAAATATAAAAGCAATAAAGGAAAACCAAAGTATAGTTGAAACAGTTCTCCCTATCACTGAGAGTGTCATAAAAATTCATAATGAACTGTCTAAGTTAACGTATGATGCCAGATTATAAAATAGGTGAAAATGACAGAAAATCTGTACATGACAGAAGGAAGATTTATATAGATTATATTGTTACAATGCTACAGTTGAAAAGATGGCAAATAAATGAAATTGGAAAAAAAACTGTAGTTAGGTTTGAAATTGCATGAGATTAAAGCAAGAGTAAGCAAATCCAGTCCTGGAGTGCCACAAACAGGTCTGATTTTTCAGGACATCCACAATGAAAATGCATGAGTATATTTGCCTACAATGGAGGCAGTGCACAGTGCACACAGATATACCGCATGAAATCCAGACCTGTTTGTGGCAGTCCAGGACCAGAGTTGCCTACCCCTGTATTAGAGAGATAAATGCAGAATGAAATGAGTAGGGATGTGAATCGGGCTTCGGATGATTGAAAATATCGGACGATATTTTCAAAATCGTCAGAAATCGGGGGCTCCCCCAAAACGATAGGAAAACCCCACGATATTGATCGTGGGGGTTCTCTTATCATTTTGGGGGAGGGCGGGAAAAACGGCACACAAAAATAACCCCTAAACCCACCCTGACCCTTTAAAACTAATACATTAGCTTCCCCCACCCTCCCGACCCCCCAAAAAACTTTTTACAGGTACTTGGTGGTCCAGTGGGGGTCCCTGGAGTGATCTCCCGCTCCCGGGCCATCAGCTGCCACTAATCAAAATGGCGCCGATGGCCCTTTGCCCTTACCATGTGACAGGATATCCGTGCCATTGGCCGGACCCTGTCACATGGTAGGAGCACTGGATGGCCGGCGCCATCTTGTGCTCCTACCATGTGACAGGGGCTGACCAATGGCACCAGTAGCCCCTGTGACATAGTAAGGGCAAAGACTATCGGCACCATTTTGAATACTGGCAGCCAATGGTCGGAGTGCAGGAGGTCGCTCCCGGACCCGCGCTGGACTTTTGGCAAGTCTTGTGGGGGTCAGGAGGGTCCCACAAGACTTGCCAAAAGCCCCTGGTGGTCCAGCAGGGGTCCGGGAGTGATGTCCTGCACTCGGGCCATTGGCTGCCAGTAATCAAAATGGTGCCGATAGCCTTTGCCCTTACTATGTCACAGGGGCTACCGGTGCCATTGGTCAGCCCCTGTCACATGGTAGGAGCACAAGATGGCGTGGGCCATCCAGTGCTCCTACCATGTGACAGAGTCCGGCCAATGGCTCGGATACCCTGTCACATGGTAAGGGCAAAGGGCCATTGGCGCCATTTTGATTTGTGGCAGCCGACGGCCTGGGAGCGGTACCTGTAAAAAGTTTTTTGGGGGGTCAGGAGGGTGGGGGAAGCTAAGGTATTAGTTTTAAAGGGTTGGGGTGGGTTTTTTGTTTATCGGCTCGGGCGCAGCCGATAAACAAAACCGCCATCGGGCACGATAAAAAAACCCCACATGTGAATCCGAACCGGAATCCGAACCGATTCCGGTTCCGATTCACATCTCTAGAAATGAGACTGGAAAGTAAAACGAGAGATGCAAGCTGTCCTCTCCAAGAACCCTGCCTCCCATTCCAGTTCAGTTCATTGCTTGTACTACATACGATTTAAATGTGATAGGTGTCCATTTATCCACTGCAATTTTTTTTTTTAATGTAGGTCAGCAAACAAGTTATTCATGATGCCTTTTTATTGCTCTAACTTGGGGGCCAATTTGCAAGCTCTCAGTCTCTAGTTGGGTGGAAAATCAGCAGGTACCTGCACCTGATTTTAAAAGGGAAAGGAATACGAGTGAGGTAATAAAATTTGCAGATGATACAAAATTATTAAGAGTAATTACATAAAAATGACATAGAAATGATGGCAGAAAAGAACCAAACAATCCATCCAGTCTGCCCAGCAAGCTTGTGGTAGTATCTGCCATGCCATACAAGTCACCCCCATACTTAATTTCCCAGACCATCAAAATCAGGGCCCTTGTTGGTTTCTGCTTGAGTCCAGCACCCTATCACCTCTTGCCATTGAAGCAGAGAGCAATGTTGAGGCTGTATCAAACGTTTCAGACTTATTGGTTGAGGATAGTAACAGCCACATCAACAAGTTACCCCCATGCACTCTTTTCTTCATTTCCATCCTCTAGCCTTTAGGGATCCACAGTGTTTATCCCATGCCCCTTTGAAATCTTTCACCATTTTTGAAGGGCATTTCAGGCATCCACCACCCTCTCCATGAAGAAATATTTCTTGATGCTGGTTCTGAGTTGTCCTCCCTGGAGTTTCATTTTGTGACCCCTAGTTCTACTGATTTCTTTCTAAAGGAAAAGGTTTGTTGTTGATTGTGCATCATTAAAACCTTTCAGGTATTTGATGGTCTGTATCATATCTCCACTGCACCTCCTTGCCTCTAGGATATACATATTTATAAGTCATTTGATGGAGACCACCCACCATTTTGGTCTCCCTTCTCTGGAACGCCTCCATCCTGTCTCTGTCCCTTTTGAGATATGGTCTCCAGAACTGAACACAGTACTCCAGGTGAGGCCTCATCAATGACCTGTAGAAGGGGATTATTATCTCCTTTTTCTTACTGGTAGTTCCTCTCTCTCTATGAAGCCCAGCATTCTTCTGGCTTTAGCTATTACCTTGTCACATTGCTATGCCATCTTCAGATATCTAGACACTATCACTCTTGCTCTGTGCACAACAGCCCTTCACCCCCCATCACATACAGCTCTTTTGGATTACCACACTCCAGATGCATGACTCTGCACTTCTTGGCATTGAATCCCAGCTGCCATATCTTTGACCACTATTCAAGTATCCTTAAATCATGTCTCATTCTCTCTACGCCTTCTGGTGTGTCCACTCTGCTACAGATCTTAGTATCATCCACATATAGACAAACTTTACCTTCTATCCTTTCTGCAATTTCGCTCACAAAGATATTCAACAGAACCAGTCCCAACACCGATCCTTGTGGCACTTTACTTAACACCGTTCTTTCTTCAGAGAAGGTTCTATTTACCATCACACATTGTCTTTTATCCATTAACCAGTTTGTAATCCATGCCACCACCTTCGCACTCACTCCCAAGCTTCTCATTTTATTCACAAGGTTCCTATGCGGGACTGTATCAAAAGCTTTGCTGAAATCCAAGTAGATGATATTGAGCACTCTTCCTTGATTCAAATCTTAGTCACACAATCAAAACAATCAATCAGATTTGTCTGACAAGAGCTTCCCCTACTGAATCCATATTGCCTCAGGTCCAGCAATCCTCCTGACTGTAGATAGTTCACTATCCTTTCCTTCAGCAGAGTCTCCATTAATTTTCCCACCACCGAGGTGAGGCTAACCGGCCTGTAGTTTTCAGCTTCCTCTCTGCTACCACTGTTGTGGAGCAGGTCCACCATCGCTCTTCTCCAATCACTCAGCACCACTCCTGTTTCCAGGGATCAATTGAACAGATAATGCAGTGGACCTGCCAGCACATCTCTGAGCTCCCTCAGTATCCTGAGATGAACCTCATCGGGCCCCATAGCCTAGTCCATGTTCAGTTTTGCTAGCTTTTCCCATATATTCTCTTCTGTAAATGGAGTTTCATCTACCTCATCTCCATCTACAGTCTTGTCAACCAGCAATGGTCCTTCTTCAGTGAATAGTGAACTGAAGTATTTGTTTAATATTTCTACCATTTCTTCATCTCTCTCCACACATTGCTCCTTGTCACCTTTTAATTTCACTATACCGTTTTGGGCCTCCCTTCTTTCTCTGATATATCTGAAATATACTTTGTCTCCTTTCTTTGGCAATTCTTTCTTCCGCTTGACTTTTTGCTTTCCTGATTTCTTTCTTTGTCTCCCTCATTTTTAATCACAAGCGGATTGTGAATTGTTGCAGGAGGACCTTGTGAGACTGCAAGATTGGGCATCTAATGGGATATGAAATTTAATGTGGATAAGTGCAAGATGATGCATATAGGGAAAAAATAACCTTTGCTGTGGTTACACGATGTTAGGTTCCACATTAGGTGATACCACCTAGGAAAGAGATCTAGGTATCATAGTGGATAATTCATTGAAATCATCAGCTCAGTGTGCTGTGGTTGTTAGGACTTGTAAGTTTGTGGGCCCTTTGGCTGAGGTGAGAGATGGTACCAACAAGGGTAGGAGCCCTGCTGAGCCTCACCATCGGGAGGCGGAGTCTCGGTTGCGAGATGATATACAGCAGATGTAGAGAAGGAGAAAGAGAAAGAGAAGGTGACCCAGGAGGTGGGTCACAGAGCGACAGCACAGATGCTGATGTCAGACTCAGTTCGGATGTCTGGAGTCAGGCAATAGATGCAGCACTACCCAAGGAGCGGGGTGCCGGGAGATGGTTACAGTCACTGAAGTCACATTGGGTCCATAGAGATGGTACGCAAGAGGGTTCCTCGGTGGGAGATCACGGTAGTGGTCCGCAGAGTGGGGTACACCGGCAAGGGTTCCTCTAGTGATAACACGGCACGGGTCCGCAGAGCAGGGTAGACCCAGAGATGGTTCCTCTAATGATATCACGGCAATGGTCCACAGAGCTGGGTACACTGAAGAGGATTCCCATGTGGATATCACAACAGTGGTCCACAGCATGGGTACTCACAGCAACTGAGGAAGTAGTAGTAGTTCGTAGAAAGCCTTGGGAAGCGAGGCAGGCAGGAGTCTGGGTGAAAGGCCCTCCGAGGAACGGATAGCCAAGAGATGAGGAAGGGCCCCCGAAGAGCGAGCAACCAATAGTCTCACACCACAGAAGCAGGAAGTGAGAGTAGGTAGATACAGCAAAGTAAACTCGTTGCCAAGTTGCCGGCTATCTGGGCTGGTGAGCTTAAATATCGAAGCTGAGTGATGTCATCTGATGGGGATGCCCCCGAGGTTCCCGCCATGACGTGGTTAAAGCAGGTCGGGGAGTGCGCGTGCCTAGGGAACCCTGAGGGTAAGATGGCCATTGGCAGTGTCCATGCTGCTCAGGTAGGCCTGGGAACAGAGGCCAAAAGGCCGGTGGTAGCTGGCAGAAGCCGTGAGTTCGCCCAACGAAGCCAAAGAAGTAAAAAGAGAGGTGAGCAGCAGCGGTCGCAGCTGTCTGCGGCTGCGGAGCATAACAATACCCCCCTTCTTAGGGCCCCCCCTGGGGGTTTGGGTTTTCTTGGGTGAGAAGTATGAAACTGCCTGATTAGTTCTTTATTGAGAATGTTGATTGCAGGCTCCCAGCTGTTTTCTTCAAGACCAAAGCCCTCCCACGAGATCAGATATTCCCATCATCTTCCTCATTTCCATATATTCAGGACGTCCTGTACTTGATAAGTCGTGTCCTCCTCTGATACCAGAGGTTGAGGTTCAGGTGGCTTTTAGGAAAATTCGGATAGAATGAGAGGTTTAAGTAATGAGACGTGGAAGGCGTTATGAATCTTGAGTGATGTGGGCAGGTGCATGTTGTATGTAACTGGACCCAGATGACGAAGCACGGGAAATGGTCCGATGTATCTTGGAGTGAAGCAGGGTGATGGTAGTTTCAGATGAATGAATCGAGTACTAGGCCATACTTTATCACCAGGACTGAATTGAGGAGCTGCCCGATAATGGGTATCATAGCATTTCTTGGACTTCTGGGCAGCTTGTTGGAGAAGTCATTTAGTATCATCCCAGAGTTGATGCAACTCTTGAGCGGTGGCTTGCGCCACAGGAGAGGCCACTGACAGTGGTAGCGGAAGTGGAAGCAGGGGCTGACATCTGTATACCACTTGGAAATGTGAAGACCCGGTGGATGCAGAGAGATGAGAATTGAGGGCAAACTCAGCCCAAGGTAGTTACTCAGACCAGTCATTTTGTCGTGAGTTTACGTATGGCCAGAGAAACTGCTTCAAGGTCCGATTTGTCCTTTCCATCTGACCATTGGCCTGCGGGTGATAGGCTGATGTGAAGTCCAAGGCAATGTCAAATTTCTTACATAAGGCCCTCCAGAACCTGGCCGTAAATTGTACCCCCCCCGGTCAGAGAGTATATGCCTTGGGAGTCCGTGGAGTCAGAATATGTGGCAGATGACAATTTCACCAGTTCCGGGGCTGAAGGGAGGCCAGGTAGAGCCACAAAGTGAGCCATTTTTGAAAACTGGTCCACCATGACCCAAATGGTATTATTGCCGTTGGAAGGAGGAAGATCCATATGAAATCAGTGGCAATGTGTGTCCGTGATTCACTGGGTGCGGGCAGTGGTTGCAAGAGATCCCAGGGTCGATCCATCGGCAGCTTCTGATGAGCATAGGTGGGGCACATCTCCACATATGCTTGAGCATCCTTCTTCATGGTGGGCCACCAGTAGAACCTCTGGAGTGACGAAAGGGTTCTGGCTTGACCAGGATGGCCCGCCAACAGGGAATTGTGTGCTGAGCGAAGGATTTTTCTACAAAGTGGACGGGGAACCACCTTCTTCCCAGGTGGTATGGTGGTCTAGCCGGTACTGTAGCACAAAATTGAACCGAGTAAAAAAGAGAGACCAGCAGGCCTGCCGGCGATTAAGGTGTTGTGCATGATGCAGGTACTCAAAGTTCTTGTGGTCTGCATATTCCATGACCTGGTGCTGAGCCCCCTCGAGCCAGGGGCGCCACTCTACAAAGGTGAGCTTAATTTCCAATAATTCTTTGTCCCTGATTCCATAATTGCGCTCCACAGGAGAGAAGTGGTGAGAGAATAATGAGCAGGGATGTAAGGTGTGATTGGCAGAATGCTGGCTTAGGACTGCACCAACACCGACATCGGATGCGTCAACTTTGACGATGAAAGGTCTTCGGGGATCCGGGTGGCATAAGCATGGTTTTCTAAGTAATGCGTACTTAAGTTTCTGAAAGGCCAATATGGCCTTGGGTGACCACTGCGAGGGGATGGCTCCCTTGTGGATCATGGCTGTGAGAGGGGCGGGCAGTGTGGAATAATGTGGAATGAATGACCGGTAGTAATTAGTGAATCCCAGGAACCTATGAAGTGCTTTGAGACTCGTTGGTTGGTGCCAATCCTGGATGCTCTTGGTCTTTTGGGGATCCATCTGGAAACCCCAACCCGAGACCATGTAACTGAGAAAAGGAACAGTCTCTTGTTCGAAGGAATATTTCTCTAGCTTGGCGTACAAGCGATTGTCCCTTAGGCCCTGAAGAACTTTGCAGACCTCTCAGCGGTGATTCTGGAGGTCTCGTGAGAACACCAAGATGTCATCCAGATAGACTACGATGCACTGGTAGAGCGCATCTCTGAATACCTCATTCGTCATGTTCTGGAACACCGCTGGGGCATTACAAAGACCGAAGGGCATTACCAGGTATTCGAAAAGGCCTTCATGGGTGTTAAAAGAGGTTTTCCATTCATCGCCCTGGCATATCCAGACCAAATTGTAGGCCCCTTTTAGGTCCAACTTGGAGAATATTTTGGCCCCTTGGAGCCTGTCAAACAGTTCAGAGATGGCAAGGGGTATCGGTCCTTCTGGGTAATTTCGTTGAAGCTGCGGTAATCTATACACGGCTGGAGGGAACCATCCTTTTTCCCCACGAAAAAGAATCCCACTCCAGTGGGAAACTTAGAAGGTTGAATGAAGCCTTTTGCCAAGTTCTCTTGTATGTAGTCCGACATAGCCTTAGTTCCTGTTAGCGAAAGTGGGTATACCCTTCCACGAGAAGGCTCTGAATTTGGAAGAAAATTTATTGCACAATCAAATGAGCGATGAAGTGGTAACGTGTCCACAGCTTTCTTCAAAAAGACATCGGCGAAAGGGGAGTACTACAGCAGGAGTCCCGGGAGAGACATCGTGGTAGTTAAGCAAGGCAGGGGTGACACGACCTCCAAACAATCCTTATGGTAGGAGTTGCCCCATTGAGAAAGTTGTAAGAAGCCCCAGTCGAATTGTGGAGTGTGAAGTTTCAACCACGGTAGCCCAAGGATCACCGGATGGATGGTCTCCGTGTGCATGGATCCGGTACGGAGTCGAATGGGAACTGTGGAGCAAGTAACTTCACCAGGTAGCGGCTCACCGTGGATGGAGAAGAGCAATAATGGTGTAGGAGTGAGGACCATGGGGATCTGGAGATGCTCCACCAGCTCTCGGAGGATAAAATTACCACCAGCCCTGGAATCCACTAAAGCTAATGTGTGAAATTCCAGGGTACCTGAGTTGATGGAAACAGGTAATGTTAATGGAGGAGTGGGTGATGTCAGGCCTAGGAAAAGCCCTCCGGCAGAACCTAGGCCTGGAAGTTTCCCAGACAGAGTGAGCAGGCAGGTACTGCATGTCCAGGTTGACCACAGTACGTACATAGCCCTGAACCTAGGCGGCGACGTTTCTCCTTCGAGGATAGGTGACTGTGACGCATCTGCATTGGTTCCACTTCATCGATATCTTGTGGAGCAGCAGTCTTTGTGGAAGGTGCTGGGTGGATGTGGGGAGTGCCAGTAGCCACCCTCTTGGGTTCTTTGGTCTCATGCGAGCATTCACGAAGATGGCAGTTAATGCGGCTTGTGAGGTCCACAAGAGCATCCAGGGTGTCAGGAAGTTCGCGAGAGGCTAGCCCATCTTTGATGCGTGGACTCAGCCCTTTGAGGAAGATCACAAGCAGGCAGCTCAAATCCCAGTGCAGCTCAGACGCAAAGATCCTAAACTCAATGAAGTATTTATTTATTTATTTTTTTATTTATTTATGGTTTTTCTATACCGATCTTCTTACATTATATGTAAATCAAATCGGTTTACAGAGAACAGTTAATAAGCTTGCTTGTGGGCAATTACATATAACAAATAACTTTTTTGAGTAACATATTGTATAACTTTGAGTAACATATTGTATACTTTGAGTAACATATTGTAACATAAGTAGTCAGTAAGGGATCTGGAACCTTGATGTAGGTGCAGTAGCGATAGCCTTATGAGCGGGGTTGTCAAAGACGGAGCAGAAGAGAACGAGGAAGCCCGGCAGATTTTGGACGATCGGATCTGCTTGTTCCCAGGGGTGACGCCCGGGCCAGCACCTGTCTTTCCAGCAGGGATAGTATGTATGTTGTCTTGGTAGCTACGTCAGGGAAGTATGCAGGTTGTAAGGAAAAGTGCGTGTTGCACTGATTCAAGAAGCCCCTACAGGACTAGGAGTCACCTGAAAAACAAAGAGGTGCCGGCAGGGGCACAGGTGGCCGAAACAGAGACATCTATGGAGTTGGGCTCAGTTTAGCAGATGTTAAGGCAGTGTCCAGCCGGTTATTTAAAATATTTATGGCGTTAGCCAAACTCTCCAAAACATTCTGCTGATCTGAAATTCGCGGGCTAGGCCAGGGATGGCCTGGAGGGCTGAGAGCTGTGCCGGGTCCATGGACTTGGCAATCTGTTAGGATTTGTAAGTATGTGGGGCCCTTTGGCCGAGGTGAGAGATGGAACCACCCAGGAGAGGAGCCCCACTGAGCCTCACCATCAGGAGGCGGAGTCTCAGCTGCGGGATGATATACAGCAGAGGTTGAGAAGGAGAAAGAGAGGATGACCCCAGGAGGTGGGTCACGGAGCGACAGCGCAGATGCTGATGTCAGACTCAGCTCGGATGACTGAGGTCAGGCAATAGATGCAACACTACCCAAGGAGCGAGGTGCCGGGAGATGGTTACTGACACTGAAGTCACACTGAGTCCGTAGAGATGGTACACAAGAGGGTTCCTCGGTGGGAGATCATGGTAATGGTCCGCAGAGTGGGGTACACCGGCAAGGGTTCCTCTAGCTATAACACGACATGGGTCTGCAGAGCAGGGTAGACCTGGAGATGGTTCCTATAATGATATCACAGCAATGGTCCGCAGAGCGGGCTACACTGGAGAGGATTCCCACATGGATATCACAACAGGGGTCCACAGCATGGGAACTCACAGCGACTGAAGAAGTAGTAGTAGTTCCGTAGAAAGCCTTGGGAAGCGAGGCAGGCAGGAGTTTGGGTGAAAGGCCCTCCGAGGAACGGATAGCCAAGAGACGAGGAAGGGCCCCCGAGGAGCGAGCATCCGATAGTCTCACACCATGGAAGCAGTAACCGGAACAACGCTGAAGTGAGAGTAGGTAGATACAGCAAAGTGAATTCGTTGCCAAGTCGCTGGCTGTCTGAGCTGGCGAGGTTAAATATCGAAGCTGAGTGACGTCATTTGATGGGGACGCCCCTGAGGTTCCCGTCATGGCGTGGTTAAAGCAGCGTGGGGAGCGCACACACACGCCTAGGGAACCCTGAAAGTAAGATGGTGGTCGGCAGCATCCATGCTGCTCAGGTAGGGCTGAGAATGGAGGCCAGAAGTCCGGTGGTAGCTGGCAGAGGCCGTGAGTTCGCCCAATGGAGCCAAAGAACTAAAGAGAGAGGTGAGCAGCAGCAGTCGCAGCCATCTGCGGCCGCGGAGCGCAACAGTGGTGGTCAAAAAAAGCAAACAGAATGCTAGGAATTATTAGGAAGGGAATGGCAATTAAAATAGTGAATGTCCTAATGCTTCTGTATCACTCCATAGTGAGACCGCACCTTGAATATTGTGTGCAATTCTGGTTGCCACATCTCAAAAAAGATATAGTTGCACTGGAGAAAGTACAGAGATTGGCAATCAGAATGATAAAGGGGATGGAATGGCTCCTCTAAGTGGAAAGGCTAAAGAGGTTAAGGCTGTTCATCTTGGAGAAGAGATGGCTGGGGGGGAGGGGGGGGGATATGATAGAGGTCTACAAAATCATGAAATGAAATGAACAGGTAAGTGTGAATCAGTTATTTACACTTTCAGATAATACAAGGACTAGGGGACACTCCATGAAGTTAGCAAGTAGCTTATTTTAAACAAATTGGAGAACATTCTTTTTTACTAAATGCATAATTAAGCTCTAGAATTCATTGCCAGAGGATGTGGTTACAGTAGTTAGGGTAATTGGGTTTAAAAAAGGTTTGGATAAGTTCCTAGAGCATAGTATGCCCATAAACTGCTATTAATCAATGAGGATTAGTAGCTTGTGATCTATTCATTTGTTTGGGTATTTGCCAGGTACTTGTGACTTGGATTGGCCACTGTTGGAAACAGGATACTGGGCTTGATGGACCCTTGGTCTGATTTTTGTTCCTAGTGTATGAATGCTTTCCCAGTTTACCTGCAGGTAAAATTTATCAGGAAATTAATGTGCATAGATTTGAAACTACAATCTGTGCATGCTACTCTCCAATCCAGCTCAAAATTAGGGCTGCACATCAAAAATGTTTTTCTTTGGTTTCATTTTTGCAAATCTGTTTTTCTTTTTTTTTTAGTTCTTGAAACACAATAAACAGCAAAGTGAAAAAAAGAAAACAAAAACCAAAAAGAAAGGGGATGGATTCCTTACCACCAAACACAGGAAGTGATACCACAATAAGAATGTATGCTCCCCACCCCTGGGCCTTCCTGTCTCCCCCCCCCCCCCCCCCTCTCTAGACCCTTTCTTATCTCATTTGTGTGGTCACAAGAATAAGAAGCAGTTCATACAGGGCAGGAGCAATTCCTAAGTTGCTCCTGTCCTACTGGGCTCGATATCCAAAATGCCTTCTGCCAACCCTGAGACTGTTCCATTTTGTTGTATGACCATAGGTTGTAAGGTTTTTTGGGGTTTTTTTTTCCAGTTTCTAAAATGAAAAGATATGGGGGAAAAGTTTCTGCAGCATTTTCTGATTTATTTCGTAACAAAACTCAAGGAAATGAGATTTTTCATTGTGTTTTTTTTTTAATTCATTAGAAAATGAATGTGCATCCCTATTCAAAATGCTCCTGAGGGATTCCTTTTTTTCAAGTCAGCTAAAATTTGCAGTGTCACGCATACTGTTAGCTGAATTGAGTGAGGGCAATTTTTCAGACAGCCAATTTACCCAGGTAAATGACCTTGAAAACTGTCCTCTTAATATATTTGTGACTAGTTTTCTAGAGCTATGCTACCTTCATCCATTCAGTGCAAAATGAGCCTCAATAGCGTTGCCTGAATATGCAAGTAAATTACAGATTGCATTACAATAGTGGTGTGGGGGTTTGTTTTCAAAGATATAAATAATTGTAAACTAGTAGACTCATGCAGGATGATGTAATGTGCTTGCAGAGTATGCTGGTATGACAAAGTTGCATGTACCACCTCAGTTCAAGCCTTATACATAAGCCATATTCTTAAAACAAGGGATGTTTTTAATTCTTAAAAGCCAGATATTTCTGAGTTTGTTGGGCACTAATATGGTTGACTATTCTAATTTACAGAGGGAGAGAGATCACCTGGCCCTAATGTCATCTCCCTAGATAGGTATTTGTATCCCTACCTAGTAACTTGAGGTTTAGTGGCCACTTGAGTGAGATGTGATGTTAACCGAGGTGATGTTTTGCAAACGTGCCTCGGTATATAAGAAACCCTTAAATAAATAAATAAATAAATAAATAAATAAATAAATGTATGAACAGAACAAGTTAGGGGCAGGCTGGATTTGCTCTGGGAGAGAGAGAGAGAGAAGAAGAGAAAGAGAGAGAGAGACTAGCCATAGTGTCCACTCCCTAGATAGGTATTTGTATCCCTATGGGAGGCCCACCTAGTAACTCGAGGTGAGGTTTAGATATTAGTGTAGGGGGTTAGGGGCCACTTTGACATTCAACGTGAGAAGTACGAACAGAACAGTGGCCTCTTGTGAAGATTTGATGGCCTTCGGAGTGAGGAAACTCACCCAAAGATGAGATTTGGGTAAGGTTCTCTCCACCTAGCTTGATGTTACCCAGGTAGAGAGTCCATCAAGCTAGGTCATAATTGGATTCTCATATTTAAGACAATGATCTTCAATGTTTGTAAGGAAACGGTATTTTCTTTACTACTCAAAGACACATTGTCAGTTACACTGCATACATACCAATCTCTAAACAAAACATCTTGAGTTAAAAATCCCATTGCTATGCAAATCATTGCAATTGGTTGAGCAGTCAATCATTTAAAATTATACCGCAGTTATCCATCTTTGTTGCAAATGATAACTATAATAAGGTAACTGTGTGAATTTTAACCCTTATGCTCATCAATTTAATTTAGGCAATTGTACAATTAAGCATAAAATAAATTAGATGACGGTAGAAATTATATAATGGAATATAATTTGCTCGTACATTTGTGCATAAAAATTGTACAAAGTATTTGACATTTCAGAGCAGCTAAGAGTTGTTTTCCAGAACAAAAAAAAAAAAGAAAATGATTTATTTTTGGCATGCATAATAGAAATGAAGTAACACATGCTGGTACAAAGTGACATCCAATTATTACAAAGTTTCAGATAGATATTTTCTTTTTATGCTTTGCCTGTAACATTAATGCCATGGAAATTTTGATAAAACTGAATTTTATTGCATTATTATTTATTTTCTGAATCTAGCAATATTCACTTTGCCAGCATTTTGCCAAACAAACCAGGGTCCATGAACTGTTTTACAAATGTTTGCCAGCAGTTACTTATATTTGGAAGAAGGAATGATTGAAAATTAACTGCAATTCTATTTCTTTTACTCCATAGACTGAAATGTAGCCCAATAGCTCCCAGAGGCCCTGAGTTGGTTTTGATGTGGGGGTTTTTGCACACAGTGAGGACTCATGGCACTTCATACTCTGTATGGAAACCAAAACACCACCCTATCCCATATTCTCAAGGACTCTGTACACCCTGATTAACTCAACAATTATTTTGCAATTGATGCATATAGGTGTCATACTTTACCTCTGAGCACATGATCTTCTGACAAAAAGCCCTTGCACAATTTGCAGAAGAGGAACTAACAGCAATAATTCAAGCTAGTATAATTAATTCCTAATGGAATAGCAGCATCACGACGTCCAGTTCTGGTCCTAGAGGGTAATTCTTACTTAAAGCATTAATAGCTGTGGTTAGATAATTAACCCCTCTTCCCTCTATCATCCAGGATTCAGATCAGTCAAGAAACCTGGATGCATTTCATAAAGTGCTTTGCAAACTGCTCCAAGGGTCTGGAATCAAGTGGGAAACATCATGGAGGCCTTTTCCAACAAAAGGGCCTGCTCTATCAACTGAAGGAAAGTTTCCACAATTGCTGTGATGGAAGGAATGAGATGGCCCTGAGATGGTTTTTCTCAGAACACTTCCTGAGGCAAGCTGATTTATCTCCTCATCAGGTAGCTCCTGGGGGTACTCCTTCTCCTCTCCCCCACACGCCCTAGAGGTACCTTGAAGGAGAATGGCGGGAGGCAGCACCATAGCCGGTCCGGGGACACCGGAGAGGTTGGCAAGCAGACGCGGTGGCAGCCATCAGACCAAGATGAGCGGGAGGAGCCGCAAGTAGAGAGGTATAGGTGGGGCAAAGCCGTCGAAGACCGATGGACGCAACAATACCCAAGGCTATAGCAGACTACAGATTTAGAGCTGCATCTAAATAGGAAAAGACGGGACATGGCACATAAGCCTTAACCATAAAGGATAGGAAGGAGTGAGCAGAAAGAGAAAAAAAAATATTTGGAGTTCTAGTAACAATTTTACAGAATCCTGAAATAGGGGAGATAAACCCTTATTATTACATTGGCCTGTAATCCAGGCCAAAGGTTGCCTGATGCCAGATTTAGAACATGGCTGTCAGGTTGTAATCATTCAATGTAATTTTGTTTTATTTTTTTCCATTTTGTAATCTGCTGAGTGCTTCAGATCATTTATTTATTATTTTTATACCGACATTCGATCTCAATTGAGATATCACACCGGTTTACATTCAGGTACTGTAGGTATTTCCCTATCCCCAGAGGGCTTACAATCTAAGCCCACAAACAAACACACAAATAAATAAATAAATAGATTGCCATCTTTGAGGGCTGCAAACTGGTCTAGTTTTCAGGATATGCCTAATAAATGTTGGGGCAGTGCATAAGATATGTTTGTATGCACTGCCCGAAATTATATGCATACATATTAATATATAATCATTAGGGAGGGATTGGCAGCAGTCTGAGTCTCTCTCCTCTTGTCACCAGCAATGGCAGTCCGAGCCTCTCTCTTCCGTCGGCGGCGACATCAGCAGTAGCAGGCATTCCTCCTCTTATCAGTGGCAGCAACATGCCAGGCCTTTCCTCTGTGGCAGCGACAGTCTGGGCCTCTCTCCTCCATCTGCGGCAGTCATGGGCCTCTCTCTTTCCTTGGCGGCAGCAGCAGCATCCCCAGATCTCCCTCTTCCATTGACGGCAGCGACACCCCGGGTCTTTATTCTCTGTGTTGGTGGCTCCTCCTCCTTTTCCTCTTTCCATGTGACTCCCGCCTTGTGCAGTAGGCACTTCTGTGCTTGCTCTGGTCCTCATCAGTGGTGCCGTGTGTCAGACCTGCGAGGGGTGGGGGAGAGGGGAGAGATTACTGCAGCAAAGGAAGGATCTTGCCGTAGCACACCCATGTGATGCCACACGTGGTCTTTCAGGATACTGTACAGTTTTAAAGTCATAAAAGTAAACTTTACCAAAACTTTTAATGTTGGATGCTACTTTGTATTTTCTTTTTATCTTTATAGGATAGAATAATAATAATCATAGTAATAATACAACGTTCAAATAGGTGTGAAATAGTGAATGTTTTGCATTTCTTTCAGCACGTGTATTAATAAAAAAGTAAAAGCCGAACATGTATTGCACCTGGATGGATAATTTTATTGTTGGATAAGTAATACATCTTACAGCATGACTTCACAACGGCCGTGGATTCAGATGAAAAAAAAACAAAAAAACACTGCAAGATATTTAAGACTATGGCATGAGTAGGCAACTCCGGACCTGGAGTACCATATACAGATCTGGTTTACAGGATATCCACAATGAATATAAGTGAGATAATATATTTCCATACAATAAAAGCCGTGCATTTATCTCATGCATATTCTTTGTGGATGTCCTGAAAACCAGGCCTTTTTGTGGCACTCGAGGACTGTAGTTGCCTACTCCTGCTCTATGGGCTCAGTGCGAAGCAGGTAAGTGAAGGGAGGTTGAAATGAGCTTTTGGCAGGGTAAGGTAGAGCGCAGTTGTCACCCTTTGGATCACTGGAGTCCCTTGACCACTTCAGGCTGACTTCATTAAGTGAGTGCAGACTCTCTTGTCAGCGATTAGCCACAAAATCCAGGCCGGGCATGGGAAAAGAGTGATGCTATGCCTGTATGCCTATACTTAGCAGGGCTTGCTATAGACTAATTGTGGGTGCATGCTATGTTCCTTCCTGCTTTCTTATACTCCGTAAGCCAGAAACTGTGTCTTTTAGTCATCCAGATACCATCAACATTTCCTAAGACGGGGTGGGCAATTCTGGTCCTCAAGGGCCACTAACTGATTTGGTTTTCAGGATATCACTACTGGATATACCTGTAGCCCCCTACTTTGGTGTTCGGGTCCAATCGGTGCAGGGGACACACTCAATCCCCAGGCTAAGTTCCGGTTCTTGGTACCAGTGCTTTTTACCCCCGGGCATGGATTCTCTCGATGGGGGAAGGTTTACCCTTCTGGGCCCAAGGTGTGCAGGAGGACAGGGAACTCACTTTCAGTTGCTTTACTCTCCCACAGTGAATATTCACTGTCCGCTGGCTCACAGGGATGGTGCCTTCCTTCAAGGTGAAAAACAGGCAGGACACTGGAGGTGGTGTTCACATAAAATTTACTGTTACAAAAATAACTGCACAGTCCTTTCAAAAGACGGAGTTCAGGGGTTTTCACAAAAGCACAAAACTTCACAGTGCCGGTGCTCACTTCATTGTTCTCTGAGCCAGTAATCCCTAATGGGATAGGGTCTGTTGAAAGACCCACACTCCTGGGTGCCGGAAAGTGGGATCCTGGCAAAAAGGCCGTGTCTCGATCTCTCTGATAACCCTCCAACTCTGGGCCTTGAATGGCGAAGTCCCAACAACTTTCAACAATGCAACCAAACAGCTTCTATCAAAAGCTTCTCTGGGCAGATGCAGAAGCCACCCCACTTCAGCTGGGCGTAGGGCAAGCAACGCACCCAGACTCTCCTTCCCTCAGGCAGGGGGGGCTCCCTCCTGAAAAAGGGGTCAAGTCCAAAAACAACAGCATCAAGAAAGAATCTCCTTTCCCTCCCCACAAAAAAACCTCCTTTCCCTTTTCTTCTCCAGGCCAGGGAGGGTCTACAAGGGAGCACAGCCAAAACACTCCTTCCACCTTCTACTCAACTCCAACACCCTCTGCCTTTTGCACCTACTCAGCCCCAATTTATAGGGCACAAGCTGACCAATCCCAGCCTTGGGAGAAGGAAAACTTTAGGGACGGTCTAAAAAACTGCAAGTCACTAGTGCTGGTACAAAAAGGGAAAAACACATTGGTAAGGGATAGAAGTATGACTTAAGTACATGAGACATATTTGCACACAGGCAAATATGTCTCATGAGGCAGTGTGCATGCAATCTATCTTAAACATATTCATTAGTGTAAAGAGTTAATTAAAAGAATAAAGAAAAAGAAAAAACAATTACCTGAGTGAGATGGTTATCCAGGGAATGATGCCCAGGCTGAAAAAAACATCCTCAGCAAGTGATTAAGGCCTGGTTGTGTGACGTATGCCTGATTGGCATACGTCACACAACCCTTCCTGTCTCTTGCTTGATGGTTCTGGTACCTGGGACTCAATGACCAAACCAAAAGGAGAGTGGTATCTTTTATCCTGAAAGAAGCTGAGGAGTGGAGGACCTGATCTGGAGAAAAGGATCCTATTTTTCAGTCAGGAAGTCAGGAAGTCAGAAAGTAAACCACTCTGATTCACGGTGTCATCTTTGGATGAAGGGGCCTGTGGTAATTATTGGTGCTGTGTACAGAGCATGGGGAAGGGCTTGCATTGCAAGAAATGGGTATTGGAGCTGTTGTTCATCCCCAACCTGGAATCCTGGAACTGAGAGGTTTAATGCTATCTGTGGAGAAAGTGAAAGTGTTAAGAAGAACTGTGTGTAGAAAGGAGCCATTCTCTCTTTTCTATGTGCCCCTGGGCGAAAGCTACAGGATCCGACCAGCTCAGGGTTTACATATATACAAAATATTTGTGTGCTGTGTTTCCCTTACACACTCTGTCAATGACTACGCTTTTAAGTCATTCTCATCATCTGTCATAACTCTCATGCTCAGCCACTATAGACATTTAAGCTCACATTAATATAAATTTAATTATGCTATTTCAACATTCATTCTTGAAAAGTAACTCAGCCACCTCTCTCTTATTCATTTTCATACTGACACATATTTAACCCCTCATCTCTTTATACTCACTCTCAGGCACCACCATTTTTGTGCTCTTCCACCACATTTTCCACATTGATTCACATTATTGCTGAAGTAGTTTTTGAACCCAGGTCTCAATTAAACTTTCTCTTAAAGGAACTAGAAACACTCTGGACAGTGTCATCACTGGCAAACGTCTCCTTCGGGGTCCTGGCCTGTAATTCTTTTGGCATTGATCCAATGCTACAGACAATGAATGATCATGTGATTACTGGACTCCTTATGGTTACTGAGCAATAATGTACAGAGGTAGTGGTATGATCTGACTACCAATAACAACTTCAAAGAAACAGGGAATGCAAATCTGCTTACCCCAGTGCAATGCATGTAATAGCTCTCTGGTTTTCTTTTGTAGTTTGATTTGAAGAAGCGCTAACAAAGCTGCTATCCATTCACATAGAGGGAAGAAGTTGGGGAGTGGCAAATAGCATATGCGACCTACTAATCAATAGAATTATTGCTAGAGGAGGACCCTCCCCCGGGTGCATCTACTTTCATCAACATTTGCCACTTTGTTACAGAGGCAGACTTTAGTAGGCTGAAAAGGATAAGTGGTACAATATGAGTACCCCGTCAACCCTAAAAACCCAGAAGAATTGCTACCCCCATGGGATTGGAAAACCGATGCCAAATAGAAAGCTCCTTTTACTCACAGGATCAGAGAACCATTATTGAGAAAAAAACCCTCTCCCTCACTGCAAGACTGGACTGCTACCACTGTGGAGAAACGTAACCCATCACCATCACCACCACGGGACCAGAGAGACATTGAGGCCCCCAGTGCTGGGGCTGTGAATTTGTAGAAGAGGCTCTACCCACAGAACCTTTCCCTCACAACAATCAGTTCCTTGAGGACATCTGAGTGACGTGGCAGCAGTAGGGGCGTGGGATAAACACTAGGGATGTGAATCGTTTTTTGACGATTTAAAATATCGTCCGATATATTTTAAATCCTCAAAAATCGTTAGGGCCACGATACAATACCAATTCCCCCGATTTAACGTCAAAAAATCGTAAATCGGGGGGAAGGGGGAGGGCAGGAAAACCGGCACACTAAAACCCCCTAAAACCCACCCCCGACCCTTTAAATTAAATCCCCCACCCTCCCGAACCCCCCCCCAAATGCATTAAATTACCTGGGAGTCCTCCGTAGCGGCGGTCCGTGGCTAAATCGGGGGAAGGGGGAGAGCACGAAAACCGGCACACTAGATCGTGAGGTCTTCAGCCGGCGCCATTTTTCAAAATGGCCACCGCAAAATGGCGGCGGCCATAGACGAAAACGATTCGACGCAAGAGGTCGTTCCGGACCCCTGCTGGACTTTTGGCAAGTCTTGTGGGGGTCAGGAGGCCCCCCCCAAGCTGGCCAAAAGTTCCTGGGGGTCCAGCAGGGGTCAAGGAGCGATTTCCTGCCGCGAATCGTTTTCCGTACGGAAAATGGCACCGGCCATACGCGTATGGCCGGCGCCATTGTCCGTACGGAAAATGGCGCCCGCAGGAGATCGACTTCAGGAGGTCGTTCAGCGAGGTCCGGAAATCTCGCGAGGGTTCTGGACCTCGCTGAACGACCTCCTGCAGTCGATCTCCTGCCGGCGCCATTTTCCATACGGAAAACGATTCGCGGCAGGAAATCGCTCCTTGACCCCCGCTGGACCCCCAGGAACTTTTGGCCAGCTTGGGGGGGCCTCCTGACCCCCACAAGACTTGCCAAAAGTCCAGCGGGGGTCCAGAACGACCTCTTGCGTCGAATCGTTTTCGTCTATGGCCGCCGCCATTTTGCGGCGGCCATTTTGAAAAATGGCGCCGGCTGAAGACCTCACGATCTAGTGTGCCGGTTTTCGTGCTCTCCCCCTTCCCCCGATTTAGCCACGGACCGCCGCTATGGAGGACTCCCAGGTAATTTAATGCATTCGGGAGGGTGGGGGATTTAATTTAAAGGGTCGGGGGTGGGTTTTAGGGGGTTTTAGTGTGCTGCTGGACCACCAGGTAATTTAAGGCATTTGGGGGGGGGGGTTCGGGAGGGGGGGATTTAATTTAAAGGGTCGGGGTGGGTTTTAGGGGGTTTTAGTGTGCCGGCTCACGATTTTAACGATTATGACGATACTTTACACACCCAAACGGCAACAATACGATTCCCTCCCCCTCCCAGCCGAAATCGATCGTTAAGACAATCGAGGACACGATTCACATCTCTAATAAACACTGTGGATCCATAAAGTCTATAGGATGTGAATGAAGAGAGGGTGGCTTGCGGGAAAGACAGCTAAATCCTGGAGATAATACCCTTATTCAATAGACATACACATGGTTAATGCGACTCTGACAGTGCTCCATGCTTCAATGGCAAGAGGAAATGTGGAAAAAAGGATTTGTATTCACAAAAAAGCGGGGAGTAACTTGCTTGTTACGGCGGTTACAACCCCAGACCAAACAAGCCTGATACTTCACTTTCAATGCATATCCAGTGTAGCTCTCTGCTTCAACGGCAGAGGGGAATGAAGAAAAGATGATTTTATATTCAGACAACAACCAACAAGGACTGAATTACACAGTCTGGGTAAACAAATAAGCATGGGTGTAGCTTGCTTGTTACGGCGATTACTACCCCGAATCACTTGGTTTTCACTTGGTTGCAGCTCCATCACTGCTCTCTACATTAATGGTGGGGGTGGAAGAGAAATAGAACCAAAGAGCTAAGAGAAACAGATAAGTATGAGAAAAAAATGTGAAGCTTGCTGGGCAGACTGGATGGGCCGTTTGGTCTTCTTCTGCCGTCATTTCTATGTTTCTATGTTTCTATGTTTCTATGAATCAATTAAGCCTGATACTTCACTTTCAATACATATCCAGAGTAGCTATCTGCTTCAACGGCAGGGGGAATGAAGAAAAGTGGATTTATATTCAGATAACAACCAACAAGGACTGAATTGCACAGGCTGGGTAAGCAGGTAAGTGTGGGAGTAGCTTGCTTGTTGCGGCGGTTACTACCCCTAACCAATTAAGCTAGAATTATTAGGAAGGGAATGGTGAATAAAACAGAAAATGTCATAATGCCTCTGTATCACTCCATGGTGAGACCCCACCTTCAATACTGTGTACAATTGTGGTCGCCGCATCTCAAAAAAGATATAATTGCGATGGAGAAGGTACAGAGAAGGGCGACCAAAATGATAAGGGGAATGGAACAGCTCCCCTATGAGGAAAGACTAAAGAGGTTAGGACTTTTCAGCTTGGAGAAGAGACGGCTGAGGGGGGATATGATAGAGGTGTTTAAAATCATGAGAGGTCTAGAATGGGTAGATGTGAATCGGTTATTTAGTCTTTCAGATAATAGAAAGACTAGGGGGCACTCCATGAAGTTAGCATGTGGCACATTTAAAACTAATCAGAGAAAGTTCTTCTTCACTCAACGCACAATTAAACTCTGGAATTTATTGCCAGAGGATGTGGTTAGTGCAGTTAGTGTAGCTGTGTTTAAAAAAGGATTGGATACGTTCTTGGAGGAGAAGTCCATTACCTGCTATTAATTAAGTTGACTTAGAAAATAGCCACTGCTATTACTAGCAATGGTAACATGAAATCGATTTAATTTTTGGGTACTTGCCAGGTTCTTATGGCCTGGATTGGCCACTGTTGGAAACAGGATGCTGGGCTTGATGGCCCCTTGGTCTGACCCAGTATGGCATGTTCTTATGTTCTTATGTAAGCAGTTCTAGCACTGCTCTCTACATTAATGGCGGGGGTGGAAGGGAAATAGAACCAAATGTTACATTAATGGTGGGAGTAGAAGGGAAATAGAACCAAAAGGTTACTAAAGGCCAAGAGTAAAAGATAAGTACGAGAGAAAAAAAAAGTATGAAAGCTTGCTGGGCAGACTGGATGGGCCATTTGGTCTTCTTCTGCCGTCATTTCTATGTTTCTATGTTTCTATGATTTCCGGTGGACTGTAGGAATTCAGCTCACTGCTGATGCTAATTGACTCAGCCTTGTTCATCTGAGTTGCGTGGGGACAGAAGCTGTGGAAGGAAGGGCAATAGAAAGAGAAAAGGAAGCCAGGGGGGAATTTGGGTAGAAAGGGGGAAGCAAAGAGGGAAGTAGAAGTCAAGAGGTTGTACCTTACAGGAGGCAATTGTCTTGGACTTATGGGTTAAAATTGTCTTAAACAAATAAAAAAAATGGTAAACAGAGGGAAGAGGGACATGGAAAAGAGGGAAGCAAGGGCAGGGAAGATGTAGGCTTCAAGGCATGAGCAGAAAGTTGGAAAGAAGCAGGCTGCAAGTACAAGACAGAGGAAAAATAGGGAGACAAAGGGACAGAAGCCAGATCAGATGATAGAGCAGGGGGTAATAGTATGGGCTGGGCAACAGAAGAAGAAAAGTAGCCATGACAAGCTGAACTAGGGAAAGAAAAAAGTGGGACGCAAACATGAAGGCACACAGAGACTGGAAAGAGGAATGACGAGAAAGTGAAGCTGTAGAAATGAGCCAAAGATAATAAAGTTTGAATGAGAAGGATGAAGGAGGAGACTGTGAGGCCTGGCCAGTCTGCAACCAGCAGAATGGGAACTTACTCAGTGATCTGTGTCTCCACCGCTTGCTGAATATTTTTCAGTACATTCACCACTAACTCTTATTTACATTGACCTGCTGTCCTCCAGCCTATTGGCCTAGCACAGAGGACCTCCAGCCAGTCGGGTTTTCAGGACATCCACAATGAAAATGCATGAGATAAAATTTGCATGCTCTGGAAGCAGTGCAAACTGGCTGGGGGTCCTCCAGGACAGTTGGGGAACCACTGCTCTAGCAGATTTGCTAGTTTATTTAGTCTCTTGCCTGTGCTTTGCTTACTTCTAATCTTCTGGGCCTGCGGTGGTGCTCCTGATCCCTGTTTCATTTCGTCTTCTGTGCCTTCATGTTTGGATTCTTGGTTGTTCCTGATTGCTTCTGATCTTGCTTGCTCTCTTTGCCTTCTCTGGCCTTCCTCCACCTTCCTCAGCTTCTGCCTGGACCTGATGCTGTATCTCTCTGGATTTGTCTCTTGTAACTTCAGATATTATTCCTCAATGTGTCTTTTTGACTACTGCCTGTACTTGATGATTACTTAACAAAGACACAAATAGAAGAAACGAGAAGGAACAAGGAGAGAGGATAAACCAAAGCAGAGATACACAACAGTAATGGGGAGGGGGGGGGGGGCAGGGAAAACCAGGCTATGGGAGGGGGCAATAACTATACCAAGTATTTCACCTGTTGTGCCACTTATTTTATTTTATTTTTTTAAAATATTGTTTTATTACTTACTTTATTTTCTTTATTTAAATATTTGTATCACCTTTCCTAAAAAGCTCAAGGTGATATACAAAATAATATTATACAAACAGAAAATAATAATTTAAACTGACAAAACTATGACATATGTAATATAAAATTGATTTTAAAAATATAGATAAAAATTAAACTGATGCATCTTGATAAATTCTTAAATACAAATCTAGCTGACACTGCCTCAACAATTCCAACCATAATAAGTAAACAAGAGAACAACACTGGGAAAGAAATTCACTAGCTGCCACTGTTATTGGGGCTTACTCAGTACTTCTTTCTGTAAATTATACCATTAGTTCTGCTTTTTTCTCACCTTAATTTATTATGGCCTGGCCAGTGGTGGAATCCTCCTTTTTACATTAGGACTACCTTGTATTATGTGGAACCATGGAGAGTTTAATTGTGCCCTATTTTCCCAAGTTGTGCTAAAATTTAAATCCCTAAATTATCTTTTCAGTTGCCTTGTACATGAAAATCCAATATCAGCTCCATTCACAATCTTGGACTCCAGGTTCCTGAGACAATAATGTCTCTTTATATTGCTACTGAAATTCACGTGGACTCAGATTGTATGAGTCAAAAACACAGAAACTTAAATAAAGAAGAGGAAGGAAAGGGCATGCTAGCTTTGTGGCACGATTCTGGCATTATTGTTGGCAGCTGCCCAGGGCTGTTTGTGCAGGAAACCCAGGTGATGTTATCATGGGCTGTAAACCTGGGGTGGCCAACTGGGGTCCTCAAGACCAATAAACAGGTCTGGTTTACAGGATATGCATGAGACAGATTTGCATGCCCTGCCTCCACTGCTGAACAGTCAGTGCCCGCTTTCTTAACGCGCCCCAGGTGTCCCCCAAGGGGGGGCACCATGCAATATTTAAATTAGGAGGTCACGTTAGCAAGAAGACGCTAGGGTTGCTTGCGCGACCCTAGCACATCCTTGCTAACAAGAATCCTATCAGTTTTCGTGATTCGGCCGTCTGCCGGCAAGGAAAACCAATGCCAAGTTTATCAGCGTCGATTTTCCTGACCGGGGGATGGCCGTCACGAAAACCAATGCCGATAGACCCAGCATCGGTTTTCCTTACCGGCGGACCGCAGTCACAAAACTGACGCCGGGTTTATCGGACACTCGACTGGCAAGCAAACGCTTGCCAGTCGAGTGTCCGTTTCCTGAACCTGACTGTCTAATTTTTTTTTAAACTTTTTTTGTTTCTTGAATTTTTCATCCTATTTAAAATCACAACAATATTAAGTAGGAGGCAGTACAGAAAAGCAGTTTTTCTGCTTTTCTGTACTTGTTTTAGATGACAGTTAAATGTGCGTCTGAGACACACATTTTTTTTTTTTGCATCGGGAGTGAATGCCTAATAGCCTCATTCACATGCATTTGCATGTGATGAGCGCTATTAGATTCACTCTGTGTTGGACGCGTGTTGAATATGCACTAATCCCCTTATTGCATTAGAGGATTGATTAGCGCCTATTCTACCCGTGCTCAACTGTGGGTTAACAGTGCGCTCAGCTGAGCGCACTGTATTGCATCGGTCCCATTGTATGCAAAATATATCTCATACATCTTCATTGTGAATATCCTGAAAACTAGATCTGTTTGTGGCTCTTGAGTCCCACAGTTGGCCACCCTTCTCTAAACTACTCATATCTTCTTCAAAGGTTACAGCAAAAGGCAAATTGCAGTACTCAGCTTTCACAAACTAGTGCCATCCTATTCTGTCCTGTCTCCACAAGTGTTTTTCAGTTCAATCACTGTTGTCCTGCTTTCACAGTGTCCTGCTTCCACAGTATTTTTGTCTGTGTTTGTTTCTAATGCTGAATTTATATTCTGTTCTGAATAGTTCCTTGTTTCCTGTTATACTGTCAATTGGCAGTCAGCCTGCATGTTCACAGCTTCTGATATATTCAGTACAGCTGACTCTAAAGGGTTAACCTCTGATTGGAAGCAGGAGTGCCTGGGAATTTTTGCCTCTGGGTTTCAGTCAGCTCTGGTCAGTCTAGGTGATCAGTAGCTAATTTGACAAACCCTGCAGAATTATCTTCATTTTACCTGGTTTTATTTCAGTGGCCCAGAGTGGTCACTGTTATCAATTTATGTATAGTATGACTCTGTTTATTGTTTTACCTGTTAATAAAGTTTGGAGTTGAAGAGGCAGCTTGCTCTGTCTGCAAGTAAAGACCGAGGTAAACTATCTGTTTAAGTTGTTCATAGGCAACATGTGACAGAGATAGAATATAGTATACTCCTCTGAGTCTACTTCTTCATGCATAATATCTTGGGAGGTCAATTCCAGTCCTCAAGGGCCAGCAACTAGTTGGGTTTTCAGGATATCCCTAATGTAACCCAGGAAAATCCTCCCACACAAGATACCTGAGAAAGACGTTATAACTTTAACAAGGTGATCACAAAGGAAAACTCCTTTTCACTATCACGTTCTTAAAATTAAATAGGGCCTGGAACCCCAGCTGACTTACTGGCCCAGAAGTAAGGAGGCGAAACAAGAGCCAATTCTGATTTAAGGTTAAATCACAAAGATGTTACTATTATTGGTATTATTTATTTCATAGAATTTTTTTTTAAAGCTCAGAACCATCTGGGCAAAACCATCAAACATATAGTTGTTAAGACAACATTAAATTTTAACAGATACTCATTTCTTTAAAATATTGCTAACAGAATCTAAAAATAATGTTTAAAATCTGTTGAAACAGTTTTTGCTTTTCCAGAATCTTTGCAAACAGGAGAAACACCATTCCTAAACTTACCACCAGCTTGGCAAGAAATTATCACACGTATCCTTTTCTTTGTTTTCCTCCATAGTGTAACTAGACTTTTAAACACATCTGTGATTTTTTTTGTAAGAAAATGATCCATTGTTCTCTGGTTTCCTGTAGAGATGGTGCTGCACCTTGGAGTGCTTTCAGATAATTATACTTTCTTTTGTGTTTGTATTTATTAATTGCTGTTTCGGTGTGTCTTACTTTTGTTCTGTTATATTTTTCACTGATAACTATCTTTCCTGTGTATTGTCTTTCCTCAGGCCTGAGTTAATGTTTGTGTGTATACACTCAGCTTTGTCTTGATAAGTCTTTCTTTCAAGTTATCTTCGTCTTGCTCTTCAGACTTCTTTATTCTGCTGGTTTCCTATCTTAAACAACATAAGATTAAAAAAAACCTCACTATACTCACCTGACCCTCTTCCATAAACTAAACAAGTTAGGGGTCCATATTCAGATGCTGAGCGGCTAGATAAGTTAGCGGTGCAGCTGTGCTGCTGAATATACCTGGCTATCTTAAAAGTTATATAAAAGTTATATAAAAAGTATATCCGGATAACTTTAGACCTGTCTGCAGCATGGCCAGAGTTAGCTGGTTAGGTTCACCTAGGTAAACCTAATAGGCTAACTCCGCTCCTCCCTGGAACACCTATCGCCCGCCCCAGGAACGCTCCCAACATATGTAGCTAAATTCTAGATGGATAAAGTGTTATCAGGCTAGTATTTAGCCATATAAGTTGCCGAATATTGTGGCTAAGCCATTTAGATGGCTTGCTTTCATTTTGGTGTGAAATGAAATGAAAATATAGTGTGGGCTATGAACCAGGAGACCAGGGTTTGAGTTCCACGGTCGCTCCTTGTGACTATGGGCAAGTCACTTTACCCTCCATTGCCTCAGGTACGAACTTAGATTGTAAGCCCTCTGGGGATAGGGAAATACCTACAGTACCTGAAGGTAAACCAATGCGATATCTCAGATTGAATGTCGGTAAATAAATATATAAATCTTCCTTTTGTTTGGTTCTTGCTTTTATCAATGTTTTATTTTCTCACTAATATTAGAGACTTGATTCATTAAATATTTCTGTTTCTGTTCTTCCACTGTCCTTCAGTCACTCCTTTTAATTATATCAATAGCTTCTCCATCTCTCTCCCTCTCTGCAACTGCTCATTCACTGCTGCTGCTTTTGCCACTGACAGACCAGTTTCTGAGAAGTCCACTCCCTTACTGCACTGGGACTTTCATCTCTGGCAGCCTTAAGCTCTCTCCCATGCACTTTCCCTGATTTAAATTTAGTTAATCAGTCTCAAAAGGTCAGTCCCCATTCCTCTGTTACTGCAACGGGAAGTAGCCAAAACCCTTACTGTCAGAATTCTGTAATCATTTTTTTTTTTTTTTACATATAGCAAGAATGTTTAAACAAGATATCCTTTTTTCCTTAATACCCTCAGTCACTTTTCACTCTGAAATTGGCCTTTCAATAAATTAACTAGTGTTATCCCTTATCTTTCAGGAACCAAATTTTTTTACTCTAGTGGCCATAAATCATTCACTTCTCACACTCATATTTTTCCTAAATTAATTCAAGCCCTTTCTAAAGTGTTTGAACTTCACATTAATTGTTCCTTGTGAAGATTTTTTTTCTCGTTTTTTGTTTTTTTTTTAGGACTGTTCAAGTCTTTCAGGAAGAACTCTGTCTCTAATGTCTTTCCAGTTTCCAACTGTCTCTCATCAACTATAATCCCTGGCCATCTCCCATTACAGTTCATGAATCACTACTCTGATAATATCAGTACCTTAAAATAGTTCCAGCTAGTTCCCAGTTTGTGCATAAAATGGACTTTCTAGTTTTTCTCAGGTGTGTCTAGATGTATATACACTCAGGACATAATATTGGTTTCCTTAAAAATAATTGAATTTACCCCAAAAAACCAGAGGAAAACTGGTTACAGTATCCCCCAAGTGCCCCTCCACAAGGAATTTACAAAGTGTTTTTTTTCTCCCTCTGCCACGAGGCTCTCTCCTCAAGGTAAGCAGAGTTGCCAGGACAAAGTTTAAATCAAGTGATTGGTAAGAGGTAAACTGACAACTGGAATCCTAGGGCTGCTATGAAATTCCCTGTGAGGCTACTAATGTTGTGAACACCCCTAGCAGAGTCTAATTCCTTAGGGTTTTCCTTGCCCAAATACATATGTTCCCTTGCAATTTAGAAGTGAGGAAGACCTGTCCAGATCAATTCAATATTAAAACTTGGCTCTATAATTTATAATGCTGTCTATGCCACTGAATCAGAGGTGAGCAAATTCCTTCCAAATTCACCCGGAATGATTATCAGTGTTGCAGGGGTTGGCCCAAGTTTCTCATCTACTTACCAAGTCCTATATATATATATATATATATAACTTTTTATTTATATAATTTTTTTTCAAGTATACAACAAGAAAAAGTAAAAATACAAGTAAAGTTTAGTTAAGCATAACTAAACAAAGGAAATAAACAATCAACAAACATAGCAGAACAAACAAGAGTCCATAATTCGAGAAACAGTTGTTAACCTGCTGCAAGTTACAAATATACTAATTTACCGGAATAAACCTAAACGAAAAATATGAATTATATTCAGATACTCTCTGAGCTAGTTTTATCATCAAGAAACCTTTTTAACTGTGAGGAATCATAGAAGATAAATTTATTCCCTTGATGCAAGACAATACATTTACACTGGAAAAATTACAAAAAAAGCTCTTTGCAACGTTTGTGCATTTGTGGAGAGATCAAAAAAAACTTTATAAAAATTTTTTATTTTGAACTCTCTGTTGTCCAGCGGTACTGCCACGAAAGCAGTTCCACTTCCGTTTTCACAGAGGTCTTTATACTGCTGGATTTTTGTTTTAAGCAGAGGGAGCTTCCCCAAGGCTCCTCTGCCTTTAATTTTGTTTCCATTTATTTAAAACACTCCCTGGTGTCTAGTGGTGGTAATGCCACAGACCCGGTGCTTCTTGCGGGTCCATGACATTAACAATGATTGTCAGCACTATGTGGAGTCATCCTGCAGTCCAAGCGTCAGTGTGATGGAGCTCTCCAAGCTTCTATTGCTTCCCTGGTGTCCGGCAGCAGCAGCGGCAGCCAGCAAAATGCTGTCACTGCCTCTTCCCACCTTCTAGTGATTTAAAACAATACTTTGTTCTTGTTCAGCCAGTCCTTCTTAGGGGAAAATCCAGGGGCAATTATCCCTCCTTTTTGTTTTTGTTTTCAAGAGCTCTTAAGGGTATGATTGGCTCTCTCCACAATGGCTTGCCCTGTGGTGTTGTAGGGGATGCCAAATAAGTATTTAATGTTCAATTATTGACAAAATTCATGCAAAGGAATGGCTGCAGTAAGCAGAGCCATTTTTAGTTTTCAGAACGTAACCCCATTATCAAGAAAGTTTTTATGCAGTGATCAATTTTCATTCAGTAAAATAGCAATAAATGTAAATTAATCATTTAAAGGAAAAGTCATTTGCTGTAAGCTGAATCAAATGACAAGTATATTAGACATTACATTAAACATATGTTTCACAAGACTGACATATATTCATTCATCTTGCAAATATTCATTTACACAAAACTGACACATATTCATCCATCCTGCAAATATTTCTTGCATCAAGACAGACAACAGATAACACATAATATGAGCTAAAAATCTTATCAAAAAGTTATCAAAAACAAAATTAGATCAAGGATCAAAAGTTAGTTAGTCACAGCAGCAAGAGAAGCGACCCTGCTCTGGAATATCTGCTCTGTGATGAGACTCTGACAGGCTGCGCACATATTATCTCTCTAGCCTTTATCTCACTGGCTTCTCATTCTTCAGCCCTACAATATGCTGAATGTAAGAGTCTTGTCTATAACAAATGTTCTTCTCTTCTCCTGCTTTATCTGCAATCTGTATCCCTTCACTATATTCCTTCTTATCCACTCAGTTCTTTTCATTACTGTGAATTTTCTCTGATTCTTTTCCTAAGTTTGAACCATTTGTCCTAGCTCACCTGCTTGTACTCTCTCACCTAGTATATAAGAAGTTGCTCACTGTAGGAGTAATGAATAGGCCCATCAGACAGCTTTCATGGCAGGCAGGCAGAGAGAAGGCAAAGAGGGTTTGTCCTCAGAGCCTCTTCCTTTTATTGTACATTCATACAAAGGCAGATGATGTGTCATTACATGATTGGCTACTTTCCCATAGCAACAGAAGAGTCATTACACCATTGGCTTTGGCTCAGGGGGTGTGCACGGATCATATCATTGGCTGCTGAAATCTATACCTCCTGACTTTGTCCTGCCTCTGACTAGGGAAAACCCAGCCCCTCCCCCAGGAATTCAGGGCCAACAGGTATCCTTTCCCAGGCAGAGACTTAAGCACAAGTGATGCTTTTATTCAGGCAAATGTCAGGGAGAAGGGAAGTTAATGTTTAACCCTGATGAAATGGCTTGCTGGCAAGCGCATATTTCCCACATCTCACCCTTCCTGTTTTTGTTTAGGAAGCTCAGTAAAGCTTTAGACCCTTACTGAAATCTGTTATGTCTTGGTATGGGCTGGAAATAGGGGAAGAGGGATTATGGAGAGAAGAAAGCTATAATTCGACGTGGTGTGCCAGCTGTCGATGAGCTTCTGAATCTCCATATCACCCAGAGCAGGTGCAGGTGGTGTGCCAACTCTGCAGGGCTCATGATTCCCTATTAGGCATCTTACAAGACATCTTTGTATCTGGGCTGAGAGCAAGGTTTCAATATAGATATGAGGGTTGGGTATGCACTGAATACAGCATCACAGGCAAATAGTTAAGACAATTATGGTCATTATAATAGAAATCACCCCTTTTGAGACCAGAAATATCAGGGAGCCAGGACCATAGCCAGTCCCATGGAGAAGTTGGTATTCTGTCTGAAAATGGTGCATCAGCAACCATGGTTTCTATCTGCTCTGTGGTATGTGTGAGGTTTGCTTTATAGTCTGATATGTACACACAGCAATGAGATCCAATTAATGCACAAACACCACCCTTTAAGGCTGAAATAACTTCTAAGGTATAGCTGTTCTGTAATGCTACTTCTCTAATCTGAGAGACTTTTGTTGTAAGTAGTTTTAATGCATGGACTGTCTGATTAAATATGGCAGTCGTCCAGTTAGCTAGGATGTGTAAGTCCCTGTAATTCATAGCTGTTCCCATTGGGGGAAACAGGCTTCTAGCTATCTGAGTTTCTGTATACTTTTCTATGGGATTATTTATCGCCTCCCTTTTGTTACGGAGCCTTGCTTTGGGTAAAATTTTTGACTGCATAGTATGAGGGGAGGATGTAGCCTAAAGTGCATCTGTCTCTCCATCTTGGAGAAATGTACATATATGCTCTACGCCCACATAACATCCATATGTTTCCTAACAGATTAGTGGACATGTCATTGGTTATCATTTGGGCTATATAACTACAAAAGGTAAATCCTTCATCCCCTCTATACTTTCTGTACCTGCTTGGGTCTCCCACTGCACATCCTGAAATCTGCCAATTGCATACATATATGGTATAACTATGCAAGTGTTCAGTGATTAATACAAAAGTTCAGTTACAATATGGATATTTCCCACCTGAATTCCCTTTCCATCCCCTGTATCATAGTCCCAACAAAGAGCGGCAGTCTCTTGAATACAGCTACCAATGTGTAGTATGGTATTATTAACTGGAGAGTTAATGAAAACACCTCTCTGTAAAGGATAATTAGTCCATACTGTAAGGTTAAATGGTACAGCATGCATCAGTAGTTCTCCGCAGGCTTGGGTTGGCATGTGTGTGCAGATCTAACAGTCTGTTCGATTCAACAGGTGTGAAAAGTTCTGATTCGAGGATGCACATGTTGTCCTGTCAGAGTCCTTGTTCTGAAATCGCCAGAGCTGGAGAAATAAGGCAAAGGATGAGGATGCAGAACACAATTGTTAATGAGTTGGCATTCAGGCAAGAAAAGCGGCTAATAAGTTCTCTGGAGTTTTCTCAAGGCCTTGCTGTTCTAAGAGTTGTGCAGATTGGTTGGATAGGGCCTTGATCTGTCCCCAGGTCATGTGGTGCTGCTTTTTGCAAGGAGTCCGATCTCTGTCCTTCTGAGGGCTGTGGAGGCTCAGGGAGAAGTTGGGGATCAGGTCCTGTAGACCTGGACACCTTTCCATCTTTCCACGGCTTGATACCTGTGGAAGCAAGCAGAGAAACATATCCTCGTTCCCCATTTTAAGGGAACGGGACCGTACCAGACATTAAATATTCTATACAAAACTGATGGCTGTGGGTGACTAACCCTAGTCCCATAATGATTACTCATGGCTGTGGTCTTAAATTTGATATGTTTGGATGATTTAAAGTGATTTAAAACAATACTTTGTTCTTGTTCAGCCAGTCCTTCTTAGGGGAAAATCCAGGGGCAATTATCCCTCCTTTTTGTTTTTGTTTTCAAGAGCTCTTAAGGGTATGATTGGCTCTCTCCACAATGGCTTGCCCTGTGGTGTTGTAGGGGATGCCAAATAAGTATTTAATGTTCAATTATTGACAAAATTCATGCAAAGGAATGGCTGCAGTAAGCAGAGCCATTTTTAGTTTTCAGAACGTAACCCCATTATCAAGAAAGTTTTTATGCAGTGATCAATTTTCATTCAGTAAAATAGCAATAAATGTAAATTAATCATTTAAAGGAAAAGTCATTTGCTGTAAGCTGAATCAAATGACAAGTATATTAGACATTACATTAAACATATGTTACACAAGACTGACATATATTCATTCATCTTGCAAATATTCATTTACACAAAACTGACACATATTCATCCATCCTGCAAATATTTCTTGCATCAAGACAGACAACAGATAACACATAATATGAGCTAAAAATCTTATCAAAAAGTTATCAAAAACAAAATTAGATCAAGGATCAAAAGTCAAAAGGTGTTAGAAAAATGTTTGAAAATAAACTGCAAAGTGTCCATCTTCACATCTCCTCATGGCAGGAAGGCTGTAAATCTGGAAAATATCAAAAACTGGCATACAGCAAAAAATTACTAAGGTAAGGATTAAAGTGAAGTTCTTACTTTTTTAACCTTGAAGAAATCAATTCTATTATTCAATTTAATAAAATCAATTTGGATTTGCAAGAAAAGGCTTGGGAGGGATTGCTTTAGATGTAGCAACCTCTATCAGTAAAAATTTTAAGGTTCAGAATTTTGTATAAATTTTGTGAAAAAGAAAATAAAACTGAAGTGTCCTTAATACAGAAGGTCTGTAGGCCTGAAAAATAAAAACTATTATACAACAGAATTATTAAAACAATAATATAATATAACTTGTAGAATAACATAGCGCCTCCTAGTGGAGACCCCATCATTACTTTATAGATTGCAACTATTGTTCCAGGTTGCAATCAATAATACTCTGAGCTTACTTTCAATGTGGAATATCAGAATAGAATTTCTTCTTATAATTATTAGAATAGGAAATTAAACACGCTGTTTGCTCAGCTCTGTCTGCTGCATGCTAAAGTGACTGTAACTACTATTAATCTGTCTGAGTTATAACATATATAAACTAGAGAGAGAAACTGAAGTACGAAGTCCAGTTTTTTTTCTTTCTTTTCAAAAGTTCTCCCTCCCTCCCCCATGAGTGGCTAGCAAGAGTTACAGAAAAGGGGGGGAGGAGCAGTGTTTCTCAAAAGAAAAGAACTGCACCCAAGGAGTTAATCCTTCAGTCAATAGGAACTTAAAGATAGCTTTGTTTAACAATTGATACCATCGACCACAGACAATGGCTGGCTGATTCTTTGCAGACAGACACCACTTCAATTCACTTTAGGGAGAATCACAGTAAGAATACAAGTTCTGTGTGCTGGCAATTCAAACTATAAACTTAAATCTCAGAGAAATGGAGTCATTTTAAATGTGAGCCAAATAAACTTTGCAAAAGGGAACTTTCACATGTAATTTACACAGCAATTGTTCAAATCTCAGCACAGTTCCAACACAAGGCTATGCATTCACTTTGTGGGGGAAAATACTCTCAAAGTATGCAGATTTTTTGAAACTGAATTTCAAATAGAAACTAATCCTTAAGTATGCAGTCCCTCTGCAACTGAACATCGAAGACCAGGAGAAACCATTTTTTCCAAATTTGTACTGTCTGCACAGTTACTTTGCCTAATCTGGTCTGCAAGAGGTCATTGAAGTGTATAATTAAATCAATTTTTTCATAGTGATATTTTCTTTGCTTGTAACGCAGGAGTCTAATTAAATCCTTTTTTTCATAATATTTTCTTTGCTTGTAACACAGGAGTGCAGCTGCCTGGCCCAAGGTCTTACACGCTGATTTCTTTGAAGACCTGTGGGCATAGTCACTGCACATGGCACTTGCTGCCACACCCAGCTCTTTAATCCCTTTTGTAATAGGAGAGGTTTGAATCCCTTTCAATAATTCCTCTCTTGTGAGATTTCCATGTAATTTACCTGGACAAATTGGTGATGCAGAATTAATGACTGTCTCAGGCAATGGCAAATGAATGGGCAGGGAGTGGTTGGTGGGGGAAGGCGGTTGCAGGCAAGATGGAGGAAGGCTAGTTTTTCTGACCTCAGTGTTTTCTATTTCCTGGGGTCTTTTCTCTGAGGTGGATGCAGAGGAAGCCACAGGAGCCATGTGATTGTGTGTCCCCAGATGTTCTATTTCATTTTCTGTCCCCCTTTGTTCATGGTTCTTTTCTGTGATGGGAAGGCTTGAAGTCCTTCTAATAATTCTTCTCCTGTAAAGTTTTCTTTCTGCAGTTTCTGCTGAAATTCAATGCTAATCGCCCCACCCAGGCCAGGTGGTGGCTCTATTGTTCTCAAGGGTTGCTTTTCTAAAGAAGGCGGAGATGTGTGAATGGCTTGTGCCTTGAGTGTAGGTATGGGGAGCTGAGGATACAAAGAATTTGCTGTCTCTGAGGAAGACTGAGAAGATGGGGGAAGGGTATGTCTGCCTGCTTCTAAAAGCACATGGTTTGAAACTGCTGTTTTTAAACCTTTTTTTTCTTCCATGTGTTCGATGGCCTCCGTGCATTTTTGCCAAATTAATCTTTGCTTTATGGGAGCTCTGGGAGCCGTATGAAGATAATTGCCGATTGAGATCCATTCCTGGGTATTTAGAGTTCCAGACTCCATCGAATACCATGGGCAACGGCAAGCTATTTCACTTATTAATTTTTCTAAGTCCCCCAGGCTGACTTGTGCTATTTTTCTTCTGGTGATGAAATAATGATTATTGATGATTTGCTGCAGCTTCCTGGCATGTAGCCTCTGCTGTATAGTCAAATCATTGTCCATGCTTACGAGTGTGGGGAACAAACTTGCTAAAAAATACTTAAATATACTAAAAAGTACTTTAATATACTTACGATTAGCAGATCTGTTGAACGGTACATACCTTTAAGCTATGACCAGCCGAAATAAGCATGGGGTTTATCATCACGTCGGGGTCACCAGATGTAGGAGTAATGAATAGGCCCATCAGACAGCTTTCATGGCAGGCAGGCAGAGAGAAGGCAAAGAGGGTTTGTCCTCAGAGCCTCTTCCTTTTATTGTACATTCATACAAAGGCAGATGATGTGTCATTACATGATTGGCTACTTTCCCATAGCAACAGAAGAGTCATTACACCATTGGCTTTGGCTCAGGGGGTGTGCACGGATCATATCATTGGCTGCTGAAATCTATACCTCCTGACTTTGTCCTGCCTCTGACTAGGGAAAACCCAGCCCCTCCCCCAGGAATTCAGGGCCAACAGGTATCCTTTCCCAGGCAGAGACTTAAGCACAAGTGATGCTTTTATTCAGGCAAATGTCAGGGAGAAGGGAAGTTAATGTTTAACCCTGATGAAATGGCTTGCTGGCAAGCGCATATTTCCCACAGCTCACCTTTTGCTTTTTTGCCCATTCTTTTTCCCCATATTTAAAAAGCGACTCAAGACTTGGCTGTTTAATCAAGCATTCTCCTTATCCCAATAACTTTTCTTAACTTTTCAACAATCGACCTCAGGCCCAACTCATTCAATTCCGAATTTATCCTCCTATATTATATTGTATTTAAATTGTACTCTCCTTGCTCCATTGAAGTTATTTATTGCTCTCACTAAGTTATTTTATTTATCTCCAAGTTAAATCTTCCCTGTTCTCTGTAAGACATAATTCTATATTCTGTCAATTTTTATTGTTACAATGTAAACCGAATTGATTAGTAACTTTGTTACTGGAACTTCGGTATACAAAACTGTTAAATAAATAAATAAATATTGCCTCATCTTTTTACCAACTCTATGTATGTATTGGTTAATTTTAGATTTTTTCCTATCTGTTCACTAATGTTTATAACAGCAACATTGAATTGCAATATAGTTGCATAAGAATGTAGCTTACAGTATTCATCCATTGGTTTTAAAATGGTGCTCTTCTTTTGGTCAGTATACAGTAGCACTGTTGGCAGTCTGTGGACATTCTGTAGCAATTTGTGGTCATTAATGAATAGTCAAATTTCACCATTGATTTCTGTTGCAAAAAGTGTATCTGTACAAATTATGTGAAGATGTAAAAGAACAGTTCTGTCCCCCTATAGGGCTTGAAATAAGTGCCAACCCTCCAAGGTTGACTTACATGGCAATATACAAACTGTCCAGCTCCAAGTAAGAAACATAATTCCAGTTATCAGCTAACAGTCTTTTCTACTTACTGTTGGCTAAATTAGTATGGGGGTAGCCATGTTAGTCCACTTGAATGTGCAGAAAATAAAGGTCAATGCCTTGAAGTCTTGCTGGACTCAGAACTAACCATGCTCCCACAAATCCTTGCAACATTAAAGAGCTACTTCTTTCAATATCCTAATTTACAAAAACTATATGCTCGCTCATCAAGAAGAAAAACTAACCACAGTAGTCCGTGTCATGGTAATCATACACTTGGACTACTGTAACACATTGTACAAAGGTCTAACAGATAAAGCCCTCCAGAAACTCCTGTTAAAACCAAAGTCCACTGCATGGCTGATAGAAGGACGAAAGCTGCATACAATCCTACACAAACCACACTGGCTACCAGTCCCTACCGAATCAAATGTAAAATCCTGATGCTGATTTTCAAGGCTCTAAGAGGAGATGGAGCTATTTAAGTGCAAAAAAAAAGATGGAACTCTCTTCCAGAAGAGCGCCACTAAATGCATGACTGCTCCAAGCCACCCCTCGCCCCCACACATGCATTAAACCAACTGCAATAATCTGCCTGGCCCCATATTGTTACAACATATTGTTTTGTCAAAGTGTTTATTTATTTAAAGTTTATTCACTAGGTACTGTCCAAGCTTAATCATTACTGTTGATTTATTTGAAGTTTATTCCTTACTGTGAGCCTTGTTATTTTGATAAGCTGCTAATGATCTCTGCTTGTGGATTCATTTTCTAATAGGTTGTAACCTCTCTCAGGTGAATTTCTTATTCAGAAATGTGGGTAATAAATCCAAAGAATAAATAAAATGTTATAAATTGGTGCCTTTTTATTGGACTAACTTAATATATTTCTTGAATAGCTTTTGGGGGCTATACCTATCAGGTCAAAACAAGATAAGCAAGGGAGAGCAAGAGAAACTTCTTATCGCTCTGCTAACATGTCAACTCCCTCCCACATCCTCCACTCCTCTTTCCCCCTTCCCCTTCAGACTACCATTGTAATGTAATCTGAGATCCACTTGTAGGTTCAGACAGTGCTGTCTTTTGCTTTGAACTTGTCACTTTGTTTTGGCTTGATGAAGGGGGTGCGTCTCTTGAAAGCCAGTCGCCAAAGGCATTAAATTAGAGTTCAATAAAAAAAATCAGCTCACATTATTTTGATCTCTGACCTTTATTTCCATGTTATTTACTGCTGAAACTTCTGGTGGAAGTGGCAGACAGTCCTACCAGGTAAACAAACTATTTTCTCATGTTCCCATGGTTTTCTAGCAAGGTGTAACAGCACCATATCCGCAGGTATACCTTTTCCCTGCAAAAATCTAACAAAATGTACCTATTAATTTTGCAATTTATGTTCACCCAGATACATGCTACATCTTTTAATTTACAAGAGCCAGTCCTCTCATCTAAGTAATAGATATGTAAAACATTGAAAATATATCTTGTAGACTCCACTGCACTTAAGAAGCATACTTCCTGTTGCTATTTATGCTTCATAGGGAAGAGAAAGATAATATATACCGAAATCTCAGAATTACTGTTGTTTTTCATGAATGAATTGGATACACAGTACTGTAAATACATGGAGATGAAACATAATAGAAATGGTTCTCACTTTAGGCAGTGAGAGCTCACATGAGATCAGCCACAGTTAATCGCTGCTTTATCTGCTAAGAAAAATAATATACTTCCTTCACTTTGATCTGTGCCTCCACTGTAATGGATGTAATATTAAGAATAGAATTAGGAGTACAGAGCAAAGAGGGTATATAGGAAACAAAGACAATCTCTTCTATCACTTCAAAAACTCGTAGCTTTACAAGAGCAAATATCATCAACTAGAAAACTCAAATGCAAGCATGAGTCCAGGTCAAGTCCAAGGCATCAAGTTCAGTGGTCTGCTGAGATTTTAGCACATAATCAATTCACAAATCTGAAGTAATGGACATCTTCCAAAAATGCATTAAAGGATTTAGTTTGGATTTGTAGCCTTGCTGAAGAAATTAGTCCGTCAGTGAGAAGCACAAAATGGCTTTATTCTGTCGCCAGTTAAATCAAATCTGACATTGACAAAGCCAATGAAAATAGCTAGCCAGGTTGAATCCAGCAAAGAAGTCAATATCATTGGTTGTGTAACTAGGAATGCATGAATGATTTGATCAGAGCCTTGTTTCATCAGAATAGTTTTAACATTCAGTACTACAAAAGGATATGTTTAGGCATGTGAGGTTTGTAAAGCTTCCAATTAAACATGCAGGTTCAAAATGCTGTGCGATCGCGATGCTTCCTGTGGAGGGCCAGGCCAAAATCCACACCCAGAAATGCTTCGCTAGAAATAAAAAAATGCAGACACTTCAAAACTAGTGCTCCTTCTTTACAAAATAAATAGCTTAGTGATCCTAAGTGCAATGGTATAAAAAATAAGTCTTTGGTTGACAAAAACAATAGTCATCCTTGTATTAAATGCCAGTTAATGCTCCAGCTGGATGAGAAGCTTAAGCTGACGTAAGCCTTCCAGTTTGGATGTTAATTACCAAGTAATGTCTTGTCTATAAATAGTCATTGCTTAAATAAAAGCCAAGTGTTAAATGAAAGCAAATGAGATAGACTACAAAAGCCTTTATAAGGCTCTTGATATACAGGTGCCTGTTCTTCTAAACTTCTGATAATCCACGTAGTCTGGTGACTTTGCTTAGGGGTAGGGTGAAAGTGGAGTGGATTAAGAAGAGTGCAATGTGCCAGAAACCCCAGCAAGTTCACGGGACAACTGTACAAGTGCAGATGTCTAGCAGGGCAAGCACCGCATGAAATTATGAGATAAAGAAATACAAATATGTTTTATTTACAATCAACAGAAATGGCCATTTCAAAGAACAGAAATGTAGCCTGCAGAGCTGTAGCTAAGCCATTTTGCACCTATGGCATTGGCCAAGTGAAAAAGTGCACCCTCACCCTGAACACGACATACAACACCACAAGCTGGGAGACTCTGTTAAATGTAGGGGGTTTTAATTTTTAAGCTTCCTCCTGCTCCTTTGGGCTTCCAGCTCAATCAGAAGCAGTACAAGGATCCTGGCGCCATGAGCCTTATTTAATTTAAAAAAAAATGTATCACCTGCTCTATCAAAATTTCTAGGCAGGGTACAAAATTACATACATATTAAAACTAATAACCTTCAAAAGATTCTCAAACAAGATAAAAATATTTATCCATCCATGCATCAAATATTGTTCACAATGTTTAAAATAGTTAGGCTTCTAATGGTGGAATAATGAGCATGAACAACATTTTTATCTTTATCTTATGGATAGATCAGAGGAATAAATAGCATCAGGCATCTCCAATGTGCATAATGAAAGAGGTTGGAGAAACTGCCCACAAAGTTTCTCCACAGAAATTGCTCCCAAATTTTCAGGGAGCCAGCTGGACCCAAGGCTACTTGCATACCCAGACTTTGTTCCTGCTTTGTAACAGGTGCAAATTCAACACCATAAAGCACATGCAGGAATTTCAAAATGAAATCCCAGCATATTGCTTTCAAGATCCACACTCCCCTTAAAGCCTTGTGCTCCCCCTTCCTCTCCCACCTTCCCCACACACAATTAAAAATGATGGTATGCATTTAGAATATGAAAAGGAACATTCAAAGTACAGTCTTCTGAGGTAAAACATCACTAACAGCATGTATATTATATTTACATGCACGGTTGTGGTGACAACCAGAAAAGCAAAAAAACAATGCTTGGAACCCCTATTAATTAATTAATTTATTTGACATGTTTATCTACCACTGTTCTGGTGCTCACAGCAGTTTCCAATTAAACATTCATAATTGTAAAAGACATATATAGTATTATGCTTAAGCTGACGTAAGCACAATTAAGCTCTGGAATTTGTTGCCAGAGGATGTGGTTAGTGCAGTTAGTATAGCTGGGTTTAAAAAAGGATTGGATAAGTTCTTGGAGGAGAAGTCCATTACCTGCTCTTAATTAAGTTGACTTAGAAAATAGCCACTGCTATTGCTAGCAACAGTATCATGGAATAGACTTAGTTTTTGGGTTCTTGCCAGGTTCTTATGGTCTGGATTGGCCACTGTTGGAAACAGGATGCTGGGCTTGATGGACCCTTGGTCTGACCCAGCATGGCATGTTCTTATGTTCTTATGTTATGTTCTTATGCCTATGGTAATGAATGCTGGGTGTGGGCTTGGGCCTGAGAAAATCATGAGTAAATTGAATTACAAGTATAATAGACAATATATATATATCTATACCTGAACAAAACTAAAAGCCAGCACAAACAGTAATAACCATATCAATGAAAAAACAACACTGTAAATATTATTCCCGGTGTTAGAACAATAAACCTCCTATTAGGAAAAGAGAACAAACCAGGCTGTTATAGACCACTACAGAGAAACTACAAACTAGCAGAATCTTTCAACACACTCTCACATGCAGAACACTGACAGACTCTCAAATACAAATTAAAGAGATTATAAAGTATAAATAGAAATGTGCAGACAAAAAACAAACTGGAAACGCAACAAGCTAGTCTCTACATGGAGTGTAACAATGGAAAAACATAAACCACAACATTCCTCATACAGCATCAAAGAAAATAAAAAAATATAAAACATTAATCATAATAGTAAAAGCATACTAATAAAAATAATAAATATTTTCAAACAACAGATGAATAGAACATCCAATAATGAAAACTCATAATACTTTTCCAAAACACCAATATAATATTTCAAAACAGCAGACACATCAAATACCCAATGATGGAAACTAATAGGGATTTTTAAAAAATCCTTTGCTTTCCATATGCCTTGAGATTGTTGTGGACTAGCAGAAGGAGAGTAGGAGGGTTATTGCCCACACATACACACACACACTCTCTCTATGCCATGCTCAATTGCACCCGCACTTGCTCTTTGCCTTGCTCAATCACACCCATACCCATACTTTCTGCCATGCTCCGTCATACCCATAGCCACATTCTCTTCCATGCTCAATAATACCCACTCTCTAACATGCTCAATCACACCCACAAAGCCACACATGCTCTTTGCTGTGCTGAATTTCACCATATATATGCTCTCTACTATACTCTCTACCATGCTCAATCACACACTTATTCTCACTCTCACTTTTTTCCCCCCTCTGGAAGCACAAGGAGCAACAGAAGCAGTATCATCAGCCTTCTCCTTCAACCCTGGAGCCCACCAGATTCCTCTTTCGAGCATCGGGGCCGCTCTGCTCCTATTCAGACTAAAGGAAGGCCAATACTGCATCTTCTGGCCAGTGGGCAGTGCTGCTTCTCCTGTGCCTAACTGCCAGCGGAAGAGCAGCTTCTCAGGTCGCACTACTCTTGAGTGCTTGGGTTGAATGAGGCTGATTTTTCTTTCGGCCCTATGGGCTGTGCTGCTCTTACTGCATTTGTGGGGGGTGGGGGGAGGAGAGAGGGAGGCCGGACAAGGTGTATTCTTCAAGCCAGCAGGCACTCTACTTATCCTGCTTTCAACTAGAGCAGGAGAGGCCAGTGATTCTGCTCATGACCTCGTGGACCACACTTCTTCGGACTGCCGAGGGAGCGAAGCCTGTACAGGCCACCTCTGCTGAGCGGCAGCGTTGATATTTTTGTCCTGAGTTTCCCTCTCTCCCTTCAAGAGGGGAGGGGGGACTCTAAGAGCAGGCACATTTCATATCCTTCTCCCCCGGCGGCAGCCTTCTGGGCTGAATCAGGAGAACGGGAAACAGCTATTCTCCTACATTGGGGCTGATGCAATATTTGAGCGCAGACAATGGGTGCTCAGGGTTGAGGGCCCATTTTCCTAACATGCGCCCAGCCACCTTGAGTGCACGATGCAATATTTAAATTAGAGGTCACGCAAAAAAGGAGGCACTAGGGAAGTTTTATGCATTCCTAGCGTCTCTTCAGCATCGGGTGCACAGGAGAGGTGGCTATCAAGTGGGCTGGGAAAACGGACACTCAATCTGCGAGCATCCATTTTCTCCCGCTACCGGCATACACACGCACAAAATACACAGCCTGGACCATGAAACTTGTGTGTGTATATTGGGTGTCCAGAATTTTTTTTTTCCAAAACCTTTTTTTTTTTTTAAACTAAATTTGCTTTATTTGGTTCCTCCTACTTAGTATTGCTGCAATACTATTAGGAGGAATCACAGAAAGCAGTAGAGATGTGAATCGTGTCCTCGATCGTCTTAACGATCGATTTCGGCTGGGAGGGGGAGGGAATCGTATTGTTGCCGTTTGTGTGTGTAAAGTATCGTCATAATCGTTAAAATCGTGAGCCGGCACACTAAAACCCCCTAAAACCCACCCCCGACCCTTTAAATTAAATCCCCCCCCCCCCAAATGCCTTAAATTACCTGGTGGTCCAGCGGCACACTAAAACCCCCTAAAACCCACCCCGACCCTTTAAATTAAATCCCCCACCCTCCCGAACCCCCCCCCCAAATGCATTAAATTACCTGGGAGTCCTCCATAGCGGCGGTCTGTGGCTAAATCGGGGGAAGGGGGAGAGCACGAAAACTGGCACACTAGATCGTGAGTTCTTCAGCCGGCGCCATTTTTCAAAATGGCCGCCGCAAAATGGCGGCGGCCATAGACGAAAACGATTCGACGCAAGAGGTCATTCCGGACCCCCGCTGGACTTTTGGCAAGTCTTGTGGGGGTCAGGAGGCCCCCCCCAAGCTGTCCAAAAGTTCCTGGGGGTCCAGCGGGGGTCAAGGAGCGATTTCCTGCCGCGAATCGTTTTCCGTACGGAAAATGGTGCCTGCAAGAGATCGACTGCAGGAGGTCATTCAGCGAGGTCGCGGAACCCTGCCGCGAGAAATCGCGGCAGGAAATCGCTCCTTGACCCCCGCTGGACCCCCAGGAACTTTTGGCCAGCTTGGGGGGGCCTCCTGACCCCCACAAGACTTGCCAAAAGTCCAGCGGGGGTCCGGAACGACCTCTTGCGTTGAATCATTTTCGTCTATGGCCGCCGCCATTTTGCGGCGGCCATTTTGAAAAATGGCGCCGGCTGAAGAACTCACGATCTAGTGTGCCAGTTTTCGTGCTCTCCCCCTTCCCCCGATTTAGCCACGGACCGCCGCTACAGAGGACTCCCAGGTAATTTAATGCATTTGGGGGGGGGTTCGGGAGGGTGGGGGATTTAATTTAAAGGGTCAGGGGTGGGTTTTAGAGGGTTTTAGTGTGCCGGTTTTCCTGCCCTCCCCCTTCCCCCGATTTACGATTTTTTGACGATAAATCGGGGGAATTGGTATTGTATCGTGGCCCTAACGATTTTTGACGATTTAAAATATATCGGACAATATTTTAAATCGTCAAAAAACGATTCACATCCCTAGAAAGCAGTATTTTTATTTTTTTTTCAATGAGCCCTTGAACGAAGCATACATTGGCATACATTTTTCTGTGTTGCAATGGGAGCATTGGCCACGCGGAAAATTTTTTTGCATCGCAGGAATGAGCTAATAGCGCTCATCTACATGTAATTTACACGTGAGGAGCGCTTTTAGCTATGCAGTGATTTGGACGCATGTTTTGGATGTGCTAATCCCCGTATTGCATCAGGGGTTATGGACTCGTGTCCAAAACACGCTTATTTATTTATTTATTTATAACTTTTATATACCGACATTCAAATGAATATCACATCAGTTTACATACAACTGGGGTAATAACTTAACAGAAGGAACGGAAAATAAAAGTTACATGTAACAGGGGTTTCGAAGGAACGAGGATGCTTCCAAATCACTGCTTAGCTAATAATGCTCATCTCATGTAAATTCCATGTAGATGAGGCTATTAGTTAATCCCCGCGATGTAAAACATTTCCCGCTGCGCACGGTATTGCATCGGCTCCATTGTGTGTGAGCAGTGGCGCCTCAGGAGGGATGGTGCCTGTGGCCATGACCATATTTGCCATAGGCTAGCTTCGGCTCTGGTAGCCTGAATGAAAGGTGCAGAAGACATAAAGAAATGGGGTATATTTATGGTACAAGACAAATGCCATTCAGATTCAGAAGCATTCTGCACAGTGTCGATGCTTCCATTAGGCAAACTAGGTGGCCAGGATATTGGGGCATCAAAATCCCACCAGCACGAAGCCCAGAGGGATGCTGTATCAGAACCAATATGGACAAAGATGGGAGTCCAGTCCTGCAGCCACTGCTATAGGTAAAAGGAAGTGCTATGTTGGAGCTTCCGCCAATAGATACGTTGAGGTTCGGGGTAAATAGCCAAAGGTTTGCCTAGGGTGCCAAATAGGCTTGCACCGGCCCTGATTCTACAGGTATACCCCACCTGTGGAAGTCAAGTCACACAGCATGATACAGTCACCATGTAGAGCATGATAGAGATTAAAGCTGTCTTGTGTGAGCTCAGTGATCAACACTGCAGAAATGATATTGATCCACTAATATAATTCAACCTATTGCCATATTTAAACGTGTACCAATGGATGAAGATAAATGAAATTCAGAATTCTCTTTTTTAAGAGCTAATAAAAGTCAGTGAAATATCAGCATTTTTTAAAATGTGAAGTCAAACAAAGCTAAAGCAAAACTGGATTATATAAACGATAGTATCCACATAGATCTTCATAGTACTGCAATGCAGATGTGAAAATATCCAAACTCAAGATTAGTGTTTGTCAATAAGGATGCTGTATCACTCCAAACATTTTCATAATGTAACAATAGTGTCCAGACTAATGTTAGTGCTGATAATGTATTATTTTTGAGCCAGTCCTAATATCTCTGTCCATAGTGAGGCTCTACCTTAGCTGCATCCTTCAGAGTTCAGCAGTAGTGCCAGCAGGAAGGTTCTTATGTTCCTCCTGTCAGTGACTCTCTGGAATAGTAAGAAGGCATTCTGGGGACCAGGTCAGGTCACTAAGAAATATTCCTTGGAAGGGTTATGAGTGCTTGATGGTGGAAGGGATGGGAGGTGTCTTGTCAATTCCAGCTGCGAGGGTAGGGAGGGAACTGTTGATGTGCATGGGAGGGGGGGGGGGAGGATTCAGATGGCACGGAGGGATATGAATTTGATGTTGGGGGGGGGGGGGGGGTGGGTAGGGGATGAAATTGCTCTTACTAAAATCTTCCACGTTTGTAGAGCTCTTCTCAAAGAGGTCTGCTAGATGTACCATCAGTCTGAATTGTTCGCCTTGCTGAGTTGTGTGAGGATTTTCCTGTTGCTGAGTGCCCTAAGACTTTCAAAACGCTGCTTAAGACCTATTTGATCCGATAGGCTTTTGATATTTGAGACATGCCATTAGCAACTCTGTGTTTATAGAACATCTGAACACTCTTGAAAGCTGGTATAGTCCTTAGACCTAAATAAAGAAGATCATGGAGATGAACAATATAATCACTAATAAAGAAATTTCCTCAAAATTCAGCTGACAACACAATTAAGCAAATGATGTGAATGTGAGCATCATAAAAACCCACTGAATGCACATATATCATGTGTATAGTATCTTTAGTGTATGATAGATTATAATCATTGGTCACAAAGCCATACATTTTTTTGAGAATTTTTTTGCAATGCAAATAAAAACACAATATAGGAAGACAACTTATTTCTTGAAAGGTAGTAGACTTCATGCACCATCTAGAAAAGATATTAGAGACTGCTAGGGGGGATTCAACTGTTATAGTACATTTGCATACCCAGCGTGCACAAATCTATGCCTGATTTTATAACATGCGCACGCTAGGGATGTGAATCGTTTTAGGACGATTAAAATTATCGTCCGATAATTTTAATATCATCTTAAACCGTTATGGAACACAATACAATAGAAATTCTAACGATTTATCGTTATAAATCGTTAGAATCGTGAGCCGGCACACTAAAACCCCCTAAAACCCACCCCCGACCCTTTAAATTAAATCCCCCACCCTCCCGAACCCCCCCCCCAAATGACTTAAATAACCTGCGGGTCCAGCGGCAGTCCGGAACGGCAGCGGTCCGGAACGGGCTCCTGCTACTGAATCTTGTTGTCTTCGGCCGGCGCCATTTTCCAAAATGGCGCCGAAAAATGGCGGCGGCCATAGACGAACACGATTGGACGGCAGGAGGTCCTTCCGGACCCCCGCTGGACTTTTGGCAAGTCTTGTGGGGGTCAGGAGGCCCCCCCCAAGCTGGCCAAAAGTTCCTGGAGGTCCAGCGGGGGTCAGGGAGCGATTTCCCGCCGCGAATCGTTTTCGTACGGAAAATGGCGCCGGCAGGAGATCGACTGCAGGAGGTCGTTCAGCGAGGGTTCCGGCGCCTCGCTGAACGACCTCCTGCAGTCGATCTCCTGCCGGCGCCATTTTCCGTACGAAAACGATTTGCGGCGGGAAATCGCTCCCTGACCCCCGCTGGACCTCCAGGAACTTTTGGCCAGCTTGGGGGGGGCCTCCTGACCCCCACAAGACTTGCCAAAAGTCCAGCGGGGGTCCGGAAGGACCTCCTGCCGTCCAATCATGTTCGTCTATGGCCGCCGCCATTTTTCGGCGCCATTTTGGAAAATGGCGCCGGCCGAAGACAACAAGATTCAGTAGCAGGAGCCCGTTCCGGACCGCTGCCGTTCCGGACCGCCGCTGGACCCGCAGGTTATTTAAGTCATTTGGGGGGGGGGTTCGGGAGGGTGGGGGATTTAATTTAAAGGGTCGGGGGTGGGTTTTAGGGGGTTTTAATGTGCCGGTTTTGCGATTTTACGTTTTTTCGATTTTTTTCGATTTTTCACGATTTTTCACGATTTTTCACGATATTTTACCCCCCCAAACGGCAACAATACGATTCCCTCCCCCTCCCAGCCGAAATCGATCGTTAAGACGATCGAGGACACGATTCACATCTCTAGCGCACGCAGCCGCGTGCATGTTATAAAATGCACACACAGCCGCGTGCATGTTATAAAATCCAGGGTCGGCGCATGCAAGGGAGTGCACACTTGTGCACCTTGCACACGCCAAGCCCTAGGGGAGCCCCAATGGCTTTCCCTGTTCCTTCGGAGGCCGCTCCGAAATCGGCACTGGCTACATTGCCCTTTAATACTCTGGAGTAGAGAGGTTAAGAGAGGTCACCTCTTCTGAGGATGTCTGGAATGGTGAGCTCCCGCAGCACAAGGGAGGAAGAGTTTAGCTAGCGGTATGGCAGTCTGGAATTCTATTTGGAAAGATCAGAAGTGTATTAGTGTGCTGAGCTCTCCCCAGGATAGAACAGGAGTGAAGGGTCACAGCCCAGCCAGTTCCTTTACAGGACTAGATGGAGTTTGAGCAGACAAGAGAGAGAGAGAGTTTTTTCCTTTTTTCTAAGTTTTTGAGTCATTTTTTTCCTGGTGAAGACCTGTGCTTTCCTGGGAGTCTGCTTCCCTTGCCCAAAAAGATCAGGAGTGACGTCCATTCCTCATCATCCAGACTAAGAGGGGGTTGCAGTGACCTTAAGGTAAAGAAAGACGTTTCTGCTTTTTATATTCCTGAGTTAGGGAAGGACGTTCTTTTCCTTTCCACATTCCTTATCCAAGAGCTGGACAGCTTTAAGAACTGTTTTTCCAATGAGAGGCATTTCATCAAGGAAGGTGTACAGCAATCTGCTTTGAGGAGGAGCTCAAAGGAGAGAAGAGGAGAGGAGGATAACTGGGAATACCCTTGGACCTCAGGTACATGTGGAAGGGATCTATCCACTAGGGATGTGCAGAGCAAAATTTTATGTTCATATTTTTTATGTCCGAAAGGGGGTCCCACTTGCGGCCAATATGGACATAAAAAAAATCCAATGAGTTGGGTATATGTACATATGTGCAAAAAAAAAATTTAAACCCCCTCACCCTCCTTAATCCCCCCCCCAGACTTACCACAACTCCCTGGTGATCGAGCGAGGAGTGAGGACGTCATTTCTGCAATCCTTGGCGAGAAGCATGTGACGTCGGTGGCACGTCGAGTGACGCGGCGTCACGTGATTCCCGGCTCGTTCGCGCCGGATGGCTCGTTCGGCCCAAAAAGAACTTTTGGCCAGCTTGGGGGGGCCTCCTGACCCCCCCAAGCTGGCCAAAAGTTCTTTTTGGGCCGAACGAGCCGTCCGGCGCGAACGAGCCGGGAATCACGTGGCGCCGCGTCACTCAGACGCGACGTCACGTGATTCCCGGCAAGTTCGCGCCGGACGGCTCGTTCGGCCCAAAAAGAACTTTTGGCCAGCTTGAGGGGGTCAGGAGGCCCCCCCAAGCTGGCCAAAAGTTCTTTTTGGGCCGAACGAGCCGTCCGGCACGAACTTGCCGGGAATCACGTGACGTCGGCGTCACGTGATTCCCGGCTCGTTCGCGCCGGACGGCTCGTTCGGCCCAAAAAGAACTTTTGGCCAGCTTGAGGGGGTCAGGAGGCCCCCCCAAGCTGGCCAAAAGTTCTTTTTGGGCCGAACGAGCCGTCCGGCGCGAACTTGCCGGGAATCACGTGACGCCGGCGTCACTCGACGTGCCGCCGACGTCACATGCTTCTCGCCAAGGATTGCAGAAATGGCGTCCTCACTCCTCACTCCATCACCAGGGAGTTGTGGTAAGTCGGGGGGGGGGATTAAGGAGGGTGAGGGGGTTTATATTTTTATTTTGGCTCAACAATCGCGATTTCCCACATATCGAACATATCTATGTTCGATATGTGGGAAATCTGATCGTTTATGTCGAATCAATTTTTTAAGTAAAAAAAAAATATGAGTTGCGTTTTACTAATGCGGTCAATCCGAATGCACACCCCTACTATCCACACCTAGGACACCCCAGCCAAATTGGGAGACTTATTCTTATGGAGAGTAAGCCAGTCTCAAGACACTGCACTGAGGGACTTTAAACCTTTACTCCCAGACCACAGGTATACTTAGATGTAAATGGACATCATATTGTTTATACCTCTTAATTATTTCTCAACAAATCATATTAAACTTTTATTTAAACACCTAGCCAATGAGTCCAGACTATTCTATCACTGTACCTGTCCCAAAGAGCCTTGGTAACACAAAATGAAGGGATTTCACCAATTCCCTGTTCTTTGAAGGATATCCTTCTCCCCAAAAGAGCAAGACCCCCATACCCCAGGGCAAAAGGATTGGAGAAAATAACATTGGGATTCAATTTGGGATTTTTATGCCCCTACTAAGATTCAGCCTTTACCTTGAATTTGGGTTACACAAATACTAACTTATAGAATATCACAAAATTATTATCTTTAAAACAATCTAATATCCTTAAACACAAACAATTATTTACCCTTGCAAAAAAATACTAAATTTTACTAGTTCTCAGAACTAATCCAAAGTCTGTTATTCCTAAATGCACACAATTCCTCACACTTGCAAACTAATATTAACCTATAATAGCTCACAAAATTATGCCAAAGTCTGTTACCCATAGTGGTTAGAGCAGTGGGCTACAAACCACAGTTCAAATCCCACTGCTGTTCCTTGTGACCTTGGGCAAGTGTTGTGAGCGTGGAGGTACGGTCGCTTGCCCCAGAGGGATTGTGAGCCCTTGGGCCACAGCGCGGCTCAGGGAGGAGCCCCAAGACACACACTGTGGGAGGTGAGAGTGTTCTGGCATGGGCTGGAGCAGGAACAAGACTGGACCAGGATCAAGGCGTGGAACATCAGGAACTGGAACAAGGCAGGCTCTGACCTCCACAGGACCTACATGCACAGGTGAGACCCAGCAACACAATGCTAGTCTCAAGAGTAGCCCTCCGGCCACTCGGTAACGCCTTTAGACCCACAGTTTGGGAACGATGAGTGCATGAGGCCAGACAGAAGCTGAGGGCAAGAACAAGACAAGACATGGAACTCAGGAACTTGGAAGACTCAGACAAGGACTTGAGGAACTTGGAAGAGTCAGATGAGGACTCAAGGAACTTGGAAGACTCAGACGAGGTTTCAGGATACTTGGAAGACTCAGACGAAGTTTCAGGATTCAGGCACTAGTACAGGGTGAGTACTGCACCACAGCATGCCCTACACAACTGCCCATGGCTGGTCGTGGACCACGCTGAAAGCGAAGCAGACTCCAGGTGAGAAAGTGAAGACTTGGGACTGGAAACATGTCGAAAATTCAGGAGAGGCCTACACCGAAGCGCGCCCTACACAGCCGCCTGTGGCTGATCGCAGAACATGCTGAAGCGAAGCAGGTTCTGGCTTGAGTCTAGGGCATGGACGGAAGTAGGAACAAGGTAATCCGAAGACCAGGAACAGGATTCAAGACTCAGGATTCAAGACTTTGGAACTCCGATTCAGGAACAGACCTCAGCATTAAAAGCAAAGGCCTTCCGGAGACTTGCACTGCAGACGTTGAGAAAGGCTTTGTGCCACGAAGCACCCTGCACAGCCCCCCATGGGCTGGTCATGGACCACGACAGTGACACGCCAGGAAAGGTGGACAAGCAGGGACCCTGAAAGCAAGACGAAGATCTGGAGACGCGAACATCAGGATCACGACTGGAAGATCAGGAACATGGAATGCAGGAAAATGGAACATCAGGAACTTCAGAAACATGGAACATCAGGACATAGAACAGGCAACGAAGGAGCTCTGACAAGAAACAAGACCAGGAACATCTAACATCAAATGAAGAGCCATCTAGACACGAGGAGACCATGGAGGACCTTGACCGGAGAAGAGAAGCATGGACAACCATGGAGATCCAGTTTGAAGGCTCCGAGGAGAACAAGTTGAGCCCTTTTATAGAGCTGGATGAGGCACGGAGAGATGAAGTCATCCGTTGGGGCCGTTGGGTTTTTCTGCCGCTGGCCCTTTAAATATTGTGAAGAGGCACACGCTTAAGGGCCTGGGGACAGGCAGAGGCAGGCATCGGCAATGTTCCTGCTGTGAAATGAAGCTCAGTGGTGGTGGCATCAGGGCTGTGAAGAGAGGACCGACGGTGGTGGCTTCCCAGCCAAGAGGAGATGGGAATAACGGCTTCCTCTGCTGCAAAGCTGACAGTGGCGTCACTGTGGCAGCTCCATGCCGTGAAGAGGAGTCCCATCAGCGGCTCCTGCCGCAAAGAGGAGGAGCAGCAGTGGTGGTCCGGGGCAGCCTAGGCCATGAGGAGGCAACCTGCGGCGTCGGGCCGGGACAAGGTGAGAGGCTGCTCGCGAGATGGGCTCCGCGAGCAGCATCGTAACAGTAAGTCACTTCAACCTTCATTGCCTCACAGACAAAACAATCTGTAAACCCTCGGGGAACAGGAAAATACTTATAGTACCAGAATATAATCTACTTTGAAGTGGCTGAAGGATGGAATATAAATAAAAAATACATTCTTAAAGCTTGCTAATACTAGCTTTAGAAACTCACACAATATACCAGCCAGTAATAGTTCAACCCTTTAAGAACGTTTTTTTTTCAAGATGTAAACGTTGTTTGCCAACAAGTCAGGTTCTGCAGTCAGCACTCCATCTGGACTGAGGTTTATTCAGCTTTTGCTTCCCTATATATCTGTGCTTCTATGGCAATTACTTCAAACAAAAATCCTTCTAAAACTATCTCCTCTGAGAAATTCATATTGCAAGTAGATTAACAATTGGTCTTCTCAGCTACTCTCATCTTTTCAGATCAAGTAAGTGATCTTTGCAAACTCCTGCTTCTTCCCTCCTGCTCCTGCAGCAGAAAGGAAGATGTTTTACAGTTTAACAAACATCCTCCTGATTTCTCTGGCATAGTGGTGAGACCAGTGATAGCTTTCACCCGGCTCCTCACCATCTTCTCTTCTCTATTGGGAGTACAGGAATTAGGGATGTGAATCATTTTTTGACGATTTAAAATATCGTCCGATATATTTTAAATCGTCAAAAATCGTTAGGGCCACGATACAATACCAATTCCCCCGATTTATCGTTAAAAAAATCATAAATCGGGGGAAGGGGGAGGGCAGGAAAACCGGCACACTAAAACCCCCTAAAACCCACCCCCGACCCTTTAAATTAAATCCCCCCCCCCCCCGAACCCCCCCCCCCCCCAAATGCTTTAAATTACCTGGGGATCCAGCGGTGGTCCAGAACGGCGGCGGTCAGGAACGGCCCCCTCAATTGAATCCTTTTGTCTTCAGCCGGCGCCATTTTGGAAAATGGCCGCCGCAAAATGGCGGCGGCCATAGACAAAAATGATTCGACGCAGGAGGTCGTTCCGGACCCCCGCTGGACTTTTGGCAAGTCTTGTGGGGGTCAGGAGGCCCCCCCAAGCTGGCCAAAAGTTTCTGGGAGTCCAGCGGGGTTCAGGAAGCGATTTCTTGCTGCGAATCGTTTTCCGTACGGAAAATGGCGCTGGCAGGAGATCGACTGCAGGAGGTCGTTCAGTGGGGGTTCCGGACCGCCGCTGAATGACCTCCTGCAGTCGATCTCCTGCCGGCGCCATTTTCCGTACGGAAAACGATTCGCGGCAAGAAATCGCTTCCTGAACCCCGCTGGACTCCCAGAAACTTTTGGCCAGCTTGGGGGGGCCTCCTGACCCCCACAAGACTTGCCAAAAGTCCAGCGGGGGTCCGGAACGACCTCCTGCGTCGAATCGTTTTTGTCTATGGCCGCCGCCATTTTGCGGCGGCCATTTTGCAAAATGGTGCCGGCTGAAGACAAAAGGATTCAATTGAGGGGGCCATTCCGGACTGCCGCCGTTCTGGACCACCAGGTAATTTAAAGCATTTGGGGGGGGGGGTTCGGGAGGGTGGGGGATTTAATTTAAAGGGTCGGGGGTGGGTTTTAGGGGGTTGGCTCACGATTTTAACGATTTTTCACGATATTTTTAAAACCCAAACGGCAACAATACGATTCCCTCCCCCTCCCAGCCGAAATCGATCGTTAAGACGATCGAGGACACGATTCACATCTCTAACAGGAATGTGCTTCTTATCCCTCAGATAGCAAGCTTGAAACAGAAACTTTCCTTACAAGGTCTCTGCACTCCCACCTACAGGCAGAACCTAGACACTGCAGTCTCAAATTGGTAATGACAGAAACTAGAACATTCTCCTCTCTGGAATATATTCGCTTTATACTAATATCAATATTAATGCATTATCTATAGTAAAAGGAAGGGGTCACGACATGAACATTTTTCAGATCTACTAGCAAGCAATGAGAAACTAAGACCTAAGTTTTAAAAGGTGAGTTGTGCTCTTAAATGGGCTTTTAGACATAAAAGATGCACACAGAAAAATGTGACCAATTTTGAATGAGGATTAGTCATCTAAAACCCTTTTATAATACCTGAAGATGAAAGGCCTGAAGGCTAAGCATCCACCAACAGAGTGATTTTTGGGAATCTGTGATCCACAGGGGCGGATTGAGGGAAAATAGTGGCTCGGGGGATTTTTCTCCATACTGGCCCATGGGTACCCAATTACATAAACAATATAATTTACATATATATGTACACACCCCTATATTTCGGCATGGTCCTCCCGTATCAACACAGTACTATTTGCCAAAACTCAAAAAATAACAACCCCACCTATGAAAAAGAATACCACAAATATTACACCAGAATCTAAAATATCAATACACCTCCTATCAGGAAAACAGAACAAGCCAAGCTCCTACAGATCCCTACAGAGAAACCACATGCTAAAAGAATGCTTCATCTCAGTTTTTGCATGCATAACATAAACTCTCACCAAATACAGAATAAAGCCACATAAAGTATAAATAGAAATGTGCAGACAAAAACTGAACTGTAAAACGTATCATGCCAGACTCTATACAGTGCAACAACGGAAAAACAAAAATTTCATCATTCCTCATGAAACAATCAATAAAATCAAGATATATAAATCATGAATCATAATTATAAAATCATACTAATAAAATAATTTCAAAACAGCTGATGAATAGAATATCCAGTAATTAAAGACTCAAGCAAATTTTGAAACCTTTATCAAACACCAATAAAATATTTCAAACAGCAGACACATCATATACTACCCAATAATTAAAATGGTAGTCAATCAAGAAAAATGAACTTAAAAAGCCACCTTTACTTACCCTCACCAGCAGTTCTCCTACTCCTTTCCCTTGCAGGCCACACCAGAAGCAGTAGTAGCTGCTGAAGCTGTCCTCACGGTCCTCATCCTTAGGGACCACAACCAATCTCTTCTCTCTCTCTCTCTCACACACACACACACACACACACACACACACACAAGCACAAGCACAAGCACAAGCACACACATACCAGTCATCTCCCTGATCAGTCTCACACATACACACGTCACCTCTCTGGCTAGTCTCTCTCAATCACACAATGCTCTCACTCCCTCTTACACACAGGATTTCAATCACACACATGATCTATTTCACTTACACACAAGCTCTAACACACATGTTCTATCTCACTTACAAACAGGCTCAATCTCACACATGCCCTCTCTCACAGCCAGAAGCCAGCCAAAAACATGCTCCATCTCTCTTGCACACACACATTGACACACAGAAGCACTCTCCCTGTCTCACATACACATTACACTCTCACAGAAGCACCTTGCTTTCAGACTTGCAGCATTTTTCACTTTTACTAAAAGTGAAAGTGATGATCCCAACCATTAAATAAGAAAACCACATTCCTATCAGAAGGCGAAATGACACCCTTCATTCAGGTTCTGTTCTCCCAAGGGACAACCACCCACACCGTACAGCTTCTCTTGTTTTACGCTTTCAGGCAATAAAGCAAGTGTCTTTCTTCAAACTATCAGTCATATGATTATTCATGTGGGAGATATGGAATCGAAAGACATCCTTAGTCAACTTCCCTTTTAAATGGGAAGATTCCAGTCTTAGTCATTTAAAAATATACATTTTCTAAAGGTTTAAAAAAAATAGCAAAACCATTTCAGATTGGAACTATTCTAGTCTTCATGCTTAAATTATGCTTTAAAAAAAACCCCAAACCCCACCTGGCATCAGTATCTTAAATTTGTGATTTTGCTGAGATGAACATTTTAAATAGTTTAATTATTTTTTTTGCTTTAGTATTTGTCTCTACCCACTTTGCTAAATTTTATTTTCCAGAAGAGGGATGCTTAAAATTCAGTAATTTCATCTTTCATCCAACTTTTCAAAAGTTGCGCTACCAACACAAAAGTTGAGGTATATGTATTATCACATTTCATTTTTTTTTAAACTGGCAGATTCCTTTCTCACATACATAATACATACACACACACACAGAAGCACCATTCCTTTCTCACATTTACACATACACACACATATACACAGAAGCATCATTCTTTTCTCACATTTACACATTCACACATACACACACACACAAGCACCGTTCCTTCCTCACATTTACACATTCACACATACACACATACACACACACACAAGCACAAGTAACGTTCCTTTCTCACATACACACACAAGCACCCTTCCGATCTAAGGCCCCCAGCTGAATAGCTGGTCTCCAGCGGTGGTTAGCAGCACCGGTGTTCACTTCTTCGGCCCCCGCCAGCCTCGATTGTAATTTCTTCGGCCCCCGCCGGCCTCGATTTTAATTTCTTCGGCCCCCCAGCTTGGTGTCTGGTGGGGGCCGAAGAAATTAAAATCGAGGCCGGTGGGGGCTGAAGATATTAAAATCGAGGCCGGTGGAGGCCAGCCCCTGAGACTGGCTGGGCGGCGCACATCTTCTTTTCTTCGGCCTCCGCCGCCGCCGGCCTCGAATTTAATGCCTTCAGCTGCCGCCGGCCTCGAATTTAATTTCTTCGGCCCCTGCTGGCTTGGTCTCCGGTGGGGGCTGGCTTGGAGGCTCCCATCTTCATTTCTTCGGCCCCTGCCGGCATGGTCTCCCGCAGGGGCTGGCTGATCTTCTTTTCTTCGGCCTCTGCCGGCCTCGATTTTTATTTCTTTAGCCCCTGCTGGCTTGTTCCGGCAGGGGCTGGCTGGGAGGCGCTGAGGCTGGGCTGATGAAGAGCCACGCGGTCAAGACCACGTGACCAGCTAGACCGGCCCACTGGGGGAAGCCCAATCCCCCGATAGGCCAATCCGCCCCTGCTGATGCACTTCATTTTCAGAGTTTCGGTTATGTTTGGCATTTTTAAGATCATCATGAAAGCTGAAGGTTAACAATTTTGTCCTTCAAAATCAAATATTATGGCAATATTGAAGTCTAGTTTTATTTGGAAGCAGCTGGATAATAAATTGGCTTTTTCATTGTATTCTAATTATAAAGTATCTGATGTTCAATCTTTAGGCATCTGGTAATAATTTGAAGAGAAAAAAATGTTTGGTGTGTAAAATGTGGATGCCAAAGAGCCAATGGGATATTCAAATGTTGAATGACTGACAAGCCACATGGATATCTCTGTGTAATTATTCACTCACCTGGTTAATTAACATCATGAAAGTGTCTAAATTACAAATATCCAGCATTCAGCCAGCTTAGAGCAAAGCCTTTGAAAGTTGGCTGACCTAACTGGCTACATTATGGTCAGGCCTGGGCGTAGGGTGAGGGTGGGACCAGAAAGCTAGATGGCTAGCACTGGTTTTTCAACTCTAGCCACCCAACTTGACTGGGCAAATTTAGGGACTGCAATAAATATTCTCTGTTTCCTTTAATTAAATTAAAAATGCTCCACGGTGCCCAAGCTGTTTCCATATCATACCTTAGGCGTCCCAATCCCCTCTCTTCCTCCCATAATGTTGCAGCACTGTGGTGGCTCCTTCCCTTCCCCACCCTTCTAATAATGAAAATGTGTCCCTGCACAGCGGTGGCCCCGTCCCTTCCTTCCTGTCACCCTTCTAATAATGACCATGAGTCCCTACAAGCTGAGGCTCCTTCACTCTCCTCCCTCCATGCCTTTAAACATGAAAAACATTGAACTGGGGGCAGCAGGGACCCTCTTCTTCTTTTCTTCTCGCCCTTCCTGTATTGTGTCAAAAGTGTTTGTGACCGGGATTCCAGCTCCCTCCGAAAAGGGCAGTGATGTTGGGGGAAGTCCCTCCCCCTCCTGTCCAAAAAGGACATCATTTTTTTCATGTGGAAACATTTTATTAAAAACACATAATCCAATACTCAGTGTACAGTGGACTCTTAAGTACACCAAGCAAAACACTCAATTAACAGTTTTTCCAAGTGTCTTACAATAAAGCCCAATAACACATTGAAAGATGAGGCAAAAAATAAACTAAACCGATCATCACCCATACACCAGTACCAGCCAAACTCCTCCCCAAACCCCCTCCCCCACACAATCCAATATAACCCAACACGTGAACCTCATCACTAAGTAAATGGTATGAGCATTGAGCATAACCTTTCCCCCTAACCCTTCCCTTCTTTTCGAAACAAATGTTAATGTATCATAATTACAGAATCAACAATTTTGATTGTCACCTAGTACTCTTCTGTTATCTTACTCTGAAAAGATGAGTTAAAAAAAAAAAGGTATAACAATGGACCTTTAAACATAAGACACCCTCACACAAACACCCTCACACAGACACACACCAGTGCAAAGGTATTAGAGGCCCTAGGAAAACTTTATAGCCTTGCACCCCGCACCCCATCACACCCTCCTCACACACAACTAAAAATTATGCATTTATAATACAGATTTTACATGAAAAAAGAACATTCAAAGCACAGTCTTCTGAGGTAAAAATATCACTTACAATATGCATAATATATTTGCATCCATTGCTGAGGTGCCAACCAGAAAACCCTGCAAAAAAGCAAGAGACACTTGGAATCTATATGGTATTAGGCCTACTGTAATGCATCTTGGGCACGGCATGACCCTCAGAGACCACGAGAAAAAATAATTTCTATATTAAATTAGTACTAACTGCCAGTACTCAAGCAGCAATAACCCTACTTATGAAAGTTAATACTACAAATATTACACCAGGCCTAAAATGGTAATATACCCCCTATTAGGAAAACAGAACAAGCCAAGCTGCTATAAATCCCTACATAGAAACTATACATGAATGGAATAACTTACTTCAGTCACACATGCAAAACACAGATCCTCAAATACAGAATAAAGAGACCATAAAGTATAAATATAAATGTACAGATAAAAACTGAACTGGAAACTGCAACAAGCCAATCCCATCATTCATCAAAAAAAGTTAATAATGCATGTGTTATCAAAAAGGGGAATGTTTATGGAAGTTTGTAAGTTACCACATTCTGTAAGAGTCCCCATTTTTCAGGGGGGAAAGGAGAAAAGAGAGAGAGAGACAGAGAGAGACAAAGACAGAGATAGAAAGAGACTACCTACAAGAGCATCCGAGTAGTTAAGTATTTATAACTCTATAGGAGGGCCCCATGATAGGTTGAGGTGTGGTGTTAGTGGTAGTTTAGGGTTTAGGGGCCAATTTTGCATGTAGAGTGAGAATTACGAACAGCATAGTACTCCTTGGTGAAGATTTGACGTCATTTGGAGTGAGGAAATTCTCAAAAAGAGGAAATTTCTACTATGTTCTCTCACCCTAGCTTGATGGACTCTATAACAGGGTTCCATCAAGCTAGGGTGAGAGAACATAATACAAAATTTCGCCTTTTGGAGACTTTCCTCATTCCAAATGACATCAAATCTTCACCAAGGTGTACTATGCTGTTCGTACATTCTACATGCGAAACTGGCCCCTAAACCCTAAACCACCACTAACACCTGACCTCGACCTATCAGGGGGCCCTTCTATAGAGATATAAATAGGTGGAGCCTGCCCTAGAGGTTCTCACTCCCCCTCTCCAAACCCATACATATTGCACAGCTTAACACCAGGGAAAAAGGATATGGCTGGGGTCATGGTAGAACTCATCCCACCATGTTCCGAAGACAGCAGGATGCCATGTGTGTGTGGGGGGGGGGGGGGAATGAGAGACAGCGTGTGTCTGAGAGCCTGTGCTTATGTTCATGTGTGTGTGCTGTGTGAGAGTCTATGTGTGTGTCTGTGTCTGTGTGAGAGTCTGTGTGCTTGTGTATGTTTGTATGCCTATGAGAGTCCATTTGTCACATGTAGGCTCTCGCAGACACACACACACACACACATACATACACACAATGTATTTGTGAGGGAGAGGGAGTGTGTGAGAGAATGAATGTTATTGTGCCTGTGTGTGAGAGAGAAGATGACATTTGTGCTGCCCTACCTTCCCCAATCCACAACAATCTCAGTGTGACTGGAAATCAGAAGATCACATGTAGAGAGTGCAGAAGATTTTAAAATACTTATTAGTTCTAATTATTGGGTATAATGTGATTATTCTGCTCTTTTGAAATATTTAATTTTTTGGGGGGAATAGAATATTTTTTAATTATTGGATTTTTTGTTCATCAGATCTTTTGAAATATTTTATTGGTGTTTGGGAAATTTTGGATATTCTATTCATTAATTGGTTTGAAATATTTATTCTTTTTATGAATATGATTTTACTATTATGACTGATGTTTTATATTTCTTGATTTTATTATTGAATGTTTTATGATGAATGGTAATGTTTCTGTTTTTCCATTGTTGCTCTGCATGTAGAGACTGCTTGCTGTAGGTTCCAGTTCAGTTTTTCTCAGCACATTTCTGATTACACTTTCCAATCTCTTTATTCTGTATTTTCTGACCGAGATGAGGTATTTAGGTGAGTTATTTTGCTGGCATGAGTAGGGATCTATAGCATCCTGGTTTCCTAATAAGAGTTTTATTGGTGTTCTAGGGCCTGGTGTAATAAGTGAGGTGTTGCCTTTTCATAGATAAGGTTGTTAGGGGTGTTTTGGTATGGGAGGTTTACTATATTGTAATGGTAATGCTGTTTATTCATGGCTTTCTGAGGGTCAAGCTGACACCCAATACACATTACAAAAAGTCTAATTCCATAGAAACTCCAAGTGTCCTTTTTGCAGAGTTTTCTGGTTCATACCACAGCAGTGCATGTAAATATAATAATCATGTTGTAAGTGTATTGCCTCAGAAGTCTGTATTTTTTAATGTTCTTTTTCAGGTAGAATTTGTTATAAATGAGTAATTTAATTGTGTATGTCTGTAAAGGGTGTGGGAGGGGGGGGGGGGGGTGAGGGGAAGTGGCACGTGTGCAAGGCTGTAAGGTTTGCCTAGGGCACCTCAAACCCTTCCCTATCCATGGGTATGATAGAGGATGCAGGTTGGAGCTGGACTTCGATGGGCCCAGGACAGACAGCCGCGCTATCTTTCCCCGTTCCCTTCCCCGTAACCTGACCTTCCCACCCCTTCCCCTAACCTTCCCCCCCATCCCTACTCTAACCCCACCCCAGTCCTTTGGCTTACCTTTTGCGCCTGCCGGCAGGCTCCCAACACACAATCCTCCAACACAGCGGCAATGGCAATTTGGGGGGGGGGGGGGGGGGGAGCAGCACAGTAAGTTTTCACACAGGGCAACAAAAAAGCTAGCACTGGCCCTGATAAGTAGTGATATTGAAACTTATGGCTAAGTTAACTGGATAAGTTAGGCCTGCTCAATAGTGGGTCAAAATTCAATTGGTTAAGTCTTTTGTGGCTAACTTACCTTATTGCTATGTTTGAATGTCTACCCCCACCCCAGTGCCCACAGCTTATAAAATATAAATAATAATTCTCTTAGCAACAATGCAGTCAGTCAATAAACCTATGTATAAGATAACTCAGGACTGCCCAAACTTGTCCTGGGAATCCTTCAACCAGTCAGGCTTCCAGTATATCCATAATGACTTTCCAGTGTGTGCAGATTTATTTCATGTATAGTCATTATGGATATACTGGAAAACCTGATGGCAGTGAGCTTTCCCAGGGCAGGTTTGGAAAGCCCTAACCTGGCTGCTCATGCTGGCTGCTTATACTCCAGTTTCAGACATGTAACAGGAGAGCACATTTGAAAATCCAGGCCATAACATTTTGATAAAGAGCTTAGGGCCTCATTTTCCAAAGCTAGCGAAAGTAGCGCAGGCCTGCGCTACTGAAATCGGGGTGGAGTCGGGGGCGTCACCGGGGCCGACTCCGCGAGGACGGCGTGCACAGCGGAAAGGTAAGGCCCTTTTCGCTGGCTATTTCACGCCCAATAACTACACCTTCTATGGTGTAGTTATTGGGCGTGATGCCGGCAGCGATCGCATCGCGGATGTGCGATCGCTGCCGGACCGCCCCCCCCCGCCCCCCCGCTTCAGCCCCCGCCCCCCCATTAGTGCGATTTTCTAAAGTATTGCAGGCCTGCGATACTTTAGAAAATGAGGCCCTTAGTGTTGTTTCTGTAGGAAAAAAAAAAGTTTCTCTTAGTTTTGATGACTTACACAAGTGTCAAGAAGAAAAATTGAATTTACATCAAATGATGTGAATTCTTATATTGCTGCTAGCAATTGATATTGCTATGTAATGCAATTTTACAATCAAGAGAATTTAATAGGTTTACATGAATCACTCAATTCCTTGTAATATAGAAAAATAAGGTTTGTCATCTGTTCTTGCTACTGATGGATTTATTTGTATAAAAAACATGAGCTTCAATCTATACCACATATAATAAAGTTTATCCCAGTTTAATATTTTCAATTAAATATTTTCTAGAATAGAATGTGCATGTGCATGGATAATATGTATAAATTCTATGAACTCTTAACTGGGGAGTAAACTGTAAGTTCTAGCCCAGGATTTCGATTGCATATTCTTTTATCAGAGCATGACCGGAGCCTGCTGCTGGTTGTTGTTGCATTGTTTATTTAAGATGTTACTGATTTAGGGGTAGATTTTAAAAAGGTGCGTGCGGGCATACATGTGTGCATGCTATCCAGCGCGTGCACATATAACTTGTGCGCTCAGGCGCCCGCAAGTTATAAAATCAGGATAGATAGATTTAGAAATCAAGTAACATTCAATTAACTATTACTAATTACAATTCTTTTTCTTTTTCAGGTATTTCCAGGTACGTATTAATGTTTTCTTCTTACTGAATATCTGAGTTGGTATCACTCTTTTCTATTTTTCCTCTATAGGTGTACTTCTTATACAGTCTTCAGCAGTACAACTAAGACAGATTATAAAATAAGCTCTCTCTCTATATATACAATTCTAAATTTTTAAAGGCATTAGAGTTTTAGAATTTATTTTCCTCAAAACTGGTTTTCCTCTGTGTCTTTTAGGTGGAAAACAGTTAAATAACTTTTGACAGGTAAATAAATTATTGTAACTGTTAGTCAATGTCTCAAATATGTGTTGGTTAATTTTGTTTTATTTTAATCTTCTGCCCAGAGGTGCAAAAGAATTAGTAATTGTCTTATGCTCACAGTTCATAGATGCTCTTCAGTAGTCAAATTCTGATCCATGTCTTTGTACTCAACCAGGTCCAAGTTCTCCTCTTCTGCTCCTTCTGTGATATACCTACTTCCTAACAGTTTAAAAAACTTAATAAAATGAAAGACTTATCTACCCTATTCACATTTATATTCTTCCACAAACCTATAAAATCAGTGTGTGACCTCACTTTTATTTCAGGATTCCTTCAGTATTTTGTGAGATATTATAACTAAATTAAAACAAAATGTGACAAAGTGTTTCCCTAACTATATCCACTCCTTAGTTATCTTTTATATTAGAGAAGATAACTGCCAGCTTCAGAGATGTTTCTGCCTTAAACCTCTGAAGCACTGTCAATCTGTGTTATCAAGATTTTCTTTTGAGGAATATTTTCTTATTTAAAAAACTTGGACTCCATAGATTATTTCTCCTTAAACCTCTCTGGCTCCCATAATGCATCAATAGCACCCAAAATAATGTGCTTTTTTTTTTTTTTTTTTTTTAACAAACAAGGACCATCATACTAAACACTACCGGTATTGACAAATATACCTTTGTTGCTTTATGTTTAATCATCAGTCCAATAACTATTTTTTTGTGCATTTCATTTGCAAATAAAAACCATTTAAATGTAGGTACCAACGTTCCACAAGTGGAACATTTTTAAAAATGATTTTAATTACTCCAAACCTAAAGAAAATCAATTTTTCAACCATTTAGCTTGAGAGTATAGAACTTGAACAGTCTAAATCCAAAAATGTGATGTTCCTAGATGAATACTCTTAAAGATATGAATATGCAAAGTAGGTCAAAAACTGAAGTTTTGACATAGTTTGACCTTTTCACCTTTTGGTATGATACTGAGTGTCAATAAAGGTCTTGTGTGATATATTCAAGTTCCCAAGGGTTTTCTGATCATGTTGGCATAAATCTTTCTTTTGTAGGTAAGATACAAATTGATCAGCACCAATTTATGTTTGCATGTTCCACATGTGGAACGTTGGTATCTTTGTGGTCCAAAATATACACATTTTTGAAAAATGAATAAAATGCAAAAAATGGTTCACAAATATTAAAAAAATGGTAAATTACATATAATCCCATGCTCTCTCTCATGCATACACATACACACAGACTTCTCATTCTCATGCTCTCTCTCAAGCACATACACAGGCTTCACTCCCATGCTCTCTCTCTCTCTCAAACATACATACACACAGGCTTATCACTCCCATACACTATATGAGGAATCTTACTCTCTCCTGGGCCTCCATCTCAGGATGCAAGGGTGCAAGGACTGAGCACAACAGGCTTGCGTCAGTCGTCCTCTTCTCGAGCCGCAGGAGACTAGCTCCGTGACAGCGTTCTCTTCTCGGGCCCCGCGAGACTAGCTCCGTGACGGCGTCCTCTTCTCGGGCCCCGCGAGACTAGCTCCGTGACGGCGTCCTCTTCTCGGGCCCCGCGAGACTAGCTCTGCGACGGCGTCCTCTTCTCGCGCTGCACGAGCTGCACGGGCTGCACGAGCGAGACTAGCTAGTTTACTACGAGATGGCCAGCAAACTGGCAATTCCAAATATGCGTGTAAATAAGTATTTTCAAAATGGTATAACTGCATACTTTACAGAATGCATGCCTCAACATTTATTTCTGGGTGTTTTTTCCTGCAGTGTCATGATTTCATGCATAAAATGTATCTTTCTAAAATGGGTAGAGAAAATATGCATTTTCTTGTTTTGGAAATATATACACAAACTGAAACATATGTATTAGGGGATGTTCATGAATTAAGCAAATCCTTTTGTTTAATTTGTTTGAAACCATAAAAAAAAAGATACCGGTAGGAACTAGGCAGTATGTTACAAGAATTACCTAAAATAAAGAATTTTTGAAAAAGTAAATTTTGACTCCTGTTGATCCCAATGTTCCACTAGTGGACATGCGTTTTGACTCCTGTTGATCCCAACGTTCCACTAGTGGACATGCGTTTTTCTCAAAAACCCATAGTCAGATTTCCTTGAAAAAATTTTTTATACCATATTTGGGTCTAGTTAAGTAAGATATGTAAAAAGGGGCATCAGGAAATAAGTCCTTCAATGAGCGGGATCTAAAAGGTTAAATCACCAATTCAATGTACTTATCTTTCTCATAATGTGTCCAATGTAGACTGTAGACAGTAATCTGAATTTATTTCCATAGTGGTCACCCTTTCTGGATAACCTTTCTACATAATGGTTACCCAACATGCATGTTTCAAATAGTCACTCTGCGTCAGGGGTATCTTTTATTGGAGCGTCTTAAATTTTCTTGCTCTAGAAAGAGCATATTATCAAAAATCGACCACTAGCTCATTACATAAATAGCTATACAAACACCATACAAACCTCCAAACAACAAGATGTGCACCCATTTATCAATATGGGAACTAGGTTGTCAATTCAAACTTGCTTTCTGAGAACAGCAGTGGAATTTTAAATTAAATTCAGTGGCTCCCAATGGATTGAATGCTACTCCATTATTTAATCATGTTTTGGTGGATTTTTATGATGGTAACTCCTGACGTCATTATTATAAGAATTTTGCAATTGGGGACATAGCCTGGCACTTTGATGTCAAGCAATGTATTAAACACTAGTGCAGACAGTTTCTGTTTTAAAAGGGAATCGAACATGGCACACATTTTGTCGTTTGGATGCTTATATGGTGTGTATGGCGATTTATGTGTTGAGCTAGAGATTGATTGCATAATATATTTTTGACAATGTGCTCTTTCTACAGCGAGAAAATTTAAGAAGCTCCAATAAAAGATACCCCTGACGCAGAGTGACTATTTGAAACATGCGTGTTGGGTAACCATTATGTAGAAAGGGTGTCCGGAAAGGGTGACCACTATGGAAACAAATTCGGATTGAAAAAATACTGTCTACAGTCTACAAAGGATACATTATGAGAAAGATAAGAACAAACTATGAGAAAGACAAGTACATTGAATTGGTGATTTAAATGGTTTTTCTTTGCAAATGAAATACTCAAAAAAATAGATATTGGACCAATGATTAAACATAAAGCAATGAAAGTTATATTTGTCAATACTGGAAGTGCTTAGTATGATGGTCCTTCTTTGTAAAAAAAAAAAAAAAAAAAGCACATTATTTTGGGTATTATTGGTTTATCCCATTATTTCAACGCTGAGTTTACAGCTTCCCATAATACATCAACAGTCTCTTGCTTCTTTTAGAAATTTGATTTCTTGTGTCCAGTTTCTTCATTTATGGCTGTGAACTCTGTGCTTTTCTCAGGAGAGACTCCATTCAGTCTCCAGCAGCCTACAGTGGGGGTGGGTGTTTGTTTGTTTTTTTCAGGTAGTAGTTTCCTGAGTAAATTAATTTTGTCTAATGTCAGTCAGTTCATCCAGACACTCTCTTTTATTCCTTTAACTAAAACAGAAGCAGAATTGTTGCTGTTCCGCCAGCATTTAAAATGATCAATGTTTTTTTTTCCCCTATCTTACAGTTTCTTATAAGCTTTTGCTTACTTTAGTTATCACTTTGCTTAACAATGTTAACAAGGTTAACACACGCTCTCTCAGTTCCTTTCAAGTTAACATGTCTCAGAGAACATTCAGAGCTCTGTCCTCTGCTACTTTGCATTAAATCTTTTGACTTTCAAGATTTTCTGAAGTTTTCCAGAGGAAAACTGAACTGTACAACTCTGGGGAAACCAAAGCAGCCAATCTGTGATTCTTCTTCCCACCCTGTGTCCCAAAATGTATCAACCGTCACTCTGTAACTGTCCCACTCCTGGTGTTCTCCTGTGCTGCCCAGCAAGGCAACCCAAGCCTGTTTCTTCATCCCTTCCCCCAACAGAGTCTGTAGCAACATTCAGTTCCCTTTAAAGGGATAGTACACACCGGTTGTGGAACAATCCAGCTTTTAACCCCTGCTCACAACTTATATTGATATATAAAATGTATATAAGTATTCAAAGAACTATTCGCTATTTTTTGTATCTATCTGTCCCTCCAGAATTTGGCTGCCTGACTTATCATCCTTCAATGATGCTATGACTATGTTACCCCTCTTCTCATCATAAGAACATAAGATTTGCCATATTGGATCTGAGCAAAGATCCATCAAGCCCAGCATCCTGTCCTTGACAGTAGTCAATCCATGTCACAAGGGCACACTGGATGAGCCTTTTGGTCTTTATCTTCCATTATTTACTATGTTACAACTACCCAGTAGGATCCTAAAGAATAAGTCCAATGCTTCCTGCTCATAGCCAGGGATAAGCAGTGCCTTTCCCAGGTCTACATGGCTGATAGTTGTTTATGGATGTCTCCTCCAGGAACTTGTTTAGACTCTTTTTAAACCCAGTTACACTAACTGCTTTCACCACATCCTCTGGTAACATATTCCACAGTTTGTGAGCTGAGCAAAAAAAAAAAAACCCTTTGTTTTCAATGTACTTACTATTAGCTTCAAGGAGTGTCCCCTAGTCATAGTAATATTGGAAAGGGAGTTATTTGGGGGGAGGGTGGGAAAACCGGCACACCAAAACAACCCCTAAACCCACCCCGACCCTATAAAACTAATCCCTTACCTACCCCCACCCTCCCGAACCCCCCCAAAATTTTTTACGAGTACCTGGTGGTCAATGGCACGGATACCCTGTCACATGGTAAGGGCAAAGGGCCATCGGCACCATCTTTATGAGTGGCAGCCGACGGCCCGAGAACGGGAGATCGCTCACGGGACCGCCACTGGACCACCAGGTAATTTTAAAATGTTTTGGGGGGATCGGGAGGGTGAGGGAAGCTAAGAGGTCATTTTTAAAGGATCGGGTGGGTTTTTTTTTTATCAGGCCATCGGCGCCATTTTTGAGTGGCAGCCAAAATGGCGCCGATGGCCCAAGAGTGGGAGATTGGTCCCCACGCCCCCACTGGACCACCAGGTACTCGTAAAATGTTTTGGGGGGGGGGGTTAGGGAGGGTGGGGGAAGGTAAGGGGTCAATTTTAAAGGATCGGGCCTCACTAAAAAAAAATTAATGATGTGAATGGGAACCGATTCCGATTCACATCTCCACCGATCACATTTTTTTCTCCCTCCAGCCGAACCCGATCATTAAGATGATCGGGCACACAATTCACATCCCCAATATATATACTAGCGGTGGCCTGCCACACGTTGCAGTGGCAGAGTCAGGTTCTTTTCCCCCCCCTCCCCCTTCCCCTTGCTCGTATACCTCAGTCACACATCGTCCTCCCCCTTGGTCACTCACCCCCCCTTTCCTCCCCTGTCCCCACTCCAACTGTCTCCCCTCACACTCACCCCTCCCCCTTTGGTCACTAACCCCCCCTTCACTCCCCTGTCCCCACTCCAACTCTCACCCCTCACACTCACCTCTCCCCTCTGTGTCTCTCCCCTGACACTCACCGCCCCTTCATTCTCCCTCTCATCACTGTCACCTCTCCCCGCCTACTCCCTACCCTTTCGTCAGTGACAGCACACCCTCTCTGAATCTCCTTCCTTGACTCAGATCCCCTCCCGCTCGCAATGCCCTCCCAGCTGATCCCCCCCCCCCCGTCCCTCTCCCTCTTGTGCAGTTCTGCACTGCCCGCTCCCGAAGACGCGAGGTCAGCGAGGATCCCTCCCTGTCGTGCACGTGAGCCGTACCAGATCGCCGCCGCAGCTCCTCCCAGGTGTCGAAGTTTGGCCGGCCGACACCACCACGCCCGATATCGCCGCCGGTCCGCCATTGCTGCTCCTCCCAGTGCCATGTTGGTCCCGCTGTGCCCGACGTGCACCGCTGCTGCTCCTCCCAGTGCCATGTTGCTCCCGCTGTGCCAGACATGCGCTTCCGCCCGCGCATGCGCAGTACAGCAGCTTCATTTCCCAAGGTAGATAGCGTGTATTGCATGTCTGTCCAACAGATGTCGCTGTTTTCCCCACACACATGTAAAAATATGATTTTCTCTGTAACCGTGTGACATCTATGTAATCTAGATAGAGAAGAACCTTGCCGAAAGTGAAAGCAAGGTTGTGTCCAAATTTGAAAGCAATTGGTGCAGTAGTTTCTGAGATTATCGATTACGTCCAAACTATTTTACATTTTTATTTATATAGATATAATAGAGATGTGCTTTGGGTAAAATTTTTATGTCAGGCTTTGTTTTTGGGGCCCTCCCCCCTGCTCCCCCGTGGGAATTTCATTTTTCCCGTGGTTCGGGTTTTTTTTCGGGGGCCCCGATTTTCGGGTTAGTGTGCACTATCGAGAGTTAGCGTGCGCTAACTCAAAAATGAATTTTTTCAGAAATTTCAGAAAAAATTCAATCATTTTTCGGTTCTTCCAAACCATTCCGAATTAGGCGATTTCATTGACATTGCCTAATTCAGGAAAAATGATTGCACATTCCTAATATATAATACCTAACATTCAATTTGCTTTTTTGACTGCTGCTGCACACTGAGCTGAGGATTTCAAAGTATTGTCCACAGTGATTCCAAGATCATTTTTCTGGGTCATGACACATAATATGGAACCCAGAATTGTGTAGCTATACTTTGGATAGACTTAGTTTTTGGGTACTTGCCAAGTTCTTATGGCCTAGATTGGCCACTGTTGGAAACAGGATGCTGGGCTTGATGGACCCTTGGTCTGACTCAGTATGGCATGTTCTTATGTTCTTATGTTCCCTATATACATCACTTTCCACTTGTCCACATCAAATTTCATCTGCTATTTAGATGCCCAATTCCCCAATCTAAAAATACAAGTGAAAACCCAAATGGTGAAAAAACACTGAAGAAACAAACTCAAGATTTCACCAACAAATGGCAATGCTGTACAAATATTTTCTGCATGTAAATATTTTACACTTATAGGACTTCATATAGTAAGCACTTAGACTGCACCATTGAATGAAGTGTCCTATGCCTTATAAATAAAACAAGTGCCTTTGTATTTTATAATCATTGCCCCAGGATAAACAGAAATGTCCAAGAATCCCAGGTCTATGTATTTTTTTATATTTTTTATTGCAAGTAAAATATCTTATACAATCCCCAATCTGGCAAGGCTGTCTTGCAATTCTTCACAATCAGCTTGTGATTTAACTAATTTGAATTATTTTGTGTTGCCTGCCTCGCTCACCGATTCCATCATTGTGAACATGGACAAAAAACAATCACACCTCCTGATTCTACTTGATCTTTCGGCTGCCTTTGATATGGTCAACCATTCAATTCTGCTTGACAGACTCATGGATATTGGCATATCGGGCTCTGCCTTGGACTGGTTCCGTTCCTTCCTTCATAATAGATCGTTCAAGGTGAAAATCAATAATAATCAATCACATACAATCAGTTCCAAATTGGGTGTTCCACAAGGCTCTGCCCTTTCACCAACCCTCTTCAACATTTATCTACTTCCTCTCTGCCTCCTCCTCACCAAGATGAAAATCAAGCATTACATATATGCGGATGATATCCAAATTATCATCCCCATCAAGGAGTCTTTACAAAAAACCATCTTCTTTTGGGACAGTTGCTTCCAGGAAATCAGCTCTCTCCTCTTTAAGATTAACCTAGTCATCAACAAAGACAAGACGGAATTCCTAATCATCTCTCATGATGCAAATCTCTTTAGTAGAGAAACAACCTTTCTCCGTAATGCTCAACCTCAGGTTGATATCCACTCTCTTCCTACCTTCCCTTCAACAATTCTTGATAACTTCAAAATTTCTTCGTACGTAAGAGATTTAGGCACCCTCTTGGACAACCAGTTCAACTTTAAAAGATTTGTTAACAATACTACTAAAGAATGCTTTTTCAAATTACAAGTCCTTAAAAAACTTAAACCCCTTCTACACTTCTATGATTTCCGTTTGGTTCTTCAATCAATCTTACTCACTAAAATCGATTACTGTAACTCTTTGTTGCTTGGACTCCCTGCTGTAACTATAAAGCCATTACAGATGTTACAGAACTCAGCTGCCAGGATTTTGACAAATACAAATAAGAGGGATCACATCACTCCAATCCTTTACCACCTCCACTGGCTCCCCATCAAATATAGAATTATCTACAAAGTGCTAACCATCATGCACAAAAACCTACACAATCTGGCCCCACTCGATCTCACTTTCCAGGTTCGCCCTAAATATTCCAACAGACCTTTGAGAAGAGCATACCTAGGTACCCTCTTCGTCCCTCAAGCAAAAACATCTCTAAGAAAAAGGGCCTTTTCTATCGCTGGTCCCTCTAACTGGAACACTCTCCCTCCTGACCTCCGACAAGTGACTTGCCCAATCTCCTTTAAGAAAAAACTTAAAACTTGGTTATTCAAGCTTGCTTTTCCAGAACCCTTTGGTTAGTTTAAAACCTTCTTTACATCTCTCACTACACTTCTTTGTTTATTTCTCTCTCTTATATGGTTTGATCTGTTATTAGTCTCTCTCATTTTTTCAGGATCCCTCTGAAGAGTCCCTCAGGCTTTTGACTTTTCCTTTATTTATTCTTATTTTTATGGTTCTTATGATTACTATGTAATTAAATTGTATACTTAGTTTTTCCTCTCTTTGACTGTTACTTAAAGTTGCTTAAATGTTTCATTGTTCCATGTAATGCCGTCAGGCAAGTTTTTGTTCTTTGTAAACCGGTTTGATTTGCATCTAATGTAGGAAGATCGGTATAAAAAAAACAAAAAATAAATAAATAAATAAATAAATATGATAACCTCACTCATCTCTCCCTTTTTCAAATCAATTACAAATATATTAAAATGCTGTTGTTCTAGTACAGATCCCTTGGTTACTCCCTATTTACCTTTCTCCTTTGAGGGAAAAGACTATTCAGTCCTAATCTCTGTTTCCTGTCTTTTTGCCTGTTACTAATCCACAACAGGACATCGCCTCCTATCCCATGACTCTTTAATTTCCTGATGATCCTCTCATGATGGACTTTGTCAAACACCTTTTGAAAATTCAGATAATTTATATCAACCAACTCACCCTTGTCCACATGTTTATTAACTTCTTCATAAAAATGTAACAGACTTGTTAGACAAGACTGCACTTTCCTAAATCCATATTGGCTCTGTCCCCATTAATCTATGTCTATCAGATGGCCAGTAATTTTATTCTTCAGAAAAGCTTCTATCATTTTGCCTAGTCATGTCATACTTACCAATCTGTGATTTCCCAGATGAACCCAGAACCCTTTTTAAAAATGTGCATTATGTTGTCCACCCTCTAATCATCAGGTACTATATCTGATTTGAATGGGATGTTAGAGATTAATAACTCCGCAATTTCATTTATTAGTTCTTTCAGAAGTCGGGGATGTATGCTATCCAGTCCTGGTGATTTGTTACTCTTTAGTTTGTCAGTTTGCTGTATTGCATCTTTTCGATTCACCGTGATTTGCTTCAGTTCCAGTGAATCATCACCCTCAAAGACTGTGTCTGGGATAGATTATGTCCCTGATACCCTCCTCAGGAAAGACAAGCCATTTAGTTTTTCTGCTATATTGGCTCCCCATCCTTTCTAAGAGCTGTTGTTAAGATTGTTAATGTTTCAGTAAACGTGAACAAAAAAAGAAAATTGTGGCTCAGTAAATAATGACGTGAATGTGTCCTGTAATCCTAACAATTTTATGGATTAAAAGGAGTGAGGCTATGCACCTTAATTCAGAAAAGAAATATTAACAATAAACTATTTTTGATTACATCTTAATTAGATTTGTAATAAAGGATAACTATTAAAACAATATGTCCTGATGTGGCTGGCATTATCCGCTGGAAAGTGCCATAAGATCTGACTTTTAGCTGGTGAAAAAGTACCAGGTTCTAAACTTCTTCGATCTTTGGCTTATAGGGACTGATCAGAAGCAGAGCACTAAACACCATTATCCCAGTAGAACACAGGGACGGTAACTTTCAAATCAGTGCGTGGGGCACACATTGGCACATGTGCGTTGGTGCGCTTCCAGGGACACGGCCATTTTATAACTTGTACGTGTATATGCTGTGAGCACATCTGCGCCAAATTTTAAATCCCAATTCTACTGCATAAATTGGGGAATGTTTAAAGGTGAGCACATCCACGCCATTACCAGTTTAACCAGTTCTTCCACCAGTTTGCACAGTTAACAGCTAGGTTCTTCAAACCCCCCTGGTTTGATAGTTTGCACTCCCCCCACTTACTCCAGACCCTTTAAACCCCTGAGAAATGGCTCTTTCCATTTAGTTTTAAACTTACACCTCCTCCACAGCAGAAGTAATGTTGCATGGCAGGGAACCTCGGCACATGCCAGGCTGTGTAAGAACATAAGAACTGGGTCAGACCAAGGTCCATCAAGCCCAGCATCCTGTTTCCAACAGTGGCCAATTCAGGCCATAAGAACCTGGCAAGTACCCAAAAACTAAGTATATTCCATGTACTGTTGCTAGTAATAGCAGTGACTATTTTCTAAGTCATTTTGATTAATAGCAGGTAATGGACTTCTTTTCCAAGAGCTTATGCAAACCTTTTTTAAACCCAGCTACACTAACTGCACTAACCACATCCCCTGGCAACAAATTCCAGAGTTTAATTGTGCATTGAGTGAAATATAACTTTCTCCGATTAGTTTTAAATGTGCCACATGCTAACTTCATGGAGTGTCCCCTAGTCCTTCTATTATCCGAAAGAGTAAATAACCAAATTCACATTTACCTGTTCTAGACCTCTCATGATTTTAAACACCTCTATCATATCCCCCCTCAGCCGTCTCTTCTCCAAGTTGAAAAGTCCTAACCTCTTTAGTCTTTCCTCATAGGGGAGCTGTTGCATTCCCTTTATCATTTTGGTTGCCCTTCTCTGTACCTTCTCCATCACAACTATATCTTTTTTGAGATAAGTCGACCAGAACTGTACACAGTATTCAAGGTGTGGTCTCACGATGGAGTGGTACAGAGGCATTATGACATTTTCTGTTTTATTCACCATTCCCTTTCTTATAATTCCCAACATTCTGTTTGCTTTTTTGACTGCCGTAGCACACTGAACCAATGATTTAAATGTGTTATCCACTAGGGCGCCTAGATCTCTTTCTTGGGTGGTAGCTCCTAATATGGAACCTAACATTATGTAACTATAGCATGGGTTATTTTTCCCTATATGCATAACCTTGCACTTATCCACATTAAATTTCATCTGCCATTTGGATGCCCAATTTTCCAGTCTCACAAGGTCTTCCTGCAATTTATCACAATCTGCTTATATAAGAACATAAGAAAATGCCATACTGGGTCAGACCAAGGGTCCATCAAGCCCAGCATCCTGTTTCCAACAGTGGCCAATCCAGGCCATAAGAACCTGGCAAGTACCCAAAAACTAAGTCTATTCCATTTTACCATTGCTAATGGCAGTGGCTATTCTCTAAGGGGCGGATTTTAAAACCCCAGCGCGCGTAAATCCTTCCGGATTTACGCGTGCAGGGCCCTCGCGTGCCAGCGTGCCTATTTTGCATAGGCCGCCGATGCACGCAGAGCCCCGGGACGCGCGTAAGTCCCGGGGCTTCCTGTCGGGGGTGTGGCGGGGGCGTGGCGGCATGATGCGGCGTTTAGGGGGCGGGGCGGGGCGCGGCGTTTCGGGGGCGGCGACGTGGGCGAGGTTTTGGCCCGGGGGCATTCCGGGGACATGGCCGTAGCCTCCGGAACAGCCCCCGGGACCGGACCACGGAGCGGGGCAGCCGGCCGACGCGCGCAAAGTTAAGGGGGGGGGTTTAGATAGGGCCATGGGGGTGGGTTAGGTAGGGGAAGGGAGGGGAAGGTGGGGGGAGCGGCCTCGGAGGGAACAGGCAGCGCGCGCTGGGCTCGGCGCGCGCAGGTTGCACAAATGTGCACCCCCTTGTGCGCGCCGACCCCGGATTTTAAAAGATACGCGCGGCTACGCGCGTATCTTATAAAATCCAGCGTACTTTTGTTCGCACCTGCTGCATGAACAAAAGTACGCGCTTGCGCAAGTATTTAAAATCTGCCCCTAAGTGAACTTAATAGCAGGTAATGGACTTCTCCTCCAAGAACTTATCCAATCCTTTTTTAAACACAGCTATACTAACTGCATTAACCACATCCTCTGGCAACAAATTCCAGAGTTTAATTGTGCGTTGAGTAAAAAAGAACTTTCTCCGATTAGTTTTAAATGTGCCCCATGCTAACTTCATGGAGTACCCCCTAGTCTTTCTATTATCCGAAAGAGTAAATAACTGATTCACATCTACCCATTCTAGACCTCTCATAATTTTAAACATCTCTATCATATCCCCCCTCAGCTGTCTCTTCTCCAAGCTGAAAAGTCCTAACCTCTTTAGTCTTTCCTCATAGGGGAGCTGTTCCATTCCCCTTATCATTTTGGTAGCCCTTCTCTGTACCTTCTCCATCGCAATTATATCTTTTTTGAGATGCGGCGACCAGAATTGTACACAGTATTCAAGGTGCGGTCTCACCATGGAGCGATACAGAGGCATTATGACATTTTCCCTTTTATTCACCATTCCCTTTCTAATAATTTCCAGCATTCTGTTTGCTTTTTAGACTGCCGCAGCACACTGAACCGATGATTTCAATGTGTTATCCACTATGACGCCTAGATCACTTTCTTGGGTTGTAGCACCAAAAATGGAACCCAATATTGTGTAATTATAGCATGGGTTATTTTTCCCTATATGCATCACCTTGCACTTATCCACATTAAATTTCATCTGCCATTTGGATGCCCAATTTTCCAGTCTCACAAGGTCTTCCTGCAATTTATCACAATCTGCTTGTGATTTAACTACTCTGAACAATTTTGTGTCATCTGCAAATTTGATTATCTCACTCGTCATATTTCTTTCCAGATCATTTATAAATATATTGAAAAGTAAGGGTCCCAATACAGATCCCTGAGGCACTCCCCTGTCCACTCCCTTCCACTGAGAAAATTGTCCATTTAATCCTACTCTCTGTTTCCTGTCTTTTAGCCTGTTTGCAATCCACGAAAGGACATCGCCACCTATCCCATGACTTTTTACTTTTCTTAGAAGCTTCTCATGAGGAACTTTGTCAAATGCCTTCTGAAAATCCAAATACACTACATCTACCGGTTCATCTTTATCTACATGTTTATTAACTCCTTCAAAAAAGTGAAGCAGATTTGTGAGGCAAGTCTTGCCTTGGGTAAAGCCATGCTGACTTGAGGGTGTGAATGAAGAGAAGAGGCATGGGGTGGCTTGCGGGAATGGAAGCTACTACCTTGTGATTAATACCCTTATTCAATAAACATGCACACGGTTAATGCGACTCCAATATTGCTCTATGCTTCAACGGCAAGAGGAAATGTGGGAAAAAGGATTTGCATTCACAAATAAGCGTGAGAGTAGCTTGCTTGTTGCAGCGGTTACTACCCCAAACCAAATAAGCCTGATAGTTCACTTTCAATGCATATCCAATGTAGGTTTCTGCTTCAATGCAGGGGGAATGAAGAAAAGAGGATTTACATTCAGACAACTACCAACAAGGACTGAATTGCATAGTCTCGGTAAACAAATAAGCGTTGGAGTAGCTTGCTTGTTGAGGCGGTTACTACCCTGAACCAAATAAGCCTGATATTTCACTTTGAATACATATACAGTGCAGCTCACTGCTTCAACGGCAGGGGGATGAAGAAAAGAGGATTTATATTCAGACAACAACCAACAAGGACTAAATTGCACAGGCCGGGTAAGCAAATAAGCATGGGAGTAGTTTGCTTATTGCAGCGGTTACTACCCCTAACCAAAAAGGCTTGTTACTTCACTTTGATGGAGCTCCAGCATTATTCTCTACATCAATGGCAGGGGTGGAAGAAAATTAGAACCAAAAAGTTACCAATAAGGGCCCTGACCTCAGCAGTCAGAGTAACAGATAAGTATGAGAAAAATAAGTGTGAAAGCTAGCTGGGCAGACTGGATGGTGTATAATTTCTCTGGACTCAAAGCTTTAGGGCAACAAGAACACTCAAAATCAACAAGAGGTTTTTTTTAATCAAATTTATTTGGCTTCTTAAGAAACAAGTGTTCTTGTGAGATGCAATATAACTGCCCTCTATCTGTAACAACTTGCATCTCCGTAAATCTCTGACCTGCCCTGACTTATATAATCAAAATACAACATTCCCGAAGCTTCCAGAATGAATGACGTAACAGGCCAAAGACTTCCTTACAAAAAATACCGTACACTGTTGTCATGACAATCTATCCTGTATAGGAAATGCTTGTGAGGACCTCCCTCAACTAAGAATTCTTCTAACCCTGTTCCTCCTCCCACTGTAAACAAGTTCCTTTATCAATGACTTTGATGCAAGTATTCTCTTCTGTTCTTCTTTTGTTCTTCTTTGTTTATGTACACAACTCGCAGTCTGGGTTTTGAATAGAGCTAGACTTGGATTCCACTTCTTGGCACCAGGATTCATTCAAAACTATCACCTCACAAGATCTCCTTTTCACATTGGTTTCAGATCATTGAAACCAGCATCTGCAAGATAAAAGCTTGCATCCAAGACTCAGTTTCTCTGCATTGTAAAGCAAATGTTGTCATTGATGCCTTCCTGGCCTGTAATTATAGGCTTTGCAGAGCTTACAAGTTTCCCAAATCTTCTGCATCCTTCGAACCTGTGATAGTCAGAAAGTCTCTCAAAGTTCATTCACCTCTGACAGGCTAGTACAGCAGAGGCGTCTGGGTATTCTTAATCAGACATATTCTTCATTTCCCTCTATGGGACACCTTTAATGGACAGGTGTCACATCAATCAGTCTTGGTCTTCTTCTGCCGTCATTTCTATGTTTCTATATGTTTCTATGTTTCTAAAGTTGTAATAACAGTCATTTGGTCTCTATCTAAAGGGAAATCTATCACAGGCTCTTATATTGCCTTGATGTTGTTATTGCTTACAGGCATCAAACTTGTGCTAATTTAGTCATTTCTTTCCAGGTATTTAGACTGAGAAAGAGTCTGCTCTTATTCCTGTTCCCTTTACTCTACATGACATCTGAATGCCAGTTATGACCTCTATTAGCATTTCTTTCTTCAGCTTCAAATTTTGGAATATGCATTGGTAAAATCACAAGAGGATTGTGAGAAAATTCAAATACAAAGACTATGGGACACACAATAAAGTTAAAGTGATACATTTAAAACTAATAACAGAATTTTTTTGTTTTTACCCAATGCATAATTAAACTTTGGAATTTGTTGACAAAGGATGTGGTGAGAGCTGTTAGTGTTTAAAAAAAGGTTTGGAGAAGTTCCCGAAAGAAAAGTCTATAAACCATTATTAAGGAGGACTTGGAGAAATCCACTGCTTATCTTTGGTATAAGTAGCATGGAATTTAATGACCTTTTGGGATCCTGCCAGGTACTTGTGACCTGGATTGGCCACTGTTAGAAACAGGATACTGGACTTGATGGACCTTTGGTATGACCCAGTATGACAAGCCTTATGTTCTTATGTTTTAAGGAAAAGTATCAATGCCTCTCCATGATAAGTATGAAGAACACATGGAAACAGTCATACTTGTTGAAACTATAGAATCCTTGTTTTAAATTATTGCAGGATCGGGTCATTTACAATCAGTAAATTGATGGCTATAAATGTGCATGCTTTAATTTGAATTTACAGGTGAATAGAATAATATGCACTCAGCATTCCCAAGATATTTTTCACTCTGGAGTTAAAAGTTATTATTTAAGATTACATGATTTTTCAATAACTAACAGAGCTGACAGATTAAGACATATGGGAATGCAGATTTTTTATGCTGCAGACCAGAGATTGTGACAGTCAAGACTGGGCTTTGGTGGCACATTCAAAATGCAACATGAACATTATTTATTTATTTAAGTTCTTTTTTTTTTATATCAACGTTCATGTCACAAGACATATCTCATCGGTTTACATCAAAACGAAGGAATTGCATCGAACGAGATCGTTTAACATCAAACAGATATGGAATGAACATGTTTAGAAATGTGCAGAGGTGAAAGCGTGAGGCATGATTTTGTAAATGTTTGAAAATGTATGAACAGAACGACATTGTAAAAAACTTTCAGAAAGAAATGTAGTATGGTTGCCATGTAGGTCCACTTGGCAAGGGAGAAATAAAGGCCACAAGCAGGTTGTAGGTGAGACCTTTTCTGGGGACCAATGATGCATTTGTAAAAAGCTTTCAAGAGAAAGCTGAAAAGAGAAGTGTTAGATTAGAAACCTTGAACTGCAAATCATCAAATCCCATGAACTAAACACTACTAGATTCGTTCTCTAATTGGGCATTACTAAAAATATGACAGCTACAATGAATTTAATAACTGTGAAAAGAAAATGAATTGAACACAAAATGTCAGTCCAAGTATTATGCTAGCCCATTCACTAGAGACAAATCATTTCATTTCCTTAACATAAAATATTTTTTAAGTGCAGTAATTTCTTACATTAGCTGTCCAACTCTCTCATTTCTGTTCCTGCAAATATTATATTATTATACTTGCAATGTAAAATAGTTTATAAACTGCAATAGCAATTTAATTTTGCTAAATGTCTGAAGACTTTGAAGTTCTGTTATGCGATAAGAAAGGTTTAGCATTTAAATATTTGTAGAACAGCTTTCTTTTTAAAAGAAGAGCTGATTGCATTCTATAGAAATGTAAACGTCTTTTTATTTCTAATTTAAATGTTCTACCTTATCTGTTGTATATCTGTTTGTTTTCAGAGATAAGCTGTGTCATTTCAGAAAGTGTCATGCACTTTTATATTTCTATTAACACTCTGGGCTCAGAGGACATAAAACTCATCTTTATCAGCAGAGAGGAAATAGCTTTTTAGATCCATCAGGAACAACTTTATTGTCTCTTTCTGTTGTACTGTAAACATCTTTTATCCTGGATTTTGTCTAAAAATAAAAATGATGAAAATTGAATACTAGAGCTGAGGCCTTTATCCTTTCTCGGCTGCATAAGTGGATGAATATTTGCAAATAATTCACTCCACTTTTGCCACAAAAAAGATACTTGTGCCAGCTTTCAGAAGAGGTCCCAAGGAGATTTACTTCTGTGTATCTGCTGAGTCAGACCAAGGTCCACTGGGCCCAGCATCCTCTCTCCAGACTAGGTTACAAAATACTCAAAGTGCAGGTCGCACCATGGATCTATGTATGGGCATTATCATATTTCAGCTTTGTTCTCTATTTCTTTCCAAATAATTCCTAACATTCTATTTGCCTTGTTGACTGCCGCTGCACACTGAGCTTAAGATTTCAAGGGATTGTCCACAAGGACTCTGTGGTCCTTTTCCTGGGTGGTGAGATCTAACACAGAACCCAGTACTGTGCACCTATAGTTGGGATTCTTTTTCCCTATGCACATTACTCTGCACGTGTCCACATTAAATTGCATCTGCCATTTAGATGACCAGTCTCCTAATCTCACAAAGTCTTACTGTTGTTTTAATGATTTGAAACAACTGTGTATTATCTGCAAATATGATCACCTCACTTGCTGATCACGTTTCCAGATCATTTATGAATAAAGATAAATAGCACAAGTAGGGGAACTCAACTAATGACATTTTTAATTTGGAAAACTGACCATTTAATCCTACTCTCTGTTTCCTGTCTTTTATCAAGTTACCAATCAACAAAAGGACACTGCCTCCTATCCCATAACCTCCTAAGGAGGCTTTCATGAGGGACTTTTGTCAAATGCCTTCTTAAAATCCAAAAATACAATGGGGGTCATTTTCAAAAGGATTTACATGTGTGAAACTCATTTTTGTGTGTGTAAATGCTTTTGAAAATCAGGCCCTTAATCTGTGTGTTTGTTTACACCTTCAAAAAAATCAATTACATTAATACAGCAAGAATTCCCTTTGCAAAAACCATGACTCCCCCCCATTAAACCAAGTATATGTAGTCAATAATTTTGTTTTATGGAGAGCTTTTGCATACCCCAAATGTTTGCGTAATAGAAAAGCTTATGAAGATAATTTTCAAAAGGATTTATGTGCGCAAAATTGGGTTTTACACATATAAATGGGCTTTTGAAAATTTCTACGATATATGCTGCCTTTTTGCATGTTAACTTCTTTGAAAATTCATGTCTAAGCTAGAATGTGTGTATGCTAAATAAAAAGCCTAGCAAATAACACCCCAAATGAATCATAGAAACAGGATTCAAACCAATCTTTAGGTTCTGTAGCTTCTATTTCCAGGTTTTAATTAAGAAAACTCTGCCAGTTAAAAAAAATGAATTTGAAATCATCTTATTGGATAAACCGCAGAAAGACACTGCCTCCCCTCGTGCTCTTTCAGCTCATGCCATCTTGTCTGCTTTAAGCCTCCTGCTCTGTCTTTGTATCTTTACTGAGCTGAAGATTCCTTCCCTGCAAGATTCTTATTGCCCTCTTCCTCCTCTTCCTCATCCTGCAGACTCTCCTGTTCCCAAAAGTAGGCACTGGAGTTTGCGGTGAAAGGCCAGGATGAGCAAGGGTTTAGGAGAGGGCTTGAAAGGGTGCTGGGAGGAATACCTACTCCCACCCAAAAAACACTGATTTTATGTATCCACGTGAAACTCTAAAATCACTAAAAAAAAAAAAAAAAGAATTAAACAGAAAGCCGCATTACCCATAATCACAAAATTGGGTATCTAAGTTACGACCAGAGCCTATCACAGGTAAATCTGCACACAGCAGAGTGGAGAGTATTCAGCGTGCCATGCAAATAACCCAAGCCTCAGAATTATACAATAGAAGTCTCTGCTGTGGTTAAGGATCATTGTTTTTACTACCCAGATATAAAACTGTAAGGAGATGAACTAGCCGTAATGTCAGCTACTACAATGAAGAGGGCTGCTGAGATGTTTATTGATGTGTAGGAGAGTTAAAAAGGGCTGGGAGGGAGGGCTGAAGGACAAAACTTATCCTGGCATGCCTCTAAACTACAACATGCTCCCAGGCAGCATTTGTTTGGTGCTGCTCCAATGCAAAGGCAGGTAAAGATGATACAAATCATGGTAATTACTTTTAACGACTGTTATCAATGAGGTAGAAATTAGGCTTCACTAGAATAATTGTCATCTGACTAAAGTGATTAGATGCGTGCCTGTGCTCACCAGTTCCTGCTGGAATCCATGCTGGCGTGTAAAATGGAGGGATGAATGGCTTCTGATGTGTTGGCAGGCATATGTGTGGTTAGCAAATAAAGAACAATGAACAAGAGGCAATCTGAAATTTTCAAGATTCTTGCTAAGCTAATACTTTGTTGACTTAACGCTGTGCTTTGATCCTGTCATACTGCTTAATTTGCTCTACTGGCTCTGTCTGAACAGGGCTGGAGGACTGATGCTTGCAGTACTTCCTCTGCAGTGAAATTGGCAACTTTCTTTTATTTAAAACCAGAGAGATGCAATCAAAGTATGTACACATATTATAGCACATAGAAATGTAAAACCCGTTTTTAAAAACTATGCTATATTTAACCACGCTGGAATGGAATTCGGAGGTACACATGATAATTAAGGGCTAGAAATACTAAGTATTTCTCAAAGAAGCCTGAATATTAAGGTGGTCATTTTCAAACTGTCAGCCTAAATGCAAGGACCTTGTGCTTAACTTTTGATGGAAAGTAGATACACTCTTTCTCTTTGAAAACTGCCAGTGTTACAAACCACCTGCAGATTTGTGAAGGCAGCTCGAGCTTGTCTCGGGCTGCCACAGATAACGCGGGGCTAGGAGCAGGGAGCGGGCTTCGTGCTCGGGGGGGGGGGGGGGGGCAGAGGGGGGTGAGCAACCGATGAGGATGGCAACAATTTGAATTGCTGCATCCTCATTGGCTGCACAGGGGCTCAAAGGGTTTTGGCACGGAGAGCTGATCTCAGTCAGCTAGTAGCAGCGAAGCAAGAGCAGGTTCTTCTGCGTTTGCTCCGTGGCTATTTCCTGGGTTTTTTCGCGGTTTTAGCTGGGGTTTTTCCTTCATTGTCCAGTTTAATCAACGATGAAGAGTGCGAGAGCCTGTACTGTGAGTGACAGACCAGTGATGAGGAGAGGCCTATCAGCGTTGGCCGGCGGCGAGGCCTCTGGGGAGGCGGTGAATTCCTCTTCGGTCCGGCCCCCTTCAGTAAGCGGTCCTACCTCTGGGGTCCCCCCCTTTGGCTCCCCTATCGGCCTGACACCCCCCTGGCTCCTGTGGCCCCCCGGTAACATGTTTTTCAGACTCCGGGGAGAGCGGCCAGGAGTCGGCTGACCCTCCGTTTTTTGTTCAGGCCGCTCCCCCTCGCGCCCCGTCCCTGCCTTCCTCTCCCATCACGTGTTGGGAGGCCGAGATTTCCCTCGACGCGTCTGGTGGTGCACCATCCCCCCTGCCTGCCTCATTTGAAGGCCCCACCCTCCCCTGCCACGGCTTGCACCCCAACCACCCGTCACATCCTTTCTCCCCCTCCGAAAACTTTACCTCAGGTGCAGACGTGATAGGGAATAAAAAAGGGCCTCCCCGGAGCGTGCAGCGGCAGGCCCTGCCAGCCCCAGGGTTAGAAGGGGCAGGACAAGAGAGGAAGGCAGCACCTAGGGGGGCGGATTCGGTTAAGTATGGGTGGAGGGAGGTTTGATAAAAGGAGGACTGTCAGCCCCGGCTAACCCAGCTCCCCCATGGTGGTGGGTGGTTAGGTAAAGGGAAGGTCCCTGTTTCCAAGCCAGCTCAGCTCCTGCAGGGTCCGTGTGTGGGCAATACAGTTCTCAGGGCAGGTGGCAGGGGAAAGAGGACTGTGACAGGGCTGGCTAAATTAGTGGGTGCTATCAGAGGTCAAGTCTTAGGGCGAAATGGGTGGCCCCGTTCTATTGCCCTGGTTACTGCCCCAGGTAAGACAGGTGTCCCGTGAGGGCCAACAGTTGAGCTGATAGCAGACATTGTGGGCCAATATATGGACTTACACTTAGGGATTAGATCCCAATCTTGGGGTAGGGCGGAGTATGGGGATTGGAGCAGCATAGGGGGTTGGTCTTTGGATTTTGAGAGCGAGCAAAGGGAGGAGGAGATGCAGGATGGGAGAAGGTTTTTGGAAGGGCAGAGCATGTATAAAGGGGCAAGATGCCAGGAGACATGTTTCCTGGGACCATGGCCCTCAGGTCAGAGGCATGGGGGAATGGGTATGACGGCAGATAAAGGAGACAAAAGGGAAGCAGTGTCTTTTGCAGCTCCAGTGGAGGAAGCGTTTCCAGGAACATCGAAGCAGGAAGCGTGGAGAGAGCAAGCGTGGCAGCAGGGGCTGGAGGGCCATGTTGGAAGGTGATCAGATGAGGCAGTGCGACCAATGGACGTTTCAGGATATGCTTCCAGAACAGTGACAGGAATGACAGATGTAAGCGAAGAGAAAAGTGCGAGAGGGGACGCCAGGAAGAAGAAGAGGTCGAAGGTGGCTAATTCTTCAAGTTCATCTACGACATCATCTTCCTCGGAAGAATTAGGACCATTATAGAGGGCGGTGCTAGTGGAGGGGCCGAAACAGGACATGGGTCATCCAGCTCTGGCATCGTTAACGGAACTGTGGGAGGGGGTGCCAAAGAGGCTAGTCAGATGAATTCGCAAACGCAAATTTGTGGATATTTTTAAATTATTGGAAGAAAGAAGGTGGGGGGGGGGGGAAGAAAGGATAAAAAGAAAGCCAAGAAGAAGGATAAAAAGGACAGTTCAGGGCCCAAAATTTCCAAAAATATTGTGAATTGGACATGGGGTTTCTTAAGGCTAGCGAGTGTGGTGGGACATTTTGATCCGACCCAGAATGAAGCATTGTTGTCCTACGCGGTCAGCATCCTGGGTGCATTCAAGGACTATGAAGGTTGGGCTTGGCTCAACTATGATGAAAAGTTTCGGGACAAGATGGTGGTGAACAGGTTCATGTCCTAGGGGACTCAGGACATTCATATGTGGCTCACCCAGATGACCATTAAGGGAGAAGGCATGGGGAAAAGCGCAGGAGCCAGGGGAGAAGTTAGTGGTACCCAAAGTGGGAATATAAAGGGGTGGGGGACCAGCGGTATTAAGAGTGGGTCCTTTCGGGGGTCAGGGGGAGGGTGTAAGTATGAGATGAATAACAAAGGGTTTCAGGGGAGGTTCAAACATCTGCTGGCACTTTAACAAGCTCACATGTCTTTTTCCAGAGTGAACGTTTAGACATGCCTGCGCCTCCTGCGGAGGGGCACCCCGCAACCAAGTGTCCTCAAGGACAGTATACCGCCTTTAGTAAGGGTGGTAAATATTAAGGTTCTTTAGCAGAAAGTGGAGTCACCGATAGTCATTCCCATGTTGCGGGAGTGGTTGCGGTTTTATCCTGATGTGGCGGCAGCGAGATTTCTAACGTGCGGTTTTAGTTTTGGTTTTTGTATACCTTATGAGGGGCCAGGTCAGGGTGGGCGGGTGCGAAATGTGAGGTCAGCTTACAGGTTGGCAGAGGTGGCCGGGGCTGGACAGTGGGCAGACAGGCACAGCAGTTGAGGTCATATACATGTGCTGATATTATCTTGAGCATATAAGGCAGTTGGAGCTGCTACAAGGCTTTAAATTGCTTTTATTGATCTTCCCATTCACAGGGAAAATTTGGAAACCCAAGCAAAGGCATGTTTATTTTCAAAAACACTAGCATTTCCATCAACTCTGGTGCCAGCCTTGAGCGATGAGGACTCATGATATCTCCTATCATTAAAATACACATTCACTGGGCACACTGGTTGGTGGACATGACAGATATCCCTGAGCCACTTTGGCTAGGTGTGGCCAGACAGTGGACATGTGTGCCCAATATGTCAGCAGATCTGTTTGCATGTCCTCTATGGGTTCTGTGAGATACCGTGTCACTGACGTTTGTGCTGGTGTCTCCTTTGCTTGGGTGGGCTGAGAGTCCTTGCCAGCTGCTTTTGCTCTAGCCTGTTCCAGAACAGATGCTTTTTTAGGGGTAACATGGCTTTGGCATACTGAAGTGGAGGAGGAAGTACTAGATGTCGCTGACAGAGTGATGCTCCTGCTTGGGCTTGCACTACTCTCTGAAGTGCCCGCTGTTTCCTCCTCTGCTTCATGCCTAATCTGTCTCTGCCTATGGCGCTCCTGTTCACGGACTTTTACTAACAGCAGATCCTTCACAAATGTGAGACGATCGGACTATAGGGCGAGTTTCCCTTTCACATGGGGATCACAGACTGTGGCGAGCATGTATGTGTGGTCTTTTGTTAAAGGTCTTAATCTCTTTTGCACCTGCTTCTGCAAAACGTCCAGGCAATGCAGCACCTCTGCTGTCATTCCCTCTTCCTGTTTAAAGACTTCCACATTTTCCTCCAGAAAATTAACTATAGGGATGATGTCAGCCAAGGTGGCACTTCTGGAACTCAGCTCCTCCGTAGCATCCTTGAAGGGCTGCAGGATTTTTACCAGCTGACTCATGACTAACCAATCATAATGCCCTAGGGGACTCTGCACACCTATGTCCTATGGTAATTTTATTAGATATTTCAGCAGCGTTTGATACGTTAGCCCATAAACTACTTCTGTCTGTTTTACAACTTATAGGTATCAAATCGACAGTTTTGAGTTGGTTCAGTAGTTTTCTTTCAAACCGTATCTGTCAAATTAACATAGGTACCTTTTCTTCTCAAAAATATGATCAATCAACAGGCGTCCCTCAGGGCTCCTCGCTGTCCCCAATATTGTTTAATATTTACCTTTTACCTCTGTGTCAAATTCTCTCTGCATTGAATGTCCAGTTCAAACTTTATGCTGACGATATTCAGTTATTTGTCCCTTATAAGTCTTCTTGGGCAGACACTTTCTCTTTGATCCAAGTCTACATTAGCACAATTGAGCAATGGATGGCTCATAACCGTCTAATAGAGATGTGAATCATGTCCTCGATCGTCTTAATGATCGACTTCGGCTGGGAGGGGGAGGGAATCGTATTGTTGCCGTTTGGGGGGGTAAAATATCGTGAAAAATCGTGAAAAATCGAAAAATCGTAAAATCGCAAAACCGGCACATTAAAACCCCCTAAAACCCACCCCGACCCTTTAAATTAAATCTCCCACCCTCCCGAACCCCCCCCCCCCAAATGACTTAAATAACCTGGGGGTCCAGCGGCGGTCCGGAACGGCAGCGGTCCGGAACGGGCTCCTGCTACTGAATCTTGTTGTCTTCAGCCGGCGCCATTTTCCAAAATGGCGCCGAAAAATGGCGGTGGCCATAGACGAACACGATTGGACGGCAGGAGGTCCTTCCGGACCCCCGCTGGACTTTTGGCAAGTCTTGTGGGGGTCAGGAGCCCCCCCCCCAAGCTGGCCAAAAGTTCCTGGAGGTCCAGCGGGGGTCAGGGAGCGATTTCCCGCCGCAAATCGTTTTCCGTACGGAAAATGGCGCCGGCAGGAGATCGACTGCAGGAGGTCGTTCAGCGAGGCATCGGAACCCTCGCTGAACGACCTCCTGCAGTCGATCTCCTGCCGGCGCCATTTTCCGTACGGAAAACGATTCGTGGCGGGAAATCGCTCCCTAACCCCCGCTGGACCTCCAGGAACTTTTGGCCAGCTTGGGGGGGGCCTCCTGACCCCCACAAGACTTGCCAAACGTCCAGCGGGGGTCCGGAAGGACCTCCTGCCGTCCAATCGTGTTCGTCTATGGCCGCCGCCATTTTTCGGCGCCATTTTGGAAAATGGCGCCGGCTGAAGACAACAAGATTCAGTAGCAGGAGCCCGTTCCGGACCGCTGCCGTTCCGGACCGCCGCTGGACCCCCAGGTTATTTAAGTCATTTGGGGGGGGTTCAGGAGGGTGGGAGATTTAATTTAAAGGGTCGGGGGTGGGTTTTAGGGGGTTTTAGTGTGCCGGCTCACGATTCTAACGATTTATAACGATAAATCGTTAGAATCTCTATTGTATTGTGTTCCATAACGGTTTAAGACGATATTAAAATTATCGGACGATAATTTTAATCGTCCTAAAACGATTCACATCCCTACCGTCTAAAGCTCAATAAAAAGAAAACAGAACTTCTGTGCTTAAGTTTTATATCTAACCCTACCAATGCTCCGCCTGCTAGTTTATCTGTTGGTAAGGAAACCATTCGCGTTACTAAGCTTGCACGTAACCTCGGTGTGTGGGTAGATGCTAACTTATCTCTAAAACAACACATTTCGAAAGTGGTAAAATCCTCATTTTTTAAATTACATGTTCTCAAATGACTACGTCCCCTTCTTTTTTCTCATGATTACCGTTCTGTGCTCCAAGCACTGATTCTGTCTGGTCTAGACTATTGTAACGGTCTATACCTGGGACTGCCAGACTCTACTATTAAACCTTTGCAACTGATATTTAACTCGGCAGCTAGACTTCTTACCAGTACCCCACTAAAACAACACATTTCACCAGTCTTACATAAATTACATTGGCTCCCTGTCAAACAAAGAATCCGTTATAAAATCATTATGCTAATTCACTCTCTGCTGAATAATACTGATTCTACTTGGATGTGTTTCACATTACACATCTACAAACCACAGCGAGAATTAAGATCTACAGGGAAAGATTTGCTGGAAATCCCTTCAGTAAAGAATGCGACGTTGTGCATGACTAGGAATAGAGCTTTTTCGTTGCTGGCCCTATACTGTGGAATGCATTGCCAGACCCGCTTAGGTTAATAAGCAGTCGAAAGGACTTTAAGAAGGCTTTGAAAACCTACCTCTTTCAGGAAGCTTTTAAAGATTTAGAAATATCTTGGTTGAAGTAAATAAGACTAATTATGTTTGATTTATATAGTATTACTTTTACTTATTCTTGCTTTTCATTTTTAACGGAAACTGGCCAATCTCTGTTTTAGTCATTATTATTTTTATTGATCATGTAATATCCTGTATTTTTATTCATACCTATTTATTTCTTTAAGTTTTATTTTATTACAAATTTTTTAACCTTTTAATTTTAAGGTTATTTATTGTTGTAAACCGCTTTGGTCAGCATTTTTTACTGGAAAACGGTATATAAATCTGTTTAAATAAATAAATAAAATAAATGTCCATTGCCGCAGAAAGTTCATGAAGGGGTGTCTGCTGCTCCACTAACTTCTGCAGCATCATATAGGTGGAATTCCACTGGGTGCCAATGTCTTGAATGAGATGCTTGTGAGGCATCTCCAAATCAGTCTGCTTTTGTCAGAGAACCTGCCCTGCCTTCACATTTCTGTGGAAGTGCGCTGCTATGTTCCTGCACTTGTGTATTAATGTATGCAGGTATTCATTCTCTTGATGATTGGACTCCAACCCCAGAGCTGACTTCACTACCAGGTGCAGAGTGTGTGCAAAACATCGGATGTTCTGAAAGTGCCCGACACATATTGCCTTTACCATGTTTGCACCATTGTCTGTGACAAAGAACCCTGCCTAAAGATCCCTGTCTCGCTTGTGTAGCTGTCAGCCCACCAGCATCTGTCTGATGCATGCAAGAATATTGACTGAGGTATGGGCATCATCCATCAGGTGGGTGTGCAGTAAAGCCCATCTCCACCCTGATACCTGTTCACTAATAGAGCTGCTACCTGCCCCTGCCTCAGCCAGGTCCCACCAGTGTGCTGTCAGGGAGAGGTAAGAGTGTGCAACATTCATGGCGGTCCAGATATCGCAGGTGAAATGCACACTCCCCTCTGCCTTAGCTGGCAGCGCTTGGATGCGACTGCGACACTGGTTGTTCAGGCTGGAGGGGACTTTGTAATTTGGAACTAAGACCTTCAGCAAATGCTTGAAACCCACATTCTCCACTACCAGCAAGGGCTGGTCTTCAAGGGCAATCATTTCCCCAATGCTCCTGTTACAACTTTTGAGGCTGCCTGCCTGGGATAGCATTACCGAACACCACCCCATTTCCTCCATGATGGGTTGTCGCTTCTGACACATGGTAGGGGGTTGCTGGCCTGCCAACTGACTGCTAGAAGGGGCTGAGGGTGTGGGATGACTCTGTTCCTTTTCAACCACTTTACACTGCCTGGAAAAAGAGGTCCCCTGACTGGTACTGCCACCATCCCCAGATGCAAGTACTGTTGGGTGTTGCTTCTGCATATGATGCATCATGCCAAAATTAGTTAGATGTCCCATTTGCTTGCCTCTGCTAATAGTCCTGGTACAGTAATTTCACTGAGTAAAAACATGGGTCCTCCGTCACTTTAAAGTGGCTCCAGATCACAGATTTCTTTCGTGATCCCTTCTCTATAGCCTTCGGGGTAGATGCTGGCCTTGGAGTTGAAGTAGTGGGTACACCCTGAGAAGCAATGCCAGGGGCATCAGTCACACTCTGTGCCTGCACTGACTGCTCTTCCTCCTCATCATCATCAGTTTCATCTCTCCCCTGCAGCACTTAAGTGGAAGCTAAGACAGAACTAACTAATCCTCCTAAACCTTCTTCAGCTATTACGTCTTCCATTTCTGATGATGAGAATCACACACAAGATGATTCTTCATCGAAATCAGAAGCAAATAGTGTCTGTGCTACATTTTCAGCGCTAACTAGAGTCTGCTGTCGCACTGCTGCTTTTGTCTTACATGACTCAGCCTCCCCTTCCCTCACCTCCAAAACTACAGGGTCAGAAACAGGTGGTGGCGGTGCATCATCTTTAAATTTCAGTTTTTTTCCAGATGGAACTGCCTGCCCCTCCAGAGATTTTAGATTGGAACAGCTCCCTTTTTAACTTTAATGGGGGACTAGCACTACCTTTTGAAGTGCCTCCTCTGCCAGTGCCTCCTCTGCCAGTCCCAATCACTCGACCGCATCTAGCTTTCCCTGACATCATGGATTTAATGTCACTGCCTACTAGGGATTTCAATTAAAAGAATTATTTCTTTATTGGTGACTGAACACCTCTGTACCAATATATGTGTTATGGTTTTGAGGTGTTTGGTGGATTCTAAGGTGCTGCAGTGATGGCAACTCCCATGGGGAGGAGCCCCACTGGGAACTGCAGTACCAGGCTAGACTCAGATGCACAAAGACAGATTAATCTTTATTGTACAGCTTGTAGAGTTCACCAGAGGTGGCAGTAGTGAGCAGATTCCTGCAGCAGCAGTCTGGGGTCCTCAGCTGAGGAGGCCTGTCCCACAATGGTGGTATAGGGGCTCCGATGCAGATTTTCAATGAGGAGCTGTAGGTGAGACAGACTGGTAGATGTTAGATTACTCACACTCTTGTAGCTGTAATGGTAGAGTTCCCAGCAGGTAGAAGTAATAGTAGCAAGCACCAAGGTAGACAGCCCAGGTCTTCGAGGAGCGAGTACCTGGATATAGGATAGGCACCTGGAAAGAGGCATAGGGCCCCCGAGGAGCGGGTACCCAAGTTAGTAAAACCCCAGAGGGTAGAGAGAGCTTCCAGCAGCATCAAGAAGCGGCAGAGCAGCTTAGACCAGATGAATCCAATCCTTGCTAACTCAAAGTCAGCAAATGGGCAACCTAAATACCCGGATGTTGTGACGTCACTCGAGGGAGACACCCCCAATGTTCGCGCCAAGGTTGGAATAAAGACATGGGTAGCATGTGCACGCGCACCCTAGGAAGTGATCAGGTGAATCATGGCAGAAAGCCTTGCCATAGCCATTCTGGGGACGCCAGAGAGAGCGGCAAGCAGACGTGGCAGTCGCCATTTTCCCAAGGCTAGTGGAGAAAGCAAATATTGAGGTGAGGAATGTGGGTCAAAGCCATCTGAGTCCGACGGATGCAACAATTTGTGAGTGTGTAAAACTACACACACACACACAGAAAAGACAGGAAGCCTGAGCAAGCCCAATTCCTACAGTGATGCTGCTTGTTCTTTGAAAATACCAACTCCCAGACAGCTACTGCAACTCTCACACTATCTCCCACCCACACCACCCAAACCCTGCCTGCAACCTACCCCAGGGGGGTAAGATCAGCAGCAAAATGCCACTGCTGGCAGCTTGTCTCAGTGGAAGAGACAGAGAGACAGTCTGAGTTCAATTAAAAAAAAAAAAAGTGCAGTAAATGTCACTGCCTACTAGGGATTTCAATTAAAAGAATTATTTCTTTATTAGTGACTGAACTCCTCTGTACAAATATATGTGAGTGTGTAAAACTACACACACACAGAGAAAAGACTGGAAGCCTGAGCAAGCCCAATCCCTACAGTGATGCTGCTTGTTCTTTGAAAATACCAGCTCCCAGTGTGAGAGTTGAAGCGGCTGTCTATCTCCCACCCAAACCACCCAAACCCTGCCTGCAACCTACCCCAGGGGGGTAAGATCGGCAACAAAATGCCACTGCTGGAAGTTTGTCTCAGTGGGAGAGCAGAGAGACAGTCTGAATTCAATAAAAAAAAAGTACAGTAAAAAAAAAACCTGGCTGGCACAGCAGCAAAAATGAACAAATATCTTTTTCAATGGAAAATTCTATCAAAGTAGCAAGCACAAGCAGCAATAGCAATTGAATACAGATTTGAGACACTCAGACTAACTCTGAGTAAAGCCATCTCCCCAGACAACACCCGAGAAGAAAGTGTATGGCACGCCGCATGCTTAAGATATAAATAGTACAGCATCAACAGGAACAGCATTACAGAGCACTGAGAGCAGCAATTGGCTGCATTAGAAAAATGCTTAGCTCTGATACGTTGCCATTCTGATCTGCTTGCCAACCTGTCTGACCCACTCTATGACAGGGCTGTGAGGTCACTTATGACTCACAGGAAAGGGCTGGTTGTTGCAATGGATACTCCCATAGGGCCTTCTCCTATTTCAAATAGCTGCTAAGAAATCACTGCGAACCAAAAGAATGAAACTAATATGATATGTTTAATTCGTGGGGGATCGCCATGCATTTCTCGAACCCATGAATAAAGCGAACAGAGACTTATGCATTGCGGATTGCACATTGGTTGAAAACGAATGCACATCCTTACAATTTTATAACATGCATGTGTATTTGAAGCTGATGTGTATATTTTATTTACATTTAGCTCATGCTTTTCCATTGCTAGCTCAAGGTGATTTACAGATCCAGTAGGTATTTTCCTATTTCCAGAAGATTTACAATCTAAGGGGTCATTTACCAAGCCGTGTTAGGCACTTACCATGTGGTAAATACCTTGCAGTAATGAGAAAATGTGGCATTTTAAATACTGCATGTTATTTTACCCCCAAAACACAGGTATGGTAATGATCTCCTTTGCATACAAATGCTTTGCAAACACATGAATGTGGCTAACTTCTTTGGGTCCTATCATGATGCCTATATATTAAGGCAGAGCTACCATGTAAGTACATATGTGTTCAGGATCTTTGAACTGGAGTCTTGTTTGCAGGGTTAAGATTAAAATGTGAAGTGAATAAAAGCAATGTGTTCTTCTTTTTATGATTTTGTAAGTTGTTAGGGATGTGCTCTCCAAATTTGACTGTTAATTCAAACACCAGTCTGTTGACTTAGAAGAGTACTACAACAGAGCCATTAGGACAGTTAGTGAGTTGGTTTAGCCTCCTGAAAACTTGCTTTTCATGTCTGAACCCATTGTATGCTTTCTGTCACTGATTGCTGCCAAAGTTTACAATATGCATGAGAACCTTTTTTTTTCTGACTTCAAATCCTGTTTTCTTGCATCTCATCTCAGATCTCCACACTCTCCTTAGAACAATATACAATCATACAATCTTCACTCTAGGGAACAGAGAAGCAACCTGCTCTATGTCCTGCCTGATCAGTAGAATGAGCACAATATCTTAAGGGATGCCATTACTTTCTAAGTGAAGTAAAATGATATGAGCTTCAGGTGCTGCCCTCTGGGCTTGCATCAGTGTTGGTAGGTATCAATTGTTCATACTTCATTCTCCGTGCTCCTATCTATCCAGTTTTGTTTTCTTTCATTGCTAGTCCTAAATGTTCTTCCAGTCTCTTACATAATGCTTTCTTTCTATCCCCCAAATCCTTAGTGAACACATATCCATGGAACCTCGTTTTCCTTAGGAAATGGGAAAATATAGCACATTTTAGTTAGTGGCCTAACATGTCCTATATTTCTTATTATCCTCCCTCTCTTAACTCTCACCCTTACCTAACCCACTATCCATCCTGAAGGTCATTTGTTCCCTAACATAGCCTTTGAAGGTGTCTGAGCCCTACATCCCAATCTTCTTTGACCTTGTGTTAGACATTCCATAGATGCCACACATGTAGCTGCTCCAGTCATAAAGGAATGGGTATCAAACTCTTCTGCCTCTTGTTTTTAATGACAACAAATGTATAGTAAAATTATATATTCAATAGAAAATACAAATTGATCTGCACCCAATTTTTTGAAGATAATTCGCTTATCCATCTTATATAAGTGATTACAACTTTATCATGGTGACAGGATATCACCACTAGTCTCTGGGAATGGAAACTGCGGTTATGGAAGCCATGTGAATAACAATGAGGAAAATGTGTGAATAGTAAAAAAAAACCTCTTCCCTTTATAAAACATTGGTAATTATTATTGTAAGATTCTTTAAACATCAGCAAGGATATTATTGGGTTTATGTGAATACATCACAAGGATATTTGTTGTCCAATGATTTATGATTCTATGAAGAAATAATTTGGAGTTTTCTGCAAAATTTCTCTCATTGCACAATCAAAAGCTATATAATTATTGGTTTATGGAAAAAACTCTGTTCGGGTGGGATGACTATATATTTTTGTTTTTATTGTACTGGGATAGATGAGTATATGAATGTTTGTGATCTTTGATTGCTGGATGGTTTGATGGGTTGTTGTAGTGTGATCTTTTTAAGTTGCATATCATTTATCAATATGGAAATTTAAATAGCCCAAAATAATTTGATAAGAATAATATATATAATTTTGAGATTTTGTTAGTGTGATTTTTGTCTAGTATTAAAATAAAAATATGTGCATTTTCTATTGAATATATAATTTCTACTATACATTTTAGTTGCCTTTGGGATATTATATGACTGTTATGTATGGGAACCTGTTGATATTTTACTCCATTTTTCTTTAAAGATCTGAACACTGAAATTTTATTGGAGTCTGAGCATCATGAAGGGGAAAAAGAGATTTCCCGTTCCTTTATTTCTATAAAGGGTCAGATGTTCACAACTGGGCATTTCACATTACTGGCCATTAAGGATGTGCACCATTGTGTTTATTGTGTCATTGATGGGAGAGGGATTCATTTCACTTGGTTTATTTTCCATTTTGTTTCAGTTTTAGTACATGCTATTTTACAATAGCAAACAGTAAAACATTTTAGCATAAAGCTGCAACCTGCACTGCCTGATTACACATAAGCCCCCACCCCTTGGGCTTTCTCCTGTTCCTGCCCCCCCCTCCCCCCTTCCCGGCTCTCAAGGTCACCCCAGTTTACCTGCAATAATAGGGTCCAAAAGGGGGCAGGAGTGATTCCTAGTCATGCCTGCCCTGTCAGTGTGGTATTTCAAAATGGCCTTTCCTTCTATAAGAAAAATAGTTGATTAATGTAAATTTTCTTTCGCCTTTTTTTTTGGGGGGGGGAGAGGGGAGAAGAATCCCAGTGATGAGGTTTGCAAATTGGCTATGGATGAGTTAGGCAAAGGGGTCCCAATCCTGCTTGTTTCTAATTCCTTTTGTAAATTTAACTTAACCTGTTCCTTCATCTCTTCAGCAGATCTAGCATTGCAAACATTATAGGGCTTGATGGACCATTGTTCTAACCCAGCATGGCACTTCTTATTATGTTCAGTACAGCATGTGCACAGTTGAATGAACTGCCACAATACAATACATATCCTTTTTACAACTTGTAAGAATGTCATTAAAGCCTTTAGGTACCGAGATGCTGAAGTGAAGAAAGTGAAAACAAAGGCAACAACAAATTGCCAAAGAATGACAGTATAAATCAAAGAAAGTGATATTTTTTATGGAAGGAAATGTTGAACCTCATCTTTTATCTGGTATAGATTTGGTCACCACAGATTAAGAGCAGGGAGCCCTGTTTTCAAACCTATGGTCCCAAAAAGCAGAGAGGTAGGCGATCTAACATAGCCGTTAAGAAAACAAAGGAAATAGATGCCTTGGTCCTTTTTCAAATATTTATTAGAGACATATTTTTTAAAACAATGCCCGACTCAGGCCGAGTTTCGCAGCTTTCTCAGCCGCTGCCTCAGGGGCTATAAACAAATCATACAAAAAATATAATCAGTAAATTAACATACAGAAACCTTATGAATCTCAATTGAAATTGTAAAATGGTGACATCTGTAACTCAATAGAATAATGTTGGTGTAATGCTTGTATAAACAATTAAAAAATATAGAATTTTCCTTAACTATATATAATGACCAATATTATTATCCACCTTTACCTTAAACAATATTGGGGTGAATATTCGTGAATATTCGGGTGAATTTTGAATGATGTGGAAACATCAAAGAACAGCTTTCTAATAGTGGGCGATGCACAGTGATAATGAATCTACAAAAAATGCACATGTCATTAGAGAATTAGAAATAGTATTTAAACCTTTACAATGTGTAATTAATTTTAATGTTTACCTTTGTTTTATCTAATTATAAATTAAACAAACTCAATTGTATCATCTCATTGTGCATAAGATAAAAAATAATAATAATAGAATATAATATTAATTAAAAACTACCGTGGGTAGAGGTGGTCTAGGCCCAGGCCTGATGCCAAGGCCTCAGCCGAGACCCCAAAATTTTGCCAGGGCAGGGAAACCCAGCCCACACCTACCTGATCCATCAGGTATCTGAAGTCGCAGCCCAAGCCTAGGCCCAAGTCTGGAGACTGGCTCTCAATGCCAGGGTCCTATCCGGAGGCCATATCCCAATGCTGGGGCCTCAACTCGGACCCAGGCCCTATGTCAGAGCCTGGCCTGGAGGCTGATACTCGATCCTTGAGCCCAGACCTCATAGCATCATCCTCTTCTTTCAAAAAAACTGTCATCCACTGGGGAAGCACCAGAGTTAACACTGATGCCTCCCTCTTTAGCCGAGGTTGCCTTTTTGTAATATGGCAGACTAAGGGCCTCATTTTCCAATATCGCATTGGTAATGCAGTAGGGGGTGTTACCAATGCAAATGAGGCTTCTTTCGTGCAGTGGGGAAACATCACCACACACAATGTTTTCCCAGTGTGCAATGATTCTTTGGGTGTTTCATCACAGTGCACAATATTTGCCAGTTTCCTATCGCAGAGAGAGAGAGAGAGAGAGAGAGAGAGAGAGAGAGAGAGAGAGAGAGAGAGAGAGAGAGAGAGAGAGAGAGAGAGAGAGAGAGAGAGAGAGAGAGAGACTTACTATAGTGCCTATGCCCTAGACAGGTATTTGAATCCCTATGGGAGGGCCACCTACTAACTCGGGGTGGGGATTAGGTATGAGCGTCGGGGGTTGGGGGCCACTTTCGCATTGCACATGAGACCTACGGACAGAACAGTGGTCTCTAGTGCAGATTTGCTGGCCGTCGGAGTGAGGACGCTCACTCCAAGAAGTGGTTTGGGCAACGCTCTCTCTACCTAGCTTGATGGACACTCTACCTGGGCAACAACATGCTAGGTGGAGAGAATGTTGCCCAAATCTCCTCTTGGAGTGAGCGTCCTGAAACAGGCTGTCTGGGACTATCATGGCCTGCGATGATTGAAATCCAAAAACCCACGCTGAACGACCTCCTGCAGTCGATCTCCTGCCGGCGCCATTTTCCGTACGGAAAACGATTCGCGGCGGGAAATCGCTCCCTGACCCCCGCTGGACCTCCAGGAACTTTTGGCCAGCTTGGGGGGGGGCCTCCTGACCCCCACAAGACTTGCCAAAAGTCCAGCGGGGGTCCGGAAGGACCTCCTGCCGTGGAATCATGTTGGTCTATGGCCGCTGCCATTTTTCGGCGCCATTTTGGAAAATGGCGCCGGCTGAAGACAACAAGATTCAATAGCAGGAGCCCGTTCCGGACCGCTGCCGTTCCGGACCGCCGCTGGACACCCAGGTTATTTAAGTCATTGGGGGGGGGGGTTCGGGAGGGTGGGAGATTTAATTTAAAGGGTCGGGGGGGGGGGGTTTAGTGTGCCGGCTCACGATTCTAACGATTTATAACGATAAATCGTTAGAATCTCTATTGTATTGTGTTCCATAACGGTTTAAGACGATATTAAAATTATCGGACGATAATTTTAATCATCGAAAAACGATTCACATCCCTAGTTCTTGTAGTATTCTGGGATGTACCTCATCTGGCCCCATGGACTTGTCCACATTCATTTTTTCTAACTCTTATCATACATATTCTTCTGTAAAAGGAGTTGTGACTAGCCCATTCTCTTCTACAGTCTTGTCAATGAACAATGGTCCTTCTCCAGGTCTTCTTTAAGGAACGCAGAACTGAAGTATTTGTTAATATTTCCACCATTTCCTTGTTTGTCTTGGCATATTGTTCCTTGTCACCCTTCAATTTCACTATACCCGCTTTCTCTTTCATATCTGAAAAATGTTATCTCTTGGGTATTCTTTTCTTCCACTTGACCTTTTGTTTTTCTGATTTCTTTCTTTGTCTCCCTCATTTTCACTAGGTATTGTTCCTTGTATTCCTCTTTTTGGGATCCTTTATCCTTCCTGAATGCTGATCTTTTTGGCTTTATTTTTGTAGCCACCTTCTTTGAGAACCAAATTGGTTTCTTTTTCCTTGAACTTTTGTTTACTTTTCTAACATATAGTTTTGTTGCCTTTGTAATACCTCCTTTTAATTTAGTCCACTGTTGTTCCACCTTGCCCATTTTCTCCCAGTCTTCTAGTTCTTCCTCCAGATATATCCCCATTTTGTCAAAGTCCATATATTTGAAAGTTAAAACTTGGGTTTTCATGTGACTTCTTTGTATCTTATTCACAATATCAAGCTGAACCTTCTGATGATCACGTGTACTCAGGTGGGCACCTGTCTGGACATTATAGACATTATCCCCATTTGTCTGAGCACTAGATCCAGAATTACACTGTCTGTTGTGGGGTCCATTACCATTTGAGCAGAGCCCCTTGGAGGCCATCCACTATTTCTCTACTTCTTGTAGATTCCGCAGAAGGGATACTCCAGTCTACATCCAACACATTAAAATCTCCAATGAGCAACACTTCTCCCTTCTTTCCCATCTTTTTGATGTCTTCAATCAGCTCTCTGTCCAGCTCTTCTGTCTGAACTGGAGGCCTATAAACCACACCGATGTAAATGGAAGCATCATCATCATCTTTTTTTAGGCTAGCCCATAATGCTTCTTCCCTACCCCACGTTCCTTGCATTTCAATTGCTTGAATATTGCTTCTGACATAAAGTGCTACTCCTCCTCCTTTCCTGTCCTCTCTGTCCTTCCTTAATAAGTTATAAACAGGGATGGCTATATCCCAGTCATGTGACTCTGTAAACCATGTTTCTGTAACAGCAATGATGTGATTTACGAAGGCGTGAAGAGGGGTCGAAGATTTGGCAGCTAGCATTCAATGCCAAGAATTGCAGAGTCGTGCATCTGGGATGTGGAGACATCCACCATTAGAGCCTGAAGGGTGGGATTTTATTGCCCAGACTATGAGCATTTGTGCTCATAGCTTTCCAGCTTCTCTCCTTCAAACTGCTCTTCTTGGACTTCTTTTGTGCCTTATTCAGCTGACTTTTGTTATCCCCTTCACCCATTTCTTTGAGATCTTTTTGAGATTAGGAGGGTGACATTCCAATTTCCTTCTGCCCTCTAGTTTAACTGCCTTATGGCATAGGATTTGAATTTATCACTTAGGATCTTTTTTCTTGCCACAGACAGATGTAAGCCATTTTTAACATAGAGCCTCTTACTGTTCCGTACATGACCCCAGTCCCCAATATATCCAAAACTTTCTTCCTTACCCCAAGATTTGAGCCATGCATTGAAGTTATCTACATTAGAGATGTGATTCGGCCGAACCTTTTAGTTCGGCCTTCGTTATCGGCCCGCTGTGGGGAATTTCGTTTCCCATGGTTCGGGCTGATTTTTTTTTCAGCTGTCCCGAACCAAAAAAAAACAAAAACGCCCCAACCCTTAAGATTTAATGAAATACAATCCCCCACCCTCCCAACCCCCCAAAAACTTGCCTAAAGTCCCTGGTGGTCCAGCGGGGTCCCAGGAGCGATCTCCCCCTCTCAGGCCATCGGCTGCCACTAAACAAAATGATGCTGGTGTCCCTTTGCCCTTACATTGTGACAGGGGCTATCGGTGCCATTGGCCGGCCCCTGTCACATGGTAGGAGCAATGGATGGCCCGCGCCCGCGCCATCAATCAATATCATGCTCTCCTGGGGGAATTCTTGCAGATGCTGTTGGTGCTTTTTGCTTCTCTTTTGGAGTCTTGGGAAAAGGAAAGCAGCTTCTCTTTTGGAGTCTTGGGAGAAGGAAAGCAGCAGCAAGACTCTTTTGAGTCTTGCTGCTGCTTTCCTTCTCGTACGCTGCTTTGGAGAACTCTTACCACTACTGGTATCATTTTGCATCTTTACCATTCCTTGGGCTATCCATGGCACTTTCGGTGCCTCTTTACCTTTCTGATGATGTATACCCACAAGTGTCATTAGAAATTATTAGAAAACCTCAGTTTGGGAGACCAAAATAGGCTGCATTGCTTTCCCCATTGACTTTAACGGAAAACAAAGGAACAAAAGAACAAATAAACATTTTTTTTCACCTGAATAAAGAGAACTGATTATTGTGACTTAAAAAATGAATAAATGAAGTGAAATGAAAATTTTGCCTCTGTGCATCCCTAGTCCATAATAACTTTTATATCCTATGTACTCCAAATTTTCAGAACATTACAGGGTGTCCAAGAGGATTCTGACAGGGGTATTTTTTGAGGGATTGATGAGTGTATGGCCCACAAAGTAGAATCCATAAGTTCTGTGTGGACTTTCTTGTTCAATCCCATATAGGAACAATTGTAAAAACAGATGAAGAAAGAAACCAATTTTTTTAAAATCATTGCTTAACTAATGTTTTTATGTTAATCTAGTTTTGTATCAACAGATTTAGAAGCAATAGTATAGCTCACAGTCCTGCTAATTTTCCTGAAGTAGCTGGTCTGTAGTACTTTTTTCACTTTTTCGTTCTGCTGCCTTTTTGAATCAAAATTCCAACCCTCTATAGGTCATAATATAAAGTTCCAAGGAAGTCGATTGGTCATTGTTTCACCACCTCTACCAGGAATAGTATTGAATAGCCTCCCAGTGGAGGTAGTAAATGCAATGACAGTAGCTGAATTCAAGAAAGTATTGGATAAGTGAAGGTAAAACAGGAGATTAACATTACCACAGGAAAGAAAATTGATCAGCCTAGATGGGTCTTGTATTCCTTATCTACCATCATATTCTAGGGATGTGAATCGTGTCCTCAATCGTCTTAACGATCGATTTCGGCTGGGAGGGGGAGGGAATCGTATTGTTGCCGTTTGGAGGGGTAAAATATCGTGAAGAATCGTGAAAAATCGTGAAAAATCGAAAAATCGAAAAATCGCAAAACCGGCACATTAAAACCCCCTAAAACCCACCCCCGACCCTTTAAATTAAATCCCCCACCCTCCCGAACCCCCCCCAAATGACTTAAATAACCTGCGGGTCCAGCGGCGGTCCGGAACGGCAGCGGTCCGGAACGGGCTCCTGCTCCTGAATCTTGTTGTCTTCAGCCGGCGCCATTTTCCAAAATGGCGCCGAAAAATGGCGGCGGCCATAGACGAACACGATTGGACGGCAGGAGGTCCTTCCGGACCCCCGCTGGACTTTTGGCAAGTCTCGTGGGGGTCAGGAGGCCCCCCACAAGCTGGCCAAAAGTTCCTGGAGGTCCAGCGGGGGTCAGGGAGCGATTTCCCGCCGCGAATCGTTTTCGTACGGAAAATGGCGCCAGCAGGAGATCGACTGCAGGAGGTCGTTCAGCGAGGGTTCCGGCGCCTCGCTGAAGACAACAAGATTCAGGAGCAGGAGCCCGTTCCGGACCGCTGCCGTTCCGGACCGCCGCTGGACCCGCAGGTTATTTAAGTCATTTGGGGGGGGGTTCGGGAGGGTGGGGGATTTAATTTAAAGGGTCGGGGGTGGGTTTTAGGGGGTTTTAGTGTGCCGGCTCACGATTCTAACGATTTATAACGATAAATCGTTAGAATCTCTATTGTATTGTGTTCCATAACGGTTTAAGACGATATTAAAATTATCGGACGATAATTTTAATCGTCCTAAAACGATTCACATCCCTATCATATTCTATCTTTATATGTATCTGAACATAATTAAAAGGAAGTTATTATTCAACTGCTGCAGTAAGCTGTTGGTAATATATTATTCTGGTCTTCAACTACTGATGCAAAACTTACATGTAGCATGCCATTTAGAAAAGTTTTCTAGAGGCAGGGCAAAAACATTTCTAGCTGTAGGTGATTCCTTTTCCCCCAACATTAAAAGTCAATTTTTTCTAGTTCTTTCTGCTCTACCCCATTACTGAGCTTGATATCCCCACTGTATGGAGGAGCTAAGTTAATATCATCAGCAGCAGTATCATCTTTAATATCAACATGCAATACTATACAAAAAACCTGTACACCAGATCTTGTTAATTTTTATTATCAGCAGATTCTGGCAATAATTGAATTTCAGTGTTAGGATACAAGTACATCTCAGTTTTGGTTCTCCCTTAACCATTTATTGCATGACCATTGGAAAAGAGTTATTGAAAGCATTGTCCTGTACAGCAGGGCAATGATGGCAGAATATAATAAATATTATTACTGACAACATTTATAAGATCCATGTATTTATCTGGATTAGAAAATAAAAGATAAGAAAGACGTTTTAGATAGAATTAGGCCAAAAACATAAATATTTCCAGGGACTATCCCCAACTTTTTATCTTTTTTTTTCTGAAATTATTGGCATGTTTCAAATGTTCATTGGAACTGTGAAACAGATGGTGGTTGTTTTCATTATGAATCTTTCCTGCAGCTGTGTTTACTGTAGGTACTTTTGGATTGCCTCTTAAAATGCATTGAAACTTTTCACCATCTCATCATTCCAACATGGCTCATGAGGCATGAAGAACAGTCTTTTCCAGCTGCCTCTTGTTGATTAATTCTAAAATGGGTCTTTTAACACAGAATAACTGTTGGACACTACCAGCTACTTGGTATTTAGTACTTGTGCTTTTTATCCCAGTTTACATATCCTTTCTTCTCAGATTTTTCATGATTCTGACTTATTATGATGGTTCTTATTTCAGCTCAAGGTTTATTAGACTTGATTCAAAGTTGACTGTTGGTATGTATTTTCATATGTATTAGGGTTCATTTTATTTGTTGTAAGTTGTATTGATCTATTTCTTGTTAGGCAACTCATAAATCTTTGAATAAACAAATAAATACATTAATAAAGTTCAGATACAGAAGGAATAAGTTTACTGAAAAAGACTGAATCAGGCAAATTGGCTGTTCTGATCTTTCCTTTTAATATTCTCCTTTCTGCATTAGAAGTAAATCCAAGCAAAGTCTGAATTTGGGTTGATTAATCTAGTATGGCATTAATGAAATTTCATGATATATCCTTTATTAAGTGCATAGACAACAAAACCTATGCAGGCAGGGCTGCCTAGTGTCAGTAAGCAATAAAAAGCAATCCCCCAAAACAGTGTAGAATGCTAATTGCAATTAGAGATAAAGGCTCTGAAAATTCAATTAACAAAGACCTCACTCAGGGCATTGCTCAGGCAAAATAGATTTGACTGACAAATTTCTAAAGCGAAGGGCATTTTTTTCTCAAATGAGAAATGTGGTCCCCTTCATCCAGAAATATCATTGTGGTTCAACTATGATTTGTTGATTTTTTTTTTTTTTTTTTGCTTCAGCTACCTACTGTAGGGACAATAATGATAAGTTTAAACAATCAAAGTGGCAATACCCTTTTCAACAATCCTTGCATGCTGTATACTGTGAGAGAGTATCCTATCGGATAACTCAGAAAAGATATAAAAGTTTGAAACATTAAATCATGCAAAACCAAGATACCAGCTAAAAAGTGATAAATCATGGCGCCACATTTTGCTGCTCCGTAGAAAAAAACCTGTGATTCAGACAGAGAGACAGAATTGGAACCAGTATTTTTGCCAAACAGTGGGGCTGATGCACTAAAACGCACGCTGGAAACGGGCGCTAGTATTGAGTGCTCAACCGCATTCCATGTGCCTGATGCAATATTATGATAGGCAGCGTTAAAAAGGGCACATTAAAGGAGAATTGTGCATGCGTAGCGCTCAAAAGTTTATTGCATCGGGCGCCCAATTACAACAGGCACTCAATATGAGGATCTGTTTTCATTCTGCTTCTTTTTTTTTTTTTTTGTTATAATTCACTTCAGCAACCTCAGTAAAATATTAACTGTCCCTTGCTATGAACTTCTAAATTGTGTGCCCATAAGAAAAGTGGATTTCTTTTGATCAAGTCAAAATATACATTTATTTTTCTACACTGCATTGCAGTAAAGTGTCACAATGATTTTAAGGAGGAGGACAGACACACTTATCGCAGCATAGAAGCCCTATCTTTTTATTTTTTCATGAGCCCTTGACTATGAGTTGACTTTACTCCACCTCAGAGGCTGGAGTTAAATTTACCACATTAAAAAGTGTACTTTGGGCACCCAATGCTTTCCTGCATAGGGTGGTATTAGCTAATGCCCTCATCCACATGGAATTTACATCTGACAGGCGCTATCGGGTATGGATTTGTTAGGGTGCGTGTTTCGGATGCACTAATCTTCTTACTGAATTGGGAGCTAGTGTAGCGCATCCAAAACATGTGCCCAACTGCGCGTAAACCTGGGTGCTAGGCTGGGCGCACTTTATTGCATTGGCCCCGGAAAGTGGAAGGAAAAACTGAGCTTCTTATTGCTCTGGGTTATAGAGAAAGGCCTTTCCCCAGAGCAAGAAGTGGGAAATGTTTGGTCTATGCCCCTGTGGCAAGAAATCAGAGCTATTTATTTTGGTAGCTGTTCGATTGTGCAAAGAAATAAAAGAGCTTGAACCTAATGTTGTAAAGTTTTTCTTTCTGAGGGCACTGCAAAGGACTTCCACAGGTTTAGAAAGAATGCAGTATATGCATATTACATACATGGAAGTCGATATCCAATGCCACTTATAGCCAGGTAAGTTCTGGCTGTCCTATAGTTAGCTGCATACACTTATCCAGATAGATCACATGCTGCTTATGCCTAGGGATAAGCTATGGCTTTTCTGAAGTCTCCCTGGTTAATAATAGTTCATGGACCTTTCTTCCAGGTTGCACTTGTTCTGAATATATCCAGATATGTGACAATTATCCATATAAGTTTATCCTGCTATCTTTAGACCTGCGCAATAGCAGGACTAACGTATCTGGCTAACTTAACAGGATAAGACTGAATATCAGCATTTATCCAGCTAAGGCCTGATTTGTGAAGGCTTTTCTTCCATTCTGTGTTGATGTGAAAAATGCTTAGTAAATGAAGCCCTAAGTTAGTTGGACAAGTAGTTCCACCCTGGAATGCCCCCATCCCGCCCTCAACTTAGCCTGATAAAAATTTAACCACATAAATAGTTATCCAGCTAAGGGGGGAGGGGTGCTGAAAGCAGCCAAATATTGAAATAGCACCACTTATCCAGCTAATTGGTCTTCTTAGTAACTTCATGGCATGTCCCCTAGTCTTTTTATTTTTTGAAGAAATGCCCAACCAATATAAATTTACCATTACACTGCACTCATGATTTTATAGCCCTCTATCATATCTCTCAGCCATTTCATACCTAAAAGTCCTAACCTCTTTAGCCTTTCCTGAGAGAGGAGCTTTTCCATCCCCTTATCATTTTGGTCATCCATCTCTGTATTTTTTTAAGATCCACTATATCTTTTTTAGGAAGTGGCAATCAGAATTGCACACAGTTCTCTAGGTGCAGTTGCATCATAGAATGATGCAGAGGTATTCTGATATATCATGGATGGCAATCATACTCAAATGACGTGTTGATACTTGTTAAGCATGAAAAATGAAAATCTCAAAATTTTAAAATGCATAGTCAGCACCACTTCACTTTATTATACATATATACTGTAAAGTTAAAGAAAAATAGCAAAACAAATAAATAACATACATTTAGAGGTCCATATTCAAAAGCATTTAGCCTGTTAACAATTAGCCAGCTAGTTGAATATTTGGGCACGTATATTATAAGTTAGGTGGCTAGAATTTAGCCCGATAAGTTAGGGGCATAACTGGGAGGAGCTGAGTTAGCTGGCTAAGTTAACCAGCTAACTATTCAGAGTTAACCAGATGACTTAGCTGGCTAAAGACTGGTGGGGCCAAAGTGCTGCCCTAAAGTTACTACTATTACTACTACTACTACTACTATTACTACTTAACATTTCTGTAGTGCAACACAACATACACAGCACTGTACAAACATACAAAAAGAGCTTACAATCTAATAAGAAAAACATACAGAACAAGAGACTTGGGCTATTTTATAAAGCAATACCATGTTTAAAAAGAAAAGAAAGTTATTTAATAGGACTAAAAAGCAGACAGTCAGGCATAAGATTTAAAAGTGATTTCAAAAAGGTGGGTCTTTATATGGGATTTAAACATGGCAAGAGAGGGAGCATGGCACACCAGTTCAGGAAGACTATTCCTAGCACACGGCGCAGCTAGGTGGAAAGCACATATAGTTAGATTCATCATTCTGCTATATTTATATTTATAGCAGAATGATGAGCCGTACTAAAAAAAAGGGGTGGGAGGTGCGAAATTATTCACCCGGCTGCATCGCAGCGGTATGAATTCGCCCGCTATAGTTGTGGATAGGGATGTGAATCGTTTTTTGACGATTTAAAATATCGTCCGATATATTTTAAATCGTCAAAAAATCGTTAGGGCCACGATACAATACAAATTCCCCCGATTTATCGTTAAAAAATCGTAAATCGGGGGAAGGGGGAGGGCAGGAAAACCGGCACACTAAAACCCCCTAAAACCCACCCCCGACCCTTTAAATTAAATCCCCCACCCTCCCGAACCCCCCCCCCAATGCTTTAAATTACCTGGGGATCCGGCGGTGGTCCAGAACGGCGGCGGTCCGGAACGGCCCCCTCAATAGAATCGTGTTGTCTTCAGCCGGCGCCATTTTTCAAAATGGCCGCCGCAAAATGGCGGCGGCTATAGACAAAAACGATTCGACGGAGGAGGTCGTTCCGGACCCCCGCTGGACTTTTGGCAAGTCTTGTGGGGGTCAGGAGGCCCCCCCAAGCTGGCCAAAAGTTTCCTGGGAGTCCAGCGGGGTTCCGGAAGCGATTTCTTGCCGCGAATCGTTTTCGAACGGAAAATGGCGCCGGCAGGAGATCGAGTGCAGGAGGTCGTTCAGCGGCGGTCCGGAACCCCCGCTGAACGACCTCCTGCAGTCGATCTCCTGCCGGCGCCATTTTCCGTACGAAAACGATTCGCGGCAAGAAATCGCTCCCGGAACCCCGCTGGACTCGCAGGAAACTTTTGGCCAGCTTGGGGGGGCCTCCTGACCCCCACAAGACTTGCCAAAAGTCCAGCGGGGGTCCGGAATGACCTCCTCCGTCGAATCGTTTTTGTCTATGGCCGCCGCCATTTTGCGGCAGCCATTTTGAAAAATGGCGCCGGCTGAAGACAACACGATTCTATTGAGGGGACCATTCTGGACCGCCGCCGTTCTGGACCACCGCCGGATCCCCAGGTAATTTAAAGCATTTGGGGGGGGGGGTTCGGGAGGGTGGGGGATTTAATTTAAAGGGTCGGGGTGGGTTTTAGGGGGGTTTAGTGTGCCGGCTCACGATTTTAACGATTTTTCACGATAGTTTACACACCCAAACGGCAACAATACGATTCCCTCCCCCTCCCAGCCGAAATCGATCGTTAAGACGATCGAGGACACGATTCACATCTCTAGTTGTGGATGGGCCACACACTTTTGCACCCATAGCACCATGGGAAAAAGTGTAGTTATTTCCCAAGTGCTGTCAGCGATAATGTGGAAAATATTATTGCCCGCAGTGCTGCCGGGTCATAACCACACCCAAACCCCACCCACACTCCTTCCCTTCCCTTCATTTAAATAATATTACCTCAATGTGGCCATTATCATGTTTGGTAGGGTGTTATTGCGTGCAATAAGGCCCTAATGCACGTGATAAGGTCACATCGCATTTTGATAAATGACCCTACAAGTCGAGAATTGGCAGTAGAGGAGAAGGATACAGATAGGAGTGACTTGTCCAATGAGTAGAGTGTATGAGGAGGGGTGTGACAGATAAGAGAGGAGAGGTAGTGAGGTGCTGCAGAGTGAAGGCATTTGTAGGTGAGAACGAGGAGCTTGAACTGTATGCAGGAGTGGATAGGGAGCCAATGCAGTGACTTCATAATATGGGTTATATGAGCATAGCAACTTTGATGAAAGATAAGTCATGCAGCTGAATTTAGGACAGATTGCAGTGGAGAGAGATGACTTGCTGGAAGACCTGTAAGGAGCAGATTGCAATAGTCTAACTGGGAGGAGATGAGAGAGTAGATAAGTTTTCTGGTAGCGTATTCAGAAAGGGAAGGACGGATTTTGGCAATGTTATAACGAAAGAAATGGCATGTTGTGGCAGAGTTTTGGATATGTATAGAGAAGAAAGAGAGGATTCCAAGAGGACTCCAAGATTACCAGCTGATAGTACTGGGATGATGACAATGTGATCCACAAAAACAGAGAAAGGAAGAAGAGGGGAGGTGGGCTTGGGGGGAAAGATAAGGAGCTCCATCTTGGTCATGTTGAGTTCAAGGTGGTGGCGGGACATCCAGGTAGCAATATCAAACAAGCAGGCTGAGATACGGGATTGGATTTCTGGTGAAATGTCTAATTTAGAAAGGTAGATCTGTGAGTCATCAGCATAAAAATGGTATTGAAAGCCATGAGAGGTAATCAGAGATCCATGGGAATTAGTATATAGTGAGAAGAGAAGAGAAGAGGGCCCAGGACAGAACCCTGAGGCACACCAACTGATATTGGAATGGATGTAGAGGAGGAACCAACAGAGGAAAAAAGTTAGGTACCTATTACAACATTATTTGGAGATGAAGGATCTGAAGACCATTATGCATACTTTAGTCAGTAGTCATTTGGACTATTGTAATGCACATTATCAAGTACTCCCAGGGCTTGCTATAAATAGGCTGCAAATGGTTGTCAACACTACCTGTTGAGTAGTGAAAAGATTTAAGAGTATGTCACATCAACCCAGTTTTTTGTGAGTTGCATTGGCTCCCAGAATCTCGGCAAATTGAATTATCTTCTGATATTTGCATTACCAAGTTCCTGGTTATTTAGCCAGTTTTTTGGTTTCTTATGTATCTTATGTATCTCTGAAATCTGTAGACCAAGATCTTCTCAGAATTCCAGCAGTGTCCCAGACCAGAATAGGATTTGCATGAAATACTCCATTTATTTGTGACATGCCTCTTTATAGGGGACAAGATTTCTCTTGAGATATGGTTGGGGAGCGATTACATTAGATTTTATAAATTGGTTAAAAACTGGTTGTTCATAGAAGTATTTGGAGATTGAACTGCAAGACTAATGAAAGAGAGTAATGAACCAGATTAGGTTACTATGATAGGGAGAAGATTAAGTGAATAATCCAAGAAATGGTGACTGTGGTATATTTTCTTATTTAAAAAGATTTTTAGTCTGCCTAGTCAGAAGGTGGTTTCCAATGAAAACATACATAGGTATAAACAGATAAAACAGATCATAAAAACTAAGACTGTAACTTTTAAACAGGCCCACGTTCATCGACCCGTACCCAGGGGAGGCATACCTGTGCATGCAAATGCTGCTTTTACCGCCAAAATGGGGGAATTTTAACACACACGTGCCAACACCATTATCAGTATTCCCAGTTCATTCCCAGCTTGCCCAGGTTAGGGAAAGGACTTCCAAATCCCCTAGTTTAATAGCCTCCCTTCTCCTTGTTAACCCCGATCCTTAAAACCCCTCTGATCTATCTATTTATCTTTATTTTAATACTTACATGCAGAAGTAATTTATGCACTAATTTGAAGTTAAAATCCAGGAGCACCTTGCTCAGACCATGCCCTTGTCCCACACCTTTTTTGGAACTTTTCATTTGTACAGGCAACGGGAGGTACATGCCTACTCAGGTGACTTTTAAAGTCAGTTTTGCATGCACCGGCCCAACATAACTTAAATGAAAACCACTTGAATATAAGACGTGGAATCAAGTTAGGGACCTGAACAGTGCTGATAAAAACTAGGTATTAAGATAAAGGCCAGCTGAAATATGTGAGCTTTCAATAATTTTTTAAAGGTTTTTGAGCATCATTTGTTTCTAAGGAGTACTGGCAAGGATTTTCACAAGGTCACACTGGCAACTGAAAAAAGCACGTTCTCTAGTGTTGGAGAGTCATGCAAGTTTTAAGGAACTTGGATTGCGATGAGTTCAGTGTTCTGGATGGAAATTATATTTTTAATAGAGCACTGCTCTATGGTTGTTCTGGGTTTTCTAATAACCAATGAAATATGTTGGCAACTTTGTATTGCAAGTGCCATGATATTGGCAGCCAATGAAGAGTGAACAGTAATGGTGTAATGTGTTATCTTCTATCCAAACAGATTAGTAGACAAGTAGCAATGATTTATGCAATCTGTAAAGGTCTTAATGTAGAGACAGAAATTCTGAGATAACGAGCATTGCAATAGTCAAAACAAGTGAAAAATAAAGCTTGAAGAACTGTTCTGAAATTATTAGCTTCAAGTATAGGTATGAGATGTTTTATAATTTTAATTTTGAAAAATATTGCTTTTGCTATGGAATTAATCTGTAGCCACATAGAGAGATTTAAATCAATGATGATCCCTAGATTTTTAACTCTGAGCACCAATGAGATCTGATGGCCCTGAAATGTAAAGTGAGGTGGTTTATCTAGTGAAGAGATGCTATCCAGGATCATGATCTCTATTTTTCCTAGGTTTAAAGTGAGTTTATTATGTGATAGCCAGGCTTTAAATGATGACAGGAATAGGGAGAACATCTGAGCTGCCTCGGAGGAGGCAGCTCAGATGTTCTCCCTATTCCTGGAGGAAGCAGGAAAAACAATGGATGTCATCCGCATAAATTTGATGGTGAACACTAAGACAAGTTAACAATTTGCATATAGGTGCCAGGTATATGTTGAAAAGAATGGCTGAAAGTGCAGCACCCTGAGGAACGCCAGTATTAATATTGTGCCAAGATGAAATAGAAAAGTCAATTCTGAATTGTTATTGACAGTGTGGTCGATTAGGGGGGAGCTGGAGAGTATATGATTCTGCTATGTTTGATTTAATATATTGTGGGGTAGGAGGTGGGTTTTTATTTTGTGTACTGATTAAATTGATTGTACAGGAGTATATGGGGTAGGTGGGTTTTATGTGTGGAATGATTTGTTAAAGTATTTTTTATTATGGTTAACACCTGTTATTGTTTGTGATAATTGTGGGTGGATCCTTGGGCCGGTGGCAGATGACCACGCCCCCGGGGGAAGATCCTGAGAGGGGCCACCAGTCAGGCTCAGAATTGAGAGACAGGCACACACTAGATCTTTTATTGAACTGTATAGTGAACCACAGAGGTGGCAGTAGTGAGCTGGAAGAGTCCGGCTGGGCTGTAGACCCTCAGGCACTGGAACAGCGATCCCAGGATGGATAAGCTGTAGAGAAACTGAAGATAGTGAGTAGGCAGAGTAGGCAGAGTTCAGGAACAGAACCTTGATGGTAACATTCACACAATAGTCTCTTGAAGCAGCCCAGAGGCTGGAATGGAGTAGGCCCTCGAGGAGCGAGTACCTGGTTCCAGGGAAAGCTCTGAGAGAGAGATGGTAACTCACTGGTGTTGTAGGCAGCAGTGACTTCCTGGCAGAAGTAGTATTAGCAGGTCCGGGATCGTGGGCCCTTGAGGAGCGAGTACCGGTTCCAGACTGCGACCTGAAAGGCAAGAGAAAGAGCGAGGCCCCCGAGGAGCGGAGTACCCCTGGTAAAGTCCGAGGAGGCAGAGTAGCAAGGTATGCAGAGAGCGAAACCCATCCGTAACGATACCTGGAAGAATCCCCTTGCTAACTCGAATAGCTAGCAAAAACGAAGACCTTAAATATCCAGGCTTGATGACGTCATCTCAGGTGAATGCCCCTGAGGTTCGCGCCACAGCTGGTACTTGAGTCGGGGCCGCGCCTTGCGCGTGCCCTTAGGCTTCAGGAGAACATGGCGGAAAGGCAGCATCTAGCCGGTCCGGGGATGCCGGAGGAGAACGGCAAAATTATGCTGCGGCAGCCAAACTTCCATCAACCAAAGAGGGAGTTGCAAAAGAGGTAAGGTGGGCGGAGTGGAGACATTGGGCAGCGACGGTTGCAACAACACCTAGTGAGTAATTACATTTTTAGGCATTTACTTTATATATTTAATAAATAAATACAAATAAATAAATTAAAGTTGGCAACTACATGGCTTAATTGCTCAAAGAGAGTATCTTTTCTTTGTGAATCACTAATTCAATTCATACTGTGTAACAGGAAAGTTCATCTCCACAGAGGCTAGGACACATTCATCACATTATTTATGCATGTGGCTTCATCCTTGCAATCATGAAAAGCTAAGGGGTAGATTTTCAAACCGCGCGATTTGGCCTACTTTTGCTGGCGCATCAGGCGCAAGCAAAAGTACGCTGGATTTTAGTAGATATGCGCGGAGCCGCGCGTATCTGCTAAAATCCGGGATCGGCGCGCGCAAGGCTATGGATTCTGTATAGCCGGCGCGCGCCGAGCCGCGTAGCCTACCTCCGTTCCCTCCGAGGCCGCTCCGAAATCGGAGCGGCCTCGGAGGGAACTTTCTTTTGCCCTCCCCTCACCTTCCCCTCCCTTCCCCTACCTAACCCACCCGCCCGGCCCTGTCTAAACCCCATCCTTACCTTTGTCGGGGGATTTACGCCTCCCGGAGGGAGGCGTAAATCCCTGCGCCGGGACGCGACCTGGGGGCGGGTACGGAGGGCGCGGCCACGCCCCCGGACCACCCCGGGCCGTAACCACGCCCCCGGCCCGCCCCCGGGCCCGCCCCCAAAACGCTGCCGACACGCCCCGAAAATGGCACGGCGCTCGGCCCCGCCCCCGACATGCCCCCGACACGCCCCCCTCCGAAAACCCTGGGACTTACGCGAGTCCCGGGGCTCTGGGCGCGCCGGTAGGCCTATGTAAAATAGGCTCACCGGCGCGCAGGGCCCTGCTCGCCTAAATCCGCCCGGATTTGGGTGGATTTAGGCGAGCAGGGCTCTTAAAATCCGCCCCTAAAGGTATTCCACTGGATGCAGTGTTTGGGTGGAAGTGGTGACTAGTGACTTTCAATCAACATCCAACTCAATCACAGGCAAAGCTCAGGCTCTTTTCACTCTGATTTAATAAGACTTCAGGTAAAAATGTCTTATTTGAGCTTGTCTAGAAAGTAATAAAGATTTTCCATCAGAAAGCAAGATGTCCTAATTGCTCTAATGTTAATATGTCTTTTTGCAAAGCTTGGAAGAAGTGTTAGGACTTTCAAAGAAAACATTGTGATCTTTATTAACATGAGTAAGATTTTAACAAATGAGAAACCTTGGGAAAGGCATTTAGACTTGTTACTGAATTACAAAGAAATATATAGTTAGGCTTATATGCTAAGCAGTACACACATAAGAACATAAGCCACGAGCGAGATGGTATGTAGTGTTGTTTTGCTATCAAATCAATTAAGGATAAATGTTCATCAGTATGCTCACCATTTACTCTAGTTTAGAATATCCAAAATGCTCCGGAAATATTTAAATCTTTGAAATATATGGTGTGTTATGAATTTTGAAATTCGTGGAAACAAATGTTGACTGTGTAAAACAACTGAATTTAATGTTTATGTTGCAGTACTATTTCACTTAATAAAACATAAAATCTAATGATTGAATATTGGAATATTTCCCTGCTAATTGTGTATTTGTTTAATAATCGGCTGCATTCTGTAATGTTGCAAGTTACACTTATTTTGTGGGCTTAACACCAACAAATATCTACTGACACCAAGAAATTTAAACAAGATCTGAAATCCTAGCTTTTCAACAATGCCTTTTGCTAACACTCGGGACGATACAGTAAAGCGCTCAGGCCGAGCGCACTGTTAGCCCCCATTTGGACACGCGTTTTTCATGCACTATTTTTACCCCTTATACAGTAAGGGGTAATAGCGCATGGAAAACGTGCAGCCAACCTCCCCGAAACTAATAGTGCCTGCAACATGCAAATGCATGTTGATGGACCTATTAGTTATTCCCTCTTGTTGATTGGTTATAGTTACTGCCTAGTTCGATGTAAACCGAGTTGATTTGATTTGTATCAAGAAAGTCAGTATATAAAAGCCTTTAATAAATAAAAATAAATAAATAAATTCCCGCGCTATTCAGAAAGTAAAATGTGCAGCGAAGCCACACATTTTATTTTCGGAAATGAATGCCTGCCAAAGGCAGGCGTTAATTTCGGCCAGCACCAGGAAAGTGTACAGAAAAGCAGTAAAAACTGCTTTTCTGTACACCCTCAGACTTATTATCATAGCGATATTAAATCGGAGGCCCCAAAAATTAAAAAAAATTAAAATTCTTAAAAATAAAAAGTCTGCCCGCGACTCGCGGGTTGGAAGACGAACGCTCAGTTTTGCCGGCGTCCGTTTTCCAAACCCGTGGCTGTCTGCGGGTTTGACAACTGATGCCGGTAAAATTAAGCGTTGGCTGTCAAACCCGCTGACAGCCGCTGCTTCTGTCAATAAGGAGACGCTAGGGATGCGCTAGTGTCCCTAGCGTCTCCTTTTTACCGCGGGCCCTCATTTACATAACCTTGCTTACTGAATCGCGCGCCCAAGAGAGTGGCCTGGGCGCACATCTAGAGAGCGGGCGCTCGCCGGCTCTCCTGCATGTTTTACTGTATCATCCCGACCTTAACTTAAAGCTCACCCTTAATTCTAGGATATGCTCATTGAATGCCATCTTGTTTATATATCTTCCTGTTTTTAATGCCTTCCTTCTAACTCTTCCTTTAACTTTGTTTAACCTTATACACCGTTGTGATCTAGTGATTCTCACATGGAATGATGGTATATAAAAAAACCTAAATAAATAAATAAATAAAAATATTAGCTGATACCCATGGAAATTCCCCAGAAGTCCCTATGACTTGCTCTCCCCTATAACCCAGCACAGCCTAGCCTACCCTCCCACATTAAGCCCCAGTACAGCCTAAGCCTCATCACAGGCTGCCCTCTCCTCCCTGCAGTCCCAGGAGCAGCACAGCCTGCACCCCCATCTTCTCACCCCAAACTCAGGCTACCCCTCCCAACCCTAGCCCAGCTGCAGCACAGCCACCCATATAAATTCCCCGGAGGATCCTATTTATTGTCCTCCCCCCTCCCCCCCCCCCCCACCTCAGCAGCCTGCTCTTCCCTCTCCAGCTTCAGCACAGCCTATCTTTACCCGTACAACTCCAGCCCCAGCATAGCTTACCCTCTCCTCCAACCAGCCTGAACAGCCTGCACTCCCCCAGTCCCAGCAGAGCCAATCCTCCCTCCCAGCCCCCAGCATATCCTGCCCCCCCTCCCTAGGTTGAGCTCCTCCCCCCGACCACAGCACAGCCTTTCCCTCCCACCAGCTCAAGCCCCAGAAACTCAAGCCTCCAGATATTGGACTTGTTCTCTGAGGGCTAGGATAACTTTGTGCTCAGTGCACACATAGATGCTCCCACCAACTGGTAGATAATCATACATGTGGCACTCCATGTAAAATATTGGATCTCTCTCTCTCTCACTGCTGGACTACTGTCTGCATCTTAATTTTGTTAGTGATTTAAAATTTCTAAGGGAGTAGGCATATTCAAACTGATCTAAAAGTGTTTTAATATATTGGGTTATTTTATATTTGTCTATCAGTGATCCTCCAGAGCCTATAGTTAATCTACTTATAACTACCCAATTACACAAATTATTGACCCTTGTTTTGAATTAATTCCCTGTAATTGTATCAAATAAAGAAATCTGTTATTGAAAATTTATAGGCAGTGGTGTTTTGGCACATGCCTTCTGATCCTCTGCTGTTGGAAAGAAGGGGGCTGTGGAAGCTGAGCTGTGGAAACTGAAAACTAGATTGCTGTTAGTGATCTCTAGAGTCCTCTGCTAGGGCTACTGGGTGAAGTATACAGATGAACCCGCTTGTCCTCTGCTGCTAGAAGAAGTGTGAGGGCAGTGAAAGCTCCTGCAGCGTCCTCTGTAGTCCTCTGCTTGGGTTAATGGGAGAAGTATGCAAATAAGCCTTTCATTTTATTTTTTAGCTGGAAACAGTCGGGTAGATTTTCAAAGGGGTACGCGCATAGGATATGTGCGTACCCCCCGAAAACCTACCCCAAACCCCCCCTGCGCGTGCCGAGCCTATTTTGCATAGGCTCGGCGGTGCGCGCAAGCCCCAGGACGTGCGTAAGTCCCAGGGCTTGCATGGAGGGGCGTGTCGGGGGCGTGCCCGGAGTGACGCGGCATTTTGGGGGCGTGTCGCATGTGATGTGACGTTTAGGGGCGGTGCCGCGGGCGTGGTTTCGGCCCGGGGGCGTTCCGGGGGCGTGGCTGTGGCCTCCGGACCAGCCCCCAGGACCGGAACATGCAGCATTGTCCTCTCCTGGGTCTACTCTTTCCAGCTCGAGGAAACTGAAAGGATCATTTGCATACTTCCTCCCAGCAGCCTGAGCAGAGGACTACAGAGGATGCTGCAAGTATTTTCATTGCCCCCACACTCCTTCTAACAGCAGAGGACAAGCAGGCACATCTATGTACGTTACCCAATAGCCCGAGCAGAGGATTCTAGAGAACACTGCGAACATCTAGGTTTCAGAGGTATACAAATTAGCCTCCCAGTTTTCTGCAGTTGGAAACAGTGTGGGGGTTGATGGCACCCCTGATGGCCTTTACTCATAAAGGAGCTAATCCCAGGAAATGGTTGCCCACCGCTCGGTCGGCCTTCCATTGTCTGAAAACAGCGTTCCTCAGTGAGCCCTGCCTCTAACACCCAGATCCCCTAAACCCTTCATTGTGGAGGTAGACGCCTCCTCCGAGGGAGTGGGGGCTGTCTTAAGCCAGCACTCTTCCACTGGGACTCTACATCCCTGTTCTTTCTTTTCCAGATGAATCCTTCTGGCAGAGAAGAATTATGGTATTGGGAACAAGGAGTTATTAGCCATAAAGCTTGTCTTTGAGGAGTGGCGCCCCTGGCTGGAGAGGGCCCAACATTGCATCACTGTATATTCTGATCACAAAAATCTAGAGTATCTGCACCAAGCCCAACTTCTAAACCCTCGCCAGGCCAGGTGGGCCCTTTTCTTCACCCGCTTCGACTTTGTCTTATGATACTTACCAGCGACCAAAAACATCAAGGCAGATGCTCTCTCTCGCTCCTTCATTCCGGATGACACTCCCAAACCACCGAGTCATATTTTCAACCCAGCTCGGGTTCAGCTCCTTGCCACCACTATGGTACCTACTGGGAAGACCATTGTACCCCACAGACTTTGCGAGAAAGTCCTTCGATGGGCCCATGACGCTTGAACCGCGGGGCATCCAGGGTGAGCCCGCACCTTAGCCTCCATCCAGCGATTTTATTGGTGGCCTACCTTGCAAAAATATGTTCTGAATTATGTGGACGCCTGCCACATATGCGCCCATCAGAAGACGCTGCCGGGCCATCCCTGGGGTCTGCTGTAGCCTCTACCGGCCCCCAAAGAACCCTGGATGCATCTCTCTACAGACTTTATTGTGGATCTGCCACCATCAGAAGGTAAGACTACCATTTGGATAGTAGTCGACTGTTTTTCCAAAATGGCACACTTTGTTCCACTCCCAGGCCTACCGTCCACTCCGCAACTTGCACAACTGTTCGTCCAAAACATCTGTCGGCTCCACGGACTTCCCAAGCATCTAGCCTCATACCGGTGTACCCAATTAACGCCAAATTTTGGAAAACCCTTTGCAAAAAGTTTGATATTTCACTGGACTTTACTACAGCCTACCATCCTCAAGCAAATGGCCAATCGGAGAGAACAAACCGTACCCTGAAACAGTTTCTCCGTGATTATGTCAACTTGCAGCAGACTGATTGGGCCACACTATTACCCTGGGCCGAGTTTGCTCTCAACTCCCACATCTCCACCAGCATGAAATGATCTCCTTTCCAAATTGTCTATGGGAGGCAACCACTTCCTCCACTATCGTTACCCCTGACAGTTCCTTCTCCCGCTGCACAGTTAACAGCATAGGAGATGCATCGCTTATGGGAACGAACTCAAATCTTGATACAAGAGGCTGGTTGCCTAGCTAAGCGGAACGCAGATGCCCATCGGAGACCCGCTCCTCAAATCTGACCTGGTGAGAAAATCTGGCTCACTACGCACTTCATTCGCCTGAAGCTCCCGTCTATGCGTCTGGCTCCCCTGTTACATCGGCCCCTTTCCGGTGCTCTGCCAATTAGGTCCAGTGACCTATCAACTCCGGTTACCACCCTCTTTGAAAATTCACCACTCCTTCCAAATCTCGCTTCTGAACCATTGGTGTTGTCTTGGCCCTCCAAGAAACCTCCGAAGCCTCAGCTGATAGCGTCGGTGGACGACGCAACATACAAAGTACGGGAAGTATTAAACGTTAGGAAGAGGGGCCGAAGATGGGAGTATCTCCTCACCTGGGAGGATTTTGGGCTGGAGGAGAATTCCTGGGAGCCAGCCACAAACATCCTGGATAAGAGTCTTTTACAGCAATTTCACGCCTCTCACCCCAACAAGCCCAAACCCCCAGGAAGGGGGCTTAGAAGGGGGGGGTACTGTTAGACTCACTGGCCACGGCCATCCTGGCACCCTACCTGCTCTCCGAATTCCGACGCCCCCTCGGCGTGGCTCACGTCTCCCGGCCCTGGCTGACACAGGTGGCGGGTCCCCCATGCTGCCAGGGCCATTCCAAGGCTTCCCTGTGTGCAGAGCGCTGCTGGCACGGCCCGCGTCCCTGCTTCCCTCTTAGGCACATGCGCGTACCCCCAGGGAGCTCTTAAAGGGCCCGCGGTGGGAAATTACAGCTGGCCCTCCCAGATGACGTCAGGCCCCAGCAATATTTATACCTGTAGCCATACCCTTCTCAGATGACTTGGCTACAGGTCTAGCTCTTGAGCATCTGGCTTCGGTCTTCGTTCCAGGTTACCTGCTTCCTGTTTCCTGTTCCTGCACTCCGCTCCTGCTTCTGCCTTCCTGTCCTGGATCCTGCTTGTCTGCTCCTCCCTGGTCATCTCCCTCTGTTTGGATCTCCTTCTGGCACTTGATCTCGGACTGACATCGGATCTTCCTCTGGCTCTTGACCTCGGACTGGCTTCGGATCTCCCTCTGGCTCTTGACCTCGGACTGGCATTCGGACCTTCTTCCGGCCTTCTGACCTTGAACCGGCAATCCTCATCTCCTACTGCCTTCTGTCAACCCAGGGCTCCACCTAAGTCCAGCCGGTCCTGACACCCAAAGGCTCAACCTGCGGGGAACGGGATTGGTATTGGTGAAGCTCCAGCTGGCCCCTGTATTCGTCATCCTCGCCTCCTGTCGTTGGGAACCTGTGGCAGGTCTACCTCCCAGGGCACGTCAATCCCGACACAGTCCAAGGGTCCACATTTCCACCAGGGTCGTAACAAGACCCTTACAGGTTTTCCTCTCTGGGGATCTTTTGCACACCATCACCAAGCACACAAAAGAACCACTTGCCTCTCCGGATTTGTTCAAAACTATAGTCTTTATTGCAAACTGGTGGCAGGTAAACAATATTCAAGACAGTATACTAATTAATAGTGGATCCACAGTGTATTATACAGGGACAGACAACTGAAAAATCTCAGTGTTATGGGGTCAGGGCCAGTTAGGCCCCCAAAGTATTGAACCAATTGTGAATATATTCATTAGGGATGTGAATCGTTTTTTGATGATTTAAAATATCGTCCGATATATTTTAGATCGTCAAAAATCATTAGAGGCGATATATAATAGGAATTCCCCCGATTTATCGTCAAAAATCGTAAATCGGGGGAGGGGGGAGGGGAAGGGGGAGGGCGGGAAAACCGGCACACTAAAAAACCCTAAAACCCACCCCGATCCTTTAAAATAAATCCCCCACCCTCCCGAACCCCCCCAAAATGTCTTAAATTACCTGGGGTCCAGTGAGGGGGTCCCGGTGTGATCTTCCACTCTCAGGCCATGGGTGCGTTGATAGAAATGGCGCCAGCTACCTTTGCCCTGTCATATGACAGGGCAAAGGTAGCGCCGGCGCCATTTTGGTTCCTGTCCCCCGACGTCACGAGCATAGGAGATCGCTCCCAGCGCCATTTTGCAATACGACCCGAGTATTGCAAAATGGCGCCGGCCGTATGGCGGTATGGCAGGCGCCATTTTGCATTACGGCAACACGATTCGAGTGCAGGAGGTTGTTCCCGGACCCCCGCTGGACTTTTGGCAAGTCTTGTGGGGGTCAGGAGGCCCCCCCAAGCTGGCCAAAAGTCCCTGGGGTCCAGCAGGAGTCCGGGAGCAATCTCCTATGCTCGCCGGCGCCGGCGCCATTTCTATCAACGCACCCGTGGCCCGAGAGTGGAAGATCACACCGGGACCCCCCCCCCCCCCCACTGGAGCCCAGGTAATTTAAGACATTTGGGGGGGGGTTCGGGAGGGTGGGGGATTTATTTTAAAGGGTCGGGGTGGGTTTTAGGGTTGTTTTAGTGTGCCGGTTTTCCCGCCCTCCCCCGATTTACGATTTACACGATATTTAAAAAAACAAAACCACGACAATCCGATTCCCTCCCCCCCCCAGCCAAAATCGATCGTTAAGACGATCGATCACACGATTCACATCTCTAATATTCATTCAGGATTTGTTAAGCCTTTTGGCTTCTCTTTTCTGTTAAACTCTCTGTCTTCTCCGGAAAACTAAACCACTGAATTTTGTGTGCAAGTGGTGAGTCTTTGAAGCCTTCAGGAAATCTGCATTTCTGAGCTTCCTCTAGGTCACATTCCACTGACCTTTTAATCCAATACCTGGCAAGGCCCCTCTGCCCAAGGGCTAGAATGCATGGGAAAGGAAAGGAGGAAAAGCATGATTTATGGTTGGGTATTAGCGGGAAAAATCATACGAAGAACAAGACATTCTATATAAACAACCTTACAGACCAATCCCTTAGTAGTGGCGGTAACGCAAGATGTTCATGACATGCCCAGTGTTCCAGCTCTGAAGTCCTAAGAGCTTTGACTATTTCACTGCTGATATTCAAGGGATGTCCTCAAGGAAGTGAGCAGATTTAGTTTTACATTGTAAATGTATATATATTCTCTGGCTTTGATTTACTTATTCTATGCATATGCTTTCTTGTATCTTATCTTCTGTTATATTTGTCTTATTTTTCTTTGTTTATATTATGTCTTATTCTTAAGTGCCTTGCAATTTTTATTAGCTCTAGATTATTATATAGACTCAGTTTACTGGGACAATAAATGTAAAAATCAGCTAAATATAGTAGGAAGATATTTTTTGTTTGTCTTTGGGAATTAAGAAAAAGCCACCTAGTGACCTTAACCACTTCCCAGCCATTACACACAGCAAAGAAGTCCAAAAGGCACAAATCAAAACTCAGTCTCATACTCCTCCTCGCACAATCTCCCCAAACAGGAAAGTTTTAGGAGTACATATCCTTTCACCCTGGGCCTTCCCAGTATCTTTTGAGTAGCTGAAATCTCATTTCTTCTCTTCTCTTCTCTTAGTAAGCTTTGGCAGATTTTATCTGATCAACTAGCGCTCTGTGGATTTTTCCAGACAGGATGCTTGTGTTTCTCACCTCTCAATGTAGTAATCCCATAGATTACAGGGAATCTTTTCCTTCTCAGAGATCCTCAGAATGTGAATCTCTTCAGTAACATTTTGTCCTATCATTCTCGGGACTACCAGGAAATTCCCTTCCTGTAATCCTCCCTCTCAGATGAGGCCTGACCATCCTCTCCCTAGGTCCTAGTAATCTCCTTTGATCAGGATCACTTCTCTCCAGAACAGAGGCAGTTTAAGTCAATGACAATCTGCTGCCTGAGGCAAGGAGAAAAGATGGTGCCCCCCTCCAAAGCCTGCTGCAAATCATTGAGAGGGCAGGAGGGGATCCCCCTTGCAGTCTAGCCCTCTTGGTTATTTGCTAGGCAACGGGGAGGCATGGGTCAGGGTTCCCAGAGGGATGGCAGATAAGAGTGCAATTGATATTTCCAGGACGTTGGTAACCTTGTCACAGTCCCAGGAAATCTACCACCTGCCTCCTACCCTTCCCGAACATTTGATCCCTGGGGAAGTGGGATATGGATGAATGGTTTGTGTGTGCATAATGTGTGTGAGAAACACTCTCTCTGGGCTGGTTCAAGGTTCTTGATCACTAGGCAAATCTTACAGCCCCTACACCCTTGGCCCTCCCACACACAATTACAAATTATACCTTTATAACAACAGAGTTTACATGAAAAAGTACAGACTTTGGAGTTAAAAGCATCTCTTTCAACAGGTGTATTATATTTATATGCACTATTGTGGTGTCAACCAGAAAACCTTGCAAAAAAATCAAGGCACTTGGAACTCACATGATATTAGGCCTGTTATTATATAAAGTACATTAGGTGTGAGCTTGGACCTCAGAAAACGTGAATAAATTGAATTATAAATTACAATATAGTGATCCTCCCATACCAAAACAGCACTAACTGCCAGCATTGAAAACTAATTACCCTATTCATGAAAAGCAACCCCTCAAATATTACACCAGGTCCTAAGACACCAATACAGAAAACAGGAAAACAGGACAAGCCAGGCCCCTTTAGACTCTACACAGAAGCAGAATTCCTCACCTATGGTCACACATGCAGAACACAGTCAGACCCTCAGCAAATACAGAATAGAGACCATAAATTATAAATAGACACATACAGACAGAAACTGAACTGGAAACTGCAACAAGCCAGACTCCATTTGCAGTGCAACAATGGAAAAACAGAATCATCACCATTCCTCATAAAACAATCACTACAATCAAGAAATATAAAACATCAATCATATTAAAATCATACTATGAAAATTAATATTTCAAGACAGCTGACAAATAGAACACTCAATAATTAAACTCATATAAAAATTGTTAAAACAAACCCCAAAAATAAAAAAAATATTTAAAAAGAGCAGAGATATCAAAATTCCAATCATTAAAATGAATAAGGATAAAATACATTTCCCACTCTCCATACCTGGGAACATTTGATTTCCAGTCAACTTGAGATTGTCATAGAAAAGTGGGAGGAGGGAGCTGCACACAAACTTTGCCCTCTCTCTCATTAACATGCATGCTTCCTCACACTCTCTCACATGAGCACACATGCATTATTCTCCCCCTCTGGAATGCATAAGCTGCAGCAGGCTTCTCCCACAGCTTGTGCAGTTGACGGACTACCTTTTCCTCTTGGGACATGGGCAGATGCTGCACCTGCTCCTTCTGGCTATTTGGGCCAATGCTGCTCCTTCTGGCTGTAGTGATTGTGCCTCCTTCTTCCCATCGCATGGGCCCATATGACACAACTTCCTATGCTGGGCCCACATTGATGGGAAGAACAAGAAGCTGCAATGATTGCAGTCCTGCCCCTACTGTCCCATCCCCAAAACTGGGATGCTCTCAGCAGCCGCCTACTTCTATTGGCCCTGCACTCTCTTTCATATCCCTCAGCCAATACATTGTTGCTCCTTCCCTCTTTCCTCCCTACTCTCACCCCTTCCCCCTCCTTCTCCCACTCATACTCACCCCTTCAATTTCTCACTCACTCCTTCCTTCCCCTCGCAGGCAATCATCTCCAGTATCTCTCTCATCAAAATAGTGCTGCCGCGGTTTCTTCCAGCAGATCTGCATCACTGATGAGCCTGATGAGGCAGCTGCAGATGGAGAGTTTTGAAGGGCAAAATTGTGTTGCCTGAGGTGGCCGCCACACCCTACCTCATGATAGAACTGTCCCTGCTCCTGAACCTTCTCCATGGAAGGTTAGGCCCACCACATTGAAAAGGTAGCCACAACATACAACAGAACTCCAAATCTTGGTTTAGGGCCCCTCTTTAATTCTCTGCTAGCTTAGGATCAATTCTTGGAGAGGAACATAATAATAGTGTGGGTGGTCTTAGCTCCCCCATGTGGGAGAAGCTGAAGGTTCCTCTGATATATAACCTCTGACCACCATTTTACTGTGTGGAAGATTTTAGTTTCCCTTGCAGGGGCAGCTTGCTGCTAGTTGTCCCCTTTTTCTAATTATGATGAAGGAATAAGACCTCTGGGGATCTCGAAAGTGAGATCTGGGATGGACTTGGAGTCAGAGAACCTTCCTTTATTTTTAAGAACCATTTTTAATAACACTTGTTTTAATGAGCTGGGAGTTTATTCCACCCTCCTGGACTCAAGAATTTTCCTTTTTTTATCTGTAAAAAGATTTTTACTTTACTTTTTCTAGGTTCCCATTAACTAAGGGCTCAGGCTTTTGCTTTGACATATGAAAGGAAGAGGCCCCTTCACTGAGAAGGAAGCTGGGATCATCTGGATCCAGAGGAGGGATAACTTACAAGCATCCAGAGGAGAGAGGGGAGAAATGAGTTTCAGTGGATCTTTCAAAGGACTCACAGACATCCAGAGCTGGGGCTTCCATTAGGCAAACTAGGAGGTTGCCCAGCGTGCCAAACGTTTTGGGGTGGCAAAATGCCACTAGTACAGTGCCAAAAGGGGTGCTATGTCGAAACCAATACCAAAGAAGGCAGCACTGTACTACAGCCACTGCTGTTTTAATTTTTAGAATCCTGATATTTAGAGCTGAGAGAGGAGAGAGACCCAGGGCTGGCTGCTACTGTTTTGTTTTGTTTTGCTGTTTTAGATGAAAAACAAAATTTTGTTCATTTCTCTTTTGTTTTGTTTTCAAATCAGAATGAAGCAAAACAAGAAATGTCATTAAAATATCCTGTTTCATTTCACATGAAAGCACATTGCTTATATTATACTTCTATATTCTTCCTCTGCATTTTCTATATAGTACCTACTGTGTATGTCCAATGAGAAAGGCAATGTCGCACACATGAAGTCTGGGAGCAATGAGTAAAAGGGATTAGGAGTACATTGCTAGAATATGTTCTGCTGTAGAAAAGAGCTAGAAGAAAAACAAGGCTAAGCGTGTGTAACTGAGGACAGGAAAATGTCACTGACCTGTGAGGGTCTAGGCCTTCCCAGGAGCACCCCTGCAAGGGGACTGTACTGGGGCAGAGCTCCCGGATGAATTCCTCCAAGGGGGGGGGGAATTGTGGGCAATGAGGAGAGGCACACTACAGTCTGACAGATTTTTCCCAGCTTTCAAACAGAGAGAAAAAGAGGGGGAAATCTTATAATAAAACCGCAGATTTAAATCGAGAATGTGGAAACAAAGACCTGTGGATCAAATCTCAACAACTGACCAGCAGTGCAGGTTTATCCAGGTTTTTTCCTTATAATTTGTGTTGTTTTATATTTCTCTGTAATAATATATTATTGCACATTTTTACTGTACACTGTTTTGATGTGATTTCAAATTTTTTGTTTTGTTTATATGTGATTTCAAAGATCAGTCTATCAAAATCAAAATTACCATTACCAAATAGTAAATCAAGCTGAAGTCGTGCAATAATGAAAATTAGGCAATGAAAAATAGATGGACGAGCCCCACTCCTTTCCCTCCCAGTTAGCAGATAGGTAGGTGCCTCCAGTAATAGGACACTTGTGCACTGAACATCCCCTTCCCCCCATTTTATGGCTTTTACCATTCCTACCCTCTCCCCTTCCTTACGGGTGTGCAGCAATTTCTGGGTCCCATCTCAAAGTGTCACCCACTCCTGGTCAGGGGCCAGCAATGGATGGCAAAGCCAGTGGGGGTACAAAGAGGAGAGTGGCATGCTCCCCTCCCCCCTCCTTTTTCGGCTTATGTCCCACCCCTCCACCTTTTAGCTATTTATTTGTAAAGAAGAGGTGGGTTTGAAGTACAACTACTGTGCACAGCGGGGCGAATGGAATTATCCATGATGTGTATACCTGCATTTTCTGAAGTTTCTTGCTGTCACAGCAGGAGCTCAAGCCTTTGAAGTAGAGGAGGGGGTCAGCTGTGTCAGCATGCAGCCACTTATACCAATTCAGACCCAGTCAGGTCTGTTTGTTGGATCCTGGTGGGAGGAGAGGGCTCGTCACATTTGCTCCAGCGGGCGGGGGGGGGGGGGGGGGGCTAGGGAGAGGCATGTCACAGCTGTTCCAGACAGTTACAGTACATAAAAATAGAAAGCACTCATAGTGTATAATAATAATTATGGGAAAATATATGATGAACTTTCCAAGGCATCATATCTGCATTAGTTCAGTTGCTTGAGGTCAAACCTGATGAGCATTCGCAAGACACTGCTAGCAATAATTTTTATCTTGGAAAGATGCCCAGATGGAATATAGGAAAAAATATAATGTGAACACAATCTTTTTATTAAGAGAATGTGTTTACATGATTTTAAGGGTGTTGCTAGCCATGGGCACACAGGGGTTGTGGCTGAATCTAATGGCCAGTGCCCTGAATCTCCAACAGATATTCTGTTATACTCATCCAGCTGCTTCTTTCCAGGAAGCCTGCAGGGAGCAAGAATGGAAGAACTGGAACTAGGGGGAGGGAGTAGGGGGGGCAGGTCTGAGCAGACATTGCAGGCAGCAGCTGGGAAGAAACAGCAGCAGAGGGGCTGGACAAGGGATCAAAGCAATGTGTTTGCTGTTCTGCGCTCTAACCTCATTGCCTCCCACCCTGTTCCCTTGTTTCAACAGGAGGGAGGGGCCGGACCCAATGCAGACACAGCCACAGCCTGTGATCCCAGGACTCAGGATTCAGGTGAGGCATGCATAGGAGAGGGGGATGGAGGCATCCTAGAGCACAATCGTGATTGATAGGGAGGGAGGGGGTAATTCCTGAAAGGGGTGAGGTGAAGAGAGGGTTAATTCTGGTGGAATGAGAGGAGGGTGGCTGGAGAAAATAAATTTGGAGAAGGTGAGGAGGTGGTGAATGTTTTGGAAGGGATGGTGTGAGAAGGGGTAATGTTGGGAGGGGGGGGGGGAGAGATGATTTGAATGCAGTATCCTCTCCCTTATGCCTGAAATCAGCAAGGTAGACTTGGGCTGCCTGAGATGATGAAAAAAATCAGGGCATCAGAGAGCATGAGAATCATATGTGAGGAGGGTATGGGGGGGGGGGGGTGGAAAGTGGGGAAGTACAAAAGAGTTGGTGGTAATAGGGTAAACGTGAGAGCTGAAAGGGATGGTCTGTGTGAAAGAAAGCCAGTGGAAGGGATGGGATGAAGATAGCCAGAGATGGTGTTGGGACTGAGGTGGTGATGATAGGTTTGTGTGTGAGAAAACCAAATGTATGATGGGGTGGGGAGGGGGGGTGAGAGAGAACTAGAGGTATGATGGAGGTGGAGGGGTGAGAGAGCCCGATCCAGAGATTGGGAGGAGGAAGGGTTTAAGAGAGAGAAAGAGGGAGGAGGAGGGTTGGTGTGTGAGTGCCATAAGGGATTATGGAGAAGCATGTATGATAGAGAGCCAAAAAAGATAGGGGGGGGGGGGGGGGGGTGGGGAGGGGGAAATGCAAGGGAATGATTGTGGGTGAATGATTCAGAAAGAGAGTAATAGGGGGAAGTATGAGAGGGATAACTGGGGTATGAAAGTCAGAGTGGAGATGATGGGATGACGGAGAAAAACTAGAGGGGATTGGAGAATGCACATGGAGATGAACAAAATGAAATGGTTGACAGAGGGTGAGAAAGTAAATATAGGGATGTTGAGGAGTGGTGTGCGAGGGAAATGGCTGTTGGGAGAAAAGGGAGCCAGGTAGCTGGAGATTGATGGAGGGAGCATTCCAGTGATTGGATGAAGGAGAGTGAGCAGAGCAATGGAGGGGAGAGTTGAGGAATTGTTGGGACAAGGATAATTGGGGAAGGAGTTAAGAGATGAAGGATAGGAATGAAGGGGGAAGGAGGGATGAGATACAGTGTGAAAGGATAAGGCAAAGTGATGCTGACATAAAGGCAAGATTTAAAGGCAGAGAGAAGAGACTGAAGATAAGATGGAGGGAGAAAGTGATGAAGACAGGAGAGAGAGTAAAAAGTAGGAGAGTATGAAAAGGAAGACAGATAAGGAAGTCAGGGAAAAAGACAGATCCATGCAAAAAAAAACCCCAACAACCCTCCTACCCAGAGAACAAATAGAGGAGAAAAGCATTTTATTTTCAGTCTAGTGATTAGAATATATACACGGACCTTTGTTTTCAGTTTTTATTTTTTTTTCCTGGAAATTTGTCAATGTTTTTAACAACAAGAAAGCACACGAAAAAATCAGTGGGAAAAATGACTCATCATATTCTTCCAGTAAGTATGATTTTTGCTCTTGTTGTTGCACAGTGATGGAAGGGAGCGCTAGGGGGCACTCCCCAGTGTAGTACAAAGAGTGTGTGCCCTTGAGGTGAGATGGGTCCTTGTCTGGGATGGAGTGGAGACCAGGCCCCTGCCGATCTGCATACCTCAGTGAGATCAACCATGCAAGGTTGGCCTCTGAGTAGTCCTCCGACCACTCCAAGCCCTTTTGGACCTGCCGCTGGGTAACGGCAGAGGCGGCATGTCAGACATGAGGCAGGGGTGGATGAGGACTTAAACGTGGATTCTGATGAAGACAGGATTCAGATGAATATCAGACTCAGACAAAGATCAAACTCAGACGAAGTGAGGATGAGACGAGTTAAAATCAAGATAAAACTCAAGATGAAAAAGACTCCGGATAAGGCTCTAACACCCACAGCCATGGAGGAGGCTGCAGTGGCCAGAACGGCCCTCAGGCTATCAACCAGAGCACTGCCCGCCGGAGGATAGGCATAGCCGGAGTCCAGAATATCGGAGGAATGATTAGAGATGAGCCTCCAAGGCGGGGATCCAGGACATCCGGGACGGACTCTCCAGACACTCAGTGAAGGGCAGCCGGGACAGACGATGCGGACGTCCAGAAGACTCCAGACCCAGGAGGTGACAGACAGGAACATGGAGATCCTCGGCTCCAAAGATTGAGGACCCACCAGCGCCCTACACACCCCACAGGGGGTGGTCACAGACCACTGGGCCGCAGCGCGCCCTACCAACCCAGCCGGGCTGGTCGCGGACCACGCTAGGATGGATCAAGTGAAGCCTTGGACATCTGGACAGGACGGACATCAGGACATCAAGACTGAACCGAGATACATCAGGACTGGGACAATGGAGACATCAGGATGAACGAGACATCAGCAGAGACCAGGACAGACGATGATGAGGGATCCCATGAAGATACAGGAAGCCATGCAGGAGCAGAAGACGAGGAGTCCTGGAGAAGAACTGGCTCCTTGCAAAGGCAAAGACTGAATGAGCACAGAGCCCTTTTATAGGGCTGAAGAAGGAAGACACCCAGGGAAGAGTCCAAGGTGGGACCCGGGCGGATCAGCCTTTAAATCCGGAGAGAAGATGTGGGCCCGCCCCTAGGGAGAGCTGGGCAGGACCTTGGAGAGCAGCATCCTGCCACTGAGCAGTGCAGGGGCGGAGATCAGGCTTAGCGCAGGCTCCTACATGGGAGGCGGCTTCCCTGCCACCCGAAGAGGCTCAAGGATGACTCCTTGCCATGGAAGACAGTGGGGGCTGCGGCCTTCGGAGCGTGAGGAGACGGCGACGTCAGAGGCCCCAAGCCTCACTGGGAGCTCCGGGGGCGGCAGCTGCCACACAAGGAAAACTAGGGGCGGCTCCTGCCGCATCAGAGCATGGCGGCACAACCCACCGTGCCGAGGAGCAACATGGGCAGTCTCTGGACCGTGAGGGAGCAGCAACTGCCGCCTCCATGATGTGGGAAGGCCCTGGCTGCTGCGGTCTCTGGGCCGCGAAGGTAAGAGGCAGCTCGTGGCTCCAGCCACGAGCCGAATCGCAACACTTGTTGTAATAAACACAGAGAAATTCCTGGGAAAAATAGAATAAAAACTAAAAACAAAGGTTTCTAAATATGTAATGCAATGATCTAGTAATTGTATGCTCCCAGACACACTGGATTCTCTGCAGACTGTGATGGCTTTTATTGAATTAATACAAGAAGAATAAAAAAATGCTGTACATGAACTACTGAGACCACAAAGGTCCCATTTTCAGATGTGAACAATGTCGTCTGATGTGACATCTAAAGAAGGGATCTCTGCAATTTCATAAGCTCATGAACAATAATTTCAGATAATTCATATGCTGATCCAGTAAAAGGTTTCAGATTCTGCCCAGAAACCCATGATTAAAATTCATGCAGAGAGATGGAGGAGGGTTAATTAAATTTGCGAAAACAAGGAGTGCTTTAGCAAGTGGAGCAGAACTGGTGAGAAGCTCTGGATAAGAAACTGACAGCAAAATCAAGGATCGTGTAAGAATCAGCTGGCACAGTGTAACCCTTCGGGCCTTCCAGTGTAGTTAGTGTCAGCTTCTTCATTTGTCCCCACAGGATCAGCAGGATCTCAGTAACACATGGGGCCTGGTTTTCAAAAGCATTTACCTGCGTAAAACTGGATTTTACACGTGTAAGTGCACTTTATCCTTGTAAGTGGGCTTTTGAAAATTGCTACGATATATGCCACTGAATTATCCATAGGATTTACCCGCATAAGTGCACTCTATGGGGCGGATTTTCAGAGCCCTGCTCGCGTAAATCCGCCCAAAACCGGGCGGATTTACGCGAGCAGGGCCCTGCGCGCCGGGAAGCCTATTTTACATAGGCCTCCCGGCGCGCGCAGAGCCCCGGGACTCGCGTAAGTCCCGGGGTTCTCGGAGGGGGGCGTGTCGGGGGCGTGTCGGGGGGCGGGCCCGGTCGTCGCGGCGTTTCGGGGGCGTGTCGGCAGCGTTTTGGGGGCGGGTACGGGGGCGTGGCTACGGCCCGGGGGCGTGGCCGCGCCCTCCGTACCCGCCCCCAGGTCGCGGCCCGGCGCGCAGGAGTCCCGCTCGCGCGCGGGGATTTACGCCTCCCTCCGGGAGGCGTAAATCCCCCGACAAAGGTAGGATGGGGGTTTAGACAGGGCCGGGCGGGTGGGTTAGGTAGGGGAAGGGAGGGGAAAGTGAGGGGAGGGCAAAGGAAAGTTCCCTTCTAGGCCGCTCCGATTTCGGAGCGGCCTAGGAGGGAACGGGGGTAGGCTGCGCGGCTCGGCGCGCGCAGGCTATACGAAATCGATAGCCTTGCGTGCGCCGATCCAGGATTTTAGCCGATACGCGCGACTACGCGCGTATCTACTAAAATCCAGCGTACTTTTGTTTGCGCCTGGAGCGCAAACAAAAGTAGGCTGTTCGCGCTCGTCTGAAAATCTACCCCTATGTGCGTAACTGGCTTTTGAAAATTGCTACGATAGCATGCTAGTATGTTACATTCATGCGTTTAACTCCTTTGAAAATTCACCTGTTAGATGGTAACTTTTAAACAGGCGCGAGGGCACACACGTGCGCACATTCTTAGGTCCACGCCAAGGGACTCAGCCGCTTTATAACATACATGCATATATGTGCGCATGTTATGAAATAGCCTGACCGCGCACGCACAATTTTAAGCGGACGCACGCTTTTGCGAACAAATCCCGCTTCTACCACGTAACTGGGGGGGGAGTTTTATGAGACACGTGTGCTGATGTCATTGCCCGCTTTACCAGTTTATTTCCAGTTCGCCTGGTTAAGGGATAGGACTCCCCCCCCCCCTAGTTTAATAGCCATCCTTCCCCCTTCTTAGCCCCGCCCCTTAAAACCCCGCCGATCTGTTTAGTTATTTTTTTGTTTTATGACTTACACGCCACCCATAGCGGAAGGAAACGTTATGCGGCAGGGGACCCCGGGGCAGGAATGCCCACGCCCTGCCCAGACCACGCCCACGCCCCGCCCCTTTTTCAGAACTTTCCGTTTGTGCACGCAGCAGGAGATACACGCAGAGGCAGGTGCCTTTTAAAATTCGCTCGGTGCGCGCCAGCCCAGCATATTCAGGTATCCCATGGTTTTGACACCTGCCGGGGCTTTTAAAATTCACCTTTTAAATGTCCTGTCTTTCTATAGCAGTGGTTCTCAACCTTTCTAATGCTGTGACCCCGCAATACAGTTCCTCATGTTGCGGTGACCCCTCGCCCCGCCCTCGCCCCATGAGGGTGGGGTGAGGGCGGGGCTTTGGTCATATGGGGGCAGGGTTATGGATGGGGTTGGATTTTAGTGCACACTTATCATTTAATTATGACATTTATAATGTGAATGTAACTCAACTCACCATAGGTTCTCACATGCATGGCACACTGACCCATGATCGTCACGGGGCTAGATGTAAAAGTACAGTTTGTATCCACAGGAACCCCCCTGACCCACAATAATGGATGTAAAGCAGAATTATGACATTCCCCATACAACTCACCCTACAAAAAAGATATTCTGGTTCTAGTGACATCTCAGTAACAGCAACTCAAACTCCTTCTATTTCCAGGCTCAATAGCCCTACTTATGAAAAGACAGCAGTTTACCACCAATGCATGTCCTCTGAGAAAACACAACAAATAAGACCGATACAAACGCTTACATGCTAGCAAAATATCTCATCTCGGTAACAGACACAGAACCGACCTAACATACTCCCAGGATCTGTAGTAATGCACATAAACTAATCCGCACACAGTTACACCTGTATTATGGAATACACTCAAACAGGAGCAACCCTATCTATGAAAAGGCAACACTACAAATATTAAATCAGGTCCTAAAAACCAATACACCTCTTATTAGGAAAACAGAACTAGCAAGCAGCTATAGATCCCCACACAGAAATAATTGTAAAACTATACTAATAAGCAGAATAAATGTTTCAAAACAGCTATGAACATCCAACAATTAAAAACGCATAAAAACTATTAAACATTCTCCAAACACCAATAAAATATTTCAAAAAAGCAGACATCACACAATTAAAATGGCAGTCAAGAAAAATAAACTTAAAAAGCCACCTTTACTTACCCCCTCCAGCAGCTCTCCTACTCCCCTTCCCTGCAGGCCGTGGCACTCACCAGAAGCAGCAGTAGAAGCTAAGCTCTATACTTATGGTCCTCTTCCTTAGTGCCCATGTCTCTCACACACACACACCATACAAGTCATGCCCCCATGACCAGTTTCTGTCTCTCACACACCAATCATCTCCCAAACAGTCTTTGGCACACACACACCAGTCACCTTCCTGAACAGTTTCTCTCATGCCATACACACACACATACACAGGCTTCCCACTCCCGTGTTCTACTTACATATACGGGCTTCTCACTCTCATAATCACTTTCTCACACACACACACACACCAGTCACCTTCCTGAACAGTTTCTCTCATGCCATACACACACACACACAGGCTTCCCACTCCCGTGTTCTACTTACATATATGGGCTTCTCACTCTCATAATCACTTTCTCTGTCTCTCTCTCTCTCTCACACACACACACACACACACACACACCCTCACTCACTCACCAGTCTCTCACTCCCATGCTTGTTCTCTCCACATGCACAGGCTTCTCATTCCCATAATCACTTTCTCTCTGTTACACACACACCAGTCTCTCTCATTTCCATGCTCACTCTCCACGTGCACAGGCTTCTCATTCCCTGAATCACATTCTCTCATATTCACACACACACACCAGTCTTTTTCTCTCACACACACCATCACCTTACCAAGCAGTCTCTCTCTCTCATGCATGCACACTCACCCTGGTTTCTCACTCCCATGCTTTCTTTCACCCCCACAACACCAGGCTTCTTACGCCCATGCTTTCTCACATACCCAGACTTCTCACTTCCATGCTTTTTCTCTCTCTCACACACACACATCAGTCACCTCCCTGACTAATGTCTCACACTCTCACATACACATCAGTCATCTCCCTGAGCAATCACTTTCATTGTCTCTCACATACACACACACATCAGCTCTCTGACCAGTCAATCACACACAGGCTGGCTGGCTGCTGCTCTCTCTTTCTCTCACTCACTTCCTCTTCTCCCCCGAGCACAAATGGGAGCTGCAGCAGCCTCCGCTGGCCAAGAAAGAAGAATCCCATCGGCTGCGGGAGGCTCATGCTGCTGTCTCCTTTCTCCATTACCGGCTGCTTCTATTGCTCGGGGACCGATGCTGCAGCCGCTGCTGCTACTTTTTCGCGCGGCTCTCTCTCCTTCCCGCGCACCACGATTCACTTCCTGTTCCGGGTCACGGGAGGGGGGGGGGCAGGCGCAGGAAGAAGAAAAGGCCCAGCCGCGGGTGCAGAGCTTCTTCTAGCGCTGCTGCCATTCCCGCTGGGCTTGAACGTGCTGACAGCCCGGCGGCAACGGCAGCGGGAGAGACCGGGAGCGCGCGACCCCTGTGTTTTGGGCGTTCGACCCCCGCCGGGGTCGCGACCCATAGGTTGAGAACCGCTGTTCTATAGGATCATTCTTGGGAGGGGGGGTAAAGCAGACTGAGCATGATGGTTGAATTTAATTATCAAAATCTCAGGGCGAGGGTAGATGGGCACCCAAATCCCATGGTCCCCTGCCCCGAGTCTTAAGTAGCAAGCAATATCTCTGGGGCAACTGTACTAAAAGGCTTTTCCCGTGGGGGATAATTTTCAAAGGAAAGGGAAGCAGTTTGCTTGGCTTTTTATCTGCAATGTTGAAAAATTATTGGAAAATGTAATGTGGATCACATGGACCTATGATTGCATATGACTCATAGCACTGAAAGGAGAACCCCACTGAGCAATCTGTACGCAGGTGATTTGATTGCCCTTCTCCAGATATGATAGTTTTTTTATAATGATTGTAAGTATATGTCACAACAAAACAAAAAAAAAAAAGAGGAAAACAATTATTGAATGCTGCAATACTTTTCAAAGGAGCCTCAGTCATCATACAATGGCGACTGAGACTAGAGGCCTCTCATTTCCGGGAGCCCTGCTGCACGGTCCCCAGCTAAGGGCTGTTGCTGCAATGGCTGGGCTAGGTGAGTGGGGAAGGGAATTAAAATAGAGGTAAAATCCCCTAGGTGAGGGTGAATAGAGAGGTGCATGGCATCAGGATCCCGGTACCAGTTCTGACTGAGCCGGAAGCTCAGGGAAGCAGAAGAAAAACTACCGCTACCCTCCTCCACATGTGCAAAATGAGCACATCGTAACAATATAATTTGGAATACACATCACTATGCCCAGATATCAAAATGGATATCTTGTGATTATGTGGCTGCTGTGTCTTGGATGAGTCAAGGAGCTTCTTGCATTCTTGTTCCCTGTAACTTATTTCCTTAAAGTCAGTTGCAACATAAGGCACTGCATTTTATCGTATTAAATGTGGATCGCTGTATTGGATTTCATCATACCATGCCAGAAGAGAGCAGTTATAAACAAATAAAAACCTGTGATTCCGTTTCTTTTTTCACTTATGAAGGAAAACTTTACTGAGGAATAATTGTTCATGAGAGAATGAAAACCAGTCCCTAAATAAACATGTTAGCATAAATTCCATGTGTTACTATAGGCTTGGTAGCTATGTCAACAGATGAAATCAGAAACACTCTGTATGTTTTTGACAATATTTTTTTTCTGAATTGTGTAAATAGCAAAAATATTTAACAAATGTGGGAATCTTTGAGTTCTCCATTTTCAAAATAGAGATATCACATTTTGGTGCAAGGGTTTTTTAATGCTGAGCAGTAGGCAATAAAAAAATTGAAGAATAGAACAAGTGGTAATATACATTAACATAGAATGCCATTAGCACCCTCTGTGGAATACAATAATAGCAGTTAAAGATCACAATGAATACAATAAATCCAGAAGTATAAAGCACTTCTTAAGCAAGTTACTTACTGTTGAATTATTACATATGTATGTATTAATACTGTGGCATCATTCCCAGGATCTTTTTATTTTTTCAAACTGATCCACTGAATGAATGTCTACGAGTAGAAGGAACAAGGAAAATCTTATTGGTACCTTTAAAACAAAATATGGCTAACATTCATTAAAGGGGGTTTTAAGGGGCTAATGCACTAATCTTCTGGGTAAATCATGAAAAAAGTCATTAACGCATATGTATTTTTCTTGCATTGATGGTCCATTTGCATGATATGCAAATTGGATTTGCATTAATTTTCTTGCAATAAAGTTCACATGGGATTCCAGACGTAAATGCAAGAAAACCTTAACTACACTTTGGGGAGGTATGGTTTTGTGTGAAAATGCAGATTTGTATGGTTTTATTTATTTATTTTAAATGTATTTACAATTTTCAATGCATTTTTCATCTACCCTAACATAGATAATGAGCTGCTTTGCATAAATATGCATCATTGCATATATTTGCAAAGCAAATGCAGCCAAATTTGCAACTAGTCTACTGCTAAACTTTTCCCTGTAGACACAGAGTGGGAGAAAAGCCTTCAGTGTATCAGAGGAAACTCTCAAAGGAGGGAGATAATGTGGTGTATTTCCAAGAGCAAGGCCAGGGCTTGTAAATAACACAAACCTCAGTTATACAAAAGTGCTAAGGTATGCAAAACCCAACATCATTGAATATGTGCTTATCCAGCTACTTCCCTCAAGTAACTTTTGCCTAATTTTTCAGATACTGATGAATTTTTACACAATTTTTTTTCCAAAATTCTCATATTTCAGTTAACATACAGTTTTATAACAAACAGCCTTTTCCTCTTCACTGCTGGATCCAAAATAAGAATGAAATAAAAAAAATAAGCATTGTGTTGATGTTTGAGAATAATGTAATTTCAAAATGTCCAGTAATAGCATTTTAAATCAAAGAAAGTACTGTGTGCCATTGGGATATGCAGCCAAAATATGTTTCTTTAATTTTGGTTTTCTTTTTTTTTTTCTATTGTTTTAATGTTTAATTCGGTTCAGTTTCTTTGCCAAATGGAAAAAAAAACCACTTTTCTATTAAATCCTCAAAACAAATAAATAAACCAGAATGGGGTCTTCCAAGCCCCTACTTCTGCTTCCCAGAGCTTTCCTGGGGCTTCTCCAGGGCCCTCACCCCTACCAAAACACCAGAGCCTGGGCTGAGCTGAGCCCAGTTGGGGCCCTCCTGGTCTGTCCAATCCTCATTCTGCCACCAGAAGTTACCTGGCTGGGGAGCTCCCTGGCCACCCACTTACCCCATTCCATGGGGGTCCATGTAGAAATAAGGGGCAGGAACAATTCCCACTTATTCTGCCCCACCAGAATCCTTTTTAAAAATGGTGCCGGCCGGCTCTGAGACCAGCATAAAGTGTGATTTCAAAATGGCACAGATCTCAGGGCCGGCCAGCACCACTTTTTTTGTATGGGCCATATATTTGTTATTTGTACTGCTGCACAAGAACATTGAGACAGTTGGTTCTGAAAATGTTGTCTTTTAGACATCAGCCTTAAGACCATTCTCAGGGTTGGCTGGCACCATTTTTAAAAGGATTCCAGCAGGGCAGGAGTGAGTGGGGATCACTTTCTTTTGCCAGGACTCCTATTGAAGAGGTGAGTGGGAACCAGGGAGGTCCCTAGCCCTGGATTATTTCTGGATGGGGTGGGAGGGGCCTGGAAAGGCCCTGACTAGGCTGGGTAGGCCCGGGTCCCAGTGTTTTAACAGGGAGTGGGAGGTTAGAGGGGCTGGCTAGGCTCTAGCCTAGCAGATTAGGCCCAGGTCCAGTTAGCATGCATTATTTCCTGAAACAAACACACCTGCGAATTTTTAGGGTTTTCAATGGCTAATCAGAACCAAAACAAAAATGGGCCATTTCAGATTACTCATTCATTTGAAATGAATGCACATCTCTAGTATGCCACAATTTAGGGTCTCTGTAAAATACATGGATCACTATATGGTAGCTGTTGTCATCTTTAGTATCTGGGATAAGCAGCATGGAATCTATTAGCCTTTTGCGATCCTGCCAGGTACTTGTCACCTGGATTGGCCACAGTTGGAAACAGAATACAGGAACTGATGTCCCTTTGGTCTGATCCAGTGTGGCAAATCTTATATTCCTATTTTCTTATGAGTATAACTGGCTTAAAAATGAAATACCCTGCCACCCTACTTGAAAAATTATAATCCCTGAGTGTATCATGTTTGAACTCATTAACATTCAGGACATCCGACAGAGCATGAAGAAATATTGAATTCTGTAGATATTTTTTTTATTGAATTTAATATTTCTTCATGCTATTTTGGATGTCCTGAATTTTAATGAGGCCAAACATGACACACTCATGGATTAAAATTGTTCAACTGCATCTTTAGAATGTGAAATAACTTGTAAATATTATGCTGTGAATATTTTCCTATATTTTATAATGATAAAAGGAAGTGTGCGGTAGCGAAAAAGAAGTTTAATAACTGAGCTATGTGCAGGATGATGACATTTTGTTCTCGACTGCATAAGTTAGACCTGAGATTTGCCATGTTATATCCAGCGAGGCTGTGTGTACAGCTCGCTGTCGGGATATGCTGGTTCTCCTCTGTGTCAGAAGCGATGGCCTTAGCAGACCAAATGGAGAAGGCATGACAAGAACCTCCAGCAGGCTGAAGGATTAAGACATAATTTTGAGTCTATTCATTAATTCTCTTTTTCATGGAGGAAATAAGATTTATTTTTTTTTTGCATGGCCATTAATCTCTGCGGCCATCCACAAAGTCAAGGGGAATACCTCTTTTTTTTTTTTTGTTTCTTTTTTTCCCTTTTCCCTTCTGTGGGCAGTTGGAGCCCACCAAAGGATGGACTAATGACTAAATCACAGCACGTCTTTCTTTTTATCGGGACCTATGTTAGCACTGGAAGTTATAAAAATATGCAAGTTTCATATCTGGAATACAGAGATTTTTCTTTTTTATGTTGATTTCCCCTTATTTGTTTATGGTAATTGTGAGTGTGGTATCATACTCTGGAGAAGAGGATTCTTGAACTAATTTGGACTCGGGACATTTTATATGAAAATCCCTGAACTTTATAGTCTTCTTTTCCTTTTTTATTTTTTTTAAGGAACCTGAGAAGAGAGATTCATGGACATACTAATTTCTCCTTTATGATGGACTTGGGGATGGATGTTGGTAGGGGGTGGTTTGGGTATATAAGGTAACCTCTTACTATGTGGGTATTTTGCTCTGGAGGTGGACCCTTGGCCTGGTGCAGGATTGGTACGGCCCTCCGGTTGGCCCCAGAGAGCACCTGCCACCAGGAGGCAGAACACAGGAGACAGAGGATAGCTGAAGCTTCACCAATAGCAACCCGGGGTTCCCTCAAGTTGAGCCCTTGGTTACCCGGGCCGCCTGGTCTTAGGTGGGCCTCACAGGATCTCCTGGAGAGGAAGTGTAGAGGAGTGCCCACCATGAACAAGGGTGCGCGGTCGAGGTCCACACCAGAATGTCTAGCAGTCACAGGAGGCCAGAACAGAGAGTCCAAATGGATAGCGAGGATCAAGGCCAGAGTAGAAGATCAGAATGGTCAGCCGAAGCAGAGCTTAGTACCGGTAGTCAATCCGGAAGAGGTCAGTGTCCAGGCAGGGGTCGGTTCCAGGCAGCGGTCAAGAGTAGTCAATGTTCAGGCAGAGGTCAGTTCCAGGCAGTGATCGAGTTGTCGGTGTTCAGGCAGAAGTCAGGTCCAGGCAGCAATCAAGAATAGTCAGGAGCAAGCAATGGTCAATACCGTGAGATCAGTCCGGAGGGTACTACCAAGGATGGCGAGATGAAGGAACAAGAGACACTGGACAGGAGACACAGGAGATGCTGGAACAGGAGATGCTGGAACAGGATACGCTGGAACAGGAGACACTGGAACAAGAGACACTGGAACAGGAAACGCTGGAACAGGAGACGCAGGAGACGCTGGAACAGGATATGCTGGAACAGGAGACACTGGAACAAGAGACACTGGAACAGGAAACGCTGGAAGGCAAACTAGACACACTGGAGTGTACGACCCGATTACCAAGGCCATGAGCTAGGGCTAGAGCTGCTGTTTAAATACCCTGCTCAAGTGACGTCAGACTCGGGCGCCACCCGAGGTTTTCCCGCACTTGGCCCTTTAACTTGAGGAGAGTTCCACATGCGCATGCTAGGGGCGGGGCCAATGCCGAGGAGGACGCTGAGCCCCGGCGTGAGGACAGCTGCAACGAGGAAGGCCGCAAAGGAGCCGGGGACGCCTGTGGACGCCGCGGCCTAGCAGTGCTGGGACTCAGGGCGGAGCTGGTAGATGGTCGGGCCAGGTGAACAGGACCAACCGTGGAGCGGACGCAGCCGGGAAGCGCAACAGGGTATGCATTTTTGGATGGGGGATTTAAGAAGGGTTGAGTTAGACTTGCAGATGGGGAGAAACGTTAGTTGGCTACAACTACAAAGATTATGGAACGTATCTGGCATTCACACTAGCTGGGGATGGCAGCTTTGTTTTGATATCTTATTTTATGGGGCATTTCATACTCACAGATAATTATGGGTAAATGCGTTTTGAAGGTGATTTCATGGAATGTGGGTGGGATACATAATCTGATTAAGAGGAAAAAATATTATCATCCTTAAGGAAACAAGCTACTGACATTGCGCTCTTACAGGAAACACATTTGAATTATTCTGAACACTTAAAACTAAAAAGGGACTGGGTTGGACAAGTTTACTTTGCTGCTGGCACATCTAGGTCTGCTGGGGTATTTATTTTAATGCATATGAGCATATCCCTATGGATTAGTCAGGAAATTAAGGATCCTCAAGGGAGATATATAATCTTGATAGGAAAAGTGGGAGACAAACCAATAACATTATGTAATGCGTATACCCCGAATATTTATAATCACTCTTTTTTTTGTTGTTTGATTCAATGTTTGTTGCCAATTATGGAGGGCTTTACTTTAGTAGGTGGGAACTTTAATTTGGTTGCAGATCCTGAATTGGATAAATCTCCGCCATTTAAGGGTGCTCAAATGGGCGCTATGAAAGGTGTAGGATTTTTCCTTTCTGAGTTACTTCTTGTCAATGCATGGCATATATTCCACCCTATAGAAAGAGATTTTACTCACTTATCTAGGGCACATGGCACATATTCAAGACTAGATTATCTATTTGTCTCTCAATCCAATCTGATGCAAGTTAAGGAAATGGAAATGGGCCACATAATTATCTCAGATCATGCCCCAACTTTGTTAACTGTTAGTGGCTTGAGGGGAAGGGTCATTAATCCAAAACGGAAATTTCCATATTACGTATACATGGACTCTTCCTTTCAAGATTACTTGAAGCAGAAATGGGCAGAATATGAACAGTATAATGGAGAGCACTTTGAGGATTCCCCGATTCTCTCCTGGTATACAGCTAAAGTTGTGTTAAGGGGCGATATTATCTCTTTTTTAGCCTGGTGTAGGAAATCTATAGATAAATAAATTCTATTATTAGGATGTAAACTAGACAAATGTAAGAAGGCCTTTATTATGCATCATACAACTGTCAATAGAGAGGCATATCTTTCGGTACAAGCTGCTTTAAATTCCTTAATACACCAAAGGCTAAGAAGAGTATTCAATATTATAAATTTAAACTATATCAACAGGCTAGTAAAATGGGGAAACTTCTGGCAAAATTGATCAAAATAGATGGAAGACCCAAATTGGTATCCCATATATGGAGAAAGGGAGGGAGGATTGTAGTATCGTCAAAGGAAATATTACATTCTTTTGCAGAGTATTACAACTATATACATCTGAAGGATTTGATCAAGTATCAAAATTTTTTGATGGATTTAGGCCTTAAACCTTTTATGGAAGCTCACTTGCAAAGATTAAATAAAGCAGTCAGTATGGGTGAAGTCATTGTAGGTATTCAAACAGCGAAATTGCTGAAAGCTCCCAGGCCAGATGGGGTCACTGTGGATTTTTATAAGCTTCTATTAGACCAGGTGCCCTCTTTACTGAGTAAGACCTTTGCAGCCTTGATATCTGAAGGGTCCTACCCGGTGGGGGAAAATAAAACAGTGATAACTGTGCTACCTAAACCTGGAAAGGACACGACCTTAGTACAATCATATAGGCCTATTTCACCACTAAACTTTGTTCAAAAACTGCAAGCAAAGATCTTAACCACAAGACTAGCCTTAATTTTGCCTGAGTACATTGGTTCTTCCCAGGTAGGCATTGTTAAAGGCCGTTATGTGGTTACTAATGTACGTCATGTTTTAATTGCTATTTCTTTCTGTATTACTGCCAATGAGCCTTTTATGATGGTCAGTTTCGATGCTGAAAAGGCGTTTGACAGGGTGGAATGGCAGAACTTATTCCAGCTCTTTCAACATATGGGATTGGAAGGCCTTTTCGCGAAGGGGGTAAGGTTTTTGTATCATAATCCTATAGCAGTAGTGACAGCCAATGGGGAGACCTCTCAGGTTTTTCACTTAGCAAGAGGCACTAGACAAGGATGCCCATTATCACCATTATTGTTTCTCCTATCCTTGGAACCATTATGTTACAACCGCAGCCTTCGGCTGATGTTGAGAGCATGGAGGCGTGGTCAATATCTCATGGGAGAGCGTGAGCCCCTGAAACACGGCATGACTCAGGGAGGAGCCCAAAGGCACACAGTGGGAGATGAGAACATGCAAGCATGGGTGGAGCAAGAACAAAGCAGAACAGGAACCAGGCAAGGAACTTCAGAGCAGGAACAAGGCAGGAACAGCCCTCCGCTGGACCTACATGCACCAGTGTGATCCAGCAACGCAATGCTGGTCACAAGAGTAGACCTCCAACCATTCAGTAGCCCTTTGGACCTGCCGCTTGGGAACAATGAGTGCATGAGGCCAGCCGGAGGCTGAGGGCAGGAACAAGACAAATCAGGAACTCAGGAAATAGGAAGACTCGTACGAAGACTCAGGTTACACAAAAGACTCAGACGAAGTCTTGGATACTCAGGAGACTCGGACAAGGATTCCTAAGAACATAAGAACATAAGAACATGCCATACTGGGTCAGACCAAGGGTCCATCAAGCCCAGCATCCTGTTTCCAACAGTGGCCAATCCAGCCTATAAGAACTTGGCAAGTACCCAAAAACTAAGACTATCCCATGTTACTGTTGCTAGTAATAGCAGTGGATAATTTCTAAGTCAACTTAATTAATAGCAGGTAATGGACTTCTCCTCCAAGAACTTATCCAATCCTTTTTTAAACACAGCTATACTAACTGCACTAACCACATCCTCTGGCAACAAATTCCAGAGTTTAATTGTGCGTTGAGTGAAAAAGAGCTTTCTCCGATTAGTTTTAAATATGCCACATGCTAACTTCATGGAGTGCCCCCTAGTCTTTCTATTATCCGAAAGTGTAAATATCTGATTCACATCTACCTGTTCTAGACCTCTCATGATTTTAAAGACCTCTATCATATCAGGTTACTCAGAAGGCTTGGACAAGGATTCAGGTTACTCAGAAGGTCTCAGGCAAGGATTCAGGATTCAGACGAAGGTACTGGGTGAGAACTGCATCGCAGCATGCCCTACATAGCCGCCCATGGCTGGTCATGGACCACACTGAAGTTGAGCAGGTTCTGGCAGAGTCTTAGGCGTGGACGGAAGCAGATACAAGGGACTCCAAAGACCGGGACAGGATTCAAGACTCAGGATTCAAGACTCAGGATTCTCAGAAGCAAGGCATTAAAAACAGAAGTCTCTTGGAGGCTTGCACTGCAGACGAGAAGAAGGCCATGTACCACAAAGTGCCCTACACAGCCCCTCATGGGCTGGTCATGGACCAAGACGGTGGCATACCATGAAAGGTGGACGCAAGGAATCTGGGTACTGGTTGCAGAGGCGAAGATGAAGACATCAGGACCATGACTTCAGGAACACGGAACATCTGGAACATCAGGACTTTCAGGAACAGAACCATGGAACATCAGGACATCTGGGACATCAGGACTTGGAACAGGTGACGAAGGAGCTCCGATGGAGAACAAGACCAGGAACATCAGGACAAGGAGACCATGAACATGGAACGAAGAGCCATCTAGACAAGTGAAGACCATGGAGGACCTTGACCCGAAGAGGAACACAGACAACTGTGGATTCTGGGACCGAAGGCCCCAAGGAACAGGAACTGAGCCCTTTTATAGGGCTGAAGCAGGAAGTTGAAGAGAGATCAGCTTCCGGTGGGGCCACGGGCTTTTCCCACCACTGGCCCTTTAAATACAGCGAAGAGGTGCACGCTGGTGCCTAAGGGGACTGGGGCAGGACCAAGGACAACGGTGTCCCTGCCGTGCAAACGAAAGGACAGGCAGGCATTGGGGATGGCCTCCAGGCTGCAGAATGAAGAGGTCCTGGCGGCTCAGGGCCTCAATGAAGGAGGTAGCCCTGGGAGGGAGGGAGGCCCCAGGGCTTCTGTACTAGTCCCTGGTCTTCGGAGTCCCTTGTGCTTGCTCCGTCCATGCCAAAGACTCTGCCAGAACCTGTACCGTCAGCGTGGTCCGCAACCAGCCACTGGCGGCTGAGTAGGGGGCGCCTCTGTGCAGGCCTCTACAGCTTCTGAGACATGTTCCTTTTCATTGCTCCACAACTCATCTAGAGGCTCTTCGAGTCCAGCGTGGTCCGTGACCAGTCCCACAGGTGGACTGTGTAGGTCGTGCTGCATCGCAGTCTCAACCCAGTACTTGTTTGAGTCTTCTGAATGACTTGTACCTCATTCCTGAGTCTCGTCTGTGCATCCAAGTACCTTGTTCCTGAGTCTTCGTCTGAATCTCCATGTTGCGGTCTTCACTGCCCTGGCCTCCTTCCGGCCTGCCGCTTCTTGCCGTACCCTGCGGCAGGTCTGAAAAGGCTTGGAACGGTCGGAGGACTGTTCATAAGACCACCATTGCGTTGCTGGTCTTCCGAAGCGTGCAGATCCGGAGGAGGATCAGTATCTCCAGTCATCTGTCTTCAGTCCAGCCTCGCTCCTGTCCAGCGCATGCTCGGGCATGCCTCGCCTGCCACGGCACCTCTTCGGAGTTCCTCTGGGGTCGAGTCGTGGTCCAAGAACACACATCCCCTGGTAAGCGGAATCGCTCTCCTAGCACTTCACAACAACATACATGACAATATATTTCTAAATAATCTACAGCTGTTATACTTTTAATATTTTAAACTCAATGACTTCAAGCAGCTACCAATGCTAAACCTTATATATAGTTATGGAAGCATTTCAATTAAACTTAAAGAGATCTCAAGTGGCAGTATTCCATAACTTACAAAGAACCATATACTAGTCTACTATAAAGACAAATATCTCATCATACATCACAGTATTCTGTGAGATGTTTTAAAACCCTCTGTAATATTGTACCAAAATATTTACCATAATTGAGCAAATGCCTTATTAAACTGTATCAATAAAACAGATAAATACCTTTGAAGACTTCTTTTCCTATGGCTCAACTATTTAGTTTTAGTCTTCCTCTGATGCTGACATTTGCTGAATCAAGTCCAGGGGCTCCTGACATTCATCCCCTTTTCTTTACAAAGGAAGAATAGAAAAAAGACTGTTCTGGATAAACAGATATCTTGAAGGTGATCACTCCCTTTGGCTGGCAGCTGGGATGTATCCTTAGCAGTGTGGACAGAATAACTGGGTAGATTGGTTGGGCTGGATGGATTTTTTCTGTTGTCACTTACTAAGCTACTGTCTTCACTAAAATACAGCAACATTGTTGCCCTCAAAGTGTACCACCCTTTTCTGTTCAAAGGAAGAATTAAAATAAGACTGTTCTGGATAAAGAGATGTCTTGAAGGTGATCACACCCTTTGGCTGACAGCTGGGATGTATCCTTAGCAGTGTGGAGAGGATAGCTGGGTAGACAGGAGAAAAAGGCAATCCAGTCCTGTCATTTACTAAGCTATCATCATGTAAACATACACTCTGCATCCACGGGAACTCCCTTGACCCCTAACAATGGATGCAGAGCAGAAGTAGGGCATTAGCCATAGAACTCACCATTAGAGATTTGAATTGGAACCGGAATCTGATTGGTTCCGGTTCCGATCCAAATCTTAAAATTTTTATCGCCCAGCCCGATTTGAGTATAATCAAAAAACCTTCCCCCACCCTCCCAAACCCCCAAAAAAGGTTTTAAAATTACCTGGTGGTCCAGCGGGAGCACAGGGAGCGACCTCCCCCTCTCAGGCCATCAGCTGCGTTAATAAAAATAGCGCAGATGGCCCTTTGCCCTTACCATGTGACAGGGCAAAGGTAGCACCGGTGCCATTTTGAATACTGGCAATACGGCCTGAGTGCAGGAGATTGCTCCCGGACCCCCGCTGGACCCCCAGGGACTTTTGGCCAGCTTGGGGGGCCTCCTGACCCCCACAAGACTTGCCAAAAGTCCAGCGGGGGTCCGGGAGCGACCTCCTGCATGTGGCCATATTGCCAGTATTCAAAATGGCGCCGGCGCTACCTTTGCCCTCACTAAGTCATAGGTGCCGACGGTCGGCCCCTGTGACATGGTGAGGGCAAAGGCTAGCGCCGGCGCCATTTTCAGTACTGGCAGCCGCTAGCCTTTGCCCTCACTATGTCACAGGGGCCGGCCATCGGCCCCTGTGACATAGTGAGGGCAAAGGTAGCGTGGGTGCCATTTTGAATACTGGCAATACGGCCCGAGTGCAGGAGGTCACTCCCGGACCCCCGCTGGACTTTTGGCAAGTCTTGTGGGGGTCAGGAGGCCTCCCCAAGCTGGCCAAAAGTCCCTGGGGGTCCAGTGCCAGCCATCCAGTGCTCCTACCATGTGACAGGGGCCGGCCAATGGCACAGATACCCTGTCACATGGTAAGGGCAAAGGGCCATCGGCGCCATTTTTATTAGTGGTAGCCGATGCCCCGAGAGCGGGAGATTGCTCCCCTTGCCCCCGCTGGACCACCAGGTAATTTTAAAAGGTTTTTTTTTTGGGGGGCGTGAGGGTGGGGGGAGGCTAAGGGGGTCATTTTAAAGGGTTGGGTGGGTTGTTTTCTTTTATCGGGCCATCAATGCCATTTATATTAGTGGCAGCCAAAATGGCGCCAATGGCCCGAGAGTGGAAGATCGCGCCGGGACCCCCCCACTGGACCACCAGGTAATTTAAAACATTTTGGGGGGGGTTCAGGAGGGTGGGGTATTTGTTTTAAAGGGTCGGGTGGGTTTAGGGTTGTTTTGGTGTGCCGGTTTTCTCGCCCTCCCCCCTCCCCTGATTTATGATTTTTCACGATAAATCGGGGGAATTTCTATTGCATCGCGACTCTAACGATTTTTGACGATTTAAAAAATATTTGACAATTTTTTTTAAATCGTCAAAAAACGATTCACATCCCTACTCACCATGCAAAAAAAAAAGATATTCTGGTTCTGATGACATCTCAGTAAAAGCAAAACAAACTCCCTTTACTATCAGGCACAATAGCCTTCCTTATGAAAAGACAGTAATTTACCACTAATGCATGTCCTATTGAGAAAACACAACAAATAAGATTGATACTATTGCCTACATACTAGTAAAATACCTCACCTCGGGCACACAAATAGAACCTACCTTCATCAAGTACAGAAAGACCACAAATTATAAATATGGAGACAAACTGGAATGGAAAACAAAAAAAAAAGCCACTCTGCATGCAGTGCAAACCTGGAGAAATGGAAAGAGAAATATAGCACCTAACACAGTCCCAGGATCTGCAATAATACACAGAAACTAATCTGCACAAAGTTACACCTGCATTATGGAACATATAATAACCCTATCTATGAAAAGGCAACACTACAAATATTAAATCAGGTCCTAAACACTAATACACCTCCTAGAGATGCTCCATTATGTGTAAGCTCGTGCCTTAAGATTTATAAAACTCAGCGTACTTTGCAATCAGCCAGCTGTAGTTTGTTAGATATTCCATCAGATCGACAAGGACATTCTTATGGAAGATCCCACATAATGGAACAATTAACCAGACGAGATCCGCACTATTGAATGCTATTCCACGTTTAAATAGCAAGTAAAGTTGTTTTTTTAAATTTTTTATTTATTGCATTTTCACAAATTTACAAGCATTACAGCTTATAGAAAAATACAAGAGAAGATTTACAAAAGAAAACAAACACTTGATGATTATTGTTTCAAGAAACATAACATCTCTCTTGTAATATTAAAGAAAAGGGGAAGTTCCAAAGTGTAGAATAACAGGAGCATAATTGTACATTAATAATAATATATATGAAACAAAAAGGCGGCCACTATGCCATTTTCAATACTTCCCACAGTTGAGTTTATACATTTTAGACAATACCAATCAAGTCCATGAATCCAAATAAGCATGCAGATGTTCCGAATTGAAATATATACATTTAACATTTTGAATTGTTAGAATACATTGGCAAGGAAATCTAAGATTGAATTTAGTCCTTACCACCAAGGCCTCTGCATGTATTTGAAGAAAGTTTTTCCTTCGTTCCTGAGTGGAATGGGTATTATCTGGGAAAAACCAGACAGTATATCCCAGAAATAAAGATTGCCTGACAGAAGAAAGACCTTAATATCAAATCTCTGTCCTGAGAGAAAACACATGAAAGAAAAAGAGTCCCACGTCTAGTTTTTGAAATATCAGTTGAAGTTTCCAAAAGCTATGTTAAATCAGGTTCTACATCCAAAGCTGGCTCCAACATATCTGATCTTATATATTTTGTCATATAGACTTTAGCAAATGTTGGCATGATTTTTTGAGGGATTTCTAATATCTCAGTAAGGTATTTCTTAATCAAGTCCATAGGAGACAATAAATTGGATTAGGAAAAGTTCAAAACTCGAAGATTCAAATACCGGATAGAATTTTCAATATTTTCCAATTTTTGCAAATGTGAAAAGTCAGACTTGATTAACTGATCTTGGGTTTGCTGTAAAGAGGAAACTTTAAGTTCCAAAGCCGTAATTTTTTTCTGAGAATCAGTTTCCAATTCCAAGACATGAAATCTTCCAGCAAAGATAGAAGTTACTTCTATCAAAGAAGAAATAGACCTTTCTATTATAACTAATGGCCTCGGTAAGGCTGGGCGTATTCATTTAAATTCCATACCTCGATCTTCTTGTCCAAGCTTCAACCCCCCAGAATCTTTACTTTTACCTTTTAATATTGAAATTTCCGCCGATGGGGAGACTGGCACATCGGTCTCCGGCATAGAGCTCTTAAAAAATGCTGAGGCTTCAAAGCTGGAAAAAGGAGCCGGCATTAACACAGTCACTCTCTCAGCATTAACATTTTCCTCCATAACCACTAATCTAGGACCTGACAGTCCACATGATGTGATGAGAAATCCAAATTCAGTGGTATTGTAGGTAAAGGAGGGGTAAGCGGAGCTCTGGGGCTAAGCGTGGTTTGAATGTCCGGCGACCGGTCCATCCGCTCATCATGGGCTGCCGCCAAGGATGCCTCCGGAGTATTCACACTAATAGATGGGCAGAGAAACCCCTGTATAGACGGTTGCAATGGATCTGGGGTGGGGGTAGTTGCCCCTATTCCCCTGATCTTTGCCTTCCTCTTGGTATGAGGCATATTGCAAATTATTTTTAAGAAATAAGGAGCTCCTCTGTCCTGTGCCTTTCATCTGGTGGCCATCTTGGAACTCCCCCCGCAAGTAAAGTTTTTTAACTTTAAGCAAGCATTTGATAAGTAGTGTGTGCCAGTCTATGCAATGGCAATTTTGTCCACAGTGTGCACTAGTCTTTGTAATGGCTATTTTCAATAAGCCTTTCTCCTCAATTTTCAATTAAAAAGCATAAAGGTCAATCAAGCCAACACTGAATAATTTTACATACTGTGCAGAACTCTTGAGAGAATTATAATGCAGCCATGCCATACTGGGTCTGATTTTTGTGATATTTCAGATAATAAGTGGATAGCCCATGTCAAAAGTTGGCTTTGAGACCTTCAAGAATGCTGAGGTACTGAAATGGTGCTATTGTATTAAAAAGTGACATTTTTCTCTCTCAACTTGCAATCATCTGATGTCCTAACACAGTTTAAGGAAGAATAGTGCTGCTGAAAGTGCTGCCCTTTGGTTAAGACACTGAGGATTTAATTCAACCAAAGTCAAAACGTAGAAAAACTTTGAAATACAAGTCCACGAGGAAAGATTAAAGAAAATAGAGTCTCTGCAACAAGACTTTGTGAAATCAGAAACAACAACAGAAAGAAGAATTGAAAAAGTGGAGAACAGTCTAAGAATGTTGAATTTACGAGTGATAAACTTTCCCGTGCTCAGATTAATTTCACCTGCAGAATTATTTAAAACATACATGAAGGAAGTATTAAAGATACCAGAGACGGCGCTGCCCGTTTGCACCAGAACATACTACCTGCCTCAAGGTGTTCCCGAGGCTGCAGGAGAAAATATACCATCTACGGACATTTCTGAGATATTGGAATTGTCTTTAGAAACAGAAGTGAAGGAAAGAAAAGCAATGTTAATATCATTTATTTATTTATTTATTTATAACTTTTCTATACCGAAGTTCAAATAACAGAGTTAATTATCACTCCGGTTTACATTGCAACCATAAAAACAGTGACATCATTTCAGATCATAATTATGTCTTGAAAATGTTCTTGAGGAATAGATCAGCTCTATTTTATGGAGCAAAATTGTGGATTTACCCTGATGTAATCAAAGTAACACAGCAACGCAGGAAGGAATTCCTTACTATGAAACAAAGGGTAATCAATATGGGTGCCCGGTACGTCTTAAAATTTCCATGTAAATGCTGCATAAGATTCCAAGGAAACAATTATGTCTTTTTTGACCCCAAACAACTGAAGGATTTTTTTATTGGGACACCCCCAAGAAACTCCTGTTGAGTGATCGGCTAAACAAATAAGGATTGCTCACCTATCTTTATATTAATATGTATGGAAATGTTGATTTTCATTCAATATGTTCTTACCTCTGTAATTCCTATATTTAGGTGTGTATTTGGAGGGAAATTTTTCCTATTTTCTTTTTTTGGATATGACATGTAATTACTAAATTGGTGTCTCAGAATATGTACTGAATTCTATTAAGAATAGTTCATGAATGATTGTGAAAATTTTGAAAATAGAAAATAAAAAAAATAAGAAAATGTAGAAAAACTTCCAGGAGAAAGGTAGTCCTTGACTTAGGCCAATAAAAATATTTCCTACGTTTAAAGAAAACGTGATACAAAGAATTTGCCTATCTCAGAAAAATGGCATTAGAAAAATAGAAATAGTCAGAAAAGGACCATCTGATTCTCTCAGTCTGGCCAACTAAGCCTTCCTAATGTGCTGTCATGTCTTGCTTAGGAACATAGAAACATGGTGGCAGGAAAAGACCCCATTACCTATCTTGCCTACCCATCCACAACAACAATTACTCATCTCTACAATCCCTACCTCTTCCTCCGAAATACTCTGTGCATATCCCATGCTATCTTGAATTCAGATATTATCCTGGTTTTCACCAGCTACACTGGGAAGCCATTCCATGCATCCACCACCCTCACTGTAAAGAAATATTTCTTTAGATTATTTCTGGGTCTACCCTTTTCATCATCATCTATGACCCCTCATTCCAGAGCCTCTTTTCTGTTGGAAGAGACCCTTCTTCTGTGCATTAATACCGTGTAGGTATTTAAATGTATATGGCTTATCTCTCCTATCCCACCTTTCATCTAGGGTACACATGTTTAGATCTTTATGTCTGACCTCATAAAGCTTTATAATGAAGACTACTGACCATTTTCGTAGCCACGCTCTGGGCAGACTCCATCTTTTTTACATCCACTTGAAGATGCGATCTCCAGAATTGTACACAGTATTCCAAGTGAGATTTCACCAGGCACTTTTACAGGGGCAATGTCACCTCCTTTTTCTGCTGACCATTCCTCTCCCTATGCACCCATGCATTTCTCTGGCTTTCGTTGTCATCTAATCCACCTGTTTGATGACCGAGATCATCAGATACAATTGCACAAGATTCTGCTCTTGTTTTGTGCTTAGTAGAATTTCATTCACTATACTGGGATGTGATGCTCAAATCTTAGCTTAGTATTAAATCTTAGCTACCAGATTCTAGGCCATACTAAGAGCTTTGTTATATCTCACCTGATGGTCAGATATCTTCCTGAGTGTCTACTCTATTGAAGATTTTGGAATCATCTACAAAAAGATAAACGTTTCCCAGAGGTCCTTCCACAATATCACAGATGAAAGTGTTGAAAAGACCTGATCCAAGGACCAATCAATGTTGGACACCACTAGTAATGCCCCCCCCCCCCTCCTCTTAGGAGCACACTCCATTTACCACTATCTTTTGTTGCTTCTCACTCATCCAGTTTTCAACCCATTCAGTCACTTTAGAGTCCATATCAAGGGCACTAAGTTTATTAATAAGTTGTCTATATGGAATCATGTCAAAGGCCTTACTGAAATGCAAGTGCACTACATATAGCGCTCTCCCCTAATGCAATTCTCTGCCCACCCAGTCAAGGAAATTGATCAGATTCATCTGACAAGAGGTACCTCTGCTAAAGCCATTCTGCCTTGAATCTTGTACTAACTTCTGGTTTAGCAGTAATTCCATTAACTTACTCACTACCAAAATCAGATTAACTGGCCTCTTGTTCCCAGCCTCCTCCTTACTTCTACTTTTGTGAAATAGAGCCAGAGTTACCTGTCTCAGAGCTGCCAGTATTTCTCAATGTTCCTTAATACCCTTGGATGTATCCCATATGCCCTTGGCATTATCTAGTTTTAGTTTAACCAGCTTCTCACAAACACGGTGTTGTCTTCTCTCTTCTGCCCTCTGCCGATAAGATTCCTTTGTGTATCTCCAATGAATGCTTGAATTCTGCCACTGTTTTGGCTCTTAGTATCTCAGCTGAAAGTCTGTTTCAAGTGTCCTCTACCCTCTTAGAACAAATTATGGGGATGTTAGAGCAGAGAGGAGAAACTTAATAGGAGAACAACTACAATTTGTTAAATATTTCTTTTTCTAATATAACACAGCAAGGGTAGTGAGATGAGAAAAAGGAATGCTCATCTACTCCATATAACAGAGCCAGGGGGCTGAGAATAAGGAAAGCCCATGAATTATCAGTTAGGGGTGTGCATTCGTTTTGAACTTAAATGTAAAACGCAACTTATTTTTTTTTTTTAACTTAAAAAAGTGATGAGGTGAAAACGATCGGATTTCCAACGTATTCAACATAGCTATGTTGAATACGTTGGATATCGCGATTGTTGATCCTAAATACAAATTTAAACCCCTCACCCTCCTTAATCCCCCCCCCAAGACTTACCACAACTCCCTGGTGATCCAGCGGGGAGTCAGGACGCCATTTCTGAACTCTTTTGCGAACTTTTGGCCAGCTTGGGGGGGTCAGGAGGCCAGCTTTTGGCCAGCTTTGGCCAGCTTTTGGCCAGCTTGGGGGGGGGTCAGGAGGCCCCCCCAAGCTGGCCAAAAGTTCCTTTTGGGCCCAACGAGGGTCCCGGAGCGAACCCGCGGGGAATCACGTGACGCCGCGTCACTCCGACGTGGCGCCGACGTCACGTGCTCCTTGCAAAGGAGTTCAGAAATGGCATCCTGACTCCCCGCTGGATCACCAGGGAGTTGTGGTAAGTCTTGGGGGGGGGGGGATTAAGGAGGGTGAGGGGTTTCAATTTTTATTTGCACGTATGGACATAGACTCAACTTATGGAATTCTCCATATGTCCATATTGACCGCAAATGGGACCCCCTTTCGACTTATGGAGTTATGAACATAAACCTTTGCTCTGCACATCCCTATTATCAGTTATAAAGTTTTTTTGCTCTTCCTTTCCAGGATAAATTTAAGATGACTTCCTAAGGCTTGGGAATAGTGCAAACAGCAGCCCAGGTCCTGTCAGAAGTATAGAAACATAACCACTTTTAAAAAGGAACTAACCCCCTCATTTATCAAAATGTGTTAAGCCCTGTTAATGCATGCAATAGCATCACATCATATGGTACAATGCAAATTTGAAAAACAGGAGGAGTGAGCTAGTCTGCAAAGTGCTATTGCACAGGCTTAATGTTGATTATAACTACAGGGCAGAGAGAGAGAGAGAGAGAGAGAGAGAGAGAGAGAGAGAGAGAGAGAGAGAGAGAGAGAGACTGGCCATAATATCATGGCCCATAGGTAGCTATTTGTATCCCTATGGTAGGCCTACCTAGTAACTCGAGGTGGGGTTTAGGTAAGAGTGTAGGGGGTTAGGGGCCACTTTGACATTCTACGTGACACCTACGAACAGAACAGTGCTCTCTTGTGAAGATTTGCTGGCCTTCGGAAAGAGGAAACTCACTCCAAGATGAGATTTGGGCAAGGTTCTCCAGAGATTATAGACTATTGTGTTCATGCTATATACCACAAATATTTTGTACCCTTTGGATGTATTCTGCAGTAGAAAGCCTCTGGTAAAAGAAGTTTTCAAGAAACTGAATGTCAGCTCAGTAGCCATCACGATTTATTAAATAAGGGAGCTGTGTCAGGGAGAGGCACTGGTGGGATTCAAACCAATTTCAGTTAAAAGATGAAGGGTCAGTATCCAAGTGACAGAGTTAACTTGCAAGCTGGGAAACAACTAGGGTCAAGGGCCATAAGAATCAACAAAAGATCATTCCCCTCAGTGCTTCAAATTGGCTGAAGCCAGAACAAAAGGGGTTGCTGGGAAAAAAAAAACCTCTCTAGGCCAGTCGTTCTCAGCCCAGTCCTCGAGACACACCTAGCCAGTGAGGTTTTCAGGATATCCACAATGAATATGCATGAGGTAGATTTGCATGCACTGCCTGCATTGTATGCAAATCCATCCCATGCATATTTATTATGGAGATCCTGAAAACCTAAGTTTGTCCCGAGGATTGGGTTGAGAGCCTGTACTCTGGGCATCTGAACTATCTCCAACAATAGAGAAGCTCTGCTCCAAGTTCCAGTTCCAGTTCATACTTCATATTCCAGCTTTAACTTCCAGCTCCAAGTTTTGTTTTGAGTTCTGTCTTTAGCTCCCATTCCAGCTCCTGCTTTGAAATCCAGCTTTAGCTCCAGTTCCATTTCAAGTTCCTGCCTCAAGTCCCAGCTTTAGTTCCAGTTCCCATTCCTGTTCTAGGTCTAAGTCCTGCTTCAAATTCCCAGCCAAAGCACCCATGCACTGGACCTTCTTTGCCTATGACAGTCCAACTTCTACCTATGACCGAGTACCAATGTGGCTAGGGAACCTGATATTAAGGAATACTACTTAGCAGGAATCCCTTTGGGATTCCTGCTAAGTAGTAATTGTTGAATATTATTCTGTTCATAGCTGTTTTGAAACATTTATTCTGTTTATTAGTATAGTTTTACAATTATTTCTGTGTGAGGATCTATAGCTGCTTGGCTAGTTCTGTGTTCCTTATAGGAAGTGAATTGGTGTTTAGGGTCTGGTTTAATATTTGTGGTGTTGTCTTTTCATAGATAAGGTTGTTACTGTTTGAGTGCATTTCATAATAAAGGTGTAACTGTGTGCTGATTAGTTTATGTGCATTACTGCAGATCCTGGGAGCATTTTAGATCAGTCGAGGTGAGGTATTTTACTAGCATGTAAGTGTTTGTATCAGTCTTATTTCTTGTGTTTTCTCAAGAGGACATGCATTGGTGGTAAACTGCTGTCTTTTCATAAGTAGGCCTGATAGTAGAAGGAATTTGTGTTGCTGTTACTGAGATGACACCAGAACCAGAATATCTTTTTTGTAGGATGAGTTGTACGGGGAATATTGCAATTCTGCTTTACATCAATTATTGTGGGTGAGGGGGATTCCTGTGGATACAAACTGTACTTTTACATTTAGCCCCACAATGGTCATGTGTTCAGTGTGTCACTCATGTGAGAACCAACTGTCAGGGGTGTCTTGACAGAAAAAAGGTTGAGAACCACTGCCTTCATACAAGAGACTCTGCTGCCAGTCAGCCATTGGTGAAGAAGGAGTAGCAAGAGAGGAAGAACTGAGCCACTGCCTTTGCTCACTAACAGCTAAGGAAGTACCTACAAGGTACACAAGGACAAGAAAAAATTGGAGATTTCAAGGACAAGAAGTGGATTTCAGATATTTGTATTTACTTATAAATTGTTTTATTCCGCAGCTTCCACAGATTTTTTCCAGTGCGGACTACAAATTTACATTCCCAAATAACAGAAAATCACTATTAAATATACATACATCAAAAGTAAAATGCTTTTCATGTCAACAATAAAATCTCTTTGGATCAACTATATGCTTGTAAAATAAAGGATAGTTTTTACATTTTTCCTAAAATCTAAATAATCAGCCTCACCTCTCAATATGCAGGGCAGTTCATGCCACATAGTAGGCTCCCAAATTGAAAACAATCTGCTCTGCATTCCCCGCAAGAGATATTGAGAAGGGGAAAACAATTTAGGGAAGGAGGAGCCCCATTTTTACAGTTTACCCAGGGCAGCTTTCCATTCCATCTAACGAGAGAGAAAGTACCCCAAGAGAGAGTTTATGAGAACACAGACTTACAGATTTACTACTTTGGAGTTGTATTATGGCTATGATCTTAGGCCTGGATTCACTAATGCTGCAAGGCATAGTGAATCCCAACGTTAACGGGGGCGGGGGGGGGGGGGGGGGGGGGGGGGGGGGGCGAAGCAGGGGGCAGTCCTGCGCTGCCGACGTCGCCCCGAATAACTACACCATAAAAGATGTAGTTATTTGGCGCGAAATAGGCAGCGATACGGAAGCTTACCATTTTGCTGTCCGCCAGGATCACAAACATCATGAAAAGCAAAATAAAAATCATAACAAAAGCTGTGGTTTCTTTATCCATATTGCAGCCTCTGATCCTTCTTCTTTCTGGAACTGAACCAGTGTGCAAGATCCCCCCACCACGAAGGGTGGGATAATTCTCCTCAACAACCAGAATGAGACAAGGGTGTAATGGAAAAAAAAAAAAATCTCTTGCTTCAAAATGGATGACTCCAACAAACTTCCTCAAAAAAAATCCCAATTTTTCTTTACCCTTGCTGATAATTGGATGCAATGATGAAAAAAAAAAAGTCAGCTATCCAGTCCTTCAAGACACTGGGGAATTACCCTTCTATCAGGAAGTGTTTAAAAGATCCAGAAAGCAAAAACTCCTCTCTCAAAGCTCCTCAAATTTCTTCTCCAAAAATCCTGCACTTTTGTATTGTTAAATTGTCTCATGTAGAGTGTTGATTGTAATGAAAAGGCAGTGTAAAATAAAAATTGAAGATGATAATGATGATAGTGACGTGATGAAGGTAAAGTAAGAGAGGGAGAGCCCTAGAGTCAGACAACCCCAAACTCCAGCAGGCCCAGAAAAGGAGATCAGCCTAGCTGTACATCTCTACGATCACCATCCCCTTAGCCAGGTTGAATGCAGTGGAGTGTGAACTATGTTTTTTGGCCTGCAAATAAATTTGTTACTCCTTATATGTTGATTTTGCATAGACAGTTTTTATATGATCTCTTTTGTGTAGAGTTGTGCATGACTGCTTATAAATGAATAGTTAACCATAGGTTGCATTACTATTTGTGTATTGTCAAGGAAGGGTATGATTTATCTCTGAGTTATAATAGGAGTTGTGTGAAGGAAATGAGAATTTATGTAGTAGTGCTATGTAATTCTAAAAATAATTTCCATTAATATTTGGTTAGTTCCATCATGCATAACAATAGTGTGTGTCTCATCTGATCTTCTTATTGTCCCAGGGTCTGTGGTTTATGAATGCAGGCTGTTTGATATAGAAGATAAGGTGTCTATGTGTAAAAGGGGTTGCATGCATTTCGGGGATGTGATTCATTCATTATGTTTTGTAAAGATGTGAAAGAAAGAACTATAGGCTTAAATTAGGATTAGAGAGATGTTACCATAGCTGTCTGTGCTCATGTAGACGGTAAGTTCCAAACTGGTGCGTGGGCGTTCTCTGGTGCGTATGCATTGGGGCACGCCCAGATCCATGGCCATTTTATAACCTGCGCATGTATATGAGAGCATGTTATAAAACAGCATGACTGCGTGCATATGCACGCCCAGTTTCAAGTGGGCGTCTGCCTATGCGCATAAATCCCAAAATTACCGTGTAAGTCGGGGAATTTTAAAAGAGGCCCGTGTCTACGCCATTGCCAGTTTCACCAATTTGTCCACCAGTTCCCCAAGTTAACAGCTAGGTCTTCCATATCCCCCTAATTTGATAGTCTTCACTCTCCCCAGTTACCTCAGACCCTTTAAACCCCTGAGAAATGGCTCTTGCAGACGTAAGCATACATAGCAGGGGATCTGGCCACACACCACATCCCGAAATGCCCATGTCCCACATCTTCTTGAAACGTTTGACATGTGCTTGCAGCAGGAGATGCGCACGTGTGGGCAGCTTTTAAAACTCGAGCGCCCGACTTCTGCACATATCTCCTGATTTGGAAGGATTTGGAAGAGCTAGCTGTTAACTGGGTGAACTGGTGGACAAGCTGGTAAAACTGGCAATGACGTAGACATGGGCCTCTTTGAAAATTCTCCGACTTGCGTGGTAGTTTCGGGATTTATGCGCATAGGCATACTCCCACTTAAAATTGGACATACATATGCACGCGGTCAGTATGCGCCACACACACACACATTTCATCCTCCAGAAGTAAAAAAGAATTTGCCTGCATCAAATGCTAATGTGATTTCTATTTAAACCGAAAGCCCCTATGACACTTTTCTTAAGAGTATGGATGTTCTTTCCAGTGTCCTGGATAAATTCCAACACCGAATGGCCTGCATAATTCAGACAACATTCTTTTCTCATTCTGATGTATGTATAATTAAAGCACAGGAAAGCACTTTGTGACAGGAACAATAACATTAATACTAATGCTTTGTATGTGAAATAAATTAGCTTGGATTATAGTTATTAAAATTGTGTGATATGGTGGATCCATCTTCTATTGATCATCTGTATTTCTGGGAACAAAAATCCACTTTCCTATATAAGAATTTCTCTGTATTACGATTGTAATTTTTTTCACATCCACCAGACAAATGAGAAAACATGCATATACCTCATATGTGAGTATTTTTATTACTACTATCTGATTTAATTTAAAATAGAAAAATAAGAACTACAGAATTTAATAAATGACATTAGTAGACACCATATTAAGGAACTGTCCTACTATTGTAGTGCCAAAACCCATTCTACCTAATCTCTTAACAAACATCTTTTATTAAGAAATATATAAAGATTTTTTTTAGTTCACATCACCCACTGTGAAGACACACAGATTTCATATAAAGGAGATAAAGAAAGACTTGCTTCTTGATGCCAGATTTCTAGAAGCCGAATGTGAAAGTGTATCACTGAAACAGTAAATGTACATTTGCCTTGTTTGCAAAATGTTTTATTTATTATTTCTACAGAGAAAATAAATTTCTCATTAAATTAAAACAAATCTTCCTGCAGTAATAAACAAAGCAACATCATCTCTAATGAAATACAGGTCAAGCATTGCTTGCCAACTCAAAACAGCATGCTCAGCTATAATTTACAAATGTCCTAGCAAAGAAATATGGTGAGCATTGTGAAAATGTTCATAAAATAAGCAGCGAGATAGAAAGATTCATGCTTTAGAATTCAAAATCAGAGAGGCACATATAAGACCCAAACCAATCCATATCCAGTCTGCTGAACAGAGATGTCCCGATCATTCTGATTTCAATGTAGATACATTTGTTAGAAGAGACATGAGGAACCTAATGGATAAATCCAAAACTTTGGAAGGCTTTTTGGTACTGTGCAAAGAAAAGCAAAAAGCAAGAAAATGGAAATGGCACATGTCATATGCGTAAGGACCTCAGCATAATCCAGCTATCCGTAGGTGGTTTACTTGATCCTCCGGTCAACAGGTATTTTGGTACTTTTTTGTTAGCATGAATGATCAATCATTATCCAGGGATTTCATTCTCAGGGCCAGGTTTAACAAGCAGCCTGGCGCTTATGGTAGCTTTATCTAACAGTCCTCCTGTCAACAGTTTAGGCCCTTTCGCTTTTGGGGCAGATTTATCAAACAATCAAGTTTCCTTACTTTTAGAAGGCAGGTTCACCCCTTCAAGGGTGCTTTCGTCTAATAGTCCTGTTCCTTTAAGATACAAATAATTCAGAACTCTTAACGCTCAGTGGTGGCTTTGATGCTTAACTTTGCTCCTTTAATCTCAAGGCAACTTGATCAAACAATCTAACTTCCTCACTCTCAGGAGGCATTAGTGGGCTATTTCAGTCATAGAAGGCCCTGATTACCTGCCTCATGCAGGGGTTCATAGAAGTCCCATGGCTTTAGATAAGAGTCCTTCCTTCTCTGTTTCTTCCCCTACACTCTTTAACTGCAGTAACTTCTTATTCTCTGAGTCTGTCAATTCAGCTGAAGCTTCATTTCCTGGCATCCCATCCCAAGGATCCTCTACTCTCTCCTTTTTTTCCCCCATGTTTTTCTCCCCACAACTTTTTATTTGAATTTCTTTTTTCTCAGTTTGAGTGTTCTGTGCTTTTGGACTCTGTCATCCTGTAGTGGACAATACAGATCACATCACACCATGGTGCTTCATATTCTTCATAAGATACAGACATTTGGATATTTGTAGATGAAACAGAAGTTGGCACTTGAACTCATCAGTACTGAGGTCTGGGAGTTGCTTGGGAAAGACTACCACTTGTTTTGGAAAGTATTTAATAGAGAATGTCCTACAGAACAGATGTTTTAGCCAAACCTTTTATCATTGTGCCAGTTCACAGAACTCACAGCCAATGCTGCATAGCATACATCTTTCAGATTAAATATTTCCAGAGGGAATAGTGAAACAGGATGAAAATGAAAGTCTGTCGTGGTATAGGCATAGATCCAAAATAATTTAAAAAAAAAAAAAATCTGATAATGAATGTTATATAAATCCTAGAAACATGATGGTTTGAAAGATATATACTCAGTAATCAGATTTAGAATCCTGAGGAAAAAAATGTTCAGTCTTTCAAAGCAGAGTAATCAAGACACAAGAACATAATCCCACCACTCAACAATGTGTGAAGACTTCTTGAGCTTAATAGATGTGAGGTGTGTCATATGAAGCTCAGAAGCTGTTTATGAGATGGCATGTCCCAGTCTGCTGCATCCCTTTTTAAAGAGACCAAACTGATCCAAGCCAGTAAAAGAAGCAGAGACCTCAAGAGGATGTAGGGAGTCGCCCCTAGAACAGAGAAAGGAGAAGAGGAAAAACCAGAGAAGCAGCTGAACCTCTGGAAATAAAAGGAGTAGAAGCCAGGTATCACAAATTCCTTTCCAGGTAAACAGAAAGTAAGGTATGAGCTCCAGAAATCCCTTGGAGTGCAGTAGCTGAAAATACTTTTGGCATAATCCATTCTAAGTGCAAAGAAAAGAATGTTTTCTGGGGAAAACCTAGAATGCAGATGGAAAGAAAAGGTAAATATCATTTAAAAAGTTAACTGTTCAAACTCCTGAAATTTTAATAGCCAAGATGTCCATTTTCAGCTGCTATGCAGCTCAGCTAGTTAGCCAGATAAACATATCTGGCTAACTAGCAGGGTATATTCAGTGGCACAGTTGCATTGCTGAATATACCCAACTACCTTAAAGTTAGCCAGTAATATCTAACCGGCTAACTTTAGGACATCCCTACGGCCCGACCAGAGTTAGCCACATAGATTAAGTGGATGACTCTGAATATTGAAGTTAGCTGCATAACCTATGTGGCTAACTCTGCTCTGCCAGAAAATGCCTACTGCCTGGCAGAGCAAATTTCTAGCCACTTAAGTCATTATGTGACTTGAATTTAGCCACATATGTCTTTCAATATAGCCGGGTAATCATTTAGATGGATAACTTTTCAGTTAACTGTCTAAATGGCTTTTGAATATTGACCTCCAAGTATTTAACAAATAATGTTAAGGACAACTCATCAACACCCCTGCCATCCATTCCTCCGATGCCTGCACATGTACATACTCCATGGTTTGACCAATAGGGTCCCAACCTGCATTAATATGAAGGTGGACATGAGAACCACTCAGCCAGCCAGGAGAAAGCACTGAAGTGAGCCACAGTGGATCATACTGTTTCAGCTGCAGTTTGACTCATTCCATCCTGTCCTGGCAACTAATATTAAATGATAAATAAACTACTAAGCAGTAAGACTTTAGTTACTGATTAGCTGTTTAACATTTTACTTCTCTAGTTAAGAAGCTAGAAATATTGAGCACAAGTATGAATAGGTATGTACAGATAACAAACTGAGACCTAGATTAATCATTTTGCTAGAATAGCATCATGAGAGAGAGAGAGAGGAGAGAAAATCTTTATGAGGCTCTCATATAAGTAAACTATTTATACCACTAAAGGAGGGGCAACTAGTAACTCGAGATGGGGTTTTGGTGGTGGCATAGGTTTTGGGGGGGCAGTTTTACATGCACAGTCAGAGGTGCGAACAGCACAGTAGACCACAGTGAAGATTTGATGTGATTTGGAGAGATGAAAGGTATAAAAAGATGAGATTTGTACATTGTACTCTCAATCCAGCTTGATAGCAGCAAGGTAGAGAGTGCATCAAGCTAGGTCGAGAGTACATTGTACAAATCTCATTTTATGTACCTTTCATCATTCCAAATCACATCAAATCTTCACTGTGGTCTGCTCTGCTGTTCATAACTCTGACTGTGCATGTAAAACTGCCCCCCAAAACCTAGGCCACCACCAAAACCTCACCCCAAGTTCAGAATGGTCCCACTTACAGTGGTATAAAAAGTTGACTAATATGTGTACCGCCCCAGAGTCTCTCTCTCTCTCTCTCTGTCTCTCTCTACCTCCCAAAATGGGATTTTTGATTTTTATCGCAAATCCCATTTTGGGCATAACACCAGGAAAAAAAGTATATTTATTTCTGGCATTAAATTGTGCGATAGCATAAATTACGTTATCACACACAATGTTAAACACCCCCTCATTTTCATAAACTCTGTCCAAATTCTTCCCTTTTGACTAAATTTTGAAAATTTGCATACACATCTCATGATGTGCTAACACATGCATTATGGTGTTATTGCGGGTGTTAGGGCCCTAACATCCATGATAAAGCCTTAACGCTATTTGATAAATGACTCTGTGAGAGAGTCATATGATTATCCAGGCAACTCAGTTTTGGATGAAACAGCATTTATGTACAGCTAAGAGGTTATACTTGCTTAAAGTTCTGTATTGTATAGAAATTCTTTTTGCAAACCTGATTTTGTTTAAGCCATGCCCTAGTGTAAGTGGAAGTACAATTTTCATACATGCTGCAACATCATTGTCCTTGATAGAATTCCACAGTAAAGAAACTCATTTGGAAAATCAAGATTTGTTAGTGTCTTGATTTGCATGAAGAACTTCAGTTACCATATGTCCACCAGAAGGGTCTAGAGGTGTGGTTTCCTCTCTCTGGAAAGAGCCTTTGCCAAGACCATCTTGGTGGCTCTGGTAACTAACAAGCTACTTATGTATTTCAAGTTCTCATGGCTGAAGCCTGCCTGGATTTTCTTTAGATTGTAGAAAGAGATTGTGTAAGTTAACGGCATGTCCAAAGTATACAAAACACTGTAGAAAACTATAGGATACAGTATATAAGAACTTGACTGATCCAAAATCTGTGGATTGTGGCTACCACCATATCGCAACAAATGGTATATAAAGATTTTAAATAAATACAAAAATATATTTAGAATCTGATTGTTGCTTCTTAAGCCATTCTTACTAACTTTCTATAAACCGTATTGTTAGTGTTACACCTGTCGGTCGCAGACGGCTGCTACCTCTCATGCTTACCTTTTTTTTTCTCCGCTTCATCTAGTCTAGGAAGAATGGTGGTATCTGCCAGTTCACGCCGACCTCTCCAGTGTTCCTGGGACAGCATGGGTACTGCCGGCCACCATCTTGGACCTGGATTTACCTAGGCGCACGTGTGCACGCAAGGGTCTTATTTGAATTCTTCATGGCAGGAACCTCGGGGGCGTCCCCACCTGATGACGTCAACCCACTAAGAATATTTAATGGAGCCAGCCCTTGCCTTCCTCGAGTTAGCAAGGAGTTCTGTCTTGCTGTACTCTGCTCATTCAAGAACTTCCTGTTCCTGTTACAGCTTTGGCAATTGGATGTTCTGAGTACCCGCTCCTCGGGGGCTCCCCTGCGTTCAAGAAAATCCACTCCTCGGAGGGCCTTCCTGCCTGACTGCTACTGATCTGCTTCTCTGATCTAGTTGCTTCAGGAACCATCTACTGTGAGTATTTCTACAGACATCATCATTTCTGGACAACACTGAGGAGCCCACGTGGTGTACCACGATCCTCGGGCCACTACCGCCATTCTTCAGTGAAAGCCTATCTTCATTCCTACTCTACAGTATTTCTGCTCAACATCTGCACAGGACTGCGACTGAGTTTGGCATCGCTACCAGCATCTAGTGTACAGACTTCCTCGGCATACCCTGCTCCGTGAGCCACTACCGGATCTGTATCCTGAGGTGCCTACTCTCGCCAGAGGGGATCTCCGGCCTACCCCGTTTCACGGGCCACTATCGGATCTTCTCCACTGTGTCTCATTCTGGGTAACTACCATTGCCCAGGACTGTGTTCCTTATTACTAATACTGTGGACATTACTTTCCTTCCTATTTTAATAAAGGTTCTGTTTCTAGCTGTGTGCCACGCCAGTAAGACTATGCCAGCTGACGATGAGACTCACAGGGCTCCTCCCTGTGGTCAGAGACATCGCTCATCTCAGCCCAGGGTTCCCATCCTTCCTTAAACATAACAATTAGAGGAAGGCTACACTTCTTACCCCACTGTAGCTCTGAATATGCAAATTGTCTTGTTAAGTATAGCATACCATAGCTTTACAATGGTTTGGCACTAGCCATAAGGGCAGGCTGGGACAACTGAGTCCTACTTTGGCACCTACAGATTTACAGTCCTTGCTTCTGTTAGGTTAATCGGAGCTGAAAGTCCAAACATAGGATGGGGCAAAACAAGGAGTAACCCTAGGATGCCGAGTCTGGTGATAAAGAATTGTTACTTAATCTTCTAGTTTTTGTCCAGTAACTTAAAAGAACTTTACTGACCCACTAGCATCCAGGCAGGTTATATAAACACTGAGAAGCAAAAACGCTTTTCACTGTATTATAATAATTACAAAATATGTTTTGCTCCTTAATTGCTAAGTTATTATTTGTCCAATTATATTTTGTATGCTTTTTGTACTCCCATGAGATTTGTGGATCAGCGGAAAAGAAGTTTACATAAATAAATAAAACTGGCTTTAAAGGAACTTCACAGGCATTATATTAATATTATATATGCACATTTCACTTCACCTGGATTAATTTTTTATCCCTCACAACAGATGCTAAGACCACTGAAACTCAAGTGCCTTGCTTGTAGATGCCTTCTATTCATAAAAGTGTATGACAGACTTTCTATAGATGAGTTGACTATACAAATTGTAAGTTTCATATCACCTTTCCATCTTATCAGTATTAATTGGAAGCAGTAGAATCTTGCAATCAAATTGACTAATTTATCCATTTTTGGCAAATATTATTGGGACATATAGTTTTGATGCAGCAATGTAAATAGCATGAATCAGTCGGCCAGAATCATTTCCTGAAACAACAACTATATTCTTGTCTTTTGCCTGGGAAGCTCTTCATCTTGGGTTTTACTTAGTTTATGTTTGCTTGACCTCTTAAAGAATCTTTCATAAGGATATTAGTATCTTATCACTTTAATTAGTTCTAAAAATATTTTTGTCATTTCCAATATACAATAAATGTACAAGTAAAACTATGCAGATAAATCAATATGCAAATAGGCAAAACCATTAACATTTTCCTTTTTTATTCTAATTTGTATTTCATTCCCAAGGAGACCTTAGTATTTAATGTTTTTGGTTTTCACTGCAAAGTGTAAAATCATACATTTGGGGCTGATAAGTCATTAGTCACTTGTCAAATTGCAGGGCAGGAACTGACAACCATCAAACAGGAAAGGAATCTAGGATAAATCATCTCCAACGGTTGCTAACCTCCAGTGTGATAATGCAGTAGCAAAAACTAACAGCATACTAAGAAAACACAGAGGTAATACTGCCCTTTGTCCAGGTCACTGGTTAGACACAACATTGAGTATTATGTACAGCTCTGGAGACAGTACTTTTGTAAGGACTGGGAGGATGGAAGAAGGCCTACCAAAAGGGTTGAGGACTGGCAACATAAATCAAACAGATGGCTAACTCAGTTCAAAATGTCCTCTCTTGAAATAAGGGGATATAATAGAAATTTAAAAATACGAGGGTAAGTCAGTAAGTCACAAACATACATGGGATTAATATTCATGAAATTTATTTAAATGCAAAAGATGAATTATTTACTGTGAAATATACAGAATATAGTCACAAACAGTTTTTCTGGAAAAACCAATTACTTTTCAACGTAATTGCCGCGAACATTTATACATTTGTCCCAGCGTTTGAAAAGTCCGTCAAAACCTTCTGCGTAAAAGTCTTTTGGCTGGCATCGTAACCAGTGCTTCTCTTCTTGTTCCACTTCTTCATCGCTGGTGAAATGTTTACCACCGAGATGGCTTTTCAGTTTGCCAAACAAGTGAAAATCACTGGGTGCCAAATCCGGACTGTATGGTAGATGTTCAAGAACTTCCCAGTGCAGGTTCGCAATTGTCTGACGAGTCTCATTCGAAGTGTGTAGTCTGGCATTATCGTGAAGAATCAGCACTCCTCTTTTTTCCAGATCTGGGCATTTTCTACGAATAGCTCCTTTAAGCTTTAATAGAGTAGCACAGTAGGAAGCCAAATTAACAGATTCACCATGCTTCTGAAAACTGGTTAAGAGTATCCCATCTCGGTCCCGAAACACAGTCAACATCACCTTTCCTGCAGAAGGCACAAGCTTGAACTTTCTCGGTGTCAGTGATAGTGGATGCTTCCACTGCATAGAATCATGTTTCGCTTCTGGTTGATAGTGGTGCACCCACGACTCATCACCAGTAATAATACATGCCATCATTGATTCACCTTCGTTTGCATAATGGCAGAGATTTTCCAAACAGACACCCATCCGGTTGTTCTTGTTGTCTTCGGTCAGCTGTTTGGGAACCCATCTTGCACAGACTTTGTGAAAGTTCAATGCAACGTGCACTAAGGAATATGCTAATCCGTGAGAACACCCAATTTCTTTGGCAACTTCGTCAATTGTTACCCTCCGGTTAGCGCAAACCATCTCTTCAACCTGCTTCACAGTTGCCTCTGTCGCAATCTCTACAGGTCGACCAGGTCTGGTTTCGTCGTTCACGTTGGCACGTCCTTGTGCAAATTTATCTGTCCAGTTATGAATTGCTTTACGCGAGAGACATTTTACTCCATATACTGGATACATTTCTTTATGAATGACTTTTGCCACTAAGCCCTTAGCCCATAAAAATCAGACAACAGGACGTTGTTCTTTGACCGTACAATCTGTCAACACGGCAGCCATTTTCCTTGTGTACACAGACCCTGTGCATGCACAGTTTAAATAACTATTTATGTACATAAGCACTTCTAAGGTGCTGCCATCTATGAAATATGATGACATTACAGATATATGTTTTATTACCTTAGTAGAGAGATTTGTGACTTACTTACTGACTTACCCTCGTATTTAGAAGGCTTTGATTCAAAAGGTACATTATCTATTTTTAATAAAGTACAAAAAGGGTAAACATTTTCCATTAAAAAAGAAACTCAGAGACAAAAGATCATGTTATAGTGTTGAAAGGAGAAAAACTCAAAAGAAATGATGCTTTACTGAGAGGGTTGTAGATGCTTGATACATCCTACTGGCAGAAGTAGTAATAACCAAACCAGGAGGGTCATTTATCAAAGTGCATTTTCACATGCAAATTAGGAGGAGTTTGGGGCAGGATTTCTAGCCAACTTTACAAGTTGGGAAACCATGTTGCACTACTTTAACTACACCTTTTTCATTAAGCCATGTGAGAGAGAGAGACTAACTATAAAGCCAACATACTAGGTAGGTATTTATACCTCTATATGAGGCCCACCAAGCTACTCGAGGTGAGGTTTAGGTATTAGTGTACGGGTTACGGGCCACTTTGACATTCAGAGTGTGACATACAAACAGAACAGTGCACTCTTGTGAAGATTTGATGACCTTCGGAGTGAGAAAACTCACCCAAAGATGAGATTTGTGCAATGTTCTCTCAACCTAACTTGATGGACTCTCTACCTGGGTAAAATCAAGCTAGGTTGCACTTAGTGCAAAAAAGTTATTGCAGTTTGCACTAATATGTACACAAAGTGCTAAGATAGTGAACTTTGCAATAAACAGCTTATTACCATAAAACACACCCCTTTTCATATTGCATGCGATATTTAGTGCATTTTGATAAATCCAGGCCCAGGGGACATAATTCAGGCATGTTTGAAACAGATAGCGAGGGCAGTGCTAATAGTGAGTGATAGATGATGAGAGATTGAGTAAGATCTGTAGTGACAAACTAGATATGGACCGCTTGGAAGACAGAGTAGACCAAGTGTTTGAATACTGTTGCAATTACGAAGAAAACTAAATTGGGGAATGCCATTTTGATCCTTAATAGAACTTGAAGTAGACAGCAAACCAATATTTGTAAAGCATGTGACAAGAATAAATAAGACTGGAATAGAGAAAGGACATTACAAAAAAAAAAAAAGGCAATATAGTCATTGTTAAGGCACATACCTTTATATTCCAAAAAGGTTGAAAATGCAAATGCAAAAACAGTAAAAAAAAAAAATAACAAGGCAAGAATGAAAGATCAAAATAGGGATCAATACAAAAAACAGTTTTCATTATAATTTGAAAACTGCAGCATTACTACTTGAAATTATTTTTATGGAATAATTGCAAAAAAAATTGATTTTACTTTTACTAACTCCAGTCTGACTTATTATTTGTGATAATTGTGGGTGGATCCTTGGGCCGGTAGCAGATGATCACGCCCCCAGGGGAAGATCCCAAGAGGAGCCACCAGTCAGGCTCAGAGTTGGGAGACAGACACACACTAGATCTTTTATTAAACTGTATATTGAACCACCAGAGGTGGCAGTAGTGAGCTGGAAGAGCCCGGCTGGGCTGTAGTCCCTCAGGCACTAAAACAGCGATCCCAGGATGGCTGAGCTGTTGAGAAACTGAATATAGTGAATAGGCAGAGTTCAGGAACAGAACCTTGATGGTAACACTCACACAATAGTCTCTTGAAGCAGCCCAGAGGCTAGAATGGAGTAGGCCCTCGAAGAACAAGTACCTGGTTCCAGGGAAAGCTCTGAGAGAGAGATGGTAATTCATTGGTTTTGTAGGCAGCAGTGACTTCCTGGCAGAAGTTGTATTTGGTAGCAGGGCCCTCGAGGAGCGAGTACCGGTTCTAGACTGCGACCAGAAAAGCAAGAGAGAAAGCGAGGCCCCCAAGGAGCGGGTACCCCTGGTAAAGTCCGAGGAGGCAGAGTAGCAAGGTATGCGGAAAGTGAATCTCATCCGCAGTGATACCTGGAGGAGGCTCCCTTGCTAACTCGAATAGCTAGCAAAATGAAGACCTTAAGTATCCGATGTATACTCTAGATTTTTATGATCCCTGAATACGGTTATTTAATGTTGAGCACCTTCGAGCCAAGACCGCCATTCCTCGAATGCAAACTTTATTGCCAAGAGCTCTTTATCGCCGATCCCATATTTTTCTCGGCTGGAGAAAATCTTCGTGAGAAGAAGGAACAGGGACGTAAGGCTTTCGAGTCTCCTGTTTGGCTCAACACAGCCCCTACACCCACATCTGAAGCATCAAATTTGACGATAAAGGGCTTGTTGGGGTCTGGATGCCGCAAGCACGGTTCTGTGGAGAAGGCAGTCTTCAATTTCTCAAACGCGGAAATGGCCTCCGCTGACCATTTCGAAGTGTTGGTACCCTTGCGGGTTATCGCAGTCAAGGGTATGGTTAAAGAAGAATAGTTCTTTATAAAGCTTCGATAATAGTTGGTGAACCCCAGGAATCTCCTTAAAGCCTTCAGGCTGGTAGGTTGGGACCAATTCTTGATACTTTCAAGTTTATGAGGGTCCTTTCAACACTATGTAGCCTAAGAAAGGCACTGAGATCTTTCGTTGCAGATCTCACTAAATCTCCCTTTCCTTCCTCCCAAGAAGAAAATAGCATAGAGAAATGTGAGAAACTAGCAGACTACTTTAAAAATAAAATCTCCAAAATTCTAACTCGGCTCCCCCCCAATCCAGCCCCCACAGACCCTCTACCTATTGACAATAAAATTAATCTCGGCTCCCTTGACCTCACCTCCTCGAAGGAAGTTGAATCCATACTAAAAAAGATGCGACCAGCCACCCATATCGCAGACGCCATCCCATCAAAAATTCTCCTCACCATTCCTTCCGTCATTGCAAAACCTATAGCAGATATTATAAACTGCTCCATCACCACCGGGAAAGTCCCCGACCCACTTAAACTTGCCATCATGAAGCCACTACTAAAAAAACCCACCCTCGACCACAATGACCCTGCAAACTACAGGCCCATCTCCAATCTGCCTTTTATATCTAAAATCATGGAGAAGGTGGTTAATATGCAACTCACCGATTTCCTAGAAGAAAACAACATCTTACATCCCGCTCAATATGGCTTTCGTCAAGACCGAAGTACCGAAAAACTCCTACTTGCAATAACAGACACCATCCTCAAAGGCATGGACTGCGGCCAATCCTACATACTTGCCCTTCTTGATATCTCAGCCGCCTTCGATACCGTGAACCATCAAATCCTAATATCACGCTTAGCGGAGATAGGCATCTCAAACCTAGCCCTATCCTGGTTCTCCTCATACCTTGACCACAGAAAGTACTTAGTCAAGCTTGATAATTTTGAATCCGCCCACATTCCCCTCACACAAGGCGTACCACAAGGCTCCTCTTTATCGTCCACCCTCTTCAATATATATCTACTCCCACTCTGCCACTTACTCTCTAAACTAGGACTAAAATTTTTCTTATATGCAGACGACGTACAAATACTTATTCCCATTCGGAAATCCCTCAATGAAACCCTGCAGTACTGGGAAATTTGTCTGACATCCATCAACTCTCTTCTCTCCAATCTCCACCTTGCACTCAACGCCTCTAAAACCGAAATCCTTATCCTAACAAATCGACCAATCGACTCAATTCAACAATTGATTCAAAACACCTCACAAACTCACACCAGCGTCAGAGATTTGGGAGTATCCCTAGACAATCAACTAAGCTTCAAATCCCACATTAAATCACTACTAAAAGGGGGCTTCTATAAACTTCAAACCCTCAAAAACTGAAGCCCCTCCTCCACGCCCACGACTTCCGCACTGTTATGCAAACCACCATACTATCTAAACTCGACTATTGTAACTCCCTTTTCATAGGCCTCCCAGCCTCCACTATTAAACCCCTTCAAATCCTTCAAAATGCTATGGCTAGAATCTTAACAAACACCAGAAAAACCGATCATATCACCCCCATATTACAAGATCTCCATTGGCTCCCCGTTGCCTTCCGTTCCCAATACAAAATACTTACCATCCTCCATAATACATTATACAAAAACAACTCCCCTTGGCTTGATGATATGCCACAGTTCCGTCAAACTAATCGTCCCACTAGAAACTCCCTCGCCGGTACCCTCCAAACCCCTTCACTCAAAATTGGGCACCTTACTACTACCAGGGATAGAGCCTTCACCATTGCGGGTCCCACCCTCTGGAACTCCCTCCCTGCTAAACTCCGCTTAGAACCGTCCCTGAGCCATTTCAAAAAAGGAATCAAGACATGGCTCTTCAAACAGGCGTACCCCAACTCCACTCAATCCTAGTCATTGTCCCTCTTTGAACCTTCTCAGCTCCCGTTCAGCCCTCATACCCTCTCCCTCTGACCTCCCCCTCACCATCCCAGCTCCCCCTCCTGCTCCCTCCTCCACACCTTTCTCCTGCGCCCCACAACCTCCCCTCCACCCTGCCCTTTTCACCCCTTAGCAACCTTCCGTTGAAACGACCTTGTTTTAATGTATCCTGTTCCCTCCACCCCCTCCTCTCCTTCCCCCCCTCGCTCCCTCCCTCTTCCCCCTGCCCCTGCATTTAACTGTACATAAGTGCACTTACCTCCTTTATACTGTTAATAAGTTTATATGCTAAGTTTATAAGTGCACACACACGCCTCATGAACATTGTTTATGCATATTTAATCTTAACATGGATTTCCAAATCCATGTCATTCAACAAAGTTGTAGCCTTGCTCGTTGACTCTCTCTCCCTGTACCTTCTTATATTATCCAGTTTAGTATATTATCCAATTATCTCCCAGTTAGCCCCCCATCCTCGTTCATTGTAATTTCCTTTCTCAGTTACTTGTGAACCAACATGATGTGTCCTACGAATGCCGGTATATAAAAGTGTTAAATAAAATAAATAATTAAATAAATAAATAAGATCCCATGCTATTGATCCAATTAATAGTAATGGCTATTCCCTAAGTAAACTTGATTAATAGCCGTTAATGGACTTCTCCTCCAAGAACTTATCCAAACCTTTTTTGAACCCAGCTACAGTAACTGCACTAACCACATCCTCTGGCAACAAATTCCAGAGCTTTATTGTGCGTTGAGTGAAAAATATTTTTTTCCGATTAGTCTTAAATGTGTAACTCACCCTGCAGCTATGTAAATAATTGTCTCTCATTCCCTCCACCCCAGCCTTTGTAAATAGCTTCCCTTATTACACCCCCTCCCCTTCTCGTTTTTAGCTATGCCTCGGGCTCTCAGTTAGAGCCCTTTCTAATTCTTGTTTTGCTGGTTGTCCACTCCCATTCCCTGTTCAATGTATTTTCCACCTGCTGTTATAATGTAAACCGATATGATGTGTATTTTAATGTCGGTATAGAAAAACTGTTAAATAAAATAATTAAATAAATAACTTGCTAACTTCATGGAATGCTCCCTAATCCTTCTGTGGCAAATCATGGCAAATAAAGCTGAAATATAGCGCATTCGAGGGCCACGATTAAAAGATGGGCGAGGTTAGGGAAATTAAAGACATACTGTGCGATACTCTGTTGCATCATGCATTATTTTATGCATGACGTGTTATTTTATATGCTTATACATATAAATATATATACCAGCTTCTTGCAGCTCCCTCTTTGATGGTGTGTCAGGCATTGTAGAGAGAGAAGAGAGGATGTGAGTTGGTTAGTTGGAGTTTTGGAGGAGATTTTTCTACTTATTAACTGAGTGAGTTGTTCTGTTTAGTGTTCTCGTCTGTTTTCCTTCACCGTTGACTCTTTGTGTGGAAGTTTTACTGCATTTGTCTAGTTTATCTGTCTGTCCCTTGTGTAGAGGAGAAGATGAGTGGTGTGGTGAGTACTATGGAGATGAGTAGTGAGGAGAGGATGGATCATGGTAGGCATAGGAAAAGAAGAGAGGAAGGAGGGATGGGAGGAGGGAGAGGAAGAGGGAAGAGAGGAGAGAGGAGGAGGACAGAAGTGGTAGGAGTAGGGGTAGAGATAGTGAGGAGGGAAGTGATAGGAGGAGGTGGGGGGGGAAGGGTAAAGGCAGATGAATGTAGAAGGAGGAGTTTGGTAGTGTAGAGCTAGACAGAGAAGACAGGGGAAGAGTTATCAGGGCAGGTACGTGGAGGGAGGAAGGGGGGGAGCAGGGAGTGGGAGAGTGAGGAAAGTGACACCACCTCTCAGGAAGTGGAAGTGGCAACCCAATCTTCCGGCAGCCAGGCAGCAGCTTAGCAACATCTATGTGCCTGCAAATTCAGCATGGAGGACAACAAACAGCTTATCGCTGGTGTCCTGGAGAATAACCACCTGCTCTTCAGCAACCAGGCTGCAACCACCTCCAGGGCTTCCAAGGGCCAGATATGGCGCACCATTGCACAGACCATATCCTGGCACAGTGCTAACAAGAGGACTGGAGAACAGGTGACCCACTGCTACAGGGGTTTTGAGGTGCAGTTAAAGAACAATGTGGCAATTAGAAACAAATATATGCACCAGACTGAAGGAGGAACCCTTTGTCCAATTGTCCTTAAGCAATGGAGGAGTGCCTGATTCAACAGTTGGGACATGATGTGTTCAAGGGGATGGATGATGCCCTGGACATGATGCGAGCTTGGGCTGGTAAGTCACATCACCTCTAAATGTGTCTGTTACAAATGTCCACATCTTTTTGCATAGGTGCATATCATATGCAAAACAGTACATGTGCATTTCTTAACATTCATACTTATGTCTTGTTCTTTGTATCCACAGCTCTCACCCAGAAAACCCCCAGTCCCAGCCGTGAAGCCCCAGGTGCCAGCAGAGTGGCTGAACATAGCTCATAGCTATCTACTGATCAACAACCCAAGGCAGTGCTGAGGTTGTAAAGAGTCTGTGGAAGATTGCCTGGTCCCAAACCACACCATGACTCATCACCTTCTGCTCTTAGGCGGTGGAGACTCTCTATTCTCAACACCTCCGTGATGCCTCAGTTGTCACATAGCAAGCTTTATGAGCTTTACATAGAGGCTACTTTCTGGGATGACACAGTGTTCTAGCAGGCTGCAATTACACTGATGTCCATAATCATGAGGCTGGGTAATGGACAAGTGATGTGGCTACAGTTATTAGCAGAACTTGTTGCCTATTTTCAGCAAGAAAAAGGTACCATTTAATCTATTCACCTTAAACCTATGCATCTACATAAGGCCGAGTAAATTTAGGCCTAAACAACCAATGTGTAAATATGGCAGAGTAAGCCTAAAGTGATCTGGCCTTGAGTGGCTGGCTCACTGTATACTTACCAGGATATCTTCTACAGATATGTAGGTAAGTAGCACGCTGTCTAGAAAAATATAACATCAAATATGGGTCCTGGCAGGCCTCCTGCCAACCCCCTCCACCAGGTATAATCAAGTTGCTGGCTCAGACCTCTCCCCAACCCCATTATCCTGTGAACATGAAAGTAGATGGCACCATGCTAGCAATTGCCCTCTCCCTTCCCTTCATCCCTGCATCCCCAAAATAAGTAGACTTCATATAATGCACCCCACAAAATACCCCTTGGCATCCCTGGCAGCTGATGCTCTCCCAAATACCCTCACCCCCCAATACCATAACAAATAGGCCCACTAAAGGTACTGGGTAGCAAAGTGTCAGGTGCCTGGGAGGGAAGCTGTAAACTACAGGCAGATAATGACTTATAAAGCTAGAATGTAACTGGATAAGTAGCTGCTTAAGGCACATTATTCATTTAGAGTGCTAACTTTACATTTGGCCATCTAAATGGTTTTTGATGATGGACCTCAGGATATATAATGTAATAGTATTGAGAAGGTGGGGTATAATATACTCACATAGCATGTACACAGCTATCTCTGTCTCTGATGCAGTCAAGACTTGGCTTTGTATGGATACATAACAATAGCAGGCAGCTACAGCATGGAGAGAGAAACCTGGGCCCTGGCACTATGACTTCTTGACTTAACTGTGCAGTCACATTCCTGACAGCTCCTCATTAGGGATGTGTATTTGATGTGAACGAATGCACAATCCGCAATGTATAGGTCCCTTTACGAATAAACCCCCCACCCTCCTGACCCCCCCCAAGACTTGCCTAAAGTCCCTGGTGGTCCAGCGGGGGTTCTGGATCGATCTCTTGCGAGTGCGCAGTCGGCTGCCGGTATTCAAAATGGCACTGATAGCCTTTTACCTTACTATGTCACAGGGGCTACCAGTGCCATTGGTCGGCCCCTGTCACATGGTAGGAGCAATGGACAGCCGGCGCCATCTTGTGCTCCTACCATGTGACAGGGGCCGACCCATGGCCAACCTCTGTTTGCTGTAAACACATAGCTTGAGAGGGATGATAGAAAGAAGCATCGCTCTTACTAAACAGGCCAGATTGCCTAAGAATAAAGGAATCATGTGCAGCTCCCAAGTATCTGGCGACCACATCAAGGATGTGCAATCTAGTGTCACAGACCACTAGCACATTGATGGAGTAGACAAGCTTTCTGTTGCAGTAGATCTCCTCCCTGCGAGGGGTGGAATGATGGCTATTTGAGTGCAGTCAATAGCTCCCAGAGCATTTGTAAAGTTCGCTATGGCATAAAAACCTCTCTTCAAGTCCAGCAAGTCCTGTCTTTTACAAGAGAATCTTATGCAATGATTAATGTGGCTATGTACAGCTGTTATGACCTGGCCCAGATAGCATGAAAAAAATGTTTTAGACATTCTCCCAACAACCCCAACTATTGTTTGGAATGAGGCAGATGCCATAAAATGCAGGGTGCACAATAGTTTGGTGAGGCCTGAAATAGAGTTGAACCTTTCTGTGACTGGTCCAGCTCCCCTCTGAATTCTTGATAATAATTCCATGATAGCCTGAGAGCTCAGGCAATACCTCATAACCACATGGCCCTCCAACATCCCCAGCAATATGGTGCAGGTATAAATGATGTGCTCCCTGTAATGCCTGTGTGACCTCCTGCATGGCAAGCTCTGAAGCAGATCCAATTTTGATGTATCAAAACAGATCCTATATCAATAGATAATCAGTATCCAATGTTGAATATGCATCAGCAAACTAGTCAGTGTGCCTAGATATAAAAAGGCCACCCGGTCTACTACATCATTTGCAGATTGTGGAGCTTGCAGCTCTGGCTCCATGCAGGTTCTTCCCTAGGAGGTGTTTGAACCTCCATTGACTGTTGTTGTTGTTTTTGAGCAGCCTGAAGCAGCCAGTATCTCACTGCTAGTTCTCTTTCCCCTAACAATGTAACTTTAGGAAGACAGGGCAGGTAACAAAAGGCATTTTTATTGGCCCACCAGGGCTGTGTAGCTATGTCAGAGAGAAGGCCTCTTTTATTGCATGCAATATTTGCCACTATCTGTGAAAACGGCCACTGTCACACGATAAAAACATTTTTCTACTGTACCACAAATCAAAAAGTTGTTATTTCCCACTTTAAATCCAGCATTATTATGCAATATGTTTTGGCAAAATGCGGTAGAAGTCCCTCATTTGCATAATTTTCTTGGTTTTGCATTGTTATTATCATATTTAAATACTAACACGTGTTGCAATAAGCATCGTGCATTTATCTCATGCTAGACCACATTTAGCACTTGATGAGGCCCAAGCACAGTTTGATGAATGACCTAGTAAGAGTCGAAAGTGGGAAAGCTAAGATGAATATGTTACAATAGTCCAGAGGAGCTAGGACGAGGGCTTGGGTAATTAAATAAAAGTCTGCTGGACATAGGTATGGCTTAACAGAACGTAAAATCCACATTTTGTAATAAGAGGAATGAATTATAGAGTTGATTTGTGGTAACACTGACAATGTTGAATCAATATGAATCCCTAAATTACTTACTTGGATGGAAATAAGGATAAGATGGCCTTTAAAAGAAAAGATGAATGGCTTAAGAAGAGAATTTCTGTCTTCTTAAGTTTCAAGTTCAGCTTGTTCATGGTGAGCCAATTTTTTACTTCAGACAGGCAGTTGTTAAGCTTCTTCAAGGTCAACTGCAATGTTTCACTGATGGGCACAAGGAATTGTATATCGTCTGCATACATTCTGAACACCACACCCCGGCTCCTAAGAACCTAGCAAAGTGGTATTAAATCGATATTAAATAGACTGGAGGATAGAGAAGAACCTTGAGGCACACCAGTGGTGAATAGATGGAGATTAGATGTAGCATCTCCAATAGCTATACAGAATGAATGAGAAGAGAGGTATGAAATGAACCAAGCAAGAACAACTGCAGATAATCCCATAGACTCTAAACGGCCCAAAAAAATAGAATGGTCAATTATGTCAAACACTGTGGAGATATCCAAGAAAACAGTAAAGCACTTAGTGTTTGGGTCAAACCCCTTCCGAACAATTTCAAAATAGGATAACAGAAGGGTTTCTGTGTTGTGGCAAGGGTGGTACCCAAATTGACATTCATCAAGGAAGGTATGCTCAATAATGTAATCTGGCAATTGATAGTGGACTATGTTTTCCAAGATCTTTGAAACTGATGGCAAAATTGAAATTTGGATTTTTAAGCAAAGGCCAAATTGTTACAGTTTCAAGGCAGTGGGAAGTATCCCTCTTCTAAAGTCATGTTTATTAATCTAGCAATAAAACCACTTACATCAGAGTGCAGCACTTTAATTAGAGCTGTGGAACAAGTGTTGAAACCACAATAGGACTCTTTCAGTCATTAAAAATGAAAGATACCTCCAGAGAAGTGGTGTGCAGAAGGGATAGAAGGTAAGGTTTGTCTTTTTGCGGACGACACTAAGATCTGCAACAGAGTGGACACGCCGGAAGGAGTGGAGAGAATGAGACGGGATTTAAGGAAGCTGGAAGAGTGGTCGAAGATATGGCAGCTGAAATTCAATGCCAAGAAGTGCAAAGTCATGCATTTGGGGAGTGGAAATCCGAATGAACTGTATTCGATGGGGGGGGGGAAAGGCTGATGTGCACGGAGCAGGAGAGAGACCTTGGGGTGATAGTGTCTAATGATATGAAGTCGGCGAAACAATGCGACAAGGCGATTGCAAAAGCCAGAAGAATGCTGGGATGCATAGAGAGAGGAATATCGAGTAAGAAAAGGGTAGTGATAATCCCCTTGTACAGGTCCTTGGTGAGGCCTCACCTGGAGTACTGTGTTCAATTCTGGAGACCGTATCTACAAAGAGACAAGGACAAGTTGGAAGCGGTACAGAGAAGGGCGACCAGGAAGGTGGAGGGTCTTCATCGGTTGACATACGAGGAGAGATTGAAGAATCTAAATATGTACACCCTGGAGGAAAGGAGGAGCAGGGGTGATATGATTCAAACTTTCAGATACTTGAAAAACTTTAACGATCCAAAGACAACGACAAACCTTTTCCAACAGAAAAAAATCAGCAGAACCAGAGGTCACGAGCTGAGGCTCCAAGGAGGAAGACTAAGAACCAATGTCAGGAAGAATTTCTTCACGGAGAGAGTGGTGGATGCCTGGAATGCCCTTCCGGAGGAAGTGGTGAAGTCCAAAACTGTGAAGCACTTCAAAGGGGCATGGGATAAACATTGTGGATCCATCAGGTCTAGAGGACGCATATAAAGAGCAGATAGTAAAATACTGCACGGAGCGGCAGTAGCCACAGAGGCATTCACGGAGTGGGATGCCAGTGGCCAGTGGTAGGTGTCCACCTTCATGGAGCGGAAGGATGTAGGGCTGTCATCTCCCAATTAAATAAAAAAAAAACAAAAAACAAAACAGGGATGGGATCCATCAGGTCTAGAGGACACATATAAAGAGCAGGTAGTAAAATACTGCACGGAGCGGCAGTAGCCACAGAGGCATTCACGGAGCGGGATGCCAGTGGCCAGTGGTAGGTGTCCATATAAAGAGCAGGTAGTAAAATACTGCACTGAGTGGCAGTAGCCACAGAGGCATTCACGGAGCGGGATGCCAGTGGCCAGTGGTAGGTGTCCACCTTCACGGAGCGGAAGGATGGAGGGCTGTCATCTCCCAATTAAATAAATAAGAAAAAAAAAATAGGGATGGGATCCATCAGTTCTAGAGAACGCATATAAAGAGCAGGTAGTAAAACACTGCATGGAGCGACAGTAGCCACAGAGGCATTCACGGAGCGGGATGCCAGTGGCCAGTGGTAGGTGTCCACCTTCACAGAGTAGAAGGATGAAGGGCATCCATCTCCCAATTAAAAAAAAAAAAAGAAAAAAAGAAAAAAACAGGGATGGGTTCATGGGCTATAGGTATTACCAATTATTAGGCTTTTCAATATTTGATGATAGTTAATGTGACTTTCAAGGCATGCTTCACTTTCGGTGCATGTCCGGCATGACTCCCTGCTTCAATGACAGGGGAAAAGAAAAACTGATACTTCACACATTTCCAGCATTGCCCTCTGCTTCATGGCAGAGAGCTATGCTGCCGCTTACCCAACTAATCAAACTTAATATTTCACTTGGAAGCAGCTCCATCACTGCTCTCTACATTAATAGTGGGGGTGAAAAGGGAATTAGAACATAAGGTTACTAAGAGCCAAGAGAAACAGTTAAGTATGAGAAAAATAAGTGTAAGGCTTGCTGGGCAGACTGGATGGACCGGTTGGTCTTCTTCTGCCGTCATTTCTATGTTTCTATGTTTCAATGATGATTGACTAAACCTAAGGCATAGGTTACCATAGATATGCCAACATTTCTGGGCATGGATGAAGTTAACAAGGATGTCTTCTTAAAAAAGACAAGGCAACCTCCTCACAAGATTCATGAGTGGCTACAAGGTACATTGGAACAGTGTTATTAGTGAGAGAGTATATGATATTAAAAAGTTTACATGATTGTGAGGCCACTCTAGTGATCCTAGTGGAGCACCAACTTTTTTTCATGCTGTCAATGGCTTCCTTATAGGCAACCAATTTCTCCTGGTAGTCTTTCAAGGCACCTTCATCTTTCTTTTTTCGCCAATGATGTTCAGCCTTCCATACTGCTCTTTTTTTAGTACGTAGTTCTGCAGGAAACAATGGATTCAAATCTAACAAAACAATAGGGGCCAAAGTGTTCAAAGAAGAATGTAATGATGATTGTCTTCTGTTAACCAAACTTGTTACATCAGGATCACAAGCTAGAGAGAGATCGGATGCCCACTGCTCATAAAGAGTATCTGAACTAACCGGTGGCTGCGTAAGTACCCTGATGGGCTTCAGTATTTATGGAATATCATTCTGTCCTGTATTAACATGCAACTTACTAAATAATGGTCAGACTAAAGCATATCCACAAACTCCAGGTGCTGGATAATAATGGTCAGACTAAAGCATATCCACAAACAATAATGGTCAGACTAAAGCATATCCACAAACTCCAGGTGCTGAAAAGGATTAGACCTCTCTTCCACACTCAAGACTTCAGAACGATCCTACAAGCAATCATCTTCTCAAAGTTAGATTATTGTAATTCAATCTTACTGGGACTCCCTTCCTCTTACACCAAACATCTTCAGATGGTACAAAATGCAGCAGCACGAATACTAACCAATTCCAGGAGGAAAGACCACATCACCCCTATCCTAAAAAGCCTCCACTGGCTGCCTATACACTTCAGAATCATCTACAAGTCCATTTCCATTATATACAAAACCATCCACCAACATACCACAATTGACCTTCTAATCCCACTTAGATTACATAACTCATCTAGACCGACAAGAGACGCATACAGAGGATCCCTCCAAGTACCTTCCACCAAAACCACCAGACATATTACCTTAAGGGACCGGGCCCTCTCCACAGCCGGTCCCCCTTTATGGAACTCCATCCCCCCCGATCTGAAACAGGAGCCCTGCCTCCTAACCTTCAGGAAAAGACTTAAGACTTGGCTGTTTAAGCAAGCATTCCCGGACCCTAATTAATCTCTAACTCCAACCTATACCACACAGGCACTTCACCTCAACGATGTACAATTATCTTTAGCTGACGTTTTCCTGTCCTTTTATTTCTCTCCCCTCCCAGTTCTATCTTCCTTGTTATTTGTAACTGCTTTATCCGCACCATAGTCTAGTTTGAAGTTTATTTTGCACCCTTTTCAACTGTAAACCAGCATGATGTGATTGTTTCATGAATGCCGGTATATAAAAAACCTAACTAACTAACTAACAGGTCGATCCAGTAAGGCCGCGGTAGAAACAGTGCGGTAGTGTCAGGCGCACCCTTCCTCCCCGCACGCACAGTTCTCTTCACTAACTCCCCGATACTCTCCTCTAATCGCATGCAAATGCATGCCGCGGCTTTAAAGCGGTAGGGAAGGGTTATGGCCGCGTAACCCATTTTACTGTATAGGCGCTTAATACAGCGCCTATACAGTAACCAGGGTGCGCTGGTACCTGTCATTTCAAATGACATTTGAAATGACAGGTACCAGGAAGTGTAAAAATCAAAATTTTTAAATACCTGTCGGAGGGCCGCGTGGGTCCAGGCGGCCGGCGGGATCCGGGGGGGGCCGGTGGTCGCGTGTTAAATCTAGGCCGCGGGCGGGTGGGCGCCTGTTCCGGGCGGCGGGGGGTGGACGCGCATTAGTTTCAGACGGCCGCGTGGGTCCAGGCGGCCGGCGGCGGCGGGAGCCGGGTGGTCGCGTGTTAAATCTAGGCCGCGGGCGGGTGGGCGCCTGTTCCGGGCGGCGGCAGCGGCGGCGGGGGGACACGCGTTAGTTCGAGACGGCCGGCGGGTGGTCGCGTGTTAAATCTAGGCCGGGTCCGCACAGGCGCGCATTCACTGCCGGTGGGGGCTGCCTCTCCCGGCAGTGAATGAATTCATTCATCCAGGCGGAGGAGCCGGTGGCGAAAGCAGCCGGCTCCTCCGCCTGGATGAATGAATTCATTCACTGCCGGTGGGGGCTGCCTCTCCCGGCAGCCCCCACCGGCAGTGAATGAATGCGCGCCTGTGCGACCCCTGCGATTCGGCGCTCAAGGCAGTCACATGCCGTGACGTCACGCCTTGAGCGCCCAATCGCAGGGGTCGCACAGGCGCGCATTCATTCATCCAGGCGGAGGAGCCGGTGGCGAAAGCAGCCGGCATCTCCGCCTGGATGAATGAATTCATTCACTGCCGGTGGGGGCTGCCTCTCCCGGCAGCCCCCACCGGCAGTGAATGAATGCGCGACTGTGCGACCCCTGCGATTCGGCGCTCAAGGCAGTCACATGCCGTGACGTCACGCCTTGAGCGCCCAATCGCAGGGGTCGCACAGGCGCGCATTCATTCATTCACTGCCGGTGGGGGCTGCCGGGAGAGGCAGCCCCCACCGGCAGTGAATGCGCGCCTGTGCGGACCCGGCCTAGATTTAACACGCGACCACCCGCCGGCCGTCTCGAACTAACGCGTGTCCCCCCACCGCCGCTGCCGCCGCCGCCGCCCAGAACAGACGCCCACCCGCCCGTGGCCTAGATTTAACACGCGACCACCCGGCTTCCGCCGCCTGGACCCACGTCGGCCGTCTGGACCCACGCGGCCCTCCGACAGGTATTTAAAAATTTTTATTTTTTCTTCTGACAGGTTTTATGTGTCCTACATCATTACATTTTCTCGATCATCTCTGTATCGCTTTTTTTTTAAATTGTGTTTTATTGTTTTTGAGTATCTTAAGCGGTGTCGATGGATTTATTACTAGACTCACAGTCCTAACTCCTACTAGGGGGAGGCGGTAAACTAACACGTTACGGCCGCGGCAAAACAGTGCATTACTAATGAGAGAACCTGAGCGCGCGTTACGGTATCGGAGGGGAATAGCTAATTCCTTCATTATACAGCTAATTCGTTCATTTACATGCCGGGTGCGGGAAGGGTTACGCGTCTGTTTTAAGAAGCACTACGGATGCGCAAAATTGGAGACTGTATCGCTGGTTTGCCTTACGCGTCCGAATTGTGCGCAGCGAGCTCATTATAGACGAGAAATCTTCAACTGAACTTTACTGGATCGAGCTGTAACTAACTAACTAAATAAATAAATAAATAAATATCATCGGAATCACAATTAAGTACTTTGCTGGATAATCAGTTTAAGAACATAAGAAATTGCCATGCTGGGTCAGACCAAGGATCCATCAAGCCCAGCATCCTGTTTCCAACAGAGGCCAAACCAGGCCACAAGAACCTGATGGAATAAACATTAAATCTAGAGTACGTCCGTGCCTATGTGTCGGTTTGTCTACAAGTTGTGACCAGCCAAATACTTGCATAGAAGTCATTAAGTCACCACCAGTGGTAGAGAGGAGTTATACATCTACATGGAGATTAAAATCTCCTAACATAATAATATTTTTTTTAAATCAGCCATTGAGGCAAACAATCAGTCAGTGCTGAGAGATAGGGAGTTAAGCTATCAGGGAGACAATAGACTAGAATCAAACTCCAATTTAGGGAAGAAGAAAGGCCAATTGTTTCAAATGGAGAGATATCTTCAGTGGAGGCCATGGATAGTTGAAGAGAGGATTTGACAATGATTAAAAGACCTCCTCCCTTCTGACCAAGATGGATTTTGGAGAACATCTCATGCTCAGAAAGGTGAAGCTGATTTAATAAGACAGTGTCTGATGGCAAAAACCAAGACTTTGTGATACAAAGCACATCAGGAGATTTATCACTAAGTAGATCATATAATATTGGTACCTTTTCCCAATAGATTGTGTATTAATCAGAAATAATGACAAATTGGTGTTAGCAGAATTTAACGGACGATTTATACGATGCTGTAAGAGCCATCTCTATGATAGTAATGCTTGAATGTAAATCCTCATACCGACCACCTCCTACAATAACCGGGATATTTTCCCACATTGTAATACCTAAATCTAATCCCAGCTGGCACAAGAGTGAAGAGATGCACCACAGAATCCAACAAGTCTTAGTACAAAAAAAATAAGGAAAAACAGCAATAAAAACATTATTTTACCTCCTTGCATCCTGGAGGAGAACTAAAAAACTTAAAAGTTTTCAGAAAGAACAAACAATCAGAGCTTTAAGCACAAAGCATGCTCAGGCAGGCGTAACTTTTGGATTAAAGGTGGGGGGAGTCTAGATTGGGCCGGGGGGGTGGATTAGGTAGGGGAAGGGAGGGGAAGGTGCGGGGGGGTGGAAGGAAAGTTCTCTCTGAGGCCGCTCTGATTTCGGAGCGGCCTCGGAGGGAACAGAGGCAGGCTGCGCGGCTTGGCACGCGCAGGCTGCCAATTTTGGGCAGCCTTGCGCGCGCCGACCCCGGATTTTAACAGATACGCGTGGCTACACGCTTATCTATTGAAATCCGGCGTACTTTTGTTTGCGCCTGGTGCGTGAACAAAAGTACGCGCGCGCGTAGTTTTATAAAATCTGCCCAAAATATCTAACTTATTTGCACAGTTTTACACCTGTTAATTAAATAGCACAATTGGTATTAGCTTGTCTGTTGTCTGCAATTGTTGGATGGGAAGTATGGGTGAACTGGTGAGGGTTCAGGATGAAATGCCAGAGGGTCTAATTGAACTGGAGTTGAATTGGATGAACTGGCAGAGGTATTTGAAAACTGCTGATTTCAAATATGCACAAGATAGTATTTATAAGCACGCATGTTATAAAACACCTAATTTTATACATATATGTTATATTTTTCTATGCACCTAAAATATTTGCAAGAATGTTTATGAAGTAGATTTATTTTATTTTTGAATACTTTTATTCTAAATATTTTATTTTAAAATACTTTTATTATTTTAAAATACTTTTTATCTGCACCCTTCAAAGTTCGGTGTGGGTTACATCGAAGCACACATAATAATTAAAAACAAAAATAACTGCTGGAAACATCAGATTCTGTGTTGGCTAATCCCTCTACAATGATTGTTTCTCTAATCTTGGAACTGGATAGAGATTGGCTTTTGAGACTTTTCTTCCAACATTGTAATGAGTTGTTTTTACAATTTAAGGTTAGAAAAGTTCCAGATGTGGCTAGGCAGTCACAGAGGAAGCATAGACAATTTCTTTTGTTGCGACCTAAAGTTCAGCAGCTGGATGTTGTGTTTTTTTCTAAAGTTTCTGTGCAAGCGATATATTAGATTTCAGGAGAATTCATATTTTTTTAACCAAGTCAGTTAATAAGTTTTCTGAATACTAGGTGATCTCAATCTGAGGTTCCTTCTCCTGTTATTTCTGTTGATCAGTAATCAGTGAGTAAAACTTCATTCTACATAAAGAAAAGCACTAAGGTATTACCACAGGTCTTTGCTTTCTTCTGATTGTTCTTGAAGTTATGGAATTGTATCCCCCTTTTTGAGGACTTTGTATTAGAACCAATGTATAAATATTTTCCTTTTTGTTTTTTTCTTTCATAAGAATTGTTGTTCTTTTTCCTAATTGATTTACATTTTTCTATCAAGAATTTTGTTGTCGTGAGTGCATTTGAAAAATTGCGTAAATAAAAAGTAAAAAAAAAACCCAAACAAATCAGATTTTGATTAGCCGAACCAAGGGACTGAGATGGAATATAAATTCTGAGAGCGCTTGAAGTACCGTACAAAAAATTGTTAGGGACCAGTAAAGGTTTTAAGTGTCTCAGAAGACGTAGTTTTACAAATGATGATTGAATTACAGCTTTTATTTGTGTACACATTGACAGTGAAGGGTCGAGAGAATAGGAAAAGTAAGCACCTTCATTGCAGTTCTGAGACATAAGTGTGTACTTTCAGAGCACAAATAAACAGTATTTTATAAACTTCACAGCTCTCACTACACAGTTTATAAAATACTAGGATAGATCTCCGTACGTCCACTTATGCATGCCCATGCAGTAATGTTGAAAGCTTTGAAAGTTATTCTCATAGGGCTTACCTGTCTTTATTTCCTCAGCACCCTCTGTAGCTCTAGCTGACCAACTCCTCCATATTGTGGGGTTGTCTCTGTCCTGCGTGAGGTACTCATGTAGAGTTGCCAGATCACCCCAGGTCAACTAAACAGCCTGATCCAATCCTGGTTTATCCCCTTGCTGCATGTATGGAGTTGTAGTTCTGAGTGAGTAAGGGAAATAGATGGGAGAATCAGAGATATAGCGCCATGCAATAAGGCAAAAAACCAGTACTAGATCAGTCTGTTTGGTCGACCTGGCGTGAATTGGCAAATCCACTGTATACCCAACTCTTCACCATACCACATATTATAAGGGTGTGGTGGTGGGGGCAGTGGTGATGGTGGGGGCTTTTGATACATTTGGTAATTTTAGCTACAGGGGCTTCCTTGACATGTAACATTACAAAGTTAAAGTTTTAATTATAGAGCAGCTATGAGTTGGACAACATGCTGTATTAATAAGCTTTTGTTTGGTGTTGCTGTCTTAACATTGTCATGCTGTTGCTAGGAATTACAGTTTTTATCTCTTGCTAGGACAAAATCTGCATATAGCTCAGATTATTTATAGAACTGCATCACATTGAACTGCCTGTGCAATGTCTGAGACTGGTTATCAGTGTGCCACAGAACATTTTCGAAATCTTTCTAATCAAATGTAAAAGTATGTCATATTATAAGACTTTGCTGTCCATTGCACTAATGAGTTACATCCGGGGTGCTCAGACTGATCCTCGGGGCCTCCCAGAGAGCAGAGTTTTCAGGATATGCATGAGATTTATGTTCATGCATTGCCTCCTATGTATGCAGATATTTCTAAGGCATAATCATTAGGGATATCCTGAAAGCCCATCAGGCTGAGTTACATAATAATGTTCTAGGTAAGTATTTCTTCAAACCTATAGTCCTATCTTGAATGAATAGAAAGGACCTAGAAAGTTAGTTTAAAGCTTCCTGTCTCTTATAAGACTAGGTCTCATTAGTCTATCAATTCATGTCACTGTCAAACAAACAAGGATTTGGGAGTCTCTGAAGACCCTTTTTAATTTAATTTTATATAATATCTGATTTATATTCTGCCTTTCATGAATGGGCAACCATTCAGGACAGCTTCCCAAGTCCTTATTTGACTGCTTTGGTTTGATTGATTTATTTCTTATAACCTGCCTTTTCAAAAGACTTTTGAGCAAAGTGGTGCACAACTGATTGTAAACATAATAAATCATATAATCAATTTGAGAAAACTTAATAACAAATATTAATCTTAACAAATATGAGTTATGAAGGAATTTATTGACATATCAGTCAGGGGAATATTTTGTCTATTAAAAAAAAAGAAAAAGGAAGAAATTTAATTTTACATTTGATGTGATCTGACTTATTTATCCTGAGGTCAGCTACAAAGCGGCTGGAGAGAACACTTGTGCAATTTATGTATGTATTTATTTCCTTACTTCCATTTATAACTTGTATTATCTACACTTAAGCTATAGCCAACCAATTAGGAGAGGCAACACTCAAGAAGGTAACCCCATGCTGCTGAAAGAATTAAGTTATAATACTTAGTCAAAAAGTTGCTGAGCGCAGCAAGCTGTAAGCTTTGTATCCTTCTATCTATGCAAGTGCTGCACCCTACCCTACATGGAAAAAGTTCATTATTCCAGACTAAGTGAAGCTAGACAAGCTTAACTTATTTTTCAGAGTAATAAATTCAGTGCATTAATGCTCACTTCCCTTTTTCACTCTACATGCCTAATGGATTTCTTTTATTGTTCAGGCTGGACTACTAATGAGATAGTGGCAGTCTAAAAGTCTATTATATTACTAAAATACTTGTTTTTATTTTTCTGCAAAGGTAGCAGTAATAATTTAATATTTTTTATTTGAACAAGTATGACTCTGTATTACTTCTAATTAATGCCATGGTATATATAAATCATGCAGATGAAACATCTCATAGCTTGTTTAAATGCTTTTAAAAATGTAGCTTGCTGAACAAAGCAACATATTTCTCAATTTTGATGCATCAGGTTCATGTTTTCTTCTGAAAAAGCAGTCTGGGGAAATATTTTGTAGCACTATAGATTGAAAGCAAGCACAGAGCTATGTGCTACTACATGAGAAGTTTGGGTCCCATGTCTGTCAGAACTGGTTATGACACAGAGGTGATGCCCTCAGGACCAGGGAAGGAGAGAAAATATGGCCTAGTATTACAAGAACTTTTTCTCATGATATGAATCATTTAAATAATTTATAAATGTCTTTTGTTGCAATTTTCTTGCATTAAATTCCACGCAAAATAATGGACTGCATCACAAAAATCCTTTACAACACCTCCCTGAGGTATAGTTGTGTAGAAATGGCTCTGTTAAATTTTGCTATGTTAGGATTTCTCATTGAATAAACAAGTCAGCCTTCATACGATACCAATGTATTGGTTATCATTCTGATAAGCCCCCACGAGTTGACAGGCTTTGTGATCATTAGGTGACCTGATAATATTGTATGGTTCTTCCGAAGAAGTTATCCATATATATATATATCACACTTATCTTGATTTAAATCCACTCTTGTTGATTAATACAGCCACCGACATCGCAATGTTTCGGAGCATGTAAACCCCTTCTTCAAGGACATGGCGTTAATTTGGTGGTCGATAGGTGGATGGTTTGGTTTGCATTGGTCTGCACAATATAAAGATGAGAACATCCTTTAAATGTTGTATCCACAATTAAATGATATGGCTACTGTGAAATGGAAGAGACACATACTTGCATTGTTGAAGTGCCAAGAGCGGAAAAACAACCGTCTACTGACAATACATTTGAAGCGGTGCAATTAGCTGTCGCTCATGCTGAAAACAAAATTTAAGTTTAAAAAAGGCATGGTCTCGCATAATACTTTAGCAGGAGAAGGTGCGGTTTTTTGAAAAAAGCTACCGATACTTACAATTTAGGTTGCCGACGGCTACTGGCGTGAGAGAGGTGCAGATCCCTGTGCTGACACGAAAATTCTGAGAAGAGCGCCATTTTTAAGGGAATCCCTCCGGCTGTCAGAATTGACAACCGGAAGTGATGTAGAACCGCGTCACAGGATGGGGAAGCCGTTCACTGAAATAAACCAGGGAATATGCAATCTTTGTTGTGCAAATGAAATCTCTCATATCAAGGAGACACAAGATTCATACTATCGCCCGACTCAGGCCGAGTTTCGCCCCCCACGGGGCTGCCTCAGGGGCTGTATGTAGACGGTCTCCTAAGGATTCTGCACTGAGCGGAGACCGTCCTATTTTACAGTTTAATTAATCTAACGCTATGGTTGTGTAGCACTTTGAGAAGCATTTTTGCCCCGAGCAAACAACAGTAAGTCCAAGGTTATCAGACACTTGAAACATGATATAAGAATATATTGAATATAGAATTTATATAAATCTACATACAGCCCCTGAGGCAGCCCCGTGGGGGGCGAAACTCGGCCTGAGTTGGGCGATAGTATGAATCTTGTGTCTCCATTCAAATAAAGAAATTTTGGACAACAACTGGTGTCTAATCCACTGTTTGCCCACACGGCGTTCTTAGATCACCTACCCTCTTGCTTCATCAGTCATATCAAGGAGAACCATTCAATTTTGTGGTTGAGCCCCCGATGGTTCTAAGGATTGAAGTCTGTGAATCCATGCATGCTCTTTATAGTTTAGAATGGAGGCTCTGTCACCTCCTCTCCATGAAGTGGGAACATGTTCTAAAATGGCCTATTGCAAGTTTTCAAAAACATGTGCTTTGTCAATGCAGTATGTCATTTGAGAGTGCTGTAACACACAAATCAGATTAGGTGTGATAGGTTTTTGTCTGTATTGTAATAAAGATTCTCTGTCAGAAAATGTGGCTCTTTTGTATGCGTGGTTAATGACCTGTGTAGGATATCCTCTTTCCTGAAATCGCAATTTCAATCTGGTGGCTTGGCGATGAAACTCTTCTTTATCAGAGCAGATCCTTCGAATCTGGAAATATTGGCCTACGGGGAGGCCTTCTTTAAACTGGCGTGGATGGTGACTGTCAAATCATAATAGATTATTCCTTTTGGTTGGTTTTCTATACAATGTAGTTTGCAACACAGACCCGTGTTTATGCATGTAAATATCTAAGAAAGAAATATTTTCTTGATGGTATGTAAGCGTGAATTTCAAATTGGGATGAGATTGATTCAACCATGTGTGAAAGATGTGTAACTGAGATTCAGTGTTAGTACATATGAAAAAAATATTGTCAATGTATCTTGACCACTGCATAACATTTGCAAAAAAGGGGGATGTGTATATGAATAATTCTTCAAATTTAGACACAAAGAGGTTCGCTATATCAGGAGCAACAGGAGAACCCATGGCTACTCCATGTTTTTGTAAGTAGTATTTTTCTTCGAAAGCAAAAAAATTGTGGAACAAAATGATTTCTGTAAGTCTAGTTAAAAAGCTAGAAGGAATTCTATGGAGTCAATCTCTATGCTCAAGGACTTCTTTCACTGATTTTAAAGCTTCTGTTTGTGGCACATTGGTATATAGTGCCTCTATGTCCAACGTGACCAAGAAGCAATCTCCTGGGAGTTGATTCAGAGCTGCTAATTTCTGGAGTATATCTGATGTATCTTGGATGTATGATTAGCCAATTGTACCTCAGATTGTAAGAAATAGTCCACAAATTGAACTAAAGGTTCCATAATGGATCCATTGGCTGAAATAATTGGTCTGCAAGAAGGTTTGACTAAGGTTTTGGGGATTTTGGGGACCCCATAAATCACTGGAGTTCGAGGATGTTGTACGTTCAAAAAATTTAATTCACGAGTTGTTAGGAACCCATCCAACTGTGCTTGCTTGAGTAATTGTTGTATCCTATCTTGCACAATTTGAGTGGGATCAGTGGCTAAGGGCTCAAAAAATATTGTATCTTGCAATTGATGCATGATTTCTACTCTATAAACTGCTTGATTTAGAATGACCACAGCTACTCCCTTATCCGCTGGCTTTATAACAATATTTGTGTTGCTGGATAATGTAGAGAGGGCAAGAACCAAACCATTCACCTATCAACCACCAAATTAACGCCATGTCCTTGAAGAAGGGGTTTACATGCTCCGAAACATTACGATGTCGGCGGCTGTATTAATCAACAAGAGCGGATTTAAATCAAGATAAGTGTGATACATATATATGGATAACTTCTTAGGAAGAAGTCACCTAATGATTACAAAGCCTGTCAACTCGTGGGGGCTTATCAGCACGATAACTAATACATTGGTATCGTAAGTAGGCTGACTTGTTTATTCAATGAGAAATCCTAACATAGAGGGGCGGATTTTAAAAGGAGCGCAAATAGCCTACTTTTGTTTGCGCGGAGCCGCGCGTATCTGCTAAAAACCTGGATCGGCGCGCGCAAGGCTATGGATTTTGTATAGCCGGCGCGCGCCAAGCCGCACAGCCTACCCCCGTTCCCTCCAAGGCCGCTCCGAAATCGGAGCGGCCTTGGAGGGAATCCTCTAACGCCCTCCCCTCACCTTCCCCTCCCTTCCTCTACCTAACCCACCCGCCCGGCCCTGTCTACACCCCCCCTTACCTTTGTTGGGGGATTTACGCCTCCCTCCGGGAGGCGTAAATCCCCACGCGCCAGCGGGCCTCCTGCGCGCCGGGCCGCGACCCGGGGGCGGGTACGGAGGGCGCAGCCGCACCCCCGGACCGCCCCGGGCCGTAACCACGCCCCCGTACCCGCCCCCAAAACGCTGCCAACACGCCCCGAAAACGCCGCGACGACCGGGACCCGCCCCCCCCAACACGCCCCCGACACGCCCCCCTCGGAGAACCCCGGGACTTACGCGAGTCCCGGGGCTCTGCGCACGCCGGTAGGCCTATGTAAAATAGGCTTCCCGGCGCGCAGGGCCCTGCTCGCCTAAATCCGCCCGGTTTTGGGCGGATTTAGGCGAGCAGGACTCTTAAAATCCGCCCCAGAAAGTTTAATATATATGTGTTTCTAATTCTTGCTATAAATTTGGGTCTTTTTTTGAAGTCTGTTAAATTTTGTGCATTTTAACGTGCTACATTAATTTTGCAAACATAAGTAATGATATGATTTGCATGGTTCTTCAGCTCATTATCATATTTTGTATAAATTTTGTTTAGCAAATCACATTCACTAAATTATGAATGCACAATACCAAATAACATGTGGTTTCTTGCAAACTCAATTCCATGCCTTACCTGCCATATTTCTCACTTTGTCCAGTTTGCAAACTTCAGTGCAGCTTAGTACATTGGTCTCAAAAGCAATTCTTCGAGCAGGCATAACTTCTGCGACAAAGGTAGGGGGGGTTAGATAGGGCCGGGGGGTGGGTTAGGTAGGGGAAGGGAGGGGAAGGTGGGGGGAGGTGGAAGGAAAGTTCCCTCTGAGGCCGCTCCGATTTCCGATTTCGGAGCGGCCTCGGAGGGAACGGGCAGCGCGCGCAGGGCTCGGCGCACGCAAGTTGCACAAATGTGCACCCCCTAGTGCACGCCGACCCCGGATTTTATAAGATACGCACGGCTACGCATGTATTTTATAAAATCCAGCGTACTTTCGTTCGCGCCTGGTGCGAAAGTATTTTGCCACTCATGAGGCCTCTTAATTGGAGCACCTTGATAGAGTTTCTGCTCCTGTAAGCTCAGCCTCTCAACTGTTGAAATTCTAAACTGTTCTTCTCTTTAGAACAAAAATGTTTTCAATATCCCTTTCTTTGATGATGTCACTGGGCTGAGAGCACCCAAGCCATCTTCAGTGGCCCATACAAATGATTGGAGAATGAATGAATATGATTTTTAGTTTTTGGAATCCCACAATTGAAACTAATTAGGGTCTTATTTGTTTTGTATTGCACATTCATTTTAAACAAATGCACATCTCTAATATTTTATTGTAATTCAGCAATAAGGCAGAAGGGGTTAGTCCAATGCAAATACACAGCCTGAAACTCTGACCTGCCACTACAATAAGGATCTGAACATCTTCACAGTAGGGGTCTGATCACCTTTTTAGCCTTGTGATTTTCCCAAGCTGATAGTTTATGTTAATTTGCCTTTTCCTATTGCAGTACATTTCAATGGAAGCTTGCTCTCTCCCCCTCCTTCCTGGGAAGGGGAGTGGGGGGGGGGGGAGTCACAAATAATGAAAAAAATATGAGGAAAATCTGCAGTTATTTTTCAAAAGAAGAAACCTGAAAAGCACCGGATCCAGAACTTCCTAGGTCAAAATACCAGTAATCAACAGACTTTTTATTGTGCAGTTGATGATTATAAACAATCTTTCCTTCTTCCAAATGCTGCTGTCTACCTGGCAGACATCAGCTTTGTGAAACTAGTGCATTAATAAATAATGGAATGCAGTTGCTTACTTTTATAGGCTTTCCACTGACACATTGATGTGAAATGCTCTGTTCTCTTTATTATGCAGTCTGAGAACAGCAGCAGTTTCTTTCCTGTAGTTTGGGTTGACAGATAAGGATTTTCATTCATCACAGCTCAAGTTTTATTAAAACTCTATACCCTAGTCATCAGCTCAGCTGGATTTAGGATATGTAGTACAGTGTGTCCTTTTTTGTTTTGGCTCCACAGATTTAGAATAAAAGATTATGTATTTATTTTAATCTGGGAGGTCTGAACACTGTGGCATTGCAGGGGGAAATTAAACAGATACGTGTGGAGCTGCAGTGAAATCCTTGGACTCTCTTTCTGAAATATTCAGTACGTGGTTTTTATCAGTGCTAGGGTAGCATTATAGGAGAAGGTTTGGTTTTGTATTCAGAAGTGAGGACTAAAAAATCAGGAACTTTAACATTATGATTCCTGCTTTGCAGGACAGACTGATCCCATCCTAGTTTTATCCCTCTGTCTTCACAGACTTATAGTCTTGCATTTCTTAGGAATCTGTTTGAAGGCATAAAGACAATTTGTGCACGGGAGGCCACTAAGGTTCCTCCTGCTCAATGCTAAATAGAACATTTGCAATCACTGCATTAGAATCATCTTCAAGAAGTGCCACAGTTGATCAAGCGGCTTATTAAGGCCTTTAAATTCATCCCCTCAAGAGAGGAGGCAGAAAGGGGAAAAAAAGGATAAGCAGGGCGAGAGGGTTTCATTGCATCTTCCCGAGCGATGTCTTCAATGGGGTTGGGGGCAAGGAAAGGGGAGGGCATTTCTGGAAGAGGGGTAGGATTCTGGATAGAAGATGAAGACAGGTTCTGCTTCATCGCCATCAGGAGGAAGAAGAGGATGAGAGCTATAACCCTGGCAACCAATTTCGGGGTTGCTCTCACTTGCCCAAGGCATGACCCTGAGGCTCATGGGGACTGCATTTCTTAGGAAACACTAGAAGGAAATCAGACTATTAAATACTGTAAAAATGGATATTAAATTGTTGTTTTCAGGATCTTCAAAAGATATTTGCAAGAACCCAAATATAAATATTCACAAATGGCAGGTGTAGGCTGCCTATTCTTTCCATGGTCAGGCTTTTCTCTCTGCCTCCCTTTCTCACACAGAATTACAAATATCTCTACTACAGCCCAGAGGAGGACTGAGTCTGGCTAGCCTCCTGTTTGCCAGCAGGGTTCCCATTGTATCCTATGAGGTGTGGTCTGATTCTCAGCCTCCTCTTGAAGTAAAAGTGTAAGTGTGGACCTCTAAGGAGAGTGTGCCCTGGTTCAATATATATGCCTGTGCTCCGAATCTTAGATGGAGTTATCTCTGTGATTCTGATTTGAGAGATTGCATCTGATAATTGGCAGGAATTCCTATCAGATCTGTTGATTTACTTAACACAGCAAGACCACGCCACCATGGAAACGAGTGCAATCACTAGGACCAGTGACACCTATGGACCACAGCTACCATGGAAACGAGTACAATCACTAGGCCCAGGGACACCTATGGACCACAGCTACCATGAAAAATCAGGGGAGCCAGCCTGTTATGCCCTGTTTCTTTTATTCTGATTCTGTTAGAATGGAAACAGAAAATGCAGTCTCAGGAAGAAGTGTTTTCAGTTTCTCTGGTGGCTGCGTACCGCATTCTTTGAAGCACATTGCGGCACATCTGTTGCAAATGACATTGAAAGTCACTAGTATGACCCCTGGGCTGACAAATCCTGGATAGGGTCCCAGGAACTGTACCTCAAACATAGTCTTAGTAAAGTCTCTCTTAATGTTAATTTCATCTGATATCCAAGTCTCCCTGATCGGGGGGAAGATTAACTTTTAGGCCCTATGTGTTGCATAGTTCTTATTCAAACTAATCGGAGAACATTCTTTTTCACTCAATGCACAATTAAGCTCTGGATTTTGTTGACAGAGGATGTGGTTAGTGCAGTTAGTGTAGCTGGGTTCAAAAAAGGTGTGGATGAGTTGCTGGAGGAAAAGACCATTAACCATTATTAAGGTAGAGTTGCAGAACTCCACTGCTTATTCTTGGGATAAGCAGCTTGGAATTTATCTACCCCTTGAGGTCCTGCCAGGTACTTGTGACCTGGATTGGCCACTGTTGAAAAAAAGATACTGGGCTTGATGGACATTTGGTCTGACCCAATATTTATTTATTTATTTATTTATTTATTTATTTATTATATACCGATATCCAACAGTATGTTGAGTCTTATGTTCTTATGTTCTTAAAAGTGATTAAATACAATGTATCCTGAAGAAAAGACAAGTAACATAATAGATACTACTCAGGAATCACAGGAACAACATGTGCCTATCTATTGTATACAATAAAGGACTATGCCCAAGACACAAAAAGTAAATATAAAAACAAGACAGAAGAACACAGAAAGAGTACACACCCTATTCCAGACAAAAACAGGAAGCACATGAAAAGGCACTTGTAAAAATACATACACCCCTGACTCCATGATGGAAGACAACAGACATATACAGAGAAATACTCATGGGATGGATATCCTCAACCATCCAGAGCTGATTATTTGGATCCATGTACTCTTGAGAGTCCTCTATGAAATAGTGAGGCACTTTTTTCTCCTGCTGCAGGAAAGCCAATGAATAGTGGGTGAATGGTGGGCAGTCTGGGTGGTTGAAGTGCTACATCTGGCTAATCATATAGGCTCTCAGTATGACTGAAAGCACATTTAGCACTGGATAGCTGGATAAGTAGGATTTATCCGATAATAATATCTAGCAGTCCACTGAAAATCAGCAGCCTGCTAAGTCACTTATCTAGCTATCTTTTAGCTGGTCAATTTGTGGGTGGGAAGTGGTCAGACCTGGGTGGTGCTACTTATCCAGTTAACAGGATTTTACGTTCAGAGTATCACTCTAACACTCATCAGCCTTTAGATTCTTGAGATATTAAAGGTCGGATTCTCCAGATATTAAAAGTCCTTGAGGCAGATGTTCAGTATATGCAGAATCATATGATGGTGATGTGTTGCCATTTCAATATTTAGCATTTTATATTTTAAAATCTATGCTTCCACTGGTGTAATGTACATGATATGGTGCACATGTGATTTATTATATATTGGAAAAACTAAATGTACTTTGAGAGTACAGATGATTGAACATTGTAGCGCCCATATCACATCAAAAACTTGAAGCTCTTCCAGTGGAGCACTGTGTATCTGTTTCCTATTCATTTGAAGATTTTAAGTTCACTGGTTTAGAGAAACCTTCAGTTGGTAACTGTGGGGGTGATATTGTTGCATTACTTATAAGGAAAGAACAATTTTGGATATATCTCCTTAACACAGTGCACCCCCATGGTTTGAATAAGAAGATAGATTGGGCTGCCTGTTGAGTGAAATGCAATCTCAATATTTTCCTTAAACAAGCAATATGAATGTTTTATCCAGCTTTCAATTAGCTGTTTAGTGCTGTTTGGGTAAATGGATGTTGAAGTTGTAAATGGATGTTGAAGTCTTATTTTGATTAGTCACTGTGTTGCTACATTTGATTGGTTGTTGCTGGATTTTTAAAGTTGTGGGAGGAAGGTTCCTTTTTGCCCTTTCTAGAGCATTAACACCATATTGAGGAACTTCTGCTATGTTTTCGGGATGGGGTGAGCATTTGTTTTTATTATATACTTTTCAGTATAATTTGTAAATGAGTTCATGTTGGTTTTATTTTTATTCTTCTTCTAGATTAAGTGACCCCTGAAGCAGGAAATTATTAGTCGCTGAAACAGTGGCCTTTGTTAAAGGGTCTTCAGGATCAGTGTGATAATGAATGTGTAAGGTCCAGCACAGTTTGTTTACATTACAAGTAATGTGCTGAACAACAGGACAGAAATTGTGACTGGTGAAACTATAGGAGAAGGTCAAGTATTCTTTATGGATCACTGATTATTGAAGATAAGTAAAAAAAAAAACATTTTAAGAATTATTAAATAGTTTTTTAGGTTGGTCTATAAACTGAACCAGTGAATAATTGAGTTCATTCTCCTGAGTCAGCAACAATCACTGGGCATTAGTGGAATGATTTTCTCTTGGTTTCAATCATATCTGTCGAAGTGTCCAAGTTAAGGCTGATCAAAAATATTTCATCGTAGAAAACCCTAATCAAAGGGATTCCACAGGGATCGGCATTGTTTCTTATGTTGTTCAACCTGCATTTGATGCCACTGTGTTACATCATTTCTTCCTTTGTGGAAGAATTTAAAATCTTTGCTGATGACATACAGCTTATTTTTCTGGTCAATGCTCCTATAGCTATGGTTTGTGAGACCAGAGCAAACTGCATTTCTGCCATAAACGAATGGCTTAAGCAGCATGGTTTAAAAACTTACTCTTATCAAACTGGAAGCCCTTTGGCTGAGTAGTTAACCTCTACTTTCCAATTCACCAGATATTATTGTGAAAGGATCACCTCTTATATTTTCTCTCATCATTTGAGACTTGGGCTTCTTATTGGACTTTGCCTTTGGTTTCAAGCCCCAGTTTCAAGTTGCAATTAAGTCTGCTTTTTTAAGCTTTAGGCTCTCTGGGGCCATTGCAATATAGTGCACTTAGCCTAGTGCACAGCTTGACATGTGGCTGGCCGTGCAGTTTGGATGCGCTATAATAACACCTGATGCAATAATGTGATTAGCGCACCCAAAACGCACATCCAAACCAGTGTGTAGCTAACAAAGCTCATCACATGTAAATACAATGTAGATGAGGCAAAAATTCACCATGTGCCTGACGTGCACGTTTTAACATGTGAAAATTAACGCCAGCCCCGGATCTTCCCAAGGCTCCCAAAAAAGAAAAGAATTACTGATTTTCTGTGGTTCCTCCTACTTAACATCATTGCGATACTAAGTAGGAGGAACCACAGAAAGCAGCATCTTAAAAAAAAAATTATTGATGGCGGTCAGGTTAGAAAAACGGATGCTCAATTCATGAGCGTCCATTTCCCTAACCCGTGACTGTGCGTGGGTTAGGAACATAGATGCTCATAAATTCTCAAGAGCGTTCATTTCCTAACCCACACACAGCCGTGTCTCTTGGTGTGCCTGATGCCAAGGATGCGCTAGGGACGCACAATTGACCCCTAGCGCATACCTTTTAGTGCGACACCTCATTAACATTGAATCTCATGCCCAATCTGAACGCCCATTTTCTACACACTTTTATTGCATTGGCCCCTCTGTCTCTTGAAATATCTGCTTCCTGTTTCTGACTTCAGAATAAGTGCAAGCATTCATCCCGATCACCCAAGACTACTGCAGCTCATAATATGCAGCACTGCCAAATTATATGATGGGGTTTCTTTGATTACTGCAAAATGTAACTGTCCATTTAATCACCTCCTGCCCTCTTAGGAAACATATCTTTCCCATACTTTGCCGACTTTTCTGGCTTCCTGTCAAGTACAGGACTCAGTTTAAGCTAATGACCCTTGTACACAAAGCCCTGTTACTCTGCCAATCCAGCTTTTCTGACTAATAAACTGATGAGATATGTCCTTCAATGCTCTCTAAGATCTGCAGATAAAAGTTTGTTCATTGCTCTTACTGCTAAACATGTCACCCCCAGACAAGTCATACTAGGGTTTTTGCAGTCTCTGATCCTACCCTGTGGAATAAACTATCCACGGAGTTGAGAAATCTCACCGACTCATTTGTTTTCTGAAGGGTTTGTAAAGTACACTTCTTTTGTTTGGCTTTTTCTGATGTCTTATATTCTTTTTTTTTTTTTAAGATGGTTATGTGTTGTATTTTATTTTTCGTATTGGTTTGATACACTTGTTACATGATGCTGTATCACCTATGTGTTTTACTGTTAACTGCTTAGCACAGTTTTTCTGTTTTAGGCTGCATAAAAAAACTGTAAATAAAATAAAAGTGCTGCCTTCTGATACTGCTTGTGGCTCATTGCAGGCGAGAGGCAACAGATTAGATCTTTTGCACATTATTCTCTGACACTGTGTTCAAACAAATGGGAATTTCTTTGAATAAATATTGCTGATCTAAAAAATGCTATAAAGGAAAAGAAGATTTGCTTGTAAACTTTAGTTAATTTTCCTCTCTTTTTTCTTTTTGATGTTCTTCAGTGATTATGCACAGCAGGCTTTAAGAATGAGATCCTTTAATCACTTTTTTGGCCTTCACATATATTCATGTTCCCTTGATGTGTAATCCACTTCTCCCACAGGTCACCTTCAGTAACTACAGAGGAGGTGAGTGACACCTCTGCAGCCCTGAAATAGTTCACCACCCTGGGTTCAACCAGTGGGGACCAGATAACTTCTGGGAGGCCCAAGGGGAGACTTGTCTAAGCAAAGGCTCCACCCCTCTGCTGCAGTCCCAAAACAAAAATAATTTATTGCAAAAGCAAATTAATGGATAGTTTCAAAAGGCAAAATTCAGATTTTTGTCAGGGTACAGTCCAAAGTAGACAAAAAAAAACAACTCTTGAAGGAAGAACAGATAGTGTACGAAAAAAGCAAATGGTCAATTACAGATTGCAGATCAGCTGAACACCCAAAAAGCGATTTTCTCCTCAAGAGCTCCTCCAAACCCCAGGGTCTCCGAGGTATTCACCTCATATCCAGTACCACTGCTAAATGCTTGCTGCGATTCACTGCTCCTCCTTTCAAGAACTCCAAATGCTATGGACAGACTTTCCTCTAAGTCCACTTCTTGATACCTAGTCAGATGTAAGCAGTTTTACTCCCTGGAAGGAAGAAAACTTGCATCCTGCAGAGCCATTGTTCACTAGGAGTGGGAAGGGAGGGAATTTTGTTTTTTGTTTCGATATTTGGGGGCATTGACCATGCCCAACATTTTTTGTTTTTAGTCAATAATGGAGTTGTCCCTATTGATCCTGTGCAGATGAGGTGTAGTGGTGATAGAAGTGTGGGCAGGCATTTTTATCTTCTTGCCTTTAATGGTGCTGACATCATGGCCCAGGCATGCTCAGTGTGGTCTCCCCATCTTTTTTCTCTTGAAAAGAGATTGACACCGCCAGAGCCACTTTTCCGTCTGAAAAAGAGATAATGAAACTCGGGCGTACAGAAATGAGGCAAATATTGCATTCTTATTTAGCAGCTCGAAGCTGAACAACCCAAACTGCTTCATTTAAACACTCTATTATATTCTAGAGATGTGCATCGTACCGGCGATCGTTTCTGCTTTCGGCGGGAAATTTGATTTCTGCTTTCCGCAGGAAATTTTGTATCTCCTGCAGTTCGACATTATTTTCGGGGCGAATCGTTTCGGTTTAGTGCGCACTAACGGGAGGTAACGCACATTACGTTAGTGCATGCTAGCTCCCGTTAGTGTGTGCTAACACATAACCATTAGCACGCACTAACGGGAGTTAGTGCGCGGTAAACCGAAAATCGATTTTTTACAAAAATTCAGGGAAAATGCAATCGGTTTTTCGGTTTACCGATACATGATGAATTAGGAAATATCATACGAATTTCCTAATTCGTCAAAACCGAATGCACATCTCTTTAGCCTTATTCACCTTCCACATTGCCCCACTCTGAATTTGAACTGAAAATAGTTTGATTCGCCTGCTTCTGTGGCAGCAAAATAGGGGAAGCAACTACAAACCCAAAGTGATCAACCAAGGGCATGGAAAGAAAACAACCCCTACTGCCATTAATCAGGCTGCAATTCTATCAGGCTAATTTTAGCATTTTAGTGGAACCTGAAAAGCTTGGGAGAACCTCGCTGCATGAATATATTTGAAAAAAAAGGACTGCATTTACATTCAGAGCATGGTTCAAAGAAATTTCATACTTTTCAAAAAGGATGCAGCTGAAGGCTGCAGAATGTTTGAAAAACTTAATGGGAGCTGTGTACCTTTAGAAAAAAAATGCATGAAAGCGAGAAATGACCTGGAGGTAGCTGACCACCTACTGCCAATAGTGCATGTGTTAATAAAAAAAACCCCAAACAAACCATAAGCAGGAACCATGGAAACATAATGGATACCACTAGCTCTATAGTTTCCAGACTTCTAGGACAGCTGTGACAAACCGAATCTTAATAATGATTGTGAACCATATTGGAAGCTCTGAGTCAGCAGGCACCCATAAAAGATTGGGTTGTCTCATTTAATCTAGAACTATAAACTGCATTCCATGTTGCTTTGGAAAGGCTGTATAAATTACTTATTAATCCTTAAAGTAACAATAATAGAAAAGGACAGGTTCTGTTTTCAGAAACCCAAATAAGCCCACAATATCATCTTTAAAAAATATGAAAATTCCAGTCACTTATATTTGGGTTTATTATTCTTTTTTTTAATATGTTTGCTTGGTGGGGGGGGGGGGGGGGGGGTTTCTCCTCTTTCTTTTGTTATCCTTCAAACGTGTTTATAAAAAGGTGATGACAGGGAGACCAGGCAGCAGGACCAGAAGTCCAGTAATGGTTGTGACAGCATTTAAATTGGAGCAGCTGCTTCATAAAGGCTTTGCAGCTAAAATCCAAAAGACACATTCACATCAAGTTTTAACCTGCTAACTTCAGGAGTTAGCTAGATATACCTGTTTTGTTTTGTTTTTTAAAGATATTTCTGACCAGCAAGTTTTACCTTCCTAAATTCACAGCAAAAAGGATGCACATTGATCCAGGAGTGGGCTTATGACTTTACTAGTTAACCCTGATTTTCAGGCTAAGTTTAACCTGGAAACCCCAGCTGCACAAATTAAAGCTTAAATTTGGATAGGCTATTTTGCTTATATAGATTAGGGATGTGAATCGTGTCCTCGATCGTCTTAACGATCGATTTCGGCTGGGAGGGGGAGGGAATCGTATTGTTGCCGTTTGGGGGGGGTAAAATATCGTGAAAAATCGTTAAAAATCGAAAAATCAAAAAACCGGCACATTAAAACCCCCTAAAACCCACCCCCGACCCTTTAAATTAAATCCCCCACCCAAATAACTTAAATAACCTGCGGGTCCAGCGGCGGTCCGGAACGGCAGCGGTCCGGAACGGGCTCCTGCTCTGAATCTTGTCGTCTTCAGCCGGCGCCATTTTCCAAAATGGCGCCGAAAAATGGCGGCGGCCATAGACGAAAAAGATTGGACGGCAGGAGGTCCTTCCGGACCCCCGCTGGACTTTTGGCAAGTCTCGTGGGGGTCAGGAGCCCCCCCACAAGCTGGCCAAAAGTTCCTGGAGGTCCAGCGGGGGTCAGGGAGCGATTTCCCGCCGCGAATCGTTTTCGTATGGAAAATGGCGCCGGCCATACGCATATGGCCGGCGCCATTTTCCGTACGGAAAATGGCGCCGGCAGGAGATCGACTGCAGGAGGTCGTTCAGCGAGGCGCCGGAACCCTCGCTGAACGACCTCCTGCAGTCGATCTCCTGCCAGCGCCATTTTCCGTACGAAAACGATTCGCGGCGGGAAATCGCTCCCTGACCCCCGCTGGACCTCCAGGAACTTTTGGCCAGCTTGTGGGGGGCCTCCTGACCCCCACGAGACTTGCCAAAAGTCCAGCGGGGGTCCGGAAGGACCTCCTGCCGTCCAATCTTTTTCGTCTATGGCCGCCGCCATTTTTCGGCGCCATTTTGGAAAATGGCGCCGGCTGAAGATGACAAGATTCAGAGCAGGAGCCCGTTCCGGACCGCTGCCGTTCCGGACCGCCGCTGGACCCGCAGGTTATTTAAGTTATTTGGGGGGGGTTCGGGAGGGTGGGGGATTTAATTTAAAGGGTCGGGGGTGGGTTTTAGGGGGTTTTAGTGTGCCGGCTCACGATTCTAACGATTTATAACGATAAATCGTTAGAATCTGTATTGTATTGTGTTCCATAACGGTTTAAGACGATATTAAAATTATCGGACGATAATTTTAATCGTCCTAAAACGATTCACATCCCTAATATAGATTGAGAAGAATTTTCAGCTGAAATTGTTGTCAGAGTCAGCTGAAAAGTTTCCTAAAATTATCCGGTTAAAATAAACTCATTACCTGAACCATTCAGTGGGCCTTAGCAAACTGACCCTTGAATGTTCCTCCAGTATCTAAAACAGAATGCCATTTCATCAACTTCATTATATAAAAAAAGCTGGACATTGTTATATTCACAAAGGAATTCCTTGCATGTGCTTCTTTTTGTTTCTGTTATGTGCAGTGTTCAGAATGATTTATGTATGCACTACCATGTTCATTTTTGAGCTTCATTGGCTTGAAACTATCAAAGAATGTTGAGTTCATCTTTGAATAAATGGGCCTGGATATATCCATGTCATTATCCTTGTATCATTATTGTTATTATTATTGTCTGGCAACTACTACTGCTGAGTACTGGGCTTCCAGCTCAGCAATCCTTTCAGTCCCCAATAAGCCCTCATTTGCAGGTTACTGAAATGTTTTCTCCATTATGTAAGTATTTCCCTTTGAACCCCTACTGCTCTCCTCCCCTACCATCAGCCTGGCCTTTGCAATTATAGAGATAGATGTAAAAAGCTGTCTGCTAAACCTGCGCACTGAAATTCAGCACATGGTTTCCTATCTCACAAGCTTTTTTTTTTTTTAACTTTATGTTTATTGAAATTTCACCAAAAATATAACATAGAGAGGTAAGACACTCGCTTCGGTCCGCTGTACCCCCCCCCCCCCCCCCCCTCACAAATGACAATTCAACTTTCTTTGGTTAACAAAAAGGCCGCAGTTTATTTTCATCACTGAACCCGAGCCCATCAATCTTAATACACAATCCTGAAAACACCACACACCCCACTCCCTCCATCACAAAGTGCCCACCACCACGCCCGAGTGGTAGAGCTAATCAATTTCCTCCCCTCATCTTACCCCACCTCTTCCCAGCGAAGGTAAGCACATGGCCTTGAGCATTGGCCATCTCATGTAGCAGCCCCTAAACTACACAAGATTCTCCCCCCCCCCCCCACCTCGAATGCCCCTTTTCAATACAATAATAACACTTAACAACATTTGGCTCGGGTTTACCGCCACCAAACAAGGACAACCTTGGTTGCCCTTGTTCTGCCACTGCGGTCTCCTATGATTTACTTATCAACTGCTCAAATCCTTCCTGCAAGGCATTGTTAAATAAATCTATGCCCACATCAGAAAGGTGCACACCGTCTTCCCTCAAGAGACCTGCTGAGACATCCCTGGGTTACTCATGTCTCACCCAAAACCCCCTTGCTTTAAAACCCATTTTCCTATCTGTTTATTCAGTTTTTTAACCCCCTTTCTCCATAAGGGCTCGCTCTTATAACGCAACCGCACAATGATATCGGACCATCCTATCCGCGTCTTGGGCATCCCATTCAGGATGGATGCAAAGTCCTTTCTAACCCTCGCAACCAGCTCCCTGCAGGAACAATCCCCAATGTCATTGCCCCCTAGATGACTAAGAAGAATTTGCGGAATACCCCATTCCAGGACACACTCCTGCAAGAAGGATAACAAGTCGGCCCATTTCATGCCCCTAATGCTAAACCACTTGATTGTCCATCTCATGGCGTCCAAGGTCAGGTGCTTCCCGTAAGGTCGCTGCACCACCCTGCGCTGAGCTCAACACCTCACATACAAAATGAAGGCTTTAGATCTCCACTATCCTATAGATCTGATCTCCTGCTTGGACAACCCCAGTTTTGCAGCTGAAGTAGCCGATCCAATGCGAAAGGAATGGGAAGTATAACGATCCACATTCCATCCCAAACCCTGTAAAACTCATTTCAAAACTTTTGAAAATTGGAACGCAGTCAACGGCGCTCCATCAGCATGCACCAAAAAAGAGCCTGGAACAGCAGGCCACACTTGAACTAAAGCCTGAATAGAGCGCACCGGACACACCAAGACATCTTGAGCTGGAACCAAAGTAAGAAAATGACCTCTTCCTTGTTAGTCCACCTTCGAGTGATGTATGCACAATATAACTGCACCGCTGTACCTCATACATGACTGGCCCTCAGGCCTGCACTGTATACATTCGCCCTAGAGATGCTACTAACTCACTCACTCTGAGGGCACCAAAAATGCCAGAGCAAAAGCTGTTTTAAAAAGCAATACCTCATACCTAGACCAGCAAACCATCCCCAAATGCCCAACGATCAATAGTAGATCCACATACCTAATGGGCAGCCGTTTATCGATCACGCACCCTCTATCTCTGCCCCAACCACCCAACACCCTCTTCACCACAAAACTTACTGCTGGGTTGCCCCATCCTCTTAACTTTTGAAAAAAGGAGAACCCCGCAATCTGGGAGCACATTGAACACAAGGAATACCCATCACTCCTTGCCCACAGGATGAATTGTACCATGCTGGCATCGCCAACTGAGCCACCACACCATCCTACAGCCAGTAAATATCGTGTCACTACACCGCCCCCCCCCCCCCTGAATAAGACGCCCAAGTTGCCAGGGCTATGGATTTCCGAATCAACGTCCAAGCTTCTGAAGGTCCAGATGCCATAGGTGCTCCGGGAAAGGCTCTCCCATCAACTTTGCCTGCGGCGCCAGCTCCCTGAAGACCTTCCACTTGAAACGAGAAAGGGCATCCGCAATCAGATTTTGCATTCCCGGCACGTGCCTAGCCGTACTGTTAACATTCCATTTCAAACACAGGAAAACGAGCTCGCGCAGTAGAGCTGACAGCAGGTTGCATTTGGCTGACTGCTTATTAAAAACCTGAACAACTCCCAGGTTATCGCACCAGAACACTACACATTTATTCATGAGCTTCTCGCCCCAAATGAATAACGCCACCACTACAGGAAAGAGTTCCAAAAAAGTGATGTTCTTAGTGAGACCTTCCACCACCCAAGCTACTGGCCCCAGCTCCACACACCACTGGCCTTGAAATACACTGCAAAACCACAAGCCCCTGCGGCATCTGAAAAAAGCTCTAGAGCATGATAAGAACATAAGAACATAAGAAATTGCCATGCTGGGTCAGACCAAGGGTCCATCAAGCCCAGCATCCTGTTTCCAACAAAGGCTAAACCAGGCCACAAGAACCTGGCAATTACCCAAACACTAAGAAGATCCCATGTTACTGATGCAATTAATAGCAGTGGCTATTCCATAAGTAAACTTGATAATTAGCCGTTAATGGACTTCTCCTCCAAGAACTTATCCAAACCTTTTTTGAACCCAGCTACACTAACTGCCCTAACCACCTCCTTTGGCAACAAATTCCAGAGCTTTATTGTGCGTTGAGTGAAAAAGAATTTTCTCCGATTAGTCTTAAATGTGCTACTTGCTAACTTCATGGAATGCCCCCTAGTCCTTCTATTACTTGAAAGTGTAAATAACTGATTCACGTTTACTCATTCAAGACCTTAAACACCTCTGTCATATCCCCCCTCTGCCGTCTCTTCTCCAAACTGAACAGCCCTAACCTCTTCAGCCTTTCCTCATAGAGGAACTGTTCCATCCCCTTTATCATTTTGGTTGCCCTTCTCTGTACCTTCTCCATTGCAACTATATCTTTTTTGAGATGCGGTGACCAGAACTGTACACAGAACTCAAGGTACGGTCTCACCATGGAGCGATATAGAGGCATTATGACATTTTCTGTTTTATTAACCATTCCCTTCCTAATAATTCCTAACATTCTGTTTGCTTTTTTGACTGCTGCAGCACACTGAGCTGATGATTTTAAAGTATTATCCACTATGATGCCTAGATTTTTTTTCTGGGTGGTAGCTCCTAATATGGAACCTAACATCGTGTAACTACAGCAAGGGTTATTGTTCCCTATGTGCAACACCTTGCACTTGTCCGCATTAAATTTCATCTGCCATTTGGATGCCCAATCTTCCAGTCTTGCAAGGTCTTCCTGTAATGTATCACAATCCGCTTGTGATTTAACTACTCTGAATAATTTTGTATCATCCGCAAATTTGATAACCTCACTCATCGTATTCCTTTCCAGATCATTTATATATATATTGAAAAGCATCAGTCCAAGTACAGATCCCTGAGGCACTCCACTGTTTACCCTTTTCCACTGAGAAAATTGACCATTTAATCCTACTCTCTGTTTCCTGTCTTTTAACCAGTTTGTAATCCACAAAAGGACATTGCCTCCTATCCCATGACTTTTTAGTTTTCTTAGAAGCCTCTCATGAGGGACTTTGTCAAACGCCTTCTGAAAATCCAAATATACTACATCTACTGGTTTAGCTTTATCCACATGTTTATTAACCCCTTCAAAAAAATGAATTGTTAGGCAAGACGTCCCTTGGGTAAATCCATGTTGACTGAGTTCCATTAAACCATGTCTTTCTATATGCTCTACGATTTTGATCTTGAGAATAGTTTCCACTATTTTTCCCGGCACTGAAGTCAGACTCACTGGTCTATAGTTACCCGGATCACCCCTGGAGCCTTTATTAAATATTGGGGTTATTCGTTACCTCTTCTTCCTGCATTATACAAACACCATTGAAAGTCTCCAAAAAACGCTTCCCACACTCCTAACTCATCCTTCACACCTTCATCCTTCATCATTCACCCTGCGTTTTACCCGAATAAAATGCTGACCTGCCCTAACCCCAACAGTAGCAGCAGACAGCCTACGGATAAAAGCACGACCCATCAGAAACACCTGACAAGCGAAATTAAGAGAACCTATTATTTATTTATTTATGTATTTATTTAAAGACTGCATCTGTCGTAAGGTCACTTTCGTCACCTTCCACACAACCTGCACCAAATCTCTTAACTTATCCAATTTATCCAAAGGCAGACGCAACACCATGGCCACTGAGTCCAACTCGATACCCAGGAAAGTGAGCTGCGTCATCGGTCCTTCAGTCTTATCCTGAGCTATAGGCGCCCCGAACATGCAAGCCACTCGCAAAAAAACAGCCAGCTGCAACTGCCAAAACCTGACTGACTCGGCCCTATGAACAGAACGTCATCCAAATAGTGCAACATACTATTACATCCTGTATATTGCACTGCCACCCACTGAAGAAAAGTACTAAAAGCCTCAAAAAAAAGTGCAAGACACCACGCACCCCATAGGCAGACAATGGTCCATGAAATACTTCCTCTCAAAATGAAAGCCCAATAAATGAAAGCTTGCAGGATGAATGGGCAACAATCAGAAAGCCGATTCTATGTCCTCTTTAGCCAATAATGCACCTCTACCAGCTTTACGAACTAACTCCACTGCGGCATCAAAAGATGCATACCGCATAGAACATACCCGTTTCAGGTTAAAATCATTCACTGACATGCCCTTTGGATAAGAAAGATTCAAAATCAATCAGAACTTACCCGGTACCTTTTTTGGGATGACTGCTAGTGGAGACAAATGCATGCTGTCAAACAGCGGAAAGGCGAACGGTCCGACTACCCGCCCCAACTGAATCTCTGATTGTAATTTATCCTGAGCAATATCCGCGTGCTGATATGCCGACTGCGCATTCTTCCCACCATCCCCTGAATCTGGGCCCATGTACGGTATTGAGAAACCCGCCTGAAAACCCATGTACAAAAAACACGCTGCAGCACTGTCTGGATAACACCGTAACCACCTCCTCATCTCCAACAACATGATCGGTGAGTCCGCTTTGTGCCGGGGCTGTACCTTGGCCCTGGGCACATTTCATGGCAGAATGTGAGCCTCCACATGTGGAACAGGCATGCCGGAACTTGCAGTCTGGGAAGAGACAGGAGACCTTGTTGAACCGCCAACACACATCGGACCCCCCGACTGCAGCCTTGCTCCCTGTGATGGGCTTAGCTGCACTTCCTGCAACTCGACAAAAACCCATCGCTCCACTCCCACCACCTGGGATGGACACGCTGCTTGCTCCCCTGCTCCCAAGCCTGACACCCTTGGAAAGGCAAGCCCCTTTGTTAGTCATTTGGGTTAACCAAAGATGAATGTCTTGGAAACCCCACGATATGAAACGATTCCCTGCCATCTTGTCCCTGAAATTCTCATCATAATTGAGACACGCCCAACCTTCATAGTCCCTAAAGGCACCCAATATGCTGTCCGCATACGCCAGTAAGGAACCATACTGAGAAGGATCAAAGTGCCCCAACACACTTGCAAGATGCAAAAAACCTCGAACCCAATTAACTATGTTCTTCGAAACTTTAGGTCCAGATGTCTTCTTTTCCTTCTTTCTATCTCTCTTTTTCCCTTTCTTAGTACCTCGTCTGCCCTCTAATAACTGGAATATATTGACATATTTTCACTTACGAATACGCCTCCGGAGTCGCCTGGGAATGCCTTCCCACAACTCAGAGATGCAAGGGCAGGGTGCCCCGTATCATGCTTAGGCCCCTCTTCTAAAATTGAAAGGTAAACTGGCCCAGACTCAGTAGAGGAGGACGAAGAACTTGAAGAAGAAGAAAGGGGAGAGGGGGCTCTCCTCTTTCTTTTGCCCTGACTGTATGCCCTTTTCTCCAACTCATGCCTGCTCTTACCTGCGCCTGAACCCGCAACTCCTTCCCCAAAGACCTCTGCTGGGTGTGCCAAGGAAGATGAACCTCTCCCATCCCATCCATTCGAATCTTGATGGTAGACCCTCTCTCTCCATGCTTCTTGCTATGACGTAGCCGGGAAAACTCCGGCCGTCATCTCTGGAAGAGAAGAAGCAACGCCTGCCCCGTAGCTCCGCGCCCTTAACACCTCGAGCTGAACTCTTCCTGGAAGAAGAGATAAGGGCAGCTGCTGAAATCCCCGCACCCCATTCCACCCCCCCATAAACCCGCAGAACCCATACTAGGGAGAAAGGAACTACCTAAAGACTAGGGATGTGAATCGTTTTAGGACGATTAAAATTATCGTCCGATAATTTTAATATCGTCTTAAACCGTTATGGAACACAATACAATACAGATTCTAACGATTTATCGTTATAAATCGTTAGAATCGTGAGCCGGCACACTAAAACCCCCTAAAACCCACCCCCGACCCTTTAAATTAAATCCCCCACCCTCCCGAACCCCCCCCCAATAACTTAAATAACCTGCGGGTCCAGCGGCGGTCTGGAACGGCAGCGGTCCGGAACGGGCTCCTGCTCCTGAATCTTGTCATCTTCAGCCGGCGCCATTTTCCAAAATGGCGCCGAAAAATGGCGGCGGCCATAGACGAAAAAGATTGGACGGCAGGAGGTCCTTCCGGACCCCCGCTGGACTTTTGGCAAGTCTCGTGGGGGTCAGGAGGCCCCCCACAAGCTGGCCAAAAGTTCCTGGAGGTCCAGCGGGGGTCAGGGAGCGATTTCCCGCCGCGAATCGTTTTTGTACGGAAAATGGCGCCGGCAGGAGATCGACTGCAGGAGGTCGTTCAGCGAGGGTTCCGGCGCCTCGCTGAACGACCTCCTGCAGTCGATCTCCTGCCCGCGCCATTTTCCGTATGAAAACGATTCGCGGCGGGAAATCGCTCCCTGAACCCCGCTGGACCTCCAGGAACTTTTGGCCAGCTTGTGGGGGGCCTCCTGACCCCCACGAGACTTGCCAAAAGTCCAGCGGGGGTCCGGAAGGACCTCCTGCCGTCCAATCTTTTTCGTCTATGGCCGCCGCCATTTTTCGGCGCCATTTTGGAAAATGGCGCCGGCTGAAGACGACAAGATTCAGGAGCAGGAGCCCGTTCCGGACCGCTGCCGTTCCGGACCGCCGCTGGACCCGCAGGTTATTTAAGTTATTTGGGGGGGGGGGTTCGGGAGGGTGGGGGATTTAATTTAAAGGGTCGGGGGTGGGTTTTAGGGGGTTTTAATGTGCCGGTTTTTCGATTTTTCGATTTTTCGATTTTTAACGATTTTTCACGATATTTTACCCCCCCAAACGGCAACAATACGATTCCCTCCCCCTCCCAGCCGAAATCGATCGTTAAGACGATCGAGGACACGATTCACATCCCTACTAAAGACTCATTCCCATACCAAAGTGGCCAGCCACCAAAACCACCCCAGCCAGCATGGCCCCTGCCCACTCCAACTAAATGGTCCCCGAATTGCGGGTGAGAACCTGTAGGGGCTGCAGGTGCCTCAGCACTAGTGGTGCCAGGAAAAACACTGCCTATGCCAGACGCCGAAGGGAACAGCTGCTTGCTGACATGGGCACCCTTGCACTGCCTGACAGATCGGGCGCTTGAAACTGGGAGGTGAGGCAGCACCGAAACTGGCCTGCTGGCGCGATTGCCCATAAGTCCATGGCTCTGAACCTTTGCAGGTTCCAGATGAGGCGGAATGGAAGGGCGGGGGGGGGGGGGGGAAACCTCTCGTTGCCCCCCTACCTTCTGCCTAGGCATCGGGGCCTTACCTTTGCCCCGAGAACATGATGCACGCACATTCTTGGCTCCTGAACAATCAACCACCCACCCCTTCCAATAAGCAGCCCCAACAGGGGGAAGGGCAGCCATAGAGGGGAGAGCAGGGAGTAAAAGGGGACCTGCATGAGGGCTAATGCCATGAGGGAGGGACCCAAGTACTTCAGGAGTAAGGAAGAGCTCAACTCTGGATGCATTCAGCGAAATATCCGCCTCAGGTCCGAAGGAAGACTCGCTGGGTGAATCGGGGGCAAGGAGAGGGGGGAAGAGGGGGTTCCACATCAGCTGACTCAGGACCACTCTCGCCCGAGTTGGCTAGGAGCAGCGGGGGGAGGAAAGGAGGGGGGCGGGGGCCCCACATAGGAGATGGGAGGGTCCGGCCCGGAAAAGCCCGATGGTGCCTGAAAAGAAGGGAAGGAAGCAAAACTTTCAAGGCTCCCGGGGGGGCGGGGCAGCTGCACCTCGTGGCAAGGAGGCCTGCATGGGGGCAGTCGGCATGCTCACCTCAGCCGGCTGGGATCGCTCATGGGACCCGCGATCCTTCGTGCACCTGCTCATCCCGGTAAAAAGCTTTTTTTTTTTTTTAAAGGAAACTCCAACTCAAGCGGCCGCACAACACAACGGATGGGGGCCGCAACAAACGAGTTGCCGCCCCTTCCTCAGCCATGCCCGTACTGGCTGAGACATGAAAATAGCTCACGAACAGTACCTTCCCGTGGCAGCCAATGGCGAGGCACCATTTCAAACTTGTTGCCTCACCATTGGCTGCAGTCTCTGGGCCACCCCTCCTCCCCTTCCCCCTCCCTTATCGCCTTCCCCCACTCGTGGGGCTCACCTCTTGTTATTCTCGCAGCACAAGACAAGCCCGCACTGCCTTAACTTAACAAGCACACCAGCTTATAGTAACAAACAAGAAAGAAAATAATAAGCAATATTTTCTTAGGAAATAAAATCTTTTTTTTAGCAATGCAATATATCTCGCTTGTAATATTAAAGAAATATTGGAGAATGCCAAGATGAAAGGATACAAGAGCGAATTCCTTGAAAAGGAAATAAGAATTACTGAAATTGATTGGCAGTCACAATACCAAGTTAATTTTTTAAAACTCTCAACGCAGCACACTAATAGCACGCAAATATATCAGAGTTTAAAAATATGAAGAAACCAGGAAATGTGCACAAAGAAAAGGCTTAATGCCCAGCAAAATATGACGTATGCACAGAAATCATGTTTTATATGCAGAAATCTTGATTTATGGAAACAGATCATGTTTCCCATGCAAAAATTACGATTTCTGAACAGAAAGCATTTTTTGTGTTTTAAAATCATATTTTATGTGCAGAAAACATGATTTGTGCACATAAACCATGTTTTCTGCACATAAAATATTAGTTATACACACAAAAATTGTTTTTGTGTTTAAGCATGGAAAACATACTTTTTGTGCACAAAGCATGTTTTCTGCCCATAAAATGCCGACTAAGTCCCAGCACCTGAATAACAGCTTCTATCCATAGATTAACATTAGCCTTGGAAACAGAAACAATACTCCACCTCAGACTAGGAGTTAAGTTTATAGAGCTAAGAAAATATAAGCCAGTGCACCTCTCTGCATTGGGGGATAATAGCTAATGCCATCATTAACACCGAATTTCATGCGAGGGTGCTAATTTAAGCACACGTTATGTATCAGAGGTAAAGTGTGGGTACTAAAAAGTGCGTATAACCGCAGATTTACACTGTATGCTCTGCTGAGCACACCTCATTACATTGGCCTTGTAGTCCTCAGCTGAGATGCACATATCACATCTCCCTTCAGAGCCTGGTATAAGAAGAGTGCTTCTTGCCAACTGTGCTGTTAGTATCATTATGGAGCAACAATTAGGGCTCCCTCCCTGGGGATATGAATGCTAGGGATGTGCATTCGTTTTGAACTTATATGTAAAACGCTACTTTTTTTTTTTTTAACTTAAAAAAGTGATGAGGCGAAAACGATCGGATTTCCAACTTATTCAACATAGCTATGTTGAATACGTTGGAAATCGCGATCGTTGATCCTAAATAAAAATGTAAACCCCTCACCCTCCTTAATCCCCCCCAAAACTTACCAAAACTCCCTGGTGGTCCAGCGGGGAGTCAGGAAGCCATTATTCTATTCCTTTGCGAGGAGCACGTCACGTCCGTGTCACGTCGGAGTGACGCGGCCGTCACGTGGTCCACCGAGGTTCCGCTCCCGGACCCCTCCTTGGACACAAACAGAACTTTTGGCCAGCTTGGGGAGGTCAGGAGGCCCCCACAAGCTGGCCAAAAGTTTCGTTTGTGTCCAAGGAGGGGTCCGGGAGCGGAACCGCGGTGGACCACGTGACGGCCGCGTCACTCCGACGTGACGCAGACGTCACGTGCTCCTCGCAAAGGAATAGAGGAATGGCTTCCTGACTCCCCGCTGGACCATCAGGGAATTTTGGTAAGTCTTGGGGGGGATTAAGGAGGGTGAGAGGTTTAAATTTTTATTTAGGGAACCGGTGCACGTATGGACATAGACTCAATTTATGGAATTCTCCATATGTCCATATTGACCGAAATTGACCCCCCTTTTCGACTTATGGACTTATGAACATAAACTTTTTGTCTGCACATCCCTAATGAATGCTGTCTCGGCATCCTCAGCTGGCCTAAGAAGCAGAGTCCTCGCCTGGAATCAAAACTGGGTCTGCCACCAGCTCATTCCTGTTGAAATCTGAAATTTAAACCTACTGAACCTTTACTTTGATACCAAAAAATGGAATGGACTTTCTTGTAAAGTCTGCTGAGTGACTTGGATTGGCCACTGTTGGAGATGGGATGATGGGCTTGATGGATCATCGATATGACTCAGCATGACTCTTCTCATGATCTTAATGTAAGGCCACTACATTTTTATTGCAAAAATAAATTTCTCTCACTTTACGTTTCTTTATCAAATTGTGTGATAAGATACTAGTTTTAAAAAAATAAGTAAGACTCAGTTTTAAACTTTATACTTAAACCAGGTTACATTTTGGCAGATTGAACGCCAGAGAGGAAGCTGTTGTTGCCATTTCATCAATAATGATTCTGTTATGTCTCAGGTTACACAGTCTATCATCTCTAATTTAATATTGTTGTAAACTTTCAACTGTTTTACCAAAATAAATTAACATAATTTGAAGTTTTCATGCATTCACAAGTGGATCAGCTTCCCTAGCACTGACTAAATAAAAGGAAACTAAATATCATTTAAGAATTTTACTCCAAACTTAGGGCTGGATTTTCCAACGGCGTAAGCCTCTCTGAATTCGGTGGTAATGGGGGGCAGACCTGCGAAAGCCGGTAGCGATCGCACCACCGCGGTGCTGTCGCTGCCGACTTTCGCACCCAATAGCGCCATTGTGAAAGGTGGTGTTTTTGGGCGCACTACTGGTGGCGATAAGGGGCCTTACCTTTTCGCCGTCAGCGAAGTTTCCACGGCGTCCTCCCCAACGCCGCCCCGACTCCTCCTCTTCCAGTGCTGACGCCGCCCCAACTCTGCCCCGACTCCGCCCCCATCTAGGTATCGCAGGCGAAAAGCCCCTTTTCGCCTGCGTTAGGGTTAGAAAATAACCCCCTTAGAGCCATCTAAAGCAGTATATGTTAACATGAAGCTTAGGAATAATGTACATGAATACATCCAAATAAATTAAGATTTCATTATACAAAGTTATTATCTAGAGAACGTGAATTGTATTTTATGGCAAGGGGAGTAAGTTTATCATTCAGACCAAGGAATTGATGTACTAATCAATGGATGTACTATTTGTATGCACTGCCTGCATAGCATGCACATTTTATCTCATGCATGTTTGTTGTGGTTATCCTGAAAACCCGACTGGCTGGGGATCCCCAAGAACAGTTTGGGGAACCTCTGCACTACACCATTTGTTTGACCATTTTTGGAACCACTGAGCCCATCAGCATTCCCTGGTTTTTCTGTTGTGTACCCTAGCTGAGGTTATACATACATTTACAGTGCTCTGTAGATAATGCAATAAAGTCTTAAGATATGGGCATTTTTCAATTTATGCTGTTTGTGGTGCAACATAACTACATTGCCATCTGCACTACATTGTTAGGTGGTTGAGGTTTTATTTATGGCTTTTACTTCCAGATTCTCACCCTTTGCCTCATATTTTGCTTTATAAATGCTTCTAAATAGATTCTATTCTTTGAAAAAATGTCCCAGGATCTGATTTGAAATAGAATAACTTAGATTTTAATGTATGTGCACTAGGGGGAGCATGAGCTCGTAGAACTGTAAGTGTCTCAGTTTTATAAATCGATGTCAGGCATGGAAGATTTGAAATAACTAAAACAAAGGCTTATTTTGTTGAGTCTTGAATGCCTTCTCTTTCTTTTTTTCTCTTTGAAGAGAAGATGTATTTTCCCCACAAATATAATAAACAGTTTTTTGAAGACTGCATTTTTTTAGGTCTTTTCAATTTGTTTTTAAGATTTCCTCTTCGTGGAAACCTTACTGGAGGATTTATCATTTTGCTAGAATTATAGCAAGAAAAAAAGAGGCGGGGACAATAGTGAGCAGTCAGACGCAGCGCGGTGGTGCGTTTCTGCCCACCAAGGTTGCGGCCACGCCGCACACTATCGCCCCCATAGCACCAATGAAATCACTGTAGCTCTTTCCGGCGCTAAAGCGGTCGATACTGTGCCATACATTATCGCCCGCAGTGCTACAGGCCCCTAAATTTCCTTTGCCCTGCCTAAACCCTGCCCAAACTCCTCACCTTTCCCTAATTTTCATTTTCAACTCACGATGCAGTAGTTATCGTGATTCGAAAAATGACACACACCCCCACCCCCTTATTTTGTTGAAATGTGATTTTTTAATGTAAAACTTTTTTTTTGCTCATCCTACAGAAAATAGCACAATTTAGGGGTCAATATGCACAGAAGAATTTTTGCCGTGTTGTCTTTTGTTTTTTTTAATTTGTTTTTTTATTTTGTTTGATGTCAATTTAGTTTCTTTTGAAAGCATCAAAGGAAAAGAAAAAGCATGGAAAAGAAAAGAAAAAAGGCCGATTCCCCCCCCCCCCTTGCAGCAGAGAAATTAAAATGCCATCACTGCTGCCAAATACCACCACCCCCCAGTACAAAGAAATTTTAAAAAATGAAGTTTCCCCCCACTCCTACCTGCCTGACGTAGCTGACCCCATTTGTGGGATTCTAGTAGCTCAAATGGAGCAGATGCGATCTCCAGTCGCTACAGCCCCTGCCAGACCCCAATTTGAAAATGGCGCTGGCACCAGGTCCCTGAGGGCGGTGCTATTTTGTTGTGTGGCTGGCCGTAGGCTGTAAGACTGAACAAGAAAATGGTGCTTGACTTGGTACCGGCCGGCGCCGTTTTTAACGTAGGATCTGATAGTGAAGGAGGGACTGCACCTCGTTTCTGCCCCATTTGGACTACCGGAACCCCATGGATGTGCTAATTTGCAGTGGGGGTGGGGTAGGGAATTCTGGGGTTTTTTATTTCTGTTCTATGGGGGGAGGGGGGAATTTGGTGGCAGCAGCAGCATTACAAAAAGAAAAGAATAGCTGTTGTTTTTTTCTTTTTATTTCATTGTTTAACAAAATAAATCAAAATTAGGTTTTTGGTTGTGTTTTTCATTTCATTAGAAAATGAATATGCACCCCTAATGTTAGTATTTACCATGTCGCATCTAAGAATCAAACTAGTTTGGATGATCCTTTACTTGGGTAATATATCCTGTGTGGATCATTTGTTATTTGGGTGGTTTAGAGGTGTGAAATTTTTATTTTTTATCGTAAGCCTTCTGGGGACAAGGAAATAAATACTTTTTAAACCTGAATATAATCTGCTTTAAAGTGGCTGACCAATCAAGAAAGGCAAAATATAAATCAGAAATTCAATTTTTTTAAAGCTTTCTTTTTAATCCTGTCTTCAGGTAAATCAGGGTAAACATACCTGTGCCCCTTTATGATATTAGCAAACACATGAAATCTCTGTCAGTGATATGCTCGAAGTATAGCTGCCAAAAATAATCTATGCATATTGTTTCATTAGCCATAATCAAGCTTCAATAAACTTCATTGTGGAAGAGCTGGAAGCTGACCATACTGCGATAAAGAAGGACTGATCCAACTTTTGTGACTAGAATGCATAATCCAGCAGCCAGTGATGTCTTCAATTACATTCCAGTGAGCAAGAAGCCTGAGGTGCTCATACAATTCCATTTACCCAAATTAAGGACTTGGAGATATTTCCAGAGGAATAATGTTCATCAGTTTAAGCAAATAAAATGTTCCCATTTTACATAAACCAGGCGCCCGAGGTCTTGTCTAACTGGGGAAAACTTTAGGTGGGTTTTAGGGTAATCACATTATTTACTTCCTTACCCTATGTATAACTCTTGTTATCCCTTTTTAAATATGCAGTGACCAACTTCCGCGACTGAACAAAGAAAGCGCACTTAGCATGCTACCTCCATATGTCAGCTCAAACTAAGGGTAAAAAGCTGACAATGATGCCTGATACACATATCCTCAAAACCATTTGTGCAGCCCAGTTTCATAAGACCGTGGTTCTCAACACTGTTTAACTGCCATGATTTTCAGGATATGTTTAGTGAATATGTAGGAGATGGTTGCATACACTTGCTCTCCCATGTATTTCAGTATATCACATGAATATTCATCACATAGATTCTGAAAATCATAACAGGTTTACCTCCAGGTCAAGACTGAGAACTATCGCCACAGGAAGTAATTGGAAAAAAATAAAAACCTGTGATGCCTGATGCAATAATCCCTGCCATAAGTAAAAGGAAGTTAAAGATAAAGGTAAGGAATGCTCACCTATAGGGAGAATCTCAAAACTGAAAATACAGGGGTAGATATCCAAAAGCCATTTAGATAGCTAACTGAAAAGTTATCAGTCTAAATGGCTTAGCCAGATATTCGGTGACCTATCTGGCTAAATTCTAGTCAGATATCTCAGGGGCATTCCTGGGGTGGGCGGTAGGCGTTTTGGGGAGGAGCGGAGTAAGCTGGTTAACTGGCTAACTCTGGCCTTACTGTAAGCAGGTCTAAAGTTAGCCGGGTATACCTACTCAGCTAACTTCTAAAATAGCCAGGTATATTCAGCGGTGCTGCCGCACCACTGAATAGCCCGGTCAAGTTAACAGACTAGGTGTATCCAGCTAACTTAACTAGCTGCTCAGCAGCTGAATATGGACTCCACAATGTCTAACCTGCTTTAGACATTTCTCTTGCCCTTAGTGTCTTATCTGAAGCACTGCATTGAAGTAGGAACACTCCTTCACAAATAACATATCTGTTTTTTTCCCTACTTTTCATTACTTTGCAGCTTCGGCCCGTATGCCTCCTTTCCTAGGATAGTATGCCAAGGGTAGGGGGACAGAAAAAGGGCTGCTCATCTGCCTCATGTCTCATAGAGGCATCCTCAGGCTTCAGCAGTCATCAAGGCTTATGCACTAAATATTAATGGCACTAGCTCCCTTATATCCTTTACGTTCCTTCAATAATCTCATAACTGGCTGGCTGGGCTCACCTCCGGGCTGTTTTGCCGAGTGTTTTTTTTTTCATAATAGGAAACCTTGAGAGACCCCCTGGGTATCACCTGGGCTCAGGGCAAGAGGAATCCTGAAGCTGGGGGGCCCAGGGTAAGGAGGACCTGCCCCTCTGCAACCTCTTCAGGGACCAGAAGCATGGTGGTGACCTGATTCCAGTTCAGGGTTGTTAGAACCCAGGAGGAAGATTTCTGCTGCCCCTTCCTGCCTGGAGAGGAACATTGAAAGCTGCAGGTTCCTGAGAGGGTCCCTCCCATTGTGGGATTCAGGAAAAGAAAAACAACTAGAGAGAAACTCTGCTAACAGTGAGTAAATTCATCTTGAGCTTGTTTGAGGACCCCCAATTGGAATTTTCGGCCCCCTGGGGAGCGAGGCTTTTTAGCTCTCTGTGCAGAGACTGTGTTTCACCCTTTTCACCAAGTTTGGAGGGGTTTTCCTGCCCACACAAGGAATATCCTGTGCACCTGGGAGCCTCATTACCTCCAAGCCCTGGAACGCGAGGGCCTCTCAGTGCTGATAGTAGAGACCCGTGCACAGACTGTGGAAAACAGACTGTAACCTGAGATTTGCTGTGGTGCTGAGGACTGTGTTAATTGTGCCATTGTTTCAGCTGATTACCCTTCAGTAAAGGATTTATTTTTGGACACTGAACCAAGCCTCCAGTGCTTTTGTTGGCATTTACAGCACCCACAGTGTGAAAGAATGTGTTACCTCTCCCCTGGGAAAGAGAGCACAAAGGTAACCAGTCACTCCGAGCCTTGAGAGGAAATTCCTTCCCCCCCCCCCCCCCCCACCCAACAAAGGACTCAGGCTCTGAGGAAAGAGACAGTAAAGAGCAAGCTTGAGTGATCCAGCCCCAAGAAGAAAAATAACTTTTATGGCCCCATCAGAGATGGGGTTACATCAGTATCCCACGTTAGTAGCCAGTCTTCCCATCTCCCAGCCAGCATTCCCTTTCATCTCCCAGCAATTTTTTTTAGCACCCCCCACCTCACCCCCTCATAGTTTCTCTGTCCCTCTTTCCTTTTTTCCAATACTTCTATCATCAGTCCTCCCCATCTCCACTGCCCCTCAGGGTAGATCAAAAGCAGGAAACCTGTCTGTCCTACACTGTTGCTGCTCTCTAGTCCTCCTACAACCCATTGGTCAGACATTCCACAGCCAGCCAATAGTCTGCAGAGGAAGGCTGGAGCAGTAGCAGCAAGACAGAAACACTTTCTTCCTGCTCTCCCTTCTGGTCCTGCAGCATGAAGCTGTCACCTCCTTATCCACCGAAATGCAGAAGACAATATTGGGGGTGCTCAAGCGCCCACAGACCTTGAACCTGTGGCTCTACAAATAGGGAGGTAACTTTCAAATTGATACACTTTGTAACATTCACATCGATGCATAGCCAGATATGCGGCCAGTTTATAAATTAGGAAGAGAATGGCAAAAAAAAACCAATGGATGTCATTAGAGATGTGCATTTGTTTTTGCCAAATTGGACAATGTCAACGAAATTGTCCAATTTGGCATGTTTCGGGGAGCCCGAAAAACGATCTGAATTTTCCATTTTTTCACGAAAAATTGTTTTTTGGGTTAGCGCGCACTAACAAAAACTAACAAAATCTAACAGGTTTTGTTAGTGCACACTAATGGGAGTTAGCACGCACTAACTCCCGTTAGTGTGCACTAACCCAAAAAATGATTTTTCACGGACATGACATGTAAAGAAAAAGTGGTCAACGCTCAACTGTCAACTTACCTCGAAACCCACAACATACTTGCACCCAGTCAATTCGGATTCCGAAAATTCCTGAGCAGAGAAACCCTACAGCTTTCCCTTACCGATACCTTGCTAAAAGGAAGGGACCATGGCCATTCTTACATCCTAGTCCTACTTGACATCTCTGCTGCCTTTGATACCATCAACCACGACACCCTAATAAGACGCCTTTCTGAAATTGGTATCACTGGCTCAGCCCTCCTTTGGTTTACCTCCTACCTTAAAGATAGGCGCTACGTGGTCAAAATTGAAAACTCCGAATCCACACTCACCCTACTCACCCAAGGGGTCCCTCAAGGCTCCACACTCTCATCCACACTGTTTAACATCTACTTCCTCCCCCTCTGCCAACTACTTACCGACCTAGGGCTCCCATATTTCCTCTATGCGGACGATGTCCAAATTCTCATTCCTGTCCAAGAATCACTAGACAAAGCCATCAAAACATGGGAGAACTGCCTCAGCTCAATAAACCACCTCCTTACCAACCTACACCTTGTTCTGAACACTGCTAAAACAGAACTCATCCTCATTTCGCAGCATAACACCAGCAAGTACTTAACAGACAGGAATCAGCATGCACCCACAATTTCCCTCCAACCACAAGCTCATAGCCTCAGAGTCACCATTGACGCCATGATAAAAGATTCATTCTTCAAACTCCACACCCTTAAGAAACTTAAACCCCTCCTACACCTCAATGATTTTTGCACCGTCCTACAAACTACCATCCTTTTGAAAATTGGCTACTGCAATGCAATCCTCCTAGGACTAAATGCTTCTTACATTAAACCCCTACAAATACTCCAAAATGCTGCAGCCAGAATACTAACTAACACGCATAGAACTGACCACATAACTCCAATCCTTAAAGATCTGCATTGGCTGCCAGTTTCCGCCCGCATCCTCTACAAGAACTTACTTATTATACACAAATCCATTCACACCAACATTAACTGGACTAGCAACCGCATTCATCTATATGCCTCTGAACGCCCCACCAGAGCAATCCACAGAGGCACCCTCCGCATCCCACCTCACAAGACCTATCGTCTAACTTCCACTAAAATGCGTGCCTTCTCTATAGCAGGTGCCACATTCTGGAACTCCAAGCCATCAGACCTTCGACTGGAAACAAGCACGCAAAAATTAAAAAAAAAAGCTTAAGACTTGACTTTTTAGAAAAGCCTTCCCGGATTAACCCCATTTATTCATCCCTCCACCTTTCCCTCCCTGTCCCCCCCCCCCCCCCCCCATGAATCTTATCTGCCCAATCTAATGGTAAATAACTCCAATGTCATGGCTTATTCCTTATTTATGTTATGCAATGTTTTACTCTAACAAAATTTGGTAACTACTCGTTAACTAACTAATTGTAAATACCAACTGCAATGTTATGGCTTTTTCCTGATTTAAGATATGCAATGTTTGACTCTAACAAAGTTGGTTAACTTTCATCTATACACCCTGCCAAGTTCAGCATTCATCCTGTTGTTTAATGTATTTCCCTGCTGTTACACGTTACATGTAAACCGATATGATGTTTCGACGAATACCGGTATAAAAAAACTTTAAATAAATAAATAAATGCACACATCTCTAGATGTCATAATGCCTCTGTATCGCTCCAGGGTGAGACTGCATCTTGAATGCTGTGTGCAATCCTGGTCACTGCATCTAAAAAAAGATATAGTTGCACTGGAGAAAGTGCAGAGAAGGGCATCCAAAATGATACGGGGCATGGAACGGCTCCCTTATGAGGAAAAGACTTGGTTAAAATAAATAGGATATTTACTCTCTCAGATAACAGAAGGACTAAGGCGCACTCAATGAACTTAGCAGGTAGCTCATTTAAAACAAATCAAAGAAAATTAGTTTTCACTCACCGCATAGTTAAGCTCTGGAATTCATTGCCAGAGGATGTGGTTACAGCAGTTATGTAACTGGGTTTTAAAAAGGTTTGGATTAGTTCCTAGAGGAAAAAATCCATAAACTGTTATTAATTAATAAGCAATATTAGCTTGAGATTTATTTAATGTTTGAGTACTTGCCAGGTACTTGCCAGGTACTTGCCAGGTACTTGTGACTTGGATTGGCCACTGTTGGAAACAGGATACTGGGCTTGATGGACCCTTGATTTGACCCGTATGGCATATCTTATGTTCTTATGTTATAAAATAGCTTGGCAGTGCACACATGTGTGCCTAATTTTAAACGGGCACAGAAATCCCGCTCCTACCATGTAAGTTGGGAATTTTAAAAGAGGTGCACCCATACTATTTCCAGTTTCACCAGTTCTTCCACTATTTTGCCCAGTTAAGAGCTAGGCCCTTCAAACCCCCCTACTTTAATAGTCTTCACTCCCTCAGTTAGCCAAGAACCTTAAAACCCCTCAGATATAGCTACCTTTCTTTTTTTTAAACTTAAACCTCCTCCATAGCAGAAGTAAACTTATACAGCCCTAGAACTGGGCGTGCACCCAGGCGCATAAGTATTTGCATGAACATCACTTGGTCCTGTTCCGGAATGCCCATTTCCCACCCAGATTCCACCCAGGCCACGCCTCTTCTTCAGAGTGAAATGTGTGAGCAGCGGGCGATACGTGTGTATTTCGACATTTTAAAATTGGTGCGAGCAAGCCCAATTTCTCTGCACATCCCCTAATTGATGCACTTTTAATGTCATAGATGAATTCTCCTTAAAATGAAGCAGGTTTCTTTAATTGTATAACCATGAATAAAGCAACTGAAACTCATAAAAATAATCAGCATTGATATCAAGAATCCTGTTTTTTATGTGGAGTTGCAAGTGATACATACTAAAGCATCAGTAGAGAAATCACAGTGCACTTTGGCGTTCTCTTGTCTTTTAATCAAGGTAAGCAAGTTCTTTGCCACCCACGGTGGGGAATTTTATGCGGTGTAGTTGACAGTTTGTTGGATTAATTTGCTTGCTGGGCAGGTCCATGCTACATCTAATTTTCCTTTATAGTCATAAATCTGTGTTGCAATATGTTCACCATCAACTTTGTCTTCTACTGAAAATATAATTAGCAATGTGGCAACAGTAAATTACTCTACAAACGTGTGAATGGTACATGAGGACTTTCCTGGTTCAGCACTGTGTGCTTGAATCTAAAATATCTCACCCTGCTTCCACTCTGGTTTTCTAGTTAAAATGCATATTTTATTTTGATGCTCCATGTCTATTCTACTTTTCTGAAAAAAGTCACATCTGATGAAAAACCCGTTGCATAGATTTGAAGAATTATGCAACACCTCTTTATACTGGCGCAATAAAATGCACCGCACGACTTTTTTCACGTACCACCAAAAACAGAAAATAGTTACTTTTGATACTTTTATCAACTGCATTCATCCTGGAGAGAATCAAATTTGTTGAAGTTGTGAAATCTGTTATTGCTTCAGCCTAAGAACTGTGCAAAGATGATATATTTGTATAGGTCCCTCTGAGACCACATATGGTCTCTTTAATAAGGATCTTCCTTGTTCCTACCAGGAAAGAGCAAGCAGCTAGATTTCCATCTGTATTAGCGCAGTTCTGTGTAAGAACATGCTCTGCAATTTTATGCTGCAACTGAACCTTAATTGCTAGTGTTGTACACAACTCTCTTCTACCTGCCTAGTGCCTCTCCAGCTGTCTCTCAGATTCAGCTGCATGGGGCAAACAGGTTTATGAGATAGCTACAGCAGTACCAGACAGAGAAAAGCTTCCGCAGCCCGTCTGATTTTTAAGTCTCCAGTTCGGGAGCATATAACTTTTATATTACAGCTATTATACAACGCTTAAAGTTTAAAGTTCTGACATTAATGTATAAATCGCTACAAAATGATGCTCCCAGGGATCTTTCAGAACATTTTCATTGTCATATCCCAGCTAGATCTTTACGATCTTCGGATTCTAATGTTCTTGAAGTTCTTGTTTTTAAAGTGGCATGCCTACAGCTAATTCGCAAAAGTGCTTTGTCTGTAATTGGTGCTTTACTTTGGAATATACTTCCAGAGGAATTAAGGTTTATGCAGGATTTTAAAGCTTTCAGGAAAAAGTTTAAAAGTGTCCTGTTTTGTAAGGCTTTTTCTATTTAAGATATTGCATTTTATAGTTGTATAACACAGATTTTATGTGTTTTATTTATGTTACTATTTATTAGGGATGTGAATCGTTTTCCATATCGTCTTAACGATAGAAATCGTGTGGCAGGGCAAGAAAATCGTCTTAGGCACGATTTTTTAGTTAAAAAATCGTTAAAAATCGTTTTTTCCGATTAGTGCGCACTAACTGGGAGTTAGTGCGCACTAACTGAAAATGATACAATTTGACACTTTTCAGGTCAGTTAAGGTCAGTTTAGGAATGAATATGTATTCCTATTGGCTGCCCTCTTATTTATTCATGTTACCAAGTTTCCTACTGACAGTATATGGGGGATGGGAAATGGAAACAGTTGGTAGCTTGACAAAACAAGTAATGTGATCAGTCAATGTGACTAGAACTTGTGCCCTAACCCTGATACCAGGGGTATTGTGATCTTCCTGCACACAGTGCCCTATCCCTATTAATACCAGGAGTGTTGTGATCTTCCTGCACACAGTGCCCTATCCCTAATACCAGGGGTGTTGTGATCTTCCTGCACACAGTGCCCTATTCCTGATACTGGGGTTGTTGTGATCTTCCTGCACACAGTGCCCTATTCCTGATACCGGGGGTGTTGTGATCTTCTTGCACACATCCCGATATCAGGGATAGGGCACTGCATGCAGGAAGATCACAACACTCCTGGTATTAATAGGGATAGGGCACTGCATGCAGGAAGATCACAACACTCCTGGTATTAATAGGGATAGGGCACTGCATGCAGGAAGATCACAACACCCCTGGTATCAGGGATAGGGCACTGTGTGCAGGAAGATCACAATACCCCGGAGGAGTGAGGGTCAGGCAGCTCCCCCCTGTCTGTGAAGCCAGCCTCTCACTAGTAATGCAGGGAGGGAGCTGTCTCAGACTTCACCATCCTCCCCCCCCCCTTACCCACACACCATTCACTAGCTGGGACATGGGGGAAGTCAGGAGTGAGGGTCAGGCAGCTCCCCCTGTCTGTGAAGCCAGCCTCTCACTAGTAATGCAGGGAGGGAGCTGTCTCAGACTTCACCATCCACCCCCCCCCCCTCACCCACACACCATTCACTAGCTGGGACATGGGGGAAGTCAGGAGTGAGGGACAGGCAGCTCCCCCCTGTCTGTGAAGCCAGCCTCTCACTAGTAATGCAGGGAGGGAGCTGTCTCAGACTTCACCATCCTCCCCCCCCCCCCCCTCACCCACACACCAATCACTAGCTGGGACATGGGGGAAGTCAGGAGTGAGGGTCAGGCAGCTCCCCCCTGTCTGCGAAGCCAGCCTCTCACTAGTAATGCAGGGAGGGAGCTGTCTCAGACTTCACCATCCTCCCCCCCCCCCTCACCCACACACCATTCACTAGCTGGGACATGGGGGAAGTCAGGAGTGAGGGTCAGGCAGCTCCCCCCTGTCTGTGAAGCCAGCCTCTCACTAGTAATGCAGGGAGGGAGCTGTCTCAGACTTCACCATCCTCCCCCCCCCCCTCACCCACACACCATTCACTAGCTGGGACATGGGGGAAGTCAGGAGTGAGGGTCAGGCAGCTCCCCCCTGTCTGTGAAGCCAGCCTCTCACTAGTAATGCAGGGAGGGAGCTGTCTCAGACTTCACCATCCTCCCCCCCCCCCTCACCCACACACCATTCACTAGCTGGGACATGGGGGAAGTCAGGAGTGAGGGTCAGGCAGCTCCCCCCTGTCTGTGAAGCCAGCCTCTCACTAGTAATGCAGGGAGGGAGCTGTCTCAGACTTCACCATCCTCCCCCCCCCCCTCACCCACACACCATTCACTAGCTGGGACATGGGGGAAGTCAGGAGTGAGGGTCAGGCAGCTCCCCCCTGTCTGTGAAGCCAGCCTCTCACTAGTAATGCAGGGAGGGAGCTGTCTCAGACTTCACCATCCTCCCCCCCCCCTCACCCACACACCATTCACTAGCTGGGACATGGGGGAAGTCAGGAGTGAGGGTCAGGCAGCTCCCCCCTGTCTGTGAAGCCAGCCTCTCACTAGTAATGCAGGGAGGGAGCTGTCTCAGACTTCACCATCCTCCCCCCCCCCCCTCACCCACACACCATTCACCAGCTGGGACATGGGGGAAGTCAGGAGTGAGGGTCAGGCAGCTCCCCCCTGTCTGTGAAGCCAGCCTCTCACTAGTAATGCAGGGAGGGAGCTGTCTCAGACTTCACCATCCACCCCCCCCCCCCCTCACCCACACACCATTCACTAGCTGGGACGTGGGGGAAGTCAGGAGTGAGGGACAGGCAGCTCCCCCCTGTCTGTGAAGCCAGCCTCTCACTAGTAATGCAGGGAGGGAGCTGTCTCAGACTGGTATCAGGGTTAGGGCACTGTGTGCAGGAAGATCACAACACTCCTGGTATTAATAGGGATAGGGCACTGTAAGAGATGACTGTAGTAGATTGAATAAAGATCTGATGTTTCTGCTCTCCTCACACCAAGCAAAAACAACACACAAGCAGAGAAGCCCTTCTTACAAAGCTGAGCTAGTCAGTTAAGTAGGAGGAAAAGTAAACATACTGGTGCCAGTGTGGCTACTTAAAAAATACACTTACCAACAATCAATTACATATATTTGAACTGTGTACAGTTCCAGCCAGGACCACCTTTCTAAAATGCACAGTGATTGGCAAATTCAACATGCACTAGCATTTCAGGTGCCTGCTAACAAAAATAATAAACAAACAAGTTCTAGTCACGTGAGTGCTGATCATTACATTACTTTTTTTGTCAAGCTTCCAACTGTTTCCATTTCACATCCCCCCAACCATATTGGTAACATCAATAGATAAGAGCACAGCCAGCCAATAGGAATACATACATACATATTCATTCCTAAGTGACCTTTACTGACCTGGGAAGTGTGAACACTTTGTTTCATTTTCTGTTGGTGTTCGTTAGTTTCCAGTTCCATTTCCCATCCCCCCAACCATCACCTCAGTGGTAACCTTGGTAATATCAATAGATAAGAGGGCAGCCAGCCAATAGGAACACATATTCATTCCTAACTGACCTTCAGTGACCTGGAAAGTGTTTATTTGTATCATTTTCAGTTAGTGCGCACTAAATCGAGTTAGTGCGCACTAACGGGGAGTTAGTGCGCACTAACTCGAGTTAGTGCGCACTAACACGATTTAACGATTTTTAACGATAAATCGTTAGAATTTCTATTGTATCGTGTTCTATAACGATTTAAGACGATATAAACATTATCGGACGATAATTTTAATCGTTGAAAAACGATTCACATCCCTACTATTTATATTGTTTTACTTTGTTGTACTTTGCCTAGTATGATTGTGTTATTGTAGGTGACCATAAATATTTTTAAAGAAAGAAAGAAAGTGCTTGGAGATCCCCCACAGATTTTACCAGGAACATTGGACCAGGTGCCCAGCCCAGACATAATGCAGTCTGCAAAAATGTTGAAGGGGCATCAGAGATCCAAGCTGTAGGTCTTTTGGAGGATGGGTTCAGAGTCCTTTCCTCTGGCAGACTCTGATGGATTGGCTGCAGCTCCTCTGGAGGAGTGGTTTGTAGGTCTTTCATCTCTATGGACTATGGTGGAAGCTGTGCCATCAGAAGCTAGTGACTGGGGTGTTTCCAGATCCTTGTACTCAGAGGATTAATCAGCCCTTGCTGTCGGCAGTGGCAGTGCTGATTTTGGTGGGAAGGGAGTGCTTGTTTGTTTGAGGAGATTCCTGTGCTGCGGACCCTGTACTCAAGAGATGCTGATATTAATCAACATAAAGTGAGATCCCTCCCTGCTTTCCAAGATGGAGTGACTGGTATGGGGCAACACAGCACCTCAAGACAGCTGAAACAGTGAGATGCCTGGATATTGAGGCTGGGAAGAAATCTGAGAACTTTTTTCTTCCGAGATTCTCAGGATATGCTCAGAAAGCACTTTGGTTAGTGATTGTTAAATTTGAGCAAACAGTAACAGTATGGTTGGATGACCAGAATAATACTAGTAGGAAGGAGCTGGAAACCCAGGTACTATTAATTAATTCTGAAATTAAGGAGGTCATTAACAAGACAGAGATCTGTGAAAACAAATGGTGAGTCATCACGTTTCAACGGATACCTTAATTATGAACAATATTGTTCTGCATAGACAATTGGAAACCCTGAAAAATGGTCTGAAGTTAAAAATATCAGAATGGTAAATGTTCTGAAGCTTCCAAATTATTCAGGATTTAATTGATATAAAGCCCCAGGGCACAGGAGGCTGAACAATCTCAGGCACTGTCTTGAGACTCCTGTCTGCTTGGGAGTGTGGGTTCAGATCCCACCGCTGCCGAGGTCTCTGCTTTTCGCTGGGGATTTGTACTGGGCAGGAAATATGAAACACAGTAGAATCACAGGCCCATACTTCAGAAATAGAAGCAACGTTTATGGCATCCTGCAAAAAACTTTAGATTTAAAAGAAATTCTTAGAAATGTAAAGGAAAACTGCAAGAACAGCATTGAAACAACTTGTTAGTTGTTTTGTAATGATTTACTTTTCTGAAAGCAAGGGTTTGTTTTTTTTACAGCTAGTATAACATAATTTAACAATTTAATGTAGGCTACATGACCAAAAAATGTAAAATTCCAGTTTATATTTTTTTCAGGTTTGGATTGAAAACGTCCATATTCGAAAGCATTTAGCTGGCTAACTCAGAAGTTAGCCGGCTAAATTAATATTTGGACACACATCTGGCTAAATTCTAGCCGGCTAATAAGTTAGGTGACTAGAATTAAGCCAGAGAGGCGTTCTGGATGGCATAACTGTTTATTGCGCATTAGAGCACTAGTGCAGCTTAATGAAACACTCAGTAAGTCTGGTCAGGCTAATTTTAACATGGCTGGTTATATTCAACAGTGCAGCTGCACTTTGAATTTGGTCTTTTAAGCTTATTGTAAAGAACGTTTTGCTTGAATCCAGCACTCTTATACACTACTAGTAACAAATGTCTTTGCAGTACATTTTAGTTATATGCTTTTGACTTCTGACATGGCCAACTCAGTATATTTCAGCTATGACCAAAGTACTGCCCTCAAACATCCTTCGTTTAGCCTATAAAAGGAAAGAGTATACCAGTATGCAGTGGCGATATCACCTCCGCTGGCCCATGGGAGGAGGTGACATCTGCAGGCCAGCAGAACTGATGTCACCACTACAGACCAAGGGCCTCATTTTCCAATATCACAGTGGTAACGCATGAGGGGGCGTGTCCTATGCAAATAAGGCATTTTTCGTGCAGTGGGGAAACATCGCCGCACGCGATGTTTGCGCCATTCGTGGAAACATCGTGCACCGCGATAAAACAACCAATGAATCACCACAGTACATGAAAGTGTCCAGCCAGGAGTATCACGGTCCACGATATTCCCAGACAGCCCGTTTTAGTATGAGAGAGAGAGAGAGAGAGAGAGAGAGAGAGAGAGAGAGAGAGAGAGAGAGAGAGAGAGAGAGAGAGAGAGAGAGGAGAGAGAGAGAGAGAGAGAGAGAGAGAGAGAGAGAGAGAGAGAGAGAGAGAGAGAGAGAGAGAGAGAGAGAGAGAGAGAGCCTTCCTATAATGCCTATGCCCTAGACAGGTATTTGTATCCCTATGGGAGGGCCACCTAGTAACTCGAGGTGGGGATTAGGTATGAGCGTAGGGGGTTGTGGGCCACTTTCACATTCAACATGAGACCTACGGAAAGAACAGTGGTCTCTAGTGAAGATTTGCTGGCCGTCGGAGTGAGGACACTCACTCCAAGAAGAGATTTGGGCAACGTTCTCTCAACCTAGCTTGATGGACACTCTACCTGGGCAACAACAAGCTAGGTTGAGTTACTAGGTGGCCCTCCCATAGGGATACAAATACCTGTCTAGGGCATAGGCATTATAGGAAGTCTCTCTCTCTCTCTCTCTCTGCAATATGCCTGTAGCACACAACGTATTGTGAATGAAAGGGTTGTAGCTATTGGCCGTGCTACCACTGTGGCTGTTTCGCCGCACATGATAATTTTACATAAACTCCACCCCCTGAATACTAAATTAAGAATTTGCATTCGCAAATCGCGTTAACTACTTGGAAAATGAGGCCCCAAGTCTCCCTTCCAATGTATGACTGGAGCTCCTTGGGGGACCTGCCTCACTCACTCTTATACTGTATAGAACACTGGTTCCCAACCTCTTTATGCCTTGGCACACTCAACATTGGGTTTGCTTTATCGAGGTACACCATTACCTTCCCTCCCTCACCTACCCTCTGACATCATCTTCCCTTTCATCCTGCCCTTTGGCATCATTACCATCCCATCCCATCTCACTCCTGGCATCATCATCTTCGCTGCCTCCCTGGCATCACCTTTCCTTCCTTTCTTCTGCCCCAGGCATTAAGTCCTTCCCTTTGTTTGCACCCCTTGGCACCACTGCTATCCCATCCCACTTCCTGGCATCATCATCTTCCCTCCTCCCAGACCCCGGTATCACCTTTCCTTCCCTCCATTTCACCACCATGGCATCACCACCTTCCCTTCCGTCTCCCCACAGCAACACCACCTGGCTTCACACGCTTCTCTTCACCCTAAGGAATCACCTCTATCACTTCCTTCTCTCCCATCTCCTGGCATCACCACTTTCCCTTACCTCCCCCACCCCCTAGCACTTCTTTCTTTCCCCCTTCACCTCCATGGCATCAGCACCTTACCTTCCATCCCCTATCCCTTGACATCACAACCATCACTCCCCTCCCTTCCTTATCCCGCTGGCATCTCCACCATTTTTCCCATCCTTTCCTTCCCCACCCCAGGGCAACATCACTTTTCTTCCCTTTCACCTCCCTGACATTGCCATCTTCCCTTCCTCATGCAGGATCATCTCTGTCTGGCGTGAGGAATTGAGCAAGTGGTGCTCCTCACCTGCTTCTGCTGCTGCCTCCTCCTTTGCTGGCTTCCTGCTGCTATCAAAACCATGCAGGACCCTATAGTCTCATGAGACCTAATTGCTCCACCCCGTTCCAACTTCAAAAGGAAGGCAGCAAAGGAGGCAGCAGCAGCAGGTTTACTTTTTAAGCAGTGCTGCTTGCTGACATCTACCAGCAAGAGGCCATTCTGTAGGGGATGCGGGGGGAGAGAGAGGAAGACTGCTGCCAGCAGCATTGGTTGCTGTGACCCGCTCTTGTCTTCTCTCCTCAGGGGGCTACGTTTTTGCAGCCCCACCACTGAGGTTGATTCTCCAGCCCACTAGTTGTACGGCAGCACTCCAGTTTGGAATCCCTGCATAGAACAACAATAAATCGGACATTGCGCTACTCTCCTGCCTGTTTACAAGGTTCATGCTCACACTTGCAGTGAACATTAAAGAATCCTAATGAACATTTCTCCCTTTCTAAAACATTGTCTCTTTCTCTAACTCAAACTGCTCACACAGCACAGTTTAGAACAGATGTTTGTTTGTCTTAAAATAATCATATGCAAACATCTCTCTAACTGAGCTCTAAAAAGCCTCTAATGCTTAACAGCTTCTCCATCAGAAGACCTACATAAATTCTAATTTTGAAATAAAGAAGAATTTTGAAGAATCTAGATTGGCATGTATAGGTAAATATTCTTCCTAGCTCCTTGTTGCAGCATGAAAGTTCTTCTTTACTGTTGCTTTAGAGCAACTGAGTCATCCTCTTTCCCTGCTTCAGTTTTCCATTTGGCCTTCTTTTCCATATTCATCTTCAGTAAATTGTCATCTCTTCTAGCGGCCTATGAAATGAAATGATAGAAGTAATTTTAGAGCAAAATTTGTAGACACATTGAGACAGATATTCGGTGCTACTTAGCTGGATAAGCAGCAACTTATTTGGCTAAGTGGCAGCCACTGAATATCCAGCTATCTTCAGCTGTTGTCATTTAGCCAGATACGTACTTATCCAAGTAAGTAGATAGCCAGATATCTAATGGGCAGGCAATGAGCATATCGGGAGGAGCTACTTATTCATCTATCAGAGCTGGATAAGTGCAGATATTTTGACTTATCCACCTACGGCTGGCTCAATAGAAGGTCTAAACTTAATTGGATATGAGTTATTTGGCTAAGTGGCGATTTCTATAGGGATATTCAGTAGCATAACTATGCTGATGAATATCCCTTGTAAGTTAGCTGGGTAATTCTTATCCAGCTAATTTACATAGCCGTTCAACTTTGAATATTGAATTCATTTCTTTTTTAATGAGTTTCCTCCTGCTTCTTTGGAATTCCAACTCTTTCAGAACCAACCTATCTTGGCCTATGGTGCCATGAGCCTTCATTCACACCTATCTGGGATTCCCCCCCCCCCCATTTTTATATTCCTCTCCCAACTCAGCCCAACCATCAGAGTGATAGCCAGAAGCCAACAATCGTGTCTCCCTCTGGAACCTGGCTAACATTGACCCGAAGTCTGGAATTTGTCGCCAGAGGATGTGGTTAGTGCAGTTAGTGTAGCAGTGTTTAAAAAAGGATTGGATAAGATCTTGGAGGAGAAGTCCATTACCTGCTATTAATTAAGTTGACTTAGAAAACAGCCATTGCTTTTACTAGCAACAGTATCATGGAACAGACTTAGTTTTTGAGTACTTGCCAGGTTCTTATTACCTGGATTGGCCACTGTTGGAAACAGGATGCTGGGCTTGATGGACCCTTGGTCTGACCCAGTATGGCATGTTCCTATGTTCTTAAGTCCAGCCACTAGGTGCCTTCCTCCTATGAGCTATGAATAGAAACCTGAGGAGCAGAAGACCTGACTCAGAAGTCTTCCACATAGAAGTGCACACAGTACTTGCCACTCAGCCATCAGGCTGGCCCTTTCTACTGAACTCCAATTGATTTTATTGTTATATTTGGGGGAACTACATAATGACAAACTATTTACTTATCTCACTGGATCATCTTCATTAATGACTGCTTTATACTTTTTAATGCTCCTTATTGTTGCCTCTTCTTTCATGCCCTAGCACTTGCACAGTTGTCTTTTTTCCAATAGGTATAAATTACTTACGTTTTTGCCTGCAATCACCATGGCCACACAACCCAGCAAAGTGATTGCTATCATCACATAACAAATCTTTATCCTCACTTTATTTGTGGCTGCATTAATGACCTCAAGTCTATAAAAGAAAAACATTAAAATTGCAGAGATGACAATAAAAAACAAAATTTCAGTTCTAACTTCCCCCATCCTCAAATTTTAAGGAAATAAATGGTTGCATTTGGAGTAGTGTGAGATATCTCCATATCTGTAGGTTCTTACAACTTGTCAGTATCAGTGCCATTGAATAAATACAATTTACAACCCAGTGATAAGGCTGTAGCACTGGGAATAAACTTCTGTTTAGAAGAGGTTGCAATTTGCTTTGACTTAAGAGGGTCTCATACTAGTGTCCCATTTTTTTAAATTAAAGTCATGGTGTGCTGAACAGGCAGGCTGCATGTGCAGATTTACTGCAAAAATCAAGAAGCCAATGTATTAAAGTGCAGCAAAATTCATAGCCAACTTCCCATGCTAAAAGCATGTGTTACAGGATAATGCACGCTATTGTCCCATTTAGCACACATGGACGGTAACTTTCAAAGAGGCACGCAGGCACCCATTGACACGTGTGCATCAGTGTGTGCCCAGAGACATGGCAATTTTATAACATAGGGACACATATGTGCGAATGTGTAAAATTGCCTGTGTGTGTACGTATGTGTGTGTGTAGGTGAGCCCAATTTTGCAAGTGGGCGGGCACAGCCATGTAAAGTTGGGTATGAGCCGTGCAAGAGGGAAAAATTTATAACCGGAGCTCGTCCACACCATGACCAGTTTCACCAGTTCATCCACTACTCTAGCACTAGGTCCTTCAAACCCTCCTTGTTCTTTAGCCTGCAGTCCCACCAGGTTACCCCAGACCCTTTAAACTACTCAGAGATGCCTGTTTTTTTTGTTTTTGTTTTTTTTTAACTTACACCTCCTCCACAGCAGACGGAAAGTTATGCGGCACTGGACTTGGGTGCGCGCCCAGGCGTGTAGGTACTTGTGCACACTTTTCTTGCGCCTGTTCTTGAATGCCCACATCCTGCCTGCACCATGCCCCTTTTTTTTCCAATGCGAGATGCACGTGCATCGGCTCATGAGTATGCATCACCCCACTTTATAAAATCGGGTGGACACACGCACATCCTACATGCGTGTGCATCTCCCAATTTTGGCCTGAGCCCGGCTTTTAAAATTCACCTCAAAGTTGTATTCTTTTCTTTCAAAGAGCTATTTTAGCATGATTAGATTTTCTCTTGCCCATGCAATCGGAATTTATTTTATGAATGCATTTATTTAAAACCATTTCTTACAGCCTACCCAGCCAATGCAGTCTGCCCAGAGCAATATACAACAAAATTGCATATCTAACAATACAAATAAAAAAAATCTCAGGTAAAAAAAAGAAACCTACAAAAAAGTGCTAAGGAGTGACTGTGATGCAAAATTATGCAAAGCAGCTCATTAACTATGAAAGTGGAGAAAAACTAAACATGGTACATGCAATTTTGCAAAAAAAGTTAACTACATCCAATGAGGTATTGTTAAAGTTAAAGTTTATGTGATAAGGTTTGTAGAAGAACTACAAATGGAATTTTGCTACTGGATTCATTAGCATATACTTCCTGATAGCAAAATAGTTTGAGCTAAAAACCAAACAGCATACAATCTTTTCCATGCTTTGGGATATTAGCCTCAAAACTTGTAAACACCCTCAACTCTAAAAAAAGATTTTTGTTGTGTTTTCCAAAGTTAGGAGGTTTGCTTACGCAGCTCCCTTTATCAGGGTACTCCCTGCAGAAAGCAAAGGGCTACTTTCCAGTACTGTAGAGAGAATGAAAACTGGCTGCACCCCAAATCAGGATTATCTAGTGAGGGATATCTAAAGCTCTAAGACCCAAGGAGTTCACTCACACAGTATCTCAAGAAACAAAGCCCAGACAATGAGTATTGTTCCAAAACCAAATTGCTTTTACTGGAGATAAAAATAAATTCTGCATTACAAAAATAGAAGCAGCAGCTTGAAGAGTTAAATCCAGCAATGCAAAGAAACAGCTTCTCATACATTTGGGGTAACTGGATAGAAAGTGGAATCCCTTCTGGTTCTTCACAGGGTTCTTCCGCTCTAAGAATTCCAAATTGAACTGTATTGTTATGTTTTGTATTTTTATGTTGATGTATTTAGTGTTTTAAACTGTTTATGCTTATGCTAACACGTGTTGGGTGTGTGCTTGGCCCACAGAAAGTGTAAATTAACAATATTGCATTGAACTAGAAGGTCCTCTTCTCCCATTCCAGAAGAATAGGTTTCCAAAATAATTTGTTGGTTGCCCTCAGCATCCCAGAGGATCTAACTCTCTCCTTGGATATGGGAGAGTAACTCCTCCAGAACCTGCTTGCCGAGCTCCTCCTGGATCTCACTCCAACCAACCTGAGAAGGCAAACTCCTCTCCCAATGAAAAGGAAGGGCAAATATCCCTTTCCCTCCTGGAGCCAGGAGAACATCAACCATTGCTACCTCACCCTTGCTCCTATCAACATCTCTCCATAGTGACTCATGGAGTCACCTTTAAGGAATTTGGATCCAACCCACCTTGTAGGGAATGGATCCTATCCCTTAAAAATAACTTTTCACTCATGGGACTTTTCACATTTTACTCTATTGTGAAGCCTAGTGGGTTTTACACTTAAAATACTCTTGCCTTGTATCAGTTTTGTAGGCTTGCTTCCTTTCTAGAAATCACTGGGTCAAACTGTATTTTGAAAATTCAAAGAGTGGTTAAATAACAATATAAAAATAAAAGAATTGCTGGATATATGGGGGGTTCCTTCGGCTTTCAGAAAAGTGGGGCGAGAACCCTGGAGTGCCATAAGATCTTCCGAAGTTCACAGATGGTGTCACGCCCCAGACAGAGCAGGGGAACACTGATCTTTCTGAACTGTGGATACATGATCAAGTTGTGCCCTTTCCGGGGATGCTTTCTATTTCCCCACCTCCTCTCCTAACAGACAGCGGTGGGAACCTGCTTTTTTTGTTTTGTGTTTCGAGCACTGCGTCAGGATTAAGATACGCATCTCTTCGGAGTAAGGATCAAACTGCGGAGGGCATACAGAGAAGACGGTATCAGCGGAAGGAGTGACATCCTGACATCTCTTCCCATTTGCCCTTTCATAACAGTAACTCCACACCAGCGGTTGTTTCTTTTTTTTTTTTTAATCTTATTATAAGTAATTCCAATGTTTAGTGGATTGGACACCCTGGACACATTAACAGGATCTCCATGCCTCCTGTAGTTCTAGGAAGTGTTCAGTTTTCATCAAGTTTTGGGGAAGGGATGGAAGGGGAGGGGAGGGGGGAGGAGAGGGAGGAATCAGGGAATTATGGAAGGAGAGGGGGGGGATATGGTTTAATTCCTAGTATCAAACATTTTAAGGAAATCCCACAGTTGGGTGCTGATGGGATCATCCTGTTGTTATTTTCACAGTTGCTGCATTGTTCAATTATATATTTCTGTATAGATGCGGAGGAGAGGAAGGAGGGGAGGCTAGGCTGGGGGCTTCCTCTTCAAGGTTTCCTGAAGTCACTGGTACAGATGTCTCTTTCTCATGTGTGTAAGTGAAAATGACTAACCTAATATCTTGGAATGTTAATGGCCTGGGAACTCCAGTGAAATGGAAAAAAGTTCTAGCCCATCTTAAACGCTTGCATGCTGACAGAGCCTGTATTCAGGAGACTCACCTCACAGCACCAGAAAGCCAAAAACTTCAGAGAGAGTGGGTAGGAAATTGTTTTTATGTGGCGGCAATACACAGGAAGGGAGGGGTAGCGATATTGGTTAATAGAAATACAAACCTACAAATCACCAAAACAATAGCCGATCCTGATGGGCGTTATATCATTTTAATAGGGGTCTGGAACAAACAACAAGTTACCATATGCAATGTTTATGCCCCAAACGAATATAATCACAAATTTTTTGAAACCATTTGTAATTTATTACACATTCATACCCAAGGTACACTTTACGTGGCAGGAGATCTCAATTGTGTCCATGACCACTCTCTTGACAAAAATACCTCTCAGCTGAAGCTCAGCAGATGGAAAACAAAGGGAGTGGCATATCTATGTAAACATCTATCTCTTATAGATGTCTGGAGAACTTTACACCCGACTGAACGAGACTACACCCACATCTCAAGATCGCATAATATGCTATCGTGCCTTGATTATATACTAATCTCTCAACAAGATTTTTTCACAGTGTCGAAGGCATAGATAGAAACTTTAGCTATATCAGACCACACACCGATTTCTATCCAACTAAGGACTATCCCACCCACTCACCAAACGCATCTATGGCGCTTTCCAGCCTTTCTTAAGGATGACGCCCCCTTTAAAGCTTTTCTCAAGGAAACGGTGGAAAGATTATGAAAAGAATAACCATGCACATACAGACACCCCGCACCTTTTCTGGGAGACTGCGAAGGCAGTGATCAGGGGAGATATCATCTCCTACGTCCACTCTTGCAAGCAATCAATAAGGCCATTTTAGACCTTGAAATTTTACTTAACAGAGCGAAACGAATCTTGATTCAAAATAACACAAGTAATAACCATGCTGAGTACTACGGTATACTGGGTAGATTGAACACCCTTCTTGATTCGAGAGCACAATCTTACATTTGGAAAGGACAGCAGTCTTTCTTTAAATTTGGTAATAAAAAGTTCCTCAGAACTAGTGGGCAGTGAGGAAGAAAATGCCTAGTGTGTGAAAATTTGAAATGAGTGTAACATTTGGATTGTATACTGTCTTTTGGTCTTCTGTATGGATTGCACTATTCCGCAAGGTGCACTCTACTGATTTTATTCACATACATCAGTTATTCCAGTAAAAGAATTATGTTTTTGAACCAGACTTTTTGTGGCTTCCAGGACCAGAGTTGCCAGCAATGCTACAGAAACTGAATTATCAGGCCAATGCAATACAGTGCACTCAACCGAGTGCACTGTTTAACACGTGGTTGGACTCAGGTTTTGGACGCACATCTACAACCCCTTATGCTAATAGTGCTCATCACATACAAATGCATACTGGTGAGGCTATTAGCTATTCTCCCCGATTAAAAAAAAATGTGCGCCCGAATATAAGTGACTTGAATTCTCTGCTGCTCCTTTATGGCAACCAGTACATTGCCTGAGAAAAGAAAGTAGTAACCCTTAAGCATCAAGAATTTTTTTTCCATAAAACATGAATCCTATTAAGTAAAGTCATATTTTACCAAGAAACGTATACAGATTCAATAATGCACTTGCAGCTTCAGCTTTCTTTTTAAGATATACAAGTGGAAATTATAAATTTGTATATCTTAGACTTAAATTGATCAACTTTTTTTTCTGTGGCAATGTTCTTATCATCATTTACTAATTATCAAAGGTTTTCACCTCATTTGCAAAAAAATGCCACTCCTCCACCCCACCTCCCTGTTTGTGTACAAAAATCAACAGTTTTGGACTTTTTCATTTGTAAAGTAATAAAGTGTGTTTTGTATACTTTGTGTATGTATTATTGAAAAGATTGATCTTCACACCTATGAAATAAATACCACTTAATTTTTTCTTTATATATGGAAATGCTGGATACTATTTATAAACAGCTACTGCCACTGTCAGCATGTTATAATTTATTACAAGTAAGCACATGCTATACTATCATTTTGTGGTGGAGAGAGTTGTGAATTGTATTAAACTCACATATTCTATATATGAGCCCAGTAGCCATCAACTAAAAACTGTGTTAGCCATTGTAAATGTCTTTTGAAGGATGCATTTGAGGCCAAATGACCTAAGTATTGCCCTTACCCCCTTCATCCACCATACCCAGACACAAAATGAGAGAAATCCTTTAGTGCCTCTGGCCTTTTGGTCTTCTCTGTGGTCTGTAAGAAATGGGAGGAGAATGGTATGACTAGTACTCCTAGCATTCTGCCATTCAGGCCGATACAGTAAAGTGCGCTCAGGCAGAGTGCACTGATAGCCCCTGTTTGGCTGCGCATTTTCAACGTGCTATTTTTACCACTTATACAGTAAGGGGTAATAGCACGTGGAAAAAGCGCAGCCACCCCCCCCCCCCCCCCCCCCCGAAACTAATAGCGCCCGCAACATGCAAATGCATGTTGATGGGCCTATTAGTTATTCCTGCGCGATTCAGAAATGTGCCAGAGGCAGGAGTTAATTTTGTCCGGCACCAGGAAAGTGTACAGAAAAGCAGAAAAAAACTGCTTTTCTGTAACCTTCCGACTTAATATCATAGCGATATTAAGTTGGAGGCTCCAAAGATAAAAAAAACATTTAAAAAATCTTAAAAAAAAAAGAAAATCTGCCCGCGGCCCGCGGGTTGGAAGATGGACGCTCAATTTTGCCGGCGTCGTTTTACAAACCCGTGGCTGTCAGCGGGTTTGACAACAGACACCTGTAAAATTGAGCGTCGGCTTCTGTCAAAATTGAGGTCTGCTTCTGTCAAAAAGGAGGCGCTAGGGACGCGCTAGTGTCCCTAGCGCCTCCTTTTTACCGCGGGCCCTAATTTTCATATTCTTGCTTCCTGAATCGCACGCCCAGGAGAGTGGCCTGGGCACATGTCAGAAGAGCGGGCGCTTGCTGGTTCTCCTGCACAGTTTTCTGTATCGGCCCATAAGTGTGGCCACGGGGACGGGGGAAAGCCGCTTAGTTTGTTTGACAGCCTATCACAGAATCAACATTTCTGAAAGCTTTCACACTTCTTAATTCAATCTTTTGAAGAAAGCTGCACAGGGCCTGCCTGCCTTGAGTCTCTGCTTTTGCTCCAGCAGCTCCCCTCATAAACAGCCTGGAGGGAACCCTCTCCTTCTGTTGTTCCACTCCCCTTCTTTCCTCCTATTCTGACGTAAACAAGAAGGTGGGGGGGTGAAGTTGGAGTGGGCAGAAGAAGCAGTCAGAAGGTTTGATCCCTCTGAGATCTCACAGGGGCTCCTCTGCACCCCAGTCAATCTCTTCACAGCTGGAAAAATCCCTTTTCACTCTCAATGTGTTGTTTAAAAGAAAGACGGTGACTTTTAAACAGCCACACAGGCAAACAGGTATGTGCGTATGCTGGCTCGTGCTAATGGACATTGCTATTTTATAACATATGCGCGCAAGATATAAAATAGGCTGTGTACATGTAAATGTGCATGCAATTTTATATGGATGCGCATGTGCGAGCAAATCATGCCTCTACAGCGTAAGTAGGGGGATTTTGGTACATACGCGTGCTGATGCAATTACCAGTTTCCCCAGTTCACCCAGTTAAAGAATAGGACTTCCTAACCTCCCTAGTTAATAAGCCTCCCTTTTACCCTTTTAGCCCCAGCCCTTAAAACGTTGTTAATTTGCCTCATTTTTATTATTTCATGACTTACACACCATCCATAGCAGAAGTAAAGTTACGCAGCATAAATACTTATGTTCAGATTTCATTGAGAAATCTAGGAACGCCCACACCCCACCCCTTTCTTGCGAAATATTTTTGTGCGTGTATTGGGAAATACACGCATACCTTTTAAAATCTGCTCATTGCGCTCTGGCCCAACTTCTGCGCATATCTCCCAGCTTTGGTGCACGTAGGGCTTTTAAAATTCGCCTTAAACTCTTTACTGCAAAACTTGTGACACAACATAAAATCCAAATCCAGAACACTTAAGCAGTGCACAAGTACTGTAACAAAGTCCAAAAAATGCAAACAAGCCCAAAACACTGTCTCTCTTCATCTCCTCCAACAGAATAGCTCTTCAGGGAAGGTACCCTTCTCTTCCTAGGTCCTCCCAGTCTCTGTTGGGTAGCTGTATCTCCTCTCTTCTACCATGCACTTCTTTTCTCTCGGCTTGGAGTCAGGGACTGATGATATAGGGATCAGGTTTTGACTCTATTGACCTACCAGGGTTCAGCAACTCCCAGGACACACTGATCCACCAACTCTCAATATATTCTTCTTTTACTTTAGGAACACCCAGAGACCTTCACCCTGGAATTTTTCACCTGCACCCCTACTTCTTTAGGACCTTCTCTAGGATCAACAGGTCCTATGGAACCACTCTGGGGGAGATGGCCCAAACATTACAAGAACTCAAGAGCTTAGATCCTACTCTTCTCACAAACCCCAATCCCTTGCTCATGTAGAAACAGGGGTTTTTTATACCTCTACTTTACTCCTCTTCAAACCACTTAACCGTGTTCTGATATCATTGACCACAAGGTCACTGATCATTTAGCTGGCCAAATCTAAATATTGCCACTTATCTGGCTAAGTAGTAGCCACAAGCTGGAATGCCCCTATCACCCACCACTTAGTCAGATAACTATTTATCCAGAAAAATAGAAATCTGGCTAAGTGGAGGCCGGTGAATACTGTCGCGTATTCAAACAGCGCCACATAGCCAAATAAGTGCGAACTTATTCTGCTAAGTGGCACTGAATATCACCCTCTGAGAGATATGACTAACTTGCAAACTGCTGAAGTCTGTTTATTGCTGCTGGAAAGGCATCAAAGCTTCAAAAATCTCAGAATAAAAGCACCACAAAGCGAAACACTGAATAAAACCAGTGCAATCTGCTGGAAACTGGAATTAGAGCACAGCTGATCCCTCTTGAGAGTCTAGAGAGACTGACTGGTGCCAGTTTTATTTTCTTTGTGCATATAAATGTAATTGATGTCTTCTTGATATACAACTTTAGGTTTGAAAATAGAGCACAAGTACATTAGAGATGTGGCTTCCTCTTTGGAACAATACAAATCCCATGTATTTTAGGCCTTTTCCTTTGTGCTTTCTGATGAGTTTTATTTTCAAGCTTTGATACTTTGCTTCTGTGTGGTTTAACAAAAGAACGTTAAACCTCATAAATGCAGCTAATAGGATTAGCTTCTTTCTGTTTTCTTTTTTTCATTCTGGTAGGATTTGCACTGTGGGATTGAGAGAATTGTATAGAACTCAATTGCCTGAAGACTGTAGCTCTTGAATTGATTGCATGCATGGGAAAGGACAGTTTGAAGGTTTGAATATATACATACGATAGCTGAGCAGAGTTTTCCATGCTTTGCAAACATAAGCACCGCACCTATTCCATGGATACTCTGGGTGCTGGAGTGCCACCAATATCAGGTCTGCTTCCTGCATCACCTCTTCAAACTGCAGGACCAGATTTATACCTATTGCATCCATAGGTGGGGACGCCCAAGAGTTTAAGGAGCAGGGGGCTAATCTCCTCTGAAGTGCATGTGTGTCTAGGGGGCCTTTAAACTTCCCGAGACAGCTCTGGGACAGCAGACATCCCAAACATACCCTACTTCGGGAAGTTTTACAACTAATCAAGAGAGATGGGCTTAAGAGCCCACCCAGACTCCCAAACTACCAACATTAGGTTTTACTTACGAAACGAAGGCTGGTATATCCTCCTCCTTTCTGAAGCGCCCAGCCCATAAGAGAATCTTTTTATCCAGTGGTGTCGGTCTTCTTTCATTCCTGAATGGTTTATAGCCTTAAATATGATACGACAGATTACATTATTCTTTTGTCATAATTTAGGGAGAGTAGTTTATTAAAACTAGGGCTTCTGATTTTAGGCTTTAACCAATAAACCCTTATAAGATGCCCCCATAGTAAAACACCACTTCTCTTGGTACTCTTCTTTGCCTACCGTGGATCCTCTGCTTTGTTTTTGTGCCTTTTCCACACTAATGACTCCTCTATTGCACAAATGTATACATTTAATTCAATAGGAAAAGGTACCCAACAATAGTACCTGCGCTGCAAAAACACCAGTAAAAAGCAATTTTTGTTACCCACACGGGACCCCTAATTAGCTAGAACATGAACACCTAAATTTACAATTTATTTATTTATCTATTTATTTATTTATTTACATCTTTTTGCTATACCAACATTCAAGACGAAGATTCTTATCACACAGGTTTAACTTAGAAGCTCTAATTATGATTATATGGGTAAGAATAAATTCTGCATATACTGTTAGGCTGGAGACTTTACTCCATATTTTCAAAGCAAACTTACAGTCTGCACAAAATGCCCTTCATTGCACACAAAAATAACCCACACATGTTACACCTACTCTTCACAGACTAAGTTGTGTGAGTAACTTACATGATCCTTTTGAAATAAAGTATACACTTAAGTCCCAATTCCCCCCTGCCTCCCCCCCAGAACAACTACCTCTAGTACAGCGATTCTCAACCGATGTGTCGCGACACACCAGTGTGTCGCCAAACACCAGCAGGTGTGTCGCGTCTCCCGGTGTCCCACTGCCCTGTTGTACTTTCCTTCTCCCTTTTTTCAGCCCCTGCGGGCCGATTGGAAGCCTCCTTTCTTCCTACCCCTACTGCCCAATGGGAAGCCTCCTTCATTCTGCGTGCCAGTGGGAGTGGGAGGAAGCCTTTGATTGGCCAGTGAGGCAGGCATTGCATAGCCTGGGGGTGGGGTGGGAGGAATGGCAGTGTCGAACCCTGATGAAGCAAGGCCGTCATGGGAGCCCATCCCCATGGCAGTAAAGAGGAAACCCGACCCCGACCAAGGCCACAACGGGAGCCCATCCCCGTGGTGGACAAAAAAGAAGGCCCACCGGAGTAAAGCCATGGCGGAACTGGAGCCCATCCCTGAAGGAAAGAAGAAGACGTTTTTGGTGAGAGCTTGTGTGTTTGGGTGTGAATGGGTGCCTGGGTGAGAGCTTATGTCTGTGGGTATGAATGGATGCATGGGTGAGAGCTTGTGTCTATGGGTGTGAATGGATGCATTGGTGAGAGCTTGTGTCTGTGGGTGTGAATGGGTGAGAGCTGGTGTGAATGGGTGCTTGGGTGAGAGCTTGTGTGTGTGGGGGGGGGGGGGGGCCTGGGTGAGAGCTTGGGTGTAAATGGATGCCTGGGTGAGAGATTATGTGTGTGGGGCCTGGGTGAGAGCTTGGGTGTGAATGGATGCCTGGGTGAGAGCTGGTGTGAATGGGTGCAAGAGCATTTGTGTGTGATTGAGAGCTTGTATATAAGAGAGCATGAGTGTGATTTAGAGAGAGACTGGTCAGGGTGGTGATGTGTTTCTGTGTGAGAGAGAGAGACTGGTCAGGAAGATTTCTGGTGTGAGAGAGACCGAGACTGGTCATGGGGTCTAATTGGGTGTGTTTGTATGTGTTTGAGTGACTGGTTGTGGGCACTAAGGAAGAGGACTGTGAGGACAGAGCTTCAGCAGACACTGCTGCTTCTGGTGAGTGCTATTGGCCTGGAAGGGGAAGGAGTAGGAGAGTTGCTGGAGAGGTTAAGTAAAGGTGGCTTTTTAAATGTATTTTTCTTGATTGACTGCCATTTTAATTATTGGGTATTATGCTATGTCTGCTGTTTTGAAATATTTTATTGATATTTGGACATGTTTTAATAAGTTTTATGAGTTTTTAATTGTTGGGTATTATTCTGTTCAGCAGCTGTTTTGTAACATTTTTAGTATAGCTTTACAATTATTTCTGTGTGGGGCTGTATAGCAGCTTGGCTTATTCTATTTTCCCAATAGGAAATGTATTAGTGTTTAGGGCCTGGTTTAATAGTTGTATCTCTTAGATAGGGTTATTACTGTTTGAGTGTGTTCCATAATACAGGTGTAACTTTGTGCGGATTAGTTTGTGTGCATTATTGCAAATCCTGAGAGACTGTTAGGTGCTATATTTTTTTATATTTATATATTGTAGTGTTTTCTCAATAGGAGATGCATTAGTGGTAAATTACTGTCTTTTCATAATGAAAGCTATTGTGCCTGGTAGTAAAGGGAGTTTGTTTTGCTTTTACTGAGATGTCATCAGAACCAGAATATCTTTTTTGAGTTGTACAGGGTAATGCCCTAGATCTGCTCTGCATTCATTGCTGGGGGTCGAGGGGGTTCCTGTGGATGCAGAGTGCATGTTTTCATTTAGCCCCGTGATGGTCACATGTTCAATGTGTCACGCATGTGAGAACCATCTGTCAAGTGTGCCCCGGCCAAAAAAAATCAAAGTTCAAGTTTCATGCATACTTTTATGTGCACCAAGCCCCGGTCTATTTTATAACAACCATTTCTGTGCATAAACCAGAAATGAACAGAAATGGTTTATGCACAGAAATGGTTGTTATAAAATAGCCCGGGGCTTGGTGCACATAAAAGTATGCATGAAACTTGATTTCATGCATGCGTTTGCATGTACTAGAGCATACCTCTCCTGTCTCACTTTTCCTCTAGAGCAGTGGTTCTCAACCTTTTTTTGGCCGGGGCACACCTGACAGATGGTTCTCACATGTGTGAATGGCTTTGAAAATCAGATCCCAGAGAGTCCATTTTTGAGTACATTTGCAAATGGCTGATACATTATCCATTGCTTGAGGATAAATGGTCAGAGGTGAATGTCAGTTGTCCAGCCTGGGCAGATGAAGCTTTCCCAAGCTCATGAAAACTTCAGTAAATTAGCTGCTGGTGAAAGCACAGTCAGAAAAGATGTTACCTGCTAGAAAAAGCAGCCCAAGAACTGAATTGTCATTTTAAACATTGACAAATTTGTATAATCCCCACACATCTTACAGATAACATTTCTGAAGAGACTTACTAATGTTACAATTAAAATGTCAGCAGAGGTAGCCATTGTTTTGCTTAGAAATGGACCTTATGTATTCCTGTAACATTAGTTATGATACCTTACATATGTGTATTCAGTGTATGTGTAAGGAGAGGGGGAGGGAACCTTACTGTTTGCACAGCTGCATGTTGGACACTTTTCACCGTGATATTATTTGATGGAAATCATTTAATTGTCAAATCAGATCACTCATTTTGCTTGCCTTGGTGAAAATTGCTGAAAGAAGTGGTAATGGGAAATAGTACAGATTTCGTCCAATGTCATTCCTTATCTATGTATTTATTTTGGCCTGGTGCATCCTTCTTTCTCCTTCCTTTCCTCTGGATCAATCGGAACCAGGGCTAGAATCCTGGCAGCGCGAGTCTTCATTCACAATTATCCAGAGATATTTCCCCCCCTATTTTAATAGACCCTTCATCCCAGCGCCCCTATTCTTTTCATTACTGTGACAATCCTGAGGCCAGAAGCCATGTGCCCAAGGCTTCTTTTGCAACCCTGCATCATGGGCTTTAAATCTGACCATCAAGTGCCAGCCTTAATAATGATTACAACTCTCCACCCCCCCCCCCCCCCCCACCACAACCAATGGGCTGTGAACACTGATTTCACGCATTTCCATCCCCAACAGGACTGGAGTACAGAAGACCTAAACCAGGGATTGAATCAGGGACCTTCCACACCGCACTTCCACTGATTCACTGGCCTGGCCCCTATTTTGTCATATTTCGTTTGCTGACCCTGTCCAATGTATTCACTCTTCTCCTCTGCCTGGAGAGTGCAGCACTTTCTTACATAGTAAGTGGTGGACTGGTTTGGGGGTGCATTCCTTTTCTACCTGGAGTAATGTTAATTGGCAAAAACTCGCATGGATTTATGACAGAGATGGCAATATGCTAAATTGCGTCAAAATCAGCTGATAACGTATTAATTAGCTCACGTTAATGGCCCACGTTAAATGGCATGCAAATTAGTTTGGCATTAATATACTTGTGTTAAAAAGTTAGCACATTAACACTGATGCTATTACAAAACTTTAAATATACCTCCCTGAGATGCTGTAAAGTCATTTGCATATTTCAACACGTTATTTTACTAGACACTAATAGGGTAATTAGTTGTTTTGCATCTCATTACTTCATTAGCATTGGATTTTTGTGTTCAAACTCTTGCAAGCTAATTATCATGTGCTAAAAGCTCTGCTAGCCTGCATAAACTGGACTTTTTAATGTATAGAAATGATTGCAAAAGTATTAGCGCACTTTAGCACACGGGCCTCACCTGGCCAGCTATTCACAAATGGTAAAACTATGCTAAGGGAAAGCAAAGAGCGCGGACCAAGACAGCCAGAACTAAGAGAGCCTCCATCTGGAGGAAAAGACAAGAAGTTTGTTTGCAGCCCACTCTGAACTATGGAGGGGTGAGCAATAAATATTTTAAATAAATAAGTTTTAATTTTCTACAATTTGTCCACCAGTTTCAATTTAAACAAACCATAACCTACTTGTTTAAGTTTCAGAAAAAAAGAATGTTACAGTTGGGGTTTCTATATTTACATATTTGCTAATTGTAAATTTAGGGATTTTTTCCCAGCTAATTAGAGGTTCTTTAAAGGTACAAAAATCAGTGTTTATTGGTGTTTTAACAGTGCAGGTCTATTACTGAGTACTTTTCCTATATGAATCAAATGCATGAATTTCATGAGGATGAAAGGGGGTGGACTGAGGAGAAATCTAAGGAATTATTTCTATACAGAAAGGTGGTGGATGCATAGAACAGCCATCCCCATGGTGTTGCGAGCACGGCCTTCGGCTAATGTTGAGAGTATGGAGGCGCGGTCACTAGTGAGCCCCTGAACCACAGCATGACTCAGGGAGGAGCCCCAAGGCACATTGTGGTTGGTGAGAGCATGCAAGCATAGGCAGAGCAAGAACAAGCAGGACTGGAACCAAGGCAAGGAGCTTCAGAGCAGGAACAAGGCAGGATCAGCCCTCCACTGGACTTACACGCACCTGTGTGACCCAGCAACGCAATGCTGGTAACAAGTAGCCCTCCGGCCACTCGGTAGCCCTTTCGGACCCGCCACTTGGGAACGACAAGTGCATGAGGCCACATGGAGGCTGAGGGCAGGAACAAGACAAGACAGGAACTCAGGAACTAGGAAGACTCCGACAAAGACTCAGGTTACTCAGAAGACTCAGACGAAGGATTAGATACCCAGGAGACTCGGACAAGGAATCAGGTTACTCAGAAGGTCTCAGGCAAGGATTCAGGATTCAGACGAAAGTACTGGGTGAGAACTGCATCGCAGCGCGCCCTACACAGCCGCCCATGGCTGGTCGCGGACCATGCTGAACGCGAAGCAGACTCCAGGCGAAGTAGAGGGACTTGAGACTGGAACATGTCGAAGATTCAGTAGAGGCCTGCACCAGAGCACGCCCTACCCAGCCGCCTTTGGCTGGTTGTGGACCGCACTGGAGCAGAGCAAGTTCTAGCAGAGTCTTGGGCATGGACGGTAGCAGGCACAAGGGACTCCACAAACCGGGACAGGATTCAAGACTCAGGATTCTCAGAAGTGAGGCATTAAAAACAGAAGTCTCTTGGTGGCTTGCACTGCAGACGAGAAGAAGGCCTTGTACCACAAAGGGCCCTACACAGCCCCCCTTGGGCTGGTCACGGACCACGACGGTGGCATGCCAGGAAAGGTGGACGCAAGGAATCTGGGAACTGGTTGCAGAGGCGAAGACGAAGACATCAGGACCAGGACATCAGGAACACGGAACATCTGGACATTTGGAACATCAGGACTTTCAGGAACGGAACCACGGAATATCAGGAACAGGAGACAGGCAATGAAAGACAAGACGAGAAACATCAGGACGAGGAGACCAAGAACACGGAACAAAGATCCATCCAGACAAGTGAAGACCACAGAGCATCTTGATCTGGCGAGGAAGAACATGGACGACCATGGGACCCGGATCCGAAGGCCCTGAGGAACAGGAACTGAGCCCTTTTATAGGGTTGAAGCAGGAATTTGAAGAGATACTGGCTTCCGGTGGGGCTGCAGGCTTTTCCCATTGCTGGCCCTTTAAATATCTTGAAGAGGCGCATGCCAGCACCTAGAGGAGGGCCCAGGGAGGAGCAGGACCATGGACAGTGGTGTCCCTGCTGCCCAGACGGAGGAGCAAGCCCCGACAGTGGCACTAGGCCGCGAAGAGAGGCGGATCTGGAGGTGGCTTCCTGACGCATGAGATGCCCCGGCGGCGACACCCACACCACGAGGAAGAAAAAGGCAATGGCGGTGGCTTCAGGGTCCCGGCGGCGGTGCAAGGCTGCAAAAATGAAGGCAGCAGCAGTGGCGGCTCCCTGCTGCTTAGGAGGTCTGGCAGCGGCACTCAATAGCGGCGATGAGTAGTGCAGAGACCTGCGAGCAGGATGGGCTCTGCGAGCAGGATCGTAACAGCTGGAGGTAGTGGAGGCAAGGCCAGTACTGAAATTCAGTAGAACATGGGAAAAGCACAGAGGACGAAGGGACAAAAAAACTGAGCAGGAGATGTGGAAGAGCAGATTGGATCGGCCGGATGGCCTTTATCTGCCGTCATATTCTGTGTGCACGGTCAGTCGGTCACGCAAACGTTTGCTACAGATGCAAAATGAGCACTGCAGCAGACTTTCATATGGGGTTTTGTTTTCTCATTGAGATGGTTTTATCTTTTTGTGCAAAAACCAGCCAGCAAAGAATTTTTAATTTGCTGGTTTTCTACAAATTCAGAATTAATGAGTTGCTTTACATGATATTGCATATACACGGTAAGCCCAGTTGGTAAGTGGTGCTGTTGTGTGCTGACTGAGACTCTCGCCCTTCCAGGATTGTGAGTGCTGCCTCTACAACACTTCCTGCACCTGTTGGCATGAAAAGCAGGAACTGGATCCTGGGAATCAAAACTGAGTCTCCCACATGGAAGTTCTGCTACTAGGCCATTGGACCAGACTAGTTAAAGTGGCGTTTTTTGGGGGTAAAGGAGGGAGAGGTGTGTTTGCAAATACTACAGCTTTAATTTGTACCAGTAACCTTTGGAAATCTGAGTTTTAATTGCTATTATTGATTGGATTATAGTGAAAGGAGTTGATGTGAGCAGGCACAAAATCTATTATTACTCTCGCCAGTTACTAGGGTCAGATTTCTTCCTGACCTCTTTACAGAATAAAATAGTACAAAGCATGCATGTCACAGATACCAGTCTCAGAAAGATAGTGCAGCACGCACTTGGTTCATGTATTGTGTGCAAGTACAGAGTACTCGGCGCTGCAGCTGCTGTCAATAAATAGGAATAAAATGTTCACATACAAAACAGCAGAGGTGCACAAACTGCAAGGGGGAGCAATGAGCAGCGGGCTAGAAATAGGAAGAGCCCGAATGGACTGGGAGATAAACGGTTCAGTAGACGCAGAAGCGCCCTGTGCAGGTCCAGAGATCAGTGACACATCAGTAGAATTGGGAGACTGAGGGAAGAGAGAGAGAGAGCCTGACGGGGATGAGGAGTGAGGGAAAAGAGACCGATGGGGGATACTGGCCCTGAGTCACAGCACCCCCCCCACAGAGGGGAACCTGTAACAGACTGAACTCTCAAATCCCAAAGCACATCAAGGAAGACAAATTTAACTGCAGATCTTCTGTGGGTTTCAGCTAATAAGAAAATAGTATTGGGCAGATGTACACTGCTATTTCTTTCTTTCTTTTTTTTTTTGTTTTTACGTTGGAAAACAAGTAATAAAATAGTATTGAGTGCAATGAGTCTGAGTGCATTAAATTGTGAGGGTGAAGATGGGGGAGTGCAGCCCAGAACGTTTGCTCACTGCTGTACTCCAGTATTTCAGTTTAACGGTCCCATTTAATAAGCAATTTTTTTTCCCATAGACGCAGAATGGGAGAAAAACCTCAGTACATCAGGACCTAAATCTGAATGCTAGAAATAATTGCTATGGTATTTGCTTTGCCAACTGAAAATTTAGTATTCAAAATGCTACCTTTCTAATGCATATAAATGAAGTAGATCAGTAAAACATATTTACCCACCTGAAAAGGCTGTTTGGGAAGCAACTTCTTTGTCTTTTATCCCATTTGATTTACTGCAAAATATTCTTCTAGTCCGCAGCATGTTCAGAGGGCCTGTGCTTTCCTGCCATGCCTGTGAAGTTGCTCCCTTCAAAATTCTTGAGGCTAGAGTCCTGCATTTGAGTGAACTTCCCAGCATTTTATGTATGAACAGAACCTAGGTTCACTTTGTCGTTCTTACCATACTAGCACTGGAGGACACCTGGTCATCTGTTTCCGTGGTTTTGGCAGGCTGGTAGATGCACAGAAATCTGAAGGAAAAGTCTTCCGGGTCCTCAGGGGTAATTTGTCAGGACACAGTTGGACGTGGCTGAGTTGTGTGCTCACGTCTATAGCAGTTTCAGATTTGCCTGAGTCATACTGACTAGACTGACTTCTCCCACTTCCTGAGTTTGCTGAGAGATGCCTGCGCCTGTGCAATTGCACAGCTGCAATCAGGAACACCTCTGCTACTTGTGCACGGCTAGCTAGACAGCAAGATGGAGCTGCCAGTAACTGCTGAGGTTTTAAAAGATTTGGCCATTCATACTTTACCTGAGCAAAAAGTTGACAGGCTATGTATTCTTGTGAGACTTGAAAAGCCTTAGGGAAGGTAATTTTCAAAGGAACTTCTGTAGGTAAAGTGGTGCTTTACCTGCAGAAATGGCCCTTTAGAAAACTGCGCACCTGTGACGCGTGTAAAATTACTTGCGCACACACACACACACACACACACAAACACACACACACACACACACACACACACATACTATATGCTCGCACTTTAACACACACAAATGAGAGGCATTCCAGGAAATGGAGTCTGACTGGGAAAAGACTTTCATCATACTTTTTTTTATTTAAAAAATTATGTGGCAGATTTTCAAGGATTTACGTGTGTATGGGGGGTTACACACGCCGGGCCTATTTTCGAAAATAGGCCCGACGGCGCACTTAAAGCCCCGGGACGCGTGTAAGTCCCGGGGCTTGAAAAAAGGGGCAGGGGCATGGGTGGGGTGTGGGCAGGGCGGGGCAGTCCAGGGGTGGGACCAGAGCCTCCAGGCATAGTGGTCATTTGCTGCTGTGCCTAGGATCGCGGGCTGGCCATTGGCCCGCGCGCGCAACCTATTCCTGCCCGGAGGCAGGCGCAACTTATAAAATAAAGGTTATAAGTTGCGATTTCAGAGCGGCCTTGGAGGGAATGGGGAAAGCCAGCAGGGCTCCCCAAGGGCTTGGCGCGCGCAAGGTGCACAAGTGTGCACCCCCTTGCGCACGCCGACCCTGGATTTTATAACATGTGTGCGGCTGCATGCGAGAACGTTTTCCCGAAAAACTCTGCATGCATGAGCATAAGTGTTCACGCACGTACGCAAATGCTGAACCTGCCCAGACTCTGCCATGAGGAACGCCCTCCACTCTCTCTGTGCATAAGAATGGATGTGTCCTGGCACTTCGCGTACACTTTTACCTGCAGTTTGGGTGCGCAGTTTTCAAAGATGCCCATTTCTATACTTAAACCATTCTTTAATGAATGGAAATGGCTTTGAAAATTTCCCTTCCCTGGTGTAACTTATGTTACATATTTGCCAACTAACGTATGCATTATCTGATGGATTTTAAAAGTGCCACCCACAACAAAACCAGGAGATATGCGTGTTGCTTGGCCCGGTGTGTGCCACGCGGATTTTAATCAACGCGTGAGCATGTGAGTATCTCCTGGTACATGCACAAAATAAAAATTCAAAAGAGGGGCAGGGCATAGGCAGGTTGAGACTGTGCCATGAAGTCTGCGCGCAAGTATTTATGTACACAGGCACGCGTCACGGTCCCCTACTGCGTAACATTAATTCTTCTATGGGTGGCATGTAAGCAATAAAATAAAACTAGGCTAGTCAGTGGGATTTTAAGGGTTGGGGCTTCTAGGGTAAAAGGGAGGCAAGTTAAGCTAGGGGGCTTAGGAAGTCCTCTCCTTTACTGGGGCAAACTGGGAATGAACTGGGGAAACATGTAATTGCGTTGGCACGTGTATCTACCAAACTTTCCCCCACTTCCGTGCTCGAGTCGGCATTTGCGCGCACGTCAATATAAAGTTGTGCGCACATGTACAAGTATATAGCAGATATAATAACACACATAGATATACACGCATATGTTATAAAATTGCCACATCCATGTGTTCGCGTCGGCAAACATGCGCACATGTGCGCCCACGTGGGTCTTAAAATTTACTTCAGTGTTACAAAATTACTCCCAGAACTACTCCCAATGCAATAGCCTGAAGAGCCCTTTATTTGATCAGAAGATACAGTTTGGCATTAAAAAATCATTTTAAAATGTCTTTTTTTAAATTAAGGACCATGGATTTTACTGGAAACCTAGGGGCAGATATTCCCAAAAGGCCAAGCTCCAAAATGTATGCCTCTAAATTAGTTCCTAAGTTTTCAGCTGAAAATTCACATAAATTTAAGGTTCTAAAAATTAGGAACCTAAATTTAGGGCTGCTATATATTTGCCTAGATTTAGGCCCTAAATTAGGTGCCTACATCTGAAAATCAGTGCTGAGCAATTAATTTTGTTTCTCCACCCTAATTCTGCCCCTGTAGCCACTCACTTTTTAGGACTCTAAATTCAGGATCCTAATGAAACTAGGAGCTTAAATTTAGAAATTTGGCACTAGTAAACTTCAAAAGGGCTAATTTACGGGCCGATTCAGTAAAGTCTGCGGGAGAGCGGACGAACGCCCACTCTCCCAGTGCACGCACAGGCCACTCGCCTGTGCGCGTGATTCTGTATTTAAATTAGGTGGTGCGATAGAAACGGAGCGGTGGCCGTCAGCTGGTTTGACAGCAGATGCTCAATTTTGCTGGCGTCGGTTCTCGAGCCCGCTGACAGCCACGGGCTCGGAAACCGGATGCTGGCAAAATTGAGTGTCCGGTTTTCGGCCCATTTAAAAAAAATTTTCTTTTTTTTTCACTTTTTTTACTCTTCGGGACCTCCGAATTAATATCGCCATGATATTAAGTCGGAGGGTGCACAGAAAAGCAGTTTTTACTGCTTTTCTGTGCACTTTCCCGGTGCCGGCAGAAACTAGCACCTACCTTTGGGTAGGCGCTAATTTCTTAGAGTAAAATGTGCGGCTTGGCTGCACATTTTACTTACTGTATCCCGCGGGCATACCTAATAGGGCCATCAACATGCATTTGCATGTTGAGGGCGCTATTAGGTGCCGTGGTTGGACACGCGTTTTCCTCCCCTTACTGAATAAGGGGTAAGGGAAAACGTGCGTCCAAGGGCGGGTTAACAGTGTGCTCCGTCGAAGCGCACTGTACTGTATCGGCCTGTAAGGGAGCTAACTCCAAAGGTTAGGAGCCTAAACTCTTTGAAAATTGGCCCCAGAATATTTTCCTTGCACCATTCATTTCGTGAAACTTGATATGTAAGACACATGTAAGTTGAGGGAAGCAAGGTAGAAATGTTTTTTAGATAAACAAAAATGTTTAAGGTCCTTTCCATTCTACCAACGCTTAATATCCCTTCCCCTCTGCTAGGTCCCAATGAATGTAAACGTAGAAAAAATTCATTAACAAAAATATACGGTAGTGACCTCAGCAAGGGGGCCTTTCCTATTTCCAATGACCTTAGGGAGGGTCATTTTATCATTCTGTGGATACAGATAAAGCCTGCAGGTAACTTAAATGTTTCCATGCAGACTTTACCCTGAATTTCTGAAGCAAACGTTTGCGTATAAGTTTGCTTTGAAAATTCCCACTGAAGTTCCCCGGCGTACGCACAAACTCACCCCCACAAAGTTACACCTGCTCTATTGAGGGTGTGAACTTATCCACAGACTTTTTAAAATTAATTCCACACTAACTGCCCTCTCCCCACTCCCTGAAACACCTCTCCCCAATGCATGTAAAACGTTTGCACAAAATCAGGTTATGCAGATACTTTCCCATGCAGCGGGCCACAAGCTATCTTATAACAGTCATTTAAGCACATAAAACCATTTTATTATGTATGCAAATGGCTTTGCAAATACACCCCCAAATGGTCCATAGTTTAAATTGCTGTGTTTGTTTTTGTGCAATGTGTATTATGTTTTTATTGCTGTTTTCAATTGCGCACTTCCTTGCTATGGCTTGGCCAGGAAGAATATTCTAGAAATGATTCAATTAAGTTACAATGAAGAATCAGTAATATGCAGTGGACAGGCATGCCAACAGTTATGCAGCTGAGGATGCACCGTATGTTTTAGTAATTGTTTTCACAGTTTACCTGGGGTAGGAGCAGCCCCTGAATTTGCTTCAAGATCTGTAACAAGGATGAGGCATCTAGGTTCAGGATCAGTAGTGTCAATACCAGCAGCACCAAAAGCTGTGGAAAGAAGGCATAGTGGAAGATCAGGGTAGTGTTTATCCAGCATACGGTGACGCGTCTCTCCGAGGGCCTGATTTACTAAGGAATTTGTTTGCCCCATTTTGTGACTTTGGGGGAAAAAGCTTATTTAATCGGCCTAATACAACCCCTTTATCATGCCTAGCTGCATTCTCTCCTTTTCTTTCTTTTTTTGTTTGTTTGCTATACTTCTAGGAAACTCCAGTACCCAATTTTTCTCTAGATTTAAACTCCTCACTCTCGTTCATGCACGTTTCGGTGCTCTGTGGATGGATGCTGATGTCCTCCTCTCACAGCAGCTGGGTGCAGATGGACAATAATAATCTTCATGTGACATTATTCCTGGGGAAGTCTGGGTCTGCTTTCTCTTTTAATGAGTTAAAAACCAACATTAAAAATTGTTACCTACCGTATACTATTCCTATCATTAAGTTATATGCACAAGGTCAGGTTTTAAGTTGGTGTGGGGAGCATTATCTCAGATTAGTGAAAGCCAATTTCAAAGATCATTAGTTACTTTCAAATGTATGCTGGGACATCTTTGGGCATTTACCCTTAACTATGAATCTATCTTCTAGCTGTTCCAGGGTGGATGCAGGCCATTCTGTAATCAGTATTTCAGAAGTTAATGGCATCAAAATGAAAGCTTTGATTCATTTGGATTAGCTTAATGGGAAGCAGAGTGCTTGTCATTTGTATGTGTTTTGGGATTTGAGAGCACTGTCTGTTACAGTTGCTATTACACAAGACCAGTATCTCCCAGGCAGCTCCCCTGGTGAGATCCACTACTCCAGATACAAGACCAGTATCCTGCAGGCTTCCTTCCTGTTGTAACCCTCCTCTGAGGTAGTTTAATTTACCTAGGGAGGGGCAGTTAAACTATAGAAGAAAGGTTATGATAAACTCTTGCAGGTCTGCTTTCCTAGAAAAGGATAAAACAGTGTCCCAAAAGCTCTGCAAATAGCACACACCTTGATCTCCCCACACATATTCACTGAGCAGCAATGAGTCCCCCTTGCTTCAAGATCTAAATATACTGATACCAGGCTTAAGAGTTTTAACTTTTACTGGAAGCAAATCAAAATATAACACTTGAAATAACACAATGAAGTGGACACCCACAAGTACAATAAGAGGGGACAAGAGGGAACACAATTCTGAGAAAACAGTCAAATATGCAGCAGTGACATGCGGTCAGGGCCTTCAAGGGATTCAGTGAATCCCCAGCTCATAGGAGTCGTTTCAGGGTGACAAGTGCCACTCTAAATTTATACATCTGATCAGGCAGAAATAAACCAAAACCCTGCTGGATCTGATCAATTGCATCACATCTAATTACACTTCATCCCCCCACCCCCAGTTGGCAGCAGGAGTCGGTTCATCCAAACTTCATCTCCTGCTGCCATGGGGCCAGTCTCGCAGCTTTTACCACGAGACCAGCCCCGCAGCAGCAGGAGATGACGTTTGGATAAACGCAACTCCTGCTGCTGCCCACCCCATGACTCAGCAGGCTGCTGCAGAGCCTGTCTCGTGACGGCCACCAGTGATTGTCATCACCACTGGCGGCCAAAGAGAGGAGAAGGATGCAGTGGCCGCCAATGGACCCCATCCTGCTGGCAGCTAAAGAGAAAAGAAAGATGCAGTGGCCGCCAATGGACCCCACCCTGCTGGCAGCTAAAGAGAAAAGAAAGATGCAGTGGCCGCCAATGGACCCCATCCTGCTGGCAGCTAAAGAGAAAAGAAAGATGCAGTGGCCGCCAACGGACCCCATCCTGCTGGACGCTGCTAAGAAAGAAGGGCGCCGTGACTGCCAGCGGACCTCATCCCACTGGCAGCCAAAGAGAGAAGGAGGACACGATGGAATTCAACAGACTCCATTCAGCGGGCAGCTGAAGAAGAGATCCAATTCCTATGTGTGTGTGTGTGTGTGTGTGTGTGGCAGGTTGACTACTTCTTGGTTGACTGCTTCTTTGTGTGTATGTGGATGACTGCTTGTGTGTGTGTGTGTGTGTGTGTGTGTGTGTGTGTGTGTGTGTAGGGGTGACAGCCTGTGTGGGTGGATGTCAGTTGGTGGGTGAGTGTGGCTGGGTGAGAGCCTGTGGGGGTGAGGGTAATTGTGTGACTGCCTATGTATGTGGATGACTACCTAGGTGGATGGGTGTGAGCCTCACTGTGTGTTTGTGGTAGGGATGTGAATCGTTTTAGGACGATTAAAATTATCGTCCGATAATTTTAATATCGTCTTAAACCGTTATGGAACACAATACAATACAGATTCTAACGATTTATCGTTATAAATCGTTAGAATCGTGAGCCGGCACACTAAAACCCCCTAAAACCCACCCCCGACCCTTTAAATTAAATCCCCCACCCTCCCGAACCCCCCCCCAAATAACTTAAATAACCTGCGGGTCCAGCGGCGGTCCGGAACGGCAGCGGTCCGGAACGGGCTCCTGCTCTGAATCTTGTCGTCTTCAGCCGGCGCCATTTTCCAAAATGGCGCCGAAAAATGGCGGCGGCCATAGACGAAAAAGATTGGACGGCAGGAGGTCCTTCCGGACCCCCGCTGGACTTTTGGCAAGTCTCGTGGGGGTCAGGAGGCCCCCCACAAGCTGGCCAAAAGTTCCTGGAGGTCCAGCGGGGGTCAGGGAGCGATTTCCCGCCGCGAATCGTTTTCATACGGAAAATGGCGCCGGCAGGAGATCGACTGCAGGAGGTCGTTCAGCGAGGGTTCCGGCGCCTCGCTGAACGACCTCCTGCAGTCGATCTCCTGCCGGCGCCATTTTCCGTACGAAAACGATTCGCGGCGGGAAATCGCTCCCTGACCCCCGCTGGACCTCCAGGAACTTTTGGCCAGCTTGTGGGGGGCCTCCTGACCCCCACGAGACTTGCCAAAAGTCCAGCGGGGGTCCGGAAGGACCTCCTGCCGTCCAATCTTTTTCGTCTATGGCCGCCGCCATTTTTCGGCGCCATTTTGGAAAATGGCGCCGGCTGAAGACGACAAGATTCAGAGCAGGAGCCCGTTCCGGACCGCTGCCGTTCCGGACCGCCGCTGGACCCGCAGGTTATTTAAGTTATTTGGGGGGGGGTTCGGGAGGGTGGGGGATTTAATTTAAAGGGTCGGGGGTGGGTTTTAGGGGGTTTTAATGTGCCGGTTTTTCGATTTTTCGATTTTTAACGATTTTTAACAATTTTTCACGATATTTTACCCCCCCAAACGGCAACAATACGATTCCCTCCCCCTCCCAGCCGAAATCGATCGTTAAGACGATCGAGGACACGATTCACATCCCTAGTTTGTGGGTAGGTAAGATCTTTGTATGTGTGGGTTGTGTGTATGAGAGAGGCTGTCTGTAAGTAGGGGTGGTTAGGTGACTGTGTGGGTGACTGCTTTAGTATGGGTGGGGGATGAGAGCCTGGGTGGGTGAGAGGCTGTGTGTGTGTATCTGGGTGACAGCCAGTGTGTGTATGTATGACTGTGTGGTTATGAGTGCATGACTGCCTATGTGTGTGTGTGGATGACTACCTGGGTGGATGGGTGATAGCCTGGGTGCATGCTTGAGGGTGAGTGGCTGTGTGTGTTTGTGTGTGGGAGATTGAGAACCAGTGTGTGTGTGTGTGGAGGGGGTGATAGCATGTGTGGGTATGTGGGTGGGTAAGAGCCTGTGCGTGTGTGTGTGTGTGAGAGAAAGAGCCCGTGCATGTGTGTGTGTATGGGGGTGAGAGCCAGTGTGGGTGGGTAGAAGCCCAAATCTGTGACCCAACCCGGAGGCTGGGTCCCAATGCAAGGCTGATGCCACGAGCCACCTGGAGGCTTGGTCCTGATGTTGGGACCTCGACCAGGAAGCCGGGTCCAAATGCCTGGGCCTCGGCCCAGGATCAGGCCCAGGCCTTGGGGCCTAATTCTGGGAGCTTTTCTTCATGAGTTTTCTTCTTTCTTCACTCGCAAGCACAATGAATGTGTCCACTAGGGTTGCGCCAGAATTAATTAACTCCGGCGCATTCACCCAGCAGACGGCGGAATTTTGTTATACAGCAATTGTACGGCAATTTCCATACATCAAAATGGTGCCTTCCACTGGGGTGAATGTGCCGGAGTTAATTAACTCTGTGATGACCCCAGTGGATGCCATCATTGTGCTTACAACTGAAAAAAGAAGAGGACGTGTGCAGAGAATCTCTCAGGACTGTGCTCCAAGGCCTGGGCCTCACCTTGGGCCCCGACCTCCTGGCTGAGGCCCCAAAGTCCGGCCTGGGTTCGGGTCATAGCGTCAGGCCTGGGTCCAGGCCCTGGCCTAGGCTGAGGCCCCAGCGTCAGGACCCAGCCTTCAACAAATACCTGCTGGATCAGGTAAGGGTTTTATTTTTATTTTTCAGGTGGTCTCAGACGAGGCCCTGGCTTCAGGTCTCCATCAAGACCCAGGCATTATGCTTGGGCATATGCTGTGGTCCTTGCTTTGGGCTTCGGCCTATGCCCAAGCATGACGCCGGCGCCTCAGCCTGAAGCTGAAGCCTTGCCTAGGGCATAAGCCACAACTCCTGCTTTGAGCCTCAGCCTATGCCATAGGCAAGGCCCCAGCTTTGGCTTAGACCTAGACCCAATGCATTTGTTTAAAAAAAAATGAATGAATAAGGTTTGTTTTATTTGAGGGGCCTCTGATTCGGTTCGGGGCCCCCAAATGAAACGAATTAGCCTTATTTGTCACGTTTTGCATTTTCATTTTAAATGAATGCACATCCCTATACATAATATTCAGTCACTGTTGGGACCTGTACTGAAGTGGCTTAGTGGCAAGCTGGGGTTTTATTTTTCCTTGTCTTTGGAGACAATTCCCAACTTCTTCACAGGTCTTTCAGGCAAGTCCTTGGACAGCACCATCCCACCTTAGCAATGTAGTAGAGTCAGAATGTCTGTGAGCCCAGGCAGAGCTAGTGGAGTTATTTTCCTGTCTACCAGAGCTGTCTCTCTACTCAAGTAGGCAGATAAGGCACAAAACTACCTTGTAGCATTTATAGCCCTCTATTGAAATTCTGATCATTTAGCTGTTGTTTTCCTATTTGGCAGGGTGTAGCATTCAGATACTCTGTCAGTCCAAATGTGAGGGTAGGTGTATATAGTCCCCTATGGTCTCTGGATTTGTTTGGAACAGCTGGTGAGTGGCTCCTACTGGCAGAAAAATGGACTTTCCTGGTCCTTCATAGCAGGTTTTGTCTTCTTTCTCTGCCCTTAGCTGCCGGGAATTCAAACTGCAAAATTGCTTCTTTGCTTGCCATTTCTCATTGGTGCTGATAATCTGCAGCTCTTATAGGTTCCTTAGGGGGTCAGCTGACTCCTTGTTTCTCCATGTAGCTTCCCTTCACCCTTCCAGCTAGTTTATTTTGCTTGTTAACCGTTTAGGGGTGGGATTGGTAGACAGTAGCTTAGTGGTTAGCGCAGTGGGATAACAGCAAGTAGAGCTCAGGGTTCAAATCCTGCTTCGTCCACTAATGCTTCTTGTGACTCTGGACAAGTTGCTTCACACACTTTTGATCAAGTAGATGTGAATCGGTTATTTACACTTTTGGATAATAGAAGGACTAGGGGGTATTCCATGAAGTTAGCAAGTAGCACATTTAAGACTAATCGGAGAAAATTATTTTTCACTCAACACACAATTAAGCTCTGGAATTTGTTGCCAGAGGATGTGTTTAGTGCAGTTAGTGTAGCTGGGTTCAAAAAAGGTTTGCATAAGTTCTTGGAGAAGTCCATTAACTGCTATTAGGGAATAGCCACTGCTATTAATTGCATCAGTAGCATGGGATCGTCTTGGTGTTTGGGTAATTGCCAGGTTCTTGTGGCCTGGTTTGGCCTCTGTTGGAAACAGGATGCTGGGCTTGATGGACCCTTGGTCTGACCCAGCATGGCAATTTGTTATGTTCTTATGTTATAAAAGCAATTGTTTTAGCTCCAGTTGTTTTTTGTTTTTCTCTCTGCCCAGGCAGGTTTCAGGCAGTATGCTGCATAACCTTCAGCTTTTGCCATAACCCCTTAATTCTTTCTTTTCATGGTGCTAGGACAATTAGAGACCCCAGGCTAAGTAAAACAAGTGTGAAATACCCTCTAAGAAGGAGAAACCCAGTTTTAATTCCTGTCCCATTTCCTTGTCCTGGTATGGTATAAGGAGAGCAGCAGAAGGGGACAGCAGAGGCACCTTTTGGGAAATGGGTAACACTAATTTAATATTAATGCTAGGTTTACACTCCACAAAGCAAGACAGCAAAGATAATATACAGATATAGCAATAGTTGCAATAAGGTAATACAAATACTTTTCTTACGATTATTAGGAGGGCAGCTGAAGTTTCGGGATTCTCTTTCTCTATCTCTCGCTCTGCCTCCTCTCCTTCCCTTGCCTCTGTTAATTATACCCTTTTCATTTGCACATCTGAAACTGTGTTTTGAGAAATGCATTAACCCAGAGTGCAAAACAGCTTGCTTTCTCTAGTGATTTTAGCTCCCTGACCATATCTGTTGTTGACTTCTCCAGTTCTCACAGTTTTTATACAGTCACGTAATATGAGGTCAGTGGGAGAAGGCTGAGTCCAGTGAGGTCTAGCTTCTAAATATATCCTAAGCCAAGCTTATCAGACCTAGGTCCTTGAGCTATGCTCGTGTATTGTCAACTGGAAAAATTTGTATTTGCTTCTTGCAGTTAGACCTATGCATAAATGATCCTGCAACTATAGCACATAGGCATAAAAGCATTGTATGTTAACAAAATGTACCTTTTCATGTATTTGTAAATATGACCACTCAAAAATGACTCATTACCCATATCTTGGCAACTCATTCTTTTTTTACTTAGCAGCAACAGGGTTTTTATTACTTGGAAGTCACAGACAGCACTATGCCATTAACCTGCACTATGCCATTAACCTGCAATAACAGCCAATTTTAATGTAGGCAGTAGTGTCCTGTTTAACACCCGATATTCCATAGGGCACAAAGCCTTTAGAACCTCAGGTGTTAGCCTTTTTACTGCATCTGGCAATGTGTGTGCATTACCAGTAGCAGCCTTGATGTTCCAGCTCCAACCTCTCCATGTCACCGTGTGTACAAAGGGCTCACAGTGGCTTGATAACCCTCTTTCAGTGAATCAAAAGGCCTTATTCCTCTATCTGGTGGACCCCCACCTCCACCCCGAGAGCTTCCAAAGACACTCCAAACTCCAGCACTCTCATACTCTCCATCCCCTCCCTCTGCCAGGTCTCTCTTCTGCACTTTTCCCATCTGATGGTCACTAAAGATCAATGGGAACTGGTGAGGTCACTACTACCTCCTGTTTTGCTCGCTCCAAAGCTGAAAATGGTGCTGTCTGACTCGCGACTCTCCTTTGAATTGTATATGCATTGTTTTGCTCCACATAGGGAAATATAATCCCAACTACCCAGGAAAAGGACCTTGGAGTCCTTATGAAAAATATATTGAAATCCTCAGCTCAGTGCATGGAGGTGGTCAAAAAAGCAAGTAGAATGTTAGGAATAATTTGAAAAGAAATGGAAAATAAAACAGAAAATATCATATTGCCTCTGTATCAGCTCTGTGTGCTATTGCAGTCAAAAAAGCAAATAAGAATTTATTTATTTTATTTATTTTCAAAATGTACAGCCCACTCTATCCAAGAGTACATATAGTTAATTAGAACAAATAATTGTACTACTAATAAAAAATAAAAAAAACAATAAACATGTTAACAGATAATACAACAAAGTAGACTTAGTAAAATACAAAAAAACTGAACAAAAAACTAAAATAAAAAATTACATATCTACATTAAAAGCTTGCTTAAAAAAGAAAGCCTTAACATGCTTTCTAAAAATCAGATAGCACTCGATATTCTTGATTTCATTCGGATGCTATTCTATAAATATGTACCAACTACATTAAAAAAAAGACCCCTCTCTCATTTCATTGAGTTTGTCTTGTCTTGCTGAAGGTATCTTATTCTCTAATAGAGTCTGTGCTGATGACCTGAGTGTACATGGTAGCTTATACAATTTTACACTCAATGAACTATTGTAACAATTTTAAATTGTATGCTGCATTTTATGGGTAACCAATGGAAAGAGCACAAGGCTGGGGTGATATGATTATATAATTGAGTGCCTGTCAATAATCTGGCTGCTGTAGTTTGCAAGACTTGTAAACAACAGCGCAGCATATATGCTGGGGCACCAATGTATAAAGCATTGAAATAGCCCAATTTAGAAATGACTAAATACTAGACTATATTATGAAAATCATTTAAATTTAAAAAAGGTTTCAAACTCCTTAGTGCTTTTCACTTAATATAAGCACTAGTTACCACTTGTCTGATGTTCCCCTTTATTGATAGATCAGATACTAATTTCACCCCTAAATTTCTCACAACATGAGAGATGTTAATGTTCAAATTGTTAAAATGAAAGAAATTTGGATGGTCATCTAATGTAAATCTACCTAGTATTATACTTTTAGTTTTGTCAAAATGAAGACAAAGTTTGTTTTCAAACATCCAGTTGTTAATTGTGTTCAAACATTGTTACATTTGATCGAATGCTTTGGATGTTATTTGACATCTCTGGAACAAAAAAAAACCGAATGTCATCAGCATACAGCTTGTAATCTTATGCTACAGACGGGATGCAGATAAACATTAAATAAAAAAGCCGAGAAGGCTAAACCTTGAGGCACACCAGCAACTATGTAATGCCATACTGAGGTTTGATCATACACTTTGACTTGAAATTTATGGTTTTTCAGAAAAGATTCAATCCATTGCAGTACTTTCCAATTAATCTTATATCCCTGAAGTGCTGCAGTAAAATATGATGGTTAATACTATAGTATCAAATGCGGCCGAGATGTCCAAGAGTACCAAATGCTTGGAATGATCAGAAAAGAAATAGAGAATAAAAGGGAAAACATCCACTTTGACGGCGAGGGGACAGGGATTGGATTCAAAAGACATCCAGTGCCGGGCCCCGATTTATATAGTCTGGGGTACTGATAAGCTGCCATGAGGGATTGTTTCCATGGCTAAGTCCAAAAGCAAAGCACATTCAAGCAGAATTATCAGGATTGCTACTTGCCCTATAAAAATGGTGCTAGCAGTAATTTTGTTATAGGTTTGACAGTTGCTTGGTTTTGATTGCAGCTATTACTACCCTTAACATAAGGCTTGGGAGTAACTGCATGGAACGGCAGTTACTCCCATAAGAACCTGGGCAGACTGAATGGACCATGTGGTCTTTTTCTGCCGACAATACTATGTTAATATATTACGTCTGTCTCGCGTCATGATGCAACCACATCTTGAGTACTGTGTGTATTCCAGTCTCCCCATCTCAAGAAAGATACAGCAGAACTGGAAAAGGTGCAGAAGAGGATGACAAAAAAGATAAAAGGGATGGAACATCTCTCCTATGATGAGAGGCTCTTCAGCTTAGAAAAGAGACAGCTGAGAGGGGACATGATAGAAGTTTATAAAATCATGAGTGCACTGGAATGGTTAAATAAAGGATGGTTATTTACCCTTTCAAATAATCCTAAAACAAGGGACACTATGAAACAGACAATCAGCAGATTCAAAACAAATAGTTGAAAGCACTTTTTCACTCGCTGCACTGTCAAGCTGCGGAATCTGTTTTCAGAGGACATGATCAAGGTGATTAGCATAATGGGGTTTAAAAGAGCTTTGGATAAGTTCCTGGAGGAAACACATTATTAGCCAGGTAGACTAAAGAAAGCTATTGTTATCTCTGGGAGTGAGTAACAGGATTTAGATCTACTTTATGGGATTGCCAGATACTTGCAAACTGGATTGATTACTGTCAGAGACAGGATGCTGGGCTTGATGGACCTTGGTCTGTCCCAGAATGGAAATTCTTATGTTTTTATGTTCATTGCCCGTAGTGACCATTAGGTAGGGCAGGCAGAGTTGGGGAAGATTTAGCATGGAAGTGGGAACATTGCAGCTTATAGCCCCTTTGAAAGCTTTTTGTGAGCATACAAGCTAAGGGGATAGAGGGGACATTCAGGTCACAAAGGGTCCTTTAGTCATATGTAGGTGCAATGGGCATTTTATTCAGGCTAGCAAGAAGGGCAGAAGCCTGGACAGTTGCAGGTGCATTATACTACGATGTTTAACTAAACCTCTTAAGTGTAGACTGTGAGTTATTCCCTGTGAGTTATCAGGTGATCATCTGGGATCCAGTGATCACAGAATGGTGGGGTTCAGTATTAGAATGCGGACTGTGAAGGTTCATTCAAAGGAAAACATCCTAGACTTTGTTAAAATGGGGGACTACCATAAGACGTCATTAGTGGATAGGAAAATCTAGGGGAAGTGGAGCAGTGAGCAAAATGAACCTTATTGTTAGGAAAGCAAATAAAGGTAAGAGGAAACAGAGACAGTTCTGTTTTATTTTATTTTTTTATAGAACCAGCTGAAAAGGTAAGGAAAAAAAAGTTATCAGTCATAAACTATAAGAGATCACAGAAAGAGGAAGACAGGTGACAATATCTGCAAAAACTAAGAGAATCTGGGAAAGTTAGTCAGGAAAGTGAAAATACAAATGGAAGTGACAGTCCCAGATGAAAGCTGCAGGAACCAAACCTCAAACACTGTGGGCCAGATTTTCAAAGGGTTACGCGCGCCGGGCCTATTTTCAAAAGGCCCGACGATGCGTGTAAGTCCCAGGAATTTACTAAAGGGGGCGGGGTGGGGTCAGAGGCTCCCGGCATAGCGGCCATTTGCCGCTGTGCGGGGATCATGCACTGGCAGTCGGATGGCACGTGCAATTTACTTCAGCTGAAGTAAGTTTTCAAACAAGAAAAAAAAAAAAAAAGGCAGGGGGGGAAAGGGCAGGGGAGGTAGGGGAGGTAGGGGAAGGGAAGGTGAGGTGGGGGTAATAAAGTTCCCTTCGAAGCCGCTCTGATTTCGGAGCAGCCTCGGAAGGAACGGGGGAAGGCGCATGCAAGGTGCACAATTGTGCACCCCCTTGCACGTGCCGACCCCTGATTTTGTAACTTGTGCGCGCCTGCATGCGCAAGTTATAAAATTGTGCATACATGTGTGCGCGCCGGGTAGCGTGGGCACATATACGCCCGTGCGCACCTTTTAAAATATACTCCATGTCTCTTAGATAATATTAACAACTTGGGAAAATGGAATTTAAGTGTCCATAATTCCCTGAGTGGGGGGAGGAATTCTATTCTAGGCCCTGTATAAATCCCAAGTTAAAGTCAAGTGTAAACAGCATTGATAATTACAGCAGCAATAAGCATGCTGGAAGCATTGGATGGTTTCCAACATTACTTTAACTGATAAAAGATGAAATTGGTGAAAATTCTTTACAGCTTTAGTTGTTTCAGTATGTGATGGTACAAATTTAATTTCTTTAAGTAGATTTGTGATCTTTCTTCTTTTTAATAAATTTAGTTGAATGGTTCAAGTTAATTCCAAATGAAAAGTCCAATTTCTCTTCCTTTCCAGTCAATGTTAGGGTGGTTTTTAAGCTCCTTCCCAATTGATAGGGGACAGTACTTTGTGTTCAATTTAGTCAATGTCCACACAGAAAAATCCCAATCACTCCTACCTCTCCTGCAGTTTTTCGTCCTTCTCTTTACTCATGGTACTTGATTAGCAGCTTCATATACCTCTTCTCCTTGAATCTCCTTGAGATGAGAGTGAACCTACTACTCCTTCACTCCTTCATCCAGGAATGGATGAGAACCCACTCCTCTTAGCTCACCTGAGACAAACCAATCCTTTAATGTGCATGCACTGAGCCTTTGATTGAGTACTCATGCATGTTGAAAAACCCTCAAAAAGACTCAAAAACATGAGACGAGGAGGGTGGGAAAAACTCTTATCTCAAAAATACAAGATTTTCCAGGTTTCCATACATGATCTGCACTGTTTCAACACAGTCCTTCAAAGAGTGAAAGCTCTCTGTCTCCTTTTTTGAACCAAGGTCTCAATTCAGAGACCCCAAAGGCCTTCCTCCTTAAAAATAAACAAAACCAGGGAACAGCCATAGACATGCTGTCCCTGGAAGGGTCAACCAAAAATTCAACACCTTAAGATGGTGGCAAGGGTTTATATACTCTTCTTAGGAGAACACTAGCCTAAGCTCCACATGGGTGAGCTACACTCCCACATAAACTACTTCTGCAGTTCCTCATCATACTAATCTGGTTCTGGTAGAGATCTGAGAGGATCTCTATACTCTTCCCTCAGGTTTTTAATTTGGTACAAAAATCACTAATTTACCTTACAATAATCATAATACATCACAATATACAGAATTCAAACAAACAAGGAGAGCAAAATGTGTAAACCCATTTCTATTGTGACTGAGTTCTATAGTCAGAATAGGCTCTTCACCTTGTATAGGCACTCACTGATGCCAATACAAGGTCTATCCTAAGAAAATAAGATGAATAATAAGCCTACAAGACAGAGAAAATAACTTTGAAACAACTGCACACAGTGGCATATATGCATGTCTGTTGCTGTACGTATATTTGCTATAGTATTTTATAATTAGAGCATATGATATGTGCGCATTTTATGAAATACATGTAGTTCTACCACACAATGTAGGTTATGCACGAATACATGCAATGCATTGAAACCACGTATTTCAGTGCATTGAATGTGCATACTTTACCCACCTATTTTAAAAATATACTCGTGTATATTTTATGAGTAAAAGTAAACTGCGACTTTACTTGTGTAAGTTCCAATTTGCACGTGCAAGTCGACCACATCTGAGCACATCAGGGAAATTAACCAGTGTACCAATTAGTCCATCAGTTCACTCATTCCAGGTAATTCTGGTTCTTCAGCTGAACTCCCCCAGTCCACTACACCATAACCACATTTAATATCACTTACCCCAGATAATGAGCAGTTGTAAAAGTTTGCAAAGTAAGTTGGAAAATGTGCAGCTGTAAGTATCTTTTAAAATAGCAACTTACTCATATAACTGTTAACCCTGTCTTGGGAACACCCCCTGACTACATCTTCTTTACACACACATATGTGCATGCATATATTTTTATTTTTATAAAATATGAAATACATGAGCAGAGGCGTAACTTTTCCAAGGTTCTGTTTGATGTAAACCGGTGTGATAAGAATCTTCGTCTTGAACGTCGGCGTAAATTAATTAATTAAATAAATAAATACATTTATACATGCTACATTTTACATATGTATCATTAGGAAAATTCACTTTTATATGCACAGGAGTCACTTGATACAATACGGAATCTTCAAACTCCATTTCAGTTGAGAACTGCCAAATATTTGGGCAAGACTCCGATCGTCAATTCGGTAAGGGTTTACTGTTATTGGCATCTGGTGCCAAGTACAAACCTCAAAACCTCCTGTGTCATCCACTCCTCAAGTAGGACATCAAATAAAATGGTAAATGAAGCAGAAAAACAATTCTATCATTCCTTCCTCTTAGCCCTGTAGGTGGAATGTTCCAGAAAATGCTCATCTATAATATTTTGCCTTTTATAGTGTGCTGCCACTACACTACACTATTATGGGAAAACTATCTCATAGCTGATTATGTAAAAATGTCTCATAATTTTTTAAATAAAAATAGATAACATGATGGGACCAGTGGGATAAATCTGAGGGTATAGGAACTGAAAGAACTCCTGGCTGACATTTTCAATGCTTTTTTAGAGTTGGGAGTAGTTCTAAAGGTTCCTCATCACAAAAGTAACAGTAAGGAGGAGTCTGGTAACTACAGGCTGGTCTGACCTTTGTGGTAAGTAAATTAACAGAATCACTGCTAAAATAGAAGATAGTGCAGTTTCTGGAATCCAATGGATTACAAGCGCTGTGGCAGCATGGTTTTACCAGAGACAGGCCCTGTCAGATGAATCTGATCAATTTCACTGAATGGGTGACCTGAAAGTTGACTCAGGGGAGAGGGTTAGATGTAGTGGATTTCACTAAGGCCTTTGATACAGTTCCACATAGGCAACTTATAAATAAACTGATCACCCTTGGAATGGGCCTAAAAAATGACTGACTGGGTTAGAAATTGGTTGAGTGAAAAGTGACAAAGGGTAGTTTAGTCCAACAAGAAGAGTCCTATTAGTGGTGCGCCACTGGGATCCGTCATTGGACTGATTCTTTTCAATATTTTTGTAAACAATATTGCAGAACGGCTATAAGGAAAGATTTGAGTTTTACAGATGATACCAACATCTGCAACAGAGCAAACTGCCAAGAAGGAGTGGAAACCATAAAGAGGGATCTAGTGAAACTTGAAGAATGTTCTAGAGTCTGGCAGCTAACATTTATTAATGCTCAAAATTGTAGAGTCATGCATTTGGGCTGAAAAAATCCCACGTGAGTGATACAGTATAGGAAATGAAATTCTGGAAGTGATTGTATCTGATGATGTAAAGGTGGCCATACAGGTTGATAAGTGTTGCGTTCGTGCCTGTTCTTGGCCTCGCTCCACCCTCTCTCTACCTTAGAGGCAACTCCCTTCAGGTCTGACGGACAGATGCTGCCGCGGCTTCTCCTCGCCGTACTTCCTGGAATCCCCAGACTGGCCTGACGCTGCGGATCCACCATGTTCCTGATGATGTAAAGGCGCGTGCGCGCATGCTCCAGAGTTTGTACCAGCAAGGGCGCGAACCTCGGGGGCGTCCCCCCGTAGTGATGTCATCCGCTTCCACTTTAAAAGGTCTTTGCTTGCAACTATGAATTGAGTTAGCAAGGGGAATTCTTTCTCCGCTCCTCTGCCTCCACCACCTTACCAGGGGTACCTGCTCCTCAGGTGCCCCGCTCTCTCTCTTCTTGATTTCAGATTACTAAGACGGGATCAGGTACTCGCTCCTCGTGGGCCTACGTTCCCAAATGCTCAGAAGACTCCTGACTACCTGGAAGCGATCACAGACGTGAACACAGTGAGTTCTATTAAAGATAGGAACCGGTACTCGCTCCACGAGGGCCCATGTTCCTAATCTCCAAGACTCCCTTCTGTCTAAGATGTTATCGCAGGAACGGAGATCGTGAGTCATTATTGTGGATTGCAGATAGGAACCGGTACTCGCTCCACGAGGGCCTATGTTCCTAAAACCCTCCAAAGACTCTCTCCTATTCCATAAGCTATCTCATACACGGATATTGTGAGTTCTCATTTCAGACTGCTTATAGGATCCAGCACTCGCCTACAGCTCCTGTTCCTGAATATACTGAAGACTCTGTTGCAGAGAAACCATTACAGATTTGTACAATTGTGAGTGTATCATCTACTACAAGTTATGTATCCAGCATACCCTGTCTACTCATTACCTATAGCCTCTCTCTACAGCTCAGCAACCCAGAGACCGCAATTCCAGTATCTGAGGGACTTCAGCCCTGCCGGGCACATCAGCTCACTACTTCCACTTCTGGTGGGTCTACTTCCTGTCTAAATAAAGAACTATCTGTGTTTGTCTCCATACTCCAGCCTAGCCAGTGGTCCCTCTCAGGATATCCTCCTGGGGGCACTGTCATCTGCCATCGGCCCAGGGATTCACCAACTTACTCAAGTTTTCATTCATTACACTACTAGAGCGGTATTATACGACTGCCACTCTGTGGGAAGCCAACCCACCACAGATCATTAACTCCGCCTACAGAGTATTACAATTGTTAGCTCTTCCCTTGACAGAGTGATCCATAACCGATTGCTAACTCCCTGGCGGACTTATAACAGATTGCTACCCATAGCAGCAGGGACTGATAACAGATTGTTACTCCTCTCTCTCCAGGCGAAGATCCATATCAGACTGCTAACTCCTCCCTCTAAAGGAGGAACTCGATAATAGATAGCTAACTCCGAGCAGCAGAATTATAATAGATGGCTGACTCCTCCCCTCTTGAGGAGTAGATCTACAGTAGATTACTAACTCTGCAGTCTAGTCCACAACAGAGTGCTAACTCCTCCCTTCTTGAGGAGTCAAGCCTAACAATAAGGTGATGACCAAAGCCAGAAAGATGCTTGGGGGCATAGGGAAAAGATATCATTTAGAATACTGTACACAGTTCTGGATATCACACCTTCAAAAGCATATACCCTGTACACAATAAGGTGATGTAACAATAAGGTGATGACCAAAGCCAGAAAGATGCTTGGGGGCATAGGGAAAAGATATCATTTAGAATACTGTACACAGTTCTGGATATCACACCTTCAAAAGCATATACCCTGTACACAGTTCTGGATATCACACCTTCAAAAGCATATACCCTGTACATATCTTTTCCCTATGTTTTCCATTTTCACCCCTACCCCTCCCCCCTCCTTTTGTCTCGTATATCCCTACCCTTCCCTCCCCTACTTATTTATCTAGTTAATTGCCATGTTACTGCATTTATGTTACAAACTGTTCCTTGTAAAGGCTTTGCCTATATATTATTTGTTATAAGTTATCTGTAAACCGGCACGATGTGCAAACGGCTGTCGGTATATAAAATCAAATAAATAAATAAATAAATAAAATAAATATAAACTGGATGATGTCGCTCCAGAGGGTGGCTACTAAAATGGTCAATGATCTTCATTCTCAAGTATATAGGGACAGACTTAAAGAGCTAAACATTATCTCCTAGAGCAAAGATGGTATAGGGGAGATATGATAACGACATTTAAATACCTCCAAGGTATTAATGTACATGAGGAAGGCCTCTTTCAAACAGAAAAAAATGTGAAATGATGTACACTCAGTAGTAATCTAAGGAAATATTTATTTACAGAGAGGGTGGTGGATGCAAGGAACAGCCTCTCAGTGGAGGCAGTATGGGATAAGCACAGGGGATCTATAAGAGAATGGTAGGAATTGTAGAGCTGGGTAGTTGATGTGAATGGCAGACTAGATAGGTTATATAGTATTTTTCTGCTGTCACACTTCTATGTTTTTTTCAACATGATTTACCCTAACCTATTTTAATAATAATGAGGAGGTCGATATTCAAAAGCTATTTAGACGGATAACTGAAAAGTTACCCAGCTTTATTAAGAGCTGTATGCGAGTTATGCAGCTAGAATGTAGCTGCATAAGTTGGGGGTATTCCTGGGGCAAGCGGGAAGCATTCCAGGTGTTCCAGGATATTCGGAGTTAGCCAGTTAACCTGTGAGGCTACTGTGATTGGGCCATAAGGCTGTCCTAAAGTTACCTGGTTAGAGATAAAAGGCTAACTTTAAGATAGCTGGGTATGCTCGGTGCTGCCACCACACTGCTGAATATACCCTGCTAGTTATCTGGCTAACTAGCCGAACCAAACAGTGGCTGAAAATGGATCTCGAGATGTTGTAAATGCTTTTGTATGCAGTGCAGCTGCTAACATTTTTTTGTATTGGTCTTCATTAATTCTACATTAACATGGATTATTGTGCTGCACCTTAACAGGTATTTTATGTACATGTTTAATGCTCTTCAGTACATTGGCTCCCATATTTGTTTGAATTTGTTCATTTTGGTACAAGCATTGTTAACTGTTAGGGCTGGCTGCTAGAAGATCTTGAAACAGGGTCCTGGCTGGCTGGAGATCCAGTGTTCTGCCCTCTGAGCCCCAAAGTACAGAAGCTAACAGAAAGGTGAAAATCTTGTACTGGCTCTGCTGTCACTGAGGAACTGGCTTGGTTCTTGTAACTAGAAAAGATATTACTGGGAACAGTGAAGATGTTTCCAAGCAACTTGAGGGCTACTGAGATGCACTACCAGATTGGGAGAGTGAGCTCCATGCTACTTGATGTGAAGTATTGGATATGTGAAAGAATATGTGAATACTGAGAGGATTGGAATTGAAGCTGCTTTTGATGACCTGGATTTGATGAATCTGTTGTATTTGCTTGTTGATGTAAATTACCTAAAAATAGAACTGAAGATACCTGAAACTGTCAATGAATATGTTTGTGTTATAAGTCAGGTTCATGGAGAGCTTGTATTTCCATTGTTAATTAATGTATTTTAAAAATGTATATATGCCGCATCATCTAAAATTCTGAGTGGCTTACAAAGATAACATACACAAATGGCCCTGTGGTGAAGTGAAGGTGTACACTTGAGTTGTTATCCCTGTGTTTAAATAAAGTTAAGCTTATGTACCGAAGGAGACTGGTATTTCATTATATTCAGGTAGAGAACATGACATTATGGAACATTAATTATGATTTTACACACTCAGAGAGGAAATTCTTGTAAATAAAGAGATTTTGACAGGGGAAATGTCAAAGGATCATTCAATATTAGTGCTTCTTGCTACTGGAGTCAATACTTTCTAAAATAATCAAAATGAAAAATAAAAATGGAGGTAGGGGGTGGGTGAAAAAGAATTCAGATTAGGAAGTAGGACAAGATGTTCTATCAATTAATAGATGGCAGACAGACAGAAGCTGCTGAATCTCTGCAGACACTCCATGCTTTTCCCAGGGAAACCAGGACCTATCTGACTATAATTATCTTTTATGGGGTTTTTTTAGAATATGAGGTTGATGACATTGAATTAAATTGGAAATAGTCTCTTTGATTTTCTTTCCTCCCACAGAAACACCCATAATGAAAGAAAACACGCTGCACAGGTTCAGTCTAATTTACCAGTAATTCAATTAAAAGAAAAAAAAAAGAAAAGCAAGCTGTTTCAAGATTAGGACCCGCAGAGGGCAGCTATAAGAAGTGCAATGCATGCAAGGCAGGTCAGACTTTCTGCTGGTGGCTTGAATAACACACTCCATCAGGAAACAAGCTGTATTCTCTCAATTAAAGGTAGATTTTAAAAGCCTTGCACATAAGTGGCCTGAGCAGGAGCTACATGAATTTTAAATAGCCTGGTAGGTGCAGGAGTCTGGTGAACATCAGGGGAGGGGGAGAGGGGGAGAGAGGGAGAGAGAGAAACTCTTTATAGGGCTCAGCCTGACACTTAGGGGTAGATTTACAAAAAATGCGCGTTCGCGTACTTTTGTTGGCGCACCAGTCGCAAACAAAAGTACGCTGGATTTTAGTAGATACGCGCGGCTACGCGCGTATCTACTAAAATCCAGGATCAGCGCGCGCAAGGCTGCCGATTTTGTGCAGCCGGCGCGCGCCGAGCCGCACAGCCTGCCTCCGTTCCCTCAAAGGCCGCTCCGAAATCGGAGCGGCCTCGGAGGAAACTCGCTTTCGCCCTCCCCTCACCTTCCCCTCCCTTCCTCTATCTAACCCACCCCCCCGGCCCTATCTAAACCCCCCCCCCCTACCTTTGTCCGGGGATTTACGCCTCCCGGAGGGAGAAGTAAATCCCCGCGCGCCAGCGGCCCGCTAGCGCGCCAAGACGCAACCCGGGGGCGGTTCCGGAGGGCGCGGCCACGCCCCCGGACCGCCCCGGGCCGAAACCACGCCCCCGGGCCCGCCCCCGAAACGCCGCGTCCTGCCCCCGACTGAAAACCCCGGGACTTATGCGAGTCCCGGGGATCTGTGCGTGCCGGCGGCCTATCAAAAATAGGCGCGCCGGCGCGCAAGGCCCTGCTCGCATAAATCCGGGCGGATTTACGCGAGCAGGGCTTTTAAAATCCGCCCCTTAATGTAGGCACCATTGTAAGGGGCACTTTGATTCGGGGTGAGTTTTCGGGAGGTGGGTTGGGGTTTGGGGGGTGGTGTTACAGAAACACGCAGGGGAATTCATTGTAAAATTAACATCATTAAAGAATTTTAGACCTTTTAAGTGATGAAAAGGAATTGATTTGTACAATGCAGCTAGCAAAGACTGTGGTGTACAAATCAACTCTTTTTAGAATTTTCATCACTTTAAGGATAGATTGGATAGTTACTGAACTGCGGCTAGCCTGTCTTTCTAAGGGAAAGTTATAGAGCATGTAACCTGTATTCAACTACTGGATTTTATTTGATACAAAAATCTTCTCATTCCTTTTCAGTCTGGCATCAAACCTTATCATAGTATAGAAACCACTTTCTAGGGAATACATAATTCAATATTTTATGGCGATAGCTCAACAAAGCTCAATGTTCTATATTAAATTTACTATTTACATGGCAGGTTTTGACACCTTTGATCATGGGATATTATTGGATCATTTATTTTATTTATTTAAATTCTTTTACTATACCGATACTCAAGATGCGGTCTTATCGTACCGGTTTACAATAGAACAGGGGAAACCAATTAACAACTATATAGAAGGTAAAAAGTTACATCAAACAGGGAGCGAAAAACATGGGAGCTGGAGGACAGGAAAGATATTTTAAAACGATATCAACTGAAGAGTGCTAAAATAGTCATTGAAAACAATGAAAACAAAAGACAGCGATACAAAATCAGCTAGATTAAGCTCGGCTGTGGGTTAATCTTAGGTAATTATTCACAATTATTCATAAATCTTGTGGACGGGGGAAGCATGGAGGGGTAAGCAGGGGGGGAGGTGGGAGGGCAGGGATGGGGGGGGGAGTAGGGAGGCGGTCAAGGGTGAGAGACAATGTGTTTGATAAAATGTTCCTTCAACCGTAAGCTTGAGTGTACAGCCAGGTTTTCAGTTTCTTTCTGAAGGAGAGATGGCATTGTTCCTGGCGTATATCCGGGGGAAGCGAATTCCAATGGAGCGGACCCGCTGTCGAAAGTGTTCGCTTATGAATGGAGTTGTGGACCGAGGATTTGTTAGGGGATCATCTGGTCAAACATGGCATTGGTCTGAGTCTTTTCTTACAGAGAGGGAGCAGTTAGCATGAAAAATTGTATCTCTGTCTTGTGGCCAGGAAAGTGTCATGTGCCACAGGATTCAGTACTATCTCCAATCCTATTTAACATTTATACTCATTATTTATTTATTTATCAACTCTCTTTGCTCTTCCAGGTCCTTAATGTGTGCTACTTCATATATGCTGATGTCCAACTGGTAGTTCCATTGGGTGTCAATCGGCAGTAATCAATTGATAATGAATATGGGTCTTACTAAAATCTTAGGGTCTGATTCACTAAAGCATTTCTCTCATTGTGTGTCTGTGGGAAAATGCCTTGATGAATCAGGCCCTTGGATTGCTCCTGTCATAATAAATTCAGGTTCAATTCTTAAAAAATGTAAGTGCTTTGGGTTTCTAAGCCTTTGATTTGAGTTGGCTGTCCTCTGCTTATGAATAGTGTGCCACTGCAGATTAGCTGAAAAGTGAAGAATCTGGGCATGAAGCATCATATTAGATTCAGCATTAGGTCTGGAAAATTTGATTTCTATAGGGGTTAAAGGAATGTTTTTGTAGCTACGAAATATTTGACAACTGTGTCCCTATTTACCACTTAATTACAGTAGTCTGCACTTTTGTTTTTTCTTGCTTATACTAGTGTAGCTCTCTGTTGCGGAAGTGGACCCTTAGACCAAGATGGAGTTGGTGCCACATACAGGGAAGAGCCTGCAGTTCCTCATTGTCAGCATGTGGAGCTGGCTGGAGCAGAGGCCCAACAGGAACTTTCACCATACCAGCCCTCGTTCCCCATAGGTTTGAGACCTCGGGTGCCAGGGCCAGCTGGATTTAGGCGCGGACCTCTGTAATGAGCTGAATTCATTGTAGAAGGTATCATTGGCCAACAGGAATTGAACAAAGTCAGTCCAAGCAGTGGTCAGGGCAGGCAGCAGACAGCAGAGACGAGGGCAGGCAGAGGTCAGGGTCAGGCAGAGTTCAACAAGACGAGAAACAAGCAGTGATCACAAAGCAGGCAGAAGTCAAAGATCATCGAGGAACAATCCAAAGTCAAGCCGGGAATCCTAACGAAGACAAAGCCAGGGATCCGAACCAAGGTCAAGCTGAGAAGTCAATCCAGGGGGAATAAGGCAAGGCAGAACAGCAGGAAGGCACTGAAAATGGACGAGGAACCCAAGACAGGAATGCAGGAACTCCGAAGACACAGGAAGGAGCCAGTAACACGAAGACAAGGCACTGGAACAGGAACAGGAGCAGGAACTTGAACCAGGAACGAAAAGGCAATCAGCTACTCCGCGGAGTTCGATCTATTGCCAAAGCGTCTAAAGCAGGACAGAGCAGGCCTTATTTATTTATTTATTTATTATATACCGACGTTCATGTACACAAGTCATATTGGTTTACAATTAGAAACAAAATATAAAATTAAAAACGGCCTTATATAGGGGAAGGCCTGTGATGTCATCCAGGGGAGCTGCGGTGGATTTTCTGCCATCGGTCCTTTAAATGTGCCTGAGCCCTGCACGCGTGCACCTAGAGACGCCCTGCTCAGCTGAGCAGCATTCCTAGCGCGACATGTTGGGCCTGTGCGGCGGCCGGCCGTGTTTTGCCTGGGGCCCAGCCATGGCATCGGTGGGTCCCCTTCGGCCTGGGGCTGGAGGTAAGAGTGGCTGGTCAAAAGATGAACCCACGACTAGCCAAACACAATACTCTCTTATGTCAATTTGCCTAAGAAACTTCTGTTTAAGCTCCAATTGGTGGGCTGTGTGTAGCTAAATCCAGTTGGTGGCATTTTTTTGAGTGTTTGATATGGTTCAAGATGGGCAAGAGGAAAGGGAACACAGGTGTTTACCCTGTAGTAACTTCAAATCAACACCCTACTGGTCCTATTGAATCCTTTGTCCAAACACTGGAACAAGAGGCTTCATCACTGGGTTCCAGAGGTGCATCGCTGGGAGCATTGGGAGGGATGTACCTCGCTACGGGTATCTTTGATGCTGAGATTTCTTTGTGCCTGGAATATCCTGAGCAGTTGAGTTATACGCAGTTGGAGATGTTCCCTGAATTGGTATGGGTTGATGACATCACCCAGGGTGAGGAAAAGGCAGAGAACCCCCAAATGTAGGGTCAAGTTAATTCAGGAGAGAGGATTGTAGCCACCGTCCAAGGTGTAGCTGGAGGTCCTGAGGGTTTGTTATTATTTATTTGATTTATATTCCTCCTTTCAGACACTTCAAAATGGACTACATTCAGATACTGTAAACATTTGATTCAATCTTATATGCCTATGATTCCTGGTAAAATTGTTTCTCAAGCAAGTTTGGTGAGAAAACATATTCTACAACCAGTAATTAAACCTCTAACTTTTTGACCTGAAATCATAAGTTTAGACGGAATGTGGGAGGAAATTACATCATTATCAGTACAAATGGCTCAGTTTTTGCCCCAAGTTATAGCCACTGATGTTCAAAATGATATTTATGTTGTTAAACAAAAGGTAGAAAAACTTGAACTGGGACTGTCAAACATTGAGGATTTCGAATCTTCTTTAGCTAAAGGTCATTCTTTTTTGCAAAACAGGGTGGAAGCATTAGAAAATGATATACATCACAAGAGCCTTAGTCTTATGAATTTTCTTAAGCAGAAATTGGTTTATCCAGTGGATATGTTTAAAAAGCATTTCATCAAGGTTCTTAAAGTACAAGAGAAATTAATGCCTACCATATCTAGAGCTTATACGTGTATACAGCTCTTTAAAAAGAAATAGGAAGACAATATGCATGCCCAGCTATGATTAGATATTTCAAATTTGACTGTTTTGGAGAAATCCGGAAATGAAGAGATTACCTTCTCTACTCTAATTGTTAATTTTCTACTGATTCATATAGAAATTGCTTGTTGAGATATTATTTGTAGAAAAGAGATGTATTGTTTTTCAATTTAAACATTTCTCTGTTTTCAGATGTGGCTAAGTCCACCCAGAATAATAAAATAAGATTTTTGTTGATGAGTCCTAGGTTTCTACAGCTGGGGGGACTATTTTGGTTGAATTTTCTGTGTAAATGCATAGTTAAGTTAGTGGAGGTTAAATATGTATTTTATGATCCTACCTAACTTGCTCAGTGATTGGTTCAAACTCAGTTCTTAAGGTCTTCCTTGCCAATGGCTGCCCCATCTTCTGTAATCTAAGTCACGTGAGAAGCTTGTCACTATCATAACATTTTTTTTGTTGATGATGATAAAGTTTCCTCATATTTTCTGATTAGATCTCTTTCATTATTGTGGACTTAAGAGATGCAATAGGTGCTATATGCATGTTTGGGTACTTTTTGCCATTGTATTAATTCTAAATAAGCTTGTCTTAGTTGTATAGGTTGAAAATTCAAGTAAATAAAACAAAACAAAGTTTGGATTCGTAAGAATTCAGTTCCTCATCTTATTTCATGCTGTGGTTTAAAACCCATACCTATCTTGATGGGTTTGCACTGGCTTGCTGTCCATTGTAGAATTAAGTTTAAGCTGTTTTCTATTACTCTTGAAAGAGTTGTGGCCAAAGTTCCTAGCAGGTATACCTAGCAGGACTCTTTGTTCTGCTAACAATCACTATTGCAGCAGATCCCTTCACCAAAAAGAAGTGAAATTGGTCAGCTGTATAAAAAGACTGTGTTCACATGCTGCAGGTGTTCAGCGGAATCTATTGAACTTCCCAAAGAATTCACTTAATGTCTAATTTGGCAGGCTTCATGAAGTTACTGAAATGTTAGTTATTCTCTTCAGCATATGGCCAATTGCTAGACAGTATCTGTGTTATGCCCGTCAGTTGCAGATGGCTGCGATTGTGCTTACTTACATCCTGCACCATTCTTCAGCCCTCCCCGGGTCTGCTCGCGGCACAGGCCAATCTGTACCACCGCATTCCCCATTGCTCTTCGTGGCAGCTGAGACGCCACCATCATCTGCGTCGTCTCTGAGCCTTCCTAGGCGCGTGCGCGTGGCACCGGACCCTCCTTTGATGCCTCTTTGGCGGGAACCTTGGGGGCGACCCTGTTTGATGATGTCATCGGATCAAGGTACTTAAGCTCCTTGCCTCCTGGCCTCCCCCACTCCTTGGGCTGGACCTGCACTTCCTGAAGTCCTACTCTGCCCCTGGAACACCTTTACCACTCAGGAGTTTACTCTACTGCTTCCCCACTCCTCGGGGTTGTGCCTACATGCTGTGTTGTACTATCAGCACTTCCCCGCTCCTCAGGGCTGCGCCTTCATACCTTACAAAAGACTCTCAGCACTGCCCTGCTCCTCGGGGCAGTGTCCTTGTGCTTCACTGCAACTGTCCGTGCCTCCTCACTCCTCAGGGTCGCACTTTCATGCTACTAGACTGCCAGCACTTCCCCGCTCCTCGGGGCTGTGCTTCTCTATCATACAGAAACTGTCTGTGCTCCCCGCTCCCCGCTCCTCGGGTTTCTACCTACGTCATTATCGGAGACCTGACTCGGGCTTCCCTACTCCGCGGGTTGGCCTACATCACTACAGCTGCACCTCCCCTGCTCCACAGCTCTGCTCCTCGGGGGTGTCTCTCCGGTATACCTCCTGCACGCCAGTCTCAAGCCTTCCTACTTTGCAGCCTGCCTGGCGCCTTCCCCCTTGGGGGTCTCCCTCCAGGTATTATCTTCAGCCTGCTTGTCTACTGGTGAATTCCTCCTGACTCCTCGGGACCTCTCCACAGCCTCACCCAGAGCTCCCTGCCATGCCTGACCTCGCCTCCCGATGGTGTGGGCCTGTGGGGCTCCTCCCCACAGCTGGTAACAACTCATACCTCTGGCTAAGGGTCCACATACCCACAAACCATAACAGATTGCCAAGTCCATGGACCGAGCAGAGGTCTCGGTCCTCCAGGCCATTCCTGGCCTGGCACAAAGGATCAGCGAACAACAGAAATTCTTGGAGTTTCTGGCAGATGCCATAGACAACCTGAGTTCTCGTCTAGATGCTACTGTGGCAGCTACTACGATGTCTATCAAGCTCAATACCTCCACCTCTGCACCGACTCCTCGGTTGACTGTGCCCTTGCCGCCGGCGCCTCCACGCTCTCCTGTGCTGGGGTTTCTTGAATCAGTGCAATATGCACTTCTGTCTGCAACCAGCTTACTTCCCAGATGTGATCACTATGTCAACATATATCCTGGCCCTTTTGGATGGTAAGGCCTTGGCCTGGGCGTCACCTCTCTGGGCGTGAGCAGACCCAGTCCTCCGCGACCTTCCAGGGTTCCTGGCCGTTTCAGTCTGTTTTTGAAGACCCGGACCAATGAGCCATTTCTGGGTCATCTCTTCTTCATCTCCAACAAGGCTCTCGCCCTCTAACGGACTATGTTATTGAATTCCGAACCCTTGCCTCAGAATTATACTGGGACTCCGACTGCGTTCAATCTTTCTCGAAGGTTTGAGTCCTCAGATTAAAGACGAGTTGGTGGCTCACAAATTGCCCTCGTCTTTGGACTCCTTGATTGACCTCACTGGGCATATCGACTGTCGACTACAAGAATGCTCTCTTGAATCCAGAGCAGCCCAGAAGTCTACACCAGGCCTGTCCCAAGCCCGGTGTTCTTCTTCTCCGTGAGTAAGCATACCACAGAATCCAGCAGAGGAGGAACCCATGCAGATGGGTAGGAGTAGACTTTCTCCTAAGGAATGACACCGTTGACAGCAATCCAGCCTCTGTCTGTACTGTGGCCAGCCCGTACCTACCATTGCCTCATGCCCAGTCTGTCTGAGAAACTCCTGGGCCTAAGCTCTGCTGGAGGACTCCTCCTAAGCCTGACTTCACCCTCTCCTCCACTGACTGTACCCCTGTTCATCAAGATGGACAACCAGGAATTTCACACCTTGGTACTGGTGGACTCCGGGGCTGGTGGGAACTTCATATTAAAGCAACTCACTGAACACCTACGGATCCCCACCATCCTGCCTGTGCCCACCATCCTCCAGTACCCTTACTACTTTCGTCTATTCATGGGGAACCTCTTCCTGGTGAGTTTACCCACACCACAGCTCCCATCCAGCTATGCACCAGGACTTTGCATGTGGAAACCATCTCATTCCATATATTGGACAAGGCCATCCATCCTGTAGTAATGGGATTGCCCTGGCTCCAGCAGCACACTCTACAGTTCAATTGGACCATTCTAAAGCTCTCTCTTTGGGGCACTGCATGCCATAAGAATTGTTTGGAACCAGTCTCTCCACTGCCTTGTCTGACTACAGTGCCCTCTCTACCGGGCCTTCCACCACAATATGCATCCTTCTCCGATGTGTTCTCAAAGAAGGCTGCAGACACATTACCTCCTCATCGCTCCTATGACTGCACAATAAATTTACTGCCCAACACGGAGCCTCCTCGGGGTAGGATCTACCCTCTTTCGTAGATTGAGACCCAAGCCATGCCAGAATACATTCGAGAGAACTTGGCCAAAGGGTTCATCCGGCCCTCCAAGCACCCTGCAGGGGCAGGGTTTTTCTTCATAGGAAAAAAAGATGGCTCCATCCATCCCTGCATCGACTACCGTGGCCTAAACGAAATTGCTCTCAAGGATCGCTACCCACTGCCACTCATCTCCGAGCTTTTCAACAGGCTTCAAGGAACTAAGATCTTTTCAAAATTAGACCTTCGTGGAGCCTATAATTTAGTCCGGATCCACGAGGGCGACGAGTGGAAAACCGCCTAACACATGTGACGGTCACTTTGAATACCTTGTGATGCCATTCAAGCTTTGCAACGCGCCTGTGGTATTTCAAAACCTGATGAACGAGGTTTTCAGAGATATGCTTTACCAGTACATAGTTGTATACCTCAGCAATATTCTCGTCTTCTCTCAAGACCTGCCTAGCCATCGCCAGGACGTCTCTCGTGTCCTCCAGCGGCTGCGAGATAATCAACTTTTCGCCCAGCTTGAAAAGTGCTCTTTTGAACAAGAGACCGTTCCTTTCATGGGTTACATAGTGTCTAGTCAGGGGTTTCGAATGGATCCACAAAAAATTAAAGAGCATCCGCGATTGGCCTCAACCCACAGGCCTCAAGGATCTCCAGAAATTCCTTGGTTTCGCCAATTACTATCACTCTTTTATCCATCATTATTCCATGCTGACCGCACCACTCATGGCCATGACTTGCAAGGGGGACAACCCATCCCAGTGGTCGCCCCAAGCTATGACCGCCTTTCAGGCCCTCAAGTCTGCCTTCCTGAAGTAACCTTGTCTCCGCCATCTGGATCCTACATGCCCATTGTGGTTGAGGTCAATGCCTCCGACGTTGGAGTAGGAGCCATACTGAGTCAATACTCCACTACTCACACTGTGCATCCCTGTTCTTTTTTTTCCAATGCTTCTCACCGGCAGAACGTAATTACACCATTGGGGATAAAGAATTGTTGGACATGAAGCTGGCCTTTGAGGAATGGTGACCCTGGCTCGAAGGTGCACAACACCAGATTACTGTATACATGGATCATAAAAATCTCGAGTAACTACATCAAGGTCAACATTTAAACCATCACCAGGCCCGCTGGTCCCTCTTCTTCACTCGATTCAATTTCATACTGCGTTATCGCCCAGGCAACAAGTATGGTTGTGCCGACACCCTCTCCAGGTCATTCGTCGCTGAGTATGTTCCTGATACCCCTCGGCATATAATAGACCCTGCTAAGGTCATTTTGTCTGCCACCTTCCCAGTACCACCGGGGAAGATGGTGGTCCCTCGCCCGCTAAGACGAAAGGTTTTGCAATGGGATCACAACTCTTTGACATCCAGACATCTGGGTCAGTCCAGAACTATCTCCACTCTGCAGCGGTACTACTGGTGGCCTACAGTTCGTAAGGATACCCAAGCTTATGTCGAATCCTGCCCTACGTGAGCCCGTCATAAGCCTCGAGCAGGAAGACCAATGGGACTCTTACAGCCACTTCCCATTCCGAGTGAACCCCGGATCCATATCGCTACAGACTTTATTGTGGATTTACCCATCTCCAAAGGGAATAACACCATATGGGTCACTGTCGATCACTTCTCTAAGATGGCGCACTTTGTGGCTCTACCCAGCCTTCCTACGGCACCCCAGCTAGCCAAATTGTTCTTTCGGCATGTGTTCCAGCTCCACGGTCTTCCCAAGCTTATTCTGGAAATCTCTTTGCAAAAAGTTTAATATTTCCTTAGAATTCAACTCGGCTTACAACCCTCAAGCCAATGGCCAAACAGAGTGGACCAATAGGACTCTAAAGCAATTCTTTCGAGCCTTCGTGAGTTTGCGGCAGGACGACTGGGCCGACCTCCTTCCTTGGGTGGAGTTCGCATTAAATTCCCATCTATCCACTTCCACTGGTTCGTCGCCCTTCCAGGTGGTCTATGGCACCAACCTTTGCCTCCACTCCCGCTCCCGCTCTCAGTGGCTTCCCCAGTAGTGCAAGTTACTGCTCAAGAATTGCATCAACTGTGGCAAAATACCCAACAGCTGCTTAAGCAAGCCGCTCAGAGATCGAAGAAAGCCTTTGATGCCCATCATTGCGCAGCACCCCAGTTCCAGCCTGGGGATAAGTTATGGCTCAGTACCAAATTTATTTGGCAAGCTGCCTTCTACCTGCTTTGCTCCTAGGTACATTGGCCCCTTTCTGGTGCTCCAACATCTGGGTCCCTTTATCTGTCGACTACATCTGCCTTCCTCGCTCAAGATTCACAATGCCTTTCACGTTTCTCTACTCAAGCCTCTGATTCTCTAAGGATTTTCTATGAAACCACCGGATCCCTAACCATTATCTTCAGAAGCAGATGTCACCTCTCGGGTCCGAGCTGTCCTAGGCATTAGGAAACATGGAAGAAAATGAGAATACCTCCTCTCATGGGAGGGCTTTGGGCCTGAGGAGAACAGCTGGGAACCCATGGCCAATGTCCTGGACAAGGATCTCCTTCAGTAGTTTCATGCTAAGCATCCTCGCAAACCCAAACCCCCAGGGAGGGGCCTTAAGAGGGGGGTACTGTTATGCCCATCAGTCGCAGATAGCTGCGACTGCACTTACTTATATCCTGCACCATTCTCCAGCCCTCCCCAGGTCTGCTCGCGGCAAGGGCCAATCTCTACCACCGTGTTCCTCATGGCTCATCGTGGCAGCTGAGACGCCGCCATCCATGTCATCTCTGGCCCTTCCTAGGTGTGCGCGCCACTGGGCCCTCCTTTGAAGCCTCTTCGGTGGGATGTCATCGGATCAAGGTTCTTAAGCTCCACCTTCGCCCTCAGCTAACTGACTTGGCAACAAGTTCCGTACGTCTCTACTAGCTCCTGCTCCGTGTTCCTGTGGTTACGCTGTTGGACTCCGTTGGACTTTGGACTCTGTCTGGTACCTGCTCCTTGGGGGCCAGTGGGTGCTCTCTATGGGGACCTTATCTCCTGGCCTCCTCCGCTCCTTGGGCTGGCCCTGCGCTTCCTGAAGTCCTGCTCTGCAAGGCTCCCCGCTCCTCGGGGCTGCCTCTGGAACACCTTTACCACTCAGGACTTTACTCTAGTGCTTCCCCGCTCCTCGGGGTTGTGCCTACATGCTGTGTTGGACTGTCAGCGCTTCCCTGCTCCTCGGGGCTGCACCCTCATACCTTACAAAAGACTCTCAGCATCGCTCTGCTCCTCAGGGCGGTATCCTTGTGCTTCACTGCGACTGCCTGTGCCTCCCCACTCCTCGGTGTCGCGCTTTCGTGCTACTAGACTGCCAGCATTTCTCCACTCCTCGGGGCTGTGCTTCTCTATCATACAGAAACTGTCTGTGCTCCCCGTTCCTCAGGTTTCTACCTACATCATTATCGGAGATCTGACTCGGGCTTCCCTACTCCGCGGGTTGGCCTACGTCACTACAGCTGCACCTCCCCAGCTCCACCCCTTGGGAGTGTCTCTCTGGTATACCTCCTGCACGCCAGTCTCAAGCCTTTACACTCTGCGGCCTGCCTGGCACCTTCCCCCTCGGGACCTCTCCACAGCCTCACCCAGGGCTCCCTGCTGTGCCTGACCTCACCTCCCGATGGTGTAGGTCTGTGGGGCTCCTCCTCACAGATGGTAACAACTCTTACCTCGGGCCAAGGGTCCACATACCCACAAACCATAACAGTCTGGAAGCCTTGCTATACTGTTCCCTGCTTGCTATGGTTGTTCGAGTTTATGTTGATGGAGTATATTTTAAAATTGTGGGTTTGTGTTTTATATTTGTTTTATATGTGCTTGTCTTACTGTATTCGCCTCTGGGTTCAAATGTGCGGATATGCGAACAGAATGAACAAATCCGTTGGCTTCTGGATATTAATTTTGCTAGAAAAATTATGAGTACTTACTATTTCTGTTCTTTAGTGACAAAAAAAAGACCCACCTTTCAACACAGTGTCACTGTTCTGGGCAGGATTTAGAGCACAAAAAAAGAACATGCAGGATGAAATTGGAGGAAATTGGAGGAAGTTTTACGGTCTTTTTTTTTTTTCCTCTTTCAGTTCACTGAATTGCATTTTATTCCAGCATTTTCTCATGATTTTGTAGAAATTAGGGTCAAACAAACAAGTTGAAGGTGATACCTTTTTATCTGACTAACTCAACTCAATACATCTGTGACTAGCTTGCAAGGGCTAGGCTCCGTGCACCGGTTCAGTGATGATTCAAAGCTCATCGTCTAAGGGATCTTCAGCAATTCTATGCCCAGTGAAGAGCTGTGTTTATAACTTCAAGGAAATTCTTACCTAGACCAAAGACATTCTTTTGGTATTTCTTGCCAGCATATCTGCAGGAATTTCCAACCAATCTCTGCCAGCAGAGAATGACTCACTCATTTAAAGATTCGGAAATTTCCTCTGTGCAGTTCACATTCACTCATTGGGTTAGGGCAAGATTTTGTTTAACCAGCTTTACTGTAAACCAATTATAGCCTCGGAACTGTACATCAAAAGCAAAATATCATTTAGGAATCCAAAAATGTATTCTTTCAAGGCATACAATTAGTGATTCCTAATTTCATGAACATAGAGGAAAACCACAAAGATGGATTAAATGTATATAGGGAGGGGAAACTACCATAGATGTTCAGGGGGAAATTTATTTCAGTTTCTTTTCATTTTGTTTCGCGGGGATGGAGGTGGGTATCATGATTTGTTTTGTTTAATGTTTATTTTAGTTTGGTTCATTTGCTAAACCAAATTAAATATTAAATTAAAAAAAACAAACAAACAAAAAGAAAAATGAAAATGTTCCCATTGAAGGCATCAAAGGAGAAAGGGGCAGGAGTGATCTCCAGCTCTTCCTGGTCTACAGACTGCTATTTAAAAATGGAGGCTATCCAGTACCAAGTTATTTTAGGGCTATAAAAAGAACTCCAAGATTCGACAGGAGGAATAAGGAGATAACATGGGATGCAACACATGCTCTCGTCTGCTATCCCCACCCCCCAAACAGAAGACACAACACTTGAATGGCATTTAAATTGGCCGCAGTTTATTTGCATACATGACCCGAGCCCTCACAATGATAACTGACCAACTGACCCCTTCCACTCCCCCCCTTTCCATTGATTCCCCAGCCCTCCCCTATCTCCACCACCTTCTCACCCCAATGGTGGAGCCACCCCTCCCCCTTTTTCTCGCCTGCTCCGTCACGTGCCTGCGAGAGCTGGTTCGCTGAGAACCTGCTCTCGCAGGCACCTGAGTGTCCATGAAAAAATGCTGTAAAAAATGCAAAAATATAAAAACTGAACAGAGAGGCAAGATGGCGTCCTGAAGGGTGCACGGAACAGAGCCGCTCCAGCTTTACTCGAAAAATTAAACAAATGCCGCCGAAGAGAAAAGGCAGGGTGAGGGTGTTCCCCTCTATACCTACCCAGCTATCGGAGCAGGCCTTAATAACATCGTTCCTTGCCCAGGGAGCAGTACATCTCGAGGGGGTGAATCCCATTGCGAAAGCGCCGGGAGGAGAGGCGCTCTCACCAGGGACGGAGGTTTCCCTCAGCCCCCCCGAAGTACGCCCGCCGGCAGCCAGAGGAGCCTCGGCCCCGGAAGCACAGCAACCAGCGCGGACCGATGAGGTCACAGCGACGGGGTTGCTGGGAGAAGCGACGGGTGGCTTAGAGGAAGAAGGCAGTGGAGAGGATTCACCGCGGGAAGGGTTACCGAACCTCGCTGAACCCGTAATTCCATCAGACTCCACTGAAGTGCCCCTCTCGACATCGGGTGAACATCCTGAACCTCTGGTAAGGCCTGCGGTCGTCACCCTTGAATCTCTATGGGAACTCTCTGCGGGGCTAACGCTTGCTGTTCGAGATTGCAACCTAAAATTAGACTCTTTTGCCTCCCAAGTCAATAATAAAATTCAAGCTCAGAATGATACTCTTTCCCAACTCCAAACATCAGTTGTGAAGGCCGAATCTGAAATAAATCACCTTAAAGATTTTAATTTGGCTACTTTACAAGACAGAGCTGCTCTTTCTAGAAGACTTGAATTATTGGAAAACTGGAACCGCCGTTTGAATCTAAGGCTAATCAAGTTTCCTAGAATAATGGGAGAGATGCCTATTACAACACTAAAAAGATATTTTGCCGAAGTTCTTTTACTGCCTGAATCGCAATTTCCATTGATAAATAAAGTTTATTTTCTTTTGGGTCAGAATCGTTCAAACGAACAGGCAGTTCCTGCTATGGATTTTCAAAATTTGACAAACTTTTTAGAATCTTCGGCTATTGAGATAATTGATTATTCCACATTGCATGTATCACTAATAGTTGAACAAGATGTTAGTAGGCTTATGGTAGTGTATTTCAAAAATTTAAACACGCTGTTCCATGGTAGTAAGGTTCGTATGTTCCCTGATGTTTCTAAAATAACTCAGGAAAGACGGAAAGGCTTTCTGAGCATGAGACAAAATGTGATTTCTCTTGGTGCAACTTTTGTCCTTAGATACCCGTGTAAGTGCGTTATCAAAAAGGATGCAGATACGTTTATATTTTTTTCCCCAGAGCAATTAAAGCTCTATATAGATACTCATAGCTCCCCAGAGCATACCGTATTTTCAGGGGAATAAAGTAATTATTCTGCTTTTTAATTTCAGGTAAATGCCTTGATTTAATATTAATTTCCTATAATCTCCTTTAAAGTTTGTCTCTTACTGGTTTATTATTTGAGAATTGGTTGCTACTTAGGTAAAATATTCTATTGTATTAGAAAGCTTTACTTAATATTGTTGTTTCCTAAAGTATGCAACATGTTTCCTGTTCACTTTATGATACAAATTGTATTAGAAAAGTCATAAATAAAGAATTAAAAAAAAAAAAAAAAAAAAAAACTGAACAAAAAATATAAGAATTCAATGGTAAAGAAATATGATAAACATCAATTTTGACCATAAATGATAAGAAGTCCGGACGGCTCCCTTTAAACAAATAAGGGTGTGCGTCGCCAGGCTTGCCGATACGGTCAATTTATTAACATCTATTTTTAAAACATTTCAGAATATTTCTTCAACAAATTTTGTGGTGGTAGCACATGAAAATTATACTTGGTTTTTCCTTTTGCTTTTTTGATTAGAAATTATATAACCCAGGAATGGGAGACTGGACTGCTCAAAAAGGCATTTTTCAAGTTTGGCATAGAGGTGGTGGTCTCTGAGTCACTGAAGAACGGTATGGGCATAAGAACAATGGTAGTCCAGGTCCTTGGAAAAGATCAAGATGTCATCCAAATAGACTACGACGAAGGAGTACAGGAGGTCTCGAAAGATCTCATTCATCATCCTCTGGAAGATACCAGGGGTGCTGCATAGCCCAAATGGCATTACTATATACTCATAGTGTCCATCTCGCGTATTACACACAGTTTTCCATATATCCTTGGGTTGTATGCGGACCAAGTTATAGGCCCCACGTAGATCCAACTTAGTAAAGATTCGAACCCCTTGGAGTCGATCAAAGAGCTCGCTGATGAGCGGGAGTGGGTACCGGTCCTTGCTGGTGATGGCATTCAGGCCTCGGTAGTCAATACATGGCCTTAAAGTACCGTACTTTTTTTTCACAAAAAAGAACCTGGCACCCACTGGGGATGTCGAGGGTCTAATGAACCCTTTGGCTAAGTTTTCCTTAATATATGCAGACATAGCTTGGGTCTCTGGGAGTGAGAGCGGGTAAGTTCTGTCCTTGGGTGGTGTACTGCCAGGCAGTAGTTCAATTGGGCAGTTGAACTTCCGGAGAGGAGGTAAGATGTCAGCTTGTTGCTTAGTGAAGACATCTTAGTAGTCAGCGTAGGGTGTAGGCAGCCCCGGAAGGGGTGTGGATGTAAGCACCAGAACAGACGGGGACACCCGCTGTAGGCAGTATGTTTGGCACCAGGACCCTCACTGCGTAAGTTGAAGTGATTCCCATTCAAAGTGAGGGGAGTGCAATTGTAGCCATGGTAGGCTGAGGACAATAGGGTTTACTGATCGCTTGAGGAGCAGGAGGGTTATCTCCTCTTCGTGCAGAGTCCCTACGGTAGTCGGATGGATGAGGTGTGATGCGTTATGAGATCAGGTAAAGGTTCTCCGTGGATGAGGGCAATTCGCAAAGGCACTTCAAGGGGTTGTGTCTGGATTTGAAGTAGTGTAACAAGTTCTTCGAGGATGAAATTCCCACCAGCCCCGGTATCCACTAGGGCGGGGGTGGAGAAGGAGTGTGTTTCCCTGGGAAGCGAGACAGGCAGCAGAAGTTGAGGGCCAGTGACTATAGTGCCCAAGCTCTGGACCCCTGCCGGGCTTAGTGCCAGTCTACCTTCCATACTAAAAAAACAGTATCAGTTCAAACATTGCTAAAGATTTGTGGTCTTCATCCTTTCATTTTAAGCAACTATAGATCGATTGCATCTATGTCATTCTTAAAGCTATTAGAACATCTGATACTTCAACAATTAACTGATTATCTGAATGAGTTCAATATTCTCAACCTTTTCAATTTGGATTTTGGCATGCCTTAAATACTGAAATCCTTTTGGTCTCCCTGTTTGACACCTTTAGCAGAAGATTTGACTGAAATTGTATGGTTTCTATGAAATTTACTGATTGTTGTTAATGACAGTTGTTTGTCAAGTGTTCTTTTTTCTTTTAATATTATGTATGTTTCTTGTAAATCGCCCAGACCTTGTTTGTATAGGGCATTTAATAAATTTTAATAAAATGAAAAATGAAAATGACTGCGGCAAGAGATATCTATTAATTACTTTGGATATCTCTTCAGCATTTGATACTCTTGACCATAAGATCTTATTATTTCATATGGAAGAGTGCAGCATTGCCAGATCAGTCCTGATTTGGTTCAAGGTTTAGCTCAGCAAGTGTTCGTATCAAATAAGAATTAATCATCAATTGACCTGGCATCCTGTGACCACCAGAATCCCCCAAGACTCAGCATTATCGGCTACCTTATTCAAAGCTATACATGTCACCGATTTGCAAGCTTCTGGAGGGGCTCCATGTAGGTTACAGGATTTATGGAGATGATATCCAGTTTTATTTTGAAATTCTACCAATCTAGAACGAGACCCATGAGTTCCTAAATATCTGACTGTCCACCATAAAACATTGACTTTTACAAAATAAACTTGCCTTCAATGTTGCAAAGATCACCCGAATGGTGGGTCTATTCCTGTAGTACTTACTATTGAGTATAATGATCTCCCAACTTCAACCTCTATTAGAAGTCTAGGAGATTGGCTAGACACAAATCTTATGTTTATGGCATATTAAATCAGTGGTAAAATATGGGTTTTTTAAATCGCGGCATTTAGGATACTTGAAACCTTTTTAAAAATCATTCCAATTTTACAATCAGTTGTTCAAGCCCTAATCCTTCCATTAATTGACTATTGCAATGCTGTTTATTTAGGCCTTCCTGTTATAGTATCTCAATTAATGCCTTGCAATTACTGCAGAATTCAACAGCATGTTTAATCTCTGGAAAATCACATTTCTCTCACATTAGCAGACTTACACTGGCTTCCAGTCCAGTCCTGAATTCATTATACAATTCTGTTGTTAGCTCATTCTCTTTTGAGATTATATTCTTTTTCATGAGCTAATGTGTGTGTTACGCATCGCGGCCGCAGACGGCTGCGACCACTGCTGCTCACCTCTCTTTTTACTGCTTTGGCTCTGTTGGGGGAACTTGCGGCCTCAGCCAGCTATCACCGGCCTTCCGGCCACCGTTCCCGGGTCTATCTGAGCAGCATGGACACTGCCAACTGCCATCTTACCCTCGGGGTTCCCAAGGCGCACGCGCGCACTCCCCAACCTGCTTTAACCACGTCATGGCAGGAACCTCGGGGGCATCCCCACCAGATGACATCACTCAACTCCAATACTTAAGCTCGCCAGCCCAGACAACCAGCGACTTGGCAACGAGTTCACTTGCAGTATCTACCTGCTCTCTTCAGCTTGGTTCCTGCTTCCGTGGTGTGAGACTATCGGGTACCCACTCCTCGGGAGCTCCCCTCATCTCTTGGCTAACTGCTCCTCGGAGGGCTTTTCACCCGGACTCCTGCCTCGCTTCCTGAGTCTTTCTATGGAACTACTACTAGTCTTCAGTCACTGTGAGTACCATGCTGTGAACCCCTGTTGTAATATCTATGTGGGAACCCTCTCCGGTGTACCCCACTCTGCAGACTATTGCCGTGATTATCAGAGGAGCCACCGCTCCGCGGACCACTACCATGATCTTCCGTGATCTTCCAATGAGGAACCCTCCTGTGAACCATCTCTACAGACCCAGTGTAACTACAGTGACTGTAACTTTCCCCAGCACCCCTGTTCCTCAGGTAGTGCCACAGCTATTGCTTGACTCCAATCTTCCGAGCTGAGTCTGATGTCAGCATCTGCACTGTTGCTCTGTGGCCCGCCTCCTGGGGTCACCCTCTCTCTATCTCCATCTTTACCTCTGCTGTATTCCATCTCGCAGCCGAGGCTCTGCCTCCCAATGGTGAGGCTCAGTGGGGCTTCCCTCCCTGGGCGGTACCACCTCTCACCTTCGCCAAAGGGCCCACTTACTTACAAATCCTAACAGAGCGATTGAAAATGTATAACTCCACCCGATCATTACGCTCACAGCAAAGAGGCTTTTTGGTGTCCCCTCCGACATGCAAGACTAATGGAAACGAGGGAAAGATCTTTCTCAGTAGCAGCTCTGGAGTTATGGAACTCCTTATTAGCTGAGATGCATCTGATGGAATGCCCAAAATCCTTTAAGGCTTCTTTTCAAACAGTATTATTTAGACAGGCTTTCTACTAGGCAATACTTTCAGCAGTACTCTAGTTTTTATTTTATATTCCAATTTTTATGCAATAAGCATTTATGTTTATATTATGTGCAAATAGATTTCTGATTTTGTAACAAGTAAATTTATTTTTATTTTATTGTTTTATGTATGTTTTATTGTAAATTGCCTTGTGCCACAGCAGAAGGTGATTAATAAATTCAGAATGAACTAAAGTAATTTAAAGTTTAAGCTCTGATATGGTGACCTTCTTATATTGTAACTGAATTTGTTTGCTCTGAAGATTAACGAGAGCTCAACGAATCCTATGACCCTATGTCAGTCTTTCTGCTTTTTGGGGACTTGTACAGCTCAGCTGTTGCAAATCATTGTAGTGGCTTCTTTGAGATGCCTACCCTGGCAATTCAAGGGAACGGCTGCAAAAAGGGAGCGGCATCTGGTTACACAACTCTGTTAGCTGATCCCTGAATGGGCGGATACAGAGAACAGGTTTACAAAAAGGGGAGGGAGGTGGTGAAGCACTTTAAGATGATTGAAAGGAGCAGCCGCAAAAGTGTTCACAATTATTGAAAATTGATTCTTATAGCAAAAATAACCACAAAGACCTCTATTCTATGAAATTTTGAGTTATGCAAAAAATTAAGCACTAGAATAAATATCTCCAGGAAACTGCTGAATCTCCTATAGACTGCTCCTTGTGACCTTGGGCCTTTACTTTACCCTCTGTTAGGGATGTGCATTCATTTTCAACAAATGTGTAATTCACAAACAATAGGGACCTATTCATTGCATTCATGGGTCTGCAAAACAAATAGCAAACTCCCACAAATGAAACATATCATTAGTTTCATATATGAGAGAGAGAATGAATGCCCTCATACTAGGTAGGTATTTGTACCCCTATATGAGGCCCACCTAGTTACTCGAGGTTAGGTGTAGGGGTTAGGGGCCACTTTGACATGCAGAGTGTGATGTATGAACAGAACATTGCACTCTTGTGAAGATTTGATGACCTTCGGAGTAAGGAAACTCACATAAAGATGAGATTTGTGCAATGTTCTCTCAAACTAGCTTGATGTTACCAAGGTAGAGAGTCCATATGAAGATACCCAGGTAGAGAGTCCATATGCAGAGTGGAGGAGTAGCCTAGTGGTTAGAACAGTGGGCTATAAAGCAGGAGACCAGGGTTTGTGACCTTGGGTAAGTCACTTTACCCTCCATTGCCTCAGGTACAAACGTAGGGCCTCATTTTCCATCCGGATCGCACGCGATAAGGGACGTTTCACACGCACATCAGTCAGAGCTCTTTTCCGCGCAGTCAGAGCTGCTCCCTTCTGCGCATTCGTGGCACAGGCGTGGCACGTCAGTGAGAGCTGTTTCATCCGAGCAAGCATGGCACGTCTGTGAGAGCTGCTCTCTACTGCGCATTCGTGGCACATCGGTCACCGCTCAATTATATAGCTGATGCTTAGGTAAGTGGTGCTTTTGAAGGTTTGGAACGCATTATGAGCATCTCCATTATTTCCTATGGAAAAAATAGTCTTGAGTTACAACTAGCCCTCTGGACTCAATTGAGTTTGTAAGTCAAGGGTCCACTGTATTTCTAGTGTTCTGTAAAGAAAAAAAGTGGGAGCATTTTGAGTTTTTGAAGAATGAGAAAGGGAGTAATCTCAAAATAAAGTAGTTTAAAAGACAGGATAATAAGGGAAAAATTGTAAAATAGTATAGAAGATAATAATTTAATCAATTTAATTAAAATAAAGCTGCTATTTAATGTATGTTTTAAAGATGTATTATTGATTGTATTGTTTTTGTTTGAATGAATGAGGTTTGAGTGATAATTAAATATGTAATGTCAATGTTTTTATAAAGGAAATGTTTTTTGTAATAAAGTAATGAATATTGTTCATAAACACAAACAGGTATATATTGTATGATTATTAATTTGTAAACAAAACAGAAGTAGACAGGGGTAGAGGCCTGGGGCTGCATGTGACTCATCTCTCTACCTGACCCACATTCGTGTGGTATTTAATTTGTAGATAAAAATGATGTACATATGTTTTCTGAAAACTCATATTTTTTATTATTTTTATTAAGCATGTCACCAATAGTACAAAGATAAATTTGCAATACTTGGTTCATACTCTGATTATCCCTATCCATGCAGTAAACAGACATGAGCTTGGGTGCAGATATACCTGCTTGTGAACTAAGGGAAGAACAACACAGGCAGGAGAAGTTGCGGCAGTGTGGGAAGCACTGGACCGGTGGCCAGGCTGCTGCTTGCAGGGCTGGTGCAAGGTTTTTAGGCACGCTAGGCAAACCTTACAGTCTTGTGGGTCCCCTCTTCTTCTTTCCTTCACCCACTCCCACCCGGTTCTCCCCAATATCAATTTAAAACTATGTATTTTAACAGAATATACATGAAAAGAAGCATTCAAAGTACAGTCTTCTGAAGTAAAAATTTCACAGCAACATGTATGCTATATTTACATGCACTTCTGAGGTGCCAACCAGAAAACCCTGCAACAAATGCAAAAAAGACACTTGGAACCCATATAGTGTTAGACCACTTGTAACATGTTGGGTGTGGACATGGCCTCAGAAAGCCATGGGTAAACAGAAATACAATTACAATATTGTAAACCTCCTAAACCAAAACATCACTAACTGCTGGCACTCAAGCATTAACAATCCTACTTATGAAAATGCAGCACTACAAATATTACACCAATACACTTCCTATTAGAAAAACAGAGCTTGCCAGGCTGCTACAGATCCCTACACAGAAACTACGTGCTAGCAGAATACCTCACTTCGGTCACATGCAGAACACAGACAGACTCTCACCAAATACAGAATAAAGAGAACATACATTATAAATAGAAACGTGCAGACAAAACTGAACTGGAAACCACAACCAGCCAGATTCCATATGAGGTGCAACAATAGAAAAACTGAAAAATGACTATTCCTCATAAAACATCAAACAATAAAATCAAGTAATATTAATTATCAATCATAATAATACAATGATACTATTAAAAAGAATAAAAATGTTAAAAGTTAATAAAATAACATCCAATAACTAAAAAATCATATAAAATATTTAAAAATTGCCCAGTCACCAATAAAATATTTCAATACAGCAGACAAATACCACCCAATAATTAAAACTAACAAAGATTTTTAAAATCCCACAGTCTCCATACTTAGGAACTTTTGATTTCCAGTAACCCTGAGATTATTATGGATTATTTGGAGGAAGTGTAGGGTGCACACACAAACTTTCTCTCTTTCTCATTTACACACACTTTCTAGGCCACATAAAACATGCACGCACACATGCGTGTGCATACTAATGCTCTCATTCTTCTCCCCCTCTGAAATACACAAAGAGCAGCAGCTTCCTCCTTTGACTTGTATGGCCGATGGGACTCCTTTTGTTTCTTCCTGCAGTATGGGCCAATGTTATGCTACTCCTTTCTTCCAGCTGCACAGGCCAACTCTGGTCCTGTGCCTTCCAGCTGCAGTGATTGCACCTTCTTCTTCTCACCTGTACACAACTGAAAAAGGAAGTTCTGACATGTGGGCTTATGCAGGCGGGAGGAACAAGGGGCAACTGCCACAGTTCTGCAACTACCACCCCACCCCCAAAACTATGGCACTTTAGGTGGCCACCTAGTCTGCCCAATGCTTCCTCTGGCCCTGCCAGTTTGGGTGAGGGATGGGAAAAGGAACCTGCGTTTCAGCTGAGGCAGAGGTACTGGCACTGGGGTAAGGGGGACATAAGAAACACAGAAGAATCAGGAGGAGGTACGAGGAGGATTGAGAACCATCAGCAGAGAGATAAGGAGGGAGGTAATGAGAAAGGGGAGAACCTGGGGCAGGGTAAGGCTCTTAAGGTGTAGGCTCTTAAGTGTAGGTTTCCAGAATTGCCTCTTGGGATTCTTTTTGCATAGGTCTGCTGGCCCTCTCTTGATTTTTTCTTCCCTTCCTAATCATTCGCCCTACAGTCTCCTTTACTAACGCTCATCTGTCTTTCACCTTCCTCTTGTAAACATTCATTTCTTCTTTCCTCATGAAATCCCTTTTGCCACATTTGGATTTGTTAAGACCATAGCAGCTTGCAACAATGCATGGAATATTTTCATGAGGAGACGCTTGACTGAAATAATTATTATAGCAGCTCTCTTTGCTAGCCCACACATATTTGGTACCCTGGTAATTAAATTGCTTTCTCACTTTCTCAGCACTTCCATCCTTTCAGCTAGATGCTAAAAATAAATGGACTTCAAAATGTTGTTTGTAAAGAATTAGGCCGCGCTTAAGCTGAGCGCATATAAATAAATGCAGCATTATGGAAAATTCTCAGTTCATATGGACATATTCTTTAAAGCCTTTCTGCCTTAGCTCATCTAAAATTATTATTTGGTTATTTTGGGGGTGGAAAAACTTACAGAAACGAGAGAAAAAAGCTCCCCCGCTTGTTCTTGGAATTTAGATTTTATATGCATTGTAAATAAAAGCATGTCTCCTTGTAAATGACAGCGTTTTGATGTTTCTGCCTCATGTGTCAAGTGATGTCACACTTTACAGTTTCCAGTTCTGCAATTGTCATTTCTGGGCTCGTGGTGCATTCTCCTGACACTAGTGAGACCCGTAGATCAGGCAGGGAAAGGCTGATTATAAAACAGTGTTCCTTCTGCACACTCAGATCTTCAATAATTAAAAACCAAGAGAAAGGGAAAATGCACTGTTTATGCTGGTAGACTTCGGTCTTTAGAGGTTATACATAATCTATAGCAGCTGTTAATATTTATCTGATTCTCTCTCTCTTTTTTTTTCCTCAGCATAGCCCCTCCCCACAACTTTCCTTTTGCATGGAGCAAATAATACCAGAAGCTATGATCTAGCAGATTAGCAAACATCAACATTTACAGAGTGAAACACAAATGTAATTTTTCACTGATTCTATGCAAATGATGCCAAAAAATACATTTTCATTGACAGTAGGTCACTTTCCAAAAATTATTTGCAACCACAAATTTATAATGTTTGGTTTCAGAAATGAATTACAGTATTTATTTAACCCTGCCAATAGGCGCTACCATTTTAGGTAACTTTAATGTATTTATCCATGCTTCCATTTAATAATAAAATGTAAATAATAAATGTGACATTTGGAATGCAGAAATCTGATTCATCATAACACAGTACACTATCACTGAAATACATGCCTTCAGTACAAGACTCAGATTTTTGTGCTGCAGGCAGGAAATGCTTCTTCCACCCAGCTATTAAACCAGAGATGTCTCCTTACTCCTCCCTGTACAATATTATAATCTAATAGCATAGAACATGAAGGACAGAATGATAGCGACCTCTTTGCATTAATTACAGCACTATGAATGAAGTTCTCCAGCACCAGTAAATTGCCTGTGCTTGAATTCCTGCACTGAAGAAATGATCGACTGTGTTGAATATCAGACACATCATGGAGCAGGTTTCATTAGCTCTATGTTGTTGCAAAGTACGTGAGCACTGTGTGTGCTCATGTCTGCTGCATTGAACTGCAATGCCAAATGTTCATTGCCCCTCCTATTTCTGTGAGCATTGGAACAGGGACAAAAACAGCTCACATGCCTTTAAAAATCCCAGTGCAGCTGCATGGTTTACTCTCTTACACCTCCCCTCCTCCCAGGGAAACCTCTTTTTAATCAGGCAGAAATCGGGGACATCGAGAGACTGTGTGAAAATTTAGCCCCTGTGAAGGGAATAATGTTCACATGGGGGGCATTTAGCTGGGTAGCAACTTATTTACCCAGCTAGCCCTCCCCCTTCTAAAAATTGACCTCCTTTGGTCTTAACATTTCAAAAAGCAAAAAACGCATGCATTCATACAGGTAAATATATCAACATTACATTAAATCTACTGGGGAGTAGAATTTGCTAATCAGGATTATTTTTATAGAATATTTTAGAGAAGAGACAAGCTAGAAAAAAAAAAGTGCAAAATCAGCAGAGCAGGTCCGTACCTCCACGTTTGGAAATGGTCAATTATTTTTATTTTCATGATGAGTATAGGCCACCAAAAAAAAAAATCTGGGAGCAATATTCAGCTGCTGAGTGGTTAGGTTAGCCAGTTAAACATATCTGGCTAACTAGTAGGATATTTTCAGCAGCCGCTGAATCAGGGTTGGCTCCAGATTTTCAGGACAGGTTGATCCAATCCTGGGTTTTACGCCCCTGCATGCAGGTACTTATAGTCTTGCTTTGGTTACGGAGTGCAATAGGGAAATCAGAATAAGTCCCAGCATGCAATGGGGTAAAACCAGGACCGGATCAACCTGTCCTGAAAGTCTGGAGCCAGTTGGCAACCCTCCCCTGAACATACTCGGCTATTTTAAAGTAAGTAGTGGGATATGTTTATACAGCTAACTTTAGGACAGGTCTGCGGCACGACCAGAGTTAGCCGCATATGTTAACTGGCTAACTCCGCTCCTTCCCAAAACCCTTCCCACCCGCCCCAGAACGCCCCCAACGTATGTGGCTAAATTCTCTCAATATGCCAGTTTTGCCATTTGAATATCAACCTCTCTGTGTTTACAAAAATACATTTCTGCGCAAACATAAAAAGAAGGAACCTGCCCCCCTCCCCTCCTCCTTTTTATAAGCAGCCGTCAAGGCCTGGCAAAGAAAAAAAAATGTAAAGGCTACTTATTCTAAAGGCCGGATGCACATAATTCAGTGGAGGAGGCTGAAGAATTCTTTCTACAAGGTGTTATAATTCCAAGGAGTAATCAAATGTGTTGCAAATAAAACCCTCAGAGACATGCACAGTTTCTTGTTAGCTCTTCAATGTTTTGTCTTTGGGAAAACCCCCTGGCTGGATCAGTTTGCTCTCCGAGCACAAGTACATCATGTCCCAAAACTCCAGTGCTGATGTTTTTTACCAGTATGTATGTATGCACGTGCTCCTCTCCCACTGCTACCAGGAACTCAGCTGCTAATCACAACTAAAATAAATCAACTATTTCTACATAATCCAAATGTTAAACTTCAGAGTTTACACAAACTGCAGACCTGAGAATTGATGTCAGTGCTGAAATGCTACAATGTATGTCTTGGGTTGTCTTGCACTTTCAAAATCCAGTAAAGCCCCCCGACCAATGCAAGAAGCCAATTAACAGTTCCAAGTAGAGTAAAATGTTCTGTCTGAAATGGAACTGTAAACCAAACTGCTCCATGAGGCACAAGGAAGCAGCTAACCCGTGCTGCACTTGCCACATTTTAAGTTCCTGTTTGCTGCTGCGAGGACCTCAGCATTTCAACACAGATCAGTGAAGTTTTAATTATAAGCACCTGCAAACTGCGTAGCGCAGGGTTTCTCCCCTCTGTGACCTGGAAATAATGGACAACGTGCATTCAAACTGTTTCCGGCACGAGGATCTAAAGAAGGAAGCAAAAAAAAGATCTTATAAGCAAAAAAATCCCTGTTGACTTAACATTATTAACTATACATATTTTAATGTTGTGTGATAAAAGCATTTGGCTATTACTTTTTAGAGATGGCCCTGATCACAAGTAGGGTTTCTGTTTTTAAGTGTTTATAATTTAGAAATTTCAGTGTTTAATTCAAGAATGTTAACATTTTATGTAGATAAAACATTAATTGAATATTAGAGTATATATCTCCCACCACTTCCTCCTCTCCCCTCCCATCTATTTTATAGTACCCTCCCATTCTCTCTTCCGCCAGCCTATCCTCCACTTTCTCCCTACCACTCTCAAACCCCCTATGCTGGCTTAATTCTATCCTCCTACCCTAATCATAATGTGAAACCTGCCTTATTTAGCATTTAGCAATGCTCGGAAATTATTGGACCATACTCCAAGATTTGATGGCCAATTATTTTCCCCTGACATTCCTGGTTAATTAGGATAATAACATCAGATTCAGTAGACCCCATGAGATGGTGTGGGGGCAATTTTTAAAGCAACTCAGCCACTTTAAAACGGACTTAACATGCCTAGATTGCTCGGGCTGAACAATGCCGCTTTTTCCTCTGCCTGGCCAAGAATATGTGCGGTCTTCCAGAGTGTACTTACTTTTAACTAGACTGCGAGGAGACATTTCCGAGTGTGTGTTTGGGTTGGAGAAAGAAAAAAGCACGCATACATGACATTTCCAAGAGCTCATGTCTGCCATATTTTCATCTCTTAACCTCTTGTGCCAAAATAACAGGCTCAAAGTACACAGGCATTAGCCTTGGAAAATTAGCTTAAAATACGTGCACTGAAAGCCCCCACTTATTTTAAAAGCACATGAGCTACTTTGGAAATTGCACCCCCCTCCCGAATCCCCAGGTGAAGGAATGTGGTTTGGATTGAGATCACAGATCACAATTTTTTCATCACATCTGTATATATTCATTCTGTTTCTGAATTCCTGATTTTGATCTATTCACCGTTATTTAATGTTGCATACTTGCCAAAAATCCAGTGAATACAACTGCAAGTCAAAGTATGCATTTCTTTTGTGGTGCTTTTATGTTACTGTGAGAGCCATGAAAGGTTAATCACCTGTTTGGACCGCCGGCCACGGCGGTCCGCGTCCGGGGCCGGAGGTTGCAGCCGTGGCGAGCCGTGACCAGGGCCGGGCCGGTGGCCACGGTGAAACTAAATCTTACCCGAGGTGTCGGGCTTCTCAGAGGCTCCTACTGTGGCAGGCAGCCTTCTCTTTTGCTTTCTTCGCGGCCGCTGCCACTGCCAAGCCCGGCCACATGGTTCATCTCGGCCAGGCTGACTCCTCCCCCTCTGCCTCTGCTATTGCTAAGAGCCACGCGCGCGGCTGCAGAGAAAATTTAAAGAAGCCATGACAGGAAATTGTCATGGCTCCTCCTGGGACTCCTTCCTCCAGTTCCTGTATTTAAGGCAAGGTCTGATACTCAGACCTTGCCTTGGTATTGAGGCTCTGAGCTTGGTTCCTGTGTTCCATGTTCCTGGATCTGCTCTTCGTCCCGCTTCTGCTTCTCCACCTCGTTGGATTGATTCTTTGGCTTCTGACCTTCGGACCGGCGGTGGTGATTTTCTGGTATTGACCTGGACTGGCTTTGGACCCTTCTCCTGTGTTGCTCCTGGACTGGCTTCGGACCACTCTCCTGTGGTGCCCCTGGATTGGCTTCGGACCACTCTCCCATCTGCTCCTGGACCGGCTCTCGACCTCTCTCTGGACTTCGACCCTTGGACCGGCTTTGGACTATACTTCAACGTCTACTGCCGGACTGATTACGACCTGCTGGAGGCGCCAGCCTTCTGGAACCCACGACCTGCAGGAGGCGCCTGCATCCAGACTATCTTCAGTCTTCAGGGAGTCTCCTAAGTCCCAGCGGCCATGTCCCTAAGGGCTCCTCCTGGGGGAATCATGAGCTTCCAGGGTGAAGCCTTCATCTAACATCTACATCAGCAGGCCTTGCCATCCAACGGTAGAGACCGAAGAGGGTTGACTCCCTTTTTGGTAGCGCTGACTCTACCTCGGAACAGGGGTCCACTTTCTGAATCATAATATCACCTTAATGCTTTATTTTAGCCAGGGCTGGTGCTACCTGAATTGTCGTCGTCCCCCCCCCACAGCCCCCCTCCTCCGCGTAAATGATTACTGTGCTGTCCTCTCCAACAGTGGTAGTGGTGGCAGCCATGGAACATAGGACCTTAGAGCCAGCCCGTGCTCACAGGTCGCACAGTGGCCCTGCCTCCTGCTTGGGTCTCCTAAATGAACAGGAAGCCCTTGTATGAGGAAAGGGCAGGGCTACTGAGGGACCTGTGAGCACCCTGCTTCACAGATCCCATGCTCCGTGACCACCATCACCACCAGGAGAAGTCTTTAGGTGGATCAAGACAGTGGGGTATACAATTCAAGATGAGCAGTCACTCAGATCCACTTCTCGGGACCTGGAGCTGCCAGAGGCAAAGGAGATTAAGCCCTGCACATGCTGTATTTCCAAAACCACCATTTCAAACATCTAGAGGCAAAAAATATGAGATTTGGCAAATGAATCATGCATTGCTAATTTTTTTTTAAACATAACCAATACAGTTATTGTATTATATAAAAAGTAGCATCCACTGGCCACCTTTGAAGGCTACAGTACCCACAAAAAAAAAAAATGTTTTTGGGTTAATGGGGGACAAAGAGTAGGCCCCAGCTCAAACCACCACCACCACCTTACTGCTCCACTTTGGTTACACCTGCTGCCTCCTGCTTTCATTCTGTGCAGATTGAAATCAAACTCCTCCTCAGTGCATCTTCCCACTTCTTCCAGTCCATGATCCATTCTCCCAGTTCATTTTCCTCCTCCCACTCAGTTACAGCAGCTCATACAGAGACTCACTTAGTCTTCATTCCAGAAACTCGCTCCTCTTCTACTCAGAGGTCCTGCTCCTCCCAGCCTTCATCCATTCTTCTCCTCTCTGCTGCTCCCATCCCTTGTCCCTTCTCCTTTTCCTCAATTCCTTCTCTCTGCTCTCCTTCTGCTCTTCACCCCATTCTCCTGCTGCTTTGTGACATTTCCAAGAGCTCATAAATAAATAAATAAATACATGTCTGCCGTATTTTCATCTCTTAACTGCCTGTGCCTTTGCCCTGTCCTCTTCCTCTTCTCCCTGACCTTTACTGAACTTCTTCCCCCCTTTTTCCCTCTTCCTCTCTCCTCTTCCACCTTTTAAAATTCCTCCTCTCTGCTGATATCCCTCCACACTTCCCCTTTCTCCTGCTGCTATCCCTTTCCTCCGCCCCTCTCTTCTCCATCCTCCTTTCTGCTACTCTTTATTTCCTCTATCACTCTTTTCCTATATTTCTTTTCACCCCGATTTCCTTCCCTTTTTCCTCCTTTTCTCCCCTCCTTTTTCCACCCTCCTCTCTGCTGAACTCTCTCCTGCCTTCTCTTCTCTCTACCCCTTCTCCCCTTCCCTTTTTTCTGCTAGACCCCCCCCCCCCATGTTTCTCTCCTGTTCTCCACTTTTCTTCTCCCTGCTGCTCTGCCTCCCCTCCTTTCTCAGCTCTCGCCTGGATTTCCCTCTTTCTTCTCTTTTGCTGTTCTTCCTTCCCTCTTTCTTACTTGACGTTCCCTTTTTCTCTCTTCGCTGCTCTCCTACCCTCTGCTCTCTGTTTTCTCCCTTCCCTCCTCTCTCAGCCAGTTTTTCCCTTCCCTTCTGGGTGCTGGCAGCAATAGGCTGCTTTCTCCCACTTCCTCCATCTAATTGGTTCTTCACAGCAGGGTGAAATCAGTCATGAGCAGGAGATAAACAGCAGTCTGCTCTACCTACTAATCCCAATCAGCATGAAAAACAGAGAATATTGTTGCTGTCCTAGCGCTCTCCCCCACTGTTTGTACACCCTGTTGGCCAGGCCCTGCTGTTACCAATGGTATAATTGATATCTTGCCTTTTTACTGTCATATTTAAATGTGTGTATAAGGTCAGCCCTTAATGTATGAAAAATGAGAAGCTGCTGGAGCAGTTTAGAAGGCCTTTAGAAAAAAAACATAGGTCCTGTGGAATTAGCAAGGAGCTGAGAAATGGTCATTGGTCTTGTGACTTCAATATTCTCTTCTATAGTTTTTGGCATTTACAAAGTGACATGTACTTGCTCATCTGGGTCATAACAAAAAAATAAAGGGCCGAAGAGGAAAACCCCAGATTGGACAGCTGTTTTATCCATTCTTAGTTAGTTCAACAGGAGCAGTTTTCTTTTTTCCCCTAAAACTAAGGCATTTTGGAAACAACCAGGGCAGATGGAAGCACTAGATGAACTAGGCCTGGGCCTAGAGTGCTGACCATTAGGGGGTGCAAGCCATGTGGGGCCGCAAGCGGCGGCAAAGAGGAGTGGAGATTCGGCGGGCCACAAGCAGTGCCCAACCTGCTCGCAGCACAGAAAATCGCACACTCGGTGGGGTGAGATCGAGGATGAGGTAGGAGTTGGGGCCAAGACCGGGGGGTGGCGATGCAACTGGGGGGGGGGGGGGGGGGGGGGGGGGGGGGGTGAGCGCAAGGCAGAAGGTGCCTAGGATGCCTACTCCCCTTGCACTGACTCTGGAAACAACTGCATCAGTCGTTTCTCATGTGTACAATGGTGAAGGGTGTTCTCCTATTCAGAGGAAATTTAGAATTTTCCAGCAAGGAGGAGGCACTGATTCTCCAGTAGTAAATGAGCCAAGCTCTGTGCAGGATGGAAGGTAAAATTACTCAAGGAATAATGATTTCATTTAGGGTACTATCTGGCAGGTAATATCACTGTACATTATCTCTTGCATTTAGCTTGCCAGGAAATTAACAAACAGGAAATTCCCAACTCTGGGGCCTATCCAGCTTAATGTGCACATTATGAAACTCGTGTACTAAATTGCAAAATCTGTAAACGAGGCTTCACATGCAAAAATACACAGAAACCCCAAAATGAAGAGGGGTTTTGTTCAATTTAAGAATGGGAAGCCCTATTTATCAGTTTTCACAAATTTTCAGCATTAGATTAGTACAATTTTACATATTTCACTATTTGAAAAATGTTATTTAAATTCAAAAGGAATGTGCTGCTGCAATGCAACATCATGTGAAGCAGCTCATTAATTTGAGGGCAAGGAGGAGGGCCACGGGAGAAGAGGCAGACAACTTAAAAAAATAAATCTTTCGGGGACTTGCGGATGGGCTTCAGACCTGTGCCCTGTCTCTGTTTAAGTTATTTAGGGGGCTGGGGAGGGGGAAGGGCTGGCAGGATTTTTTTTTTTTGCTTTTGTTGTTTTTCAGCCACTTTAACCAGGTATATGTTGAATTCAGCCAGGTTAAGGCTAAACTTTTCAGGGTACATGCACCTGGCAACTTTAGCACTGCTTCCCCCATGACCAGACTTAGCTGGCTTAGCTTAGCCGGGAAGCACAGATACTCAGCGCTGCCTAGCCCAGTTTAAGCCCTGCCTTGGTACACCTCTTTTTTTTTTATCCAGATAAGTTTTAGTGGGGTAATGATTTACCCAGCTTACACTTACCTGGTCAGTGGGGTGAAATATTTAAATCCCCCAGGCTTGTCCAGCTAAGTCCCTAACTTACAGGCTCATTCTTTATTCTGCGAAGGGCCATTATCGCGGCGATGCCATGCTAATTAGGGGAAGGGGAGGGGTGTGGGAGGAGTTACGGCCCGGCAGTGCTACCGGCGATAATGTTTTCCACATTATCACCAGCAGCACCACGGGAAATAACACCACCTTTTCCCATAGCGCTATGGGACAATAATGTGTGGCTCAGCCGCACCGCAGTAGGTGAAACCGCACCGCCGTGATGCGTCGGCTGCCCACTAACGCCCCTACCCCCCCCTTTTTTTTTTTATTGCGACTCATCATTCTACTATAAATATAGTAAAATGATCAATCTAGGGGGTTTTAGTGCCTGTTTCACTAAGGGTTTTCCCATATAAACAAAATAGGAGAAAAGGCTTAATGAATCTGGATTCTTAGCCAGTTAAACCATTTTGAATGTTGACTTCTACATCAGAAAATAAGAAACAATGCATTTTATTTTTTTACCCATCACCTAACTATCAAATGTTTCATTGTTTCATTCTTACCTGATCTCTTTATAATAAATTGACCAGGCAGTTTCCTCCTGCTCCATTGTAATTCCAGCTCAATCAGAGCCAGCCTTGTTGGTCTCCATTAAATATCTGCCCAGGACTTTTTCTAGTTATTTTAAATATCCGGCTCCAATTCGGAGCCAGTCATTCCAGCAATAGTCATCAGCCGTTCACCAGGGCTCTTTCTCTAAACCTGCAATCATTGGCCCCTAAATATAACCACTAATAGGTATTGATGTTGAAGGATGACTGGGACTTCTCTTCCCCCTCCACCTCCCCTCCAGGGACTTTGAATACTGACTCCATATAGCATCCGAGGTCTAGCCAACTTGGGGGGGGGGGGGGGGGGGAGATCTGACCCAGGAAGTGATTCATTTTCTCATTTTAGGATATTCCTTATTATCATATTACTATTAGAGCTAGTGTCAAAATAATGGGGAAAAAATTATTTGTGCATGTATGATCATTCCCCCAAACTCGTCACCACCCCCAGGAATATTCCTTTTTTCTAAACAATACAGTTTCACCATAGGAGATAAAGTTAACGTCCAGTCCCTTTTCTTAAAGAGGCAGCACCCTTTTTCATTGAGTAAAAAATATATATATATTCAGTATACAGTGTAGATACAGATATAGATAGTTAAATAGATAGATACATATAAAGAAAATTACTTGCTCACACAATATTTACTCAGAGCTTCTGCATTCACCTTCTTTTGAATGTACAATAGTATCCCTGCCTTCCATTCTCAGCTTGAGTCACAAACTAGTTTTGGGTTGTAATAAGGTTTGATAAATTGATTCCATTTTATGAAAGACTCTAGCAAAGTTTTATAAATGATTAACTGTGGAAGTGAAAGCATCCCCGGGTCTGTAGTGTAATTGGGGCTATAGATCCCATTACATTTTCTAACCTGGGCAATAAAAGCTTTTATCTGAGTAGTGTAGAATGACTCTGGCATATTAAAACTATTTCTTTGTAATCAGTTTAAAATCTACTATCAGCCTTTAACCTTTCACTCATTTTACATTCTATGGGACAAGCTTGTTCTATCTTGTCGTTGGCAAACTCATGTGGCTGTCATTCTTTAGAAAGCTTTCTTCCTGCCTCCTGCCTCCATCCTTTTATTGTACATCTCTTTAGAAGTTCAGAAACAAATACACCCTCTCTCCATTGCATTGTAACCTGCAATTTGCTTGTATATTTGGGTAACTTCGCTTCTAACTCAGAGAGGAGTGGGCTGATCATTAGAGCCGCAGGCCGAAAACCAAGGAAGCCACAGCTTAAATCCCACTGATGCTCTAGAATCTCTAGGCAAATTACTTCACCTTCTGGACAAACTTAGGACCCTATTAACTAAGCATATTTCTCATGCACATAAAATGGGGAAAAGCCTTTAGTAAACAGGTACATTATACTGTTAGCCCACTGGGAACAGGGAACTACCAGTGCAGTGGTTCTCAACCTTTTTTCTGTCAGGACACACCTGACAGATGGCTCTCACATGAGCATCATGGGGCTAAATGTAAACATGCACTCTCCATCCATAGAAACCCATCGACTCCCAACAATGAATGCAGGACACTCCCCGTACAACTCACCTGAGAAAAAACGATATTCTGGTTCTGGTGCAATCTCAATGACAGCATCACCAACTCCCTCTACTACCTGGCGCAATAGCTCTACTCACACACACAGAACCTACCTCCACCAGATACAGAAAGACCACAAATTACAAATATGTGGTGGGGGGTCATTTACTAAAGGTTTTCTCCCATTCTGTGTCTATGGGAAAAATGCTTAGTAAATGAACCCCCATGGGGACAGAAACTGGAATGGAAACCTCCCAAAAAAAGCCACTCTACATGCAGTGCAAAATTGGCAAAATGGAAAGAGAAATATAGTACCTAACATACTCCCAGGATCTGCAATAATGCACACAAACTAAGTTGCACAAAGTTACACCAGTATTATGGAACGCACTCAAACAGTAACAACCTTATCTATGAAAAGGTAAAACTACAAATATTAAACCAGGCCCTAAACACTAATACACCTTTTTTAGGAAATCCGAACTAGCCAAGCTGCTATATATCTCTACACAGAAACTACAAGCTTGCAGGATACCTCACCTCAGTCACAAATGCAGAACTCAGACAGACCCTAAGTACAGAATAAAGTGACCTTAAAGTGCTCTCTCTCTCTCTCATGCTCTCCCTCTCTCACTTACACATACTCTGGCTTGCTCTCTCTCTCTTTCTCACTCACTTCCCCTCCCCCCACTCCCGAAGCACAATTAGCAGCTGCAGCAGCCTCCTCCTCCAGCCCCCACCGTCCAAGAATTCCCATTGGCCGCGGGAGCTGACGCTGCTCTGCATCCTCTGATTGATCGCCGGTTGACTGTCATTTTGCACTGACTGCTGCTCCAGGCCGATGCTGCTGCTACTTTAGAATGCAGCATGGCCCTTTCTTCTTCCCACACACCCTTTTAGGGTCTATGGGAAAAATTCTTGGTGCATCTGGCCCTAAGTTAAATGCATTGTGATCATGCTCAGCTGATTTCCGGAGTTCACAAACTTGTAGCCTATGTACTAATAGTCATTAATAACTCTGTTAAATGTGTAAAATGGAGGGGGGAGGGGAGAGAGAGGAAGGTTTAGCTAATACCCATGTATTAAGTATATTAATGGGCAGGGAAATGCCCAAAATTAAAAAATAAACCCACAATATTTAAGCTACTCCATTAGGTATTAATGCTAGATGTACTATTCAGTGTTAGAGGCTTATATATGGTATAAGTAACTTTAGTGACCTTAATAAGCTACATTAACTTGGGCCTTAAGGAGGTAATTTTCAAATCCATTTACATGTAGAAAATATAGTGCTATGCACAAAAATGGAGGTTCTAATCTGGACTTGAGATCAGTCTGTGTAGACGTAAGTGCTAGGGATGTGCAGAGGGACCGCATACGTTACATTCAGTATTCGTATTCATGGGGGGGGGGGCAGATACGTTGCATTCAGCAAGGGGGGGGCCCCCGATCCGTTCATGTGCTCCATTCTTATCCGTTTCCCAGCTAAAATGTAATTAACTACAACCCCCCACCCTCCTGACGCCCCCAAGACTTGCCAAAACTCCCTGGTGGTCCAGTGGAGGTCCAGGAGCCATCTACTGCACTCACGCCGTCGGCTGCCGTATTCAAAATGGCGCCATTAGCCTTTGATCTTACTATGTCACAGGGACTACCGGTGTCATTGGTCAGCCCCGTCACATGGTAGGAGCAATGGACGTCCGGTTCCATCTTGTGCTCCTACCATGTGACAGGGGCCAACCAATGGCACCGGTAGCCCCTGTGACATAGTAAGGGCAAAGGCTATCGGCGCCATTTTGAATACTGGCAGGTGAACAGCCCGAGTGCAGGAGATGGCTCCTGGACCCCCGCTGGACCACCAGGGACTTTTGGCAAGTCTTGTGGGGATCAGGAAGGTCCCCCAACACTTGCCAAAAGTCCCTAGTAGTCCAGTGGGGGTCCGGGAGTGATCTCCTGCACTTGGGCCGTCGGCTGCCAGTAATCAAAATGGCGCCGATAGCCTTTGCCCTTACTATGTCACAGGGGCTATCGGTGCCATTTTGAATACCAGCAGCCAACTGTGTGAGTGCAGTAGATGGCTCCCAGACCCCCGCTGGACCACCAGGGGAGTTTTGGCAAGTCTTGGGGAGGGGGCAGGTGGGGGGGTTTATTTAAATTCGCTCCTTTAGATGGCTGAATAATTTGGTGAAGATTTGTTGTATTCATGGGAATCGCGATATGTTTCGCTTCCCCACGAATACAACAAATATGACCCTATACGTTGCAGATTGCCAATACGTTGCAAATGAATGCACACCCCTAGTAAGCGCATAACTGTGTTTCACGTGTGCTTTTGCGCATACTGGTAGTGTTGTCCTGGCCTACTCGGAAAGTCTCTGAGCCAGCTGCATTGGTGGCAGAGACTGATACCAAGTATAAGGTCCACAAAGTTCTGGACATCCGCCGCAGAGGCCGCTGATGGGAGTCCCTCCTTTTTTGGGAGGGTTATGGACCCAAGGAGAATTCATGGGAGCCTGCTCGTAACATCTTGGACAAGAACCATCCTGTCGAGCTTCCATCATGCCCACCTGGGAAAATCCCGACCTCCAGGAATATGAACAATTTGTGTAACCATGACTTTTTATATAACACTAGCCGTTAAGCCCGTAACAACGGGCTACATTAAAAAAAAAATTTCGGTCCATTTCCTTCCCCCTCCCCCCTCATTTTCCTCCCTCCCCCTCATTCTCCCCTCCCCCTCTATTCTCCCTCCCACCTCCCCCTTCTAGTTTCCCTCCCTCTCTCCTCCCCCCTCCCCTCAGTCACTCCCTCCTCCCTCCCCCCCTCAGTCACTCCCTCCCCCCTCCCCTCAGTCACTCCCTCCTCCCTCCCCTCAGTCACAAACGGAAGATCTCTGGGGGAGGTCCCTCCCTCCCTCGCGCGCACCGCCGCTACTGCTTCTCGCCGCCGCTACCTCTCCTCGCTGCCACCGCTGCCATGTTTTCAAAGAGCTGACGCTCTGCTCTGACCGACGTGTTCGCCCGCACATGCGCAATAGAGCTGCTCTCTACTGCGCATTTGCGGCACATCGGTCAAGCCTCATTTATCTAATAGATTTTTATAGAAGAAAATTATGATTTGTAATTTAAGAAAAAATGTTATCACTTTGAGTTTCCTTTAATAAATACTTTAAATTAATAAATGATCAGCATATTTTATAAATATATATATATATGGTTTGGTAACTGGGGCATAGAAACAGAGGGGCTGTCATTGTAAAGATCTCAAAATAACCACAGCTTGGATGGTATTGCATGATGCCTTGTAGTCAATATAACCTGTAGTCATAACAATCTCTTTTAAGCAACGTTTTTATGTTTCTGGGTTCTTTCTCATTAAGAACATAATTCACACAAAATCCTTTTAGCCTCTAGAAGGTTAATATTGGAAAAACAAACACAATGACTATAATAAAAACTAATACCTGGAATATTCAGAACAAAAAATATATATATATAGCAATATGAATGAGCCCTGCTTGCCAATGTTACAGTATAGTAGGTTAATACTGTATATGTCTTACTGTCCCTAAAGTCATGGGGATCCATAGTGCCATGCATATTTACTATTTGTTTGAGGAGATAAGAGGTATATATTTTGTGTGCCTTTTTCAGTCATATAAACTAATGTACAAATATATAATTTATTCCCCTCCTTCATACCACATGCACAGAACATCAGGTGATCAATGTGGAGGCTAAGATTCCTAGGTCTATCATGACGTACATTTTTTGAAATAGAGCCACTATCTAGTAACATAGAAACATAGTAGACAAATGCAGAAAAAGGCCGTCAAACCCATCCTGCCTATTTATTCTGTCCACACTGCTAAGAATACATCTCAGTTGCTAACCACAGAGTGCGCCTGATTGCTAGATTTCTTTCCATTCAGGATAATCTTTTTTTCCTCCTTTCTACACTACCATCCAATGTGGTAAAGCAAAGAGCATTCAAGATACACCCTTATTTATTTATTTATTTTACAAATTTATAGCCTGCACTATCTGAAGTTCAAGGTAGAGGTACAGATTCACATACATAATCTTAAAACAGCCAACATAACACAAGCAGTGCAGACAGAGTGTCATGCAACTGTTGTAAATGGCTCCATGAACTCAATATTAACCATATTGTCATCTTAACTAGTAATTCACTGCCAGGCCAAATTGATTTATTATATTGTTTGGCGTACCTTGCCAGTTATCACTGCCTATTCATATACTAGCTATGCCAAAGGCTTTTGCAAAGAACAGTGCATTCAGATGGTTTCTAAAACATCTTGTACAGCTCTCCGCTCGTAGCTCGTTGGGAATAGCATTCCAGAATAATGGGCCAGCTGTCACCAAAGTCCTAGTCCAGGTCTCCAACAAACGTATTAAGCACATAGAAGGAACATCTAGCCAATTACTGCCAGAAGATCTTAATGCACAGGTTGGTCTTTAAATTTTAGCACACTGCTGAATCAGATCAAAGCATCCCCACTTAGGGCTTTGTGAACAAGAGTCAATATCTTGAATATTCATCACTGTATAGGGAGCCAGGGCAAGGAATATAAAATTGGAGTAATATGGTCTCTCATCTGAGTTCCCATTAAGGCTTAAGCAGCAGAGTTTTGCACTGCCTAGCACTTGGAGAATATATAGACACTGTTAGTCCCTATCTCTATTGAATTTCAGTAATCCAGGCCAGTTAAAACAAAAGTCTGGGAAACTGTATGGAAATCATCATTGTTTAGAAAAGGCTTCAATTTGTACAATACGTGCAGTTTGAAGAATGCACTTTTCATGACTTTTGCTTGCAAACTTAGGGAAAGAATGGAGTCTAATATAATTTTCCAGTTCAGAACTTGAGATAAGAGCAGAATTGCGCATTCTTTACACTGAAAGAGTGACGGGATATCTGGCGGCATAATGGAACGCAAGAGGTTCTTTTGTTCTGAAAGCTACTATCTTACTATAATAACTCATAGATTTAATTGTAGTCTGAATGTGATTACTTTTAAGTTTCTGTTAACAGCTCTTTCTATTTTCTTCTTATTTTGGAAGAGATCTTTATAGCCATTGACTGATAATTTGTCTAGTATTGGAAATATATTACAGCACTGGCTAGGACTTTGATTGTGGCTGCACAAATCATCAGGATAAATACTTTAATTAGATGTCAGCAGCAAAGAGAACATAGAGAAGTCTAATTTCTTATTTCCAGTAGTCTAAGGGGGTCAATTTTCTACCACTTGCAGAGCAGTAATAAGGCCTGGGTAATTTTTACCTGGTTATCTTTAGCGAAAGTTTCATTCTCTCACCTATCTGGCTATGGCATGCGGTGGAAGATTAACCTAGATCCAGCCAGGGAAATGTTGTTGAGCTAGATCATTTCAGCCTCCAGATTCATCAGGCTAAATTTAGTAGAGTAAGAAACACCTGCCTGGAGTTGTGGAAGGCTGCTACTACCATCCGGGCTTAAGGTACTGGGTTAGTAGGAAGGTTAGGGTTGGGGTGGAGGGAACAGGATGAGAGGGAGGGAGGGGGGACCCAGGAGAGCAAATTTTGGTTAATTTTGGCAGGATCAGGAAGCAGGCAAGGCCAACACTGACCATGTAAAATTAAGTTTTTAAATATGTTGGAGGTGTGTGTGTGTGTGTGTGTGTGTGTGTGTGTGTGTTTTGCAAACTTGGCCCAGCAGGACCCTGGATGTAGAGCTCAGGTAAGGGAGGGATCGGTAAAAGGGCCACAAAAAACAAAACTGTAGCTCCACTTAACCAGCTATGTTCTTTCTAATATAACCGGTTAAGACTAAAGTTATCCAGCCACACTGGGTTGGATAATTTTATATCTACAGGTGATATTAAAAAATATCCATTTCGGTTTAAAGTTATTTGACTACTACATAGGGAAAAGACGCCAATATATTCACAATGAAGTCTAGTAATTCTCTAAGCGCTTCCGTTCAGGAGTGTGGAGCTCAAAAAAAGACATAGCAGAACTAGAAAAAGTACAACAAAAGGCAGGAAAAATGGTTATGGGGTGAATCAGCACCTTTATGAAGAAAAGCTAAACAGTTTAGGGCTCTTCAGCATGGAAAAGAGGCAAATTTCATAAAATTATATATGGTATTTATTTATGGTATTTATTTATGGTATCAAATAGTATTGTAATGTTTTGGCTGGCTGTGGGATGGCCCATGACTGGCTGCACTCACCCCCAGCTCCTCACGCCTCCAATGCAGCCAAAACGCTATTCTGCTACATCCCCAGTGATCCTAGGTGTGCATGCGCGGTGCACCTTAAAAGCCCCGTGGCAGGAAACCCTTCAGCCAGCGCTCGCCAATGACATCATCAATATTGCTATTTAAACCCTGATGCTACAACATGCAGACATCTCAGCAACAGGATTTCTGCTCCTGCAGTGTGTGTTGCTATTTGCCGCCTTGTGCTTGCCTTGCCTCGTTGTTCTTCTTGCCTTGCCTACTCTTGCTCTTTCTTTGCCTTGCCTTGCCCAGCCTTGTTGTTCCAGCTATGCCTTGGTCCCCTGTCCTTGTCTTACCTGTTCATCTCTGCCTGACTTCTGGTTTTGACCTTGGACTCTGACCCTGACTACTCTTTTGGATTGCCGCCTGCCCTGACCTCAGCTTAGACCTCGACACTGCCTGATCTCTGCCTGCCCCGGCCGTTGCCTGGATCTCAACACCACTTGCTCGCTGCCTGCCCTGACCTTGGCCTGCTAATCGACTTATCTGAGCACTTCTGACAGCACCCTCGCCTAGTCCCTGCTGAGCCCTGAAACCCAAAGGCTCAACCTGTGGGGAACGGGGCTGACATAGCTGAAACCCTAGACCTAGTCCTTGTAAGAGCAAGTCCACCGACTTTCAGCGTGGACCTAATGGATTTGCCTGCTAGAATGCGTCAACCATGCCAAAGTCCAAGGACTCACATCCATGAGAAGTACCAGGACTAAGGGACACTCTGAAACTAACATGTAGCAGATTTGAAACAAATTTAAGAAATTATTTTTTCAATCAACACACAAGCTATGGGACTTGTTGCCAGAAAATGTGGTTAAACCTAGTAGTATAATTGAGTTCAAAAGAGATTTTACCAAGTTTCTGGAGGATAGGTCCATGAATAATTATTAGCCAGACAGACTTTGATTTCTCCACCTATTAATTCTTGAATAAAGCAAAATGAACCAGACTGACATATTAGGATTTTGTTGGGTAAATTTCAGGTGACCCAGATTGCCACTGTTGGAAACAGGATGCTGGTCTGATCCAACATGACATTTTGTATCTTCTTATGTGGTAATTTACACTAATGATGCACGTTATCAGCCATAATAGCACAACTATTGCTATTTTCTTGCTAAAATAACTAAAAATGCAATTGCAGATCACTGGATGGTACTTTCTTGGTGCCACATTAAGACATTACCACAAGCTGATAGTTTCCACTGTATTTTGTGCAGTATCTTCAAATGATCTGTGAGTATATCATTATTTCTTTTTTAAATTGGATTGTATAATTAGTAATGTTTATTACTAATTAGGAGACCTAACAGGATATGTGCTGTATTTAACAGATAAATCTATCTGCAAAAAATAACATTTATCTGCTAGATCATCAATAATATTTGTGCCGCATGAAACATTAAGGAAACAAAAAAGAACTGAAAACAGAAAACAAACCTACAATGACCTCTATTGGCCAAACCACTTCTTTACTGAAAATGTTTACAGTAAAGTGGAAAGAGAATGTTGAGTCTCAGTTTTAGTCACTTGAAAGAATTCACTTATAGGTAAATTTTCAAAACATTACACACTTAACAATTAGCATATACATGTGTAGGTAGCCTCTATTCACCCATTCCCTAGTTTATAAAAGTAAAAAATGCACGTGTTTTTATTTTCATGTGCACATATGTGTATTTAAAAAAGGGATGATCTAGGGGCATTTCTGGATGCTATTTAAAAGGCACCTTCTGTGTGCACATTTTCTAACTTACTCGTGTATTTTTACACCTGCTAATTATCTGGCAAAATTGGTATTAAATGTGCTTATTCTGTAGTACTGATCAGGTAGGAGATGTTATTCTGTTTGTCATGCAGCCTCCCAACCACCAGAGGTCCTCCAGGAACTGTGCCTACCCTCTTTTCAGCTTTAGTCTCTGTGACCTCATGACTTGGCAAACCCCTGCCTCTGTCTACACTCAGCGCTTTGTCATTGAGTCTGCTCGGCTCCTTACTAGGCCCCCATCTCTGTATATCTTGTGGCTTTCCTAAACCTTCTTGTCTCTCTATACCTTGTGGCTTGTCTAAGCCTGTTTCCATGCTTGCTCTGTGGCTTCCCTAACCCTTCCTGTTTCAAGCTTGTTCCCTGGCTCCCAAGCCTCCTGTCTTGCTTCTAAGCCTCTGTCTCAGGCTGGCCCTGTGGCATCCCTATTCCTTTTTCTAAAGCTTGCCCTCTGGCTCTCTAGCCTTCTGTCCCAAGCTTGCCAGTATTAGTAACCTCTGTCTTGTTCCACTGTTCCATCCCTGACATTGGTTCCTGCCTGAGCTCCAGACCCACAAAACATCAGCCTCCAGCCCTGCCGCCTGCATCTCAAGTCTGCTCTGGCTTCTGTCTCCACTCCTGTTTGACATCAGTCTATAGCCCTGCAGCCTGCCTCTTCAGTCTTGCCTGACCTTTGTCTCCAACCCTGTAGCCTGTATCCCCAGGCCTGTTCAGCTTTTCCTGAGCTTAATCCTCTCCACTCTGAATTCCAGTCCAGCTTTAGCCTTAAGTCTCCTCCCTTGTTTAAGTCCTGCCAGCCACCAGAACCCAAGGGATCAGCCTGCGGGGAAGGTGGCTGCTATAAGCTGAAGTTCCCCTAGCCTAGTCTGTCCATGGAGCCCTGGATGTTCTCACAGGGGTTCCCCAGCTGAGCTGGGTCCCAACCCTAACAGAATGACAAGGCCACACTATCCCTGCGGCAGTGGTTCCAGGACTCACCGTCTGTCTGGTAAGCTCAGCAAAAATTGTATTCCCTGCGTTTGCAAGCACTGCCAGGGACATACCCCTCCAGGGTTTTTCAGGTGTTGGGAATGTGGGTCTCCCAATCCTGCCATGTGGGAGTGTGAGCCAGTGCACTTGTGCAAATCCCACCTTTCGACAGACTTGTATGGATTGTGAAGTACATAAATTGACCTTTGATAAAAAAATGTCTGTGTTAAAATGTCCTGCGGTCTCCTTCCCCTGTAACAAGGGGCAAAAACATAAATCAATAAAACCTGTGCCTAGAGAGACCTCTGCTGATTGATTTACAACCATGTAATGTTCCTAGCAGACAGGCAGCAAAAGAGGAATGTTGTAACCCAAGAGTAAAGGTATCTGTTGTGTCAGAAAAACTGTGTGTATCTTCTGCATTTAAAAATAGGGGAAAATCCTCACAAGAAAGTTCAGTTCCCAGAGCCCTGCCTTCTGCCCCTGATTACTGGGAATGTAAAGAATGTAAATAGCTGAATCCCACTTCTCTAGGGGAGAGCGTTTTGTGCAAGATGTTCAAAAAACTCGAGGACAAAATGCCAGTCTTAAACACTTTTGTAGGAGATATGTTTCAGAAGAGTCCACACACAGGGAAACTCCAGTCAAATTGAAAGGGTTATTGCTTTATTGGAAGATCTTGATGTTTCTGCTAGCAAAAAGGGAACTTTGCAGCTGGAGCTTGATTCCACACTGGCTTTAATAAAAACTCACTTACAGAATCTTCAGCCTAGAACAAGAAATGGATCTCAGTGTCTAGCATTGGAGAGGGGAACACAGCTTCATTCTGCTCCCAGAACCCTCACTACCCCTAAGAATAACCCTGTACTGAAAGTGGAGAAAAAGAAGCATGACACAGGAAAACAATCAGTTTCAAAAGTGCCTGCTTTATTAACGTGTTTCAGCATCCTCTACCACCAAGTTAACCACTGATTTCCCAAGGCTGATGGACATACCTGCCTGTATTCTCTCCCCAGCACTGCTTGGTAGAAATGATGCCTGCACAGGAGGTGGTAAGATTCCCTTCTACAGCCTCTGATGTGTCTAATCCGTAGCTAAATGCTCAAAGCAGTGCTTTGAAGCCTGAATCTCCACCTGTGCCTAATCTGCAGCGAATCAGTGTTCTAGCTCCACCGCCTACAGCCTGCACCCTCTCCTGCTTAGGATCTAATCCAGGAGTGCACTCCACTCCAGACGTTTTGCCTTCATCCGCTGGAGGAAGTTCTGTGCCTGAGAAGGATTTGGTATCCAGCACCAAGACTTTACCATCACTTCATAATGAGAGTTTTAACTCTGTCTCAATTTCCATTCTAAGTTCAAAGTCTGCTGTGTTCAGAACTCAACAGCCCCAGTAGGGTGTAGCCAAGCCCAGGTATCCTAGGAGAAGTGGAACTCTATCCAGGTATCCCAAGAGGGGTGCAATTCTGTCCATGGAACCCAGGAGGGGCAAAGTCAAGCCCAAGGACCCCAAGAGGGATGCAATTTTGTCCAGGTACCCCAGGAGGGGTATAGTCAAGCCCATGTACCCCTGGAGGGGTGTAGTTCAGTCCAGCTATCCCAGGGGGGGTGCAGCTCCAGCCAAGAAGGGCTGCCCCAGGAGGGTTGCAGCTCCAGTCAAGACCAGCTGCCCCAGGAGGGGTGCAGCTCCAGTCAAGACTAGATGCCCCAGGAGGGGAGCATCATCATTTCAGTTCTGCTACCTCAGGAGGGGTGCAGCCTAGTCACGTGCCTTAAAGACTCTAGTCTCCCTTTCCAGTTGGACCCAGGAGGAGGGGCAGTTAAGAGGAGGGTACTGTTGTGATTATGCTTGTCATGCAGCCTCCCAACCACCAGAGGTCCTCCAGGAACTGCCTTGTTCCACTGTTCCAGTGTTTTACCCCTGACCTTGGGTCCTGCCTGAGCTCCAGACCCACAAAACATCAGCCTCCAGCCCTGCAGCCTGCATCTCAAGTCCACTCTGTCTTCTGTCTCCACTCCTATCTGACATCAGTCTATAGCCCTGCAGCCTGCCTCTTCAGTCTTGCCTGACTTTTGTCAACAGCTCTGCAGGCTGCATCCCCAGGCCTGTTCAGCTTCACCTGAGCTTGCTCCTCTCCTCTTCAGATTCCAGTCCAGCTTTAGCCTTAGGTCTCCTACCTTGCTTAAGTCCTGCTGGCCACCAGAACCCAAGGGCTCAGCCTGCGGGGAAGGTGGCTGGTATAGGCTGAAGACCCCCTAGCCTAGTCTGCCCCTGGAATCCTGGATTGTTCCCATGGGGGTTCCCCAGCTGAGCTGGGTCCTCAACCCTAACAGGAGATCTTGGTGAACTTGAGATTGGGGTGGGGGGGAGTTCAGGCTGAAGAGCCAGAAGGGTCTCTATGACCTGGAGAAGGACTGGGTAAACTGGTGGACTAATTGGTAACAATGGTAATTTCATTAATGCGTGTGCATGTTATAAAATAAACCAACTTCCGTGTGTAAATTAGGAATTACACAGCTAAGTCCTATGTTATTTATTTATTTAACACTTTTAATATACCGACCTTCGTGGAACACATCAGGCCGGTTTACAAAAAACTTAGACAGGCAGAAAATACAATGAACATGGGGGGGAAGAGGGGGAGCAGGCGAGAGCAGGGAGTAGCGGGGGGTAGGGGCGAGAGCAGCTGGAAAGGATAGGGCAGCAGAGCGAAATGAAATAGGAACTCTAATTGAACGAAGAAGTAACAACGGCAAAATATCGCAAGATAGTTTACAACAACTATCTCCACTCCTATCTGACATCTCGCATAAAATATATGCAAGTAGGTTTTTAAAATAGGTGGGTAAAGTATGGGCGTTTAATGCATTGACATAAAAGATTTCAATGCATTGAAGGCATTCACATGTAAGCCTACATACATACAAACATTGCAGGATAGAGATATGTGTATTTTATAAAATGCCCATATATCATGTGCGTGTAATAAAATACTATATTAAATCTATGTATGGTCACATACACATGTATATGCACAGGTGTCCGAACATTATCTTCTCTCATTTTAATTTTTGGAAGTCAAAAATATTTTAGGTGTCCAAAATTGGAAGCATTTTAATGTCTTTCATATACAAATACAGCAATTCTTTTATTTTGTACAATCTTTTTTTATATTGAGTCTTGTATAGCCTCTATTCTATCTTCCCCTGGGGCAGCAGGGCATATCTAGGCACTGCGTGACCATCATGCACCTCACGCAAGGGAGAAAGCTTGCTTCAGGGCTCTTAAGGTTTTTAACTTTTTATAGATACCTTCAGTAAAAAAACAGACCACACATCCACACAATTGTGGGCTTGTTCTAAAAACAAAAGTACTTATGAAATGGTAACGATCTGGCAAAATGTATACCTTCTGGTTACATCCATCAGTAGAGAAATCCAGTCCAAAAACAGACACAAAAGTCATCAATCAGCAGATCACTAACTTTCCTTCTTCTCTCCCTCAGGTTATTCTTTAGAAAGATTCTGGGATGCCTTTGTTGGTACCTGAATACAGCAGGGGATTTCTCCTTCTCCTCTGAATATGGAAGACAGACTCTTCACCTTAGAATTAAATCTGATCTCACTCCTGCAGCTTCTCCTCTGAGAATCCCCTGGACCATATCCTATAGAGAGAATTCCTGCCACCTATCCCCTAGGCGCAGAGCCTCTTCAACACCACTGAAGCTTGGTTTCCTCCAAAGTGTATTTCCATTTCTCCTCAAAAAAATACAACTCCAAGGAACTCCCCAATGAGCAAGAAACCTGGGATAACTTCCTCTTCAGCAAAAATATTCCTGCTCCTCTGCTGCTCAAAAGACTTGTCACTCTTTCTTGCAGCTCCAGGAATTTTGACCTTCAATCCTGGACTGCCTAAGGAGAAAGAGCAAACATCTAAGTTCCTTCTCTACACGGAATCTCCTCCCAGTGGGAAGCGTCAAGAAAGTCACTCCCCTCCTTCTATGTGACATCTTTCCTGGGTATCTGTGGAGATGCACACACATCACTAGTAAGGTGTTATGAATCCTGCCCGCAGGTTCCCCCACGAGCAGGCTCCTTACCGCCATGCTGCTGCCTTCGCCATCGCGACACAGAGCCGCCGACGTTGGGCCTTGCGCGCGGCCGGAGCTGCAGACTCAGCTGGCCTCTTGCGGCCTGGAGGCCGCCCATCACGTCCCTCTTCACAGTGGCAGGAGCCACGGACTTCGGGTCTCCTCCCCGGCACGGCAGGCCTGCCGTCGTGCCTCTTTGTGGCTGGAGCCACCGCCGACGTCCTGGTTATCTTCGCGGCTGGAGGCCACATTCCCCGGTCTCACCTGGTGGCCAGAGCCACCCTCGGATCCCCCTGCAGTGGCAGGAGCCACTGCTGATGTCGGGGCCTGCTCCTCGGCCCAGCCTTGCCTTGCTATGTTAACGTCGATGCAGGGCCACTGTCCATGGTCCTGCACAGCTTCCTGCTTCCTCTCTCTAGGCATGCGGCCGCGCCTCTCTTCAGGATTTAAAGGGCCCACGGCCGGATATGCCCTGGGTCCCACCTATGGACTGTTTCCTGTATCAGCCCTATAAAAGGGTTGCTCCTGAATTTCGTCTTCACATTGCATCGGAGTTACTTCGCCTCTGGAAGTTCCTGCCTTCCAGCGCTCCATCAGGTCCTTCGTGTTTTTTCGTAGGAGCTTCATGTCTCGTCACTTCTTATGCCATGTCTTCATCTCGTGAGGTCCTCGTCCAGGTTTCCTGATGTCTCGTCATCTGATGCCTCGCTTCCTGATGTTCCAGGTTCCTTGATGTCCTTCTCCTGTGCTCTTGAGCCTTCTTTTCTGCCGGCTCTTTGGATCTACGGGTGACACATCTCTGTCATGGGAGTTGCCTGCTATGGATGTATGTCCTGCGCTCCTGAGCCTTCCTGTCCTGCCAGCCCTTGTGGTTCTTTGGATGACATCGGCTTCATTGTCGGAGTCTTGCCTCGGCTGGATTCCTTCCTGCGCTTGTCCCGCTCTCCGCGTGGTCCGTGTCAAGCCTCCTCGGACTGTGTAGGGTGCGCAGTGGGACAGAGTGGTTCGCGACCAGCCCATTGGGTCTGCCCGTGAAGGTGGGCTGTATAGGGTGCCCTGAGAGACAGTGCTAATGTCTAATCTTCCCAGCTTCTCGCCTCATTTGTGACGTCTTCCCTTCAGCCTTCGTCTGCGATGTCTTCGCATCAGCCCTCGTCTATGATGTCTTCGCATCAGCCCTCGTCTGTGATGTATTTGCCTTAGTCCTTGTCCAAAGTCTTCATGTCACAAGGCCTCTGTCTGCCCTCATCCTCAGGCCGGCCTGCTGCTCCATGCTGACCCTAAGTGGCAGGTCCGAAAGGGCTTGGAACGGTCGGAGGACTGTTCACCTACCAACATCTTCTTGTTGGCTCGGGAGCATGCAGACCCGGTGGAGGGTAAGACCGTGTCTCTGCCATGATGGGACACGCCGCCAATCCTCGGTTCGGTCCTGGATTCGTCTGGGGTCGGACCGAGGCCCAAGGGCACACGAAAAACCTGTTTACGTAACATAAGGGACAGGGCCTTTTATGACTCCCCCTTACACTTGCTTCAATAATTTCTGTAAAATTTAGACACCTGGAAATTAATATTTACATTAATAAGTCCCCAAATGTTCTCCTGCTGCTTTTAGCATTCACTGAAAATGAGAGTGCAATCCGAATGGAATGAGGCCATTTTTGTTTCAGTTCATTAATTCTGAAACAAATTAAAAATGCCTCTGGAAAGCCAAAATGTGTTGTGCATTTTTTTTATTTTGGAAGGTAAAGCACTCTATTTGCAAATAGTGCGTGCTATTTTGCTGAAAAGAAAAATCATCCCAAGAAAAGGTGACCTGCACCCTCCGTCAACCTGCTGAAATAAAATTCAGCTAAAACCCCAGCTGAAAGCAAATAGAATAAACCAAGCCGACAATCTGCTGTTTGGTATAGATAATGTGTCATTTCAAATGTCATTTCAAATGACATTTGAAATGACAGGTACCAGGAAGTGGACGGTTCTCCTATGCTCGGGATTGCCAGTCCTCTCTCCCCTCCTCCCGAAGCAAGGCGCGTAAAGCAGCCTTGCTTCGGGAGGAGGGGAGAGATAACTGGCAGTGTAAAGCAACAAAGTGACTTACTCTTCTTGCAGCCCCCTCCGGAGACAGACATCGGCGGAGACGGACATCGGTGGAGAAGGACCATGGCTCCCCTGCCTCCAGCTGCCGGCGAAGACGGATGCCTGCACGGGCAAAAGCGGCCCCTGTGCATGCAATTGGGCCGCTCAAGACGTGACGTCACATGCCGTGACACGAAACGTCGTGACATCACGCCTTGAGCGGCCCAATTGCATGCACAAGGGCCGCTTTCGCCCGTGCAGGCATCCATCTTCGCTGGCAGCTGGAGGCAGGGGAGCCGCGGTCCGTCTCTGCCGATATCTGTCTCCAGAGGGGGGCTGCAAGAAGAGTAAGTCACTTTGTTGCTTTACACTGCCAGTCCTCTCTCCCTTCCTCCCGAAGCAAAGCTGCTTTACGTGCCTTGCTTCGGGAGGAGGGGAGAGAGGACTGGCAATCCCGAGCGTAGGAGAACCGTCCACTTCGTTGCTACTTTTGTTTTCACTTTTTCGCTTTTTTTTTTTTTTTCCCTTTTTCGATTTTTTCCACTTTCGTTGCTTCGGGAGGAGGGGAGAGGACTGGGGCTGCCCCGGAGACCAGCACCCATGGACGCGGCCAGAGCAGGTGAGCGGGGGCTGGGGGAAAGTTTTACATGCAGAGTGAGATCTACGAACAGAACAGTACACTCTTGTGAAGATGTGATGTCCTTCGGAGTGAGGAAACTCACACAACGATGAGATTTGTACAATGTTCTCTCAACCTAGCTGATGTTACCCAGGTAGAGAGTCCATCAAGCTAGGTTGAGAGAACATTGCTCAAATCTCATTGTTGTGTGAGTTTCCTCACTCCGAAAGACATCACATCTTCACAAGAATGTACTGTTCTCTTTGTACGTCTCCCTCTGCATTTAAAAGTGACCTCTAACCTCTACGCTACTACCTAAACCTCACCTCGAGTTACTAGGTGGGCCTCTTATAGAGAAATAGGGGCCGATGCAATACAATGTGCTGAGTCCAGTGCAGTGTATAACCTGCAGTTGGACGTGGGTTGTAGAGGCGCTAACTAATCCCCTAATACAATAAGGGGCAGATTTTAAATACTTGCGCGAGCACGTACTTTTGTTCGCGCAGCAGGTGCGAACAAAAGTACGCTGGATTTTATAAGATACGCGCATAGCCGCGCGTATCTTATAAAATCCGGGGTCGGCGCACGCAAGGTGGTGCACATTTGTGCAACCTGTGCGCGCCGAGCCCAGCGCGCGCTGCCTGTTCCCTCCGAGGCCGCTCCGATTTCGGAGCGGCCTCAGAGGGAACTTTCCTTCGCCCTTCCCCTCCCTTCCCCTACCAAACCTACCCCCCCCGGCCCTATCTAACCCCCCCCCCCTTTGCGCGCGTCAGCCGGCTGCCCCGCTCCGTGGTCCAGTCCCGGGGGCTGTTCCGGAGGCCGCGGCCATGCCCCCGGAACACCTCCGGGCTGAAACCACGCCCACGTCGCCGCCCCCAAAATGCCGCGCCCCACCCCCTAAACCCTGCATCATCCCGCCACGCCCCTGCCACGCCCCCAACAGGAAGCCCCGGGACTTATGCGGGTCCCGGGGCTCTGTGCGTGCCGGCGGCCTATGCAAAATAGGCGCGCTGGCGCACAAGGGCCCTGCGTGCGTAAATCCGGAAGGATTTACGCGCGCAGATGTTTTAAAATCCGCCCCTAAGGGAATTAGCGCCTCTACAAGGCATGTCCAATGCAGCATGAAACTTATAGCGCACATCACATGCAAATGCATGTGAATGAGGCAATTAACTATTCACTCCCTATGCATAAAAAAAATGTGCATCTAGGATGCACATTTTAGCGATCAGAAATTAACGCCTGCTCGCAGGCGTTAATTGCTGAGCCCTCTAAAACTAGTATAGAAAAGCAGAAAAAAATGCTTTTCTGTACTGACTCCTACTTAATATCCTTGGGATATCCTTGAGATATTAAGTGGGAGGAACAACTTAAAAAAAAAAACCAACAAAAAAAAAAGTTTAAAAAAGCACTGGCAGGGATTTGGAAAATGAACGCTGGTTAATTCAGCGTCCATTCTCTGAACCTGACTACCGGCACCAGAAGGAGTGTATAAAATCAATATTAAAGTGTCGGGCACTTAATATTAATGTATTCATTCCTTCACTAATTGCCCATTGGTCCTTTTCACTGACATTTGACAGTGAAAGGACCAATCCCCTTTCAGGACAGCCTTCTGAAAGGAGATTGGTCCTTTCACTGACATGTGACAGTAAAGCGACCAATCCACAATAAGTGAAGGAGTGAATAAATTAATATTAATTAATTAATTAATATTAATTGCCTCTAGCGCCTCCATGACAACGCGAGTCCTAATTTAAATATTGCATCGCGCCCCCAGGAGAGGTGCCTGGGGGCGTGTTATGAAAGCGGGCAATGAATACACACAGCGCCCACTTTCAGCGCGAGTTTTTTGCATCTGCCCCATAATTAGCTAACTACTACAAGGGCCTTGAAGATTGTGTCTCTCTCTCTCAAAGGTTAATGCACTTTGTGGTAATACCTATGTGAAGTGCTAAGATAATGTACATTATGATAAATAGGCTATTTCCATAAAACACACCCCTTTTCCTATCACATGTGATTATTTACTGCAGATTGATAAATCTAGGCCTAAATTTGTACCTGAGGCAATGGAGGGTAAAATGACTCAAGGAGCAACAGTGGGACTTGAACACTGCTTTCCTGGTTCATAGCCCACTGGTCTAACCATCAGGTACACATGGTTAATTATATACATTGTAATAAAAAGTCAAAAGCTATCAAGATTAAACACAACACATGAACATGCCTTTTCAATTGCAGGTCCAATTCTATGGAACACTTTACTTCCTAGCCTTAGACTAATTTTCAATTCCAAATAGTTTAAGAAAGCATTAAAACATTGTCTCTTTACACAAGCCTTTCCAGAATTCTGTGACCCATCAACTCCCCAAAATTAGTTTTTAATTTCATTTCCCCAATATATTTACTTTACTCTGATGATATTTTATTTGATCATGTTATCATGATAAAAAGTTTATATTATTCCCAAACCCTTCTCAAGATATGTTTTTTACTTCTGTGTTCACGACCTTAGGGGTAGATTTTCAAAGGGTTGCGCGCGTAAGATACGAACGCAACCCCTGAAAACCTATCCCTGCCTCCCCCTGCATGTGCCGAGCCTTTCTTGCATAGGCTCAGTGGCGCGTGCGTAAGTCCCAGGACTTGCAAAAGGGGGTGTTCCGGGGGTGGGGCCATGGGCAGGGCACCAGCCCGGGGGCGTGCCGGGGGCAGGACCAAGGCCTCCGGCACAGCCGCCGTGCCGGGGGATGGAGAGCTAGCGCGCGCAAGTTACGCCTGCCCGGAGGCAGGCGTTACTTCTTCGATAAAGGTTAGGAGGGGGATTTAAGTAGGGCTGGGGGGTGGATTAGATGGGGGAAGGGAGGGGAAGGTAGGGGGAGGTAGGGGGAGGCGGAAGTAAAGTTCCCTCCGAGGCCGCTCCGATTTTGGAGCAGCCTCAGAGGGAATGGAGGCAGGCTGCGCTGCTCGGCTCGGTGCACGCAGGTTGCACAATTGTGCACCTCCCTGCACGCGCCGACCCTGGAATTTATAACATGCGCGCGGTAGCGCACGCATGTTATAAAATTGGGCGTAGATTTGTTCACGCCGGGTTGCGCGAACAAATCTGTGCCCGTGCATACCTTTAAAGATTTGCCCCTTAGTTTTTATATGTTATTTTTAATTTATTTAACTTTGATTAACAATATTATGAATGTTCATTGTGACCCGATCTGAACATTGGAGGGCACGGGATATAAATACTCTAAAATAGAATAAATACAAATAAATATCTTCCATTCTCTTTTCTTCTGACATATTCACTTGATGGCCACCAGAGTGCAGTTTTTCTTTTTTTTTTTTTTTAAATACAGTGCAACATCGAATACAATTTTTGGTCTTGATGATCAAATAACCCTACTGAATGTGATTTTTGTTAGCAGATTTCAAAAGTGGAAATAAATACACACTCTGAAACATAAGTGTGTACTTTCAGAGCATAAGTACTTGGTGTTTTATAAACTGTGCAGCTCCCGCTATGCAGTTTATAAAATACTAGGACAGGTCTCCATGCATCCTGTTATGCATGCACGTGCAGTAATGTGTATAGGCTCATGGTTCAATCTCAGCTACAGACAAGAAGCTAAAACCACTTAAGTCACTACTACCTCATTTAAAGACTGTCAAATCCACTTAATAGTCAAACTTCATAAAAATTAATAGGGGAAAAATAAACAAACAATACAAATATTTCACTTATTGCACAAAACCACTTTGAAATTTAAAAAGAAATAACAAGGAATGCAATATGGGAGGTAGGGAGATGTCTGATGAGGAGCTTATTTTAAATAAAAGCAATAAAAGATCCCATGGGCATTTCAAACTTTGGTAGGAGTCATGCCAAAAATCTTACTGTTTGGTTCAGGAAGTGAAAGCAGGTTTTCCAGAGACTGGAATGGCAAGTCATTATCAATATATAATTAATGGTATGTTAAAAATGCAAACTTCTAAATTTTAAATGAAAAATAAAAATGTGTGCGTATCTCCTGATTATGGTGCATGCCGGGCTTTTAAAATTCACTTTTATGTGAAGTCCCAGGAAACTTGGACATCACATTTATCACCTGAGGTTAAACAGGGGGTGAAGGAGACATGTAAGACTTACAGCCGAGATGAATTCCAGCCTGGACCTATGCCAGTCTTGTGCAGGATTAATTATAGTGCTGTGCATGCATTTTTTTTTTTTTGGTCGCCGTTTCGTTTTCAGGTCGGGGGTGGGCCATTTCCTTTCACCCCTGGATCAGAATTTTTTTTTCAATGCCAATTTCATTAAAAAAAAAAAAATGCCCCAAGCCTTCAAATGTAATTAAATACAACCCCCCAAGACTCGCTGAGAGTCCCTGGTGGTCCAGTGGGAGTCCCGGGAGTGATCTCTCGCTCTCGAGCTGGTGGCTGCCAGTATTCAAAATGGCGCCGGTGGCCCTTTGTCTTTACCTTGTGACAGGGGCTACAGGTGCCATTGGCTAGCCCCTGTCAAATGGTGGGAGCAATGGATGCACACACCATTTTGATTACTAACTGCTGATGGCCCAAGAACAGGAGATCACTCCCGGGACCCCCACTGGACCACCAGGGACTTTCAGCGAGTCTTTGGGGGGGGATTGCATTTAATTAAATTTGCAGGGTTGGGGCGGGATTGGGTTTTTTTTTAAGTAGATGTGCCCTTCCCCCCCAAAAAAAATATGAGGAAAACCACATGAAATTTCATGGGTTTTCCTTTCATTTTTTTTACTTCCCGAAATGCAACGAAATAGGAAATATCGTCTTTATTTCCTATTTCATTGCAAACGACTGCACATCACTATTTAATTATATTCAGGTCTGAGGGATGCTAAACATGAGTAAAAAGTGCATTTGTATCTTTTGCTAAATATGTGTTTGTGGGTATGTATGTGAGCGAAGTGCATGGCATCAGTAGTGCTTATGATGGCTCTTCCTCCTCTCAGCATATATCTTTTCAAGACATGATGAATATTTTATATTTTTAGCCTACTTTCCAAAGGAAGCAAAGGCTTATGAGATTTCTATGTCTGTGTGTCCTTAATAAATTTTTCATTTGTTGTCCTATCCATATCAATTTTCATGACATGTCATGGAGGACACAAGAACTCTGACAACTGTTGTTGTTTTACTGGATCCAGCAGTATGTGTGAACCACAGTCATGCACGTCCCAGAAAGTAGCTCCCTTAGGCCTAGATTTATCAAAAAGCAGTAAATATTGAATGCAATATAAAAAAGGGCATGTTTTATGGTAATAACCTGTTTATCACAATGTGTGTTATTTTAGTGCTTTGCAAAGGTATTACTGCAAGTTGCATTAATTTTTCACACTAATACCACAATAATGCTTAATTCACTACTGAGAGAGACACAGACAGACAGACACTATCTATAAAGCTGTTGTAGTAGTTAGCTATTTATGCTACTATAGGAGGCCCACCTAGTAACTCGAGGTGAAGCTTAGGTAGTAGTGTAGGGGTTAGGGGCCACTTTGACATGCAGAGTGAGACGTAAGAACAGAACAGAACACTCTTGTGAAGATTTGATGTCCTTTGGAGTGAGGAAACTCACACAAAGATGAGATTTGTACAATGTTCTCTCAACCTAGCTTGATTCCAGCTATGTTCTCTCAATGTTCTCTCAACCTATCTTGATTCCAGTTTCCTCACTCCAAAGGACATCAAATCTTCACAAGAGTGTACTGTTCTGTTCTTACGTCTCACTCTGCATGTCAAAATGGCCCCTAACCCCTACACTACTACCTAAACTTCACCTCGAGTTACTAGGTGGGCCTCCTATAGTAGCATAAATAGCTAACTACTACAAGGGCCTTGTAGATAGTCTCTCTGTCTGTCTGTCTGTCTGTCTCTCTCTCAGTCTGTCTCTGTCTCTCTCTCTCTCTCATATTTCAGGCCTTTCCCAGACCAAAATGGAATTTGCAAAAAAAATCACTATTTGTGTTATGGGCACATTGCACAGCTTGACACTAATGACATGAGTTGATAAATGACCCTATTAGTTCCTGATAGAAATTAGGGAATCTAATTTTACAACAATTACTATGTTTTTTTCCACAATAGTCATCTTTCAGAGGTAAAAAAGATTTAGGTGGATCAAACTCAATATGTATAAAAATACTATTTTTCAAAGATTATGAGCTACTCTATATTATAATTGTAATCATGTGCATTGTAGAAAGCAATACAACACAGCTATACAGTTATGTAACTGATGTTTCGTAAGATTATGTTAAACCTTAGTAAAGAATCCAATAATGGAAATGAGCTAGGATAGGCAAAGCCTACTCGTTTTAAATCCCAAACTGAAAATCTCAATTTTAATAAAGTCCATTAATTTTATTTTAAATTGCATGTATGCTCTCTTTTTCATTTCCTTTCAAGAATGTTTTTTCAATTTCAATGAGAATAAGAATTCTAGAACCTCTTACTAATGTGATGATTCTAGACTCCCTACAGGTACTTTGATGGTGCATAAAACATTTCAACCTTCCTCATGTAGAGTAGATAGAGTAATGAGCAACCAGATTAGGAAAACCTGTCCAAGAATCACACATGCTCAGAACAATGGGTGAGAGTTGGGGATAGGAAGCTGGTAGGTAGGTGAGAGAAAGAGGGAGACTGAGTGTTGCGTTCAGTGGACCGTGGGCCCATCCTGTACCCCGCTGTCCTTACCTACTGGCTGGGCCTTGCCGCGTGGCCTCAAAACGCCGTGTCTCCTGTGCTGCTCTAAAAGGCACGGCTCGGCATCTTTTTCCTGAATGGGGCAGGAAGCCGCACCTTGCTGCACCAGCCTGACTCTCTCCAGCACAGCAGGACACCGCTGAATCATCGGGCCCAGGACCGCCTTCCAGGAAATCTCCCCTCCTGCTTCCCTAGACACGCGGGTGGCCGATTCCCCCAGATTTAAAGGGCCAGTGGCGGGAATGGCCAGCCCTCGCCGTCTGATGACATCACTGGCTGGCTCCTATAAAAAGCTGCTCCAAATGCCTCTCCAGTGCCTCGGCAATAGGTCATCTCCTCCTGGAGAAGTGTTTTGCCAGCATTCCTGACTCCTGTTCCTGATCCTACTTCTTGGTTCCTGTCTCTGCTGTGATGTTTCTGAATCTGTGTCTTCTGTCCTTGTTTCCTGCAGTTAGTCTGTCCTTGGATCTCCTCATCTGTGGTCAGTTTCCCCAATTCTGTCTTCAAGTCCTGTGATCCCTCATCTTCCTCCTCTTCATCATCCTCTTCAAATTAATATTCCGGCTGTCCTTGGATTGGGCCCAACGTTGCTTGACCTTCACCTGCCACTGACCACCGCCTGTATTCCATCTTTGATTGAACTCTGCCTGCCTCTGACCTCTGCCTTGTCCAAACTCTGCTGCCTGTTGCCTGTCCTGCTTGTGTACTGACCTGCCTTATCTGCTGAGCTTTGGATCTTCTTCTTCATGGAGGCCGGCACCTAAGTTCAGCTGACCCCAGTACCCGAGAGCTCAATCTAAGAGGAATGAGGGCTAATAGTGGTGAGGTTCCTGTTAGGCCTTTGCTCTGGCTAGCTCCACCTACTGTCAGTGGGGGTCTGAAGGACCTAAGGGTGCATTTCTGCAACAGATTGCTGAGGCTATGGATTTGGCAGAGGCCACCGGCCTTCAGGCCATTCCAGGACTAGCCCACAAGATCCAGGAACAGCAGTGCTCCCTCAAGGCTCTGGCAGCTTCAATGAATTGTCTCAACACCTGGCTGGATACTACAGCAATTCATGTTGCACTGCCACCACCAAAAATTATTCCCTTTGCTCCTACAGCTCCAAATCACCCCTCTATTCCTCTGCCTGGGCATCTCCATTATGCAGGGGATCTGAAGCAGTGTTGGGGCCTTATTAATCAGTGCTATATGTACTTCTCACTCCAGCCATCTCTATTTCCAGACAAAGCCACCAAGACAACCTTTATTCTCTCTCATATGGATGGTAAGGCCCTAGCAGAGTCATCATCACTCTGGGAATGCTCTGACCTGCTTATTCAAGATCTGCAGCAATTCTTCTCTTCCTTCAAAAAGGTTTTCAACAACCTTGGCCGCCAGTCTGCTTCCAGCGTGGACCTCCTCCACCTATGCCAGGAGAATCATTCCCTAATGGATTATGTAATTGAATTCCGAACCATAGAAACAGAACTCAATTGGAGGGAGGACTGCCTGCATCCCATTTTTCTCGAGGGGCTCTTGTCTCGAATCAAGGACAAGCTAGCTGCTCGAGACCTCCTGGAATCCTTGGAGGCCCTCATCAACCTGGCTGACAGGATAGATTGCCACTTCGAGGAATGTGCCCAGGAATTCCACCCACCTCACAGGCCTATCATCTCAAGCTCCTGCTCACTACCACCACTGACACCACCCACTTCGAGTCCGCCCCCAATTGGGACTGCAAAGGAACTGATGCAGCTGGGATGTGGTTGCTTATCTCCAGAGGAACATCTATGGTTTTGTCAGGCTATATTATGCCTCTACTGTGGTGGCCCAGGGCACCACATAGCACAGTGCCCAATCAGACTGAGAAACACCCAAGCCTAGGGTCCAGCAGGGAGCTGAACTTAGGCTTCATGACTGCGGATTCCCAATTGTTGCTGCCAGTTACCATCTCCAAGGTTGATCTTGATCTGAGTTTCTCCGTCCTGGCCCTCGTGGACTCCAGCACCAGTGGAAACTTTCTTATGAAGGCCTTGGTGGACCATCTGCACATTCTGACTGTCCCCAAGAAGATTCCACTAGTACTCTCCTCCATTCATGGAGATCCTTTACCTGGTAGAATTACACTTACTATAGTACCAGTGACCCTGTGCATTGGTGTTCTACATGTCGAACAGATCGTATTCCACATCATCGAGAAAGCAATTCACTCAATGGTTCTGGGGCTACCTTGGTTTCAACACCATTCCCCACAGTTCAATTGGACTTCCATGCAGCTCTTCAATTGGGGTTCCAACTGCCATGACTCTTGTTTAGAAAATGTTGAGGTACCACCATGCCTTCCACTGTAGTCACAGTGACTGGAATTCCCTCACCGAAGTGGATTTCTCAGACATCTTCTCTAAGAAGAGAGAAGATACTCTACCCCTGCATAGGGACTTTGTGCAATTGAACTGTTACCCAATGCTAATCCACCTCATGGCAGGATATACTCTTTGTCGCTCTCAGAGACAAAGGTGATGTCAGAGTATATTCATGAAAATCTTGACAGGGGGTTCATCCATCCCTCCTTATCTTCAGCCGGTGCAATATTCCTCTTTATCTCCAAAAAGGATGGGACACTCTGTCCCTGTATCGATTATTGAGGTCTCAATGCAGTTACTAAAAAGGACCTATACCCACTGCCCTTAATCTCAGAATTGTTAGATCACCTGCAAGGGGTGAGAATTTTTACCAACTTGGACCTCCGAGGGGTTTACAATCTGTTCCACATCCGTGCCAACGATGAATGGAAAATGGCCTTCAACACAAGGGATGGGCATTACAAGTACCTTGTGATGCTGTTTGGACTGTGTAATGCCCTGGCAGTGTTCCAAAGATGATGAATGAGATCTTCGGAGACCTTCTTTACACCGGTATCATGTGTACCTTGACAACATCCTCATTTTTTTAAAAGGATCTTATCTCTCATCGCCATAACATCCGCCGAGTACTTCAATGCCTCCGTGACAATCAGCTATATGCCAAAATGGAGAAGTGTCTGTTTGAGAAAGAGAATTTTCCTTTCCTAGGATACATCATCTCCAGTAAAGGCTTCACCATAGATCTGGACAAACTCAAAAGTATCTGTGGATTGCGGGCCCTACAAAGGTTCCTGGGCTTCGCCAACGATTATAGACATTTCATCACCAATTATTCCAAGATCACCTCTCCACTCACTGCCCTCATGCGAAAAGGGGCTAACACAAAGATCTGGCCATCTGAGGCCATGACAGCCTTCCAAGACCTTAAAATTGCTTTCCTATGAGAACCTTGTCTCCACCATCCAATCCCTACTTGCCCCTTCATTGTCAAAGTAGATGCCACCTCAGTGGGGGTAGGGGCCGACTTAAGTCAGCAGTCCACTAAGGACACCGTGTACCCATGTTCCTTCTTGAAAAAATTCTCCCCCGTCGAACGCAATTATGTCTTCCGTCTTTGTTTCCTGCAGTTGGTCTGCTCTTGGATCTCCTCATCTCTGGTCAGTCTCCCCTCATCTGTCTTCAGCATCTCCTCATATCCTTGTCCCTTATCACCCTCCTCTTTGTCATACTTCTCGGATTGATCTTCTGGCTGACTTGGACTGGACCCAACACTTCTTGAACTTCGCCTGCCACTGACCACTGCCTGTACTCCATCTTTGATTGAACTCTGCCTGCCTCCAACCTCTGCCTCGTCCAGACTCTGCTGCCTGTTGCCTGACCTGCTTGTGGCCTAACCCGACTGTGTCTTGCTGTACTGGCCTGCTTTATCTGCCAAGCTTCAGATCTTCTTCTCCATGGAGGCCTGCCCTTAAGTCTAGCCGGCCCCAACACCCAAGGGCTCAATCTAAGGGGAAGGAGGACTGGTAGTGGTGAAGCTCCTGTTGGGCCTCTGCTCCGGCTAATTCTGCTTACTGACAGTGGGGACCTGTGCCAACCCCACCTCAAGCTAAGTGTCCACTTCCAAAACACTGCAGACTGGAGGATGAGAGAGGAGAAGAAGAGGAGTGAAATTTAGCTATGAGTGTATAGAGAACCGAGAAATGGAGAAAAAAGATGAAACGATCAGAGTCAGAGACAGATGTAGGAAAGATAGAAGGAAAGAGAAGAAATGGAAAATGGAAAGATGATCCTGCAAAAAAACTTAAACCTAAAGAGAGACTAATATCAAATAAACTGACCATGCATCAAAGGTAGAAAAAAGCCATTTTATTTTATTTTCAGTTTTCACAGAGAGGCATATGTCAGCTTTGGTATTGTGCATTTCTTTTATCTTTGTATATTGCTTGGACTAGGTGGAAATTCATTTTTATTTATAAGAACATACGAAGGTGCCATACTGGGTCAGGCTGAGGATCCATCAAGCCCAGCATTCTATTTCCAACAGTAGTCAATCAAGTACTTGCAAGTACTCAAACATCAAATAGATCCCATGTTCTGCTTCTTTTTCTCCCTTGTTGCACTGTTCTTAGAGTCTGGCTTCTTAGGGGGTACCATTTTAGTTTTTGTCTGCTTCTAATTTATCTAAGGGATTCTGCTAGCATGTAGTGTCTAAGGATCTGATTTTCCAGTAGGAGGTGTATTGGTGTTCTAGGGTCTGTGGTAATATTTGTAGTGCTACACTTTCATAGGTTATTGTTGTTGTTCTATGATTCTTGAGTGTTAGTGCTTTTGTAGTATGGCAGTTTGCTAAAAAGGTTATCAGTGAGTTTTTGGCAGAGTTTTGTGGTGTATCACAATGTGCCTGGTAGTAGAGAGAGCTTGTTTTGTTGTCAATGAAATATAGACCCTAATTAGATTAATATAATAAAAAACTTACAATTCAATAGAAGAGAAAAAAGGCACACAATCCTTTTCAACCCCTACTGCTTAACAAGATAGAGATCATTTTTATATTAGAATATGTTGGGGTTAGGTTGTAGATTTTATAATTATTGTGAACTACTTAGAGATTTTTTTTTATAATGAGCAATATATCAAATTGAATGAAAGAATGAATAAATATATGATCAGGTGGGCAGAGGATAAGCTTCACAGTCGTACAGACCTAAGGGTCACATATATTTATTTATAAATTATAAATAATAATCATATGTTAATTAAAAAAAAAAAATGAGAGCCTCAAAGCTCCTCTTGTACCTGTAGGATGAGGGCACCCTTTTTTTACTTGGCCATAGGTGCCAGATTTCCTCGCTACGGCTCTGCCACAGGGACATGAGCAGCTGGCTGTTTAGGCAACAGCTTCACCTGTTTTGTTACACAGTTTGATGGTAAGACATGTGGCAGTCAGAGGATCTGGGTTAAATATGGGAACTCGTGTGCTTATCTACCCATACTGGTAGAGAGTCAAAAAGGTCAATGATGTAAAGTGCATGCTAGTAAGTATTGCACAGAGGTATGTTTCTCATCTTTAGCTAGGGACTAATTCCACCTCTCCCTGCTTCTTGCACTTCCTCCAAGCGCTGCCCCACTCTTCCCCCATCTCCACACCTTTAATCCAGGCATCCTCGCAGCCCTCCTGTGATGGAGTTTCCTGTAAGTTAGATCCTCCTTAAAAGCTTGGGGCCAGACATTTAGCCTGGTCTACCTTAAGCCACAGACAGGAAATGAGTTCTGCTCTGAGGACATTCTGCTTAGAAGGGGGTAAGAATCTAGGCCAAGGGAGAACATGATGACCCCAGAGAAACGAAGGAGCCTAGGGGGGGTCAGTGCTGCTGTCTTTTGTTTGAGAACTGCTAAGGTAAGCAGAGCTGCTTTTGTTACATTTTTTTCAGTTATTAATAAAAGGTTTATGAGAATATAGCTAGATTCCAGCCTGAACCTATTCTCTGGCCTGCCACACCTCCCTCCAGGCACACTCTCCTCTTTCTTCCTTCCTCTATCCAGGCACTCTCCCTTCCTCCTTCTTTCCTTCCAGGCACCCTCTCCCCCTTCTTTTTCTGTCACTCTTCCCCTCCCTCTAGGCACTCCTCCCCTTTACTCTCCCTCCAGGCATTCTCTCATCCTCACTTCCTCTCTCCAGGTACTTTCTCCTTCTTCCAGCTCTCCCTCGAGGCTCTGTATCCTAGTATTTTCCCTTCCAAGTACTCTCTGATGAGAGCTGCTCCTCGGGCCACTATGGGCTTTCTCTCCAACGTTGGCTGCAATGGCTCCTCTGGCTGCAACGGGTCCAGTTTCCAATAGAGGTGCATTGGAAATGGAGAGGGACGGATACACCTGTTCACCCAGTTCCCTCTGTCTCACTTGCTGGCTTTCCTTTCTCCTTTCACTGCATGGCAGCTGGTAATCGGGTGTCTCTTCAGCCAGCGGAGGATGAGAATCCCACTGGCACTGGGACCTTTGTGGCACCAGCGTATAAGTCTCTCTTGGACTGGCAGGAGCTGAGAACGCCATCAGCACTTCCCCTTCAGTAGCGTAAAGTTTTAGTTTTAGAAGTACATGGACTTTTGAAACTAAAACTTCATGCGGGTGGGCAGATAGACAACACATAGACGTACAGATGGACAGACCATTGACAACAGATGCTATCACTGGAGCGCGTTGCGTCTAACAAATACTGACTTGTATAAGGAGAGGCAGTCTAGATTCTGTAACTAGCAGCTGGTATAAATCCTTAGCAGTGCATTCATTTTGCTGTTCATTTTTACCTCTCTTCTTTTATCTCTCCCTATACGCCTCTGCATAAACTCTGCTCATCAGGCAACTCACTATTTTCTATGCCATTCCCATCAGGGAAGGCCAGTAGGTGGGCCTTCACGTAAAAACCCTCCAAAGAGCCTGCCCCTTTGTGGGCTCTTTTATGGGAAATAAGCAGGCAACTAGATTTTATATAGTTGAAGTATATTTTACATTTTTTATTTTAAAAAATGTTAGTGATAGATTTTATTGAGTATACTTAACTTTGTGCATTGCTAGCACACCTAAGGCATGTATTTTTTGTTTTCTTGCCATCTTTGGTGCTTTGGTCCCACTTCATGTGCCTTACAATGTTCTTGCCATTCTTGGTGACAGTTTGTCCATCTTGGGCTGCTTTGGAGGTTGTTGTTCTCTTTGAAACCTTTGATGTTGCTTTGCTCCTCTGATGGTGCCTTGGAGAACTCCTGACACTGCTGGTACCGTTTGTCTCTTTACAGTGCCTTAGACTGTTCATGTCACCTTTGATGCCATTTTGCCACAGTCTTTGGTGTCTTTTTTTTTTTTTTTTCAAAATAATTTTTCCTTTTATTGGGAAGAAGCAGCAATAAAGAACAAGACCCGCACCGCAGGTATAAACACAGTACTTAACAATTAGTACAAACCAGAGATACTGAGTACATAGTAGCAGCCCCTAAACATCAGTTGCTGCTCAATCCCAATTCTTTTATTTCCATATCTCAGTTTCCCCATCCCTACTTACAGTAACATCCAACACTCCAAAGCCAGACTTACCATTCACACCTCAAACCATTCATACCACCCCCGACTCCCCTTCCCCCCCCCCCCCCCCCAGTGACCACCGGTTGTAGCCAACCAGAATCATAGCCACTAGCTCATAACCCTTCCTGTACATTCTCTGGCAACAAACCAACAAAGGCTTGTCAACACGCAAGGTATCGTTTATCAGGTTTACATTTGCCCAATACTCAGTCCAGCCGTTCAAGTTGGAGAGTGAGAGCCAGTCTGTGAAACCAAGCCGAAATGGATGGAGACACATCCGGAGCTGCCCAATCGAAGAGTATAGTGTGACAAGCCAGAAGGACGGCCACTTTGCTAAATTTATCTTTGGCACGATTAATCTCAGCAGAACAAGCCTGAGGACTGGACAACAAAAACTGCCCAGTTGCAGGCATCGAGACCGCTGTGCATTGTAATATGACATCCGAGACTGTCCCAAAAAGAAGTCAAAGAAGGACAGCGAAAGAGACGATGTAGAAGCGTACTCTCTTCTGTTTTGCATTTGATACATAGAGGTGAATCCGTATTCCCCATCTGGAAGCGCCGAACATCTGTACAATAAATGCAATGTAGTATTTTAAATTGCATTTCTCGAAGTCCAATGTCTTTGACCTGCCGATGTAGCACCATAAAGCACTGTTCCATGTACTTAGGAGAAAGTGTCAAATTAAGTTCAGTAGACCATTTAGCTGCCAAACACTCTAGGCGACCATCCACTTGCATGGACCGTCCCAGTTTGGCCCATCCAGCAATCGTGTTCTTAAGTAGAGCTGTATCAAATATCTTAGTGGTGAATGCTGATTCCTCCGCTCGAGCCTCCAAGGACCACTGCAAAGATAACAAGTAATGTCGCACTTGCAAGTAGGAAAAAAAATGTTTGTTAGGCAATTGATAAGTGGTACTCAAAGTGGCATAGTCTTAACAATGTGTATGTATCATGGTCATAAAAATGACATGCATAAGCCACGTCTTTCCGAGCCCACAATTGAAACAGTGCGCTACAATACCTTCCCGGCACAAAATTCACATTTCCCAACAAGGGCATCAACGTGGAGACTAAACCCGTCCTGCCCCCCCGCAAGCGCAGCCACTGCCAGGCCCGTATGCAGGGATAGAGCAGTATTTTGGGAAAAAATGAATGCTCTGCGCTCGCTGTTACTGGTTTGAATAAGACTCAATGGTGACCAGGGGGCAGTCATTCGGGTCAAGAGACCAGGCTCACAATATTGGTAAATATCAGTAATCCACTCCCCCACAAAACGAAGCTGACAAGCGGCATTATAAAGCCGAAAATCCGGCAACCCGGTGTCTTGAAGTTCTCCTCCCCCTTCAGTTTATGTCTACCCACCAGTTTAAATAAAATTGATTAGAAAACCCCAATTTTGAAGCTCAAAATAGTCTGCATTGCTTCCCATTAACTTTATTGTAAAAGAAAATCACAAGTGAAATGAAAAAACAAAATGTATTTTCATTTGAAGTGAATAAACTGAATGGAGGAGACATACAAAACAAATAAATGAACCAAAATGAAAATTTCACCTCTGCACATCTTATAATGTGGTTTCGGAAAGGTCATTGTTTTTTTCTGACAAACACAAACAAAAAAATGATGTCAAAGAACCTTGCTTATGACAGAATCTTAATTCAGCAAAATGTACCCATACATGTGTACTAAACACGCAGGTATTTTGCTTACATAAGGTGCCATTGCTAAATAAGAACATTTCATTGTATTTTTTTTTATTTGCTGCATTAGCAGACATAAAAATGTGCTTCCTTTCTTTTTACAGTAAACAGAAAGACACCCAGATGTTTAGCATATTTGGCAATCCAAACAGGTTTGGGTAGTTACTGGGTTTTGATGTCAAAATCATTTACCAAATATGATTCCCATTCACATGCTGATTTATGTCATAGTAAGGTGAATAATAGAATAGTTACAGCCTAATTATTTGATTCATCTCTCATCCACACCCATACATCTCCCTCATGTTCTATACTTATATTTTATAACAGAACAGAGAATGTGCGCCAGGATTGCTTTTGCTTTAACGCACAACAAGTTATTGTGTTCTTGCATAGTAACCAAAATTGCAAGTCATGTTTTTCAATTTTATGTGTTCAATTTACAGTTCTGAAAAAGAGAAGGGATTGCCCAATCTTTCAAATTTGTTACAAAAACTATATATATATATTATTTTGTTTTGGCCTATTGTTAATAAGGTATTCCATATAGGCAGCAACAATAAACTAACAAAACAAATAACCAGTGCCCCAAAAATGTATCCAAAAATATTTATTAGTATTACTTAATTACAATATCCAAATTACAAAAACATCAAAGTCAGACAAGAATATATACTAAAACACCTGCATTAAAAAATATTCAAAGTCCTAACTAGGACCCTAGTTTCGCCAACAAAACCGGCTGCTTCAGGGGACTTTATTCACCCAATAAAAACTCACAACAACTACACATATGTATAATATAATTTACTGCATTTTTTATATATCAATATCCACAGAATGCAACTGTGTCTTTTGTAAACATAGTTGCATTCTGTGGATATCCCATTTTCACGTAGATAAGCAGCTGAATTAGCCATGCTCTCTGGGTACATCTTCCGTGCCACTAGGTGGCGGAGCTCTCTAAGTCTAGTAAAGTCTTTCAGCTATGTGCTCCCTCCTGCATCCTGTCAGGATTGCCTCAGGCTCCTCAGTCAGTTTTTTTCCCTGCAACGGTTAAACATGCGGAGCTTTTCTTTCCAGAGAAAGTTACATTCTCTAAGGAAAAAAGTTTACAGAAAATGTAAAAAAAAATTTTTTTAAACCCAGGATTACAAGGTCTACCGGGGTCCAGGTGTTCAATGCTGCTCCCCCAAGGGGAGGAGCTAGCAATTTGTAATACTACTTAGGTGGAGTTATTGATCTGTAGAGGGTTGGTTCTCCACAGAGTGACAGTCCGTAATAATACAGCTCTAGTAATGTGGGAAGAACGCCCCATGAAGTTGGTGAATCCCTGGGCCGATGGCAGATGACAGCGCCCCCAGGAGGATATCCTGAGAGGGACCACTGGCTAGGCTGGAGTATGGAGACAAACACAGTTAGTTCTTTATTAGACTGGAAGTAGAACCACCAGAGGTGGTTCTACTTCCAGTCTAATAAAGCCCTGCTGAGCACAATAGCTCAGCCCTGCTGAGCACAATAGCTCAGCCCTGCTGAGCTATTGTGCTCAGCAGGGCTGAAGTCCTTCAGATACTGGAATAGTGATCTCTGAGTTGCTGAGCTGTAGAGAGAGACTATAGGTAGTGAGTAGACAGTGTATGCTGGATACATAACCAGTAGTGGATGATACACTCACAATTGTAGATGTCTATAATGTCCTCTTATGCAACAGAGAGTCTTTAGTATTCAGGAACAGGAGCCACAGGCGAGTACTGGTTCCTATAAGCAGTCTGAAATAATAACTCACAATAACTGTGTATGGGAAGACTTCTGGAATAGAAGAGAGTTTGTGAAGGGTTTTAGGAACATGGGCCCTCGAAGAGCGAGTACCGGTTCCTATCTGCAACTTGCAATAACTAACGTCTTAGACAGAAAGGAGTCTTTGGGATTAGGAGTGTAGGCCCTTGTGGAGCGAGTACTGGTTCCTATCTGATTAGAACTCACAGTGTTCACGTCTGCGATCGCTTCCAAGAAATAGGAGTCTTCTGAGTCTTCAGACTTGCAACAGCAAGGGCGTGGACCTTGGGGGCGTACCCCCGGAGTGACGTCATCTGCTTCCAACATAAAAGGTCTTTGATTACAACTACGAATTGAGTTAGCAAGGTCTCGAAACTATCTTCTTGGATCCGATTCACCCAAGCTACTCTGCCTCCTTGTACTCCTTAGGGTACCCGCTCCTCGGAGGCCTGCTCTCTCTCTTCTTGATTTCAGATACAGGATGGGATCTGGTACTCGCTCCACAAGGGCCTATGTTCCTGAAGATGTCTGCCGTAGCCTGAGTAACCCATGACCAAAAAAGAGAATCATCTTTTTGAACAACTTCATTGCCATGTAATAGAGGTGGTTAAAAAACATTTTAGGGGAGGTAATTCAGAAGTATAGTTAGCAAGAAAAGAACTACAGTGAAATTATAGGTTGAATATCATTGAAATAAGAGGGTTGGAATTGTATTTGAACCAATAAAATGAAGGTAATGTGAGAAATGTGCTTCATGATTGGAGGGTTGTGATATAAACTGATTGGCTTGTAGGAACCTTGATGTGTACAAAATAGGCTGAAGGTGTTTTAAATTTTGAACTGCCATTGACCAAAAAGCTCCTGTACTACAAGTAAGTGTTGTTTTTTTCTTTCTGAATAATAAGAGTGCATATCCATTTTTAAATAAGAAATTAATCTGTATGTTCATAGACAACACCCTGAAGCAGCTGTTAAAGTGAAACGCTGGCAGCGTCAGGAATTAAGAACATGCAGTAACACAGCCAAGGCTTTTGGATCTTAAAAGAAGAATATAACATTCAACGTTAAGTATAAATTTGTATGGCTGTTTTTTAACAACAAACTATGAGAAAGATAAGTTAAACAATAAACATGCAAGGAATTGAGAATGAGTAGCATTCCAATTAAGGTTTTTGGATTTTATAAGAAAATGATGTTGAGAGTCAAGTAAAAATCTGCATGGCTGTTCCAGTATAGCAGACTATGTGAAAAAGAAATGAAGTTAATCATGTAAAGAAAATTGCAATGAATGGTGTCATAAATAATGGATTAGTGAACTGATTTGAAGGATGAAGGATGGATACCGTTTTTGACCTGCTTTAATGAAGGATTGATATTAATTTTTTATATTTTGGATATGCTTCAACAGTCCTTATAGACTTCGGTATAAAAGTATAAAAATTGAGAAAGAAAAATTCAGGTTAAAATTGAATAAAATGAACAATTTTAAAATAAAATAAAATAGGGAGGCTGGACTGATGATTAAAGAAAGTAGACAGGACTCTGTGCGACAATATCCCGATGTGAGTTTAAAATCTGTCCCGCGGTGCGTTCCTCTGATATACAGTACAGTGTGATGCGTGTGGGAACCAAATTTTTGTACAAAGTTGGGTTATACATACTGGTTCTAGTCTCTGTTTATTATTTGTATGCCCTAATCCCACACACACACACACACACAAGCTGGCTGGCTACACATACACACACATACAAGCTGGATGCATCGCCCTGATCCCCAAATTAGCTGCCTCACACACACACACAGATACACAAATTGTACCTTTTTTCATTCTTCAGCCGCTGCTGGCTTGGGCTCTGATGGCAGCCTACAGCCTTTTTGATTTTTTTGCTGTGTCTGGCCTGTGCTGCGGCCTCCTTTTCCTTTCTTTAGATGCCACTGCCCTGGGCTCCAGTGGAGGCCCGCGCTTTCTTTTCTTCGTTGCAGCGGCAGCCCATGGCTTTTATATTTTTTCTTTCTCTGCTCGCTACCTCCAGCTTGGATACTGGTGATGGTCTGCGGCTTCCTTTCCCTTTTGTTGGTTGCCACTGGCATGGGCTCAGGTGGTGGCCCAGGGTATCTTTTTTTTATCGTTGGCCAACACCAGCGTTCCATGCTTTTCAAAATTTCTCGGCCTGGGCTCCAGCGCTGGCCTAGCAGCCTATTTTTTTTTTCCTACTCCATAGTCTCTTGTTCCTTTCTTTGGCCGCTGCCGGCCTGGACTCCGAAGGTGGCGCTGTGGCCCGCATACCTCTCTTCTCTTTTTTTGGCTGCTGGTGGCCCGTAGCCTCTCCTCTTTCTTCGGCCACCAATGGGATGAGCTCTGGTGGCGGCTCCTCTGGGCCCTTTCCTTCTATGCTCACTGGAGCACATGGGATACTGCAGTGCAAGCAGAAGTCCCATGGCCAATTTGATTGGGGGCCTCCCTCTCCCCCCGGGGCATGTCCGAAGCCCCGATAGGCCAATCCTCCCCTGTGCAGGGGTGTGCATTCCACAGCTCCTGAGATGATGAAGGAGACATTGGAGACCGTTACTGTTCAGTGAAGAGAGAGAGAAAATATCTGAGTCTCCACGAGGATGGGGGTCCAGTAGAACTGTACTTGGGAAGAGCCAATTACAGACCGGCTGACATCATGAACAGTTGGAAAAGCACACTATATTTTGGAGGCAAAGACTTAAAAATACTATAAAAATTTCAACCCCCATCATTATTATTTGAGGGAATGTCTGTAACTTTGTGCCTTAAAAGTATTTGAGTTAGATTTTTTTCTTCCTCTGCAGCAAGAATAAAGGTAACAAAGCAGATATAATTCAAAATTGTTTCTTCCTTTGCTCAACAAAGCTCACTTCAAAGGCCAAAGAGACAATTGACAGCACTAATATAATTCCTTTTGAAAGTCAGGAATGCTTATTAGAGGTAAAGAAAAACGTTTTGAAAAACAAAAGAAGTGCAATTACCTATGACGTTAACTTTGATACCCGGGCACCGGCGCATATGTACGCGCGCATGCTGTCTCACACCAAGGGATGTGGCCATTTCACAACATACGCGTGTATATGCGCACGGTATAAAATAGGCTGTTTGTACCTGTGTGTACAATTTTATATGGACGCATGCATATGAGTGCAAATGACGCCTCTACCGTGTAAGTGGGGGAATTTTATAAGGAACATGTGCTGACGCCATAGGGGTTTTTCCCAGTTGGCCCAGTTAAGGGATAGGACTTCCCAACCGATCTAGTTTAATAATCTCCCTTTCCCCCTGTTAGCCCCACCTCTTAAAACCCCACTGACTAGCCTACATGTTTTTATTTCATTACTTCCACGCCATCCATAGCAGTAGTAAAGTTTCGCCGCAGGGGACCCAGGTGCGCATGTAAATACTTTCGCATACATTTCATGTTAACGCCGATGTCCCATCCAAGCCACACCCACGCCCCACCCCTTTTTTCGGCTTTCTCACTTGAGCGCATACCAGAAGATGCACACATACACTGGCGGCTTTTAAAATCCATTCAGTGCACGCTGGCCGGGCATGCTTGCGTATCTCCCGGTTTTTTGCATGCGCCAGGCTTTTAAAATTCACCTCTATGTTTATAGTAAATATTCAGGGAAGACTTGGCGCAGCAGGTTTGCTAGGATACAGTGACACTAAGTGGATGTTACTGGACAGGGGGGAGATATTTGTGTTTCATGGAAGGTTGCTTTTTATAATTTTGAATTTTGATTCAAAAGGACCAAGTATAGTTCTTTGCATCATAATTTAGGTGGGCCTGGTGGAGCCAATGAGGATCAAGGGATCGATTGTTAATGAACTTTTTTAGTCAGGTACAAGACATAATGCTTCCTTTGTTTAGGGGCAAACAGAGACAGAGGGCAGGCAGAGGCAGAGGGAGAGATGCCATGAAGTCAGCTGGCTGCTGTAACAAAGGAAGGCAAAGTTTTAGATGTTTTTTTCCTGTAGTCATTATCTGGATAGAAGTACTTATCCAGCAATAAGGAGAGAACAGTTTTTTATTTTGTAGTGAGGCAAAGGAAAGTTATGTGTTCAGATATTCCCTGATCTTTCTCTTTATTTCAAGTTAGATGAACAATCATAGGACAGCTGCTCAAGCACTATAGTAATGGGCACATTTGTAGAGGCAAGATCTGTCATGTGTGCATAGAGTGCATGTGTGCATAGAGATTTTGGACTTTCATCTCCATGAATCAAGCGGATTGTTGAATCAGCACTGAGTACTGGACATTAAGCACATGCAAGGGCTTCATCAATCATCTGGACCCACGAACAGGTTTCAAAAATCACCAGAGACTTAACCGAGAACTTACCGTATATTTTTGATCTGGCCAGAGTTTAGGTGTGATATCTAAACTATTCTTCAAGTGAACTGAACTGCGATTTAAGGTGGACTTAGAGAGTTTCTGTTACAACTTACAAAAAGCTGATTTTCTTTATCTACCAATGCTAATAAACTTTTCTTATATTGCAATGCCATGTGCCTCTGTTTCCTATGGAGTATAAGAATTCAAATGTGCTATGTAAATGTGCATGCACTGATTTTAAATGCATTACAGTGGGTTTTATGGTATTGTATGTGTTTTAATTTTTTGCTCCAGCCTTGCTTCCCTCTCCCTGGGAGAACCATTAGTTGTGTGGATATGCTACATGTGCCCATCCTAAATCACACAACTGAGAGATGGCATTATTTATGTGTCCCCTTTCATAGGGTGGGAGATTACATATCTTAGGAGTCGATTTACAATTTTATATTATTATCAACATGTTATTGCCAAATGAATGTGCGTTATTAACTAAGAATGGGCATTAATTAGAGGTAATGAATATTAATCTGCAAAAACGCAGCTCAGCACTCCAAAAACTCTGGTCCAACATGAGTTAAAAATAAGGAGCTGCGTTGCATGCAAATACATGTAAATCAGCTCATTATTAAGTGAAAAGAATAATGTAGCTTATGGTAACTTTTGCAAGCCAAGTTATTCTCAGAAATATAACTCTACCTTAAGAAGTGTAGTTAACTTTCTTTTGGGGGCATTGCCAGGTTAACATATCCGGTAATGCTCCTGGGCCAAAATTTAAAGGGGCCACCTGAGCCATTTAAAGATCACCCACTCCCCAGTCCAGGAATCTCTGGTGGCTACTGGGGATGGCTGGGATCCCATCTATGCATTGCCACACAGACTATTCATTTAAAGAATAGGACCACTCTTGTTTTTCTTAAAACAATGCCAGTTTTACACCAAAATGTCCTTAAGCTTAACCTGAAATTCCTGAAGATCTACTGGAGGCAGAAGCAATCCCCACTGGTGTTGCAAAGGACCACCTGGAGTCATCCATCGCCATTTTGGAAATTATCACTGGTGGAGCAGGAGTGATCTCCATCAGACCTCCAGGGAGTTCAGAGTAAGCCTGGGGAGGGGGTTACTGATGACCTAGCTAAGGGTTCAGCAAGGGGGGAGGCATGATCTTTCCCACCAGGGATTGTGGTACAATGGTAGAGAGGTTCTGACTGAATCTGATTGCCCCTTTAAAACATTATTTATAGCATTATCCATGCTATAATTTTTGCATGGATAATGCCTGCAATAAGGAAAAGGGGTGTGGCTATGATAATTTTAGAATTGCTGCACTGTATGCTGTCTTAGTGCTTTACATACGTAAGTTTATTGCAATGTGTGTTAAAGTTTTTGCACCCCATGATACTTGTACTTTGCTACTTGTGAAGTGCCTAAGCAGACATTTCCTTGAGGGGGGGGGAGGGAGGGAGGGAAGGAGAGAGAGAGAGAAGCCTCTTTATAAGGCTTTTATATTAGCCAACTATTTATATGACTATAGGAGGGCCAGCTAGAAACTCCAGGTGAGGTTTTGGTGGTGGTGTAGGGTTTTGGAGCCAGTTTTACATGCACAGTGAGACATATGAAAAGCACAGTACACATCAGTGAAGATGTGACATGATTTGGAGTGAGGAAAGTCAACTAAGATGAGATTACTTCAGTGTTCTCTCACCCTAACTTGATAGCACCCTGGTAGGGAGCCCATCAAGCTAGGGCAAGAGAACATTGTAGAAATCTCATCTTTGTGTGATTTTCCTCACTCCAATTCACGTCAAATCTTCACCGAGGTCTACTGTGCTGTTTGTACGCCTCACTCTATATGTAAACTGGCCCAAAAACCCTACACCCCCACCAAAACCTCACCTCGAGTTACTAGCTGGCCTTCCTATAGCAGTATAAATAGTTGACTACTAGGTGTGCAACCCTAGAGGTGTTCTCTTCTCTCTCTCTTGCTCTCTCTCTCTCTCCCATACCCAAAACAGAATTTGCAATACTTATCACAAATTGCATTTTGGGCATATCGCCCGAAAATGGACTTGATGTACTTATAAGATTTTATATTCATGCAAATGAAAAATAACAAAAAAAGCTTTCTCATTATTGGCTGATGATTATAAATAAGTCAAGGAAGCTGTGCACCACCGATAATGCCTATTATGATGGCCATATGAAATGTAAAAAAAAAAGAGTAAATAATTGTCAAGTGAAGATTTAATTAGATGTCAGAGTTTGTGTATAACTGACATTTGACATGGATGATTGGCAGTTAACACCGCAAACATTTTGTTAACATTCCAGTAGAGGAAAGCTAACATAACTGCATTAAGGAAGTAACAGTAATAAAATTTGTTGAAAGAAAAAAAGCATCTGGTCTGTGATTTATGAAAGCTCACAGAACTTGTGACTATGTAGCCCTATGTCACTTATGGTGTGATTTACTAAACGTTTTCTCCCATTCTGTGTCTATAGAAAAAAGCTTACATGTGAATTTTCAAAAGAGTTATACGAATAAATGTAACATACTATCATAGCAATTTTCAAAAACAATTTACCCACGTTAAATGCATTTAACACAGGTAAAATCTATTGACAATTCAATGCCATATATTGTAACAATTTTCAAAAGCCTACCTATAGAGGTAAAATGAATTTAATTGTGTAAAATCCAGTTTTAAGTGCATACATGCTTTTTAAAATCAAGCCCTTAGTGAATCAGGTTTTTAATGTTATTGTGCTCCTAGGTGATAAATTTAATAACATTTAAACTCTTTGGAGAGTGAGAGCCAGTAATCAGGGGTATCACTAGGCATTGGTACTAGCACGCAAGGCCCATGCCTTGATTTATATGCCAGTGCCCCAAATGTTGCTAGCCTTATATTGGCCTGTGAATGCCTGTGCCTTTGAAGAGGTGGCCTTCTGCCCTTAAAGGTGCAAGTGACTGGTGGATCAGCATTGCATCAGAGAAAAGCCTCATCTTCAGAGGATCTTCTTTTCTATTGGCTTCTACAAAGTGAAACATCTAGAAAATCATCCCATATGAAGAGTTTTGTAGGGCAGACCTCAAACTATGAAAAACAATTTAAGTGGAGGAAATATTTAAACTTTTGTGACCAAATGTGCTGCTACTTTTTAGAGGTCTTGTTCTCCTCCAACAACAATTTTGTAAACTTGAACACAATGGCAGAAAAGAGATACCCACTTACGTATTCTGCAAGGAACATATGGAATAACATAGGTATCATGACCTTTTGGTTCATTGCCAAAAGGCCTAGTCACATCTTTTGAGCTAGGAGAGGTAGCAGTAGAGAAAAGAGGAGATAAGACCATGTTGAGATATTCTTAGGACCTCTAGCAGGAGTCTCTACCCTGGGGAAGAGAGATTTTGGGACTCAATGTTATGCATGCTGTCCGCAGCAGACCTGCAGCACGGCCCCCTCACCTTCTTACACAGACTCCAGCTCCTGGTTTCTCCTCACTAGTGTGGTCCATGGAGAGACGCCACTACCTGCGCTGCGCCCCTGGATGATGACGTCAAACTCTTCAGTATATTTAAGCTCAGGCCTCGCTCCATAGCATTGCAACAGGTCTCCTCACTATTCGAGTACTCATTGCTACTAGAGAATCTGCTCTACTCTTCATTCCTGATCTCCATTGTTCCCGGTTCCTGTCTTCTTTGTTCCTGCCCTGTCTATGTTTTGGACTGACTGTATGGATATCGACTTTGCTTTGCTTGACTATGCTATTGCCTATCTCCAGACCCAGACCTCCGCTACGTCTGACTACGCTACTGCCTATCTCCAGACCCAGATCTCCGCTACGCCTGACTACGCTACTGCCTATCTCCAGACCCAGACCTCTGCTACGCCTGATTAAGCTACTGCCTGTCTCCAGACCCAGACTTTTGCTCCGCCTGACTATGCTAATGCCTTCTCCGTGATATGACCATTGCCTTGATTGACTAACGCTACTGACTTCTCCATGATCAGAACTCAGCATTGCTTGCCACGACCTCCGCTTTGCTGCCGGCCCTGATACAAGCTTGTCTTTGACGCCTCTTCTAGCCTACTCCCTGGATGTGGACTTATTAGACTTCGGCCTACCTATGCTCGAGCACCCCCAGCTAATCTCCGTACCGTTGGCGCCCGAGTTCCAGTACCATACCCAGTCCAGGGTAGGACTATGCCACCGATCGTCTGCTGTCTCTGGGCTGAACCAACCTCTCCTGTTAACCAACTTTGAGGCCCACCTAAGTCCTGCCAGCCCTGGCACCCAAAGGCTCAACCTGCAGGGAACGAGGGCTGGTATAGGTGAAGCTCCAGTGGCCTCTACCTTCAGCCCACTCCACCTGCCGACAGTGGGGACCCGTAGGTCCTCACCTACGGGTTGCATCAACCCCACCTCGGCCCAAGGGTCCACCTCCAATGCAACACTCTATGCAAAGACTACAATCTGTTTTGCCATTAGTATTTTTGGAAGGGGTTTTCCATCCCAACTAAGGATACCCTGCCCAGTTGGGAACCTTACTTATCTAAACCATGGAGGGCGAGTTTCCCTTGCTCTAGTAGAGAGAGAGAGACCCTTGCACAGATAGAGAAGAGACTGACAATGGTAATATCCATCTATTGTGCCAAGAACTAATGTCAGCTGTGCCAATCTTTTCATCTAAGAACACTTTCAATAAAGTTTTAATTTTGGACACTCACCCAGAGCCTCCTGTGTAGTTATTGGTGCTCACATCCTCAGAGGAGAAAGAGAACTTATACCTCTCCCAGACAGAAAGAGAATGTTTCACTCTTGGTACCCAGGGTCTTGGAGGAGAAATTCTTCTTCCTTTCCTGCCAGTAAAAGAACCCAACCTTGGGGTCAAAGAGACTTGTGTGAGAAAGAGTGGCATTTGAATAATAGCCCCATAATCCTATGTGCCTGTGCACCAGAACATACAGCAAGTAGGGGTTATATAAAGTAGCCATTTGACTGGCAAAGACACTACATTTTCAAACTAGAACTAATAAAGAATCACCCAAGGAGTCTTTTTCTTCTGGTACTAAAACACTTTAAATCCGAATTGCAGACATGCAGAAAATTCTATAGTAGATAACTTTGCTGGTTTCTTCATGGAAAAAATCCAAACTATATACTCCCCCTTTGTTGATCCCTAACCACCACCATATATGCCATGCCAACCCAATGCTCCCAGCTTCTCTTAGTAAAAAGGCTGCAATCAAATGTTCCTTAAAGAAACCAAGCTGTTATCCACACCTGCCACCCAGTTTCCAGCCTTCTCTTTTTATCCAGACTAATAGAAAACATAGTCTATGTCCTACTCCTAGACTACCTAGAAGAGGGCAACATCTTACACTCTTACCAATCTGACTTCAGAAAAGACCATGAAACAGAATTTGCTAGGGGTGTGCATTCGTTTTGAACTTATAGGTAAAACGCAACTTTTTTTTTTTTTTTAACTTAAAAAAGTGATGAGGCGAAAACGATCGGATTTCCAACTTATTCAACATAGCTATGTTGAATACGTTGGAAATCGCGATTGTTGATCCTAAATAAAAATTTAAACCCCTCACCCTCCTTAATCCCCCCCCAAGACTTACCAAAACTCCCTGGTGGTCGAGCGGGGAGTCAGGACACCATTTCTGTACTCCTTTGCGAGGAGCACGTGACGTCGGCGTCACGTCGGAGTGACGCGGACGTCACGTGATTCCCCGCGCGTTCGCTCTGGGACCCTCTTGGACCCAAAAGGAACTTTTGGCCAGCTTGGGGGGGCCTCCTGACCCCAAAAGCTTTGGCCAAGCTTTTGGGGTCAGGAGGCCCCCCCAAGCTGGCCAAAAGTTCCTTTTGGGTCCAACGAGGGTCCCGGAGCGAACGCGCGGGGAATCACGTGACGTCCGCGTCACTCCGACGTGACGCCGACGTCACGTGCTCCTCGCAAAGGAATACAGAAATGGCGTCCTGACTCCCCGCTCGACCACCAGGGAGTTTTGGTAAGTCTTGGGGGGGGATTAAGGAGGGTGAGGGGTTTAAATTTTTATTTAGGGAATCGGTGCACGTATGGACATAGACTCAACTTATGGAATTCTCCATATGTCCATATTGACCGAAATTGACCCCCCCCCCCCTTTCGACTTATGGACTTATGAACATAAACTTTTGGTCTGCACATCCCTAGAATTTGCCCTGTACGTCCTAAACTAACAGTATTCATCTAAATGCTGACCAAAGGGACTCCTCCAAGCCTTACTAGACCTTTCTGCCACCTTTGACACTGTGATCACCAGCACCTGATACAACATTAGGGACATTGATGCTGAAGACACAGCCCTCATATGGATGCAAGCAAATGATGGGTAGTTGTTAATAGGGATGGGAAGAAGTAAACATTTTTGTTCATTTTTTGTTACAATTTTTTGGGGATTCCTCCATGAATTTTATTTCCTGTAATGTTTATTTTATGTATTTAATTTTAAAAAATGAAACAAACATTTAAAAAAAACGCAAAAATGAAAAAAAAAAAAGATATGGGGCCTCCCGAGGCCTCCTGTCCCCATCACCCATCCCTCCCACACAAAAAAAAATTCTAGAGCCAGGATCCTTCTCAGTCCCCACTTACCCAGTACGGGGAATCCAACAACCAGGCCCAACCCGCAGTTCAGGTCATGATACTTAGGCCTCAGCCTAGGCCAAGGTCTGGGACTGGACACAGGCCTGACACTGGGGCCCAAACCAGAGACCGAGTTCTGACAGCTGGGCCTCGGCTCAGACTACGGTTCAATGGCGAGGCCCAGACACAGACCTGATGCCGGATTCTGGTCTGGAGACCGGGTCTTAATGCCTGGGCCTCAGCACAGACCCAGGTCCTATGCCGGGACCTCGCTCTAGGCCAAGTCCGAGCCCAGGCCCAACTCTGAGGAGTGGTCCAGAGACCAGGTCTCAATGCCTGGGCCTCATCCCTAGGCCAGTGCCCAGACCCAGGTCTTGATGCCTGGGCCTCAACCTGGACCCAGGCTCAACACCAGGATCTGGTCCGGAAACTGGGTTCCGACCCCAGGGGCATAGCTCAGGGTCAGGCCCAGGCCCAGGTCCATACCCAAAGTTGAGACCTCAGAGGCCTTCTTTGATGTCTTCTTTCTTCTTTCTTCCTATTTGAAATGACAGTTTTCGCTTGGGAGGATGCACCGGAGTTAATTAACTTGGGTGCCAACGAGTGCATACCATCATTTCAAGTTAGAAGAAAGAAGTCCTCCGAGGCATGAGTCCTGGGCCTGGGCCTGACTTTAGGATGAGGCCAAGGCCCAGGCATCAGGACCCAGCCACCAGGCCTAGACATCAGGACTAGCCTAAGCTGAGGCCCGGTGTCAAGATTCAGCCACTGAGTCAGGCCATGGTATTGGGACCCAGTCTGTGGACTGGGCCCTAGTGTCAGGTGTGAGCCCATGTCCTGGCCTAGGCCAAGGCCCAGGCATCAGGATATAGCCTCCGGATCAGGCCCTGGCATTGGGACCCGGCATCCAAGTCAAGCTTCAGTGTCAGGCCTAAGTCCAGGCCCTTGCTTAGGGTGAGTTCCAGGCTTCAGGACCCGGCATCTGGGTCAGATCTGAGTCCTGGCCTTGGCCGAGGCCTAGGCCTAGGCATCAGGACCCTGCCTCCAGGCTGGACCAGGATGTCGAAGCAGGTAAGTTTTCGAAATATCGGGGGGCCTTGACCTTTTCTCCGGTCTTGGCCAAAGCCCCGGCATCAGATCTGGGCCTCAGCTGAGATCTCAGCATCGTGCTTGAGTGTAGTCTGCGGCCCCTGCCTAGGCCTGATGACAGGTTAACTTTTTTTTTCCTGATTTTCAAAACAGAACAAAATTTCATCTGAATTTAAATTGTTCCATTTTGCAAACAACTGAAACTGAAATAGGAAATTTTGTCTCATTTGTTATTTCATCTCTTCCGAAGGCCCATCCCTAGTTGTTAGTATGTGTACAATTAAGGCTTCAGACCCACAAAGGGAGGGTGATTTTCAAAGGGACTTCTTCAGGTAAAACAGTGTTGTACCTACAGAATTCACCTTTTTGAAAACTATCTGCCTGTTATGCACACAAAAGTCTGCACGTATAACCCATATGCACATAATTTTATGTGCATAATGGAGACTGGCGTTCTGGGGAGGTAGAGTAGCACAAATTAGCAGGTATAACTTGTGTGGGGAGTTTTGCTGGAATAAATATCAAAGAAACTTGGAAGTGTAAGTTCACTTTGAAAACTGGTGTAATTTGCAGAGATGTGCATTCATTTTGTTCTGTTTCATTAATTTATATGGGTATATTTTTATGCACATAATATTATACTTATGTGCATAAAATCAATCTAATGAATGCCAGTATGACTTTATACCCATTTTATGCATGTAACAAAAAAAAGTGTTATAAAAAATGTAACAAAACAAAAAGAGAATGAAATGAAATAAAATGGCCCACACATTTATACAAAGCTGTTACATAATCACTACCTTAGTGGTTGGTGAAGACTGAGGAATAAAAACCTAAGATATGCCATATGGGGTCAGTCCAAGGGTCCAGCAAGCCCAACATCCTGTTTCCAACAGCGGCCAATCCAAATCACAAATACCTAAGAGTACCTGGCAAGTACCTGTAGCAAGCCCTGACAGTTACAGTAAAATGGCCTGAGCTGCCCTATTTGGTGAGTCAGTGAACCAGTTTTTAAAATTCATTTGTTGCAGTATTTCCTTTTAGCTGCAAGGAACCCCAAAAAGAGGTCCACAAATCTAAAGGGATGAGTACTTTAATTAAATGAGCACTTCATTCTCGGCAGTCCAAATGTAAACTAGGTTAAAAAAAACTCCTCCCTATGGATGTTGAGCATTAAAGCAGAAGTTAATGGCTCTCTGTACTCTCCATTTAATGACATGTTATTTTCCCTTTACCCTCTAGGCTTTTTTTTTTTTTTTGAGTGCTGTGCATCCTCCCACCAAGTTGCTTGAACTGTAAGGAGGGTGCTGCAGGATAATTTCTAAAAGAAGTTAGAGTGTTGGTGGCGATAGAATGACTCCTACTACTCTTTACTACTCTTTTCATTTCAGTAGCACTGCTGCTACAGGGCAGTACAATTACACAGATGGAATGGTCCCTGCTCCATTGATCTTACAATCTATTCAAGAGTTTCTTTTTGGTATCGCAAACCCTAAAATATATTCTGTATCTTAAGAGTGGTTTCTGACTTTCTATTCTGCAAATAGCTCCTTTAAGAATGAATTTTCAGAAAAGAAGTGCAAAATGAAAACTTAGGGCCCAGGGTTGAAAAAGATTGAAAAATGATTCTAAGCTGAAATTTTGTGGTTTGTAGGATGTGAATTGATTTTTTTTTTCCGTATCGTTTTAATTTCGGGTTGTTATCTGTTCGATTTCATTTTTAAAATGGTTCGGGGGGGGGGGGGGGTGTTTATTTCGGGTTTCCCTAATTTCGGAGTTAGTGCATACTAACCGGAGTGATATGTATTGTATACAGGAACTTCCGGTATATAAAAACCAATAAATAAATAAAATAAATACTAATGGGATTTACTGTGCACTAACAAGTAGGGATGTGAATTGGGCTTCGGACGATTGAAAATATCATCGATATTTTCAAAATTGTCAGAAATTGGGGGCTCCCCCGAAATGATAGGAAAACCCCACGATATTGATCATGGGGGTTCTCATATCGTTTTGAGGGAGGGCGGGAAAAACGGCACACAAAAATAACCCCTAAACCCACCCCGACCCTTTAAAACTAATCCCTTTGCTTCCCCCCACCCTCCCGACCCCCCCCAAAAACATTTTACAGGTACCTGGTGGTCCAGTGGGGGTCCCGGGAGTGATCTCCCGCTCCCGGGCTGTCGGCTGCCACTAATCAAAATGGCGCTGATGGCCCTTTGCCTTTACCATGTGACAGGGTTTCCATGTCATTGGCCGGCCCCTGTCACATGGTAGGAGCACTGGATGGCCCATGCCATTTTTAAAGATGGTGCCGGCCATCCAGTGCTCCCTCCATGTGACAGGGCACAGCCGATAAACAAAACCGCGATCGGGCCCGATGAAAAAAACCCCACATGTGAATCGGAACCAGAATCCGAACCGATTCCGGTTCCGATTCACATCTCTACTAACAAGATGTTAGTGCGCACTAGGGATGTGCATAATGTAAAAATGTTAGCACGCCACTAATGGGAGTTAGTGCGCACTAAAGTGGAGTTAGTGCGCACTAACCCAAAATTCGGGTCCCCCCAAATTTCAAAGGCCTGATCCGCGGGAAATACGTTATTTCCTGCACTGGGCCAAAAACGAAGCCCGAACCAAGGTTCGGGCTTTGCACATCCCTAGTGCGCACTAAGGGGCGGATTTTCAGAGTCCTGCTCGCCTAAATCCGCCTAAATCCGCCTGGATTTAGGCGAGCAGGGCCCTGCGCGCCGGTGCGCCTATGTTCAATAGGCCTACTGGCGCGCGCAGACCCCAGGACTCGCGTAAGTCCCGGGGTTTTCAGAGGGGGCGTGTCGGGGGGCGGGCCCGATCCGTGCTGCGTTTTCGGGGCGTGTCGGGAGCGTTTTGGGGGCGGGCCCGGGGGCGTGGTTACGGCCCAGGGCGGACCGGGGCGTGGCCGCGCCCTCTGGACCCGCCCCCAGGTTGCGTTCCGGCGCGCTAGCGGCCCGCTGGCGCGCGGGGATTTACATCTCCCTCCGGGAGGCGTAAATCCCCCGACAAAGGTAAGGGGGGGGGTTTAGACAGGGCCGGGCGGGTGGGTTAGGTAGGGGAAGGGAGGGGAAGGTGAGGGGAGGGCAAAAGAAAGTTCCCTCCGAGGCCGTTCCGATTTCAGAGCGGCCTCAGAGGGAACGGAGGTAGGCTGCGCGGCTCGGCGCACGCCGGCTATACGGAATCGATAGCCTTGCGCGCGCCGATCCCGGATTTGCGCGGCTACGCGCGTATCTACTAAAATCCAGCATACTTTTGTTGGCGCCTGATGCGCCAACAAAAGTATGCCAAATCGCGCTATTTGAAAATCTACCCCTAACTGAAAATGTTACCAATCAGTTAAAAAGTATCAATTTGGGAGGAATTTGTTAGCTAGAGGTATGGTTCTGCATTCCATTGGCTGCCTTCTTAGTTACCGGTACTTGTTTGTGTTGCTATGATTGCAAGGTGGTGTTTGTGGGGGTAACAAGTGTAAACAAACAAGTGATGTAATTTTATAGCATCAAGTTCTACTCAGCAAAAGCATGTAACGCAAATGCATATTTAGAATTCGCAAATCCTTTTGTATTTTAGGAAACGGGCCCTGGCATTTTGGGATGTGCATACTTTGAATCCCCCTGGTATGAGTCTGTGTGTGTGGGTGTGTGTGGGGGGGGGGGGCAGGGTGACTGGTGAGAGTGGAAGTGTCTTGGATGAATTTATGGGGTGACAGGTGGGATTCTCATTGGGGTGGTAACTGCAGAGAGAGAGGCAACTTGGTGTGTGTGGAGGATAACCAGCCACACCCCCCCCCTCCACACACACACACATACCAGGCTGCCTCTTTCCCACATGTCACCCCATACAGTCACCCCAGTCACATCCCCTCTTACTAGTCCTACCCCATACACAACAGGCTGTCTCTCTCTCACTATTCACTACCCCAAGCAATCTCTCTCTCACCTGTCACCTCCATAGAGTCACCCCAGTTAATCCCCCTCTCACTAGTCACCCCCCATATACCAGGCTGCATCTCTCTCAAAAGTCATCATCTCAACCAGTTTCTCTCCCCCACCTGTCACCCCAGTCACCCCAGTCATTCCCCCTCTCAAAAGTCACCCACACATACCAGTCTGCCTCTCTCTCACCAGTCACCACCTAAACCAGTCTCTCTCACCCACCTGGCATACCATACAGTCACCCCAGTCACTCTCCCTCTCACCAGTCACACCCCACATACCAGGCTGCCTCTCTCACCAGTCACCACCCCAACCAGTCTGTCTCCTATCTGACACCCCATACAGTCACCCTATTCACCCCCTATCACCACTTACCACTCCAGTCTCTCTCCCACCTGTCACACCATATAGTCACCCCAGTCACTCCCCCTCTCACCAGTCACCCTCCCCCCCCCACACACACACACCCACCAGGCTGCTTCTCTCTCTCTCTGGTCACCACCCCACCAGACTCTCTCCCACCTGCCACCCCATACATTCACCCCAGTCCCCAGTCTCTTCCCCTTTCACCAGTCACCCCCCACCCCACACACAGACACACATATACTAGGCTGCCTTTCTCTCACCAATTACCAACCCAACCATTCTCTCTCCTGTCACTCCATACAGTCACCCCATTCAACCCCTCTCACCACTCACCACTCCAGTCTCCTCCCACCTATTACCCCATATAGCCACCCCAGTCACTCCCCTTCTCACCAGTCACCTCCACACACACCAGGCTGCCTTTCTCTCACCAGTCACCACCCTAACCAGACTCTCTCTCACCCGCCACCTCATACATTCACCCCAGTCACTTCCCCTCTTACTAGTTACCACCCGCTACCCAAACATAAAGACAGACACTAGGGGAATTAAAAGACTGCATGAACCAAAAATGCCAGGACCACTTTCCTAAAATGCAAAGGGATTAGCAAATTAAAAATATGCATTTGCATTACATGCTTTTACATTTGCTGACTAGAACTTGATGGTATTACATTTTTATTATATCAATTGTTTGTTTACATTTGTTACTAGCCACTGGACATCCCCCCACAAATACCACCTTTCAACCTTGGAAACACAAACAAGTAACTATAGGAATGCATAACCATAAGAACATAAGAAATTGCCATGCTGGGTCAGACCAAGGGTCCATCAAGCCCAGCATTGTGTTTCCAACAGAGGCCAAAACCAGGCCACAAGAACCTGGCAATTACCCAAACACTAAGAAGAACCCATGCTACTGATGCAATTAATAGCAGTGGCTATTCCCTAAGTATAATTGATTAATAGCCATTAATGGACTTCCCTCCAAGAACTTATCCAAACCTTTTTTGAACCCAGCTACACTAACTGCACTAACCACCTCCTCTGGCAACAAATTCCAGAGCTTTATTGTGCGTTGAGTGAAAAAGAATTTTCTCTGATTAGTCTTAAATATGTTACTTGCTAACTTCATGGAATGCCCCCTAGCCCTTCTATTATTCGAAAGTGTAAATAACCGAGTCACATCTACTCGTTCAAGACCTCTCATGATCTTAAAGACCTCTATCATATCCCCCCTCAGCCGTCTCTTCTCCAAGCTGAACAGCCCTAACCTCTTCAGCCTTTCCTCATAGGGGAGCTGTTCCATCCCCTTTATCATTTTGGTTGCCCTTCTCTGTACCTTCTCCATCGTAACTATATCTTTTTTGAGATGCGGCGACCAGAATTGTACACAGTATTCAAGGTGCGGTCTCACCATGGAGCGATACAGAGGCATTATGACATTTTCCGTTCTATTAACCATTCCCTTCCTAATAATTCCTAACATTCTATTTGCTTTCTTGACTGCTGCAGCACACTGAGCCAACAATTTTAAAGTATTATCCACTATGATGCCTAGATCTTTTTCCTGGGTGGTAGCTCCTAATATGGAACCTAACATCGTGTAACTACAGCAAGGGTTATTTTTCCCTATATGCAACACCTTTCACTTGTCCACATTAAATTTCATCTGCCATTTGGATGCCCAATCTTCCAGTCTTGCAAGGTCCTCCTGTAATATATCACAGTCTGCTTGTGATTTAACTACTCTGAATAATTTTGTATCATCCGCAAATTTGATATCCTCACTTGTCGTATTCCTTTCCAGATCATTTATATATATATTGAAAAGCACCGGTCCAAGTACAGATCCCTGAGGCTCTCCACTGTTTACCCTTTTCCACTGAGAAAATTGACCATTTAATCCTACTCTCTGTTTCCTATCTTTTAACCAGTTTGTAATCCACGAAAGGACATCACCTCCTATCCCATGACTTTTTAGTTTTCGTAGAAGCCTCTCATGAGGGACTTTGTCAAACGCCTTCTGAAAATCCAAATACACTACATCTACTGGTTCATAACTCTAGCTAACAAACTGCTCCCCCAATTGACACTTTTTAACTGATTGCTAACATTTTCAGTTAGTGTGCACTAAGTCCCGTTAGTGTGCACTAACATGGAATACAAATTCTATAAAATGTTGTCCCCTTTTTTTTTTGTTTCGTGGTGCTCCCGAAAAGAGATGAAATAGACAATTTCATTGCTATTATCTATTTCATTTAAAATGAATGCACAGCTCTAGTTTTTAGATTTGGCAGGTGAGAGCAGTCATTGACTTTCCACTAGTAGTTCAAGCTATTGAGTAAATAAATACAAATGTTCTTTACAATTGTTCTACCTATGTGTGTATAACATTTGTTAAGCAACAATCTCCTTTGAGAATTCTTCTGAATACATTTGAGTTATTTTGCCAAATGAATATATTTGCCACTTCAATCGAAAAACATTTAGCCCACACTATTTCAATATTATCATTTGAGTTAGTGATCCACACACTATTCTAGTTTAGCTGTCAGCTCTCATTCAACTAAATTGGACTGTTTCCATATTGTTTCCAGTGTTTATCCACATGCAATACTGAAATGCAAACATGTTGTAATGTTAGCAAAATAATACAAGATGTCTATAATGTCTTCACAAAGGCTACTGAGCAGAACTTCTCATTGAGACCTTGATTGCAATGAAGTTGTTAAACAATGAGCTACCTTGAAGATTCGGAACACAATGTACAGTAATACAGTACATACAGTAATACAGTACGAATGCCCCAAACTCCTCAGAAAAGTGACAGACTAACTTTGTTTACAGCACTCTGCTTTCCTGATGCCAGACCGTTACTTGTGATGTACTACAGGAACAAAATACTTGTTATGTGTTGTTCTGTTATGTTGTTTCCATTTTAAGATGTTTATGTCATTTTGTTTCTAACATATATTGTTTCTAATGTATACAGTTTGTTTCCTTTTATGGTGCACTATGTTTTTACAATGCATGTGCTTTAATGCATTTTGTGATTAATGAGTGCTAAAATGAGATAAACTGCAAACAAAATTCTGTTAGTTATTTTGGTGTTATTTTAGATGGGAAACAACATAAAAGAATACAATACATTTTGATATTTTCATGTCATTAAAAATGACCTCACATTCTCATTGTACAGTAGTTGGTGCTATAGGAAATTGTTGTACTATACATAGTGCTGGATGTATTTGGCAAATTGATGGATAGCAATGCCAGCCAAGCTGTGACTCACATACAAATATGTAGTGTGTTCAGCATGGAATTTCTGTACAGAAAGAATCCTAAGCCTATTGCAAAAATCTGAAACCCATCTTATTTTCATGCATGAAGACCAGTTTTCCTTAGAAACAAGGGGGTACATATTCAAAAGCCCTTTAGATGGATAACGGGAAAGTTATCCATCTAAATGGCTTAGCTGCATTTTTAAAATGTTTAAAAGTCAGGGGTGCCGCTGAATATCCTGGTTAAGTTAGCCGGGTAGGGGTATCTGGCTAACTTAACTAGCTGCTTAGCGGCCAAATATTTACCCCAAGATTTCTCATTCACACCATTTCATGTGCTGTATCAGTGTTTTGGGTTTTCATTGGTTTCAGTTCTTCTTACTTGTCTCTACCATTACTATTAAAAATGGTTGGAGGGAGAGGACTGTTTTGCTGAAATGTTTGCCTTTTCACTTTTTAAAATAGAATTTCCATACAGACAACCAAAGACTTTGAGGTCGATACTGAAAGGTGGGTAACCTTTGGAGTTCCAAAGAAAACAAGATTTGAGTATCTCCCCTCCACCGACCACATAAATTGTGTTCTCACAACAGGTTGTACGCACAAGGTTTATCCAGATATGAAGGGACATCAATGGAGGCGTTCCGGGGTCAGTAATAAACTTGATCTGGGGAGTGCACCTACTGAGCACACTAGGGTAGATGTTCAAAAGCCATTTAGACCCATTACTGAAAAGTTATCCATCTAAATGTCTAAGCTGCTATTTTAAAAAGCTTTAAGGTTAAATTGGGGGTGTTCCGTGGAGGGACAGGCAATAGGTGTTCCCGGGAGGAGCGGAGTTAGCCAGTTAGCTTAACCAGCTAACTCTAGCTGTGCCGTAGGGCTGGTCTATACTTCACCAGATACACCTATCCAGCTAACTTTAAGATATCTGGGAATATTCAGCAGTATATCCACCTAAGTTCACTAGCTTCTCAGCAGCTGAATATGGGCCCCTCTATATCTACAGATAAGCACGTGTTTGCTGAGAAAAGAGCTATCCTGAAGTTTCCCCAGCAGCTTTACTTAGGCAACTTTAATTGGGTATATTCAGCAACAGACTTATCTGGCTAAGTACCTCTGAGCATCCAGGAAAAGTTACTAGAGTAAGTTTCCCACTCACCAGCCCTCTCAGTATTGACCTCTGATGTTCCACTGCCCATCATGCACCAATGACACATTATTCTCTACATAGCAGCTCTCTAGCATGCTGGTGGCCCTGTCAATGAGCCAGTGCTCCTATGCAGAAGGAAGAAAAAAGGGGTTAGTAGGGCCAACGTTTTCATTCCAATAACTATGGAGCAGGAACACATCGTTTTTCCTCAGAACTAATGCACAGCACTATTCTATAGCTTGAATTTGCACTAATTAGCCTCATGTGAGTATAAACTCTGGGCCAGTGTTCCATCCCAGGACTCCAAGGATCACACCTCAAATTATGGGCTTAAGTGTGTAACTTTCCTCTTATGATGTTAAGCCTCTCTGAAGTCCATGATTCCCTGTCGAAGAGCAGGGAGGACCAGGAAGATTACTTCCTGGGCCCAGAATGTGGTTCAGTAGTTAATTAAGCATTTCAGTCTCTGGTACACAGCAGTAATAATCATTCTGGAAGTAATTGGTGGTTTCTAACTTATCTTTTAGAGATTAAAGATGGAAATTTGATAAAAATTACAAGTTCTTATTCTCTTCAGTCATTTACAATTTTAGTTCTTCTAAAACATTTATTTTAAGCTTCTGGTTAATTTATTTTATTACTGATGTCAATTGGTTTCATTACCCTAATCCAGTCCAATTAATAGGGTAGGGTTTTTTTTAGCTTCTTCCCATAATTTGGTGAATAAAATGGTATACTAAATTAGATATACTAGTTTACAGTCCCAGGCCTTATACCTTTGGTCCAATTGTACATTACAAAGCTCTTATACCTTCTCCTTTTGACCCTGTTGGCACCTGGATGGTACCTCATCACTATGGGTTGGAAGGACGACAGGCCCAACACCTGGATGTAGTGCCAGAGTTGCCCTCGGACGAAGGCCAGGACCCCTGCTTTGGGTCTTGGCCTACTCCTTAGGTGAGGCCCAGGCTTCAGGCCTAGGTCTAGGCCTGACCGGCAACTTTTTTTTTTTTTTTTAAATAGCTTTTCAAAACAAATTAAGATTCCAATGAAATTTTATCAGAATTTAACTCGTTCCATTTTGAAAACTATCCAAAACAAAATAGTAAATTTTGTCTCATTTCCTATTTCATTTCTCCTGAATGCCCATCCTTACTCATCATTTCTTTCTTCAACATCCTGATGATGTAGATGAGGTTAATACTGGATTGGTGCCTCAGACCTTCTCCACAATTTCCTTATCCACAGGAATGAATGCAGATTCATTCCTTCACAGAAATGACTAGTCCACAGGTTCTCTCTGGATGAGAGATGACACCTTTTTCAGAGGGATTGCACTGAGTCTCTGGGCTCTAGGGTACTTGGGCAGATAGTAAACCAGAAAATCTCAAAAAGGGGTAATTAAAAATAGAGAAGGATGGAATAACTTCCTTCTCAAAACCAATAGGCATCTTAAAATTAGGGTTCCTGAAGGCACTCTTTCTTTTCCAAACCCAGGCCTCATTCTTAAAGGCCTATAGGTCCTTTCCTAAGGAAACCAATCAAAACAAGAGCCAAAATAATGACTTGCTGCCCCTACCAGGGATAAACAAAAGAGTCTACTCCCTAACGTGGTAGCATAGATTTATATACTCTGGGCATTCTACAATCTAGTCTCCCACATGAGGGAGCTAAAACCCAACAATAATGCAACTTCTATTCCCCCTTTGACAATGGGACATTCCACTTAGTAGGAAGCCATAGGATTCTCTACATATGTGTATCTGCTAAGGAATTTAAATGATGCCATTGAAGAGAGTGGGTCACATTCACCATAACAATAATCTCTTCATGACAGAGCTGTAACTAAGTATTTTAAAGCCTGGGGGCAAGGGGCTATATTTGTGCTCCCCATTCCCATGCTGAGCACCACTTCTCTTTCTTCTGCCACTCTATCCTCAGTTCTCTTTTCCCTCCTCCCCTTTCCTCTTCAGCCTGGATGGCAGGAGGACGTGCTACACTCTTCCAGATTTTTCATCCACTGCAGGCACACCATTATATTTCAGTCATTTTTACGCCCACAAGGGGCTTTGGCATTGGGTGACTGCCTCTCTCTCCCACTCCTAGTTACGGCCCTGCTTCAGTTTCACTACTATCAGTGAAACACAAGATTTGAACCTAAAGTTTGTTCGTCTTTCTCCTTTTACATTTGAATAAACAAAATGTCAGTTTCTCTTTGAACAAATTCAAACAACCTATAGCAGGGGGTTCGTAACTACAGGCACACATGCAAACTCTTTCGTCCATCAAATCACTTGCTGTACAAATCCGCCCGGCACCACACATGAGAATTTTCAGGCCAGCTTTTGATTTGATTGTTCACCTTTCTAAACCCAAGCTCAAAGCAAGTCACATTTCAGGTACAGTAGATATTACCCTGCCCTAAGGGGCTTACAACCTAAGGCCCTGATTCACTAAGGCCTTTTCTCTATCCTGTGTAAATAAGGCTCCCAAATGTATATCTCAGACAATGGAGGGTGAAACCATTTGCCCAAGGTCACAAGGAGCATCAGCATGAGAAGTGGGATTTGAACCCTGGCTTCGCTGGCTCTCAGGCTGCTGCTCTGAATGAGCAGCCTACTCCACTCTTGCAAATCATGAGATCAACACAGCTGGCCCAAACGTTTTGACGATGCTCACTCGTGGTTGCCATCATTTTACAGGGAGCAGCATGCCCTTAAAAAGTGTGGATGCTACATTAATTTGGGAGACACCCCCCCCCCCCCTTCCCCATCTACAGCAGCACAGCAACATAGCAGCATGATATCGAGGCTTGATCTTGTCAGGAAGGATTTTAATGGCTTCAGTTCCCCCCTCCCAGTCCCACCCATGCTCCTCAAGTGCAGGATTTCATTGAGGGTAGATTTCCCCCTACTTCCCAGTGGCTTTCAATATTAGTAAAAAGCAATTTTGATTTTTTAGGCACTGGGCCAAAGAAGGTTGCTGACACCTGACCTATAGTGTTTAACAAAGGAAACAATCTAAATTTGAGAGGCATTTTAATGAGTGATACAAAGTAATTGGGTTATTTTCAGGCATTTATGGATGATTCTATATGGGAGAGATATTCTGATATGGGAGGGTGGGATTCATGTTTTTCTTTTTCTCGTGTGTCATGCAGAACAGACTTTAACTACTCCATATATTACACTCAGCTATTTTCTTGTGATTTTGCTCTAGCAATTAAAGTGACTTCATTATAAACCACAAAGGCACTTTACTTCATCGCCTCTGTAAAAATAAACAGCAGCATAGCCCTAGTGAGATCATGCCTCTAAATAGTTCTCCAGAATGGTAAATATCATGTCTGATAAGTATTATTTTCATCACACTGCACTGTAATGAGAGTTTAGCCCTAGGCATCGGAATTAGATATAAATTGATACTTCAGCTCAAGGGAAAACTAAACTTCTCTGTGCTAAAGCAAAAAAAATAATGCAAGTGTCATAATAACAGTAACTTCTGTAAATAAATTATGCATCACCATCATATGAGTGGGTAAAACAATAGCCTGTGCTTGAAAGGATTTCAGTGCATTCTGTGGGTGCATTGTGAGGTCAAAATCTCTAGGTGTATTGCACTAACAAAATGTTCTGCGAGCAAAACAAATATGCATGTTTGCTTTTGCAATAGAATGTGATTAAAACAATGTCTTTTTTTTTTTTTTGTTCTTTGTTCAGCCCTCTTACTTGAAATCTTGAAGTTAGAGTTTATCATAAATTGGGTTACCAGGATGCTGTCCAAGGCCTTGAAGGATGTCACAGCAAGACTGTGAAGTGCTTACAAATCCCAATGCTTGATTTGTTTTTCAACCTCTTTATAATTACAATGCTATCATTAACCAACATACAGAAAAGTTTATACTGAACAGCAATTTGTGACAAAGGGAACAGTATAGATTGAAAAAAGCTTTAATAAAATTAGGGAAAACAATATCTAAGGGCATGATTCAGCAAGATCAGAATGGGTGAAATGTCTTATTGGATCAGCCCAGTTTAAGTTGTGGGCAAAGGTAGGGTAAAAGAAAGAAAAACACCTGCAAATTAGTGTTACGATCGGTGGGGGCCGACCCACTGCGGACCTCCTCCTCTCTCCTTCCTCACGCCCCGTTCTGCTTCGGTCCCACTGCGGATTTTGTAGTCAGTGGGGGAGGGATTTCAGTGATGTCACAGCTCTGCGTCAGAGCTACTCACAAGTCCCAGGTGTTCTTGTAACCGGCAAGCAGCGAAGCGGCAGGGTGAGTGGACCTCCTCCTCTCTCCTTCCTCACTCCCCGTTCTGCTTCGGTCCCACCGCGGATTTTGTAGGATAGTCAGTGGGGGAGGGATTTCAGTGATGTCACAGCTCTGCGACAGAGCTACTCACGAGTACCAGGTGTTCTTGTAACCGGCAAGCAGCGAAGCGGCAGGGTGAGTGGACCTCCTCCTCTCAATCTAACTTGATGGACACTCTACCTGGGCAACAACAAGCTAGGTGGAGTGAACATTCTCCAAATCTCCTCTTGGAGTGAGTTTCCTTACTCCGAAGCCCATCAAATCTTCACAGGAGACCACTGTTCTGTTCGTACGTCTCATGTTGAATGTGAAAGCGGCCCCCAACCCCCTACACTCATACCTAATCCCCACCTCAAGGTACTAGGTGGGCCTCTCATAGGGATACAAATAGTTGTCTAGGGAGTAGACATAATAGCAAGACTCTCTCTCTCTCTCTCTCTCTCTCTCGCACAATGTTACGCAAATGAAAGGGTTGTAGCTATTAGCCGCGCGCTTTACATATGCTCCACCCCCTGAATACCAACTTACAAATTTGCATTTGCAAACCGTGTTAACGGCTGTTAGCGTGATTTGCGAATTTATCTCCCGTGGTAACTCCTTGGAAAATGAGGCCCTAGATTAGGTGCAACAGTGTAGTGATAAAAATAGTTCAACCAAAAATCTTCACTAGACGTATTTGACAAATGCTTCAAAATGTGCTACTACCCAATGCAATTTAGAAATTCAATTTCAAATAGTTTTCCAACATGAGTAAAAAGAAAAATATGAATAACTTAGTTTCAAAATGCAGATGAAGCGTCTTTCCACAGCCTGGAAGGAACCGGAGATAATGTGTCTCCTTGACATAGGACACGTTGTGTGAAAGAAACCTCCTTTGTAAGAAGCAGATCACTGTAATCAAATTTCTAACATCTGATGGGTGTGTTAAACCTCCCTGAGGAAGCCATTTAGTAGCGAAGCTTGGTCCATGTAGGAGGACAATATGGATGAGCATTGGTAAAAAGTTCTGCTGTTAGTTGAAGGACTATTGACCAGGTGAATAAGATATGATATGGATTTTGGAGTCTGGAGTTTCATGGAGAATTCTTGTTATGATTAATAATGACTAACAGGGAGCCAAGTTCCTGCTAGTTAAAACCCACAGAGGAACTACTAATGCATACCAGCAAATTAACGACAGAAACTGTTTGGATCCCAAGGTGATACTTACTATTCTGAACCTCCCACTGATTATTTTCCATTTGAAACACTGCTTTAAAGATGAAATGATGAATATTCTCTTTATGTTTGAAGTTTTTAAACCACTGAAATAATGTCTCTCTCATCTTGGCCAGAAGACACTGCTCACTTTGACATTCCATCCCAGAATTTCAGGTCCCCTTCCATAAACATGGCTGCAATTGTTATTATGTGAACAACTCAGCTTATTTAGCCATGTAACTCTGCAATGTTGTCAACCTAACCTTTAAGTCTTCATGAGGGTTTAGCCCATTCCTGGGTTGCAGCTTATATTTTAAGGCAGTCTTAGCCTAATTGTTCTGTAGAATGTATTTGGCGTGGAATTATAAGACCAGGGCTAAACTCCCAAAAAACTAATAACATGGAGTTAAGTGTAATAAAGCATCCTCAGACTGTATTTATCACTGATTAGATTGTCTCCGCTACTCACAAAATGCACAAGCAATGCGTACCCACAGATGAGACAATTCTTAAAGAACAAAAAGTTTTAATTTATTTATATTCTGCTTTTCAGCACTTCAAAGTATACATAAAAGCAGATTACATTCAGGTACTGTAGGTACTTCCCTATCTCCTCAGGGTTTATAATCCAATTTTGTACCTGAGGCAACAGAGAGTAAAGTGACTTGACCAAGGTCACAAGGAACAACTGTGGGATTTGAACCCTGGTTTGCAGCCCACTGCTCTAATCACTAGGTTACTTTCTTTACAAAATATTATTTCTTCAAATAGGAGCTTTGTGGAATTATAAGGATGGTGTCTCGTTCTGACAAGGGCAATAGCATTTAAACTACACTTTAAACAAGTGTGCATTAAGGAGTGTCTGCCTTAGCGTGTTGCCACTTGAGCAGGTCCATGATTTATCTGTTCTGATCTGCTTATGTGATTAAGCAGTAGAAGCAATGAGCAAGCACTCCCTATGGGGAAAGGACATGCCGATTCATTCATGAAACTTGTTGTGTTGCTTGAATAATTATTGAGTATAAAATTTCAATCTTTCCTTGCCTGCTGCCAAAATAGCAATTCAGAGGAAAGATCTTCTATTGTAAAAATGAAAAAACAAAACAAGCAAACAACATCCTCTGAGCTGCTGCTGAGGACCAGTGATGAAGGCCATTTCAAGTCACATGTTAAGTAACCTATTACTTTTAAGCTTTCAGTACCCTGAGGTGATGAATGAAGTGAGCAGTATCATGTGGTTAGCTGTGCGCATAACCCTGAAGGATTGATTGATAGGATTTGCACAGGCTACCACATTGTATACTTATGTATATAAAAAAATGTTTTCAGTTGAGACTAACCTTGTGTTTCTAGAGTTTAAAATGCATGTATGAAATGTTTTACACCATGGAAGGAAGATTTTATGTCATCATTCAAAGCTCTATAGCTTTCAGTGTTGCGGTAGCTTTAAAGAACCACAACTCTGCAAATCTTTGTCTTCTGATCTCAGTTCATCTTAGAATTTGTAATCCACACTCCATCAATGTACATCAGAGTAACCAGTACTCCATTTTCAGAAGGAGAATTTCCCACCCCTATCTGGACAAGTATCATATTAACTGAACTAAAAGACGCACCAAACTATAAGACAGATCAGGGTTTTGATATGAAAAGTTTTGGAAAAATATTTCAAGAACAGATTTAAAACTCCCCAAGTCCCTGCAAGCTGTTGTTGTTTATTAAATGAACCTTCCAACACCTTTCCCCATAGCTCTTCCCTGTTCATTTCCTGCAATCATTTTGAACAATTTCTACATTATCTCGCCTCCCTTTACACTCTACCTGATATCCTATTTTGTATGCTACTGTGTGTTGTTTACAGTTTTGTCATATGTTATTTCTTATTCTCATTTGCCTCCTCCTCCACCCTCACCACTTTGCTTTGCTCTCCCCAGCTCCCCTCCCCCCTCCCCCGATTTACGATTTTTCACGATAAATCGGGGGAATTTCTATTGTATCGTGACTCTAATGATTTTTGACGATTTAAAAAATATCTGACGATTTTTTTAAATCGTCAAAAAACGATTCACATCCCTAATGACGATATCCTAGACTAAGGAATATTTCAGACTTCAGAGTTCATTTCTGTAAAATGCCTTATTCATAGCACAATTTTATTCCAACTATGGACAGAAATTGTTGTGAATTTGCTAGGGAGTTAGCAATCTGTTATGGGTTAGACTGCGGAGTTAGCAATCTTGGAAATCTGATGCTTGATGGGAAGAGCAGTCAGATAGGAGGAGCAATCTGTAGAGAAAGCTCTGTATAGCGGGCTCTTGGAGAGGGAGGAGTCAGCAATCTTGTAGTGTCTCAGATATCATCTTGCTAAGGAGTAGCAATCTGTAATGAATCTGATATAGTTGTGGGTAGATCCCTGGGCCGATGGCAGATGACTACGTCCTCGGGAGGATACCCCGAAAGGGACCACCGGCTAGGCTAGAGTATGGAGACAGACACACATTAGTTCTTTTATTAAACAGGTTATTAGAAACCACCAGAGGAGGCCATAGTGAGCTGATATGCCCGGCAGGGCTGTAGTCTCTCAGGTACTGGAATAACGATCCCAGGATGGCTGAGCTGTTGAGAAACTGTAGAAAGTGAGTAGGCAGAGTAGGCAGAGTTCATGAACAGAACTAGATGACAAAACTCACGTGAGGTCTCAAGTAAGCTCAGGAGCTGGAAAGGATTAGGCCCTCAAGGAGCGAGTACCTGGTTCCAGAGAAGGCTCTGAGAGAGCGATGGTAACTCACAATTGTTTGTAGCAGTGATAGCTTCCAGGCAGTAGAGAATCTTCAGAGTGTCCAGGAACATGGGCCCTCGAGGAGCGAGTACCGGTTCCTATCTGTAATCTGAAAATAAAGAAAAGAGCGAGGCCCCCGAGGAGCGGGTACCTCTGGTAAGTCCGAGGAGGCAGAGTAGCTTGGATAGCCGAAGCGAGTACGAAACCATATCCGTATCCGAATCCATATCCTTGCTAACTCAGTTTGTTAGCGTTTTCAAAGACCTTTAAATATTGGAAGCAGATGACATCATCTCAGGGGGACGCCCCTGAGGTTCGCGCTCTTGCTGGTACAAGAGTCAGGATGCATGCATGCACGTGCCCTAGGCATCAGTACAAGATGACGGAGTTGCAGCATCGAGCCGGTCTGGGGACGCCGGAGGGAGACAGCATGGAGACGCCTCGGCAGCCAGCCATCCATCAGACCCAGAGGGAGTCGCCACAGAGGTAAAGAGGGCACAGTGAGGACGTCGAGCAGCGACAGTCGCAACAGAAATAAAGGTAAACAAAAAAAAAATTTAATTTAAGGTGATGCCATGTTGGACAAACTTTACATTTATTTATTTAATAATATTTATATCCCACCTATCTACAATTCTAAGTGGATAACCTGTTCAGTCATAATAAAACCAAACTTGCATTAATAAACTCAAAAAAATATTACTCACCCATTACTGGGCAACCATGAAACATATCCAGCAGATTACCCATAGTTGATCTAGTTTATAGCTCTCAGATCATATATTTAACAAATATCCTGCACAAAGTCTAGCCAACTGTATTTTGTTATGGGTTCAGAATGTGCACACTAGTGTCCTGCCCAGGGGCTCTGACCTGGGGGGGGGGGGGTAGATAATCTCACTGAGGTTTACACTGGGGTTACCTGAGGGGCTTATCCCATATAAACACACACAATTACTGGGATTATACCTGAGGGCTTGAACCCAGGAGCTTATCTCCTGCACAAAGAGACATACACTCATTTTCATTCAGTATATCACGGTTCCAGGTAGGAAAGTAAGTTTATTTGAACAATAGGAGGATAGAACAAATAAAATCAGATTACACAGAAGAAGTAAAGGTAGATAATAACAATTGCACCATAGATATAAAAAGCTTACATGTTTCCAAAGGATCAGCCTGTATCATCACGTCCAGAGCTCTCTCCTCTCGCTCTCTCTCTCTCCTTATACACTAAAAATGTTTGTGAAAGCAGTGTTGTTGTTCCCTTCCTCTGATTTCAAGCACAGCTGTGTGGCCTTCACTTTTACTCAGGCTTTAGTATAAGTTAATAACAAATGCTTTCTCATCATAGACCTAGTGGAATAACTAAATAAACAGCCTCTTGCCTGTTCATAAACATTTCACAGTGCAAGGCAGTAAATAGTTCACTCAGAGGTTGGCCTGAGGCCTTCAAACTAGTCTGTGCCTGGGTGAAAACTCTGAATCCATATGGCCTACCCTCTATATACATTCTCATCTAAAGTAACAAAACAAATGACTCTAACAACCCTCAATTATACAAAATGCTTGCATAAATAATTCTTTATTTGTTTCCTAAAAGTCTTAATGTATGACTTTTCCTTCAAATTGGTAGATAAAGAGTTCCAGAGGAGGGGATCAGCTGCTATGGCCACTGGCTGCGGTGGTCCGTAACTGGGGCCAGCCACTCACTGGCGCAGATGGGCCATCCCTGAAGTGCTGGCAGTGGCAGGCAGCCATCCCCAACGTTCTCCTCGCAGCCATTCCAGCCGCTGCAGAACATGGCCACATCTCTGGCCTGCCTTCCTCCTGGTTGCTGGCTCCTCCCCCGCCGGGCCTTCCTAGAGCCAAACATACGGCTGATCTCCTACATTTAAAGGGGCCACTCCCTTTTTTCCTTGGATGGATCTTCTGGCTTGTTTCTGGACCAGCTTCCGACCACTCTTCTGGCTTTGACTCTGGACCAGTTTCCGACCTCCCTCAGGCTCCCAACCTCGGACTGAACATCGACCTTTCTACTGTCTTCACAGTTCCCCACGGGTTGAGCCTTTGGGTGGTGGGGCAGACCAGCCTGCCCCACCACCCAAAGGCTCAACCCGAGGGGAACGGGGCTGGTATTGGTGAAGCTCCAGATGGCCCCTGCATCAGTTCAGCCTCGCCTTCCAACGGTAGGGACCTGAGAGGGCCTACTCCCTCAGGTAGTGCCAACTCTACCTCAAACAAAGGATCCACCTCTCAGAAGTCTAACACCAGCAACCGCATACATCCTGTTAATGGGTTTCAAATAATAAAACCAGGTATACAGATGGTATACCAGGCAAATGTTGCCCACATAATACCTGCAGAGGCTTGTAAAACTTCAAAACTGTGTTGAGGCACATAGGAGGCCACTACTCAGAGCTTTATGGATGAGTCAAAATTTGAATCATATCTGCCATTGCATTAGCAACCAGTGCATTTCATACTGCACTGCCCTCAGCCTTTGGTCTCTAGTTTGAGGGTCTAGACAGTCTTTCTCCTAGCTTCAAATACCAGAGGACTCAGTTCTTGAATACCAACTAACATTTATTAAAATGATGAAACAGTTCAACTCTCACTATGAATGGCAAGATAAGATGCTGTACAGACAGGGGTTCCTAGTTCTGCTTCTATGAGACTCTGGAAGCACAGTAGTCAGAGGGAGGCAAACTGTGGCTGTAGATGAAGCTGTAGATACTAGTGAATAGTAGTGAATAGGAATAGCTGAATAGGAATAGGAGAATAGAATAAGTGAAAAGCAATGCTTCTTAGAAGCTTGGAGAGAAGGATTCAGGATGAGCTTCTAGTTTGCCAAGAGGCTTTTGCGACTGAAAAGGCTTTTTAGGCACTAACCAATTCCAAAATGACTCAGGTCAAGAACCATTATAAAGAGGGGAGAGGGCAAGAGAGAGAGAGAGAGAGAGAGAACCAAACAGGAACAGACCCAATAGGAAGTTCTAAAACATTCAAACAACCAATCAATAAAAAGATCTCTACACCCTGAAGAGACTGCAAGCTATGCAATATCATAAGATGACACAGGGTGGCAAGTATAATAAAGATATGCAGCACCTGCCAGAACTTGAGCAGCTGCATTTTGAATTGCCTGCAGTTCTTTCAAGGTTGATGCAGGCAGGCCAAGATATAAAGAATTGTAGTAATTGAGTTCTGTGAGTATTAAAGCCTAGAGGACCATCCTGAAATCATCAGTCAGTAAAGCTGTTTTCAATTTGTACAGCAAGTGCAGTTTTAAAAAGACACTGGCTAATTTTAAAAGGAATGTGAGAGCAGAGATACACAATTTATATCGTACATGCATATCATTTAAAATATCCCTGCTGCATGCAGCCTTTATGCATGTATTTTAATAACATGCTTGCACAAATGAACATATGAAGAGAGAGAAAGTGAAAGTGAGCCTCTGTAACAGAGCCAATATGACACTCTATATATATCTCCCACTGTAAGAGGGACACTTTCAACTCAGGGTGGGTTGGGGGGGCAGTGTTACAAGGATATACAGACCCTTGCACCTGGGCAGACCAATGTAACACTGCCACCCCCAAAACATACCCTGAGTTGAAAGTGCCCCATTTACAATGGGAGATATATAGAGTGTCATACTCTCTCTCTCTCTCTCTCTCTCTCTCTCTCTCTCTCTCTCTCTCTCTCTCTCTTGCTTTTCCCCAATGTTTTTAAAACTCAAAATCTCCATACTTGTTACATATGTGCTACGTTCGCTGGCCGCCGAGTGCCCCAGTTGGCTACAGTCAACCTCCAACGCCATGCTTCCCAGATGGGCCTGGGCTTCCTGGCCATGGCAGGAAGATGCCACCGAAGCCGCACTGCTCTGTCGCCTCCTAGCTACACTGACGATGCGGCCTCTCCCCCTGGGCTGAGTCGCCACACAGAAGGTGCCAAGCTGTCCGCGGTCACGCCAGAGATGCTGCCATCTCCCTTCTGGGTTGGGTGCCCCCCTAGGCGCACGCACATCTCCATCTGAAATTTAAAGGGCCCACAGTGGGAAATCTCCCACGGCCCTTGCTGATGATGTCAACAGCCTCCTCCTATTTAAGGCAAGCTCTGGCAGTCAGAGCTTGCCTTGGCAACAGGTCCCTTTGGTCTTCTTGAGCTACATTCCAGAGTGCCTGCCTTCCTGAGTTCCTGCCTTCCTGAGTCCCTGCATTCCTGCTTTCCCATTGCTCCTGACCTTAGACAGACCCACGGCCTTTGAACTTCTGCCTGGACCAGACCACGAGTATTGCCACCTGCCTCTGACCATCTTCCTGGACCAGACTACGAATATCGCTGCCTGCCTTCGACCCTTGCCAGGGCTCGACTCTGAGCGGCTGTCCGTCAACGCCCTTTCTCACCTGGCCATCTCTCTACAGGATCATCCATGAAGAGGTCCACCTAAGTCTAGTCAGCCCGGCACCGAAGGGCTTGACCTGCAGGGAATGTGGACTGGAACTCGCGAAGCATCAGTAGGCCTCTGGTTCCCGTCCGGCCTCGCCTACTGATGGTGGGGACCTGGCAGCACCAACTCCCCCTCAGTTCAAGAGTCCAATCCTCCAACAATATGTGACCTGTTTTTGCACGAGCAATGCTTTTAAAATCTACCTTACAGTCTTTACTTCTGTCTTTACATGGGGTCATAATGAAAAGGCTGTATCAATCACAATGGCCAAGTTTATAACTGTGGCAAGATGAAAATAAATAAACTATCAAATTGCAGGAAATATGAAGTATGCAAGAGCATCATTCTCCCTGACATATCAGCTCTGCTTTTGAAATGTTTAATGCTAATATATTAGCTGTCATCCATGAACTAATCACAGAAAGACAAATAGCAAATGTCAAAGCATCATCTATCAAAGACAGAATCTGATCATAAAACTGACTGTCGTTGGTGTAGAGGTGATAATCAATCCCCATTTCTGTGGTTCATGCATTTTTTTCACTAGTTTTCAGGAGCTGCCACACCCTTTCTCATATTCAAAAATAGATTTATATTTCACTTGCATTTTCTGGCCATGCCATCATTTGCTCATTCTGGGGCGGATTTTAAGAGCCCTGCTCGCCGGTGCGCCTATGTTCAATAGGCCTACCGGCACGCGCAGAGCCCGGGACTCGCGTAACTCCCGGGGTTTTCCGAGGGGGGCGTGTCGGGGGCGGGGCCGAGCAGCGCGCCGTTTTCGGGGCGGGATGCGGCGTTTCGGGGGTGGGCCCGGGGGCATGGTTTCGGCCCAGGGCGGTCTGGGGGCGTGGCCGCACCCTCCGTAACCGCCCCCGGGTTCCGTCTAGGCGCGCCAGCGGCCCGCTGACGCGCGGGGATTTACTTCTCCCTCTGGGAGGCATAAATCCCCCAACAAAGGTAGGGGGGGTTTAGACAGGGCCGGGGGGGTGGGTTAGGTAGAGGAAGGGAGGGGAAGGTGAGGGGAGGGCGTTAGTGAATTCCCTCCGAGGCCGCTCCGATTTCGGAGCGGCCTCGGAAGGAACGGAGGCAGGCTGCGCGGCTTGGCGCGCGCCGGCTACACGAAATCGGTAGCCTTGCTCGCGCCGATCCAGGATTTTAGCGGATACTCGCGGCTACGCGAGTATCTACTAAAATCCCGTGTACTTTTGTTGGCGCCTGGAGCACCAACAAAAGTACGCCAACGCGCCGTTTTTGAAAATCTACCCCTCTGTTTTCAGACCTAAGAAAGGGAGGGTCATCTCCCAGCAGCTAGTCAAGAAATGTACCACTAGCTCAATGCTAAGGTATCACCTTATATTATTCTTTTGTTTGTCTATTAATTTTAATTTGTATTCATTCAAGTAAGCTAACATGGCAACAACACTATTTTATTCTAATAATGTGAAAAGGAATGAAATTCTCCAGTTCCATAATTAGCTATATTTTAGGGTGTACATAAAAAAAAATGTTGGTTTTGTTCATTATTTTGGTTCAGTTGCCATTTTATTAGAACATAACATGCCATACTGGGTCAAACCAAGGATCCATCAAGCCCAGCATCCTGTTTCCAACAGTGGCCAATCCAGGCCATAAGAACCTGGCAAGTACCCAAAAACTAAGTCTATTCCATGCTACTGGTGCTAGTAATAGCAGTGGCTATTTTCTAAGTCAACTTAATTCATAGCAGGTAATTGACTTCTCCTCCAAGAACTTATCCAATCCTTTTTTAAACACAGCTACACTAACTGCACTAACCACATCCCCTGGCCACCTTTCTTAATGTGTGGAATGCATCTGGACTGTATTTATTTGTTTTGTTCATTTTGGTTTCAGTCTTCATTCATTTCTGGAACCACATCCTCTGGAATTTGTTGCCAGAAGATGTGGTTAGTGCAGTTAGTATAGATGTGTTTAAAAAAGGATTGGATAAGTTCTTGGAGGAGAAGTCCATTACCTGCTATTAAGTTCACTTAGAGAATAGCCACTGCCATTAGCAATGGTAACATGGAATAGACTTAGTTTTGGGGTACTTGCCAGGTTCTTATGGCCTGGATTGGCCACTGTTGGAACAGGATGCTGGGCTTGATGGACACTTGGTCTGACCCAGTATGGCATTTTCTTATGTTCTTATATAATTTCATTTCTTTCCATTAAAATCAATGGGGGAAGCAATGTATCCAATTTTGGATTTGAATAGTGGACCTTTCTATCCAAGTATAATGAAACTGGTAGGCAGCCATCAGAAGCAGAAGGAACAGAATTCAAAGAGAAGAGTGGGAAAAAGAGGCACTAACAGTTCACAACTTGAGGCGGGCAAAGCATCACAAGCAGTGGCAAGAGCATTCCAAGATATCATGAAAGGAAGCAAGGACACCAACAACAGTTGCATGAAGACCTCCAAGGCACTAAAAGAGGGGAAAGAAGTACAAAGAATGGCATGAAGAGAACATGGCACATACTGTTGCATGAACACCCCAAGGCTGACAAGACCAAAGCTAGCTTTTTTGCTGCCCTGTATGAATAATTACTGTGCTCTTCCTCCACCAATTCATTCAGTCTTTGTTCCGGGCCTGCCAAATAAAGGCCCCAGCTCCCTCCAGCGATCGAAGCTTTAAAAACTGATACCCCTCCACTCCCCAAATATTCACCCCCTCCCCTGGAACCCATCGCCAGCGTAAGGGTATTAGGTGCCCTAGGTGGACCTTATCCCCTGACCCTCTCCACACAAACAATTGAGAATTATGCATTTAAAATAACAGATTTTACATGAAAGATAATCACAGTACAGTCTTCTGAAGTAAACAAATATCATTTACAACATGTATTTGTGTATTTCCCAATCTTTTCAAGCACAAGGCACACCTACATTAACAAATGCATTGTGTGGCACACCAGCCTCCATCCCTTGGTGGCCAAAAAGAGAGAGGGTTGACCCGGTGGCTGCCGTCTAAGTGGAAGGAGATGAGAGAGTGGATAAGGGTTCTGGTAGTATGTTCAGAAAGGAGGAAACTGGCAATGTTATAGAGAAAGAAACAACCCATTATAGCAGAGTTTTGGATATGCGTAGAGAACGAGAGAGAGGAGTTGATGATAACTCTTAAGTAATGGGCTGATAGGACTGGGATGATAAGCATATTATCCACAGAAACAAAGAAAGGAGGAAGAGGGAAGGTGGACTTGGGGGAAAAGATAAGGAATTCTGTCTTGGCCATGATGAGTTTAAGGTGGTGGCGGGACATCCAGACAGCAATGTCAGACAAGCAGGCCGAGATCCGGGTTTAGATTTCTGGTGAAATTTCTGGTGTAGAAAAGTAGACCTGGGAGTCATCAGCTTAAAAATGGCATTGAGAGCCATAAGAGGAAATCAGAGCACCAAGGGAATTAGTATTTAGTGAGAAGAAAAGAGGGAACAGGACAGAACATTTAAAACAAATCAGAGAAAATTCTTTTTCACTCAATACACAATTAAGTTCTGGAATTTGTTGCCGGAAGATATGGATAGGGCAATTAATGTAGCTGGGTTTAAGAAAGGTTTGGATAAGTTCCTGGAGGAGAATTCCATAAACTGCTATTAATCAAGTTGACTTAGGGAATAGTCACTGCTATTACTGGCATTAGTAGCATGGGATCTATTTAATGTTTGAGTACTTGCCAAGTACTTATAACTTGGATTGGCCACTGTTGGAAACATGCTGAGCTTGATGGACCATCGGTCTGACCCAGTATGGCAACTTTTTATGTTCTAAGGCACATCAATCAATAGTGGAATGGCAGTAGACGAAGAACCACCAGAGGAAACACTAAAAGTGTGGTGGGAGAGGTAAGAAAAGAACCAAGGCAGGACTAGTGAGGAAAGCATATCAAGGAAAGGTCATAATCAGCAGTGTCAAAAGTAGCAGATAAGTCAAGGAGGATAAGGACACAGTAAAGACCTTTGACTTTGGCCATTAACAGGTCATTGGAAACTTTGGCAAGGACTGCGTCAGTTGAATGTAGAGGGCTAAAACCAGACTGGAGTGGATTAAGAATGGCTTGAGATGTAAGAAAGTCAAGATAGCAGCAGTGAACAGCACATTCAAGTAGTTTGGAGGCAAAAGGGGAAAAGAAAAAGGGACAATAGTTGGCAGGATAAGTAGGATTCAGAGAAAGATTTTTAGGGTTGGCATGATTACAGTATATTTGAAAGCAGCAGGGACAGTAGCGGTGGAGAGAGATAGATTCAGGATGTGACAGATGGAAGGCATAACTGCAGTGGAGATGGAACTGAAGAATTGGGTGAGGACAAGGTCAGAGGCACAAATAGTGAGTTTGGAGGAGGAGAGAAGACGAGCAGTTTCCTCCACTATGACTTCAGGAAAGGAGGAGAAAGTGCAGAGGCTAGAGGAAGGGTAGAGGAAAGAAGTGGGGGCAAGGCAGGTAAAGGTGGCATTTGGTCCTAGCACCTCCTCCAGCCCCTCTGCCACCCGCACCCTGTTACAAATAAGCTGGGCTGGAGCTTGGGCCAGGGCCTCCCCAGACAGGAGTGAGTTAAGACCAACCCACAATTTCATGGGCCCCTCTGCCATTCTATCCCCCACGAATATGCCAGTGCCAGAGCCTTTCCAGCCCCTACTTATCCCTTCTATGGGAGGTCTTCATCATAGAAGTGAGCAAGAACAACCCCTCATTGCTCCTGCCTTCCCTGCTTCCTTTCAAAAAATGGCAGCAGCCAGCCCTGAAACCAGCACCATTTTTGTTTGATATGAAACATTGGCACCAGCTTTAAGGCTGGCCAACACCATTTTTAAGGCAAGTTGGTAGGACAGGAGTGACAGTCCATCACTCCAGTCAACTTCTACTACAGCTGCTTTAAATAAAGGATGGGGTTCCCAGTATAATATCAGTCTTCCCTGAAACTAACACTAATCAGTGTTGTTTTTGAAATTTATTATACATATTACTGTTTGAAAGATGTCTCAAAATCATCCTTCTATTGATGGCTTTTCAACAGTGAATGCTGATTCTCTGTAATTGTAAAGTGCTTCCTCACTTTTGATGACTTGCAGGATCGCTTCCGTTGTGGGTCCCGGCCATGGTGGCCCACGGCCAGTTCCCCTACCTTTTCCACTGCGAGCCGTTGCGGCATCCCCCGCTCCGGGGCTGGCCGACCGCGGCCTCCCAAGCAGCTCTAAATGCTGCCGCCCTGCTTCCTGTGGAGCTCTCCTTAGGCGTGCGGGAGGCTCCGCCTCTTAAAGGGCTCATGGTGGGAAACTCCGGTCCAGCCCTTTCTGATGACATCAAGACTGAGGGCTATTTAAACCCAGCCTCGGTCTTCAGTTTATTGCCTTTGCAACAGGTCGTCTCCTTGGAGTGCTAGTTGCTGTATCCTGTCATCTCCTGGTTCCTGCCTGAAGTTCCTGTGCCTGATCCTGCTCCTGATCCAGATCCTGAACCTGCTCCTGATCCTGCTCTGCTCCAATCCTCGCTCCTTCCTTCATACTCCAATTCCTGTGTTCCTCCTCGGCTTGATCTCCTGGTTCCAACCTTTGGCTTGCTCCTCTTCTTCGCTTGACTGCTGCCCGTCTCAACCCCTGGCCCGGTTTCTTTGTCTCTGCTTGCCTGCTGCCTGCCCTGGACCTTCAGATCGGACTCTCTTTCTGCATCTTTGCTTCCAGCCCTGATCCGGACTCCTGACCTCATCTTCATCTCGCCCCTCCTGCTACACTGAGGCAACCTGCACCTAAGTCCTGCCGGCCCAAGGGCTCAACCTGTGAGGAACAAGGGCTGGTATAGGTGAAGCTCCAGATGGGTTGACCTCACCTTCAAAATACACAAAGGTAACTGGTATCATTAATTATCAAACACAATGTGGAACCACATGAACAAATCATCAATTATGTTATCTCTATATCTGTAGGACCTCTGGACTACATGAGTTTGTTAAGCATACAGACTCATTTTTGTAGTGTACAGGTCCAAATTGCTTTTATTAATCAGGAGGTCAATTTTTAGAATTTTTAGAATTTTTTATGGTTTTTGTTTTTCTTAAAATGTTTATAGACCCAAAACATCGTTGGTCACTACATATATCGAACACCTAGTTGCATTATTTCTTGAAACGAAGCCAAACCCTATAAATATAGGCCACTTTGTAACACTTAAAATGCTTTGTTAATTATAGATATCCCAAAGGTATACTCATCTCTGCAAAGTCCCGTAGATGTCCCGAAGGTATACTCATCTGTGCAAAGTCCCGACACGATCGTGTTTCGGACCGTCCTGGTCCTGCTTCAGGGGCAGCGGCTCTTCCAGCAAGGTTTTTGGGTCTGCAAAAGTAGCTTACTTAAGGTTCCATTTCGTCTTAAATTATTGTATCTGCGGTACCATCGACCACGTTTCTCTGCAAAACATGGCGAAACATCCGGTTTAAATATGCGAGGAGGATATGTGGCTGCGCCGCCGATAGTCTTCTAGCAGGTCGTCCTTTGATTTAAATATCTATGCCAGAAATAAGACTCTGCGAAGTTGTAGACTTCAATCACGTCGTCCACCAAATTTAAATGTTCACTCAAAACGAGGCTACGGCGGCCATAGTCCTCTGATAGGTCGTCCTTTGAGTTAAATGTATATACCGGACTTGGATTAAGTTATAGACTTCATTTACATTGTTTTCCATTTTAGATATGGCGGAGCAGGAGATGAAGCAAGGTTTCACTAGGATCATTACTCAAATTGACCTGATTAATAAAAGCAATTTGGACCTGTACACAACAAAAATGAGTCTGTATGCTTAACAAACTCATGTAGTCCAGAGGTCCTACAGATATAGAGATAACATAATTGATGATTTGTTCATGTGGTTCCACATTGTGTTTGATGATTAATGATACCAGTTACCTTTGTGTATTTTGATGTGTGATGTACAAGTTTGGAGGTTCTGGAGTAAAAATATTTTTGGGCATTGATTGTGTGATTGACCTCACCTTCACCACCTACCGGTGACGGGAACCACTGGGGGCTGTCCCTCAGTGGTAGCGCTATCCCTTGTCCCGGCCCAAGGGTCCACAACCATAACACCCTTTCTGAATTCCTGGGTGCTGCTGCTGGGGCTAGGGATGAATTTGGACTAGGAAGTAAAAGGCCAGGGGTATTTCTCATGCTCTCAACTGCCTGATGTTCCTTAGAGATGATCTCGGTCCTGGCAAGATTGCTTGCTGCTGCTGCTCACCAGATATCATGCTATTAACTTGGTTTCTGAAATCTTACTCAGCTACTAGACTTTTAATATCCTCTTCCTCTAATTATTTGAATCCCTGACATGATTCACCTGTATCAATAAGTTCTGCAAAGATCTGCTGCAGACAGTGGTCAGAATGGATCAGAAGCTCTGTGCTAATTTTGATTAATGCCCTTCTACTCCTATTGAAGCAATTTTCCACTACATCTGCCTTTTTCTGCCCCTGCACCCTGGTAAAAGTGGAGTTGGGAGAAGGTGTTGCTGTTCCACTTTCTCAACCCTGCCTCTCTAGCTGGTTTCCACTCTTTAAAAAAAACCAAACAAAACTCTGAACTTGGTAATGGGAATCGTGCTCCTCATCCTATATCTCTCAGCATCACCACTATACTTGTGCTGACCCCAGGTCTTGGAGGAGAAGTCCATTACCTGCTATTAGGTTCACTTAGAGAATAGCCACTGCCATTAGCAATGGTTACATGGAATAGACTTAGTTTTTGGGTACTTGCCAGGTTCTTATGGCCTGGATTGGCCACTGTTGGAAACAGGATGCTGGGCTTGATGGACCCTTGGTCTGACCCAGTATGGCATTTTCTTATGTTCTTATGTTCTTATGTCTCTCTTGAGAAATAGCCTTCCCTCTTCCCCTCCTATTGTATGTTGCCCTCTTGATACCAGTGGCATGATGGAAAATTTTTAAAACAGATCTCTAGTGGGTAGGAGCTTTTAGTGTTACAATACCAAAAGTTTTTACTCCTTGTTAAATGTAACTTTATCTTATTCTCTTTTCTTGTTAATTACTTTTATTTATTGCTTCTGTTATACCCTTGTTTTATGTAAACCGATCCGATATGGTTTATTTACTATGAAGGTCGGTATAAAAAAGTGTTAAATAAATAAATAAATAAATACCAGTCAGTCTCTATAGTCACAGAGCACAGTGAGTGAACTGATGATGATAGTTGAGTGACTGCACAGTAAGACAATAAGTTGAACTTTGTGCAAGAGTCACACACACTGACTCTTACACAAAGAAAGCAGGAGGCTGCTTCTCAACAGATGCAGTTTGTATACTGTAAGCAACAGAGAGACCATATTTCAATCTGTTTCTTTTCTGTAGCTCTAACTAACTGCAGATTTCTCCTGTTACTAGGTAGAACACCAAACCACAGCTAGGCAATGTGTTAGTGAGTGACTAAAAAAGACACTTTACTTTCTCCTGTAAACTATTTTTTCCAATCTTTTTTCACTGTTTTAAATAAAGTAGCTTCAAAATCTTTGCCATCTGTCTCTGAGATTCAGCAGAGAAATGAATGAACAAAATAGTGACTCAAAGTGCCACTTTCAACCTAAAAATAAATGATGAAGTCATAATATCCAGCTGCTAGCTGGGATAGGGTAGTTGAAATAATGCAGAAACATTGCTTCTTCCTTGTTCTATTCCCAACCAATGCCGCACCGCCTTCAATTGCTTTACTTCCCCCATAGATTTTAATGGGACTGAATCTAATATGAGCCAAAAAAAATTCAGCTTTTTTTGGGGGACTGTACCTATTCAGTTTGATTGACCCAAACTGAACCAAAAATCAGCTCTGTTGTCACATTTTTCACTTTCAGTTCATGTGAATGCACATCCCTATCGTATTTTATTAAGTCTTTGCTGATCTGTTGTGTAGTTCATAGCAGAATGTTTGAAGCTTCTGACTCTTACAGAAATACTTTCTTGATCTCAATTTGACTAGGTAAACAAACCTGAACTTGCTTTATGGTTCACCAGATTGGAACAATGTTCAGTTCCTTAGCTATAGTTGTGGCCATTTATCTCTAGAGATTACTGACACTGGATATATAATGCATGACATTTTTATTTAATTGATTCTTGATGAAAACATTGTCCCACTAAAGCTCACAGTCCAGAGGCACAAGAATCCCAAGGTTATGGAAATCTGTGACAAGAATTGTAGGAGCCTAGCAGCTCTGAGGAAATGAAATTTAATATATTTTCAAAATGTAATTCACCCCCCCCTTTAATTCAAGTGACCAGCTTTTACTCTAAGGTTAATCCATTCTCCATCCTGACGTAGATAATCTTTCAGGGACAGCATACGGGTTGTTAGAGAATTGAAAGTCCTGGAACATTGCCTCTAGGGCATGTCTTGCTTCAGCATCAGCTTTTCATACCTTCTTGTCCCACCTTTTGTTTTGTGAACAAACATTTGTGCTGTTGCCCATGCTAAGGTAATTCTCTGCTTATTTACCATTGAATTTGTTCTTCCTCTTTGACAGTGAGCCTGCTTTTCCTCTTCTGGGTCTATGAGCAAAATGTTTAGTAAATTAGGCCCAGTATGGTGTTAATTATAACACATAGATCTCGTTACAACTCTTTCCTTGTTTTTGTTTTTGTCTTTTTTGTTGGGTTTTTTTTTCTGTCTTTTGTTCCAGCATCATCTAACAGTGGATAGTATTTACATTTCAAATTATTGTGCAGGGATAGGGATAGCACACTTTTTAACCCAGTTTGGACATGTCTTTTGGACGCTTGTCCACAACCCCTTATAAAATAAGGGGTTTAGTGCATCCAAAATGCTTATCCGAACCACCCTCCCCCAAAACAAATGACGCTCATCACAGTGTTAAAAATCTGTTAGATGCCAGCTCATCACAACTAGGTAAAGAACAACCATCAAAAATCTCTTTAAGGACAAATAAGGGACAGAGATACCATATCTGACAGGTTGTCTGATGATGCTAAGTAAGTCTGACAGAATGCTCCTATATCCTACACTTGAGGTAACGCAAAGGCCTTCTGTAATGGTTTTATCAAGATAAGTTACACCTGTGAGCAATCTAGGCCAAAATATCAAAGTTGAGGCTCAAGTAGTTTGTTCTTCAACAGCTGTCTCACTTCTTTCTATTGACCTTTGCCTGCATATTCCAAGGTATCTAGGATATAGGCCTCCTATACATGGCTAGCTGGCATCTTCCCATGAAAGAGAGCTACATCTGTAAGCTACTACACACATTGCTTTCAAGTCCCTCACAACATCACATATCTGGAGTAACCGTTAGGAGCATGACACATATAATACAGTACTTAGTCATCCAAGTGATTCAAGCTGCAGTGCTGTAGCAATTGGCACTATATCCATACATGCTATTCTAAACAGCGCCCCTATGGCAGAGACCTTCTTCTGCTATCAAGGCTGAGGCTGGTGGGCTGTTAAACAGGCTGATACTGTAAACTGTGCTCAGCTGAGTGAAATTCTTAACCCGGTTTGGGTTTAGTGTATTTGCAACGTGCGTCCAAACCACCCCCCTCCCGAAACTAATAGCGCTTATCACATGCAAATGATTGTTGATGAGGCTATTAGTCATTTGCCCAGGATACAGGGAAAAAAATATGTGGCCGATCCACTCGTTTTATGCTCAGAAATTAACGCCTGCCCAAAAAAACGTACAGAAAAGCAGAAAATACTACTTGTCTGTGCATCCTCCAACTTAATATCATAGCAATATTAAGTCAGAGGAACCAAAAGGTAAAAAAAAAAAGATTTAAAAATAGATTTTAAAAACACGTGCTGGTGTGCCAGGTTAGAAAAACAGATGCTCAATTTTATGAGTGTCCATTTTCCTAGCCCATGTCTGTGCATCGGTTAGGAAAACGGATGCTCGCAAACCCGCTGACAGTCACCTCTCCTGGGCCAAGGAGGCACTAGGGGCACACAATTGTCCCTAGTGCCTCCTTTTAGCATGACCCCTCACTTCCATTCTGTATCATGTACCCAGGAGAGGGGGCTGAGCGTGCATTCAAAGAGCAGGTGCCAAAAACAGATGCACTTTTTTTTAGCATGTCCGTACTGTATCGGCCTGAAAGGTTGCTGTGTTACAAGGCTTCTAGATGCAACCTCACAGAGTTGTTGGATGCGCTCTTCCCTACTGATCTCCTGCACAGGAATGGGGTCCAGAACCACCTAGCAAAGTCTCCCAGGGGCAGGGAGGGGAAGCAGGGAGAAATTTAGGGTAACTGTCCTAAGGGAGGAAGTTACCTGGAGTACTTTTGAAATAAACAATTGCTGATGAACAAATTTAACAAGTTTATTTTTACCAAAAAGAAAAGGATTAGAAGTAATCCCATAGTAAACCATAGAAGTATGCAAGGTGATGCATATAGGGAAACATAACCCAGGCTATAGTTACACGATGTTGGGTTCCATATTAGGAGTTACCACCCAGGAAAGAGATCTAGGTGTCATAGTGGATAACACATTGAAATCGTCGGTACAGTGTGCTGCAGCAGTCAAAAAACCAAACAGAATGTTGGGAATTATTAGAAAGGGAATGGTGAATAAAACAGAAAATGTCATAATGCCTCTGTATCGCTCCATGGTGAGACCGCACCTTGAATACTGTGTGTAATTCTGGCCGCCGCATCTCAAAAAAGATATAATTGCGATGGAGAAGGTACAGAGAAGGGCTACCAAAATGATAAAGGGAATGGAACAACTCCCCTATGAGAAAAGACTAGAGGTTAGGACTTTTCAGCTTGGAGAAGAGACGACTGAGGGGGGATATGATAGAGGTGTTTAAAATCATGAGAGGTCTAGAACGGGTAGATGTGAATCGGTTATTTACTCTTTCGGATAATAGAAAGACTAGGGGGCACTCCATGAAGTTAGCATGTGGCACATTTAAAACTAATCGGAGAAAGTTCTTTTTTACTCAACGCACAATTAAACTCTGGAATTTGTTGACAGAGGATGTGGTTAGTGCAGTTAGTATAGCTGTGTTTAAAAAAGGATTGGATAAGTTCTTGGAGGAGAAGTCCATTACCTGCTATTAAGTTCACTTAGGGGCGGATTTTCAGAGCCCTGCTCGCGTAAATCCGCCCAAAACCGGGCGGATTTACGCGAGCAGGGCCCTGCGAGCCGGGAAGCCTATTTTACATAGGCCTCCCGGCGTGCGCAGAGCCCCGGGACTCGCGTAAGTCCCGGGGTTCTCTGAGGGGGGCGTGTCGGGGGCGGGCCCGGTCGTCGCGACGTTTCGGGGGCGTGTCGGCAGCGTTTTGGGGGCGGGTACGGGGGCGTGGCTACGGCCCAGGGCGGTCCGGGGGCGTGGCCGCACCCTCCGTACCCGCCCCCAGGTCGCGGCCCGGCGCGCAGGAGGCCTGCTGGCGCGCGGGGATTTACGCCTCCCTCCGGGAGGCGTAAATCCCCCGACAAAGGTAAGGGGGGGGGTTTAGACAGGGCCGGGCGGGTGGGTTAGGTAGGGGAAGGGAGGGGAAGGTGAGGGGAGGGCAAAGGAAAGTTCCCTCCGAGGCCGCTCCGATTTCGGAGCGGCCTCGGAGGGAACGGGGGTAGGCTGCGCGGATCGGCGCGCGCCGGCTATACAAAATCCATAGCCTTGCGTGCGCCAATCCAGGTTTGCAGATACGCGCGGCTCCGCGCGTATCTACTAAAATCCAGCGTACTTTTGTTTGCGCCTGGAGCGCAAACAAAAGTAGGCTATTCGCGCACCTTTTAAAATCTGCCCCTTAGAGAATAGCCCCAGTATGGCATTTTCTTATGTTCTTATGTCAAATTAAGTAATTGTTTTTCATTGACTGACATCTGGGGCATCTCAGTCTAAATTTTAATCTTGCAATTCACATTTCAGATTTTTGGATCACAATTTAAAAGCAAAAGTTTAAAGTTTGGCATATGATGACAAGAGGTGGCGTGCTTCATCAGAAAAAGTATATTGATGAAGCTCCACGCTTGATGCCTCAAAAATGCATATAAATATGTTTGTTGCTTTAATGCTTGTTAATTGCTCACTCACGTTTTTGCCTTCGGTATCATTATCAATGCGTGTTGTGGTTGTTCCTCTTTTTGTTTTACATTTTTGCTATATTCACCCCATGATTTTTAGTAAAGATGGATGATGCAATCTTTTTGTAGTATTAAAAGGTTTCAAATTGTTTCCTTTTTATTTAAGAACAATGCAGTTTTGTTTTTCTCAGATGAATGCAGTTTAATGTAAGATGGCCTCATTCTTATTTACAGTAAGAGTTCCTCTTTAAACCCACAAGTTATAATGGAAATTTTATTTTCCTTATTTGTTTTGTGTTTTCTGTTCACCAGATTATTTATTTATTTATTTATTTTGAAAAATTTTTATATACCGACAGCCGTTTGCACATCGTATCGGTTTACAGATAACTTAAAACTTTTTTGGCAGTGCCATTACATAGAACACTAACTATGCGTACAGGAAAATAACAAGATAACATGGAAACTAGATAACTATTTACAGGGTTCATCGGTGTATCAACCAGGAACTGGTTGGGGAAAGAGTCCACAATCTGAGAAACGAGCTGGGTAGGCAGAGGAAAATAACAGGAATTGAGATTGAACAATATGGTAGCAGAAGAAAGGTTTCAAGGAGGGTATTAGCAGGGGGGGGGGGGAGAGGAGAGGGAAGAGCGATTTAAATTGAGAGTAAGCACAAGGGGCAGCAGTAGCACATTGTAAGAGGTAATACAAGGGAAAGTACTATACACAGCTCAGGAGGTCGTCAGGATGATGGTTATCATGAGAAGGGTACGCCTGTAGGAATAGCCAGGTTTTTAGCTTTTTTTTTAATTTGGGTGTAGAGGTTTTGGTGTGTAGGTCTGGGGGCATAGAATTCCATAGGGTGGGGCCGGCCAGGGAAAAGGCTCTGTTCATTGTGGAAATAAGTTTAGTGGATTTGATAGAGGGGGTACGGAGTATCCCTTGGAGGGCAGAACGAGTAGGTCTGGTGGATGTGCGAAGAAGCAGTGGGGGGTTGATCCAGTCAGTGTTTTCATTGCTGATGCTTTTATGAATGAGGGAAAGAACTTTGAAAAGGATACGAGATTGTATTGGTAACCAATGGAGTTCGATAAGGGTAGGAGTGATGTGGTCACGTTTTCTGGAGTTAGTGAGGATACGTGCTGAGGCGTTCTGTAGGAGTTGCAATGGTTTAGTATGTATTGCAGGGAGGCCAAGGAAGAGTGCATTACAGTAGTCTATTTTGGAAAAGATAATAGACTGTAGTACTGTGCGAAAGTCAGTGAAGTGTAAGAGGGGCTGGAGTTCTTTGATGGTTTGTAATTTGAAATAGCAGTCAGTTAGGATAGATTTAATGAAGGGTTTGAGAGAGAGCTGGTTGTCAATAAGGACGCCAAGGCTACGGGTGTGGGCGGGGAAGGGCGTGGTGGAGTACGCAGGGGGAATGGAGGGAGAGGAATGTTTGTTAGAGATGATGAGGAGTTCAGTTTTTTTGTGGGTTAAGAGCAAGGTGCATGTCGGTGAGTAGTTGGTTGATAGCGGTCAGGCATGATTCCCACTTTTGAAGAGCAGTTTGGAGGGAGTCAGTGAAGGGGAAAAGAATTTGGACGTCGTCTGTGTAGATAAAGTGTTTGAAGCCAAGATTAGAAAGGAGGGTGGTGAGGGGGAGCATATAAATGTTAAACAGAGTGGAGGAGAGAGAGGAGCCCTGGGGAATGCCTCGGTCAAGGCTAATTGGGTCAGATTCATTGTTGCCGGTGGATACTGTATAGTGATGATCTTGTAAGTATGATTTGATCCAAGAGAGAACGGTGCCGGAGATTCCGATGTTACTGAGAATGTTGATTAATATGATGTGGTTAACAGTATCAAATGCGGCAGATATGTCTAACATGGCAAAAAGAAATGAGTTCCCAGTGTCAAATCCTTTAATAATGGTGTCAGCCAGGTATAGAAGCAATTTTTCAGTGCTCCGATTTTTCCGGAAGCCGTATTGTGTGGGAGGAAGGATGTTGTGTTGTTCTAGGTAATCAGATAGGCGAGAGTTGACTAATTTTTCCAAGATTTTAGATAGGAAAGGGAGATTAGAGATAGGTCTGAAGTTGGCTAGGGTAGTAGGGTCTAGGCTGGGTTTTTTTAAGGATTGGTTTCACCACAGCCTGTTTTAGAAGTTTAGGGACTGCACCTTGTTCCAAGGAACAGTTGCAGATGGATGAGAGAGGTTTGGCGATAGCTTTGGGAATAGCTAGGAGGAGTTTGGTAGGAATGGTTTCAGAGGGATGGGAGGAGGGTCTCATTTTTTTTAAGATGTTTTCAATTTCAAGGGAGGAGGATAAGTCAAAAGATGAGAGGGTAGTAGTGAGATTGAAAAAAGGCAGTGTCACTGTGTTTGGGTTGGCCGCAAAGCGAGCAGTGAGAGAAGACACTTTAGTTTGGAAGAAGTGTGCAAGTTCATTGCAATGTTTTTTTGTGGTGGGAGTAGGAGGTTGTGTGGGGGTGGAGCTGGTCAGGCTGGAGATCATTGTGAAGAGTGCCTTAGGAGTGTATTGGAAACTATGAATCTTTTTGGCATAGTATTCTTGTTTAGTCGAGAGAATAGCATTCCTGTATTGGTGCATGAGTTGGTAGTAGGCGTTTTGGTTGCTGAGGAGGGATGTTTGCGCCATCACCTTTCTGAGGTTCTGAGACGGGTTTTGAGGTTCTTGAGTTCTGCGGAATACCATGGTTTTCTATTTGGATGGACAGGTTTAATGGTTTTTGTGATAATGGGGCAGAGTTTGTTTGCTATGTTGAGGGTGATATCATGCCATGAGGTGAAGGCATTGTCGGCTGAGGTAAGGTCAAGTTGGTTGGATACATCTGAGCATGCCATGGTAAGGGTGTCTAGGGTACATGATTTATGGTATTTGAAGGATTGCGCCTGGGTGGGGGCCGGGGGGGAGGACTGCTGAAAAGCAAGGGTGGTTAGAATGATGGAGTGGTCGGACCATGGTATAGGGGTGCAAGATGGGGAGTTGATGATGGTGAAGGGGCAGTTGGTGAAAATGAGGTCTAAGGTATGGCCAGCCTTGTGGGTCGGGGAGTGTATGAGTTGTTTAAAGCCCATAGCTTCGAGGGAGGAGAGGAAAGCTTCACAGGCAGGGGATTGAGGAGTGGCATCAACATATAGGTTAAAATCACCAAGGAGGATAGTAGGAAGGTCTGGGGAGAGAGAGTCGGCAAAGAATTCGATGAGCGGGGAGGAGTCGTTTTCTAGCAGTCCTGGAGGGGTATAGATGAGGCAAATTTGGAGAGCTTTGGATCTGAAAAAGCCAATTTCATATTGGCTGGGGAGGTTGCAATTTTGGGAGGAGAGTTTATGTTCTTTCTTTATAGCCAGGAGTAGGCCCCCACCTCTATTCCTTTTACAGGGAATAGAGAAAAAGTCATAGGTGTCTGTAGGAAGCTGGTTAATGAGGGGGGTATCATGGGGCTTAAACCATGTTTCCGTAATGGCGCAGATTTCAGGATTGTGGTCAGTTAGGAGGTCGTGGAGTAGATGTGTTTTCTTTTGGAGGGATTGGGAGTTGAGGAGGAGTATAGATATCAGGGAGAGGCCAAGGAGTTGAGTAAGGGGGGAAATCAGGATGGGTGTAAGTCTCCTTTGAATATGTATGGGAGGGTAGGGTTCGAAGAGGGAGAGTTTTGAGGGGTATCTCTGCTGGGGTGGAATGGGACAGTTGCAAGTGTAGGGAGGCATTTTTTTTTTTGTTACTGGGGGAGGGTGGGCAAAGAGGGGGAGCAGTTGAAAACAGTAATAGATTTGTTGTATGGAGGGGTTCTCAGGGGAAGGAGGGTGGAAGAGATCCCAAGGTAAACATAGAAATAAGGGGGTAAAGCACTTCGGCGAAGTAGTATGGGCGCTTTGAAAGGGTGCACGAAGGGGCACAGGCCCCTTTGTCGCGCTCCTTCGTGCGCGCGACACCCGGCGCGTGACGCCGGGAGAGGAGTTCCAGTTTAAAACCCCAGCGAGGCGCCGGAGAATGAGGTCACAGGAGCGCCGGGGATCCGATTGGCTGGCTGGCTGGAGCCGCGATGCCGAAGGTAAGGAGGGCCCGTGGGAGCAGAGGGCCGGTGTGTAGAGCCTCGCGATCGGTGGGGGAGCCCGTTGGGGGGAAGGGTGAGGTTAAAAGGCCTTACCCCGATGGGCTTTCAGAGCCGATTTCGCAGGCCCGAGCAGCCGCTTCCCCTTGAGGTCCGTCGGAGAAAGAAAGAAGCCGGGAGAGGAGTTCCAGTTTAAAACCCCAGCGAGGCGCCGGAGAATGAGGTCACAGGAGCGCCGGGGATCCGATTGGCTGGCTGGCTGGAGCCGCGATGCCGAAGGTAAGGAGGGCCCGTGGGAGCGGAGGGCCGGTGTGTAGAGCCTCGCGATCGGTGGGGGAGCCCGTTGGAGGGAAGGGTGAGGTTAAAAGGCCTTACCCCGATGGGCTTTCAGCGCCGATTGCGCAGGCCCGAGCAGCCGCTTCCCCCTGAGGTCCCTTTCAAAAGAACGTGCAAAATTAATCATCCACCGTCCAATTAAATTCTGCATCATGTGAAAACTCCTACAGACAAAAAGAAACACTTTCTTATTCTGTCGTCCATTTAATGACTAAAAAAAAAATTCTTCCTCATGAGTCATATTTAGAATCAGGAAGAAAATGACACAAATTAAAGGAGGGAAAACTCCCTAAATGATTCTTAAGCAAGTAAAGCAAACAAAGGATTAATGAGAACATTGCTGTATCTGAGACTGGCAAAAACAAATGACTCATCAACATCAAAATATTAGATATGAAGGGACATTTGTTATGATTTCTGTATATCAAAAAGGCAAAAGGCATCATTTAGGAGCAAGCATATTTTTTAAGCAGTGCACAGAGGAGATTTTTCTGTTGGTTTACATACCAAGCATTCTTATATGCAATTCTTGCTGCTATTAGATATAGGGTTTCTCATGGAGTTGGACAGTAGATACAGTTTGCAGTATATGGGTAGTGGAGCTCTGGCTTCTCATTAATTACACTGGTAAACAAATTTCTGGGAACATTTTGTTTCCTCCACAACCTTCGGTGAAACAAGTAGATTTTAACAAGCTGAACAGAAATATGCATTTATTATGTCTGTATCATGTACCGTTTGCCAGAAAAGTGTGATATACATTAAGCATTGTTATGTGTCTGTAGTGGCATAAGCTATAATGGCAATGTTGGCACCAGGAAACAAAACCGAAAATGTTTTGCCGCAGATTTTCATTTGTAATCACTGTCCGACTCTTCGCGGATGAGAGTCCAATAGTCACCCAGCATGGAGCAGTTCCACTTGCCTTGATACCGTTTCTCCATTTTGACAATGTCTTGATGAAACCTTTCACCATGTTCATCACTCATAGCGCCAAGGTTGTCTGGGAAGAAATCCAAGTGGGAATGAAGAAAATATATCTTCAATCACATGTTGCACTTCATCAATTTGTATACCTGAAACAGATTTTCAACCTGTTCAACATAGTCTGCTGCCTTATAGTTGCCTAGAAAGTTACAAATGACATTCTTGAAGGCTGACCATGCAATACGTTCTGTACCTTGCAGAAGACCATCAAAGTGGCTATCCTTCATCACAGCTCAGATTTGTGGGCCAATGAAAACACCTTCTTTTATCTTGGCGTCACTTATGCGTGGAAACATTTGCCGCAAATAATCAAAAGCTTTACTTTGCTTGTTCATTGCCTTAATGAAGTTTTTCATCAGCCCAAGTTTGATGTGCAAAGATAGAAGAAATATCTTACTTGGATCCACCAATGGGTCATGCGCAACATTCTTCTGCCCTGGAACCAACTTCTTGCGGAGAGGCCAGGCTTTTCTGACGTAATGAGAATCTCTTGCTCGACTGTCCCACTCACGAAGGAAGCAACAATACTTGGTGTAACCAAGCTGCAGACCCAGTACAATTGCAACTACCTTGAGATCACCACACAAATTCCATTTGTACTTTGAGCACTCAATGTGGTTCAGCAGTAGCTGCATGTTCTCATATGTTTCTTTCATATGAACGGCATGTCTGACAGGTATAGATGGGCAGATATTGCCATTGTGCAGCAAAACAGCCTTCAAACTTAAGATTGATGAATCAATAAACAGTAGGGATATGCATCATTTTTATGATGAATTAAAATATCGTACGATATTTCATAATTCGTCATGTATTGGGGGTCCCTGAAAATGATAGGAAAACCTCATGAAATTTCGTGTGGTTTTCTTATCGCTTTGGGGGGGGGGGGAAGGGCACACAGAAAAAAAAACCAAACCCACCCCAACCCTTCAGATCTAATTATTTACAATCCTCCACCCTCCCAACCCCCCCAAAACTTGCCTAAAGTCCCTGGTGGTCCAGGGGGGTCCCAGGAGCGATGTCCCCCTTTTGGGATGTTGGCTGCCACAAATCAAAATGGCACCGATGGCCCTTTGCCCTTACCATGTGACAGGGGCTATCGGTGCCATTGGCTGGCCCCTGTCACATGGTAGGAGCAATGGATGACCCACACCATTTTTTAAGATGAGAGCAGTCATACTCCTTTTCTGTGCTTCCAGAGTAAACTCACCACAGATGTAACAAAACATGTCACGGCTATTACGACATTTGCGTGACATTTCATAAAGTATATGAAATTAAATCTACAAGCTTTAAACTCAACAGTTTTAGCGATACAATGCGCTCATTCACACAGACATTGCATAGGAGACTACTCATTGCTGCTGCTTATATAAGGCTGTGTCGTCATGGAAACAAGTTGGAATCTTGCAGCCGAGCTAGGGCTTGCCCGAGCAAGTTCTGGCATGATCAGGTAGTATTTCTTGGTGTATTTTCTAAAATGTTAGTCTCTGTTACATGTTACATTGCTTATGCCATCAAAAATACATGAATTTTAAAAATCATAAAAACTATTGTCCGGAAAGAAAATATATGTACTTGAAATTATGTTTTAAAATTTCACAATTATTGTAACACAAAATTGGCCGTTTCTCAAAAACCTTACGTGATGTACAAATTTCAAAGTAATATCTGTGATCAGCATCAAAAAATCTATTTGGAACAAACTTTTGTATACCAGTGTTACGGGTTTGAATGATTCTAAATATCTGAAATTGCTGTATGATATGCTGTTGCTTGCTTGGCAGTAGGACCATCTTCAGTTCTTAGTCTTCCTTTGCTGAGACAATCAAATATCATACTATGGAAAGTATCCCAATGAATATCAGTTTCCAGTATTTGGTGACTTTATCTAGTCATAGCAACAACCCAATGGGAAAAAAAGGATCTAAGTTTTGAATTATTAATCATTTTCAGTAGCTACTAGCTATTCATATCAAGCAGCATCCGCATTTGGAATAAAATAACTGCCATTTTTTTAACTTTCTGACCATAATGGGAGCAATTTGCAAAGGTTTAGTCAGCTTGTATGCCCTTACAATAGGGCATAAAACACAAACTTCAATGCGATCTGCACATCATAAATTTTCAAATTGTAAAAACAACCCACATGTTTCCATTTGATAGTCCACTTGCTCACAACAGGAGTGTACTGAGAGTGTTTTGAGGAGGTGTTTGAGAAGGACATGCATAAGTCATATTTTCAAAATATAGAATATATGTATGTCATGATCATCTCATCTGCACAAATACTGTGGCACCAAGTATGTAACTTGGTAAATGCAAGCACAATTTTGTTTTCATCTTTAGCTTATTGGCTGATAGTGAGGTGTTTGGTGCCTTGTGTGTTCCCACAATGTGTGGGTTTGACACATGCATCAAAGGAGGCAGAGGAAATAACCTCCATGCATGATTTATATGCCCAGAATATTCTTTTTTTTTTATTTATCTGATAAGCAAGTGTTCATTAGATGCAGCTTTGACAAAACATATTTTACATCTCTGCCAGAAATTAAAGGGATATTTGCAGAGTCCAACACAGAGAAGTAATGCATTGCCTGGGATTTAAAATGTCATTATAACATTAATCTTCTTGGCTACAGGAATCTTTTAGATCATGACTGGTGACACCACAGGGATATCCAGTCAACCAGTGTTCACTATATTGTAAATAATGGGGCGGATTTTCAGAGCCCTGCTCGCGTAAATCCGCCCAAAACCGGGCGGATTTACGCGAGCAGGGCCCTGCGCGCCGGTGAGCCTATTTTACATAGGCTCACCGGCGCGCGCAGAACCCGGGGACTCGCGTAAGTCCTGGGGTTTTCGGAGTGGGCGTGTCGGGAGGCGTGTCGGGGGCGGGGCCGGAGCGCGCGGCGTTGCGGGGGCGTGTCGGCAGCGTTTTGGGGGCGGGTACGGGGGCGTGGCTACGGCCCGGGGCGGTCCAGGGGCGTGGCCGCGCCCTCCGTACCCGCCCCCAGGTCGTGGCCCGGCGCGCAGGAGGCCCGCTGGCGCGCGGGGATTTTCGCCTCCCTCCGGGAGGCGTAAATCCCCCGACAAAGGTAGGATGGGGGTTTAGACAGGGCCGGGCGGGTGGGTTAGGTAGGGGAAGGGAGGGGAAGGTGAGGGGAGGGCAAAGGAAAGTTCCCTTCTAGGCCGCTCCGATTTCGGAGCGGCCTAGGAGGGAACGGGGGTAGGCTGTGCGGCTCGGCGCGCGCAGGCTATACGAAATCGATAGCCTTGCGCGCGCCGATCCAGGATTTTAGCCGATACGCGCGACTACGCGCGTATCTACTAAAATCCAGCGTACTTTTGTTTGCGCCTGGAGCGCAAACAAAAGTAGGCTGTTCGCGCTCGTCTGAAAATCTACCCCAATGTTAATGCTGTTCTTAGAAGTCATGAATATGCAGTATGGGGCGGATTTTAAAAGCCCTGCGCGCCGGCGCACCTATTTTGCATAGGCCGCCGGTGCGCGTAAAGCCCCGGGATGCGCATAAGTCCCGGGGCTTTCGAAAAGGGGCAGGAGGGGGCGTGTCCGGGGGCGTTCCCGAAACAACGCAGCATTTCGGGGGTGTGCCGCGGCGTTTCGGGGGCGGGCCCGGGGGCATGGCGCCAGCCCGGGGGCGTGGTCGAGGCCTCCGGACCAGCCCCCGGGACCGGAGGACGGAGCGGGGCTGCCGGGCGATGCGCGCAAAGTTACGCCTGCTGAAAGCAGGCGTAACTTTGCCGACAAAGGTAGGGGGGGTTTAGATTGGGCCGGGGGGGTGGGTTAGGTAGGGGAAGGGAGGAGAAGGTGGGGGGAGGGCGAAGTAAAGTTCCCTCTGAGGCAGTTCCGAAATCGGAGCGGCCTCGGAGGGAACAGGCAGCGCGCGCTGGGCTCAGTGCGCACAGGTTGCACAAATGTGCACCCCCTTGCATGCGCCGACCCCGGATTTTATAAGATACACGCGGCTACGTGCGTATCTTATAAAATCCAGCGTACGTTTGTTCGTGCCTGGTGCGTGAACAAAAGTACGCGATCGCGAAAGTATTTAAAATCTACCCCTATGTCTTTTTCTTGAGAAACACAGCATCAATGGCAAACTATGAAAGACTTTTAGGACATTGCTAATTTGCCTTCAGTGTTGATGGAAATTGATTGCATTTTCTTTGCAATCAGACCATAAGTTACAACAAAGAAGAGCTACTATAAAAGGAAATTATTCCACGCCCTTAACATACAGGTGCTGCCCAATGCCTAAGTACTCATTACTGAAGTGCTAGTTAAGGACTCTGGTTCTGCCATGTTTATTTCATTCTCAGACACTCTGGGCTGTGTCAGATCTTTCAGAGTGATCAAATTAAAGGTGGATGATTTGACGGTAAGTACATGATTTCAAATCATTTTCCTGGAATGCCCAGAACTTTTTCAAGCCTATTGTTAGCCACTTGCTAGTCTCACTATTTCCACTTAAATGACTTAATAGTCCTGATCATATGAAAACCTGGATCCTCTTCCAGTACTTACTTACTAGTCTTTTCTCCCCCACAAGTGATCATGGGTGTTCCAAGAACTGAGTAAAGACTTTAATAGGATAGGAGGATTATAATAAAACTTATCAGATCAGTCATTTGAAGGACTTTTGGCATCATAAAATCCTGTTTTAGATGCCTAGATAAATCTGGAGATTTATTCATATATAACCCTGCAAATACTTGCAAGATTATTTTTCATATTGCTTTCTATACAATATGACAAAGCAACAGGGATTATCTGGACCTGAGGATGATAGAATTGAGTCAAATGATAGATTTAAAAATGATATAACACACTTAGAATACTACTTTATTAACATAGAAAATAAAGCAGATAAAGAGCAATTGTCCCATAGTCTGTCAATTTGAGATTCTTTTTCTGGTTTTCTACTGCATTGGGCAGGTGAGCATACAGATTCTTACATTCAAACCCATTCCATCTCCCCAACCCCTTTCTTCCTCATACTCTATCAATGACCTTCCAATTACAGCCCTCTACATCTGTCCTAAGTATGTCTGATCCTTCAGTCAGCCACTAGATGGCCAAAGATCCCTGCCCATTAGTGTAACAGCTTAGTAGGATTTTCTATTTCATTTCAGTCTCTCCTATGAGGTTGACTGTTATTGGCTATCCCTAGGGCACTAGGGAGAATTAGTGGTATAGAGAGCACAGTCATTTTGAGTTGGCTCTTGGTATTTTTCCCTGTACATTGCTAAGTTGGGCCCGCTAACCCAAATTGGTATTTTTCCTGTGTTTAAGGAGATCCCTTTTTAGTACACTGCCTGTTGGAGAGGGTCTGCTTAGGTTTTTGAAGAAGAGATTTTGGCAGGATTTTTTCTTGTTTTGGGGAACACCCTGTACCCTTTGGAGAGGGGAAATCCTTCCAATCCAGAAAGAGCATGGACTGAATATCTGTGAGTTACACCTCTATACCTTATAAAAAGCAAGACTAGTGACAGCATTACCCAGCATGGGATTTTTGGACTTATAGTAATTTTGATTTTTCCCCTTTTGGTAGTGTGGAGGTTTTTTTCCAAGCCCCCCTCACAACCTGGAATCAGGAGAGTGAGAACTTTTTTCAAGGCTGGAAACATTGGACGTTTCCCCCCAGAGAAGTCACACAGAATTGAAAGACAGTGCTGGTTGGAACATCAAGATCTGGAGATTCCCTTCCAGATCTTTACCCCAAAGAGACAGGACACAGGCTGTGGGCTCAGATGGGATTTTTGCAAACTTTTGGGTTTCCCTAATAGGACTCCCTTAGTCCCAGGGCTGTTTGTGCACTGAGAAAAAAGTGGAAGCTTACCCCAAGGAATAAAAGAGATGGACACGAACACCCCAGCAGAGAGACAGAATTATTTACATTAACATACAGTTTCAGTTGTGGAAAGTATTCTGGATTATGATTGACATTTTGGAAATAATCAGTACATTTTTTTTGAATACCCAATCTCTGTCCAGCCTGTCTGTCCCTGACGAAAATACAGTACCAGAGAGTTACAGACACTTAAAGAGAAACACACCATCACCTGGCCCAAGAAGAATTTCCTTCCCCCCTCCCCCAGCAAGAACTTCCTCCCTGGGATCTGCAGAAGAGAGGGAATTAGCCCAGACTAAAAAATACTTTTATGGCACCAAGGGAAACAGAAAACTCCTGTGCAGAGGGTTAATAAGTATGTTCAAAATGTGTTACACTGCTAGCCTCCCCCCCCCCCCCCTTCCACTGGTAGGTCATTTAAAACTTACCATCTTCCTTTTTGATTCTTACAAGATCAATACCCATGTTCCCTTCCATGTCTTTTAACCGAGTTTTTAAATAATCCACACAGCCACCAAAATTAGTGAGGTTGTTGTCGAAAACATCTAGCTTCCCTATGCTCATTTATGTTTGGGTTTTTACCATGGTCACTCAGTGTCTTATCCCAGGCATCTTGGAAGACTAATGTAACTATATCAATATCATTTAAGGTTTTAGCCACCTTTCTGCACAGTTATCATTCCCAACACCTTCTTGGAAAATCTATTTTGAGAAATAGTGAACAAAATCTAAATAATAACAATACAAGATGTTTAATGTGAAAGTATATTTATTCATCATTATATACAAGATATTTACAGTCACAAAGGATAACAGGTTCAGGATTGTGCCCAGTCCTACCATATTCCAATATTCTTGCTCTCTTTTTTTATACCCTAATACTTCATCGTAGTGGAACCTGCTCTGAAGGCTTCATAGCATTCTGAATGCATTTCTGGGGAAGGGCCGGATAATGATTGCAGAGCTGGTAGAGAAGCTAGTAGAGAAGGAGCAGGCATCTGAATCTGGCTCAGTGATCAGTTTGTGTTCTCCAGGGAAACTATAACATAAATTAGTTTCATTTCTATCTGGTCTTCATTAATGACTCCTGACTGATATAGTATATTTATATTTATTTATTATTTGGATTTATTATCTGTTTTTTAAATAAAAAATTCAGCCACAGCCCTTTACAGCATATTAGAATAGCAACAAATAAATAGAGGTTAATTGTAGCTTCACAATAAGAAAGATATAAACAATTTGGAATATCAGCAAACAAATCACATTACTGCTTTTCAATAAAAATGTATGCCTTATCAATAACGTTAGATAGAGCAATAAAACCTAAGTTCTGATAACAACAGGGCAGAGATAATGGTACCTAACTAAAAAAATAAATAATCCAGCAGCAAAAGTGTTAGCTTATAGCAGCAAGTTAACAACATTTGAGGAGAAAGGAAGAACTACAAGGTTAAAAATAAAAAGCTGAAAAAAATACTTTAAAAACACCAAAAAATAAAAAATCTAGAATGTCAAACACAAATTGAAAGTGAAATAAATTGGTAAAGATAATAGGCTGTTAATACGTAAAGCTTGTCTGATAGAGAAAAAGAGTATTCTCATGGTGTGGAAAGACAAGGAAGTCCCTTCTTTTTGGGGATGGAGAAATGCCTTTCATAATTTAATGTTAATGGAAAAAAAACAGTGATGGATTTGTCATTTAAATGTTGATGAGCCTTTTTGGAGGTTTGGGATGCAAATCTTCAGATCTTGCCTATCAAGGTCCGAAATGCTGTGTTAAAAATGTTTTATCCATATGAGTAGGCTTAGAGCTTTACTATGTTGGGAACTGGGCTTTGCCATGTGAAAAGTTGTTGTTGCTCTGAATTGATGCTTTGCTCTGATGTATTTGATTTTATTTTTTTTGCTCTTAACATGACCTTTCCTCTCAATTGTACTAGTTTAGTAGTTGGCAATGGATGGGGGAAAAGATGGAAGAGAGGGTGGGGGATTGGGGGGGAATATGAAAATGTATATCTTGTTTCATATCATATGTAGCGGGTGTAAGGGTCTCCACATGCTAAAAATAGATTTATTTGTGTTACTGGTTTCTTAAATAAAAAGTTTAAACATAAATTAATGGCAAGGAAGACTAAGAGAGATGGGTGACAAAAGGAGCCTGTGTGCAAGAGATGAAACTTAAATAAAAAGAAATAAAACATGAAAGCAAGGACACAGCATAGAAAGAAAGGGAAATGAATCATTCTAACTACAGAATGCAAGAAGAAAAGAAAATCAGATGTGGGATGAAGTACAATGAAGTGAGTATAAGAAAAGTCACAGACACTGAACATAAGAGCAGAGGTCTAACTTGTAGCTTCGCCAGGTGTTGTGGTTAAAGAGGACATTCTGAGGTCGATATTCAAAAGTTATTTAGATGGATAATATAAAGGTTAAGACAAATAAATAGAATGACTAAACGTCCCAACAATGTGCAATGAATTAAATCACTGTGTGTTAACGGGTTTTTTTTTGTCTCATTTGATGGGCCTCATATGTGGGCATAAGTATCAGTCAATATTAGGGGAGACTCTTAATGCCGGCTTTTTTAAATGCTCGTGAATTCACCAGCCATTTGTGATATGCTGTTCAAACATTGTTTCTCATAATTTGACATTAAATTAATAACATATTATAATAGATGTTACTTAGCTGAATTGTGCAAAGAAACGCTTTTTTTTAATCCAGAGTCAAGAGGCTAGAGGTGTAAAAGGCTTTTTTTTTTTTTTTTTTTTAGCCCTTATCCTGCTAAATTCTATCTGGATAACTAGAATTTAGCGGAATAACATGGGGGTGTTCTGTGGGCAGGCAGAAGGCGTTCCGGGGAGAAGCGAAGTTAGCAGGTTAAGTTAACTGCCTACTTCTAATATTTGGAGTTAGCCAGCTAATCTAACTGGCTAACTCTGGTCAAGCTGTAGGGCCGTCCTAAAGTTATAGCCAGTGGGAGGCGCGCGCAGGGCGCGCCCCTTTGTGAGCCCCCAGGACAGAAGCCCCATCGCCTGCTACCACTCCCCCTACAATACTTCATCCGAGCTCTCACCCAGCATTCTCCAGCGCCCATCTTCTCATCCAGCCTCCTCCAGCCTCGGCCACCATTCATCCAACAACCTTTCCAGGCTTTGCAGTACCCTTCCAACTCTGCCAGCTTCTGCCAGCATCCACCAGCCTCACCCAGTACTCATCCAGCATTCGCCAGCATCCACCATCATCTACACGCATCCAGCTGTCATCCAGTACTCATCCAGCATTCATCCAGCAGTCTCCCAGTCTTTGCATCACTCTTCCAGCTCTACCAGCATCTGCCAGCATCCACCAGCCTCACCTCAGCACTCATCCAGCATTCATTCAGCTTTCCCAGCATCTATCAGCATCTCATTTGCCAGCACCTCCCAGACCAACTTATTCACAACCCTCTCAAGCAACCACCAACATGCTCAACATAGGCTTTATCATAAAGATACACTCCTAATAGAGATGTGAATCATGTGATCGATCGTCTTAACGATCGATTTTGGCTGGGGGGGAGGGAATCGGATCGTCGCGGTTTTGTTTTTTTAAATATCGTGTAAATCGGGGGAGGGCGGGAAAACCGTCACACTAAAAACAACCCTAAAACCCACCCCGACCCTTTAAAATAAATCCCCCACCCTCCCGAACCCCCCCAAAATGTCTTAAATTACCTGGGGTCCAGTGGGGTGATCTTCCACTCTCGGGCCACGGGTGCGTTGATAGAAATGGCGCCGGCGCCATTTTGGTTCCTGTCCCCCGACGTCACGAGCGTAGGAGATCGCTCCCGGACCCCCGCTGGACCCCCAGGGACTTTTGGCCAGCTTGGGGGGGCCTCCTGACCCCCACAAGACTTGCCAAAAGTCCAGCGAGGGTCCGAGAATGACCTCCTGCACTCGAATCGTGTTGCCGTATTGCAAAATGGCGCCAGAACACAGCAGCTAGAATCTTAACCAACACTAACCGGGGAGCTCACATCACTCCCATACTCCGAAACCTGCACTGGCTGCCAATAAAATACAAAATCTTGCACAAGGCACTCACCATAATCCACAAATCCATCCACAATCAACTACCTCTAGACCTTCAGATCCCATTAAAACTTTACTCATCCGCAAGACCCATCAGAGAAGCATATAAAGGAACTAAATCCACGCGTCTAACTTCCACCAAAGAACGTGCACTCTCCACAGCGGGCCCAGTCATCTGGAACAACTTGCCAACTGACCTAAGATTGGAACCCTGCCTTCTAACCTTCCGAAAAAAACTTAAGAATTGGCTTTTCCTCCAAGCCTTCCCTTAAGTTCTAACATATCAAAATACTTCTCAATCAGACTCAGTCTAATTGGCTAGACTCCCGGTCCAGCCCCAGTATATACATATGTATTCAACCTCTAGTTTTTGCTATCCTTTTACTTCCTGGCTACTCTAGCCTCCAAGTTCAATCTCCCTGTTATATGTAACTGTGCTTTGGCCTTCCTGTTATATGGTTATTTAGTTAGTCCCTAAGTTCCATGTAAACCGGTTTGATATGAATCTTGTCATGAAGGTCGGTATAGAAAATGTTTAAATAAATAAATAAATAAATAAATAAATAAATAAATAACCAGCTAACTTTAAGATAGCTGGGTATATTCAGCAGTGCAGCTGTGCAGCTGACTATACCCTGCTAGTTAGCAGGATTGTTTATACAGCTAACTAGCCAAGCCACACAGCAGCTAAAAATGGAACCCTCTGATTATCATTTTATTCCTGGGAAGCTGTTCATTTTTAGAATCTCCTCTCTGTACTTAGGTGCTTCCATCATGAATCAAAGTAAATTGAGATGTTTCACTGATCCTCATCAGACTTCATGTGGCAATGGCATCACATAGAGATAAAAACATTTATATAGCATGAACATCTGCAGTGGAAACAGAAGTAAATAAATAAATAAATAAATAAAGCGAAATGGTGCATAACTTTTATCCAAAAAGTGAAACATAGAAGAAACAAAATGTACTAAAAATAATGTGAAAGTAGTCCTGGGAATAAAGCCAAAGAGAAGGTAAGAAAACCATTAAATAGGCAAGTTGACACTTAAAAAATACTCCAGTTAACATGCTATATCCTCTTGCTACTTGGTTAAACAATTGCATAGTAGGATTTAGTAAAACATATATTTGAATAAGTTATATGGGTTCTTGCAACATAGCATATTCAATACAAGGAAATAAATCCACTGCTTTCTGATGGATTTCTCATGCTATTTTGATATTTCTTATGGTGGTACTTTAGCAGTGAAAATGCTGGAGTATGCTTATGAATATAGAAGGGCTCTATATATGCCATCTAATTGCTTTAATTAGTAACCAATTCTTATAACACTATTCCAGATAAATCCTGTTCGCATAATTTAAGTTGTCCTGAAGCAGTTTTAATTATGGGCACCATTTTGTCAAAATATGTAGTGTACTAAAGTTACAAGTGGGAAGATAAATGTTTTTGCTCCTTTGATAATCTTCTGTGGAATTATTTCTCCATATTCCTAATTAATCATTAGGCTCAAAATATGTTCTCATTTCAACCAGATTAATTCTTAACTGTCAGGGACATTCATCAAAGTGTGTTATGGCGTTAACACCTGCGATAATTATTGTAGTGTGCGGCACGAATGCAAGTTTAGCAAATTTATTCAAAGGGGTGGGATTGGGGAGGGGTTTGGGCAGGATTAATGAAAATGAGGGGTGTTATCATGCCATGCACTAGCATAACACACACTATCAATGCTGGAAATAGCTACATCTTTTTTCCTGGTGTTAAGCTGTGCGATATGCCAGTAACTGCTGTAACACAACTTGTGATAAATATTGCAAATTCTGTTGCGGGAAGAGGAGGGGGAGGGAAAGCCAAGTCAACTATTAACAGTGGCAGCTTGCACCGCCGTGCTCTCTCCCCCCTCCCCCTTTACCTTACCACCATCCATTAACCACACATACTCCAATATTGGTGAAAAATAGGCCGCAGCTTTTTAATTATTATATAAAACCAACTTTCGGTACCCGAGTATTAGTGGCGTTCGTCAAATATTACCATACCGGGCTTCGTACCGGCGTCCGCCATTTTAGCCAGTCCGCCATACGCTCTGACCGGCCCCCCGCCATGTCCAAGCCATGGGGCCATCGCCCGGGCAGCCAACGCCCACCTCTACGCACTTTCTTTCACCTGTGACCACGGTTTGTCCACCGTGTCCTCCGGGCCCCTCCTGGCCCCCCCCCTAACTCGGGTACCCCCGCCACCGGACCGGGACAGTGTTACACTTGTCCCGGGCCCCCCCAAACCCCATGGGTCCCCCAATTCCCCTACTGCGGCCCAACTTCATTCAGCGCATGCTCCAGCGCCTCTTGTATCGCATTGTTGAACAGGTCGTACCCGACATCCGATAGGTGTATCAGGTCCGGTCTATACAGACCTATGCATGGCTCATCTGCCCAGTCGTGCCGAATCGTTGCCATGCCCACCTTCGGGGCCCAGACTTCAATCTGCCTGTTCACCTTCTTGCGCCCTCTGCACCATAGCTTGTCACCCTGCCATTTCAGCCTGGGTATGATCTCCGACCATACTATGGTTGTTCCCTGGGCCATCTCCCTTATTGCTTCCAAATCCCTTTTTATACCATCAATCAACTGTTTTGCTGTAATTTCCCCCAAGTCGTTGCCTCCCAAATGAATAACTATGACATCCGGCTTTTGCCTCGCGCGTAAGCTGCTCTGTAATTCCGGGATCAATCGACCCCATTTCATGCCTCGGATTCCCATCCAGGTTACACCGACTCCCCGCGGTGCCAATCCCAGGTGCGTGCCGTATGGTCTCTCCCGAGCCCGCCGAGCCGCCCAGTGCACGAAAGAGTGTCCTACCAACCATACTACCTTCCTCCGGGAGAATGGACCTGCGGGCGAGATATGAATTCTTTCGTTACTGACCATTCTCAACCCCTCCCTGCCTCACGTAACTATTTGCTGCTGCTGATCTCCACCTGCCTATCCTTCGGATCACCTCCATGGGCAGGCCCGCCTGTGCCGCACTAGTGGCGGCCCCAATTCTAAAGGAATGCGTACTGAATTCCTCCGGGTTCAAACCCACGCTTTCCACTACCCTCCGCAGTACTGCCGCAAACTGAAATTTGGTTAACGGCACCCCGTCCTTATGAATTAATAAGTGGGCGCCCCTCCCCGTGGTCTGATTTGCAAGTAATTTTCCATGTTTTGTGCCGGGCAGGTCACGTGTGATGGCACCCTTGCTAGCCTTATGTCCACCCCCTTTGCCCTCTGATCCGTTTTAGATTTATGCCCCTTATGGTAATGCCCTGTTCCTGGACTGTGACGTTGGCATAAAGTATACCATCGTTTCCTTCATCCGTTTTGGATGCCGCCACCAATTCACTGACCCATAAGGCTGCAAAGAAAGCCGTGCAGAAAGCGGCTCTAAACAAAATCACTTCGAATCCCTCCGACGCTACCTTAGCTACCGCGTGCCATAGGCTCACCAATATCTCATGGGTTATTGGCCGCCTCTTGTCCCCCTTCCATACAGTGCTTCTGGCCCAGCCGGCTAACAGCTTCTTAACCATGAAGTTATCCATGGGGTCACCTAAGCCCTGCGCTTTTGCAAAGAATGCAAAACCTGCCAGTTGATTCACTGTCGATCCTCTGGACATCCCTTCCTCCTTCGCCCATGCCACGAACCTCTCTATGAGCCTGCCCTCTATATGCCCCCCTTGCCATCCCTGCCCTTGCAAGAATGTTTGTACGCTAGAAAACCCTTTGCAGTATGCCTTCCAAGTTGCTGGGGCCACCGATGACCTCAGCAACCCCATTCCGTATCATTCCAATCTGCCATAATTGTTTTGGTATTGGAACTCCTTCCAGCTTCCGCCTCCGGCACCTGTTGACAAAAGAGATCCCACTTAGCCCTAGATAAAGCATCTGCCACCTGATTATGGATGCCCGGTACATGTTTAGCCTGATTGTCATGTTCGTTCGCAAGCCCTGTAGGGACCACTTCCCTCAACAAACGCGGCCACCTTAGAGCAACGGCCGCCTGCTGTTAATCATGGTCACCACGGCCATGTTATCCAACCCAGAAAATGATCTTTTTGTTGCACAGCCTATGTGCCCAGACCGTAATGGCCACCAGGATCAGGAAATAACTCTAAGAATGTTATGTTTTTTACTAGCCCGCTCTGCCTCCACTCCTCTGGCCACGGTGCTGCGCACCATGGCGCCCTGGCAGTATGCCCCAAAGCCCATCCGCCCGATGCATCCATGTGTATATCTAGGTCCTGGCTTGACCTCGCCTCCTCCTGCCACATGGATACCCCGTTAAAATTGTCCAGGAATCCAGCCACATAGCCACTTCCTTTCAAATTGGGCTCATGATTCTGATACGGTGTTGCGGGCCGCCTGACCCCTTTCGTTGCATCCGCCAGCCGCCTCAGAAAAGCCCTACCCATCGGGATGACCCGGCAATGCGAAGTTCAAACTCCCCGATTATGGATTGTAAGCCGACCAAAGTCGTCTTCTTGCTGGCCAGTGCCTGTCTGAGCATACCCCGCAATTTGTTTAACTTCTCGAGCGGCAGCCGCAACGTCATGGCCTGCGTGTCTAGTTCGATCCCTAAGAATGATAGGGTCGTAGCTGGGCCCTCAGTTTTTTCCCCTGCTAGCGGGACCCCGAAATCAGCCGCCATCGCCTGGAATGCCGCCAGTGTTTTTTGGCATGTGTCCGTGCCAGCCGGGCCCACGAATAGAAAATCGTCCAGATAATGTGCCACGTTACCGGTCCCTGCCCTTTTTTGTAAGACCCATTGCAAAAAACTACTAAACATTTCAAAGTAAGTGCAGGAGACCGAACACCCCATAGGCATGCACTTGTCAAAAAAGTACGAACCCCGAAATTGGGAAACCTAATATGGGAAAATTGTCAGGGTGTACGGGGAGCAGCCGAAAGGCCAACTTAATATCCGCCCTTAGCCATTAGGGCCCCTTCCCCGCAGCCCTGACCAACGCCACGGCCTCGTCGAAGGACGTGTATTTGAACGGTGCACGCCTCCGCTGGGAGGCATCGTTCACCGAGGACCCCGTCGGGAAGGAGAGGTTTTGTATTAACCGAAACTCCCCCGGTTCCCTTCTTGGCACTACTGCTAAAGGTGACAACATCAATCTCCGCGAACGGGGGGTCCGCAAATGGTCCCGCCATCCTGCCCAATTCGATCTCCCTATCCACTTCTGTTGCACTATGTCTGCCAGTCTTGTTGCCGATGAGGAATTCCTGTAACTAATGCCCTTAACCGTCCCTTGGAAAGGTATCCTAAAACCTTGCTCAAAGCCCTCCCTCAACTGTTCCGCTTCCCGTCTCCTGGGGTATATGGCTACCACCCCAGCATGCCTGCCACACACACCGGGACGGTGCCTTCTGAAATACTTCCTTACCTCCCTTTCCCATTACTCCCCGCCGCCGTCCCCTGACCTTTCCTCGCACATTCGATGCCGGATGCGGTGCCGCACATAATGAACATATGTGTTTGAACTTGCAGTCCTGGAAACTGCACCCCGCCTTATGAAACGCCAACACACCCTGTTGTTACCCGCTTTCCCCCCACGAATTGCTGCTCGTGCTCGCCGCACCGCTATGCGGCCGAACCGATTTCGCGAGGCCCCTGCCTCCATAACCTTACTGGTCATCTGGCGTAAGCCACATCCTACATCCTGTGCTGCCCATGACAAGTTCCCGTTCTCCTCCATTCTGTCCCTGAACTTCTCATCATAATTCAGCCAGCACCACCCCTGATATTCCTTATAGGCCTCAAATATGGAATCAGCATAACTCAGCATCGGGGCGTACTGGGATGGATCCTCCCTCCCTATGACGCTTATCATTCTTAAGAAGGCCCTGGTCCAATTAGTTATGTTCCTGGGCACCTTTACCTCCCCTTCTTTCTGGTCCTCCTTTTTCTTTCCCTTTTCTTCTCGGCCGCCCCTTCCTGCCCTCTAATATTGAGAAAATATCAATATATTCACGCTTCCTTATCTTATTGCGTAACACCTTTGGCACGCTCTCCCACAGCTCTGCCAAATTGGGGAGGGCTACTGCGGGCTGCAGCGGCTGACGCTATCTCCTGCGGTGTTTGACCGGGGAGTCAGCCGCTGCCTCACTCTCATCGGATTCCTCCTCGGAGGATTCCTCACTGGAGTCACCGTTATTTCTCTTTCGTTTAGTCCTCTTGCCTTTTGCGTCTCCCGACGACGCCGCTGCTTCGCGATGCCTTCCCGTCTCCTCGGCTCGCTCCTCCGCTTCCCGCGGTGTCGGGGGCCGGTTTCTACTCTCTGTTCTGGCCTCCCCGCTGGGTATGTCCTTCTCCGTCACCACCTGCTCGGCGGCCTCCGCTCCCCGTGTGCGGACTCCCGCTGTGGCGTTGCCGCCTGCTGTTGGTGTGTACCAAGGAGGTGGGACCTGCCACCATGAAGGGTACATTGAGGCTTGCCATGCGTTATGGCTGTAGGGGTACGCTCCCTGTACTGGCGTTGCTGATGACGCTGCCCCTGCTCCAGAGGGCCCCGTTGGGGGCCAGACGGGCCAGCCCCATGGTGGGGCACTGTATGGTCCAGACGCGGGCAGTGTTCAGGTCGTGTCCCCGGCAACGCCGGTCGTCGCCCCACCTACGGTGTCCGCCGCCGGTGTCCGCCCCTTCGCGTTCTTCTCTGTCGCACTCTTGTCTCCGCTGCCGGTCTCCACTTGCCCCTTTCTTTGTGTCTTGCCTCTGTCTGTCCTAGGGCGTTTCCCCGGCCTTGGCCTCCTCTCCATCACCATCAGGCTTCCTTGTCCTCGCAGGTCGTGGTTCCGCCACCTTCACCTGCCGGCTGCGCCCCCTTGTCTGCCCTCGGTTTCTGGGGCTGTCTTTGCTCCTTTACCAGCCATTTCCGTACGCACGCTAGGCGACGCCTTCCCTCGGCTCCCGCAATCCGCAGCCCCCATCAACGTTCGGTCAATATCGCTTCCCAGACCCGTGCAAGGCAAGCCGGCCCATGGTCGTGAGGGGGGGGCGATCGAGGTTAGTACTCACAGTTCAGTATGCAGTCCTCTGGAATCCTGGCTGGATGGCTGCGTTTCCCGGTAGTCAGATCTGCTACTTGCGGTGCTCAGCGCTGGCGGTTCTTCCCTGTGCCCCAGGGGCTCCTTCGGTCCTTCTGGGTCCTTGTGCAGGCGCAGGGCTTTGACGTTCCTCTGTTCGCCTCGGGGTGTCTCCGCAGCTCCCAGCTGCCTCAGTGCTCTCCAGACCCCGATCTCCGCTCTCCTCCTGCGCTGGGAACGCTTGTCCGTGCGATCCGTGCGATCTCCGCTCTCCTCCTGCGCTGGGACCGCTTGTCGTGCGATCCTGGCCGACCACGAGACTCACCCCCACTTGTCCCGGGCTCCTCCTCTGCTCCGGGAGCTGCTGGGCCTTTAAAATCGGCGCTTCTGGTCTCCGGGTCCTGTCGAGGGCGCCCGGAGTGCCTGCCGACAATTTCTCTCGCTTTTTTTTTTTTTTTTGTAAATCCGACCGCGTGATCGCGGCTGAGGTCCTCTCCGGCTCCGTTCCAAACGCGAGCGCCAGCCAGCGAAAAGGGCCTGGTCCGGCGCTCGCCCTGCCTTTAAGTCCCGAGGTCTCGCGAGATCTCGGGCCCGAATTCGTGCCCGAAGTCCCGCGAGACCCTGGGCCAGGATTCGTGCGCCTGCGCGCGCCCACCCGATGACGTCACCTCGCCGCAGCGCGATGACGTCATCGCCCTCGATGCGCCGGTCCGCGAGGCCTCCGGCCGCTCCGGCGCTCCCTCCTCGCGGCGTTGCTCCCACCCAGCCCCCTCCACCCGGCCGCTGAGGTAAGACGACTCCGCGGGTGGGGGGGGGGTAGTGGGGGGGGCAGTCGCTCTGCGGCAAGCGCCCTGTTAAGGGGGCCCTCCCCGCAGGCGCTGTCGGTCCTTTATTATACTGCTACAGGAGGGCCAGCTAGTAACTCGAGGTGAGGTTTTGGTGGGGGTGTAGCGGTTTTGGGGCCAGTTTTACATGCAGAGTGAGACATACGAATAGCACATATTACCTCAGTGATGATTTGACTAGCCCCTAAATTATACACATGTGCTTTTATCAAATGGAGTATAAAAGTATGCATAAGCCATGTACATGCATACTTTTGCCAAAAATTACACATGTACATTCCCCATCTGAACAGATTCTATATGCCAGAGATTAAGTATCTGTAGTAAGGCCCTACCTATTAATGCTTAACTGTTTCAGTAATGTGAACTCCAAGGAATGTGTGGATGATTTACTAATTATCTGAAGCCTGTTTCCTTGTTAACTTGACCCTAACACCTTCCAGGTACAGGAGTTATTTGGCTGTGAGGATCGGGCCCTTCCTTGTACTTTTAGTATTATTCTCAGTTATGTTCTTTGTGGTTGCAGGTAACAAAAAAGGACGTCAGAGGACTTGTTGCCATTACTAATCCATAAGGCCTTTTTTGTTTGATGGGGCACTGTGGGTTTAGGAAATCATTACAGGCATGGTAGAAGAGCTCTCAATAAGGCCACTTGATGTGCCATGCAGCCTAATGCTCCATGCAAGCTTCCTAGCTCTAAGTGTTATGTGTTGATATGGACTGATTTGGGAAGAATGCACCAAATACTTACCTTAATGCACATCTGCTGGCTGCTATTTGTTCCTAGTCTTTTCAGTGAAACTCCGTTTCTTTATGTGTGTGATGCCCTCTGGAGTCAGCCACTTGAGATGTTGGACAGTCAGCTCATAGAGATGTTAGACAGTCAACATCTCTATGAGCCTTCCATCCTTTCAGCCCCTCCCAATCTGGAGGGCTGGGATTGGTTGCCTCAGCCTAGTTACTGCAGCTAGTTTAATGTCCAGTGAGGTCAGTTTCAGTTAGCCTCAGAGCAATGAGGATGCAGTTTTTATACCCCCTGGTGAGGCCTCCTGCCTCTTCAGGAAATTTAGTTTGGAGAAGATTTCTCACTGCACTCTCTGCCAGAGGATCTCCCTCATATTTTTATCAGTAAGATAGATTTTTCCTGGATTCCGTCTGCGAACTCCTGTAAGGGGCTGAAGACCTGTGAGCCTCATTCTACTCCTTAGGTGAGGCAAGCACCAGAGAAAGTACCCAGCAGCATGAGAGTTTTGGTGGCCAAGATGTATCCTGTTTTTCAGAAGAGAGGGCTGCTTAAACTTTGCACCCTTTGGAGAAGGTTTCCCCAGATACCAAGAATAAAGGCTGAAGACCTGTGAGCCCTAATCTACTCCCTAGATGGGGCAAGCTCCAGTGACAGTAGAACAGTAGTCACCGAGAGATTTTTGTGGCAAGCAAGTTTTCAGATATTGTTTAGTGGGGAAGTTTTTTGACCCACCCCTCACAATTACGGGTTTTAGGGCTGGGATAGACTGGTTCCCAGTTCCTAAGACATTTCCTGCATGAGAAGTCACCAACACCAAGGCTAAGGAGAAGGATCAAGATCTTTGGAGACTTCCACTAGGATCTCCACCCTATGGAACCAGAACAGGTGACCAGAAAATAAACTGGGCTTTGTTAAGACTTTTTGTGTTTGAAGGGACCCCCTCCAATAGAATTCCCATTTGGCCCACTGGGAATGCTTTCTGCACTTTAAAATTACCATAGGAAGCTTCACCCAGCTACCTGAGATAAAGGTTACCTACCTAGAAGAAGAAAATTACCTCTGTACATCAGTCAGCTGTAGTTTCACCTTTATGGATAAATGGACTTTAATTTAATTGTTAAAGAACCAGTAAACATTTAATTTAATACCCAGAGCCTTTTCCTGCCTGATTTGTCCCAGCATCTCACCCACTGGGATACAGCAGCATCGGCACTCGCAGAAAGGAACGCACCACTGCTGGAGCCATAAGCGAGAGATGCCCCCTCACAGAAGGGATTCACCCTTGTGTCAGAAAGTAATGTTATGGGAGAAGTGCTAGCTGGAGCAGCCCCAAAGAATAAAATAAGTTTGTGTGCCCTTGGGACTTAAACCTCCCCAAGAAAGGATTACATGTGTGTGTGCAGTGGAACTTTTGAAGCAAAAAATGGTATAAGGTCAGGAGAAAATATGTATAGAAATCAAAAGGCCATAGAAACCCAAGAAGAACAGGTGCTGCTGGGTTTAGGGGTTCGCCATGCTTGTGGTCAGCAAATGTCCACCAGCTGAAGAGCAGCTGTGAGCGCCTCCTGAGCCTGGATTAGGCTCTGCACCAGTGCAGCCAGCCACCTAAGGTCAGCTCACACGCCAATTAAATTTCCACTCGTTCTTTCCATGGCTGTTCCCACAGCTGTCAGAGAACCGGCCTCTGGCTCCGTAGAAGGTGCTCCCGGAACAGAGACAGCCTTGTGAGCTGCGGGGTGCTGCAGAGAGTCTGAATGAAGCTGTCGCCCAGCAGGCTCGCCTCCCTCTAGCTGCAAAAGGCAGATCACCAGCAGGACCTTTGCCCTGAAGTGCCAGGGGGAAAAAGGATGAGGCCCTACAGGGGGATAACAAGAAGGGAAGGAAGCACATTGGCACCTCCTGGCATTAGAGCTGCTGGGGACAGGCACCTTGTGGCAGGAGAGGGGGTAGAGCTGGCAGGGGTCCGGCAGCTCCTGGGAGTGGTAGATCTGCTGCAGGCACAGCAGCTGCTGCAGCAGTAGAGGCAAGGGCCTCATCCTCTTTTTTCCTCCTCTTCCTCTGAGGAGCAGCTGGTGGGCTCTGTGAAAAGAAGTGATAAGTTTCTGGCAAGTGATCATCTGGTGTGAAAGGTGGTAGAAGCCGGAATGTGTATAACTGATGTGAATTTGTGGGTATTGTGGGTTTAATTTATTGGAGGGGCTCAAGGCTAGGGTATACGAAGGAAGAAGTGGGGTACCCTTCAGCAACGAGGGGTTTGCAAGGCTGTAACTACATTTTAGCAGAAACAAAAGCTTCTGCAAGGCAGGCAAGAATAGTATGGGACAAGATAGGGGTTGAGGGAAGTTAGAGCTGCAACCTTGACCAGAGGTGAAATGGCTAGATTGGCACTAGTGGCTATATGATGGATGCTGCACACAGGTAGACAATAGGAGTGTGCAGGTAGATAGTGCACTGTTTTGCAAAGGGAGCGCACTATTTAGCAAAAGTGTACACTCTTTCCCAACATTGTGCACTATTCAGGAAGTGTGCACTATACAGAAATAGCACTAAAATTGAGAGAAGAAAAAACACAAAATTTCACATTTTCTTCTTCCAATTCGTTTTGAAAACAAGACAATGCTTTTGATATTATCTCTGTTGTTTCAAATGCATACACATCCCCGGCAGACAATGAAATATCTCAGATTCGAATTAGGTGTACTTACCTCTGGCCCACTCCTGCCTCATGTACAACTACTCCACTTCCCCTCTAATCAGGACAGCTCCCGGGCCCTCTTCTTGAGGTCTTTCACATACTGAAATTAGATTAAATGTGCATTCCCTTTGCTACCACCTTACCCTACGTTCCCATAACTGTAGCGCTATGAATGCTCTGTGCTTGTCTCTGCCTCCCCATGTTTTGCTAGTGATTTCCTTTGCCAGCCCTAGTGCCATAATGGCATTGCAGATGTCCTAAGACACCTCCCCCCTTGCTTCTGCTGTTTGTGTGGCTGCACTGCTTCTACAACTCTAGATATGGTGCAGCTGGAAGAACGTGGCCAAGTGGCAGAAAAACCTCCTTTACACAGGTAACATTTTTCCTCCCTTCTGTGAAACATATTGCGTGCGTGCAAGAACCTCCAAACTGGGCACTTCATTTGGCACCAGAACTCACCTTTCACTTTTCTGCTGAGCACCTTGCCAGTATACTTCCCTCTATTTATTTAAAATATTTATAGCCTACTTATAATAATAAAATCATGCTAAGTGGACAACAGGATCAATAAACCAATAAAAACAGAACATCAAAACATAAAATCATAAACACTCTAGGTACTTACTTCCCTGGGGTATGAGACTCGTCGATTTAATTTCAGGTGCAGACCCTACCAGGCCTGGCTCATCCTCCTGGCCTTGTGCCGAACCCCACAGATGGGGAACAAGATGGCTTCATTCCTCACAGTGAGGTCAGCCAGCCTGTACATATCCCCATCCATGAAGTTCAGCTTTCTCGCTGGGGCAGCCATTTGCAAACCAATGCACGTATACTATTTTGAGCCTATGAATACCTGTGCACTATTTAAGTACGCAGGTCCTTTTTCACAAATAAAATATTATTATAAGGGACAGAGACACATGTATTTTAAAACCTATGCAAAATTTACTGAAATCTTCATGGTGCGTCATGCACAGTTTAGAAAATTATGCCCCTTGCCTCATCTCCCTCTCCAGCATCTTCTTTTCCCTTTCCTTCCTTCCTCCCTCATAATTTGCCTCATTTCTCTCTCTCCCTGCCTCTGCTTCTTCTCCCTGTCCCCCATTTTCCCCTTGCCTTTCCTCAGGGACAGGTATATAAACCAGTGTCTCAAGTAATTATGCATTTACCTGGTGTGCACCACCCCTTTAAATTGCAGGCCCAGTACAGCACAGGAGAAGGTCAGAGGAGCCACTGGAGTGGGAGCTCAGCCTAGGGGGAACATTGCACAGAGCAGGACCGATAAAGTCCACAGCAATAGGCCCATTCCACTGCTCCTCTTTGTATGCCAGCCCTGCAAGCATGTTCCAAACTTATGGGGTTGGTAATTCTTCCGTGTTGATCTTGTACATCACAATATAACCATAGAAAACATGCCAACCCCTCGAGTTTTGACTTTGCTCACTGGGCTGGCACACAAGGAGCAGCAGCAGATCAGGCTTCAACTTCTTTAGCTCTCCCAGGCCTTGGTCAGGCGAGGGATGAGGTTGGTGCACATCTTAGAGGAAACACTGATCCCTGAAGCCCATTTCCAAAGGATTTCTTGCTTGGTGAGAGCAAGGAACATTGAGGGAGTGAACTGGAGATCTCCATGGGGGTAACTTGCATGGAGCAGCACTTACTAGGTGTGTGCAGGGGAAAAAATCATTTTCATTTTTCTGTTCATTTTTGGGAGGATTTTTCCCTACAAATTTCGGTTTGTGGAAAATGTGATTCATTTCATTCATGTGAAAAAAAAAATCAAACATAAAAAAAAAACCGGACAAAAAAATGAAAACAGGGCCTCTCAAGGCTTCCCATCCCTCCCTCCCACCCACTCAGAAAAATTCCAGAGCTAGGATCCCCCTGACCCCCACTTAACTGGACAAGTGAGGATCCATTGGCAAGGCCTAGGCCCAAGCCAAGGACACAGCAGGTCACCTCAACCTCGGCCTAGGCCAGAGCCTCTGCACCCCAGACTGGAGGCTGGGTCCCAATGTCAAGGCCTCAGCTCAAACCCAAGCCCAATGCTGGGTCATTTTAATGTATGGCTGTACAATGCCATACATCAAATGGCGCTGTTTGCTGAGGTAAATGTGGTGGAGTTATTATAATAATAAATAAAGTTGTGGTGGAGTTATTAACTCCACCACAACCCCAGTGAACGGCACCAGTTGAAGAAGAAAAGAAGAAAAAAGAGGATGTCATCGGGGCTTCTCCAAGGCCTGGACTCTGGGCCTGGGCCTGGTCCTGACCCTAGTCTGAGGCCCTGGCGTCTAGACCCAGCCTTGAGGCCAGATCCCAGTGGCCCTGGGTCCAGGTTGAGGCCCCAGCTTTGGGACCTGGCATGTAGGCCAGGCCATGACATTGGACCTGGGCCCATATCCTGGCATAGGCCAAGATTCAGGAGTCAGGACCAGGCTTCCGGTCAGGCCCCAGTATCAGACCTGGGTTTGAGTTGAGGCCCCAGTGTTGGGACACAGCCACTTCTACTGATATCCAATGGATCAGGTAAGTGATAGTTCGGGGAGGGGCTTGAGTCTCAGCTGAGAACCCAGCCCAGACCTATGCCATGGTGCCGGCATTGCACTTCATTGTAGGCCATGGCCCCTTCTTTGGGCCTTGACCTATGCCCTAGGTGAGGCCCTAGCCTCGGACCTAGGCCTTGGATTGATGCATTCTTTTAAAACAAATGCAATGAACAAGGTTTGTTTCATTTGGGGGGCCCTCAAGTCATTTCCCTTATTCCAAATTGCCCTTATTCATTGTGTTTTGCACTTTTGTTTTAAACAAATACACATCCCTAGCTGTAATTTCCCTTAACAGAAGGTATGGGTGTAGCATCCACAAAGTGGCATTTACTACCATAAGTAACTTGCTGGTCAGACTGGATGGACCATTTGGATTTTATCTGCCCTCTTTCACGATGTTACTATATGTTACTATGTATCATTATGAAAATATGGCTTTGTCTATTAGAAAATGTGTATTATATCAAATTATCACCGTTTAGCACATTTTGTATCAATGCAGTCCTTGAAAGAGTAGTTTCTGGAGTGACTGTGAGTCTTGTCCTGAAGGCCCTGAAGATATTGCTTCCCTCCTGTTTAGAATAAACTAGCAAAATGTGTGTTGACAGATTTCAAGCCTCTTCAGCATCTGGAATGACCCCCCTTCTTCACAGTGAGGACAGAGGGATGGGGTTACATCTACAAATATTATGTTATTATTAACAGAAAGAAAAAACATTAAAAAAAAATCAATGCAACAAATAAAGTTATAGTAGTATTATGATCAAAATGTTGACTTCAGCTGCATCAGGGCTACCAAATGGCTCCAGATTTGTGTGCTCGGGTTGATCCAGTCTTGGGTTTACCCATTACAGGCAGGGACTTGCAGTCTTTCTGTTCTTTTAAGAATCTAATAAGGAAATCAGATCTACAAGTCCTTGCCTACAATGGAGTAAACCCAAGACTGGATCAACCCTGTTAGATGAATGTGGAGCCAGTCGTCAACCCTAAAGTCTATAAAAATATGATGCATTTATTTATTTATTTATTTATTTAACTCTTTTCTATACTGACATTCATGGAGCATATCACATCGGTTCACATAGAACTGGGGTATTACAACATTAGGAAGGAAGGAAAGTTACATTGAACAGGGGGGTTGCAGGAACTTGGATAGGGAAAAAAACAGGAAAGATCTAGAAGGTAGAGGAGAGCAATAAGTAAGTTAACTAAGTAACTAGGAATTGAATTGCATATCTTATAACCATTGGTATAGCATAAAGCCTGAACATAAACAAATATAATATATTATATAGAATATAACTGGCTGCTGGCAAGAGAGGGGCTAAAAAGGGGTGGGGGGTAAGGTAAGAGATTTAAGAGAAGGAAAGGTGATACCAAAGTAATAAAGGTACTAGCATATTATAATGGTATCACGGTGACAATTGTGAGAAGTATAGGAGATAATTATGAGCAGTATAAGTGACATATTTGTAAAGTGCATGGGAAACAACGAGTAACAAGAAGGAAGCTTATTATAAAAGGTGGAGATACCAGGACCTTAACATAGAGTGATGAAGAGGTTAGCATGTATTATAGCTGGTAGCAGGCAAACTGCTAGAGGTAGCAGAAGAGGGGTTAAAGGGGATAGAAGAGCGGAGGAGGGGAAGAAGGGGGGGGGGGGGGGAAGAGACGGGCAGGTTGGAATTCCGTAATTAAGGATAGGCTTGTTTGAACAGCCAGGCCTTAAGTTTTTTTTTAAAGGTAATGGGGCAATGTTCCTGGCATAATTCAGAGGGCATGGAGTTCCATATGGATGGCCCTGCTAGGGAAAAGGCGCGTTCTTTAGTTGAACTGTGTTGAGTTTTGGTGGGGGAATGTGGAGAGAGCCTTTGTATGCAGATCTGACTGGTCTTTTTGATGTGTGGAAGCGCAGGGAATCTTTTAGCCAAAGTGATTGCTAATTGCTAACCGACCTTAATTTAATTCATTATCTGTATGCAGATGATGTACAGATTCTTATACCTATTACAGAATCTATTTCAAAAGCACTCACCCACTGGAACAACTGCCTTATATCCATCACCAGCCTCCTCAATAGATTAAATCTGGTCTTTAACTCCTCGAAGACGGAGCTCCTCCTCATCTCCGGAAATGAAGAAAATTTTCCCATACCATATCCACACAACGCATACATCATTCATAAGCAGGTGAGAGACCTAGGTGTAATTCTGGATAACAGACTAAACCTAGAGAAAATGGTCAATATTACATCCAAAGACTGCTTTTACAGACTCCACGTTCTGAAACGTCTCAAGCCACTTCTTTTTTTCCAGGATTCCAGGACAGTCCTCCAAGCGTTGCTATTTTCCAAGATAGACTATTGCAGTGCCCTCCTCCTTGGCCTACCCAAATCGACCATTAAACCGCTTCAGATGATACAAAATGCTGCAGCGAGATTACTGACCAACACCAGCCGTGGAAATCATATCTCACCCATCCTCAGAAACCTACATTGGCTACCAGTAAATTTTAGAATCCTCTACAAATCAATCACCCTAATACATAAATCCATCCATCACCAACTCCAACTCAACATTGAAATACCCTTCAAACTACATTCCTCCAACAGACCAATTAGAGATAATCTTAAAGGTACTTTGATTTACCCCCCAACTAAAGCCTCACGCCTTTCCTCGACCAAAGACCGAGCTTTTCAATAGCAGGTCCGTCTATTTGGAACAACATTCCTTCAAGCCTCCGATTAGAACCCTGTCTCATTACATTCAGAAAAAAACTTAAGATGTGGCTATTCCACCAAGCCTTCGATGATCCCCCAGACAATCCTTAGTCATCTTTTTTCCTCACTTGGACGTAGAAGATTGAGGTCCTCCAACCGTTCTAACGAAGAACTCTGGCACTCACTGGTTAAAGCATCTTATGCTCTAACCCAAATTACTTTTTGTATTATGCATCTTTTAATTACCTTCTGCCTTTTCTTCTCTTCCAGCTTTTAAGCTTCCCAAGTTTTTACTCCATGTTAAATGTAACTTTACCTTATGCACTTCTCTTGTTAATTACTTTTATTTATTGCTTCAGTTATACCCTTGTTTTATGTAAACCGATGCGATATGGTTAATACTATGAAGGTCGGTATAAAAAAGTGTTAAATAAATAAATTGTGAAGGGTCTTGTGCATGATAGTAAGATCTTGTGTATAATTCTAAAGCGCATTGGGCGCCAGTGGAGATCTTTAAGATTAGGCATAATGTGGTCTTTTTGGTGAGTATTGGTGAGTGTTCTGGCGGCTGCATTTTGGAGCATTTGTAAGGGTTTAGTGGTGGTTGTGGGGAGGCCTAGAAGGAGGGTGCTGCAATAATCCTTTTGCTTTACACACTGGCCTCTCCTGGTTGCTTGTGGTGAGAAAACAATTACTAACTGTTGTGCCCTCATATACAGTATATATATATTTTTTTATTATTATTATTTATTTATTTAGAGCTTTTCTATACCGGCATTCATGACACAATCATATCATGCCGGTTTACAGATAACAGGGGGGTGCGATAACTTTGTACATTTAACAAGTGCAGAAGAAAACAAAAAGTTACAATATAACAGGGTTGCTGGAACTGGGGGAGGAAGGAGACAAGAATAAAAGAATATTTACAGAAGTAAATTATTTACATTGTGCAGTGCAGTATCTTTACATAAGTAAGATATTTACATTGTGCAGTAAGGACTCTTAATGGATATTAGTGACTCAGTTAGACTCGGGAAAGGCTTGTTTAAATAGCCAAGTCTTAAGCCTTTTTCTGAATGTTAATAAGCATGGTTCCAGTCTGAGATCGGGTGGTAATGTGTTCCAGAGAGAGGGGCCCGCCGTGGAGAAGGCCCGGTCTCTTAGTGCTAGATGGTGTAGATTTAGTTGGTGGGACAAGCAGGGAACCTCTGTAGGCTTCTCTGATGGGTCTGGATGATGTGTGTAGTCTGAGGGGGATTTGGAGGTTGAGAGGGACTTGGGAGTGGATGGATTTATGGATGATGGTAATGGACTTGTGTAGGATTCTGTAGTGTATTGGCAGCCAGTGTAGATTTATTAGAATGGGAGAGATGTGGTCTCTTCTTCTGGAATTTGTCAGGATTCTGGCTGCCGCATTCTGGAGCATCTGAAGTGGTTTGATGGATGAAGATGGGAGACCTAGTAAGATAGAGTTGCAATAATCCATCTTGGAGAATATTACGGCTTGTAGGACTGTTCTGAAGTCATGAAAGTGAAGGAGTGGTTTCATTCTTTTTAGTACCTGCAGCTTGAAGAAGCAGTTCTTGGTTGTGTTGTTAATAAATGTTTTTAGATTCAGGTGGTTGTCTATTACTACTCCTAGGTCTCTTGCTTGGGTAACAATGGTGTTGGCTGGAGCACTTTGTGGGTAATTGCTGTTTTCTGGGGTGATGAGGAGGAGTTCTGTTTTGGCTGATTTTAGTATCAGGTTTAGGTTTGCGAGGAGTCGGTTGATCTCTTGGAGGCAGTTTTCCCAGTGTTTGAGTGTTTTAGTGATAGATTCTTTGATGGGGATCAGGATTTGCATGTCGTTGGCGTATAGGAAATGTTTTAGTTGAAGGTTGGTTAACAGTTGGCATAGAGGAAGAAGGTATATGTTGAAGAGAGTTGGGGACAGGGAGGAACCTTGAGGAACTCCTAGTGAGGAGTTGTAGCGGGGGGATTCTTTATTATTGATTCTGACTTTGTAACCTCTGTTACAGAGGAATGTTTTGAACCATGTGTGTGCAGAACCTGTTATTCCAATGTCTGAAAGGCAGTTGAGGAGGATGTCATGGTTTACAGTGTTGAAAGCCGCCGACAGGTCCAGGAGAATTAGTAGGAAAGATTGGCCTTTGTCCAAGCCCATGATGAGGTGGTCTGTTAGTGATAAGAGTAGGGTTTCAGTGCTTAAAGCCTTGCAGAACCCATATTGTGTGGGGTACAGTATTTCATGATCTTCGAGGTAGTCAGAGAGTTGCGAATTGACCAGTTTCTCCATAATCTTTGCTACAAATGGCAGGTTAGAAATTGGGCGGAAGTTGTTTGGATTCTTGGGATCCAGATCTGGTTTCTTTAGGAGTGGTTTAAGAGAAGCAATTTTTAGGGTGTCGGGGAAGATACCCTGTGTTAAGGAACAGTTTTTGATATCTGCTAGTGGTTTGGAGATGGTGTCAGGTATTAGCAGAAGAAGTTTTGACGGTATTTGGTCAAACGGATGGGAGGAAGGTTTCATTTTCTTTAACAGAGATTGGATCTCTAAAGCAGTAGTAGGTTCGAACGAATCCAGCGAGATTCTTTTGTTGAGGAGGTGGTAGGAGCTAATCATAGAGGTGAGGCTAGGGGGCAAAAGGGTTAACAGATTGGTGATTTTGCTTTGGAAGAATAGGGCTAGTTCATCAGCTTTGGATTGTGCTTGTTCGTTAGGGATAGATGGTGTGTTAGGTTGTGTTAGTTCAGATATGTCCTTATATAGATATATATATAGAGAGATAGATATATAAGGAAATTGGGCAAAAGTCACAAGTATAAAGTGCTTAATTGTTAAATACAAAGAAAAAAACAAAAAAAAGAAGCACTGTTGAGCTTATCTAAAAAAACTTTTTTATTTTATTTAAATATACATAAGTTAAAATAAAAGAGCTGCACCTCCTATATTGAATGTAACACTTGTTTCACCGGTAAGGGCTTCATCAGGGGGAGCCCTGAAAAGTCTCATAGACTCGTTGTGGTTCCCGACCAATTGTTCAGGATGGAAGGATGACTTAGTGCTTTGATTTGATTTTTTTTCCATATACTTTACAATTGTATCCTTGATTTTATTATAAAACAATCTGTGTCTTGTTTTTGTACAACTTTTGATATGTTACATTCAATATAGCAGGTACTGCTCTTTTATTTTAACTTTGGTATATTTAAATAAAATTAAAAAGGTTTTCAGATAAGCTCCAGTGCCTCTTTTTTCTGTTTTTTCTTTATATAGATAGATATAGATATATAGATAGATAATATTTGTTAACCTTTTTTCTATACTAACTGTTAAGTGAGGAAGGTTTAATGTTTGGTACTAATGCTTTAACAATACAGTTGCTTCCTGCAATGCCCAGCAGGACAAAATCGCATAAAGGAATGGGGACAGTAATTTATAAAACCTGTATAAAATTTTATGACCTCCATTAAACATATGTGATGCACCCTCTTCCCAACTCCCTCCATGCCAATCCATGGGGTTTTTTTTTGGTCATGCCTAAATGCACTCCTCCCTGGGCATCAGCTATCTGGCCAGCAATCCAGACCTGAAGTGTTAAGCAGCTATTGTGCAAACACATCAGAATATTATGCTAATCTCCTCCCACTGCGCTGCAAACATTTGTTACTGGGGAGGAAAACATAGTTATCTTTCTTTCTTTATCACAGGAGTGCTTACATAGCTCCTTTTTGTTAAAGTTTATACAACACAGACTGATGCCCCAGTGGAAAATTCAGTCTTTTGCTCTCATCTTGTGTACTGGTAATGAGAGATCTCATTGTAAAACTTTAGAAGTTAGCAGAAGCAATCACTGCGGTGGTATCATTAGGTAACCGATTAGCTTTGAGTCTCTCTCTCTCTCTCTCTTTTTTTTTTCAGCAAGGAAATCCCTGATAGAAGGTTACATTGTGTGTAGAAAATGGGGATCATAAAGTCAGTGGAGCAGAACGGAACTGCCAGCCAAGTGGGCTTTGCAGTAATGAATCTTAGAGGAGAGATGTGTATTTACATTTCGTAGGCAGTGTTTGAGTTTTTCTAGGTTTAAACTTTCCTTTTCCATTATCATCGCTGTGTTTTCAGACTTCACCAGTTTCTTATCTAGAGACTCTCTGTATCTACGCTCAGATCAGTGAGATAACATTGCTTCATAAAACAATTTAAGGAGGGGAACCTGGCGGCTGCCTCTGCGGCACAGCACCTCATACCTGTTTGTTCTTCAGGGTTTTAACAAGCAAACCACACAGAACTTGCCTTTTCTGAAGGGGGGGGGGGGGGTAGGTTTAACTCCAGCCTCGGCTTTTTGACGCCTCTCTTGAAGCATTTTGGTGCCGGTGCTGCCGATTTCAAATGGACGTAGTCCCTCTATGCTTTCCACCGCGCAGGGGGATATACATTTGAAACCTTGGGAATTGGTTAAAAGGTTCCGCCAAAAACTGGGTCACTTGGCACACTCTGCGCATACAGCAAAGACTAAGGCAGGGTTCATTCTGCTGTTCAAACATGATCCTGCACACATGTAAACTGCGGCTTAAAATATATATATATCCTTGTTTACAATTCACACTAAAAGCAAATTCCTCAGAGTGGAAAAGTCACCTGGGCTTTTTGAAAGCACACATCCTTCCCCTACCATGTATGCCACAAAGTCCTTTCTGAGGAGCCCATGCCTGTGCAGCTAAGACTTCCTATTTTATAGATGGCAGGATTCACCTCTTTAAGTGCCCCTAGGTACAGGAGTGGGGGGGGGGGGGGGGCTCCAAAATGCAGGAGGTGGAGGTAGGTGGGTGGTGGGGATCCTTCTCCAAACATGCCCCACAATAAAAGGGGAACTTCCTCCTGCAACCCAGCAGTAATATCTCACAAGCACTGTACTCAGTCAGAGGCAGCCTCCTATTCAATATGGCCGCCCCCCCCCCCCCCATTCTATTTTACAGGGCTCAGAATACCTCTGGCCTGTAAGCCCCTGTACCTTTAAGGGGGAGGGCCTGGCAGGATGCTACTGCTCAGGCTGAGTGGTGCTTCGAAGGTACTACTACCTGGACTGAGGAGGAGGAGGGTTCAGTGTTGCCAGGTAGTCATTAAAAGAACATGCGTGCTTTGCCAGAAAAACAAGCCCAAAACATGCAAGATTTGAACTAATTTAATTAGAATGTATTTATACACAGAAAACACTTAAAATACTTTTGTGAGTGTAATGGAGGAAATAATTGTTGTAGTTCTCACAGTTAACTAAAAAAAGGTCTGACGATGGATGACAACAGCCAGTACTTCTTCATCCTCTGCATTGTCAGCATTGTCACGAGACATGTTTTCATTGACTCGCTTCAGCATATTACTGGCTGGCCCAAATTTGCAGAAAGAAATTGCAATAGGCTCTTTACTTGTTTGCAGTACATTTATTTTGTAATACTTCATTAGAATTAAGAAGCAGGCCAAAAACTTTTAACAGGAACTGTCATTCATGATACCTCAATTTTCTATACTCATCACAATCCAACAAACCCTGTCCATACAGTAATACCGGCATGACAGATAGTTTTAGCAGTCATATTAGTTCTGTAGAAAACTGGAGCCTTCATACATTATCACCCTTTAAAAAAACCAACCAGAAAGGTCCCACTCTGAAGAAGAGGCTTGTGTATTCTTAAAAGCTCATATACAACATCTTTTGTTAGCCCTTAAAAAAAAATGGCAATCTACTAAGACTTCAATGATAATGATATTTTTTAAGACCAATTCTACTTAGTAATGGTGGACTTTTTATAACATTTTATAGTTATTATTATTTGATCTTAATATAATATGTACATGCAGATGTTTAGATATATTTATTAGAACATAAGAACATAAGACTTGCTAAACTGGGTCAGACCAAGGGTCTATCAATCCAAGTATCCTGTTTCCAACAGTGGCCAAACCAGGTCACAAGTACCTGGCAGGATCCTAAGAGGTAGATAGATTCCAAGCTGCTTATCCCAAGAATAAGCAATGGATTTCTGCAACACTATCTTAATAATGGCTAATAGACTTTTCCAAACTTTTTTAAATGCAGCTATACAAAGGGGTACATTTTCAAAGGATTACACGCGTAATATACATGCGTAACCCCCGAAAACCTACCTCTGCGCGCACCGAGCCTATTTTGCATAGGCTCAGCGGCGCACACAAGCATCAGGACGTGAGTATGTCCCGGGGCTTCGAAAAAGGGGTGGTCTGGGGCGGGGCCGTGGGCAGGCCGTGGGCGGGCCAGAGTCCTCCAGCACAGCAGCTGTGCCAGGGGATGGCGCACTAGCACGCACAAGTTACACCTGCCAGATTTTGGAGCGGCTTTGGAGGGTATGGGGAAAGCCATCGGGGCTCCCCTTAGGCTCGGCGCACACAAGGCGCACAAGTGTGCACCCCCTTTTATGTGCCGACCCTGGATTTTATAACATGCGCGCGGCAGCGCACACATGTTATAAAATCAGGTGCACATTTGTGCGCGCCGGGTAGCGTGCACAAATGTACCCCACGCGCGCTCCTTTAAAAATCTGGCCCAAAGCTTTCACCACATCCTTTGGCAATGAACTCCAGAGCTTAATTATATGTTGAGTAAAAAAATATGTTCTTTTATTAGTTTTAAATGTATTACCTAGTAACTTCATTGTGTGTCCCCTGGTCTTTATGCTTTTCAAAAGAGTAAACAACTAATTGACGTTTATTAGTTCCATTCCACTTGTTATTTTATAGACCTCTATCATATCTCCTTCAGTCATCTATTCTCCAAGCTGAAGAGTTCTAACCTCTTCAGCCTTTCTTCATAAGGGAATTGTTCCATCCTCTTTATCACCTTGGTCACCCTTCTCTGTCCTTTTCTAATTCAGCTATATCTTTCTTGAGATATAATGACCAGAATTGCATGCAATACTCAGGATAAGGTCGCATCATGCAGCGTACAGCATTCTATTTGCTTTCTTGGCTGCTGCTGCACACTGAGCAAAACATGTCAAAGTATTTTCAATGATGACATCTAGATCCTTGTCCTGAGAGGTGACTCCAAATGTGGAACCTTGCATTAGGTAACTATAATTTGGGTTACTCTTCCCTAGCAGAATAATTTGTATTGAAGCATTTCACTCTATATGTGTTAACTTTGTCTGAAAATGATGAATGTTATTTTGTAAACCATTGTAATCTTGATATGGAATGATGGTATGCAAAATGCCTAAATAAATAAATAGATGCACCACCTGCACTTGTCTACATTAAATTTCATTTGCTATTTGCATCCCAGTCTCCCAGTTTTGTAACGTCCTCTTGCAATTTCTCACAATCCTCTTGTGATTTAACATCTTGGAATAATTTTGTGTCAACTGAAAATTTGATTACCTCACTTGTTCGCATTTCCAGGCCATTTATAAATACATTAAAAAGCAGTGGTCACAGAACAGATCCCTAGGGCACTCCACTATTCACCTTTTTCCATTGGGAAAACTTACCATTTAGCCCTATTCTCTGTTTTTTGGCTTTTAACCAGTTGGCAATGCATAATAGGACACTGCTCCCTATCCCATGACTTATAATTTCCTAAGAAGTCTCTCATGAGGAACTTTGTCAAATGTTTTCTGGAAATCCAGATACCCTATGTCAACTGGCTCACCTTTATCCACATGTTGTTTACACCCTCAAAGAAATGTAGCAAATTTGTGAGGCAAGACTTCCCTTGGCTAAATCCATGTTGGTTTTGTCCCATTAAACTATGTTTATCTATATTATCATCAGTTTTTGTTCTTTATGATAGTTTCTACCATTTTGCCTGGCACAGGCGTCAGACTCACTGGTCTGTAATTTCTTGGATCACCCCTTGATCCCGTTTAGAAATTGGCGTTACATTGACAACCCTCCAGTCTCGAAGGGTGATAATTTGTTTTGCAAGTCACCAAAGTCCATGTATCCAAATCCATAAATTTAGCCTGCTTTTGTAATCAAATTAATCATATAATCCCACTCACAACAATAACATTTTAAAGTGGACGACTTCCAACCTCTTGCTTTTGAAATGGTTAAAAAAAAAAAACAACAACCCAAATCATACAGTTTCAGTGAATTTTACTGTTTCCAGAAAAAAATTAAAATGTGTTCATAAGCACTCAAACTCAAATCAGATGATCTCCAACGATCGTGTGACCTGATGCCCCTTATCTGGCCACCCCCAAAGCACCAAATGCACAGTCAGTGGCCCTTACAACCTGCTCTGGGCACCCGATCCTGTCCGCACAGTGCATACACACACCATTCTCAGCCACAACATCCATATCCTTTTCCCAACAGCTCCAGAACTCTAGCTCCCCATTTCATCCCCACGATCACCGGCTCCATCGTCTCTATTGTTATTCCACAGCGATCCCTCTCCTGCGTGATCTCATAGTGTGCAGGAACAGCAGTGCATAAGTCCCCCGCCCACCAAGCTCCAAAAAACAAGATTTTTGGGGGAAAAAAAGCCCAATATTAAAGAAACCCGCAAATTAAAAAAAAAAAAAAAAAAAAAAAGCAAATGGTTAAAGAAACAAGCCCAAACTCACGGGAAATAAGCGAGGTTGGCAACGCTGAGGAGGGAGCCCATTCATTGTGATGTCCTTGGGCAGATGTCTAATTTGCCTAATTAGAAATCTGAGCCTGATTATATATCCTAATTAATACCTGGGGGTTACCCATCCTTTCCTTAAAGGAGACGTCATGCACTCTTTCTTTTCTGGAGAATGAATCAGAGCATCTTGCTGTGGCATGCAGTGGATCTTTTTATTTTGGATAGCATGGTCTACTGTCTGTTCTTTGCAGACTGTCGTTTTGTACATGCATGTAACTCAAAGCGCATCTACAAGCTACTTGCTCTACTGCATAAGCACTGCCATGATTCATAAAGCTTCATTTCCAGAAATCTTTCCTCTTTTAATCGAATCCTCTTACTTTAAAAAGATTAGTTTCTATACTTTGCATTTTTGGGATAGAAAGGAGTAAGGTGTAGTATGTGGTCTCTTGTACATGATTTCTTGTACATGGTTTCATAAGGTTTGCTACATTTCTTGTCATGCAATAAGACTTTCCAGAATTTCCTCAATCTGGGCTACAATGTGTGGTAGCTTAAGTGGGCTTATACAATTTATAAGTTTCCCAGTTACAGTTTTACTAAAAATTAAGCAATTCTTTCAACAAGCAGCCAGTTAAAGGTGGCAGTGTTAACTAGATTCTTCTGTGTATTAACTTAACTATTTCTTAGTTCTATCGCTTTCTGTCTTATTCCGATGTCTTAATGAATTGTGAATTATGTAAATGTAAAGGTTTTCCTTTGTTTTGGAAGAAAGACATGGCATACTTTAAACTTAAAGAGCATATTTGGTATGTTTGGGCAGTCACCTTCTAAAATATATCATGTCTTTCTCCCCCCTCCCCCACCCCCCAAAAAAAATAATATCTGAACTAAACTTATGTGATTCACAACTCATTAAGACAAAAAAGAAAGGAGACATAGGAATAAGACAGAAGCAACAAAACAAAGAGCCAGGCAAGTTAATACTAGCTGAGGTTTCCCAGGTGAGGTTAGTCGGAGAGGTTTCCCAGGTTTTCCTCCTGGAGTTTCATGGATGCTTGACAGATTCAGTGCCGTCACTGCCATGCCCTTTTCTGAATCTAATTACTTTTCACAGAAGGAATTTCAGCATGCCAGATTGTGCAACCTTGTATGGAAACTTAGCCATAGTATCATCACTGGTATCACTACTCTTGCGAAAGGTGCTGAAGGATTTTAATTCTCTAAAGGCAAAGCTTCATTTTAACACCCTCATTTGAAAATTGACACCCTCAGCAGTCCAATACCTGCTATACGTCGATGCCAAGGCATTTTTTTCTGTAAGAAAGGCAGCCCCCTTATTGAGCCAGAATAGTGTTTACTACATCTCCCAGGGCTTCTTGGAGGTCTGCCATTCAATAACTTTTCATTTTACTTCTCATATTTATGGGATGAGTTTAAGTAGGAGAAGCATTGAGCACTTTATTCACGGTACATTTTTTTTTATATTCCGCTTTTTCGGCACTTCAAGTGGATTACACTCAGGTACTATAAGACCTTAATGTTTGTTTTTTGCTTTCCCAGCTAATCACATTATCAAATATTTTTTTGCTAGTATTGCTACTTTAGAATGGGTAATGTTACCTAAACAAAAGGCATCAGGCCATCCAAATCCTAGTCTATAAGCTTTCCTACTTCACTAAATGCTAAGACAAACATAAACTGAACTTTTGACAGGGCTTAAAGTGGGCCAGAATGAACTGGAATTCACTTCCAACAGCTAACAGAATAGGTGGCATCAGTTCATCCAGGGCAAGACAGCTTGTCCTGCATGGCAGAGGAAAGGGTAACAACTAGTGATGGTTGCTTGCAGGAGCAGGAGAAGGCAATCCACTCAACAGGGCAGGAGAAGGAGACAACCTGCATCACACAAGATCTGGTAACTGAAGGAGGTGGCAGGCAGTAGGACCCAGGTTGGCTCCAACGGTTTGGATGGAAAGGCTTGAAAACTGCATGGGGCTTAAAGTAGGAATGGGAGGCCCAGACCATGCAAGACCCATGGCCACAGGGGACAGGGAGAAAGAGAAGAAGGATACAGTGAAAACATGACTGCAGCCTTTGACATAGAATGTATATGCATAGAATATGTTTGTAGAAAATACCATCACAAAACTGCTTGCCAAGTCCTTTACCTTTCTATTGAAATATTACAATTTCCAGTTTTATCCTCACCTCCCACAACTCTGGATCTTTTGATCTTATCCTATTTATGCTGCATATTTTTGCTTACCCAGTCTCATTTGGGATATGGTTTCATGCATCCATCTTTCTGTGCAGAAATATTTCTTTCTGTCACCCCTGAGTCCAAGCCCTTTAAATCTAGAACTTTCCACTAAAAAAGAATTCCCTTTTTGCATAAAGTATTTATACCTTTGAGGTATTTGAATGTCTGTATCACATTTCCCTTTACCGCTGTCTAGGGTATTTGGATTCTGAAGTCTTACCTCACAGGATTTATGTACAGAACTCTGCACCATTTTCATGGATTCCCTGGACTGTCTCTGTTCTGCTCATATCCTTTCGAGCTGAGACCTCCAGAAATGGATAAAATACTCCAGAAAAGTTCTCACCGATGATTTATACCGAGCTATTATTACCCTTTTTTTTCTGTGAGACATCTCTCCTTATGCACCCTAACATTAATATAGCTCCCACCACTGCTGTGTTGCACTGTTTGGTAATCTTGAGATGATTATATCTAATCACTCCTAGATCTTTCTCTTGTACCTCACTCCCCATCCTGTACTGCTCCCTTGGTTTTCTGGACTTTTTTTTTTTTTTTTTTTACATTAAATCATAATTGTCAAACACTTCACCACTTCCCATATTCCTACACCTTGTGTATCCATCAGGACTGGAGACAGATTGGTGCAGTTCCTCTTCACAAATGTGGAAGGAAGGAGGAGGCTGGAAACTGCAGGCCAGTTAATCTGAACCTCAGTGGTGAGTAAATTCATGGTATCGCTGCTAAAACAGAGGATAGTGCAGTTTCTGGAATCCAAACTGAGGCGACATGGTTTTATCCAGATGTAGGTCTTGTCAGATGAATCTCATCAATTCCTTCACTGGGTGACTTGAGAGCTGGATCAGGGGAGACCATTAGATGCGGTGTTCTTGAATTTCAATAAGGCTTTCGTCTCAGTTCCATATAGACAACTTATAAATAAATTGAGCACCCATTTTTATGGCTCCTAAAGTGACTGACTGGGCTAGAAATTGGTTGAGTGGGAGGCAACAAAAGCTAGTAGCAGATGGAGTTCACACCAAGGAGAGGGTTGTTCTATTGGTGTGTACAAGGACTGGCCCTTGAACCGGTTCTTTTCAGAATTTTCAGTAGTGATATTGGGAAAGTATTATTGAGAAAAGTTTGTCTTTTGGTGGAGATACCAAAATCTGCAACATGGTAGAAACCCAGGAAGGTGTGGAAAGCATGAGGAGCAATCCAGAAAAGCTTAAGGAATGATCTAGAGTCTTGCAGCTAAGATTTAATTGTAAAAAAAAAAAAAATACAGGCTCATGCATTTTAGATAAAAACCTCCAGGGAGAGGTGTAGTCTACAGTGGGATCTAGGGGAAATCACATCTGATGATCTCAAGGTGGCCAAAGAGGTGGAGTAGGCGATGGCAAAAACCAGAAAGATGCTTAGAAGCATAGGGGCATAGGGAGAGTAATGGTCAGCAGAAAAAAAGAAGTGATATTGATCTTGCAAAGTCCCTGGTGCGACCTTTTTCAAATACTGCGGACAATTCTGGAGACTGCACCTTCAAAAAGATATAAACCAGATGGAGCGGGTCCAGAGAGTGGCTACTAAAATTGTCATTAGTCTTCATTGTAAAGCATATGGGGACAGACCTAAAGATCTAAGCAGGATAAGGGAGACAAAATAGAGACATTTAAATACTTCAGAGATATCAATGCACTGTAGGCAGGCCTCTTTCAATGGAAAGGAGGCTCTGGAACGAGGGGTGAAAAGGGGCAGACTCAGGGGTAATCTAAGGGATTATTTCTTTACAAACACCACAGTGGATGCATGGAACAGCGTTCCAGTGGAAGAGGTGGAGACCAGGACAGTATCTGAATTCAAGAAAGCATGGGACAAGCCCAGGGGATCTCTGAAGGAGTGGTTGGGATTATAGAGAAAGGCAGACTACATAGGCCATATGGGTTTTTTTTCTGCAGTTATGTTTTCAGATTTTATCATGATCTGCAGAAAGGCAAATCTTTTCTACAATCCTTTTGCAGTATGACTTATGAAGAAATCGGTTAGAACTAGACCCAGTACTGTTTTGTCATAAGCTCATAGCAATCAGGATTCCCCATTCCACTCCCCCACATAACTGCATAAGAAATGAAAAGAGAGATGAGAAGAAGAAGAAAAGACAGAGAAAGAGGCAGGGCCGGTGTAAGGGTATTAGGCACCCTAGGCAAATTTTCTGCCTTGCGCCCTCCCCCTCTCCCCCCTCCCCCCCCTGGTCTAGGCCACGGCTCCGGCCCTGAGCTCATTCACGCAGACAGGCCCCCTCTCTACAGACCCTTAGGTTCCTTGTCTCATTCACACATGCACCCTTACACAGGCTCCCTCCCTCTCCCTCCCTCTCTCTCACTAACGCCATTGCTCTCTCATACATATAAAATCCCTCTCACTCAGACACACACACACACAAACAGAGGTGCTGCTTGTGGCCCACCGAGACTCTGCTTCTCTCAGCCGTGAGCAGGATGGGTTCAGCTCGCAGCCGGCCGAGTATCTGCATTTCTCGGCTGTGAGCAGGATGGGCGCTGCTCGCGGCCCGCCGAGTCTCTACTTCTTTCACTCATGAGTGGGAAGGGCTCCGCTCACGGCCCCACATGGCTGCTCTTTGCTGCCCCCTAATGGCTGGCGCCCTAGGCACCCATCTAGTTCGCCTATTGGGACGCGCTGGCCCTAGAAAGAGGTAAGTGCAGTATTCAGAAGAATGTCAAATGCGAAAGAAGCCTCTCAGTTTCACCAGATAACAAGTATTTATAGAAATTTCACTGTATTCCAGGCATGGTCTCATTTACCACAAATTTCAGCAAAACACATGTTTAGACACTGTCCCCACTGCTGGAACAGTTTTGGTCCTTGTTGCTTATTATATGTAGATTATACACTGGGCTTCTATTATTAGGTTTTTACAAGTTTTGTTGTTTAATTCTTAGTCATCTTACAATTTTATGTACCTACAAATACAAATTGAGATTTTCTTCCCAATAGCTAGTCCCCACCATTCAATCTATCCCACCCACCAATCTGCTCCAGTATGGAAGGAGGAAGTAGACAAGAGGTGGTTGGCAAGGCTCCAACAGCTGGAAACGTATTTATTTATATAAACTTATATATTCTGCTTCATTCAATAACTATTGTCCTAGAGAATTACAATAGCTCATATAAGCAGTCGGCCTTACAAATATGAAGCTGGTGGGAGGAGAAGGAGATGGGGAGCAGAGGCCCATTGGCTGATAAGAATGTTGTACAGCAGAGGAAACATCAGCATTAAAAAGCCTTGAACGCAGAGCAGTGGATCTGAGTCAAGAAAGTACTGGGTGTGGCGGTGTTTATACGATAAAACACAGGTTGCTTTTTTTTTTTTTTTTTTTTTGCACCAGGGATATTTTATCTGTATTCATCAGTATGAAGTAAAAACAGTGTAGCCTGATCTTTAGAATATTCTTGTTTATTTATTTATTTATTTAAAAACTTTTCTATACCGTCGCTAAGTTAAATACCATCGCAACGGTTTACATGTAGGCACATATTTAATGTAGGTAAAAGTGTATTATAGTACATTCTAACAGGTGCCGACAAAGATTCGGTTACAATATATCATTATACATAGTTTGGGGACTGTTTGGGGCCTGTTTCCTTTTAGGTATCTGCTGGCTGGATTGTAAAGCAAGTACGTCCTCTGACTCTTGCTTCTTGGAGCTGTTTAGCACATGGTCCAATTATTCAGGGAAAGAAGAAGAAACAGGTCATAGACACTGGGCGAGTATAAGTTGTGGGTCTTCCGGGTCAAGTCAGCAACAGAGGAGCCTGCGTAAGAGTTGGCGAGCTCATCCCCATTATCGACCGGAAATGGGAACAATTAGCTGTATGTCTGATTTGTTATAGCCAATGGCACAGGAAATCTGGTGACCTCATTGTATGAATGAAAGGGAAGCAAACGCCATATAGATCCTCCCTTTCTATAAACAGTATTGCCACGCATGACAAATTTAAACCACAATGCCTGGTTTCCCAACGTGCATGCATGTAATCCCACGTTAAGCAGGGAGGTGTTTACGGTTAGAAGCTTTTCTTCACAAACAAAGTTATGCAACTACTGCCTTATTTTTAAATCAAGATAACTGAACTTTAAACAAATTGAATTGGGTCAAGAATGGCATTTACTAAGAGTCCTATAGCTTGGTGCATCGCACAGAGTCTTTTGATTCTGAACAAGTAGAACTTATTTTCAAAACATTGCATTAAATACTTTTGTCCTTTAAAAAAAAACACATGCAAGTTTTTGTGTGTATGAGAATGTGAAAAACATTATTGGTTTTACCTATTTACTAGATGCCTGTCAACAATGATGGGATCTGACAGTTAAAACACACCATGACAGCTTTGCAAGGCTGAAAGGAATACCAAGGGGGTCTCTCAGTTGCTCATTCTCCCCCATAGCCCTTGCCCCAACCCTACTACCCTCGCTGCTGCTGACCAGTGTCTTGAGGTTAGGCTATCACCCCACATGACCCCAGATTTGCAGTGTCACACCACAGCTTGGCAGAAACAACAGGCAAAGGAAGGGAAAGGGCTGCTGGGAAGGTGAGGGGTATCCACCGCTGCTCTCCACAGACCACTGCCACCACCATGTTTCTCGGGGCTATTTATGACTGATGTCACAGAACCCCATCAGATTCACCAGCGTGCACACCTCCCTGCCTCCCTTCAATAACGCAAGAGATGGGGCACTATTTTTCTTTTACAGGACTGTGACAGACTGACAGAAAATGGGTTTTATTATGCAGGATATGACTGGAGATGTGCAGTCATTTGAAATGAAATAGGAAATACCAATGATATTTCCTATTTTGTTTCATTTTGTGGCTGAAAATGACAATAGAAAAAACACAAACTTTGGGGTATTTTTTTCTATTGTATTTTTTTGCGTGGAGGGGGTAAATCAATATTTAAAAAAACCTGCCTCAGCCTTTCTTGTTTATTAAAATATTGAGCTTCCCCTACCAGCTGACATGTCTTGTCCACCCTAGCCCAACCATCAGGACTCACCAATATTTCCCTAGTAGTCTAGTGGTGACCCAGGAGTGGTATCCCAATTCCAGCCTGGTGGCTGCCATTATTCAAAATGGCACTGGTCGCCTTTTTCCCCTACCTTGTGATAGGGGATTCCAGTGGCATTGGGCAGCCCCGTCACATGACAGGGGCAAAGAGCTGGCCATCGCCATTTTGAAAATGACATGGACACCCATTGCCCCTAATATGTGATAGGGGCTGCCCAAACGGCACTGGTAGTTCCTGGTCTCAAGATGGGGCAAAGGGAGGCTGGTGCCACTATGAATAATGGCAGCTACAGGCTGGAAATGGGAGGTTGCTCCTGGGCCCCTGCCAAACCACCAGAGAAATTTTGGTGAGTCCTAGGGGGATCAGGAAGGTGGGCTAGGGTGGGCAAGGGGTGGAGGGGGCTCAATAGTTCAATAAATAAGAAGGTTTGGGGCAGGTTCTGAGTTGTTTTTTTTAAACAAAATGAAAACAAAAAACAGAGATCAGGAGGTGGACCCAAAATGGCCCACCCCCAAAACAATTGAAAAAATGAAACAAAATATTTTAGGTATCACCTCTAGATATTACTGTCATAGCCGATGATTGACAGTGGTGAATGCAAGTGCTATACTGTGGCATCAAACAGCAAATCTGCTTTTAATAAATTGTTTTTATTTTTGTTTCTAGTGGCATGCATTGTATACTAATAATGAAGTAAGTGAAAACTAAATTCATTTTGCATTTAGGGGGTCATTTTCAAAGGCTCATCTATGCATAAAGTGCTGTTTTGTGCACATAAGTGGATCTTTGACAATAGCCCCGGTGGGTATGTGCGCAAAAGTCCTAGTGAAACCATGGTTTCACACACATTTGTACGCATGTATTTAATCAGCATACCAGGGTGCAGAGTTGTGGCAGGATTGGGATTTGGCCTACTTTCAGTTTCTGAAACTAAGCACGTCAATCCACAGGCACAAAGGTACACCTGCTCCCTTGAGCAGGTGTACCCTTGTGCGTCTAGGGTTACAGGATGATTTTCGCGCATACCCATGAATTTCCAAGTGGATTTATGTGATTACATTCACTTTGAAAGCCTGGCTAAAGTCTGCGGGTAAAAAAGAAGAATTTTATTTTAAATTGCAACTGTATTTTATAAAATTAGAGTTCATGAACCTCCAGGCCACAGTAGGAGAGCCATGCTCACAGGAATTCCGCTCATTTAAGTGGAAAAGGTAGACATTTGCATGTTCCCAGGTCTGTGATATTTTTCGAGAGATATGTGCGCTTATTTAGGACAGATGGTAAGGGACGCAAACGGAGTTGACTTAGCTCAGGTTTCAGAAATGGCTTTAAGGTGGACATTTGAAAATGTAGTTGTTAAGTGCCCAGCTGTAATGAGATTGCTCCCCCCCTCCCCCATATCTCTGCTTTCTCCAGTCCAAGAGGGATGGCCACTGAACTATTATCTTGGCCTTTATGAATTTAGGATAAGTGAATGCTCTGGAAAAAAGCTGGCACAAAAAGTGGCAGCACTCAGTTAACTGCATGAATTTGAATTTCCAAGACTTGGCAGTCCATAGCATTCAATTTGATGTCTATTGTGGCTTTTTTTCCTGATTTCTCTCTGTCTTGATATGATAACCCCTTGTAATCAAAAATGACTCTTCTGAAGGATTGCGACAAAGAATGTACATTTCTAAGCTTTCTAGTAGTTTAATACTTAAGCTATTGATAGGATGCTTTGGCAGTGCTCCACAAACATTTCTTGCCACTCAAAGCAGGAAAGAGTGAAATGATTTACTACACACAAAGCACACATTTAAAATCATTCTCACTTTCCAGCTATGCATGATCCAGGATTGAAGTAAGTTTTCTGCCAACCAGGGCAATTGATACATTACTTGGTACTAGAATTTTAACTAATTAAACATTACTGAAAAGAGTAAATATCTAGAGTGTCAAATCTAAAAGACAAACAGGCTGATACAGAACTGTGCACTCAGCACCTTTTAGCCCCCGTCTAGCGGTGTGTTTTAGACGTGCTATTATTACCCCCTTATTGTAAGGGATAGTAATAGCACGTGAAAAACGCGCGGCGAACCCCCCGAAACTAATAGCACTCATCACATGCAAATGCATGTTGATGAGCGTATTATTTATTATCCGGGAATTCCGCACATTTTAATCTCAGAAATTAACGCCAAACCTTAGAAAGCACAGGGAAAGTGTACAGAAAAGCAGAAAAAAACTGCCTTTCTGTATACTCTCTGACTTAATATCATAACGATATTAAGTCAGAGGCACCAAAAATTAAAAAAAATAAAATTAGTCTGCCTGCCGGTCAGCGGGTTCGAAAATGGGCCCTCAATTTTGCCAGCGTCCATTTTCCGAACCCGTGGCTGTCTGCAGGTTCGAAAACCATCGCCAGTAAAATTAAGCATTGGTTGTCAGACCCGCTGACAGCTGCTGCTTCTGCGCTAATGAGGCGCTATTGTCGCTAGCGCCTCCTTATTAGTGCGACACCTAATTTAAATAGAGAATCACGTGCCCAGGAGAAGTGCCTGGGCCCACGACGGGAGAGCGGGTGCTCAGCTTGGAGTGCCGGCTCTCCCGCATGTTTTACTAAATCAGCCTGAAAGTAAGACTTTCATTTTCCAGCTGTTAGTCTTGTTAAAGCAACAGGGCCTCTGTATCTTCTTTTTAAAATGCTGAATAGCAAATCATTTAAAAAAGAAAAAAAAATATATTTGTAAAATAATGCACATGTATGCCGTTCAGCCTACAAATTCTGTTTACCCATGAAACTGTCTTTAATCTCATCACTTTATCACTCCTACCTGAACAATGGCAGCCAGTGCCCAAATTACAAAATCTCATTTCTCCTGTGTGTGTGTACAAGGCAAGTGCTGCAATGTTTGGCATCATTGACTCACTGATGGGAGGTGTTTGGTTGCCTTAATAAAAGAGCCCCAGGGACAGCATCAGTTAGAGCTGCTTGCATTTCCAGCCAGGTGGCCAGGACGTACGGAACCTGAGAGACTGTGGTACGGAACTGACAGGCAGACTGACTGACTGACTGACTGGCAGGGGGGCATTGTGCTGAACCGATCCCTTGTTTGCACCTAAAACCTCCTGAAATCCCCTTTCAGACATGGGAATTTCCTCTACCTGGATTTCTCAGATGTTGGTGATAAAAAGCTTCTAAGGATCTGGTAAGTCTTTCTCCTGCTAAGCTGAATTCGCAGGCAAAGAACCATACAGTCTCCTGAAGATTTCACTTAAACGTGCAGGTGCCGCTCCTTCTTCCCTTCCTGCGGGATATCCATTTCACCGGGTCTCCAGCGTCTGCTGCTGGCAGCAGGGGTTTCCAGCTGAGGGATAGGCGAACGCACAAATGACCTTTCCCGGTGCCTTCCACGGGGGCTGTACTGCAGCAGCTCTCTAGTGGGAGTGAATTAAATTAACCGGCAGGCGCCGGAAGAGGAATTCATTATTTATATTTCTTTTGGGTGCCTAAATGTGCATGGCTGCAGTCTATATTAGTGACTCTTTTTTTTTTGTGCTAGAACATACATTTTCTACAATTTCCCTCTTTTATACATTGACCCATTCAAACACAGGTGTATTTGGAAAAAAAAGAGTTTTGATACTTTCAATCCTGTTTTCAATCCCAAAATAATCTATGAATGGATTACTTTCAATATTTGCTTTTGGCTGTTATTTGTACCAAGTTTATAGCCATACTTGGATGAGTTACATGGTTTCAAATGGCTGCAAAGCAACTAACTGATCATTTCATTTCATTTCTTCCTTTCTTTCTTCTTGAGTAACTGGTAATTAACTGCTTGCATTTTTCATGACAATAATTTTCAACTCGCATTAGTTTTCCGAACTTCTTCCATGCTGCCACCAGTGAATCTTTTCAAAAAGACAATGGCTATCGCCTAATAAATTGCAATCAATAAATAAAATAACTTTTAATTGTGGAATTTCCATCGAGTGGTCCTGGGGTCTGATTTCGTCTTTGGTTTCCAGACTCCGTTTTCCAACCCCAAGTTCATGTTCCAATCTTATCATAGATCGTGTATTGTTGTTTTTTTTTAACTTAAAATAAGTGAAGTCTCTCTTGCTGTCTCACTGTCGTCTTCCCCTCTCTTTTTTAGCATTTCTGTGGCTCTCCCCTGCCTTCTGCTAACCCTGGTATCTCCTTGCCTTTTACATCATTTCTGCTAAATGCCACCATGCCAGCTGCTGGGCACCTGCACTTCTGATCTTACTCTCTCTCCTCCCTCCGCTGTGGCCAGCACGTAAGAAAATAAAACTTCTCTCACGTTCATGTTGGCTGCCTGCTGAAACTTGTCTGGTGGGATGCATGTGCGTTTTCACTTGCAATGGGAGAAGAGAGTGAGCGAGTAGCAAGTTTATATTTTGCAGGTGTAGATGGCGTATTAGTACGGCTAATGAATGGTTAAAGGCCCCAGCATTTGGAACTTCCTTAAGCTGTGTTTTTGCAGCAAAGAATGGAGCAATTAGCAAGGGACTGTAAAAAAAAAAAAAATTCACTATGTATTGAATAGGAATGGAAAATGTATATAGGTTGGGGGGTGGGAGAGATAATGAGCCAGTCTGCCAAAATCTACATTAGCAGTGTTAAGGTGTCTGACAAAGGCCCAGGTGTAATAAAATGTGGTTTTTTTTACCATTTTGTGTCTCTAGGGGGGGAGTTTAGTGTATTTGGCCCAAAGTTAGCCAGGTATCAGATGCAATATCATGCACTCAGGCTAGCGCACAGTGTAACCAGCAATTGGAAGCGTGTTTTGGACGCCCTAGGGCCTAGGCTAACACCCGATGCAATAAGAGAATGAGCTCATCCAAAATGTGCGTCCAAATTCACGCGTAGCTAATAGCGCTCATGTAAATGCCATGTAGATGAGGCTATTAGCTATTCCCCCCGATGCAAAAAATTGCTTGTGCGCCTGATGTGCTCTTTTTAATATGGCAAATTTAACGCCAGCCTCAAGAACTAGCGTAAGTCTTGCTGCGCATCAAGGTCTCAGTAAAAAACAAAAAAATCCTGCTTTTTGTAGTTTCCTCCTATTTTTAGCTTCATTGCAATACTAAGCAGAAGGAACCACAGAAACAGCAACATGAAAAAAAAAAAGTCTTAATGGCAGCCAGCTTAGGGAAACGGATGCTCAATTTACCAGCATCCATTTTCCTATCTTGTGGCTGTGCACTCAGCCACATCTCCTGGGCACCCGATGCCAAGAACGTACTAGGGATGCACAATTGATCCCTTGCGTGTCCTTTTTAGGGTGGCACCTAATTACTGTACAGCATCGAGGACCCAGGAGACCTGGTTGTGCATGTATTAAAAAAACAGGCTCCCAGTTTGGACGCATGTTTTAACACACAGCTTATTGCATTGGCCCCTAAGAAAGGAGGAGAAGTTAATGTTTGTATTGAAATTTCAAAGACATCTCCAGTCCTGAGCTCTACTTCAGTGGTACTCAAACCAGCTCTTGTCCCCCCCCCCCCCCCCCCCAAGCAAGTCAGGTTTTCTAGATATCTCTAATGAATATGCAAGAGATTTATTTGCATGCATTACCTCCTATGTATGCAACAATTTCCCAGGCACAGTCATTAGGGATACCCCGAAATCCCAACTGGCTGCAGTTGGGGGGCCAGAGGACAGGTTTTAAGCAACTCTTGCTCTAAATTGAAGTTTGTGAATGTAGGCTCTGGGCCCCAGGTTCAGGATCCTGGTGCTCTCTAGGATAATGCAGTACGCCCTTGTGTTCTGCTGGCTTGCAAGCACAAGTGCTCATTGTATGGCCAGGTCCTTGTGTTCTTAACACATCTTAAACTGGAAAAAACAAGAAGCACACAAATATGCCAGTTGCCGTGCAGTGCAAGAGCAGTTTGGCTTGCAACCAGTTCATTTGTGGTGAAGAAAGAGATAGGGAGAATTGAAGATGTTCCTCACTTGAAATGGGAAAAGAGCATTATGAGGCTTAGTTGCAAAACAATTTGCTTCTTTTGCAAGTAGAGATTGTGATTACCCTGTTGTACATCAGAAATAAACACCATAGAAAATTATATTGAATAAGATGTGGCATTAGAATCCCATTTCAATTTTAGCAGCAGAACGATCATAATGATTGGACAATTTTCAATGCTGGAAGCAATAAGAACAGTGGTTCTGTCGGTAAGATCTAAAGGCCTGATTTTTAAAAGCTTTTACACATGCAAATGCACTTTACCTGAGAAAGTGGGCTTTTGAAAGTTGCTACAATACGCGCCATTGAATTGTCCATAGGATATTCACGGGTAAGTACACTTTACGTGTGTAAATGGCTTTTGAAAGTTACTACAATAGTATGCTACATTTACATGCGTAACTCCTATGAAAATTCACCTTTAATAATTTAAAGGACTGAAGTAAATGAATCCGCCTGTCTTCATGAACTCTGACAATCTTGATTACCCATTTGTGCCTGCTAATAATGGAATTTGCTGTGTTTGCTCCATTTAAATAGACCGCAACTAAGGATTCCCATGTTGGCAGCAACGATGAGAACACCGAGCGAGGAAACTGGTCAAGTAAATCCGAGTATCTTCTGTCCATGGTTGGATACGCAGTAGGATTAGGGAATGTTTGGCGATTCCCTTACCTGACATTCCAGCATGGGGGAGGTACAGTGTTGTTGTTTAAACTTTGTTGTATTCAAAGCTTGAGCTTCACTTAATGCAGTAACCGCTCTTTTTATTACCGAGCCATTTCCTTCTCACCGCTGCGTCACTAAAATAAAAGGTCAGAAACAGAAAGGGGTTTTTTTTTCCATTGCAACTTCCATAATGAAGGCATTCATAAACACTTTGCAAGCCTAACCAGGGAGCAAGTGTCTAAACCACTGAAAGTCCTGCTTCTGAGATCAATTCTGATTTTCACCCAAACGTCTCTCTGCCTGTTTTTGAGGATTTAAAAATAAAAAAAAAAATCTAGGGCATGCCTTCCATTAAGGGTAAACAATAAGGTTTATTATTAACTTACAAAGTAGAAGGAATTGAAATCCACCAATAGTTCCTTCTTTGCAATCAGTTTTTGAACAAGTCAAAAATGTTCAGAAGGATTTCTACTTCTGCTTGCCAGACTAAGGTGACTCGCAGGTCAGCAGGGCCTGTGGGGCACCTCTGACTGCATGGGCTCTGTGCAGACAGCTAGAGATGATCTTTCTCCATTTTACTTTCTCTCCATGTCACTAGGCTTCATGAGCACCCCAGAAATTCACATTAGACAGGATTTGGGGGGGGAGGGGGTGGTAACATTCAGATAAACAAGTTATCCCAGTGGGTTGATTCTCTTTTTACTCTACACACAGGATAGGAAAGTCTGTTGTTGTTGTTGTAATGTTCTTTCATGTTTGGAAAGCAGGGCTTGGTGATTTTTGGTTCCTTAATAGCTTAGAACACAAATCTTGATTAATAGGAAAGGCACTTTTTTTTTTTTTTTATTAGTCAAGCTGTAGTCTATCACTTTCGGTGTGATTTAAATATTTAAAGCTGTGGTGCTAGCAAGCAGTGATAAAATAAACCAAACCTTTAGAGAATTCAGTTGCCATTAAAACATAAAATCATTAAGCGGATTAGTAATCGATCCAAGTAGTGCGACCACTCTTACAGTAAGGCAGCAGAGCACCTTCTATTTGAAAGGGTTGGGTGCAAGCTCATTACGGATAATGCATGCTTCTGCGTTTGTGGTTGGAAGTTCTCGAAAATGGGAGTTTGGGATTTAGATAATGGGGGCTTTTCCTCGGCTAATGGACTATATGAAAAGCCAACCTTTTTTTTGGATGATGGGGGTCTCGGATAAAAGAATCCAAGCAAATTAGTTACTGCTCTGTCAAATATTACCAACAGAACTAGAAATCACACCAGTCTGCGCAAACTATAAATGCAAACTGCAACTGCACAACCAAGGTGTGAATTTATGGGAGGGGGTTCTTAGAAACAGAGTGCAGGTTTTGTTTTTTAGGAGTTTTGAGGCTCTTTTTTTTTTTTTTTTTTAAATCCAACAGCTTCTTCTTGCTCCTTTGGGCTTCCAGTTTAATCAAACCCAGGGATGGGATCTGGTGCCAACAGCCTTCATTTGCAACTATTCAGTAATTGACTTCAGGTCCCCCTGTATTGGCTGCCCCAGAAACAGAGTGCAATTGTAATTAATCTACTAACTCGAGCAATTTAACTAGTACTGGTAATTCATGGGTAACTCTTTTTTTCATCTCTGACTGGAAGCAATGATTGCTTGTGCAGTTGATTCCATAGTCCATTTCAATACAGAGAACTTTTTCATCACATCATGCCAAATTTGCAACTGTATCACAAAATGATTAACCTAAAACAAATACACTTTAATTTCAGTTCTTCAAATTTTACCTTCAGTTTTGCACATTTGCATTTATAAGCATGGAAAAGGCACACTTTTTCTAATTAAAAGTATAGGTTATATTAGAATTCTGATAAAACATGTAATTTATTTACAGACACTGTAAGTGGTGTCCAATGTAATTAAATTTAAAAAACAACAATGCAAATAAGCAGAACAGTAAAAATAAACACAACAGACAGAACAGACCAGCAAACAAATCTGAGTAAAAAAGTAGAATCTATCATTACCCTTCTGGTGGACAGAGTCATGCTTTTAATTTTTTCCTGAAGATCAGGTAGCTCAGTTCTACCCTAATATCCATGGAAGTTTATACCAAAGTTGCGATGCTGAAGTAGAGAACAACCTACAGTGCAGTTTAGATTTTTCTCACCTCCTTAAACGCCGGAGTCACAAGCAGAGAGGTCTGAGAGGCCCGCAATGACCTAAAAGGGTCATACCTAGACAATTTGTCTTTAGATAGACAGGTCCAGATCCCCTCAAGGGAAAGAATTTTAAACTGGACTCTGCATAGTGAAGCTAATATTTCGAGCTACATAGCTGGATAAGTAGCAACTTATCCGGCTAAGTGACGGCTGCTGAATATCTGGCTAGATAATTAACTGGATAACTTGGGGGTGGGCAATGGGTGAATTGGTGCAGGACTACATATCCAGTTATCTTAACTGGATAAGGGCCAATTTTTGGACTTATCCGATTAAGTTAAACAGATAAATTAGACCTGCCATAGATCAGGTCTAACTTTGCTGGATTTAACTTATCCGGCTAAGTAGCTATTTCTTATGGGATATTCAACAGCAGAGATGTGCTGCTGAATATCCCATGAAAGTTAGCCAGTTAAGTTTTACCCAGCTAACTTATTTAGATATCCAGCTTTGAATATTGAGGCCATTATTGGTAGGCAGTGCATGCAATGCAGCAATGGCCAAGCTGACAGCTTCTGAGGGCACCCCCAAATCAATCTCATTGCAATGTCCTATAGCACCTGACACCTGTGCATTAACCTCAAGGGGAGGCTAATGAGCAGGCCTTACAGTAGCCCAGGTATGTCAGCATATATACCTGAACAAATACTCCATTATAACTTGCTATAGATCAAGGGTAGACAATTCTGGTCCTTGATGACCACCAACCTGTCAGGTTATCATGGTATCCCTAATGAATATGCATGAGATAGATTTAAATGCACACCACCTCAATTGTATGCGAATGTGCCTCATGCATGTTCATTAGGGATTTTGTGAAAACCCAACTGGTTGGGGACCCTCCAGGCCTGGAATTTCTCAGCATTGCTGTAGATGAACCAATGCTGCCAAACTGTCCCTGCCCATATCATCAGCATAGATAAATACATGCAGCCCCAAATATATTACTGTATTTATTGTAATTTCACAGCAAAATAGTGGTTTTTTTTATCATCACACAAATGTCATCATAGTAATTTATGTTACTTGAACGCACAGAATGGGAGAGGCACTTCTCCCATAATATATGAAACGTTTGCTGTTTTCCACGATCAACATTCTTCTATATATTTATGAAATAGCAAACAGCAATGACCCTAATTGATGACCAGTGATGTCATCATTTTGGCAAAATATGAGTTTACAAAAACATCAAGTGAGGTCATACACAATGATGTTTTACTTAAAGCAGTATCATTAGAGGTTTTCTTTTAAGAAACTTGAACAGTGACTCTGGGAACTGTGAGCCCTTTATTAAGACCAAGTGATTTTTCTTCCTGACTTCAGCACAATCCAGGTCATGAGATCACATGAAAAAATGCTTTTAGTCTCTAGTCTGTAGTGTACACATGGAGTAGTTTCATTAAGTACTCACTCTTTGACTCTTGAAAGTCATTCAGCCCTGTAAGAATTCTTTAAATTTGAGAAGCTCCTCTTATAGAAATGCCATCACAAGGAAAGCTGACCTTTTCATTCTTAATTGCTTGTAATATGCCAGACAAGCTTGCTCTGTGCATGTAATCATCTAATTTTGAAAACTCAGAGACAATCTTTTCTCTGGTTTATAAAGGTAGAATTGAGAGTTGTTTAAATATAGGAGTGCCAATATGTTTCTGCAGCTAATTGACGACCAATTAAGACCGTATTAATTGCCGATATGTCATCAGCTAGTGAGTTTTATTCACCAAAAAAGCCTGAATTTTTCAACACGTTGACGTCTTCAAACATTTCTACTAAATAATGCTGCAATTTGTGGCCACCTGACATGACAGCCTTATCTAAGGTTGGAATCTGACCCAAAAAGCTTTTCTAAATACTTTTTTTTAAATTTGAAAACTCAATTATTAGTTTTCAATATATACTAAAAGCCTGGAGCAGGCTAAAATCAGGAGACATGCGCCCATATAGGACATGTGCATGGCCAATGGATTTTAAAAGCCGCCTAAATGCACACATATCTCCCGTGGTGCAAATATCTCAATCAGTTACAAAAAGGGGCATGTGCATATAAATACATGCCCTGGTGTGAGCCAGGTCTCTGCTGCATAACTTTACTTCTGATATGGAAGAGTTTATAATTTTAACAAAAAAAAAGGAGCCATTTTTGTCAGGTTAAAGGGTTTGGAGTAACTGAGGAGAATGCAAGCTATTAAACCGGTTTGGAGGACCGACTGGAGGCTGGGTGAACTGGAGAATGAACTGGTGATGCTGGTCATGTTGTGGATGCATGCTGGTACTAAAACACCCTGACTTATGTGGTAGAATCACGATTTACGCACCTGGCCACGCGCATACTTAAAATTGCATGCACTTATGCATGTGCCCAGGTTACTTTATAACATGCACACAAGTTATAAAAAGGATGTATCCCTGGATGTGTACCGACGCACATGCATCAGTGTGTACCCATGGCGCCCCTTTGAAAGTTTCCATCTAAGTCTTGATGTCACTGTTTGAATATTTAGTATTAAGCTGTATATTTGTATGTATATTTTTATGCTGCATCATATGTATTTTGGAGGCAATTTGAAAAAGCATTTATGTGCATAAAGCATGGTTTTACGCATGTAAATGGGCTTTTTGTGCATAGAAAAGTACCCACAGAAGGAATTTTATGCATACTTTTTATATGCACCTGAAAGAGGAGTTCCCTGGGGTGGAATTGAGAAAACCATTTAGGTGCATACTTCTTAAAAATTCAATATTTATTTTAAAGATGTGAATAACAAATAGAGAGTAATTTTACATCAGTCAATGTAGAAAGTACACTCAGACTTCAGCTCTAATTTTCAAAGCGTATTTACGCGCCTAAGTCCACTCTAAAAATTCATGAATGTACACGGACCCTGCCTGGCGTGCACGCACATGTCAATGCTTGCTTGTATTTAGGAGATACAGAAAATAAGCTAAAATAAAAAGAATTTTCCTACAGATTTTGTATTTTTAAATTTTTAAAAAGCATCATTAGATCACCATTTTCTTTAAATCTTTTTTTTTTCTTATATCAATGACAACATGACTAAGAAATTAAAAAACAAAACAAAACATATTCATGTGCCCTGTGGAACCTCTATCAAATGACGATTTTTTTTCTGTACCATGTGCTAATTGAAACAAGTTGGTTAGAACTGGCATTTTAGTGATCCTTTGTCTAAAATCCTTACCCATTTCTGTGAAGCTCACAGTAAAGCAATGCAGGAAATTGCAAAGCATAAATTAAATAAGATTATCTCACACATCCATCCCATTAGTTCTGTATATATTGGATAAGCTTTTATTTTATTTTATGCATCTCTTCTGAATTGTTTGCACCCTGCCCAGTTTGGTGTGTTCCCGAGCTTCACATTTGGCAACTGATAAAAATGTTTTTATATCTGGTAAATCATCATGGACCCAAATGAGAGAAGTTGTTATTTCTTAGGCATTTGAGAGTGTCAACACATCCATTGTTCAGAAGTAAGCGATAATTCTGATAAATGTAAAAGTTGTTTAAATACCAGAATTGATTTTATCTGAAAGAAAGCACCAGTAAGTGCTACTCCATTATTTATTTGTTTACTCTTCTATACTACCTTTCCAATAATAGCTCAAGGTGGTTCACAATAAAACAAATTTAATTACAGCAGTAAACACAATATACTGAAACCATGTGACAAAACACATGGAAATATATAACCATCTAACAATAACAGTAATAAAATACAATCAGAACCCCCACATTTTTTTCATCAAGCAAAAGCCTACATATCATGAATCATCATAAAATACAATAGGAGGGAATAAACACATCAATATATCAAGTAATAAAACCTACCAATTTAAACTTACAATACATGTAGTGTTAAAACTGAAATAGTAAAATCCAAGCCCCAAATATATAACCCAAAATATGAATTGTAACAATATAGGTCAACTGAAATACCTATGACCAATTCAATCTCATTTGTAGCTAAAAATGACTCACACAACATTTAAACTCTAAACTACATTTATGGACTGTCTCCATTCTCCACAAGAGGAAATGACAGTAAGTGACCACTTGAGGTTCTAAATACTGGGTAGTTTTAAAATTGAACTTTCTAGAGTGGCATCTGCTTTTAAATTTTAGTATTAAAAATAATGAATTTGCATAATCTTATAATGACCACCAAATATTCTGATTCTTATGAAATGATTAGCACATCTAGTTTTTCGTAACAATCTAAGGGGGTCATTTTCTAAAGCGATCGCATGCGGAGTCCACAATGGAAGGGGAGGAGTCGGGGTGGCGTCGGGGCGGACTCCGCAACAACTTCGCTGAAGGCAAAAAGGTAGGATACCTTATCACTGCCAGTAGCGCACCCAATAGCGCCACCTTTCACGGTGGCGCAATTGGGTGCGAAAGCCGGCAGCGATAACACCGTAGTGGTGCGATCGCTGCTGGCTTTCGCAGGCCCGCCCCCTGTTACCGCGCGGTTCAATATGCCTTGCGGCATTAGAAAATCCAGCCCTAAAACAGGTACTCAAGAACCTCCAACAGGATCTGTGTTTCAGGATACTGACAATGAAAAATCATTAGATATATTTGCAGACATTTGGATTGAAGATTCAGGCTAATTGGTATAGTTTAGTTGCCTGTAATTGAGAAGCAGATTTTGGGAGCCACTCATCCAAATGAACTCAAATTCAAAATACTGCAGGTTTATACAATTTTGACTTCCATTTTTCTCCTCAGGTGCATTTCTCATTCCGTACACAATTATGCTGGCACTTGCTGGTTTGCCTCTGTTCTTCCTGGAATGCTCCCTTGGACAGTTTGCAAGCTTGGGACCAGTTTCAGTATGGAGGATTCTGCCAGCTTTTCAAGGTCTGTACTGCCTCTGGGTTTGTCTATACCTTTGGTTTTATGTAGCCCAGATCTATTGATAAAGAGGCCATTATTCAAAATGACAAGTAGGATCAGCGGGTGCCACTTAGCTGGATAAGTCAGGGGTGGGGAATGGGTATAATGGGGAGGACTTGGTCAACTCTGATATTCAGAGTTAGCTGGCCAATGTATCCTATCTCTGTTGAGGCCACAGGGCTGTCCTAAAGTTAGCCAGATAAACTTATCCGGCTAACTCTAAGATAGCCGATTATATTCACTGGTGTAGTGCTAGTCAACAGAGGTTTATCCAGGCAGCTAACAGCAACTGAATATGGACCTCATTATGATCAGAACAGGATACATTACAAAATTCAGAGAATCTTCACTGTGAATTTCACAACAGTCACAGAGATCTGAAACTGAAATATCCTCTCAGGATATCTCAAGTGAAGAAGCTAATAAACTATATATGCAGTTCAAAAATTAAATGTCATACTTCCACTTATTGAAAGTCTTTTTAATCTCTGTTATCCTTCCTCCATAACAAAAATGCTTTATGAAATTATATTGATATCCACAATAAAAAGTTAAAGTAAGAAATGCAACATTTCACATCTAAGTCTGATTATGGGCCTGTACTCGTGAGAGCATATAAGATACTTTACAGCAATGGTTCTCAACAGTCCTTCAGTACCTCTTAGCCAGACTGATTTTCATGATATCCATAATGAATATGCATGAGATAGATCTGCATGCACTGCCTCATTGTGTACAGATCCATCTTGGGTATATTCATTATAGATATCCACAAAATCAAACTGATTAGGGGATTTGATCCCAAACTGGGATGAGAACTTCTGCTTTTACAACCCTCTAAAATTAAATTGGGAAATGCCACATGTCATGTTCTATCTATTTTATTTATTTATTTATTTATTATTTTTATTATACCGAGTTTCATGATATGAATCACATCAACCCGGTTTACAATTAACAATGTGAATAACTGCAGAGAGTAACATAGTAGAAACATTTCCCAATTTGACATCAAATATAATAAGAAACTTAACAAATAAAAACATTATAACAATATTTAGGATGTGAGAAGTTACAAAAAACAAGGAAAAATAACTAGGAACTGAAAGGGGAGGAAATTAAAGAAAGAATATTAACATTTTAGCCAACTGTCTATCTTATGACATTTGTAAAAGATGAGTGTAATAAGATTTTTTTTTTTACCTTTCTAGGAGTGGGTATCACCATGGTCCTTATTTCAACAATGGTGACTATTTATTACAATGTCATCATTGCCTACAGTCTCTATTATTTATTTGCCTCATTCCAAAGTGTACTACCATGGTCTGACTGCTTTGAATGGGCGAATGAAAACTGCAGCAAAATAGCTAAAGGTATTCCATATCATTTTTATTGGATATGCTTTTTGCATTTGCTATTAATTTATGCACTCAATTATTGTCATAGATATAAAGTGTGTGTGTGGGGGGGGGGAGGGTTACATTTTGGTGCTATCTGAAATAAATGTTTGATTTGATCAACTTACCCACCAGAGGGTTTTATTCACAGCAACAAACCATCATAATTTGTTCTTGATGGAAATCAATTTTATGAAGATACTTGGAGCAACAGTCAAACCATGCCATTGACTGATCAAAACTGGAGAATCTGCATAGTAACTATCAAATCTTTTTGAGGGTTACACTCTTCTTGATGAAAGATAAAAGAAAAACATGTTTAAAAGTGAGAAAAAACAGTAGCTTTGTTTTGGCTTTTATGTTTGTTCTTAGAGGGCTAGATTTTCAGCAGCTAAGTCCCACAATGGAGCATTTAGATTAGGCCACTCTAAAAGTGGGCATCCCCTGAGACATTCCCAGGGCAGAGAGAGGACTAAGCCGGTTAACATTAATTTAGCTGTCTAGCCACGAGCAGCCAAATAGTAGGCCATAATCAAAGCGGCTATATTTTGATCAACCAAGTTTAGGATAATTTTCAGCCAAATTCCAATGTGGCTGAAAGTGTGCTTAGCTCAGCTGGTCAACATCTGGTCAGCTAAGCCAGGTCTTCATTGGGGTTTTGAACATCAGCCCTAAAGTAGCATAGCAGATGATTGCAGTTGAAGACCAACTGACCCATCTGTAATGAAAATGGACTTTTGTGTTGTGATGTGGTTGGCACAACCTAGTAGGCAAACTTACCCACCAGAGGGTTTTATTTGATGGAAGGGAAATAGAACCAAAAGGTTACTAAGGGCCAAGAGTAACAGATAAGTATGAGAAAAAAAAAGTGCAAAAGCTTGCTGGGCAGACTGGATGGGCCATTTGGTCTTCTTCTGCCGTCATTTCTATGTTTCTATGTTACTAGACACACACCAAAAGCTGGCGGACATGCTCTGGGCTGGGACAGAGCCCTTGTGTACCAGGGATCTGCAGGATTTAGGTGATGGTCCCACAGAACAATGATGAAGAGAGAGTCTGGAGCTGAGCTGAGGTCAGGGCAAACAACAGAGAGCCACCAAGTACAAGCCAAGGGTGGGGCAGGAAGTGAGAAGAGTGTAATCCAGGTCCAGAGCAAGAATCAGTGGCAGGTGGCAGGCAAGAAAGGGGTCCCTGTCTGAAGCAGTGGTCAATGGCAGGTAGCAGGCAAGAGAGTGGTCCGTGTCAGAGGCAATGGCCAGAAGCAGAAGGCAAGCAAGAGAGAAGTCCAAGGCAGAGGTCAATACTGGTAAGTAGATTGAGACAGACAGGACATAGAGGACTAAGGCAAGGCAAGTGCTAGACAAGAAAGAAGTCTGAATCCAAGGCAGAGGTCAATACTGGAAAGGAGGCCAAGACAGACAGGACCCGGAGGACTAAGGCAAGGCAGGCAAGGAAATGGGAGCAGGGCAACAGAGGCAAGACAGCAAGGCAAGACAACTGGGCAAGGAGCAAGGCAAAACAATGAGGCAAAGGAACAAGGAGTAGAAGAGACACAGGAGATGCAACATGGACTGCTAGGCAGGAGGACCTGTTGCTGAGGCAGGATTCCAGTGCAGTGCAGGGGTTTAAATACCCAGGGCCTTATGACATCATCCTTGTGCGCCACATCCTGTTTTCCAGCCATTGGCCCTTCTAAGGACCAGTGTGTGTGTGCATGCACATGCACAGGTGCTTAAGGGCCACTGAGGAAGTAGGCAGCATGTTGGCATCATTGGCATCAGCAGAGTTTCCCGGGGTGAGTGAGGATCGACCACGGCAAGGCAGTCGCAGTTGACCAAACGTTACACCATCCAGTCTGCCAAGTTGTCTTCCTTTCTAGGCATCATCTACTTTGGGTACCTAAATAGCCATAATTAAAGCAATTTCAGCTGCCTTTTCTCATATCTTTTACCAAGTTGCTCATCCTTTTTCCTACCACTGCCCTCTATATCTGTCCCAAGCATATTACATTCTGTTATATTGCTGACCTCTGCCACCGCTGATGGGAGGCTCTTCTTGGTCTTGTCAGCTTCCCTTTTAGTTCTTAGATTCTAAGTCCCATAATTAAGTCTTCGGTCCCTGTTTATTCCCAGTGATCTCTGTATATAGTCCCCTACCCACAGACAGTATGTTCAGAAGAATCTCACCAGTCTAAGAGCACGAGGGATGCCTCCTCAATGCTGTTTGTAGTAGTGGCAGACATCGCTCCTCCCTTTCCTGGCCTGAGTGAGCATGCCATCTCTTTGGCGTGCCCTGGCCCATATTGCCTCAATGAATGAAGAATCTGAACACCTGAGCCTTGAAGCTGGCCCTAAACAGACAGTTTTGGTGCATAAGTCCCAATGGAGCAGTATCATATTTAGAAACTATTGTTTTTATATATCATAATTATTTCTTTTTATTAGAGGCTTTGTTAATTTCAGCAATGATCATTATTCTTGCCTAAATTGTAAAATCTGCAGTTCTTTATTTAGTAGTGTGATTAGTTCACAAGATTGGGGCAGGATAGAGATGCTCAAATATGAGCATCTGATCCCACTTTCTGTTGATGCAAATGCACTTTTTAAAGAAGAATTAGTAATAACTAACTCAGTGGTTCTAAACCCAGTCCTCTGGACACAGCCAGGCAATTGGGTTTTCAGGATATCCACAATGACTATGCATGAAATAGATTTGCATGAACTACCCTCATTATGGACCGGATTTTAAAAGCCCTACGCGAGTAAATCCAGAGGATTTATGCACGTGGTGGGGGGGGGGGGGGGGTGGTGGTTACGTGCGCTGGGCCTATTTTAAAATTGTGTACCCCTTTTTGCGCACCGATCCCCGATTTTATAACATGCGTGCGCCTGTGCACGCATGTTATAAAATCGGGCGTACACGTGTATGCACCGGGAAGCGTGCTCACATGTACGCCTGCGTGCACCTTTTAAAATCTATCCCTATATGCATATCTATTTCATGCATAGTCATTGTGGATATCCTGTAAAACTAAGTGGCTAGCTGGGTTCTGAGGACTGGGTTGAAAACCCCTGACCTACTAACTTGTCAATAGAATGAAATAACATTTGTAAACATAAATTACAATTAATTTAATAATGAACTTTAATGACTTTTCTCTTTTCACAGGCACTTGCAATATAACTTTAGGCAATAACACTTCTACAGTAAATTTAACATGGGCTGAAGAAAACAATAAAACCTGCATTGAAAAGAGCACTGTTTATCTGCCAGTGGATCTCCCAAGCAAGCAGTACTGGGAGTAAGTGCAAGATACATAGCACACATCTTTACCTCTTCTTGTCAGTTATAGTATGCCATCTTTTTAAGAAATAAAACTGAAGGGCATTGAAAACAAGAATTATATATATTAGAGGCAGAAGACAAAAGGAATACTAGCATTAGAGAATTGGTGGAGGAATATCCTAGTGGTTAGAATAGCAGGCTGCATACCAAGGAAGTAAGGGTTTAAATCCTGCTGCCATGTCTTGTGGCCTTGGCTAACTCATGTCATCCTCCATTGCCTCAGGGAAAGTACCATGAGATTCACTAATGTACCATGCAGGTTAGGGATTCCTGTGATATTTTTCTCAAGAGGTAAAAAATACCGCAGGGACAAATACTATGGCTTAGCTGAACTCTGAAAGAATGTATAATGGTGGCCCCACATCCTGAGGCTGCCATCTTTTAAAGGGCCTGAACAGCAGGCATACTGGCCACCTCTCTCCCCTGTGGAGTGAAAATGCCTGGGGAGGTTCTATTGAGACCCCTGTCAAGCCCCCCCATCCTTCCACCTCATGAGGCAGCCAAAGTGCAGAAAATAGTTTAAAGGACCCGGATCCCCTGTCAAACCCTGCCCTCTTGTAATACGTTTGCCTTCTGGCCCCCTTGATTCCCACCCACCCACACTCACACACACATTAGCGGCATGATTTTTAAAATAGCAACACCAGGCCTTGAGCCCTAGGGAGCACTTAAGGCTCCACCTGACCACTGGAGACTTGTAAGTACTTGGAGAGGGAGTTGGAGGGACTGGGGGAGGTCGGATGTCTATGGGGGTGCGGGGAATTATTTTACTCAGACAGGATTTTAGAAGGAACAGAGTTTTAAAAGATGGGCCAGGTCTGGGACTTTAACTCTTTTTTTTGTATTTTTTTTCTACCTTGGCTACCTCACAGGGTGATGGGGGAATGGACTAGTGATCATCACTCTACCAGAGGGGGTTCACTGTACCAGGGGTTTTAATTCCAGCAGAAGGAGCCAGCATGTGGGCCACTCAGGCACTTTAAGGATACATCCTGGGAGCCTCAGGATGTTAACGATAGATGTCAATAGCTTTCAATCAAATAACACAGCTTGCGAGTTTTAGGCAAGTCTTGTTGGAATTATATTACATTTCAGTATAGAGGAGTTGATTTGCTTGCCTTTGCTTTAATACTGAGGAAGATAACACGCAACATTTGAAAAACTATTTGTTATCTCTGCATTAAAGCACTTACTATGTGATAAAAACTGTATACTGTGTGGTTAAGCCCTAAAGCAGCTTATTAAATACACCCTCTTAGATTGTAAGCTCCCTGGAGTCAAGGAAATGCCTACTGTACCTGAATGTAACTTGCCTTGAGCTATCAATGAAAAGGCATAAATCAAAATAAAAAAATAAATAGTGATTCAGTCATGGTCAATATAAGATCCCCCAAATCAGAGCAGTTGATGGTTGTTCAAGGTTTTCAGCTGGGGTGAGGGGTGAGGAGGACAAATGCAATCATGGATTTGGCAGATTATGATTTGGTTCTTATGGGTTTTTTAATTTTGATCCATTACCCTGGAAACAACTTCAAAGACAACAACATTTCTACCTATTTTTCAAACTCTGTCATTTCAGAGTTATTTGTTTGAAGCCTGAATTCCAGTGTGGGCTATGGGAACTGACTTGCTTAAAATTCCCCTGCATTAAACTCAAATAGCTATAGAGGAAAATAATACAATCTAACTTATTTTGCTTTAGAAATCATTTCTTAAATATTACCAAGTTCTACCACCATAGATGATGCATATGAAAAAATTGCTGAATGTATGGTAGTGGTTAAATGCTGGCTAATGAAAACAGGTTGTATTTGAACAAAAAATAAAACCCGCAGATATTATGTTACAGTCACTTTTCTTCTGTATTGGACCCTCCACCTTTTAAGTTTCAGGAATAATCATGTTCCTCAAATCCAAAATTTAGGGGTAATTTTAGAATCAAATTTTATTTTTACAGCCTCAAGTAAAATCAGTGGTACAGAATGTTTTCTACAAATTGTACATTCCGAAGAAACCTTATTTGGATATTATTAACTTTCGCACAGTTTTACAAGCATTGGGGATCAATTTTCAAAGCGATTGCACACAAAAAGGGACTTTTCGCACGCCAAAGTGGTGCGAAATTGGAAGCGAAAAGGCTTCTTACCTTTTCGCCATCCACGCTGTCTTCGCGGCGTCCGCCCCAGTGCCACCTCGACTCCTCCTGTTCCAGTCTTGATGCCACCCCTTTTTAGTGATCTCACGCGAAAAGAGACTTTTTGCGTACAAAAAGTCCCTTTTCGCTGCGATCGCTTTGAAAAATGACCCCAGGGTGTTAAGTGGGGACATTCCTGTGTACATAAGCGCATTACTTCAAATATACAAACCATCATGAACATTAAGATCAGCTAGAAAAAATTAGCTAGATATATCAACAATACAAGAAGTCCAATTGGAGTATATGCGAAGTCGAGTTTTCACGTTTGCATTACCAAACCTATGGAATAAACTACCCAATAAAAGCAATTACGGATTATCAACTTTTTTTAGAAAGAAATTAAAAATGTATTTATTTAGTGCAGTCTGTAATGCCTGATATTTTTGATGATACGTCATTTTTATTTCTTGCTTTCTGTAACACCAATTGATCTCAGGTAGAACTCCCATGCTAAGATTAAATAGTTGATTAGTTGATGCATTGTCTTTGATAGATTTGAATGTGGTGTATTTTGGTTTTGTTTTCTTTATGTGAAATATGACTGTATTCTTGTGTACTGCCTAGAATAATTAGCTAGTATGGTATATGAATACTTTATCAATACATAAATATTGTTAAGTGTTTTCAAAACTATTAATCGGCATGGGGTTTCTTTTTGTGTCTAGTAAAGTGGCACTCCGTAAATCCAGTGGTCTTGATGAAACTGGGGAAGTTGTGTGGTATTTAGCCCTTTGCCTCCTCCTTGCATGGATAATAGTTGGAGCAGCACTGTTTAAAGGAATAAAATCTTCTGGAAAGGTAACTCATTGGAACGTATTTAGGATCCAGTTTCTTCTAATAATCACCCTATTTTTTCATATCCCTCTTGCACTACACAATGAGTTTATAAAGATATGGCATTTGAATAAAAATTAAGCCTAAAGGTCTTATTCAGCAAGGCTTTTTCCCTTAGGCATAGAATGGGAGAAAAGCCTTACTGAATCAGTCCTTAAATGGAAAAAAATACCTCTACTATTATAAATGCCTCCAATTTTTTTATTGACATTAATGACAATTTTTGAAGTAACTTTTGTTTTCTATAAAAATGTTCTTGATTAAATAGAAGCCAGTTTTAATTTAAATTATAAAGCATGTGAGTAAGATGTGGAGGAACTGAGTTTTTGGGAGGAAGATAAGGATTCTTAACTTAGCCGGGTCAATGGTGGAAAGCCATGGGGACACAAAGCTGCTCATGCTCATTTATCAGCTGAAATCCAGCTAGTCAGGGGATTTGAAATAAGCAGGATATTTTTTTTTATTTCAGATTTTCTCTAAACTAATTGTGATGCTTTGTCTCATTTTTGCAGGTGGTGTATTTTACAGCTATATTCCCATATGTTGTCCTACTTATTCTTCTAGTACGGGGCGCTACCTTGGAAGGTGCTTGGGAAGGCATTGACTTTTACATTGGGTCACAATCAGATTTTTCCAAACTGACGAATGCAGAAGTGAGTGCCTTGCACAGTATATAATAATTATATAATTATTATTTTAGCATTTCCAGCTTTAGTGCAAAATATTGTTTATGCTTTGATTAAATCAATCCATCCATCAGCCTGATGGCCAAGCTCCAAAGTTTCAATGTGTGGATGAGACAATGATGCAGGGAAGAGGATTTTAGGTTTGTTAGGAACTGGGAAACATCCTAGAAAAGGGGGAACCTATTCCAATGGGCTCCACCTTAACAACAGTAAAACCAGACTACTAGCACTAACCTTTAAAAAGGAGATTGAGATGATGGTAAAAGCTGATAATAGCTCAGAAGCGCATGGTTTGGATAGATGTGTCTTTGAAGGATAATAACAAAACAGAGAAGTTAGGGAATCATAATAGAGAGGTTGCAATAAATGCTAAAGTAGCCCAGGTGCCTTTAAGTGAAGAGCAGACAGAGCTGAAAGATTCCAAATTACCCCAGTCAACTAATAAGCAGGTTGTTAATGCCACCTTTTCCTCCCTTCCCCTATCTAACCCACCCCCCAGCCCTAACTAAATCCCCCTTCCCTACCTTATTTCATTGAGAAGGCAGGCATAACTTGCGCGCGTCGCCGGCTCCCTGCCCCGGCACAGGCCGCTGTGCAGGAGCACTCGGCCCCACCCCCGGATCGCCATCACGCCCCTGGACACGCCCCCAAATGCCACGCCACCCCTGACAAGCCCCCCACACACCCCCAAGGAAAGCCCCGGGACTTACACGCATCCCGGGGCTTTGCGCACGCCGGCGGTCTATGCAAAATAGGCGCACCGGCGTGCAAGTGCCCTGCGCGCATAAATCCAGCAGGATTTACATGTGCAGGGCTTTTAAAATCTACCCCACAGGGAATAGCTACTCAAATTTTAGCTACACAATGCAAGGTTTGACATTGGGAGTTACTACCCAGAAAAAGGATCTAGGCATCATAATGGATATTATATTGAAATCTTCTGCTTAGTATGCAGCGGCACCCAAGAATGCAAGTAGAATGCTAGGAATGGAGAATAAAACAGAGAACATCCTAATGCCTCTATATCGCTCCATGATACGACTTCACACGGAGTATTGTGTGCAATTCTGGTCGTTGCATCTCAAAAAAGATATATTGGAATTAGAAAAGGTGCAGTGAAGGGTGACCAAAACGATAAAAGGATGGAACAATTCCCATTTGAGTAAAGGCTAAAGAGGTTAGGACTTAACTTGGAGAAGAGATAGCTGAGGGGAGACATGATAGAGGTCTATAAAATAATGAGTGAATTGGAAACAGTATATGCAAATTGGTTTTTTATTCTTTCAAAAAGTAGAAAGACTAGGGGACATGCAATGAAGTTACTAGGTAAAATATTTAAGGCAAATAGGAGAGAATTTTTTTACTCAAAGTATAATTAAACTCTGGAATTCATTGCCAGAGGATGTGGTGAAAGCTGTTAGGTTTTTAAAAAGTTTGGCAAGTTCCTGGAAGAAAAGTCCATAACCATTATTAAGGTAGGCTTGGGGAAATCCACTGCTTATCCCTGGCATAAGCAGCATAGACACTGACACCTTTTGTGTTCCAGCCAAGTACTTGTAACCTGGATTGGCTACTGTTGAAGACAACTACTAGGTTTGATGAGCCTTTAGTATCACCCAATATGGCAAATCTTATGTAGTTCTGATAACTTCCATGTCTATGGGATGATCAGGTTCAAAACTGGATGGAAGTTGGATCTGTTGCGCTGCAATGGACGAGAGCACCAGGGGGCGCTCTCCAGCGCGGGACAAAATGTGTGCCCTTGCAGTGAAACATCCTTACCCTGAGCCTCGACTGAACCTGCATACTTCCTTGAGACCACCAATGCAATGGTGATCTCTGAATGGTCCTCCGACCATTCCAAGCCCTTTTGGACTGCTGCTAGGAGCGGCGGGAAGCAGCAGGTTGTATAGAGGACAAGGCAGTCGAGGACAAGACACAGGACAAGGATTCAGATGAAGACTCAAGGCAGGCGAAGACTCCGACATTGGAGTAGACAAAGATTCATGCGTTGAGGTAAACTTGAAAGGAGTGCTGTGACGCCACGCGCCCTACACACCCCAGCCGGGATGGTCGCGGACCATGTTGGAGGCGAGGCAGCAAGGCTGGCATTGACTCAATAACATTAGAGTTCAAGATGGCAATAGGTACTGAAGAGAAGAACATCAGGACAGACAATGAAGGTAACCGGCCAAAACTCCAGGTGGCCCCTTCCTGAACATGAGCCTCGGGAACCCGGTGTGATCAACGTATCAAGAAGGTCAACAGCAGGAGGACAACCCCTCCAACCCAGCATGGAAGATGCATCATGAAGGTATCCCGAAGTTGGACTTGAAGACAGACCACAGGAGAGGAGCTCCGGAACCCTGGACATGAAGAAGATCAGACGAGAGTGAAGATCCGAGACGGAACTCAGATGGATGAGGGAAATCTTCGATCCAAGATGAAGGATACTCCAGATAGAGCACTAACACCCACAGCCGGGGAGAAGGCTGCGTTGGCCAGACCGGCCCTCAGGCTATCCACCGGAGCACTGCGCGCCGGGGCCTAGGCGTAGCCGGAGTTTAGAGCATCAAAGGAGGAAGATGAGTCTCCAAGGCAAGGATCCAGGACATCTGGAACAGACTCCCCAGACACTTGATGAGAAGCAGCTGGGACAGATGAAGCGGACATCCAGAAGACTCGAGACCCAGGAGGGACAGACAGGAACATGGGTACCCTTGGCTCCGAAGATGGAGGAATCCCACCAATGCCCTACACACCCCAGCCGGGGTGGTCGTGGACCACTGGGCCACTATGCGCCCTACCAGCCCAGCCGGACTGGTCGCAGACCACGAGGGATGGGAAGACTGAAACTCAGGAACCTCTGGACTGGAATGGAACCTCAAGATAAAGCTGGAACAGAGACATCAGGATAACGCTGGAATGGAGACATCAGGATACTGAAGACATCAGAGAGACAAGAGACCAGGAACGTAGAACATCAAAGTAGTCAGGAACAAGGAATGGGATCCCAGGTCAAGGATGCCAGGCAGGAGCTGGAAATGGAGATCCTCAGGAGACCAGCTCCAGGAAGGAAGTTGCTCCTTGCGAAGGCGAGGAAGGAATAACAATGGAAGTCTTTTGTAGGCTGAAGCAGGAAAGTCCATGGTGGTCCAGCGGGGTGCTGGGAGAGATTTCCCCCTCTCAGGCCATCGGCTGCCACAAATCAAAATGGCGCTGATGGCCCTTTGCCCTTACCATGTAACAGGGCGTTATCGGTGCCATTGGTCGGCCCCTGTCACATGGTAGGAGCAATGGATGGCCCATGCCATTTTTTAAGATGATGCTGGCCATCTATTGCTCCTACCATGTGACAGAGGCCGGCCAATGGCACCGATAACCCTGTCACACTGTAAGGGCAAAGGGCCATCGACGCCATTTTGATTTGTGGCAGCCGATGGCCTGAGAGGGGGAAATCTCTCCCAGCACCCCGCTGGACCACCATGGACTTTCGTTAAGTCTTGGGGGGGGGGGGTCGGGCAAGTCTTGCGGGGTCGGGAGGGTGGGGGTTTGCAATAAATTAAATTTGAAGGGTTGGGGTGGGTTTGGGTTTTGTTTTGTTTTTTTACAACTCCCTATTGTAATTCATTAAATCTGAAGGGTTGGGGTGGGTTTCGCACTTCATTTCGGGGGGGGCGCTGTCAAAATAAAATCGGCTCAAACCGCAGGAAAACAAAATTTCCCACGGCGGGCCAATAACGAAGGCCGAACCAAAAGGTTCGGCTGAATCATGAGAGGTCTAGAACGGGTAGATGTGAATCGGTTATTTACTCTTTCGGATAGTAGAAGGACTAGGGGACACTCCATGAAGTTAGCATGGGGCACATTTAAAACTAATCGGAGAAAGTTCTTTTTTACTCAACGCACAATTAAACTCTGGAATTTGTTGCCAGAGAATGTGGTTAGTGCAGTTAGTATAGCTGTGTTTAAAAAAGGATTGGATAAGTTCTTGGAGGAGAAGTCCATTACCTGCTATTAAGTTCACTTAGAGAATAGCCACTGCCATTAGCAATGGTTACATGGAATAGACTTAGTTTTTGGGTACTTGCCAGGTTCTTATGGCCTGGATTGGCCACTGTTGGAAACAGGATGCTGGGCTTGATGGACCCTTGGTCTGACCCAGTATGGCATTTTCTTATGTTCTTATGTTCTTATGTTCTACTTGTCACCTGATTTGGCCACTGTTGGAAACAGGATGCTGGGCTTGACGGATCCTTGGTCTGACCCAGTATGGCAATTTCTTATGTTCTTATGTAAATCACATCAGAAATAATAGCTAAACATTTTTTGGGCTGGTTTATAGAATTGCAGATATGTAATTGCTTTTTAAAACTATTATTTGTTGGTGTTGAGCAATGTCATGTTTTCTTTATTTTATTTGATTCAATGTAAATGATTTAAATTTAATAAACATTTAATTAAAAAGAAATAATAGCTAAAATATTTCTATTTCAGGTTTGGAAAGATGCTGCCACACAAATCTTCTTTTCTCTTTCAACGGCCTGGGGTGGTCTGGTAGCTCTGTCTTCATACAATAAGTTTCATAACAACTGCTATGGAGATGCCATTATGGTTTGTGTTACAAACTGCCTCACCAGTGTGTTTGCTGGGTTTGCTATCTTTTCCATATTGGGGCACATGGCATTTAAAGCAAAGAAACCAGTTTCAGATGTTGTGGATTCGGGTAGGTATAATAATGGAGCCATTCTCTAGAATGACTTTTCTATGACTGTCAGTATGTTTATTTAATTTATATATGGTCATTTTACATATTCACATGCTAGAATGGAATGAAGAGGACTTTTTTAAACAGAAGTTAATGAAGATAAGAGATAATAATTAGAGTGGCATGGATGGAGTTAATTCTCTGCCTTAGTTACCTAGATCCAAATGCATTTCATTCTTGTATGATAGCAAAAACATTATATTTTGATATTACACCACAACAGGAAAGAGCTAATTTTATTGTGTTATGACAGTTATAGGTCAATATTCAAAGGGGGTTGACTAGCTAAGTTCAGAACATACCCCACATTTTTAATTTCCTGCCCTGTCAAATAAATACGTTTTCCCCAGGGAAGTCATCCCCAGCAAAATGTTACCCAGATAAAAAGAAGTGGAGTGAGGCTTAATTGTAATTGGTTAGTACTCATATTTGGTGCACTTTGTGTAAAGTTAACCGTTTACGTCTGGCCATGCCGGAAGGCTGTCCTAAGGTTATCCAGATAACTTTACCCAGGTAACTTTACTTTAGCTGGGCATATTCAGCAGATTATGTTGCATCTGTTGTATTTATTTATTTCATAAGAAATTGCCATACTGAGTGAGAACAATGGACTATCAAGCCCAGCATCCTGTTTCCAACAGAGGCCAAACTGGGCCACAAGAACCTGGCAAGCACCCAAACACGAAGAAGATCCCATGCTACTGATGCCAGTAATAGCAGAGGCCATTCCCTAAGTCAACTTGATTAATAGCAGTTAATGGACTTCTCCTCCAAGAACTTATCCAAACCTTTTTTGAACCCAGTTACTCTAACTGCTAACCACATCCTCTGGCAACAAAATGCAGAGCTTAATTGTGCGTTGCGTGAAAAAGAATTTTCTACGATTAGTCTTAAATGTGCTACTTGCTAACTTCATGGAGTGCCCCCTAGTCCTTCTATTATCCAAAAGTGTAAATAACCGATTCACATCTACTCATTCAAGACCTCTCATGATTTTAAAGACCTCTATCATATCCTCCCTCAGCTGTCTCTTCCCCAAGCTGAACAGCCCTAACCTCTTCAGCCTTTCCTCATAGGGGAGCTGTTCCATCTCTTATCATTTTGGTTGCCCTTCTCTGTACCTTCTCTGTACCTTCTCCATCGCAACTATATCATTTTTGTGTTACACGTGCTGCCCGCGGCAGCCCCGTGGCGCAGCCCTTTCACCTTCTCAGATGGACTCCAGCTCCTGGCTCCTCTTCGCTGGCGGCGGTGGGCTGCCAGCTCCAACCTCGGGTTCCCTCTGATGCCTCTGGCCCAGCCACGCCACCCATTGTTGCTAGCCAAGAGGTCCCTGTTCGTCGGGCCTCTCCGCATGGTCCGCGGAGAGATGCCGCCATCAGCGCCACAACCCTTCCTAGGCGCGTGCACATGCATCACTGATTCTTTTAAAGGGCCTGCGGTGGGAACCTGGCTGCGGACTCGGATACTGATGTCAGACTCTTCAGCGTATAAAAGCCCAGGCCTTGCTCCATAGCGTTGCCTTTGCAACAGGTCTCTTCATACTCCTCATACTCGTTGCTGATCCTAGATTTATCTCTTCATGTGTTCCTGTTTTCCTGTTGTTCCCAGTTCCTGTTCTCCTAGTTCCTGTTTCGTCTATGTGTTGGACTGACTCATTGGATTTGACCTCCGCTATGCCTGACTACTCCTCAGCTTCTCTCCAGCCCCGGAACTCCACTATGCCTGACCACTCTTCAGCTTCTCTCCAGCCCTGGACCTTCACCATGCTTGACCATGCCTGCCTTTTCTGTGCCCTGACCACTGCTTTGATTGACTACACCTGCCTTCTCCATGCCCTGACCACTGCCTTGATTGACTACGCCTGCCTCCTCCATGCCCTGACCACTGCCTTGAACAACTATGCTACAGCCTATCCAGTGTCCAGAGTTCTATGTTGCTTGCCACAACTCCTACTTGTCGCCGGCTCTAACCCTAGCCTGTCAGTGATGCCTCTCCTCGCCTATTCTCTGGATGTGGACTTTCAAGGCTTCGGCCTTCCTTTGCTTAAGCGCCTTCAGTTTTTCATTGTTCCTTTGGCGCCTGAGTTCCAGTACCGAAGCCAGTCCAGGATAGGACTGCGCCATCTACGCACGTCCCGGAGCTTTACGAACGTCGCCGGGCCTTTTTAAAATAGGCCCAGCGCACGTAAGGCCGGTTACACATGTAAATCCAGAAGATTTATGCACGTAACCCTTTTAAAATTTGGCCCTGAGTGTGTTCCATTAAATCATTTCTTTCAATATGCTCTATGATTTTGATCATTAGAATAGTTTCCACTCTTTTTCCCAGCATTAAAGTCAGGCTCACTGGTCAATAGTTTCTCGGATCCGCCCCTGGAGCCATTTTTATATACTGGGGTTACATTGGCCACCCTCCAGTCTTCAGGTACAATGGATGATTTTAATGATAGGTTACAAATTTTAACTAATAGATCAGAAATTTCATTTTTGAGTTCCTTCAGTACCCTAGGATGCAAACCATCTGGTCCAGGTGATTTGCTTCTCTTTAGTTGTCAATCTGGCATACTACAGTGATTTGGTTCAGTTCGTCTGACTCATCACCCTTGAAAACCATATCTGGAACGGGTATCTCCCCAACATCCTCATTAGTAAACACGGAAGCAGACTGGGAAGGAACTGGGGAAGCCCGAGGATGCGTCACCGTGCAAATTTGCTAAATTATACCCACCCTTGCATGCACTGGCTAGGATTTTATAAAATAACACGCCCATGTGTATGTGCCAGGTAGTACACACACATGGATGCACACATGTTCTTTTTAAACATCTACCCTATGGTGTATAAGGTGGATCACAAGATAAAATATATAACATCAATATAAAAGTTAATTACATTAATAAACAAGCAAAAGTAGACACCATGAAATCTAAGAAAAAAACATGAAAAATCACTGAATATTCAAATAAAGTTACCCAGGTGGGTAAGTTTACTTGGATAATTTTCCCATTCCTCTACTCAATATGGGCCTCATTGTGTAGAAACTTGACTCTTTGGCATCATTTAAAAATATGAATGTTATTGTGTAGAAAATGTAAGAATTATCAAGCTAATGTTGAATTTGGTACAGTCACTTAATGGAGAACTCTCTTGCTTTTTATTTCAACTATACCTTTAATTGTTTGCCATTTTCAATGGTTTTACATATTTTATTTTAGCTTGAGAATAACTATGCTATCAAATGCTAAATGTGACCAGCCACATAATTAAAGTCCTGCAAAGCATTTTCACTCTAAAAGCAAAAAGTGTGCAGACTGACATGTTCATCTCTTGCAAATTAAGCAAAATTAAATACCCTGTTTACCCTCATTATTCATCCCAAATTCATTAGAGCATATTATAAATAAACACACCTAAAACAATTATAAACAAAATTGAAATACAATATCAAATATAAGAGGTGGAAACACTTTTTGAAACAATAGGCCTTTCAGAGTTTCCGAAAAACAGTATAATTTTGCAATTGATGTAAAGTCAGTGGGAGACCTTTCCATAGAACATCATATTGGTTATAGAAATTTAGAATTGAAAAACAGCCTATAACATCATTAATGCATTAGATGGTTAATTTATCATAGTGTGGTAATTCAAATAGTGAGACAAGGATAATTTTCCCAAGTTTAAACAAAATGTATTTTGCTTAAGTGAAAAGTAATCATTGAATCGTACTAGTTTGGGTTGAAATATATATTTTTTTCAGTATTGCAACTCAGAATATAATGCAAAATTGTATCTTCTTTTTCAGGCTTTGCTTTGGCATTTATTGCCTACCCAGAAGCCCTGTCCCAGTTACCAGTAGCTCCTCTTTGGTCTTTTTTATTTTTCTTCATGCTTCTGACTTTGGGTCTTGATTCTCAGTTTGCCTCAGTAGGTAAGCAATGCTTTCATATTGTTTAAAAACATCTTGGGGTAGATTTTATAATACACGCCCACGCGGTTCCCGGCGCACACACATGGACGCACCGATTTTATAACATGCGTGCGCTGGTGCGCGCATGTTATAAAATCAGGCGGCCGTGCGCATGTGTGGGCGGAGCGGGCAAGGGGGAGGGGACTTTTGCAATTTCCGCACAGAGACACAATCAGGCCTTCCCCAGTTCCCTCCCAGTCCGCTCTAATTAAGGAACGGACTGGGAGGAAACTTCCCTAGCCCCCTACCAATACTCCCTCCTTCTTCCCCTCTCCTCTCCTCTCCTCTCCTCTCCTCCCCATCCCCTAAACCCTACCTATCTCTCCTTTTTCTTTTTTCTTTTACTACTTACTTCATGGCCCGAGCTGAAGTAAGTTGTGCATTCAGTGGCACTGTCACGGCCCACCCCCTTGAAGAGGCCTGGCACTTGTGCGCATTCTGGGGTTTACGCGCGTGGCCAGGTCTCTTTGAAAGTTCGCGCGGCATGCACAAGGCCCGGCCACGCAAGTGAACCCCGGATTTTACGCGCACAGGCCTTTTAAATGCCGCTGTATTTTTTTCTATATATACAAAACAAACTTTTCACTTCCTTGGCGCTGTGGATTCCACTTTTGGTCTTATTCTCAATTCTTTGAGGATTTTTTGCCCTGAATATATTTTGTCTTTTTAGCTCCATACTTGTTTTATAGTAAATGTGTTCTTTTCTTTATATCTTCCCCTATTTTGCAAGTCTTTTTCCTTGAGTCTACTTTTCAGCTACTCGTGCTATGTTCATACTGTATTTGTATCGGCGTGAGGACTGCATGGAGTTTTAATAAGCAGCAGCTTAGAAGCACCCCCAATTTACTTAGCCACTCCCACCTTTATGGATCTAAGCTGAATCATCTTCTGTTGTGGCCAATCAAATCAACTAAAACTATCTGAGATAGCATTGCTGCTTTTATTCAGTTTACCAGTTTCTGTATCCTACCATGTAAGTATCTGTTCTATCAAACCTTAATATTAAGTTACTGTTTTCTCTCTGCAGAAACAATTACAACAACCATACAGGATGCATATCCAAAGCTGATGAAGAAAATGAGGGGTGTAATTACTTTGGGCTGTTGTATAATCTTATTTCTTCTGGGGCTTGTTTGTGTCACTCAGGTATAGTACTTATTTCTCTGCCTGCTATACATTGTATTTTTGCAATTATTAATACACAATTATTTTTATGCTATGTACAGAAGTATGATTATATTGATTAGAACATTAAGCTACAAGTCAGGAGAAAGCCTGTATACAAGTCTGAGGTTCCACTTCACTCTCTGGTAGCAATGGACAAGTCATTGTATCTTCCCATACCACAGTATATTCAATTGTTATTGTGATGTGCAAATAATAATATTAGCATTTAAGAATTTAATAAATATAGGATATGTATCAGAAAAAAAACTTCTAGCATAGAAATAGATAGGGTATTATTGTTTTCCACAAAACAGCAGAGTGTTATCTAGTTTCTAAATGGTTTGGATAAAACAGCTGCTTTACTGATGTCATTATGACTTGCTCTATCCAGTCCTTCTGGAACTGTAAGCATGGCTGAATCCAGTTTGTCTGTTAGTCGCTCTATCCATTCCATCTGCTATTGGGAGAATGGTCCTATTCTGCCTGTTACCTTGACTGTGGAATTTGTTCATCTTATTTGTTACAGAGACTAGCCCTATAAAGTTCATATGTTACCAAGAGCATTACTCTAGTCAATTAATCTGTTTCCAGCACTTTGGGTCTATCCAACCCATCTTTATCTAGGTGCATGACTATCAAACCTATCTGCTACTGGGAATGTGGATCTATCCAATCTGCTTATTATTGGGAGCACTAATCTATCTAATCCATCCATTTAAGCAGAGTGTGGCTCTATTCATTCCGTTTCTAAGATAGTGATTTGGTCCTTCTCATCTGTTACTGGGAACTTGGCTCTATCTAGCTTGTCTGCCACTGGATATGTGGCTTAATCTAGCCCATCTGTGAGCATGACACTATCCAGTCCTTCTGTGTCCAGGAACATGGCTGTATCCCATCCAACTCTGGGCATTATAGAAACATAATGAACAATGGCAGGTAAGGACCATAAGGCCCATGGTCTACACATTCCTGGTGGAATACTGAAGATTCTACCCAATCTTATGCCTTACCCTCAGAGCAGTGCTTACTCCATTCTTTCTTGAATTCTGTTTTTGGTCTTCACCGCCCTACCCTGGAAGGCTGTTCAGATCTGTCTGCCACCCTCTCTATGAGGAAATATTTCCATGTCTAACCATTTTGAGCCTCATATGATTACATTTTTTTTCCATAGGAAAATGCATACTCCATGTACACTATTTAAGATATTTGAATGTCCCTACCATATCCCCTCTCTCCCACTTCTCTTCTAGGGTGCACACATGTAGTTCCTTAAGTCTCATTGGGTTAATAGTGCAGATTCTACAATTTTGGTAGCCCTTTTTTTTTTTTTTACTTCCTCTAATCTGTGTATATCCTTTTGGAGATATATTCATTATTCTCAGAACTGTTCATATATTCCAGAATAGGTCTCACAGAGACATTATCACCTCATTTTTTCCTACTGGTTAAGCCTCTCCCTACGAATATCAATATTCCTCCTCCTCTGCTACTGCCTTGTAGTCTTGATTATATCACACATTATCACCTTGATCTCTCTTCCTTTACTAATAACATGGAACCAACAGCACAATTGTTAAATTAAGCATTACTATTTCTTATTACTTATCATTTCTATAGTTCCTCTAGACATATGTAGCATGTATTACCTCCTTTGCTGCAGATTTCTCTGGAAGTTGATGCATTTGTTGGAATTTGATTGTGCCATTTCCAGCTGTCTTCAAACTGGACTATTTGAAAAATATGTAATCCATTCTTGCTTTGAGAACTAGACACCAGCCACTCAGTTATTTTCAATGTTCTAAACATAAAATATGATAGTAGATGAAGACTGTAAGGTCAATTCTAGTCTGCCCATGATCTCTTCCTGATGTAATATTTCAGATCCTACTTGACCTCCAGCATTACCATCCTTGCATTTATCCCAGACCTTCTTGAATAATAGTGCTTTGGCTCCTTATCATTGGGGATACTGTTCTATATATCCCAATTTCTTTTCTGTAAAGAAATATTCCCTTATTTTATTTCTGAGTCTTATCTCCTTCAGCCTCCTATCATGACCTGTGATTCTGGGACTTCCTTTCCATTGAAAAATGCTTACCTCATGCGCATAGTTTATACTTTTGAGGTATTTAAGTGTCCATCATATTATCTGTTTCTCTCCTCTCCCCTGGAGTAAACATATTTAGATCCTTAAGTCTTACATCCATAGGGCCTATGGTGCAGAAACTCCACCGCTTTTGCAGTCTTCTGGACTGCCTCTTCTATATCTATATCCTTTTGGATATTTGGGCTCCAGAACTTGATAAAATACTCCAGCTGAGATTTCTTCACTTATTTGTGCAGAGGTATTATCATCTTTTTCTCTACTGGTTATATCTCTCCTTAAACACTCTACATTCATCTGGCTTTCAGAACTGCCTTGTCATATTGTTTATCAACTTTGAGAGCTCAAGCATTCTTTCCTGATTATTACATAAGCCTCACCACCCAACAAGGTACTGCTCTCTTTTTTTTTATATGCCCCAAAATACATGACTCTACACTTCTTTGCATGAAACCAACCCCAGCAGATGCTAGGCAGAAACTGAAGAGGAATAGCTAAAGTACATACATTTCCTATACTCTAATTCTCCATATCCAGTGACATGGGATATTTAATGGAAGCCTTTAGGAACACTAAATAATTTGGATGCAACATGATTTTTCCAATATACACAAGTTATTTATTGAACTCTTAAATACTGGTTCTTTTTTATTTACTTCTTACTTAATATCAAGATTTTTAAGAAGTTAATGATAACTAGATTAAATAGTATATTGATGATTACTGTTGAACTGAAACAATTTGTAGGTTGAAAGCCCATCTCACTGAAATATTTATGTAGAGGACCATATTCAGACACAGTCCGGCTAGCAAAGTTAACCTGATAAACTTATCTGGCTAACTTTGGAGGTATGTTCAATAGTGAAACCGCACTATTGAATATAGCTGACTATCTTAAAGTTAGCTGGCTAACTATAGCTTCCTAACTTTAGGACAGCTCTTTGACCCAACCAGATTTAGCCGGCTTAGGCCTGGATTCTCTAAGGTCACAGACCTTAGAGAATCCAGCGGTAACGGGGGGCGGGGGGGAGAAGCGGGGGGGTGGGCCTGCAAAAGTCGGCAGCCATCGCACCACTGCGGTGTGCTGGCTGCCGGCTTTCACACTGAATAACTACAACATAAAAGGTGTAGTTATTCGGCGCGAAACTGGTAGCCATATCGTGTGCGATAACTTTTGAAAATGACCCCCTAAGTCATCTGGCTAACTCTGAATAATGGAGTTAGCCAGTTAACTTAGCCGGCCACCTCAACTCCTCCCAGTTATGACCTTGGAATGCCTCGAACTTAGCCGGCTCAATTCTAGCCTCCTAACATATTAGGTGGCTAGAATTTAGCTGGATATGTGCCCAAATATTCATTCAGCTGGATAACTTCTGAGTTACAAAACAGGAAGGGAGGCAATCTATGAAAGCCGTAATGGTGTCAACAAAAAGGATAGATGCTGGATATCTTTTAAATCATTTATTGTCAACAAAAAGGATGCCGGACGTCTTTTATTGACACCATAACTTCTGAGTTAGCAGGCTAAATGCTTTTCTGTTTATCTCAAAGAAAATGTGCCAGCAATATGATGCTCTAAATTCTTCTTCACATCCTTCCTTCACCCCGTCTGTCCTCCATCCCTGATCCGTCCTTCTCTCCTCCCATCACTTCCTATCCTTCCCATATCTTCTGTCCTTTCCCCTTCTCACCATCCCCAATCCTTCCCTCTCTCCTCCTCCATTTTTAATCATTCTTTCACTTCCCTTCCCATCCCTTCCTTCCTCCCTTATGCCTGAGATTCCATCCTCATTTCAATTCCTCATCCTTCCTTTTCTGCACTGAACAACATATGGAATAGATTTTTAAACTTATGCATGTGCGTCCATGTGCACGTGCTTCCCAGCACGCGCACATGGACGTGATGATTTTATAACATGCGCACGCCGGCATGCTCATGTTATGAAATCCAGGGATGCACACATGTGCAAGGGGGGGGGGGGGAACTCATGCAATTTTCATACAGCGATGCTTCCCAGACTTCCCCAGTTCCCTACCCCCCTAACTAACTTCCCTTCCCTTCCCCTCTCCTCCCCAATCCCTAAATCTAACCTACCTTACCTTTTTTTTTTTTTTTTAAGTTGCTGCTCCTCTGGAGCCGAAGCAACTTGCATGCACCGGCCGACTGCTGACGCGTGCTTCCCCAGTACAGTGGCAAATGGCCGCTGTACCAGCTGCCTCCAGCCTCGGCCCTCCCTGCCCCCCGGACCGCCCCTTCCCGCCACCCCCGGACCACCCCTTTATCTGGGTTCGGCACTTTGGCACATAACACAGGTTTTGCATGTGGCTGGGCCCCTTTGAAATCGTGCGCCGGGACAGCGGCCATTAGCTGCTGTTCTGGGGAAGCGTGCATCAGCAACCAGCTGGCGCATGCAAGTTGCTTCTGCTCCAAAGGAGCAGTAAGTAAAAAGTAAAAAAAATAATTCTTTTAATTAGGTAGATGGTAGGGGTTGGGATGGAGAGAGGAAAGGGAAGGAAAGTTAGGCAGGGGGATAGGGAACTGGGGGAGGCCCGATTGCGCTGCTGCACGTAATTTGCTACAATTCACCCCCTCTGTGCACGCTGCCCACACATGGATAATAAAATCTGGCACGCATGTGCACACGCTGGGAACTGTGAGCACATGGTCGCGCGCACACCTTTTAAATTCTACCCCATTATTTGCTAAAACAAAAACAATGAAAATGTTCAGGTTTTTAGGAGGCACCATAGATTTGTTTCATTTCAAAGAATCCAAACCAAAAATATTTTTCAATTTAGATTATGCATTTCATTTCAAATCAATGCATATCCATACCCGAGTTGCCACAAGAAAACTAAGAGCTGTGATCATAGGTTCACTTGTCACTAAACTAAGAGTCTCTAAGGCTATTGGTTTTGGGCTCATAATGATAACATTTTAGTGAATATTGATAATCATTTAAAGTTTGCATTACAATATTTTTGCTGCTTCATAAACTTTTGTTATACTATTTTGCTTCTTCTAAAGGCAGGAATTTACTGGGTTGATCTCATTGATCATTTTTGTGCTGGATGGGGTATCCTGATTGCAGCTGTCTTGGAGTTAATAGGAATCTGCTGGATTTATGGTAAGTAGTATAGTTGAGACTCATTAAAATACAACAGGGGAAAATCATTTTAATATCAAAGCTTTACTCTGAATGAGGGTCTGCCATTGTAAGAACGTTTCACTTATAACTGGCAAACACATTGTATGCAATCAATAAAACAGAATGGTATATAGTAGGGATGTGAATCGTGTGCCCGATCGTTTTAACAATCGGGTTCAGCTGGGAGGAGGGGGAAATCTGATCGTTAGAGATGTGAATTGGGATCGGTTCCGATTCCAATTCACATCACTAATTTTTTTTAGTGAGGCCCGCGCCAATAAAAAAAAAAACCCACCCGACCCTTTAAAATTACCCCCTTAGCCTCCCCCACTCTCCCGACCCCCCCCCCAAAAAACATTTTACACATACATGGTGGTCCAGGGGGGCCGCGGGCAGCGATCTCCCATTCCCAGGCCATCAGCTGCGCTAAAAAAAATGGTGCCGATGGCCCTTTGCCCTTACCATGTGACAGGGCAAAGGTAGCGCCGGCGCCATTTTGAATATTGGCAATATGGCTTGATTGCAGGAGATCGCTCCCGGACCCCCGCTGGACTCCCAGGGACTTTTGGCCAGCTTGGGGGGGCCTCCTGACCCCCACAAGACTTGCCAAAAAGTCCAGTGGGGGTCCGGGAGCGAACTCCTGCTCTCGGGCCGTATTGCCAGTATTCAAAATGGCGCCGGCGCTACCTTTGCCCTCACAATGTCACAGGGGCCGACCGTCGGCCTCTATGACATAGTGAGGGCAAAGGTAGCGCCGGCGCCATTTTGAATACTGGCAATACGGCCCCAGTGCAGGAGGTTGCTCCCGGACCCCCGCTGGACTTTTGGCAAGTCTTGTGGGGGTCAGGAGGCCCCCCCAAGCTGGCCAAAAGTCCCTGGGGGTCCAGCGGGGGTCCGGGAGCGATCTCCTGCACTCAGGCCGTATTGCCAATATTCAAAATGGCGCCGGCGCTACCTTTGCCCTGTCACATGGTAAGGGCAAAGGGCCATCGGCGCCATTTTTTTTAGCACAGCTGATGGCCTGGGAATGGGAGATCGCTGCCCGCGGCCCCCCCTGGACCACCAGGTATGTGTAAAAAGTTTTAGGGGGGGTCGGGAGAGTGGGGGAGGCTAAGGGGGTAATTTTAAAGGGTCGGGTGGGGTTTTTTTTATCGGGTTATCGGCGCCATTTATATTAGTGGCAGCCAAAATGGCGCCGATGGCCCGAGAGCGGGAGATCACACTGGGACCCCCCACTGGACCACCAGGTAATTTAAAACATTTTGGAGGGTTCGGGAGGGTGGGGGATTTGTTGTAAAGGGTCGGGGTGGGTTTAGGGGTTGTTTTGGTGTGCCAATTTTCCTGCCCTCCCCCCTCCCCCGATTTACGATTTTTCACGATAAATCGGGGGAATTTCTATTGTATCACGACTCTAACGATTTTTGATGATTTAAAAAAATAACTGACGATTTTTTTAAAACGTCAAAAAATGATTCACATCCCTAGTATATAGTGATACCATCAACAAAATAGTAGCCTACATAAACAGACATTTTATAATGTTGCTTGTTCTATCCCAATCAAATTGCTGCAACTGACAAAAGATGTTGGCTCACTTTTAATGTTCTTGTTTTCTCTGCATATAATAGGAGGAAACCGATTTATTCAGGACATAGAAATGATGATTGGGAAGAAGAACTTTTGTTTCTGGCTATGGTGGAGGGCCTGTTGGTTCATCATTTCACCTCTGCTGTTAACAGTAAGTTGGTAACATGGCTGATACTTTTTTTCATCTTCATTTTTATTGCATTTGGAGTACATCATATGATATGCTTATCCCCTCCATCTAATTACATTAGAGCTAGATCAGTGGTTCTCAACCAGTCTGGAATTATGTTTTTTTTTTGGGGGGGAGGAGAAATGTGGAAGGAAAATTCATGTTCATGAAAGTAAAAAAAAATTCTACCAATCAGAAAGATGCAGCAAGGTGAACTTATTAAAATGTAATGATAGAGACTTTAAGCAAACATACATTTTCTAAAAACCTGCCAGAAAAAAGAAAATAATGCTTCTCTATATAGTCACAGATCTCTGTACTACTTCAGGGTGGGATCCCTGTTTTGAACCAGGGTGGGATCCCTGTTTTGAACCAGTTTCCATCCAGCTCAGACAATGCAACAGCAATTCTTGGTAAAGAGTTACAAACTGCAGCTTTCTTCCATACCTGGTATACACTGAGTCTGTCCAGTAGGTGTCACTGTGGCATAATAGGATTGTAAATCCATCCCTTTTCCTGTCTAAGGACCTGTGGATGCTGTTTCCATAGCATCCTTAGCCCTAATTGCCCACAGGAGTAGAAACTGGGCTCTGTAATTAAACCTAAGATTTCCTGTGTGTCAGTACAGTAGGGGTGTGCATTCATTTTCGCCGTATTGGCGATCCGCAACGTATATTGCACTATTCGTAGTATTTGTGGGGAAGCGAAACGTATCGCAATTCCCCATGAATACACAAATCTTTGCCGAATTATACGGCCACCTAAATAAAAATATAAACAAACCCCCCACCCTCCTGAACCCCCCCCAAGACTTACCAAAACTCCCTGGTGGTCCAGCGGGGAGTCCGGGAACCATCCCCTGCACTCTCACACCCTCGGTGCCGGTTTCATCATGGCGCCGATAGCCTTTGTCACAGGGGCTACTGGTGCCATTGGTCAGCCCCTGTCACATGGCCATTGGCGCCATCTTGTGCTCCTACCATGTGACAGGGGCTGACCAAAGGCACCGGTAGCCCCTGTGACATAGTATGGGCAAAGGCTATCGGCGCCCCAGGGACTTTTGGCCAGCTTGGGGGGGTCGGTACCTGTGACATAGTGAGGGCAAAGGCGATCAGCACCATTTTGAGTACTGGCATCGGACTGCCAGCGTGCAGGAGGTCGCTCCCGGACCCCCGCTGAACTTTTGGCAAGTCTTGGGGGGGTCAGGAGGCCCCCCCAAGCTGGCCAAAAGTCCCTGGGGGTCCAACAGGGGTCCCAGAGCGACCTCCTGCACTCCGACCATCCGATGCCATGGTAGGAGCACAAGATGGCACCGATGGCCATGTGACAGGGGCTGACCAATGGCACCGGTTGCCCCTGTGACAAAGGCTATCGGCGCCATGATGAAACTGCACCGAGGGTGTGACAGTGCAGGGGATGGTTCCCGGATTCCCCGCTGGACCACCAGGGAGTTTTGGTAAGTCTTGGGGGGGGGGTCAAGAGGGTGGGGGGATGTAGTTAATTTTAATTTTAGCTGGGACACGAATAGAAATCGCCGTATTAACTCATCGGGGTGCCATACGGCCGAATGCAACATATCTGCTGCCCGACGAATCCGAATCACGAATGCAACGTATGGCATCCCTCTGCACATCCCTACAGTACAGTGCATTGCCAGAGTCAAATAGTTTTGTATGTAGTTCAGATCAGCCTGAAAATTAGTATAGTAATCTTATGTGAGACCTTTTTTTTTCACAGGCAATTTTGATCTGGTCTCTGGTAACTTTTCATTCACCAAAGCATGGTGATGTAGAGTATCCTACCTGGGGAACAGCACTGGGCTGGTGTATGATTGGCTTCTGTATCATTTGGATTCCCATCCTTGCCATAGTAAAACTTATCAAAGCTGAGGGCAGCTTGTGTCAGGTAAGCATCTAACAGACCCTGTCTTAGGGGCTCCCCACTATTTTTCAGGATATCTCTAATGAATATGCATGTGTCTCATACATATTCAAATCTAACCAGAAATCCAGAATGTAAAACATTATTATTCATTTATATAGTGCATCAAGATATGCACAGCATTGTACAGACACATAAAAGAAACAGTCCCTGCTCCATGGAGCTTACATCCATGTTCCAGGTGTTATCAGGCGAACAGCTGAAGTGGAGGGTGTGCTATGATCCAGCTTCTGGAGAGTATTCAGGAGGGCTTCTGGAGTTATATGCAGTATTGGTTTGACCTGTGATTTAGTGTTTTCATCTTTGACATTTCAGGATGTTAGAGTATGGAGGTCAAAACTTACCATATGTTGGTCTGTCCAGGAGAGCTGAGTGGTCTATAAATTCTTAATTGAAGGTCATGTAGTAGCTGGTGCAGGATAAGTACCAGTTTGAGTTTGTGGCCTGAATCGTGAGTAGGCTTGTTGACTAGCTGTGTTAGGCCTAAGGTTTCTATTACAGCCTGATATCTTGAGTGGGAGCTGGGTCTGGTTCATCTGTGTGGATTTTGATGTCACCTAGGATTAGTGTTTTAATATGATCTAGTATTATCTCTGAGATGACTGAGAGGAGATCTTGAAGGGTTTCCAGTGTTGGGTGATGGACCAAGAAAATCCTCCATTTGGGCTGGGCATTCTTTTTTTATTTTTTTAATCTCTTGTGTTGGTGTAATGGCCAGGCCTAGTGATTTTTTTTTTTAGAGATTAAGGTTATGCAACCTCCTCTTTTGTTCTTGCATGGGTATTGGAAGAAAGTGAAACCATGTGGGCAGATTTGGAGGAATCAGGGGAGTGTGAGTGACTTGTGCCCATGTGTTGTCAGGCACATTATGTCTACAGGTTCTTCTATTTAAAGGTCAAGTAGGGAGTCCAGTTTGTTATGAATGGATCAGATACTGAGAGTAGCGCTTTGTAGGGGAGCTTTTCTTTGCTAGTTGTGTCTATTTTGTGTTGATTCTCTTGGGAGCAGGATGAGCAAATGTTGGGCCTCATTTATTTGCATGTGAGGTTTGGGGACGTAGTGTTTCTGGGCATAGTTCGTTTCTGGGGATAGTTCACCAGATTTCAGGTAGATTTTGAATGCACAGTTCAGTTTCTACTTAACAAGAGTGCTTGTGAAAAGACACACCCTTTGGCATTGGGTTTAAGTGTGGTAAGGGCCAGCCCTGCGTGACCTTTAAGGTGTCAGTCAGTATCTAGGGATGATATCAGCAGAGAATGGTTCAAATCAGAGAAGTCCCATTCCCCACTTCCATCGGCAGCTGCAGGAGTAAGGCAGGGCAGAAGGGTCCTTCTAATTGGGGAGTCAAGCCAACTCAATATCTGACCTCTTTTTCTGGCTCTGGATCCTGTCAAATGTATGTCCATGTGGCTCCAGCACACCTCTTAAGAGTTCAGTCAGCACCTGGAGATGATATAAGCAGAGGAGGTGCTAGGCCAAAGAAGCCCTGGTCCCTGATAGCATTGGCTGTTGTGGTGAGACAAGTTACAGGGGGCCTGCTAGAGGGGCTGGGCCAGCTTGGTACTTACCCCATTCTTCTGCTCTTGGGTCCCAGTGAGTTCTGACAGCTTTTTATGAGGTTCATGAACTTGATTAAAAAAAAATAAATGATTAAAAACTATAACATAATTACGGAAAACCAGTTTTAGGATTTAGGGATAAGTGAGTTTTTGGATGCTGGAGGATTAGGTGTTGGGTATAGATGGTTTGGGGAGAGATATTTTGTGTGGGTATGTGCTATTAATGTATTAATATTGTAGTTTTGTGTGTAACCTGACTTGGGATTCCCAGGAAAAGTAGAAAAGGAAAATAAAATAAATAAATGGCTGTCTCAGAAAGGTGGGTTTTCACTCTAGATTTGAGTGGGCCATTTTAACTGATCAAAAGGTATCTGGCTTCTAACAGGTGAATTTTAAAAATCTTGTGTGTGCCGAAAGTGGGAGATGTGCACAAGTTGGGCTGGCACATGCCGAGTGAATTTTAAAAGCTGCACAAGTACGCGCATATAAAAAGTTTAAAATAGAGGGCAGGGCATGGTCTGGGCATTGGCGTGTCAGAGGAAGACCAAGAGATGATGCCCGTAAATATTACGCGCACGGGCACGTGATGGGGTCTCCTGCTGCGTAACTTTACTATTGCTATGGATGGTGTGTAAGTAATAAAATAAAAAATATCTAGGCTAGCCAGCAGGGTTTTAAGGGTCGGAGCTAACACGGGGAAAGGGAGACTATCAAACTAAGGGGGAGGGGTTTGGGAAGTTCTGTCCCTTGCTCGGGTGAACTAGGAACCAACTGGTGAAACTGGCAATGGCGTGGACGCATGCCCCTTTTCAAATCCGCCCCCGCTTACATGGTGGAAGCAGAATTTGCATGCACATGTGCACATGCTCAGCCTATTCTTTAATATGCGTGCATATTCACACATCTCTCATAAAATAGCTGTGCCGCTGGGCGCAAGCTAGCAAACGTGTGCACATGTGCAACCACACAGCTGTTTAAAAGTTACCATCCTCAAGACTGTATAGGAAAATGGGGACTTAAATAGGAGAAAGCATTTGAAAGACTGTTTTAAATGACTAATAATTGAAACAAGAAACTACAAACAGTAGGGAACATCCTGTAAAAATAAACTTGTAGCTAAATTGTTATCATAATTATAAAGCAGTGATTCTTTTTCATCTTACAACAGATAGCTAGTTTCAATATTGTCTATGCAATACAACAAGGGGTAAGATTTGAAGCCGTCTCAAAATGTGTGTTCATATTACTGTATAATTCACTTATCTAATTAGTTAAAGCTGCAAAAATCAGGCCTGTGCCTCACCATCTCTATCACAAAAGCAGGGGTGGGATAGATGGCAGTGCCCCTTGCTAAGACAAAGCACTTTTTCCTACAGAATTGGTCCTGGATCATGTAGGGGAAATTTTCCATAAACATCTTGCAGAAAATAGCCCCATAATGTTAAGGAACCGATTCTACATCAGACAGAATTTATCAGCCATTGGACAGTAAACAAGCCCTCCAGCAGTTTACAATTTACTTCAATTTTCTAAGAAACAGAAGCATATGTTGCTAGTTAGTGTAACAATGTTGATAAAAATCATTTCCCAAATTTCAGATTTTCTAATTTCATCTGTCTGAAAGGGTAAAGTTTAGCATTGTTTTCCTATTAACTTGCTGAAGGCAATTCTGTTTCAATGCATGCATTTTCAAAGAGAGCATCACTGATTTTGTTGGGTTCCCAGTCACAATCTTGTTTCTGTACTCCCCCTTGGTAGCACCTTTCTTTTACCCATGATCATGTTATAAAACCATAGCACAGCTTAACCTGGAATCACCATGGTAACATCATAAACTTTTTTCCTTCGCAGCGTTTGGGCCAAATTTTCTCCCCAGCTCCTAACTGGGGCCCAGCACTGGAACAACACCGTGGAGAGAGATATAGCCATGTGGTAGATTCTAAGAAGATCAACACGGACTTAGAGATCCCATCCATTGATCGTTATATGACAGGTTACGATAACAAGGCCTACTCTTAAAGCAGTTGTCCACAAAGGAATTAGTTTTTGCAAAAGAGGATGTGAAAAATTAAAACCCTGAGTATTTAATGTATTCAATAAGGAAAGACATATCCAGTATATGTATATGTATGTATATTTGTAAATAATTAACATATTAAAGTTTTAGCAAATAATGATGTACTATTTTGACGTTTTAGAAATACAGAGTTTACTAAGGTGCATATTGCATTTACCTTTGTAAAGGTAGTGCAAGAAACTGTAACCATTTGTTTTATGCAACACTTTTTTTTTTTAATACCAGGCTTTTTCTCCAGTCTTTTAAGTCTAAGAAGAGAGTACTGAGTGATTATAGTCTGATTCCTGCCAGTGATAAGAAAAAGAAGACAAAAACAAAGTGCCTTTAAAATTTAACATGTTTGTACTGTTAAAGAAAAGAGAGAGCAGGAGAGGGCTAACACAGTACCAGTAGAAAAGGGGCTCTTCTAGATGCAGTATCCTATATCCAGGAGCAAAACGAGCAAACAACTTCATCTACTTGTGCAGAGAGTGAGGCAAAGGGGAGGGGCTGCTTCTTCCTTGTTCATATCACCGAAGTGATCATGTTCAACTTGAAAATGTCATTCGTACTTTTATTTTTCATTGCTGCTATCATTTTTTGTTTGCTTTATAATATTTTGTATTCGTTCATATGGTACTGTAATTCTCCAGGTTCCTAATTTAGCAGGAAGACTACTTTGCAGAGAAAAAGAGTTGTAAATTTCAAATGCAATTAAAAAAAATATATTTTTTGAAGAAGAAATGCTTGTTCTTATTTCTAAGGGCTGCTCAAGTGCTCACAAAGGGTTAGAAAGTCGTGTTCATGCACTATTATCAGATACCTCATTTGTTTTATCATATCTAGGAATTATCAGGACATATATTCACTAAGAAACTGATATATCAAAATGTGAAACTTTTTTCAAAAGGGAGCAATACATGAAAAGCACACAAAATAGCCTGAAATGTGCAGAAACATTGGCACTTTGGACATTTTATGCATTTCTATGGTCATTGATCTCTTTTGCAAAAACATTCACAAAATTGCCCCTTTGCAAGTAGTAAACCTTTGCATGTAATCCGCTCTATTTGAAACTTTACTATAATTTTGAGTTAATGCGTTGCTGCGATGCAGTATCATGCAAAGCAGCTCATAGTAGCTCATTAACTCGGAATGCAGCAAAATCCTTTGGGTAAAGACATCTTAGCAGGGTGGTTTTCACAATAAAAGATAACTATGCCTCGGTGAGGTGCAGTTATCTTTTTTTGGCTGTCCCAAGAGCTCGGGTTTGCACTCAATTTTCTATACAGCTTATTTGCATGTGTGTAAAAACTTGGCTTGGCCAAGCTGCTCTCACCGGTCTCTCAATGCACACAAACTGACCTAGACTGAGGAGAAATGCTGGTCATAAAACAAGGTGTGAAAGCATTTTCCTTTTATTAGTACTTAGTGGTGGAAAAGAGGATGGACCCATGGAGGGCTACAAAAGACCTTGATAGCTTTCAGGCCTTGAGAATTTTTGTTTCCGGAAGTCAGCCTATCATCCATTGTGCTGAAAGTAATATACCCTCTTTTCTCCCATGGCCAGGGCAACTGAACTGGATTTCTCTCCCAGGAAAAGTTGAATTGCTGCCGTACTTTAAAATGAGCATCTCACGTGAATGCAGTAGGAAGCCCATCCCCCACCCCATCCCCCTTTACAAGACCCATCAAATAGCATGGGGGGGGGGGGGGGGACAGGAAGGGGGTGCCTTGGTTTTTTTTTTTTTTCTAAACTGTGTTTACGAGTGATAAATGGATATCCCCCAAAAGGAGGAAATGATAAACAGAAAAACTATTGGAAAGCAAAAAAAGTTCTTTCTTGAAAACATTTCCTTAACCTCTTTATTGAGAGGTACACAAAGAGAAATAGAATAGAGGTGCAAACAATCAGTGCTTTTCTTCTTACATAGCAAAATTATCTAATGTTCCAGACAAAAGAGGGGATGGTCCATTCTCATATAAGAAATGTTACCCTTTTGGCCCATATCACGATGTGGGCCCAGTCTGGGTGATGCTAATTATTCAATCAACTAAACCGAATAGGTAGCGATATTCATTCATTTCTGGGTTAAGTTAATCAGAAATTAGATCAGTTACAGAGCCTGTGAATATCCCTTGTAACATAGATGGAGAAGTCTTATCCAGCTAAGTCACTTACCCGGCCAGCGCTTAATATTGGGCCCTGTGTTTTCTGGGGAGATATGCATCCATAAATGAGTATTTGAAGAATTAATTTGGGAAGAGGACCTTGTAGCTATATAATAATTGTATTTCATTCTGCATGTTAAAAGGGAGGTGCAATTAAATTCTTTTTCATCCTGGACTGACAGTGTGGAGTTAGGCAGCACCTTCACAGAAGCAGTACAGAGCCGTAGGGCAGGACTGGAGCTTATCCTATTTATTTATTTATTTGGGACTTTTTTTTTTTATACTGGAGTTAAATAACATTGTAACAATTTACAGAATATACCATACATAATTAAAATATTTAAGTATATACCACATATTATACAAAAACAAGAAAAAACAAAAAAATACATAATCAGCCTAGCCAGCCCCCTCCCATGAGGGTTGAGCCCTGGGGTCCTGGAAGCCAGTAGGGCTTGTCTCTGGCTGTACATCATAGTGCAGGCTGGGAGCTGGACCCAGGTGCTGGCTGGGAACTGGACATAGACACAGACTGAATGCAGGGACTGGCTGGGGCTTGATACGGTCACACAGTGAGTACTGGGACTGGCTGGGGCTGGAATCAGGTACTGAGGGCAGGCATGGGCAGGATACAGACAGAAATCAGGGACAAGGGCAAGGACTGGGAAATAAATAAGGATGGCACAAGACAGAACAAGGACTGGGCTAGGCAAAAACAGAATGGGTTAGATAGAACAAGCAACAATAAACAGAGAAGCCAACAGGGCATGAGGCTGGCTAGGAGAACCTAGCAGGCCCGAGGCCATAAGGAAAGGCAGAGAGGCCCAGGGGGCCACAGAGCAAGGCAAGAAGGCTTGGAAGACCACAAAGCAAAGCAACAGGCCAGGAGAGGCCACAAGGCAAGGCAGGAAGCCTGGGTAGGCCACAAGGCAAGACAGAAGAGCAAAGATAGGGTGGCCAGGTCAGGGAGCCATGGTGATTAAATGAAGAGGCACTAAGCCATTAAGCAGGCTGGGTTAAGTAGGACTGAGGCTTGGGCATAGTAGGATCTATTGGGATGTGACTGACAAACTGTGAGCAAAGCTCACTAGAGCCCTCTGCTGGTGGGGAGGCTTGGGTGTTGTACTGTCAGTGAGGAGGGGACAGCCAAGAAAGGAAGCAAGGTTTGCTAAGGACCCCTGATGCTGGGAAGATTGCGCAGCAGCCTGAACCTTGGCATGGAGACACTATAGAGCAGGTGAAACCGTGACATTTTTTCAAGATTTTTGTTGCTGATTTACCTGGAATTTGCCCTCTTTTTAACCTTGTGTATTTTTCATTTGCTTGTATCTGACCAGCAAACTCTGAGAATCACTGATCTTAGTTTATTTGTATGTCTTGTTGTTGGGCAAAATTTACAGTGTTCTGGGTAGCTCATAGATGTATGTTTTAGTTCCATGGCAGAAGTCTTCTGCAGGGTAAAAGGACCAAATCCAGTGGGAAGCAGGTTAACAAGTATGACTTATAAATGTAGCCTGTGGGCTATGTCCATTAGAGATGTGAATCGTGTGATCGATCGTCTTAACGATCGATTTCGGCTGGGGGGGGAGGGAATCGGATCGTTGCGGTTTTGTTTTTTTAAATATCGTGAAAATCGTAAATCGGGGGAGGGCGGGAAAACCGGCACACTAAAACATCCCTAAAACCCACCCCGACCCTTTAAAATAAATCCCCCACGGGGGGCGTGGTTAACGCAGCCGATGGAAGCAGCCGTATAGCTCTTGAGCTCCGCTCCCCCACGAGCCGCCGCCCGCTAAAAACGCAGCGAACCGGGTTTTTTTTTCTTGATACAGCTACCCGGGAGCTTTGTCCTCCTTTTCAATATATTTTTTATGGCGTCCAAACGAAAACCGGCTGATCTTCGGCAATTTTCATATGCTAAGCTGCCGCCGGACCCGGAGCAAGATGGCGCCTCTGACGGCGATTTTAGCGCGGGGGAGAGTGAGGGGGCTGAGGAAAAGCGCGCGACGCCGCCCGGCGGGGCCTCTGCACCGAAGGATGATTTTCTCACGCGCACAGAGGTACGGCAATGGTTTATGGACCTCAGAAGAGATATGAGGCAACATAAACATGACATAATGACCTCAGTAGCGGATCTAAAAGAGGATTTGGCGGCCCTGGGGAACCGGGTAGATGACGTGGAGAACCGGGTTGATTTCCATAGTGAGGCCCTCACCTCCCTTCAAAGCCAGGGTACGCACTGTCAATCTGATATTTTGGAGCTGCAGGAGAAAATTGAAGACCTCGAGAATAGAAACAGGAGGGCTAATCTTCGTATCCGGGGTGTGCCTGAAACTCCTGAATTTTCTGATGCAGCGCTTGTAGCTACGCAAATTTGCCAGCATTTGCTTCTGGGAGGTCTGGATGACACGACTACTTCACAGGCCGCACCACCAGAGGTGCGCTTGGAACGTGCACATCGTGCGCTAGGCCAGCGCAGGGATCAGAAACCCCGAGACTTAGTCATCTGCTTCCACAGCTTTTTGATCAAGGAGAGGGTGTATGCTGCGTCACGCTCTCAGAAGGAAATCCAGTGGAAAAATATGCCCATATCCGTCTTTCAAGATCTTGCGCCCCTCACGCTTCAGAAGAGGTATGCCTTGCGGGAGGTCACGGCCGCATTGCGGTCCAAGGATATAAAGTATCGCTGGACATTCCCTTTTGGGCTACTTTTTCAAGCTCAAGGAGTGACTTATAAAGTTAAAACTCTGGCAGATGCGGCGGAGGCCTTTCAGAAAGCGCAAATCCCAGCATCATTCCAGGTCCCCAAGATGGCGGCGCCTTTAAGTAAGCTGGGCGCCACCCCTCGCTGGCAACGTGCGGATAAGGGGGGCAAAAGGCTGAGGAGGCAGTCGGATGTTCGTCGCTCTCCACAGAAGGATCAAGGGTGATCTCTCCTTTGGACCAGTTTCTTCTCCACTTGCAGGACTGATTTTCGGGTTGCTGCATTTCCATAGATGTGTGGACTTGTTCTGTTAATGGACTGCCTTTCCTCTGTAGACTTTTTTGCCATGCTGCGTTGAGAGTGTGGTATCAGTTAGCGTACTATATTTTTGGTATGCGTGCGGGTTTGCTGTTTAGGTTTCTGTATTTTGCTAGCATTAGGAGGCGGGTTGGGGGGGAGGGGGGGTTTTGGGGGTTGGTGACTGCTGTATATCGGGTGGCCATGGCTCCCACTTCCCGTGTATCCCTGGGGTGGATGATGGGATACGGTATAACTATGGGGTCACACACAGGGGCATTTGGTCTCTCTCTTCTATTTTGGGTGGTGATGGAATGGGTAGGGGTGTCATCTTTTTCTTTGGTGTGTGCAGCGGGTTGGGGAAGTCTCAGTATTTTTAATGGTTCACTGTTTCTCTCTGATTGATGGCTACTAAGATTCTTTCCCTTAATGTGAAAGGGCTCAACACTCCTCGAAAGCGCTCTTTACTTACCAGGGAGCTTAAGCGACAGAAGGTTGGCATAGCCTTCCTGCAGGAGACTCATGTGCGCAAACATCATGAAAGGCTGCTGAGGTTTCCTGGCTTCTCCACTGCCTGCTGGGCGGCGAGCTCTAAGGACCACAAGTATGCGGGTGTGGGGATACTGATTTCTAGTACATGTGTGCATGAAGTCCTGCTTACTGTTATTGATCCTCAGGGCCGGTATGTTTTTCTAAGGATTAGAGTGGGTACCAGTGTTATTTCTCTCCTTAACGTTTACTTTCCTAGCACTGGTCAAGTAGCGTTTTTAAGCAAACTTGATCGTCTATTACAGCAACACTTGGATGGGGACCTTGTCCTGGGAGGCGACTTTAATGCTACATTATTTCCTAAGTTGGACCATAGTACTGGGGTGGGGCCAGCCACTAGATTTCGAACTAGGTGGTGCCGCTTTTTGAGTAAGTGGTGCGTTGTTGATCTTTGGAGGCAGCGCTATCCTCATTCCCGGTCCTACACCTTTTATTCTCACCCCCATGGCAGCTATACGAGAATTGACTATTTATTTGTCTCTGTGCAAGCTCAGGCTCGAGTGTACCAGACGGGGATAGACCCCATCACCTGGTCTGACCATGCTCCCATATGGATTGAGGTCGCCCTTCAAGATTTAGACCCTGGGTACAGACCTTGGCGACTTAACGAGAGTCTTCTTAAGGACCAGGGGTTTCTTGCTAAACTGGAATCCCATCTGAAACATTACTTTCAGGAGAATGCTACTGGGGGTACTAGTCCACTGCTTCTCTGGGAGTGTTCTAAGGCTGTTATGAGGGGCCACTTTTTGTCCCAGGCGGCCTATTGTAATAAAACTAGGGCACTTACTAGGCTCACTTTATTGGCTGACCTGGAAGCCTTGACAAAACAACACATTGCTACCTCCTCTCAAAAAATTTACCACCGCATTTTGCAAATTAAGAGTCAAATTTGCTCTTTGGATGACGCGGCTATCAGTCATCGTCTCCTTTTATTAAAGCAACAGTTTTTTGAAGGGGGTAACAAGGCGGGGCGCTACCTTGCACTTAGACTGCGCGCAGCTCGGGCCCAGACGACCATTGAGAAAATAGATCTAGGGACTGAGCCGCCCACTACAACCTCGGAGGGTATAAGGCAGGCTTTTACTAACTTTTATGCTCAGTTGTATGCCCCTGATGGTACGGTGACAGATGCTGATATTGATAGCTACCTACTTTCGGTCAGGTTACCCATTCTCACGGACTCCCAGAGGGAATATTTAGACAAGCCCATTGAACAGGATGAGGTCCTTCAAGCTATTAAACACTTAAAGCCAGGCAAGGCTCCAGGCCTCGACGGCTTCACGGGTATTTATTATCGCAAATTTGCGCATATATTGGTTGGTCCCTTAACGGACGCCTTTAATTCTCTCCTGCAAGGTGCCACCCTTGGTAGTGATTCCAATACGGCGGGTATAACCGTGCTTCCCAAACCGGGCCGCGATCCCACAAAATGCAGCTCTTACAGACCTATTTCGCTAATTAACATAGATCTCAAATTATTGGCCAGAGTTCTTGCAGTACGACTTAATGGGGTCTTGCCTGGCTTGGTGCATAACGACCAAGTGGGATTCGTGCCAGGCCGCCTGGCGGCGGACAATGTTAGGAGGATTGTGGACATCATTGACTTGGTGCACACTCATCGACAGCCGGCGGTTCTCCTTTCCCTCGATGCCGAGAAGGCTTTTGATCTGGTTCACTGGCCATTCTTATTTAAAACATTGCAGCGCATGGCATTTGGCTCCTCCTTTATGTCTTGGCTGGCGAAACTGTACGATCATCCTTTTGCTCGGGTTAAGGCCAATGGGGGATATGGGGACTCTTTTTCCATTCAACGGGGAACTAGACAGGGGTGCCCACTGTCCCCTCTCTTATTTGCTCTATTCTTGGAGCCTTTTACTACAACAGTTCGGGAATCCGAGGACATTGTGGGTGTGCAGAGGGGTGCTCACCATTTTAAAATCTCCCTTTTTGCGGATGATGTGATGTTCACCCTTACTGACCCGGTGAACTCACTTCGGGGTGTTATGGCAGAGTTGGGTCGGTTCACAGCTGTCTCCGGCATGAAGGTGAACTACGACAAATCGGAACTTCTTAATCTAACCCTATTATCTTCTGAAGTCCGCATGATCGAACAGTCATTTCCTTTTAAATGGGCCCAGCCTGCGTTGAAATACTTGGGGGTTCGTTTGGGTTCCTCTACCAGTCAATTATTCTCCCTGAATTATGATCCTCTCGTAAAAACCATTCTAAAAGATTTACATGGCTGGCAGAACCAAATGCATTCCTGGTTGGGCCGCCTGGCTGTCATTAAGATGAACATTCTCCCCAGATTTTTATATTTTTTTACGACCATTCCCATTTACTTACCCAACAGTGTACTCAAACAATGGCAACGAATTTTATGTAGCTATATTTGGCGCAGACGTCCTCCAAGGGTGGCGAGAACCACGTTATTTAGGCCAAAAATCCGGGGGGGAGTTAACCTACCGAATTTATTTTGGTATTACTCGGCTGCACAATTACGAGCTTTGGTTGCTTTCCATCGCACTAACGACATACCGCAGTGGGTGCACTTAGAACAGTCGCTTCTAGGGGACTTTCCCATTTCTGCGCTGCCCTGGCAACCTAAAGTAACGTGGGGACCACTCTTGTATCTTCCGTTTGCTCTCCGCACAACCCTTCGTGTTTGGCACACTTGGAAGCCTACGCTTGTGGGTCCTGAGCAATACACTATCATGACTCACATGTGTTCTAACACGGTATATTCTGTTCAGGACCATTCCCCGATGGTGACCCAGTGGACCTCTGAGGGTATTGTTCGTTTGGGACATGTCCAACAACAAGGGTTGCTTATGACCCGTGATCAGCTTTGCTCTACATATACTTTGCCTGCGATAGATTTTTTACATTATGCTAAGCTGTACTATTTTGTTCAACGGGGTCTTCGTGGGAATGACTTAAAATTAAAAGGTACCCTCTTTGAAACCTATTGCAAGAATGCGTCCACCATACGGGGCGTTATCTCTAAGGTGTATAGCATTCTTAATGGGGTGGCAAAGGATCCCCCCCGACATCGTGGTTTGTGGGATCGGGACTTTCAGTGTCAGTTGGATGACCAGGACTGGGACGCTATCTATACACTTGCTCATAAATGCTCAGTGTCGGTGGGTTTACAGGAAAACTGTTACAAACTTATTTATAGGTGGCATTATACTCCGGTCCAGTTACATAAATATCGTCCAGCCCTATCGGACCGTTGTTGGAGGGGGTGTGGGAACACAGGTACCTATTATCATCTTTGGTGGGAATGCCAGGAGGTTGTTATCCTCTGGCGTGAAGTGTTTGCTTGGTTATCCACGTTTATTCCGGAGTCGATAGCGGCTGAGCCCTGGCATGTGCTTTTAGGCCTTCCGGTACCCGGACACAATAAACACATTCAGAGGTTTTTGACACATGTTTTTATTGCAGCTCGATCTGAACTGGCACTCCATTGGAAGGGTACCACCCTACCGAGCTTAGCTCAAATACAACTTAGGTTATACACGTATTACCAACTCAGTAGACTTACTGCTGTGCTTCGAGATCGCATGGTTATTTTTGAAAAAATTTGGGTCCATTATGTTCAGTGGCTCGATTCTCAGGCATCTCCATCTTCCCCTGCTCCTCGCCCTTGAACATCATTGTGGCCTCATGGTGTTTAGTGGTGTTTCCTGGTGTTTCTTGGCCTCTTGCATTTCCGGGTCTGTCATTTTGCAACTTTGTGCTCACTTAGTATGGGCTACCCCATACTGGGTCTGCTGGGGGCCCTGTCCTCTGCCCGCTGTACTACTTCCCTTGATCTTCACTACCCCTTCTACTTCTCTTTTCTCTTTTCGCTCTTTTACCAATTTATAACCCTGTGTTCCGCTGTGTGTGTGGGAGGGTGGGGGGTGGGTATTGGGGTTGGGATATACTTATACCTTGTATAAAACTGGTAACTTGGGTTTTGTTTCCATGTGCGTGGAAAACTGTGATTTCATTATTAATCGGGCTCTGATGCCTGTGCACCAATTGTGTTGTTTTTTCTACTGTTTTGTAGCCTTGTTTGCCAATAAAATTTTCTACACAAAAAAAAAAAAAAATAAATCCCCCACCCTCCCGAACCCCCCCAAAATGCCTTAAATTACCTGGGGTCCAGAGGGGGGGTCCCGGTGTGATCTTTTACTCTCGGGCCTCTGGTGCGTTGTAGAAATGGCGCTGGCACACTAAAACATCCCTAAAACCCACCCCAACCCTTTAAAATAAATCCCCCACCCTCCCGAACCCCCCCTCAAATGCCTTAAATTACCTGGGGTCCAGTGGGGGGGGTCCCGGTGTGATCTTTTACTCTCGGGCCTCCGGTGCGTTGTAGAAATGGCGCCGGCGCTACCTTTGCCCTGTCATATGACAGGGCAAAGGTAGCGCCAAACCAGAGTACAAGAACCTGGCAAGTACCCAAACACTAAGAAGATCCCATGCTACTGATGCCAGTAATAGCAGAGGCCATTCCCTAAGTCAAATTGATTAATAGCAGTTAATGGACTTCTCCTCTAAGAAATTATCCAAACCTTTTTTAAACCCAGCTACACTAACTGCACTAACCACATCCTCTGGCAACAAATTCCAGAGCTTAATTATGCGTTGAGTGAAAAGGAATTTTCTCCGATTCATCTTAAATGTGCTACCTGCTAATTTCATGGAGTGCCCCCTAGTCCTATTATCCAAAAGTCTAAATTATCAATTCACATCTACTTGTTCAAGACCTCTCATGATTTTAAAGACCTTTATTATATCCCCCCTCAGCCATCTCTTCTCCAAGCTGAACAAACCAAACCTCTTTAGCCTTTCCTCAAAGGGGAACTGTTCCATCCCCTTTATCATTTTGGTCGCCCTTCTCTGTACCTTCTCCAGTGCAACTATATCTTTTTTGAGATGCGGTGACCAGAACTGTACACAGTACTCAAAGTAGAATCTCACCATGGAGCGATACAGAGGCATTATGACATTTTCCATTTTATTCACCATTCCCTGTTGCGCTGGAAGTGGACCCTTGGCATACCCTTGGCATACCAAGAGGGCCATACCAATCCTGGTGCAGGATTGGTATGGCCCCAGAGAGTAGGGGTGTGCATTCGGATTGACCGCATTAGTAAAACGCTACTCATATTTTTTTTTAACTTAAAAAATTGATTCGACATAAACGATCGGATTTCCCACATATCCAACATAGATATGTTGGATATGTGGGAAATCGCGATTGTTGAGCCAAAATAAAAATATAAACCCCCTCACCCTCCTTAATCCCCCCCCCCCCCGACTTACCACAACTCCCTGGTGATGGAGCGAGGAGTGAGGACACCATTTCTGCAATCCTTGGCGAGAAGCATGTGACGTCGGCGGCACGTCGAGTGACGCCGGCGTCACGTGATTCCCGGCTCGTTCGCGCCGGACGGATCGTTCGGCCCAAAAAGAACTTTTGGCCAGCTTGGGGGGGCCTCCTGACCCCCCCAAGCTGGCCAAAAGTTCTTTTTGGGCCGAACGAGCCGTCCGGCGCGAACGAGCCGGGAATCACGTGACGCCGGCGTCACTCGACAGTGACGTCGGCGCCACGTGATTCCCGGCGAGTTCGCGCCGGACGGCTCGTTCGGCCCAAAAAGAACTTTTGGCCAGCTTGGGGGGGCCTCCTGACCCCCCCAAGCTGGCCAAAAGTTCTTTTTGGGCCGAACGAGCCGTCCGGCGCGAACTCGCCGGGAATCACGTGACGCCGGCGTCACTCGACGTGCCGCCGACGTCACATGCTTCTCGCCAAGGATTGCAGAAATGACGTCCTCACTCCTCGCTCGATCACCAGGGAGTTGTGGTAAGTCTGGGGGGGGGATTAAGGAGGGTGAGGGGGTTTAAATTTTTTTTTTGCACATATGTACATATACCCAACTCATTGGATTTTTTTTATGTCCATATTGGCCGCAAGTGGGACCCCCTTTCGGACATAAGAAATATGAACATAAAATTTTGCTCTGCACATCCCTGCCAGAGAGCACCTGCCACCAGGAGGCGGAGCACACTAGGAGACAGAGGCTAGCTGAAGCTTCACCAATACCAATCCGGGGTTTCCGCAGGTTGAGCCCTTGGGTACCCGGACCGCCTGGACTTAGGTGGACCTCAGAGGATCTCCCGGAGAGGTAGCGGTTCCAGTCCTGATGTTTCCAGTTGTTCCAGTCCTGATGTCTTCAGTTGTTCCAGTCCTGATGTTCACTTGTTCCTGTTCCTGCCTTGAGGTCTGATTCCTAATCCGGTATCCATGGTCCAGCTCAGATATTACAAGCCTTGCACCTTGATCCTGAAACTCGCCTGAAAGCTAAGTACCTTGCTCTTGAATCTCTTGAAAGCTAGCACCTTGATCCTGTGTCCTCCAATGTCCTGGTACCTCGCGGCAAGCCACGCCGTGGTCCGTGACCAGCCCTCGGGGCGGGCTGATTAGGGCCATCTGTGATGCAAGCCATGTACCTCGTTTCTAAGTCTCTGAGAAGTCCTTGTTCCTGACCCTGTTACCTGCCTTGGCTGCCGGTGTGCAGCAATCCTACCTTGGCTGCCGGTGTGCAGCAATCCTGCTTTGGCTGCCGGTGTGCAGCAACCTGCTTCTTCCCTGTTGCCTTGATGTCGGTGCCTGATCCAGTTCCTAATCCAGTCCCAGATGTTCTGCCCTTTGTCTTCGTCTGGCTCCTGAGCCTTCTGGCCTGTTGGGCCCTGGAGTGGCCAACAGGTGGGATTCGTCTAGGACTAGGGGGCACTCGTCTAGGACTAGGACTAGGACTAGGGAGCATTCGTCTAGGACTAGGGGGCACTCCATGAAATTAGCAGGTAGCACATTTAAGATGAAGCGGAGAAAATTCCTTTTCACTCAACGCATAATTAAGCTCTGGAATTTGTTGCCAGAGGATGTGGTTAGTGCAGTTAGTGTAGCTGGGTTTAAAAAAGGTTTGGATAATTTCTTAGAGGAGAAGTCCATTAACTGCTATTAATCAATTTGACTTAGGGAATGGCCTCTGCTATTACTGGCATCAGTAGCATGGGATCTTCTTAGTGTTTGGGTACTTGACATGCTTTGGAGCTTCCCTTCCTGCCAGCCACGGGGCTTCGGATGTCAGTATCCCAGCATCGGAGTTTGCTTCGCCTGGATCTCTCCTGCATTCTCCTGTTCTCAGCGTGGTCCGTGACCTGCCCTCCAAGGCAGTGTTGGGGATGCGTGGGACAGGGTGGCCCTTGACTCAGTCCCAGGAGTGGTCTGAGCGGGGTGCCCTGAGGGACAGTGCCCATGTCTTCCTTCAGCCCTTGTTCCTGAGTTTACATGTGCACCTTCAGTACCTCGCTTCTGAATCTACCTCTGCATCCTCAGTACCTCGCTTCTGAATCTACCTCTGCATCTTCAGTACCTCGCTTCTGAGTCTACGTCAGCACGTCCAGTACCTTGCTTCTGAGTCTACGTCTGCACTCCCAGTACCTTGCTTCTGAGTCTACGTCAGCACGTCCAGTATCTTGTCTCTGAGTCTTCGTCTGCACTTCCAGTACCTTGCTTCTGAGTCTAAGTCAGCACGTCCAGTACCTTGCTTCTGAGTCTACATCTGCACTCCCAGTACCCTGCTTCTGAGTCTACGTCTGCACATCCAGTACCCTGCTTCTGAGTCTCATCTGAATCTATGTTCCAGTCTTCGCTGTCCTGGCCTCCGTCCGGCCTGCCGCTTCGTGCCGTACCCTGCGGCAGGTCCGAAAGGGCTGGGAACGGTCGGAGGACTGTTCACAAGACCAACATTGTGTTGTTGGGTCTTCCGAAGCGTGCAGGTCCGGAGGAGGGCCTGTCGCCTGGTCATCACTCCAGTCTTGCTTCCGTCCAACTCATGCTCGGGCATGCCACGCCTCCCGCGGCCCTCTTCGGAATCCTCTGGGGTCGAGCTGCGGCCCAAGGACACACATCTCTCAGGAAGTGGGATCGCTCTCCGAGCGCTCCGCAACAACGGGTACACAGGAACACAGAGCACTGGAACAAGACAGGAACACAGAAACGCAGGAACAATGGAACAGAATGGAACAAGGAAGCAGGAGAACACAGGAACATGGAACAGCAAACTAGCTACATCGAAGTGTCGACCTGATTGCCAAGGCCCCACCACCATTACCTCTCTCACCAAATCCTGCATTCCACTAAGAATGAAATCTAAAATAGCTCCCCCTCTCATTGGTTCCTGAACCAATAGCTCCATGAAGCAATCTTTTATTACATCCATGAACTTTATGTCTTTAGTATCTCCTGATGTTACATTTACCCAGTGACTGTACCTGTGCTCTCCCACTCCTCAGGGCAGCGCCTACATTCTACATCTTGTAACTGTACTCTGCACCTCCCCGCTCCTCATGATAGTGCCTTCATTTCTCCACCAGAGATTCCATTGCAGCCCTGCTCCTCGGGGTTGCTTACATCACTACTTCAGAGATTCAACTCGGACTTCCCCGCTCCACGGGACAGCCTACATCATCATACCAGAAGCTCCGGTCTCGCGCTTCCTGCTCCTCGGGGCCTGCCTAGCGCTCTCTCTTGTGGAGATTCCTGCATGTCCAGTTCTGCCTGTATACCGTAGGTTTTCCCCGAACTGTGTCTCTCACCCCGCTCCTCGGGATCCCCCACAGTACTCTTTCTACTAGCTCCTATGATCACGTGGCTGTGACGCAGGACGCACTGTTCCTCTACACTCTACTGTATCTCCTGCTGCAGCTGACCTCACCTCCTGATGGTGAGGACCTGTGGGGGTCCTCCTCACAGGTAGTATCAACCTTCACCTCAGGCCAAGGGTCCACGAAACCCATGAATCCCAACATTTAGGATGCAAAAACCCAATGGGAAAGTACAGTATCGGAGGTGAAATTCTTCAAAGCACAAAGGAAGAACAGCATCTGAGGGTAATTGTATCTGATGGTTTTTCCTGGTAGATGGCTTTCTAGATGACACAAGGACATCCTGTATTTCCATTGGAATTTGTTAGTGGCTCAATACTGCCCTTTCAACCTCCAGGCAGTGAGGTGTAGGTAGGTATGCATGGGATGGAGGGGAGGTGCCACAGAGAGTCATACTAGGCATGCATACCAGGGTTGCCCGGGCCACACCAGGGCGATGAGAATGAGGTCCGCGATATCCTCCATGAACTTCTGAACCATCTGTAACAGTAGAGGAATCGGGGGATAAGACCCCTTTTCCATGGAATGAGAAATGAGTCCCGAGCAAATCTTTCCCTGCTTGGGTAGTCGGAGCAAAAATTGTTCACCTTTCTGTTGATCACTTTCACAAAGAGATCAATGCAAGGCATAGTCCACTCCTGAAATAGATTGTTCGCTACCTCTTGGTGTAGAGCCTATTTGTGGGGGTGAAAAATTCTGCTCAGTTTGTCCGCCCTGGTGTTGGCCACACCAGGTAGGTACATGGCTTGCAGAGAGACTGATTATGTCTCCTCCACCCAATCCAGGATTGCCACGGCTTCTCGACATAGGCTTAAGGAACCTGATCCTCCTTCTTTGTTGATGTAGAACATGGCCACTTGGTTGTCTATGTGGATCATGACTACCTTGCTACGAATTAGGTGATGAAAAGGGCGGAGTGCGTTCTTTATAGACCGCAGTTCCAGGAAGTTGATCTGCTAAGATTGCTCCCACGATGACCAGAGGCCTTGCATTTGTAGAGGCCCCAGGTGTGCTCCCCAACCCTTGGTGGAGGCATCCGTGGTGAGAATTAATTGATGAGATGGAGAGCAGAATGGTACCCCTGTTACTAGGGAGGCTGGGATCACCCACTAGCTTAGCTCCTTCCACATGGAGGGGGTGCAGCACACTGTCCGGGACAGCAGATGGACGAACTGTACCCACTGTTGCTTGAGGCCCCATTGCAGGCGTCGCATATGGAGGCGAGTGTGAGGAACCATGTATATGGCTGCTACCAAGTGGCCTAACATTGTCAGGATCCAACGGACAGAAGCGTGCCTGCAACACATGAGCTGTGCTGCTAAGGATTGAAGTGTCTCAGCTCGGTCGGATGGTAGAAACGCATTCCTCACTGTCATGTTTATCAATGCTCCAATGTACTGAAGCACTTGCATGGTCTGGAGATTGGACTTCTCATAGTTGATTAGGAAACCCAGGTTCTCCAGGCATTGGATTGTCGAGGCCAGGTGTCATTGCAAATGGGCGGCACTTGACATGACTATTAGCCAGTCATCCAGGTATGGAAACAGCTGAATGCCCTATTTTCTCAAGTGGGCCATCGCTGCCGCCAGATGCTTTGTAAACACTCTCGGCACAGACAAAAGTCCAAAGGGGAGGATTTTGTACTGGTAATGACAGGCATTCACCTGAAAACATAAGTATCGCCAGGACCCAGGGTTCACTGGAATCTGGGAGTATGCATCCTTGAAGTCCAGCGAAGACATTCAATTGTTGGGCTGAAAAAAAGTCAGAATAGACTTGAGAGACGTTATCTTGAACTTTTCCCTCAGTAAAAATTTGTTGAGGGCTCATAAATCCAGTATAGGGTGGAGACCCTCTTTCTTCTTGGGGATGAGGAAGTATTAGGAGTAAAACCCTTCATTCTACTCATCAATGGGCACCTGCTGAATCAAGCGGTGTTGGAGGAGGTTCCAAACTTTGCCCTGGAGCAGGGTTGTTTGGTGTCTGAACCCTGGGCATCGGACCAGTCACATCCCCGTCAGAGGCAGTGTGGATGAGGTGGGTCTTCAAGGAGTGCAGGCACTCGTATAGGTACTGGGTTATATAAAATTGGTGCTGCTGAATCTTCACATTCAGCATGCTTGCCTGGTAAGTTCTCTTCCCAAAGTCATCCAGATATTTACAGTCCCTGCCCCATGTGGTGTTAGAGTGGAGGCAAGTCTTCTTGGATCGCTTCATTGAAGACTCTACAACCACTGAGGCATGGGGAAGCTGCACTGTACTGTAATAAGGTGACTGTCACATCCTGAACTTCAGGTCAGTCTTCCTAGAGGTGGGTTGAGCCGAGAATGGGGAATCCTAAGTTTCTGCCATTACTGCATCCAAAACAGCATGAGATGGCAAGAAGGTGGGCTCCGCTAGGACTTCAAATATTTTGAGAATTCCCATAATCTTTTTGCGGGGGTCCAGGATCTTCTTTGTCTCGATACCTATCTGAGTCCCCACCTTCTCCATGAATTTTGAATAAGAAAGGTCTTCTGGGGTAGAGCAGGATTCCGATTGTCCCTCAGGTGGGTTCAAGGGGATCCCCATGGAGAACCCCAGAGAGGAAGGGGAGAAATCCTCCGGTGCAGTCTGGTTGAGGCGAAGTAGGGGAATGCTTGCCATGGTGCTCTGCTAGGGAGTGTTCCCTGGGAGATTGTGATGGTGATTTATTTGGTCACAGTGGGGAGTTTTGAGGAGGACTAGATGGACCCTCATCTGCATTCTCCCAGGTATGAAAGAACTGCGAAAGGATCTGGGAGATCTGAATCATGGCCTGCGATGAGAGAGGATCTCTGGTGAAGCCCCGCATTTGGCTTGCAATGTGGAAAAAAAGGTGGTGCAACGTGGGAAAGACAGAAGCCTTCTTGTAGCCTTATTCGACTCTATCTGTCACTCCCTGCCCTTGGTGGAGACTGCTGCCCAAAGGATGTCCAAAGGTGGCCCCTGAACGCAGTGTCCCATGTGTTCCTCCCTTCAAGAAGTCTTGTCGTTTTTGCAGGAGCTCTTACAATTGAGGAGAAGTCCTCTTGTGTTTGGAGATAGAGGAAAGGTCCAAGAATACACTCCAATTAATTAGAAGATAGGTGCTACGAGAGGGGCTCAACATCAGACATCTCCAGCTCAAGGAGCTCTCTTGGTGGGAAGCCCCATTCATCCGCTGGTCACCTCTTATGTTGGCGAGGCTCTGCAGGCTGGGGCGCCGAGTGCTTCAGAGTTCGTGCTTCAGGCTCCCCCAACTGCATCAGTTTTTTCTCTTGCACCGGGGTTTCTTGCATCGGGCATGAAGAATAGTGCCGATGCGTCAATTGTCCATGGGCTTTGCTGCCAACTCATGCACTGGTGACTGCGCTGATCTCAATTCCTTGCTTGGAGCATACGCTCACTTCGAGTTTTCAGACAACGCACCCGTGTGTCTGTGTAGCGTATCTCCTGGCACATGCCTCTTTGCCACAGCGTGGGGTCTGTCCTACGCCTCTGATGCATGATCTGCTGTGCCTGACAGCCCTGGGAGCTGTAAGGAGGAAGCTCTTTTGGCCTTGGCCGGCTTGTTCGAGCGAGGACCTAGAGAGAAGTGAGAGAAGCATCAGTCCGAGCCCTCCTCTTGCAACTTGGCGATCTTCATGGCCCTCTGCCTCGGCACGGAGGGACATGCAGCCACAGTGATGACAATTAACCTGGTCGTGATTTGGGCCCAGGCATAAGTAACAATAATTGTGGCCATCCTTTGCCGACATAATTTTGCCGCATTGGCAAAATTTGAATCCTGGGGCGCGCAGAGGCATGGTAGAACTGAAAGTGCTGTTTTGAGGGAAAAAAAGAAGAAATGCGGTTGAAAAAACTCTGAAAAAGAACTGAGAGAGGATTTCTGTGAAGCCCCATGTTTGGCTTGCAACGTGGAAAAAAAGATGATGCAATGTGGGAAAGATGGAACAGCCATGCAGCCGCACAGAGCAAAGCTCTCTGATCTTTGTGAAGCTCGTCTAGGCTGCCCTCTAGTGGACATCCCAGACATCATGGCTAATTCAGCCTGCTTATCGATGGGAAAAAAAGGTCTTATTAGGAAACCAGGCTGCTATAGATCCCTACACAGAAATTACATGCTAGCAAAATACCTCACCTTGGTCACATATGCAGGACCCAGAGAGACCTTCACCAAATACAGAATAAAGAGATCAGAAAGTACAAACAGAAACGTGCTGAGAAGAACTGAAATGGAACCTACAACAAGCCAGCCTCTATATGCAGAGCAACAATGGAAAAGTGGAAACATTACCATTCTTCATAAACCATTAAATAAAATCAAGAAATAGAAAAAATCATAATAGTAAAGTCATATTTGTAAAAAGAATATTTCAAGCCAATTAGAACATAAGAACATGCCATACTGGGTCAGACCAAGGGTCCATCAAGCCCAGCATCCTGTTTCCAACAGTGGCCAATCCAGGCCATAAGAACCTGGCAAGTACCCAAAAACTAAGTCTATTCCATGTTACCAATGCTAATGGCAGTGGCTATTCTATAAGTGAACTTAATAGCAGGTAATGGACTTTTCCTCCAAGAACTTGTCCAATCCTTTTTTAAACACAGCTATACTAACTGCACTAACCACATCCTCTGGCAACAAATTCCAGAGTTTAATTGTGCATTGAGTAAAAAAGAACTTTCTCTGATTAGTTTTAAATGTGCCACATGCTAACTTCATGGAGTGCCCCCTAGTCTTTCTATTATCTGAAAGACTAAATAACCGATTCACATCTACCTGTTCTAGACCTCTCATGATTTTAAACAGCTCTGTCATATCTCCCCTCAGCCGTCTCTTCTCCAAGCTGAAAAGTCCTAACCTCTTTAGTCTTTCCTCATAGGGGAGCTGTTCCATTCCCCTTATCATTTTGGTAGCCCTTCTCTGTATCTTCTCCATCGCAATTATATCTTTTTTGAGATGTGGTGACCAGAATTGTACACAGTATTCAAGGTGCGGTCTCACCATGGAGCGATACAGAGGCATTATGACATTTTCCGTTTTATTCACCATTCCTTTTCTAATAATTCCCAACATTCTGTTTTCTTTTTTGACTGCTGCAGCACACGGAACCGACGATTTAAATGTGTTATCCACTATGATGCCTAGATCCCTTTCTTGGGTTGTAGCACCTAATATGGAACCCAACATTGTGTAATTATAGCATGGGTTATTTTTCCCTATATGCATTACCTTGCACTTATCCACATTAAATTTCATCTGCCATTTGGATGCCCAATTTTCCAGTCTCACAAGGCCTTCCTGCAATGTATCACAATCTGCTTGTGATTTAACTACTCTGAACAATTTTGAGTCATCTGCAAATTTGATTATCTCACTCATCGTATTTCTTTCCAGATCATTTATAAATATATTGAAAAGTAAGGGTCCCAATACAGATCCCTGAGGCACTCCACTGCCCACTCCTTTCCACTGAGAAAATTGTCCATTTAATCTTACTCTCTGTTTCCTGTCTTTTAGCCAGTTTGCAATCCATGAAAGGACATCGCCACCTATTCCATGACTTTTTACTTTTCCTAGAAGCCTCTCATGAGGAACTTTGTCAAACGCCTTCTGAAAATCCAAGTATACTACATCTACCGGTTCACCTTTATCCACATGTTTATTAACTCCTTCAAAAAAGTGAAGCAGATTTGTGAGGCAAGACTTGCCTTGGGTAAAGCCATGCTGACTTTGTTCCATTAAACCATGTCTTTCTATTTGTTCTGTGATTTTGATGTTTAGAACATTTTCCACTATTTTTCCTGGCACTGAATTCAGGCTAACTGGTCTGTAGTTTCCCGGATCGCCCCTGGAGCCCTTTTTAAATATTGGTGTTACATTTGCTCTCCTCCAGTCTTCAGGTACAATGGATGATTTTAATGATAGGTTACAAATTTTTACTAATAGGTCTGAAATTTCATTTTTTAGTTCCTTCAGAACTCTGGGGTGTATACCACCCGGGCCAGGTGATTTACTACTGTTCAGTTTGTCAATCAGGTCTACCACATCTTCTAGGTTCACCGTGATTTGATTCAGTCCATCTGGATCATTACCCATGAAAACCTTCTCCATTACGGGTACCTCCCCAACATCCTCTTCAGTAAACACCGAAGCAAAGAAATCATTTAATCTTTCCGCAGTGGCCTTATCTTCTCTAAGTGGCCTTATCTTCTCTAAGTGCCCCTTTAACCCCTCGATCATCTAACGGTCCAACTGTTAGAATATCAAAAATTTCCCAGCATAAAAAAAAATTTCAAAAATCTGATGAGTAAAAAAATCCAATTAAAAAATGTTCTACTCCCCCCTCCAAAAAATACATATTTCAAAAGAGCAGAATCAAATTGCACCCAATAATTGAAACTAATAAGGATTTAAAAATCTGCCCTCCATACCCGAGATCTGATTTCCAGTCACTTTGAGATTGTCGTGGATTGGGGGAGGTAGGGCTGCACAAATGTTATCTTCTCTCTCAACACAGGCACAATAACACATTCATTCTTTCACACACTCTCCCTTTCTAACATACACAGTCTGCCTCTCTTTCATCCTCACAGATACATTATGTGTGTATGTGTGTGTGTGCCTGTGACACATAGGCTCTCACAGGCACAAAACATACACAAACACACAAGACTGACACAGACACTTTGACAGGCAGATAGGTTCTCATACAGACACACACACATGCACACACAAACAGGCTCTCAAACGTATACAGTCTCTCACTCATTCACAAATATAAACAAGCTCACACACGTGGCCTCCTGTTATCATCAGGCCATGGTGGGATGAGTTCCACCATGGACCTGTGAGCCTCCTGTCCTGTTGTCTTTGGACCATGGCGGGATGAGCTTCACGATGGCCCCGAGGGCCTCCTGCTATCTTCAGGCCTTACGGCCACCAATCTTCCTGCTTTGGGGGGGGAGGGAGCGGAAGCTGTGAATGGACATTCGTGCATGCATGCTCATACCCGGAAGAGAGGCCCTCTCCTTTGGTTGCTGGCACTCTCACCTTCTTCAGCCGCCAGCTGGTTAGGCTCCGCTGTCGGCCTACGGCCTCTCTTGTTGCAGTCGGGCCCGCACCTCCTGAAGTGTGCTACCCCATGCAAATGTACGATATGAACACCCGGTCACGTTGGGCCTGTGCATGCTGCCACAGCCTTCTAGTGTTCCTGATTCCTTGCCTCATCCAGCCTTGTCTCTCCAGCCTTGCCCCTTCAGTCTTGCCTCATCCAACCTTATCTTCTCTAGCCTTCCTTGTCCAGTCCATCTTGTCCAGTGTCTTCTGGATTTCAACTTCTTGCTGGGATCTGACCATGATTTCTTGCTGCCTGGACTTGACCTCTTGCTGTAGTTGGATGCACTGGGCTAGCCTCAAAATGGCTTGAAGTGTAAGGATGTGCAGGTAAAAAAATTTGGTTTTGTTTTTTTGTTTTCGGGGGTTTTTTCATTTGTGTGAAAAAAACAAATCAGACATTAGAAAAAACAAAACAGACATGACCAAATAACAAAAATGGGACCTCCCAAGGCCTCTCACCCACTTGAAAAATGTTAGGGCCAGGATTCCCCCTCCTCCAGCCCCACCCAATCTGATGGGGATCTGCTGGTGTGGCCTAGGCCTAGGCCCAAGCCGAAGTCTCGACCTTGCATAGGCTGACACTGCGGTAGATTGCTGAGACCTTGGCCTCAGCGTACTCAAGGCCATCGCCTGGGCCTAAGTCACAGCCTGGACACAGGCCTGCCACCAAGGCCTGTCCCAAAGGCCAGGTCCCAATGCTGGGGCCAGAGCTAGGACACAGGCCATTACCTGCTATTAATCAAGTTGACTTAGAAAATAGCCACTGCTATTACTAGCATGCTATTACTAGCATCAGTAGCATGGGATATACTTAGTTTTTGGGTACTTGCCAGGTACTTGTAGCCTGCATTGGCCACTGTTGGAAACAGGATGCTGGGCTTGATGGACCCTTGGTCTGACCCAGTATGGCAATTTCTTATGTACAGGCCCGAAGCTGCAATGCAGCTTGGATGCCTGGTCCTGATGCATGTGCCTCGCCCTAGGTGAGAGCCAGACCCATGTCCGATGCTGTGCCCCAGCCTTTAGGCTGGGTTTCGACGCCCAAGGCCTGGCTTGGAGGCTGGTTCCTGATGCCTGAGCCTCATCCTAGGGTCAGGCCCAGGCCTTGGAACTCTAATAAAGCGGTCCTCTTCTTTTGTCATAAACTAATGCCGTGTGCTGGGGTTGCACTGGAGTTAATTAATTCTGGTGCATTCATATCAGCAGATGGTGCCATTTTGATGTACAGAAGAGGGATGCTTTGTTGGAGGTCTGAGGCTTCAGCTCCAAGCTTGGGCCTGACTCTAGGTTGAGGCCCAAGCATCAGGTCTTGGCCTCCAGGCCAAGTCCCAGCATCGGGCCTGTTTCCATGTCGAGGCCCCGGTATCGTGACCTAGCTTCCGGGCCAGGTAACAGCATTGGGTCTGGAACCTCCAGGTTGGGCCGCAGCAGCGGCTGGGCCCTGGCCTAGGCCGAGGCCCAGGTGTAGGGATGCGGCCTCCAGGCTAGGCCCCAATGTCAGGGCTAGCTCTGGGTTGAGGCCCCTAATGTGAGTCCCAAGGTTCCCGTCTCACATTTAAAGAAACTGGGGAGGAAAAAAAAGTCACATAGCCAAACAGGAAATTGAGCCGCAGTCAGTGCTGACCCCATCTCAAACTGAAGCTAGCAGTCGAGATGGCCCCAATTCCCCCAAAGTATAAAAATAGTTAAAATTTTGCCATTGCTGACGATCAAGGTCCCCCCAGCCCCCACCCCCAAGTTATTAATAAAATATAGGGTCCCAGCCCCCCTTCCTATACCAACCTCACAAGTCAAAAATAGGATCCTGGCTCCCTTCCTATACCACCCCACTTCCCTCTGAAAGTTTTAAAAAAAAATTTAGGATCCAGGCCCCCTCCCACACCCACAGAAACTTAAATTCAAGTTGGGGCTCCCACATCAGGGCCAGTGCACACCTTCATATACAGCCCAACTGGCTCTTTTTTCCATGCGATTGGGGCAAGGTCCAGGGATTGGACCCAGATCACGTGGCCAAGGTCCAATCCTCAGACCCTGCCTCAGTGACATGGCTGGGGTAAGGTCAGTTTGGCATCATTTTGGAAAATGGTACCAACCGGGATGGGTGTGAGGGTGCATCCCAGCTTTACATGGGAGCCCCAATTTCAATTTAAGGTTCTGGGGAGGGGGGCAGAAGATGAGTAGGAACCTGGACTCTAAATATTTTTTTTAGCTTTCTGGGTGGAGGTGGAAGCCTGGACCTAACTTTTTACTTGTAAAGTTGGTATAGGAAGGGGGCGGGACCCTATTTTTGACTTGGAGAGTGGATATGGGAAGGGGGATTAGAACTCTATTTTTTACTTCAGGGATGGGAGAGTGTATAGGAAGGGGCAGGAACCTTTTTTTGGCTTAGGGGAGGAGTGTATATAGTAAGGAGGGCTGGGATCCTAAGTTTTATTGATGATTGGGGATGTGGAGGGGCCAGGATCATCATCATACAGCAACATTTTAATTATTTTTTCACTTTCGGGAATCAGGGCCACCTCAACAGGTAGCCCTGGATTGAGACGAGGGTCAGCACTGACCCCTGCTTAACCTCCCCAAGTGGCCATGAGATTTTTTTGAGGGGCCAGAGGCCCTTTAAGGTGATGGTGGTCCCTTGAGGTTGGGACCGCCATCACACTAAAGGCCCACTAGGTGCATTCTTTTGCTCCACGGTGTTTGCCTGTGAAACAAAAGTATGTGCCATAGAACCATGAATTTTTTTTCAGGGGAGGGGCCCCACTATTGCAGTGACCCCCTCCACAATAGTGGAACCCTTTCCATGAAAAAACTTTGCAGCTTAGTGGCTCTAGACCTTAGACTGTAAACCCGCTGGGTATATGGAAATACCTACAGTGCCTAAATGTAATCCACTTTGATGTGCCTGAAAAGTGAAATTAAAAAAACAAAACACTTAGATTATTTAAGCAGAATATTCAACTGCATTTATTTGAATAAAAAGTACAGCTGAATATACTCAGCGAAAGTTACCCAGAATAATGTTACCTGGGTAACTTTGCCGCTCACTGGGCTTTTGAATATTGATTTAAAAAAGTAGAAGCCAGCGGCATCTGGTAAATGTTCCCTCCCACCACTCAGGATAAAATAAAAATGTAGAGTGGGCCAAGTGGCATCCCCTCCCACCCCTCCATGATATTTTAAAACATATAGTGCAGCATAAGTGGAATGTGCTGCCTCCCCCCCCTCCAATCTTAAAAAATGTGCTGGAGTGGCACTTAGTATTCAACCAGCAGGCTCTTCCTTCTACTGGGCTTCCAAGTCTCTTATCCAGTTCACGGGAGGGGGTGGGGGCATGGGGATTTGCAGCAAGATGTTTTTCAAGGTAGAGGATGAAGAGAGTGGGTATTTGGGTTGCTCAGCCTATGCTTTTAAAAAATGTATCTTGGAGGTTGGGAGATGGGCTTTCTTAGTCTGTGCCATTATATTTTTTTTTTATCCTAGGGAACAGGAGGGAGGAGAGGTCGGTTATCCTCCACCTGTTAGTTTCTTATTTTAGTTTTCTGGTAAGAATTAGCTGAATAACTCTATTGCAACCTGCATTGATGCCTTGTTGGAATAATGGGTAACGGAGCTATATGAAATAAATAATAAATAAAATACAGTTATCCAGCTAACTAGAAATATTGTTGTCTGAAGTTACCTGGATAACTGATGTAAATAGGGTCCAAAAAAAACAAACTAATGACCTGGGGCTCTGGAGGCTTGTTGGTGGTCTGTGGATGGTGAAGCGACCTGAGCCAGCTGATGAAAATAGGCTGCATTGAAACCAGGTAACGATGGGCAGATCTAAGAGGGAGGTGGCAAGCAGATCTGCCAGTCCTCTCAACAAGGTCCGCAGGTGAGGGCGCAAAGGGAAGACCCTCGGCAGGGAGGCGCGAAGCAAGAGCGAGAGACCCGTGATAGGAGTGATCTGTAAGGGGAGAGGGCCGGTATGAGTGAAGCGGCATTGCGCTGCTGAAGGAGCCGACCCTCCTGCAAATAACCCGGGTAGGTAAGGCCACAAGGTGCGAGGGCGGCCGCACCGTGAGACTGGGAGTTTGTTTTCCAGAGTGGGCCGAAGACCACGGGGGGGGGGAGCCGAATCAGCTGATGGAGGGGAAGCTGAGTGGCGGGCGGCTGCCACTGCCGGTTTCCTGCAGCAGCGTGGGGCTGTCGGGTGAGTCTCTGAATTTTGTGCCGCCGCAGTTTTGAATAAAATGGCTGCAATTGACGTCGGCGCTTTAGGAAAGTCCGACGCCGAGGTGAGCACCTCTTGGCCGCAGTCTGTGATGTCATTAATGGGGGTGGGGGGCTATCCATTAAGGTAAAGTAAGTTAAACTAAGCAAAATTAAAACAAAACAAAGGTTGGACACACTGGGCACCTGACTGATCTCACCTCCCTGCCTTCCAGAGCAAGTTTTAAAAATAGAAAATGCCCCGATGGAAGCCCTGCCGATGTAAGAACTTAAACCCCCCTAAAACATGTTAAAACCCAGGGAATTTTGGTGGCCTTCACCAGAAGGGGTCCTAAGAACCCTGATCCAGCTATTAGGAGTAGCTTTAAAAGAAAAATGGTAAATGCCAAAGAAGGAGTATTAGATCCCATTAAAGCTTTTAATTGCATAAATAAAGAAGGGAGGAACGGGCAAATATGTTTTGCCTCCGGGCAAAATGCTTTGTGAATCGGCAGCGAGGTGAAAATCAGTATTTACAAGACGACGGTAGCCTCCGTCTGCCCCTCAGTTCCATGGCCCATCCAAAAGCATCCTTGAAAAGTGAGGGGGGAGGGGAGGGCGGCGACCAAAGGCGTTCCAAAGCCGTTGCTGAGGGTTGCCTAGAAACGGCTCCACTGGCGTCGGCCGAAATGGCAGGTATAGGTGTGGGCTCGCTGAGCCAAGTCAGCGCACAGGTATGATTACAAATATTAAGAGGAGCAAGAAGGTATGACAGATCTCTCAGGGACCCAGGGCTTAGGACTTTGAATGCCGTTCAGCGAGGAAAGACCCTGACAGTTTAGAATTTGGCAGAGAGGAAAGGCTGGTCCCCCCTCCCCAGGCCTTAAATAAGTTTTGAAACATTTTAAATATAAGAAAGGACAGATGAACACATTAAAGAGGAATGAATTGGAAGTGTTAATGTTAAGGCTGCTCCATGATGAATTAGAACAGCAAAATTTAACAAGAGGAACATTGGGGGAAAAAAATGGTATGACAGAAGGACATCACCTCTGCTCAATACGCTGCCTGGTTCCCAACTGCCTAGGTCCTCGCTCTCTTCACCCACCAGCCCTGCCGTCCACCAATGGCGAGGCAGCATTCGAATTTGCTGCCTCCCATTGGTGCCTGTCTAACTCTCCTCCCCTAAGCCCCCCCTCTCTCCCTCCTTCCTAATCCTTGCCTCCTACCGACGCTCGAGCCTGCGTTAATGGTGGCGACCCCGGACCAGCCGGATCGCCTTCTCATCTCACACATACAGGCCGATGCAATATTGTGTGCTTAGGCTAGTGCACAGGTTAACCCGCAGTTGGATGTGCGTTTTGGAAAATGGCGCCGGCCATATGGCCATATCGCAAAATGGCGCCGGTCGTACGGCAACACGATTCGAGTGCAGGAGGTCGTTACTGGACCCCCAGGGACTTTTGGCCAGCTTGGGGGGGCCTCCTGACCCCCACAAGACTTGCCAAAAGTCCAGCGGGGGTCCGGGAATGACCTCCTGCACTCGAATCGTGTTGCCGTACGGCCGGCGCCATTTTGCGATATGGCCATATGGCCAGGTGCCATTTTCCAAAATGGTGCCGGCCGTACGGCAACACGATTCGAGTGCAGGAGGTCGTTCCCGGACCCCCGCTAGACTTTTGGCAAGTCTTGTGGGGGTCAGGAGGCCCCCCAAGCTGGCCAAAAGTCCCTGGGGGTCCAGCGGGGGTCCGGGAGCGATCTTCTACGCTCGTGACATTGGGGACAGGAACCAAAATGGCGCCAGCGCTACCTTTGCTCTGTCATATGACAGGGCAAAGGTAGCGCCGGCGCCATTTTCTATCAATGCACTTGTGGCCCGAGAGTGGAAGATCACAACGGGACCCCCCCACTGGACCCCAGGTAATTTAAGACATTTTGGGGGGGTTCGGGAGGGTGGGGGATTTATTTTAAAGGGTCGGGGTGGGTTTTAGGGATGTTTTAGTGTGCTGGTTTTCCCGCCCTCCCCCTCCCCTCCCCCTTCCCCCGATTTACGATTTTTGACGATAAATCGGGGGAATTCCTATTAAATATCGCCTCTAACGATTTTTGACGATTTAAAATATATCGGACGATATTTTAAATCGTCAAAAAACGATTCACATCCCTACCAGACATAGCGAATGACAACCTACATAAGAAAGCCCGACCCATTGGAATTAGATGACATGCGAAATTCAAGCTACCCACTAAGGATTGAAGCTGTGTTAGTATTCGTGATAGTTGTGGGTGGATCCTTGGGCTGGTGGCAGATGACCACGCCCACGGGGGAAGATCCTGAGAGGGACCACCGGTCAGGCTCAGAGTTGGGAGACAAACACACACAAGTTCTTTTATTAAACAGTTCTTGAGAACCACCAGAGGTGGCAGTAGTGAACTGGAAGAGCCTGCCTGGGCTGTAGTCCCTCAGGCACTGGAACAGCGATCCCAGGAAGGCTGAGCTGTAGAGAAACTGAGATAGTGAGTAGGCAGAGTATGCAGAGTTCAGGAACATAACCTAGATGGTAACATTCACACTGTAGTCTCTTAGAACAGCCCAGGAGCTGGAATCAAGTAGGCCCTCGTGGAGTGAGTGCCTGGTTCCAGGGAAAGCTCTGAGAGAGAGATGGTAACTCGCTGGTGTAGGCAGCGGTGACTTCCTGGCAGAAGTTATATTCAGTAGCAGGTCCGGGAACGTGGGCCCTCGAGCGAGTACCAGTTCCAGACTGTGACCTAAAAAGTAAAGAGAGAGCGAGGCCCCCGAGGAGCGGGTACCCCTGGTAAAGTCTGAGGAGGCAGAGTAGCAAGGTAGGTGGAGAGCGAATCCCATCCGCAGTGATACTTGGAGGCAGCTAGGTATGAATCCGTTTGCTAACTCGATTAGCGAAATGAAAGACCTATAATTATCTGAAGATGATGATGTCATCTCAGGGTGACGCCCCTGAGGTTCGTGCCACTGCTGGTACTTGAGTCTGGGCCACACCGCGCATGCGCCCTTAGGCCTCAGGAGAACATGGTGGAAGGCAGCGTCTAGCCGGTACAGGAACACCGGATGAGGTCGGCAAGATGACGTCGCGGCAGCCAAACTTCCATCAACCCAGGAGGGATTTGCCAAAGAGGTAAGGCGGGCAGAGTGGAGACATCAGGCAGCAACGGTCACAACAAGCTGACACAAGGTCAATTTTTTGCAAAGTAAGGTCCTACCTACCAAGACCCTCTAGCTCTCGACCTTCTCAACAGGCAAACGAGAGATCATTTCCACAGAATCTATCTCGATACCCAAGAAGACCAGTTGTGTACAAGGCCCTTCTGTCTTGTTCTTTGCAATAGGGTTGCCAAACTCCGAAGCGGTATCATGAAAGCATTTTAATGTTTCTACGCAATCCCACACAGATTCCTTCCCAACAAACAGAAAGTCATCCAAATGGATGAAGTTCTGTGTTTTCACCTTCTTAGTGACTACCCAATGGACAAATATACTAAATTCCTCGAAGTACATACAAGCGATGGAGCACACCCCATAGGCAAGTATTTGTCGAAGTAAAATTCATCATTGAAATAGAAGCCCAATAATGGAAAACTCCCTGGATGGACAGGTAAAAGTTGGAAGGTGGACTCTATGTCCACCTTAGCCATCAAAGCACCCTTTCCACAATGCCGAACATTTTGAACAGCTGAATCGAAGGAAGCGTACTGGACAGTACACAGGTCACGCAGAATAAAATCAATAATGGAATTGCCTTCCTGGAATGAAAGATTATGAATCAGACAAAATTTCCCAAGATCCTTTTTAGGAACTACCAACAAAGGAGATGACCATATCATCAAATGGAGGTTCCACAAAAGGACCCCCAATCCTTCCCAGTTCAATTTCAACCCTCAATTTGTCACGGACAACATGCTTCAGTTTCCTAGTGGAGAGGCAATTTTGCCTGCATCCGACCCCAACAGGATCCGAAAAATTAATTTGAAAACTGAACTGAAACCCATGAAACAAAAGTAATGCAACATCGGTTGTAGGATATAGTCTCAGCCATGGCAATAAGGCCACAACTCTAATAGGAGTCGGAGCCAACCCACCAAATTCACTTAGAGGACCACATAACAGTGGATCTCCCGCTGGCCGCGTCCCCAGACCACTTTGGACATTTTGTAATGGGGTGACTGGCACTGCAACACGAGCATGCTTGCCAGAATTTGCAGTCCGGAAAGTTACAGGTGGAACGATTTAACCGCCAGCACACATCGAGGGGCACAGTCCCAGCTCTTCCCATGCCACCCTGCACGGAAGCTGAACGAGATGGCCACCCAACTGTGCCACCGACAGCCCCACCCATGCTACTTCCAGAAGCAGAAGATACCTTGGAGTTCATCTGGGTCAACCACAGCCCCACATCCTGCGTACCCCACACATAAATTTGTTTTCCTTCATACGATCACGGAAATGCTCATCGTAGTTGAGCCATGACCACCCTTCATACACCTTACTGGCAGCCAATATGGCATCGGCATAAGCCAGTAGAGGCCCATACTGCGACGGATCATGACACTCAACCACACTAGCCAAGCATAAAAATGATCAACTCTAATTGAGTATATTGTGCACGACCTTCTTTTGTATACCAGGAAAGTGCTCCACACTCCCTTTCTTCTTTTTGTCCTTCCTCTTTCCCCTATGGCCCTTCAAAAGCTGAAAAATATCAATATATTTACGCTGCCTAATTTTTTTTCTAAGGGATTGAGCTATGTCCTCCCACAACTCAGTAAAAGTTATCAGTGCTGGAGCCCTCTTCCCCCCCCCCCCCTTTCACTGCTGTTGCCATTGAAACCACTGGAGAGGGAGACGAAGACCCCAATGAAGAAGAAGAAGAGGAAGAGTCTGAAGAGCTAGACCTAGCCCACTTCTTCCTCACCTTAGACTTGTCCCTCTTCTTCACCTCAGAAATCACGGACTTGTTCCTAGCATCAGAAGCAACCCCCACACAACCTCACCAGGAAGCAAACCACCGGTCATAGCCCCGGGGACGACGGACAACAAAATTGCTACACCCAAAACCTGACCCTCCTCCCTCAGAGTAATGGTTGGCTCACCCTGCTGCTCGGAATCACGACCAGGCTGTCCAGAAGTTGTAGTTGACAGGCAAGGTGCGTTAGCTGCCACAGATGCTGGATCTTCCTCTCATTGTGAAGGACCAGGACCATCAATGGGCTCCTGGAACGGTTAAGCCTGCGAAGGAAAAGGAGCAGCCGGAACAACTGGATTGAAAGACCCCATTGCCCCATATGTACTTGGAGGGGCCAGAGGAAAATCAAAACCAGGATCTCCAACCCATTGGGTAACCCGCACCAGCATGCCAAGAACTCTGTGCTGGAGATCCAGGAGTGGCTCCAGCAAATTCAAAACAGGGAGGCCATAGACTCAGTGAAATACCCCACACTCCTGCACCCATTGAAGGAGACCTCCCTTGCAGACCGGGACCCCTGCCAAAATGTCTGGGAACTCTCGCCCCCAGTGGGAGGCGTCGACACCCAAGTATCCCAAGCAGTGCACACATTGGTGGGAATTAATTCCCCGCCGCATCCCCAACCACCCAGAAAACCAGGTCCCATAAAGGGACCAGACCCGTCATCCCCCACGGGGGCCTCCCCACCGGGATGCTGAACTCCCACGGCAGTTGCCCCTCCCCACTCCAGACATGATTTAAACCCAACCCACTCAGGCCTGGCCCAACCAAAACCCCCAGGAGCTGAAGAAGTGCCAGGAACAGAACCAGCACTCGCTCTGCAAGCCACAGCATCCAATGCAGGAGCACTGATCGGTTCAGCACCGGACAGCTCCCTGCAAGCTACAGTGCTGGCTGCTGAAGCAGGAGGAGGAGCAGCGATGACATCACGAGAAGAGGAAACAGGCCCGGGGATACCTGTAGGATCCGTGGTGGAAGTTGAACTAGGCCCCACCACAGTATCGCGGGAATTGTCTTGCGGGAACGACTCACGACTATGCGCCCACGACTGGCCGATCTCTACCACAGACAGCCTGAAGGAGGTCGGCTCCTGCCTCCCACTGATCAAAAAGACACCATTACCCTGCGCACTCACCAAGGAGGGGCTGGTCGGGCCCGAGTGGGGGTGTTCGCCACTGCCCCGCACATCTCTCGCTGACACCACACAATCATACCGGTTTTCTGGAATCAGTTGTCTGTCATCGCTTGCTTCTGGGACCTCCGATGCCATGGTGGCCTCCTCGGACTCCATCAGCCAAAGATCCAACTCCCTGCACCATGCCAAGAACCAGGAGAGCAGCGGGAAGAAACAGCAAAGCAGCAAGCAGGAGCGGCGACAGGCAAGTGACTCTTGTCTAGCCATGCGCAGCACCCAAATCCCTTTTGCTCCACCCACTCCTGACACTCCTGGCCCTCTGGGAACCAATTAGTTCCCAAAGCCCACATGGTTTAAATTTAAACCACATGCTACCTAACGGCCTGGAGAACCAGTCCCATGAGCACCCGCTTGCTCACCCCCTTACCCCAGCTGACAACCAGGTCTGCTACCAAAGCAGGCCTGGGACCATATTACTTCTGGCAGGCAGGTTCGAGACCTGTCTGCCTTCCCATAAGTGCACTGTCCTTTCTCATAGACCAGGGCTACTTTGATTATTTATATTTTTAAATATAATTAGTCTAACAGAGTTCCACTTAGCCGCTGAGGAAAACACTGAGGGAACTTGACACACTAAGTCTGCAGAAGCATCTTGGTATAGGGAGGCAGCCTTTCTTTTTGATTTTGTATAGAGCAGGCTAGTATGGAGAAGACTCAGAAAACCCATGCTAAACAGGAGATAAAAGCCACAGTAGGATTATCATAGATTATTACATTGACCTTTTTGTCTTTCCTGTCCCTCCTCACCCTCTGAACTTCAAGACTATGACAACAGGAAGGAGACAGTTAAAGAAAGCTGCTCTCACTGTCCCTATGAATACCAATCCTTCTTCATGTTAGAGATAGAAAGCTAGGCAGACCAGGGATATGAATCTTACATAACATGTTTAATATAAAGTCCATTTTCAACCTAATACATGTTTTCACTTCTCCAGAGAATAAGGTTTATTATAACAAATAGAGCTAGGCTTTAAAAAATATATTTCCCGTCGATAGCAGGGCTGAATTAGCCATGCTGTCATGGGATCTGTCCATCAGGTCCGGGAGGCGGAGCTTGATAAAGCAGAGGTTGATTTTTGTATCCTCTGCGCCTGCGCGTGTGTGTTCCCGCGCAGGAAGATCTATTCTCCTTAGTCTGTTTCTTCTGCGTGCGGGATCGCATGCGGAGCCAACACTCTCCTCATGTCGAAGTCTGGATTTAAACGCTGCCGCTGCAATCGCGTAATGTCGGTCACGGACGGCCATGACCGGTGTTACCGTTGCCTCGGCAGCGCACATGATGTGTCAAACTGCGAATATTGTGCTAAAATGTCGCCCAGGGCGAAAAGACAGAGGGCCTATAGGCTGCGGGAGCTCCTCAGCACTCCTGAAGCATCGGAGGCCCACTCTTCACCGGGACCGGTGAAGAGGTTGAAATGTTCGGCACTGAAGGCTTTATCAGACAGCCAGGTAACAGGGGAGCAGGGCCCTGCAACCCTTCATCGCCGAAAATCGTCCAGTCAGTCGACTTCCAGTCGGGAATCAAGACGAGGCAGATCGCCTCATAGACATAAAGAGAGGTCGCGCCATTTGGCGCCAAGACCAAGGCCAACATCACCGCGCCCTAGGCCTCAAGAGATGGCAGCACAGGAGCCGCAGGAATTGCACCACAAGGCTCCGAAGTCGCTGCACCACACAGTGCCGACCCTGCAAGCCAGTACGGCGCCGAAACAGTCGAAGCGCAAAGCGGCGCCGAAAGCGCATGCGGCTCCGGAAAGCACGGCACCGGAAAGCCAAACGGCGCAGGAAGGCCACACGGCGTTGAAAACCCATACGACGCCGAAAAGCCACATGGCGCCGAAGAGCCACATGGCGCCGAAAAGCCATACGGCGCCGAAATGCCATACGGCGCCGAAAAGTCATATGGCGCCGAAAACACCACTACAAACAGAACGGGAAACACCGTGCCTTTCCACAGAAACATTGTTCCATTCGGCATCAGAACTGTCTAAGGAGCAAACAGGATCATTTGTGACAATACCTACAAAGGGAGATTCACATTTATATTCTTTGTCAGCAAGAAAAGAGTCTATGACACAAGAGGTTGGTCACAAACGTAAAAGATCAGATAACCATAGATCTACCTCACGGAGTTCTAAACACAAAAGATCAAGTTCATCTTCGCACAGTTCCCGAAGAACTCATACCCCATCTGACTATCAGGCACCTCTTCAGGAAAAGAGACGGAAGCAAGACCCATACCAGGACCCAAAGAGGAAACATCGCAAGGCTACACAAGTTAATCCTTCGACGTCTAGGTCCTCACTATTGTCCCATCAACGGGAACACACTTCCCCTATATACCTCACATCATCTCAAGCTTCTCCATGTTCGGTTGGTGAACCGGAACGATCAGATCATAGCCCTAGTCCTCGGAAAGATCAACAAAAGCAGAAGAGATCAGCAAAATTGATGCCTCAGGCTACAAAAGATGCCTTCTGGCACTTATCACAATCCTTGTCAGGTTTTTACGAGGCCATAGAGTCATCATTTATCTTAGATAAAGATAAGTCGGGTTCTACTCAAGATCCAGGAACTTCAGAGCCGTTAGACGACATTAGCGAGAAACAATCTCCCCTTGTGGAACGAGCTATCCCACATTCACCTACCTGTTCCGTATCACGAGAACCCGACGGCTCCTTTTTGGATTCACCTACTTCATCAACTGGGTTTCCCTCAGACTCTCCGGAAGGACAACAGGAGCCGTATTCTCCACCTGAGGATCTTTCCTATCCAAAGTTTTTAGAAAAGATAGGGAACATCCTACAACTACAAATTCAAAAGGAACCAGACCCCAGAGCTGAAACATTGGGGTTGTTAAAAATTTTCGATGTTCCAGGAGAGCCTACCACACTTCCACCTCACGAACTACTGCATCGGCTACTCTTAAAGTCATGGGAGACGCCTCAAACCATACAGGCAGTATCCAGAAAATCGGATATCAAATTTAGAATCAAAAAAGAAACTCCGTATGCACTCCCGCAACTACCACATGAGTCAATAGTTGTCGAATCGGCTATGCAATGTTTTAAAAAACCGAAACTACACGCAACCTATCCACCAAATAAAGACCATAGGTATCTGGATGAAGTGGGAAGAAAGATATACCAAAACTCTATGCTCACAACACGCATTATGCACCACCAATTTTATATGGTGCAATACCTGTATGACTGCATTCAAGCAACTAAAGGCTTCCTTTCTACCGCTGGTGGACAACTACCTCAAACCCTACATGATATGGTAGAATGTTCCAGACACCTACTCCGCTCAGTCTATGGGGGCATGGAGACCTCCTCAAGAGCTTCCGCGACAGCCATAGCAGCACGCAGGACGGCATGGCTCCGTTCCAGCTCCATCAGGGAAGATGTTCATGAAAAACTTGCCAACCTTCCCTGTGCAGGGGACAACCTGTTTGGAGCAAAACTGCAGGAAACGGTCGGTAAGCTCAAAGATGAAGCTTTAGCGGTACAATCCCTGCACTCACATGCAACTTACCATCCAACAAAATGCTTTTACCCATACCAGCGTAAGTCCTCCTACGGACGTAGACCTTTCCGACCGTATCAAGGATACCGCTCTCAGACGTACCACACATACCAACCCTATCAAAGACAACAGCCGCAACAACAACAGTCTCATCTCCCTCGTAGGGGTAAACCACGCGCCCAGCGTCAGCACGCGCAACAGCAATCGACTGCCCCTAAACCCACACAGTCTTTTTGAACATACAGCCACCATCACTCCACCTCTCGCCGCCAGGGAGAGTCCAATCCTGTGTTGCGGTTTGGAAACAAATAACATCAGATCAGTGGGTATTGGACATTGTGAGTCAAGGTTATCGTCTTCAATTTCAATCAAAACCACGCCTTCCGCAGTTCCCGTCCGTCAGAACTATGCGGGATCATCCACAACTCTTAACAGGAGATCTCACACCTATGTCAACAGAAAGCCATAGTACAACTAACCTCGAACAACTACAATCGAGGATTTTATTCCCCATACTTCCTAATTCCCAAGAAATCGGAAGGCCTGCAACCTATTCTAGATCTCAGGGAACTCAACAAATTCCTGATAAAAGAGAAATTCAAGATGGTATCCCTGAAGTCAATCCTACCCTTACTGCAACCCAACGACTGGATGTGTTCCATCGACCTGAAGGATGCATATACTCATATTCCAATCCATTCTTCTTCTTGGCGGTACCTTTGCTTCAGTTACAGGCAACAACATTACCAGTACAGAGTACTTCCCTTCGGGTTATCAGCGGCACCCAGAGTGTTCACCAAGTGCATGGTAGTGGTGGTGGCTCATCTCCGACAACAAGGGATGACAATTTTCCCTTACCTGGATGACTGGCTAGTGGTGGCTCCATCACAAGACTGCCTCCTCTGTCAGCTTCGTCAAATTCTGCAATGCTTACACCATCTAGGACTAGTGGTCAATTTCCAGAAGTCGCACCTGAAACTGACACAACAGCTACAATTCATAGGCACTTACCTGAACACCACCCAATCCAGAGCATATCTGCCACAGGACCGACAAGCACAAATGCAAACTCTTCTGAACGATCTGTTACCGAGACCGTCCTCGCCTGCCAGACAAATCCTAGTTGTTCTCGGCCATATGGCAGCGGCCAATTTTCTTGTGCCAAATACCAAGTTACACATGAGACGACTACAATGGGGACTCAAACGGCAATGGAGTCAACATTTCCAACCACTCTCACAATCGAATGTCCTAACCACGGAAATGAAGAAAGACATAGCTTGGTGGCTCCTCCCGTCCACATTGACGAAAGGAGCCTTATTCAGACAACCCATGCACGACTCCGTTCTAACAACAGATGCCTCGCAGAAGGGCTGGGGGGCACATTTAGAGATTCACGAGACACAAGGTCTTTGGTCCTTAGCAGAACAAACGCTGCAAATAAATTTGCTGGAACTTCGAGCAATTCGCAACGCTCTCCAAGCCTTTCAGCAGTTTCTGAAGGGACGAAGAGTCATGGTCTATACGGACAATCAAGTGGCAATGTTCTACGTCAACAAACAGGGGGGTTCGGGTTCGTGGACCCTATGCAAGGAAGCCTTACTCATCTTCCAATTTGCGCACAGACATTGCATACATCTCCAGGCCACATACTTGCCAGGTATAGCAAACACGAGAGCGGACAGATTAAGCCGCATATTCCACCCACACGAATGGTCCCTCAACCGGGAAGTGGTACTCAGTATTTTCACCAGATGGGGAACACCATCGATAGACTTATTTGCGACGGAACTCAATGCACAGCTTCCAAAATTCTGTTCCATTCGCCCAAGCAAGTACCGGATAGCGCAAGATGCCTTCCTCATCCCGTGGACATCGGGTCTCCTATATGCGTTTCCTCCCATTCCCTTGATCACCAGAACAATTAAAAAATGCATAATGGACAATGCACAAATGATCCTTGTCGCACCAGCCTGGCCAAGACAGCCATGGTACAGTTACCTCCTGCACCTTTCCAGCGACCCACCAATGCGACTTCCACAGCGACCAGATCTCCTGTTGCAGGAGCAGGGAACGCTGTTACATCCACTGCATTCATCCCTACACTTAACAGCAGGGAGATTGACAGGCGGTTACTAACAGAACAAAACGTCTCCACCACCGCTCAACGTATCCTATTGGAATCTAGGAAACCCTCCACCCGACGCAATTACCAATACAAATGGAAACGGTATACCACCTGGTGTGTAGCACACCACATATCACCTATGGACTGTTCCCCGCAACAGCTGTTGGACTATCTTCATACCTTATTTGAAACAGGTTTAGCCACGGCTTCGATCAGAGTTCACCTCAGTGCCATTGCAGCCTACCACAGGCCATATAATCAAACCACTATAGCAGCTCATCCTTTGCTTGCACGTTTCCTCAAAGGACTACTACACATTAGACCCCCCACTACCAAACCAGCGGTTCCTTGGAATATCAACCAAGTCTTAGAACAACTCATGCTTTCCCCTTTTGAACCAATGGAATCGGCGCACCTAAAATTCCTTACGTGGAAAGTGGTATTCCTAGTAGCAGTCACCTCAGCCAGACGAGTCAGTGAACTACAAGCACTAGTGCACTATGAACCTTACTTACAATTCTTTCATCAAAAAGTGGTCCTTAGAACTCACCCATCATTCTTACCAAAGGTCATTTCTCAATTTCACCTTAACCAGAGTATAGAACTTCCTACGTTTTTTCCAAAACCCCATGCAACGCCTAGGGAAGCGTTGCTTCACACCCTGGACTGTAAAAGAGCTCTAGCTTACTACAGAAATAGGACGACATCTTCAACACATCCATCGCAACTATTTCTATCTTTCGATCCTAAAGCACCAGGACTACCAGTCTCGAAACGTACCATATCCAGCTGGATAGTCCAATGTATTCAATTCTGTTACGACAAGCGGAATGAGCTTCTCTCGCACAAGCCAAAAGCTCACCAGGTCCGCGCCCTAGCGACGTCATGGGCTCACCTCAAGAACATACAACCCATAGACATTTGTAAGCGGCTACTTGGACTTCCTTACACACGTTTACTATGCATTATTGCCTGGATCAACAAACTTCAGCAGATGCAAGTTTAGGTCACACAGTCCAACAATCTGCAACAGAGCATAACAAGTGATTGCCACTTCTATCATCACGTTTGGGAGCTTGTGACTCCCATGACAGCATGGCTAATTCAGCCCTGCTATCGACGGGAAAAAACAAGTTTGCTTACCGTAAACGTTGTTTCCGTAGATAGCAGGATGAATTAGCCATGCTGACCCACCCTCCTCCCTGGCAATCACATTATATCTAACAAATTTACTGCTTAATCACAGACTGAGGAGAATAGATCTTCCTGCGCGGGAACACACACGCGCAGGCGCAGAGGATACAAAAATCAACCTCTGCTTTATCAAGTTCCGCCTCCCGGACCTGATGGACAGATCCCATGACAGCATGGCTAATTCATCCTGCTATCTACGGAAACAACGTTTACGGTAAGCAAACTTGTTTATATAAAATCACAATTGAAAACTCAGCCAATAAAGTATGGTGATGTTTGTAATATTGATGGGGCTCGGTTTTCTGGATCCATTTGAGACTCCTATTTGCTCCATGGTTTTTCCAGATTCTTTTTGTATGATTGCTGATCATCATCCTGAAAACCTTGCCCAACTTAATATCCAGATTATAGCATAGATTTTAATTTCAGCCCAGCATTCAGCCCAAAGTCTAAACAAGCATTCTCTTAAATGTTATTCTACCTAATATTTCTAGTGCTTGTGAAAGCAAGCTGTTAGATTGACTCCACTGGATACTGAAGCCTTCTATTTATGCACATGACATGTACAACAGGGGCTGTGGCAGTTCAAACATTCCCATGCTCCTTTACCAATGTACCTAAACCCTGCTCTGAATAGACCAGAAAGGATAATTCATGAATATGCAGTTTTTGGCTTTTTCTTGAAACTATCAACAATGGTGCCAATTAGTACCAAACTGAAACAATGACTTCAGTAATGTGGACACCTAGCCAGTAGGTACTACACTGGGACCACCACCTTGTTTTGCATAGAGCATCACACATCTTTCAGATTATAAAGACTTCTAGTTGCTACTAACCTGAGTCAGATTTGAACTGCTGATTTACTCTATAAGCCTCATTCAATACACTGTATCATCTACTTCCCTTCAGAGGTCCCATTTTATTCTGAACCAGGAACAAAATGTCAATCAGACCAGAATTCATATCAGACCAGTTATAAATTATTCCCCAATACAAGGCAAAATGGAATGGCCAATCAGAGAAATTATTTCTCCAGAAGTTGCTCCCCAGGGAAATGCTTGGTTTCCCATCGATAGCAGGGCTGAATTAGCCATGCTGTCATGGGATCTGCCAATCAGGTCCGGGAGGCGGAACTTGTCAAAGCAGAGATCAGAGCTTTGCTCTCTGTAGCTGCGCATGTGTTCCTGCGCAAGAAAGTAATGGAATCTCCTCAGTCTGTTCTTTCCACGTGTGGGATCGCACGCGGAGCTATTCTACTCCTCAGCATTAATAGAACAAAACATGTCAAAATCGGGGTTTAAGCCCTGTAATTGCGGCACGGTAATGTCGGTCACGGATGACCATGACTGATGTTACCGATGCCTAGGACCAGATCACAATCGGGAAGATTGTGAATTTTGCTCAAGGATGTCACCTGTTCTGAAGCCTGTAGGCCCTGAAGCAAAGGGTCTACAGGTTTCAGGAACTTTTTGCCTCACCAGAGCCATCGGAGGCTCATTCGTCACCTGGCCCAGCAATTTTATCGCCTCCCTCAAAAAAGAGGGCATCATTGTGGGATCCTCAGTTCTCCAATCTTGTAGGTAAGGAGGTGGCAAGCCGACAAAGGCCATTGGATTTTCAAAAATCCAAAGAGCCAGAATTGCCGGGGCAGGACACATTGGTGCCAAAAATCTCGGCGCCTAAAACTTCTGCGCCTATGGCGCCTTATGTGCACAGAAAAGGATCGGCGCATAGCACTTCGGCACCTGAAGAAGTATCGGCGCACTGTTATGAACCAGGAGGTTGGACCCTTGATCCGAGGTAACCCAAGGCTTCACCGTCGGAAGGCGAGGAACCCTCTGTAAGTCTTAGGTCGATTGGAAGAAGGAAATCTGGATGCAGGCGCCTCCAGCAGGTCGTGTGATCCAGATAGCTGGTGCCTCCAGCAGGTCGTATGGTACAGATGGCTGGCGCCTCCAGCAGGTCGTATGGTACAGATGACTGGCCACAGCCGGTCCAGCAGCCAAAAGCCAGAGGGTATTCCGCAGCCGGTCCAGGGGTCAAAAGCCAGAGAGTATTCCGCAGCCGATCCAGGGGTCAAAAGCCAGAGAGTATTCCACAGCCGGTCCAGGGGTCAAAAGCCAGAGTGTATTCCGCAGCCAGTCCAGTAATCAGAACCAGAGAAGATACCGCAGCCAGTTCAGAAGTCAATACCAGAAGAACTCAGCAGCCGGTCCGGGAGTCAAGCACAGGAACAGAAACAACTCAGGAATAACACCAACAGGAGCCCAGATGAAGTCAAGGCAAGGTTGAAATGCCGACCCAGCCCTTAAATAGTACAAGCTCAGTAGCTGTTCACAGGAAGGTGTCCAACCACTTCCTGTTGTGGCCCCTTTAAGAATCGGCATTTGCCGTGTGCATGGCTCTAGGAAGTTCAGCGGGGGCGGAGTCAGTCTTGAGCAAGTAGGATGGCCGACGCCGCGGCCATGTTGGAGAGAAACGGGGGCTGCTGAGTAGCCATCCCGATGAGGCAGTCACCTCGAGCGAAGTGGTCTGCCACGTCGGTGAGTAGCTGGTCCCGGTCGCGGCTCGCTGCCGCCTAGAGTTATAACAGTACCCCCTCCTCTAGGCCTCCCTCTAGAAGGTTTGGGCTTATCGGGATGACTGATATGGAAATTCTTGAGGAGATCCTTATCAAGGATGTTAGTAGCTGGCTCCCACGAATTTTCCTCAGGCCCAAATCCTTCCCAGGCTAGTAGATATTCCCACTTACGACCACGTCTACGTACATAAAGGACTTCTCGAACTTGATAAATAGTGTCTTCTTCAGTCCTCACTGAAGGAGGAATGGGCATCTTACAAGAGGGCCATGTGAGGAGTACTGGTTTTAAGAGAGATACATGAAATGAATTGTGAATACGTAGTGTGGTAGGCAGACGTAATTGATAAGTCACAGGACCCAATTGTCTTATCACTGGAAACGGACCAATGTACCGAGGGGCCAATTTCATCGAGGGAACTCGTAAACGGATATGCCTGGTACTCAGCCACACTCTGTCTCCTGGAAGGAATCGTGGTGCAGGTCGTCTGTGTCGATCAGTGAATTTTTTGTCAGTATTTGCCGCCTTCCATTGCATTTGCTGCGTATGTCTCCATAGTCGTTTCAGTTGTAAAGCGGTAAGCTGGGCTGCCGGAGAGGAAACCGGCAAAGGCAGCGGTACCGGTGGAGCAGGTTGCTGTCCATAAACAATTTGGAATGGGGAAGTCCCAGTAGAAGTGCAAGCATGAAAATTGTGGGAAAACTCTGCCCAAGGCAGCAACGCTGCCCCGTTGTCTTGTCGAGTATTAACATAAGATCGCAAGAATTGTTTTAAGGCCTGATTAGTCCTCTCTGCCTGCCCGTTGGCTTGGGGATGAAAAGCTGTGGTGAAGTCCAGAGTAATGTGAAACTTGGTGCAAAGGCTCTGCCAGTAACGAGCTGTGAATTGTGATCCGCGGTCAGAGGTGATATGCTGGGGAATTCCATGAAGACGAAAGATATGTAACAAGAATAGTTGAGCCAGACGGGGAGCAGATGGGAGGGCGGGTAGTGGTGTAAAATGGGCCATGTTGGAAAATTGGTCCACCACTACCCATATAACCGTATATCCTTCTGAGGATGGAAGATCAACAATGAAATCAGTAGAGATGTGAGACCATGGTTTAATAGGCACTGGAAGAGGTTGTAACAGTCCCCACGTCTTCCCCGTAGGATTCTTATGTTGAGCGCACACAGGACAAGAATCTACGTAAGCACGAATGTCCTTGCACATCCCAAGCCACCAATAGTGTCGTTGCAAAAGGGCTAGTGTTTGTCTCTGTCCTGGATGCCCAACCACTTGTGAATCATGTCCCCATTTCATTACCTTGTTATGAAGTCTCCGGGGTACCACTGTTTTACCAACGGGGACCGTGAAAGTTGCAGAAAGAATGATACGAACTGGATCGATGATGTTCTGTATGGGCTCTATCACGTCTTCGCTAACAAAAGATCGTGATAACGCATCAGCCTTGATATTCTTGTTGGCAGGTCGATATCTGATTTCAAAATCAAAACGGGTGAAAAAAAGTGCCCAACGGGCCTGGCGTGGATTTAGATGCTGAGCTTGCTGTAAGTAAACTAAATTCTTATGGTCCGTAAAAACTGTGATACGATGCTGAGCTCCCTCCAACCACTGCCGTCATTCCTCGAAGGCAAGTTTAATGGCTAGCAACTCTCTGTCGCCAATGGAATAGTTGCGCTTCGCAGGAGAGAATTTTCTAGAAAAATAGGAACACAGATGAGACATACCAGTAATGGTATTTTGGCTCAGCACTGCTCCGACTCCTTCAGTGGAAGCATCAACCTCAACAGTAAAGGGACGTCTGGGGTCAGGATGATGAAGGCAGGATTGTTGTAAGAAGGACTTCTTAAGAGCTTGGAATGCTTCTGTAGCCTCTACTGGCCAGTTCTTGACATTAGCTCCTTTACGTGTGAGCGCGGTCAGTGGTTCAGCGAGCTTAGAGACATTTTTGATAAAGCTACGATAATAATTGGCAAATCCGAGAAACCTTTGAAGTGCACATAGACCGGTAGGCTGAGGCCAGTCCTGAATACATTTCAATTTTGCAGGGTCCATCTGGAAACCTTGCTTAGAGATAATATAATCCCAAAAAAGGTAAGGATTCGGTCTCGAAAACACATTTCTCTAGTTTGGCATATAATCGATGATCTCGTAAACGTTGCAGAATCTGTATAACGTGTTGACGATGAGTTTGTAAGTCCTTAGAAAAAATCAATATATTGTCTAGATAAACCACCACACAGATATAGAGTAAATCTCTGAAGATTTCGTTAATGAAGTGTTGGAAGACGGCCGGAGCGTTAGTTAAGCCGAACGGCATAACTAGATATTCATAATGTCCGTCCCTGGTGTTAAAAGCCGTCTTCCATTCATCACCTTCACTAATCCGGACTAGATTATATGCTCCATGTAAGTCAAGTTTAGAGAAAATTCGAGCTCCTTGTGGTCGAACAAATAATTCCGCAATAAGTAGTAACGGATATCTGTCCTTGATGGTTATAGCGTTGAGTCCCCTAAAGTCAATACAAGGTCGTAATGTCCCATCCTTTTTCTCGACAAAAAAAAATCCAGCTCCCACCGGGGAGGTAGATCTTTGGATGAAGCCCTTCTGTAGATTGTCCTGGATATATTCGGACATAGCCCGAGTCTCTGAAGCAGATAATGGATATGTTCTCCCACGAGGTGGCATGGATCCCGGAATCAAATTAATAGCACAATCAAACTCCCGGTGTGGAGGCAATGTGTCGGCGGCCTCCTTGGAGAATACGTCCGCAAATTGTCCGTATTGAGAGGGTAACTTCCCTAGGCCAGAGGTACAGATGAAACTCTGTGTGTGAGACACTTCTCTTAAACAAGCTCCATGGCAATTGGACCCCCAATGAGTAAGTTATAAAGAAGTCCAATCAAATTGGGGGTTGTGACATTGCAACCACGGAATGCCGAGGACCACCGGTTGAATGGCTTTTCTAAGTACATAAAAGGTAATCTGTTCAGCGTGGTCTGGTGTGATGTGACAATCCAGAGGTTCAGTCTGATGCATTATAGTTCCTGGTAACGGGTCACCATGAATAGATGAAACAATTAACGGCTTAGGGCAGGGACGGGTAGGGATCCGTAATTGATCAACTATCTCTTGAAGGATAAATTCTCCGCCAGCACCGGAGTCCACTAGAGCCAAGGTAGTGAATTCATACCCTTCAATCGTGAGGGTGACTGGTAGCATGAGTGGGGGAGCTGGAGATGTAAGACCTAGGGTTACTCCCCCCATGGACCCTAGGCTTTGTACTTTCCCGGATGGATAGGACAGACGGCAATACAATGGCCGGAACCTCCACAATATAGACAAAGTCCCTCCTTACGCCATCTCTGTCGTTCTGCTGGAGATAGAGGACCTCTGCCAAGCTGCATGGGTTCTTCGATGGTTGTTTCATTAGAAGACCCTTCTCGAGTGTTCATGGGAAGAGGAGATTGTACATAAGAGGTGGTCGGGCGTCTTCTAGATCCTAGGCCTTCCCGAACCATTTCTTGAAGTCGCCGATCAATTCTGGTGGTGAGCTCAATAAGGGAATTTAAGGAAGTGGGAAGTTCCCTGGCCACCAGTTCGTCTTTGATCTTGGCAGATAGTCCTTCCAGGTAAACTGTTCGGAGTGTTGACTCTTCCCAATGAAGTTCCATTGCCAAGGTTCGAAATTCAATATTATAATCCATGAGGGCACGCCCTCCTTGACAGAGGTGAAGGAGAGAAGACCCAGCGGCTGCTTGTTTCCCGGGTTCTTCAAACACAGTCCGAAACAATTCCAGGAAACGTGGAAGGTCCTGTAACACCGGGTCAGCGTGCTGCCACAACGGAGAGGCCCATGCCAGGGCTTTGCCTTCTAATAAAGATAATATATAGGTAGTCTTAGTTATATCATCTGGAAAGAGTGAAGATTGCAGACGTAAATGCATGCTGTATTGGTCTAGGAACCCCAAACATAAACGCGGATCTCCGGCATACCGTGGTGGAGCAGGTAAAGGTATAACTGAACGAGGACAACCTTGTGGGACTGGCGGAGCGGGTGCAGACAGCGGACTTACAGGTGGAAGATTAGGGTATGTAGCAACCACCGCATCTAACCGGGCATTGAGTCGTTCAATGGAGGCGGCCATGGATTCCAACATACTTTGTTGTTCGACTATCTTCTGGGCCAAGCCGGGAATCGCTCGTAACGCAGATGCCTCTGCCGGGTCCATGTCCTTGACTTACTGTTATGAACCAGGAGGTGGACCCTTGATCCGAGGTAACCCAAGGCTTCACCGTCGGAAGTCGAGGCACCCTCTGTAAGTCTTAGGTCGATTGGAAGAAGGAAATCTGGATGCAGGCACCTCCTGCAGGTCGTGTGATCCAGATAGCTGGCGCCTCCAGCAGGTCGTATGGTACAGATGGCTGGCGCCTCCAGCAGGTGTATGGTACAGATGACTGGCCACAGCCGGTCCAGCGGCCAAAAGCCAGAGGGTATTCCACAGCCGGTCCAGGGGTCAAAAGCCAGAGAGTATTCCGCAGCCGGTCCAGGGGTCAAAAGCCAGAGAGTATTCCGCAGCCAGTCCAGTAATCAGAACAAGAGAAGATACCGCAGCCAGTCCAGAAGTCAATACCAGAAGAACTCAGCAGCCGGTCTGGGAGTCAAGCACAGGAACAGAAACTACTCAGGAATAACACCAACAGGAGCCCAGATGAAGTCAAGGCAAGGTTGAAATGCCGACCCAGCCCTTAAATAGTACAAGCCCAGTAGCTGTTCACAGGAAGGTGTCCAACCACTTCCTGTTGTGTCCCCTTTAAGAATCGGCATTTGCCGCGTGCGCGGCTCTAGGAATTTCAGCAGGGGCGGAGTCAGTCTTGAGCAAGGAGGACGGCCGACGCCACGGCCATGTTGGAGAGAAACGGGGGCTGCTGAGTAGCCACCCCGACGAGGCAGTCACCTCGAGTGGTGCGGTCTGCCGCGCCGGTGAGTAGCTGGTCCCGGTCGCGGCTCACTGCCGCCTAGAGTCATAACACGCACAACATTTCTATGCGCATGGTGGCGAGGACACTTGTGCGCACGACGCTGAAGGACCCTGCGCGCAGGGCGCCAAAGACATTGGCGTGCAAGGCGCCGAAGACATCTGAGCGCACAACTAAAGGAAACTCTATGTGCACTGCGCCGTCTACATCTGCGCGTACGGTGCCAACACCATCTGTGCGCCCGGTGCCAACCATGTCTATGCGCACGGCACCGGAGACATTGGCAACGATCACTCTTGCACGTACAGAAACAGAAAGATATGTGCACAAATTTAGATCCGCGCATAAATCCAAATCTGCGTATAAGACACATGAGCACCTATCTCATGAATTACAAAATGAGTTGAAACGAAGACGTGAAACCTCACACAGATCTTCTTCAGCCTCTCCATCCATACCCTCACCTCGTTCGGGTACTTCCCTCTCTTCGAGAGATAATTCGGCAGAGTTTACAATAAAACGTAGAAAACGATCACCGTCTTCACGGAAAAGTCATACAGACTCGTCGTCACATTATTATCATAAGTACTCACGACACTCCCACCACACAAAGTTGGTAAAGAGGAGTGCTACATGGGAATTAAGCCCTTCGACTTCAAAATCATCTTATATACCTACTTCAAATACCTTCTCTCACAGAGAGGTAATACAAGTTGCTTCCTCTACAGCTTCTACAGCTTCAGAGGATTTGAGGGACATCATATGCGATGAAAAACAGAAAGACCATAAAGTATACACTACTTTACCTCAGAACACACCAAAGCACCCTAAAGCATGTGGGTCACAAGAACCAGATCATCGTACAATAATGCCCCCTCGTACAAAAGATGCATTTTATCAACTGTCCCAATCCTTAGCAGGTTTTTATGAAACTCTTCAGTCGTCATTCAAAATGACTAATATTGCTGCTGACCATTCTCCGGAACATAAGACGCAGGCTAATAGGGAACCGTCGGTGGAGCCTCCAACATCTCCCATAGCAAACTGACCAGCTTCCCCAAATTATAAACAGGATACATCTTTTGATTCTCCTTCACCGCAAACATCCCCATCATCATCTACGGGATTCCCATCGGATCTGCAGGAACAACCTCAGGAGCCGTATTCCCCTCCAGAAGACCTTACATACCCAAAATTTTGGGAAAAATTGGGTACAATACTGCATCTAGAGGTCCAAAAAGAGACAGACCCTAGGTCAGAAACTCTTGGTCTCCTAAAAATTTTTGACACTCCAGGGGAACCAACATTTCTTCCACCACAAGAGCTCCTGCATTCAGTCTTACAGAAATCCTGGGAAACACCTTACGCAATTGCAGTAGTTTCCAGAAAAATGGACATAAAATTCCGTATGAGGAAAACATCACCGTACTCTGTACCACAATTACCTCATGCTTCAATTGTAGTAGAGTCGGCGATGCAAAGATTTAAGAAAACAAAGTCACATTCCTCATACCCACCAGGCAAAGACAACAAATATTTGGATGAGTTTGGAAGGAAAATATACCATAACTCAATGTTGAATGCCCGGATTATGCACCATCAATTCTACATGGTACAATACCTGTATGAGTGCATACAAGCTATAAAAGGTATGCTTTCCTCGACTGCGGATCAGATACCTCCACCTCTTCATGACATGGAAGAGTGTTCTCGTCACTTTTTGAGGTCAATCTACGAAGCATATGAAACATTGTCTAGGGCATCGGCAACAGCCATTGCAGCCCGCAGACTAGCATGGTTACGCTCAAGTTCCATATGTGAAGGTTTACACGAGGAACTAACGAACCTTCCATGTACAGGAGATAACCTGTTCAGAGAACGATTTCAGGACACAGTGGGTAAACTAAAGGAAGAAGCTCTAGCAGTACAATCATTAACATCACATCCTAACTATTTGACTACACGTCATTATATTGGATCTACTCGTAGGCAATCCTATGCCAGGAGACCCTACAGATCTTACCAGTCCTTTCATACACAGACTTAACCTGCGTATCAGTGTCCTGCTTCACAACAGAATACCTCAAACCAACGTAGAGGTAAACCACGTAATCAGAGGAAGCAGGCACAACAACCAGCTACTGCAGTAAAAGCGACTTCATCTTTTTAGTTACCCAGCCACCACCACAACATCAAGCACCACCCGGCAGGATTCATTCCTGCCTGACAGCTTGGGAGAGAATAACATCTGATCAATGGGTTTTGGAGATAGTACGTCACGGCTACCAACTCCAATTTGTCACAAAACCCATATTACCTCATCTTTCCACTTTCAAGATTCACAACTTCCAACCACAACTGGGGGAGGAAATTGCGTTGCTTCACAAACAGCAAGCAATTCAACAAATTTACCCAAGGACCCAATCAGTAGGATTTTATTCCCCATACTTCCTCATACCCAAGAAGTCGGGTGGCCTTCACCCCATCCTAGACCTAAGGGAATTGAACAAATTTCTCACCAAAGAGAAATTCAAAATGGTATTGTTGAAATCAATCCTTCCTCTGATCCAAACCAATGATTGGATGTGTTCCATCGACCTGAAAGATGCTTACACACAGATTCCAATCCATCCATCTTCGTGGTGTTACCTATGCTTTCGCTACAGGCATCAACACTACCAGTACAAAGTTCTCCCCTTTGGACTATCGGCTGCACCCAGGGTGTACACCAAATGCATGGTAGTGGTGGTGGCTCATCTCAGACAAGGTATAAACATCTTTCCATATCTGGACGATTGGCTTATAATCGGCCCAGCTCCAAACATCTTAATCGAACACCTCCATCGAGTGATACAATGCTTGCAAGAATTAGGACTGGTGATCAATTTTCAGAAATCACACCTACAATCAACACAACAGTTACAGTTCATAGGCGCATGCCTGGACACTACGTGTAAAAGGGCATACCTACCAAGCGACAGAATATCACAATTACGTCTTCTATTACATACCTTGAACCATACTCAGAGACCTTCAGCGAGACAGATTTTAGAAGTCCTCGTCCACATGGTAGCGGCGAATTTCATGGTACCCAACACCAGGCTACACATGAGATGCCTGCAATGGGGCTTGAAATGTCAATGGAAACAACACTCGCAACCATTGACACAGAAGGTATCATTGACCACCGAAATGAGGAAAGATTTAACATGGTGGCTCCTAAAGTCCACCCTATCCAAGGGAGCATTGTTCAGTTCCCCTCCTCACAATGCAGTATTAACCACAGATGTGTCTCGCAAGGGCTGGGGTGCACACCTCGAGATTTACGAAACACAAGGATTATGGACAATCTCAGAACAAAACCTACAAATAAATTTATTGGAACTCAGAGCGATTCGCAATGCATTACGAGTGTTCCAAGACCACCTGAAAGGACGCAGGGTCATGATCTATACAGATAACCAAGTCATCATGTTTTACATCAACAAACAAGGAGGGTCCAGTTCATGGTCCCTTTGCAAGGAGACCCTGACAATTTTCGAACATGCTCACTGAAATTGCATATATCTCCAGGCAACTTACCTACCAGGAGTTGCAAATACAAGAGCGGACAAGCTAAGCCGCATCTTTCAACCTCACGAATGGGCACTCAATACAGAAACAGCCCAATACATATTCATGCAGTGGGGGACACCTTCGATAGATCTCTTTGCAACAGAGATCAATACTCAAGTTCCCAAATTCTGCTCGATAAGACCAAGCCAATTCAGGATCACTCAAGATGCCTTCCTCATCCCGTGGATGACAGGCCTCCTATATGCCTTTCCTCCCATACCACTCATAACAAGGACAATTCAGAAATGCATACAAGACAAAGCTCAACTGATACCCATAGCCCCAGCTTGGCCGAGGCATCCGTGGTACAGTTTCCTTCTCCAACTATCCATCATGGATCCAATTCAATTACCAAATCGCCAGGATCTTCTCTGCCAAGATCAAGGGATGCTTCTACACCCACTATACTCATCTCTCCACTTGACAGCATGGAGATTGAGAGGCTCCTTCTAACAGAACAGGGAGTTTCCACCTCGGCACAATTCATCTTGTTAGAATCCAGGAAACTCTCCACAAGGAAAAATTGTAGCTATAAATGGAAGCGTTACTCTGCCTGCTGCACTTCCAAAAGTGTACCACCATTGGACTGCTCACCTGAGTTACTCATTGATTATCTTCATACACTATATGCAGCTGGTCCAGCAACATCATCCATCAGAGTTCATCTAAGTGCCATAGGGGCATATCATAGACCAGTTAACAATATTCCAATATCCAATCACCCCTTACTATCTCGCTTCATTGAGGGGCTAACTCATCTTCGTCCTCCAATCTCTAAGCTTCCAATTCCATGGAACCTTAACATAGTTCTGGAACAGCTCATGCTTTCCCCATTTGAACCCATGGACTCAGTACATATTAAATACCTCACATGGAAACCGGTATTCTTGGTTGCAGTAACATCAGCTCGAAGAGTTAGTGAATTGCAGGCCTTGGTCCATTATTCTCCATATTTACAATTTCATCACCAAAAGGTAGTCCTCCGAACTCACCCATCCTTCCTACCAAAAGTGGTTTCTCAATTCCATCTCAATCAGACCATGTAATTACCCACCTTTTCCCCTAAACCTCGTGCAAATGATAGGGAAAAGTTACTGCATACATTAGATTGTAAAAGATCTTTAGCATACTACAAAGAAAGGACAAACTCGGACTCCCATGTTTCTCAACTCTTTGTCTCCTTTGACCCAAAGGTACCTGGATTTCCAGTGGCTAAACACACCATCTCCAGCTGGATAGCACAGTACATCAAATTCTGTTACGATAAACAGAACTTACAACTAACTTCTGCTCCTAAAGCTCACCAAGTCAGAGCAGTAGTAGCCTCATTGGCACACTTAAGGAATGTGCAACCCATAGACATTTGCAAGGCAGCTAAATGGTCATCGCTCCATACCTTCACATCTCACTACTGCCTAGAGATGTGAATCGTGTCCTCGATCGTCTTAACGATCGATTTCGGCTGGGAGGAGGAGGGAATCGAATTGTTGCCGTTTGGGTGTGTAAACTATCGTGAAAAATCGTTAAAATCGTGAGCCGGCACACTAAACCCCCCTAAAAACCCACCCGACCCTTTAAATTAAATCCCCCCACCCTCCCGAACCCCCCCCCAAATGCTTTAAATCGTTTTCGTACGGAAAATGGCGCCGGCAGGAGATCGACTGCAGGAGGTTTGTTCAGCGTGGGTTCCGGACCGCCGCTGAACGACCTCCTGCAGTCGATCTCCTGCCGGCGCCATTTTCCGTATGAAAACGATTCGCGGCAAGAAATCGCTCCCGGAACCCCGCTGGACTCCCAGGAAAATTTTGGCCAGCTTGGGGGGGCCTCCTGACCCCCACAAGACTTGCCAAAAGGTCCAGCGGGGGTCCGGAACGACCTCCTGCGTCGAATCGTTTTTGTCTATGGCCGCCGCCATATTGCGGCGGCCATTTTGAAAAATGGCGCCGGCTGAAGACAACACGATTCTATTGAGGGGGCCGTTCCGGACCGCCGCCGTTCTGGACCACCGCCGGATCCCCAGGTAATTTAAAGCATTGGGGGGGGGGGTTCGGGAGGGTGGGGGATTTAATTTAAAGGGTCGGGGGTGGGTTTTAGGGGGTTTTAGTGTGCCGGTTTTCCTGCCCTCCCCCTTCCCCCGATTTACGATTTTTTAACGATAAATCGGGGGAATTGGTATTGTATCGTGGCCCTAACGATTTTTTGATGATTTAAAATATATCGGACGATATTTTAAATCGTCAAAAAACGATTCACATCCCTACTACTGCCTTGATCAACAAGCAGCCCAGATGCGAAGATAGGGCAAGCAATCCTGCAATCTCTATCCTCCTGTCCACTGTGACTGCCGCACTGGCAAAGATCAAGGGCAAACATATATATCATAAGCAACGTGATCGGGAGCTTAGGACTTCCCTGATAGCATGGTTAATTCAGCCCTGCTATCGACAGGAAAAAGCAAGTTTGCTTATCGTAAATGGTGTTTCCGTAGATAGCAGGATGAATTAGCCATGCTGACCCACCCTCCTCCCTGGCAGTCACCACATCTTCGACTACAATAAGGCTTAATCACAGACTGAGGAGATTCTGTTACTTTCCTGCGTGGGAACACACGCGCTGCCGCAGAGAGCAAAGCTCTGATCTCTGCTTTGACAAGCTCCGCCTCCCGGACCTGATTGACAGATCCCATGACAGCATGGTTAATTCATCCTGCTATCTACGGAAACACCGTTTACATTAAGCAAATTTGCTTTTACACACATTCTAGGTCTCGGCTTTGCTTGTGCAATTGAATTATTATAGTAGACATGTGCAAGCTAATTTACTCTTGCAACCAAACAAAATCATTCAGTTTAAAATTTAAAAGATACAGAATGGAAGTATGAACCACAACATGAAAGATTTACAGGTTGTAAAAGTAGAATATGTCCTTGCAATTTATACATTAGTCCAGACCCAAAAGTGATCGTTGTTTGTGCATTTGATTTACCTGTCTGAACAATGGTGACTTGTCCTATTACCTATTTCCAGGATGCCCGAAGCAATGGCGATGAAAATATAGAGCGTGGCAACTGGGCCACTAAAACGGACTATATCCTGTCCTTGATTGGCTTTGCAGTGGGGATGGGGAACGTCTGGAGATTTCCTTACCTGACTTATAAGAATGGAGGAGGTGTGTGACAGTCATATAGCTTATGTCTTCTTCTGCTTCTCAGAAACTTATTCAACTTTTAGTCACAGCTTTGTTATTCAGATCAAATGTCAAGGAGATGGGGCAGGGTTTGAAAAACATAGAAATGGTAGAATACAGTGAGCCTAAAAGCTTGAGGTATTTTTCTATTGTCTATGCCAAAACTTGTGCAAAATACACTGCAAGACTTTTGTCCAATCCTTAAGTGCAGCCCTTGAGCAAAAGCAAAAAAAAACCAAAAACAACCCAAAGCACATATGGAGAGCAATTTTCATTCATAGCCATTTGCTCGTCCTTCTGCTCTATCAGACAAGAACTTGTGGGTTTAGTCCCTTCATCCAGCATTTGGAGGAAGAGCTTCTTTTTTTTTTTTTTTAAATGACAACACCTGTAGTATGTCATGCATGGAACCAGATACAGACAGAGTTCTCTGTCTCTGGCTATGGATGGACAAGTCTTGACCAGTTTCTTAATTGAAGAGGATTTTTATGGCTATTTCATAGTTATGATATAGCACTTAAACTACTTTGAATCAAATTTTTCTTAATGGACCCAGCTCCTGCAGATTGTTCTCTGCAGTGATGCAAGCCAGGACAGCAAAGTAGTCACTACCTATCTGATGGGGTTTGTTTTCTGTGGGAGAGCACTACATGTATCGTTTGAGTATATCCTTTTCTAAAAAGGGACCATGTGCTTACTCTCTGAGCTGAAATGCTTGTGGAGGCCAAGTTCCTGCAATTGATAAGCTTTGCAGTGAAGCAGGCCATTGACAATTTGAAAGTTCACCACCTCTTGTCAGGACTCAAAGCGAGCTCACTAACTCAAGGATTCCCATCCTGGCTCCTATCTCTTGAATGTGGCAGTAGGTTGAGAAGAGAAGGTAACACTCTTTGGGGCCGATGCAATACAGTGCGCTCAGCTCAGTGCACTGTCTAACCGCAGTTGGATGCGGGTTGTGCAGGCGCTGCCTTAATCCCCTTACACAATAAGGGGATTAGCACCTCCACAACCTACGTCCAACAAGTGGAGAAACTAATAGCACTCATCACATGCAAATGCAGGCACTAATTTCTGAGCACTGCCAAAGTTGTACAGAAAAGCAGAAAATTAAAAGCATCCATTTCCCGAACCTGTGGCTGTGTGCCGATTAGGGAAATGGATGCCAATAAATTCAGCGTCTGTTTTCCTAACCAGCAGATGGCCGCTGACAGCCGACCACTTGCGGACTCCCACTGTCAGGAAAGCACTAGGGGCACGCAAGCAATCCTAATGCCTCCTTGACAGTGTGACCCCTATGGCGTCCCAAGGAGAGGTACCTGGGGGCATGCTTTCAGCATTCTTTTTTTGCATCAGCCCCTTTATTATTCAAACTGCCTTTAATTCTTTTCAAGGCAGAAAAGGAACCAGAGCTTTCAGCTGACTAAGGTATGACTTAAAAAATAGAAAAAGGAAAGGGGAAAAGATACTTTCAGTTTGTATTGGGAATAGTTTTCTAAGGCTAGGAGATATTTTCTGAGGATTGTCATTTGCCAGTTCATATGTCCGAGTTCTGTGTTCTCTGGGACCATTAAAAGGAAGCTATTGCAACATTCCAGAGGAAACTAGGCAATAAAGTATGCCCAAAAACCTTTTTTTGTTTATTGTGTATACAATTTTATCAATACATATAATGTCTACGAGCTTTGTGTGGGACACTTATGCATGTATAATTAATTAAAATCCAATCAATTCAATCATGTCTTGACTATTAAACCTGCACACATACAACATACACACCATTCATTCATAAAATCCTTAATACATATACATTCATGTGAATATATACATACATTGTCTGTTGTATAACCTATTCAAAAAACATTAAAAGGAAGCAGCATCTGACAGCAGATAGCTGTGATGGATGGCAGAAAAATATGAGTCTGGGTTATTTTTTCAAAACTGGCCCACAGGTTATCTGTGACTCACTTGTTCACTTTCTATGCAGAAAGTACTTTGACAGCTCCCAAAAGCACACCAAACCAATCATTGAGAGGTACAATCATATAACCTGAAGAATTGCGACAAAAATCTCCAACATAAACTTCATGTTTTTTCCCCAAACAACATTTTAGAGCACATCTAAGACCAAAGATGAGCAAACTGAACTGCAGTCCGGGCCAGTGCCAGCTTTTTTGCTGCCCTGTACAAAAAATTACTGTGCTGCCCCTGCCCCCCCCCCCCCCCCCATTGATTCATTCAGTATCTGTCCTGGGCCCATCAAATAAAGCCCAGCTCTGTCCTGCAATATATATTTTTAAAAATTGACATGCCCCACCACCCCAGAACCCATGGATAAGGAAGGGTATTAGGTACCTTAGGCAAACCTTACAGCCTTGCCCACACACCACCCCACACACCTCCACATCCTTTATAGACACACACAATTAAATTATGCATTTATAATACATTTTACATGAAAAAAGAACATTCAAAAGTACAGTCTTCTGAGGCAAAAATAACACTTATAACATATATATTATATTTACATGCACTCCTGTGGAGCCAACCAGAAAACTGAAAAAAAGGCACTTGGAACTCCTATGGAATTAGATTTTTTTGTAATGCATATTGGGTGTGAGCTTGGCCCTCAGAAAGTGATGAACAAACAGGATTACCATTACAATATAGTAAACCTTCCATACCAAAACAACCCTAACAACCTTATTATGAAAAGACAACACTGCTCATATTAAACCAGGCCTAGAACACTAATAAAACTCTTATTAGGAAACCAGGCTGCTATAGATCCCTACACAGAAATTATATGCCAGCAAATACCTCAGCTCAGTCACATATGCAGAACACAGACAGACCCTCACCAAATACAGAATAAAGAGATCAGAAAGTATAAACAGAAATGTACTGAGAAGAACTGAATTGGAACACACAACAAGCCAGCCTCTATATGCAGAGCAACAATGGAAAAATAGAAACATTACCATTCTTCATAATAACATTAAATAATAAAATCAAGAAATATAAAACAATCATAATAGTAAAATCATATTCATAAAAAGAATAAATATTTCAAACTATTCCAGTGGGAACACTGAGAGGAGAGGATCACCTTGCTGGTGGCTGAAAGGAATCAGTAAGTTTTGGCTTGGGACATTGTCTTTTTTAAAAGTATTGGGGCAAAGTTAACTATTTGGGAATATTATTTAGTGTGTTTGTGTGTTTGTGCCTTTAATAGTCAGAAAGGCAGTGAATAAACAAGTTAGACTGTTTGCATTTTTAAATAGTCAGTCAATAAGGTAGCAGTAGATAGGCAGTGAATAAACAAGTTAGACTGTTTGTATTTTTAGTCAGTCAATAGGTAGCAGTAGGTAGTGTGTTTATTTTTAAAAGTCTGCAGAACTGACTGTTCTCCAGACTTTTAAAAAGCTGAGTGTTTGTATTTAATAATAACTGAGTGCTTGTATTGAAAAAAAAAAACAACCCACAAAAAAAAAACAAACCCAAAAAGTAGCCAGAAGCTAGAAAAAGCTAGGAGCAGTGTATACCAAAGTAAAAAAGTTGAATAGTTCAGCTCAGTTACTCAGCTTGGAAAGGTGTTGAGGTAGTGTGATTGGGTTTGAATAGGGACCAACATTTGTTAATCAAGGGAGCAGTGAGTCACTCAGGCTGACTAACTGAAGTTAGACTGTTTGTATTTCCCAACCCTCCCACCCCTTGCCCACCCCTAGCTCATCCCTTAATTTATAGGCAGGTGCCACTTTCACAAAAAAAAAAAAAAAAAACATCAACAAAAACTTTATTGAGAATTCAATCAGACCCCGGTAGGCCACTACCAGACACATAGTGAATTCACTAATACATTTAAAGGAAGTTAGACACATTCCTACTCCCATAGCAACCTAAAACTTAACTAGGAACTGATCAAAATTGAGATGAAGGCAGCAGTCCAACAGCAAGAGTGAGGCTTCCCAGTCTTTTGCATCGAGTGTCACATGTATGATTTTTTACCCACCGGTGAGAAGTTGTACATGTGCATGCGATGCAAAGAGCTCCTGGCTCTCAGAGAACGAGTCCGATCTCTGGAGGCTAGAGTGGCAGACCTGGTGGAGCTGAGGCAGACAGAGAGGTATATAGATGAGACCTTCAGGGACATAGTAGTCAAGTCCCAACTTCAGACTGGCAGCCCTGGTGCTGCCTTGGAGGAAGAAGGTCTCATGATGGGAGAGCACCAACCAGGTGTAGCAGGAAAGGATCCTGTAGCAAGGACCTGCTCTCCAGGTGATGCATTGTCCTTTCACACTGAGGATATCTCCCCAAGGCTTACTGCCCAGGAGGGAAGGGTTAGGTCGGCCGTCATAGTTGGTGATTCGATTATTAGGAATGTAGATAGCTGGGTGGCTGGTGGGCGTGAGGATCGCCTGGTAATATGCCTACCTGGTGCGAAGGTGGCGGACCTCACGCGTCACCTAGATAGGATTTTAGACAGTGCTGGGGAGGAGCCGGCTGTCGTGGTACATGTGGGCACCAATGACATAGGAAAATGTGGGAGGGAGGTTCTAGAAGCCAAATTTAGGCTCTTAGGTAGAAAGATTAAATCCAGAACCTCCAGGGTAGCATTCTCTGAAATGCTCCCTGTTCCACGCGCAGGTCACCAGAGGCAGGCAGAACTCTGGAGTCTCAATGCGTGGATGAGACGATGGTGCAAGGAAGAGGGATTCAGTTTTGTTAGGAACTGGGGAACCTTTTGGGGAAGGGGGAGTCTCTTCCGAAGGGATGGGCTCCACCTTAACCAGGGTGGAACCAGACTGCTGGCGCTAACCTTTAAAAAGGAGATAGAGCAGCTTTTAAACTAGAACAAAGGGGAAAGCCGACAGTCGCTCAGCAGCGCATGGTTCGGAGAGAGGTATTTTTAAAGGATACTAATGATGCATTAGAATTAGGGCATCCCGACAGTGAGGTTCCAATAATTAGAAAAGTAGTCCAAGTGCCTGTAACTAAAAACTCACCTGAGCTAAAAAATTCTAACTTATCCCTATCAATTAAAAAGCAGAATGAAAATACAAACAAAAAACAAACTTTGAAATGTTTGTCTGCTAATGCCAGAAGTCTAAGAAGTAAGATGGGAGAATTAGAATGTATAGCAGTAAATGATGACATAGACTTAATTGGCATCTCAGAGACATGGTGGAAAGAGGATAACCAATGGGACAGCTATATTTTATTTATTTATTTATTATTTTTATATACCGACATTCATCTCAATTGAGATATCACACCGGTTTACATTCAGGTACTGTAGGTATTTCTCTATCCCCAGAGGGCTTACAATCTAAGTTTTTGTACCTGAGGCAATGTAGGGTAAAGTGACTTGCCCAAGGTCACAAGGAGCGACAGCGGGACTTGAACCTTGGTCTCCTGGTTCATAGTCCACTGTTCTAACCACTAGGCTATTCCTCCTATACCGGGGTACAAATTATATCGCAATGACAGAGAGGAGCACTCGGGAGGAGGTGTGGCACTTTATGTCCGGGATGGCATAGAGTCCAACAGGATAAACATCCTGCATGAGACTAAATACAAAATTGAATCTTTATGGGTAGAAATCCCTTGTGTGTTGGGGAAGACTATAGTGATAGGGGTATACTACCGTCCACCTGGTCAAGATGGTGAGATGGACAGTGAAATGCTAAGAGAAATTAGGGAAGCTAACCAAATTGGTAGTGCAGTAATAATGGGAGACTTCAATTACCCCACATCAAACAAAAAGTGCAGGAGGAGGGTCAATCCTGACAAAAGACTCCGAATGGATTTTGAAAGTAGATAAAGGTTTTTATTCATTTATGAGGCAACTCCACTGATTCAAATCCCAAGCACTGCTTAAATGAATAAAAACCTTTATCTACTTTCAAAATCCATTCGGAGTCTTTTGTCAGGATTGACCCTCCTCCTGCACTTTTTGTTTGATGTGAGATTATCTCAAAGTGCAGTCTGCTCTGATATACTTTTGGTTCTAGACTTCAATTACCCCAATATAGACTGGGTAAATGTATCGTCGGGTCACGCTAGAGAGATAACGTTCCTGGATGGAATAAATGATAGCTTTATGGAGCAATTGGTTCAGGAACCGAAGAGAGAGGGAGCAATTTTAGATCTAATTCTCAGTGGAGCACAGGACTTGGTGAGAGAGGTAACGGTGGTGGGGCCGCTTGGGAATAGTAATCATAATATGATCAAATTTGATTTAATGACTGGAAAAGGAACAGTGTGCAAATCCAAGGCTCTCGTGCTAAAGTTTCAAAAGGGAAACTTTGATAAAATGAGAAAAATTGTTAGAAAAAAACTGAAAGGAGCAGCTACAAAAGTAAAAAATGTCCAAGAGGCGTGGTCATTGTTAAAAAATACCATTCTAGAAGCACAGTCCAGATGTATTCCACACATTAAGAAAGGTGGAAAGAAGGCAAAACGATTACCGGCATGGTTAAAAGGGGAGGTGAAAGAAGCTATTTTAGCCAAAAGATCTTCATTCAAAAATTGGAAGAAGGATCCAACAGAAGAAAATAGGATAAAGCATAAACACTGGCAAGTTAAATGTAAGACATTGATAAGAAAGGCTAAGAGAGAATTTGAAAAGAAGTTGGCTGTAGAGGCAAAAACTCACAGTAAAAACTTTTTTAAATATATCCGAAGCAGAAAGCCTGTGAGGGAGTCAGTTGGACCGTTAGATGATCGAGGGGTTAAAGGGGCACTTAGAGAAGATAAGGCCATCGCGGAAAGATTAAATGATTTCTTTGCTTCGGTGTTTACTGAAGAGGATGTTGGGGAGGTACCCATAATGGAGAAGGTTTTCATGGGTAATGATTCAGATGGACTGAATCAAATCACGGTGAACCTAGAAGATGTGGTAGGCCTGATTGACAAACTGAAGAGTAGTAAATCAGCTGGACCGGATGGTATACACCCCAGAGTTCTGAAGGAACTAAAAAATGAAATTTCAGACCTATTAGTAAAAATTTGTAACTTATCATTAAAATCATCCATTGTACCTGAAGACTGGAGGATAGCAAATGTAACCCCAATATTTAAGAAGGGCTCCAGGGGCGATCCGGGAAACTACAGACCGGTTAGCCTGACTTCAGTGCCAGGAAAAATAGTGGAAAGTGTTCTAAACATCAAAATCACAGAACATATAGAAAGACATGGTTTAATGGAACAAAGTCAGCATGGCTTTACCCAGGGCAAGTCTTGCCTCACAAATCTGCTTCACTTTTTTGAAGGAGTTAATAAACATGTGGATAAAGGTGAATCGGTAGATATAGTATACTTGGATTTTCAGAAGGCGTTTGACAAAGTTCCTCATGAGAGGCTTCTAGGAAAAGTAAAAAGTCATGGGATAGGTGGCGATGTCCTTTCGTGGATTGCAAACTGGCTAAAAGACAGGAAACAGAGAGTAGGATTAAATGGGCAATTTTCTCAGTGGAAGGGAGTGGACAGTGGAGTGCCTCAGGGATCTGTATTGGGACCCTTACTTTTCAATATATTTATAAATGATCTGGAAAGAAATACGATGAGTGAGATAATCAAATATGCAGATGACACAAAATTGTTCAGAGTAGTTAAATCACAAGCAGATTGTGATAAATTGCAGGAAGACCTTGTGAGATTGGAAAATTGGGCATTCAAATGGCAGATGAAATTTAATGTGGATAAGTGCAAGGTGATGCATATAGGGAAAAATAACCCATGCTATAATTACACAATGTTGGGTTCCATATTAGGTGCTACAACCCAAGAAAGAGATCTAGGTGTCATAGTGGATAACACATTGAAATTGTCGGTACAGTGTGCTGCGGCAGTTAAAAAAGCAAACAGAATGTTGGGAATTATTAGAAAGGGAATGGTGAATAAAACGGAAAATGTCATAATGCCTCTGCATCGCTCCATGGTGAGACCGCACCTTGAATACTGTGTACAATTCTGGTCGCCGCATCTCAAAAAAGATATAATTGCGATGGAGAAGGTACAGAGAAGGGCTATCAAAATGATAAGGGGAATGGAACAACTCCCCTATGAGGAAAGACTTAAGAGGTTAGGACTTTTCAGCCTGGAGAAGAGACGACTGAGGGGGGGATATGATAGAGGTGTTTAAAATCATGAGAGGTCTAGAACGGGTAGATGTGAATTGGTTATTTACTCTTTCGGATAGTAGAAAGACTAGGGGGCACTCCATGAAGTTAGCATGGGGCACATTTAAAACTAATCGTAGACAGTTCTTTTTTACTCAACGCACAATTAAACTCTGGAATTTGTTGCCAGAGGATGTGGTTAGTGCAGTTAGTATAGCTGTGTTTAAAAAAGGATTGGATAAGTTCTTGGAGGAGAAGTCCATTACCTGCTATTAAGTTCACTTAGAGAATAGCCATTGCCATTAGCAATGGTAACATGGAATAGACTTAGTTTTTGGGTGCTTGCCAGGTTCTTATGGCCTGGATTGGCCACTGTTGGAAACAGGATGCTGGGCTTGATGGACCCTTGGTCTGACCCAGTATGGCATTTTCTTATGTTCTTATGTTCTTAGTTAATGAATACAATATACAAAATTTCCCAAACACCAATAAAATATTTCAAAACATCTGATGAATAAAAAATCCAATAATCTCAAAATGTTCTATTCAATCTCCCACAAAAAATTAAACATTTCAAAAGAGTAGAATTATTAAATTATACCCAATAATTTAAACTAATAAGGATTTAAAAATCTCCTGTTCTCCATACCTGTGATCTTCTGATTTCCAATCACTCTGAGATTGTCATGGATTGGGGGAGGTAGGGATGCCCAAATGTTATCTTATCTCTCATAGACAGGCACAATAACACATTCATTCTTTCACACACTTCCTCTCTGTAATATACACAGACTCCCTCTCCCTCACAGATACTTTGTGTTTGTATGTGTGCCTGTGAAAGCCTATATGTGACACATGGGCTCTCACAGGCATACAAACATACACACAGGCTCTCACATATACACAATCACAGGCATACAGGCTCTCAAATAGACACATACATACATACACATAGGCTCTCACACAGACATACACATATGCACAAACGCACAGGCTCTCAGTCACTCACACACATACACACATGGCCTCCTGTTGTCTTCGGGCCGTGGTGAGATGAGCGGGCCTTCTTGACTGGAGTGGAGAGTGGAAGCTATGCGCAAATGGAAGATGGGCCTCTTCCACAGCTGCTGGTGGGTTGAGCACCGGCAGCCTGCAGTCTATCTCCTTCTTCGGCAGCCAGTGGACCTGTGCCCTCTCCTGCTGCTGCCAATTTGCTGACTCCCCCTGGTGTATCTCCCCGTGCAAATGCACTGTATGCATGGTTGGTTGCACTGGGCCTGACTGCAGTCCCAATCCATCCATGCAATTGGTCAGCCCCTACCCCCCTAGTTTAGTTAATTATCTCATATATCCTGGATTCCTGGTCTAGTGTTAGTCTTTTGCCAGTCAATCAGCTCTTGAACCAGGTGCCAAATAACGAGACAATTGTACTACCAGTCAGTGGCTCAGGCACTCACAGACACAAAGGCATACACACAGACAGACATTGGCTATTGTATTGCTGTTTATGTGCTCATTCAGCGAGTGTCCCCCTGCCCCTAGCACTGCTGCATAATTATGTAAAAGTTGGGGCTTGCTGTCAGCCCTTCCTCACATTGTTGCAGCCCCCTCCCTTTCCCATTATCACCCCTTCTTGGCACTCTCATGCTCCAAGAGACTCACTGGTTCCACAGCTAGCTGCTCCTCTCAGGGCTCAGCCCAACCATCACAGAAAAAGCGTCTCTTAGCACTGCACAACCACCTCCTTCTGGCTCACCTTCTTCCTTTCTTTTTTTTTTCTTCTTCCTTTATTGAATTTTCAATTCTATTACATAAAGAAAAATAAGTAACTATCAGGCCGATACAGTACAGTGCGCTCCGACGGAGCACACTGTTAATCCGCCATTGGACGCGCGTTTTCCCTTACCCCTTATTCAGTAAGGGGCCGAAAATGCGCGTCCAACCCGCCGAACCTAATAGGGCCATCAACATGCAAATGCATGTTGATGGCCCTATTAGGTATTCCTGCACGATTCAGAAAACAAAATGTGCAGCCAAGCCACACATTTTGCTTTCAGAAATTAGCGCCTACCCAAAGGTAGGCGCTAATTTCTTCCGGCACCGGGAAAGTGCACAGAAAAGCAGTAAAAACTGCTTTTCTGTGCAACCTCTGACTTAATATCATGGCGATATTAAGTCGGAGGTCCCGAAGGGTATAAAAAGTAAAAAAAAAATAAAAAAATTTGAAGTCGGCCCGCGGCTGTCAGGTAGAAAACTGGACGCTCAATTTTGCCGGCGTCCGGTTTCCGAGCCCGTGGCTGTCAGCGGGTTCGAGAACCAATGCCGGCAAAATTGAGCGTCTGCTGTCAAACCCGCTGACATCTGCCGCTCCGGGCCAAAAGGAGGCGCTAGAGACGCGCTAGTGTCCCTAGTGCCTCCTTTTGCCTGTTTCTACCGCCGGGCCTCATTTAAATATAGAATCGCGTGCACAGGCGAGTGGCCTGTGCGCATGCCGGAAGAGTGGGTGTTCGCCCTCTCTCCCGCGGACTTTACTGAATCGGCCCGAAAGTAAGCAGTACAAAGGAAATAACCACATCAATAAAAACTGACAAACATATTTTTACTACATACTTAGACCCAATAATATGGAGGGGGGGGGGGGAGAAACAAAAATGAAAGAGAGAGGAGTCAGTTTCTACACACAAGGTCCTAACTTCTTCATGTTGCTAAAGGAGGGCTCTCACTAGAGATCGTCTTATCAAGTAGAAATGTCTCAAGATGTAAAGGGTCAGTAAACATACATTTCTTTGCCTGAAAAGTAATAAAACATTTGCAAGGAAAATTAAAATGAAAGTAGCACCAATAGACAAAATCCAACTTTTCAGGGGTAGAAAATGCCTCCTATGAGCCTGCATGGTTTTGGAGACATCAGGAAATAAAAACATTTCCTGACCACAAAATAAAACATCTTTATTCTTAAAGAATTTTTCAAATACTATTTCTTAATCCTGTTCCATACAAAAAGTGTAGCTATCTTATTTATTATATCAACTGACAACTCTAGAAAAGTAGTTATCCCTGGACTAGTAGATATTGCATCTTCGTGTTCTCTCTGAATCTCGTCTCCATTACTAATGTGTTTAGAGAAATAAAAGTTTTTTGAAATATCAGCAATATTATTATCATTATGTGCTAGTATTTCTTTAAGAAATTTCTTTAACATTTCTTAAGCAGATAGTAAGCATGTATAGGGAAAATTAACCAAACGTAAATTTTTCGATCTCATTAAATTTTCAGTTTCACTATGTAATGCCAAGCTATCTTTAATAAGCATATTTTCAGCATTCTGTAACAGTTAAACCTTACCGTCTTCCTTTCTATTATAGTAGCTTGCCTCCACTTCTCAGGGCCTCCCCATCCCATTCTCATTGACTGTGTACAACACAATATCCTGCTTTTTATGATACCCTATGTCAGCATTTCCCTTTTCACACTCAAGGCACACCTACATTAACAAAAATGTGTAGCACACCAATCACCACAGTGTAGCACACCAATCACCGCAGTGCAGACACGGAAAGGTCTCATATAGCCAAAAGAACATAAGATACGCCATACTGGGTCAGACCCATGGTCCATCAAGCCCAGGCCAGTATTCTGTTTCCAACCGTGGCCAATCCAAGTCACAAATACCTGGCATGTACCCAAACATTAGATAAATTACTAGTTACTATTGCTTATTAATTACCGTAATAGCAGTCTATGGAACGTTCCTCTAGGAACTTATCCAAACCTTTTTTAAACCCAGTTACACTAACTGCTGTAACCACATCCTCTGGCAGTGGATTCCAAAGGTTAACTATGCACTGAGTGAAAAATAATTTTCTTTGATTTATTTTAAATGAGCTACTTGCTAATTTCATGGAGTGGCCCCCTAGTCCTTCTATTATCTGAGAGAGTAAATAACCAATTTACATTTTGTTCAAGTTCTTTCATGATTTTGTAGACTTCTGTCATATCTCCCCTCAGTCTTCTCTTCTCCAAACTGAACAGCCCTAACTTCTTTAGCCTTTCCTCATAGGGCAGCTGATCCATGCCCCTTATCACTTTGGTCACCCTTCTCTGCACTTTCTCCAGTGCAGCTATATCCTTTTTGAGATGTGGTGACTAGAACTGCACACAGTTTTCAAGGTTCGGTCTCACCATGGAGTGGTACAGAGGCATTATAACATCCTCTGTTTTATTTGCCTTTCCCTTCCTAATAATTCCTAACATTCTGTTTGCTTTTTTTGATCGCCACAGTCACTGAGCCGAAGAATTCAATGTATTATCCACTAGGGATGTAAATCTGGCTTCGGACAATTGAAAATATCATCGATATTTTCAAAATTGTCAGAAATCGGGGGCTCCCCCAAAACAATAGGAAAACCCCATGATATTGTTCATGGGAGTTCTCTTATTGTTTTGGGGGAGGGCAGGAAAAACAGCACACAAAAATAACCCCTAAACCCACCCCGCCCTTTAAAACTAATCCCTTAGCTTCCCCACCCTCCCGACCCCCCCCCCCAAAAAACATTTTACAGGTACCTGGTGGTCCAGTGGGGGTCCCGGGAGCGATCATCCGCTCCCGGGCCGTCGGCTGCCACTAATAAAAATGGAGCTGATGGCCTTTGCCCTTACCATGTGACAGGGTATCCTTGCCATTGGCCGGCCCCTGTCACATGGTAGGAGCACTGGATGGTTGGCGCCATCTTTAAAAGTCTTCCAGTTGCGGATTCCCAATTCGTAGGGAATGAATGCACACCCCTAAAAAAAACCCTATAAATAAATAAATAAAATGTGGACAAAGGTGAACCGGTAGATGTGGTGTATTTAGATTTTCAGAATGCGTTCGACAAAGCCCCATATAAGGGATACAGGGGTAATCCAGGAAACTAGAGACCAGTGAGCCTGACTTCAGTGCCAGGAAAAATTGTGGAAACTTATAAAGAATAAAATCACAAAACATTTAGATAGACATGGTTTGATGGGACAAAGCTAGCATGGATTCACCCAAGGGAAGTCTTGTCTCACAAATCTCCTACATTATTTTTGAAGGGGTGAATAAACATGTGAATAAACATGCTAATTTCAAGTTATCTGTAAAGCGATGTGATGTTACTAAATGAATGTCGGAATAAAAAAACTAGATATGTGCAGAAGGATGCCATATGTTGCATTCGGGATTCGTATTTGTCAGGGGGCAGATATGTTTCATTTAGCAAGGGGGCCCCCGATACATTCTATACGTCAATTCCTATTCGTTTCCCTGCTAAAGTTAAATGAATTACAACCCCCTACCCTCCTGACCCCCCCAAGACTTACTAAGACTCCCTGGTGGTCCAGCGGGGGGTCCGGGAGCCATCCCCTGCACTCACACCCTCGGCTGCCGGTTTCAAAATGGCTCCGATAGCCTTTGCCCTTACTATGTCACAGGGGCTACCGGTGCCATTGGTCAGCCCCTGCCACATGGTGGGATAACACCTATTACAAGTTAAGCAATTTTGCTGTACTCAATGGATACCTTCCCCAGCTCACTCAGCCTGGGGATAAGAGGTTTCAAGGACTCAGGGAAGATGAGAAGGGTCTATGTGCACTGTGTCTGCTGGACAAAGTAGGTCCCAGCTATCTCTATTCTGCATGCTGCCCATTTACCACCACTCTGCAGGGCTCATGCTATATCTAGGATGAGGTATGCATCATTTGCATGTTTTATCGTAAAGGAGTTCCTATCAGTTTAAAAGCCATCACTGGTATCTCTTGTGCTTCAAGGTGCACAAGAGAAACCAGTGGCACACCTGATCAGGTCTGAAGGCACACTGGTTAAGAAACACTGCCCTAGGGTCTGCTCTACCTACCTATTTCTGGGAGAAGGGGGGTTTACAAGAAATGATCCATACAGCCAGCTTCCTCGAGGGCTTGAGAAAAAGAAAAATTAAGCTTTGGTCAAGACTCTATGCATCACTTCTGCAGCAGAACTGGGACGAGCCCAGCCCATGGCAAAATATCTCCAGATGGAATTCTGCTTTCTCGTGTGGAGTCAAATCATCAGATACCCTAGGAAAACCTTACAGCCTTGCACCTCCCTAGCTGCAGCTCACCCTCCAAGCACACAATTTAAAATTATGCATTTGTAATAAGATTTTATGAAATATGTACATTTATAGTACAGTCTTCTGAAGTAAAAGTATTACAATATGTTTACCATATTTGCATGCACTGCTTTGGTGTCAATCAGAAAACCCTGCAAAAAAGTAAAAGGACGCTTGGAACTCATATGGCATTAGACCTAATGTAACGTGCATTGGGTGTGGACTTGGCACTCAGAAAGCTATGAATAAATCAAACTAAAATTACAATTATAGCAAACTTCCCATACCAAAAACGCACTAATTGCCAACACTCAAATAGTAACAACCCTAACTATGAAAAGACAACACTGCAACTATTACACCAGTCCCTAAAACATCAATATACCTCCAATTAGGAAAAACAGAGCAAGCCAAGCTGCTATAGATCCCATCACAGAAACTACACCCTAACAGAATATCTCACTTCAGTCTGATACAGGTAGAATTCAGACAGAACCTCAAATACAGAATAAAGAGACCATAAACTATAAACAGAAATATGCAGACAGAAACTGAACTGGAAATTGAAACAAGCTATATTCTGTATGCAGTGCAACAATGGATAATCATTGCTATTTCTCATAATACAAATAATGAAATCAAGAAATACTACTACTACTTAACATTTCTATAGTGCTACTTGACCTACACCGCAGCACTATACAAACAAAACACAAGAGACAGTCCCTGCTCAATACAGCTTACAATCTAATCAAGACAAACATATAAAATACAATAGTAAAACCATACTAAAAAAGAAAAGAAAAATATTTCAAAATAGCTGAAGAATAGAATATCCATTAATTAAAAATTAATTGAGAAATTTTTAAATATTTTCCAAACATCATTAAATTATTTCAAAACAGCAGACACATCAAATAACTAATAAACAGGCTCATTCATCAAAATGTGTTATTGGCGTTATCGCACGTGATAACGCATTAACGCATGCGTTTACGCCATAACGCATGCGATAATATAATTATTGCATAGCACATTTTACATTTATTTGAATTCATAAACCTCTAACAATAAAAGGCCTAAGCGGTGAACAAGTTTACATACATAATATAATAAAACAAATAAACATATACAATATAGTAAAACATAAAAAATAAAATAAAATCAGTAAAATAGTATCACCAGTTTGAGTAAGAAACTTAAATACTCTAAAAACAGAACTGACTTAATTTAAATGAGAGGCAATATTGCACCATGCTTAACGCAGGAAATAACTATATCTCTTTTGAGTGAAGAGAGAGAGAGAGATTATTTATAAGGCCTTCATAGTATTCAACTATTGATATGCCTATAGGAGGGCCAGCTAATAGCTTGAGGTGAGGTGTTGGTGGTGGTTTAGGGGCCAGTTTTACATGCAGAGTGAGACATACAAACTGCACAGTACACCTCGGTGAAGATTTGATGTCATTTGGAATGAGGAAAGTCTCACAAAGATGAGATTTCTACTATGTTCTCTCACCCTAGCTAGATGGCATATAAATAGTTGAATACTATGAAAGTCTTATAAATATACTCTCTCTCTCTCTCTCTCTTTCTCTCTCTCTCTCTCTCTTTCTCTCTCTCTCTCTCTTTCTCTCTCAGCTACAAAATAGAAAGTATTGCGGGGTGTGCAAAGGTTTACTGTACTCTCTGATACAACTTATGGGAAGCGCTAGGTTACTGCACTGTGTGGATATTCTACAAATTACCTTAAACACACCCGTTTCCCTTACCACGGGGTTATCCATATTTTGATGAATCTAGGGGAAAGATTTAAAAAATCTACCACTCTCCATACCTGGGAACTTTTGATTCAATCATCATAAAATATAAATAGAAACCTGCAGACAAAAACTGAACTGGAAACCACAATAAGCTAGGCAGTGTATATGAAAAACAGAAATATTATCATTCATTATAAAACATTAAACAATAAAACCAAGAAATGTAAAATATAACAATAAAATCATAGTAAAAAAAATTAACGAATATTTCAAAACCTCTGATGCATAGAATATCCAATAATAAAAATGCAAACTTTTTGTAAAAATCTACTGTTTTTAAATATGTTTTTGGTGTTTGGGAGGCCCATCAAATAACACCCAATAATTAAAAATAGTAAGGATTTAAAAAATGCTGTACTCTCCATTTCTGGGAACATTTGATTTCCAGTAAGTTTCCCTAAATTGTCATCAATTAGTAGGAAAGAGGTGGGTGCACAAACTTTCCCCTCCCTCCCATCCTCACCCCCCCCCCCCACACACACACATTCCTTCTCTAACACACATACATACACACACACACACACACAAACAGATCACCTTTCTTCTCACATACACATAAAGACACTCCTTCTCTAAAACATATGCATATACACACACAAACACACAGACAGAAGCACACTCCTTCTCTCACACACATACACAGAAGCATGCTTGTTCACTCACACACATACACACATACAGAAGCACCCTCTTTCTCTCATTCACATACATACACAGAAAGAAGCAGATCTCATACATATAATTGTGCCTCTTCTTTTTCTATGGCCCCGCCAACCTGAGCTCTGGTGGTGGCCAACAGCCTTTCTCTCTCTCTCCTTTCCTCGGTCCACTGATCTGGGCTCCAGTAGCAGCCTGAACCTATTTCTCTCTCCTTTCTTGACCCCTGCAAACCTGGGCTCTGCTAGTGGCTTGCACCTATCTCTCTCTTTACTTCAGCCTCTCCAGCCTCGGCTCCAGCGATGGCTGCAACTTTCTTCTTAAGCCCCACTGACCTCAGCTCTGGCAGCGGCCCGCAGCTCCCTTGATCAGCCCTGCCAGCCTGAGCTCCAGCAGCGACCTGCTTCTCCCTTCTTTGGCCCCGGAGGTCTGGACTCTGGTGGCGGCCCGTGTCTCATTTCTTTGGCCACACTGACCTGGGCTGTGGTGGTGGTTGGAGTCTTTCTTCTTTGGCCCCACCAGCGGGCTGCATCTCTCTTCTTCAGACCCGCTGGTCTGGGCTCTGATGATGGTCTGTGTCTCCCTTCTATCAGCCCCACCGGCTTGGGTTCCAGCAGTTGTCCACATCTCCCTTCTTTGGCCCCTCTGGTCTGGGCTCCAATAGCATCCTTTCTTCTGTGGCCCTACCGACCTGGGCTCTAGTAGCAGCCTGCATCTCTATTCTTTGGCCTCATCGTCCTGGGCTCCAGCAGAGACCCATGTTTCTTTTCTTCAGCCCCACCAGCCTGGGCTTCAGCAACAGCCTGTATCTCTCTTCTTTGGCCCTGCCGGCCTAGGCTCCAGCAGTGGATTGAAGCTTCTTTCTTCTGCCCTGTCAGAAGAAAGAGAAAAAGGTACAAGGGAGAAGATCTGCTGTGGGCTGGTGTTGGGCACAGCTGCTCCTCAGGCATGGGGCCACTGTGAGCAATACCAGCTCACGTGATTGGCTGGACCAGCCCACCGGGAGATGCACAAAGTGCCGAAAGTCAATCTGCCACAGGTACAAAGAGGTAGATCTTAAATAAGTACGCACATGCATACTTTTGTTTGCGCAACCGGCGCGAACAAAAGTACGCCGGATTTTATAAGATACGCGCGTAGCCGCGTGTATCTTATAAAATGTGGGGTCGGCACGTGCAAGGCTGCGCAAAATCGGCAGCTTGCGCATGCCGAGCCGGGCAGCCTGCCTCCGTTCCCTCCGAGGCCGCTCCGAAATCGGAGCGGCCTCGGAGGGAACTTTCCTTCCGCGTCCCCCCACCTTCCCCTCCCTTCCCCTATCTACCCCATCCCCCAGCCCTACCTAAATCCCCCAGCTACCTTTGTTGGGCAAGTTACGCCTGCTTGAAGCAGACGTAACTTGCGTGCGCCGCCTCGGCATCCCCTGGCACAGGCCGCAGTGCCGGGGGACTCGGGACCACCCTCCCGGCCCACCCCCAAACCGTCGCCACACCCCCCGGACCCGCCCCGGACTGCCCCTGACCCGGACACACCCACCAGACACGCCCCCTCCCACCCCTTTTACGAAGCCCCAGGACTTACGTGCGTCCCGAGGCTTTGCGTGCGCCGGCGGCCTATGCAAAATAGGCTCGCGTTAATCCGGCAGGATTTACGCGCGCAGGGCTTTTAAAATCTAGCCCAAAGTGTTCAGCTTGCAAAAGTGATGATAAAACAGAGGGTAAATCAAACAGAGTAAGCTTACAATCTGGGGTCTTACTAGCCTGAACTTAGTGCATAAGTAATAAGTATATTTTAAACTCACAGAGATGTTCCCAGAGAGAGAGCAGCTTACAGTTGTGTCCATTGTGTTTGGAATGTTACCATCTTGAGAACTTTCCAGCAGTTACAGGCTACAGACTCTGCGCAGCTGCATAGAATTAAAAACAAGGACCCCCTGCTATTTAACTCTCCAAGTGCTGGGACAAAGTGATTACTGCCAACATTCCTGCCTCTGGTGGTGTGTGTCGTGTCCCCCCCCCCCAATTCTTTAAGAATTCCAAACAATTTAAATAAAAAAGTTAAATGTATAGTTAAATGCAAGCAATCTTCATGTCCTGCAGCACAAATATAGGAATCTAGTAACAAGACATACTGAGAAGGTATAGTTATTTCCCTCAAACAATAAGATCAGGAGGAGGTAAAAAAAAAAAAAGATTAATTCTGAGGAATAAGAGGTCTCAGTAATCCATATGTTTCACTAAGTTGAAATTTAGGCATGAAAAATTCTGCTGACTGGGATTCAGTTCTGAGAGGGACACAGAAGACATCCATAGCCATTTCACTCTATTCAGTTTAAGGGGACATCTGAAACTACTTTCAGAACAGACCTTCCCAGAGACCTTCCTTTACCATCACAGATAAAGTAATGTCTGTTTTAGCAGACACAGGTTGCTGCCAGATTCTCACCACTGAGCAGGAAATCGTTTATTCTTGTGGAAGGAAGTGCTGCACATAAGGAATTATGCTTCACATTTTTTTCTTCAGCTATCTGTGTGGATGGCTTTGGCACTAGTAGAGTAGAAATAGCTCTATTAAGCAGAAATCTGCAGCTTTTTTGAATCAAAACAAATTGCACAGCTTGAATCCACAGCTGCCTATCATTTTGTCGAGGTTCTTCAAGATCACTAGTGCATTAAGAGCTAGAAGACTTCTATGACTCATGCATTAGACTACTGGTTCTTGCTCCAAATTGCATCTCTGCAAATGTCTTGCAAAGAGAGATACTTTGGTGAGATACTTAAAAGAATGGTCTTGAATCAAGATGAATCAAAACCACATAGACTTCCAGAGGATAAGTCATATATTAGATTTTACAGAGGGTGTCAGAAAACCTGGAACAAATGTTTTTACAAAAAAGTGGATCCACATTACTAGAATTTGTTTCCCTAAAACCCAACACATTCATGTTTTTTTTTCCATATATATCACCAGTGAAGACAATTGCTCTACTGGCAACACTAAACAAATTAAGAAAAGCTAATTCTGGTGACGTCAATATTCAAAAGCCATTTAGATGGATAACTTAGTTATCCATCTAAATGGCAAATTTTGGTATATTCAGCCTCTTATCTGGCTCAATAAATCTTATCCAGCTAAAATCTAGCCGAATAAAAAAAACAGAGCACAGCTGCACCGCTCAATATCCTGGCTAAGTTAGCTGGATATATTTTATCCAGCTAGCTTACTTATCTGAATATTGACCTCAGTAAGTCCTGCTCCATTTCAAAAGCAAGATCAAGGATGAAAAATCATTATCAAGTAAATTTTAAAAGGCCCACGTGCATAAGATTGGGAGGTTATGCACGTGGCTGGGCCTTGCATGCGCCGCTCACATTTTACAAAGGGCTTGGCCTCATGCATAACCCCTGTTATGCATCAAAGGGCCGGGCCCAAAGAAAGGGGTGGGCCAGGGGGTGTGGTATGGGCGGGGAGGGGTGGGGGGATGGGCCGGGACAGCACCATTCAACGCTGTCCAGGGGAAGCATGCGCTGGCAGCCGGCCGGCACTCAGAGATTACTTCTGCTCCAAGAGGAGCAGTAAGTACGAAAATAAAAAAATTGGGGATAGTTAGGGCAGGTTTATGGGGCAGGGAGGAGAGGGGAACAGGGAGAAGGATAGGGTTAGGGATGTTCCCTCCCAGTCCGCTCCTTAACTGGAGTGGACTGGGAGTGAACTGGGGACCGGCCAATTGTGTTGCCACACGTAGGTTATAAAATTCCCCCTCCCATGCGTGCGAGTTGTGGGCTTGCACATGTGCAAACCCAGATTCTAAAATCTGACGCGCATGTGCGTGTGGCCATCGGATTTTATAAAATCGGCACATCCTTTAAAATTGACCCCTTTACTTTAAAATTCCAAAAGATATTTTTAAAAAATCGGAGGGGGGGGGGGGGGGGGATTGGCCCTAACAGACCAATGCTGGATTTCATATGCATCTGAATTTGCTAGACCTATCAAAGCAATAAAGTAAAATAGACTATAATACTGAAAACTGAATTTCCATTAAAAAATATGGGGTCAATAATTGTATTTCGCACTCCTTCTAAATACAGAATTGTGTTTGCATGTTTTATCTTTGGTTGGAGTCACAAAAAAAACTGTTTAATGCTAGTGGCATATTGCTCAAAAGCATTTACATGTTTAATGTTGCGTTTTATGCATGTGAACACACTTAACCCGTGGAAGTGGGCTTTTGAAAATTGCTATAACATTTGCCTTTGATTTTCAATAGGTTTTTGCCTGCATTAGGTGATAAAATTACTATGATAGTGTGCTATATATGTATACATAATTCATTTAAATATTCACCAGAAAATAATGGAAAAGGTTTTGTTGGTGGACAAACTCCCTGAATGTTGCAAAGGGGAATATCACTGGAGTACCTAGATTGAATATTAAGACAACAAATGCCTATTTTAAAAGATTGGGGAGCCTTATGCCAGGACCATTTTGCTCAAGGTTGAGCACAGTGGTAGATTATGGGTTACATAAATCAGAGTCAAGAGTCAGATGGCTATTACTCCATTTTCAATCATTGATTAGTTGAGGAGCAGTAAGAGTACTATGCAACATACATAAATAAACAAGAGGGTACCTGGAGCCATGGATTAGTGTAACCATATCCTTCCTACAAAAACAAGAGTGAACATTTTGTAATCACTGCAAATGAAAAAGAATGCCCTCAGTACATTTCCAATATAAAATGATTAAGGCTTTGTTTATTTGTTCTGAGTCAATCATTTACTAAAGAAAGAGATTTACTTTATTTTCCTGCATAACCCTATCCTTACCCAGCATACAATAGATTTGAATATTATTTGCATACCTACAAATAATCTAAAATATTTTTCTGAATATGGAAACAGTGTTTTGAAAATATAATTGTGCCCTGAGGAGCTCAAATGGAGGTACTGTAATTTCATCATCTTTTTTTAAAACTCTGTTTTTTTCTTAGGTGCATTTCTCATTCCATACACAATTATGCTGGCATGTGCTGGTTTACCTCTGTTCTTCCTGGAATGCTCTCTTGGGCAATTTTCCAGCTTGGGTCCAGTTGCAGCATGGAAGGTAGTGCCAATTTTTAAAGGTCAGTGATACTGTGGGGGGGGGGGGGTCATTTCTGTGCTGTTGACATTAATAATCAACATTAATTATTAATTAATTGAAACAGGCTGTCAGCCCCTCAGAAATGAGATTAGTGGAGAAAACCACAAAAGTGTGATTCTCACAGGGCTACTTATAAACCCCCTGTACAGCTTTTTTACTCTACAGCCTTGTACTTGCACAGCTTTTTTACTGTTTTGTCTCACAGAAACTTCCCAAGTTTCCTCATCCAAAGCAGCTAACGTTCCTCCCAATCAGTCTCCAAAACAAAGATCTTAATGTTTGAAGTCATTTATTGTAAAGATAATTTCTTATTACTTACAAGTGTTGCTTTCAAACGTCTATGCCTCTGGCAGAGATCCTTGTTGCTGTAGGAAGGCAGGGGAAGGGAGGTGACGTTTCTTGGGATGCAGGGTAAGAGAACGAGGGGTTGAAGCTGATTAGTCTTTATAATTAAAGCGGTAGGAGGAACGTAAAAAGCTGTTCGTGTAACAGAGGTTACAGGTACGTGAGTCTTCTACTGGCCTAGCTGAGACTGACCCATCGTCTTGGAAAGTGTTTACAGGAGAAAATCTCCTCAGGCTGAGGTAAGGGGGCGAGAGCCAATGGTAGCGAGCCCAGGACCCAAGTGACACAGGAGGGAACATGAAGGGCAGTCCCTTCAGCCAATAAGGCACCTGAAAGGACCCAGGTTAGGTTAAGAAGCATACAGATCCTTTCCCAATGGGAGGAACAGAAGGGAGGGGGCTTCTGTTAAAGGCAAACTCCCTTTAAAGGCAGGGCTCTCAGACTTTTGTGCTGGGTTACAGAAAGTGTCACAAGTACTAGGAAGGAGGGGCTGTGGTAAACACAGATGGGCTGCACTTTATACAGACACAAACATGTACCCTTTACTGGGGACAGAACACTCCCCATCTGGTATCACAAGATACCACAATATCAGTTCTTATATCAACATGCAACAGTATAAAGTTCCTTATAACTGGATCTTTCGACGTTCAGGGAAGTTCGCAGTCGTCTCGGTCATCCAGTCATCTAGGCGATGGATGGTGTCTTCCTCAAGGAGTTTCGCCAAGCTGAAACAAAAGACAGACAACACAAAGAGAGAGACTTTGGTGTGGACAACGGTCCACGAAGTTCAGGTTTCTTCACGTGGCATGAGGAGTACCACTTCACTGATGGGCCTGTAGAAGATCTTGGCTGTCCCTTGGTTCGTAGTCTTTACTTCGATCTTACGAACACGTCCGTCGTTTCCGGGGTGAGTCTTGATGACGAGCCCCAGGGGCCAGCTGTTGTGTTGGGTTTGACCATTTTTGAGAAGAACAAGGTCCCCTTCTCGTATGTTGGGTTTGTTGGATTGCCATTTGCTTCGAAACTGGAGAGTCGGTAAGTACTCTTTCTTCCAACGACTCCAAAAGGAGTTGGCAAGCTGTTGGACTTGTTTCCATTGGCGTTTGTGAATTCCTTTGCCATCAAAGTCCCCTTGCGGCACAGGAATGTTATTAGTCTTTTGTGTTAAAAGCATGGCTGGGGTCAAGATCAGTGGTGACTCAGGGTTGGAGGATACCGGGACTAGTGGTCTCGCGTTGAGGATAGCTACCACTTCTGCTAGGAGAGTGGTTAGGACTTCATGGGTGAGTCGAGTCGGACTAGTTTCTATCAGCATGGCATTGAGGATTCGGCGAGCCATCCCAATCATTCGCTCCCATGATCCTCCCATGTGTGAGGCGTGGGGCGGATTGAACTTCCATGTGCATTTCTGATTGCGTAGGTATCTTTCAACGGTAGGATAGTCAATCTTAACAGAGGTAATGTTCAGTTCTTTGCAAGTTCCTACGAAGTTAGTTCCACAGTCGGAGCGGATTTGGGTGGCTGGACCTCTGATCGCAAAGAATCTGCGCAATGCATTTATGAAACTCGAGGTATCCAAAGACTCGACGACTTCAATGTGTACAGCTCTAATACTCATGCAGGTGAATATCACTGCCCAGCGTTTGTTGTTCGCACATTCCCCTCGGGTGCGCCTGGACGTGATCAGCCAGGGCCCAAAGACGTCTAGCCCCACATAGGTAAACGGAGGCTCGGTACTGAGTTGATCTGCTGGCAAGTCGGCCATTTGTTGTTGTTGGAGGGCACCACGTAGTTTGCGACACTTGATGCATTTGTAAATTATGGAGGTGATGCATCGTTTCGCTCCCACAATCCACAGCCCTGCTGCTCTGACAGCTCCTTCAGTGAAGTGTCGACCTTGATGCCGAACCTGTTCATGGTAGTGTCGTACAAGCAGGACAGCTATGTGATGCGGACCAGGAACAATGACGGGGTTCTTCTCTCCCATGTCCAGTTCCGCCTGGGTGAGACGGCCACCAATTCGCAGCAGGCCGTTTTTGTCAATGAAGGGATTCAACTTTTGGAGGGGGCTGTCTTTGGGCAAGCCCGCACCTCTGCTGATGCGTCTCCATTCTTCTGCGTACATTTCCCCTTGTACACAGCGTAAGATGGTTTTCTCCGCTCAGGTGAGCTCGTTCACAGAGAGGGATTCTGTGCAGAGGTGCCATCGACGACAGGTGTTCCGCCTATCGTCAGCTGGTAGGTGTCTTGACAGCGCTATATGGATGAGAAGCGCCATCGCTCTTCTCAATGTCGTCCAGCTTGAGAAGCGCAAGAAACGGTGAGCTCCCAGACCGCTCCTGGGAACAATACCGGTGAGGAGAGTAGTTGTGACTGGGCGAATCTCCGAATCGGCGTCGGGGTCTACGAGATCGAATAAGCATTCGGGAGACCTGTGTTCTGGTTTCCGGAGAAATTCTGGTCCCATCAGCCACATCGTTTCCATTAAATGGGATGCTGGCACACTTCTTGTCACGTGATCTGCTGGATTCTGATCGGTGGGCACATAATGCCATTGTTCTGGGTGCGTTGACTTGCGTATACGTTCAACTCTGTTGCTAACATACACGTGGAATCTTCTTGTCTGGTTGTAAATGTAACCTAGTACTACTTTGCTATCCGTGTAGAAGTGAATAGTGTCAATTTGCGTGTCTATTTCGGCTGTTATCAGCTCCATTATTTCCACTGCTAGCACCGCTCCACACAATTCTAGGCGTGGTATGGTGTGGTCGGCTTGAGGTGCTAATTTTGCCTTGCCGAAGATGAAGCCCACGTGTACTGTCCCTTTCGCGTCTGTTACTCTCAAAAAGGCTATCGCAGCTATGGCTTTGACCGATGCATCGGAGAAAATGCAGATCTCCTTATGGCTGGGTGTACTAAGTGATATTGGAACGTAAGTGCGTGGTATATGGAGCTGTTCGAGCACTTTCAGGGAGCTCTTCCATTTTTCCCATTCCAATTTCCTTGCTTGGGGCAATGGGGCGTTCCATTCGGTAGTGCTGGATGAGAGTTCTCTTAACAAGGCTCTTCCTTGTATTGTGACTGGGGCTACAAACCCCAGCGGGTCATACAGACTGTTGACTGTGGCTAAAACACCTCGGCGGGTGTATGGTTTATCTCGGATTGAAACTTGGAATGTAAAGACATCCTTCTTTACATCCCAACTTAACCCAAGACTTCGTTGGAGAGGGGGTGCGTCCACTCTCAGATCTAAGTTCTTCAAGTCTTTGGCGCGATCGTATGAAGAGAATGCTTTCATTACTTCAGGACTATTTGAGGCTATTTTGTGGAGTCTCAGATTTGCACCTGCTAGCATTGCTTGGGTTGCCTTTATTAACTTAATCGATTCCCTTGCAGTAGGTAAAGACTTTAATCCATCATCTACATAGAAGTCCTTCTCCACAAAGTGTCTGGCCTCTGTACCATACTCTTTTTCTCCTTCTTGGGCTGTCCTCCTGAGCCCGTATGTGGCTACTGCAGGCGATGGACTGTTGCCGAAAACGTGCACTCGCATCCGGTATTCCACAATCTCTTCGTTGATGTCATTGTCGTGGTACCACAGGAATCTCAGATCATTTCTGTAGTCTTGGTGCACGACAAAACAGTAGAACATTTGTTGGATTCGGCTATCACAGTGACTGCTACTTTCCTGAAGCGGATCACCACTCCTAACAGGTTGTTGATCATATCAGGTCCCGTGAGAAGCATACTGTTGAGTGAGATCCCACGGAACTGCGCACTGGAATCAAAGACGATTCGGACCTGGCCTGACTTCTGCGGATGATATACACCAAAGGTAGGCAAGTACCAACATTCTTCGCCATTCTTCAAAGGTGGAGCGAGCTCTGCATGGCCCTTGTCTAACATTTCCTTCATGAAGCTAGTGAAATGCTGTTTCGTTTCCGGTTTCCTTTCCAAAGTCTTCCGCCACGACCTAAGTCGTGAGACTGCTTGTTCTCTATTGTTGGGGAGTCGAGATCTGGGTGTCCGGAATGGTAGGGGGGGCCACCCAGCTGTTTGATTCATCCATAAAGAACCCTTCGTTCATAATTCTTAAGAATTCTCTGTCTTCTACAGAGAGAGTAGTTTTGTCATCATCTTTGGTGACTTGAAACACCGAATCCCCTAGATGTTCCTCTGCATCTGATGGGGGGGGGGGGGGGGTGATCCTGCTGGTAGCTGAATTGAGAATCGGTTCTTCGCAGCTTAGGATCTCCTTGGTGCTTAGGTGGTTAGGGCATGGTTCAAACAGAATGGGACGTCCATTGTCCAAGACACTCGTGGCGTATGTCTGAATGCTCGGTTTCCTTGTCCGATTCACGCAGACATCGCCGACTATCACCCATCCCAAGGCGAGTCAATAGGCGTAGGGTGTGGTTGGTGGACCATCACGCATCTCCAGGGACTTGACCAACTCCGGTGCGTCCCTGCCCAGTAACAGTAGGATTTCTGCTTCCGGATCTAGCGGTGGAAGCCGATGCATTATAGATCTCAGATGAGGGTGGTGTTGAGCAGCTTCCGGCGTAGGAATTTCGTCTCTGTTGTCAAGTATCTGGTCGCACTCTATGAGCACGGGTAAGTTTGACTTGTAGTTGCCATCTATCGCTTCTATTACATATTCACTTACCCTTCTCCTCGTCCTTTGGACGACTCCTGAACAGGTTTTGAGGCTGTACGGCGAGTAGCGTTCATGGATATCGAACAAGTCAAAGAATTCCGGCCTTGCCAGGAATTTGTTGCTCTGTTCATCTATAATGGCGTACATTTTGACTGCCTGCTCAGGCCGTCCTTTGGGGAACACTCTGGTCAGGCATATTTTTGTGCAGGATTTCCCCTTGCTATTTCTCCCGCACACCTGTGTACATTTTGGGACCACTTCATCCGTTTGTTCATCCTTCTCCTCCCCGCCGTGGTTTGAACTGGGGTGTGAAGTTCTTGAAGGATGAGGTTTTGCTTTATCAGGGTGCAGAGCGCTATTATGTCGGTTGCTCCCACACTCTGAACACTTTATGATTGTGTTACAGTCTTTAGCCATGTGGCTAGACGAAGAGCAGCACCTGTAGCAAATTCTGTACTTTTTCAATGGTTCTTTGCGTTCTTTCAAGGGTTTCCCTTTGAATCCTCGGCACTTTCTGAGCGGGTGAGGTTTTTTGTGTATAGGGCACTGCCGATCTGGATCCTCCACCCCACTCATATCAGGAAGTTCATCTTGTGTAGATGTCTTGGGTGACACTTCCGTTTTGTGCACCGAAATGGGCCTCCTGTTGCTACCATACCTTTTGGCTGGCTTTTCGCCCACTCGGTAGCTGATTCGGTGTGTCTCACGTGTGCTGAAGCTAGGGTCGTTCCTGTGCTTTGCCAAGTCACGTATGAACTTTGTGAGGACATGGAACGGTGGGTGCCTGTTGTTGTCCTCTTTGTAATGTGCACCGTGAGATGCCCATTTGTCTTGTATATCGCTTGGCAGCTTGTTTATGATGATGTTCATGCCTCATGGTGTGTCTAGGATGCTGAGACTTGGGTAAATTAGTTCGGCTTTTGCTGTCTCCTCCTCTTGGAGAAGATCTCCCAATTCTAATAGCTTTTGGTTGTCTTTCCTTGATATTTCTGGAAAGTTTTCCATCTCTTCGAACCATGCATTTTCTATGGTGACTGGGTTTCCATAGTATTGCTCGAGTCTCTCCCACATTTCTTTTAATGCTGCAGAGGGATTCCTTAGGTGGACGGTTCTCAATCTGCTCACGTGTTCGGCCAATTCACGTCCTAACCATTTCATCATCAGGTTCACCACTTCTGACGAGTCCAACTTCATATCTTTCACAGCATTTTGGAAGCCAGCTTTCCATGTCCTGTAATCCTTGGGCTGATCGTTGAACACATAGAGGCCTGCGGTTATGAGTTCTCGGCGAGACATGTACCTTGTTAAGTCTTCTCTTTCTGAAGGCTCATCCTGAAAGGTGGTGGGCCTCGCTGGATTGATATCCTGTGGTTGACTATGCACATCTCTCCTGTTGTGCGTTGGCTCGGGGTGTTCGGCTGGAACGTAACCTATGTGTGGCTGTCTTACATTCGCGTGATTTAGAGCCAGTGGACTGCTACCATGAGGTTTGGTACTCATGGCCATATGTGTTTCAGGTTTAATTTCTCTGTTTGAGGTCTCTATTTGTGAAGGGAGGTGTGTTCCTTCCCGCTGCGGGGGTTGCTCTGGAGGAGGTGACGCGCTGGCATGAGTTAGAGGGTGAGTTATGCCGTACTCTAGCATCCGTCGGACTGGTTTTTGTTGGTCCGTGCATCTGAGTAGGTCTTCTCCATTTTCCCGATCCGGGGGCGCCTCCAGTACTTTAATATGAGCTTCAAGGGCTGCTGTTTCTCCCCTTTGCTGCAACAGGTTTAAGGCGATCTCTAGCTCAGCCTTTCTGCGCTCCTCGGCAGCGGCTGTAGCAGCAGCTGTGGCGGCGGCTTTCTGTTGTTCTTCTATTCTGAGCCCTTCTATCTTGAGGGCTGCTGCTTGTTCAGCATACTGTATGCGCGCCATAGCTGCTTGGGACTCTGCTCTCTTTTGGAGGATGATAGAGCTGAGTTGAGAGTGGCTCGAGTATCTTGACCCTTGTGACCTTGCAGATCTTGATGTACACTTAGAGGTGCGAGAGTGCTGAGAGTTGGTCTCGCTTATTATGTCACCTGCTTCTGCACTGTTAATAGTGTCTGTTACCATTCTCTGGCGTATTTGGTGTAAACTCTGTTGGCGGCCCTTTTCTTCAAGGCTTTCTGCAGTATTAGTCCGTGTTAAGAACCCGAGATCCTCTTCTGTGTTGAGCTGATAAGTTTGAAAATGAAGCCTCAGCTGCTCTATGTGATACTTAAGATTGGTGGGGTTTTCTAAAATCTTCTCTTTTTTTCTTAGCAATACTATGCCATTCCCTTTCTATCTTATCTTCATGCTTCAGCTTCCTTTCCTCATATCTCTGTGCAGCTCTTTCTGTAAGCGCACACAATCTTTTTGATTCCCTGTTTTCATCTTTCTCTTCCCTGCCTTCCTTTCCTTCTTCTGTGTCACTTTTTACTGTGATGGCTTTGGCCAGCTGTTCTGAAGTTTCAGCCATGATTCTCTCTGTAATTATGTCTGTTCAGGCTGAGTTTCTTTTAATAGACACTACAAAGGTTTGTCTTTTGCTAGCCTGTCAGAGCGTAGTGAAGAGAGGGAGGGAGTTTTAGCAGCGAAGTGTAACACAGGGATGTGAGGAGGGGTGGAGTAACTTCTATCTTCCCCTCCCTGCCTTAGCTTCTGTTCTCTCTAGTCCCTGGAACAGGAGGACTCGTATCTTGGTTTCTATGGCAACTGATTGCTCTCTGCTTGTAGCAGTTGCAGGGGAGAGGGGTGAGTTCCTCAGCTTAGAAACTTCCCGCCTCATCTCAGATCACACAAAGCCAATGCTTCTTTACTGCTCCTAATATTCCTGGCTTTTTATGTTTGATTCTTCCCACACTTAGGGCATGAAAAGCTTATTCAGAAGCAAGACAGTCTTTAACAGCTCTTGTTCAATGTATACCTTCTGTGGCAGGCTGAAATCTCTATTTCCTTGTACTGCACACAGATCTTTGAAAGGCTGTCAGCTCAATAAGTTTCACAGACTGCACAAGTGAATTTTACTGAGTTTCTCCTTTGCTCTTATCTAAGCAGCTTTTACTTTTGTTAGTGAGCCTTCACTTCCAGATCACTGGCTGACTTTCCCTGCAGCTCCCAGCAAGGTGCTCCACTGAGGCAGACTAACCTTCACTTGTTACCCTCTGTAGAGAGATCAGCTTTTTACAGTACAGCTTTTTTTACTGTAGAGTCTTGTACTGCACAGCTTTTTTACTGTTTTGTCTCACAGAAACTTCCCAAGTTTCCTCACCCAAAGCAGCTAACGTTCCTCCCAATCAGTCTCCAAAACAAAGATCTTAATGTTTGAAGTCATTTATTGTAAAGATAATTTCTTATTACTTACAAGTGTTGCTTTCAAACGTCTATGCCTCTGGCAGAGATCCTTGTTGCTGTAGGAAAGCAGGGGAAGGGAGGTGAAGTTTCTTGGGACGCAGGGTAAGAGAACGAGGGGTTGAAGCTGATTAGTCTTTATAATTAAAGTGGTAGGAGGAACGTAAAAAGCTGTTCGTGTAACAGAAGTTACAAGTACGTGAGTCTTCTACTGGCCTAGCTGAGACTGACCCATCGTCTTGGAAAGTGTTTACAGGAGAAAATCTCCTCAGGCTGAGGTAAGGGGTGAGAGCCAATGGTAGCGAGCCCAGGACCCAAGTGACACAGGAGGGAACATGAAGGGCAGTCCCTTCAGCCAATAAGGCACCTGAAAGGACCTAGGTTAGGTTAAGAAGCATACAGATCCTTTCCCAATGGGAGGAACAGAAGGGAGGGGGCTTCTGTTAAAGGCAAACTCCCTTTAAAGGCAGGGCTCTCAGACTTTTGTGCTGGGTTACAAGTACTAGGAAGGAGGGGCTGTGGTAAACACAGATGGGCTGCACTTTATACAGACACAAACATGTACCCTTTACTGGGGACAGAACACACCCCCCCCCCAAAAAAAAAACAAAACAAAGGAGGAAAAGGGGTCAGATATAAGGATATAGAGAAGGATTAGACAGAGAAAGGAAAAATGCCTAGAAGACAATGAGCACAAATATTCACAGTCAAAATCATGGTTCTCAGTTTTGTTCTCATGATCCCACACTCAGTGGGGTTTTCATGTATCTTGTGAATATTTACTGTGGAAAATACCACCTGAAAACCTTGCTGGCTGTGGAATCAGTAGGTAATAACATTCCTCACTTGCAAATATAACGGCTGAGGCTGATTTATAGTGTCACACCAACATAGTTCAAAGAGTCCCATTGTTGGGGTATGACTATTCCAGGCTATAATGTATTCAGGAAAGAAAGGGTGAGCAGTAAAGAAGGTAGCACTTTACGTAAAATATAATATTAAAACAACTGACACATAGGGGAGGAGCCAAGATGGCGTCTTGAAAGGCTGCATGTTCATACCTGCTCCTGCGTTTTTCCTCTAAAAGAATTTCTATAAATTTCACAATGCCTCCGAAGAGAAAGGGGAGACCCTGGAAATACCCCTCAGTACCTGTGGTCACCTCCGGACAGCGAACGATAGAACAATGCGCCTTGAAACCAGCGAATACGGAGCTAAGAGGTCCGGTTGTTGGGTCACAGGAAGGAGACTGTGACCCGACCTCGGAAGGAGTATCCCTTAGCCCCTTAGATGAACGACTGCCGCCGGCGGTGAGAGGGACCTCGACTCCGTGGCTGGAAGCGACATCCGAAGTGGAAAGTCTCTTTCAATCTGAGGGGACGGTAGAGAGGAGAACCCTAGCACAGAATCCCCCGGACAATGGAGAGAGTAGCGTCGGAGAGCTGGATCAGGATAGAGGAGGTGACCAGAGGAGTGAAGGAGGTGAGAGAACTGTGTCGTGCCCTCTTTCTTTACCCGATGCTATTCTATATCTAAACTGGAGGCAGTAACGTTAGATTCACTCTGGCATCTAACATCAGCCTTGGCTAAGGCTCTGGTGGACTGTTCAGGGAAAATAACCTCAATATCACAATAAATGGATATATTGAACACCAGTTTTTCAGAACAAAAGCAGGAAACTTCGGTGAAACTACTAAATTTAGACACTTTATTTATTTATTTTATTTATTTATTTTTAATTTTTATATACCGGAATTCCTGTATGCAATACAAATCAATCCGGTTTACAAGTAACAAAAAGGTTGCCCTGGTCTGGGAGGTTAGACTGGGGTTTTTTACATAGAACATAGAACAATAACAATCAACTATTGAACATTATTACAAGGAACAGTGAAAGTAACAATAGTATTTAACAAACAGATAATATTATTATAACATTATTTGTGTTCACATTTTACAAGGAACTTTAGTAGCGTATATAGTCTGCAAGTAATCGGTTAAATAATATAATATGAGAAGGATGACTTAAATAAATAGATATTGCGAATAATCAAGTCCGTGTATGAATTTGAGTGTCAATGTGTTTGTGACACCTTGCAATGGTTGGATCTGAAAGACAGGAGGAGGTGCCTAGTTACACTCTGGGAATTGGAACGCTTACCTGAAGAGCCAGGTTTTTAACCTTTTTTTTTGAACTCTGGTAGGTTGGGTTCGAGTCTTATGTCTGGTGGGAGCACATTCCATTGATGTGGTCCCGCAGTGGATAGTGCTCTTTTTCTTTTGTTTAATTCTGAAATTAAACAAGTAAAGCAGGTACAGGCAATACTAATACAGGACTGTGGCAATATTAATAGAAGACTCGAAAATGTGGAAAACACTATGAGGCATTTAAACTTGAGGGTACTTAATTTTCCCATCAATAGCAGGGCTGAATTAGCCATGCTGTCATGGAATCTGTCAATCAGGTCCGGGAGGTGGAGCTTTACAAAGCAGAGATTTAGATTTTAGCTTTCTCACAGGACAAGCAGGATGGTAGTCCTCACAAATGGGTGACATCGAGGATGGAGCCCTGTACGGAAAACTTTTCTGTCAAAGTTTCAACAAGCTTTGACTGACACTGGCACACTGGGTGCACTGAGCATGCCCAGCCTGCAATTATCCCTGTGAGCCACAGGTGTCTCCCTCAGTCTTCTTTTTTCCGCTCTGCAGTCAGCATAGCGGTTGGAGCTCTGTGAGGATTTTTTAACTAATTACCTCATGGAAACACTTAACTTTTCACTTCAAAAAACACTTTCCCTGCACAGGTCTCCCTCCGCGTACGTTTTTACGACGCTCGGTGAGTACTAATTCTTATTTTTCGGTCGGTTCCTGTCACTATCTTAAGGCTGTTAACTGACTGAAGCCTTCCCTTCCCCCATTTTTCAGTTAGCTTTAAACAGCTTGCGAGTATCTCTGTGACACTCTGCTTGCTTATGCTAGTGGGGTAGGGATTTTTTCCTTAACTTTAGGACCTCTGTAGCTTCAAGTCCTTCGTTCCCTGGTACCCTAACGCAGTCGATACCCTATCGCTACACCGGGACCCTCCTAAACCGCCCTGGGCTTTTATATGTCATCAGCGCCCCTCCCCCCACAGTGCCCTGATGCCTTTATCCATGTTTTTTGCTTTTCAGTGCTACCAGGCTTTTTCCTCCTACGCACTGTTTTTTTTTCCTTGGGCTTCCTCGGTGCCGTCCCTACCCGGATGCATGCCATTGACGCACACGCTGTTAGTCACTGCCATGCATACTCGGGTCGCCGCCACCGCTGCCCGAGACACTTTTTAACGATCCCAGGGTCACTTCATCGATGCCACCCCCCCTTTTGGGGATGCCATCGATGCCCCATCCTCCCCACCGATGTCCAGCCCTTTTCCATCGGTGGGCATCGGTGCCACATCGATTCGTCGGTGGGCATCGATGCCGGATGGTCCCCATCGGTGGACATTGGTGCCGGATGGTCCCCATCGATGGACATCAGTGCCGGATGGCTTGTCCGTCGATGGCATTGGTGCCGGATGGCCGTCCGTCGATGGCATCGGTGCCAGGTCCTTTTGCATCGATGGACACCGATGCCCAGGTGTTTCATCCATGGGCATCTATGTTAGAATGCATCCATCGAGGGCAGTCGATGCCAGGCTGCTCCCATCGGTGAAATTCGATGCCCAGGTGGGTCCCATCGGTGGGTATCCATGCCGGCTCGATTCCGTGGATGGGCGTTGATGCCAATGCCAGCCTTATGGCTGGCATCGATGCCCATGCCGATTCCAGGACTGGCGTTGATGCCGGGATGGAATTCATCGACTGGGAGATCCATGCCATCGATTCCATACGTGTCCATATCGATGCCACCGACACACGTGTCTGGGGCACCGATGCCATGTACACTTGGAAATCTGAGTCTGTCCAAATCGATACCGTCAACGTCTGTGGCCCTATAGTTGATGCCCGTGGCCATGCCACAAACGGCATAAATGCCCGCCTCCATGCATCGATGCCCTCGACACCTCCGTTTTCCTTCGGTGTCCTTGACGCCCTATTGATTCGACTTCGACTCAGTCGATGCCGGTATCTTTTTCAATAACGGCAATGTTTTTCGATTATTCGATTCCACATCGTTTCAAAGATACCTATGCCACTGCTGTCAGTGCCCGTCACTGTCATCATTCTCCTGGCCAGTCATCGACGATTTTTCATACCCATTTTGATGATATCCTCGAAGCCCCTTAGGTTGCCTTCAATATCGTCAATACCGACATAGCACCGCCACATAATACCCTCGCCTCCTCACATTGCTCCAAGCTTTGGGTTCTTTTTTAAGCCCCGTATTAGCTTAAGACACTCCATTGTGTCAGGAGCAGAGCAGGCGTGCTGACAGTTCGTCGTCGATCGCCTTCCAGGACGACGAGGGCTTCCATCTCGGCGCTGGGGAAAGACCGGGCCGAGCACCGTGGCACCCATCATCGCCGACATCGTGATCGTCCGCCGCTGACGCCATCCAGCACATCGGTGCCATCCTTCTCCAGGCTGGACAACGCTCGGGCAGAGCGACATCACCACTGCCATCAGCACTGTTCCTACAGTTTTGGCAGTCCTTGGTGATCCAGAACTTCCGGATCCAGGTCCGACAGCTTCTGCATTGGCGTCACGACACATCGAGCCGCTGTGACGAGGGAAGGGAACATGAGTTCCGTTAGGGCTCCTCTGTTCCTGGCGTGCCCCACCGTCAAGTGGTGTGGGACTATGGCCATCTGTTACACTTAGCAGTCTAAACGCCACTCACGCCTGGCCTGTCTCCTCTGTACCTGTGCCACCATACCGGGTTTCAGAGCGAGATGGACGTTTACGTCCCCGGCCTTACCCTCGAGGACTCCGGAGACCGTCGGAGTCAACAATCTTCACCGGCTTGTCTTGCGGCGATCCACGTCGGATGGTAAGTACCCGCTTCGGCGGCATTCCCATAGAGTTGTGTTCTCCCATTCGGACCGTGGTTCGAAAAGTTCTGGGTCATGTGCCTTTTAGAACTGTATTAGTGTCACATATCGCTATGTTAGCTATGTTAGCCACAATATCAGGAGAACCCCTCTATCTTCTTGGGATTGCAGCAGGGCTTCTTCTCTTGTCAGTAACAAGTCCCTGTGCCGACCAATGCTCTGACTCTTGGTTCCCTCCCAACCAAGGTCCAGCTGCATTGGCTGATCTGCTAAACATGAGATTCAGCAACCATTGCCCCATGTACAAGTCCACCTTGAGGCCTGGTCTCAGTGTCTCCTTGTACAGCATACAGAAATGCGGGTACCACTTACCGCTCACACACCTGCAGGAGCCTACATGATATCCTCCATTGGGACACCTCCTGGTCTCCCATCTGGTCAGATATCAGAGCGGCCACCCCACCTTGTACCAAAGTCCCGGTACACTCCCCCAGGCGCTACGAAGTGCAGAGGGGAGAAGGGAGGGGGGTTGGGGAGTTTTAATTGCACTATTCTTTCTTTTAACAGAAAATAGTTACTCTCCGCACATCCTGGACCTAAGAAAATCCAACTTTCTTTAGACGTCACAGGTACAATGGTATCTTTGGTTACCATCACTCCATACTGCAGTAAGTACATTATTTTAATGTTTCTATGTGCTTTATGGTGAGTCAACATTACAACCCCAAGCTCTGCCGCTGGCACCAGCTTCGGTAAGTGAACTGTCTCTTGCATCACTGTTGGTGAATGCTGTTTTCTCTGCGGAGTGTAACATCATTCACTTTCCTTGCATAGACTACTGCTAACCACTTTCAGTACATGCAAGGAGCTCTCACTTTTTTCAGGACTCACTATACATTTACTAACTGGGATTACTGTCACTGCCATAAATCCCTTCTGTAACACTTCTGGACACCACAGTCTTAAGACCCTCTTGTCCAGCATGCGCACAGACATTCTGATACATTGTTATATGTCCCTGCGCATATTTTCCATAACCTCAGCCTTTCAACTTTTCATGGTTGGGCTATGGGGTTTCTTCCCACTATGCATTTTTCTCATAATTCAAAACTGCTATGGGTTATATTCAGTGACATTCTATACTCAATGGACCTAAGTGGTTTCATTGCTTTCGTCCCTGATTCTTATCCCAGTTCGAACTAGGACCTAGTCTCCTTCGACTCATGCTCGCAATTCCTTAGGGTTATAAAGTTTCTCCTGAAAGCTGTCAACCCATTATGCATCTATTGCACTCCAGCATAGTTTCTCATAAACTTCCTGGACGTTGCACCCATGAGTTATGCCCTTATGCCTTCCAATACTGCTTTTGCAACAATTCTTTGTGCATACAGACAGACAGCATAGGGACAATGTGCTTTCCAACTCATAAGCACGCATTACCTCTTAGCTGCTCTGCTAGACAGCTGCGCAGCTCTACCCTTGGCCCTTGTTCACTTCATGCGTCCTTGGGCCACATATCTAAGAGATTTAATGAACGCTCTATCAGACCTTCTCCACGTAGGTTCTATCCTCTCGAATGGTCTCAATTACATGTGTACAGGGCAAATCTTTTAACGCTGAGTTTAACTAAACTTTCCTCGGCGTCTGCATCATTCCATACGATGCACAGGTTCTGCTCCCTGCACATGTTTCCTATGCGTTCCCTTAGATGCCTTTTCTTCCATCAAAGGCCTCTTCAATATATCTCTTCTGCTGCCTCTCGTAGCCAGCATTCTTCTAATGTTGAACTGGGATGGGGTTCAGTATTCTTTTCCCCACTCCCTGACTGAGATCAGTATGCTTTCCCATACTTCTCAATCCATCATATCAGTAACCTTTTATTCTCTCACCAGTCAGTCCCAAATCATAGACTTACTGATGTTCTTAGGTTCCGGTAGCGTCACAAAACCTTCTAAACATAAATCTTGCCGTTTAATATGGAAGGCTTTACCTCCTGACGCTAAAAAAAAAAAAAAAAAAAAAAAAAAGAGGTATTACCCCTTTTACTTTTCCACCATTTTTTCTTACTCCCTCGGATTCTGTTCTCCAGACATCCTCCACATAGATACACCTGTCTCTTAGGAGGTGTATCGTTTTGGGAGTTGGGTTCCCGTTTTCGGTAATCCTCTCTGAGTCGGCTTACCATGGATTATCCACTGATCAAGCCGCCTCTATTTCTCTAATCACGGAATGAACATATATATTCTCCTTATAAGTCTCATACATTCTACGTTTGAGCCTTTCCATTCCTCTCTTCCACAGTTTGGCAAGGGAACTTCTTTCCCTCTTAATGTCATTCCTGCCAGCAGGGTCCGTGAGTTATGCACTCTTTCCATACTCACCTGACTCCGTTCCTCTGCCACTGAGTAGTTCTACGCATTCAACTTTCTATCCTTTTCAGGTAGATGTTGTATCTCCTTTCCTCAGGAAATACTCTATTAATTTTTCCTAACCTCTCTCTCTCGCCCTAGGGAGAGACTGGGTTTTCCACATTCCTGGACAGTAATGCTGCGCTTACATTCTATCTACATTGCACTGCATTCCATGTGAATTCCACTTGACTCTTTCCTTCATGCAAGGGTCAAGCTGCTACTTCCAGTGGCCACACAGACCTAATCCTTCTGATTAAGTGGTCTATATTTCCTTTCCTACCAACAAGCAGACATTTCACTACAACACTGTGGGTATCCACATACTGTTGTGTCCGTCTTAGCCTTAACAGCTTCCCTTTGGTTACTGCTGCTTGTACTTTTTTATCAGGTTGCAGCCTGGAGTCCTCTCCATACCTTCGCAGCCTATTATTGCTTACATTTGACTAGCCGGCATGCTCCATGTTTGGCCAGTCCGCCTACTCTTACTTTTTTCAATTCACTACCCAACATCCTTCCACGAACCCATTATGGTGTTGCGGATGCCCTCCGTTCCCATTTCCACCTCAGTCATTACGCCTTTGCGCATCTGCGGTGTATCTGGTGCATTCCCGGGCATCCTCAGCTCGGTACTCACCCATTTGTGAGGACTACCATCCTGCTTGTCCTGTGAGAAAGCAAATGTTGCTTACCTGATGTAACAGGTGTTCTCACAGGACAGCAGGATGTTAGTCCTCACGAAACCCGCCCGCCACCCCGCGGAGTTGGGTCTGTATACTTTTATTTTAGTTTCGCTTGCGCTTTTTAGCTATAAGATGAGACTGAGGGAGACACCTGTGGCTCACAGGGATAATTGCAGGCTGGGCATGCTCAGTGCACCCAGTGTGCCAGTGTCAGTCAAAGCTTGTTGAAACTTTGACAGAAAAGTTTTCCGTACAGGGCTCCATCCTCGATGTCACCCATTTGTGAGGACTAACATCCTGCTGTCCTGTGAGAACACCTGTTACATCAGGTAAGCAACATTTGCTTTCTGTGGCTGCGCGTGTGTTCCCACGCAGGAAAGTAACAGATTCTCCTCAGTCTGTTTTTTCCACGAGCAGGCTCACAAGCGGGGCTGACTTCTTCTCAGCATTTCTTATTTTATTGAAATGTCAAAAAAGCCGGGGTATAACCCCTGTGCCTGTAGCAAAGTAAAGTCGGTCAAGGATGGCCATGACCAATGTTACCAATGCCTGGAACCAGAGCATAATTTACAAAATTGTGATTTTTGTGCTCGAATGTCCCCAAGAGCCCAAAAACAACGGGCCTACAAAATGTTTGAACTTTTCACGTTTTCCGAGCCATTGGAGGCTCATTCTTCACCGGGTCCCTCGTTGACAGTGGCTCCGTCACAGAAAAGAGATCGTCGTGGGATCCTCAACTCTCCAGGCTTGGAGGTAAGGACTTACCGAGCCGACATAGGCCTTCGGATCTGAGAGGACTGAAAGAGCCTCGGCGAGCGGCGCAGGAAACAACAACGCCTAAATCTGCGGCGCCGACGAGTTATGTGCCTGAAGCACCTTATGTGCCCAAATCACCATTGGCATATAATACTTCTGCGCCCGAATCATCATTGGCGCACAAGACACCGGCACGCACAACACAGGAAGTGTATGCCCATAACGCGCCGAAGACATCTGCGCGCACGGCGCCGACGTCGTCTGCCCACATGGTGCCAAAGACGTCTGCGAGCACGGCACCAAAGACTTCTGTGCATACGGTGCCGGAGCCGTCTGAAGCGAGCTCAGCGCCGAAATCATCTGAGCGCACAGCGTTGATGACTTCTGCGCACAAGTCAGTATATGCGCACAACTTACAAGAAACATTGATGCACATGGCGCCGAAGGCATTAGCGCATTCGACAACACACAGATTGACACACAGTGGACTACAAAAGTCAAAACAAAGACATCAGTCTCCACACGTACCTCATTCCACCTCTTCAGACTCTAGTTCTACAGAGGTGAAGTCAAAACGAATCAGACGATCACTGTCGGGAGATGGAACCCATACAGGATCATCGTCAAACCATCACCATAGGCGATCACATCACTCACATCAAAAAGCTGCGAAGACGAGAGATACATGGGCAGTGAGCCCTTCCACTTCTAGGTCATCTCACCCACGAAGTGTAGATTCCTTATCTCATAGACAATTAATACAAATCACTTCCTCTGCTGCATCTTCGTCCTCAGATATTTCTGTTAAGACCACAGAGGGCAAGATGAGGAACAACTATGACGTGCCAGCTGCTTCTGCTAAAATACCTACAGTATCACCTAAAACAGGTGAACTACCAAAACAATCTGGTCGTGCAACAATGCCTCCTCAAACAAAAGAGGCATTTCTTCAATTCACCCAATCATTGGCAGGGTTTTATGAAACTCTTCAATCATCTTTTAAGATGTCTAATGAGCTATCTGTGAGTTCTCCAGAACACAATATGCATACCTCTAGAGAACCGTCAGTGGAGCCTCCGGCATCCCCAATGACGAAACGACCAATTTCACCAATTCAACAGCAAGATACCCCTATAGATTCTCTATCTCCACAAACGTCACCATTGTCATCTACTGGATTCCCATTGGATCCACAGGAACAACCACAGGAATCATATTCTCCTCCAGAGGACCTGACATACCCAAAATTTTTAGAAAAATTGGGCACGATATTACATCTGGAGGTCCAAAAGGAGACAGATCCTAGGTCAGAAACCTTTGGTCTCCTAAAGATTTTGGATGCTCCAGGAGAACCAACATCTCTCCCACCACACGAATTATTACATTCTGTCTTGCAGAAATCGAGGGAAATGCCTTATTCTCTATCAGCGGTTTCCAAGAAAATGGATATAAAATTTCGTATGAGAAAATTATCGCCTTACTCTATACTACAATTACCACATGCTTCAATTGTGATAGAGTCGGCAATGCAAAGATTCAAAAAAGCAAAATCGCATGCCTCGTATCCACCGGGTAAAGACAACCGGTGTTTAGATGACTTTGGCAGGAAGATGTATCATAACTCAATGTTGAATGCCCGCATTATGCACCATCAATTCTATATGGTACAATAGCTATATGAGTGCATACAAGCCACAAAAGATATGCTCTCCTCGATGGCTGATCAGGTACCACCACCTGTTCATGATATGGAGGAGTGTTCTTGACACCTTCTATGATTAATATATGAGGCATTTGAAACATCTTCTAGGGCGTCTGCGATAGCAATAGCAGCCCATAGGATGGCATGGTTATGCTCTAGTACAGTGGTTCTCAACCTTTTTTCGGCCGGGACACACCTGACAGATGGTTCTCAAGTGTGTGACACACTGAACATGTGACCATCACGGGACAAAATGTAAAAATACATTCTGCATCCTCAGGAACCACGTCGACCCCCAAAAATGGGTGCAGAGCAGAACTAGGGCATTATCCGTACAGCTCACAATACAAAAAAAGATATTCTGGATCTGATGACATCTCAGTAAAAGCAAAACAAACTCTTTATACTGGCAGGCACAATACCCCTCCTTATGAAAAGACAGTAATTTACCACTACAAATATTTAACCAGGCCCTAAACACTAAGACACCTCCTATTGGGAAAACAGAGCAAGCCAAGCTTTTATAGATACCCACTTAGAAATAATTGTAAAACTATACTAATAAATGTTACAAAACAGCTGATGAACAGAATAACATCCAACAATTAAAAACTTATAAAAATTAATAAAAATTGTCTAAATATCAAAATATTTCAAAACAGCAGACACATCACATAATACGCAATAATTAAAATGGCAGTCAATCAAGAAAAATAAACTTAAAAAGCCACCTTTACTTACCCTCTCCAGCAATTCTCCTACTCCTTTCCCTTGCAGACCAATAGCACTCACCAGAAGCAGCAGTGGCTGCTAAAGCTATGTCCTCACAGTCCTCTTCCTTAAGGCCCACAACCAGTCACAACCAGCCTCTGTCTCATACAGACTAGTAACTTCCCTAACTAGTATCTCTTCCTCACACACACACACCAGTCACCTCCCTGACCAGTCTCTGTCTCTCACACACACACCAGTCACCTCCCTGACCAGTCTTTGTTTCTCTCTCTAACACACACACACACACACACACATACACCAGTCACCTCCCTGACCAGTCTCTCTCAATCACACACATGCTTTCTCACTTACATACAATCTCACACATACTCTGTCACTTACAACCACACACACTGCCACTCATGCACCCATTGTACCACACACACACAAGCTCTCACTCATGCACCCAAGCACCCAAGCACCCATTCTACCACACACACACACACTGCCACTCATGCACCCATTGTATCACACACACAAGCTCTCACTCATGCACCCAGGCACCCATTCTACCACACACACACACAAAGCTGCCACTCACCACCCAGGCACCCATTCTACCACAGGCACACACACAAAGCTGCCACTCACCACCCAGGCACCCATTCTATCACAGGCACACAAGCTCTCACTCATGCAACCAGGCATGCATTCCAACACACACACACACACACACACACACACACACACACACACATACACCAGTCACCTCCCTGACCAGTCTCTCTCAATCACACACATGCTTTCTCACTTACATACAATCTCACACATACTCTGTCACGTACAACCACACACACTGCCACTCATGCACCCATTGTACCACACACACACAAGCTCTCACTCATGCACCCAGGCACCCATTCTACCACACACACACACACTGCCACTCAAGCACCCATTGTATCACACACACAAGCTCTCACTCATGCACCCAGGCACCCATTCTACCACACACACACAAAGCTGCCACTCACCACCCAGGCACCCATTCTTTCACAGGCACACAAGCTCTCACTCATGCAACCAGGCATGCATTCCAACACACACACACACACACACACAAAGCTGCCACTCATGCACCCAGACACCCATTCTACCACACACACACACACACACCAGCTCTCACTCACGCACTCAGGCACCCATTCTACCACAGGCACACAAGCTCTCACTCACGCACCCATTCCACCACACACACACAAGCTCTCACTCATGCACCCAGGCACCCATTCTACCACAGGCACACAAGCTCTCACTCATGCACCCATTCTACCACAGGCACACAAGCTCTCACTCACGCACCCATTCCACCACACACACACACACACACACACACACACACACAGCTCTCACTCATGCACCCAAGCACCCATTCTACCACAGACACACAAGCTCTCACTCATGCACCCATTCTACCACAGGCACACAACTCACATGGAGACTCTTCTCATTATTTGGCCCAATAAGCCTGGCCTCCACTTCTCAGCTGCCTCTGGCTTGACCTCCCGTGTGCACAACGTCTCTCCAGCCGCCTCCTGTGGTGCGCAGGGTCTCTCAGCTCTTCAGCTGTCGGCAGCGGCACACAGTGTCTCTTCATTCTTCGGTCCCGCTGGCGTCGGCGCGCAGCGTCTCTTCATTCTTCAGCCCCGCTGGCATCGGCGCGCAGGTCTCTCCGCTCTTCAGCCCCGCTGGCGTCGGCGCGCAAGTCTCTCCGTTCTTCAGCTGCCGCCGGCGGCGCGCAGGTCTCTCCGCTCTTCAGCCACCGCCGGCGGCGCGCAGGTCTCTTCATTTTTCGGCCCCGCTGGCATCGGCGCGCATGTCTCTCCGCTCTTCAGCCACCGCCGGCAGCGCGCAGGTCTCTTCATTCTTCGGCCCCACTGGTGTCGACGCGCAGGTCTCTCTGCTCTTCAGCCGTTGCCGGTGGCGTCGGGGCACACGTCTCTCCGCTCTTCAGCCGCCAGCAGCGGCGCGCAGCGTCTCTTCTTTCTTCAGCCCCGCCGGCCTGGCCTCCAGCGGTGGCACGCAGCGTCTCTCCATTCTTCAGCCCCGCGCCTGGGGAGAAGGGAAGCACAAGTGGGGCAGTGGAACACCAGGAGCCGCGACACACCTGCCGGTGCTTGGCGACACACTGGGGTGTCGCGACACACCGGTTGAGAACCACTGCTCTAGTACAGTGGTTCTCAACCTTTTTTCTGTCGGGACACGCCTGACAGATGGTTCTCACATGCATGACACACTGACCCATGATCATCACGGGGCTAGATGTAAAAGTACAGTTTGCATCCACGGGAACCCCCCTGACCCACAATAATGGATGTAAAGCAGAATTATGACATTCCCCATACAACTCACCCTACAAAAAAGATATTCTGGTTCTGGTGTCATCTCAGTAACAGCAACTCAAACTCCTTCTACTTCCAGGCTCAATAGCCCTACTTATGAAAAGACAGCAGTTTACCACCAATGCATGTCCTCTTGAGAAAACACAACAAATAAGACTGATAAAACTCTTACATGCTAGTAAAATATCTTATCTCGGTAACAGATACAGAACCGACCTAATATACTCCCAGGATCTGTAGTAATGCACATAAACTAATCCGCACACAGTTACACCTGTATTATGGAATACACTCAAACAGGAGCAACCCTATCTATGAAAAGGCAACACTATAAATATTAAGTCAGGCCCTAAAAACCAATACACCTCTTATTAGGAAAACAGAACTAGCAAGTAGCTATAGATCCCCACACAGAAATAATTGTAAAACTATACTAATAAGCAGAATAAATGTTTCTAAACAGCTATGAACAGAATAACATCCAACAATTAAAAACTCATAAAAACTATTAAACATTCTCCAAACACCAATAAAATATTTCAAAAAAAGCAGACACATCACATAATATTAAATAATTAAAATGGCAGTCAATCAAGAAAAATAAACTTAAAAAGCCACCTTTACTTACCCCCTCCAACAGCTCTCCTACTCCTCTTCCATGCAGGCCGTAGCACACAGCAGAAGCAGCAGTAGAGGCTAAGCTCTATACTCATGGTCCTCTTCCTTAATGCCCATGTCTCTCACACACACACACCATACCAGTCATGGCCCCATGACCAGTTTCTGTCTCTCACACACCAATCATCTCCGAAACAGTCTTTGACACACACACCAGTCACCTTCCTGAACAGTTTCTCTCATGCCATACACACATACACAGGCTTCCCACTCCCATGTTCTACTTACATATATGGGCTTCTCACTCTCATAATCACTTTCTCTGTCTCACACACACTCACCAGTCTCACTCCCATGCTTGTTCTCTCCACATGCACAGGCTTCTCATTCCCATAATCACTTTCTTTCTCTCACACACACACACACAAACACACACCAGTCACCTGATCTCTCTCATGCATACACACACACAGGCTTCCCACTCCCATGTTCTTTCAGATATACAGGCTTCTCACTCCCATGCTGTGTCTCACACACACCCAGGTTTCTCACTCCCATGCTCACTCTTCACATGCACAGGTTTCTCATTCCCATAATCACTTTCTTTCTCACACACACACACACACACACACACACACACACCAGTCACCTGATCTCTCTCATGCATACACACACAGGCTTCCCACTTCCATGTTCCGTCTTACATATTCAGGCTTCTCCCTCACATGCTGTCTCACACACACCCAGGTTTCTCACTCCCATGCTCACTCTCTTCACATGCACAGGCTTCTCATTCCCATAATCACTTTCTCTCTGTTACACACACATACATACACACACACACACACCAGTCTCTCTCTCATTTCCATGCTCACTCTCCACTGCACAGGCTTCTCATTCCCTGAATCACATTCTTCTCTCATATTCACACACATCAGTCTCTTTCTCTCATACACACCGTCACCTTACTAACCAGTCTCTCGCTCTCATGCATGCACACACACAGGCTTTCCACTCCCATGCTCTCTCTCTCACATAATCAGGCTTCTCACTCCCATGCTTTCTTTCACACACATCCCCCCCCCCCCCAAGCAGGCTTCTTACGCCCATGCTTTCTCACATAACCAGATTTCTCACTTCAATGATTTTTCTCTCTCTCTCTCTCTCTCACACGCACACATCAGTCACCTCCCAGACTAATGTCTCACACTCTCACATACACATCAGTCATCTCCTTGAGCAGTCACTTTCATTGTCTCTCACATATACACATACCTCAGCTCTCTGACCAGTTTCTCTCACACACACACAGGCTCTCAATCACACGCAGGCTGGCTGCTTCTTTCTCTCACTCACTTCCTCTTCTCCCCCCCCCCCCGAGCACAAACGGTAGCTGCAGCGGCCTCCTCCTCCAGCCCCCGCAGGCCAAGAAAGTAGAATCCCATCGGCCGCGGGAGGCTCACGCTGCTCTCTCCTTTCCCGATTACCGTCTGCTTCAGTTGCTCGGGGGCCGATGCTGCAGCCGCCGCTGCTACTTTATCATGCGGCTCTTTCTCCTTCCCGCACACCGTGTATCACTTCCTGTTCCAGGTCCGGGGGGGGGGGGGGGGTAGCCGGCGCGGAAAGAAGAAAAAGTCAGCCACAAGTGCCACAGCTTCTTCTAGCGCCGCTGCCGTTCCCGCTGGGCTTGAACGTTCTGATAGCCCGGCGGCAACGGCAGCAGGGAAGAAAGAGCAGTGGGAGAGATCGGGACCACGCGACACAGCAGCCGGTGCTTGGCGACACACTAGTGTGTCGCGACACACCGGTTGAGAACCGCTGCTCTTGTACAATACGAGAAGATTTACACGAGAAACTGACGAACCTCCCGTGTACAGGAGACAACCTGTTCAGAGAACAGTTTCAAGAAACAGTTGGAAAATTAAAGGAGGAAGCTCTAGCAGTCCAATCCTTAACGTCACAATCTCACTACTCGACCACACGTCGTTATGTGGGATCTACACGTAGACAGTCTTATAATCGTAGGCCTTACCGGTCTTATCAATCTTTTCGTACACAGACGTATCCATCTTACCAGCATCTTCCACCGCAACAAAACAACACGAGTCAATGTAGGGGTAAATCACAAAACCAGAGACAGCAAACACAACAACTGGCTGCTGCAGTAAAATCAATGCCGTCTTTTTAATAAACCAGCCACCACCACTACATCAAGCACCACCTGGCAGAATTCATTCTTGCCTGGCAGCCTAGGAGAAAATAACAGCCAATAAATGGTGTTTAGAGATAGTACAACATGGCTATCAACTCCAATTTACCACAAAACCCATACTACCTCACTTTTCCACTCTAAAGAGTCAAAGCTTCCAACCACAACTGGGGGAGGAGATTGCTTTGCTTCGCAAACAGCAGGCCATTCGACGAATTTTTCCGAAAACCTAAAAAACACGGTTCTATTCCCCATACTTCCTCATCCCTAAAAAGTCGGGTGGACTTCGCCCTATATTAGATCTATGGGAATTGAACAAATTCCTGACCAAAGAGAAATTTAAGATGGTATCGTTGAAATTGATCTTACCTCTGATTCAACCCAACGACTGGATGTGTTCCATCGATCTGAAGGATGCGTACACACATATTCCAATCCATCCATCCTCTTGGCGTTACTTATGCTTTCGCTACGGCCATCAACACTACCAGTACAAGGTTCTTCCCTTTGGACTATTGGCTGCACCCTTGATTTTCACCAAATGCATGGTTGTGGTGGTGGCTCATCTCAGACAACAGGGTATGACCATCTTTCCATATCTGGACGATTGGCTAATAATAGCCTCGACCCCGGAGATCTTACTCTATCACCTCCGACGGGTGATACAGTGCTTACAGGAATTGGGACTAGTGATCAATTTTCAGAAATCACATCTCCAACCAACACAATGACTACAGTTCATAGGAGCAGGCCTGGACACTGTTCACAATCGGGCATATCTCCCAACAGAAAGAATAATACAAATACTTCAACTTCTCTACTCGTTGAACAACACTCAAAGGCTGTCGGCGAGACAAATTTTGGTAGTCCTCGGCCACATGGCGGCGGCTATTTTCACGGTTCCCAACACCAGGCTACACATGAGATGCCTGAATGGGGACTAAAATGTCAATGGAAACAACACTCACAACCATTGACACAGAAGTTATCGTTGACCTCTGAGATGAAATAGGACATAACATGGTGGCTCCTAGAATCCACCCTGTCCAAAGGAGCATTATTCAGTCATCACAATGCAGTCTTAACCACAGATGTGTCTCGCAAGGGATGGGGAACACATCTCGAGATTTACGAAACCCAAGGATTATGGACAATCTACGAGCAGTCCCTGCAGATAAATCTATTAGAGCTCAGAGCAATTTGAAATGCACTACAAGTGTTTCAAGATCACTTAAAGGGCCACAGAGTCATGATCTACACAGACAATCAAGTGGCAATGTTTTATATCAACAAGCAAGGAGGATCCGGTTCATGACCCCTTTGCAAGGAGACCCTGACAATCTTCAAACATGCTCACCAACATTGCATACATCTGCAAGCAACTTACTTACCAGGAGTAGCAAATACAAGAGCGGACAGGCTAAGCCGCATCTTTCATCCTCACGAATGGACACTCAGTTCGGAGGTAGCCCAAGACATTTTCATGCAATGGAGGACACCTGCGATGGATCTCTTTGCAAAGGAGATCAACACTCAGGTTCCCAAATTCTGCTCGATAAGCCCATGTCAGTTCAGGATCACCCAAGATGCCTTCCTCATTCCATGGACAACAGGCCTCCTGTATGCCTTTCCTCCCATACCACTCATAATAAGGACACTTCAGAAGTGCATAGCAGACAAGGCTCAACTGATACTCATAGCTCCAGCCTGGCCAAGGCAACTGTGGTACAGTTTCCTTCTCCGACTGTCCATCATGGACCCCATTCAATTACCAAATCGCCCAGATCTTCTCTTCCAAGATCAAGGAACGCGTCTACACCCGCTATACTCATCTCTCCATTTAACAGCATGGAGATTGAGAGGCTCCTTTTAACAGAACAGGGAGTTTCCACTTTGGCACAATCCATTTTGTTAGAATCCAGGAAACTCTCAACGAGGAAAAACTATAGCTATAAATGGAAACGCTACTCTACCTGGTGCACTTCTAACGGTGTACTACCTTTAAACTGTTCACCTGAGTTACTCATGGATTATCTACATACACTGTACATGGCTAGTCTGGCAACCTAATCCATCAGGGTCCATCTCAGTGCCATAGCAGCATATCACAGACCACTTAACAATATTCCTATTTCCAATAACCCCTTACTATCTCGTTTCATCAAGGGGTTAACTCACCTTCGCCCTCTGATTTCCAAGCCTCCAGTTCCATGGAACCTCAACATAGTTCTTGAACAGCTCATGTTTTTCTCGTTTGAACCCATGGACTCGGCACACATTAAATACCTCACATGGAAGGTGGTATTCCTCATGGCAGTAACATCAGCATGACGAGTCAGTGAATTACAGGCCTTGGACCATTATTCTCCGTATTTACAGTTTCATCACCAAAAAGTGGTTGTCCGAACTCACCCATTCTTCCTACCAAAAGTGGTGTCTCAATTCCATCTCAATCAGACCATAGAACTACCCATCTTTTTCCCTAAACCTCATGCAAATGACAGGGAAAAATTACTGCATACGCTAGACTGTGAAAGAGCGTTAGCATATTACAAAGAAAGAACAAACTCGGACTCCCGTGTTTCTCAACTCTTTGTCTCTTTCAACCCGAAAGCATTTGGACTACCAGTGGCTGAACGCACCATCTCCAGCTGGATAGCACAGTGCATCAAGTTCTGCTCCGACAAACAGAACCTACAGCTACATTCTGTTCCCAAAGCTCATCATGTTAGAGCAGTGGCGGCCTCCTTGGCACACCTTAAACATGTACAACCTATTGACATTTGTAAGGCAGCTACATGGTCATCGCTCCATACATTCACATCGCACTACTGCCTTGATCAACAAGCAGCCACTGACGTGAAGATAGGGCACGCAATCCTGCAGTCTCTATCCTCTTGTACACAGTGAATGCCACACTGTTCATGATCACGTACAAACATATATATACCATAAACAACATGATCGGGAGCTTGGGACTCCCATGACAGCATGGCTAATTCAGCCCTGCTATCGACGGGAAAAAGCAAGTTTGCTTACCGTAAACGGTGTTTCCGTAGGTAGCAGGATGAATTAGCCATGCTGACCCACCCTCCTCCCTGGCAGTCACCGTCTTTACAACCTACAGCTTAATTACAGACTGAGGAGAATCTGTTACTTTCCTGCGCGGGAACACATGCGCAGCTGCAGAGAGCTAAAATCTAAATCTCTGGTTTGTAAAGCTCCACCTCCCAGACCTGATTGATAGATCCCGTGACAGCATGGCTAATTCATCCTGCTATCTACGGAAACACTGTTTTACGGAAACACCGTTTACGGTAAGCAAACTTGCTTTTCCCCAGGGTGATTGGAGAATGTCCAAGAATGACTATTAAGCGCTACTTTATAGAAGCATTAGAAATTCCCTCTGATCAAACTCCACCCCTGGACAAGGTGTATTTTCTACCTATTCGATCTACCCAACAAGTACAAATGGCCTCTAATGTTTTAGAGAATTTTAGCAACCTTTTTTTTTGGAAACATTGACATATGAGATTGCAGAGAGAACAACCTTATTAATTTCTTTTTTTAATGAGGCTGATCTGGGAAAGATTGTGCATGCCTACTTTAAAAAGATACAAGTTATGTTCATGGGAGCAAGTGTAAGGATTTATCCTGACTTAACCAAAGTGACTCAGCTAAAGAGGAAGAGTTTTCTGGCATTGAAATCTGAAGCATTATCAGTTCTTTTTGAGATTCCCCTGCAAATGTGTAATTAAACATGGAGGAAATAATTACATCCTTTTTCAACCTGACCAGCTGAAGAACTTTATAGAGGCAATGAAAAATATCGCTGCAATAAGCAGTGGATGAGTTCGTAGTAAATCTAAAATGTACTGGTTAATGCATGACACCTTTTTCTGTATTGGAAAATATTTTGCCTTAATTCTCCTTTAATTTGCAAGTATTGCCCCCCTCCCCCCCCCAAGGATATTGGGGTCTAATGGGTTTTGTAACAATTGATTTGTATTTTTGGTAATTTCTGTTTTGGAAAAAGTATTTTCCTCAATTGTTCAAATCATATTTCTTTGTCAAAGTGGATGCTTTGTATGAATGTTAAAATTAATAGAGAAAATAATAAAATTAAAAAAAAACAACTGAAATGCAGATGTCAAAAGGGACAGAGGAAGTGCTACAAGTTATCTTAGAAATGGGAAATGGCATGTCCATCTACTCTGATGTAATTTACACACCTCTGGCATATGTAGAAGAGTTAGAGACTTAATCAAAGCCATACAGAAATCTGTAATAATGTATAAGTTAATGTGAAAAGTGGAATATTATATGGTCTGGAAAAAGATTTGTATTGGTTATATTAAATATTGCTCATCGTGAAATTTCTCAATTCTTCCTCTGCTAAATCATATAGACTCAGAGAAGAGATTATGTTTTGGATGGGGAATGAGATCCTTGGTGAATCTGAAATGGGGCAAGGGGGTTTAAAAGTTAATATTTTGTTTAAAGCACTTAATAGGAATGGATATTTAGATAAAATGGAGGGTAATGAGACAAAAAGGGAATGGCAAGAACATAATGGGAGCATGGGTTGTGATGATGTAATTGGTATCTCAAATATTATCTAAAGGGTGATGATTGCAAAGGAGGATACAATTATTACACTAAATGACAAGACAGTTACTATGCAAGGAGGAAAGCAGACTGTGATCAGAAATTCTGTTAATCCCTGTGGAAAAAATGATGAAAACTTTATTAGAAATAGAAACTATCTACCTGTCTGTCTTGTCTCAAACTGTTGTAGGAGCCAGAAAGATGGGATAGGCATCTTAATATCTAAGGAAATGAACTTAATTACATTTACAGGTTTCAATTAACAGCTTTCACTTATTATTGTAATTGTCCTCCAAAGGAAATCAAGGAGATTTCATCACTTCAATTATAATAAGATCTTCAATCTTAGGAGATTTCAATTTAACTCTTTTGCTGAGAATAGATAACTCTGATGGAGGAAGTCAGTACTTAAAAATAACAGGATTAAATTCAAGCAGTGAATACATGAAATGGGAGTAATAGATGCATAAATTGTAATTATGCATTGACTTTCTATTTATCAACTAGTTGAGAAGCCCATCAAAAAATGATCGAGTAAAATGGACTTAAAACATATACCCTCAGTTCTGTAAGGTCCTCTTCCCTTGCCTATATACACGCTCAACTCTATCAATCACTAAAGCTTCCCCACTTTTTCACCTTCCAAAGCCCCTCACACCCAATAATGCCCCAACTCAGCATCACCATTCAGTAAGCTCCCAACCCTTCTTCTCAATGGCACAATAAAGGATTTTCAGTCCCCAAACACATCCATGCCTGATTATTAGTGTGTTGTGGCACTGAGTAAGTGAATGTGCATGTCACTGAGTGGAGAGCATCAGAGGTTGTGTGTGTTAATGTCTATGTGAATGGGGAGTGTGGGTATGTCTCTAAGTGGAGTTTTGTGTGTGTGCCCTTGGGTGGGGAATGTGTGTATGCATATGTCTGTGTGAGTGGGGAGTGTGGGTGTGTTTCTTGAGTGCAGGGTATGTGTTTCTCTGTGATTGGGAGATGTGGGTTTGTTGGAATGTGGGTATACTTCTAGAAGGGGTGGATGTGCATGTATATCTCTGTGAGTGGGGGTTGTGGGTTTATTTGGGGGTTGTAGGGTATGTTGGAATGTGTGTGTGAGCGTGTGTGTGTGTATGTGTGCGCAAGTGGTTGCCACATGCTTTCCTCCTTGCACTCTGCATGCTGCCATTTTCTCTCCTCCTTCCCATCTTGGTGCAATAATTCCTCTTCTCCCCCAGCCCCCAGACACCTATGGCATCCAGAAGCCTGACCCCCAGAATGCCACTTGATCCTCCTGTATACAGAGCCATTAGGCATTCTTACCTCTCCAGCAGCATTGACCAGGCCATGTTGGTGATAAATGCACTGGCATCCTTTCGGTCCCCATGGCCGCTGGAGCAATAGGAACGCACATGTCAGCATGTGGATGTACACACCTCTGGCCACGCATGCTCACAGGCCAACATTATGCAATGAATGACCTAGGACATTATATTAAGGATAAGGCACAGTTAAATATATATTTATCTGCATACAAACTTTGATTTGTTTCCCATTATGTGTCATTGTTTAGAACTCTGATCACCAAGATTCTGAAAGAGGCAGAATTTTTTTCAAAGAAAGGACCACAGTATGGGGTGAATTTTCAAGACATTATGCACGTAAAAAATAGCATATATGCACATAAGTAGCATCTACTCATGTATTCCGTATTTTATAAAGTCATAATAAAGGGGCTGTCTGAAGTAGGCCCAACATTTGCATGCATAAATTGCTATTTTAAAAGGCATGCACATAGATTAGCCAATTTACTTGTGTAAGTTTATACCTGCTAATAATCTGGTATAAGTGATATTAAATATATTTATTATCACAGGAGTCAGGTGGCATCTTATTTACTAACCAATTTATTGAAGCATGAGCTTTCGAGGGCAGTGTCCACTTCATCAGATACATGATGTGATATATAGGAGATGGGTAAAATATATTCAGAACAAAAAGAAAGCATTGGATTAGGCAGGACATGGTGTGGAAAGAGTGTTAATAGCATTAAAGTATAGCCTACTGACAACTGAGGTAAGTGTTAAAAAACAGAATGAGCTGATAACAGTTATGTTCATAGATAGTTGTAATGAGTCATGAAGCCATTGTTTCTGTTCAGACTTAGGATAATAGTGTTAAGTTTTTTGATGAGTTCCAATTCAGCAGTTTCACACTGGAGTGTTCCTGTAAGTTCTTATGTAGGAGTATGGCAACCTTGAGGTCAGTTAATGTCCTGGAAGGTTGAAATGTTCTCCTGTTGGTTTCTGGATGTTGCCATTTCTAATGTCATACTTTTCTTTAGGGATTGATCTATTTGAGCTATGTAGACAGCAGAGGGACATTGCTGGCAGATAATGCAATTTATTACATTGGAAGAAGAGCAGATGAATGAGCCCTGGATGTTCTAGTTGATGTTGTTGGGTCCTGTGATGGTGTTGTCTGGGTTAATATGTGGATAGAATTGGCATCTGGGTTTCTGGCAGGGTCTGGTTCCTGATGAACCTTTCTTCCATCTCAACAAATATCCATGTTATTCTCACAGGACAAGCAGGATGGTAGTCCTCACTATGGGTGACATCAGTGGATGGAGCCCTGTCACGGAAACTTTTCTGTCAAAGTTTCTAGAAAGCTTTGACTGACACTGGCACAGTGAGTGCACTGAGCATGCTCAGCATGCCATTATCCTTGTGACCACAGGTGTCTCCCTTCAGTCTTCTTTTTTCCTCGCTGCAGTTAGCATCGCGGTCAGGAGCTCTGTGAGAAATTCTCACAACTTTTCCTCACGGAAACACTTGAAGTTTTACTTCACAAATAATCTTTCCCTACACGGGTCTCCCTTCGCATACATTTAATCGACGCTCAGTGAGTTTTATGTCATATTTTTCGGTCGGTTCCTGTCAACTCACTAACGGTTTCCCCGGCCTACCAACTGAATTGCGGCCTTCCCTCTCCCTATGGTTTCATTCTTAGTTAGCCCCACAAAGCCTACGAGTGTCCTCCTGTGATCCTTCACCTGCTTATTAGGGCTAGTGAGATAGGGACATCCATGGTTACCGTTGCCGCCAGGGCCACTGTTGAATCCATGCCTCCATCTATACCGTCGGTACCTCCATCCATGCCGTCCTGCCTCCATCGATGCCTCCCCCTCGGTCCATCGATGCCATTGATTACTGCATAGATTCTGTTGGTGCCATCGATGTCTACATCCATGGCACTGATCTCTCAATGAATTCCATCAATGCCCACTTTGGTGCCATCAATTCCATTGATTGATTGATTTATTTATTTATTTTTAATTTTTATATACCGATGTTCCTGTAAAGAATACATATCGCACCGGTTTACAAGGAACTGAACAGTCGCCTCCAGGGCGGAAATACATTAAAACAGTCGCCTCAAGGCAGAATACATTAACACAAGTATACAGGAAAACTATTAAAGAGAACTTTCATAAACTCAATTAAATGTAACTGTGAACCATAAATCAGGAACCATAAATCAGGAACATATGTACAGAGGTAGGTATATCGTCTGTCGCTTCACCAGATTTTAGCTCTCAGGGAAAGCTTGAGTGAATAGCCAAGTCTTTAGCTTCTTTTTGAATATCGGAAGGGATGGTTCTTGGCGGAGGTCCGGTGGGAGCAGGTTCCAAAGATGGGGACCTGCAGTGGACAGAACTCGTTTCCTCAATGAGGTTTTTGTTGGCTGGGTGTGAAGCATGTTCTGGTATGCACTTCTGATCGGTCTATTGGAGACGTGTTGCTGTAGTTGGAAGGATAGGTTGAGGGGGGAGAAGTTGTGAAGAGCCTTGTGAATCATCATGAGGGATTTAAATTGTATCCTAAATTTTATGGGCAGCCAGTGAAGATTTTGGAGGATAGAGGTGATGTGATCCCTTTTTTTGGTGTTAGTGAGAATTCTGGCTGTCGCGTTCTGGACCATCTGAAGTGGTTTGATGGTTTTGGCTGGCAGGCCCAGGAGGAGTGAGTTGCAATAGTCCAGTTTAGGGAGGATGATAGATTGTAGTACCAAGCGGAAGTCTTGGAAGTGTAGAAGAGGTTTTAATTTTTTTAAGACTTGCAATTTGAAGAAGCAGTCTTTGGTAGTATTGTTTATGAACTTGGTGAAGTTGAGTTGGTTGTCCAGAAGTACACCAAGATCTCTTACTTGTGGCGTGTGGTCGATTGATGTGAAGGAGAGTTGGGTGGAACTAGTTGGGTTGAATAGAGAGCACTTGTCTGGAGCTATTATGAGGATTTCAGTTTTGCTAGTATTTAGCACGAGGTTGAGGCTTGTTAGCATGTTTTTGATTTCCGAAAGTCAGCTGTTCCAGTAAGACCACGTTTTGTGGAGGGATTCCATTATCGGGATGAGGATCTGAATGTCATCTGCGTATAGGAAGTGTGTTAGCTTGAGGTTAGATAGTAGATGGCAGAGTGGAAGGAGATAAATATTGAATAGTGTAGGTGAAAGGGATGATCCTTGAGGTACCCCCAGCTTTGATCTGATAGGGAGTGATTCTTTGTTGTTAGGGAGTGTTGATAGTAGGGATGTGAATCGTTTTAGGACGATTAAAATTATCGTCCGATAATTTTAATATCGTCTTAAACCGTTATGGAACACAATACAATAGAGATTCTAACAATTTATCATTATAAATCGTTAGAATCGTGAGCCGGCACACTAAAACCCGCTAAAACCCATCCCCGACCCTTTAAATTAAATCCCCCACCCTCCCGAACCCCCCCCAAATAACTTAAACATTTCCTTGCCAAATCCTACCTCCTTCAATCCCCCACCCTCCCGAACCCCCCCCCCAAATGACTTAAATTACCTGGGGGTCCGGAACGGCAGCGGTCTGGAACGGGCTCCTGCTACTGAATCTTGTTGTCTTCGGCCGGCGCCATTTTCCAAAATGGCGCCGAAAAATGGGGGCGGCCATAGACCAACAGGATTCGACGGCAGGAGGTCCTTCCGGACCCCCGCTGGACTTTTGGCAAGTCTTGTGGGGGTCAGGAGGCCCCCCCCAAGCTGGCCAAAAGTTCCTGGAGGTCCAGCGGGGGTCAGGGAGCGATTTCCCGCCGCGAATCGTTTTCTGTACGGAAAATGGCGCCGGCAGGAGATCGACTGCAGGAGGTCGTTCAGCGAGGCGCCGGAACCCTCGCTGAACGACCTCCTGCAGTCGATCTCCTGCCGGCGCCATTTTCCGTACGGAAAACGATTCGCGGCGGGAAATCGCTCCCTGACCCCCGCTGGACCTCCAGGAACTTTTGGCCAGCTTGGGGGGGGGCCTCCTGACCCCCACAAGACTTGCCAAAAGTCCAGCGGAGGTCCGGAAGGACCTCCTGCTGTCGAATCCTGTTGGTCTATGGCCGCCGCCATTTTTCGGCCCCATTTTGGAAAATGGCGCCGGCCGAAGACAACAAGATTCAGTAGCAGGAGCCCGTTCCGGACCGCTGCCGTTCCAGACCGCCGCTGGACCACCAGGTAATTTAAGTCATTTGGGGGGGGTTCGGGAGGGTGGGGGATTTAATTTAAAGGGTCGGGGGTGGGTTTTAGCGGGTTTTAACGATTTTAACGATATATCACGATATTTTACCCCCCCCAAACGGCAACAATACGATTCCCTCCCCCTCCCAGCCGAAATCGATCGTTAAGACGATCGAGGACACGATTCACATCTCTAGTTGATAGGGAGTGTTGATAGGGAGTGATTGATAGGGAGTGTTGATAGGGAGTTTTTGATAGGGAGTGATTTTTGATAGGGAGTGATTTTTTGATAGTGATTTTTGATAGGGAGTGATTGATAGGGAGTGTTGATAGGGAGTGTTGATAGGGAGTGATTCTTTGTTGTTAGTGATTCTTTGTTGATAGGGAGTGATTCATTGATGCCTGGGTCGATTCCATCAATGCCCGGATTGATTCCATTGATGCCCGGGTCAATTCCATCGATATCCATATTGATGCCCAGGTCGATGCCATTGATGTCCAGGTCGATTCCATCGATGTTCATATAGATGCCTGAGTCGATTCCATCAATGTCCATGTCGATGCCCATATCGATGCCCAGCTTGACTCCATCAATGTCCATATCGATGCCCAGGTCGATGCCATCAATGCTCAGGTCGACTCCATCGATGTCCATATCGATGCCCAAGTCATCTCCATTGATGCACAGATTGATGCCCAGGTCGATGCCATTGATGCCCATATCGATTTCATCCATGCCATCGATGCCTCTCTCCATTCCAGCCATGCCATCAATGCCCATGTCGTTTCCATCGGTGCCATCGTCGAAACTATCGATGCCATCGATACCTACGCCGATACCATTGGTGCTTCCGTCAATGTTTTTGATGATACCCTCGAGGCCGCCTTTAATGCCTCCATTGATACCATCAATACTGCCATAGCAATAAATGCAATGCCCTCGACTAAACACAATGCTCCATACTTCGGGTTCTTAACCAAAGCCCCGTATCATCCTAGGGCACTACATAGTGCCAGGAGCAGTGCAGGCATGCTGACAGTCCATCACCACTCATCATCCAAGACAGAGAGGGCATCCATCTTGGTGCTGGGGAAAGACCGGGCTGACCACCGTGGCAATCATCATCTCTGGCACTGTGACCGTCTCCCACTGACGCAATCCAGTACATCGGTGCTATCTTACTCGGTGCTGGAGAATGACCGGGCTAAGTGCCGAGGGAAACATCGCTACTGCCACTGCCACTGTTCCGCACAGCAGTGGCAGTCCTCAGTGCTGGAGAATGACCGGGCTGAGCTCCGAGGAATATCTATTCCTCACCAGTGTCAATGTACATTGAGCCAGTTGCAAAATGGGCTCGGGTTCATGAGTCATGTTCCTCTGCACCCGAGGTACCAAGGCATTCCCCACCATGCCTTGGTGCGAGGTTCTGAGCCACCACAAAATAATGTGGATGCACCAGACACACCTAGCCTGTTTTCTCTGTAGCTGCGCTACCATACCAGATTACAGAGTTGAGTCAGACGTTTACGTCCTTCAGGCTGTCCTCGATGCCTCCCGAAGTCCATGGAGCCATCAATATTCACAGACTTGTCCCTCTGTGATCCACCACGGACGGTAAGTACTTTATTCCCACTTCAGCAACAATCCCATCGAGACCTGGTCGCTACATCGGGCCACATGGTTTCGAAAGGTTCTAGGTCGTGTTATCTTCCAAGAACCATATTAGTGTCACATATTGCTATTACCAGCTATATTTGATACAACACCAAGAGAGCCTCTCTGCCAATAATTGGGATTGCATCGAGACATCCTCCCGTTGTCAGCCACGGGACTCCGTACTCGATAATACCCTAGCTTTTGATTCCTAATTAAGGCCTGAAGTCCTAGATGCATTAGCTGATCTGCTAGACACAAGATCCAGCAAACACTACCTCAATTGCAAGCCCACCTCGAGGCCTGGCGACAGCTCTCGACATTTTCTTGCACAGCAGACAGAGATGCAGGTAAGACTTTTACCTCTCCCGATCCTGTGGGAGATTAGCTGATATTAGAATTCATCAATTCCGCTAGTTAGACACCTCCTGGTCTCTCAACTTGCCAGATATCAGAGCGGCCACCCCACTTAGTACCAGTGTTCAGTGTACAGTCCCCTGGATGCTACAAAGCGCGGGGAGGGGGGGGGGGGAGTTTTTAATCTCACTATTCTTTCTTTGAACAGAAACCAGATGCTCTCTGCCCATCCTGGACCTCAGAAATGTCAACTTTCTTCAGAAGGGACAGGAAAATGGTCTCTCTCATCACCATGCTTCCCTTACCGCAGTAAATGGGTTGCCTCTCTCCTCTATTTTTTCTATGTGCTTCATAGTGAGTCAACAATATTACAATCCCAAGTTCTGAAGGTTGCACTAGCTCAACAACTTGGGTATTTCACAAAAATCAATAGCAGTGTCTGCTGTTTCTCTAGAGAGTAAAACATCATTCATGCTTTTCCTGCATAGACAACTGCCTAACAGTAGTTAATCCAAGCAAGGAGCTCTATCTTCTCCATGACTCACTATAAATCTACTACCTGGGATTGCTGTTTAACTATCATAAATCCCATATGGAACAGTTCTGGACACTACAGTCGCAATGAACTTCCTGTCCAACAACCGAACAGACATTCTGACAAATTCCTACACATCTCTGTGCACATGCAACATAACCTCAGCCCCTCAATTCTTTCATTGATGAGCCACGGGTTTTTTTTACTATCCACTTTACTCAAATGCCCAGATTAGCTATGAGTAACATTCAGTGGAATTTTCACTTATCAGTGGATCTAAGCTGTTCACTTTCATCCCTGATCCATATTACCGATGTAGAACCAAATCCTCTGCTGTTCCTGCTCACAGTCGCATTTACTTAGGGTTGAAGAGTTCGAATCCACATTTTCCCAACCCAATATGCGTCTATTCCGCTTCATACTGAGTTTCACATCAACTTCCTGGAGCTTTGAGCCATGACTTATGCCTTTATGCTTTAAAATACTGCCTCTGCAACAAACCTTTGTGCATACAGACAGACAGCATAGTGGCAATGTGGTATTCTAACACACAAGCACGCAAAACCTCTTAGCTGCTCTGCCAGGAAGCTGTGCAGCTCTAGCCTTTGTCCATTGCATAATCCATGCATTCCTGGGCCACTTATTTAACAGACTTACTGAACGCATTAGCAGACCTTCTGAATAGATGTTTCCATCCTCTCGAAGGGTCTCTGACTACATGTGTAGCAAGTACAATCTTCTAGTGCTGAGGTCGACGACCTTACCCTCTACATCCGAATCGAACCATATGATGGACAGATTCTATTTCCTCCACATGTCTTGGAATGCGTTCCCATGGACGCCTTTGCTCATTCTACAACAAAGGCCTCTTATATGTGTCTCTTTCGATTCTGCTCATAGCCAAAACTCTCATTATGCTGCAACAGGACGGGGTTCACTGTTTCTCAGACCCACATCCTCACCGCAACAAGTATGCTTTCCCATACTTCTCAATCTATCACACCAGTAATCAATTTGCCTTCTCACAGCTCAGTCTCATATCACGGACTCACTGATGTTCTCAGGTACTGGTAGCGTCACAACAGCCTTCCACACATAAATCTTACCATTCTTTTTCTCTTACTCCCTCGGATTCTGCTCCCCAGACATCCTCCACATGGGTACACCTCTGTTCCAATTTGGCATACCACTTGGGAGTGTGGATACCCGATTAACAGTTCAACCCCTTCTGAGTCAGCTTACCATGGGTTATCCACTGATTAAGCAGCCTCTATTTTCACTGGTTACGGAATGGGGCCTACATTTAATGCACAAGACTCATATGTTCCCCATTCAAGCTTTTACATTCCTATCACCTAACAGTCTGGCATGGGAACTTCTTTCCCTCGTAGTCATCACTTCTGCCAACAGAGTCAGTGAGTTCCACACCTTGTTACATACTCACCCGACCCTGCGTTCCTCCGTGACCGAGTGGTCCTATGTACTCAACCTCATATCCTTCTTAAAGTAGATGCAGCATCTCACCTTATTCAGAATATACTCTGCCCACTTTTTCCCAATACCTCTCTCACCAGGGCGAGAGGGTTTTCCACAACTTGGACTGTAAGAGTGCACTTGCATTCTATCTATACCGCACTATACTCCACAGGAATTACACCTAACTCTTTCCTTCTTTGGCAAAAGACAAGCTGCGAGTTCCAGTGGGCAAACAGACCTTTTCCTCCTGATTGGTTGACTGTATCTCCTTTTGCTACCAGCAAGCAGGCATTCCACTACAAGACCATGTGAAAGCACACTCTGTTAGGGCCGTGCCAACCTCAGTGGCTCACCTTCGGTCGGTGCCACTTGTTGACATTTGTAAGGTCGCAACCTGGAACTCTCTCCATACCTTCGCAGCCCACTGTTTCTTAGATAAGGCTGGCCGGCAAGCTTCTGTTTTTGGTCAGTCTGTTTTACGCAACTTGCTTTCAGTTTAACTACCCAACATCCTTCCACCAACCCGTTAAGGGTTTCAGGATGCCCTCCTTACCAAATTCCACCCCTGTTGTTGTGCCTGTTGCACCTCTTGGGTGCATTTGGTGCATTGCTCGGGCATCCTCAGCTCGGTACTCACCCATATGTGAGGACTACCATCCTGCTTGTCCTGTGAGAAAGCCGAGTTGCTTACCTGTAACAGGTGTTCTCACAGGATTCCAGGATGTTAGTCCTCACGAAAGCCACTCACCACCCCCGGAATTGGGACTACAGACGTTTTATTATTTTATTTTTCGCTTGAGCTTTTTGGTATACATGAGACTGAAGGGAGATACCTGTGGTCACAGGGATAATGGCATGCTGAGCATGCTCAGTGCACTCAGTGTGTCAGTGTCAGTCAAAGCTTTCTAGAAACTTTGACAGAAAAGTTTCTGTGACAGGGCTCCATCCACTGACGTCACCCATATGTGAGGACTAACATCCTGCTGTCCTGTGAGAACACCTATTACAGGTAAGCAACTCTGCTTTATTGTACAATTTGTGGTTGCTGGTGTGTATCTGTTTGAGGTTGGGGGGCTGCTGGTAAGCCAGGATAGGTTTGCCACCCATTGCTTATAAGAGAGTGGTATCAATGTCCAGGATGGGTTGTAGATCCTTGATGACTGTACATCATTTCATGCATCTGATGAAGTGGACACTGTGCTTGAAAGCTCATGCTTCAATAAATTGGTTATTCCCTGTACATACCCAGATCAGTCCAGACAGTGGGTTGAGCCTCCTGTCCAGAAGATGGAGACAGACAAAAACTGAAAGGGTATCCCATATCAGGACAGAGCCTACCCTGTATCCCTTCAGTATTTGTCTGTCTCAAGCAGATACAGGCAGCTGAACCTGCGGTTCCCCTTCTTCCTTAGTTTCTTCTCCCTGTGGGGATTTTTCTTGTCATAAGTCTCAAGATCAAGCAAGTATTAAATGTCTTTGTTAAATTAAAAAAAAATAATAATAATTTTAAAAAAAAATATATATATATATATCTCTGGGACAGCTGGGAGCCTAGGGGGTCTTGCCCCTTGATTCTTCAGCGTAGGCTTCCCTTTCCTGGTGACCTGTCTGGATTTTGGGGTGATACTGGTGGTCCATTCACTCCCCATCGCTGACTGTCTTAACCCCAAGAAGTCTAATTCCTCAGGTCTTCTGCAGGGAAGCTCATTCCCCTGCTAGTGCTGTGTAAAAAAAAATAAATTGTAGAAACAAGTGTTTTATATATTATCCCAGGACAAGCAGGATGCTAGTCCTCACATATGGGTGACGTCACTGAACGGAGCCCAGGCGGGAAAACTTTTTGTCAAAGTTTCTAGAAACTTTTGACTGGCGCAGTGAGGCCACTGAGCATGCCCAGCATGCTCTGATATTCTCTGCCACAGGTGTCTCTCTTCAGTCTTCGTTTTTCCGCGCTGCGGTTAGCATCGCGGGTCCGGAGCCGTTGAGTGTTTTTCTCAACGTTTCACTCGACTTAATAGTCTTAAACTTGATATTCTCTCTCACAGAAAATCTCTCGGGGTCTTTCCTTACCGGCCGGTAAGTAACCCAGTCTTAGATTTTCTGTTTCGAGGAGTAAACATTTTCTCCTCAGTCGAATTGACGGCCGTCGATCGTTACAAAAATGTCAACAGGATTCAAAAAATGCCCTGTTTGTGCCAGAAAAATGTCACTTACAGACCCACACACCGAATGTGTGTTGTGTCTGGGTGAAAAACATGATGTACAAAATTGTCCAAAATGTGTGGAGATGACGCCAAAAACCCGGAAAACCAGGCTCGAAAAAATGGAGCATTTATTCAGCCTGCAACTCATACCTTCTCCGTCACAGTCATCGAAGTCGTCTCCGGCTGGAGCGACTAAGCGCATAGTACTTAAAAAACCTCGCACGGGACCGTCGGGGGATCATTCGTCCCCTTCATCGTCCTCGAAGTCGACAAAATCCGCCGAAAAATCGAAGTTGAAACATCGACACCGACATCGAAGCCCCTCGTTGTCTGACTCTGCTTCCCAGAAAGCCTCAACAGCGAAGCGGGCTAAACATCAGGACACATCGGAGTTTTCAACGCCTCGGCCTACCTCGACTCCATTGCCGGAGACAGATCCAACACAAGGTACGTCTCAGGAACTTGTGCTTCAGCCTACGCCACCGCCCTCAACCGCTCTGCTCCCAACGGTTGTGCGGCCGGAATTGCCAGATTTAATCCGACAAGCGATTTCACAGGCTCTGAAGGATCAACTTTCAGTACTGACGTCTCTGTCGATGCTGATGCTTACTACATCGATGCCGGCAAACTTGCCGATGCCGGTGGTAACACCGATGCCGGGGTCCTTCTTTACTCCGACGGTACAGAGGGAATCGACGATGACACCAAAGATTATTACGTCATCGACGTCGATATACGCACAAATCCCATCTCTTTCATCGATATCGATGACATCAATGATACCGCCGTCGACAGTATCGACATCGAGAAGACCAGCTTCGACAACGACATCGAGGCCACCTATCATTTCATCGATACCAACAGTACCAGATGATAGTGACCCTCGGAATTAGCACTTTTTCAACTTCTTCTACAAAAATATCACAATGTCATCGACACAACTCCTCAGAAAACCACAGAAAACATCCCTCCAATGATTTCCATTGATGAACCTTTACCTGGACCATCGGGTGTTTCCACAAATTTAAGAAAAACCCCAAGAACTCCCTATCAAGAACCAGATGAAGAAGATTCTTGGGATGATCAAAGGTCAAACACCTCTTCTGAGGAGTTCATGTCCGAACCCTCACCTCCTGAATCAAGAAAAAGATCCCCACCAGAGGACTTATCCTTTTCCAGTTTTGTCCAAGACATGGCAGACACAATCCCTTTCAAGCTTTCATCAGAAGAAGATTCAAGGCAACATACACTAGAGGTCCTGCAGTTCGTGGACCCACCAAAACAGGTTCTGGCAATCCCTATCCATGAGGTGCTTTTAGACCTACAGCACCGAGTATGGGAGCACCCATGCACGGTTCCAGCAGTTAATAAACGTGTGGACACTACCTACCTAGTGCAGCAAGCACCAGGTTTTCCAAAAACACAGTTACCACATCAATCTGTGGTAGTAGAATCTGCCCAGAAAAAATCCAAGAGGGTACGTCCACACTCCTCAGCTCCTCCAGGGAAGGATCATCGCTTTCTAGACTCCCTTGGCAGAAAGGTGTACCAAGGTGCACTTCTATCTTCCAGAATCTCTGCCTATCAAGTGTATATGACACAGTATCAAAGGGATCTCTGGAAGCAAATGGAACAATTTACAAATTCTCTCTCAGAGCAATTCCAAGAATCTGCACAAGCCATCATTACCAAGGGCCTGGAGGCTGGGAAACATGAGGTAAGGGCTGCTTATGACAATTTTGACACAGCCTCAAGAACAGCAGCAGCTGGCATTACAGCACGAAGATGGGCCTGGTTGAAAGCATCAGATCTCAGGCCTGATGTACAGGAGAAGCTTGTGGACCTGCCATGTATTGGAGATAATTTGTTTGGGGAAAAAGTACAGAACGCTGTCCAACAACTTAAGGATCACACAGAGACTTTAAGACAGCTGTCCCAATTACCACAAGAGCCAACAACTCAAGCCCCTAGGCATCTTCCTCGTCGAGAACCTAGGCGACCATACTACAGACCAAGAAGGTACTACAATCAGCCTACAAGAGCTAGACCTTCTAGGCCTACTCAGCGCTCTCAATCCAGGCAACCAAGAACAGCCCGTACTCAGCCTCCTCCACAGACTGGTCCAGCTACGGGTTTTTGAACAACATTCCAGAGAACAGGCCCTCCCTCCTAAACCCCAAACAACACATACCAGTGGAAGGAAGAATTTCATATTTCCACTCAAATTGGGAAAAGATAACAACAGACCAATGGATACTTTCCATTGTAGCTCACGGCTACAAACTAAATTTTCTCTCAATTCCTCCAGAATTCCCACCAACTTCCTACCCACAACAAAATTCTCAAATAATTCAATTACAAATAGAATTATGCACCCTCCTGAAAGCCAGGGCTATTCAACCAGTGCCCAGGTCACAGCAGGGCAGGGGATTCTACTCCAGATATTTCCTCATTCCAAAGAAAACTGGAGGCCTACGTCCCATCCTCGACCTCAGAAATCTCAACAAATTTGTAAAGAAAGAAAAGTTCAGGATGGTTTCCCTAGGCACAATACTCCCACTTCTTCAAGCAGGAGATTGGATCTGTTCTCTGGATCTTCAAGATGCTTACGCCCATACACCAATATACCCTCCTCATCGCAAGTATCTGCGCTTCATGGTGGGCCTTCAACATTTCCAATACAGAGTGCTGCCATTCGGACTAGCTTCTGCTCCCAGAGTGTTCACCAAATGTCTGGCAGTAATAACAGCACACATACACAAAGAAGGTGTACATGTTTTCCCATATCTGGACGATTGGCTCATCAGAAGCCAATCTCAACAAGGGGCAATACAGTCTCTCAACCGAACAATTGCTCTACTACACTCCATGGAATTTCTCATCAATTATCCAAAATCACATCTTACTCCAACCCATCTGCTACAATTCATAGGAGCAGATTTGAACACCAACCTCTCAAAGGCTTTTCTACCAGAAGATCGAGCAAACACACTTTCCCTACTGGCAAACTCGATTCACTCCAAGAAACAAGCAACAGCTCATCAGTTTCTAACATTACTAGGCCACATGGCATCCACAGTTCATGTCACTCCTATGGCACGATTAGCCATGAGATTAACCCAATGGACTTTAAGATCACAATGGATACAAGCCATTCAACCACTGCCTTCTCCAATTCAAGTAACCCACCAACTACGTTCTTCTCTACTATGGTGGGTGAACAAGGACAATTTGTGCAAGGGCCTACCCTTTCAACAACCAGTCCCACAAATAACTGTGACTACAGATGCATCCACCTTGGGTTGGGGAGATCACATAGGGAATCTCCAAACACAAGGAACATGGACAAAGCTTGAAGCAACATTTCAAATCAATTTCCTGGAACTTCGAGATATACGTTATGCTCTGCATGCCTTCAAGGACTGCCTTACAAACAAGACTGTGCTGATCCAAACAGACAACACAGTAGCCATGTGGTACATCAACAAACAAGGAGGGACAGGCTCGTACCTCCTTTGTCAAGAGGCAGCTCAGATATGGGGTTGGGCCTTGAACAACTCCATGTTTCTCAAGGCCACTTATCTGGCAGGCATTCACAATGTAGTGGCGGACAGACTCAGTCGTCAATTCCAACCACACGAATGGTCCCTGGATCCCACAGTAGTGACCAGTAGGGGTGTGCATTCGGATTGACCGCATTAGTAAAACGCAACTCATATTATTTTTTTACTTAAAAAATTGATTCGACATAAACGATCGGATTTCCCACATATCGAACATAGATATGTTCGATATGTGGGAAATCGCGATTGTTGAGCCAAAATAAAAATATAAACCCCCTCACCCTCCTTAATCCCCCCCCCCCCGACTTACCACAACTCCCTGGTGATGGAGCGAGGAGTGAGGACGCCATTTCTGCAATCCTTGGCGAGAAGCATGTGACGTCGGCGGCACGTCGAGTGACGCCGGCGTCACGTGATTCCCGGCTCGTTCGCGCCGGACGGCTCGTTCGGCCCAAAAAGAACTTTTGGCCAGCTTGAGGGGGTCAGGAGGCCCCCCCAAGCTGGCCAAAAGTTCTTTTTGGGCCGAACGAGCCGTCCGGCGCGAACTTGCCGGGAATCACGTGACGTCGCGTCTGAGTGACGCGGCGCCACGTGATTCCCGGCGAGTTCCTGGCCCCCCCAAGCTGGCCAAAAGTTCTTTTTGGGCCGAACGAGCCGTCCGGCGCGAACGAGCCGGGAATCACGTGACGCCGCATCACTCGACGTGCCACCGACGTCACATGCTTCTCGCCAAGGATTGCAGAAATGACGTCCTCACTCCTCGCTCGATCACCAGGGAGTTGTGGTAAGTCTGGGGGGGGGATTAAGGAGGGTGAGGGGGTTTAAATTTTTTTTTTGCACATATGTACATATACCCAACTCATTGGATTTTTTTTATGTCCATATTGGCCGCAAGTGGGACCCCCTTTCGGACATAAAAAATATGAACATAAAATTTTGCTCTGCACATCCCTAGTGACCAGGATATTTCAACGTTGGGGACAACGAACAGTAGACCTCTTTGCATCACATCTGAATCACAAAGTGGACAACTACTGTTTCCTATACAAACTGAACAACAGGCCAGTCAAGGACGAATTTGCTCGCCCTTGGACCTCAGGCCTACTCTACGTGTATCCTCCAATACCGCTCATAACCAAAACTCTAGTGAAGCTACAACAGGACAAGGGGACTATGATACTCATAGCCCCATATTGGCCTCGACAAGTATGGTTTCCCACACTTCTAGACCTCTCAGTCAGGGATCCCATTTGACTGGGAGTAGCTCCCACTCTCATAACTCAGGATCAGGGTCGGTTGCACCATTCCAACCTCCAATCCCTATCCCTGACAGCTTGGATGTTGAAAGCTTGATCTTACAACCACTCAATCTTTCATCCAACATATCCCAAGTTCTTATAGCTTCACGTAAACCTTCCACAAGGAAGAACTATGCTTCCAAATGGAAAAGATAAACTTTGTGGTGCAAGCAAAATGACATCAATCCTTTCACTTGCCCTACAAAGTCTTTACTAGACTACTTGTACCATCTTTCAGAATCTGGTCTACAGACTTCATCTGTAAGAGAGTACATTTAAGTGCAATTTCAGCTTACCATAATCAGGTAGCAGATGCACCTATCTCTACACAACCTCTTGTCAGCAGGTTTATGAGAGGCTTAATTCACCTCAAACCACCAATTAGACACCCTGTCACACAATGGGATCTAAATTTGGTTCTAACCAGACTCATGCGTTCTCCTTTTGAACCCATAGATTCCAGTAATCTAAAATTTCTTACATGGAAGACTATCTTCCTCATAGCCATTACATCAGCTAGAAGGGTTAGTGAGTTACAAGCACTTGTCACATATGAACCCTACACTAAGTTCTTACATGACAGAGTGGTTCTCCGTACTCATCCTAAATTCCTCCCTAAGATAGTTACGGAATTCCACTTAAACCAATCTATAGTTTTACCCACATTCTTTCCAAGGCCTCACTCTCACCAAGGAGAGAGAGCCTTACACACCTTAGATTGCAAGCATACTCTGTCCTTTTACTTAAACCGCACTGCAATCCACAGAAAATCCAATCAACTCTTTGTTTCCTATGACCCAAACAAACCGGGCAGGGCAGTGGGTAAGCAAACTCTATCCAACTGGCTAGCAGATTGTATACAGTTTTGTTACGAACAAGCAGGCCTTCCTCTCCAAGGGCGAGTAAAAGCACATGCAATAAGAGCAATGTCAACTTCAGTTGCACACTATTGTTCAGTGCTAATACTTGACATATGTAAAGCAGCAACATGGAGTTCACTTCACACTTTTGCAGCTCATTAGTGTTTGGACAAGCAAGGAAGACAAGATTCAGCTTATGGACAATCTGTCTTAAAGAACTTGTTTCCAGCTTAAACCCAACTCCTTCTACATCCACTGTTATGTGATCCTCGGCTGACTCATTTCAACAACAACATTCCACTACAAAATGACTCAGCCTCTAGCTTGCTAATAACCCATATGTGAGGACTAGCATCCTGCTTGTCCTGGGATAAAGCAAAATTGCTTACCTTGTAATAGGTGTTATCCCAGGACAGCAGGATGTAGTCCTCACAGAACCCACCTGCCACCCCGCGGAGTTGGGCCTTCTACCTTTATTATTCTTTTTGCTAACGCTTTTGCTACATACGAGACTGAAGAGAGACACCTGTGGCAGAGAATATCATAGCATGCTGGGGCATGCTCAGTGGCGTCACTGGGCCAGTCAAAGGTTTCTAGAAACTTTGACAGAAAGTTTTCCCGCCTGGGCTCCATTCAGTGACATCACCCATATGTGAGGACTACATCCTGCTGTCCTGGGATAACACCTATTACAAGGTAAACAATTTTGCTTTTCTGACAGTCAGCAAAGGTAGCGTGCAGGGTTCATCCCCTACATTCGTTTACCGGCACAGCACAGACCAGCTGATACTCTCCTCCATGGCGATTTCTAGGGATGTGAATCGTTTTTCAACGATTAAAATTATCATCCGATAATTTTAATATCGTCTTAAATCGTTAAAGAACACGATACAGTAGTAATTCTAACGATTTATCATTAAAAATCGTTAAATCGGGTTAGTGCGCACTAACGGGAGTTAGTACGCAGTAACCATTGTTAGTGCGCACTAACAGAAAATGTTACAAATTGACACTTTTCAGGTCAGTTAAGGTCAGTTTAGGAATGAATATGTATTCCTATTGGCTGGCTGCCCTCTTATCTATTGATGTTACCAAGGTTCCCACTGAGGTGATGGTTGGGGGGATGGGAAAAGGAAACTGTTGGTAGCTTGACAAAAAAAGTAATGTGATCAATCAATGTGACTAGAACTTGTGCCCTATCCTTGATACTGGGAGTGTTGTGATCTTCCTGCACACAGTGCCCTATCCCTGATACTGGGAGTGTTGTGATCTTCCTGCATGCAGTACCCTATCCCTGATACTGGGAGTGTTGTGATCTTCCTGCACACAGTGCCCTAACCCTGATACCGGGAATGTTGTGATCTTCCTGCACACAGTGCCCTAACCCTGATACCAGGGGTGTTGTGATCTTCCTGCACACAGTGCCCTAACCCTGATACCAGGGGTGTTGTGATCTTCCTGCACGCAGTGCCCTATCCCTGATACCGGGGGTGTTGTGATCTTCCTGCACTGAGCAGGGATACGGCACTGCATGCAGGAAGATCACAACACTCCCAGTATCAGGGTTAGGGCACTGTGTGCAGGAAGATCACAACACCCCTGGTATCAGGGATAGGGCACTGTGTGCAGGAAGATCACAACACTCCCAGTATCAGGGATATGGCACTGAGTGCAGGAAGATCACAACACTCCCTGTATCAGGGATATGGCACTGAGTGCAGGAAGATCACAACTCTCCCGGTATCAGGGATAGGGCACTGTGTGCAGGAAGATCACAACACACCCAGTATCAGGCATAGGGCACTGTGGGCAGGAAGATCACAACAGTCCTGGTATTAGGGATAGGGCACTGCATGTAGGAAGATCACAACACCCCTGGTATCAGGGTTAGGGCACTGTGTGCTGGAAGATCACAACACTCCTGGTGTCAGGGATAGGGAACAAGTTCTAGTCACATTGACTGATCACATTACTTTTTTTGTCAAGCTACCAACTGTTTCCATTTCCCATCCCCCATATATTGTCAGTGGGAACCTTGGTAACATGAATAAATAAGAGGGCAGCCAATAGGAATACATATTCATTCCTAAACTGACCTTAACTGACCTGAAAAGTGTCAAATTGTATCATTTTCTGTTAGTGCGCACTAACAAAAAATGATACAATTTGACACTTTTCAGATCAGTTCCTGCACTCCCGTTAGTGCGCACTAATCGGAAAAACCGATTTTTTAGCTAAAAAATCGTACCAAACACGATTTTCTTCTCCTGCCAGACGATTTTGATCGTTAAAACGATCGGGCACACGATTCACATCTCTAGCGATTTCTCTCTCAGCTGATGCCGCATTCCAGTCTGTGTCTTGCCTGTGGAGAGTCTGCCACGCGGCTCTCCCGCGACGGGCTCTGCTCCGGGTGCCTGCCGGGTGGGGAGGGCCCCTTCACGGCAGCAGTGAGACCAGCGACCCGGGGGCAGGCTTTCCACCGTGTGGCCAGGCCGTTCCCTGCTCGGTAAACCACGGGAGCGGCGGACATTTTGGGAGCAGCTTTATCTACTGAATCAGGGCTGCAGGAAGGAGGTGAGCCCAATTTGCCAATTTCTCCTCCAGATTTAAGCCCTGTGCATTCCCCGGAGGGGAGCCCTAACCCTTCCTCCCTCTCCCCCCCCCCCCCCCAAGAAGTCTAGAGCTCATTTTTCTACAGAGTTTATGCTCCTTATGCACAAATCCTATCTGGCTAGCCTGCAGGAGGAGGATAACCCCCCCCCCCCAGGTCCCCCTCCAGCGAAAAGTCAGTGGATTTTTGCTCTGCAGCCTCCTATGTTGCTAGATGGGCAGAGTTCCATCCAGGTCCGGGTGGTGCCGGAGGTCCTCCCCCCCGGACGCTCCTCAGCCAGCTACGGTCCCTCATCCTGACCAAGATTCTGATCCGCTGCTCCCAGGTCCTCCACTCGAGGGTGATGACCCACGAGTGCTCAGTTTGTTTCAAAGAGAAGAGCTGGATCCACTCATTCCCTTTATTTTGCAGGAACCTGGGATTGAGGTGCCACCTGAGGATATGGTTACAGCCTCTGTGCCAGCTAACGTGGACCTGATCCTAGCGGGACTCAGGGCTCCTCCATGTACGTTCCCATTCCATCCTATGCACAAGCTGCTGCTCCTTCGGGAATGGGAGTCTCCTGAGGCAGGGCTCCTAGTGGGTAGGGCAATGGACAAGCTCTGTCCCCTCCCTGATGACTGCTTAGAGATGCTTAAACTTCCCAAAGAGGATTCCTCGGTCTCCGCTGTTACCAAACACACCACCATCCCGGCGTTGAAGGATGTTCAGGACCACAAGCTTGAGTTTTATCTTAAGCGCATCTTTGAAGTCTTGGCCTTAGGAGTCTGGGCGACAATCTGCAGCAGTCTCATGCAGTGGGCAAGCCTCAGGTGGGTTCAACAATTGCTCAGCACCCAGGACCTTCCATCTGCAGAGACGGAGCAGGCAGAAAGGCTAGAGGTGGCAGTGGCATATGGGGCTGATGCCCTTTACGATTTGCTCTGAGTGCAGGCCAGGGCTAAGGTTTCTGCGGTATCAGCCAGACGCCTCCTCGGGCTCCGCAATTGGGCTGCGGATTCCTCCTCCAAGTCACAGTTGGACACGCTTCAAGGGTAAGTTGCTTTTTGGTGAGGACCTTGAACAGCTTATGAAATCCTTGGGAGAGAACAAGATTCATAAGCTGCCGGAGGGCCACCCAAAGAAGTCTAGATCTTTCTTCCCTTCATGCTCTCGCTTTAGAGGTCAGCATCTTTATAATAGCAGAGCGCGGGGATCTTTTCAAAGAGGTACTTCCTCCAGATCCCAGTCCTGGTCTCATTCCTTTCGTGACCATCGTCCCTTCTGGGATGCCAACCCACAGCACTCGACCACAAAGTCCTCTCTACAATGAGATATGGCCTCCCCATTCCTCTGTTCCAAACTTAGGTGGACGGCTGTCCCTGTTTCTCGAGGAATGGGTAAAGATTACCACAGATCAGTGGGTCCTGGAGGTAATAGAGAAAGGTTACACATTGGAATTTACTCGGGACCTACCGGATCTTCACATAATCTCTCCCTGCGGAACCCGGAAGTGGCCAGCGGTCGACCAGACTCTTGGCAGGCTACAAGAGCTCGGTGCCATAGTTCCAGTCCCGGTGGAGGAACAAGGGTCTGGCCAGTATTCCATCTCCTTTTAAGTGCCCAAAAAGGATGGTTCCTTCCATCCAGTCTTGGATCTCAAGCGAGTCAACCGGGCTCTCAAGGTTTTCCATTTTCGAATGGAGATCCTGAGGACAGTGATAGCAGCAGTTCGCTTGGGCAAATATCTGGCCTCCCTCGACTTAACGGAGGCTTACCTGCACATCCCAATACACCGTGACCATCAGAAGTATCTCAGGTTCAATATTCTGGGACAACACTTCCAGTTCCGGGCGCTCCCGTTTGGCCTCACCACCGCACCTCGCACTTTTACCAAGGTCATGGTGGTGGTGGTGGCTGCTCTCCGTCGGGAAGGAGTCCTGGTCCACCCTTACCTGGATGATTGGCTCATCCGGGCCAAATCGGAGACTCTCTGCAGGTTGGCGGTCGACAGTCCTGGCCTTCCTATCCTCCCTTGGGTGGATAGTCAACTTTTCCAAGAGCAATCTAAAGCCGTCCCAGATCCTGGAATTCCTGGGAGCACACTTCGACACCTGGGTCGGCAAGGTCTTTCTGCCGGACTCTCAGGCACTCAAACTGGTGGATCAGGTGTGCAAATTTCTCTCTCTCTCGCTACCCATGGCGTGGGATTACCTTCAGGTCCTGGGGTCCATGGCTTCCACTATCAATCTGGTTCCTTGGGCTTTTGCTCATATGCATCCATTACAGAAAGCTTTGCTGCCCCGCTGGAAGCCGGTGTCTGAGCAGTTCCAGATGCCCCTCGCACTCTCTGACTCTACCATCGCCGATATGCAATGGTGGCTCTCACTCGATCATCTCCTTAAGGGGATGCCCCTATAGACTCTTCAGTGGATCATTGTTACGATGGATGCCAGCCTCTCAGGCTGGGGAGCTGTGTGTCAAACTCAGTCTACACAGGGATACTGGTCGCCAATACAATCCCGCTGGCACATCAATCGCCTGGAGGCCAGAGCGGTCCGTCTGGCACTCAAGGTATTTCTTCCTCTGATCTGACGCAAGGTGGTGCAGGTACTCTCAGAAAATGCCACCACGGTAGTGTATATTGATCAGCAGGGGGGCACCAGAAGTCGCCTGGTGGTTCTGGAGGCCAGCAGGCTGTTCACCTGGGGGGAGTATTACCTGGATCGCTTGGCAGCTTCCCACATTGTGGGGAAGGAGAATGTTCAAGCTGATTTGCTCAGTCGACAGTGTCTGAACCCCAGAGAGTGGGAGTTGTCCGGAACAATAGAGCTGATCGTCCGCAGGTGGGGTCCCTCCCACTTAGACCTGATGGCTACTCTGAACAATGCAAAAGTTCCCAGATTCTTTAGCCACAGAAGGGATCACTGCTCGGAAGCAGTGGATACCCTGGTTCTTCCCTGGCCTCACAACATTCTCCTGTACGTCTTTTCTCCTTGGCCTCTGGTGGGAAAAGTACTCAGAAGAATAGAACTTCATTGGGGACCCGTCATTCTCGTGGCACCTGACTGGCCCCGCAGCCCATGGTACGCGGATCTGGTGAACCTCGTGACATATGGTCCTCTTCGTCTTGGCCATTTGTCCCACCTCCTCCGGCAGGGTCCAGTATTTTTCGATCTGATGGATCGCTTTTGTCTAGCGGCCTGGATTTTGAATGGCGGCGATTATGAAAGAAGGGATATAAAGAAGAAGTTATATCCACTCTGTTGTGAGCCCATAAACCCTCTACCTCTCTCACTTATGTCCGAGTTTGGAGAATTTTTGAGACTGTGTGTGCTGAGTCCGGAGTGTCGGCATGCAGGGCTCCGGTCTCCCAAGTCCTCTCTTTTCTCCAAAATGGCCTTTTCAAATGGCTATCTTTCAACTCTTTATGGGTTCAGGTCTCCGCCCTTGGGTCCCTCTTAGGCAGTATCGATGGTTACACTGTGGCGGCTCATCCGGATGTCATTCAGTTCCTCAAGGGGGCCAAACATTTGAATCCACTGGTCCGACCTATTTGTCCCTCGTGGAGCCTTAACTTGGTGCTTCGGGTTCTTTGTGAGGCATCCTTTGAACCCCTTCAGCGGGCCAAGCTTAAGGATCTAACTCTTAAGGCAGTTTTTCTCGTGTCTATCTGCTCCACCAGAAGGGTGTCAGAGCTCCAAGCATTGTCTTGTAGGGAGCCCTTTCTCCATTTTTCTGATTCAGTGGTCTCCCTTAAGACGGTGCTGTCGTTCTTGCCAAAGGTTGTGTCCTCTTTTCATGTTAATCAGTCGGTTGAACTTCCTGCTTTCTCTCCCGAGGACATTGCGAGCACACCTGGTGGTGACCTGCGGCGCCTTGATGTAAATTGGGTACTGCTGCGATACTTGCAGGTTACAAATCAGTTTCAGGTCTCTGATCATCTATTTGTCTTATGGAGTGGCCCAAATAGAGGGAACAAGGCTTCTAAGGCTACGATTGCCCGCTGGCTAAAGGAGGCAATAGCATCGGCCTATATCTGTCGGGGCCAGACAGATCCAGAGGGCTTAAAGGCCCACTCTTTGCATTCACAGGCTACTTCTCGGGTGGAGAGTCAGTCGGTCTCTCCGCATGAAATCTGCAGAGCAGCTACTTGGAAGTCTCTGCATACCTTTGCTCGCCATTATCGCCTTGATGTGCAGGTGCCAGTTTTTGGCTCCTTTGGAAGGCAGGTGCTTCGAGCGGGATTGTCTCAGTCCCACCCTGTTTAGGGAAACTTTAATATATCCCACTGTCTGGACTGATCCGGGTATGTACAGGGAAAGGAAAATTGGTTCTTACCTGCTAATTTTTGTTCCTGTAGTACACGGATCAGTCCAGACTCCCTCCTGTGTACTATCTGCTATTTTCGCTCGAAGTTCTTTTCTTCACAGTTTATTGGATGTCTTGACTTCCTATCATAACTTTCAGGCACCGGAAGCATCTCCTAGATGAATATGGATATATATGCCAGAGCGATTATATACAGAATTTTGAATTGTTCAAATTATCAGTTACTTGTTGCTTGCTTGATCTTATCCTGGTTATCTTTATATTTATCTGCTTTGATAACGTTTATACTGAAGGGATGCAGGATAGGCTCTTTCCTGATATGGGACACCCTTTCAGTTTTGTCTGTCTCCATCTGCTGGTCAGGAGGCTCAACCCACTGTCTGGACTGATCCGTGGTACTACAGGAACGAAAATTAGCAGGTAAGAACCAATTTTACCATCTCCTAAACCAGACTAACACAGCTATCCTTCTGAAGATTTTTCATCAAATGTGTTTATTGTGCACTATTGGCCAGGTGGGAGGGATGGGTGAACTGGGGGGAGTTCAGGCTGAAGGACCAGGAGGGTCTTGATGACTTGAAGTATTGGGCGAATTGTTGGATTATTTGGTAAACCTGGTAATTTCCTTGATACTAATGTTTTAAAATACGTTGACTTACCTGTGAAAATACCAATATACATGAGTAAGTTCTACTTTATTTTCACACAGAAAATATACATGCATATATCTTTAAAATAGGTAGAGAAAATTATGGACATTCAATGCATTGATATATGCTCTTTCATTGCATTGCATGTGTTCCATGTAAGTATCCATACCTGCTTGTGTTGCAGGGTAGAAATAACGCACAGGCTATAAAAAACTAGTGTAGATCTGCTGACGGCCATATATCTGCATATATACCACATCATATATTTGTTTGAAAGTTATCCTTCCTGTGTATAGTAAGAGCAAAAATCTTTCAAAGGAAATTTTGTATGTATGAAACATTTATAAAAACTTCAGACACATTTCACATTTTCACCTATACTGAATGTTTTCTTTACTGTTCTTATTTTCCAGGTTTAGGTATTGGTACGGTCCTGGTTTCAGCACTTGTATCTATTTATTATAATGTTATAATTGCGTACAGTATTTATTATTTTTTTGCGTCATTCCAAAGTGTACTACCATGGTCAGACTGCTTTGAGTGGGCAGATGAGAAATGCAGCAAACACCCCAGAGGTATCTTTTTATATCATATTTTTTGGCTTAAGAAACCATACTGCAATTGCTTTGATTAAACGGTAATGTGATTCAGAAAAGCCATGAAATTCATTTTAATGCTTTTCAACACATTCATCTATCTTTCTCTCTGCCTATTTATATAATATAATATATCCATGCACAAAATCTTTTGAATAACGGCCTCTATAAGCTTTCAAAGACACATTATGTTAATTGTTATTTTTTATACATGTTCACTTGCTCTTACAAAGAACCATTTGGCCTTTCTCTAATGGGGTTGCTTCCCTCATGCCTGCTAAAATTTGTCAGAGGATGCATATGTAATCACATCTCCTAATGGTGCTTAGGAGATGTTTTGTGGGCAGCCACATCTCCCAATCAGAGTCTGGATAGCAGAGAGCATTAAATGGAAATCTTGTCTACCACATTCGAAAAATAAACAGAGAAAACTACTAAACAGTAATAGCTTAAGATTTTTTTTTTAATTATGTTTTAATTGTAATCCAGAAGAAGGTATATCAAGGCCAAAATCATTTTCTGGGTCACATTCCCAGGGGTCGCTATTCAAGGGGGTTTGCCCAAATAACTTTAGACAGGATATTCAGCTAGCACAGCTTCAGGCTAAATAACCGAATCAAGTTATCCAGACAAAGCTGTCTGGGTAACTTTATCCAGAAACAGTAGGCTGAATATCACTAAAAATGTAACTATTATATTTTTGTTTCTAAATGTATTTTTTAAATACTTATCCCCTGCTTGATTGTAAAATCATATTTTAATTAAAAAAAATCTCATTATTGATGACATCTTTTTTTTTTTCTTTCTGGAATGGGTATTTCAAGCTGTAACGATATTAAGGTTGATATTCAAAGGCATTTATCCAGATAACTCAAACGTTATCCGGATAAATACCGACTTATGGATATGAATTGACTGGTGGGTGGGGAGGCTTTTCAAGCCTCTAGGCCCTGCAGTATTTGCTATGTATTTTGGAGGATCAGGTGGGGAATGGGGCTGGCCAGCAGCACCAGTAATGGTTTCACTGGAGTGTGAGATGGAAGATGGCTCATTCAAGAGCTTCCTTCAAGAGCTATTTAACTGTCTATATTCTTTGAATATAGCCAGCTAAATTAAAGATAACTTTGAATCCTAACTGACAATATTGAAACATAGCTGGTTAGGTTTCAAAGTTATCAGTGTATGTATACCTGGCTATCTCTATTCGGGGATATTCAGCAGGACATGTATCCCTTGAATATCCCTGATAACTTATCTAAAGTTAGCCAGATAAGTTATGTGTTTTAAGAATATTTGAATATTGGCCTCATTATGCATAACCATTCCCTGTACGTACCAGGATCAGTCCAGACAGCTGGGTTATGCCTCCCCTCCAGCAGATGGAGTCAGAGAGAAAACTGAAAGCACCCCCTAGATATACTGGTGTGCCACCTGCGATCCCTCAGTATATTCTCTGACTCCAGCAGATTGAGAGGCATAACCTGCGGTCCTGGTCTGGTCAGTTTATCGGTACTGGGAAACATTTAAAAAAAAAAAAAAAGGAGAAGATCAATTGGTTTCTTCCCTCCTATCGTTTGTCTGTCTGTGTTTTTAGTGTCTGGCGCAGCGCGGTTGGAGCTCATTGTGGGCAGGCAGGAGGGCAGTGTCCTCCTTAATTTCCCGGATTACAGTGTCCTTGAAACTGGGGGAGAGCTTACCGGTGGGCCGGTCACCCTCCCCCCAATTCCAGGGGATTCAGCCCTGAAGGGGGTTTGCAAAAAAAAAAAAAAAAAAAATTTAAAAGTTTTTTAACTTGGGCTAGCTGAGCCACTTAAGTCCTGTTGGGGACAGGCAGTGAGCTATTTTTTTCCCTTAACCCCGGCCTGCCAGCGTTTTCTTGGACCCGGAGGGGGTGGCTAGTTCACCCGGCGCGCTGTATCTGTGAGGCTCTTTCCTCACCTTGCTTTTGGCACCATTTTTGTGTTGCAGCTCCGTTCTCTTCTCTGATGCCGCGGTCGTCGCTCTGCGTGTCCTGTGGGGGGGCGGGGGCGCGACTCTCCCGAGAGGGTCTCTGTCCCCGATGTTTTCCCGGAGGCGAGGGATCCTCTCGGGGGCCGAGCGCTGCCCGCAGCAGGTCTCCTTTCCCCTCTCCATCCCGGCATCGCAGCGCTGCAGGCAGTTGTGCTCCGGCCCCTCCTCCCTCGGGGAGGAGTGCGGCGGCCATCTTGGCCACGAGGCAGGCTGAGTCGTCAGCGTCGGAGGAGGAGGAAATCTCCCCTCCTCCCTCTCCTGGTGCACAGAGCGCGCACTTCCAGCCCGATTTGGGGACTCCTCGAGCCCCCCCCTCTATAGATGCCCCGAAGAAAGGTTTGAAAAGGGCGGTCCCCTTTTCTTCTGATTTTGTGCTCCTAATGCACAAAGCCTTTTTGCAGGCAGAATCCGGCTGGGAGGCAGAGGCGCCCGCTCCCCCGAAGGTCCCCAGGACCACTGCCTTGCCCCAGGGGACCCCGGCGGGCGCAGGGTCCTCCGGGGGCCAGGGTCCCCGTCCGCGGGGGGGGGGGGGGGGGAGCTGAGGACCCGGAGGACTCAGGAGCCGCGCCGGAGTCCCCGGGGGTGCCGGACTTGCTGACGGCGGATACTCAGGGGGCCGTAGAAGGGGATGACCCCCAGGTGCTCCGTTTGTTTGGAAAGGAGGAATTAAGCTCCCTTATTCTCCATGTGTTACAGGAGCTAGAGTTAACGACTCCGCCGCAGGAGGCGGACACGTCTACAGGGGATATTGCAATGGCAGGGATTAGAGCTCCCCCGCAGACCTTTCCCTTTCACCACAAGGTCTTACAGATTGTTTCAAAGGAATGGGACCTCCCAGAGGCGTCCCTGCGGGTGAATCGGGCCATGGAAAGGCTATATCCCTTACCCAAGGAGTCATTGGAGCTCTTGAAGACGCCCGCGGTAGATTCGGCTGTCACGGCTGTGGTGAAGCATACGACTATCCCTGTGACGGGGGGTATAGCGTTGAAGGACCTCCAAGACCGCAAGCTTGAGGTCTTGTTAAAGCGTATTTTTGACGTGGCGGCTCTGGGGGTCCGAGCGGCGGCTTGCAGCAGCCTTGTGCAGAGGGCCAACCTCCGCTGGGTTCAGCAGCTGCTGACCATGCAGGAGCTCCCTCCGGGAGAGGCTGAACAGGCAAATTGTGTTGAGGCGGCGGTCGCTTATACTGCGGATGCCCTGTATGACTTGTTGCGCACATCGGCTCGCATTATGTCCTCGGCGGTCTCAGCCAGGAGGTTGCTGTGGCTCCATCGTTGGTCGGCGGATGCCAACTCCAAGGCGAGGTTAGGTTCCTTCCCCTTTAAGGGCAAGTTGCTGTTCGGCGAGGAGCTGGATCAGCTCATTAAGGACCTGGGTGACAACAAAGTTTACAAGTTGCCTGAGGATAAGCCTCGGCAACTTCGGTCGTTTGGTAACGCTAGGGCTCGCTTTGGGGGGCAACGGCGTTTCCATGGGGGAAGAGGGGGTTCCCTTCCCCAGCGGCAGCAGGCGACAAGATCCCAGGCCTGGTCTTCTTCTTCCTTTCGCGGCAGGAGGCCTCTACGCGGAGGCTCTTCCCAAGGCTTTCCTGCCATCAAGCCCGCACAATGAAGATGCGCGGGCCCACTCCTCCGTTCCCGTTATCGGGGGTCGGCTGTCCTGGTTCTGGGAGGAGTGGGTCAAGATCACTTCGGATCAATGGGTCCTCGACGTGGTTCGGTACGGCTACGAGTTGGATTTTGTACGTCCCCCCCGGGATCTCTTTCTGGTATCGCCTTGCGGCCCGGTAGAAAAACAGGTAGCTATCGCCCAAACAGTCGCCCATCTACAGGCTCTGGGGGCGGTGGTTCCGGTTCCGCGGGACCAGCTACGGACGGGTCGGTATTCCATATACTTCCTGGTTCCCAAGAAGGAGGGCACCTTCCGACCCATTCTGGATCTCAAAGGAGTAAACAAGGCGTTGCGTGTGCCCCGCTTCCGGATGGAGACCCTCCGGTCTGTTATTGCGGCCGTCCACAAGGGAGAATTCTTGGCTTCTTTAGATCTGACAGAGGCCTATCTTCACATCGGAATAAGAGAACGGCATCAACGGTACTTGAGGTTCATGGTGATGGGGGACCACTACCAGTTTTGCGCCCTCCCCTTCGGGTTGGCCACCGCGCCGAGGGTGTTCACCAAAGTTCTCTTGGTGGTAGCGGCTTCCCTCCGCCGTCAAGGCGTCCTTGTGCATCCCTATCTCGACGATTGGCTCATTCGAGCAAAGTCACAGGCGGCCTGCACCCGGGCGGTCTCCTTAGTGGTGCACCAGCTGCAGGAGTTGGGTTGGGTAGTCAACTTCACGAAGAGCAGACTCGAGCCGACCCAACAGCTGGAGTTCCTGGGAGCTCGATTCGACACCTTGGTGGGCAAGGTTTTTCTTCCGCAGCAACGCATGCTCAATCTCATGACTCAGGTACGGCGCCTGTTGGAGCTCGAGATTCCCACGGTCTGGGATTATTTACAAGTCATTGGTCATATGGTGTCTACTATGGAAATGGTACAATGGGCTTTTGCGCATATGCGTCCGTTACAAAGAGCACTTCTATCTCGCTGGGATCCCCGCTCGGAGGAGTACGGGATAGAATTGCCTTTGCTGGAGCCGGCTCGCTCCAGTCTCTCTTGGTGGCTGACTCCAGACAATCTCCTACAGGGGGTGGACCTCGAACCCCCGCCTTGGTTGGTGGTGACAACGGATGCCAGCCTGTCGGGCTGGGGAGCGGTCTGCCAGTCCCGTGCAGTCCAGGGCACCTGGTCAGCACTCCAAGCGACTTGGTCCATCAACCGATTGGAGACCAGAGCGGTCCGCCTGGCCTTGCGTTGTCTCCTTCCACTGGTACACGGACGAGCAGTAAGAGTTCTGTCGGACAATGCGACCACAGTGGCGTACATAAATCGACAAGGAGGCACAAAAAGCAGGGCGGTAGCGACCGAGGCGGCGCTGTTGATGTCCTGGGCGGAAAGTCACATAGAGCGTCTCGCGGCCACCCACATTGCCGGCGTGGACAACGTTCAAGCGGATTACCTCAGCCGGCAGCACCTAGATCCAGGAGAATGGGAGATCTCGTCGGAGGCGATGGCTCTCATCGCGCGGCGTTGGGGGACTCCGCGCTTGGACCTCATGGCGACCCGACAAAATGCAAAGGCGGTACGCTTCTTCAGTCAGAGGAGAGAGCACGCGTCAGAAGGGGTGGACGCGTTAGCACTTCCGTGGCCTCGTCACATTCTTCTTTATGTGTTCCCTCCGTGGCCTCTGGTAGGGAAAGTGCTAAGACGCATAGAGTCCCATCACGGTCCGGTGATCCTCGTGGCTCCGGAATGGCCGCGGCGTCCGTGGTTCGCGGATCTGGTCAACTTGGCAGTCGACGGCCCACTACGCCTCGGTCATCTCCCAATCTTCTTTGTCAGGGTCCAGTATTTTTCGATCTGGCGGATCGTTTTTGTCTGGCGGCTTGGCTTATGAAAGGAAGCAGTTGAAGAAGAGAGGGTTTTCGGACGCGGTGGTGTCTACTCTCCTTCGGGCCCGTTGGTCGTCCACTACGCTCGCCTACGCGAGGGTTTGGAAGGTTTTCCATGATTGGTGTGACACGGTGGGTACTTCGGCCAGACGTTCGTCCGTGGCGGATATCCTTATGTTCTTACAGGATGGATTGAAGAAGGGGTTAGCGTATAATTCGCTACGAGTTCAGGTGGCGGCTTTGGGCTGCTTGCGAGGTAAGGTCGAAGGTTCTTCCCTTGCGAGTCATCCAGATGTGGCACGTTTTTTGCGAGGGGTTAGAAACTTACGTCCTCCCGTCAGGCTTCCCTGTCCGTCTTGGAACTTGAACTTGGTACTCCGTGGCTTGTGTGCGGCTCCGTTTGAACCTATTAAGGCGGCTTCCTTGAAGGATCTGACTCTCAAGGCTGTCTTCCTTGTGGCCATTTCCTCGGCTCGTCGGGTGTCGGAGCTTCAGGCTCTCTCTTGCAGGGAACCGTTTTTGCGCATTTCGGCATCAGGGGTTTCCCTACGAACTGTTCCTTCCTTCCTCCCCAAGGTGGTCTCCGCGTTTCATGTCAACCAAACGGTGGAATTACCTTCCTTTTCGGACGAGGACCTACAGTCTTCTCACGGTAGGGACTTGAGGCGTCTGGATGTCCGTCGGATTCTTTTACGCTATTTGGAGGTTACCAATGACTTTAGAAAGTCAGATCACCTTTTCGTGTTGTGGAATGGACCCAGGAAGGGTCTTCAGGCGTCCAAAGCTACGATTGCACGCTGGTTAAAGGGTGCTATTGCGGCCACGAATGTTGGATGTGGTAAGCCTGTTCCTGCTGGGCTTAAGGCTCATTCTCTGCGATCTCAAGCGACTTCATGGGCAGAGAATCACTTGGTCTCTTGCCAAGAGATATGCAGGGCGGCCACGTGGAAATCCTGGCATACTTTTGCCAGGCATTATCGCCTGGATGTCCGTGGTCCTCCTGCAGAGTCCTTTGGGAGCAGTGTAATTCGAGCGGGACTCTCAGGGTCCCACCCCAGTTAAGGCGGCTTGGGTACATCCCAGCTGTCTGGACTGATCCTGGTACGTACAGGGAAAGGAAAATTAGGTTCTTACCTTTGCTAATTTTCGTTCCCGTAGTACCATGGATCAGTCCAGACGCCCGCCCTCAGTACTTCTGGGAGTCCGCTCGTGTTCCATTTCTGTTTTTTTCTTCCATTACAGTTTGTATTTGTAATAGATGCCACAGTTTTGAGGTGAAGTGTCTCCTTTCCTCGTGTTTTATTGTTCGCTCTGTGGTGTCCTAGTTGTTATTTCTGGTTTTCCCTGTTCTCGAGGAGGTTTCCACTTGATCTGGTCATTTAGGTTATGATATAGATAACAATTTTTGACATTCTCTTGGGGGTACAGTTGAAGGTGATTCATTACTTGTTTCTGCTTTGATATCACATATACTGAGGGATCGCAGGTGGCACACAAGTATATCTAGGGGGTGCTTTCAGTTTTCTCTCTGACTCCATCTGCTGGAGGGGAGGCATAACCCAGCTGTCTGGACTGATCCATGGTACTACGGGAACGAAAATTAGCAAAGGTAAGAATCTAATTTTCCTATTTAATTATCAGAAATAAATATTTATCCCAGGACAAGCAGGATGATAGTCCTCACATATGGGTGACATCATCAGATGGAGTCCTGATACGGAAAACTTCTGTCAAAGTTTCTAGAAACTTTTGACTGGCACACTGAGCATGCCCAGCATTCCATGATATTCTCAGTCACAGGGGTCTCCCTTCAGTCTCTTTTTTCCGTGGTGCTGTAAGTCTCGCATAATAGGAGCTCTGTGAGATTTTCCCTCACTTTTTCCTCACGGAAAATGTAACTTTTGAGTCAAAAAAATTATCACTCGGGTCTCCCTTCGACATAGCAATCAGTGAGTTCTTTTTGAATCTTTTTTTTTTTTTGCTCAATTCCTGTCACCTTCATTCGGTACCCACAGGCCATCGACTGTTACCAGGCCTTTTTTCACCATGGCCTCGCGATTCAAAAAATGCCCAAATTGTAACCGAACTATATCGATAACCGACCCGTACAACGTTTGTGTTTTATGCCTGGGATCAAGCCACGATGTCCGGGCTTGTACAACTTGCACCCAGATGACACCGAAGGGCAGGCGTGCCTGGTTGGATAAAATGGAGGAGCTGTTTAAAAAACTCACTCCATTGTCATCTTCGACATCATCATCGAAGAAATTGTCACCCTCTGTTGAAAAACATTGAGGTAAGAAAAGGGCTGATGACCATCCATCACCGACCCCATCTGGATCTTCCATAGCGTCTTCAGCAACATCTACTAGAGAGCATCTGAAAAAAGATGCCATCAACACAGTTCTGTCTGATCCATGGAGGTAACGACATCCACATTGGCACCGAAGGACATCGAGCCGATGCCGAAGCGTGTCCGGGTACTAGAGCCACCATGTCCCTCTGTACCCGAGATACCAAGGCGCTCTTCACCGGGATCAATGTTAGAGATTGTGCCACCACGCTCAGTCTTGGAAGAGCCAGTAGCATGAATCTTACCTTCTCTTGTGACAGTTAACCCAGTCCCAGTCTCCCGGGGAGAAGTGACTTCCATGGTCCAGCAAGCGATCGTTGAGGCGTTCCAAAAATTCCAGCCTCCTTCCATTCCAGCAACAGTACCGATACCGACACCGGCATCAACGCCAGAACCGTAGATTTTTCAACCCCTACTGAATAGAATTGATGCATTAATCGGATCTTTTCCTGCACCGACACTGATGACACCGAAGGCTCCCCTGATGCTGCCATCGACACCATTGATGCCAAAACATCCACCGATGATTCCTTCGATTCCAATTCCAGGCTCATTGGAGGAAGATAGGAGAGACTCAGATTCCAACCCGGGGCCTTTGGGCCTTCAACACCTCTGGGCACTGACATTTCCTTTGATGCCATTCCCGTACCTATAGATGGCATCGTGACCTGGTCCATCGGGCGATGCTGATCATCTATTGCCATTGATGCCATCGAGACCTTTCGATTCCCCATCAATGCCTTTACTGCCTCCTCTGATACCAATGCAGATTCCATCTCAACCATCAAAGTCTGCTTCTAAAACCAAACATCACCTTCAAAAACATAAACCAGATCCTTCTGAGTCACATTATCAACCTCAATACAGTCCTTGAGAGGATGTAGACACTGACACTGATACAGATGATTTACAGTCAGAGCCTTCTCCACCAGAAGATTGGAGGAAGTCCCCTCCTGAGGATTTGTCATTTGCAAATTTCATAAAGGAAATGGCAGATACAATTCCTTTTGAATTGCTTACCGAAGAGGATACAAGACACAAGACTCTTGAAGTGTTGCAATTTGTGGATGCACCAAAGGAGGTGATGGCAATACCCATTCATGAAGTGCTTCTGGAACTTCAGCATCGATTATGGGAACATCCTTGCTCTGTACCGGCTGTAAACAGAAGAACAGAAGAACAGACGCAACATACCTGGTACAACATACCCCAGGTTTCCAAAAACCGCAATTGCCACACCACTCAGTGGTCATTGAATTGGCTCAGAAAAAAAACAGGAAATAAAAACCACACTCTTCTACCCCACCAGGAAAAGAACAAAAGTTCTTAGATGGCTTAGGAAGAAAGGTTTTTCAGGGATCCATGCTGGTATCTAGAATTGCAATAATATAAGACCTGTTATATAGATGCTATATACATCTATATAACAGGTCTTATATTATTTAGATTTGGTCACATGATATATTGTCTAAGGTTTTACATTTAGTGGTATCTAGAATTGCGGCATACCAGCTTTACATGACGCAATATCAAAGAAACTTGTGGAAACAAGTTCAAGATATTGCCAATAACCTCCCTCTACAACAACAACAGGCACTAAATGCTCTCATTGCCAAAGGCCTTGAATCTAGCAAATGCGAGGTACGGGCAGCTTACGACTCATTTGAGACATCCACCCGTCTATCAGCAGCTGGAATCAACGCACGAAGGAGGGCTTGGCTCAAGGCCTCTGATCTCAGATTAGAAGTCCAAGAGAGACTGGCAGATCTCCCATGTACTGGAGACAATCTCTTCAGAGAAAAAATTCAGGATGCTGTCTCACAACTCAAAGATCATCATGAGACACTCCGACAGCTCTCCAAATCAGTGGTTCTCAACCTTTTTTTGGCCAGGACACACCTGACAAATGGTTCTCACATGCGTGACACACTGAACATGTGACCATCACGGGGCTAAATGTAAACATGCACTCTGCATCCTCAAGATGAAGATCTAGGGCATAACCCGTACAACTCACCATACAAAAAAGATATTCTGGTTCTGATGACATCTCAGTAAAAGCAAAACAAACTCCCTTTACTACCAGGCACAATAGCCTTCCTTATGAAAAGACAGTAATATACCACTAATGCATATCCTATTGAGAAAACACATCAAATAAGATTGATACCAATGCCTACATGCTAGTAAAATACCTCACCTCAGTCACACACCCAGAACTGACCTTCACCAAGTACAGAAAACCCACAAATTATAAATATGGAGACAGAAACTGGAATGGAAAACCAAAAAAGCCACTCTGCATGCAGTGTGAACCTGGAAAAATGGAAAGAGAAATATAGCACCTAACAGACTCAGGATTTGCAATAATGCACACAAACTAACCCGCACAAAGTTACACCTGTATTACGGAACACACACAAACAGTAACAACCCTATTTATTTATTTATAATTTTTATATACCGACATTCTTACATTAAAATGCAAATCATACCGGTTTACATAAAACAGAAAAAGCAGGAAAAAATATTTCCATAGTCAAATACAGAGAACATTTATAATAAAATTGTTAACAAAGGCATAAGGTAGGAACTTGAAAAAAAGGTTATTTAACAGAAAACGTAAAAGAAAAAATATGAAATGAAGCACGGTGCGCGGCACCTGATGGTGAGGTGGTTTTCAACCGCTGCCGGAGCTCACAGTGACGTCGGGGGAGGGGCGTGGTCACACATCGCAGTCACCCATTTCCCCTCACCTCCTGATGATAGTTCCATTTCTTTTTTATTATTTAAGATGGTGTTCACTTCTTGCGGGGGCCCAGGATGGAGGGTGGCCTCCCCGCTCGCTGGCGCCTGATGGTGAGGCGCTTTTCAACCGCCGCCGGAGCTCACAGTGACGTCGGGGGAGGGGCGTGGTCAATGTGATGGTCACCTATCTAAGAAATACAACTATTAATCCAGGCCCTAAACACTAAAACATTTCCTATTGTGAAAACAGAATAAGCCAAGCTGCTACAGAGCCCCACACAGAAATCATTGTAAAGTTATACCAAAAATGTTACAAATAGCTGCTGAATAGAATAATATTCAATTAAATACTCATAAAAATTATTAAAACATGTCCAAATATCAATAAAATATTTCAAAAGCAGACATCGCATAATATCCAATAATTAAAATGGCAGTCAATCAAGAAAAATAAATTTAAAAAACCACCTTTACTTACCCTCTCCAGCAACTCTCCTACTCCTTTCCCTTCCAGGCCAATAGCACTCACCAGAAGCAGCAAGGGCTGCTGAAGCTCTGTCCTCAATCTTCTTCCTTAGCACCCACGACCAGTCACTCACAACACACACACCCCCAATTAGACCCCACGACCAGTCTCGGTCTCTTTCACACCAGTCATCTTCCTAACCAGTCTCTCTCTCTCACACAGAAACACATCACCACCCTGACCAGTCTCGCTCTCTCAATCACACTCATGTTCTCTTATATACAAGCTCTCAATCACACACAAGAGCTCTCACACCCATTCACACCAGCTCTTACCCAGGCTTCCATTCACACCCCTACACACAAGCTCTCACCCAAGCACCCATTCACACCCACAAGCTCTCACCCAGGCTTCCATTCACACCTACAGACACAAGCTTTCACCCAGGCTTCCATTTACACCCACAAGCTCTCACTCAAGCACCCATTCACACCAGCTCTCACCCAGGCTTCCATTCACACCCACACACACGAGCTCTCACCCATTCACACCCACACACACAAGCTCTCACCCATGCATCCATTCACACCCTCAGACACAAGCTCTCAACCAGGCATCCATTCACACCCTCAGACACAAGCTCTCACCCAGGCATCCATTCACACCCACAGACACAAGCTCTCACCCAGGCACCCATTCACACCCTCAGACACAAGCTCTCACCCAGGCACTCATTCACACCCACAGACACATGCTCTCACCCAGGCATCCATTCACACCCACAGACACAAGCTCTCATCCAGGCACCCATTCACACCCTCAGACACAAGCTCTCACCCAGGCACTCATTCACACCCACAGACACATGCTCTCACCCAGGCATCCATTCACACCCACAGACACAAGCTCTCTCCCAGGCATCCATTCACACCGTCAGACACAAGCTCTCACCCAGGCATCCATTCACACCCTCACACACAAGCTCTCACCCAGGCACCCATTCACACCCTCAGACACAAGCTCTCACCCAGGCATCCATTCACACCCAATGACACAAGCTCTCACCCAGGCATCCATTCACACCCAATGACCCAAGCTCTCACCCAGGCATTCATTCACACACAGTCACACCAGCTCTCACCAAAAATAACTTCTTCCTTCACTGCAGGGATGGGGTCCAGTTCCGCCGCGGCTTTAATCCGACAGGCCTTCTTTTTTCGGCGCCATGGGGATGGGTGCCTCAGTCGGAGGTCGGGTTTCCTCTTCGCCGCTGGGGGTCAGGTTTTCCTCTTCACCACTACGGGGATGAGCTCCCGTAGCGGCCTTGTACCGTCGGGGTCGGGTTTTCTCCTTCACCGCTACGAGGATGGGCTCCCGTAGCGGCCTTGCACCATCGGAGTCGGGTTTTCCTCTTCACCGCTATGAGGATGGGCTCCCGTAGCGGCCTTGCACCATCGGAGTCAGGTTTTCCTCTTCACCGGTACAGGGATGGGCTCCCATAGCGGCCTTGCACCATCGGGGTCGGGGTTTCCTCTTCACCGCTACAGGGATGGGCTCCCATAGCGGCCTTGCACTGTCGAGGTCGGGGTTTCCTCTTCACTGCTACGGGGATGGGCTCCCGTAGCGGCCTTGCTTCGTCGGGGTTCTACACTGCTATTCCTCCCACCCCACTCCCGGGCAGTGCCATGCCTGCCTCACCGGCCAATCAAAGGCTTCCTCCCTTCTTCCTACTCCCACTGGCAGGTAGAAGGGAGGAGGCTTCCGATTGGCCTGCGCGGGGGAAGGCAGAAAGAAGGAGGCTTCCCATTGGACAGTGGGGGTAGGAAGAAAGGAGGCTTTCAATTGGCCCGTGGGGGCTGGAAAAAGGGAGAAGGAAAGTACAACGGGGCAGTGGGACACGGGGAGACACGACACACCTGCCGGTGTTTGGCGACACACTAGGGTGTCGCGACACACCGGTTGAGAAGTGCTGCTCCAAATTACCATCTGATCAGCATTCTTCCATCCAAAAGGATAACAGAAGAGATACCAGGAGGCCTTTCTATAGACCTAGAAGGTACTATCCACCTGCTTCTTCAGCACGTTCCTACCATCCACTGCAAAGAGGACGTACACACCAACCAAAGCAGGCAAAAAATCCAGCCACCTCCACAAACGGGTCCAGCAGCTGGTTTTTGAAATACATCAAGAGAACAGAAGCTTCTCCACCAATCCTATGCCACTTACCAGTAGGAGGTCGACTCCATCATTTCAAACATCAATGGAGTCTCATCACCAAAGATCAATGGGTATTAGCCATACTGAATCGGGGATACTGTCTAAAATTCAACACAATACCCCTGCATTCGCCACCCATCACACTTTGGACAAGCACTGTCATCACATCTCAACTTCAAGTAGAACTCTCAACTCTGCTGACTACCAGGGCTATCGAACGAGTTCCCCGGTCTCAACAAAGCAAAGGGTTCTATTCCCGCTATTTCCTAATTCCAAAGAAAACAGGCAGCCTTCGTCCTATCTTAGACCTCTGCAATGTCAACAGATTTCTTCAAAAAGAAAAATTTCGGATGGTATCTCTGGGAACCATCCTTCCTTTGCTTCAATGGGAAGATTGGCTCTGTTCTCTAGATCTTCAAGATGCTTATGCACACATACCCATTTCCACACAACATCACAAGTATCTATGATTTGTTGTGCGAAAACATCATTACCATTCGAACTTGCCTCGGCTCCTCAAGTATTCACCAAATTTCTGGCAGTTGCTGCTGCACATCTACGAAAAAACAGCATCCATGTTTTTCCCTACCTAGACGATTGGCTAATCAGAAGTCCATCCAAACAGGGAGCCCTGTTTGCCTTAAAAAGCACAATAAGACTATTACACTCCCTGGGATTTCTAATCAACTATCAAAAATCTCACATCAAGCCATCTCATCTCCTCACGTTCATCAGAGCAGACCTCGACATCACACTGGCAAAAGCTTTTCTTCCAAACGACCGTGCCAACTAGGGATGTGAATCGGGCTTCGGACGATTGAAAATATCGGATTATATTTTCAAAATCGTCAGAAATCGGGGGCTCCCCCAAAACGATAGGAAAACCCCACAATATTGATCATGGGGGTTCTCTTATTGTTTTGGGGGAGGGTGGGAAAAATGGCACACAAAAATAACCCCTAAACCCACCCCGACCCTTTAAAATTAAACCCTTTCCTTCCCCAACCCTCCCGACCCCCCCCCAAAAAACATTTTACAGGTACCTGTGGGTCCAGTGGGGGTCCCGGGAGCGATCTCCCGCTCTTGGGCCGCCGGCTGCCACTAATCAAAATGGTGCTGATGGCCCTTTGCCCTTACCATGTGACAGGGTATCCGTGCCATTGGCCGGCACTTGTCACATGGTAGGAGCACTGGATGGCCCGTGCCATTTTTAAAGATGGCACCTGTCACATGGAAGGAGCACTGGATGGCCGGCACCATTTTTAAAAATGGCGCCGGCCACCCAGTGCTCCCTCCATATGACAGGGGCTGGCCAATGGCACGGATACCCTGTCACATGGTAAGGGCAAAGGGCCATCGGCACCATTTTGATTAGTGGCAGCCGATGGCCCAAGAGTGGGAGATCGCTCCTGGGACCCCCACTGGACCACCAGGTACCTGTAAAATGTTTTTCGGGGGGTCAGGAGGGTGGGGGAAGCAAAGGGTTTAGTTTTAAAGGGTCGGGGTGGGTTTTTTGTTTATCAGCTCGGGCGCAGCCGATAAACAAATCCGCGATCGGGCCCGATGTAAAAAAAACCCACATGTGAATTGGAACTGGAATCCGAACCGATTCCGGTTCCGATTCACATCTCTAGTGCCAACATTCTAGCACGCTTGGCAAATTCAATAATACACTGCCAGTCCGCCTCTGCCCATCAACTTCTAGTGCTACTGGGACACATGGCCTCTACAGTACATGTTACCCCTATGGCGAAATCAGCCATGTGAAGAACTCAATGGACTTTGAAATCTCATTGGTTCCAAGCTTTCCAGCCACTGACAATCACAGTTCAAATCACCCACCAATTACGCCTTTCGCTCCACTGGTGGACAAATCAAGCTGCCTTGAAAGCTGGTCTCCCATTCCAGCAATCAACTCCACAAGTCATCTTGACTATAGATGCCTCCAATCTGGGATGGGGGCACACATCAACAACTTTCAAATGCAAGGTACGTGGACTACGCTCGGAATGAAGTATCATATAAACTTCTTAGAGCTTCGAGCGATGCTTTATGCACTTTATGCCTTCAAAGACTGCCTCTTGAACAAGACTGTGCTGATACAGACAGACAACACAGTAGCAATGTGGTACATAAACAAACAGGGAGGCACAGGCTCTTATCTCCTCTGTCAAGAAGCAGCACAGATTTGGGCCTGGGCTCTCGAGCACTCCATGCATCTCTGAGCAACTTATCTAGCAGGCATACAGAACATTCTAACAGATGATCTCAGTCGTTTCCATCCCCACGAATGGTCTGTGGATCCAGATGTAGCAAGCAGAATCTTTCAACGCTGGGGTCACCCAACGATAGACCTCTTTGCATCCAAACTGAATCACAAAGTGGAAAGATTCTGCTCCCTCCACGGATGTTGACCAACATTCCCCAGGGACGCCTTTGCTCGCCCCTGGAACACAGGTCTTCTATATGCGTATCCTCCGATCCCGCTCATATCCAAAACTCTCGTGAAGCTACAACAGGACAGAGGGACAATGATCCTCATTGCCCCGTACTGGCCTTGACAAGTATGGTTTCCCATACTCCTCGACCTCTCAATCAGAGAACCGATTCGCCTGGCATAGCACTCAATCTCATAACTCAGAATCAGGGCAAGTTATGTCACCCCAACCTGCCAACTCTCGCCCTGACAGCTTGGATGTTGAAAGCTTAATTCTGCAACCACTTAATCTTTCAACTCAAGTCTCAGAAGTTATTGTAGCTTCATGAAAGCCTTCCACACATAAATCTTACCACTCAAAGTGGACAAGATTTACCAAGTGGTGCATGCAAAATGGTTTTGACCCCTTTTCTTGCCCCACTCCTTCTTTAATTGATTACCTGTGCCACCTTTCGGATTCTGGTCTACAGACATCTTCGGTAAGAGTACACCTAAGTGCCATAGCAGCATACTACAAGGGAATAGGGGATGCACCAATAATAGCACAACCCCTAGTAAGTCGATTTATGAGAGGCTTACTCCACCATAAGCCTCCCATTCGACCACTGGTTACTGAATGGGACCTAAATGTAGTGCTAACGAGACTCATGCGATCCCCGTTTGAGCCTCTGCACTCCTGTGATGAAAAGTTTCTTACATGGAAAGTATTTTTCCTAGTAGCCATTACATCTGCTAGGAGGGTCAGTGAGTTACAAGCTCTTGTCACATACTCACCCTACACAAAGTTCTTACATAACCGGGTAGTCCTTCGCACTTACCCCAAATTCCTACCAAAAGTGGTAACGGATTTTCACCTCAATCCATAGTCTTGTCTACTTTCTTTCCAAGACCACACTCTCACGAGGGCGAGAGAGTTTTGCACACCTTAGATTGTAAACGTGCGCTAGCTTTTTACCTGAACCGCATGGCAGTCCATAGAAAATCCATCCAACTCTTTGTTTCTTTTGACAAAATTAAACCAGGAGTTGCAGTGGGAAAACAAAGTCTCTCCAACTGGCAAACAGACTGTATCGAATTCTGCTATAAAAAAAGCAGGCATTCCTCTCCAGGGGCAAGAAAAAGCACACTCAGTAAAGGCTATGTCTACATCAGTAGCACACTACAGTTCTGTGCTTATTGCTGATATCTGTAAAGCTGCAACTTGGAGTTCACTTCACACCTTTGCAGCACATTACTGTTTGGACAAGGAAGGACGACAAGATTCAGCCTTTGAACAATCTGTCTTAAAGAACTTATTTCCAGTATAGTACCAACTCTTTCTACATCCATCCTTCTGTGATTTCAGGCTGCCTCATTTTTTCCAACAGTACACCAGTTGTTGTGCTTGTTGCACAAGTTGTATACTGTTGGTCCAATACAAGAATGACTCACAAGCACGGATTACTGTAATGCCCTCCTACTTGGTTTACCATATACAACAATTAAACCACTTCAAATAATGCAGAACACGGCTGCCAGAATTCTGACTGGTAAAAGTAAAAGAGACCACATCACTGAAACCCTGATGGAATCACACTGGCTACCCATTGAGCAAAGAATACAGTATAAAATCCTTTGTACAATACATAAGTTAATACATAATGAAAATGCTGATTGGCTGAATACAGCCCTCCACGTACACGTCCCTAACAGAAACCTGAGATCAGCTAATAAAGCTTTACTGTCCATCCCCTCAATCAAAACAGCCAAACTAACCCAAGTAAGGGAAAGAGCGGTCTCCTTAGCAGGTCCTATGCTATGGAACTCCATGCCCGTCGAGATCCGCTTACAAAGAGACATCAAAACCTTCAGAAAACATTTAAAAACATGGTTATTTAAACAGGCATACAATAAAGAGAAAGGAGAGTAGAACACAGGGAAAAAGAAAAGCGATTGGCAGTACACCCTAAACACACTACCCAAATCAACACGGGTATACATCCTATTTTAATCTTAAATTTCTAGAATAAAATAACAGATTCTCTTTTAATCCCGCTTCAAAAATAAACGGACATAACACATCCAATTATGAGCTTTTATAACCACTTTTGTTACCGTAAAGTCTTGGTACATGTATAGTGATAGAATTTATAATCTGTTCCAATTTTAATATTTTGTGCCTTATTGTAAACCATTATGATGGTACCTAACTTAATGATGGTATAGAAAAGTTTTTAAATAAATAAATAAATATGTGAGGACTATCATCCTGCTTGTCCTGGGATAAAGCAAAATTGCTTACCTTGTAATAGGTGTTATCTCAGGACAGGATGTAGTCCTCACGAAACCCACCCGCCACCCCGCGGAGTTGGGTCCGATACGTTTTATTATTTTATTTTTTCGCTCCCGCTTACTGCTACAAATGAGACTGAAGGGAGACCCCTGTGGTTGAGAATATCATGGCATGCTGGGCATGCTCAGTGGGCTCAGTGTGCCAGTCAAAAGTTTCTAGAAACTTTGACAGAAGTTTTCCGTATCAGGCTCCATCTGATGATGTCACCCATATGTGAGGACTACATCCTGCTGTCCTGGGATAACACCTATTAAAATGTAAGCAATTTTGCTTTTTTAAATATGACTATTGCAGTGTTAAATGTAATTTAAAAACATAAAATTAATGAATGCATTTGTTCACAAATGAATATTAATATTATGTTCCCTTTTACAGTTTCATGCAAGGTAAATTTAGAAGGTAAAATCATTAAAATGAACATGACATTGGTGAAAGAAAAAAATCTAACCTGCTTAGCTAACACTACAATTTCTGAGTCAGTGGATTTCCCAAGCAAGCAATACTGGGAGTAAGTACATATGACTATATATATTAATGTAATATATTTAACCCTTGGACTCTAGACTTGTATCTGTTCATTTATAGATGTAAAAATAATGATCAACAACCAATTTGCAGGCAATACTTTTTTACTGTATTAACAATACATTTGAGATAGATAGTCAAAGCCCCACTGAGTGGTGAAGTTAACTGGTTCATTTTAACTGATTGATTTTGTCTGGGTATTAACCTGCAGCTAGCCAACTGAAAATTCAGTTAAATGTAACCACATAAAATTTAAATTTAAGACAGCCAGATATGCAGATGGAGTTCACACTACAAATTTAACTACATTTCTATGTTACTATGAGGTAAAAGTGGGCTTTCAAATTTAGAAAGCGAGCACCGAGTATTACGCTAACCAACTAAATTTAAAAAGCTCACCCCTGCCACAAAATAACATAGTAAATGATTACAAAAAAGACCATCTGGTCTGCCCAGCAATCCTCTCTATAGTGCTATAAGATTCATCCCAGCTGCCAGCCATTAGTTTTAAATTAAAAAGAGGGTAGTGAATGCATGAACAGGGTAGTGAATGCATGAACAGAGCAAATTGACAAAATAAAGAGAAGCAAATCACCTGGACCATAAGAACATAAGAACATAAGAAAATGCCATACTGGTTCAGACCAAGGGTCCATCAAGCCCAGCATCCTGTTTCCAACAGTGGCAAATCCAGGCCATAAGAACCTGGCAAGTACCCAAAAACTAAGTCTATTCCATGTTACCATTGCTAATGGCAGTGGCTATTCTCTAAGGGGCGGATTTTAAATGCCCTGCGCCGGCGCGCGCAGACCCCCGGGATGCGCATAAGTCCCGGGGTTTTTTTAAAGGGGCGGGAGGGGGCGTGTCGGGGGCGTGGCCAAATGCTGCGGCGTTTCGGGGGCGTGGCACGGCGTTTTGGGGGCGGCAATGTGGGCATGGTTTCGGCCCGGGGCGTTCCGGGGGCATTCCGGGGGCGTGGCCGCGGCCTCTGGACCAGCCCCCAGGACCGGAACACGGAGCGGGGCAGCCGGCCCCCTCCTGACCCCCCCAAGGCTTGCCAATAATCCCTGGGGGTCCAGTGGGGGTCCGGGAGCGATTTCGTTGTCGGCTGCCAGTAATCAAAATGGCGCCGATAGCCTTTGCCCATACTATGTCACAGAGGCTTTCGGCGCCATTGGTCAGCTCCTGTCACATGATAGGAGCACAAGATGGCGCCGATGGCCATGTGACAGGGACTGACCAATGGTGCCGGTAGCCCCTGTGACATGGTAGTTCAGAGGCTATTCGGCACCATTTTGAGCAAGCCTGGCAATGGCGCACATGGGCACGGAGGAACAAATGGCACCCGGGACCCCGCTGGACCACCAGGGATGTTCGTAAGTCTTGGGGAGGGATCGGGATGGGGGGGGAGGGGGAGTTTGTATGTATGTACGAAAATGATTTTAAATGCTTGGGGTGGGTTTTTTTTTAGCTTCGTTTCCCGCTTCGTTTTTTGGCCCGGTTTCGGGTTTCCTCATTTCGTTTTTCAAAAAAACTAAACGAGAAAACCCGAATTTTACCATGAAGTATCCGAGTCAAAAAACGACCCGGTAGAAAAAAGCGAAGCACATCTCTAATACTAACTGCACTAACCACATCCTCTGGCAACAAATTCCAGAGTTTAATTGTGCGTTGAGTAAAAAAGAACTTTCTCCGATTAGTTTTAAATGTGCCCCATGCTAACTTCATGGAGTGCCCCCTAGTCTTTCTGCTATCCGAAAGAGTAAATATCCGATTCACATCTACCCATTCTAGACTTCTCATGATTTTAAACACCTCTATCATATCCCCCCTCAGTCGTCTCTTCTCCAAGCTGAAAAGTCCTAACCTCTTTAGTCATTCCTTATAGGGGAGTTGTTCCATTCCCCTTATCATTTTGTTAGCCCTTCTCTGTACCTTCTCCATCGCAATTTTTCTGTTTCTTTTCTCTCCATCTTCTTCCCTCAAACACACAGGTTCTCATTCTCACATGCATTTCTCTCTCTCACACACTCACAGGCTCTCACTGTCACATGCTGTGTCTCATACAATCATTCATACACTCAGTCTCTCACTCCCACATGCTGTCTTGCTCAAGCACAGGCTCTCACTCACCTCTAGGCCTCCTCTTCGCGGGTCACCGCAGGATGGGCTCTGCAGTGGCCCTGCTACCGGGCCTCTTCTTCTTCTCGGGCCGCTGCGATTTGAGTTTCGCAGCGGTCCGTAAACGCAAGTGCTGCTCCACGTCTGCACGTGCTGATGCTTCCCCTCCTTCCTGCCCTCGTGGCTCTGGCAACGTTTACTTCCGGGGATGCACAGACAGGAAGGAGGAGGAGCATCAGCGCGTTTAAACGCAATTTTTTTCTTGGCGGCCGCCCACCCCTCGCTACGCCACTGCTGCGCCTTATAATCCGGTGCGGCTTATATATGAACCAGGACGCATTAGCAGGCGCTCATTGATAATGCACCTTATAATCCGGTGCGCCTTATAGTCCGAAAAATACGGTATATCTTTTTTGAGATGCGGCGACCAGAATTGTACACAGTATTCAAGGTGCAGTCTCACCATGGAGCGATACAGAGGCATTATGACATTTTCCGTTTTATTCACCATTCTCTTTCTAATAATTCCCAACATTCTGTTTGCTTTTTTGACTGCCGTAGCACACTGAACCATCAATTTCAATGTGTTATCCACTATGACACATAGATCTCTTTCTTGGGTTGTAGCACCTAATATGGAACCCAACATTGTGTAATTATAGCATGGGTTATTTTTCCCTATATGCATCACCTTGCACTTATCCACATTAAATTTCATCTGCCATTTGGATGCCCAGTTTTCCAGTCTCACGAGGTCTTCCTGCAATTTATCACAATCTGCTTGTGATTTAACTACTCTGAACAATTTTGTGTCATCTGCAAATTTGATTATCTCACTCGTCGTATTTCTTTCCAGATCATTTATAAATATATTGAAAAGTAAGTGTCCCAATACAGATCCCTGAGACACTCCACTGTCCACTCCCTTCCACTGAGAAAATTATCCATTTAATCCTACTCTCTGTTTCCTGTCTTTTAGCCAGTTTGCAATCCACGAAAGGACATCGCCACCTATCCCATGACTTTTTACTTTTCCTAGAAACCTCTCATGAGGAACTTTGTCAAACGCCTTCTGAAAATCCAGGTATACTATATCTATCGGTTCACCTTTATCCACATGTTTATTAACTCCTTCAAAAAAGTAAAGCAGATTTGTGAGGCAAGACCTGCCCTGGGTAAAGCCATACTGACTTTGTTCCATTAAACCATGTTTTTCTATATGTTCTGTGATTTTGATGTTTAGAACACTTTCCACTATTTTTCCTGGCACTGAAGTCAGGCTAACCGGTCTGTAGTTTCCCGGATCGCCCCTGAAGCCCTTTTTAAATATTAGGGTTACCTTTGCTATCCTCCAGTCTTCAGGTACAATGGATGATTTTAATGATAAGTTACAAATTTTTACTAATAGGTCTGAAATTTTGTTTTTTAGTTCCTTCAAAACTCTGGGGTGGATACCATCCGGTCCGGGTGATTTACTACTCTTCAGTTTGTCAATCAGGCCTACCACATCTTCTCGGTTCACCGTGATTTGATTCAGTCCATCTGAATCATTACCCATGAAAACCTTCTCCATTACGGGATGTTTATCCTGTTGGACTCTATGCCATCCCGGACATAAAGCGCCACACCTCCTCCCGAGTGCTCCTCTCTGTCATTGCGATATAATTTGTACCCTGGTATAGCACTGTCCCATTGGTTATCCTCTTTCCACCATGTCTCTGAGATGCCAATTAAGTCTGTGTCATCATTCACTGCTATACATTCTAGATGCTATACATTCCAGAGTGCTGAAAGAACTGAAAAATGATATTGCAGGCGCACTTTTAGTAATTTGTAAACTATCATTAAAATCGTCCATGGTACCTAAAATTAACTGGGTAAAGTTACCTGGATAACTTTATCTGAATACATTCAGCATAATTTTTAGACAGGTAAAGTTACCAAGGTAAAGTTATCCAGGTATTTTACCTGTTCAGTGGGTTTTTTAATATGAACGTCTTTGAGCTTAGTCAATAACTTACAATCTATCCCTTTGGTTGATGTGATTGATCCAGAAGTGTAAGTTCCGAATACCATGTAACTTTTTGAGATTTTTCAGATGGTCATGGGAAATTTCTAGGTTATCACAGCCAGTTGATAGGATTTCAGGAGCTAGCCAGACCAGACCTAGGAACTCTCAGGCATTTGATACATTTCAGCAAATGGTATTCAAACATTGTTAAAGTCCTGTGCAGTTCAAGCAAATGCTATTGAAATTATGAAATCCTATGACACAGTGTGCTTCATTTTCAGTTTTTATTTATTTATTTATTTTTTTACAGAAATTTTGTCAGTTTATTATACTAAAAGCAAAAATTATATTTAGCGGTAACATTGATGAATCATTTTTCCATATTTCTCTTTTTATTTGTTCTCATTATAGTAACTACTGAAAAATTCATGGAAAAATTAAAAGAAAAACTAAAAATGAAGGTACTTAAACATAATATATTTTATCCCAGGACAAGCAGGATGCTAATCCTCACATATGGGTGACGTCACTGATGGAGCCCTAGTGTGGGAAAACTTTCTGTCAAAGTTTCTAGAAACTTTTGACTGACCCTGTGAGGCCACTGAGCATGCCATGATATTCTCTGCCACAGGGTTCTCTCTTCAGTCTTCGTTTTTTCGCGCTGCTATAGCCATCACGGAACAGGAGCCGTTGAGACTCTCTCAACAACACTTTTTGTCTAAAAAGTCAGAAATATTTGATATTCTCTCTCACAAGTCTCTGGGGTTTTTTTTCTTCACCGGCCGGTGAGTACCTCCGTCTCATAATTTTTGCTCTTAGAGCAAACACTTTTCTTCTCACAAATTCACATCGTTCATCGATGGCTGTTGACCCGAAATGGCTACCGGTTTTAAAAAATGCCCGGTATGCGCCAGAAAAATGTCGATCACCGACCCACACATCGAGTGTGTAATGTGCCTGGGAGAAAAGCATGAGGTAAATAATTGCCCGCAATGTGCTGAGATGACGCCGAAAGGCCGCAAAGTGAGACTAGAAAAAATGGAACATTTGTTCCACCACCAACTTATCCCATCTCCTTCGACGTCATCGAAGTTGTCTCCGGCTGGAGTGACTAAGCGCCTCCTGCTTAAAAAACCTTGCCCGGGACCGTCGGGAGATCGCTCGACCCCTTCATTGTCATCGACGAAATCCACTGATCAACATAAGTCAAAACATAGACATCGACATCGACGACCGTCGATATCCGAATCTGGTTCCCAGGAAGAATCGATGGCGAAGCGGCCGAGAACGCAGGAAACATCGGTCCCGTTGATGCCTGGGCCTCTTCCTCTGCAACCATCGATGCCTGATCCTCCACAGGGCTCTGTGCAGGACCTCATACCTCAGCCTCCGCCACCGCTTACAACTGCTCTGGTACCATCAGTTATAATGCCGGAATTGTCTGATCTCATCAGACAAGTGGTTTCACAGGCTTTGAAGGACCAATTGATTCCGACGGACCCGTCGATGCCGATGCTCACAGCATTGATGCCGGCAAATGTGCCGATGCCAGTTGACACCGAAGACTGCCGGGGAATCGATGACAGCACCGAGAGTCATCACGGCATCGACCTCGCTTTACACACAGCTGCCATCGACATCTTCGATGCCGATTTATATGTTACCGCCATCGACTGCTTCGTCTCCAAGGCAACCAATTTCAACAGCACCTGCGTCGATGCCACCTACAGTTCCATCGACACAACCGCAGACAGAAGAACCTGAACCTCAGGATCTGGCTTTCTTCCAACGTCTCTTACAGAGATACCAGAGTGTCATCGATACCCTGCCAAAAAAATCAACAGAAGAATTTTTTTCATCACCCTTCGATGACCCATTACCAGGACCATCTGGTCTCCAACAACCACCCAGATCCTCCCCTAAATTTCCCTATAGAGATGATGATGAGGATTCTTGGGATGATCACGGTACAGACACATCTTTGGAGGACTTCATGTCAGACCCTTCACCGCCAGAACCAAGAAAGAAGTCCCCACCAGAAGATCTATCGTTTTCCACCTTAATACAGGACATGGCAGACACCATTCCCTTTAAACTTTCAGCAGAGCAGGATACTAGACAACACACTCTAGAAGTCCTGCAGTTTGTTGATCCACCTAAATAAGTATTGGCAATCCCAATACATGATGTCCTCTTGGATCTGCAACACTGGATTTGGGAACACCCGTGTACTGTCTCTGCAGTAAACAAACGTGTGGACTCCACATACTTGGTACAGACAGCACCAGGATACCAAAAGGCACAACTACCACATCAATCTGTGGTAGTGGAATCTGCCCAAAAAAGATCTAAGCGTATCCTCCAACATTCCTCAACTCCATCTGCAAAAGATCACCGCTTCCTCGATTCCCTTGGAAGGAAAATTTACCAAAGTGCAATCCTGAATTCCAGAATCTCTGCCTACCAACTGTATATGACACAGTACCAGAGAAATCTCTGGAAACAGATGGAAGAATTTACCAATTCTTTATCAACACAATTTCAGGAAACAGCACAGGCCATAATCAACAAAGGCCTAGAAGCCGGGAAACATGAAGTGAGGGCGGCGTAAGACAACTTTGACACGGCTTCCAGAACAGCAGCTGCTGGAATCACTGCTCGCAGATATGCATGGCTGAAGGCCTCAGACCTCAGGCCTGAGGTCCAGGAAAAGCTAGTCGACTTACCATGTCTAGGAGACAATTTATTTGGGGAAAAAGTCCAAGAGGCCGTACAACAACTGAAGGACCACACAGAGACATTACGTCAATTGTCTCAGATGCCAGAAGATACATCTATACAACCTCCTCGGCGACTACCTAGGAGAGAATCCAGGCGTCCTTATTACAGGCCTAGGAGATACTATCCTCAAACTTCTAGGGCTAGGCCCACTAGGCCACAACAAAGATCCCAAGCCAGACAGCCTAGAACAACCCGCACACAGCCTCCTCCACAGACAGGCCCAGTGGCGGGCTTTTGAAATAAAGGCCAGAGAACAGATCCATCCCTTAAACCCTTGACCAGATCTCCCAGTGGGAGGAAGAGTATCCCACTTTCATACCCATTGGCTAAAAATAACCTCAGACCAATGGGTACTCTCTATAGTTTCTCGGGGGTACAAGCTAAATTTCCTATCAATTCCAAATGAATCTCCACCGAGCCCCTTTCCACAACAGGAATTTCAACTGATTCATCTACAAAAAGAATTATCCACCCTTCCGAGAGCCAGGGCTATGCAGCCAGTGCCCCGGACTCAGCAGGGCAGAGGATTCTACTCCCGTTATTTCCTCATTCCAAAGAAGACCAGAGGCCTACGTCCAATCCTAGATCTTAGAAATCTCAACAAATTTCTAAAGAAGGAAAGGTTCAGGATGGTTTCTCTAGGCACCATGCTTCCACTTCTTCAAACAGGAGATTTTTAAAAATGGCGTCAACCATCCAGTGCTCCTTCCATGTGACGGGGCCGGCCAATGGCACAGATACCCTGTCACATGGTAAGGGCAAAGGTCATCGGCGCCATTTTGATTAGTGGCAGCCGAAGGCCCGAGAGTGGGAGATCGCTCCCGGGACGCCCACTGGACCACCAGGTACCTGTAAAATGTTTTTGGGGGGGTCGGGAGGGTGGGGAAAGCAAAGGGTTTAGTTTTAAAGGGTCGGGGTGGGTATTTTGTTTATCGGCTCGGGCACAGCCGATAAACAAAACCGTGATCGGGCCCAATGCAAAAAACCCCACATGTGAATCGGAACCGCAATCCGAACCGATTCCGATTCACATCTCTTGCATGTCATAAATAGGTAGGAAGCAGGGACAGTAACTTTTAAACAGGTGCACATATGCGTTTATTTTCTGGCTTGTGCCCATGATTGAGGCCATAAAATCACAGTGCAGCAAGTGTGCAAAAGAATGGATAACTGTGGCAAGAGCAAGAGTCGGCAAGAAGGTGAGTATCATAGATGAAGAATGGTATTAAAATCCTGAGGAGTGTTTCAGTAAGTTTGCAAAGCAAAGTATGGCTAGGGCATGATGAAAAGTGGGCAGGAGTTGTAGGGGAAGGGGATTTCACAAGAATCTTGAACACAGCTGAAGTAGTAGGAAGCCCCCTCAGGTACCACTACCAAGACTTGTTTGGAATGGCAGCAACAACAGTGATGCTGGTGTATCTTAAGAACTTGAATAGTAAGAGCAGAGCAATACATTGAGTAGAGTTTTTGTAACACCCCTAAAGGTGTTTGCCATTTCTTGCACATTCACAGAACAGCGGAGTGAGCGAACACCATAATGTAGAAAGAATGGCTTGGAACAGCAGCAGCAAAAGTGGTGTCAGTTAATAATTTAAAAAAAATGGAATGGTAATCTACTGTGCTGTCTTATATGGCTGTACTACCAATGGCCATGACATCGTTGTTGTGTTGTTTACTTTGCTATATCACAATAAAAATTATTTGGAAAAAAAATTGGAATGGTACGAGTAGAGCAATACAGTAAGAAGTGTAACTGTAACCCGTGGCATAGCCATGGGTGGATCTGGTGGGCCATTGCCATGACCCACCCACCCACTTTGGACACAGGCCCACCCAACCAGAGCCGTCTGACCCGGAAGAGGGCCGGAGCCCGGAGCAGCAATGCCGTCATGGGATCCCATCCTTGCGACTGTGAAGAGGAGGATGGGAGCTGCAATGTAGGGGTGTGTATTAGTTTTCGCCGTATTGGCGATCCGCAACGTATATTGCATTATTCGTAGTATTCGTGGGGAAGCGAAACATATCGCAATTCCCCACGAATACACAAATCTTCGCCGAATTATACGGCCACCTAAATAAAAATTTAAACAACCCCCCCACCCTCCTGACCCCCCCAAGACTTACCAAAACTCCCTGGTGGTCCAGCGGGGAGTCCGGGAGCCATCCCCTGCACTCTCTCACCCTCGGTGCCGGTTTAATTATGGCGCCGATAGCCTTTGTCACAGGGGCTACCGGTGCCATTGGTCAGCCCCTGTCACATGGCCATCGGCGCCATCTTGTGCTCCTACCATGTGACAGGGGCTGACCAATGGCACACGTAGCCCCTGTAACATAGTATGGGCAAAGGCTTTCGGCGCCATTTTGAGTACTGGCATCGGACAGCCGGAGTGCAGGAGGTCGCTCCGGGACCCCCGTTGGACCCCCAGGGACTTTTGGCCAGCTTGGGGGGGCCTCCTGACCCCCACAAGACTTGCCAAAAGTCCAGCGGGGGTCAGGGAGCGACCTCCTGCACGCCGGCCATCCGATGCCAGTACTCAAAATGGCGCCGATCGCATTTGGTACGAGGGCAAAAGGTAAGGTTTTACCCCTGTTGTGGTCGATTCCCATCAAGTTTTCCCTTTGGGGCCTACTGGCCATCGACCGCACCGCAGCTAAATTTTTGTCGAAGCCATAACGTCTGTCTTTTGTCAGTGCCCCGATTGTCCTCAGACAATGTCCATCACAGACCCACATAGAGTTTGTGTATTGTGCCTGGGGTCCGGCCATGATACCCTAAATTGCACCAAATGTGCCCAAATGATGCTGAAGGGCCAGAAAGCCCGCTTAGAAAAGATGGAGTTTCTTTTTCATTCAAAACCCCCGACTCCATCGACCTCTTGCCAGCAGCGGGATATCGGTCAACATCTTCCTCATCACCTCAGGAGAAGGAATGAGGGGAACATCGTGAAAAGTGTCAACACCATCATCGAAAGGCTCAGTCCGCTGATCCAGGCAAGCCCTCGACATCAGCATCGACAGAGCCACCGACAAAGAAATCTCATCCAGAGAAGGCCCCATCCTCCTCTGTTACCAGATCACCGAGGCGTTCCCCACCTTCATTGGTGCAGGGATTCTCGATTCCACTTTTACCAGTGGACCCTCCAGCTATGCTTCTATTGCCTTCTACTCCGGAACCAGGGTTACTTGCACCAGGCCTCCATGAGGAATTGGATCGGATGATCCAAGAGGCCATTGGAAAAGCACTGCAGGGATTCCAGCCTCCATCGACGCTGGTACCGGTGCCCGAGCCAGTCACCAATCCGATTCCTGTAGCGCTCGCACCGCTACTGGGTAAACCAGATGCGTTGATCGGTGCCCTTCCACCACTGAAACCAAGGGCACTGGTATGCCCTCTTCCTTCGCCGATACCTTTGTTGTCAGATGGTGAAGAAACACCGATACCCATACCGCTGTCTGGAATTCTGCCACCGTCTCATCCATCGATGTCACCGGTTCCATCAGTACCACCATCGATGCCAGCGGGGCCTCCACCGATGCCTTTGGTGCCTCCATCGATACCATCGATGCCTCTCCCGATGCCGTCGATGCCCAGGCCCTGCCCTTCAGGAATAATGCCATTTCTTCCCTCTGAAGATTCTCAGGGAGTTGGTGATCAACCGTATGATCCTTGGACTGATGATTCTTCCCAGGATACAGATGATCTGCCTTCACAGCCTGAGGAGAGAAGGCATTTTCCTCCAGAGGATCTCTCTTTTATTAACTTCATAAAAGAAATGTCTGAGACAATTCCTTTTCAGCTTCAGACTGAAGATGATTCAAGGCACAAGATGCTAGAAGTGCTCCAGTTCCTTGATGCCCCTAAGGAAATCATGTCTATTCCTAGTCATGAAATCCTAATTGATCTTCTAAAGAGGAACTGGGAACACCCAGGGTTGGTTCTGCCTGTCAACCGTAAAACAGATGCCACCTATCTTGTGCAGTCTGCTCCTGGGTTTCAGAGATCACAACTGGATCATCACTCAGTGGTTGTGGAATCAGCCCAGAAAAAGGCCCGGCATTCCAAACCTCATTCCTCCATACCTCCAGGGAAGGAGCAAAAATCTCTGGATGCTTTTGGCAAATTGGTCTTTCATGGTTCAATGCTTATATCTCGCATTGCTTCTTACCAGTTATACATGACCCAGTATAACAGAAACCTTTTTAAGAAGATCCAGGATTTCTCTGAATCTTTACCTGACCAGTTTCAGGATGACCTGAATGTTCTGGCTCAAAAAGGCCTAGATGAGGTCTGTGCTGCGTACCACATATTTGACACTGCCTCTAGAGTGTCCACAGCAGGGATGAGTGCAAGGAGATGGGCCTGGTTGAAATCTTCAGACCTAAAACCAGAGGTACAGGACAGGTTGGCTGACCTGCCCTGTATTGGTGATAATCTCTTTGGAGACAAGATCCAGGAGACTGTGGCGCAGCTAAAGGACCACCATGAAACGCTGCGTCAACTTTCCTCTGTGCCTGCTGATTTCTCATCTACCTCTAAGAGGATATTCAGACGAGATTCTAAGAGGCCGGCTTATAAACCAAGAAGGTATTATCCTCCAGCTTCCTGAGGTCGCCCTTCCAATCCTTATCAAAAAGGTCAGTCTAGGCAATCCTGACCTCAGAAGGTCCAACCTGCTCCTCAGCCAGGACCAGCATCAGGGTTTTGATTCCTTCTGGGGAGCATAAGCCAACCTTCTCTACCATATGTACCGGTCGGAGGCTGATTGTGCCACTTCACCAACATTTGGCACACAGTCACCACTGATCAGTGGGTAATTGCAGTAGTCACTCATGGTTACCACCTCAATTTCCTGACTGTACTGGCGGACTCCCCACCTCGACTGACATGGGGATCGTCTGACCACTCTCTCCTTCTGGAACATGAGGTTTCAACCCTCCTCCACTCACAGGAAATAGAACCCGTGCCCACTCCCAACAGAGGCAGGGGTTCTATTCCCGGTATTTCCTAATCCCAAAAAAGTCAGGTAGCTTTCGTCCAATTTTGGACCTTCGCGCCATAAACAAGTATCTACAAAGAGAGAAGTTCAAGATGGTAATCTTGGGTTTGCTACTTCCTCTTCTGCAAAAAGGAGATTGGCTATGCTCTCTAGATCTCCAGGACGAATACACATACATCTCGATTATTCCATCTCATCGCAAATTCCTGTAATTCTTGGTCGGCACTCGTCACTTTCAGTACCGTGTCCTACCATTCGGCCTAGCGTCTGCTCCATGAGTTTTCACCAAATGCCTCGTAGTAGTTGCCGCCTTTCTCAGGAGTCAGGGGGTCCATGTCTACCCTTATCTCAACGATTGGTTGATAAGGTTTCCAACTCAACCAGCCGCAGTGGCGTCCTTGAGTCTCACTCTCTATACCATGATCTCCCTAGGGTTTCTAATCAACTATCCCAAATCCAAGATAGTTCCATCCCAAACCCTATCCTTTATAGGGGCTGACCTAAACACAATACAGGCAAAAGCCTTCCTCCCTCAGGATCGGGCTTTCACCTTAGTCTCTCTGGCGCATCATTTACAGACTCAAGTATCCTCAACTGCTCGTCATTTCCTCATACTGTTGAGCCACATGGCATCCGCAGTGCATGTCACTCCGATGGCCTGCCTAGCCACGAGAGCTATGCAATGGACCTTAAAATCTCAGTGGATTCAAGCTTGTCAACCAATGACCAGCATTGTTCACGTTATCACACAACTCCGACTATCGCTGGCCTGGTGGATGTAACACTCCAGTTTACTTCAAGGCCTTCCATTTCAGGCTATGGAACCTCAAATTACTTTGACAACAGACGCCTCCAACCTAGGGTGGGGTGCTCATGTCGGCGACCTATAGACTCAGGGAACCTGGGCTCCAGAGGAAGCCAAACACCAGATACAGATACCAGATACATTTCCTGGCGCTTTGGGCAATCAAATATGCCCTCAAGGCATTTCAGGATTGCCTTTTAAACAAGGCCAGCCTGATTAAAACCGACAATCAGGTGGCGATGTGGTACATCAACAAGCAAGGGGTATGGGCTCCTACCTCCTGTGTCAGGAAGCTGCACAGATATGGGCGTGGGCCCTTTCCCACTCAATGTGCCTCACAGCCACCAAATGCCGGGCGTGGACAACGTGTTGGCAGACAAGTTGAGATGCACGTTTCTTCTGCACGAGTGGTCTCTCAACTCCATGGTAGCGGACACAATATTCCAACGGTGGGGCTACCCTCACATAGACTTATTTGCATCAGTCCACAATTGCAAAATAGAAAACTTCTGCTTTCTGACTCGCAGCCGCCACTCGCATCTGAGAGACGCTTTTTCTCTCTCGTGGGCCAGCGGTCTCCTCTATGCATACCCTCCACTTCCACTAATATCGAAGATTCTCGTGAAGTTGCGGAAGGGCAAGGGTGTTATGATTCTGAAAGCCCCTCACTGGCCACGCCAGGTGTGGTTTCCAGTCCTCCAGGACTTATCAGTATACTGCCACATTCCTCGGGGAAGGATTCGCTTCTGATAACTCAGAACAACAGATGCCTCTGCCACCCCCAACCTCCAGGCCCTATCTCTGACTGCCTAGATGTTGAAAGGTTAATACTCCTACCTCTTAACCTTTCAGAGTCGGTGTCCCGAGTCCTGGTAGCTTCATGAAATCCTTCCACGAGAAGGTCTTATCATTCTAAATGGAAGAGGTTTACAGTATGGTGCACTTCTATGTCCTTAGACCCCTTCACTTTTTCCATGGCGAAGTTTCTGGACTATCTTTGGCACCTGTCGGAGTCAGGCCTAAAAACTTCCTCCATCAGGGTACATGTCAGCGCGGTAGCCACGTTTCATAAAGGCGTGGGGAATGTTCCTATTTCGACACAACCCTTAGTAATATGTTTTATGAGAGGTTTGCTCCACCTAAAACCTCCTCTGCGCCCTTCGGCCCCTGCTTGGGACCTCAATGTGGTTTTGGGGTGGCTCATGAAACCTCCGTTTGAGCCTCTCCACTCCTGTGATGTCCGTTATCTCACATGGAAAGTAGCTTTCCTTCTTGCTATCATTTCCGCGTGCAGAGTTAGTGAATTGCAGACATTAGTTACCTACCAGCCTTACACAAAAGTTCTGCATGACAAGGTAGTGTTTCGCACTCACCCTAAATTTTTACCAAAGGTAATGTCGGAATTTCATATTAATCAATCTATTATCTTACCTACCTTTTTTCCAAGGCCCCATTCAAACCCAGGAGAACAGGCTCTGCATTCCTTGGACTGCAAACGTGCCCTAGCCTTCTATCTAGACTGCACGTCGGCCTACAGGAAATCCACTCAATTGTTCGTTTCTTTTGATACCATCAAATTGGGAAATCCTGTAGGAAAGCAGACCCTCTCCTCCTGGTTAGCGGTCTGCATTTTGTTTTGCTATGAGCAAGCAGGCATTCCGCTGCAAGACCATGTAAAAGCACACTCTGTCAAGGCCATGGTGACATCAGTAGCGCACCTCCATTCGGTGCCGCTTGCTGATATTTGTAAGGCTGCTACCTGGAGTTCTCTCCATACCTTCGCAGCCCATTACTGCTTAGATAAGGCTGGCACACAGGATTCCATCTTTGGCCAGTCTATTCTACGCAACTTGTTTTCAGTTTAACTTCCCAACATCCTTCCACCGACACGTTCAGGGTTCAGGATGCCCTTCTAATCAATTTCCACCCCTGTTGTTGTGCCTGTTGCATGTCTTTGGGTGCATTTGGTGCTTTGCTCGGGCATCCTCAGCTGGGTACTCACCCATATGTGAGAACTACCATCCTGCTTTCCTCTGAGAAAGCAGAGTTACTTACCTGTAGCAGGTGTTATCCCAGGACAAGCAGGATGCTAGTCCTCACATATGGGTGATGTCACTGACGGAGCCCTATTCCGGAAAACTTTCTGTCAAAGTTTCTAGAAACTTTTGACCAGCATCCTGAGCCTACTGAGCATACCACATTCCCTGCCATAGGGGTCTCCCTTCAGTCTTCTTTTTTCTGTGAAGCTGTTAGCCTCGCGGTTCTAGGATTCCTGTGTGGTACATTTTCACTATACAAAAAAGTTGATAAAAACTCGGAAAAACTTTCAACAACATAGGGTCTCCCTTTTTTACCATTGCGGTAAGTCTTTCCATTTTTTCCATCAGTTCTGAAACCGTCGAATACTAGCCTGAAAGTCGTCGAAGGCTGTCCAACTCTCAAAATGCTACGGGTTTTAAAAAATGCCCGATTTGTTGCCGTACCATGCCCATTACGGACCCACACAGAGTGTGTACTCTGCCTTGGCGAGGGACACGATGTCTTGACGTGCCCAAGATGCGCCGAGATGATGCCAAAAGGCAGAAGACTAAGGATGGAGAAAATGGAGCATCTGTTCCATCTCCAATTAATGCCTTCGACATCGACGTCCACACAGTCGTCTCCAGCTGGAGCAATAAAGAAGGTCGTCTTCAAAAAATAAAGATCGGATGAAGCGGGGGATCGGCCGTCACCAACCCCTTGAAAGTCGTCGATAAAATCAACGTCGGTCATCGAAAAATGCATCGAGCACAAGCAGAAGCATCGTCATCGGTATCAGAGGCCTCATGATCCCGAGACCGATCCGATAACCAGTGCTCCATCGACGGATCCCGAATCAGCGCCGAAGAAACCTCAGAGAGATGATGCTATGCCGAGGCCTTCCACCCCACAGCAATCCCCACCGATATCTGTGCTGGGAACCGTACCTCCACAGGGCCCTACGGAGGTACTGGTATCGCCTTCGCTGCCCCCCCCCCCCCCACATAGCTGCTGTGGTCTCACCAGCTATGTGGGCGGAACTGGATGGTTACATCCGCCAAGAAGTGAGGGATGCACTCCTCGATAGGCCTCCAATGCCAGCACCGACTCCGCCATCAAGGCCATCGCCGGTACCGGTTCCACTGCCATCACCAGTGCCCACACTGATGCCAGTACCGACTCCATTGTTGATTCCGTCGATGCCAAATCCGGATGTATCCTTTTTTGCACCAATTTTAGCAAAACTGGATATTCTCATCGGTGCCATTCCGGTGAAATCTCCAGAATTACCGATGTCAGCACCGAGGGAAGAGGATATAGCAAAGGAAGTTCCGATGTCAGAGCCACTCTCAGGCCCATCGGGAGTTCCATGTCCATGCCCACTGTTTTCTCCATTGTTCCCGTCGAAACCCATGGGAAAACCGTCGATGCCATCGATGCCAACGGTACCCATGCCATCTACACCTCTTCGACCACATACACCGGATACCTGGGATGATCCCAATACTGATACCTCTTCAGAGGAAGTCCTCTTAGAACCCTCTCCTCCAGAGGAAAGAAGAAAATCCCCTCCAGAGGACCTGTCCTTCTCGAATTTTATCAAAGATATGGCTGACCCCATCCCCTTTCAGCTGGAATCTGAGGAGGACACCAGACAAAAGACCCTGGAAGTGTTGCAGTTCGTGGACACACCTAAAGAGGTGTTAGCAATACCAGTTCATGAAGTCCTTGTTGATTTGCAACACAGGTTATGGGAGCATCCCTGCACCATCCTACCAGTAAATAAAAGGACTGATGCCACATATCTAGTCCAGCACATCCCAGGCTTCCAGAAGACTCAACTACCTCATCAATCAGTAGTAGTTGAGTCAGCACAAAAGAAATCCAAACGAATAAAGCCTCATTCTTCTAATCCACCAGGTAAAGACAATAGATTCTTGGACAACAAAGGCAGAAAAATGTTTCAGGGATCCATGTTAGTTTCCAGAATTGTGTCCTACCAATTATATATGACGCAATATCAGCGTAACTTATGGAAACAGATTCAAGAACTCTCTGAAACTCTCCCCCAGCAAGTCCAAGATTCTTTCAATTCCATAATACACAAAGGCTTAGAAGTGGGCTAACACGAAGTTTGTGCAGCTTTGAGATTGCAGTTTTGAGATTGCATCAAGACTGTCAGCCACCAGTATAAGTGCTCGAAGATGGGCCTGGCTCAAGGCCTCTGACCTGAGATCAGAAATACAAGAAAAACTGGCTGATCTCCCTTGAGTAGGAGACAGCCTCTTCGGGGATAAGGTTAAGGAAGCAGTTTCCCAGCTCAAAGAGCACTCAGAGACATTGAGACAACTGTCCTCTGCACCTCAGGAGTCTCAAACATCAGCAAGAAGACTCTCAAGGAAGGAATATAAACAGCCATACTACAGTCCTAGGCGTTACTATCCATCTCCTGCCCATAGAAGATCGTCTAGGCCACCTCAAAGGATGCAGCCTAGGCAACAAAGAGCACCTAGGGCTCAACCCCCTCCTCAAACAGGGGCAACTTCAGGATTTTGAAACGGTACCAGAAAACAGAAGCCTATTTGCAAATCCGACCCCAAATTTGCCAGTAGGAGGTCGATTCACGTTTTTCCAACACAATTGGTCATACATCACCACGCCTTTGCTCGCCACTGGAATTCAGGCCTTCTGTATGTGTATCATCCGATACCGCTAATAACCAAAACTCTAGTGAAGCTACAACAGGATAAAGGGTCCATGATACTCATAGCCCCGTATTGGCCTCGACAAGTATGGTTTCCCATACTTCTAGACCTCTCGATCAGAGATCCAATTCGCCTGGGCACAGCACCCACTCTCATAACTCAGGCTCAGGACAGGTTGCAACATCCCAACCTTCAATCCCTATCTCTCACAGCATGCATGTTGAAAGCTTGATTCTACAACCTCTCAATCTTTCAACTACTGTCTCTCAAGTGCTTGTAGCTTCACGTAAACCCTCCACACGAAAGAACTATCGTGCTAAAGGGAAACAGTTTACCACGTAGTGCACACAAAACAGTGTTGACCCTTTTTCCTGCACTACATCATCTTTATTAGACTACCTATGGCACCTCTCAGACTCTGGTCTACAGACCTCATCTGTAAGAGTACATTTAAGTGCAATCTCAGCTTATCACAACACTGTCGGAGATGCAACAATATTTTTGCAATCCCTTGTTAGTAGATTTATGAGAGGTTTAATTCAACTTAAACCTCCACACTGACCACCGGTCACACAATGGGACCTTAATGTGGTCTTAACGAGGCTCATGCATTCTCCTTTTGAACCCATAGATTCCTGTGATGTTAAATTTCCCACTTGGAAGACTATTTTCTTAATAGCCATCACATCTGCGAGAAGGGTTAGCGAGTTAGAAGCACTTGTCACATACTCACCCTACACAAAATTCCTACATGATCGAGTGGTACTCCGTACACACCCAAAATTTCTTCCCAAGGTAGTTACGGAATTCCACTTTAATCAGTCCATCATCTTGCCTACTTTCTTCCCAAAACCACACTCTCACCAAGAGGAGAGGGCTTTACACACCTTAGACTGTAAACGTGCACTCGCGTACTACTTAGATCGCACTACGGCCCATAGGAAATCCACCCAGCTCTTTGTTTCTTTTGATCCAAGCAAACCTGGAAAAGCAGTGGGCAAGCAAACTCTATCCAATTAGCTTGCAGATTGTATACAATTTTATTATGAAAAAGCAGGCCTTCCTCTCCAAGGGCGAGTAAAGGGTCACTCAGTAAGAGCAATGTCAACATCAGTAGCACACTACCATTCAGTGCCAATAGCTGACATATGTAAGCCGCAACATGGAGTTCCCTTCACACCTTTGCGGTTCACTACTTTCTCGACAAGAAAGGATGACAAGATTCACCCTATGGACAATCTGTCTTAAAGAACTTGTTTCCAGTATGATCCCAACTCCTTCCACACCCAACCTTTCGTGATTTCAGGCTGCCTCATTTTTCCCCACAGTACACCAGTTGTTGTGCCTGTTGCACAAGTTGTAGGCTGTTGATCCGATACAAAGATGACTCAGCCTGTAGCTTGCTAATCACCCATATGTGAGGACTAGCATCCTGCTTGACCTGGGATAAAGCAAAATTGCTTACCTTTAATAGGTGTTATCCCAGGACAGCAGGATGGTAGTCCTCACGAAACCCACCCACCACCCCGCGGAGTTGGGTCCGATACGTTTTATTATTTTATTTTTGGCTAATGCTAATTGCTACAAATGAAACTGAAGGGAGACCCCCATGGCAGGAATATCATGGCATGCTGGGCATGCTCAGTAGGCTCAGGATGCCAGTCAAAAGTTTCTAGAAACTTTGACAGAAAGTTTTCCGGAATAGGGCTCCGTCAGTGACGTCACCCATATGTGAGGACTACATCCTGCTGTCCTGGGATAACACCTATTACAAGGTAAGCAATTTTGCTTTCTCACAGGACAGCAGGATGTTAGTCCTCACGAAACCCGCCCGCCACCCCACGGAGTTTGGTTCGCTTAGGTTTTCTTATGTTATTTTTCGCACGTACTTTTTACTATAAGACGAAACTGAAGGGGACCCCTCCTGGATGCAGGGTCAGTGCACTGCTGGGCATGCCGAGTAGGTGCCAGTCAAAGTTCTAGAAACTTTGACAAAAGTGTTCCATGATTGGGCTCCATCCTGTGATGTCACCCATATGTGATGACTAACATCCGGCTGTCCTGTGAGAACACCTGTTACAGGTAAGCAACCCTGCTTTCTCCCAGGACAAGCAGGATGGTAATACTCATATGTGGGTGACGTCTCTGGATGGAGCCCTATCATGGAAAACTTTTCTGTCAAAGTTTCTAGAACTTTTGACTGGCACACTGAGCATGCCCAGCATGCCATTATCCCTCGAGCCACAGGGGTCTCTCTTCAGTTTCTTTTTTTCCACCTGCAGTTGCCTCATGGTTATGAGTTCTGTGAGAATTATCACACTTATTTCCTCACTGAAAAATCTTATATTTTACTTCAGAAAAACATTCCCTCATAGGGGTCTCCCATCGAGAAAGGTTTTCCATCATTCAGTGAGTAAAAATTATGATTCCGGGTTGGTTCCCGCTGCCACCTTTTTCGGTGCCCGCAGGCCATCGATGGTTTTTGGGCCTTAACCTTCACCATTATGGCAACAGTTTTTCGAAAATGTACGGAATGCCCCCGAACCATGTCCATCACCGATCCACATGATGTCTGTGTGCTGTGCCTCGGCTCATCACACGACATGTCTACCTGCCCAAGTTGTGCCCAAATGACTCCAAAGGGTAGGCGGGCTCACTCGACAAGACGGAAACCTGTTTAAAATTAAACTGACTCCATTGATGTCCACCCAATCGTCACCGGCAGGAGCATCGAAAACGTTGGTCATAAAACCTTGCCGGGAGCACAAGGGCAGCAGTGACCGCCCATCACCGACTTAAGGCATAGACAGCATCTACCTTGGTGCTGGGGAAAGACCGGGCTGAGCACCGACACTGGCACCGATGCACGTCTACCCCCGGTGCCGACACTGCATTGGCTTCGATGGCTATTGAGCCGCTTGTGAAGAGGACATAGGTAGAGGAGCTGTTAACACCCTCTCCACCCGAACTGCCAAGGCGATCCCCACTGATATCGGTTCCAGGTACTGAACCCTCACAGATCCCTGTGGAGGTGCCAGTAGTGCCTAGCCTGCCACCCCCTGTAGCTGCGATATCTACACCAGCTTTCAGGGAGGAACTGGACGTTTTTATTTGCCAGGCAGTGCTCGATGCTCTCCAAGATCTACAGCCACCGGTGCCGGACCCCATACCGACACAGACACCGGAGCCATCGATATTCGCACAGTTGCTAACCAGGCTGGATACACTCATCGGTGCCTTTCCAACCCAACCTGCGCTACCGATGCCCAAGCAACCTGCGCAACCTCTGAAAGCCCCGATTCCCATTTCCGGGTCTTCAGATGATGAGGGCACGGATTCCAGTCCCATTTCACTGATGCTTGAAGCGATGCCTAGTCCATCAGGGCTCTGGGGACCAAGATGCCCGCGTTTTGCATCAATGCCTTCGGTGCCGCCGAAACTTGCATCGATGCCATTGCACCATCCATCGAGGCCATCGAAGGATCCATCATTATCCCAGGACAAGCAGAATGCTAGTCCTCACATATGGGTGATGCACTGACGAAACCCTATCCCAGAAAACTTTCTGTCAAAGTTTCTAGAAACTTTTGACTGGCATCCTGAGCCTACTGAATATGCCTAGCATGCCATGATCCCTCGAGCCACAGGGGTCTCCTTTCAGTCTTCTTTTTTCCGTGAAGCCGTTAGCCTCACGGTTCTAGGAGTCCTGTGTGGTGAATTTTCACCTTACAAAAAAGTTCATAAAAACTCAGAAAACCTTTATTATTAGAAATGTAGATAGCAGGGTGGCTGGTGGACGTGAGGACCGCCTGGTAACTTGCCTGCCTGGTGCGAAGGTGGCAGACCTCACGCGTCACCTAGATAGGATTATAGACAGTGCTGGGGAGGAACCGGCTGTCGTGGTACATGTGGGCACCAACGACATAGGAAAATGTGGGAGAGAGGTTCTAAAAGCCAAATTTAGGATTTTAGGTAGGAAGCTAAAATCCTAAATTTGGCAGGGTGGCATTCTCTGAAATGCTTCCTGTTCCACGTGCAGGTCCGCAGAGGCAAGCAGAGCTCCAGAGTTTCAATGCGTGGATGAGACGATGGTGCAGGGAAGAGGGATTCAGCTTTGTAAGGAACTAGGGAAACATTTGGGGAAAGGGGAGACTTTTCCAAAAGGATGGGTTCCTCCTTAACCAGAGTGGAACCAAGCTGCTGGCACTAACTTTCAAAAAGGAGATAGAGCAGCTTTTAAACTAGAACAAGGGGGAAAGCCGACAGTCACTCAGCAGTGCATGCTTCAGAGCAATGTATCCTTGAAGGATACTAATGAAACAGGAGAGTTAGGGCATCCCAACAGAGAGGTTCCATTAAAAGCAAACATAGTCCATATGCCTATATGTAAAAAATCACCAAAGCTAATGATTTCCGAATTATCCCAAACAACTGAAAAGCAGGTTGTTAAAACAAACAAAAACCACACTTTGAAATGTCTGTATGCCAATGCCAGAAGTCTAAGAAGTAAGATTGGAGAGTTAGAGTGTATAGCAGCAAATGATGAAATTGACATAATTGGCATCATAGAGACTTGGTGGAAGGAGGATAACCAATGGGACAGTGCTATATCAGGGTACAAATTATATCGCAATGATAGGGAGGATCAACTTGGCGGGGGTGTGGCACTTTATGTCCAGGAGGGTATAGAGTCCAACAGGATAAACATCATACAAGAGACTAAATACTCAGTAGAATCTCTATGGGCAGAAACCCCATGTGTGTTGGGTAAGAGTATAGTGATAGGAGTATACTACCGTCCACCTGGACAAAATGGTCAGACAGATGATGAAATGCTAAGAGAAATCAGGAAAGCAAACCAATTTGGCAGTGAAATAATAATGGGAAATTTCAATTACCCCAATATTGACTGGGTAAATGTAACATCAGGACTTGCTAGAGATATAAAGTTCCTGGATGTAATAAATGATTGCTTCATGGAGCAATTGGTTCAGGAACCAACAAGAGAGGGAGCTATTTTAGATTTAATTCTTAGTGGAACGCAAGATTTGGTGAGAGAGGGAACGGTGGTGGGGCCACTTGGCAACAGTGATCATAACATGATCAAATTTAAACTAATAACTGGAAGGGGGACAATAGGTAAATCTGCAGCTCTAACACTAAACTTTCAAAAGGGAAACTTTGATAAAATGAGGAAAATAGAAAAAAACTAAAAGGTGCAGCTGCAAAGGTTAAAAGTGTTCAACAGGCATGGGCATTGTTTAAAAATACAATCCTAGAGGCACAGTCCATATGTATTCCACGCATTAAGAAAGGTGGAAGGAAGGCAAAACGATCACCATCATGGTTAAAAGGTGAGGTGAAAGAGGCTATTTTAGCCAAAAAATCATCCTTCAAAAATTGGAAGAAGAATCCATCTGAAGAAAATAGGATAAAACATAAGCATTGTCAAGTTAAGTGTAAAACATCGATAAGGCAGGCGAAGAGAGAATTTGAAATGAAGTTGGCCATAGAGGCAAAAACTCATAATAAAAACTTTTTAAAATATATCCAAAGCAAGAAACCTGCGAGGGAGTCGGTTGGACCATTAGATGACCGAGGGGTTAAAGGGGCTCTTAGGGAAGATAAGGCCATTGCAGAAAGACTAAATGAATTCTTTGCTTCCGTGTTTACTAATGAGGATGTTGGTGAGATACCAGTTCCGGAGATGGTTTTCAGGGGTGATAAGTCAGACAAACTGAACGAAATCACTGTGAACCTGGAAGATGTAGTAGGCCAGATTGACAAACTAAAGAGTAGCAAATCACCTGGACCGGATGGTATGCATCCTAGGGTTCTGAAGTAACTCAAAAAATGAAATTTCTGATCTATTTGTTAAAATGTGTAACCTATCATTAAAATCATCCATTGTACCTGAAGACTGGAGGGTGGCCAATGTAACCCCAATATTTAAAAAAGGCTCCAGGGGTGATCCGGGTAACTATAGACCAGTGAGCCTAACTTCAGTGCTAGGAAATATAGTGGTAACTATTCTCAAGATCAAAATCGTAGAGCATATAGAAAGACATGGTTTAATGGAACACAGTCAACACGGATTTACCCAAGGGAAGTCTTGCCTAACAAATCTGCTTTACTTTTTTGAAGGGGTTAATAAACATGTGGATAAAGGTGAACCGGTAGATGTAGTATATTTGGATTTTCAGAAGGCGTTTGACAAAGTCCCTCATGAGAGGCTTATACGAAAACTAAAAAGTCATGGGATAGGAGGCGATGTCTTTTCGTGGATTACAAACTGGTTAAAAGATAGGAAACAGAGAGTAGGACTAAATGGTCAATTTTCTCAGTGGAAAAGGGTAAACAGTGGAGTGCCTCAGGGATCTGTACTTGGACCAGTGCTTTTCAATATATATATAAATGATCTGGAAAGGAATATGACGAGTGACGTTATCAAATTTGCAGATGACACAAAATTATTCAGAGTGGTTAAATCACAAGCAGACTGTGATACATTACAGGAGGACCTTGCAAGACTGGAAGATTGGGCATCCAAATGGCAGATGAAATTTAATGTGGACAAGTGCAAGGTGTTGCATATAGGGAAAAATAACCCTTGCTGTAGTTACACGATGTTAGGTTCCATATTAGGAGCTAGCACCCAGGAAAAGGATCTAGGCATCATAGTGGATAATACTTTAAAATCGTCGGCTCAGTGTGCTGCAGCAGTCAAAAAAGCAAACAGAATGTTAGGACTTATTAGGAAAGGAATGGTTGATAAAACGGAAAATGTCATAATGCCTCTGTATCGCTCCATGGTGAGACCGCACCTTGAATACTGTGTACAATTCTGGTCGCCGCATCTCAAAAAAGATATAGTTGCGATGGAGAAGGTACAGAGAAGGGCAACCAAAATGATAAAGGGGATGGAACAGCTCCCCTATGAGGAAAGGCTGAAGAGATTAGGGCTGTTCAGCTTGGAGAAGAGATGGCTGAGGGGGGATATGATAGAGGTCTTTAAGATCATGAGAGGTCTTGAACGAGTAGATGTGACTCAGTTATTTACACTTTCGAATAATAGAAGGACTAGGGGGCATTCCATGAAGTTAGCAAGTAGCACATTTAAGACTAATCGGAGAAAATTATTTTTCACTCAATGCACAATAAAGCTCTGGAATTTGTTGCCAGAGGATGTGGTTAGTGCAGTTAGTGTAGCTGGGTTCAAAAAAGGTTTGGATAAGTTCTTGGAAGAGAAGTCCATTAACGGCTATTAATCAAGTTTACTTAGGGAATAGCCACTGCTATTAATTGCATCAGTAACATGGGATCTTCTTAGTGTTTGGATAATTGCCAGGTTCTTGTGGCCTGGTTTGGCCTCTGTTGGATACAGGATGCTGGGCTTGATGGACCCTTGGTCTGACCCAGCATGGCAGTTTCTTATGTTCGTATGTTCTTAAGACACAGTAGGGGTCTCCCTTTTTTTTCCATCGCGGTAAGTCTTTTCAATTTTTTCCGTCGGTTCAGATACCATCAAACCGTACCTGTAAGTCATTGACAGTTGTCCGACTCTCATTATGGCTACGGGTTTCAAAAAGTGCCCGAATTGTTGCCGCACCATGTCCATTATGGACCCACACTTAGAGTGTGTACTCTGCCTCGGCGAGGGACATGACGTCTCGAGATGATGCCGAAAGGCAGAAGACTGCGTATGGAGAAAATGGAACATCTGTTCCATCTCCAACTAATGCCATCGACAACGACATCCACACAGTCACCTCTGGCTGGAACGATCAGAAAGGTCGTGCTTAAAAAAAGGAGACCGGATGAAGCAGGGGATCGGCCGTCACCAACCCCTTCAAAACCTTTAATAAAATCTAAATCTGTCATCGAGAAGGGCGTCGAACACAGGCAGAAGCATCATCATCAGCATCGGAGGGCTCACGATCCCAAAATCGATCCGATAACCAGAACTCCATCGACGGATCCCGAATCAGCACCGAAGAAACCTCGGAGAGAGGACGCTCCAACGAGGCCTACTACTCCGAGGCGATCCCCACCGATATAGGTGCCAGGAACCGTACCTCCACAGGGCCCTGTGGAGGTATCGGTATCGCCTTCGCTGCCTCCCCCCATAGCTGCTCTGGTTTCACCAGCTATGCGGGCGGAACTGGACGGTTACATCCACCAGGCAGTTAGAGACGCGCACCTCTATATGCCTCTGATGCCAGCACCAAGCCCGCCATCGAGGCCAGCACCATCGCCGGTACCGGTTTCATTTACGTCACCGGTGCCCATACCGATGCCATTACCGACTCCACCGGTTCTACGGATGCCGATGCCAGACATATCCTTTTTGGTGACAATTTTAGCAAAATTGGACACATCGGTGCCATCCCGGTAAAATCACCAGAGATACTGATGCCAGCACCGAGAGAAGAGGAAATAGTAAAGGAAATACCGATGCCTGAACCACTCCCAGGTCCATCGGGAATCACACGACCACGTCCATCGTTTTCTCCGCTGTTTCCGTCGAAGCCACTGGAGAAACAGTCGATGCCAACTGTACCCATTCCATCGACCCCCTCCTCGTCCACATTCACCGGACACCTGGGATGATCCCAATACTGATACTTCTTCAGAGGAAGTCCTCTCAGAGCCTTCTCCTCCAGAGGAAAGAAGAAAATCCCTTCCAGAGGACCTTTCCTTCTCAAATTTCATCAAGGATGTGCCTGACACCGTCCTCTTCCAGCTTGAATATGAGGAGGACACCAGACAAAAAACTCTGGAAGTGTTACAGTTCATGGATCCACCTAAAGAGGTGCTGGCAATTCCAGTTCACGAAGTCCTCATTGACTTACAACACAGGCTATGGGAGCATCCCTGCACCACACCACCGGTAAATAAAAGGACTGATGCTACATATCTAGTCCAGCACATCCCAGGCTTCCAAAAAGACTCAATTACCTCATTAATCAGTAGTAGTTGAGTCAGCTCAAAAGAAATCCAAACTAATAAAGCCTCATTCATCTAATCCTCCTGGAACGGACAATAGATTCTTAGATACCATAGGCAGAAAAATGTTTCAGGGTTCCATGTTAGTCTCCAGAATTGCGTCCTACCAACTATATGTGATGCAATATCAGCATAATTTATGGAAACAAATGCAAGAACTCTCTGAAACTCTCCCCCAAGAATTCCAAGATTCTTTCACTTCCATTATCCATAAGGGCCTGGAAGCTGGGAAACACGAAGTTCATGCAGCGTACAATAGTTTCGAGACTGCATCAAGAATGTCGGCCACGGGTATAAGTGCACGCAGATGGTCCTGGCTCAAGGCCTCCGACCTGAGACCAGAAGTACAAGAGAAACTTGCTGATCTCCCTTGCGTAGGGGACAATCTCTTTGGAGATAAAGTAAAAGAGGCAGTTTCTCAGTTAAAGGAACACTCGGAAACCTTGAGACAGCTTTCCTCTGCACCTCAGGAGTCTCAACCCTCCTCACAAAGACTCCCAAGAAAAGATTCCAAATGGCCATACTACAGGCCACGGCATTATTATCTACCTCCTACCCGTGGAAGGTTATCTAGGCCAGCACAAAGAATGCAGACCAGACATCCAAGAGCACCTAGAGCTCAACCCCCTCTGCAAACAGGGTCAACTTCATATTTCTCATGTTCCTATGTGGATCTCCTTGTGGTATCCTAAATAAGCATAGCTGTGCTTGTCTGGGCAGCTTACTGCTCTCATATTTTAATATTTCTTGCCAGATAATCTCCCAGAATGTGGCCTGTTCCTGAGAACATTTAGGACATTTAGATGAGTCAGCAACACCTATAGTGAAGGCCTTCAGAGGTGACACCACTAATCTATGTGCTATATGTAAATGTTGATCCTTTAAGTAGCAGAAATGATTTTGGTAGTTTATAAGAAAACTTTCACTGAGGTCTTCTATTATCCCAGGACAAGCAGGATGCTAGTCCTCACATATGAGTGACGTCACTGAACGGAGCCCAGGCGGGAAAACTTTCTGTCAAAGTTTCTAGAAACTTTTGACTGGCTCAGTGAGGCCACTGAGCATGCCCAGCATGCTATGATATTCTCTGCCACAGGTGTCTCTCTTCAGTCTTCGTTTTTCCGCGCTGCGGTTAGCATCGCGGGTCCGGAGCCGTTGAATGTCTTTCTCAACGTTTCACTCGACTTAATAGTCTTAAACTTGATATTCTCTCTCACAGAAAATCTCTCGGGGTCTTTCCTTACCGGCCGGTAAGTATCCCAGTCTTAAATTTTCTGTTTTGAGGAGTAAAAATTTTCTCCTCAGTCGAATCGACGGCCGTCGATCGTTACAAAAATGTCAACAGGATTCAAAAAATGCCCTGTTTGTGCCAGAAAAATGTCACTTACAGACCCACACACCGAATGTGTGTTGTGTCTGGGTAAAAAACATGATGTATAAAATTGTCCAAAATGGGCGGAGATGACGCCAAAAACCCAGAAAACCAGGCTCGAAAAAATGGAGCATTTATTCAGCCTGCAACTCATACCTTTTCCATCGCAGTCATCGAAGTCATCTCCGGCTGGAGCGACTAAGCGCATAGTACTTTAAAATCCTCGCCCGGGACCGTCGGGGGATCATTCGTCCCCTTCATCGTCCTCGACGTCGACAAAATCCGCCGAAAAATCGAAGTCGAAACATCAACACCGACATCGAAGCCCCTCGTTGTCTGACTCTGCTTCCCAGGAAGCCTCGACAGCGAAGCGGGCTAAACATCAGGACATATCGGAGTTTTCAACGCCTCGGCCTACCTCAACTCCATTGCCGGAGACAGATCCAACACAAGGTACGTCTCAGGAACTTGTGGTTCAGCCTAAGCCACCGCCCTCACCCGCTCTGCTCCCAACGGTTGTGCGGCCGGAATTGTCAGATTTAATCCGACAAGCGATTTCACAGGCTCTGAAGGATCAACTTTCAGTACCGACTTCTCTGTCGATGCCGATGCTTACTACATCGATGCCGGCAAACTTTCCGATGCCGGTGGTAACACCGATGCCGGGGTCCTTCTTGACTCCGACGGTACAGAGGGAATCGACGTCGACACCAAAGATTATTACGTCATCGACGTCGATATACGCACAAATCCCATCTCTTTCATCGATACCGATGACATCGATGATACCGCCATCGACAGTATCGACACCGAGAAGACCAGCTTCGACAACGACATCGAGGCCACCTATCATTTCATTGATACCAATAGTACCAGATGATAGTGACCCTCAGGAATTAACACTTTTTCAACGTCTTCTACAAAAATATCATAATGTCATTGACACAACTCCTCAGAAAACCACAGAAAACATCCCTCCAATGATTTCCATCGATGAACCTTTACCTGGACCATCGGGTGTTTCCAAAAATTTAAGAAAAACCCCAAGAACTCCCTATCAAGAACCAGATGAAGAAGATTCTTGGGATGATCAAAGGTCAAACACCTCTTCTGAGGAGTTCATGTCCGAACCCTCACCTCCTCAATCAAGAAAAAGATCCCCACCAGAGGACTTATCCTTTTCCAGTTTTGTCCAAGACATGGCAGACACAATCCCTTTCAAGCTTTCATCAGAAGAAGATTCAAGGCAACATACACTAGAGGTCCTGCAGTTCGTGGACCCACCAAACAGGTTCTGGCAATCCCTATCCATGAGGTGCTTTTAGACCTACAGCACCGAGTATGGGAGCACCCATGCACGGTTCCAGCAGTTAATAAACGTGTGGACACTACCTACCTAGTGCAGCAAGCACCAGGTTTTCAAAAAACACAGTTACCACATCAATCTGTGGTAGTAGAATCTGCCCAGAAAAAATCCAAGAGGGTACGTCCACACTCCTCAGCTCCTCCATGGAAGGATCATCGCTTTCTAGACTCCCTTGGCAGAAAGGTGTACCAAGGTGCACTTCTATCTTCCAGAATCTCCGCCTATCAACTGTGTATGACACAGTATCAAAGGGATCTCTGGAAGCAAATGGAACAATTTACAAATTCTCTCCCAGAGCAATTCCAAGAATCTGCACAAGCCATCATTACCAAGGGCCTGGAGGCTGGGAAACATGAGGTAAGGGCTGCTTATGACAATTTTGACACAGCCTCAAGAACAGCAGCAGCTGGCATTACAGCATGAAGATGGGCCTGGTTGAAAGCATCAGATCTCAGGCCTGAAGTACAGGAGAAGCTTGTGGACTTGCCATGTCTTGGAGATGATTTGTTTGGGGAAAAAGTACAGGACGCTGTCCAACAACTTAAGGATCACACAGAGACTTTAAGACAGCTGTCCCAATTACCACAAGAACCAACAACTCAAGCCCCTAGGCGTCTTCCTCGTCGAGAACCTAGGCGACCATACTACAGACCAAGAAGGTACTACAATCAGCCTACAAGAGCTAGACCTTCTAGGCCTACTCAGCGCTCTCAATCCAGGCAACCAAGAACAGCCCATACTCAGCCTCCTCCACAGACTGGTCCAGCTATGGGTTTTTGAACAACATTCCAGAGAACAGGCCCTCCCTCCTAAACCCCAAACAACACATACCAGTGGGAGGAAGAATTTCATATTTCCACTCAAATTGGGAAAAGATAACAACAGACCAATGGGTACTTTCCATTGTAGCTCATGGCTACAAACTAAATTTTCTCTCAATTCCTCCAGAATTCCCACCAACTTCCTACCCACAACAAAATTCTCAAATAATTCAATTACAAATAGAATTATCCACCCTCCTGAAAGCCAGGGCTATTCAACCAGTGCCCAGGTCACAGCAGGGCAGGGGATTCTACTCCAGATATTTCCTCATTCCAAAGAAAACTGGAGGCCTACGTTCCATCCTCAACCTCAGAAATCTCAACAAATTTCTAAAGAAAGAAAAGTTCAGGATGGTTTCCCTAGGCATAATGCTCCCACTTCTTCAAGCAGGAGATTGGCTCTGTTCTCTGGATCTTTAAGATGCTTACGCCCATATACCAATATACCCTCCTCATCGCAAGTATCTGCGCTTCATGGTGGGCCTTCAACATTTCCAATACAGAGTGCTGCCATTTGGACTAGCTTCTGCTCCCAGAGTGTTCACCAAATGTCTGGCAGTAATAACAGCACACATACACAAAGAAGGTGTACATGTTTTCCCATATCTGGACGATTGGCTCATCAGAAGCCAATCTCAACAAGGGGCAATACAGTCTCTCAACCGAACAATTGCTGTACTACACTCCATTGGATTTCTCATCAATTATCCAAAATCACATCTAACTCCAACCCATCTGCTACAATTCATAGGAGCAGATTTGAACACCAGCCTCTCGAAGGCTTTTCTACCAGAAGATCGAGCAAACACACTTTCCCTACTGGCAAACTCGATTCACTCCAAGAAACAAGCAACAGCTCATCAGTTTCTGACATTACTAGGCCACATGGCATCCACAGTTCATGTCACTCCTATGGCACGATTGGCCATGAGATTAACCCAATGGTCTTTAAGATCACAATGGATACAAGCCATTCAACCACTGCATTCTCCAATTCAAGTAACCCACCAACTACGTTCTTCTCTACTATGGTGGGTGAACAAGGACAATTTGTGCAAGGGCCTACCCTTTCAACAACCAGTCCCACAAATAACTGTGACTACAGATGCATCCACCTTGGGTTGGGGAGCTCACATAGGGAATCTCCAAACACAAGGAACATGGACAAAGCTTGAAGCAACATTTCAAATCAATTTCCTGGAACTTCGAACTATACGTTATGCTCTGCATGCCTTCAAGGACTGCCTTAAAAACAAGACTGTGCTGATCCAAAAAGACAACACAGTAGCCATGTGGTACATCAACAAACAAGGAGGGACAGGCTCGAACCTCCTTTGTCAAGAGGCAGCTCAGATATGGGGTTGGGCCTTGAACAACTCCATGTTTCTCAAGGCCACTTATCTGGCAGGCATTCACAAAATTCACAAAATTTTCTCCTCAGTCGAATCGACGGCCGTCGATCGTTACAAAAATGTTAACAGGATTCAAAAAATGCCCTGTTTGTGCCAGAAAAATGTCACTTACAGACCCACACACCGAATGTGTGTTGTGTCTGGGTGAAAAACATGATGTACAAAATTGTCCAAAATGTGCGGACAGACTCAATCGTCAATTCCAACCACATGAATGGTCCCTAGATCCCACAGTAGTGACCAGGATATTTCAACGTTGGGGACAACCAACAGTAGACCTCTTTGCATCACATCTGAATCACAAAGTGGACAACTACTGTTTCCTATACAAACTGAACAACAGGCCAGCCAAGGACGCATTTGCTCGCCCTTGGACCTCAGGCCTACTCTACGTGTATCCTCCAATACCGCTCATAACCAAAACTCTAGTGAAGCTACAACAGGACAAGGGGGCTATGATACTCATAGCCCCATATTGGCCTCGACAAGTATGGTTTCCTACACTTCTAGACCTCTCAGTCAGGGATCCCATTCGACTGGGAGTAGCTCCCACTCTCATAACTCAGGATCAGGGTCGGTTGCACCATCCCAACCTCCAATCCCTATCCCTGACAGCTTGGATGTTGAAAGCTTGATCTTACAACCACTCAATCTTTCATCCAACATATACTAAGTTCTTATAGCTTCACGTAAACCTTCCACAAGGAAGAACTATGTTTCCAAATGGAAAAGATACACTTTGTGGTGCAAGCAAAACAACATCAATCCTTTCACTTGCCCTACAAAGTCTTTACTAGAGTACTTGTACCATCTTTCAGAATCTGGTCTACAGACTTCATCTGTAAGAGTACATTTAAGTGCAATTTCAGCTTACCATAATCAGGTAGCAGATGCACCTATCTCTACACAACCTCTTGTCAGCACGTTTATGAGAGGCTTAATTCACCTCAAACCACCAATTAGACACCCTGTCACACAATGGGATCTAAATTTGGTTCTAACCAGACTCATGCGTTCTCCTTTTGAACCCATAGATTCCAGTGATCTAAAATTTCTTACATGGAAGACTATCTTCCTCATAGCCATTACATCAGCTAGAAGGGTTAGTGAGTTACAAGCACTTGTCACATATGAACCCTACACTAAGTTCTTACATGACAGAGTGGTTCGCCGTACTCATCCTAAATTCCTTCCGAAGATAGTTACGGAATTCCACTTAAACCAATCTATAGTTTTACCCACATTCTTTCCAAGGCCTCACTCTCACCAAGGAGAGAGAGCCTTACACACCTTAGATTGCAAGCGTACTCTGTCTTTTTACTTAAACCGCACTGCAATCCACAGGAAATCCAATCAACTCTTTGTTTCCTATGACCCAAACAAACCGGGCAGGGCAGTGGGTAAGCATACTCTATCCAACTGGCTAGCAGATTGTATACAGTTTTGTTACGAACAAGCAGGCCTTCCTCTCCAAGGGCGAGTAAAAGCACATGCAATAAGAGCAATGTCAACTTCAGTTGCACACTATCGTTCAGTGCCAATACTTGACATATGTAAAGCAGCAACATGGAGTTCACTTCACACTTTTGCAGCTCATTACTGTTTGGACAAGCAAGGAAGACAAGATTCATCTTATGGACAATCTGTCTTAAAGAACTTGTTTCCAGCTTAAACCCAACTCCTTCTACATCCACTGTTATGTGATCCTCAGCTGACTCATTTCAACAACAACATTCCACTACAAAATGACTCAGCCTCTAGCTTGCTAATCACCCATATGTGAGGACTAGCATCCTGCTTGTCCTGGGATAAAGCAAAATTGCTTACCTTGTAATAGGTGTTATCCCAGGACAGCAGGATGTAGTCCTCACAGAACCCACCCGCCACCCCGCGGAGTTGGGCCTTCTACCTTTATTATTCTTTTTGCTAACGCTTTTGCTACATACGAGACTGAAGAGAGACACCTGTGGCAGAGAATATCATAGCATGCTGGGCATGCTCAGTGGCCTCACTGGGCCAGTCAAAAGTTTCTACAAACTTTGACAGAAAGTTTTCCCGCCTGGGCTCCGTTCAGTGACGTCACCCATATGTGAGGACTACATCCTGCTGTCCTGGGATAACACCTATTACAAGGTAAGCAATTTTGCTTTTTCACATTGAGATCAGGTTCCCATTTGTTCACCACTCCAGTTAACACCTTAAAATCTGCATGGTTCCTGTAAGAATTTATATAGATTGGACAATCTATATGACCTTCATCGGTATATTTGCAATAAGTTCTGAGATGATTTGGAAGTTAAAGGGCCCAACATTTTTTGTATGATTTTTCTGAAAGAACTTGCCAATTGGTGATAGGTCAGAAAATCAGACATTTTAAAACCCAAATGTTCTTGGCAGTGAGTGAACTCATACATAGCATTCATATGAAGGTTTACAAAAAATGTTATAGTATCTATCTTATTCCTTTCCAATTCTTTAAACCATTTATTCTGTTGTCCTGATGCAAAATCTAAATTACAACAAGTTCCCATCCATAATGATATTTTCCAAGGAAGAGATATATAACTGTGTAAAAACATCCATGCCACCCGCATACTTTGAACCAGTACATTTGTGAGAATCTATTTGGAGAGATGTTCAACCTGTGTATGTAGAATATATCTGATATCAATAGATTTACCATCAGCTGTTCCAACTGGATAAGAACATAAGAACATGCCATACTGGATCAGACCAAGGGTCCATCAAGCCCAGCTTCCTGTTTCCAAAAGTGGCCATTCCAGGCCATAAGAACCTGGCAAGTACCCAAAAACTAAGTCTATTCCATGTTACTGTTGCTAGTAATAGGGATGTGAATCGTTTTAGGACGATTAAAAATATCGTCCGATAATTTTAATATCATCTTAAACCGTTATGGAACACAATACAATAGAGATTCTAACGATTTATCGTTATAAATCGTTAGAATCGTGAGCCGGCACACTAAAACCCCCTAAAACCCACCCCCGACCCTTTAAATTAAATCCCCCACCCTCCCGAACCCCCCCCAAATGAGTTAAATAACCTGCGGTTCCAGCGGCGGTCCGGAACGGCAGCGGTCCGGAACGGGCTCCTGCTCCTGAATCTTGTTGTCTTCAGCCGGCGCCATTTTCCAAAATGGCGCCGAAAAATGGCGGCGGCCATAGACGAACACGATTGGATGGCAGGAGGTCCTTCTGGACCCCCGCTGGACTTTTGGCAAGTCTCGTGGGGGTCAGGAGGCCCCCCACAAGCTGGGCAAAAGTTCCTGGAGGTCCAGCGGGGGTCAGGGAGCGATTTCCCGCCGCGAATCGTTTTCGTACGGAAAATGTCGCCGGCAGGAGATCGACTGCAGGAGGTCGTTCAGCGAGGCGCCAGAACCCTCGCTGAACGACCTCCTGCAGTCGATCTCCTGCCGGCGCCATTTTCCGTACGAAAACGATTCGCGGCGGGAAATCGCTCCCTGACCCCCGCTGGACCTCCAGGAACTTTTGCCCAGCTTGTGGGGGGCCTCCTGACCCCCACGAGACTTGCCAAAAGTCCAGCGGGGGTCCGGAAGGACCTCCTGCCGTCCAATCGTGTTCGTCTATGGCCGCCGCCATTTTTCGGCGCCATTTTGGAAAATGGCGCCGGCTGAAGACAACAAGATTCAGGAGCAGGAGCCCGTTCTGGACCGCTGCCGTTCCGGACCGCCGCTGGACCCGCAGGTTATTTAACTCATTTGGGGGGGGTTCGGGAGGGTGGGGGATTTAATTTAAAGGGTCGGGGGTGGGTTTTAGGGGGTTTTAATGTGCCGGTTTTGCGATTTTTAGATTTTTAGATTTTTCACGATTTTTCACGATTTTTCACGATATTTTACCCCCCCCCAAACGGCAACAATACGATTCCCTCCCCCTCCCAGCCGAAATCGATCGTTAAGACGATCGAGGACACGATTCACATCCCTAGCTAGTAATAGCAGTGGTCCAAGTCCAAGAACTTATCCAATCCTTTTTTAAACACAGCTATACTAACTGTACTAACCACATCCTCTGGCAACAAATTCCAGAGTTTAATTGAGCGTTGAGTGAAAAAGAACTTTCTCTGATTAGTTTTAAATGTGCCACATGCTAACTTCATGGAGTGCCCCCTAGTCTTTCTATTATATGAAAGAGTAAATAACCGATTCACATCTACCCATTCTAGACCTCTCATGATTTTAAACACCTCTATCATATCCCCCCTCAGCTGTCTCTCCTCCAAGCTGAAAAGTCCTAATCTCTAGTCCTTCCTCACAGGGGAGCTGTTCCATTCCCCTTATCATTTTGGTAGCCCTTCTCTGTATCTTCTCCATCACAATTATATCTTTTTTGAGATGCGGCGACCAAAATTGTACAGAGTATTCAAGGTGCAGCCTCACCATGGAGCGATATAGAGGCATTATGACATTTTCCGTTTTATTCACCATTCCCTTTCTAATAAGTCCCATCATTCTGTTTGCTTTTTTGACTGCTGCAGCACACTGAACTGACAATTTCAATGTGTTTTCCACTATGATGCCTAGATCTCTTTCTTGGGTGGTAGCTCCTAATATGGAACTAACATTGCGTAACTATAGCATGGGTTATTTTTCCCTATATGCATCACCTTGCACTTATCCACATTAAATTTCATCTGCCATTTGGATGCCCAATTTTCCAGTCTCACAAGGTCTTCCTGCAATTTATCACAATCTGCTTGTGATTTAACTACTCTGAACAATTTTGTGTTATCTGCAAATTTGATTATCTCACTCGTCGTATTTCTTTCCAGATCATTTATAAATATATTGAAAAGTAAGGGTCCCAATACAGATCCCTGAGGAACTCCACTGCCCACTCCCTTCCACTGAGAAAATTGACCATTTAATCCTACTCTTTGTTTCCTGTCCTTTCACCAGTTTGTAATCCACGAAAGGACATCGCCTCCTATCCTATGACTTTTTAGTTTTCTTAGAAGCCTCTCATAAGGGACTTTGTCAAATGCCTTCTGAAAATCCAAATACACTACATCTACCAGTTCACCTTTATCCGCACGTTTATTAACCCCTTCAGAAAAATGAAGCAGATTTGTTAGGCAAGACTTCCCTTGGGTAAATCCATGTTGAATGTGTTCCATTAAACCATGTCTTTCTATATGCTCTACGATTTTGATCTTGAGAATAGTTTCCACTATTTTTCCCGGTACTGAAGTCAGGCTCACTGGTCTATAGTTACCCGGATAGCCCCTGGAGCCTTTTTTAAATATTGGGGTTACATTGGCCACCCTCCAGTCTTCAGGTACAATGGATGATTTTAATGATAGGTTACACATTTTAACAAATAGATCAGAAATTTCATTTTTTGAGTTACTTCAGAACCCTAGGATGCATACCATCCGGTCCAGGTGATTTGCTACTCTTTAGTTTGTCAATCTGTCCTACTACATCTTCCAGGTTCACAGTGATTTCGTTCAGTTTGTCTGACTTATCACCCCTGAAAACCATCTCCGGAACTGATATCTCACCAACATCCTCATTAGTAAACACGGAAGCAAAGAATTCATTTAGTCTTTCTGCAATGGCCTTATCTTCCCTAAGAGCCCCTTTAACCTCTCGGTCATCTAATGGTCCAACCGACTCCCTCATAGGTTTCTTGCTTTGGATATATTTAAAAAAGTTTTCATTATGAGTTTTTGCCTCTATAGCCAACTTCATTTCAAATTCTCTCTTCGCCTGTCCTTTCAATATTTTACACGTAACTTGTCAATGCTTATGTTTTATCCTATTTTCTTCAGATGGATCCTTCTTCCAATTTTTGAAGGATGTTTTCTTGGCTAATATAGCCTCTTGCACCTCACCTTTTAACCATGACGGTAAACGTTTTGCCTTCCTTCCACCTTTCTTAATGTGTGGAATACATATTGGCTGCGCCTCTAGGATTGTATTTTTAAACAATGTCCATGCCTGTTGAACACTTTTAACCTTTGCAGCTGCACATTTCAGTTTATTTCTAACTATTTTCCTCATTTTATCAAAGTTTCCTTTTGAAAGTTTAGTGTTGGAGCTGCAGATTTACTTATTGTCCCCCTTCTAGTTATTAGTTTTAATTTGTTCATGTTATGATCACTGTGGCCAAGTGGCCCCACCATCGTTACCTCTCTCACCAAATCCTGCGTTCCACTAAGAATTAAATCTAAAATAGCTCCCTCTCTTGTTGGTTCCTGAACCAATTGCTCCATGAAGCAGTCATTTATTACATCCAGGAACTTTATGTCTCTAGCAAGTCCTGATGTTACATTTACCCAGTCAATATTGGGGTAATTGAAATCTTTGTATAGAAAGACGTGGTATTTGATAGTTTTAAACAATCACAACGCTATATAAATCTTTTTGTCAATGTTTACAATGTATATTTAAGGACCATCATACCACCCCCAGTGCTTACAAGTTATACTTGCACTTTCTGCACTTTCACAGGGTCATGTTTAATCAATTGGTCCAAATGACATCAATGTTCGATTTTTTCATTTTTTGCTGTATAATAAAAAAGGCAACTTTCCTTATTTCCTGGTTATCGGGGTTGTTTATCCCGGGGCTGTCGGAGGACGCGCGCGTTTCGCCAAAGCTGCTTCAGAGACATCCGATTCAGGCTCTCCAGATCCAGCACTTCCCCTCGCTTAACGGGGTATCTAAACAGCATTTATTTCATACAAAATGCTGCGGGTCCATACATTTTTCGGACGCCGACGCCTTCTCCCTGCTCAGAAATTTCAACCCCGATAACCAGGAAATAAGGAAAGTTGCCTTTTTTATTATACAGCAAAAAATGAAAAAATCGAACATTGATGTCATTTGGACCAATTGATTAAACATGACCCTGTGAAAGTGCAGAAAGTGCAAGTATAACTTGTAAGCACTGGGGGTGGTATGATGGTTCTTAAATATACATTGTAAACATTGACAAAAAGATTTATATAGCATTGTGATTGTTTAAAACTATCAAATACCACGTCTTTCTATACAAAGTTATTTCAATCGTGGGATTGTTCATTAAGAGAATCTTTGTGTTTGGTAATTGAAATTTCCCATTATTATTGCACTGCCAAATTGGTTAGCTTCCCTGATTTCACTTAGCATTTCATCATCTGTCTGACCATTTTGTCCAAGTTTACGGTAGGATACTCTTATCACTATGGGGTAGATCTTTAAAAAATACGCGATCGCGTACTTTTGTTCGCGCACCAGGCGCGAACAAAAGTACGCTGGATTTTATAAGGTACGCGTGTAGCCGCGTGTATCTTATAAAATCCGGGGTCGGCGCGCGCAAGGTGGTGCACATTTGTGCAACCTGCGTGCGCCTAGCCCTGCGCGCGCTGCCTGTTTCCTCCGAGGCCACTCCGATTTCGGAGCGGCCTCGGAGGGAACTTTCCTTCGCCCTCCCCCCACCCTCCCCTCCCTTCCCCTCCCTAACCCACCCCCCCCTGCCCTATCTAAACCCCCCCTACCTTTGTCGGCAAAGTTATGCCTGCTTTCAGCAGGCATAACTTTGCACGAGCCGGCCGGCAGCCCCGCTCCGTCCTCCGGTTCCGGGGGCTGGTCCAGAGGCCTCAACCACGCCCCCGGGCCGGCGCCACACCCCGGGCCTGCCCCCGAAATGCTGCGGCCCGCCCCGAAACACCGCGTCGTTTCGGGAACGCCCCCGGACACGCCCCCTCTTGCCCCTTTTTGAAAGCCCTGGGACATACGCGCGCCGGTGGCCTATGGAAAATAGGCGTGCCGGCGCACATAAATCCGGAAGGATTTATGCACGCAGAGCTTTTAAAATCCGCCCCTATACTCTTACCCAACACACATGGGATTTCTACCCATATAGATTCTACTGAGTGTTTAGTCTCTTGATGATCTTTATCCTGTTGGACTCTATACCCTTCCGGACATAAAGTGCCACACCCCCACCAAGTTGATCCTCCCTATCATTACGATATAATTTGTACCTTATATAGCTCTGTCCCATTGGTTGTCCTCCTTCCACCAAGTCTCTGTGATGCCAATTATGTCAATCTCATCATTTGCTAACTCTCCCATCTTACTTCTTAGACTTCTGGCATTGGCATAGAGACATTTCAAAGTTTGTTTTTTGTTTGTATTAACCTGCTTTTCAGTTGTTAGGGATATTTCCGGATGTGGCAAGAGCCACTCAGGCAAGAAGAAAATACTTCTTGTCTTTAAAACATCGTGTAATTGCTATTGGTGCTACATTTTTTCTAAAGTTTCCATGTTTATGTTTAGTAAATTATAGAGGTAAAAAATGTGGTTTTGTTGACCCAACACATTTGGAAACTTTTCTATCAGATAAAAGTCAGGCCCAGGCTGAGGCATTTAAGGATGATGGTGCGTAAAATTGTATAACTCCTTCTATTTTTATTGTATTAGTTATATGTATTTAAAGATTTTTTGAAAAGTCTCCCCCTATTATGGAATATGTAACAACGGAATGATGTGATAATAATATACTTCCTATATTAATTACTTTGTTGAATTACATATTTACTTGTTTTCATGATGTAAATCATTGATAAAAAAACTTAATAAAGATTAAATAAAAAAAAAAAAATGGCGCCGATGGCCCTTTGCCCTTACCATGTGACAGGGAAGCCGTGCTATTGGCCGGCCCCTGTCACATGGTAGGAGCACTGGATGGCCGGACATGGCCTGCAGCCGATAACAAAAAAATCGGCACAGCCGATAACAAAAAACAAAAAAAAAATTGAGCTGGACGATAAAAATTTTAAGATTTTGAATCGGAACTGGAACCGATCAGATTCCGGTTCCGATTCACATCTCTAGTGTCCACCTTATCTAGGCATAGCCTGTGCTGGTAACTCCGGTAGTGGTCCGCAGCGCGGGGTAAGCCGGAAGCGATGGTAAGGCAGCAGAAGCCAGAATGGTCCTGGTAGTGGCCCGCAAGAGGGGTATGCCAAGGACCTGAGCCACAAAGTTAGAGAGGTGCTTCGTATTCACACCGAGGGTAGATGAAGATGGTAATCAGGCACTGAAGAGATCCCGGAACTAGCACAGCAGGAGGATCCGAGGTGGATACTGAAACTTCTCTGTAATGAGAGCAAGAGAGAGAGAATGGCTCTCCGAGGAGCGAATAGCCTAGAGTTTGGAAGGCCCCCGAGGAGCGGGTACCCAGGTCACTCTGTGAGACAATGGAACAAGTCCCAGGAGGTCAGAATAGCAGGAACGGAATCCTTGCTAACTCGTATTGCCAGAAGTCAGCTGGGCTTAATTATGGTAAGCGTGTGACGTCATGTGGTGGGGACGCCCCCGAGGTTCCCGCCAAGACACGTTCAAGAATGGGGCAGGCACGCGCATGCTTGCTCTACGTAACCCCGGATAAAAGATGGCTGCCGGGAGCGCCCATGCTGTCCCAGGCACACCATGAGGGTCAGTGTGTAGAAGCAGAGGCCGCCATCCTCCCGAGATTTGGAGATCAACATAGAAAGGAGGTGAGCAGCAAACATCCGTGATAGGGCTCCATCCTGATGATGTCACCCATATTTATTTATTTATTTTTAATTTTTATATACCGACATTCTTGTATAATATATAAATCATACCGGTTTACATTAAAACAGGAGATGCAGGAAAAAAAGTTACCTTTGTCAAATACATTTAACATTAATAACAATGAAAATTGTTAACAAGGGATAACAACTATGAAAAAAGAGAAAGGTAAACAAAAATGGAAGAAACAGAAGTTAAAAAGAAAAAAAACGAAAAAAGGTAGCACCAAGGGTTACATGAAGGGGTGCACAAAGGGGAGTGCCCCTTTGTCGCACCCCTTTGGCGCATGACGCCAGTTGGAATGGCGCCGTTTACCGGCTCGACGCTGGGCTGGATGACATCACAAGGGGGCGGGTCTTATGCTCACTGTTTTTCTTCATAGCGATCTCCACTCACATTTTAAAGCTGATTTTTTTCTTTTTTTTTTTTTGAGCTTTTCTCTTCAGTGAAGCATCTCAAAAGTGAGCACTAACATCCTGCTGTCCTGGGAGAACACCTGTTACAAGTAAGCAAGTTTGCTTTGCAGCGGCAGCCCAGGAACGATGGTGACAAGAAGCGGCACAGAAGGATTTCGGACGGAGGATAGACAATTTTGGTGACAGTGGGATTCCCAATCTATGACCGGGGAGTGCTGTTGCAACCAAGGAAGTCCAAGTTCAATGGGGTGTATGGCCTTCCCCATTACTTGGAAGGTGATGTCCTCCTGGGGTAAGAGTCCTGTCTTTAAGCATTCAGGAAGCGTCATCTTGGTGATTTGTCCAAGGAAGGGGTCCCCCAAGATAGAGGAGATTTTCAGGGGGTTCTGTTGGGCTACAGGCTTTCCATAATAAAATTTCCCCCAGCACCGGAGTCCACGAGGGCCAATGTCTGGAACTCCTAGTTGCCTGCCAGGAGGGATAATGGGAGTACGAGTAAAACCTAGGGTCACCTCCACGATGGACCCTAGGTTTGGGAGTTTCCCAGCCTCTTGTGGCATTGGCCTAGGAAGTGCCCCTTGCCAGCACAATAGAGGCACAGACCAAAAGCTCACCATCGTTGCCTCTCTTCTGTGGTTAACTAACTGCATAGGCTCCTTGGGGTGCATAGAGGCCAAGCTGTCATGGAGATAGGGCGAGAGAAGGCCAGAGCCAAGGTGACAGACCGGCACAAAGAACAAATCTCTTGGGATGTCTGTTGAAAGCGGCTGTCCACTCAGCCTGCCAGGTCGATCAAGTCGTCAAGGGATTCTGGGAGATCCCTGGCTGCTAGCTCATCTTTGATGTGAGTTGAGAGTTTCTCCAAGAAGATTCTTTTGAGGCCATGTCCACGGGGCGAGGTACACGGCCTTGGAGGGGGATGAGTAGGGCTGGCTGTGGAGCGTGGCAGCCAGCCGGCGCAACACAAAGAGCCCTGCATTAAGACGTCTGGCTCTCTCATCCAGCTGCCAGCGCACCAACATTCATCTAATAGCTGCTAAATTATTGGAAGAGGTATGGGCACTATCCACCAAGTGAGTGTGCAGCAAAACCCACCTGCAACATGTTGCTCCAGCCCCGGAACTGCTGCCTGCCCCTACCTCAGCCAGGTCCCATCAGTGTGCCATCAGAGAGAGGAAGGAGTATGAGGCATTTGTCGATGTCCAGATGTTGATAGTGAAATGTACACTACTCCTTTGTGCCTTCACCAGCAGCACCTGCAGGCAACTACGGCAATGCTTGTACAAACTGGGGATGACCTTTCTGCTGAAAGAGGTCCTGGAAGGCACTTTATAGTTTGGCGATTACAGCTGCAGCAAACACCTGAAACCCACATTGTCCACTGCCTGCAGGGGCTGATCATCTAAAGCAATCATTTCACCAATAGTCCTAGTCACCACTTTGGATGCCGCCTGCCTCTTTTCCTGTGACAGTGCCACCAAACACCACCCCATTTTCTCCATTGTGGGCTGTCGCTTCTTAGGTATAGTTGGGGACTGCTTCAGATGGCCTGCCACCTGACTGGTGAAGTCTTGGAAGCAGCTTGAGGAACACTCATCCCCCTTTTCAAATAGAATCCTCTGGCTTGCAGAAGGGGCCCCCTGCCTACTGCTACTATTTAGGGATGTAAATTGGCACCGGACTCGTTTCCGGTATCGAGTTCGGGTAAAAACTGCAGGAAATCTTCATTCCCATGATTCTTACCCGTTTTAATCGGCTGTGTCGTGCCGAAAAAAAAAAACCCACCCTGACCCTTTAAATTTAATTCTTACGCATCCCCCACCCTCCTGTCCCCGTCCCCAAAAGCATTTTTAAAGTACCTGGTGGTCCAGCGGGGGTCCCGGGAGGGATCTCCTGTTCTTGGGCTGCTGGCTACCACTAATCAAAATGGTGCCGATGGCCCTTTGCCCTTACCATGTGACAGGGTATCCATGCCATTGGCCGGCCCCTGTCACATGGTAGGAGCAATGGACGGCCGGCACCATCTTAGAAAATGGCGCGGGCCATCCAGGGACCCCCGAATTCTATATTTTCAATCGTCAGAAAAACGATTCACATCCCTACTACTATTATCCCCAGGTACATATTGAAGAGGCCCACTTGCCTCCCCCGGCTGATGTCCTTTGCATAATAGTTACAACGCACAAAGCATTGGTCCTCCTTGATTTGAAAATGGCTCCAGATCACAAATTTTTGTTTGTGATCCCTTGCCTCTAGCTGCATCCTTGGGGGTGGATGATGGTGGCACTGAAGTGGCGGTAGAGACAGATGGAGTCTGAAAAACTGGGGCAGAGGATTCACTCATCCTTTGTTCCTATACCGTCAGTGTGGCCTGCTCTCCCTCACCAATATCAGCTCCTGCCTCTCTCTCCTCCATCACTGAAGTGGAGACTAAAACAGTACTCATTAATCATCCTAATTCAGGGTCTGTAGCTAACAACTCTCCCATCTCTGATTCAGGAAATCCTTTAAAGGGAGATTGTTCAAACTCTGGTTAAGATGAAAAGGATGGCATAACTGCTTTTGCTGCTTTTGCACTGCTAACACACACACTCACTCACGTCTCTCCCTCTTCCATATACACATGCCCACTCACTTTCACACCCATGCTCACTTGCACTCAGCTGTCTCCTACTCACCTACATACATAATACACAATCACTCACTCTCACAGACATGCTCATTCATTCTCTCTCCCCCCATTTCAAAACACACTAGTAGCAGCAGTCTCTAACTTGGGCCTCTGGAGCAGCAGCAGCCTCTTCCTTCTCCTCCTGTGCTGCGGAAGTGGACGCTGCCTGTTTCTTACTCCTCGTTTGATGCACGGGCAGGAAATCACAATGTTGGTTGGCCAAGGCAAATAGGATGGGGCAGGCAAGTGGCTGGATACAGGAAACAGGCTGTGCAGGAGCAGGTGGTTTCACGAGGAAACGAAGTTAAGAGTTAAAAAGGTCGGAAGGTGGTAGAAATCACTGTTGAGTGATTTCTACCACCTTCAGCCGTGCAAAACCAATGACATTCCTTTCTTCTTTCCGGGTCCAAGCAGATTGGTTTTGCTGCAGCACCTGGAGATTTCCAGTATTAGCCTGGAGACCAAGTAATTCTTTTAGAATTCCAGAGTCTCCAGGCCAAATCCAGAGAGTTCCCAGGTATGCCCATCACTGCTCAGGGGGAGGCAGAAAATTGAAGCTCAGAGCACATTCTTCAGCTCTTGGTGGAGGCCGTGTGTCCTTTAGTTATCAAAGGGGAATAGAACTTAGATTGTATTGATTGGTATTTCAGATGCATTGCTGCTGCCAGTGACTTTCACATGCTTCCAGCCACGATAAAATTATTTTTAACAGTTTATGCTCTAGGAAGGTTGATAGTGAAAATAGTTTCTCACAGGACAAGCAGGATGGTAGTCCTCACAAATGGGTGACATCGAGGATGGAGCCCTGTACGGAAAACTTTTCTGTCAAAGTTTCAACAAGCTTTGACTGGCACTAGCACACTGGGTGCACTGAGCATGCCCAGCCTGCAATTATCCCTGTGAGCCACAGGTGTCTCCCTCAGTCTTCTTTTTTCCGCTCTGCAGTCAGCATAGCGGTTGGAGCTCTGTGAGGATTTTTTTAACTAATTACCTCATGGAAACACTTAACTTTTCACTTCAAAAAACACTTTTCCCTGCACAGGTCTCCCTCCGCGTACCTTTTTACGACGCTCGGTGAGTACTAATTCTTATTTTTCGGTCGGTTTCTGTCACTATCTTAAGGCTGTTAACTGACTGAAGCCTTCCCTTCCCCCATTTTTCAGTTAGCTTTAAACAGCTTGCGAGTATCTCTGTGACACTCTGCTTGCTTATGCTAGTGGGGTAGGGATTTTTTCCTTAACTTTAGGACCTCTGTAGCTTCAAGTCCTTCGTTCCCTGGTACCCTCACGCAGTCGATACCCTATCGCTACACCGGGACCCTCCTAAACCGCCCTGGGCTTTTATATGTCATCAGCGCCCCTCCCCCCACGGTGCCCTGATGCCTTTATCCATGTTTTTTGCTTTTCAGTGCTACCAGGCTTTTTCCTCCTACGCACTGTTTTTTTCCTTGGGCTTCCTCGGTGCCGTCCCTACCCGGATGCATGCCATTGACGCACACGCTGTTAGTCACTGCCATGCATACTTGGGTCGCCGCCACCGCTGCCCGAGACACTTTTTAACGATCCCAGGGTCACTTCATCGATGCCACCCCCCCTTTTGGGGATGCCATCGATGCCCCATCCTCCCCACCGATGTCCAGCCCTTTTCCATCGGTGGGCATCGGTGCCACATCGATTCGTCGGTGGGCATCGATGCCGGATGGTCCCCATCGGTGGACATCGGTGCCGGATGGTCCCCATCGATGGACATCGGTGCCGGATGGCTTGTCCGTCGATGGCATTGGTGCCGGATGGCCGTCCGTCGATGGCATCGGTGCCAGGTCCTTTTGCATCGATGGACACCGATGCCCAGGTGTTTCATCCATGGGCATCTATGTTAGAATGCATCCATCGAGGGCAGTCGATGCCAGGCTGCTCCCATCGGTGAAATTCGATGCCCAGGTGGGTCCCATCGGTGGGTATCCATGCCGGCTCGATTCCGTGGATGTGCGTTGATGCCAATGCCAGCCTTATGGCTGGCATCGATGCCCATGCCGATTCCAGGACTGGCGTTGATGCCGGGATGGAATTCATCGACTGGTAGATCCATGCCATCGATTCCATACGTGTCCATATCGATGCCACCGACACACGTGTCTGGGGCACCGATGCCATGTACACTTGGAAATCTGAGTCTGTCCAAATCGATACCGTCAACGTCTGTGGCCCTATAGTTGATGCCCGTGGCCATGCCACAAACGGCATAAATGCCCGCCTCCATGCATCGATGCCCTCGACACCTCCGTTTTCCTTCGGTGTCCTTGACGCCCTATTGATTCGACTTCGACTCAGTCGATGCCGGTATCTTTTTCAATAACGGCAATGTTTTTCGATTATTCGATTCCACATCGTTTCAAAGATACCTATGCCACTGCTGTCAGTGCCCGTCACTGTCATCATTCTCCTGGCCAGTCATCGACGATTTTTCATACCCATTTTGATGATATCCTCGAAGCCCCTTAGGTTGCCTTCAATATCGTCAATACCGACATAGCACCGCCACATAATACCCTCGCCTCCTCACATTGCTCCACGCTTTGGGTTCTTTTTTAAGCCCTGTATTAGCTTAAGACACTCCATTGTGTCAGGAGCAGAGCAGGCGTGCTGACAGTTCGTCATCGATCGCCTTCCAGGACGACGAGGGCTTCCATCTCGGCACTGGGGAAAGACCGGGCCGAGCACCGTGGCACCCATCATCGCCGACATCGTGATCGTCCGCCGCTGACGCCATCCAGCACATCGGTGCCATCCTTCTCCAGGCTGGACAACGCTCGGGCAGAGCGACATCACCACTGCCATCAGCACTGTTCCTACAGTTTTGGCAGTCCTTGGTGATCCAGAACTTCCGGATCCAGGTCCGACAGCTTCTGCATTGGCGTCACGACACATCGAGCCGCTGTGACGAGGGAAGGGAACATGAGTTCCGTTAGGGCTCCTCTGTTCCTGGCGTGCCCCACCATCAAGTGGTGTGGGACTATGGCCATCTGTTACACTTAGCAGTCTAAACGCCACTCACGCCTGGCCTGTCTCCTCTGTACCTGTGCCACCATACCGGGTTTCAGAGCGAGATGGACGTTTACGTCCCCGGCCTTACCCTCGAGGACTCCGGAGACCGTCGGAGTCAACAATCTTCACCGGCTCGTCTTGCGGCAATCCACATCGGATGGTAAGTACCCGCTTCGGCGGCATTCCCATAGAGTTGTGTTCTCCCATTCGGACCGTGGTTCGAAAAGTTCTGGGTCATGTGCCTTTTAGAACTGTATTAGTGTCACATATCGCTATGTTAGCTATGTTAGCCACAATATCAGGAGAACCCCTCTACTTGGGATTGCAGCAGGGCTTCTTCTCTTGTCAGTAACAAGTCCCTGTGCCGACCAATGCTCTGACTCTTGGTTCCCTCCCAACCAAGGTCCAGCTGCATTGGCTGATCTGCTAAACATGAGATTCAGCAACCATTGCCCCATGTACAAGTCCACCTTGAGGCCTGGCCACAGGTCTCAGTGTCTCCTTGTACAGCATACAGAAATGCGGGTACCACTTACCGCTCACACACCTGCAGGAGCCTACATGATATCCTCCATTGGGACACCTCCTGGTCTCCCATCTGGTCAGATATCAGAGCGGCCACCCCACCTTGTACCAAAGTCCCGGTACACTCCCCCAGGCGCTACGAAGTGCAGAGGGGAGAAGGGAGGGGGGTTGGGGAGTTTTAATTGCACTATTCTTTCTTTTAACAGAAAATAGTTACTCTCCGCACATCCTGGACCTAAGAAAATCCAACTTTCTTTAGACGTCACAGGTACAATGGTATCTTTGGTTACCATCACTCCATACTGCAGTAAGTACATTATTTTAATGTTTCTATGTGCTTTATGGTGAGTCAACATTACAACCCCAAGCTCTGCCGCTGGCACCAGCTTCGGTAAGTGAACTGTCTCTTGCATCACTGTTGGTGAATGCTGTTTTCTCTGCGGAGTGTAACATCATTCACTTTCCTTGCATAGACTACTGCTAACCACTTTCAGTACATGCAAGGAGCTCTCACTTTTTTCAGGACTCACTATACATTTACTAACTGGGATTACTGTCACTGCCATAAATCCCTTCTGTAACACTTCTGGACACCACAGTCTTAAGACCCTCTTGTCCAGCATGCGCACAGACATTCTGATACATTGTTATATGTCCCTGCGCATATTTTCCATAACCTCAGCCTTTCAACTTTTCATGGTTGGGCTATGGGGTTTCTTCCCACTATGCATTTTTCTCATAATTCAAAACTGCTATGGGTTATATTCAGTGACATTCTATACTCAATGGACCTAAGTGGTTTCATTGCTTTCGTCCCTGATTCTTATCCCAGTTCGAACTAGGACCTAGTCTCCTTCGACTCATGCTCGCAATTCCTTAGGGTTATAAAGTTTCTCCTGAAAGCTGTCAACCCATTATGCATCTATTGCACTCCAGCATAGTTTCTCATAAACTTCCTGGACGTTGCACCCATGAGTTATGCCCTTATGCCTTCCAATACTGCTTTTGCAACAATTCTTTGTGCATACAGACAGACAGCATAGGGACAATGTGCTTTCCAACTCATAAGCACGCATTACCTCTTAGCTGCTCTGCTAGACAGCTGCGCAGCTCTACCCTTGGCCCTTGTTCACTTCATGCGTCCTTGGGCCACATATCTAAGAGATTTAATGAACGCTCTATCAGACCTTCTCCACGTAGGTTCTATCCTCTCGAATGGTCTCAATTACATGTGTACAGGGCAAATCTTTTAACGCTGAGTTTAACTAAACTTTCCTCGGCATCTGCATCATTCCATACGATGCACAGGTTCTGCTCCCTGCACATGTTTCCTATGCGTTCCCTTAGATGCCTTTTCTTCCATCAAAGGCCTCTTCAATATATCTCTTCTGCTGCCTCTCGTAGCCAGCATTCTTCTAATGTTGAACTGGGATGGGTTTCAGTATTCTTTTCCCCACTCCCTGACTGAGATCAGTATGCTTTCCCATACTTCTCAATCCATCATATCAGTAACCTTTTATTCTCTCACCAGTCAGTCCCAAATCATAGACTTACTGATGTTCTTAGGTTCTGGTAGCGTCACAAAACCTTCTAAACATAAATCTTGCCGTTTAATATGGCAGGCTTTACCTCCTGACGCTAAAAAAAAAAAAAAAAAAAAGAGGTATTACCCCTTTTACTTTTCCACCATTTTTTCTTACTCCCTCGGATTCTGTTCTCCAGACATCCTCCACATAGATACACCTTTCTCTTAGGAGGTGTATCGTTTTGGGAGTTGGGTTCCCGTTTTCGGTAATCCTCTCTGAGTCGGCTTACCATGGATTATCCACTGATCAAGCCGCCTCTATTTCTCTAATCACGGAATGAACATATATATTCTCCTTATAAGTCTCATACATTCTACGTTTGAGCCTTTCCATTCCTCTCTTCCACAGTTTGGCAAGGGAACTTCTTTCCCTCTTAATGTCATTCCTGCCAGCAGGGTCCGTGAGTTATGCACTCTTTCCATACTCACCTGACTCCGTTCCTCTGCCACTGAGTAGTTCTACGCATTCAACTTTCTATCCTTTTCAGGTAGATGTTGTATCTCCTTTCCTCAGGAAATACTCTATTAATTTTTCCTAACCTCTCTCTCTCGCCCTAGGGAGAGACTGGGTTTTCCACATTCCTGGACAGTAATGCTGCGCTTACATTCTATCTACATTGCACTGCATTCCATGTGAATTCCACTTGACTCTTTCCTTCATGCAAGGGTCAAGCTGCTACTTCCAGTGGCCACACAGACCTAATCCTTCTGATTAAGTGGTCTATATTTCCTTTCCTACCAACAAGCAGACATTTCACTACAACACTGTGGGTATCCACATACTGTTGTGTCCGTCTTAGCCTTAACAGCTTCCCTTTGGTTACTGCTGCTTGTACTTTTTTATCAGGTTGCAGCCTGGAGTCCTCTCCATACCTTCGCAGCCTATTATTGCTTACATTTGACTAGCCGGCATGCTCCATGTTTGGCCAGTCCGCCTACTCTTACTTTTTTCAATTCACTACCCAACATCCTTCCACGAACCCATTATGGTGTTGCGGATGCCCTCCGTTCCCATTTCCACCTCAGTCGTTACGCCTTTGCGCATCTGCGGTGTATCTGGTGCATTCCCGGGCATCCTCAGCTCGGTACTCACCCATTTGTGAGGACTACCATCCTGCTTGTCCTGTGAGAAAGCAAATGTTGCTTACCTGATGTAACAGGTGTTCTCACAGGACAGCAGGATGTTAGTCCTCACGAAACCCGCCCGCCACCCCGCGGAGTTGGGTCTGTATACTTTTATTTTAGTTTCGCTTGCGCTTTTAGCTATAAGATGAGACTGAGGGAGACACCTGTGGCTCACAGGGATAATTGCAGGCTGGGCATGCTCAGTGCACCCAGTGTGCTAGTGTCAGTCAAAGCTTGTTGAAACTTTGACAGAAAAGTTTTCCGTACAGGGCTCCATCCTCGATGTCACCCATTTGTGAGGACTAACATCCTGCTGTCCTGTGAGAACACCTGTTACATCAGGTAAGCAACATTTGCTTTCTCTGGGTAATTTTTAAGTTACCCAAACAAACCTCAAAATGTACATTTCCTATTCTACTGATGGGTAAAATTTTATTTGAGAAACTTTTTATCTGGGTAACTTTTATAACATATAAAAAAAAAAAGGCAGAGTGGTCATTTTTCAAAATGGAGAAAGGTCATTGTTGGAGTGCCACAGGGAAACCTGTACTGGAACCTGTGTTGTTTATCATATTCATAAAAGATATGGAAAAGGGAATAAGTAATCAAATTTGCAGATGACACAATTATTCAAAGTTGTTAAAATGAGAGCAGATTATGAGGAACTGAAGAAGGACCCTGTGAGACTAGGAGACTGGGCATCTGAATAATAGATGAAAGTTAATGTGGAAAAGTGAAAAGTGTTACACGTAAGAAAACATAATCCCAAATGCAGGTATACAATGCTGGGTTCCATATTAGGAGTCACCAAGCAGGAAAAGGAACTTGAAGTCTTTGCAGACAATACATTTAAATTCTCAGCAGTCTGTATCCGCAGTTAAAAACAAATAGAATGTTAGGAATTATCCAGAAAAGAGTGAATAATAAAACTAAAAATATCATATTGCCTCTGTAATAATCCATGATGTGATTGCACTTTGACTATTATTTGCAGTCCTGGTTTCCCCATCTAAAAAAAAATGATATAGCTGAACTAGAAAAGGAGCAGGGAGGAACAACAAAAGTGACAAAAGGGATGGAATGGCTACACAAGTTAGCGCTTTTCAGTTTGGAAAAGAGATAGCTAAGAGGGGACACTACAGAAGTTTATAAAATCATGGTTGAGTGTGGAATGGGTAAATGATAGTTATTTACCCTTTCAAATAATTCTACAACAAATCATAATTCTCTTTGACTCAATGCACAATCAAGCTGTGGAATCTGTTGCTGAAGAATATAACCTCTCTCGGGTGCGCAATACATTAAAGAAATGAGCTGCTGCGTTAAAAAGCAGACGCTAGGGGAAATTGTACATTCCTAGTGCCACCTTGGCAACAGATGCTTGGGAGAGGTGGCTATAAGTGCAGGTTAGGAAAATGGACGCTTAATATGAACGTTTGTTTTCTTCTGCTACCAGCACAATATACTCACACAAGATACATGATATGGATCGTATATATTTTGCACCCTGAAATTTTTTTTCCTGGTCAAGTCTTTTTTTTTTGTTCGTTTTCATACAGCTTTCTGTGGTTCTTCCTTCTCAGTATTGCGATGATAATTTGTAGAAGGAACCACAGAAAGCATGTTTATTGATTTTTGTTGAGCTCTTAAGCGTGGCATGACTTAATGCCAGCCCCAAGGCTGGTGCTAATTTTCCACAATAAACAGGGTGAGTTGGGCATGTGTTCATTTTTTGCATCCTGAGGTAATGGCTAATAGCTTACATGTGGTGAGTGCTATTAGCTACGCGCTCAATTGGACGTGCATTATGGAGGTGCTAATCCCATTATTGCATTGGGCATTAGCTTAGCGTTTCCAAAATGCATGTCAAATAGAGAGTTAACCAGTGCACTGACCTGAGCGCCGTCAGCCTGATTGTGACTAGCACAGTGGGATTTAAAAAGGGTTTGGATAAGTTCCTGGAGGAAAAGTCCATAAAACATTATTAGCCAGGTAGACTAGGGAAAGACATCACTGTTCCTGGGACTACCAAGAAATAGTTCTACTTTTTGGGATTTACTGGATATTTGTGACCTGGGCTGGCCACTGTGGGAGACAGGCTTATGTTCCTATATTCATGAAAACGTGCTTTTTTTTTTTCAGTAAAGTAACCCTCCGTCGATCCAGTGGATTTGATGATAGTGGTGATATTGTATGGCATTTAGCCCTTTCCCTCCTCCTGGCATGGCTTATTGTTGGAGTATCATTGTTTAGAGGAATAAAAACTTCTGGAAAGGTACCTAGGAAACAAAAAGCACAGATCCAACTTGTCTGATGATTTCATTCTAAAAGAAAATGTGTCTTCATATATTGTATATACTTTCTAAATATTTGAATGAATCTGCATTCATTGCTGCAGTTCTTATATAAAGATACAATACAAATATAAAATATATAAAGTTTTAATCTGTTAAAAGTTAGAAATATATTTATCCCAGGACAAGCAGGATGCTAGTCCTCACACATGGGTGACGTCACTGACGGAGCCCTAAAGCGGGAAAGCTTTCTGTCAAAGTTTCTAGAAACTTTTGACTGGCCCTGTGAGGGCACTGAGCATGCCCAGCATGCTATGATATTCTCTGCCACAGGTGTCTCTCTTCAGGCTTCATCTTTCCGTGCTGCAGTTCGCATCGCGGTGTAGGAGCCATTGAGAACTTCTCAATACTTTTGTCACTTAAAAGTCATATATTCTCAGATATTCTCTCTCACAATTCTCTCAAGGGGTCTTTCTTTACCGGCTGGTGAGTACCTCGGTCTCAATTTTATTCTCCTTAGGAGAAAATTTTTTCCTCACAAATTCCCGTTTTGCCTCGATGGCTGTCGATCGCCTTATGGCTACCGGTTTTAAAAAATGTCCGAAATGCGCCCGTAAGATGTCGCTTACCGATCCGCATCTCGAGTGCGTAATATCTCTCGGAGAAAATCACGACGTAAAAAATTGCCCGCAATGTGCCGAGATGACGCCGAAAACAAGAAGGTCTCGACTGGAAAAAATGGAACATTTGTTCCATCTTCAGTTAATACCATCGCCTTCGACCTCATCAAAATCGTCTCCGGCCGGAGCGACAAAGCGCTTGCTGCTTAAAAAATCCACCCCGGGACCGGAGGGGGATCACTCATCGTCCTCGTCCACATCGACGAAATCTGTTGACCCGCAAAAGTCGAAACATAGGCATCGACATCGAAGGTCATCGACGACTGAATCCACGTCCCAGGATCCGTCGACGGCAAAGCGGCCACGCTCAGAGGAAACCTCGGTGACTGGGCCTCATCCTCCGATCTCGACACCTGATCCCCTGCAGGGCCCTGCAGCGGATCCAACGCTTCAGCCTTCGCCACCGCTTAAACTGCTCTGGTACCATCAGTTGTAACGCCGGAATTGTCTAATATCATCAGACAAGCGATATCACAGGCTTTGAGGGAACAGCTAATTCCGACGGGCTCGTCGATGCCGATGCTCCCAGCATCGATGCCGGCAACTTTGCTGATGCCGGTGGGACCACCGATGCCGGTGTCCGCAGTGACACCGAGAACACTAGAGGAATCGACGTCGACACCAAGAATAATAACCACGTCGACGTCGATATATACACAATTGCCATCGACTACTCCCGTGTCGATGCCTATGCTGCCGCCAACGAAAAGGCCACTCTCGACATCAACGTCGAGACCAACTTCAGTTCCATCGAGGCCAACACCGATAGAAGACACTGAAGTTCATGACCTACCATCCTTACAACGTCTGCTTCAAAGGTACCAAGATGTCATAGACACTTTACCTAAAAAGCCTGAGGAGCATATTTTTCCATCTGCTCCTGTTGATGACCCATTACCAGGCCCATCAGGACTACATTTTCCACTGAGATCCACAACAAAACACACTCACAGACAGGAAGAAGAGGATTCCTGGGATAGCCAAGATACGGACTCCTCTTCTGAGGACTTCATGTCGGATCCCTCACCTCCAGAACCCAGAAAGAAGTCCCCACCTGAAGACCTGTCTTTCTCCAATTTCATCCAAGATATGGCAGACACCATTCCTTTTAAAATGGAAGCAGAACAGGACTCAAGACAACACACTTTAGAAGTCCTGCAGTTTATGGATCCACCCAAACAAGTTTTGGCCATCCCAATACACAAGGTGCTCTTAGACCTGCAACACCGTATCTGGGAGCATCCATCCACAGTGTCATCTGTAAACAAAAGGGTGGATTCATCTTACTTGGTACAATCAGCTCCAGGGTACCAAAAGGCACAACTACCACATCAATCTATGGTAGTTGAATCTGCCCAGAAAAAGTCGAAAAGAATCCGCCCTCATTCCTCCACCCCACCTGGCAAGGATCATCGCTTCCTTGATTCTTTGGGAAAAAAGATCTATCAATCTTCAATGCTAAATTCCAGAATCTCTGCATACCAGCTGTACATGACACAGTATCAGAGACATTTATGGAAGCAGATGGAGGAAATTACAAAATCTTTACCTGAACAGCTTCAAGAACCTGCACAGACCATTATACATAAAGGCCTGGAAGCAGGTAAACATGAAGTAAGAGCGGCCTATGACAGTTTCGACACTGCCTCCAGGACTGCAGCTGTAAGCATTGTTTCACGCAGATATGCATGGCTCAAGGCCTCTGACCTCAGGCCTGAGGTTCAAGAAAAACTTGTTGATCTTCCATGCAAGGGAGACAACCTATTTGGGGAAAAAGTTCAAGAGGCAGTCCAACAACTGAAGGATCACACAGAGACTTTACGTCAATTGTCCCAAATGCTTCAGGATCCTTCCACACAGCGTCCTCGTAGGCTTCCCCGCAGAGAAATAAAGAGGCCTTACTATAGGCCACGCAGATACTACTCCCAAACATCTAGGGGTAGATCCACTAGGCCTCAACAGCAATGTGCCCAAACTAGATAACCCAGGGCACCTCGTACTCAACCTCCACCTCAGACAAGCCCTGCATCTGGATTTTGAGATACTGCCCAGAGAACAAGCCACTCCTTTAAAGCCTCACACACAACTTCCAGTGGGTGGAAGAGTATCCCATTTTTACACTCACTGGCAAACAATAACAACAGACCAATGGGTGCTCTCTATAGTTGCTCAAGGATACAAACTAAATTTCCTGTCAATTGCACCAGAATTTCCACCGAGAGCCTTCCCACAACAAGAGTCACAACTAATTCCTCTACAAGCAGAATTATCCACCCTTCTGAAGATCAGGGCAATACAGTTAGTCCCCCAATCTCAGTAGGGAAGAGGATTCTACTCCCGTTACTTCCTCATTCCAAAGAAAACAGGAGGCCCTCGCCCCATCCTAGACCTAAGAAATTTCAACAAATTTATAAAGAAAGAAAAATTCAGGATGGTTTCCCTAGGCACCATACTTCCTCTTCTTCAAAAAGGAGATTGGCTTTGTTCTCTGGATCTTCAGGATGCTTATACTCACATCCCAATATACCCCCTTCATCGCAAATACCTACGCTTCATAGTGGGTCATCAACACTTCCAATACAGAGTACTCCCTTTCGGACTCGCCTCCACACCCAGAGTGTTCACAAAATGTCTAGCAGTCATAGCAGCACATCTACGCAAACAAGGTGCTCATGTATTCTCATACCTAGACGACTGGCTCATCAGAAGTCAGTCTCTACAAGGAGCTCTCGATTCTCTCAAACAATTGCAACACTACATTCAGTGGGATTCCTGATCAATTATCAAAAATCCCATCTCACACCATTACAACTGCTTCAATTCATAGGAGCAGAATTGAACACCAACCTTGCAAGAGCTTTTCTACCAGAAGATCGTGCAGAAACAATCTCACTGCTAGCAACGTGGCTCAGCTCACAAACACAAATAACAGCTCACCAGTTTTTAACTTTACTAGGCCACATGGCCTCTACAGTTCACGTCACACCCATGGCACGTCTAGCCATGAGAATAACACAATGGACTTTAAGATCACAATGGATCCAAGCCATTCAACCACTGCATACTCAAATGCAAGTAACCCACCAACTACGTTCTTCTCTACTATGGTGGATGAACAAGGACAATTTGGGCAAGGGCCTACCTTTTCAACAACCAGTTCGACAAGTAACTGTAACTACAGATGCATCCACCTTGGGTTGGGGAGCTCACATAGACAATCTCCAAACACAAGGAACTTGGACAAAGCTCGAAGCAACATTTCAAATCAATTTCCTGGAACTTCGAGCTATACGTTATGCTCTACATGCCTTCAAGGACTGCCTTACGCACAAGACTGTTCTGATCCAAACGGACAACACAGTAGCCATGTGGTACATAAACAAACAAGGAGGGACAGGCTCGTACCTCCTTTGTCAAGAGGCAGCTCAGATATGTGGTTGGGCCCTGAACAACTCCATGTTTCTCAAGGCCACTTATCTGGCAGGCATTCACAATGTAGTGGCGGACAGACTCAGTCGTTAATTCCAACCACACGAATGGTCCCTGGATCCCTCAGTAGTGACCAGGATATTTCAACGTTGGGGACAGCCAACAGTAGACCTCTTTGCATCACATCTGAGTCACAAAGTGGACAACTACTGTTTCCTATACAACCTGAACAAGAGGCCAGCCAAGGACGCATTTGCTCGCCCTTGGAACTCAGGCCTACTCTACGCGTATCCTCCAATACCGCTCATAACCAAAACTCTAGTGAAGCTACAACAGGACAAGGGGACCATGATACTCATAGCCCCATATTGGCCTCGACAAGTATGGTTTCCCACACTCCTAGACCTCTGAGTCAGGAATCCAATTCGTCTGGGAGTAGCTCCCACTCTCATAACTCAAGATCAGGGTCAGTTGTGTCATCCCAACCTCCAATCCCTATCCCTGACAGCATGGATGTTGAAAGCTTGATCCTACAACCACTCAATCTTTCATCCAATATATCTCAAGTGCTTATAGCTTCATGTAAACCTTCCACATGGAAGAACTATGCTTCCAAATGGAAAAGGTTCACCTTGTGGAGCAAGCAAAACAACATCAATCCTTTCACTTGCCCTACAAATTCTTTGCTAGACTATTTGTACCATCTTTCAGAATCTGGTCTCCAGACTTCATCTGTAAGTGTACATTTAAGTGCAATCTCCACTTACCATAATCAGGTAGCAGATGCACCTATCTCTACACAACCTCTTGTCAGCAGATTTATGAGAGGTTTAACTCACCTCAAACCACCAATTAGACATCCAGCCACACAATGGGATCTCAATTTGGTTTTATCAAGACTTATGCATTCTCCTTTTGAACCCATACATTCCAGTGAGCTAAAATGTCTTACATGGAAAACTATTTTCCTCATAGCCATTACATCAGCTAGAAGGGTTAGTGAGTTGCAAGCACTTGTCACATATGAACCTTACACTAAGTTCTTACATGACAGAGTGGTTCTCCGTTCTCATCCTAAATTCCTCCCCAAGATAGTCACGGAATTCCACTTAAACCAATCTATAGTTTTACCCACATTCTTTCCAAGGCCTCACTCTCATCAAGGAGAAAGGGCCTTGCATACCTTCGACTGTAAGCGTGCTTTATCCTTTTATCTAAACCGCACTGCAGCCCACAGGAAATCCAATCAACTCTTTGTTTCCAATGACAAAAACAACAAACCAGGTAAACCAGTGGGAAAACATACTCTATCCAACTTGCTAACAGATTGCATACAATTTTGTTATGAACAAGCAGGCCTTCCTCTCCAAGGGCAAGTAAAAGCACACTCAGTAAGAGCAATGTCAACTTCAGTAGCACACTATCATTCAGTGCCAATACTTGACATATCTAAAGCAGCAACATGGACTTCTCTTCATACCTTTGCAGCTCATTACTGTTTGGACAAGCAAGGAAGACAAGATTCATCCTATGGACAATCTGTCCTAAAGAACTTGTTCCCAGTCTAATCCCAACTCCTTCTACAACCAACCTACTATGATCTTCGGCTGACTCATTTCAACAACAATGCTTCACTGTTGCCTCAATACGAAATGACTCAGCCTCTAGCTTGCTAATCATCCATATGTGAGGACTAGCATCCTGCTTGTCCTGGGATTAAAGCAAAATTGCTTACCTTGTAATAGGTGTTATCCCAGGACAGCAGGATGTAGTCCTCACAGAACCCACCGGCCTCCCCGCGAAGTTGGGCCTCATACCTTTTATTATTTTATTTTTGCTAACGCTTTTACTACATACGAGACTGAAGAGAGACACCTGTGGCAGAGAATATCATTGCATGCTGGGCATGCTCAGTGCCCTCACAGTGCCAGTCAAAAGTTTCTAGAAACTTTGGCAGAAAGCTTTCCCACTTTAGGGCTCCGTCAGTGACGTCACCCATATGTGAGGACTACATCCTGCTGTCCTGGGATAACACCTATTACAAGGTAAGCAATTTTGCTATTTAGGAATTCCAGTATTATATAAATTATACTGATGCAACATTCTTTCCTGTAGCATGAACACAGCTATGTATTCTGGGACTAGATGCTGACCATTCAGTTTATCCTAGGGTAGACTTGCTAGGAAAATGTCTTTATTCCAAGAAAAGAAAATAGGGTACAGGTTATTTTCACAGGACAAGCAGGATAATAGTCCTCACATATGGGTGACTTCATTAGGATGGAGCCCAATCACGGAACACTTTTGTCAAAGTTTCTAGAACTTTGACTGGCACCTACTGGGCATGCCCAGCACAGCACCAACCCTACATCCTGCAGGGGTCCTCCTTCAGTCTTCTTTTTTCCATGCAGCAGTAGCCATGTGGCTTAAGGAGCTTTTGTCACATTCCTGTCAGGAATTTTCCTCACGAAACATCTCTCAAAAATTTCAAAAATTTTTACCCCATAGGGGTCCCCCTATCAATATCTATACTCCGCGGTCGAAAGGTAAGGCTTTACCCTAATTGCGGTCGATTCCCATCGAGTTACTCCTTTGGGGCCTACCGGCCATCGACTGCACCGTGACTACATTTTTGTCGAAGTCATAGTGTCGGGTTTTCGTCGGTGACCCTACTATACTTGGACAATGTCCCTCACTGACCCGCATAGGGTCTGTGTTTTGTGTTTGGGGTCCGACCATGACTAGGGATGTGAATCGTTTTAGGACGATTAAAATTATCGTCCGATAATTTTAATATCGTCTTAAACCGTTATGGAACACAATACAATAGAGATTCTAACGATTTATCATTATAAATCGTTAGAATCGTGAGCCGGCACACTAAAACCCCCTAAAACCCACCCCCGACCCTTTAAATTAAATCCCCCACCCTCCCGAACCCCCCCCCAAATGACTTAAATAACCTGCGGGTCCAGCGGCGGTCCGGAACGGCAGCGGTCCGGAACGGGCTCCTGCTACTGAATCTTGTTGTCTTCAGCCGGCGCCATTTTCCAAAATGGCGCCGAAAAATGGCGGCGGCCATAGACGAACACGATTGGACGGCAGGAGGTCCTTCCGGACCCCCGCTGGACTTTTGGCAAGTCTTGTGGGGGTCAGGAGGCCCCCCCCAAGCTGGCTAAAAGTTCCTGGAGGTCCAGCGGGGGTCAGGGAGCGATTTCCCGCCGCGAATCGTTTTCGTACGGAAAATGGCGCCGCTCCCTGACCCCCGCTGGACCTCCAGGAACTTTTGGCCAGCTTGGGGGGGGCCTCCTGACCCCCACAAGACTTGCCAAAAGTCCAGCGGGGGTCCGGAAGGACCTCCTGCCGTCCAATCGTGTTCGTCTATGGCCGCCGCCATTTTTTGGCGCCATTTTGGAAAATGGCGCCGGCTGAAGACAACAAGATTCAGTAGCAGGAGCCCGTTCCGGACCGCTGCCGTTCCGGACCGCCGCTGGACCCGCAGGTTATTTAAGTCATTTGGGGGGGGGTTCGGGAGGGTGGGGGATTTAATTTAAAGGGTCGGGGGTGGGTTTTAGGGGGTTTTAATGTGCCGGTTTTGCAATTTTACGTTTTTTCGATTTTTCACGATTTTTCACGATATTTTACCCCCCCCAAACGGCAACAATACGATTCCCTCCCCCTCCCAGCCGAAATCGATCGTTAAGACGATCGAGGACACGATTCACATCTCTAACCATGACGTCCAAACTTGTGCCAAATGTGCCCAAATAACAGCGAAGGGTCGCAAAGCTCGTTTAGAGAAAATGGAGTTTCTCTTTCACTCAAAAACCATGGCTCCATTGATAGCTTCGACCTCGTCTGAGCCGTTCCATCGACTTCTCGTCAGCACCGAGACACCACTGCTGCCCAACCGGCATTGACGATTCCAAGGGTGTTAATCACCTCCTTGCCTCCTCAAGAAATGGACTGAGGAGATCATCGTGAAAAATGTCGACACCGTCATCGCAAGGCTCAGTCCACCGATGCAGGCAAGCCCTCGTCATTGACGTCGACATAGCCACCGACAAAGAAGCCCCATCCAGAAAATGCCCCATCCTCTTCTGTTACCGGGTCACCGAGGCATTCCCCACCTTCAGTGGTGCAGGGATCCGTGATTCCACCTTCACTGGTGGACCCTTTGGCTACGCCAGTGCTGCCTCCTACTCCGGAGCTGAGGTTACTCACCCCAGGTCTCCAAGAGGAATTGGATTGGATGATCCAAGAGGCCATCGGAAAAGCACTTCAGGGCTTCCAACATCCATTGACACCGGTGCCGGAGCCGGTCACCGATCCAATTCCCGTAGCGCTTGCACCGCTACTGGGTAGACTAGATGCGTTGAGTGGTGCCCTTCCACCGCTGGAACCAAGAGCACCGATGGATCCAGTACCTTCTACTCCAATTCCATTATCATCGGATGAAGAGGAAACACCAATACCCATTCTACCGTCTGGGATCTTACCACCAACTCGTCTATCGATGTCACCAGTTCCTTTGGTGCCTCCATCAATGCTATCGATGCCCCCTTCAATGCCGTTGGTTCCACATCCAATGCCATCGATGCCTAGTCCTGGTCCTTCGGGATTAACACCATTCCTCCCTTCTGGAGATCCTATGGGAGCTGTTGACCAGCCTTATGATCCTTGGACTGATGATACTTCCCAGGTTACCGATGATCTGCCTTCAGAGCCCTCTCTTCCAGATGAAAGACGACGTTCTCCACCAGAAGATCTGTCTTTCATTAATTTCATCAAGGAAATGTCTGAAACCATTCCATTTCAATTTCAGACAGAAGAGGACTCTAGGCACAAGATGCTGGAAGTACTCCAGTTTCTTGATGCTCCTAAGGAGATAATGTCTATACCTATTCATGAAATCCTGATTGACCTTCTAAAGAGAAACTGGGAACACGCTAGTTCAATCCCACCTGTCAACCGTAAGACAGATGCAACTTACCTCGTGTAGTCAGCTCCAGGATTTCAAAAGTCACAGCTGGATCATCACTCTGTGGTTGTTGAATCAGCCAGAAAAAGGCTCCAGGGAAGGAACAAAAATCCCTGGATGCTTTTGGTAGACGTGTCTTCCATGGCTCAATGCTCATACCTCACATTGCCTCTTACCAGTTATACATGACACAGTATAACAGAGACCTTTTTAAGAGGATACAGGATTTTTCCGAGTCTTTACCAGAGCAACTCCGACTCAGCTTTTATACTCTGGCTCAAAAAGGTCTGGATGCTGGAAAACATGAGGTACGCGCTGCATATGATATTTTTGACACTTCCTTTAGAGTGTCTGCAGTGAGTATTAGTGCAAGGAGATGGGCCTGGCTCAAATCCTTTAACTTAAGACCAGAAGTGCAAGACAGGTTAGCTGATCTACCCTGTGTAGGTGATAATCTCTTTGGTGAAAAGATCCAAGAGACTGTGGCTCAGCTAAAGGACCATCATGAAACGCTGTGCCATCTTTCTTCTCTGCCATCTGAATTTCCATCTGCCCCAAAGAGAACTTTCAGGCGTGACACTAAAAGGCCGACCTACAAGCCTAGACAATTCTATCCCTCGGCTTCTAGAGGATGTCCTTCCAGACCTTACCAAACAGGTCAATCCAGACAGTCTCGGCCTCAAAAGTCTCAGCCATCCTCTCAGCCTAGACCAGGGTCAGGGTTTTGACTCCTTCCTAGAGAGTGTAAGCCAAATTCCTCTTCCATCCATACTGGTTGGCGGTCAGCTCTGTCACTTCAACAACATTTGGCATACAGTCACCACAGACCAGTGGGTGCTTGCGGTAGTCACTCACGGTTACCACCTAAATTTCCTGACTATTCCACCGGACTCCCCACATCGACTGATGTGGGGAACTTCCGACCACTCTCTCTTGCTCAAACAGGAAGTCTCAATCCTCCTCAACATCCGAGCAATAGAACCAGTGCCCCTCTCCCAAAAGGGGCAAGGGTTCTACTCCTGGTATTTTCTGATACCAAAAAATTCAGGTGGTGTACGTCCGATACTGGACCTTCGCACCCTAAACAAATTTTTGCAGAAAGAGAAATTCAAAATGGTAACCTTGGGCTCTCTACTTCCTCTTCTACAAAGAGGAGATTGGCTATGCTCTCTAGATCTCCAAGATGCTTACACACACAGCTCCATAACTCCTTCTCATCGCAAATTTCTTCGATTCCTGGTCGGCCCTCGTCATTTCCAGTACCGTGTACTACCATTTGGCCTAGTGTCCACTCCACGAGTATTCACCAAGTGCCTGGTGGTGGTCGCAGCCTTTCTCAGGAATCAGGAAGTGCATGTCTACCCTTATCTCGACGATTGGTTGATAAGGGCTCCGACTCAGCAGGATGCATTAGCCTCCCTGTGTCTCACTATCCATACCCTGATCTCCTTAGGTTTTCTAATCAACTATCCCAAATCCAAGATAGTTCCATCCCAAACCCTTTCCTTTATAGGGGCTGACTTAAACACACTACAGGCAAAATACTTCATCCCCCAGGATCGCGCTTTCACCATAAACTCTCTGGCGCATCACATGCAAACTTGAGCATCTTCAACTGCTCGTCATTTCCTCATACTGCTGGGTCACATGGTGTCCTCAGTGCATGCCACTCCAATGGCTCACCTTGCCATGAGGGTCATGCAGTGGACCCTAAAATCCCAGTGGATTCAAGCTTGTCAGCCAGTGTCCAGCATTGTCCAGGTTACCAAACAGCTCCATCTGTCTCTAGCTTCGTGGATGCACCACTCCAATCTCATTCAAGGCCTTCCATTTCAAGTTCCAGAACCTCAAATTGTCTTAACAGACGCATCCAACCTAGGGTGGGGTGCACATGTAGGTGATCTGCATACTCGGGGAACCTGGTCTCCAGAGGAAGCCAGACTCCAAATACATTTCCTGGAGCTATGGGCGATCAGATATGTCCTCAAGGCCTTTCAGGATTGCCTATCAAACAAAGCCATCCTGATTCAAACCGACAACCAGATTGCGATGTGGTACATCAACAAACAAGGGGGATCGGGCTCCTACCCACTGTGTCAGGAAGCTGCACAGATATGGGCATGGGCCCTTTCCCGCTCGATGTACCTCAAAGCAACCTACTTGCCGGGAGTAGACAATCTCTTGGCGGACAAGCTCAGTCACACTTTCCATCCGCACGAGTGGTCTCTCAACCCCACGGTAGCGGACTCGATATTCCAGTGTTGGGGCTACCCTCGCATAGACCTCTTTGCGTCAGTCCACAACCACAAAGTAGACAACTTCTGCTCTCTCTTTTGCAGTCACCACTGGCAATCAAGAGATGCCTTCGCCCTCTCCTGGGCCAGCGGTCTGCTTTATGCATACCCTCCACTTCCTCTCATTTCAAAGACTCTCGTGAAGCTATGGAAGGACCGGGGCTTAATGATTCTGATAGCTCCACACTGGCCACGCCAGGTGTGGTTTCCAAACCTCCAGGACCTATCAGTATGCCGGCACATTCCTCTGGGGAAGGATCCCCTTCTGTTAACTCAGAACGACGAGTTTGGTTATTTACTCTTTCGGAAGTTAGCATGGGGCACATTGAAAACTAATCGGAGAAAGTTCTTTTTTACTCAAAGCACAATTAAACTCTGGAATTTGTTGCCAGAGGATGTGGTTAGTGCAGTTAGTATAGCTGTGTTTAAAAAAGGATTGGATAAGTTCCTGGAGGAGAAGTCCATTACCTGTTATTAAGTTCACTTAGAGAATAGCCACTGCCATTAGCAATGGTAACATGGAATAGACTTAGTTTTTGGGTACTTGCCAGGTTCTTATGACGGCCTGGATGTTGAAAGGTTAATACTCCAACCTCTTAACCTTTCAGAGTCTGTATCCCGAGTCCTGGTGACTTTATGAAAGCCTTCACGAGAAGGTCTTATCACTCTTAATGGAAGAAGTTTATGGTCTGGTGCACTTCCATGTCCATAGACCCCTTTACTTGTTCCACTGCGAGGTTCCTGGACTATCTCGGGCACCTGTCAGCGTTAGGCCTGAAAACTTCCTCTATCAGGGTGCATGTCAGTGCAGTGTCTGCGTACGATAAGGGTATGGGAAATATCTCCATGTCAACACAACCCTTAGTATCACGCTTTATGAGAGTCTTGCTCCATTTAAAAACTCCACTCCGCGCTCCGGCCCCTGCTTGGGACCTTAATGTAGTGTTGGGACAGCTAATGAAACCTCTGTTTGAGCCTCTCCACTCCTATGATCTCCACTATCTCACCTGGAATGTAGCTTTTTCTTCTCGTGATCACATCCACTCACAGAGTTGGTGAATTACAGGCATTAGTTATCTACCTGCCTTACACTAAACTTCTGCATGACACGGTAGTGCTCCGCACTCACCCTAAATTTTTACCAAAGGTACTATTGGAATTTCACATTAATCAATCCATTATCCTTCCTACCTTTTTTCCCAGGCCCCATTCCAATCCAGGAGAACAGGCTCTGCATTCCTTAGATTGCAAGCGTGCTCTAGCCTTCTATCTAGATTGCACATCAGCCCACAGGAAATCCACTCAATTATTTGTTTCCTTTGATGCCATCAAACTTGGAAATCCTATGAGAAAGCAGACCCTCTCCAACTGGTTGGCGGACTGTATTTCTTTTTGCTAACAGCAAGCAGGCATTCCACTCCAAGACCATGTGAAAGCACACTCCATCAGGGCCATGGCGACATCAGTAGCGCACCTCCGTTCAGTGCCGCTTCCTGACATATGTAAGGCTGCTACCTGGAGTTCTCTCCATACATTCTCAGCCCATTATTGCTTAGGCTGGCAGACAAGATTCCGTCTTCGGCCAGTCTGTTCTATGCAACTTATTTTCAGTTTAACTTACCAACATCCTTCCACCGACCCGTTAGGGTTCAGTATGCCCTCCTAACCAAATTCCACCCCTGTTGTTGTGCCTGTTGCAAGTCTTTGGGTGCATTTGGTGCTTCACTCGGGCATCCTCAGCTTGGTACTCACCCATATGTGAGGACTACCATCCTGCTTGTCCTGTGAGAAAGCAGAGTTGCTTACCTGTATCAGGTGTCCTCACAGGACAGCAGGATATTAGTCCTCACGAAACCTGCCCGCCACCCTGTGGAGTTCGGTTCGTTTACGTTTTCTTATTTTATTTTTTTGCACGTACTTTGCTATATTACGAGACTGAAGGGGGACTTCTGCTGGATGCAGAGTTGGTGCTGTGCTGGGCATGCCCAGTAGGTGCCAGTCAAAGTTCTAAAAACTTTGACAAAAGTGTTCCGTGATTGGGCTCCATCCTGATGATGTCACCCATATGTAAGGACTAACATCCTGCTGTCCTGTGAAAACACCTGTTGCAGGTAATCAACTCTACTGTCCCAGGATAATTTTTCTCTAGGCAAAAACATATTTTGGGAGTAAATTTGTATGAGAATATTTTACCAGGAGAAATACCTTTGTTCAAGGAATAAACATAAGAGATTAAGTTTACATTGCATTATAATGACAGGAGTCAGGTGGTACCTTATAGACTAACCAATTTATTGAAGCAAGAGCTTTCAAGATGCATCTGATGAAATGGATACCATCCTTAAAAGCTCCTGCTTCAATAACTTGATTAGTCTATAAGATGCCACCTGACTCCTGTCATTTTTTGCTACACCAGACTAACACGACTATCCCTGTGAAGATTTTTCATTGTATTATAAAATAAGCTCACGCAGAAGTTGTTAGGATTCTGCGTGGGGGCTGAGCTGCAGGCAGTCCCCTACCTTCCTTGGCCAGTCATGCCGCCAATGCCGTCTCTCGCAGCAGGCCATGCCTCGGCGTTCCTGGGTTTCCCCGCGATCCTAGAGCTGCCGCCGGGATTCTTCTTCATTATGGCATGAAGCCGCCGCTGCAACTATCTGTCTCCATCCGTTTTGCGGCAGGCAGACGTCTCCTGTCCTGCTCTCCATGTGGCAGGGATGCTGCTGATGTGTCTGCTCCTTCCTGCTTCTTCTTAGGTGCGGGTGCGCACCTTTCCTCATCATTTAAAGGGCCAGCGGCGGGAAAAGCCCCGCAGCCTTCAGCAGTGACATCATCAGCCTGTTCCTGGATCTGCCCTATAAAAGGGCCCTGCTTCTTTCCCTCAATGCCTTCGGATCCAGTCTTCACAGTGTCTGTGGTCTTCTTCGGATCCAGGTCCTCCGTGGTCTTCCTGTGCCTTGGTGGATCTTTGTTCCTTGTTCATCATGTTCCTGAACTTCATTTCCTTGATGTTTCTGGTCTTGTCCCTTGTTGGAGCTCCCTCGTTACCTGTCTCCTGTTCTTGATATTCCAGATGTCCAGTTCTCCTGATGTCCTGATGTCCTGTGTCCAGAGGTGCCATGTTTCATGTTCCTGATGTCCGATGTTCCTGTCTTGACTTGTCCATCTCATCTTCAGCTCTTGGTCCAGTTTCCAGGTCCCTCATCTGTCCACCTCTCCTGGAGTGCCACCGTCGTGGTCTGTGACCAGCCCATGGGGGGCAGTGTAGGGTGCCTAGTGGTACAAGGCCTTCTTCTCGTCTGCAGCACAAGCCTCCAGAAGACTCCTGTTTTTAATGCCTTGCTTCTGAGATCCTGAGTCTTGAATCCTGTCCCGGTCTTTGGAGACCCTTGTGCCTGCTTCCGTCCATGCCTAAGACTCTGCCAGAACCTGCTCCGCTTCAGCGTGGTCCACGACCAGCCACAGGTGGCTGTGTAGGGTGCGCCCTGGTGCATACCTCTACAAAATGTTCGTCATGTTCCAGTCTCAAGTTCCATTGCCTCATCTGGAGTCTGCTTCATGTTCAGCGTGGTCCGCGACCAGCCATGGGCGGCTGTGTAGGGCGCACTGCTATGCAGTTCTCACCCAGTACTTTCGCCTGACTCCTGAATCCTTGCCTGAAACTTCTGAGCAACCTGAATCCTTGTCCAAGTCCTCCGAGTCTTCTGAGTATCTAAGTCTTCATCTGAGTCTCCTGCGTATCCAAGTCTACGTCTGAATCCTCCGAGTATCCTGAGTCTTCGTCTGAGTCTTCATATTCTTGCCCTCAGCCTCTGTCTGGCCTCACACACTCGTCGTTTTCAAGCGGCGGGTCCGGAAGGGCTATTGAGTGGCCCGAGGGCTACTCTTGAGACCAACATTGCGTTGCTGGGTCTCATTGGTGCGTGTAGGTCCAGTGGAGGGCTGAGCCTGCCTTGTTTCTCTTCCAGATATTCTTCGCCTTGTCTTCAGTCCAGTCTTGCTCCTGCTCCACCCATGCTCATACCTGCTTACTTCTCACGGTGTATCCTGGGATTCCTCCCTGAGCCGCACTGTGATTCAAGGGCTCATATCCTTCCTTGAGATGGGACCATGCCTCCGTGCTCCTAACAGGGCCTGAAGGGCACGCTCCCTGACAGAAGTGTAAGGCTTATGTTTGAATCCAGATCTCTGACTAGAGATACTTCTAATCTACCAGAGGAACCAATGAAAAAGCAGTTTCATTTCCTAAACATTTATCTACTGAACTGGAATAAACTGCTTGCTAGTTGTTGAAGAGGCCTATTGCTTCACCTGATCCAATAATAAAAACTAATATGGATTAAAAAATCTCCTGCTCTCCATACCTGGTATCTTTTGATTTCATTGACATTGTCATGCACTGGGGGAGGTAGGGTCACACAAACTTTATATTCACAAACACACACACAAACATACATGCACACATATGCATTCTCTCACATACTCCATCTCTCATATATATGCCTATGCTCTCACACACACTCCCTCTCTCACTCACAGACACATTGTTGTCGATTTTAAGACCTGCGTGCATGCATCATGTGTGCGTGGTTTCCGGTGCGCACATATGAACGTGCCGATGATAGAACATGCGTACGCCAGAGTACACATGTTATAAAATGTATTGGCTGCATGCACATGCGCACCGGATTTTACAATCTGTGCATGCATGTTTGGGTGGCCCGTGATTTGTGTGTACAGGGGGGGAATTTTAAAACCTATGCGTGATGTGATCCGCTGGTCCCCTGTTTCCTAACCCTAACCCTCCCTCTTCTCCTCTCCTCCCCGCCCCCTAAACCTACTCTAACTATCCCCAAATTTATTTTTTGCTTACTTACTGCTCCTCTAGAGCAAAAATAATCTCCATGAGCATGCTCCCATCCCGCCTCACACCCCACCCCTCCCTACCCAGACCACACCCCCTGTCCATCCCTTTCTTTGGGCCCAGCACTTCTGCGTGTAACGGGTTATGCGCGTGGCCGGGCCCATTGTAAAATGCGTGTGGTGTGCGCAAGGCCTGGCTACGCACGTAACCCTTGTAATTTACACACAAGGCCCTTTTAAAATTGGGCCAATTATGTGTGTGCCTGCCTATGAGAGGCTATATGTGACACATAGGCTCTCAAAGTTTCACACGCACACAGGCTCTCCCAAATAGGCTCTCACATAGACACAAATACATACATATGAACACAAGCTCTGACACAGACACACACTCAAGCTCTCACACAGACACACACACATGAACACAAGCTCTGTTACAGACCTCACATTCAAGATCTCAGACAGACACACACACATACAAGCTCTGACACAGACAAATGCACACAGGTTCTCACACACACACACACACACAAAGAGTCACACAAATGGCCTCCTTTCTCCAGGCCACAGTGAGATGAGCTCATCACGGCCCCCTCCATTCTCCTCTTCACTTCAGGCCATGGTGGGATGAGCTCCATCATGGCCCCGCTGGCTTCCTTCTCCTTTAAATTCGGGTCATGGTAGAATGAGCTCCCTCATGACTCCACGGACTATTCTTTCCTTTGACTCCGCCAGCCTTCTTGTGATTTGAGGAGTGCAGAGGCTGGAAAGCTGTGAGTGTACACATGCAGTTAATAGGGAAAACTGCCGCGGCCTTTCCTCACTTTGGCCGCAGGCGAGTTGAGTTCCACTGATGGCCCGCCTCTCTTCTTCCTGTCCATTTCTCATTTTCAGCCGCCGGCAGATTGAGCTCTGCCAGCAGCCTTGTGTGCTCTCCTGCTACTGCCTCTCGCTCAGGTGTGCTGCCCCATGCAAATGCACGGTGTACATACCCGGTCGAGATGGATCTGGGAATGAGACTGGTCAGGAGCTTCATCTTAACCAGCCCCTTTCCCCACAGATTGAGTCCTTGGGTTCTGGGTGCCAACAGGACTTAGGCGAGGGTCTCTCAGGATAAGGTGTGGTAGAAAGTACAAAACTAGGTTAGAGTCAGAGGCAGATGGTAAGTGAGAATATCCAATGTCCTGGCAAGGGTTGGTGGCAGGTGGCAAACAAAACTCCAAGTCCAGGCAAGGGTCAAATCCAGAAATCAGTCAGAGGAGAAGGTATGAACTAGGTATGAGAAAAAAAAGAGACAGACTGGCTGGATGAGATGTGGCAAGGCAGGCTGGAGGAACAGCAACACACAGTACACAGGATAGGAGAACCTGTTGCTGAGGCACTGGCTAGGAGCGTGGCTGGGGTTTAAATCCCCAGCTGGCTCTGACATCTTCTGGCGTCTCCAGCATATTCATGCAATGGGGCCTTTATAAAAAGGTGCGCATCGCATACACATACGTACAAGAAGCATGGAAGAGGACTGGAAGGCTCATCTGTATACTGCTTCCAGCATCCCCTGGGAGACGACGCCAGAGGTTACAGCAAGTGATCCAGGGTTTGAACTCTACAGCCCCAGTTTCCAGAGACCCCGCACCCTTTGCAGTAGAAGAGGATCAGGAGCGCGCGCCTAATGGTGTGCGAATCTCAAACCCTACAAATCTTTGAGTGAAGATCAATTTAATGGTGGTTAAAAAGGGCTGGTAAGTATAGGTTTGGGAAATCTTTGGACTCAAAAAAGGTTTGGAGAAAGGTGACATAGTGGGATATATTCTTTAGAGTTTGTTTTGTGTCTGAAATAATAAGTGAGCCAGAAGTAGTTAATTCTTGTGTCTATCTTTCCCACCCACTCATCCCTTGATCTTTAGGCAGGAGACACTTTCTCATTAAAAATCAATCAGGCTCTTATCTAAATCATACTATTACACCAGACTTTATTGAGAGTTTAATCAGTCCCTTGTAGGACACTTTTTGCGGGAGAGACGCCGACGATCCGGCGCAGCTGGCCCCGCCCCCTGACGCGCGCGCGCGGGGAGGAGCTCCTCTTAAAGGGGCCAGCGCGGGAAAATCCTCCTTGCAGCTGAGGATGACGTCAGACGCCTTCAGGGTATAAGTAGCCTGCATCTAGTTCACCCCAGTGCCTTGCAACAAGGTTCCTGGTCTTCGGCCTGCTGCAGCTGTGTTCCTGGTTTGCTTCGTCCCACTTCTGCCTTGCCCTTCTCACTGATTGATTCTTCTGGACTCTGACTCCTGGATTGGCTTTGGACCGTGCTTGGACTTCGACCTCTGGATTGGCTTTGGACCGTGCTTTGGACTTCGACCTCTGGATTGGCTTCAGACCCTGCTTGGACTTCGACCTCTGGATTGGCTTTGGACAGTGCTTGGACTTCGACCTCTGGACTGGCCTTGGACCGCTCCTAGACCCAGACTCCTGGACCGACTTCTGGACTACCTACGACCTGCTGGAGGCGCCAGCCGTCCGGAACCCACGATCTGCAGGAGGCGCCTGCATCCGGACCATCTTCCACATCCAGGTAGTCGCCTAAGTCCCAGCGGCTGTGTCCCTACGGGCTCCTCCTGGGGGGACTTCGGCTTCCAGGGTGAATCTCCAAAAGTCCCAGCGGCCGGAATCCTAAGGGCTCTCCCCGGGGGAGTGCCGGTCTCCAGGGTGAAGACTCCGCTATCGCCAAGGTCCAACGTCGTCCGTCCTCCCTGTGAGTACCGAGTCCTTGGTCGCAAAGGACTCCACCATAGTCCAGTATCCTCATTTGCTCCGAGCCTCCGAACCGCCTCCTGGTTGGGATCCTTGCTGTGAACTCCTACAGCGCTCCATCTTCGGTCCCAACTGGCCCAAGGGTCCACGAACATAACAACACTAGCTGATTAATTAATAAATAAACCTGAAAATTTAAAGTACTCTAATTCCAGCTCCCTTAGTTTCTCACAGGACAAGCAGGATGGTAGTCCTCACAAATGGGTGACATCGAGGATGGAGCCCTGTACGGAAAACTTTTCTGTCAAAGTTTCAACAAGCTTTGACTGACACTGGCACACTGGGTGCACTGAGCATGCCCAGCCTGCAATTATCCCTGTGAGCCACAGGTGTCTCCCTCAGTCTTCTTTTTTCCGCTCTGCAGTCAGCATAGCGGTTGGAGCTCTGTGAGGATTTTTTAACTAATTACCTCATGGAAACACTTAACTTTTCACTTCAAAAAACACTTTTCCCTGCACAGGTCTCCCTCCGCGTACGTTTTTACGACGCTCGGTGAGTACTAATTCTTATTTTTCGGTCGGTTCCTGTCACTATCTTAAGGCTGTTAACTGACTGAAGCCTTCCCTTCCCCCATTTTTCAGTTAGCTTTAAACAGCTTTCGAGTATCTCTGTGACACTCTGCTTGCTTATGCTAGTGGGGTAGGGATTTTTTCCTTAACTTTAGGACCTCTGTAGCTTCAAGTCCTTCGTTCCCTGGTACCCTCACGCAGTCGATACCCTATCGCTACACCGGGACCCTTCTAAACCGCCCTGGGCTTTTATATGTCATCAGCGCCCCTCCCCCCACGGTGCCCTGATGCCTTTATCCATGTTTTTTGCTTTTCAGTGCTACCAGGCTTTTTCCTCCTACGCACTGTTTTTTTTCCTTGGGCTTCCTCGGTGCCGTCCCTACCCGGATGCATGCCATTGACGCACACGCTGTTAGTCACTGCCATGCATACTCGGGTCGCCGCCACCGCTGCCCGAGACACTTTTTAATGATCCCAGGGTCACTTCATCGATGCCACCCCCCCTTTTGGGGATGCCATCGATGCCCCATCCTCCCCACCGATGTCCAGCCCTTTTCCATCGGTGGACATCGGTGCCACATCGATTCGTCGGTGGGCATCGATGCCGGATGGTCCCCATCGGTGGACATCGGTGCCGGATGGTCCCCATCGATGGACATCGGTGCCGGATGGCTTGTCCGTCGATGGCATTGGTGCCAGATGGCCGTCCGTCGATGGCATCGGTGCCGGGTCCTTTTGCATCGATGGACACCGATGCCCAGGTGTTTCATCCATGGGCATCTATGTTAGAATGCATCCATCGAGGGTAGTCGATGCCAGGCTGCTCCCATCGGTGAAATTCGATGCCCAGGTGGGTCCCATCGGTGGGTATCCATGCCGGCTCGATTCCGTGGATGGGCGTTGATGCCAATGCCAGCCTTATGGCTGGCATCGATGCCCATGCCGATTCCAGGACTGGCGTTGATGCCGGGATGGAATTCATCGACTGGGAGATCCATGCCATCGATTCCATACGTGTCCATATCGATGCCACCGACACACGTGTCTGGGGCACCGATGCCATGTACACTTGGAAATCTGAGTCTGTCCAAATCGATACCGTCAACGTCTGTGGCCCTATAGTTGATGCCCGTGGCCATGCCACAAACGGCATAAATGCCCGCCTCCATGCATCGATGCCCTCGACACCTCCGTTTTCCTTCGGTGTCCTTGACGCCCTATTGATTCGACTTCGACTCAGTCGATGCCGGTATCTTTTTCAATAACGGCAATGTTTTTCGATTATTCGATTCCACATCGTTTCAAAGATACCTATGCCACTGCTGTCAGTGCCCGTCACTGTCATCATTCTCCTGGCCAGTCATCGACGATTTTTCATACCCATTTTGATGATATCCTCGAAGCCCCTTAGGTTGCCTTCAATATCGTCAATACCGACATAGCACCGCCACATAATACCCTCGCCTCCTCACATTGCTCCACGCTTTGGGTTCTTTTTTAAGCCCCGTATTAGCTTAAGACACTCCATTGTGTCAGGAGCAGAGCAGGCGTGCTGACAGTTCGTCATCGATCGCCTTCCAGGACGACGAGGGCTTCCATCTCGGCGCTGGGGAAAGACCGGGCCGAGCACCGTGGCACCCATCATCGCCGACATCGTGATCGTCCGCCGCTGACGCCATCCAGCACATCGGTGCCATCCTTCTCCAGGCTGGACAACGCTCGGGCAGAGCGACATCACCACTGCCATCAGCACTGTTCCTACAGTTTTGGCAGTCCTTGGTGATCCAGAACTTCCGGATCCAGGTCCGACAGCTTCTGCATTGGCGTCACGACACATCGAGCCGCTGGGACGAGGGAGGGAACATGAGTTCCGTTAGGGCTCCTCTGTTCCTGGCGTGCCCCACCGTCAAGTGGTGTGGGACTGTGGCCATCTGTTACACTTAGCAGTCTAAACGCCACTCACGCCTGGCCTGTCTCCTCTGTACCTGTGCCACCATACCGGGTTTCAGAGCGAGATGGACGTTTACGTCCCCGGCCTTACCCTCGAGGACTCCGGAGACCGTCGGGGTCAACAATCTTCACCGGCTCGTCTTGCGGCGATCCACGTCGGATGGTAAGTACCCGCTTCGGCGGCATTCCCATAGAGTTGTGTTCTCCCATTCGGACCGTGGTTCGAAAAGTTCTGGGTCATGTGCCTTTTAGAACTGTATTAGTGTCACATATCACTATGTTAGCTATGTTAGCCACAATATCAGGGGAACCCCTCTATCTTCTTGGGATTGCAGCAGGGCTTCTTCTCTTGTCAGTAACAAGTCCCTGTGCCGACCAATGCTCTGACTCTTGGTTCCCTCCCAACCAAGGTCCAGCTGCATTGGCTGATCTGCTAAACATGAGATTCAGCAACCATTGCCCCATGTACAAGTCCACCTTGAGGCCTGGCCACAGGTCTCAGTGTCTCCTTGTACAGCATACAGAAATGCGGGTACCACTTACCGCTCACACACCTGCAGGAGCCTACATGATATCCTCCATTGGGACACCTCTTGGTCTCCCATCTGGTCAGATATCAGAGCGGCCACCCCACCTTGTACCAAAGTCCCGGTACACTCCCCCAGGCGCTACGAAGTGCAGAGGGGAGAAGGGAGGGGGGTTGGGGAGTTTTAATTGCACTATTCTTTCTTTTAACAGAAAATAGTTACTCTCCGCACATCCTGGACCTAAGAAAATCCAACTTTCTTTAGACGTCACAGGTACAATGGTATCTTTGGTTACCATCACTCCATACTGCAGTAAGTACATTATTTTAATGTTTCTATGTGCTTTATGGTGAGTCAACATTACAACCCCAAGCTCTGCCGCCGGCACCAGCTTCGGTAAGTGAACTGTCTCTTGCATCACTGTTGGTGAATGCTGTTTTCTCTGCGGAGTGTAACATCATTCACTTTCCTTTCAGTACATGCAAAGAGCTCTCACTTTTTTCAGGACTCACTATACATTTACTAACTGGGATTACTGTCACTGCCATAAATCCCTTCTGTAACACTTCTGGACACCACAGTCTTAAGACCCTCTTGTCCAGCATGCGCACAGACATTCTGATACATTGTTATATGTCCCTGCGCATATTTTCCATAACCTCAACCTTTCAACTTTTCATGGTTGGGCTATGGGGTTTCTTCCCACTATGCATTTTTTCTCATAATTCAAAACTGCTATGGGTTATATTCAGTGACATTCTATACTCAATGGACCTAAGTGGTTTCATTGCTTTCGTCCCTGATTCTTATCCCAGTTCGAACTAGGACCTAGTCTCCTTCGACTCATGCTCGCAATTCCTTAGGGTTATAAAGTTTCTCCTGAAAGCTGTCAACCCATTATGCATCTATTGCACTCCAGCATAGTTTCTCATAAACTTCCTGGACGTTGCACCCATGAGTTATGCCCTTATGCCTTCCAATACTGCTTTTGCAACAATTCTTTGTGCATACAGACAGACAGCATAGGGACAATGTGCTTTCCAACTCATAAGCACGCACAACCTCTTAGCTGCTCTGCTAGACAGCTGCGCAGCTCTACCCTTGGCCCTTGTTCACTTCATGCGTCTTTGGGCCACATATCTAAGAGATTTAATGAACGCTCTATCTGACCTTCTCCACGTAGGTTCTATCCTCTCGAATGGTCTCAATTACATGTGTACAGGGCAAATCTTTTAACGCTGAGTTTAACTAAACTTTCCTCTGCGTCTGCATCATTCCATACGATGCACAGGTTCTGCTCCCTACACATGTTTCCTATGCGTTCCCTTAGATGCCTTTTCTTCCATCAAAGGCCTCTTCAATATATCTCTTCTGCTGCCTCTCGTAGCCAGCATTCTTCTAATGTTGAACTGGGATGGGGTTCAGTATTCTTTTCCCCACTCCCTGACTGAGATCAGTATGCTTCCCATACTTCTCAATCCATCATATCAGTAACCTTTTATTCCCTCACCAGTCAGTCCCAAATCATAGACTTACTGATGTTCTTAGGTTCTGGTAGCATCACAAAACCTTCTAAACATAAATCTTGCCGTTTAATATGGCAGGCTTTACCTCCTGACGCTAAAAAAAAAAAAAAAAAAGAGGTATTACCCCTTTTACTTTTCCACCATTTTTTCTTACTCCCTCGGATTCTGTTCTCCAGACATCCTCCACATAGATACACCTTTCTCTTAGGAGGTGTATCGTTTTGGGAGTTGGGTTCCCGTTTTCGGTAATCCTCTCTGAGTCGGCTTACCATGGATTATCCACTGATCAAGCCGCCTCTATTTCTCTAATCACGGAATGAACATATATATTCTCCTTATAAGTCTCATACATTCTACGTTTGAGCCTTTCCATTCCTCTCTTCCACAGTTTGGCAAGGGAACTTCTTTCCCTCTTAATGTCATTCCTGCCAGCAGGGTCCGTGAGTTATGCACTCTTCCATACTCACCTGACTCCGTTCCTCTGCCACTGAGTAGTTCTACGCATTCAACTTTCTATCCTTTTCAGGTAGATGTTGTATCTCCTTTCCTCAGGAAATACTCTATTAATTTTCCTAACCTCTCTCTCTCGCCCTAGGGAGAGACTGGGTTTTCCACATTCCTGGACAGTAATGCTGCGCTTACATTCTATCTACATTGCACTGCATTCCATGTGAATTCCACTTGACTCTTTCCTTCATGCAAGGGTCAAGCTGCTACTTCCAGTGGCCACACAGACCTAATCCTTCTGATTAAGTGGTCTATATTTCCTTTCCTACCAACAAGCAGACATTTCACTACAACACTGTGGGTATCCACATACTGTTGTGTCCGTCTTAGCCTTAACAGCTTCCCTTTGGTTACTGCTGCTTGTACTTTTTATCAGGTTGCAGCCTGGAGTCCTCTCCATACCTTCGCAGCCTATTATTGCTTACATTTGACTAGCCGGCATGCTCCATGTTTGGCCAGTCCGCCTACTCTTACTTTTTTCAATTCACTACCCAACATCCTTCCACGAACCCATTATGGTGTTGCGGATGCCCTCCGTTCCCATTTCCACCTCAGTTGTTACGCCTTTGCGCATCTGCGGCTGTATCTGGTGCATTCCCGGGCATCCTCAGCTCGGTACTCACCCATTTGTGAGGACTACCATCCTGCTTGTCCTGTGAGAAAGCAAATGTTGCTTACCTGATGTAACAGGTGTTCTCACAGGACAGCAGGATGTTAGTCCTCACGAAACCCGCCCGCCACCCCGCGGAGTTGGGTCTGTATACTTTTATTTTAGTTTCGCTTGCGCTTTTTAGCTATAAGACGAGACTGAGGGAGACACCTGTGGCTCACAGGGATAATTGCAGGCTGGGCATGCTCAGTGCACCCAGTGTGCCAGTGTCAGTCAAAGCTTGTTGAAACTTTGACAGAAAAGTTTTCCGTACAGGGCTCCATCCTCGATGTCACCCATTTGTGAGGACTAACATCCTGCTGTCCTGTGAGAACACCTGTTACATCAGGTAAGCAACATTTGCTATCCTAAACTTAACAAAATTAAGATGAAGGCAACAGTCCAGCAGCAAGAGGGGGTCTTTCCAGTCTTTTTCACTGAGTGCCACATGTATGATTTTTTACCTGCTGGTGAGAGATTGCATGTGTGCACCCAGTGCAAAGAGCTCCTGGCTCCCAGGGAATGTGTCCGATCTCTGGAGGCTAGACTGGCAGACTTGGAGGAGCTGAGGCAGATAGAGAGATACATTGATGAGACCTTCAGGGACATAGTAGCCAAGTCCCAAATTCAGTCTGGCAGCCCCAGTGCTGCCTTGGATCAGAAAGGTCTCCCAGTTGGAGAACATCACCCTGGTGTAGTAGGAAGTGATCCTGTAGCAAGGACCTGCTCTCCAGGTGATGTATTGTCCTCTTGCACTGAGGACAAATCTCCCAGGGCTACTGCCCAGGAGGGAAGGGTTAGGCCGGCCATCATAGTTAGTGATTCGATTATTAGAAATGTAGATAGCTCGGTGGCTGGTGGACATGAGGACCACCTGGTAACTTGACTGCCTGGTGCAAAGGTGGCAGACCTCACGCATCACCTAGATAGGATTATAGACAGTGCTGGGGAGGAGCCAGCTATCGTGGTAAGTATGGGCACCAACAACATAGGAAAATGTGGGAGAGAAGTTCTGGAAGCCAAATTTAGGATTTTAGATAGAAAGATGAAATCCAGAACCTACAGGGTAGCAGTCTCTGAAATGCTTCCTGTTCCACGTTCAGGTCCCCAGAGGCAGGCAGAGCTCCAGAGTCTCAAATTGTGGATGAGATGATGGTGCAGGGAAGAAGGATTCAGTTTTGTAAGGAACTGGGGAAACTTTTGGGGAAGGGGGAGACTTTTCCGAAAGGATGGGCTCCACCTTAACCAGAGTGGAACCAAGCTGCTGGAACTAACTTTTAAAAAGGAGTTAGAGCAGCTTTTAAACTAGAGCAGGGGGGAAAGCCAACAGTCACTCAGCAGTGCATGGTTCAGAGCAATGTATCCTTGAAGTATACTAATGAAAGAGGAGAGTTAAGGCATTCCATCAGAGAGATTCCAATAAAAGCAAACATGGTGCATGTGCCTATATGTAAAAAAAATCACTTGAGCTAAATATTTCCAAAATATCCCTATCATCTGAAAAGCAGGTTGATAAAGAAACAAATACACACTTTGAAATGCCTGTATTCCAATGCCAGAAGTCTGAGAAGTAAGATGGGAGAGTTAGAGTATATAGCAGTAAATGATGAGATTGACATAATTGGCTTCTCAGAAACCTGGTGGAAGGAGGATAACCAATGGGACAGTGCTATATCAGGGTACAAATTATATCACAATGATAGGGAGGATCAACTTGGTGGGGGTGTGGCACTTTATGTCTGGGAAGTACAGATTCCAACAGGATAAAGATCATACAAGAGACTAAATGCTCAGTAGAATCTATATTTATTTATTTATTTTTTTTTTATATATCGACATTCATCTCAATTGAGATATCACACCGGTTTACATTCAGGTACTGTAGGTATTTCTTTATCCCCTGAGGGCTTACAATCTAAGTTTTTGTACCTGAGGCAATGTAGGGTAAAGTGACTTGCCCAAGGTCACAAGGAGCGACAGTGGGATTTGAACCTTGGTCTCCTGGTTCATAGTCCACTGCTCTAACCACTAGGCTATGGGTACAAATCCCATGTGTATTGGGTAAGAGTATAGTGATAGGAGTATACAACCGTCCACCTGGACAAAATGGTCAGACAGATGATGAAAGGCTAAGAGAAATCAGTGAAGCTAACCAATTTGGCAGTGCAGTAATAATGGGAGATTTCAATTACTTCGCAACAAAAAAGTGGAAACTAAAAATAATGTTTAAGTCTAGCCTTAATAGAAGGTGTCAGCAAGCCTGATGTTGTGTAACTTCAAGAGAAACCAACCGGTCTTATAATCATTCACCTTCCAAAAAAATCTTTTTAATTCAAAAAACGTATTTTTCTTGTGCTTATATATTAATATAAAATTGTCCTCATAGTATATCAAAAGTAGAATCTTTGCTATCATTCATAAACAGCCCAACACGGCCGGTGTTTCGCAGCACAGCTTCCTCAGGGGCATGCAAACATCTTTAAACACAGAGTCTTAATCTAAAGATAATAATAGTACCATTATAGAAATTCACCAATAATGAAGATGAAAAAATACTTATCTTGATCTCAAAATGGACACTACGTCTTGACGAACTCCTCACAGGAAACGGAGAAACTGAAGCCGAGGCTTACGTCTCTTTAAATGTCCAACTCTCGTGTGACGTCACTGAAATGCAAAACATCAATGACACTTCTTCCTGTTCACCAAGAGCACTGTCAAGAACATAAGATCAAACGTAAACGTTCTTTTATCCCAAGAACACATGTAAATTCAGTTCAGTGTTTAACCCATGTGGAACAACAGTATTTAATCTGTAAATCCAATGTTGCTCAGTCTGTAGCAGTAACAATTCGCGATCACCTCTGCGCCAATGTATCGGAATGTGATCAATAGCACAAAAGGAGAGATCATTAAAACAATGTCCAAATTCCATGCAGTGTGATACCATGCGCTCATCGACTGGGGCATGTTTTATATTGGACCTGTGTTCTATCATCCGAGTTTTCAAAAGACGTTTGGTCTTCCCAATATAGAGCAAATCACAAGGACATCGGATTAAATAAATCACCATGGTGGAAATACATGTGGTTTTGTATTTCAAAAAGATTTTATAACCCAATTTCAAAACCAATGAATCCTGAATGGTCATTGAAGAAGCACATACTGAGCAGCTATTGCATGGATGATGTGATCCTTTGATGATGTCATTTGAATCAGGAATGATAGAGCAATCTAATCTCATCAACATATTCCTCAGATTAGTAGCATGTGAAAAGGTGATCCGTAGAGGTGTTTGAAAAATATCACAAGTTTGTAATATGTGCCAGTATTTAAGAATGGATTTTTGAATCACATGAACATCAGAAGAATATGGTAAAACACAAGTATGGCAGGAGGAGTCATCTGCAGAGCATTTTGCTCATAGATAGGCTTTACAAACACTTGACCGTGGATGGCCACGAGCTAGAAAATGCTCACGTAGTAGTTTAGACTGGATCTCAAAATCAGCCAATGTGGTACATAGGCGTCTTAGCCGGAGTACGCACGATAGGACCCAAAAGATGGTGAACTATGCCTGGCAGGGCAAAGCCAGAGGAAACTCTGGTGGAGATCCGTAGCAGTCCTGACGTGGATAAACTGGCTCACGTGAAGATTCAATTTAAAGTTCCTGGGATGAGCACTGGCAAAATGCAAGTATGTATTAGAACTCACAGTCTTATGGAATAGAGAGGCCACAAATTTACCATCAATCATAGTAATCTTTATGTCCAAAAAAGAAATTGACACACATTGAATTTTGGCAATAAATTTCAAACTGACATTACGGGAATTCAACTACTATAGAAAAGAACTGAAGATGTCTTCATCACCTCTCCACAGGACAAAAACACCATCAATATATCATTTCCAGATGACCAGGTGACTGTCAAAAGGGTGGTCAGTAAGCCATCGTTCTTCAAAAATGTTCACATATAAGTTGGCCAAATCTGGGGCCATGGTGGCCCCCATGGCTGTCCTGCAAATTTGGTGGAAAAAATCTTGATTGAATGGAAAAAAATTTTGTTTCAAAGCTATTTCTAGCAGTTGTAATAGAAAGTCACTTGGAATCTGATGGGGTCTGGGACATCTCTCAAAATAAGTATAAGCAATTTCTATAGTCTCATCTTGTTGGATAGAGGTGTACAATGCTTCAACATCCAAAGTAGCCATTTTTAAATTGGTGGTATCAACCTCTAGTTGTTCAAGAAAAACGATCATATCAGATGAATCCCTCACATATGAAGAAATCAATGGAACAAATGGTGCTAGAAAACAGTCAACAAATCGGGAGAGTGGTTCTAATAGGGATCCACAGCTGGAGACTATCGGACACCCAGGGGAATGATCTAAATTCTTGTGGATCTTTGGCAATGTATAGAAAATAGGAGTACGGGGATGAGTCTTTACAAGAAATTTCGCTTCTTTAGGGGTCAGAAAACCAGATCGAGTACCACTTTTAACAAGTTGAATGATTGATTGTTGTATTGCAGTAGTTGGATCAGAATCAAGGTGTTTATAGAAACGAGTGTCATTTAACTGATGGCAAATCTCTGTCTCGTAATCAATGTGATCTTGTAAAACAATTTTCCCACCTTTGTGCTGCTGGTTTAATAATTAAATCTTTTGCAGAACGTAGTTCTTGAAGAGCAATTCTTTCATTTCATGAAAAATTGGAAAATGATTGATTTGATGAAGAAGTCTGTACAGACGAAATATCTTTAGACACCAATTGGTAGAAAAAACTTTAATGGCCGGTTCCTCAGGACCGGGAGGCACCCATGTCGAAGGGTTGGATATAATGGATGGATCAAAGGACGGTGGATGTGATTCAAATTTTTTTTTAATTTCAAACAAAATGAAACAGAGCCACCTGCAAGGAGAATTTATCAGCTCGTGAAGTAGGGACAGAGGATAATCCCCGTTCTAATCATTTTTAGTTGTGTAAATGATAAATTTCAAGAAGACAGATTTAAAACTAGGGATTCTTTGCATATTGTAAGTGAGTGATTCGCATCGAAGGTTCGAAGCTGTCTTGATGTGGAGTCGTCGGGTATCAATTGTAACAATTGTAATACAGTCGCCGAGAACCGCGTGTGCTCTGGCCTAAAAAAGAGGAAGAGGAAGATTTCACTACAGAGGAATTATCATTTCTGTGTTGGAGGGAATGTGTCTCGTCATCCCCAGAAGAGTCATCGCCGCTTGAATCAAACGTGACATGTCTTGATGATCTAGTGCAGGGGTCAGGAACCTTTTTGGCTGAGAGAGTCATAAACGCCACATATTTTAAAATGTAATTCCATGAGAGCCATACAATATGTTTAAAACTAAATACAAGTAAATGTGTGCATTTTATGTAAGATCACACTTTTAAAGTACAATAAGTCTCTGAAAATATTACACCAGGCCTTAAGACACCAATACATCTCCTATTAGGAAAACGGACCAAGTCAGGCTGCTATAGAGTCCTGCACAGAAACTACACGCCAGCAGAAAACCTCACCTGAATCACATGCTGTCCCTCACCTAACATAGAATAAAGAGACCAAAACACATAACAAGAAGCATGCAGAAAAAACTGAATTGGAAACTGCAACAAGCCAGAGTCTCTGTATGCAGTGTAACAAAGGAAAAAAGAAACATCACCCATCCTTATAAAACAAATCAAGAAATATAAAATCATCAGCAGTAAAACTGTACTAACAAAAAGAACATATTTCGAAACAGCTGATGAGTGGAATATCCAATAATTAAAAACTCATATAAAACATTTCCAGATACCAACAAAATATTTCAAAATAGCAGACACAAAGACCCAGTAATGAAAAATAATAAGGATACAAAAATTTTTTTGCTCTGCATACCTGGGAACGTTTGATATCCAGGTGTCCTGAGATTGTTCTGAATTAGCAGGAGGTGGGGTGGTTTGCTTGGAACTTTCTCCTCTTTCAGTCACATACCAGCACTCTCTCTCACACTGGCTCTCAATGACACACCTATACACACATGCTCTCAGTACTCACATATACACGTTTTTTCTCTCTCACTTATATAGGCTCTTAATTACACATTTACACACATGCTGTCTATCTTTTCACGCTTACACACACACAGGCTTTCAATCACATAAATACATGCTGTCTTTTTCTCTAACACACAGACTCTCATTCACATGCTTACAAACATGTCCTCTCTTTCTCTCATTTACACACAGGCTCTCAATCACATACTCACATGCTCCCTCACCTAAATCAGCTCTCAATCACACACAGACACACATGGTCTCTCTCTCATTTAAGCACAGGCTCTCAATCACATACTCACATGCTCCCTCACCTAAACCAGCTCTAAATCACACACAGACACACATGATCTCTCTCTTACTTATACACACAGGCTCTTAATCATACATACACATGATTTCTCTCACACACAAAGGATCTCAATCATACACACATATTCTTTCACACAAACAGGTTTTCAATCACAAACTTACACATACAGGTTCCCAATGGTAAACTTACATTCATGCTCTCTCTCTCTCACAGGCAGGCTCTCAGTCACAGACATACTCTCTTTCACATGTACAGGCTCTCAATCATTCACATACATGCAATCTCTCACACACACAAAACACACACACACACGCCCCCCCCCCCCCCCCCCGTGGCCCGGAAGAGGAAGTGGAGAGTATCGGGTGCCTGCGCAGGAAGAAGAGGCCACGCTAGTGCGCTCGGCATCGGCCCGAAGAAAAGAAGACTGCAGCGCGGCTCGGAGGAAAATGAAGAGCTTCAACCGCGGCCGATGGGACTCCGCCTCCGCGAGGGCTGAAAATGAAGAGGTTAGGGTTGGGAGGAGGCTGCTGCTGCCACGAGTTCCCGGGGTGCTTGCTCGCTCATTCACTCTGTCTCTCCCCCACCCCGGGAACTCGTGGCAGCAGCAGCCTCCTCCCAACGCTAACCTCTTCATTTTCAGCCCTCGCGGAGGCGGAGTCCCATCGGCCGCGGTTGAAGCTCTTCATTTTCCTCCGAGCCGCGCTGCAGTCTTCTTTTCTTTGGGCCGATGCCGAGCGCACTAGCGTGGCCTCTTCTTGCCGCGCACGCACCCGATACTCTCCACTTCCTCCTCCGGGCCACGGGGGGGGGGCGGGAAGAAGAGAGCACGCCGGTGCCGCTGACTCCAACTGTCCTGCCGCGTTCCGCCTGGGCTGACAGCATTTTAAGCCCGGGCGGAGGAGGACCGGGGAGCAGCTGGGTCAGCGGGAAAGTGTGGCGACTGTCTTCGAGCCAGATGCAGCCCTCAAAAGAGCCATATCTGGCTCGCGAGCCATGGGTTCCCGACCCCTGATCTAGTGGTATTGTTCTTAGTCATCCATGGGTAAACAAACCCTTTGTTATAATCACGCTCATTACGGCAAAATTTTTCAAATTTGAATTTCTTCAAATCAGATCAAAAATTTTCCATCAATTCTTCAGTTAATCTCATCTGAATGGCAAATTTATCAGATTCCATTGTTGATGCCAACATAGTCTTAGTTACTTCAATTTCTTCATGTATAAGAATCACAGAAGATTGGGCTTTTTTAATCATTAAAATCATAAGATCTAAGCTGTATTTATTAAGTACAGCATTCCAGTCAGACATAAATTCGGCATCTTCCTTATATAAATGAGGTTCTTTAAAAATGCGAAGACCTTGAGGGATACGTTGGACATGGCAGTATTCTAATAGAGTGTCTGCCTGTAGTGTCGTACGACAGAACGGCGTATCAATTTTTGTAGAGTGAAAAATTGTAAGTCAGATGAGAAGACAAGTCTGAAGATGATGAAAAGGAAGATGGCTTATCCAATCATGCCTGTAGATCAGTGTCAGAAAAACTGAGAGTCTTCAAAGGAATAATGGTTTCAGATTCCATGACTTGGTATAGTGATACACAGCTTAATCAAGGGGAGACAGTGGTTAACCACAACAACTAAATCGCAACAAAAAAGTGGAAACCAAAAATATGTTTAAGTCTAGCCTTAACAGAAGGTGTCAGCAAACCTGACATTGTGTAAACTTCAAGAGAAACCAACCGGTCTTATAATCATTCACCTTCCAAAAAATCTTTTTAATTCAAAAAACTTATTATTTTTTTGTGTTTATATATTAATATAAAAGTGTCCTCTGTCCTCAGAGTATATCAAAAGTAGACTCTTTGCTATCATTCACAAACAGCCCAACACGGCCGGTGTTTCGCAGCACAGCTTCCTCAGGGACATGCGAACATCTTTAAACACAGAGTCTTAACCTAAAGATAATAATAGTACCATTATAGAAATTCACCAATAATGAAGATGAAAAAATATTTATCTTGATTTCAAAAAGGCTACCATCTCAAAATAGACACTACATCTCGATCAACTTTTCACAGAAATCAAAGGAACTGAAGCCGAGGCTTACATCTCTTTAAATGTCCAACTCTCGTGTGATGTCACTGAAATGCAAAACATCAATGACACTTCTTCCTGTTCTCCAAGAACACTGTCAGGAATATAAGATCAAACTTAAATGCTCTTTTATTCCAAGAACACATGTAAATCCAGTTCAGTGTTTTAACCCATGTGAAACAACAGTATTTTAGTCTGTAAATCCAACGTTGCTCGGACTGTAGTAGTAACAGTTCGTGATCTCCTATGTGTAAATGTATTGGAATGTGATCAATAGCACAAATGGAGAGATCATTAAAACAATTTCCAACTTCCATGCAGTGTGATAACATGGGTTCATTCACTCGGGCACGTTTTATATTGGACCTGTGTTCTATCATCCGAGTTTTCAAAAGACGTTTGGTCTTTCCGATATAGAGCAACTCACAAGGACATCGGATTAAATAAATCGCCATGGTGGAAATACATGTGGTTTTGTATTTCAAAAAGATTTTATAACCCAATTTCAAAACCAATGAATCCTGAATGGTCATTGAAGAAGCACATACTGAGCAACTATTGCATGGATGATGTGATCTTTTCATGATGTCATTTGAATCAGGAATGATAGAGCAATCTGATCGCACCAACATGTTCCTCAGATTAGTAGCCCGTGAAAAGGTGATCCGTGGAGGTGTTTGAAAAATATCATAAGTTTGTAATACTTGCCAGTATTTAAGAATGGATTTTCGAATCTCATGAACATCAGAAGAATATGGTAAAACGCAAGTATGGCAGGAGGAGTCATCTGTAGTAGAGATGTGAATCGTGTGATCGATCGTCTTAACGATCGATTTCGGCTGGGGGGGGAGGGAATCTTATCGTCGCGGTTTTGTTTTTTAAAATATCGTGTAAATCGTAAATTGGGGGAGGGCGGGAAAACCGGCACACTAAAACATCCCTAAAACCCACCCGACCCTTTAAAATAAATCCCCCACCCTCCCGAACCCCCCCAAAATGCCTTAAATTACCTGGGGTCCAGAGGGAGGGTCCCGGTGTGATCTTTTACTCTCGGACCTCCGGTGCGTTGTAGAAATGGCGCCGGCGCTACCTTTGCCCTGTCATATGACAGCAGGGCAAAGGTAGCGCCGGCGCCATTTTGTTTTTTTGTCCCCCAACGTCAGGAGCATAGGAGATCGCTCCCGGACCCCCGCTGGACCCCCAGGGACTTTTGGCCAGCTTGGGGGGGCCTCCTGACCCCCACAAGACTTGCCAAAAGTCCAGCGGGGGTCCGGGAACGACCTCCTAAACTCGAATCGTTTTGCCGTACAGCAAAATGGCGCCGACCATGCCGTACGGTTGGCGCCATTTTGCTGTACGGCAAAACGATTCGAGTTTAGGAGGTCGTTCCTGGACCCTTGCTGGACTTTTGGCAAGTCTTGTGGGGGTCAGGAGGCCCCCCCAAGCTGGCCAAAAGTCCCTGGGGGTCCAGCGGGGGTCCGGGAGCTATCTCCTGGACGCGTGACGTCGGGAGCTAGGAATCAAAATGGCGCCGGCGCTACCTTTGCCCTGTCACATGATAAGGGCAAAGGGCCACCGGCGCCATTTCTCTTCACAGCAGCCGTGGGCAGAGAGCGGGACATCGTGCCGGGATCATCGCGCCGGGACCCCAGGTCATTTAAAATATTTTGGGGGGGTTCGGGAGGGTGGGGGTTTGTTTTAAAGGTTCGAAGTGGGTGTTAGGGTTTTTTTGGTGTGCCGGTTTTCCCACCCCCTATTTAACAATACAATACAAATGCCCCTGACGATAAATCGTGGGCATTTGTATTGTATTTTAATCGTTCAAAAACGATTCACATCCCTAATCTGTAGAGCGTGGAAGAAAAAGCCACTTTCATTGAGAAAATTTTGCTAGCAGATAGGCTTTACGAACACTTGACCGTGGATAGCCATGAGCTAGAAAACGCTCATGTAGTAGTTTAGTCTGGATCTCAAAATCAGCCAAGGTGGTACATAGGCGTCTTAGCTGGATAAACTGGCTCACGGGAAGATTCAATTTAAAGTTCCTGGGATGAGCACTGGCAAAATGCAAGTATGTATTAGAACTCACAGTCTTACGGAATAGAGAGGCTATGAATTTACCATCAATCATAGTAATCTTTATGTCCAAAAAAGAAATTGACACACATTGAATTTCAGCAGTAAATTTCAAATTGACATTACAGGACTTCAACCACTGTAGAAAAGAATTGAAGATGTCTTCATCACCTCTCCACAGGACGAAAATGTCATCAGTGAATCATTTCCAGATGACAAGGTGACTGTCAAAAGGGTGGTGGGTAAGCCATCGTTCTTCAAAAATGTTCATATATAAGTTACACAACGTCAGGCTTGCTAACACCTTCTTAAGTCAAGTCCACGTGGTTGAAATTAAACACTGTGTTCAGTCCCTCCCGACGCAGCTCTAAGCGAAACATGGTCCATATCGGGGGACCTGGTGGAAAACTACGGTATATCGTATTGAGCTTTTGGAGTAGCCGCTTATGAAAAAAAAGCAAGGAATTCAATTTCCTAATTTGCAACACTACGAATCTTTGGACTGTATGATTCTTTCTGCTCTCTTTCTTTGTGTGTGGATAATAATTGGAGAGCAGCATTCCTCCTATTTGTGTGTTAAAAATCATTTCTGGACATAAGCGTAAGTATTCCCATGAATATGGTCTTTTGCTTCTAAACAAATGTATTAGTCTACATGGATATGGCAACATCAGTTACTATACTTATTGAGTCACATAATAAGTCTTGCACTTCCACTGCCATTATTGTATAGACAATATTTGCAAAAATGTAAATGACAAAGACTTTTTTTTTTTAAAACAATTTTCTTTAACTTAGATGTCTTCTGCACTGTTGACAGGTAGTATATTTTACAGCATTATTCCCGTATATTGTTCTGACTATCCTTCTTATACGAGGCATTACCCTTGAAGGTGCTGGGGATGGCATTAACTATTATATTGGAACACAATCAGATATTTCAAAATTAAAAGAAGCAGAGGTAAGTTTCAGCCATCGGTAATGAAGTGGATTTTCCTTTATTAAAAAAATGTAATTAATGTTTTACTTATTTATTTATTTTATTTGTTAAAATATATTACTTACCAACAGACTAAAAAGTCAAGGAACAACAAAAATAAAAATACAATCTGCACAGGAAAATGTAAAATAGTTTGAATGTTAAGGAATTGCATTGTTATGTCACACATAGTTGTTAGCAAGTTCAGCATCATGGCTTCAGGAGCTGGAGGCTGAATCCTAAACTACTTACATATGATTCACCAGAAGTCAAATTATTAATACAGTCATGTTTTAGGGATTTATTTGCTGGAAAAATCAGAATCTATTTATCATATTCAATGATTCTGGTTGTCACAACATGTGGCCACCTACTGGGGATGTAAATAGTTTGTGTTGATCCCTTGTAGTGCCCATAATTTGCATACTAATATGGTAGATTGTTGCAGATATGGTTGACTTGATCCACCTAGTCTGCTGTAGCTAAAGATATATCCCATCTCTGAGCCATACAAGCTTGACCACCTACAGAATATCACTTCTTATCGAAGTTGCTTCATTGTCTTTCCTCTTTGGTCCTCTGCCATCCTGGATAGAGAAGCATATACGTTTCAATAATTATTAAACAAACAACTAAAAACCCTTCCTCCCTATGCCCCCCACATACACATATCTCTTATTCAATCTTGTAACTCTGTTCTTACCATTGCATTTATATTTGTTCCAAGCAAGCTTAAATTCTAGCACAGTGTTGATTTCTACCAGCTGTGCTGGAAGATTATTCTGGATATCTACACTCTGTCAGTAAAGAAGTATTTCCTCATATTTCCTCTAATTCTCCTTCCCTCCAACTTCATATCATGACCCCTTGTCCTTGAATTTCCTTTTCTATGGAAAACGGAATCTTCTTATACTGTATTGAAGTCTGATAAATATTTGAATGTTTCTATGAAATCTCCATTTTTCCTTCATTCTTCCAGTGAGTACATTTTGAATATCCTAAGTTTCTCTGTGTAGGGTTTGTACTGGAGGCCCAGTTCATTTTCATAGTCTTCCTCTGAACTACTGCCATTCTCTCAATGTCATTAAGAAGGTATGGCCTTCAGAAATGAACACAGTACTCAAGATGGTGGGGTCTCACTAATAGCCTGTACAAGGACATAATTAACTCTTTCTTCCAGCTGATGACAACTCTACTCATTAGAGATGTGAATCGTTTTTTGACGATTTAAAATATCGTCCGGTATATTTTAAATCATCAAAAATCGTTAGAGGCGCGATACAATAGGAATTCCCTCGATTTATCGTCAAAAATCGTAAATCGGGGGAGGGGGGAGGGGAAGGGGGAGGGCGGGAAAACCGGCACACTAAAACAATCCTATAACGCACCCCAACCCTTTAAAATAAATCCCCCACCCTCCCGAACCCCACCCAAAATGTTTTAAATTACCTGGGGTCCAGTGGGGGGGTCCCTGTGTGATCTTCCACTCTCGGGCCACGGCTGCGTTAATAGAAATGGGTGCTACCTTTGCCCTTCACGTCATATGACAGGGCAAAGGTAGCGCCGGCGCCATTTTGGTTCCTATTCCCCGACGTCACGAGCGCAGGAGATCACTCCCGGAGCCCCGCTGGACCCCCAGGGACTTTTGGCCAGCTTGGGGTGGCCTCCTGACCCCCACAAGACTTGCCAAAAGTCCAGCGGGGGTCCGGGAGCGACCTCATGCACTAGGGTCGTATTGCAAAATGGCGCCGGCCGTATGGCCGTATTGCCGATTTATTTTAACGTGTCGGGGTGGGTTTTAGGGTTGTTTTAGTGTGCCGGTTTTCCCGCCCTCCCCCGATTTACGATTTAAATGATTTAAAAAACAACAAAACCGCGACGATCCGATTCCCTCCCCCCCCAGCCAAAATCGATCGTTAAGACGATCGATCACACGATTCACATCTCTACTACTCATGTACTGAGTTAACTTTACCATTTGCTTTATTACATTAAGTGGCAACCTTCAGGTCATCTGAGATGATTACTTCTAGGGGACAAATGTACTCAGCATTTTCCCATAGAAACAAAATGAGAAAAACACTTTAGAACATCTGACAGGTCCTGTTCCTATTTAATATCTCCCTTGCATGTAATATTTTACCTGCTTCCCTAGTTTTTGTATAAAATTCATATACATTTTGTTTACTTAGTTTTCGATATAAAATTTGTTTAATATTGTAGTTCTTCTCCCTCCCGGTGGCCCGTTAGCCCAAAATTTATCTTTTCATTGTTCTTTGTTTTATGTAAAGCCTCTTCGCTGCATTATGTTTTCATATAAACCAATGAGATGTTCCCAACGACCGTCTGTATATAAAATTTTCAAATAAATAAATAAAATAATAGCAATAGTTTGTTCCTTGTCCTTCTGCTTCACTAGTCAAGAACATGTGGGTTTAGTCCCCTCATCCAGCAGTTGGAGACACAATTGTTTATTTGTTTTTTTATGATATAACCTGTATGTATGTCATGCATGGAACCAGATGCAGCCAGTTCTCACAGGTCAAGCAGGATGGTAGTCCTTAATATGGGTGACGTCAGTGGATGGAGCCCTGACATGGAAAACCTTTCTGTCAAAGTTTCTAGAAAGCTTTGACTGACACTGGCACCCTGAGTGCACTGAGCATGCTCAACATGCCATTATCCCTGTGACCACAGGTGTCTCCCTTCAGTCTTCTTTTTTCTGTGCGGCAGTTAGCATCGCGGTCAGGAGCTCTGTGAGAAACTCTCACAACTTTTCCTCGCGGAAACTCTTGAAGTTTTACTTCACAAATAATTTTTCCCTACACGGGACTCCCTTCACGTACATTTATTCGATGCTCGGTGAGTACTTTGCCCTGTTTTTCGGTTGGTTCCTGTCACCTCACGGTTTCCCAGGCCTACCAACTGAACTGCAGCCTTCCCTCTCCCTATGATTTTAACCCCACAAAGCCTGCTGACACCACATACCTAGTCCAGTCAACTTCAGGTTTCCTGAAGTCCCAATTAGATCACCATTCAGTGGTTGTTGAGTCAGCCCAAAAGAAAGCCTGAAGATCCATTTCATTTATTTCATTTCATTTTAATAAATTTATTAATCGCCTAACACTGTAAGGCCTAGGCGATATACATAAAAACATACATAATAGTAATAAAACAAAACATGAATAATACACTTCTTGAATCGGATTTCATAGAAACCATGTCATGTTATACAAAGCTAACAAAAGAGACTTTTGCCAAATCAGAAAAATTCACAAGGTAACATACCTTATGATAGGGATAACAGAGAAAGTCAGCAAAAATACTGCATAAGTTCACTTTAGCATGTTAGAGATATTTATATTGTATTTATACAATATTAAAAGCACGGGTAAGCAAATAAATTTTGAATGCCATCTTAAATTTTTAATATCTTCCAACGCACGGATTTCCAAGCCTCATTCTTCCTATCCTCCAGGAAAGGAACAAAAATTTGTGGATGCTATAGGCCGCCTTATCTTTCAAGAGGCAATGCTTATACCCCGCATCGCCTCTTACCAGCTTTATATGACCCAGTACAACAGGCTCCTCTTTAAACAAATACAAGACTTTGCTGAGTCTCTATCTCAACAGTCTCAAGAACAGTTACATGCCCTAGCTCAAAAGGGTTTAGAAGCGGGCAAACATGAGATACGATCTGCCTATTACATTTTTTACACCGCTTCCAGGGTCTCAGCAACAGCCATTTCTGCAAGAAGGTGGGCCTGGCTAAAGTCGTCCGACCTGCGGCCTGAAGTCCAGGACAGATTATCTGATTTGCCTTCACTGGAGATAATCTTTTTGGTGAGCAAATTCAAAAGGCAGTAGCACAACTCAAGGATCACAATGAGACTCTTTGCCAACTCTCCTTGCTCCCTTCTGAATTTCCTGCAAAACAAACATTCAGGAAGGAGCCTAAGAAATCCTTTTACCGCCAAAGGAAATCTTATCCTCCTCCATCCAAAGGTTGCTCTACTAAGCCTTAGCAGAAAGGCCAGTCCAGGCAACATCGCAGGCAAAAGCCGCAAACAGCTCCTCAACCAGGTCCAGCATCTGGTTTTTGAATCTTCGCTAGAGAGCAGCGTTCAGACTCCACTAAGGCATGTACCAGTGGGAGGCTGATTGTGCCACTTCAGCAACATCTGGCACTCAGTCACCACAGACCAGTGGGTTCTCGCCATAATAACTCAAGGTTATCTCAACTTTCTTGCCATTCCATCGGACTCCCCACTTCGGCTGATGTGGGGAACATCCGACCATTCACCACTCCTAAAACAGAAGGTTTCCCTCCTCCTCCAGTCCAGAGCAATAGAACCAGTGCCCTACTCTCAGCAGGGCCTCAGATTCTATTCTCGGTACTTTCTAATCCCAAAAAAGTCAAGTGGCGTTCGCTCGATACTAGATCTCTGGGCCTTAAACAAGTTCCTACAAAGAGAAAAGTTCAAGATGGTAACCTTGGGTTCCCTCCTTCCCCTTCTGCAAAAGGGAGACTGGCTCTGCTCTCTAGACCTTCAGGACTCATACACGCACATCGCAGTAACTCCGTCTCATCGCAAATTTCTGCGATTCCTTGTAGGCTTAAAGGACTACCAATATCGAGTGCTACCATTTGTTCTAGCCTCTGCACCACGAGTCTTCACCAAGGGCCGGATTTTAAAAGCCCTGCACGCATAAATCCAGCCAGATTTACGCGCGCAGGGCACTCATGCGCCGGCGCACCTATTTTGCATTGACTGCCGGTGCGCGCGTAAGTCCCGGGGCTTCGTAAAAGGGGCAGGGAGGGGCGTGTCTGGGGTCAGGGGGCGGTTCGGGGTGGGACCGGGTGATTGCGCGCCAGTAGCCCGCTGGCGCGTGCAGATTTACGCCTGCTTTCAGCAGGCGTAAATCTGCCAACAAAAGTAGGGGGGGTTTAGATAGGGCCATTTCAGAGCAGGAACAGGCAGCGCACGCCGGGCTTGGCACGCGCAAGTTGCACAAATGTGCAGCCCCTTGCGAGTGCCGACCCCGGATTTTATAAGATACGCGCGGCTACGTAAATTTATAAAATCTACCCCATAGTGCCTCATAGTAGTAGCAGCATTCCTCAAAATGCAAGGTGTCCACATCTACCCCTAGCTTGACGATTGGTTGATCAGGGCTCCCATACAACAAGCTGCTCTGAAGTCCCTACGCCTCACCATGCACACCCTAATCTCTCTAGGGTTTCTCATCAATTACCCAAGGTCCAGTTTGGGCCCATCACAAACCTTGTCATTCATAGGAGCAGACTTGGACACCTTCAAAGTAAAGGCTTTTCTTCCTCGAGAACAAGCTCTCCTCATCTCCTCTCTCACTCACCAGCTGCAGTCGCGACAACACTCCACTGCACGTCACTTTCTAGTCCTGCTAGGACACATGGTGTCCTCAGTACACGTCACTCCCATGGCTCGTCTCACCATGAGAATCATGCAGTGGACTCTAGGGTCACAGTGGATTCAGTCATCTCACCCACTATCAGCTGTTGTCAACATAACCAACCCACTTTGCCTATCTCTGGCTTGGTGGAAGAATCAGGCAAATCTCCTCCAAGGCCTTCCTTTCCAAGCTCCAGATCCTCAAATAACCCTTACAACAGATGCTTCTAACATTGGCTGGGGAGCACATGTTGCCAATCTGCAAACTCAAGGGTCTTGGTCACCAGAGGATGCCAAACACCAAATCAATTTCCTGTAGCTACGAGCAATCAGATATGTTCTTAGAGTTTTTCAGGATCGCCTCTCCAATCAGGTCATCCTGATCCAAACCGACAACCAGGTGGCCATGTGGTACATCAACAAACAAGGAGGAATAGGCTCTCACCTCCTGTGTCAGGAAGCTGCACAGATATGGGCGGAGGCCCTGTCCCACTCGATATACTTCAGGGCCACCTACTTGCCGGGAATGGACAATGTGTTGGCAGACAAGCTGAGTCGCACCTTTCAGCCGCATGAGTGGTCCCTCAACCCCACAGTAGCGGACTCAATATTCCAATATTGGGGTTATCCTTGTTGAAATTGTCTAATTTGTGAAAATGAATGCACATCTCTAGTTACCAATGATGTGCAACAGGCATCGGTTCTTGATCCGGTTCTGTTTAATATTCTCATAAGTGATATTGTGGAAGTACCTTTAAGAAAGGATTGCCTTTTTGTGGATGATATCAAAATTTGGAAGATGTGGAAAAATATGAGGAGGGATCTAGAGAAGCATCAGACAGTATTAAATGTGGAAGCTAAGATTTAATGTAAAAATGCAGGGTCATGTATTTGGGTTGCAAAACCCCAAGGGAGCAGTACAATATAAGGGGTGAAGTTCTGTGCACAAAACAAGAGTGGGATCCAGAAGTGATTTTAGCTGATGATCTTAAGATGGGCAAACTGGTAGATAAGGTGATGGCAAAAGCCAGAAGGATGCTTGGGGCAATCTGAAATAGAGAAAAGAGAGTGAGGGCCCCCGAGGAGCGAGTACCCCTGGTAAGTCCGAGGAGGCAGAGTAGCTTGGACGAATCTGTAGTCCGAGTCGTAGTCCTTGCTAACTCAATCTGTTAGCGAAAGTGAAGACCTTTTATGTTGGAAGCGGATGATGTCAATACAGGGGGATGCCCCTAAGGTTCGCACCCTTGCTGGTACATACTTCGGCGGGTGCGCGCACCCTACGTCATCAGGAACATGGCGGATCCGCAGCGTTGAGACGGTCCGGGGACACCGGAGAGAGGCGGCACGGAGACGCTGTGGCATCAAGCCGTCCATCAAGCCCGAAGGGAGTCGCCACAGAGGTAAAGAGGGTGGAGCGAGAGCGAAGAGCAGCCACGGATGCAACAATCCTCACATAAACCTCTTTGCATCACCTCAAAACCGCAAAGTAGAGAACTTTTGCTCTCTCACTCGCAGCCAACACTCACAACCAAGAGATGCGTTCTCCCTCTCAGGTACAACCGGTCTCCTATATGCATTCCCTCCACTTCCACTTCTCTCGAAGACTCTCGTGAAGCTACGTCAGGACAAGGGATGCATGATCCTGATAGCACCTCACTGGCCACGTCAAGTGTGGTTTACGATTCTTCAGCACCTCTCCATTCGCAGACACATTCCCCTGGGGAAGGACCCACTTCTGCTCATGCACAACGACGGGTGCCTTCATCACCTCAATTTTCAGGCCTTGTCCCTGACTGCCTGGATGTTGAAAGGTTAATCCTTCAGCCTCTCAACCTTTCGGAGCCAGTTTCCCTTGTCCTGATTGCTTCACGGAAACCTTCCACAGGTTTAAATCATGGTGTTCCTCACTGTCCCTAGATCCTTTTACCTGTTCTACCACCAAGTTTTTAGACTATCTCTGGCACTTGTCAGAATCAGATCTGAAAACTTCATCAGAATGCATGTCAGTGCAGTAGCTGCCTTCCATAAAAGTATCGGGGATGTTCCCATTTCAGTACAACCCCTTGTAACACGTTTTCTAAAGGGCTTGCTTCACCTCAAACCTCCACTGATCCCTCCGGCCCCTTCTTGGGACCTCAACCTGGTTTTAGGTCGGCTCATGAAACCACCATTTGAGCCTCTCCAATCCTGTGATCTTTGTTATCTCACATGGAAAGTGATTTTTCTCTTAGCAATCACATCAGTTCGCAGAGTTAGTGAGTTACAGGCCCTTGTTATCTACCCGCCTTACACTAAACTTCTGCACGACCAGATAGTACTCCGCACTCACCCGAAGTTCTTGCCTAAGGTAATATAGGAGTTTCACATTAATCAATCCATTATACCACCCACCTTCTTTCCCAGGCCACTTTCCAATCCAGGAGAACAGGCTCTGCATACACTTGACTGTAAGTGGGCTCTAGCATTCTACCTAGATCGTACATCGGCCCACAGGAAAAGCACTCAATGGTTTGTTTCTTTTGCCCCCATCAAATTGTACAAACCTGTGGGTAAGCAGACTCTCTCCTCCTGGTTAGCGGACTGCATTTCCTTTTGCTATCAGCAAGCAGGCATTCCAATTCAAGACCGTGTTAAAGCACACTTAGTCAGGGCCATGGCAATTTCTGTAGCACACATTTGCTCGGTGCCGTTATCTGATATTTGTAAGGCTGCAACCTGGAGTTCTCTCCATACCTTTACAGCCCACTATTGTTTAGACAAGGCTGGAAGACAAGATTCCATCTTCGGCCAATCTGTCTTGCGCAACCTTTTTGCAACCTGATGTACCAACACCCTTCCGCCTGCCCGTTAGGATTCAGGATGCCCTCTACCAAATTTTACCCCAGTTGTTGTGCCTGTTGCACGTCTTTGTGTACATTTGTTGCATACTCGGACATCCTCAGCTTGGTACTCACCCATATGTGAGGACTACCATCCTGCTTGTCTTGTGAGAAAGCAAATGTTGCTTACCTGTAACAGGTGTTCTCACAGGACAGCAGGATGTTAGTCCTCACGAAACCCGCCCACCACCCCACGGTGTTGGGTTCGTTACATTTTCTTATTTTATTTTTTGGCATTTACTTTAGCTTTTGAAGACTGAAGGGAGACCCCTGCTGGTTGCAGGGTTAGTGCCATCCTGGGCATGCCCAGTAGGTGCCAGTCAAAGTTCTAGAAACAAAACAAAAACTTTGACAAAAGTGTTCCGTGATTGGGCTCCATCTGTGATGACACCCATATGTGAGGACTAACATCCTTGGAGAACACCTGTTACAGGTAAGCAACATTTGCTATACCTATGCAGACACCATCGGTGCTTCCGTCAATGTTATCGGTGCTCTGTCCGTGCCATCGACGCTTTCATTGATGTTTTTGACGTTCTCACAGGACAAGCAAGATGGTAGTCCTCACATATGGGTGACATCACAGGATGGAGCCCAATCACGGAAAACTTCTTTCAAAGTTTCCAGAACTTTGACTGGCCCCTACTGGGCATGCCCAGCATGGCACTAACCCTGCAGCCAGCAGGGGTCCCCCTTCAGTCTTCTTTTTTCCGCCCAGCAGTAGCCTCGCAGTTTAGGACCTCTTCCTTCACGGAGCCGGGGCTGCTTGCTCCAGGTCTCCGGAAAGAACTGGACCGGCTGGTCCAGGAGACCATCGACAAGGCAATGCAACGACTCCAGGTTCCTCCAGCACCGAGAGTAGAACCGGTCACTGACCCGATGACAGCAGTGCTGGCACCGCTGCTATCATGGATGGAGGTGCTCATGACCGCCCTTCCACCGATGATTCCCGGGTCTCCGATGGCTCCAGTGCGCTCTCTGTTGACAGCTTCATCGGGAGGAGAAACACCATTCCGCATTCCTCCTTCGGGAGTATTGCCTCAGCCATCGATGCCATTTCATCCCTCGCCACCGATTCATTCATCGGGGGCGATACACACATCGGCGCCTTCGATACCGGCACCAATGCCTTCCAGGCCGTCCTCGGTGCCCCCAGCGATTCCTTCGATTTTCTCGGAGCCTCAGCCGGGGCCTTCGGGTATCCAACCCCCTTCTCGTCCTACAGGTCAGTCTGCTGATCCTTATGACACCTGGGGTGATGATACTTCCATAGACACCGATGACTTACCTTCACCTCCCTCTCCTACTGAAAGTAGAAAGTGTTCTCCTCCAGAGGACCTCTCTTTCATTAATTTTGTGAAGGAAATGTCTGAGTTGGTCCCTTTTCATAGAAACATAGAAACATAGAAATGACGGCAGAAGAAGACCAAACGGCCCATCCAGTCTGCTCAGCAAGCTTCACACATTTTTTTCTCATACTTATCTGTTTCTCTTAGCTCTTTGGTTCTATTTACCTTCCACCCCCACCATTAATGTAGAGAGCAGTGATGGAGCTGCATCCAAGTGAAATATCAAGCTTGATTAGTTAGGGGTAGTAGGGGTAGTAACCGCCGCAATAAGCAAGCTACACCCATGCTTATTTGTTTTACCCAGACTATGTTATTCAGCCCTTATTGGTTGTTTTTCTTCTCCCCTGCCGTTGAAGCAGAGAGCTATGCTGGATATGCGTGAAGTATCCGTTTTTCTTCTCCCCTGCCGTTGAAGCAGAGAGCTATGCTGGATATGCGTGAAGTATCCGTTTTTCTTCTCCCCTGCCGTTGAAGCAGAGAGCTATGCTGGATATGCGTGAAGTATCAGTTTTTCTTCTCCCCTGCCGTTGAAGCAGAGAGCTATGCTGGATATGCATTGAAAGTGAAGTATCAGGCTTATTTGGTTTGGGGAAGTAACCGCCGTAACAAGCCAGCTACTCCCCGCTTTGTGAGTGCAAATCCTTTTTTTCCACATTTCCTCTTGCTGTTGAAGCTTAGAGCGATGTTGGAGTCACAGTAACCATGTGTATGTTTATTGAATAAAGGTATTATCTCCAGGCAGTAGCTGTCATTCTGGCGAGCCACCCACTCTTCATTGACGGCCTCTTGACTTTATTTATTTATTTATTTATTTTAGGTTTTTTATATACCGATCTTCTTACATAGTATGCAAATCAAATCGGTTTACAGAGAACATTTTAACTTGCTTGAAAGCATTACATATAACGAAGAACTATTAAATAACAAATAAATATAAGAAAACATGTAAGAACAATAATTAACATGGTGATTAGGAAATAATCCTATTATTCAGATGCCTTGCAAGAGGCTAATGAAAAAAAACCCCCTAATTAACTAAACATGAGGAGGTATCGGATGAAGTAGGGCTGGGGTGCAGGGGAGGATAAGCATAAGGAGTACAATGTGGAAGGAGGGAGGAGAGGGACAATCAGGGGGTCTAGAAAGATGGAGGGTTTTATAGGGAGGGTAGGGTGGTGGAGTTATACAGTTAGAGCGGAACAGAGTCATGTATGCATGTGGAAGTGGCTTGAAATTTGGAAGTGGCTTGGGAGTAATCAAGGAAATGCTTGGCTGAAGAGCCAAGTTTTCAGTTTTTTCTTAAATGACTGGAGATTGAGATCTTGTCTGAGGTCAGGTGGAAGTGAGTTCCAAAGAGAAGGGCTTGCAGTGGAAAAATCCCTGTTCCCTAGCGGGGTTTTGGCTTGGGGGACGAACAGGGTGCCTTGGTAGGCTTTTCTGATTGGTCTTGTTGATTTGATGATACGTAGCTGATGGGTAAGATCGATTGTGGCTAAATTGTTGTTTAAGGATTTGTGCATGAGGGTAAAGACTTTGTAGAGGACTCTGTATTTAATCGGAAGCCAGTGGAGTTTGTAGAGGATGGGCATGATGTGGTCTCTCTTATTAGAGTTGGTCAAGACTCTAGCTGCAGAGTTTTGTAGCATCTGAAGAGGCTTAATAGTGGCAGCTGGTAGTCCGAGTAGCAACGTGTTACAGTAGTCAACTTTGGTGAGTATGATTGATTGCAGGACAAGGCGGAAATCGTGTGCATGTAGTAAGGGTTTTAGCTTTTTCAGAACTTGTAATGGATCCACAGTGTTTATGGATCCACAGTGTTTATCCCACGCCCCTTTGAAGTCCTTCACAGTTCTGGTCTTCCCCACTTCCTCCAGAAGGGCATTCCAGGCATCCACCACCCTCTCCGTGAAGAAATACTTCCTGACATTGGTTCTGAATCTTCCTTCCTGGAGCTTCAAATCGTGACCCCTGGTTCTGCTGATTTTTTTTCTACGGAAAAGGTTTGTCGTTGTCTTTGGATCATTAAAACCTTTCAAGTATCTGAAAGTCTGTATCATATCACCTCTGCTCCTCCTTTCCTCCAGGGTGTACATATTTAGATTCTTCAATCTCTCCTCATAAGTCATTTGATGAAGACCTTCCACCTTTTTGGTCGCCCTTCTCTGGACCGCCTCCATCTTGTCTCTGTCTCTTCGGAGATACGGTCTCCAGAACTGAACACAATACTCCAGGTGAGGTCTCACCAAGGACCTGTACAAGGGGATAATCACTTCCCTTTTCTTACTCGATATTCTTCTCTCTATGCAGCCCAGCATTCGTCTGGCTTTAGCTATCGCCTTGTCACATTGTTTCGCCGACTTCAGATCATTAGACACCATCACCCCAAGGTCTCTCTCCTGCTCCGTGCACATCAGCCTTTCTCCCCCCATTGAATACAGTTCATTCGGATTTCCACTCCCCATATGCATGGCTCTGCACTTCTTGGCATTGAATCTCAGCTGCCATATCTTCGACCACTCTTCCATCTTCCTTAAATTCCGTCTCATTCTCTCCACTCCTTCCTTTTCAGCTTCAGACGGAGCAGGATGATAGGCACCAGATGATGGAGCTCCTCCAATTTCTGGATGCACCTAAAGTGATCACTTCTATTCCCATTCATCAAGTTCTTCTTGACCTCCTCAAAAAGAACTGGGAAAATCCAGGATCCATTGCCCCAGTCCATAAAAAAGCTGACACTACCTATTTGATACAGTCAGCCCACGGCTTTCAAAAATCTCAGCTCGACCACCACTCAGTTGTGGTGGAATCAGCTCAAAAGAAAGCAAAAAGGACGAAGCCTCACTCATCTATCCCTCCTGTTAAGGAACACAAGTTCCTAGACAATATTGGTCGACAAGTGTTCCAAGGGGCCATGCTCATCTCCAGAATTGCTGCTTACCAGCTGTATATGACCAATACAATAGGATCATTTTCAAGCAGATATAGGACTTCTCTGAAACCCTGCCTGACCAATTCCAACAACAGCTTCAAATCCTTGTCAACAAGGGGTTTGAAGCAGGAAAGCATGAGATAAGAACAGCTTACGATATCTTCGACACCTCCACTAGAATGTCTGCAGCTGCCATTTCAGCAAGACGATGGGCCTGGCTCAAATCTTCTGACTTTCATCCAGAAGTACAAGACAGGCTATCTGACCTACCATGTGTAGGAGACAATCTGTTCAGAGAACAGATCCAGCAAATAGTGGCTGAATTAAAGGACCATCATGAGACCCTTAAACAACTCTCATCGATACCTTCCAACTTCCCCTCAAGACAGCCCTTTAGGAAGGACTCTAAGAAGTCATTCTTCCATCCAAGGAAGTACTATCCTCCACCAGCAAGGTCCCGAACTGCAAGGCCTTCCCAAAAACCTCAGCCTCACCAGGCCCAAAAGCAAAAGCCGCAAGCAGCTCCCCAGCCAGGGCCTGCTTCAGGTTTTTGACTTTCACTTGGAGAGCAGCAGCCTGATTCCTCTGCCAAGAATACCAGTGGGAGGTCGATTGTGCCACTTTTACAACATGTGGCAATCAATCACTACCGACGAATGGGTGCTAGCAATCATTGCTCAGGGTTACCACCTAAACTTTCTTGCTCTTCCACCGGACTCACCACCTCTGCAAGCATGGAGAGTATCCGACCATTCTGTCCTTCTGGAGCAGGAGGTTTCCCTTCTTCTCCAGGTAAAGGCAATAGAACCCGTCCCCCTCTCGCAGCAAGATCTAGGGTTCTATTCCCGGTATTTTTTGATCCCCAAAAAATCTGGGGGAGTTCTTCCAATTCTGGACCTACGTGCTCTCAACAAGTACCTACAGCGAGAAAAGTTCAAGATGGTAACCTTAAGCTTGCTTCTACCTCTACTGCAAACAGGAAACTGGCTCTGCTCTCTGGACCTTCAGGACGCATACACACACATTGAGATAACTCCAACTCATCGCAAGTACCTCAGGTTTTTAGTAGGCCCAAAGCACTACCAATATTGAGTGCTTCCCTTTGGCCTAGCATCTGCACCACGAGTCTTCACCAAATGCCTCATAGTTGTAGCAGCTTTCCTCAGGAAAGAAGGTGTCCACGTCTACCCCTATCTGGACGACTGGTTAATCAGGGCTCCAACCCAGCAAGTCGCTCGGTCGTCCCTAATTGCTTCACGCAAGCCTTCCACGAGAACATCTTATTCCTATAAATGGAAAAGGTACACATCATGGTGCACTTCGCAGTCCCTTGATCCCTTATCCTGTCCAATCCCAAGGTTTTTGGACTATCTCTGGCATTTGTCAGAATCAGGTCTAAAGACCTCTTCCAACAGAATGCATGTCAGTGCGGTAGCCGCCTTCCATAAATGTGTTAGGGATGTCCCTATATCGGTACAACACCTCGTAACACGCTTTTTGAAGGGCTTGCTCCATATCAAGCCACCTTTACGTCCTCCGACCCCTTCTTGGGACCTTAATCTGGTTCTCGGTCGGCTAATGAAACCACCATTCAAACCTCTTCACTCCTGTGACCTAAAATATTTCACATGGAAAGTGATTTTCCTTTTAGCTCTTACTTCAGCTCACAGGGTTAGTGAATTACAGGCCCTCGTTACCTGTCCGTCTTACACTAAACTCCTGCAGGACCGGGCGGTACTCCGCACTCACCCTAAATGTTTACCTAAGGTAGTTTCGGAGTTTCACATTAATCAATCCATCATACTACCTACCTTTTTTCCCAGACCCCATTCCAATCCAGGGGAACAGGCTCTGCACACCCTTGACTGTAAACGGGCTCTAGCTTTCTAGATAGACCGTACAGTTGCCCACAGGAAGAGCACTTAGTTATTCGTCTCTTTCCATCCCAACAAATTAGGGCAACCGCTGGGTAAGCAGACTCTCTCCTCCTGGTTGGCGGACTGCATATCTTTTTGTTATCAGCAAGCAGGCATTCCTTTTCAAGATCATGTTAAAGCACACTCTGTGCGGGCCATGGCGACTTCAGTAGCACACCTATGATTGGTGCCGCTTCCTGACAATTGCAGGGCTGCCACCTGGAGTTCTCTCCATACTTTCTCAGCCCACTATTGCTTGGACAAAGCTGGAAGACAAGATTCCATCTTCGGCCAGTCTGTCCTGCATAACTTATTTCCAACGTGACATACCCACACCCTTCCACCTGCCCGGTGGGATTCAGGATGACCGCTACCAAATTCCTCCCCAGTTGTTGTGCCTGTTGCATGCCATTGGGTACCTTTGGTGCATGTTCGGACATCCTCAGCTCGGTACTCACCTATATGTGAGGACTACCATCCTGCTTGTTCTGTGAGAAAGCAAATGTTGCTTACCTGTAACAGGTGTTCTCACAGGACAGCAGGATGTTAGTCCTCACGAAACCCACCCACCGCCCCGCGGTGTTGGGTTCATTTTCTTATTTTATTTTTCGGCACTGCCTGTAGCTTTCAAAACAAGACTGAAGGGGAACCCTGCTGGCTGCAGGGTTAGTGCCATGCTGGGCATGCCCAGTAGGGGCCAGTCAAAGTTCTGGAAACTTTGACAGACATTTTCCGTGATTGGGCTCTATCCTGTGATGTCACCCATATGTGAGGACTAACATCCTGCTGTCCTGTGAGAACACCTGTTACAGGTAAGCAACATTTGCTATATCAGCAGCAATGTATGGAGCTGCTGTGGGCATCACTGAAGGATCCAATGGAAGTGGTGATGTTGAATAATGTCCAAAATCCACTTCTAAAGATAACTCTCCAATGGATGTAATTGAATGAAAGTTAGTAGTGACACCAGCAGGAATGGACTGGCTAGTTGCTAGATATATCATCTTTGGATCTATTATGTACTGAGGTTCATCAGGCACATCTTCTGAATGAAACGAATGAGATAGCGCGTCTGCTTTGGTGTTTTGATCTCCCATTTGGTACTTAAGCACAAAGTCAAAACAGTTGAAGAACAGAGACCATCTGGCTTGTCTGTAATTCAGAAGTTGTACATGACGGAGATACTCAAGATTTTTGTGATCCGTGAAGACGGTTATTTGATGTTGAGCGCCTTCAAGCCATGGCCGCCACTCCTCAAACGCAAGCTTTATAGCTAGGAGCTCTTTGTCACCGATTCCATAATTCTCGGCTGGAGAAAATCTTTGTGAGAAGAATGAACAGGGTTGAAGGGTTTTTGAGTCTCCTGTCTGGCTCAACACAGCCCTTTCCCCCACATCTGAAGCATCGACTTCGACAATAAAGGGTCTATTGGGGTCTGGATGCCTTAAGCACGGTTCAGTGGAGAAGGCAGTCTTCAATCTCTTGAATGCGGAAATGGCCTCCGTCGACCATTTTGAAGTGTTGGCACCCTTACGGGTCATCGCAGTCAAAGATATCATCAAGGAAGAATAGTCTTTAATAAAACTGCCGATCCAGCGTCCGTCCTTGGGCTTCTGTCTTCAGCTTCCAGCTTCGCAGTGTCCACAGATATCTGTGCCGCACCCTCAAGGAGGTCTCACCTAAGTCCCAGTGGCTCAGGTCCTCATGGGCTCCTCCTAGGGAGACCACGGGCTTCCAGGGGTGAAGTTCCAGTTGACCTCCTGGCCTCGGCTTCATCTCTCTGGGACACCTCTTCGGATCCTCGGTCGCAGAGGAACACTCCTAAGTCCAAGAGGCCCGTGCCCTCACGGGCTCCTCCCGGGGGGACCTCGGGCTTCCAGTGGTGAAGATTCTTTGAGTCCTCTCTCCTGTGCTGCCTCCCAGCTTCGACATCCACTGTGGGCCTTCCCACAGAGCATCATCATCTGTCCCAGCCGGCTCAAGAGTCCATGAAGCTAACAGTTTGCAAGGCCATGGACCCGGCGGATGCCACGGGCTTGAAAGCCATTCCTGGTATTGCACAGTGGTTGCAACAAATCTGCATTGACTTCCTGATGAAGACCATTCAGAGACTAGCCAATTGGGTAGATGGAGCCGCCGCATTCATTCCTCCGGTACCAGTAGCCTCGGCCGATATCGGACTGGCCATGCCCACACAACTGCCAGCACCCTCACGGTACTCTGGGAAGCGAAGCTCTGCCGTGGATTCCTCAATCAGTGTTACATCTGATTCAACCTACTGCCAGCCCAGTTTCCTACGGATCGGATTAAAACCAGCTATATCATTTCCTTGTTGGACGGGAAACCTCTGGCCTGGGCCTCTCCACTGTGAGAGCGTCAGGACCCCTGTCTGGAGAATTTGGAACAGTTTGTCGCAGCCTTCCGACATATCTTCGATGAGAACTTCTCGCAGGCCCACTTCCGCTTCTGAGTTACTTCAGCTATGCCAGGGCAACCGGCCCCTGGCCGAGTATCTGGTGGATTTCCAGACTCTAGCAGCCAAGCTGAACTGGGGGGTGGACAGTCTCTTCGGCATATTCCTGGAGGGTCTCTCCCCAAAACTCCAAGATGAGCTGGCAGCGAGGGATCTCCCAGATGACCTGAACAGCCTCATTGATGTGGCTGGTCGGGTGGACCACCGTATCCAACTCTGGTTCTGGGAAGGGAGGCCCGGTCGTAAACCCAGTAACTCTGGAACTACATTTTCCCGACCAGTACCCTCCTCTTCTGCCTCTCCAGGGAATCAAGACGTAGAGCCTATGCAGTTGGGTCGGGGCCCAATCTCACAGGAAGAGAGAAGAAGGCGCCGTACTCAAGGTTTCTGCCTATACTGCAGAGGCAAGGGGCACTTCCTAGCCTGGTGTGGTGAGCGGCCAGGAAACGCCAGAACCTAGGCGATGGTATATAACTTAGTGACGGTATAGAAAAGACTTTAAATAAATAAATAAATAAATAATAAATAGGGATCATCAGGGAGCTGACCCTAGATAACACCACTTCTGCCTCCCCTGTACCGTTCCTGTTACCATAGTCCTTCCCGGAGGAGACTTCGATACGCTGGCCCTGATTGACTCCGGAGCTGGGGGGAATTTCATCCTCTGGGATCTAGTCCAACAACTACAAATTGGGATTCAACCCCAAGAGCCTCCCATCCGAGTGTCTTCCTTTCACAGGATCCCCCTCCCAGGGACCATTTCTACCTGTACCAAGCCCCTAACCTTACGCATGGGCCTTCTTCACATAGAAGAGATCTCATTCCTCATCTTGGAAAAGTCCATGCACCCGGTTATCTTGGGCTTACCCTGGCTTCAGAAGCACTGCCCGGTTATCCACTGGGATACCCTCCAGATTGCATCCTGGAGTCCACCTTGTTTCGACACCTGCCTGGCACCTATTCCTCGACTGTCGGTACCACTCCTGACCATACCCTTGACCCTGCCACTGCAGTATCAGGATTATATGGATGTCTTCTCGAAAGAAAAAGCCGAACTCCTCCCGGAACACCGGCCCTTTGATTGTGCCATCAACCTGATCCCGGGCACACACCACCTAGAGGGCGGGTTTATCCCTTATCGCTCCTAGAGACCCGGGCCATGTCTTCAGATATCTGTGAGAATTTGGACAGAGGTTTCATTCGGCCATCCACCTCCCCGGCCGGAGCCAGATTCTTCTTTGTTGTGAAGAAGGACGGGTCTCTCCGGCCTCGTATGGTCTACCGTGGTCTGAATAGTATTACGCGATGTGACAGATACCTACTACCACTGATTCCGGAGCTATTGGACCGACTACAAGGAGCCAAGGTTTTCACCAAATTGGATCTCCATGGGGCATATAACCTGGTATGGATATGACCAGGCGACGAATGGAAGACCGCGTTCAATACAAGGGATGGGCATTACGAATACCTGGTCATGCTCTTTGATCTCTGCAATGCCCCTGCAGTTTTTCAGAACTTAATGAATGAGGTGCTGAGGGATATGCTACACACCTCGGTCATAGTATATCTGGACGATGTGCTTATATACTCGAAGAACCTGGCCACGCACCGCAGAGACGTTCAGAGGATACTACAGAAGCTCCGGGATAACTGACTTTTCACCAAGATGGAGAAGTGTCAGTTTGAGCAAGAGTCTCTACCCTTTCTCGGGTATATTGTATCCTCTGTGGGTTTCCACATGGACCCTGACAAAGTAACAGCCATCAAAGATTGGCCCCAAGCAGTGGGGGTTAAGGCGTTTCAGCGTTTCCTTGGCTTCGCCAATTTTTACCGCCAGTTCATACCCCACTACTCCCAGATGATGGCCCCGCTAACGGCCCTCACCAAAAAGGGAGCCGATGCCAGGAACTGGCCCACGGCAGCGCTACAATCCTTCCAGGAACTGACGTCGGCCTTCCTTCAAGATACATGTCTCCACCACCTGGTCCCCCAGCGTCAATTCATCGTGGAAGTGGACGCCTCCGATGTGGCGGTCGGGGCCATCCTGAGCCAAGTATCCATAGAGATGTGCTTCGTTTTTTTCTACCGGGTCGTTTTTTTGACTCGGATACTTCGTGGTAAAATTCGGGTTTTCTCGTTTAGTTTTTTTGAAAAACAAAACGAGGAAACCCGAAACCGGCCCAAAAAACGAAGCGGGAAAGCGAAGCTAAAAAAAAACCCCACCCCAAGCATTAAAATTAAGTTTAATACATTACATACAACCTCCTCCCCACCATCCCGATCCCTCCCCAAGACTTACTAACATCCCTGGGGGTCCAGCGGGGTCCTGGGTTCCATTTGTCCCTCCGTGCCCGGTGTGCCACTGCAAGCTGTGCTCAAAATGGTGCCGAATAGCCTCTGAACTACTATGTCACAGGGGCTACCGGTGCCATTGGTCAGTCCCTGTCACATGGCCATCGGCGCCATCTTGTTCTCATACCATGTGACAGGAGCTGACCAATGGCACTGGTAGCCCGTGTGACATAGTATGGGCAAAGGCTATCGGCGCCATTTTGATTCCTGGCAGCCGACAACGAAATCGCTCCTGGACCCCCGCTGGACCCCCAGGGATTATTGGAAAGCCTTGGGGTGGTCAGGAGGCCCCCCCAAGCTGGCCAAAAGTCCCTGGGGGTCCAGCGGAGGTCCGGGAGCGATCTCCCGCACTCGTGCCGTCGGATGCCAGGAATCAAAATGGCGCCGATAGCCTTTGCCCATACTATGTCACAGGGGATACCAGCGCCTTTGGTCAGCCCCTGTCACATGGTATGAGCACAAGATGGCGCCGATGGCCATGTAATCAATTATAACCCTTCGATCGACATCCGATTTATGTTTGAGATAGGGATCAATCCGCACTTGGAAGAGAAGGATAAAAAAACGCTGAAAGCCATGATGTTGGAGAAATGAAATATTGCCCTTGAGGAAGGACGACAACGTCCGAAACATTGTACAGTGTCGGGCACGGACACAGTAAGGCAATGTGGAGATTGGACACATTGCTATCGACCATCGGATGTGAAGGATCTTGGGCTGGAACAAGACATTAAGAAACATTTGAACTTCAAGATAAGTACCAGTATGATTTACAAGTTGGGAAAAGTCAATATATGATTCAAAAGTTTTAAATACACAGAGCACTTTAGCACTTTAAATATTGAAAAAATGAAAAAATTAGAATATGGACTGACCAATGATTAAAAATAAGGCAGAGTGGAAAAATGGTACGTGTTGCCTCACAATGATGCCTATTATGAAGGTCATATAGTGAATGCGCCATTAATGTGACTGGAATAGAGTGGCGGGGATTTAAGGAGAAATTACCAAGTGCCGATGGCCATGTGACAGGGGCTGACCAATGGCGCCGGTAGCCCCTGTGACATAGTAGTTCAGAGGCTATTCGGCACCATTTTGAGCACGGCTTGCAGTGGCACACCGGGCATGGAGGAACAAATGGAACCCGGGACCCCGCTGGACCCCCAGGGATGTTAGTAAGTCTTGGGGAGGGATCGGGATGGGGGGAGGGTGGTTGTATTATAGTTAATTTTAATGTTTGGGGTGGTTTTTAATTTAAAAAAAAAAATGTGCCCCTCTCCCCTTACAAACCCGAAAAACGAATTTTCCCTGAAGTTTGGTGAAAATCCTTTTCGGGTTTCGGGGCCCCCGAACCACAACGAATTAGGCAATTTCATTGTAATTGCCTAATTTGTGATAAACGATTGCACATCTCTATCCAGTAACAGCAAGTCCTTGCCATGTTCTTACTTTTCCCGGAAATTCTCACCTGCAGAAAAAAATTACGGCATAGGAGATAAGGAACTTCTGGCCATCAAACTAGCCTTCGAAGAATGGCGCCAATGATTGGAGGGAGACCAATATCCCATGATCATTTATACAGACCACAAGAATCTAGAATGCTTGTGTTGTGCCCAGCGCCTCAACCCTCAATAAGATCGGTGGTCCCTCTTTTTCAGCCGCTTCAACTTTCTCCTCCGCTACAGGCCAACTTCCAAGAACATCCGGGCGGATGCCCTCTCTCGCATGGCGGAGACGGAGGATATCCCTAATCCGCCTCAATACATCCTCAACCCGGCTTCCGAGCAGGCAAGACAGTGGTGCCCTCTCGCCAGGTAGGAAGGTCTTATCATGGGCCCACGACTCACTGACCGCAGGCCATCCGGAAGTAACCCGGACCTTGGAATTACTGGCCGATTTCTACTGGTGGCCCCAGTTCAAGAGGAATGTCCATCTCTACGTTAGTTCCTGCCCTACCTGCGCCTAACAGAAGCCTTTGCCTGGCCGCCCCTGGGGCCTTCTCCAACCACTACCCATTCCAACCGAACCCTGGACTCATCTGTCCACAGACTTCATTGTGGATCTACCTATCTCGGAAGGGAAGACCGTGATCTGGGTCACGGTCGATAGCTTCTCGAAGATGGCCCATTTTGTGCCCCTCTCTAAATTACCTACAGCACCATAACTTGTAAGTCTCTTCGCTCAATATATCTTCCGCCTGCATGGGCTTCCTTTGCACATTGCCTTGGACCGAGGTCCCCGGTTCACGGCAAAATATTGGCGAGCCCTCTGCAGGAAATTTGGGGTTCAACTAGACTTTACGACGGCTTTTCACCCCCAAGGCAATGGCCAAACTGATCGCACTAATTGAACGTTAAAGGCCTTCCTCTGTGCCTTTGTGGGGGATCTCCAGGATGATTGGGTAACATTACTGCCTTGGGCAGAGTTCTCTTACAACCGCCACAGACATTCTGCCACCAACTTGTCTCCCTTTCAGGTGGTCTATGGGAAGACTCTTAGACCTCCCTTGCCCCTGCCTCTGACAGTACCCTCTCCTGCAGCACAACTTACAGCACAACAGTTGCGCGACCTTTGGGGTTCCACCCAAGAGAAACTTTGCTTGGCGGTAGCTAAGGCAAAGAAGTATGCCGACAGGCTACGATGTCCAGCGCCTGTTTTCCCTCCCAGGGGATAAAGTGTGGTTGAGCACCTGAAACATCCAATTGCGGATTCCTTCCATGCACCTGGCCCCCAGGTATATTGGTCCGTTTGCTGTGGCCGAGCAAGTAGGTGCAGTATCTTACCGGCTACGACTACCGTCCACCCTGATGATTCACATTGTCTTCCATGTGTCTCTCCTCAAGCCCGTGGTTCTATCTAAATTCCATGATAAACCTCCTGAACCCGCCAACACTTCTGCTGACCAAGATGTCAACTATCAGGTGAAGGACATACTGGACGTACGGTTCCAACATCGCAGATGGGAGTACCTTCTCTCCTGGGAAGGTTATGACCTCAAGGAGAATTTGTGGGAGCCGTCCTCGCACATCCTGGACAAGAACCTGCTTCGCCAATTCCATTTGGAACATCCTGTGAAGCCCAAGCCCCTGGAAAGGAGGCGTAGGAGGAGGGATACTGTTACAATCCCGGGCCGTGCCCCGGTCCTTCCACTTACCTCGAGGACGGCCCGGGCCGCTGCAAAGATCCCTCAGGCCTCCACAACGCTGACCACGGTGCTCCCTCCTCGTGGGAGATGCCATCGATGCTCTGCAGCTGGCCCCACCCCCTAGGAGCGCGCGCACGCAGGGGCTCAGGTCTTAAAGGGGCCAGCGCGGGAAACTCAGCCCTGCCCTGAGATCACATCAGACGCTCACAGGGTATATATACCCTGCATCTGTATCACTTCCCTGCCTTGCAACGAGGTTCACTCTACGAAGGTTCTAGTTGCTGTTCCTGACTCCTGTTCCCTGGCTTTTGGCTTGACTTCTGATTCCTGGCTTCTGACCTTGGCTCGTCCACCGACTTCTAATTCAGTTTCCGTCCTTCAGCTACTGATTCCTGGCTTCTGACCTTGGCTCGTCCACCGACTTCTGATTCAGCTTCCATCCTTCGGCTTTGACTTCGGCTTATGATTCCTGGCTTCTGACCTTGGCTCGTTCACCAACTTCCAATCCAGCATCCGTCCTTGGGCTTCCGTCTTCAGCTTCCGACTTCGCAGCGTCCACAGTTATCTGTGCCGCACCCTCCAGGAGGTCTCACCTAAGTCCCAGCGGCTCGGGTCCTCACGGGCTCCTCCCGGGGGGACCCCAGGCTTCCAGAGGTGAAGTTCCAGTTGAGCTCCTGGCCTCGGCTTCATCTCTCTGGGACGCGTCTTCGGATCCTCGGTCGCAGAGGAATACTCCTAAGTCCAAGAGGCCCGGGCCCTCACGGGCTCCTACCCGGGGGACCTCAGGCTTCTAGTGGTGAAGATTCTTCGAGTCCTCTCTCCTGTGCTGCCTCCCAGCTTCGATGTCCACTGTGGGCCTTCCCACAGAGCATCACCATCTCTCCCAGCCGGCTCAAGGGTCCACGAAGCTAACTGCACTGCCCTGCAGAAAATCCGCTGTTCCAGCGTTCTGTGTGAGATGTGCCCAGCTGGGCTCTACAACTACTACTCACTACTGCCACCTCTGGTGGTCACTCAAACTCATGCCCTTTTAGTGACATAAGTGCTGGACAGACAGGCACAGCGTTTGGGGTCAGGCCCTTGGTAGTGACATAAGGGCTGGTCGGGCAGGCACATCAGTTGAGGTCAGGCCCTTGCAGTGACATAAGGGCTGGACAGAGGACAGATAGGCACAGCATTTGGGGTCAGGCCCTTGTAGTGACTTAAGGGCTGAACGGACAGGCACAGCAGTTGAGGTCAGGTACATGTGCTGATATTATCTGGAGCATACGAGGCAGTTGGAGCTGCTAAAGGGCTTTAAATTGCTTTTATTCATCTTGCCATTCACTGGTAAAATCTGGAAACCTATGCAAAGGCATGTTTATTTTCAAAAACACTAGCATTTCCATCAACTCTGTTGCTAGCCTTGAGCAATGAGGGCTCATGATATCCACTATCATTGAAAATACACATTCACTGGGCACACTGGGTTGGTGGATATGACAGATATCGCTGAGCCACTTTGGATAGGTGTGGCCAGAGAGTGGACTTGTGTGCCCAATATGCCAGCAGATCTGTCTGCATGTCCTCTATGGGCTCTGTGAGATACTGTGTCACTGACATTTCTGCTGGTTTCTCCTTTGCTTGCATGGACTGAGAGTCCTTCTTGCCAACTGCTTTTGCTCTAGCCCATGCCAGAACAGATGATGTTTTAGGGTTAACATGGCTTTGGCTTTCTGAAGTGGAGAGTAACCACTAGCTGTCGCTGACAGAGTGCTGCTCCTGCTTTGGCTTGCACTACTCTCTGAATTGCCCGCTGTTTCCTCCTCTGCTTCATGCCTAATCTGTCTCTGCCTATGGCGCTCCTGTTCACGGACGTTTACTGACAGCAGGTTCTTCACAAATGTGAGACAATCAGACTGTAGGGCGAGTTTCCCTTTCACACGGGGATCACAGACTTTTGCGAGCTTGTATCTGTGCTCTTTTGTTAAAGGTCCTAATCTCTCTTGCACCTGCTTCTGAAAAAAGTCCAGACAATGCAGCACCTCTGCTGTCATTCTCTCTTCCTGTTTAAAGCCCTCCAAATTTTCCTCTAGAAAATTAACTGTAGGGATGATATCAGCCAAGGTAGCACTTCTGGAACTCAGCTCCTCCATGGCATCCTTGAAGGGCTGCAAGATTTTTACCAGATGACTCATGACTAACCAATCATGATGCCCTAGGGGACTCTGTACACCTATGTCCATTTCCACAGAAAGGTCATGAAGGGGTGTTTGCTGTTCCACTAACCTCTGCAGCATCATATAGGTGGAATTCCACCGGGTGCCAATGTCTTCAATGAGACGCTTGTGGGGCATCCTCAAATCAGTCTGCTTTTCACAGAAAACCTGCCCCTCCTTCACTTCTGTGAAAGTGTGCTGCTATATTCCTGCACTTGTGAATTAACGTATGCAGGTATTCATTCTCTTGGTGACTGGACTGCAACCCCAGAGCTGACTTCACTACCAGGAGCAGAGGGTGTGCAAAACTTTTGATGCCCTGAAATCCCCATTGGATATTGGCTTTACCATGTTTGCACCATTGTCTGTGACAAAGAACCCTACCTGAAGATTCCTGTCTCTCTGGTGTAGCTTCCAGCCTGCCAGCATCTGTCTGATGCATGCTAGAATATTGGCTGAGGTATGGGCATCGTCCATCAGGTGGGTGTGCGGTAAAGCCCACCTCCGCCCTGATACTTGTTCACTAATAGAGCTGCTGCCTGCCCCTGCCTCAGCCAGGTCCTACCAGTGTGCTGTCAGGGAGAGGTAAGAGTGTGCAGCATTCTCCCAGGTCAAGCAGGATGTTAGTCCTCACATATGGGTGACGTCACTGGATGGAGCCCTATCATGGAAAACTTTCTGTCAAAGTTTCTAAAAAGCTTTGACTGGCACACACTGAGTGCACTGAGCATGCCCAGCATTTATTTATTTATTTATTTTTAATTTTTATATACCGGAATTCCTGTATGCAATACAAATCAATCCGGTTTACATGTAACGAGAAGGTTGCCCTGGTCTGGGAGGTTAGACCGGGGTTTTTTTTACATAGAACATTGAAACAATAACAATCAACCATTGAACATTATTACAAGGAACATAGAAAGTAATAATAATATTTAACCAAATAACAAATAACCTTATTCGTGTATTGAAAAGTATGTGTGTGTTCACCTTTTTTCAAGCAACTTTAGTAGCGTATATGGTCTACAGTAAGCGGTTATATAAAGGTGAATAAAGACTCGATTCCATTGATACCGATGCCAATATCCTTGTGTCATGCCAATATCCTTGTGTCCACAGGGTTCTCCCTTCAGTCTCTTTTTTTCCGTGCTGCAGTTAGCATCGCTTTCAGGAACTCTGAGAGAAATTTCTCACGTTTCGATGCCATGGATGCCTTCAATGCCCAGATCGATTCCATCGATGCCTATATCGATGCCATCAATGTCCATGTCGATGCCATTGATGCTCAGGTTGATTCCATCAATGCCATCGATGCCCATGTCGATGCCATCGATGTCCATGTCGAATCCATCGATGAAATCGATGTCCATGTCAATTCCATTGATGCCATCGATGCCCATGTCAATGCCATCGATGGCAGTGTCGATTTCATCCATGCCATCAATGCCCGTGTCCACTCCATCAATGCCGTCGACGCCCATGTTGATTCTATTGATGCCATCGATGCCTTCATCAATTCCATCAATGTTTTAATCGATTCCATCACTGCCGTTGATGCCCTCGTTGATGCCATCGATGCCGCCATCAATTTTGTTGATGATTCCATTGATGCCAGCGTTGAATCCACCGATTGCATCGATGACTCTTCGAGTCATCAGTGTCACATTGATTCCATTGATACCTATGTTGATGCCATCAGTGCTTCCATTGATGTTATCGGTGCTCCACCCATGCCATCGACGCTTCCATCGATGCCTTCGACAATACCCTCAATGCCGCCTTCAATGCCACCATCGATACCGACAATACTACCGGAGTACATAAATACAATGCCCTCGACTAAACAAAATGCTCCATACTTTGTGTTCTTAACCAAATCCCCATATCATCTAGGGCACTAGCCAGTGCCAGGAGCAGTACAGGCATGGTGAAAGTCCATCACCACTCGCTATACAGGACAGCGAGGGCATCTACCTCAGAGCTGGGGAAAGACTAGGCTGAGCACCATGGCAATCGTCATCACCGGCACAATGACCATCCACCACCGATGCAATGCAGGACATTGGTGGCATCTTACTCAGTGCTGGGGAAAGACCGGGCCAAGGGCAGAGGGAGACAGCGCTACTGCCACCGCCACTGTTCCACACATTGGTGGCAGTTCCTCAGTGCTGGAGAATGACTGAGCCGAGCTCTGAGGGATACTTATTTCGCACTGGCGTCAATGTCCATTGAGCTAGTTGCGAAGCAGGCCTGGGTTCATAAGACCTGTGCTCCTCTGCACCAGAGGCACCGAGGCGTTCCCCACCAACACCAGTGCCGGGTACTGAGCCACCACAAAATAATGTGGAAGCGCCAGTAAAGCCTAGCCTGCCTCCTCTGTAGCTGCTCTACCATACCAGCTTACAGAGTTGAGCCAGACGTTTACATCCCTCAGGCTGTTCTCAATGCCTCCCGAAATCCACAGAACCATCGACTGTCACTGACTCGTCCTTATGCGATCCACCATGAAGGACAGTAAGTACTCTAATCCTGCTTCAGCAACAATCCCATTGAGACCTGGTCGCTAAATCGGGCCGCATGGTTTCGGAAGGTTCTAGGTCATATTCTCCTCCAAGAACCGTAATAGTGTCACATATCGCTTTTGCCAGCTATGTTTGACACAACAACAAGAGAACCTCTCTACCAATAATTTGGGATTGCATCGAGACATCCTCCCGTTGTCAGCAACAGGACTCCGTACTCGATAATACTCTGCCTTCTGGTTCCTAATTATGGCCCGAAGTCCCAGATACATTAGCTGATCTGCTAGACACAAGATCCAGTAGACACTGCCTCAATTTCAAGCCCACCTCGAGACCTGACAACAGCTCTCGATGTTTTCTTGCAGAGCGGACAGAGATGTGGGTAAGATTTACCATTCACGCTCCCACGGGAGAGCAGCTGATATCCAGATTACATCAGCTCCACCAGTTGGACAGCCTCCTGGTCTCTCAACCTTGCCGGATTTCAGAGCGGCCATTCCACTTAGTACCAGGGCTTGGGGTACAGTCCCCCAGATGCTACAAGGCACGGGGGTGGGAGGGGAGTTTTTAATCCCACTATTCCTTCTTTCAGCAGAAAGCAGATGATCTCCACCCATCCTGGACCTCAGAAATGTCAACAACTTTCTTTAGAATGGACAGGTAAAATGGTGTCTCTCATCACTGTGCTTCCCTTACTGCAGTAAGTGGGTTGCCTCTCTCCTATAGTCTTTCTATGTGCTTCGTAGTGAGTCAACAACATTCCAATGCAAAATTCTGCCGTTCGCACTAGCTTCGACGACTTGTGTATTTCACCAAATGCCTAGCAGTGACTGCTGTTTCTCTACAGAGTAATCAAAACTGCAAAATCTTGGTAAACCCAGTGTTTGGTTTACCAAGATTTTGCAGTTTTGATTACAATTGTGGTACCTGGAATATATATTATATACAAGGGCCTATAGTGTGTGATTGATCTCTACAGAGTAAAACATCATTCACGCATTTTTTGCATAGACAACTGCCTAATAAAGTCGATTCAAGTAAGGAGCTCTAAATTCTCCAGGACTCACTATAAATCTGCTACATGGGATTGCTGTTTAACTACCATGAATCCCATATAGAACAGTTCTGGTCACTACAGTCGCAACAAACTTCCTGCCCAACAACTGCGCAGACATCCTGTCAAATTCGTACACATTTCTGCACACATACAACATAACCTCGGCCCCTCAATTCTTTCATTGATGGGCCAAGGGGTTTTTTCACTATCCACTTTACTCATATGCTCAGATTGGCTATGAGTAAGATTCAGTGGATTTTCAAATATCAGTGGCTCTAAGCTGTTCAACCGCTTTAATCCCTGATCCATATTACTGATCTAGAACCAAATCCTCAGATAGTCCTGATCATGGTTGCATTTACTTAGGGTTGAAGAGTTCGAATCCACATCTTCCCAACGCGGTATGCATCTATTCCGCTCCATACGGGAGTTTCACATCAACTTCCTGGAGCTTCAAGCCATGAGTTATGCCTTTTATGCTTTGAAATACTGCCTCTGCAACAAACCTTTGTGCAAACAGACAGACAGCATAGTGGCATTGTGGTATTCCAACACACAAGCACGTCACAACCACTTAGCTAATCTGCCAGGAAGCTGCACAGCTCTAGCCTTCAGCCCTTGCTCCCTCCATGCATTCCCGGGCCACTTATCCAACAAACTTACCGAACGCACTAGCAGACTTTCTCCATGGATGTTTCCATCCTCTCGATTGGTCTCTGACTACATGTGTAGCGAGCAAAATCTTCTAGCGCTGAGGTCAACCGACCTTGCCCTCTGCATCCAAATTGAACCATATGATGGACAGGTTCTCCTCCCTACACATGTGTCGGAATGCGTTCCCATGGACGCCTTTGCTCGCTCTGCAACCAGGGCCTTTTATATGTGTCCCTTTCGATGCCTCTCATAGCCAAAACTCTCATTATGCTACAACAGGATGGGGTTCACTGTTTCTCAGACACACGTCCTGACCGCGACAAGTATGCTTTCCCATACTTCTCAACCTATCACGCCAGTAACCAATTTGCCTGCTCACAGGTCAGTCTCATATCACAAACTCACTGATGTTCTCAGGTTCTGGTAGCATCACAACAGCCTTCCACACGTAAATCTTACCATTCAAAATGGCATGATTTACCACATGGCGCATACAAAAGGGTATTAGCCCCTTTTTCCACACCACTCCTTTTCTCTTACTCCCTTGGATTCTGCTCCCCAGACATCTTCCACATGGGTACAGCTCAGTTCCAATTCAATATACCACTTGGGAGTGGGGATCCCTGATTAATGGTTCAACCCCTTCTGAGTTAGCTTACCATGGGTTATCCACTGATTAAGCCGCCTCTATGTTCACTGGTAACAGAATGGGGCCTACATTTAGTGCTTACAAAACTCATACGTTCCCCATTCGAACCTTTACATGCCTATAATTTAACATTCTGGCATGGGAATTTCTTTCTCTCATAGTCATCACTTCTGTCAACAGGGTCAGTGAATTACACATCCTTGCTGCATACTCACCCGACCCTGCATTCCTCCATGACCGAGTGGTCCTACGTACTCACCCTCATATTCTTCTTAAGATAAACACAGCCTCTCACTTTACTCAGAATATCTCTACCCACTTTTTCCCAATGCCTCTCTCTCACCAGGGCGAGAGGGTTTTCCATTCCTAGGACTGTAAGAGTGCACTTGCATCCTATCTAGACTGCACTACACTCCATAGGAATTACACCTAACTCTTTGACAAAAGACAAGCTGCGAGTTCAAGTGGGCAAACAGACTCTCTCCAACTGACTAGCAGACTGTATCAAATTCTGCTATGACGCATCAGGCCTTTCTCTCTAAGTGTGAGTTCAGGCATTTCTATAATGGCCATGATAACTTCAGTATCACACTATCATTCAGTACCAATGGCCGTTATTTCCTAGGCTGCGACTTGTAGCTATCTTCACACATTCGCAGCCCCCTTCTACTTATCAATGAAAGTCTGTCAAGACTCTGCCTTTGGCCTACCTGTCTTGAAAGCTTTCTTCCACGATAATCCCCAACTCCTTCCACAACCACCTGCTGTGATGTCAGGCTGCCTCATCTTTACCAGTAGCACCCCAATTATTGTGCCTCCGCACGAATTGTCTGCTTTTGACCTGTTATAATACGAGTCAGCCTGTAGCTTCTAATCACCCATATGTGAGGACTACCATCCTTCTTGTCCTAGGAGAAAGCAGAGTTGCTTACCTGTAACAGGTGTTCTCCCAGGACAGCAGGATGTTAGTCCTCACGGAACCCACCCGCTACCCCGCGGAGTTGGGTCTGCTAACGTTTATTTATTTTATTTTTCACTCGCGCTTTTTGCTACAAATGAGACTGAAGGGAGACCCCTGTGGACACAGGGATAATGGCATGCTGGGTATGCTCAGTGCACTTAGTGTGCCAGTCAAAGCTTTCTAGAAACTTTGACAGAAAGTTTTCCGTGATAGGGCTCCGTCTAGTGACATCACCCATATGTAAGGACTAACATCCTGCTGTCCTGGGAGAACACCTGTTACAGGTAAGCAACTCTGCTTTCATGGCGGTCCAGGTATCACAGGTGAAATGCACACTCCCCTGTGCCTTAGCTAGCAGTGCTTGGATGCGACTGCAACACTGGTTGTACAGGCTGGGGATGACCTTTCTGCTAAATGTGGTTGTGGAGGGGACTTTGTAATTTGGAACTAAGACCTTCAGCAAATGCTTGAAACCCACATTCTCCACTTCCTGCAAGGGCTGGTCATCAAGGGAAATCATTTCCCCAATGCTCCTGGTTACAACTTTTGAGGTTACCTGCCTCCTTCCCTGGGATAGCGTTACTGAACACCACCCCATTTCCTCCATGGTGGGTTGTCACTTCTTACACATGGCAGGGGGCTGCTGGCCTGCCACCTGACTGCTAGAAGGGGCTGAGGGCATGGGATGACTCTACTCCTTTTCAACCACTTTACACTGCCTGGAAAAAGGGGTCCCCTGACTGGTACTGCCACCATCCCCAGGTGTCAGTACTGTTGGGTGTTGCTTCTGCATATGATGCATCATGCCACAATTAGTTAGATGTCCCATTTCCTTGCCTCTGCTAATAACCTGGCACAGTAATTACACTGAGCAAAACGCAGGTCCTCCCTCACTTTAAAGTGGCTCCAGATCACAGATTTCTTTCGTGATCCTTTCTCTATTGCCTTCGGGGTGAATGCTGGCACTAGAGTTGAAGTAGTGGGTGTACCCTGAGAAGCAATGCGAGGGGTATCAGTCACACTCTGTGCCTGTGCTGCTCTTCCTCCTCATCATCAGTTTAATCTCTCCCCTCCAGCAATGAAGAACATAAGAACATAAGAAAATGCCATACTGGGTCAGACCAAGGGTCCATCAAGCCCAGCATCCTGTTTCCAACAGTGGCCAATCCAGGCCATAAGAACCTGGCAAGTACCCAAAAACTGTCTATTCCATGTAACCATTGCTAATGGCAGTGGCTATTCTCTAAGTGAACTTAATAGCAGGTAATGGACTTCTCCTCCAAGAACTTATCCAATCCTTTTTTAAACACAGCTATACTAACTGCACGAACCACATTCTCTGGCAACAAATTCCAGAGTTTAATTGTGCGTTGAGTAAAAAAGAACTTTCTCCGATTAGTTTTAAATGTGCCCCATGCTAACTTCATGGAGTGTCCCCTAGTCTTTCTACTATCCGAAAGAGTAAATAACCGATTCACATCTACCCGTTCTAGACCTCTCATGATTTTAAACACCTCTATCATATCCCCCCTCAGTCGACTCTTCTCCAAGCTGAAAAGTCCTAACCTCTTTAGTCTTTCCTCATAGGGGAGTTGTTCCATTCCCCTTATCATTTTGGTAGCCCTTCTCTGTACCTTCTCCATCGCAATTATATCTTTTTTGAGATGCGGCGACCAGAATTGTACACAGTATTCAAGGTGCGGTCTCACCATGGAGCGATACAGAGGCATTATGACATTTTCCGTTTTATTCATCATTCCTTTTCTAATAATTCCCAACATTCTGTTTTGCTTTTTTGACTGCCGCAGCACACTGAACCGACGATTTCAATGTGTTATCCACTATGACACCTAGATCTCTTTCTTGGGTTGTAGCACCTAATATGGAACCCAACATCGTGTAATTATAGCATGGGTTATTTTTCCCTATATGCATCACCTTGCACTTATCCACATTAAATTTCATCTGCCATTTGGATGCCCAATTTTCCAGTCTCACAAGGTCTTCCTGCAATTTATCATAATCTGCTTGTGATTTAACTACTCTGAACAATTTTGTGTCATCTGCAAATTTGATTATCTCACTCGTCGTATTTCTTTCCAGATCATTTATAAATATATTGAACAGTAAGGGTCCCAATAGACAGAACTAACTAATCCTCCTAAACTTTCTTCAGCTATCTCTTCCATTTCTGATGATGAGAATCCCACACAAGATGATTCTTCATTGGAATCAGAAGCAAACAGTGTCTGCACTACATTGTCAGTGCTAACTAGAGTTTACTGTTGCACTGCTAATTTTGGGTCTCGCCCTTTTGTCTTGCATGATTCAGCCTCCCCTTCCCTCACCTCCAAAACAACAGGGTCAGAAACAGGTTGTGGCTGTGATTCATCTTTACATTTCAGTTTTCTCTGGATGGAACTGCCTGCCCCTCCAGAGATTTTAGATTGGAACAGTTCCCTTTTTAACTTGAATGGGGGACTGGCACTGCCTTTTGAAGTGCCTCCTCTACCAATACCTCCTCTGCCAGTCCCAATCAACCATGTCTACCTTTCCCTGACATCATGGATTTAATGTCACTGCCTACTAGGGATTTCAATTAAAATAATTATTTCTTTATTGGTTACTGAACACTTCTATACCAATATATATGAGTGTGGAAAACTACACACACAAACACACAGTGCAGTGCCTTGCTGTACACTACAACTGAGACTGCTGTATGTGCACAAAAAAATTAAAACTCCAGATGCCTACTGGGGATTTGGATTAAAAGAACACCGCTGCACCAGTATATGTGACTGTGGAAAACTACACAGACACAGAGTGCAGTGTCTTGATGTACACTGCAACTGAGACTGCTCTGTGTGCACAAAAACTGAAACTCCAGAGAAAAGACTGGAAGCCTGAACAAGCCCAGTTCCTACAGTGATGCTGCTTATTCTTTGAAAATACCAATATATATGAGTGTGGAAAACTACACACACAAACACACAGTGCAGTGCCTTGCTGTACACTACAACTGAGACTGCTGTATGTGCACAAAAAAATTAAAACTCCAGATGCCTACAGAGGATTTGGATTAAAAGAACACCGCTGCACCAGTATATGTGACTGTGGAAAACTACACAGACACACAGTGCAGTGTCTTGATGTACACTACAACTGAGACTGCTCTGTGTGCACAAAAACTGAAACTCCAGAGAAAAGACTGGAAGCCTGAACAAGCCCAGTTCCTACAGTGATGCTGCTTATTCTTTGAAAATACCAACTCCCAGATAGCCACTGCAACTCTCACACTATCTCCCACCCATACCACCCAAACCCTGCCTGCAACCTACCCCAGAGGGGTAAGATCAGCAGCAAAGGCAACTTGTCTCATTGGGAGAGACAGAGAGACAGTCTGAGTTCAATAAAAAAAAAATGCAGTAAAAAAAAAAAAAAGCCTGGCTGGCACAGCAGCAAAAACGAACAAATATCTTTTTCAGCAATGGAATATTAATTGTAGCAAGCTATCAAATTAGCAAGCAATAGCAATTGAATACAGATTTGAGACACTTGGAGAGTAGGTCAAAGAGCAGCAACCTTCTCAGACAAAAGCCAAGAAGAAAGTGCACTGTGTGGCACGCCATGTGCTATGCCTGCTTAAAGTAGAAATACAGCAGGAACAGCATCACAGAGCACTGAGAACAGCGATTGGCTGTATTAGATAAATGCTTCGCTCTGATACATTGGCAATCTGGTCTCCTTGCCAACCTTTCTGACCCACTCTATGACAGGGCTGTGAGGTCACTTAAGACTCACAGGAAAGGGCTGGTTGTTGCTATGGATACTCCCACATGGCCTTCTCCTATTTCAAAAGGCTGCTAAGAAAGCTCTGTGAGCCAAAAGAATGAAACTAATATGATATGCTTCATTCGTGGGGGATTATCATGCGTTTCGCGGACCCACGAATCAAACGAACAGGGACCTATTTGTAGCGGATTACACATTCGTTAAAAATGAATGCACATCCCTAATGAACACTGAACTGAAGTCTTTGTTTAGTATTTCTGCCATTTTTTCATCTCTCTCCACCCATTGATCCTTATCACCTTTCAATTTCACTATACCACTATGGACCTTTCTCCTATCGCTGATGTATCTGAAAAATGTTTTGTCACCTCGCTATACATTTTCCTTTCTTGATCACTTTTTTCATCTCCCTCAGTTTCACCAAATAATCCTCCCTGTGTTCCACTTTTTATGATCCTTTATATTTCTTAAAAGCTGCTTATTTGGTTTTATTATATCAGCCACCTTCTTTGTGAACCAGATTGGTTTCTTATTTCTCTTACTTTTGTTTACTTTTCTAACATATAGATTTGTTGCTTTTGTAATTGCTTCTTTTAATTTGGCCCATTGTTGTTCTCCCTCTCCCATGTTCTCCCAGTCTTCAAGTTCCACCTCCAGGAATTTTCCCATTTCAGCAAAGTCTGCATTTTTGAACTGCAAAACTCGGACCTTCATGTGATTTCTCTGTAACCTATTTGCGATATCAAATCATACCATTTGATGATCACTGGTGCTGAGGTGGGCACCCACCCGGACATTAGAGACATTATCTCCAATAGTGAGCACTAAGTCAAGTATAACTCCCTCCCTCGTGGGTTCCATTACCATTTGTTTGAACAGAGCCCTTTGCAGGGCATCCAATATCTCTCTTCTGTTAGATTCTGCAGAAGGGATTCTCCAGTCCACGTCTGGCAGATTAAAATCTCCAACAATCAACACATATCCCTTCCTTCCCACCTTATGTATGGCATAAGAACATAAGAAAATGCCATACTGGGTCAGACCAAGGGTCCATCAAGCCCAGCATCCTGTTTCCAACAGTGGCCAATCCAGGCCATAAGAACCTGGCAAGTACCCAAAAAAAGTCAGCTCTCTACATAAACAAAAAATCAATGAAATCTGACTAAAATTATGATTCTTTTTAGTTCCGTTATTTTTACCTATCTGAAAAACCATTATTTATCAACACATATAGTCATGACTTCATCTAAGGAGTTATAGTATCTCACAAGTTGTTTCTTCTAACATTTGTTAATTGATAATTTGTTAGTATTAAGTTTTCTCTGAACTTACACCATAATTAATTTAAAAATGTCCCTATTTTAGGTTTGGAAAGATGCTGCCACTCAGATCTTCTTTTCTCTTTCAACGGCGTGGGGTGGTCTGATTGCTCTATCATCCTACAGTAAATTCTACAACAACTGTTATTTAGATGTCATTACAGTTTCTGTTACAAACTGCCTCACCAGTGTATTTGCTGGGTTTGCTATCTTTTCCGTACTAGGACACATGGCTCATGTTTTAGAAATACCTATTTCAGAGGTGGCAGAGTCTGGTAAGTTTGTCATTTTAAAAAAGTATATGTATTAATTGTCTTATATAGTTGGCTAATCCCATGATATACTGCCAATTTGATATCAAGAGGCTCTAGCCACCATCAATTCCAATTTCAGTTTCAATATATTTCTTGCATACCGCAAATTCTGAGTAGTTCAATGCATACAAACAATTACAGAAAAAAAACCCCCAAATATAGTTTCCCCAGAACAGCATGAGTTTCTAAGAAGATTCATCTGATTAAATGCAGAAAGCATGTTTAATAGGGATGTGAATCGTTACCGGATTCATTTCCGGTATCGAGGTCGGGTAAAAACTGCGGGAAATCTTCATTCCCGTGATTCTTACCCGTTTTAATCGGCTGTGTCGTGCCGAAAAAAACCCAAAACACCCCGACCATTTAAATTTAATTCTTACGCATCCCCCCTCCCGACCACCCCCCCCCCAATTTTTAAAGTACCTGGTGGTCCAGCAGGGGTACTGGGAGCGATCTCCCGCTCTCGGGCCGTTGGCTGCCACTAATCAAAATGGCGCTGATGGCCCTTTGCCCTTAGCATGTGACAGGGTATCTGTGCCATTGGCCGGCCCCTGTCACATGGTAGGAGCACTGGATGGCCCACGCCATCTTCTGATATTTTCAATCATCAGAAAAATGATTCACATCCCTAATGTTTAATATTATAAAGTAAAGGCTGAATTAAAAAAGCCATGCCTTCAATTTGAGCCTTAGGCATCAGGTTCCACACTTTAGGGGATGACCATGAAAAAGCTCCTTTCCTCATTTTTATCAGTTGACAATGTGAAAAACTATGCACCTGCAGTAATGCTTCATGATTTGATCTGAAAGAACGCATAAGGCTGTACCAATTGACCAGTTGCAAGAGATAGGACCAAAACCTCTCAACAGACTAAAAAGCAATGTGAGAACTTTAAATTACAATCAGTATTTAACTGGCAACCAGTGTAGTTCTTTCAGAAATTATGTTGTATGTTTAATTTATTTTCGAACTCATGAATTCCCTTGCTGCACAGTTTTGAACTAACTGAAATATGTTTGGTAAATTATCTTGTGGACCTATACAAGAAGTTACTAGGTAGGTTCCAAAAAGAGGTAAAAAAAACCCAAAACATTTTACCGGATGTTTAATTGTAATATGCTTTCCAAAAGTTAGAGATTAGTCAAAGCTGACACCTTTACTGCACACTTCATCTCTAATAGAAAGAGAACAGTTATTTAGTGCAGCAGCTACAGCAGTGGCAGGAATGAGGACTTTCTTATCCAGAGGACCTCCATTTTATTCTGTTTCAGTTTGAGTCTATTTTGACCCAGTTGGCTTGAAACGGTTGTCAAGAACTGATTCAACCTTTCTTTTGACTCAGTAGTATTTTCCCCCAAAAAATAGCTGAATATCATCAGCATAGATGAATAGCTCAACTTGAATTTCCTCAAAATTTTCCCCAAGGGGGTCATCAAATGTTAAAAAGAGATGGTGATGGCAGGAACCCTTATGGTATACTATACTTTTAGGCTGATGTAAGAAGACCATGGCAAAAATCAGAGTTTAATTTTTAGTACTAGACCTCAAAGTGATTAGAAGCACTGATGTCCCTGAGTTTGCGTGGCTGTTAGGACCTATATTTTTGCTGTGATTCCTGCTGTTCTTTGCTGCCTCTCAGAAACTAGTGCCCTAGACAATCACCTAGTCTGCTTAATGATTAAGATTATTCTGCTCGATTATTGTGGCTAAATTTCCCTCTGCCTAGCATGCCCCTAACCCCTCTCCTCAGCATTCCACTATTTGTTTCCCCCTGTTCCTCTTCTCTCCCACAACACCCCTCTACACATTGTCCAATATTAGGGATGTGAATCGTTTTTTGACGATTTAAAATATCGTCCAATATATTTTAAATCGTCAAAAATCGTTAGAGCCGCGATACAATAACAATTCCCCCGATTTATCGTCAAAAAATCGTAAATTGGGGGAAGGGGGAGGGCGGGAAAACCGGCACACTAAAACAACCCTAAAACCCACCCCGAATCATTTTTCCGTACGGAAAAACGATTCGCGGCAGGAGCGTAGGAGATCGCTCCCGGACCCCCGCTGGACCCCCAGGGACTTTTGGCCAGCTTGGGGGGGCCTCCTGACCCCCACAAGACTTGCCAAAAGTCCAGCAGGGGTCCGGGAATGACTTCCTGCACGCGAATCGTTTTTCCGTACGGAAAAATGATTCGCGGCAGGAGTGTAAGAGATCGCTCCCGGACCCCCGCTGGACCCCCAGGGACTTTTTGCCATCTTGGGGGGCCTCCTGACCCCCACAAGACTTGCCAAAAGTCCAGCGGGGGTCCGGGAACGACTTCCTGCATGCGAATCATTTTTCCGTACAAAATGGCGCCGGCCATACGTCAGGAGCGTATGGCCGGCGCCATTTTCCGTAGGAGATCACACCGGGACCCCTCCACTGGACCCCAGGTAATTTAAGGCATTTTGGGGGGGTTCGGGGGGTGGGGGATTTATTTTAAAGGGTCGGGGTGGGTTTTAGGGATGTTTTAGTGTGCCGGTTTTCGATTTACACGATATTTAAAAAACCCAAACTGCGACGATGCGATTCCCTCCCCCTCCCAGCCGAAATTGATCGTTAAGACGATCGATCACACGATTCACATCTCTAACCAATATATCCCCACTCATCTTAATCCTCCATCTTCTTTTTTTCTCTCTCCCATCCCCCATTTCTCTCCTGATCCCACACTTCCTTAGCCAACAGCAGCATTTCACTCCAAGACAAATGCAATTACCTCCCTCCTTACTAGCAGCTGCAGCTCTTGTTTTTTTGTTTCTTGGGATGCTGCAAAGGGGCCAGCAGAGTATGCTCCCTTTTATGCTACATTACCCACCTTCAGCGGAGATGTGCTACAGGGAAGTAGCAGCAAGACCAGTAGATGTAAAAGGTGGGCTGAGTAGTAGATTATTATGTTCCCTGTACGTACCTGGATCAGTCCAGACAGTGGGTTATGTCCCCAATCCAGCAGATGGAGTCAGCACAAGCTTTGAGGGGGCGTATCCATATATACTACTACCCCCTCTGCAGGAGTTCAGTATCTTCTGACTCCAGCAGATGCGAGTAGGGGAATCAGGCTTCCCCTCCTTTTCCTTCACTTTCTTGCTTGATTATGGCTTGTTGTTGTCTTTTTCTGTGGATCAAGTTTGTATCAAGTTTGTATTAAGTTTAAAAAAAAAAAAAAAAAAAAAAAAAAAAAAAAAAAAAGGCAGAGTTCTTTCAACTTCTGGGGAGTGGCTTCTCTTCCTTGTCTCTTCTCTGCGGCCTTGCTGTTTATTTCTCGTTGCAGCCAGGGGTAAGTTTGTTTTTCCTTTGTAGTTTTTTCCTTCACAGCTCAGCCCCCGGTGCCCGCGAAAGCCGGTGGAGCCGGCCTCTTCGCTCTTTACTCCCTCACCCGCGGCCATTTTACAGCTCCTCATGGGCTGCTGAGCCATTTAGGGAAAGATGTCTGGGGCGGGTCGTGTGGCCGGGAAGGCCCCCCCGCGGCACCCTCCTCTATTTTCAGACAGCGGGCAGTGCGGGCCGACCGGGCCCCCCCGCAGCAGCGCCTTTGTGCGCGTGGCCCCCCCCCCCGTGGCTTTTTCTTTTCTCCTGCAGTGATCCCGATGCTGCGGCGGTCCCGCTGTGCGGCCTGCGGAGACCCGGGGTCCCGGATTTCCCGGGAGGGCATCTGTGCACGATGCCTTCCCGGGGGGGAAGGTACCTCACAGTCCCTGACTGATTTCTCTTTTTTGCCCGGGCGGTGCGGGCCGGCCACTCCGCCATTTTTGGCGGGAACGGCGGCCATTTTACATTCTGAGCGCCCTGAGGCGCAGGCCACGAGGGGGAACGGATCCCTGGAGGCCACGAGGGAGAACGGATCCCTGGAGGACTCTACCAGCGGGGGTGTTCCCCCGATTTTGGTGCAGGAACCAAGCACCCAGAGCCAGGGAGCAGGAACCACGCCGCCCCCGAAGCGCACCCGAGCAGGCCGGGGTTCTCTCCGGAGTTTATCCTGCTCATGCATACCGCTTATCTGCAGGGGCTGGAAGCACCTGTGGGACCCCCCCCCCCCTCCTAAGATCCCTCGGATGTCGCCCTCGACGCCGGCCCCCCCCGACCCTCCGGGAGTGGGGGCCTCCCGCCTTCCTACCCGGGTCCGATCCACGCCCGCGGCAGTGGGGGCGGTGCCAGACCCAGCGGGACATGGACTTGACCTCCCGGACGGGGGACAAGGGGACGGCACACAGGAGGGGGATGATCCGCGTACCCTACGCCTCTTCCAGAGGGAAGAGCTGGACGACCTCATCCCGCAGATCATCCAAGAATTAGATTTGGATCCGCCACCAGACCCGCCTGCCCCAGTAGCTCCTGCTGTCATCACTTCTTCAAGGAAGGGAGATCCTGTCCTGGCGGCACTCCGGCCGAGGGCTCGGGCTTTTCCCATTCATGACTCATTTTTACAACTTCTCACCAGGGAATGGGACACCCCGGAGGCCTCCCTGAAGAGCAGCCGGGCTATGGAAAAGCTGTACCCGCTCCCCGAAGATTTTCTGGACCTCATCAAGGTCCCAAAGGTGGACTCCGCAGTGTCGGCGGTCACGAAGAGGACGACTATCCCAGTGACGGGAGGTGCGGCGTTGCGGGACACACAGGATCGTAAGTTGGAAGTTTTCCTTAAGCGGGTTTTCGAGGTCTCCGCTCTGGGTATGCGGGCGGTGATGTGCAGTTCGCTTGCCCAGCGGGCTAGTCTCCTTTGGGTGCAACAACTCCTCACGTCTCAGAACCTGCCGTCCGATGAGGCTGCCCAGGCAGATCAGCTAGAAGCCGCAGTGGCGTATGGGGCGGACGCCTCGTACGACCTTTTTCGGGTCCTCACAAGATCCATGGTTTCGGTAGTGGCAGCACGACGACTACTGTGGCTACGCAATTGGGCGTCTGATACGTCCTCTAAGTCCAGTCTGGGCTCTCTTCCCTTCAGGGGCAAGTTCCTCTTCGGTGAGGATTTGGACCAGATCATCAAGTCCCTGGGGGAGAACGCTGTTCATCGGCTGCCAGAGGATAGGTTTCGACCATCCAGAGCGTTTTCTTCTTCTCGGACCAGAGCCAGAGCGCAACGGCGCTACAGGGGCTACAGACAGACGGGCTCCCGGCCATCCGACCCCAGGTCTCAGCCCTGGTTGCGCGCCTTCCGCGGGCATCGGCCCGCACGCACTACTCCCGGAACCGGGAACCCCTATACCAAGTCTTCACAATGATGCCAGTCTCGCCCACTCCCCTGTCCCCAGGATTGGGGACCGACTAACGTATTTCTAAGCGGAGTGGGCACGGATCACCTCGGACCAGTGGGTCCTGGATACCATAAAACACGGCTACGCATTGGAATTTGTCCGCCCCCCGCAGGGAAGGTTCATCTTTTCCCCCTGTGGCTCGGACCTCAAGAGAGGAGCGGTGCAGCTGACTCTGGACAGACTCCGGGAGATAGGCGCTACTGTGCCCGTGCCCTTCGGAGAGGTGGGCTCGGGCCACTATTCCATCTATTTCGTCGTACCAAAGAAGGACGGTTCCTTCCGGCCTATCCTAGTCCTCAAGGAAGTCAACAAATCCCTTCGAGTCGTTCGGTTCCGCATGGAAACGCTCCGGTCAGTGATTGCGGCGGTGCATCGGGGGGAGTTCCTCGCCTCCCTGGACTTAACGGAGGCCTACCTGCACATTCCCATCCGCCCGGACCACCACAGTTTCCTTCGTTTCAAAATTCTGGACCAGCATTTTCAGTTCACGGTTCTCGCGTTTGGATTGGCGCCGGCGCTGCACACCTTCACCAAGATCATGGTAGTTGTGGCGGCAGCTCTCCGGAAGGAGGGCATCCTAGTTCATCCTTATCTGGACGATTGGCTCCTCCGGGCGAAGTCATTCGATCATGGACGCTCAGCGGTGACTCGAGTAGTACGGTTTCTACATTCCCTGGGATGGGTAGTAAACTTCTCCAAGAGCTCCCTCATGCCCTCGCAACGCTTGGGTTTTTTTTTGGGGGCAACTTTCGACACCCTACTGGGCAAAGTTTTTCTGCGCCAGGACAAAGCTCAATCCTTGCGGGATCACACACGACGGTTCTCTGCGTTACCAGAGCCCACCTCCTGGGACTACCTGCAACTCCTGGGAGTGATGGGGTCCACCATCGACCTTGTACCTTGGGCTTTCGCGCACCTCAGGACCTTACAGTGGGCGCTCTTCTCCCGTTGGAAACCAGTATTGCAGGACTATCAGATGATTCTCCCGCTCCCACAGAATGCCAGGGACAGTCTGGGCTGGTGGTTGGATCCGCTGAACCTGGCCCGTGGCATGTCCCTCGATCTGCCAAATTGGGTGGTGGTGACCACCTATGCCAGTCTAGCAGGCTGGGGTGCAGTCTGCGATCGAAGCGCCACGCAGGGGACGTGGTCCACGGTGGAGGCGAAGTGGTCAATCAACCGTCTGGAAACCAGAGCGGTCCGGCTAGCTCTGCGACATTTCCTCCTGCTTCTTCGGAACCGAGAAGTCAGAATCCTATCGGACAACGCTACCACCGTGGTCTACATCAACCGACAAGGAGGCACGCGCAGCCCGCAGGTCGCGCTCGAGGCGGCGCTGCTGATGCAATGGGCGGAGCGTCATCTCGTCCGGCTAGCGGCCTCGCACGTCGCCGGTGTGGACAACGTCCAGGCGGACTTCTTCAGTCGTCAACTGCTGGACCCGGAGAGTGGTCTCTCTCCGACAAAGCAATGCAACTTCTCGTCCATCGGTGGGGGGCCCCCCACTTGGATCTGATGGCGTCCGCTCTCGCTGTGGTGTACCAGCCAGGCCACGAGACCCGCTAAGGCTTCTGTACCTCAGATCCTTCAGTTTCTACAGGCGGGGGTGGAAAAAGGGCTCGCCTATAATTCACTACGGGTTCAGGTGGCCGCCCTTGGTTCGCTGTTGAGCGATGGGGGCTCTCTTCTACAGCATCCTGACATTGCTCGTTTTCTCAAGGGTGTCAAGCATATGCGTCCTCCGTTACGGGACCCTTGTCCCTCCTGGAGTCTTAACCTTGTGCTTTGCTCCCTGTCGGGACCACCGTTCGAGCCGCTGCGCAGCGCAACGATAAAGGATCTCACTCTCAAGACTGTATTTCTTGTGACCATCTGTTCCGCTCGACGCATCTCGGAGATGCAGGCTCTGTTGTGTAGAGAGCCCTATCTCCGTTTCTCCGACTCTGGAGTTTCGCTTCGCACCGTTCCCTCCTTCCTTCCGAAGGTGGTTTCTGCATTCCATGTGAACCAGACGGTGGAGTTGCTGTCCTTCTCTTCCTCAGAGCCGAAGTCTCTCCGTCTCTTGAATGTCAAGCGCACTCTGCGCCTCTATCTGGAGGCTACAAATGAGTTCCGAACCTCTGACCATCTCTTTGTACTCTGGGCCGGTCCTAAGAAGGGGTCTCAGGCCTCGAAGACTACCATTGCCAGATGGCTGAAGGCCGGCATTGCTGCTTCTTACATTGGGGCGGGTCGGACTCCCCCACCCGGAATCGTAGCGCATTCTACACGTTCTCAGGCGGCTTCCTGGGCGGAGGTTCGCTCGGTATCCTCGCAGGAAATTTGTAGGGCAGCCACCTGGAAATCATTACACACGTTCTCGAGGCACTATCGTCTGCACCTCGCCTCTTCGGTCTCTGGACACTTTGGCGAGCAGGTTCTCCGAGCAGGCCTCGCATGTCCCCACCCGATTTAGGGAAGCTTGGGTACATCCCACTGTCTGGACTGATCCAGGTACGTACAGGGAAAAGAAAATTATTATTTACCTGCTAATTTTCGTTCCTGTAGTACCATGGATCAGTCCAGACGCCCACCGCGTTTGGGTTCTTGATCCTGCTCAGCTCTGCGCTGCTTCTTGCTCGCAGTGTTCTGTGTCTTCACAGTTGTTTCTTTTCGCTGTTTTTCACAGCTCCCTACAAGTTGGTAGGATGTTTGCAGTTACTTGTTGCGGTTACAATTGTTTTCATTATCTGTTTCCACAAACTTGATCCTTCGGGGGTTTCTACTCGGGCTTTGATATACTCGATACTGAACTCCTGCAGAGGGGGTAGTAGTATATATGGATACGCCCCCTCAAAGCTTGTGCTGACTCCATCTGCTGGATTGGGGACATAACCCACTGTCTGGACTGATCCATGGTACTACAGGAACGAAAATTAGCAGGTAAATAATAATTTTCTTTTACAGAATGTACAATACACTTATTTACAAGTATAGAGGATTTTCCTTATATCTGAGATTAAGCAATGAAAGCATACAAGATTAGAGTTTTGCATTAAAGAATATATATAAAAATACTTCCCCTCACAGTTTCCACCGTGAATCTTATATATCTTAGGAAAAACGGAAACACTGTGCTGGAAAATCAGGAACAGTTCACCAGTGACTTCATAAACCACTGTAATGTCCAACCAGCTTTTCCTCTGATCTGTTCTTTCTCTGATTTCAAACAGTTACTCTGAAATTGGTCTTTTTATGTTGATTCTTCTGACCTTTGTCCTAGTTTCAGTTTTCCTCTGTGCTATTCTCATGTGTTCTTGAGGCCCCAATTGTCTGACCTTATTGCATCAGCAAACACTTAGGTGTGGCTAAGTTGCTGTTGTCCTGTTTCTAGAACTTTGACTGGCACCTACTGGGCATGCCCAGCATGGCACCAACCGTGTATCCGGCAAGGGTCCCCCTTCAGTCTCTTTTTTTCCATGCAGCAGTAGCCACATGGGTTAAGGAGCTCTCTAGAGATTCCTGACAGGAATATTCCTCAAAGAACTTCTTTAAAGTTTTCAAAATATTCCACCACATAGGGGTCCCCCTATCGATATCTGTACTCCATGGTCGAAAGGTAAGGTTTTACCCTTGTTGTGGTTGATTCCCATCGAGTTTTCCCTTCGGGGCCTACCTGCCATCGACCGCACCGTGGCTAAATTTTTGTCGAAGCCATGGCGTTGGGTTTTCGTCGGTGCCCCGATTTTCCTCGGACAATGTCCATCACAGACCCACATAGAGTTTGTGTATTGTGCTTGGGGGTACGGCCATGATACCCTAACTTGCACCAAATGTGCCCAAATGACACCGAAGGGTCTTAAAGCTCGCTTTGAAAAAATGGAGTTTATTTTTCATTCAAAACCCCCGACTCCATCGACCGCTTTGACTTCGTCTGAGCCAATGCCATCGACCTCTCACCAGCAGCGGGACACCGGTGCAGCCCGACCGGCATCGACTACTCCAAAGATGTCGACATCTTCCTCATCGCCTCAAGAGAAGGACCAAAGAGAACATCGTGAAAAGCATCGACACCGGCATCGGAAGTCTCAATCCGCTGATCCAGGCAAACCCTCGGCATCAACTTCGACAGAGCCACCTACAAAGAAATCCCATCCAGAGAAGGCCCCAACCTCCTCTGTGACCGGGTCACCAAGGCGTTCCCCACCTTCATTGGTGCAGGGAGCCGCGACTCCACTTTTACCGGTGGACCCTCCGGCTATGCCTCTATTGCCTCCTACTCTGCAGTCGGGGTTACTCGCCCCAGGCCTCCGTGAGGAATTGGATCGGATGATCCAAGAGGCTATCGGAAAAAGCAGTGCAGGGATTCCAGCCTCCATCGACGCCGGTACCGGTGCCCGAGCCAGTCACCGATCTGATTCCCATGGCGCTTGCACCGCTACTAGGTAAACTGGATGCGTTGATTGGTGCCCTTCCACCACTGGAACCAAGGACACCGGTATACCCTCTTCCTTCGATGCCGATATCTTTGTTGTCAGACGGCGAAGAACACTGATACCCATACCGCCGTCTGGAATTCTGCCACCGTCTCATCCATTGATGCCGCCGGTTCCATCGGTGCCATCTTCGTTGCCGATGGTGCCTCCATCGATGCCATTAATGCCTCTTCCGATGCCTTCGATGCCCAGGCCTGGCCCTTTGGGAATAATGCCATTTCTTCCCTCTGAAGATCCTCAGGGAGCTGGTGATTAACCATATGATCCTTGGACTGATGATTCTTCCCAGAATACAGATGATCTGCCTTCACAGCCCTCTCCCCCTGAAGAGAGAAGGTGTTCTCCGCCAGAGGATCTGTCTTTTATTAACTTCATTAAAGAAATGTCTGAGACAATTCCATTTCAGCTTCAGACAGAAGAGGATTCAAGGCACAAGATGCTGGAAGTACTCCAGTTCCTTGATGCCCCTAAGGAAATCATGTCTATTTCGATACATGAAATCCAAATTGATCTTCTAAAGAGGAACTGGGAACACCCAGGTTCGGTTCCACCTGTCAACCGTAAGACAGATGACACCTATCTTGTACAGTCAGCTCCTGGGTTTCAAAGATCACAACTGGATCATCACGCTGTGGTTGTAGAATCAGTCCAGAAAAAGGCACGGCGTTCCAAATCTCATTCCTCCATACCTCCAGGGAAGGAGCAAAAGTCCCTGGAGGTATGGAGGAAAAATCCCTAGATGAGTTTTTCATGGCTCAATGCTTATATCTCTCATTGCTTCTTACCAGTTATACATGACCCAGAATAACAGAAACCTTTTTAAGAAGATCCAGGATTTCTCTGAATCTTTACCTGACCAGTTCCAGGATGACCTAAATGCTCTAGTCCAAAAAGGCCTAGATGCGGGCAAGCATGAGGTCCATGCTGCTACAACATATTTGACACTGCCTCTAGGGTGTCCGCAGCGCGAATTAGTGCAAGAAGGTGGGCCTGGTTGAAATCCTCAGACCTAAGACCAGAGATACAGGACAGGTTGGCTGACCTGCCCTGTGCTGGTGATAATCTTTTCAGAGACAAGATACAGGAGACTGTGGCACAGCTAAAGGACCACCATGAAAAGCTGTGTCAATTTTCCTCAGTGCCTACTGATTTCTCATGCACCTCCAAGAGGATATTAAGGCAACATTCTAAGAGGCCGTTTACAAACTAAGAAGGTATTATCCTCCGGCTTCCAGAGGTCGCCCGTCTAAGCATTATCAAAAAGGTCAGTCCAGACAATCCTGACCTCAGAAGTCCCAACCAGCTCCTCAGCCGGGACCAGCATCAGGATTTTGACTTCTTCCTGGAGAGCATATACCAACCTCCTCTACCATCTGTACTGGTTGGAGGCCGATTGTGCCACTTCACCAAAATTTGGCACACGGTCACCACTAATCAGTGGGTGCTGGCGGTAGTCACTCAAGGTTACCACCTCAACTTCCTGACTGTCCAGCGGACTCCCTGCCTCAGCTGACGTGAGGATCATCCGACCACTCTCCCCTTCTAGAACAGGAGGTCTCAACCCTCCTCCAGTCCCAGGCAATAGAACCAGTACCCCTCTCCCAATAGGGGCAGGGGTTTTATTCCTGGTATTTCCTCATCCCAAAAAAGTCAAGTAGCTTTCGTCCAATCCTGGACCTTCGCACCCTAAACAAATATCTACAAAGGGAGAAGTTCAGGATGGTGACATTGGGCTCTCTACTTCTTCTACAAAGAGGGGATTGGCTGTGCTCTCTGGATCTCCAAGATGCATACACACACATCTCAATTATTCCATCTCATCGCAAATTCCTGCGATTCCTGGTCAGCCCTTGCCACTTCCAATACCGAGTACTACCATTTGGCCTAGTGTCCTCTCCACAAGTCTTTACCAAGTGCCTCATGGTGGTCGCAACCTTCCTCAGGAGTCAGGGTGTCCATGTCTATTCTTATCTCGATGATTGGTTGATAAGGGCTCCGACTCAACAAGCCGCATTGGCATCCTTGCGTCTCACTCTACATATCCTGATCTCCCTAGGGTTTCTAATCAACTATCCCAAATCCAAGATAGTTCTATCCCAAACCCTATCCTTTATAGGAGCCGACCTAAACACTAGGGGTGTGCATTCGTTTTGAACTTAAATGTAAAACGCAACTTATTTTTGTTTTTTAACTTAAAAAAGTGATGAGGCGAAAACGATCGGATTTCCAGCTTATTCAACATAGCTATGTTGAATACATTGGAAATCGCGATTGTTGATCCTAAATAAAAATTTAAACCCCTCACCCTCCTTAATCCCCCCCCCCCCCCAAGACTTACCAAAACTCCCTGGTGGTCTAGCGGGGAGTCAGGACGCCATTTCTGAACTCCTTTTCGAGGGGCACGTGACGCGGCGTCACGTGATTCCCCGCGCGTTTGCTCCGGGACCCTCGTTGCACCCAAAAAAAACTTTTGGCCAGCTTGGGGGGGTCAGGAGGCCAGCTTGGGGGGGTCAGGAGGCCCCCCCCAAGCTGGCCAAAAGTTCCTTTTGGGTGCAACGAGGGTCTCGGAGCGAATGCGCGGGGAATCACGTGACGCTGCGTCACTCCGACGTGACGCCGACGTCACGTGCTCCTCGCAAAGGAGTTCAGAAATGGCGTCCTGACTCCCCGCTGGACCACCAGGGAGTTTTGGTAAGTCTTGGGGGGGGGGATTAAGGAGGGTGAGGGGTTTAAATTTTTATTTGCACGTATGGACATAGACTCAACTTATGGAATTCTCCATATGTCCATATTGACCGAAATTGACCCCCCCTTTCGACTTATGGACTTATGAACATAAACCTTTGGTCTGCACATCCCTACTAAACACTATACAGGCAAAAGCCTTCCTCCCTCAGGATCGGGCTTTCACCCTGGCCTCTCTGCATTTGGTACACAGTCTGCATCATTTGCAGACTCGAGTATCCTCAACTGATCATCACTTCCTCTTACTGCTGGGTCACATGGCGTCCACGGTGCATGTCACTCCAATGGCCAGCCTAGCCATGAGAGTAATGCAGTGGACCTTAAAATCCCAGTGGATTCAAGCTTGTCAGCCAGTGTCCAGCATTGTTCACGTTACCACTCAGCTCCGCCTGTCGCTTGCCTGGTTGATACGACACTCCAATCTACTTCAAGGCCTTCCATTTCAGGCTCCAGATCCTCAAATTACCTTGACGACAGACGCCTCCAACCTAGGGTGTGGTGCTCATGTCGGCGATCTACAGTCCCAGGGAACCTGGTCTCCAGAGGAAGCCCAACACCGGATAAATTTCCTGGAGCTTCAGGCAATCAGATATGCCCTCAAGGTTTTTCAGGATTGCCTTTTGAACAAAACCATCCTGATTCAAACTGACAATCAGGTGGCGATCAAAAAGCAAGAGGGAACGGGCTCCTACCTCCTGTGTCAGGAAGCTGCACAGATATGGGTGTGGGCCTTTCCCACTGTTACGCTTGGGCTCCGGTCAGGAGTCGTGAACACCACCCAGCAGGGTGGCTCCAGGTGGAGAGAGACAGGAAAGGCTATAAACAGTGTCTGGGTCCAGGCTGGGTCAGGGCAGGCGGCAAGTAACAGTGTCTGGGTCCAGGCTGGGTCAGGGCAGGCGGCAAGTAGCAGTGTCTGGGTCCAGGCTGGGTCAGGGCAGGCGGCAAGTAGCAGTGTCTGGGTCCAGACTGGGTCAGGGCAAGGCAGGTCAGAAGGCCCGTAGGCCACACACACACACAGAAGGCCCGTAGGCCACACACCGTAAGCAGGGCAAGGCAGGTCAGAAGGCCCGTAGGCCACACACACACAGAAGGCCCGTAGGCCACACTCAGTAAGCAGGGCAAGGCAGGTCAGAAGGCCCGTAGGCCACACACACACAGATGGCCCGTAGGCCACACACAGTAAGCAGGGCAAGGCAGATCAGAAGGCCCGTAGGCCACACACACACAGAAGGCCTGTAGGCCACACACAGTAAGCAGGGCAAGGCAGATCAGAAGGCCCGTAGGCCACACACACACAGAAGGCCCGTAGGCCACACACAGTAAGCAGGGCAAGGCAGATCAGAAGGCCCGTAGGCCACACACACACAGAAGGCCTGTAGGCCACGCAAGGCAAGGCAAGGAATAAGGCCCGAAGGCCACGCAAGGCAAGGCAAGGCAAGGAATAAGGCCCGAAGGCCACGCAAGGCAAGGCAAGGCAAGGAATAAGGCCCGAAGGCCACGCAAGGCAAGGCAAGGAATAAGGCCCGAAGGCCACGCAAGGCAAGGCAAGGCAAGGAATAAGGCCCGAAGGCCGCGCAAGGCAAGGCAAGGAATAAGGCCCGAAGGCCACGCAAGGCAAGGGAAGGTCCAGGGACCAAATGCACAGCAAGCAAGGAAGGCTAGAGCAGGGAGCCCAGGCGAGCTCGATGCTGAAGCCCTGAGGGAACTGTCAGGCAGGGTTATAAGGGACAGCCCAGAACATAGAGAGGAGAAGGGAGATGGACTGGGCCTGTCAGGAGAGCCAGCACTAGAGGGACCCCTGGTGGTGAGGCGGTTGCACAGCAGCCATAGCCGTAACACCCACTCAATGTGCCCCACAGCCACCTACTTGCCGGGTGTGGATAATGTGTTGGTGGACAAGTTGAATCGCACCTTTCATCCACACGAGTGGTCTCTCAACCCCATGGTAGCAGACACAATATTCCAACCTTGGGGTTACCCTCACATAGACCTCTTTGCGTCAGTCCACAATCACAAAGTAGAAAACATCTTCTGTCTAACTCGCACCCAACACTCGCAACCAAGGGACGCTTTCGCCCTCTCGTGGGCCAGAGGTCTCCTCTACGCATACCCTCCACTTCCACTCATATCGAAAACTCTCGTGAAGTTACTGAGGGACAAGGGCATAATGATTCAAATAGCCCCTCACTGGTCATGCCAGGTGTGGTTCCCAATCCTCCAGGACCTCTCAGTGCGCCGGCACATTCCTCTGGTGGAAGGATCCCTTTCTGATAACTCAGAACGATGGATGCCTTCGCCACCCCAACCTCCAGGCCCTATCCCTGATGGCCTGGATGTTGAAAGGTTAATACTCCAACCTCTTAAACTTTCAGAGTTGGTGTCCTGAGTCCTGGTAGCTTCACAAAAGCCTTCCACGAGAAGGTCTTATCGTTCTAAATGGAAGAGGTTTATGGTCTGCTGCACTTCCATATCCATAGACCCCTTCACCTGTTCCACAGTGAAGTTTATGGACTATCTCTGGCACCTGTCGGAGTTAGGCCTGAAAACTTTCTCCATCAGGGTTCATGTCAGCACGGTAGCTGCATTTCATATGGGATTGGGGGATGTCGCTATTTCAACATAACCCTTAGTAACATGCTTCATGAGAGGCTTGCTCCACTTAAAACCTCCACTGCACCCTCCGGCCCCTCCTTGGGACCTTAATGTAGTTTTGGGACAGCTCATGAAACCTCTGTTTGAGCCTCTCCACTCGTGTGATCTCCGTTATCTCACCTAGAAGGTAGTTTTTCTTCTCACTATCACCTCACTATCATCTAAAATTCTGCATGACAGGGTAGTGCTACACACTCACCCTAAGTTTTTACCAAAGGTAGTGTCTGAATTTCATCTTCATCAATCCATCATCCTACCTACCTTTTTTCCCAGGCCCCATTCAAACCCAGGAGAACAGGCTCTGCATTCATTGGACTGCAAACATGCCCTAGCCTTCTATCTAGATCGCACATCGGCCCACAGGAAATTTTTGTAAGGCTGCTACCTGGAGTTCTCTCCATACATTCGCAGACCATTATTGCTTAGATAAGGCTGGCAGGCAAGATTCCATCTTTGGTCAGTCTGTTCTACACAACTTATTCTACCCAACATCCTACCAGTGACCCGTTCAGAGTTTTCAGGATGCCCTCCTACCCAAATTCACCTCTGTTGTGCCTGTTGCATGTCTTTGGGTGCATTTGGTGCATTGCTCGGACATCCTCAGCTCGCTCCTCACCCATATGTGAGGACTACCATCCTGCTTGTCCTGTGAGAAACCAGAGTTGCTTACCTGTAACTGGTGTTCTCACAGGACAACAGGATGTTAGTCCTCACAAAACCCGCCCGCCACCCACGGATTTGGGTTCGCTTGCGATTTGTTATTTTATTTTTCACACGTACTTTTTGCTATACACGAAACTGAAGGGGGACCCCTGCTGGATGCAGGGTTGGTGCCATGCTGGACATGCCCAGTAGGTGCCAGTCAAAGTTCTAGAAACTTTGACAAAAGTGTTCCGTGATTGGGCTCCATCCTGATGATGTCACTCATATGTGAGGACTAACATCCTGCTGTCCTGTGAGAACACCTGATACAGGTAAGCAACTCTGCTTTCCGCTGATATCTGTACTATTAGCTTCACGAGTAACTGCTGATTTCATGCATTGTTTCTTGTTACGAGCAAGTTATGGAAAAAAATGGCATATGTGTTCTCAGAACTTATATACCTTATATCAAATAATTACACTAGTAATATTAATAATTCTCTGCTCCACTAATCCCCTGAGGAAAGACCTGAGTGGTCTGAAACGTGGCCCCATTGGGCGGACGGTAACATTTTTGAACTCACGTAGGTCCTGAATATGCAGACAGCAGATATAGATAAAGTATTTTTTAAGTGAAGAATAGTGCTTGAAGTCACATTTTGGTGACATTGTTTCACAAAAAAACATATAAAAAAAGTAATTTGGATATTAAAGTTGTGTTTGGACACTTATCAAGTCATTTTTTGATACAATGCTTGGAGATATATTTTTTAACTTTTTTTGCACGAGCAACAGATAAATAGAAAGAGGTCAGTGGTGGATAGTTTATGATTATAAATCTAATTTACACTGTCTGTGGGTAATGGAAATATAGTAAGATATGAAACTTTCTACTCCTCCTTCAAAAACTTTTTTCTGTTGAATATATACAATTAAATCATATGTGTATTGAGTTGATTTTTGTTCAACCATAATATTCAATGAAGATGAACAAGTGAGGTGATATAATTGAGTTGATTTATATGATTATCTATGGCATAATGACAAGTTTTAGCTAAATTATGTGCTAAAGCATGGAGATTATCCTGGGTAGCATTCTTAAGTACTAAGGCTTGTAAGCACAGGACAGCAGTAGAAAGACAGCCAATAGCATGTATGTTAGAAAATGGGAACCATGCAGAATCCGTTAGTCTATGGCATTCCTCAACAGTAATAGGTGAACATTGTAAAACATTCTGACTGTCCTCATCAGAGGAATGAAGAGAGGGGAGTTCTTCTATGGTGTGCCATTTATGATGGGACTCGTATGTCTGCTTGTACTAGGGAAAAGCAAAAATAAGCAAGTAAGCATACACAGGGGTACATTTTCCATTCCAATTAACAGGAAGTGTTGTTCAAATTTTATTCCCTTGACAAGAGAAATACACAGGAGCTGAAACATCGTCAGGAAGGGAAATGGGCCATGAGGACTGGATATCCAGAATAATCATCTTAATAATAAACCATTCTTCACACAAATGCAAGCATGTGGCCCACGCAGAGATGCTGCTACTCGGCGCCGCAAGCTTCCCTAGGCGTACACGCACACATCACTGATGTTTAAGTAGGGACCGCAGCAGGAACCTAGCCACGGTGCCGGATGATGACGTCTACAGAGCTATAGTATTTAATAGGGATGTGAATCGTTTTCCATATCGTCTTAACGATAGAAATCATGTGGCAGGGCAAGAAAATCGTGTTAGGCACGATTTTTTAGTTAAAAAATCATTAAATATTGTTTTTTCCGATTAGTGCGCACTAACTCCCAGTTAGTGCGCACTAACTGAAAATGATACAATTTGACACTTTTCAGGTCAGTTTTCAGGTCAGTTAAGGTCAGTTTAGGAATGAATATGTATTCCTATTGGCTGCCCTCTTATTTATTCATGTTACCAAGGTTCCCACTGACAGTATATGGGGGATGGGAAATGGAAACAGTTGGTAGCTTGACAAAACAAGTAATAATGTGATCAGTCAATGTGACTAGAACTTGTGCCCTAACCCTGATACCAGGGGTATTGTGATCTTCCTGCACACAGTGCCCTATCCCTATTAATACCAGGAGTGTTGTGATCTTCCTGCACACAGTGCCCTAACCCTGGCACCAGGGGTGTTGTGATCTTCCTGCACACAGTGCCCTAACCCTGGCACCAGGGGTGTTGTGATCTTCCTGCACACAGTGCCCTAACCCTGGCACCAGGGGTGTTGTGATCTTCATGTACACACAGTGCCCTATCTCTATTAATACCAGGAGTGTTGTGATCTTCCTGCACACAGTGCCCTAACCCTGGCACCAGGGGTGTTGTGATCTTCCTGCACACAGTGCCCTAACCCTATGAATACCAGGAGTGTTGTGATCTTCCTGCACACAGTGCCCTATCCCTATTAATACCAGGAGTGTTGTGATCTTCCTGCACACAGTGCCCTAACCCTGGCACCAGGGGTGTTGTGATCTTCCTGCACACAGTGCCCTAACCCTGGCACCAGGGGTGTTGTGATCTTCCTGCACACAGTGCCCTATCCCTATTAATACCAGGAGTGTTGTGATCTTCCTGCACACAGTGCCCTAACCCTGGCACCAGGGGTGTTGTGATCTTCCTGCAGACAGTGCCCTAACCCTGGCACCAGGGGTGTTGTGATCTTCCTGCACACAGTGCCCTATCCCTATTAATACCAGGAGTGTTGTGATCTTCCTGCACACAGTGCCCTATCCCTATTAATACCAGGAGTGTTGTGATCTTCCTGCACACAGTGCCCTAACCCTGATACCAGGGGTGTTATGATCTTCCTGCACTCAGTGCCCTATCCCTATTAATTAATACCAGGAGTGTTGTGATCTTCCTGCACACAGTGCCCTATCCCTATGAATACCAGGAGTGTTGTGATCTTCCTGCACACAGTGCCCTATCCCTATTAATACCAGGAGTGTTGTGATCTCCAGACTGGCTGGGAGCAGGGATGCAGCTCTGCATGGATTACTGGGACAGGCAGCCCCAGACTGGCTGGGAGCAGGGATGCAGCTCTGCATGGATTACTGGGACAGGCAGCCCCAGACTGGCTGGGAGCAGGGATGCAGCTCTGCATGGATTACTGGGACAGGCAGTCCCAGACTGGCTGGGAGCAGGGATGCAGCTCTGCATGGATAACAGGGACAGACAGCCCCAGACTGGCTGGGAACAGGGATGCAGCTCTGCATGGATGACTGGGACAGGCAGCCCCAGACTGGATGGGAGCAGGGAAGCAGCTCTGCATGGATTACTGGGACAGGCAGCCCCAGACTGGCTGGGAGCAGGGATGCAGCTCTGCATGGATTACAGGGACAGGCAGCCCTTGACTGGCTGGGAGCAGGGCTGCAGCCCTCCATGGATGACTGGGACAGGGAGCCCCAGACTGGCTGGGAGCAGGTATGCAGCTCTGCATGGATTACTGGGACAGGCAGCCCCAGACTGGCTGGGAGCAGGGATGCAGCTCTGCATGGATGACTGGGACAGGCAGCCCCAGACTGGATGGGAGCAGGGAAGCAGCTCTGCATGGATTACTGGGACAGGCAGCCCCAGACTGGCTGGGAGCAGGGATGCAGCTCTGCATGGATTACAGGGACAGGCAGCCCCAGACTGGCTGGGAGCAGGGCTGCAGCCCTCCATGGATGACTGGGACAGGGAGCTCCAGACTGGCTGGGAGCAGGGATGCAGCTCTGCATGGATTACTGGGACAGGCAGCCCCTGACTGGCTGGGAGCAGGGATGCAGCTCTCCATGATCCGTGATCTGGTGGCCAGTGTGGCTACTTAAAAAATACACTTACCAACAATCAATTACCACATATATTTGAACTGTGTAGTTCCAGCCAGGACCACCTTTCTAAAATGCACAGTGATTGGCAAATTCAACATGCACTAGCATTTCACGTGCCTGCTAACAAAAATAATAAACAAGCAAGTTCTAGTCACATGAGTGATGATCATCACGTTACTTTTTTTGTCAAGCTTCCAACTGTTTCCATTTCACATCCCCCCAACCATTACCTCAGTGGGAACCTTGGTATCATCAATAGATAAAAGCACAGCCAGCCAATAGGAATACATATTCATTCCTAAGTGACCTTTACTGACCTGGGAAGTGTCAACAATTTGTATCATTTTCTGTTGGTGTTCGTGAGTTTCCAGTTCCATTTCCCATCCCCCCAACCATCACCTCAGTGGGAACCTTGGTAACATCAATAGATAATAGGGCAGCCAGCCAATAGGAATACATATTCATTCCTAACTGACCTTCAGTGACCTGGAAAGTGTCAATTTGTATCATTTTCTGTTAGTGCGCACTAACACGATTTAACGATTTTTAACGATAAATCGTTAGAATTTCTATTGTATTGTGTTCTATAACGATTTAAGACGATATTAACATTATCGGATGATAATTTTAATCGTTGAAAAACAATTCACATCCCTAGTATTTAAGCGTAGGCTCCGCTCCCTAGCGTTGCCTTTCCAACAGGTCTCCTCACTGGTCGAGTACTCATTGCCTCTTAGAGATTCGTCTCACCTCTGCGTTCCTGTTCCTCATTGTTCCTGGTTCCTGTCTCCTTGTTCCTGTCCTGCTTCCTACCTTGGATTGACTACACGGATTTTGACTTCGCTTTACCTGACCACACCATTGACTCTCTCCAAGCCCGGACGTCTGCCTTGCCTGACCACGCCATTGACTCTCTCCAAGTCTGGACCTCTGCTTCGCCTGACCATGCCAATGATTCTCTCCAAGCCTGGACCTCTGCTTTGCCTGACCATGCTATTGCCTATTTCCAGACCTCCACTTCACCTGACTACTCTATTGCCTATCTCCAGACCCAGACCTCTGCTTCGCCTGACCATGCTATTGCCTATCTCCAGAACCAGACGTCCGCTTCGCCTGACTACCCTATTGCCTATCTCCAGACCCAGACCTCTGCTTCACCTGATTACGCTATCGCCTATCTCCAGACCCAGATCTCTGCTTCACCTGAGCACACTATTACCTGTCTCTAGGGGTGTGCATTCGTTTTGAATGGATTTGCAATCCGCAACTTATTTTTTTCCAACAGAAAAAAAAGGGGGGATGCACAACGCATCGCGACTTCCAACGTATTCAACATATTTCTGTTGAATACGTTGATCCGCGAGGTGTGCGCTTTTCCTCGCTGCCATTAGCTGCGAGCTCGGAGCCCCGGATTACCACAAAATGGGGGCGCCCTTATGGTAACCATGCCAACCTGTCAGACTCTTTCCTGTGAGTCGCAGTGACTCACAGAAAAGGGTCGGGCAGGTCAGCATGGATACCGGAACGCAGCCTATCCGCGTTCACGTTTTCAGAGCAGCACTGAATGCTGTCATTCAGTGCTCTCTGAGGATTTTACTGACGAGCTATCAGTATATAAAGAGCAGCACGAGGAGCCATGCACTTATTTCCAGCGATTCTGTGGGGAGGTGGGCTGGGTGGCAGGCAGGCAGAAGCAGAAGCAGAACTAGAACTGATAGAGAACACAGAACAGATACTAGGCTAAGCTTAGGCTAGCAAAGGAAAGAAAAATATTCCTTGTCTTGCTTTAGTGCCAGGGGTCAGCTACAGTCAGTATTCCTGTTTCTTTCAAGCAGTCTAGTGGTCTAGTCAGCTAGCACTGACCACTATTTACCATTGAGGGTGTTGGACTGGCTTGGAGAGAGATATTAATATTTTCAATGTCATCCATGTTTCTGGAGTGACAAAAATTCCTGCTTTATTAAATTCCAATTAATTAGTCTGTCAGTGCAGTGGGCATTTTTAACAGACTGAACATTGTTCTTGAGTGGGTCTGTTCATTTGGGCATTTTAAACAGACTGAACATTGTCCTTGAGTGGGTCTGTTCATCTGGGCATTTTAAACAGAATGAACATTGTTCTTGAGTAGGTCTGTTCATTTGGGCATTTCAAACAGACTGAACATTGTTCTTGAGTGGATCTGTTCATCTGGGCAATTTAAACAGACTGAACATTGTCCTTGAGTGGGTCTGTTCATCTGGGTATTTTAAACAGACTGAATATTGTCCTTGAGTGGGTCTGTGCTGGGAAGGGCCCAGGCCGGAGTACTCAGCCTCTTTTCTGCTTACAAGCAAGCTAGTTCTGTGTGCACTGCACACACACATGAGTGCACTGCCAGGCAGGCAGTGACACAGTGGGCAGTGGGCATTTTAAACAGACTGAACATTGTTCTTGAGTGGATCTGTTCATCTTGGCATTTTAAACAGACTGAACACTGTCCTTGAGTGGGTCTGTTCATTTGGGCATTTTAAACAGACTGAACATTGTCCTTGGGTGGGTGTGTTCATTTGGGCATTTTAAACAGACTGAACATTGTCCTTGAGTGGGTCTGTGCTGGGAAGTGCCCGGGCTGGAGTACTCAGCCTCTTTTCTGCTTACAAGCAAGCTAGTTCTGTGTGCCTTGCACACACACTTGAGTGCACTACTAGGCAGGCAGTGAGACAGTGGGCAGTGGGCATTTTAAACAGACTGAACATTGTTCTTGAGTGGTTCTGTTCATCTGGGCATTTTAAACAGACTGAACATTGCCCTTGAGTGGGTCTGTTCATCTGGGCATTTTAAACAGACTGAACATTGTTCTTGAGTGGGTCTGTTCATCTGGGCATTTTAAACAGACTGAACATTGTCCTTGAGTGGGTCTGTTCATCTGGGCATTTTAAACAGACTGAACATTGATCTTGAGTGTGTCTGTTCATCTGGGCATTTTAAACATACTGAACATTGTTCTTGAGTGGGTCTGTTCATCTGGGCATTTTAAACAGACTGAACATTGTTCTTGAGTGGGTCTGTTCATCTGGGCATTTTAAACAGACTGAACATTGTCCTTGAGTGGGTCTGTGCTGGGAAGTGCCCGGGCGGGAGTACTCAACCTCTTTTCTGCTTACAAGCAAGCTAGTTCTGTGTGCACTGCACACACACATGAGTGCACTGCCAGGCAGGCAGTGAGACAGTGGGCAGTGGGCATTTTAAACAGACTGAACATTGTTCTTGAGTGGGTCTGTTCATCTGGGCATTTTAAACAGACTGAACATTGTCCTTGAGTGGGTCTGTTCATTTGGGCATTTTAAACAGACTGAACATTGTCCTTGAGTGGGTCTGTTCATCTGGGCATTTTAAACAGACTGAACATTGTTCTTGAGCGGGTCTGTTCATCTGGGCATTTTAAACAGACTGAACATTGTCCTTGAGTGGGTCTGTTCATCTGGGCATTTTAAACAGACTGAACATTGACCTTGAGTGGGTCTGTGCTGGGAAGTGCCCGGGCTGGCGTACTCAGCCTCTTTTCTGCTTACAAGCAAGCTAGATCTGTATGCACTGCAGACCCACATGAGTGCACTGCCAGGCAGGCAGTGAGACAGTGGGCAGTGGGCATTTTAAACAGACTGAACATTGTCCTTGAGTGGGTCTGTTCATTTGGGCATTTTAAACAGACTGAACATTGTCCTTCAGTGGGTCTGTGCTGGGAAGTGCCCGGGCCGGAGTACTCAGCCTCGTTTCTGCTTACAAGCAAGCTAGTTCTGTGTGCACTGCACACACACATGAGTGCACTGCCAGGCAGGCAGTGAGACAGTGGGCAGTAGGCATTTTAAACAGACTGAACATTGTTCTTGATTGGGTCTGTTCATCTGGGCATTTTAAACAGACTGAACATTGTCCTTGAGTGGGTCTGTTCATTTGGGCATTTTAAACAGACTGAAAATTGTCCTTGAGTGGGTGTGTTGATTTGGGCATTTTAAACAGACTGAACATTGTCCTTGAGTGGGTCTGTTCTTTTGGGCATTTTAAACAGACTGAACATTGTCCTTGAGTGGGTCTGTTCATTTGGGCATTTTAAACAGACTGAAAATTGTCCTTGAGTGGGTGTGTTGATTTGGGCATTTTAAACAGACTGAACATTGTCCTTGAGTGGGTCTGTGCTGGGAAGTGCCCGGGCCGGAGTACTCAGCCTCGTTTCTGCTTACAAGCAAGCTAGTTCTGTGTGCACTGCACACACACATGAGTGCACTGCCAGGCAGGCAGTGAGACAGTGGGCAGTAGGCATTTTAAACAGACTGAACATTGTTCTTGATTGGGTCTGTTCATCTGGGCATTTTAAACAGACTGAACATTGTCCTTGAGTGGGTCTGTTCATTTGGGCATTTTAAACAGACTGAAAATTGTCCTTGAGTGGGTGTGTTGATTTGGGCATTTTAAACAGACTGAACATTGTCCTTGACTGGGTCTGTGCTGGGAAGTGCCCGGGCCGGAGTACTCAGCCTCTTTTCTGCTTACAAGCAAGCTAGTTCTGTGTGCACCCTACACACACATGCGTGCACTGCCAGGCAGGCAGTGAGACAGTGGGCAGTGGGCATTTTAAACAGACTGAACATTGTTCTTGAGTGGGTCTGTTCATCTGGGCATTTAAAACAGACTGAACATTGTCCTTGAGTGGGTCTGTTCATCTGGGCATTTTATTAAGACTGAACATTGTTCTTGAGTGGGTCTGTTCATCTGGGCATTTTAAACAGACTGAACATTGTTCTTGAGCGGGTCTGTTCATCTGGGCATTTTAAACAGACTGAACATTATTATTGTGGGACAGTGGGCAGTGTTACCACTCAGTGACATAAAATCCATAATATCAGGGAAAGAGAGATGCAAGCGACTTATTGGGACTGGCAGCGGAGGCACCGCAAAAGACACTAGTGCAACACCACCAATACAGCTAAAAAGGCAACTGTCGCAATCTAAACTCTTTGTAGGGGATGGCAGTTCCATGGCAAAAAAAAAAGAAATCGGACCATGATACTTCATCATCGCCACCACTTGTTTCTGGCCCTGTAGTTTTGGAGGAGAGGGAAGGGGAGGCAGAGTCATGCCCAGCAAAATTTAGACAGCCAAGAGGAGCAGGTGGACAGAAGTCTCGACTAAGACTTAGCGGTCACAAGGTAGCGCTGGCACTGTTAGCTTCTGATTCAGAAGAAGAATCTTTTTGGGTGGGATTCTCATCAGAAACGGAAGAAGTAATAGCTGACGAATCTTCGGTAGAATCAGTTAGTCCTGTCTTAGCCTCCACCTCCAGAATTGTGCAGCAGGGGCCCGGGAGAGATTACAGTGATATCAAGGAGGAGGAAGAGCTGTCAGAAGGGAGAGAGCGGGTGACTGGTGCCCCCTCTGGCATTGCTTCTCAGGGTGCATCCACTACTAGTACCTCAACTCCAGTGCCAGCATCCACCCCAAAGTTGTCACAGAGAGGAGGATCACAAAAGAAATCTCCGATCAGGAAACATTTTAAAGTGACAGAAGACCCGCGTTATGCTCGGTGTAATTACTTTGCCAGGGATATTAGCAGAGGCAAGCAAATGGGACATCTATCAAATTTTGGCATGAACCATCATATGAAGAGGCAACACCCAACAAGATTACTGCCATCTGGGGATGGTGGCAGTTTCAGTCAGGCGACCCCTTTCAAGCAGTGTGCAGTGGTAGGAAAGCAGCAGAGTCAGCCCACACCCTCATACCCTTCTAGCAGTCAGGCGGCAGGCCAGCAACCCACTGACATGTGGCAGAAGCGACAGTCCACCATGGAGGAAATGGGGTGGAGTGCGGTAACTCTATCCCAGGCTAGGAGGCAGGCAGCCTCAAAAGTTGTAACCATGAGCATTGGGGAAATGATTGCCCTTGATGACCAGCCCTTGCAGCTAGTGCAGAATGTGGGTTTCAAGCGTTTCTTCAAGGTTGTACTTCCAAATTACAAAATCCCGTGCAGAACCACATTTAGTAGAAAGGTCATCCCCAGCCTGTACAAGCAGTGTCGCAGTCGCTTGCAAGCACCGCTAGGTAAGGCAGACGGAAGAGTGCATTTCACCTGCGATATCTGGACCGCCATGAATGCTGCACACTCTTACCTCTCTCTGACAGCACACTGGTGGGACATGGCAGAGGCAGGGGCAGCCAGCAGCTCTATTACTGAAGAAGTGTCAGGGTGGAGGTGGGCTTTACTGCACACCCACCTGACGGACCAGGCCCATACCACTGCCAGTATTCTAGCAAGCATCAGAAAGATGCTGGAGGGCTGGCAACTACACCAGCGAGACAGGAAAACGCGGGCAGGGTTTTTTGTCACAGACAACGGTGCAAACATGGTTAAGGCAATAAGCGATGGGCGGTTTAAGAACATCCGATGTTTTGCACACACTCTGCATCTGGTAGTGAAGTCAGCTCTGGGCTTGGAGTCCAAGGACAAGGAGAATGAATACCTGCATAGGTTAATACAGAAGTGCAGGAACATAGCAGCACACTTCCACAGAAGTGTCAAGGCGGGGCAGGTTCTCCGACAAAAGCAGACTGATTTGGATATGCCTCAGAAGCGTCTCATTTAAGACATTGCCACCCGGTGGAATTCCACCTTTATGATGCTGGAGAGGTTACTGGAGCTGCAGACACCCCTTCATGAACTATCTGGTACAATAGACATAGGTGTGCAGAATCCCCTAGGGCATCATGATTGGTTAGTCATGAGTCAGCTGGTAAAAATCCTGCAGCCCTTCAAGGATGTCACGGAGGAGCTGAGTTCCAGAAGTGCCACCTTGGCTGACATCATCCCTATAGTTAAATTCCTGGATGACCATTTGGAGGCCTTTAAACGGCAAGAGGGAATGACTGCTGAGGTGCTGCAGTATGTGGACGTTTTGCAGAAGCAGGTGAAAGACAGATTACAGATCACAGACAGAGGACAGCACATACATGCTCGCCTCTGTCTGTGATCCCCGTGTGAAAGGTAAACTCGCCCTACAGACCAATTGTCTGTCATTTGTGAAGGAGCAGCTGTTAGCTAAGGTCCGTGAAGAGGAGCGCCATAGGCGGAGACAGAGTAGGCTTGAGGCAGAGGTGGAAACAGCAGGCACGTCACAAAGTTGTGCTGCTAGCCCAGGCAGGGGCAGCACTGTGTCAGTGACAGAAAGTACCTCCTCCTCCACGTCAGAACACCCAAGGTATGTTGGCCATAAAGATCCATCAGTTGTGCAACGGGCGAGAGAGAAAATAGCTTGATTGAGTGACTCTGAGCCCTCCCAAGCACAGGAGGAGACAGCAGCACAGCTGTCAGTGACACGGTATCTCTCAGAGCCGATAGAGAACATGCAGACAGATCCGCTGGCATATTGGGCACACAAGTCCACTGTCTGGCCACACCTAGCCAAAGTGGCTGAAGGATATCTGTCATGTCCACCAACCAGTGTGCCCAGTGAACGAGTCTTTTCAATGACAGGGGATATCATGAGCCCTCACCGCTCAAGGCTGGCACCAGAGTTGATGGAAATGCTTGTGTTTTTGAAAGTAAACCTGCCTTTGCTTGGCTTTCCAAATTTTCCCTGTGAATGGCAAGATGAATAAAAGCTATTCCAAGCCTTGCAGCATCTCCAATTGCCTCCTATGCTCAAGATAAAGTAAGCACTGCAGCACATGTTCCTGACATGAATCGCTGTTCCTGACCGTCTACTGTGCAGGCCTTGTGTTACCACCACTGTTTGACCTCGATAGCTGCGCCTGTTCATCCAAGCCTTGTGTTCCTTTTATTTATTTATTTATTTATTTATTTATTTATTTATTTATTCATTATTTTTTATTTTCATTTACATGAATCATATATAATACAATATTGTATTGCAACATAAATTCCAAACAAGTATATCTATATTACTTAACATTTAGATTTTTCATCGTAATTAACAATCTTTAAGTACTCTTGGAATAAAGAATAAAAATTCCCTTCTCATTTAGAATAAGAAAACAAAAAGTATTAGTACAAAGCCCATTGGCACAAAAAAGAGAAGAATTTATTGACAAATAATATTTTAAGTAACCATCAACGACAACAATTATACAATTCCAATTGCTGTACTAAGGATCCACCGAGGAAGAGGTTACAGGTGTTCGAGACTCAACAAATTGGCTTAAATGTTCTACCTCAGTGAAAACAAAGGAATCTGTAGTAGTAGGATTACGGTTGTTCACCTCCTGTCCAGCCTAATCCAGACTAAGCCGGATCAAGCCGTGCGCACCCGTTAGGCGCCGCTACTGCGAAGATTTGATTTCAGTCCGGCTCCTCCCCTCTCGTGTGCTTTGGTGGTGTTCCGGGCTGCAACAGGGGGCTCTGAACGCCGGTCTCCCCCAAGCCTTATGTTCCTAAAAGTGTTTGACCTCGATTGCTTTGCCTGTTCATCCAGGCCTTGTGTCCCTAGGTGGGATTGACCTCTGTCCTCGACTGCTGTGCCTGTTCATCCAGGCCTTGTGTTCCTAAAAGTGACATACCTTGATAGCTGTGCCTGTTCATCCAGGCCTTGTGTCCCTAGGTGGGATTGACCTCTGTCCTCGACTGCTGTGCCTGTTCATCCAGGCCTTGTGTTCCTAAAAGTGTTATACCTCGATTGCTTCGCCTGTTCATCCAGGCCTTGTGTCCCTAGGTGGGATTGACCTCTGTCCTCGACTGCTGTGCCTGTTCATCCAGGCCTTAATGGTTTAATGGTTTATTAAATTTTATATACCGACACATCGGACAAGCCTTCACATCGGTTTACTGAGTATAAATAAATCAGAAATACAATACAATTCATAAATAGTAACAGCTAAAAACTATATAAAGTAAAAGAATAAATTAGCTGTTAAGAAAGATAAAAATAGTAAAAATACACAATTAGACATAGTTATAAAAGCATAGAAATAAAACTTATTAAAATTAAATAGCATACTAATTACAAAAATGGTGGCTCCTCAAAGTGGTTTGCAGATAAAACATGCTTATACTATGTTGCTGATTTCTAACAGTGCTGGTTAACTGATTCATACTCTTCGAATGCGCATTTGAACAGCCAGATCTTTAGTTTGGCTTTAAATTGCTTCTTTTCGGTGGTAAGTCTCAATGAAGTAGGTAAAGAATTCCAGATTTTTGTTCCTGCGATGGATATAACGCGCTCCCTTACATGGGATAATCTAGCTGACTTAATGGTAGGGATTGAGAGAAGTCCTTTGTTTGCCGATCACAAGTCTCTTTGGGGTACGTGAAGATGTATTGATGTGTTCAGCCATTCAGTATGTTCGACATAAATAACATTGTGGATTATGCATGCCGCTTTATATTGGATTCGGTATTGCACTGGGAGCCAATGCAGTTTAATCAATGTTATTGTAATATGGTCCACCTTTCTCTGACCAGTTAAAATCCGTGCTGCAGCATTCTGCAGGACTTGCAAGGGCCGGATGCTGGATTGTGGCAATCCAAGAAGCAAAGCATTGCTATAGTCAAGATTTCCAAATATAAGACACTGTAAGACAGATCTAAAATCGGTAAATTCTAAAAACGGCTTTAATCTTCGTAGCGTAAGTAGTTTAAAATAACCGTCTCTCAACTTTAAAGAAATGTGTTTTTTAAAAGAAAATTCAGTATCAATGATGATGCCTAAATTGCGAGTATTAAAGCAAGGATTTATCTTTACAGTGTCAGTAAAAGACAACGACGGAATGCTAGTAAGGTGGCATTTACGTTCAAGAAATACTATTTCCATTTTGTTAGCACTTAAAATTAGGTGTAAGTGATGGAGCAATTTTTTGTGTTCCTAAAAGTGTTATACCTCGATTGCTTCGCCTGTTCATCCAGGCCTTGTGTCCCTAGGTGGGATTGACCTCTGTTCTCGACTGCTGTGCCTGTTCATCCAGGCTTTAATGGTTTAATGGTTTATTAAATTTTATATACCGACTCATCGGACAGGCCTTCACATCGGTTTACTGAGTATAACATGGACAAATCCTTCCCCCATTGACTTTAATGGGAACCGGGAAACGTATGGACAGATCGTCAACTTATGGAATTCTCCATATGTCCATATTGAACGGAATCGACCCTCAACGAAAACGTATCACCGATTCAACGAAAACTTTTTGTCTGCACATCCCTATATATATATATATTTTTTTTTAAGTAAAGCTAACGTTTCTTCGATAGACGTTTCTATAGGTACTAAAAATTGGATGTCGTCTGCATTTCCTTTGTCATCAGCTGAAGTGCATAAGTACAGTCAACGGAATTCACGTCACGTCAACGGAATTCACTAGACGCCAACGATATTCACTGGACGCCAATGTAAACACCGGGTGCACCCAACTCTAGGGGTGGACCCGTTCCAGGGAGTCCTTCCCTGCACAAAGGAAAGGGAACTCTCTCCTGGGCCAGCCTGTCTTTCCCCTATCAAAACCACAGGGACCAGACCAGACTACCTCCACTCTGCCAGCCTGCCTTGCCCCTATCAGCTTTCTGCCACTCTGCTTTGCTGCCATACACCAGATGACTCACTTAACTCCTTGTGGTGTTCTTGCCACTCTCATGGTTCCTCAGTGTGTTGGTGCTAGTCTATCTGCTTGCTATGTTCCCCCTTCATTGTGCTGTTGGATGTCAATGCCACTTGTCTTGCTGCTTTGCCTGTGGTGCTGCCTTTGATGGTTCATGCATCTGCTATTGGTGCTCTGTTTTGAAGCTGTGGTGTGTTTTTGACATTCTCACTGCTGCTTTGTGCCTCTGTTAAAGCACTCTTGCCACTTCTGGTACCCCTTTGCACCTTTCCAGTGCCTTAGGCTATTCATGCCACTTAGGTGCCACTTTGCCACAGTCTAAGTACCTTGGAGCTCTTTTGTTGTTGTGATGATTGCTCCCCAGAAGTTTCATGAAAATTGATAAGAAAACCCCAATTCTGCAGCCAAAAATAGGCTGGAAATCCTTCCCCCATTGACTTTAATGGGAACCGGGAAACGTATGGACAGATCGTCAACTTATGGAATTCTCCATATGTCCATATTGAACGGAATCGACCCTCAACGAAAACGTATCACCGATTCAATGAAAACTTTTTGTCTGCACATCCCTACCTATCTCCAGACCTAGACCTTTGCTTCGCCTGACCATGCTATTGCCTATCTCCAGACCCAGATCTCCACTTCACCTGACTACAGTATTGTCTATCTCAGACCCAGACCTCTGCTTCGCCTGACTCTGTATTGCCTGTCTCCAGACCCAGACATCTGCTTTGTTTGACTACATATACTACGTTTGACTTTCTCCATGATCAGACCTCAGCCTTGCTTGCCACTGCCTCTGGTTTTCCGCCAGCCCTGACTCCAGCCTATTTCTCGATGCCTCTTCAGCTTACTTCCTGGACTTGGTCTACTCAGGCTCCGGTCTGCTCTTGCTTGAGCACACCCTGTCTACCTTCATTCCTTTGGTGCCTGAGTCTCCAGGACACTACCTTGTCCAGTGTAAGACTGTACCATCTCTCATCTGCTGTCTCTGGGTTGAACTGACTTCTATATTGACTACCTATAGAGGCCTGCCTAAGTCCAGCTGGCCCAGGCACTCAAAGGCTCAACCTGCAGGGAACAAGTGCTGGTATTGGTGAAGCTCCAGTTAGCTGATCCTGTTCAAAGGGATGAGAAAAAAAGAGAGCACAAGCCAAACCAGCTGAACCTTTCCTGTCTATCAATACTGTCCACTTTGCATTGGCTCCTGATTCAATGTAGAATACAGTACAAAATTGTATTAATCCTTTATCCCAGGACAAGCAGGATGCTAGTCCTCACATATGGGTGACATCCAAAAATGGAGCTCTATTGTGGAAAATTTTCTGTTAAAGTTTCTAGAAACTTTTGACTGGCACTCTGAGCCCATTGAGCATGCCCAGCAAGCCATGATATTCTCAGCCACAGGGGTCTCCCTTCAGTCTTCGTTTTTCCACGCTGCTGTTGGCATCACGGAGCAGGAGCCTGTGTGACTTTCTCACAGATTGTCTGATTAAAAATCAGATTTAAAAAGCATTTATTCTCTCCCATATCGGGGTCTCTCGTGTTACCACCGACTGGTGAGTAAATTTAGTCTCTTTGTTACTCCTTGGAGTAAAATATTTTTATCTCATGTTTCTCTCATTTTCATCGACGGCTGTCAGCGAAAAATATGGCCACGGGATTTAAAAAATGTCTCAACTGTAATCAGACAATGTCCATTACAGATCCACACCTCGAATGTGTCCTTTGTTTAGGTCAAACACATGACGTAACAACCTGTCCCAAGTGTGCCGAAATGACCACAAAAGGAGGAAAGACCCGCCAAGAAAAGATGAAGCATTTATTCCATCTACAGCTTCTGCCTTCCCCTTCCACATCGACTCAATCGTCTCCAGCCGGATTCTCCAAGCATATAATACTGAAAAAGCGTCATCCAGAAGGCTCGGGGGATCATTCATCGCTGACACCATCAATAGCATCGACGAAGTCAGCGGCGGAACACTGTCCGAAGCATCGCCATCGGCACCGACACCCATCAATACCGGAGGCGCTTCTCTCCCCAGAGAAATTGACCGCAAAATGGCATAGACTCCAGGAAACACCGGTGCCTTTGATGCCGAGGCCTTCACCTCTTATCGAAGCATTGATCATCGAACCTCCACAAGGCCCTGTGGAAGGACCATCGACACCTCCACCGCCACCACGTGTAGCTGCTCTGCCCGCACCAGCTATCATGAGGAATTGACGGATTTCATCCGTCAAGCGGTGCTCCAAGCATTGAAGCATCGGCAACCGCCGATAACCTCGCCAACATCGATACCAGTGCTCACACCGATGCCGGTGCCCTCATCGATGCCGGTGCCTGCACCAATGCCGGCCATCCCGCCGATGCCGGTGCCTGCACTGATGCCGGTACCACAACCGAAGTCTACACCGGAGCGACCATCGATGCCGATGCCTATTCCATCGCCAATGCCTGACCCAATACCATCGATGCTGATGTCACCTGGGGCTCCAGGACATCCAGAGTTCGCACTGTTCCATCTTCTAATGAAAAAACTTGATGCAATAGTCGGTGCTCTTCCATCGACTCCATCCAAGCCACGAGAAGAAGTCCCTGGATGAATACCATTAGATGATCCACAGCCAGGTCCTTCAGGGCTTTCTCGACCACCAAGGTCTTCTCCAACGTCTCCACATCAAGACAATCCGTATGATTCCTGGGAAGACAGGCATATAGACACTTCTTCTGAAGGATTTATGTCTGATCCTTCTCCTCCAGAAGAACGAAAGAAATCTCCACCGAAGGATTTATCCTTTACAAGTTTACTCTGGTAGCAGAAGAGGACACAAGACAGCAAACACTGGAGGTCCTACAGTTCGTGGACCCTCCAAAAGAAGTCTTGGCTATACCTGTCCATGAAGTTCTCCTAGACTTACAGCATAGACTCTGGGAGCACCCATGCTCAGTACCATCCATAAATAAGAGTGGACACCACTTATTTGGTACAATCTGTCCCCGGCTAACAAAAATCACAACTGCCACATCAATCAGTTGTTGTGGAATCTGCACAAAAGAAATCTAAATGGATAAGGCCTCATTCCTCCACTCCTCCAGGCAAGGATCATAGATTCCTAGACTCCTTGGGCAGGAAAATCTATCAGGGAGCCATGCTAAATACAAGAATTACATCATATCAGTTATATATGACGCAATATCAGAGAAACCTGTGGAAACAGATGCAAGATCTCTCAAATTCGTTGCCATAGCAGTATCAAGAAGCAGCTCAAACAATAATACATAAAGGACTTGAAGCTGGCAAGCACGAAGTCCGAGCTGCTTATGATAATTTTGAAATGGCCTCCAGAGTAGCGGCCTCTAGTATAAGTGTGCGTTGCTGGGCATGGCTTAAGGCCTTGGACCTCAGGCCTGAGGTCCAAGAAAAATTGGTTGATTTGCCATGTGTGGGCGACAACCTCTTTGGTTCTAAGGTACAGGATAATGTAGCACAATTAAAGGAACACACAGAAACCCTGCGTCAACTGTCATCAATTCCACAGGACTCTGCTACATCTTCATCTCGCCATTCTCCAAGGAAGGAATCTCGATGGCCCTTCTACAGACAGAGGCATTATTATCCTCCAGCATCAAGAGGCAGATATTCTAGGCCGCAGCAAAGATCTCAGCCTAGACAACCTAGAGCTGCTAGGCCTCAACCTCCGCCGCAGATGGGACCAGCTGCAGGCTTTTGAGGCCACCCCCAGAGACCAAAGCAACCAGATCTACCGGTAGGAGGCCAAGTATCCTCCTTTTGCAACCATTGGGTACAAATAACAACAGACCAATGGGTACTCGCAATAATATCTTGAGGGTACCAACTCAATTTTCTCTCAACTCCAAGAGATTCAGACCTCTTCCACTAAGCGAAAATCACATAATCCATCTACAAGTAGAATTATCCACCCTTCTGAGAACCAGAGTAGTAGAGCCGGTGCCCCAGACTCAGCAGGGCAGAGGATTCTATTCCCATTATTTCCTCATTCCAAAGAAAACCGGAGGCCTACGTCCCATCCTAGACCTCAGAAATCTCAACAAATTTCTGAAGAAAGAAAAGTTCAGGATGGTTTCTCTAGGTACCATGCTTCCATTTCTTCAAACAGGAGATTGGCTTTGTTCTCTGGATCTACAAGATGCTTACGCTCACATTCCAATATTCCCTCCTCATCGCAAGTATCTGGGCTTCATGATGGGTCATCAACATTTCCAGTAAAGAGTACTACCATTCTGGCTTGCCTCAGCTCCCAGAGTATTCACGAAATGTCTGGAAGTAATAGCAGCACACTTTCCAAGGAAAGTGTTCATGTCTTTCCAAGGAAAGACATGAACACTTTCCTTGGAAAGTGTTCATGTCTTCCCCTATCTAGACGACTGGCTCATCAGAAGTCAATCTCAACAAGGAGCTCTGGCTTCTCTCAGTCAAACAATTACTCTACTTCACTCCATGGGCTTTCTCATCAATTATCAAAAGTCCCATTTCATTCCGTCTCACCTGCTTCAATTCATAGGAGCAGAATTGAATACCATACTTTCAAAAGCTTTTCTACCCGAGGATCGGTCAGACACACTTTCCCTATTGGCAAACTCGCTACATTCAAAGAAACAAGCAACAGCTCATCAGTTTCTAACCTTACTAGTCCACATGGCCTCCACAATTCATGTCACTCCTATGGCAAGGCTAGCCATAAGAGTAACCCAATGGACATTAAGATCACAATGGATCCAAGCCATTCAACCACTGTATTCTACAATTCAAGTAACCCACCGGCTACGTTTGTCTCTACTATGGTGGGCAAACAAGGACAACTTGCGAAAGGGCCTACCCTTCCAACAACCAGTCCCACAGATAACTTTAACTACAGATGCATCCACCTTGGGTTGGGGAGCTCACATAGACAATCTCCAGACCCAGGGTACTTGGACAAAACTCGAAGCAACATTTCAAAATCAATTTCCTGGAACTTCGAGCTATACGTTATGCGCTGCATGCGTTCAAAGACTGCCTTTCACACAAGACTGTTCTGATTCAAACGGACAATACAGTAGCCATGTGGTACCTGAACAAGCAAGGCGGTACGGGATCGTATCTCCTTTGTCAAGAAGTCGCTCAGATTTGGGACTGGGCCCTAACACATTCCATGTTTGTCCGGGCCACTTATCTAGCGGGCATCCATAACGTAGTTGCAGACCGCCTCAGTCTTCAGTTCCAACTACACGAGTGGTACCTGGATCCCTCAGTAGTGACCAGGATATTCCAACATTGGGGACAACCAACAATGGACCTCTTTGCATTTCACCTGAATCACAAAGTGGACAGATACCACTCGTGTGAGAAAAACCAGCCAACCAAGGATGCCTTTGCTCGCCCTTGGAACTCAGGCTTTCTATACATGTATCCTCCGATACCACTCATAACCAAAACTCTAGTGAAGTTGCAACAGGACAAAGGGACCATGATACTCATAGCCCCATATTGGCCTCGACAAGTATGGTTTCCCACACTTCTAGACCTCTCGATCAGGGATCCAATTCTCCTGAGTGTAGCTCCCACTCTCATACCTCAGGATCAGGGTCAGTTGCACCATACCAACCTTCAAGCCCTATCCCTGACAGCGTGGATGTTGAAAGCTTGATCCTACAACACTCAATCTTTCAACCAATGTCTCTCAAGTGCTTATAGCTTCACGTAAACTTTCAACACGGAAGAATTATTCTTCAAAATGGAAAAAACGTACTATGTGGTGCACGCAAAAAAGTATTGACCCTTTCTCCTGCCCCACAACTTCTCTACTAGACAATTTATGCCATCTTTCAGGCTCTGGTCTCCAGACTTCTTCTGTCAGAGTACACCTAAGTGCAATCTCAGCTTACCATAACAAGATGGGAGAGGCACCAATATCCATACATCCTCTTGTCAGTAGATTTATGAGAGATTTAATTCACCTTAAACCACCAATTCGGCCACCAGTCACAGAATGGGACCTGAATCTGGTCTTAACAAGGCTCATGCATTCTCCTTTTGAACCTATGACTTCCTGTGATCCTAAATTTCTCACATGGAAGACTATCTTCCTTATAGCCATTACATCAGCTAGAAGGGTTAGTGAGTTACAAGCACTTGTCACGTACTCACCCTATACAAAATTCTTACATGACAGAGTGGTTCTCCGAACACATCCAAAATTCCTCCCTAAGGTAGTAACGGAATTCCACTTGAACCAATCCATAGTTTTACCCACATTCTTTCCAAGGCCTCATTCTCACCAAGGAGAACGAGCCTTACATACCTTGGACTGTAAACGTGCGCTAGCATATTACTTAGACCGCACTGCAGTCCACAGGAAATCCACTCAACTCTTTGTATCTTTTGATCCAAACAAACTGGGTAAAGCAGTGGGTAAACATACTCTATCCAATTGGCTAGCAGATTGCATACAGTTTTGCTATGAAAAGCAGGCCTTCCTCTCCAAGGGCGAGTAAAGGCGCATTCAGTAAGAGCAATTTCAACCTCAGTAGCACACTATCGTTCAGTGCCAATTCTTGACATATGTAAAGCAGCAACATGGAGTTCTCTTCACACCTTTGCAGCTCATTACTGTTTGGACAAAGAAGGATGACAAGATTCAGCCTACAGACAATCTGTCTTAAAGAACTTGTTTCCAGTTTAATCCCAACTCCTTCTACATCCAACCTGCTGTGATCTTCGGCTGCCTCATTTTCACCAACAATACTTCAGTGTTGCTTCACTACAAAATGACTCAGCCTCTAGCTTGCTAATTGCCATATGTGAGGGCTAGCATCCTTCTTGTCCTGGGATAAAGCAAAATTGCTTACCTTGTAATAGGTGTTATCCCAGGACAGCAGGATATAGTCCTCATGAAACCCACCCGCCACCCCGCAGAGTTGGGTCCAATACGTTTTATTATTTTATTTTTTGCTAAAGCTTATTGCTACATATGAGACTGAAGGGAGACCCCTGTGGCTGAGAATATCATGGCATGCTGGGCATGCTCAGTGGGCTCAGAGTGCCAGTCAAAAGTTTCTAGAAACTTTGGCAGAAAGGTTTCCTCAATAGGGCTCCATCAATGATGTAACCCATATGTGAGGACTACATCCCGCTGTCCTGGGATAACACCTATTACAAGGTAAACAATTTTGCTTTATAAGATAATCACAGGGATCCATGCACATTGCATTGGTGCAGCACTTTATCTGCACGCACCACAGTGCACATTCAGATTGGCAAATAAAGACCACCTAACCATCCTAACAATCCAGCAAGCCCACTTGGGGGAAGTGAGAAATCGTGCCTTTTTGGGTTGCAGGTTCGATAAGCTGCAATTCCATGCCAGAACATCTGAGAAACACAAAAGACATGAAAACATTTTAAAAAGAGCTCAAAACTTGGCTGTTCAAACAAGCTTTGAAGCTGTAAATTTACATCTAAATTGCTAATTGATCCTACACAACAGAAAAAGCAAACAGCTCTGTATAGTTCACATGTATTGTGTATAGTTTATATGCTTGGTGTTTTTTTGTAAATATTTATTTGATATATGTATTCAAGCTGTAGATCACCTTGATCTTTGGAACATGCAGTAAACAAATAATTTTAAATAAATAAGTATATTCAGGTTAGATGGCATTCCCCTCCTCCTTTTGGCCTGCAAGGGTCAATAAGATGCTACCTTAAAACAAAAATGTGTTTGGTATGCATGGGCAAACGATGCCAACAAAGAACAAAAAAAAGAATCTTGAATGTGAAACTATCAGGAAGATGACTGTTCCACAAGCCTTAAATTAAAGAGCACTGCTCTATAAGGGTTTCTTAACAAGATGATGTTCAAGATTAAAATGTAACTTCTTGTATTGACTTCCATTAAAACAGGAAATTTGGATATTGGCTTATTTTTTTTACTGAATCAGTGGGCAGGGGAAAATGATAATGTTAATGCACAATTAATATTTTCATCTTGGAGAAACTGTACCAAATCAAGTCTACAAAAATAAATTGATATGTAATCAGAATAATAGTTTTTGCTCACTGTTATTTTTGAAATCTTGTTATCTTACTGATACTATCAATCAAGATAATCACTGCTTATGTAACATTTCTAGATTATATGTAAAACAATCAACAATAAGTATTCTAAAAACTATTTCTACAATCCCAAATTCACATAGTAAATGTTCTGGATTATAATGTAATATATAGGGCGAGATGTTCTAAAAGGGTTTTCTCATTTTGGGGGCAATTTCAAACTGTCTGCCTAGATGCACAATCCATGTGTATTTTGAACCCGCAAATCTTGTACCCAATTTTCAATTGAAAAATATTGTGCATACTCCTGATTTTTCTGCAGGTATCTTTTCTATAGAAAATAATTTCTAATGTTAATTTTCTTAGGCTTTGGATTGGCATTTATTGCTTATCCAGCGGCACTGGTCCAATTGCCATTGTCTCCTTTTTGGTCCATTCTATTTTTCTTCATGCTTATGACCTTGGGCCTGGACACTCAATTTGCCTTGATAGGTAAGTAATCCTTTATTATTAATATCTTGAAATAAAAATATTGACTATTAAAAAAATATTACAGTATATATATTCAGATTATCAATAAACTAAGTTTATTAGTCATACATTGAGATCACATAAACTTTGTTGATGAAATAAAAATGTCTTATGTACAAGTGAGCAAATTTTATAACATAAAAAGGAAAATATAAAAGGTTTAGCATAGGTTTAGTTAGATTTACTTTGTCAGTGAATAATCTACATGAGTGGGAGACATGTGTCAGAAGCATATATGATATCTAAAATGTGTGAGTTACTGACAGGGCCCCTTCAGCCCTCAGGTGGACCTAAATGCTTCTCTTTCTGTATAACAACACTGAAATTGAACGTCATAATGTCTACCACATGATACCTCTGGGAGCAGTTGGCCTATACATTTAGAACAGTGCCAGGCTTTTGTAGAGGCTGGTTATTGGCTCATGAGGTCATTGGCTGACAACCCCTTCTCTAGCCTTAATGCTATGCATAGAGCTGATGAGTGAGAGTCTATCAACACATCTGCCTTGGTTTGGTTATCCACAATGCAAAATGCACAAACACCAGCAGAAATACATCCTATAGGACATTTACTCTGCTGAATTGCCCACAAGTCATGCCAGTCATGTGGACAAGCAACAGAAAATATTTGAAAGGTGGCAACTGCTTGAAAATTTACCATTCTGCAAGCTTCTCTCCCTGGGAGTCTCAGCCTATGTGCTTTAAGGGTAGCCTCAGATAGGATAAAATTCTAACTGCTACTACCAATTAGAATAAATAAACTACTGTGCCTATTTTCTATATACTTATGAATAGCAGGACAACATGACTAGCCCTGAGCTGGACAGGTAAAAGTCCAAGAAGTATCTGACATTTCTATATTTCCAAATGGCTACCTGTGACTGACAGGCTAGGTCCATAGCTTCTAACACAGATTTGCTTTGGGTTTAGTGAGGTGAACCTTTTGTTAGGTGACATGTGGGTACGATTGTAGTCATCACTAAATATACCCTGACCTTTAAATTTCTGGGGTGACTTTCAACTACAATTGAATGCATGACAACATCCTATTCCAAATCCAGCCTTTAGAGAGTCATACCAGCATCGTTGTCTAACCTCCATGAGCTGCTAACATAACCAATAATACAGCCCAAGGACCAAGACCTTCACCATCTGTACATTAGAGTTGACTGGTTGCTTAGCTAGGTGTAGCAAGGCCCAGCTGTGCATGGTAGTGTGCAACCCCAATGAAATATGCTAGCTTGCAATGACCTAATGTTTGGGATTGTCACTATTTTTTACCTCTTTCCAAAAGGCTGTAAATGAAGAGCTGCTAGGTGAGCACTCCGATGTCTGCACTGCCTCAGAAACAGCTGAGGCAGTGCTCTCATCTATGTCTTCGCAGGCTCATGTGACACTATGCATCCGATATAATGTGGATATCTTCAGATGTACATGGATGTCAGCTTGGGAATCAGCATGTAACATGCGGAGTCTGAGTTATGATTTTATCTGTCATTCTCACAGGACAAGCAGGATGGTAGTCCTCACATATGGGTGACATCATCAGGATGGAGCCCAATCACGGAACACTTTTGTCAAAGTTTCTAGAACTTTGACTGGCACCTACTGGGCATGCCCAGCATAGCACCAACCCTGCATCCAGCAGGGGTCCCCCCCTCAGTCTTCTTTTTTCTGCGCAGCAGTAGCCACGTGGTTTAAGGAGCTCTCTTCAGATTCCTGACAGGAATTTTCCGCATGGAACTTCTCTCAAAAATTTTAAAACGTTTTACCCCATAGGGGTTCCCCTATCGATATCTATACTCCATGGTCGAAAGGTAAGGCTTTACCCTAATTGCAGTCGATTCCCATCGAGTTATTCCTTCGGGGCCTACCGGCCATCAACCACACTGCGGCTAAATTTTTGTCGAAGTCATGGCGTCGGGTTTTTGTCGGACCCCTGTTTGGGGTCCGACCATGATGTCCAAACGTGCACCAAATGTGCCCAAATGACACCATAGTAGCAGTTGTTGCTATTGTTATTGTTGTTGAGCTGCCTGAAGCAGCCAGTATCCCACTACTAGTATACTTCCCCCTAACATTGTAGCTTTCGGAAGATAAGGCAGGTAACAAAAGCTGTTTTTATTGGGCCACCAGGACTGTGTAGGTGTGTCTGAGAGAAAGCCTTATTTTATCATGTGTAATAATTTTATTTATTTATTATTTTTATATACCGACATTCATCTCAATTGAGATATCACACCGGTTTACATTCAGGTACTGTTGGGATTTTTCTATCCCCAGAGGGCTTAGAATCTTTTGTACCTGAGGCAATGGAGGGTAAAGTGACTTGCCCAAGGTCACAAGGAGTGACAGCGGGACTTGAATCCTGGTCTCCTGGTTCATAGTCTACTGCTCTAACCACTAGGCTATTCCTCCTCCCTTAATAACCATAATAACCATAATAACCACGATCCACGATAACGGCTTCTATAGTGCGCTAAAAACATTTTTTACCACTCTACAGCAAATCAGAAAAGTGTTTTTCCCACGTTAAATCCAGTGTTATTATGCATTACTTTTCCCAAAATGCAGAAGCCCCTCATTTGCATAATTTTCTGCCTTTTCCATAATGATTATAATATTTATATACTAATGCATGACACGATAAACATTGCATGTCTTTCATGCATTAGACTTCGTTTATTGTGCTATGAGGCCCTAACATGGCTTGATGAATACTTTACTAACAGCACATGCTAAAATGCTTTAGCACAGGCTAAAACAAGTTAACAACATGAAATGAAATTTCATTTGTTGTTTGTGTTATGATTCCTCCCGTGGCCGGAGCAATGGGAGACCTTCTACCTGTGCGGCAGAAGCCGCCGAAGCTGGGCCTTCACCGCGGCAGGAGCCGCAGACTTTGTTGTTCCCTTGCAGCCTGGAGGCCGCTGCTGCTCTGCCATCATCCTCCAGCCATCATAATGGGAGCTGACGATGCCGGGCCTTCACCGCGGCAGGAGCTGCAGACTTTCTTGTTCCCTTGTGGCCTGGAGGCCGCTGCTGCTCTGCCATCATCTTCCAGCCATCATAGCAGGAGCTGACGATGCCGGGCCTTCACCGCGGCAGGAGCCGTGGCCTTGAGTCTCCAACGCGGCTGAAGCCGATGTCTTCTTCATCTTTGCAGCCTGGAGGCCGCAATCTCCAGTCTTGCCTAGCGGCAGGAGCCGCCCTTGCTATCTTCTCAGCGGCAGGACGCCGGTTCTCCATCAGGGCATGATTTCAGGCCAGCCCTGTTCTTACACTGCAGCGGCAGCATGGCCGCTGTCTAGAGTCCTTCATGGTTCCTGTTTCTCCTAAGGGGCGAGGCCGCATCTTCCTTCAATATTTAAAGGACCAGCCTTCTGGCCCCACCCGGACTCCTCCCTGGGTGTCTTTCTTCTTTAGCCCTATAAAAGGGCTCTGCAGTCAGTCTGCCCTTGCCTTTGCAAGGGGTAAGTCCTCCCTAGGACTTCTCGTCTTCACTCCTACTGGCATTCCTTGTTCTTCATGGGATCCCTCATTATTCCGTTCCTGATCTCTGCTGATGTCTTGATGTTCTGTGTTTCATGATCCAGTCCTGATGTTCCGTGATCCAGTCCTGATGTTCCGCCATCCAGCCTAGTTGTCCTGAACCCCTGGTTCCCAATCCATCTTTCTTGGCGGGTCACAGAAAGGTTCTGCCCTATACCAGGCCTCACCAAACTATTATGCGCCCTGCATTATGTGGCATCAAGCTCATTCCAAACAACAGTTGGGGTTGTCAGGGGAATCTCCCAAACTTCTTTTTCCCGCTATTGGGGCCAGGTCCTAACAGCTGTATATAGCCGCATTAATCGTTACATAAAATTCTCTCATGAAAGGCAGGACTTGCTGGACTTGAAGAGAGGTTTTTATGCCATTGCCAACTTTCTAAATATTCTGGGAGCTATTGACTGTACCCACATAGCCATCATCCCACCACACGGCAGGCAGGAGATCTACCTCAACAGAAAGCTCTTCCACTCCATCAATATGCAAGTGGTCTGTGATGCTCGACTATGCATCCTTGACGTGGTCGCCAGGTACCTTGGTGCTGTGCATGATTCCTTTATACTTAGGCAATCTGGCCTGTTTGAAATATTTGAAAACAGCCTCTATGGTGACGGTTGGCTCATAGGTAAGAGTGGTGCTTCGAGTAGTTGGAGGATCACTCAGAGACCAACCTTGCATGGCTGGCCTCCCTGAGGCTGTGCAGGTCAGCAGGGGTCTACAGTTTCCGCCCAGGCTCGGACATGTCTCACCTGCCTCGGTACCGCCTTGGAGCTTCTGGGGTTGTACCGTGGCCCAAGGGCACACTATTCCCTTAGAAATGGGACTAGTCTCCTAGCGCTCCCTAACAGATTGCGAAGGCCATGTGCCTGGAGGCACTGTCCTTGTCTTGGGTCTAGTTCCTGAACTTTATCTCCATCTCCAGAAATTTTGAGATTTTGTCCCACCCACCCGTCAAACTTCAGGACTCCATCAGTTTCAGCACTTTGGTCCCGCCCGCCCGCCTGCCCTGCATTCAAGATTCCTGTTTTACTCTGGATTTTTTGCCTTGCTTATTCCATTATTTTTTGCCTGCTGCAGTATTTTTTTGACTGTTGAAGTACTTTTTGCCTTCTTTTGTTCCACTTGTTGCAGTATTTTTGTCATTTTTTGCTCCGCTTTGTTGCAGTATTTTTTGCCTTGCTTTGCTTGGTTCTGCTATATATCTTTTGCCTTGCCTTGTTCCAGCATTTTTGTTTATTTATTTATTTAGTTAATGGTTTTTTATATACCAACAATCGCTTTGAACATCTTATCGGTTTACAGAGAAAGTAATGCAGCAACAGGCTTTACATTAAACATGGAACATTGAGTCAATGTACGTAATGGAGTAATACAGCTTAAGAAAATGTACATATGCGGGGGACAACATTGAAACATATTTAACATAAATATTGCAGGGGGCAACATTGAAACATATTTAACATAAATGTACATATGCAGGGGGCAACATTGAAACATATTTAATATGTTTGCTCCAGTGTTCTTGTGATGGGCCTACATCTTTGGAATTCCAAGTGCCAGTGTTTCCAAGAACTTCCTTTCTGGGTTTGTACGACCTGCAGGAGGCGCCTGTGCCCAGAGTTCATCTCTAGTATCTGGATTCCGTGTTTTCAAGTTCCACGTTCCAATGGATTTCTTTACGACCTGCAGGAGGCGCCTGTGCCCAGAGTTCATCTCTAGTATCTGGTTTCCGTGTTTTCAAGTTCCACATTCCAATGGATTTCTTTACGACCTGCAGGAGATGCCTGCACCCATTGATGTTTCAGTTCCAGTTCCCAATGGCGGGAGGGGACCCCCTTTGAGGGGGGTACTGTTATGATTCTTCCCACGGCTGAAGCCATGGGAGGCCTCCTACCTGCGTGGCAGGAGCTGCCAAAGCTGGGCTTTCACCGTGGCAGGAGCCGCGGACTTTGTTGTTCCCTTGCAGCCTGGAGGCTGCTGCTGCTCTGCCATCATATTCCAGCCTTCGTAGAGGGAGCAGGAGCCGTGGTCTTGAGTCTCCAGTGTGGCTGAAGCCGCCACCACTGCCTTCTTCATCTTCGCGGGCTGGAGGTCGCAATCCCCAGTCTTGCCTGGTGGCTGGAGCTGCCCTTGCTGTCTTCTCAGTGGCAGGACGCTCCTTCTTCTCCATTGGGGCATGTTTCCAGCCCAGCCCTGTTCCTGCACTGCAACGGCAGCATGGCCACTGTCCAGGATCCTGCTTCCTGTTTCCTGTTTCACCTAAGGAGCAAGGCCGCATCTTCCTTCAAGATTTAAAGGGCCAGCTTTCTGGCTCCACCTGGACTTCTCCCTGGGCATCTTTCTTCTTCAGCCCTATAAAAGGGCTCTGCGTCAGTCTGTCCTTGCCTTTGCAAGTCCTCCCTAGGACTTCTCGTCTTCACTCCTGCTGGCATTCCTTGTTCTTTGTGGTATCCCTTGTTCCGTTCCTGATCCCTGCTGATGTCTTGATGTTCCGTGATCCGGTCCTGATGTTCTGTGATCCAGTCCTGATGTTCCAGATGTTCCGCCATCCAGCCTTGATGTCCTGAACCCCTGGTTCCTCGCCCACCTTTCTTGGCGTGCCACCATCGTGCTCCGTCACCTCGTGGCACAGGCCTGCCTCTAGTCCACAGCACAAGCCTCCGGAGGGTCATCCTTCCCTGTAGCCAAGTCCCGTCTTGGTCCTGTTCCCTGAGGCTCGTTCCAGCCCTCGGATTCCCTTGTGGCTGCTCCATCCATGACCAAGACTCTGCCAGAACATGCTCCGCTCCAGCGTGGTCCGTGACCAGCCATGGGTGGCTGTGTAGGGTGCGCACCGGTGCAGGCCTCTACTGAATCTTCGACATGTTCCAGTCTCAACTTCCACTTCTACTCCTGGAGTCTGCCCCGCTTCTAGCGTGGTCCTTGACCAGTCCCGTGGGTGGGCTGTGTAGGGCACGCTGCGTCGCAGCCTCAACCTAGTACTTGATCCTGAATCCTAGTTCCAAGTTCTCATCTGAGTCTTCCTATCACTCAGAGTCCTTCCAGGTTCTCGTTTGAGTCTTCCTAGCGCTCAGAGTCCTCCCAAGTTCCTTGTCTGAGTCTCCACGTTCCAAGTTCCTTGTCTGAGACTCAATGTTCCAGAGTCTTCACCCGCCCTTGCCTCCTGTCCAGCCTGCTGCCTTTGCCATTCCCAGCGGCAGGTCCGAAAGGACTTGGAGTAGTCGGAGGACCACTCAGAGACCAAACTTGTGTGGTTGGCCTCCCTGAGGCTGTGCAGGTCGGCAGGGGTTTATATTTTCCGCCCAGGCTCGGACATGTCTCGCCTGCCTCGGTATCGTCTTGAAGCTTCTGGGGTTGTGCCGTGGCCCAAGGGCACACTATTCCCTTAGAAATGGGACCGCTCCCCTAGCACTCCCTAACATTTTGTGCTGTTTCAGATGACCAATAACACAAAATGATATAATAATGTTAATATTTTCATGTTATTTTAAAATGACAGCACTTCCCTATAAGTTATAATTATCTTGTTGCATTCAATACATTGTGCCTTTTCTGACATATTTATTCCCCTTACAGGGTAATTTTCAAAGAAAAATGTAAATGTACAATACTATCATAATAATTTTCAAAAACCCATTTACGCGCTCATAGGTGAATTTTAAAAGCCTGATGCATGCATTAATTAAGGGATGCATGAAGAAGTCGGGCTAACGTGCGTTAAACAGAATTTAAAAATCACTGAGATATGTGCGTATCTCCCATCTTAAAAGTTTTCAAAAAGGGGTGGGTCATGGGAATGGTATGGGCAGGGTATGGGAGTTTTGAAGTGTGAACCTAAAATGTGTGTGCAAATACTGATGCGACCTACGTGCCAAGGTCTCCTGCCATGTAACTTTACTTCTGATATGGTTGACATGTAAGTTAAAATTTATAGTAAACTAGGCAGATCTGCAGAGTTTCAAGGGTAAGGCTAACTGGGGGAGTGAAGGCTTTCAAACCAGGGTGGTTTTGGAGGACCTATCTCTTAACTGGGAAAAATGGAAATGGTGTCGGCGTGTGCCCCTACTAAAATCCCCCGATTTATGAGGTATATTTGGGATTTTTCATGCGCATGCACGCACCCACTTAAAATTTGTCACACATGTGCATAAGGCCACACTATTTTATAACATGCAAGCATATGCATGTATGTTATAAAATGACCCTGTACCTGGGTGCAAACTGACAGTATGTGCACAAATGTGTTCAGATATGCCAGTCTGAAAGTTACCATCCCTAAGTGCACTTGCAAGTGTAAAGTCTATTGACAATGACAATTCAATGACATATATTGTAGCAATTTAGAAAACCCTACTTATACGTTGAGATGGAAATATTTAAAAGGCACGTGAGTGCACATTTGTGTGCATTTGCTGGTTTGTGGGAATGGACACGGACATTTTATAACATATGCGCGTATATGTATGCAAGCATTATATAAAATAGGCTGAACGCACGCACATGTTCACTAGAGATGTGAATCGTGTCCTCGATCGTCTTAACGATCGATTTCGGCTGGGAGGGGGAGGGAATCGTATTGTTGCCGTTTGGGTGCGTAAACTATCGTAAAAATCGTTAAAATCGTGAGCCGACACACTAAAACCCCCTAAAACCCACCCCCGACCCTTTAAATTAAATCCCCCACCCTCCCGAACCCCCCCCAAATGCTTTAAATAACCTGGGGATCTAGCGGTGGTCCAGAACGGCGGCGGTCCGGAACGGTCCCCTCAATTGAATCCTGTTGTCTTCAGCCGGCGCCATTTTGCAAAATGGCCGCCGCAAAATGGCGGCGGCCATAGACAAAAACGATTCGACGCAGGAGGTCGTTCCGGACCCCCGCTGGACTTTTGGCAAGTCTTGTGGGGGTCAGGAGGCCCCCCCAAGCTGGCCAAAAGTTCCTGGGAGTCCAGTGGGGTTCAGGAAGCGATTTCTTGCCGCGAATCGTTTTCCGTACGGAAAATGGCGCCGGCAGGAAATCGACTGCAGGAGGTCGTTCAGCGGCGGTGAACGACCTCCTGCAGTCGATCTCCTGCCGGCGCCATTTTCCGTACGGAAAACGATTTGCGGCAAGAAATCGCTTCCTGAACCCCGCTGGACTCCCAGGAACTTTTGGCCAGCTTCGGGGGGCCTCCTGACCCCCACAAGACTTGCCAAAAGTCCAGCGGGGGTCCGGAAGGACCTCCTGCGTCGAATCGTTTTTGTCTATGGCCGCCGCCATTTTGCGGCGGCCATTTTGCAAAATGGCGCCGGCTGAAGACAACAGGATTCAATTGAGGGGGCCGTTCCGGACCGCCGCCGTTCTGGAACACCGCTGGATCCCCAGGTTATTTAAAGCATTTGGGGGGGGGGGGGTTCGGGAGGGTGGGGGATTTAATTTAAAGGGTCGGGGGTGGGTTTTAGGGGGTTTTAGTGTGCCGGTTTTCCTGCCCTCCCCCTTCCCCGATTTACGATTTTTTAACGATAAATCAGGGGAATTGGTATTGTATCGTGGCCCTAACAATTTTTGACGATTTAAAATATATCGGACGATATTTTAAATCGTCAAAAAACGATTCACATCCCTAATGTTCACACAATTTTAAGTGGGCCCGTGCCTATGCATGCAAATGCTGCTTCTACCACATAAGTTGGGAGATTTTAATAGAAACGCATGCCGATGCATTTACCAGTTTTCCAGTTTCATTCCCAGCTCACCCAGGTTAAATAGCCTCCCTTCTCCCCTATTACTCTGATCCTTAAAACCTTGCTGATATGCCTATTTTTTAATTTTATTACTTAATAACTTATACACCATCCGGAGCAGAATTAAATGTACATGGCAGGGGACTCCGGTGCGTGCTTGTGCGCGTAAGTATTTACTTACTGGTTTCATTGTGAAATCCAGGAACGCCCATTCTCATAGGACAAGCAGGATGGTAGTCCTCACATATGGGTGACATCACAGGATGGAGCCCAATCACACAACACTTTTGTCAAAGTTTCTAGAACTTTGACTGGCCCCTACTGGGCTCGCCCAGCATGGCACTAACCCTGCAGGCAGCAGGGGTCCCTCTTTAGTCTTCTTTTTTCCACGCAGCAGTAGCCACGTGGTTAAGGAGCTCTGCAAGGATTCCTGACAGGAATTTTCCTCACGGAATTATTAAAAGTTAAATTGCCCCACAGGGGTCCCTCCATTAACTTTTTCAGTCCGCAGTACTCCGGTAAGATTTTACCCGTTTTCCGTCGATTACCGTCGAGTTTGGCCCTCGAGGCCTACTGGCCGTCAACCGTACCACGGCTCGATTTTTTCTATGGCCATGGGCGTCGGGGTTCCGTCTGTGCCCAGACTTTACTCATACCATGTCCATTACAGACCCCCATAATGTCTGTGTAATGTGTCTTGGATGAGAGCACGATATCTTGACCCTCACCAAATGTGCCCTAATGACACCAAAAGGTCGCAAGGCCAGAATGGAGAAGATGGGACTTCTCTTCCATGCTCAAACCCCAACTCCGTCCATTGCATCAACGTCATCTGAACCTGCACCGTCAACATCGCGCCAGCATCGAGCACCGACCAGTGACCGCCCGGCATCGACAACTTCTCGGCCTTCGACACCCTCTTCTCCCCCTCAGGACCGAGGGGATCATAAGGAGAAACATCGCCATCGGCACCGTAAGCCTTGGACCATCGAGGGAGCGAAACCATCGACCTCACCATCGTCCGAGCTGCCGTCGAAGAAACCCCGTCCAGAAAAGGCACCGACCTTTTCGGCGACCGGGCCACCGAGTCAATCCTCGCCTGACAGGGCATCGGGAGCCGCAACTCCACCTTTAATGGTGGTCCCTACGGCTATGCCTCTGCCTCTTTCTTCTGTTCCGGAGCCGGGGCTGCTTGCTCCAAGTCTCCGAGAAGAACTCGACCAGATGGTTCAGGAGGCCATCGACAAGGTGATGCACCGACTCCAGGTTCCCCCGGCACCGATATTGATACCGATAGTGGAACCGACTACTGACCCGATTCCAGCAGCCTTGGCACCGCTGTTATCGAGGATGGAAGCGCTTATAGCTGCTTTTCCACCAATGGACCCCGGGTCACTGATGGCTCCGGTGCCCTCCCCGCTTACTTTATCATCAGGAGGAGAAACACCGTTCCACATCCCTCCATTGGGTGTTCTGCCTCAGCCATCGAGATCGGTGCCAATACCTCCAACGGCAGCATCGAGCCATTCACCGATGCCCTCGATGCCTGTGTCAGGACCTTCATTGCCTTCATCTGTGCCTCCAGTTATTCCTCCAATGCCTTTGGAACCTAGACCAGGACCTTCAGGTATCCAACTACCCAGTCCCTCTCTAGTTCCTAGAGTGCCAGGTGCTGATCCTTATGATAACTGGACTGATGATTCCTCACCAGACACCGATGATTTGCCATCACCTCCTTCACCCACTGAGAGTAGAAAGTGTTCTCCTCCAGGGGACCTTTCTTTCATAAATTTTGTGAAGGAAATGTCTGAAATGGTCCCCTTCCAATTACTGATGGAACAGGATGACAGACATCAAATGATGGTGTTGCTTCAATTCCTGGATGCACCCAAGGAAATCACCTCCATCCCTAGCCACCAAGTTCTTCTAGACCTCCTCAAGAAGAACTGGGAACATCCTGGCTCCATCGCACCAGTCCACAGAAAAACTGACTCTGTCTATTTGGTGCAGTCAGCTCCAGGCTTTCAGAAGCGTCAGTTGGATCACCAATCTGTGGTGGTTGAATCTGCGCAAAAGAGAGCAAAAAGGTTGAAACCTCACACTTCCTTTCCCCCTGGGAAGAAACAGAAGTTTTTGGATGCCATTGGTCACCGAGTCTTTCAAGGATCAATGCTGATTCTCCGAATTGCCGCTTACCAACTCTATATGACTCAATATAATAGGGTCATTTTTAAGCAGATACAGGAGTTGACAGCCTCCATGCTCAGTCACTTCCAGAACAACTCCACATCCTAATTAACAAGGGTTTGGAGGCAGGCAAACATGAGATCAGATCATGTTATGACATCTTTGACTCTGCAACCAGAGTATCTGCAGCTGCTATTTCAGCGAGATGATGGGCTTGGCTCAAGTCTTCAGACCTTCGACCGGAAGTCCAAGTTAGGTTGCCCGACCTCCCCTGCATAGGAGACAATCTCTTTGGCAAGCAGATTCAAAAGACTGTGACTGAACTAAAGGACCATCATGAGACTCTCAGACAGCTCTCTCTGATAACTTCGGATTATCTTTCCAAACAGCCTTTCCAGAAGGACGCTAAAAAGTCTTTCTACAGATCAAAGAAGTCCTACCCGCCAGCAGCCAGATGCCGTTCTGCAAGACCATTCCTCAAATCACAGTCTCGTCAGACCCAAAAACAAAAGCCACAGATAGCCCCCCAGCTGGGCCCTGCTTCTGGCTTTTGACACATACCAGTGGGAGGGCGGTTATGCCTTTTCAACAACATATGGCAATCAATCACCTCGGACCACTGGGTCCTAGCAATAATTGCTCAAGGCTATCATCTCAATTTTCTCTCCATCCCACCGGATTCCCCATCTCTAATGACGTGGAAAAAATCTGACCATTCATTGCTCCTGGAGCAGGAGGTCTCTCTCCTATTCCAGTCCAGAGCAATAGAATCAGTACCATTCCCTCAGCAAGGCCTCGGGTTCTATTCCCGGGACTTTCTAATACCCAAAAGATCAGGAGGTGTTCGTCCAATTCTGGATCTATGAGCCCTCAACAAGTACCTCCAGAGAGAAAAGTTCAAGATGGTAACCTTGGGCTCGCTTCTTCCTCTTCTACAAAGAGGAGACTGGCTCTGTTCTTTCGACCTCCAGGACGCATACACTCATATTGCGATAATTTCATCTCATCGCAAATACCTGAGGTTTCTCGAAGGCCAAAAGCACTATCCATTCGGCCTAGCGTCTGCACCACGAGTCTTTACAAAATGCCTCGTCGTGGTTGCTGCCTTCCTCAGGACTCAAGGTGTTCACGTCTACCCCTATCTGGACGGTTGGTTAATCAGGACTCCGACTGAGCAAGCCGCTTTGTCATCCCTACATCTCACCTTAAACACTCCATTTTCACTTGGATTTCTCGTCAACTACGACAAATCCTGCTTAGTCCCATCTCAAACCTTATCGTTCATTGGACACCTTACAAGCAAAGGCTTTCCTGCCTCGACAACGAGCCCTCACTCTCGTGTCTCTGGCGCATCAGCTGCAGTCTCAATGCTCAACGACTGCTCATCATTTTCTCATCCTCCTAGGACACATGGCATCCTCAGTTCAGGTCACCCCAATGGCTTGCCTGGCCATGAGAATCATGCAGTGAATTCTAAGGTCGCAATGGACTCAGTCCCTTCAGTCCCTGTCGACCATTGTCCATGTCACCGACTCACTCCGTCTGTCTCTCGCCTGGAGAACGAGCCAAATCAATCTTCTACAGGGCTCGCTCTATCAGGCGCCAAACCCTCAAATAACTCTAACCACCGATGCTTCCAACTTCGGGTGGGGAGCCCATGTGGCCGATCTCCAGACACAAGGTTCTTGGTCTCCAGAGGAAGCCAAACACCAGATAAATTTCCTGGAACTGCGAGCAATTCGATACACTCTCTGGGTATTTCAGGATTGCCTGTCCAATCAAGTCATCCTGATCCAGACGGACAACCAGGTGGCCATGTGGTACATCAACAAACAGGGAGGCACAGGATCCTACCTTCTGTGTCAGGAAGCTGCACATATTTGGGCGGAGGTCCTCTCCCACTCGATGTACCTCAGGGCCACCTACTTGCCGGGAGTGGACAACGTGTTGGCAGACAAGTTGAGTCGCACCTTCCAACCGCATGAGTGGTCTCTAAACCCCTCAGTAGCGAACTCCATCTTCCAAAAATGGGGTTATCCTCAAATAGACCTCTTTGCGTCACCCCAGAATCGCAAAGTAGGCAATTTCTGCTCTCTCACTCGCAGCCAACATTATCCATCAAGAGACGCATTCTCCCTATCATGGGTAACCAATCTCCTATGCACATTCCCTCCACTTCCACTTCTCTCAAAGACTCTCATGAAGTTACGTCAGGACAAGGGAACCATGATCCTGATAGCATCCCACTGGCCCCGCCAGGTGTGGTTTCCAATACTTCAGGATATCTCCATTCGCAGGCACATTCCTCTGGGAACAGACCCGCTTCTAATCACTCGAAACGACGGGTGCCTTCGCCACCCCAATCTTCAAGCCCTGTCCCTGACGGCATGGATGTTGAAAGGTTAATCCTTCAGCCACTTAACCTTTCTGATCCAGTCTCCCGTGTCTTGATTGCTTCACGGAAACCTTATACGAGAAAATCGTATTCTTACAAATGGAACAGGTTCACATCAAGGTGCTCTTCTGAGGCCCTTGATCCCTTTACCTGTCCAATCCTGCAGTTTCTAGACTAGTTCTGGCACTTGTCAGAGTCAGGTCTTAAAACTTCCTCTATCAGAATGCATATCAGTGCGGAAGCCACCTTCCATAAAGATATCGGCGCCATTTTGGCTGCCACTAATTAAAATGGTGCCGATAAAAAAAACAAAACCCACCCGACTTTTTAAATCGATCCCCCACCCTCCCGACCCTTTTTTTTAAAGTGAGGCCCGCGCCGCTAAAAAAAAAAAAACCCCACCCGACCCTTTAAATCGACCCCCGCCCTCCCGACCCTTTTTTTTAAGTGAGACCCACCCCACGCTTTAAATCGATCCCCCCCTCCCGACCCCCCCAAAACCTTTTAAAATTACCTGGTGCTCCAGGGGGGGCCTCGGGGAGAGGAGAGATCCAGGGTGGCCTCGGGAAGAGATTTCCCGTTCCCAGGCATCAGCTGTTCTAAAAATAAAATGGCGCCGATGCACCTTTGCCCTTACCATGTGACAGGGTATCCGTGCCATTGGCCGGCCCCTGTCACATGGTAGGAGCACTGGCTGGCTGGCACCATCTTTAAAGATGGTGCCGGCCACCTTTACTCATCAGCCCTAGTATAATAGCCCTAGCATTTTTAGAACAGCTGATGCCTGGGAACGGGAAATCTCTTCCCGAGGCCCCCCTGGATCTCTCCTCTCCCCAAGGCCCCCCTGGATCTCTCCCTGAGGCCACCCGAGGCCCCCCCTGGACCACCAGGTAATTTTAAAAGGTTTTGGGGGGGTCAGGAGGGGGGGGTCGATTTAAAGGGTGGGGTGGTTTGTTTTTTTTTAGCGGCGCGGGCCTCACTTAAAAAAAAAGGGTCGGGAGGGTGGGGGGTCGATTTAAAGGGTCGGGTGTTTTTTTTTTTTTATATCGGCACCATTTTAATTATGGCAGCCAAAATGGCGCCGATGGCCCGAGAGTGGGAGATCGTGCTGGGACCCACCCCCCCCCCCCCCCCACTGGACCACCAGGTAACTTAACATTTTGGGGGGGTTCGGGAGGGTGGGGGAGGGTAAGGAATTGGTTTTAAAGGGTCGGGGTGGGTTTAGTGGTTGTTTTGGTGTGCCGGTTTTCCCGCCCTCCCCCAAATAATTCCCGTGCCCTATTAAACGATACAATACAAATGCCCCTGACGATAAATCGGGGGCATTTGTATTGTATCATGCACTCTAACGATTTTGGACGATTTTAAAATTATCTGACGATAATTTTAATCGTTCAAAAATGATTCACATCCCTACTCAATTATTTTATCTCTTTCTATCCTAACAAATTGGGGCAGCCAGTGGGTAAGCAGACTCTCTCCTCCTGGCTAGCGGATTGCATATCCTTTTGCTATCAGCAAGCGGGCATTCCACTTCAAGACCGTGTTAAAGCACACTCTGTGAGGGCCATGGCGACTTCAGTAGCACACCTATGATCGGTGCTGCTTCCAGACATTTGCAGGGCTGCCACTTGGAGTTCTCTCCATACATTTACAGCCCACTATTGCTTAGACAAAGCCGAAAGACAAGATTTCATCTTCGGCCAATCTTGCGTAACTTATTTATGACATGACGTACCAACACCCTTCCACCTGCCCGGTGGGGTTCAGGATGCCCTCTCCCAAATTCCACCCCAATTGTTGTGCCTCTTGCATATCTTGGGTACATTTGGTGCATGTCCGGACATCCTCAGCTCGGTACTCACCCATATGTGAGGACTACCATCCTGCTTGTCCTGTGAGAAAGCAAATGTTGCTTACCTGTAACAGGTGTTCTCAAAGGCCAGCAGGATGTTAGTCCTCATGAAACCCGCCCACCACCCTGCGGTGTTGGGTTCGTTTTCTTATTTTATTTTTCGGCACTGCCTGTAGCTTTGTAATAAGACTAAAGAGGGACCCCTGCTGGTTGCAGGGTTAGTGCCATGCTGGGCATGCCCAGTAGGGACCAGTCAAAGTTCTAGAAACTTTGACAAAAGTGTTCCATGATTGAGCTCCATCCTGTGATGTCACCCATATGTGAGGACTAACATCCTGCTGTCCTGTGAGAACACCTGTTACAGGTAAGCAACATTTGCTTTCCCCACCCATACCACACCCACACCCTTCCCCTTTTTTGAAACTTTTTATTTGTGCATGTAGCAGGAGATATGCACATGCTCGAGCAGCTTTCAAAATCCACTGAACATGCACCAACCAAACTTGTGCACATATCTCCTGATTTTGGCGCTCGCTATGCTTTTAAAATCCACCTGTTAAAATACATTTACATGTTTAAACCCCAGTTTTAAGCATACAAATCCTTTTGAAAATTACTCCCAATGTACACTTTGGGCCTCATTTTAAAAAGCATTTACTCGAGTAAAACAGCGTTTTACTCGAGTAAATGCACTTTACTTGAGTAAGTGGGCTTTCGAAAATTGCTACAATATATGCTATTGAATTGTCCATAGGATTTACTTGTGTAAGTGCACTTTACTCCAGTAAATGGCTTTTGAAAATTGCTACAATAGTAGTTACATTTACATGTGTAACTCCTTTTGAAAATTACCCCCTTTATGTGGGTAACATCTATTGACAATTCAATAGCATATATTGTAGCAATTTTCAAAGGTTTTGAAATTGTCAAAACAAGTGCATGTTAAATGCACTTAATGTGGGTAAATAAGCCTTTGAAAATTACATTTACATTTTTCTTTGAAAATTACCCTGTGTTTTACCCTGGAAAATATCCAGTATCCAGTGTTTTTTAAACATATTTGTCCTTTGCAGAAACAATTATAACAGCCATACAAGATGAATTTCCAAAAGAAACGAAAACAATGAGAATGCGTCTTACTGCTGCTTGCTGTACAGTTTTATTTCTTCTTGGTCTCGTCTGTGTAACTCAGGTAAAGTACAGCTAGCTGTTTACTAGAGTTTCTCTCTTTTCCAATTTGTATGATGCTGGATACTGAAAAAAGTATAACAGTGCTCCTGCAGTTTGTTGTATTTTATGCTGAAAATTAATAAAACAGATTTGAACATATTAGCTTGAGTTGAAGTCACTGCTGAAATTCAATCCTGCATTGAAGTGAGATAATGTAAAAAAAATAAAGTGACTAAGCTGGCCAAGTTATTTTTTTCTAGTATGGAACTCCTTTCTTGTGTGTGATACAAGTCCTTTAAGCAGATTATCAAATTTTGAATCAAGTCCAAAGTCTGCAATAACTTAATATGGTAATATATAGAAAAATATTTAATAAAGTTACAAGCAATTCCTTGCCAGTTAAATTCATTTATGTATTGTTGTAGAAAGGTTTATACTTTCCCTGGAAGTTCTCAATGATTTATGCTAGGTATAGTTGTCTTTGTAGAGATACTTCAGGTTTTTCCTCAGTAGGAAACCATGAGGCTGATATTCAAAAGTTCTCATGGGACAAGCAGGATGGTAGTCCTCACATATGGCTGACAACATCAGGATGGAGCCCAATCACGGAATACTTTTGTCAAAGTTTGTCAAAGTTTCTAGAACTTTGACTGGCACCTACTGGGCATGCCCAGCATGGCACTAACCCTGCAGCCAGCAGGGGTCCCCCTTCAGTCTCTTTTTTTCCACCAGCAGTAGCCACGCGGGTTAAGGAGCTCTTGAGATTCCTGACAGGAATTTCCTCACAGAACTTATTTCTAAAATTTCAAAAAACTTTTACCCCATAGGGGTCCCCCTATCGATTCCATAGTCCGCGGTCGAAGGTAAGGCTTTAACCTCATTTGCAGTCGATTCCCGTCAAATTTTCCCTTCCGGGCTGTTGCATCCGTCGCTGCTCGACGCCCTCACTCCGCCCTCTCTACCTCTGTGGCGACTCCCTCCGGGTCTGATGAACGTTTGGTGCCGCAGCGTCTCCTTGCTGTCTCCTTCCGGCGTCCCCGGACCGGCACGACGCTGCGGATCCGCCATGTTCCTGATGACGTAGGGCGCGTGAGCGCACGCGCTCCCATTGATGTACCAGCAAGGGCGCGAACCCCGAGATGACGTCATCCACTTCCAATATAAAAGGTCTCAGTATTCGCTAACGATTTGAGTTAGCAAGCATTGATTGTGGGGATTCATCTAGACCCCCTTCTCTCTACGCTACTCTGCCTCCTCGGACTTACCAGGGGTACCCGCTCCTCGGGGGCCTCGCTCTCTTTTCTTTATTTCAGATTGCAGATAGGAGCCTTTACTCGCTCCTCGAAGGCCCATGTTCCTAAACCCTCTGAGGATTCTCTATTGCCTGGAAGCGATCGCAGATACAGATATTTTGAATTACTGTTTCAGATTACAGATAGGAACTGGTACTCGCTCCTCAAGGGCCCATGTTCCTAAACACGCTGAAGATTCTCTACTGTCTAGAAGCTATTGCAGGTATAGACATTTGTGAGTCACTATTTCAGATTGCAGATAGGAACTGGTACTCGCTCCTCGAGGGCCCATGTTCCTGAATACACTGAAGATTCTCTACTGCCTGGAAGCCATTACAGGTACAGACAATTGTGAGTTACCATCGTGCTCTCAGAGCTTTCCCTGGAACCAGGTACTCGCTCCTCAAGGGCCTAACCCTTTCCAGCTACTGAGCTTCCTCAAGACCTTATGTGAGTTAACATCTAAGTACTGGCTATGTATACAGCATACCCTGTCTACTCACTATCTATAGTTTCTCTACAGCTCAGCAACCCTGGGATCGTAGTTCCAGTACCTGAGGGACTTCAGCCCTGCCGGGCATATCAGCTCACTAATGCCACCTCTGATGGCTCTACTAATCTGTCTAATAAAAGAATTATCGGTGTCTGTCTCCATACCCAAGCCTAGCCGGTGGTCCCTCTCAGGATATCCTCCTGGGGGTGCTGTCATCTGCCATCGGCCCAAGGATCCACCATTCTACATTCTACTACAGCTGAGTGCCCTCTCCAAGCACTCCGCTGGTAAAAGATTGTTATCTATTCCCTCTACAGGAGCTGAGCATATCATTAGGCTACTTCCTAGCAGATCCATTTCAGATTGCTTACTCCGCCCACGGAGCTTAAAAGTTTGCTAACTCCTCCTTCACAGGAGACATATTTAACAGATTGCTAACTCCTCCCCTCTGGAGGAGCAGTTCATAACAGATTGCTACTCCCATCTCCTTGCTACACCCATCAGCATAGGAGATCATAACAGATTGCTAACTCCTCCCCTCTGGAGGAACAATTCATAACAAGGGCCTACTGGCCATTGACCGCACCACAGCTAAATTTTTGTCGAAGCCATAGCGTCGGGTTTTCATCGATGCCCCAATTGTCCTCGGACAATGTCCATCACAGACCAGCATAGGGTCCGTGTGTTATGTTTGGGGTCGGACCATGACGTCTTAACGTGCACCAAATATGCCCAAATGACACCCGCTCAGAGAAGATGGAGTTTCTTTTTCAGGCAAAGCCACAGACTCCATTCAGCGCTTCGACATCATCTGAGCCGGTGCCATCAACCTCTTGCCAGCAGCAGGATGCCGGTGTTGTCCACCCGGCACCAACTACCACTAAGGTATCAACTTCTTCCTCTTCGGCTCTGGAAAAGGACCGAGGAGAACATCATGAAAAGTGTCAACACCATCATCGGAAGGCTCAGTCCACTGATCCGGGCAAGTCCTCGGCATCGGCATGAACAGAGCCACCAACAAAGAAATCCCGTCCAGAGAAGACCCCATACTCCTCTGCAATTGGATCACTGAGGCGTTCCCCACCTTCATTGGTGCCGGGAGCCGTGACTCCACTTTCACCGGTGGACCCTCCGGCTACTAGGGGTGTGCATTCGTTTTGAACGCATTTGCAATCCGCAACTTATTTTTTTTCAACTGAAAAAAAAGTGTTGATGCGCAACGCATCGCAACTTCCAACGTATTCAACATATTTCTGTTGAATACGTTGAACCGCGAGGCGCGCGCTTTTCCTCGCCGCCATTAGCTGCGAGCTCGGAGCCCCGGATTGCTACAAAATGGCGGCGCCCCTGCGGTAACCATGCCAACCTGTCTGACCCTTTCCTGTGAGTCGCAGTGACTCACAGGAAAGGGTCGGACAGGTTGGCATGGATACCGGAACGCAGCGAATCCACGTTCACGTTTTCAGAGAAGCACTGAATGCAGCGAATCGTGCTGTCATTCAGTGCTCTCTGAGGATTTTACTCACGAGCCAGCAGTATATAAGCAGCAGCACGAAGAGCCACGCACTTATTTCCAGCGATTCTGTGGGGAGGTGGGCTGGGTGGCAGGCTGAGGCTGAGGCAGAGGCAGAAGCAGAAGCAGAGGCAGAAGCAGAAGCAGAACCAGAACTGATAGACAACACAGAACAGATTCTGTGTTAGGCTAGCAAAGGAAAAAAAAAATATTCCTGGTCTTGCATTAGTGCCAGGGGTCAGCTACAGTCACTAGTATTCCTATTCCTGTTTCTTTCAAGCAGTCTAGTGTTCTAGTCAGCTAGCACTGACCACTATTTACCATTGAGGGTGTTGGGCTGGCTTGGAGGGAGATATTAATATTTTCAATGTCATCCATGTTTCTGGAGTGACAAAAATTCCTGCTTTATTAAATTCCAATTACTTAGTCTGTCAGTGCAGTGTGCATTTTTAACAGACTGAACATTGTTCTTGAGTGGGTCTGTTCATCTGGGCATTTTCAACAGACTGAACATTGTCCTTGAGTGGGTCTGTTCATTTGGGAATTTTAAACAGACTGAACAACATTGTTCTTGAGTGAGTCTGTTCATCTGGGCATTTTAAACAGACTGAACAACATTGTCCTTGAGTGAGTCTGTTCATCTGGGCATTGTAAACAGACTGAACATTGTCCTTGAGTGGGTCTGTTCATTTGGGCATTTTAAACAGACTGAACATTGTCCTTGAGTGGGTCTGTGCTGGGAAGTGCCCAGGCCGGAGTACTTAGCCTCTTTTCTGCTTACAAGCAAGCTAGTTCTGTGTGCACTCACTGCACACACATGAGTGCACTGCCAGGCAGGCAGTGAGACAGTGGGCAGTGAGCATTTTAAACAGACTGAACATTGTTCTTGAGTGGGTCTGTTCATTTGGGAATTTTAAACAGACTGAACAACATTGTCCTTGAGTGAGTCTGTTCATCTGGGCATTTTAAACAGACTGAAAAGTGTTCTTGAGTGGGTCTGTTTATCTGGGCATTTTAAACAGACTGAACAGTGTTCTTCAGTGGGTCTGTTCATCTGGGCATTTTAAACAGACTGGACATTGTCCTTGAGTGGATCTGTGCTGGGAAGTGCCCGGGCCGGAGTACTTAGCCTCTTTTCTGCTTACAAGCAAGCTAGTTCTGTGTGCACTCACTGCACACACATGAGTGCACTGCCAGGCAGGCAGTGAGACAGTGGGCAGTGGGCATTTTAAACAGACTGAACATTGTTCTTGAGTGGGTCTGTTCATTTGGGAATTTTAAACAGACTGAACAACATTGTCCTTGAGTGAGTCTGTTCATCTGGGCATTTTAAACAGACTGAAAAGTGTTCTTGAGTGGGTCTGTTTATCTGGGCATTTTAAACAGACTGGACATTGTCCTTGAGTGGATCTGTGCTGGGAAGTGCCCGGGCCGGAGTACTTAGCCTCTTTTCTGCTTACAAGCAAGCTAGTTCTGTGTGCACTCACTGCACACACATGAGTGCACTGCCAGGCAGGCAGTGAGACAGTGGGCAGTGGGCATTTTAAACAGACTGAACATTGTTCTTGAGTGGGTCTGTTCATTTGGGAATTTTAAACAGACTGAACAACATTATCCTTGAGTGAGTCTGTTCATCTGGGCATTTTAAACAGACTGAACAACATTGTCCTTGAGTGGGTCTGTTCATCTGGGCATTTTAAACAGACTGAATAGTGTTCTTGAGTGGGTCTGTTCATCTGGGCATTTTAAACAGACTGAACAGTGTTCTTCAGTGGGTCTGTTCATCTGGGCATTTTAAACAGACTGGACATTGTCCTTGAGTGGATCTGTGCTGGGAAGTGCCCGGGCCGGAGTACTTAGCCTCTTTTCTGCTTACAAGCAAGCTGTGTGTTCTGTGTGTTCTGTGCCATTTTAAACAGACTGAACATTATTATTGTGGGACAGTGGGCAGTGTTACCACTCAGTGACATAAAATCCATAATGTCAGGGAAAGAGAGATGCAAGCGACTTATTGGGACTGGCAGCGGAGGCACCCCAAAAGACACTAGTGCAACACCACCAGTACAGCTAAAAAGGCAACTGTCGCAATCTAATCTCTTTGTAGGGGATGGCAGTTCCATGGCAAGAAAAACGAAATCGGACCGTGATACTTCGCCATCACCACCACTTGTTTCTAGCCCTGTAATTTTGGAGGAGAGGGAAGGGGAGGCAGAGTCATGCCCAACAAAATTTAGACACCCAACAGCAGCAGGGGGACAGAAGTCTCGACTAAGACTTAGCAGTCACAAGGTAGCGCTGGCATTGTTAGCTTCTGATTCAGAAGAAGAATCTTCTTGGGTGGGATTTTCATCAGAAACTGAAGAAGTAATAGCTGACGAATCTTCGGTAGAATCAGTTAGTCCTGTCTTAGCCTCCACCTCCCGAATTGTGCAGCAGGGGCCCAGGAGAGATTGCAGTGATATCGAGGAGGAGGAAGAGCTTTCCGAAGGGAGAGAGCGGGTGACTGGTGCCCCCTCTGGCATTGCTTCTCAGGGTGCACCCACTACTAGTACCTCAACTCCAGTGCCAGCATCCACCCCAAAGTTGTCACAGAGAGGAGGATCACAAAAGAAATCTCCGATTTGGAAACATTTTAAAGTGACAAAAGACCCGCGTTATGCTCGGTGTAATTACTGTGCCAGGGATATTAGCAGAGGCAAGCAAATGGGACATCTATCAAATTTTGGCATGAACCATCATATGAAGAGGCAACACCCAACAAGATTACTGCCATCTGGGGATGGTGGCAGTTTCAGTCAGGGGACCCCTTCCAAGCAGTGTGCAGTGGTAGGAAAGCAGCAGAGTCAGCCCACACCCTCTTACCCTTCTAGCAGTCAGGCGGCAGGCCAGCTACCCACTGACATGTGGCAGAAGCGACAATCCACCAGGGAGGAAATGGGGTGGAGTGCGGTAACGCTATCCCGGGGTAGGAGGCAGGCAGCCTCAAAAGTTGTAACCAGGAGCATAGGGGAAATGATTGCTCTTGATGACCAGCCCTTGCAGCTAGTGCAGAATGTGGGTTTCAAGCGTTTCTTAAAGGTTGTACTTCCAAATTACAAAATCCCGTGCAGAACCACATTTAGTAGAAAGGTCATCCCCAGCCTGTACAAGCAGTGTCGCAGTCGCTTGCAAGCACTGCTAGGTAAGGCAGACGGAAGAGTGCATTTCACCTGCGATATCTGGACCGCCATGAATGCTGCACACTCTTACCTCTCTCTGACAGCACACTGGTGGGACATGGCAGAGGCAGGGGCAGCCAGCAGCTCTATTACTGAAGAAGTGTCAGGGTGGAGGTGGGCTTTACTGCACACCCACCTGACGGACCAGGCCCATACCGCTGCCAATATTCTAGCATGCATCAGAAAGATGCTGGAGGGCTGGCAACTACACCAGCGAGACAGGAAAACGCGGGCAGGGTTTTTTGTCACAGACAATGGTGCAAACATGGTTATGGCAATAAGCGATGAGCGGTTTAAGAACATCCGATGTTTTGCACACACTCTGCATCTGATAGTGAAGTCAGCTCTGGGCTTGGAGTCCAAGGACAAGGAGAATGAATACCCGCATAGGTTAATACAGAAGTGCAGGAACATAGCAGCACACTTCCACCGAAGTGTCAAGGCGGGGCAGGTTCTCCGACAAAAGCAGACTGATTTGGATATCCCTCAGAAGCGTCTCATTCAAGACATTGCCACCCGGTGGAATTCCACCTTTATGATGCTGGAGAGGTTACTGGAGCTGCAGACACCCCTTCATGAACTTTCTGATACAATAGACATAGGTGTGCAGAATCCCCTAGGGCATCACGATTGGTTAGTCATGAGTCAGCTGGTAAAAATCCTGCAGCCCTTCAAGGATGTCACGGAGGAGCTGAGTTCCAGAAGTGCCACCTTGGCTGACATCATCCCTATAGTTAAATTCCTGGATGACCATTTGGAGGCTTTTAAACGGCAAGAGGGAATGACTGCTGAGGTGCTGCAGTATGTGGACGTTTTGCAGAAGCAGGTGAAAGACAGATTACAGATCACAGACAGAGGACAGCACATACATGCTCGCCTCTGTCTGTGATCCCCGTGTGAAAGGTAAACTCGCCCTACAGACCAATTGTCTGTCATTTGTGAAGGAGCAGCTGTTAGCTAAGGTCCGTGAAGAGGAGCGCCATAGGCGGAGACAGAGTAGGCTTGAAGCAGAGGTGGAAACAGCAGGCACGTCACAAAGTTGTGCTGCTAGCCCAGGCAGGATCAGCACTGTGTTAGTGACAGAAAGTACCTCCTCCTCCACGTCAGAACGCCCATGGCATGTTGGCCATAAAGATTCATCAGTTGTGCAACGGGCGAGAGAGAAAGTAGCTGGATTGAGTGACTCTCAGCCCTCCCAAGCACAGGAGGAGACAGCAGCACAGCTGTCAGTGACACGGTATCTCTCAGAGCCGATAGAGAACATGCAGACAGATCCGCTGGCATATTAGGCACACAAGTCCACTGTCTGGCCACACCTAGCCAAAGTGGCTGAACGATATCTGTCATGTCCACCAACCAGTGTGCCCAGTGAATGTGTCTTTTCAATGACAGGGGATATCATGAGCCCTCACCGCTCAAGGCTGGCACCAGAGTTGATGGAAATGCTTGTGTTTTTGAAAGTAAACCTGCCTTTGCTTGGCTTTCCAAATTTTCCCTGTGAATGGCAAGATGAATAAAAGCTATTCCAAGCCTTGCAGCATCTCCAATTGCCTCCTATGCTCAAGATAAAGTAAGCACTGCAGCACATGTTCCTGACATGAATCACTGTGCCTGACCATCTACTGAGCAGGCCTCGCCTTGTGTTACTACCACTGTTTGACCTCGATAGCTGCGCCTGTTCATCCAAGCCTTGTGTTCCTTTGTTTTATTTATTTATTTATTCATTATTTTTTATTTTCATTTACATGAATCATATATAATACAATATTGTATTGCAACATAAATTCCAAACAAGTATATCTAAATTACTTAACATTTAGGTTTTTCATCGTAATTAACAATCTTTAAGTACTGTTGGAATAAAGAATAAAAATTTCCTTCTCATTTAGAATAAGAAAACCAAAAATATTAGTACAAAGCCCATTGGCACAAAAAAGAGAAGAATTTATTGACAAATAATATTTTAAGTAACCATGAACGACAACAATTATACAATTCCAATCCCTGTACTAAGGATCCACCGGGGAAGAGGTTACAGGTGTTCGAGACTCAACAAATTGGCTTAAATGTTCTACCTCAGTGAAAACAAAGGAATCTGTAACCCCAATATTTAAAAGGGCTCCAGGGGCGATCCGGGAATCTACAGACCGGTTAGCCTGACTTCAGTGCCAGGAAAAATAGTGGAAAGTGTTCTAAACATCAAAATCACAGAACATATAGAAAGACATGGTTTAATGGAACAAAGTCAGCATGGCTTTACCCAGGGCAAGTCTTGCCTCACAAATCTGCTTCACTTTTTTGAAGGAGTTAATAAACATGTGGATAAAGGTGAACCGGTATATATAGTATACTTGGATTTTCAGAAGGCGTTTGACAAAGTTCCTCATGAGAGGCTTCTAGGAAAAGTAAAAAGTCATGGGATAGGTGGCGAGGTCCTTTCGTGGATTGCAAACTGGCTAAAAGACAGGAAACAGAGAGTAGGATTAAATGGGCAATTTTCTCAGTGGAAGGGAGTGGACAGTGGAGTGCCTCAGGGATCTGTATTGGGACCCTTACTGTTCAATATTTTTATAAATGATCTGGAAAGAAATACGACGAGTGAGATAATCAAATTTGCAGATGACACAAAATTGTTCAGAGTAGTTAAATCACAAGCAGATTGTGATAAATTCCAGGAAGACCTTGTGAGACTGGAAAATTGGGCATCCAAATGGCAGATGAAATTTATTGTGGATAAGTGCAAGGTGATGCATATAGGGAAAAATAACCCATGCTATAATTACACGATGTTGGGTTCCATATTAGGTGCTACAACCCAAGAAAGAGATCTAGGTGTCATAGTGGATAACACATTGAAATCGTCGGTTCAGTGTGCTGCGGCAGTCAAAAAAGCAAACAGAATGTTGGGAATTATTAGAAAAGGAATGACGAATAAAACGGAAAATGTCATAATGCCTCTGTATCGCTCCATGGTGAGACCGCACCTTGAATACTGTGTACAATTCTGGTCGCCGCATCTCAAAAAAGATATAATTGCGATGGAGAAGGTACAGAGAAGGGCTACCAAAATGATAAGGGGAATGGAACAACTCCCCTATGAGGAAAGACTAAAGAGGTTAGGACTTTTCAGCTTGGAGAAGAGACGACTGAGGGGGGATATGATAGAGGTGTTTAAAATCATGAGAGGTCTAGAACGGGTAGATGTGAATCGGTTATTTACTCTTTCGGATAGTAGAAAGACTAGGGGACACTCCATGAAGTTAGCATGGGGCACATTTAAAACTAATCGGAGAAAGTTCTTTTTTACTCAACGCACAATTAAACTCTGGAATTTGTTGCCAGAGAATGTGGTTCGTGCAGTTAGTATAGCTGTGTTTAAAAAAGGATTGGATAAGTTCTTGGAGGAGAAGTCCATTACCTGCTATTAAGTTCACTTAGAGAATAGCCACTGCCATTAGCAATGGTTACATGGAATAGACTTAGTTTTTGGGTACTTGCCAGGTTCTTATGGCCTGGATTGGCCACTGTTGGAAACAGGATGCTGGGCTTGATCGACCCTTGGTCTGACCCAGTATGGCATTTTCTTATGTTCTTATGTTCTTATGTACCCCTTTTTAAAATACAACAGCCGGGGACAAAGCCTACCTGGTCACTATGCACCAGACCCGGCAGAACTCCATTCAGCCGAGCAGCTAATATCCGGGCCAATATCTTCAAATCGATATTAATTAAAGATATAGGTCTGTAGGAACTGCATTTGGTGGGATCCCTGCCTGGCTTCGCCAATACAGTGATACCGGCCGTATTTGAATGCTGCGAAATACACACCTCCCCCTATAGTGAGTTGTACATTTCAGTTAATGGTCCCACCAATTCCTTAGCATAACGGAGATAATAAGCCCCGGTAAATCCGTCTAGGCCCGGTGCTTTGCCTTGCTTAAGCTTTTTAATGGCTGCATGCACCTCGAGCGTGTTAATAGGCTTGTCTAAAAATGCCTGTTGAGTGCTGATAAGTATGGGCAATTGGACAGATTGCAAGTATCGGTCAATAGCCTCATCATGTATTTGTATATTAGTGTCCCTAGAATAGAGACGAGAATAGAAACTAGTGAAGGAGTCACAGATGCCAGCAGACGTAGTGATAAATAGCCCCTGTTCATTTTGGATCTTGGCTACTATGGTTTGAGCCAGAGCTTCTTTTAGCCGATGGGGTAAATACCTCCCCGCCTTATTACCACCCTCAAAGAATTGCTGCTTCAACAATGTGAGATGATGACTGATAGCAGAATCTTCCAGGGACCTCAGCTTATCCTTAACTTTAAGCAATTTTTTATATACAACCTCAGAGTGTGTAGTGCTGTCTGTGTTGTTGAGTCACAGACGTCGACTCTGCCGATAATAAGTTATGTGGTTGGTCTCTGACTCTATTGTAATGCGCAGCCCTAGCTATAAGCACACCACGCATTAACGCCTTTGAAGAGTCCCAAACTGTCACCAGGGATAACTCCCCATCCTGGTTTTCCCTAAAATAATTATCCAAGTGTTTCATCATCTGCTGATTAAACTCTGGGTTTTTTTAAAAGACCTTCATTTAGTCTCCATTGCTTTTGCCCACTCTCGGAATCCGTAAGGCAGATCTCCGCCCACAACGGAGCGTGGTCTGTCCAAGTAATATTGTCAATCCCCACTTTTTGGACCTGATTTTGTGATAGGGCAGAGAAAAAGAGATAGTCTATTCTGGAATTTGATCCATGAGGATGTGAAAAAAAGGTGTAGGAACGTGAGTGCGGATAATGCTTTCTCCAGATATCCAGAAGGCTCCATTTGTCCAAAAATGAACGCCATCTGTTCCTAAATTTGGAAGCAGCCGATGACTTACAGCTAGTATCCAACATGGGGTCTAATACGCATTGAAATCTCCTCCGAGGAGGAGATCTTCAGCCAACTGTTGGTGCAGAATCTGATCCAGAGTTTGCAGAAATACTAATTGATTGGTATTAGGAAAGTATACATTTAAAAGACTTATTATGCGCTTGCACACTATTATCTGTCAAAGTATATATCTGCCCTGAGGGTCCACTATCTTACAGAGCTCCTTATATACTAGAGAGGATGATATTAGTATGCCCACTTCAGCATATTTGGAGTTCTTGGTACTGGCGGCTGCTCAATAACTGGAAGGGAATTGGGGAAAGCGGAGGAGGCGTTCGTGGTGTTTGCGAACATGCGTTTCCTGTAAATATACTATGGACGCTTTTTGCCTCTGCAGTTCCCTGATTAACAGCGAGCGTTTGCGGGGTGTATTCAACCCCATGACATTAATAGAAACTACTGTAGTCGCCATTTATGTAATAAAAGGTCAGAGCGTAATCGACCATACGTGCGCTCCATACTTAGTCTAAAGCGCTCTGCCTGATCATGCCAATCCTGCCTCTGCTGTGTAACCCGTCTGTGAATTTTATGGTATGTATTCCCCCTCCATGTGAAAAAGATAAGTCCATGTGTGCCTTCCCTCCACCACCAAGTCCCACAGTATCCCTCAAACACCCCCTGGGATACTCTATCAGAGGGAGTCATTTGCATCCAGCAGCATATAGTCCATTCTTCCCCCCCCCCCTCCCCTTCCCGCCACAACCACATAATAAAAATGCATTAAAACCTGAAACTGGAATAACTGCGATTCTAAAAAAAATGCAATGTCCATGCAATAACCTGTCAGAAAATGCAAAAACCCCTTGTTATCAAAGCACTTTATGAAAGGTGCATAAAGCCAGTGCAGTCCCTTGCACAGGTCCTCCTGGGTTAATGAACAACATACAGTGCTCTCTGTGCCTCCCTGATCCTCAGCGGTGCTCGGATAAAGCTGAGCGGTGGGCGTCTGGCTGTCATCGGAGTCTTTTTCCCCCTTTATCAGCTCGCTGCCATCTTGGTGTGGCGTCCATTTTAGTTGGAAGCGAAGTTGTTGTAGGTGTTTGGAAAGTAGCTGTAAGCTGTGCCTTAGCAAAGGCATCACAAGCCTCATCCAAATTTTTGATTCTGTAAGTCACTCCTTGTACTTGAAATAGCAAACCAAAGGGATAAGTCCACCGGTATCGTATGTCATTATTCCTAAGACTCGCTGTAACTTCTCTTAATTCAAAACGCTTCTTCAGGGTCACTGGTGCCAGGTCCAGAAAGTGCAGTATAGGGTGATTTTTCCATTTTAATTCCTTCATTTGCCTGGCTGTGGAATAAATTTGCTCTTTCACAGTGAAACTATGAAAGCATAGCACTAGGTCTCTCAGGCGCTGGTCTCTCCTTGGCCCCAGGGCCCTGTGTGCCCGTTCCAGCTTAATCTCCGGTACCCTGGTCTCTGTTTCAGGGGTGGCAACCTGACCTTCTGACAGAATGTAGTTGCAGATCTGGAGAGCCACCCCTGAGGCATCAGCAAAATCAGCAGTGTCAGGTATCCCCCTTAAGCGTAAATTGTTGCGTCTGCTCCTGTTTTCTATGACCTCCAATTTTTCATTTATTGCCTGCAAGTCAGTATTAATCGTGGTGCCCCTCAAGTCCAAGAGATTTAAAGCGTTTCCATGACTGTCGATGTGGGTTTCTAAGTCATCCACACGAGTCCCCAGGGCAGCCATGTCTTCCTTAATGCTTGCCATGGACTCCATAATGTCGTGCTTGAACTGTTTTAAATCGGAGCGCAGCTCTATAAACCATTGTCTAGCCTCATTTCTAGTAAGTAGATGATCTAAATTCACAGAAGGCTTACCCGTAACCCGACCCTGCTTCTGAAGTGGTCTCCGAAACCGCGGCTTCTTCCAGGCCGGTTCCCTCTTGCTCGCCGCCATCTTGAATCGGGTCCGCTTGTGGTTTTTCATATGAAAACTGCCTCACATCGGCTGGTTTTTGTTTTTCTGCCATATTAAATATTTAGAGGGTGATCCGACTGATATAAGAAGTTCATCCAGCGCAGGCTCAGGTTGTTTTTCGCCATTTTTTGTGGTTATGAGGGCTCGGGGACGGAGGAGCTCTGGAGTCAGATGTCCTTCCGCATCAGATGCTGAACAGCGCCCCCCTTCCTACCAGTGTTTGACCTCGATAGCTGTGCCGGTTCATCCAGGCCTTGTGTTCCTCTGGGGATAGGGAAATACCTTACCTACAGTACCTGCGTGTAATCAAGTATGAAGTGCTGGAAACGTTTTAAAATAAGAATATAAATACATTAAAAAAAAAAAAATTCTATCCGTGTTCATCCAGGCCTTGTGTCCCTAGGTGGGATTGACCTCTGTGCTCGACTGCTGCGCCTGTTCATCCAGGCCTTGTATCCCTAGGTGGGATTGACCTCTGTGCTCGACTGCTGTGCCTGTTCATCCAGGCCTTGTGTTCCTCTGGGGATAGGGAAATAATACCTACAGTACCTGAGTGTAATCAAGTATGAAGTGCTGGAAACGTTTTAAAATAAGAATATAAATACATTAAAAAAAAAAAATTACTATCCGTGTTCATCCAGCCCTTGTGTCCCTAGGTGGGATTGACCGCTGTGCCTGTTCATCCAGGCCTTGTGTTCCTAAAAGTGTTTGACCTCGATTGCTGTGCCTGTTCATCCAGGCCTTGTGTCCCTAGGTGGGATTGACCTCTGTGCTCGACTGCTGTGCCTGTTCATCCAGGCCTTGTGTTCCTCTGGGGATAGGGAAATACCTTACCTACAGTACCTGAGTGTAATCAAGTATGAAGTGCTGGAAACGTTTTAAAATAAGAATATAAATACATTTAAAAAAAAAAAATTACTATCCGTGTTCATCCACCCCTTGTGTCCCTAGGTGGGACTGACCGCTGTGCCTGTTCATCCAGGCCTTGTGTTCCTCTGGGGATAGGGAAATACCTACAGTACCTGAGTGTAATCAAGTATGAAGTGCTGGAAACGTTTTAAAATAAGAATATAAATACATTAAAAAAAAAAAATTACTATCCGTGTTCATCCAGCCCTTGTGTCCCTAGGTGGGATTGACCGCTGTGCCTGTTCATCCAGGCCTTGTGTTCCTCTGGGGATAGGGAAATACCTACAGTACCTGAGTGTAATCAAGTATGAAGTGTGTTCAAGTATCAGGTATGTTCAAGTTGTACGTTGTTTTATAGTTATATGTAAAGCCCGTTGTGTTACAGTTATATATAAAGCCGCTTCCTTTTGGGCATCTCACTGTTCTATGTAAACCGGACTGATTTGTATGTGATACCAGAACCTCGGTATTTAAAAATTAAAAGTAAATAAATAAAAAATTAAGTGCTGGAAACGTTTTAAAATTAGAATAGACATAAATTTAAAAAAAAAAAATTACTATCCGTGTTCATCCAGGCCTTGTGTCCCTAGGTGGGATTGACCTCTGTGCTCGACTGCTGCGCCTGTTCATCCAGGCCTTGTGTCCCTAGGTGGGATTGACCTCTGTCCTCGACTGCTGCGCCTGTTCATCCAGGCCTTGTGTCCCTAGGTGGGATTGACCTCTGTCCTCGACTACTGCGCCTGTTCATCCAGGCCTTGTGTTCCTAAAACAGTTTGATCTCGACTGCTGCGCCTGTTCATCCAGGCCTTGTGTCCCTAGGTGGTATTGACCTCTGTCCTCGACTGCTGTGCCTGTTCATCCAGGCCTTGTACTCCTAAAAGAGTTTGACCTCGACTGCTGCGCCTGTTCATCCAGGCCTTGTGTCCCTAGGTGGGATTGACCTCTGTCCTCGACTGCTGCGCCTGTTCATCCAGGCCTTGTGTCCCTAGGTGAGATTGACCTCTGTACTCGACTGCTGCGCCTGTTCATCCTGGCCTTGTGTCCCTAGGTGGGATTGACCGCTGTGCCTGTTCATCCAGGCCTTGTGTTCCTGAAAGTGTTTGACCTCGATTGCTGTGCCTGTTCATCCAGGCCTTGTGTCCCTTGGTGGGATTGACCTCTGTCCTCTACTGCTCTGCCTGTTCATCCAGGCCTTGTGTTTTTAAAAGAGTTTGACCTCGACTGCTGCGCCTGTTCATCTAGGCCTTGTGTTCCTAAAAGAGTTTGACCTAGTCTGCTGTGCCTGTTCATCCAGGCCTTGTGTTCCTGAAAGTGTTTGACCTCGACTGCTGCGCCTGTTCATCCAGGCCTTCTGTTCCTAAAACTGTTTGACCTCAATTGCTTTGCCTGTTCATCCAGGCCTTGCGTTCCTAAAAGAGTTTGACCTCAACTGTTGCGCCTGTTCATCCAGGCCTTCTGTTCCTAAAACAGTTTGACTTAGACTGCTGCGCCTGTTCATCCAGGCCTTGTGTCCCTAGGTGGGATTGACCTCTGTCCTCGACTGCTGTGCCTGTTCATCCAGGCCTTGTATTCCTAAAAGAGTTTGACCTCGACTGCTGCGCCTGTTCATCCAGGCCTTGTATTCCTAAAAGAGTTTGACCTAGACTGCTGTGCCTGTTCATCCCGGCCTTGTGTCCCTAGGTGGGATTGACCTCTGTCCTCAACTGCTGTGCCTGTTCATCCAGGCCTTGTGTTCCTAAAAGAGTTTGACCTCGACTGCTGCGCCTGTTCATCCAGGCCTTGTGTCCCTAGGTGGGATTGACCTCTGTCCTCGACTGCTGCGCCTGTTCATCCAGGCCTTGTGTCCCTAGGTGGGATTGACCTCTGTCCTCGACTGCTGTGCCTGTTCATCCAGGCCTTGTACTCCTAAAAGAGTTTGACCTCGACTGCTGCGCCTGTTCATCCAGGCCTTGTGTCCCTAGGTGGGATTGACCTCTGTGCTCGATTGCTGTGCCTGTTCATCCAGGCCTTGTGTTCCTAGAAGTGTTTGACCTCTACGGTACAAAGTCTACATAGGTTGATATTGCAGATTTTGACTTGAGTAGCAGTATTCTTATTTCTGAGAGATCTTCCATTTCCTTTGTCATTAGCTGAAGTGCGTAAGTACAGTCGGAATTCACTAGACGCCAACGGAATTCACTAGACGCCAACGATATTCACTGGACGCCAATGTAAACACCGGGTACACCCAACTCTAGGGGTGTACCCGTTCCAGGGAGTCCTTCCCTGCACAAAGGAAATAGAACTCTCTCCTGGGCCAACCTGTCTTTCCCCTATCAAAACCACAGGGACCAGACCAGACTACCTCCACTCTGCCAGCCTGTCTTGCCCCTATCAGCTTTCTGTCACTCTGCTTTGCTGCCATACATCAGATGACTCACTTAACTCCTTGTGGTGTTCTTGCCACTCTCATGGTTCCTCAGTGTGTTGGTGCTAGTCTATCTGCTTGCTATGTTCCCCCTTCATTGTGCTGTTGGATGTCAATGCCACTTGTCTTGCCGCTTTGCCTGTGGTGCTGCCTTTGATGGTTCATGGCATGAATCTGCTATCGGTGCTCTGTTTTGAAGCTATGGTGTGTTTTTTACATTCTCACTGCTGCTTTTTGCCTCTGTTAAAGCACTCTTGCCACTTCTGGTACCCCTTTGCACCTTTCCAGTGCCTTAGGCTATTCATGCCACTTAGGTGCCACTTTGCCACAGTCTAAGTACCTTGGAGCTCTTTTGTTGTTGTGATGATTGCTCCCCAGAAGTTTCATGAAAATTGATAAGAAAACCCCAATTCTGCAGCCAAAAATAGGCTGGAAATCCTTCCCCCATTGACTTTAATGTGAACCGGGAAACGTATGGACAGATCCTCAACTTATGGATTTCTCCATACGTCCATATTGAACGAAATCGACCCTCAACGAAAACGTATCACCGATTCAACAAAAACTTTTTGTCTGCACATCCCTACCGGCTACGTCAGTGCTGCCTCCTACTCCGGAGCTGGTTTTCCATGCCCCAGGCTTCCGTGAGGAATTGGATCAGATGATCCAAGAGGCCATCGGAAAGACACTGCAGGGCTTCCAGCTTCCATCGACGCCAGCACCTATTCCATCTCTGGTCACCGACCTGATGCCCACGGTGCTCGCACCTCTGCTGGGCAGGCTGAATACGTTGATTGGTGCCCTTCCACCGGTGGAACCAAGGACACCGGTATGTCCAATGCCTTCCACCCCGATTCCTTTGTCATCGGATGATGAGGAAGCACTGAGGCCGGAACCGATGACCGAACCATCTGGGATCTTACCACTGACTCGCCCATCGATGTCACTGATACCATTGATACCACTTCATCATCAATCGGTGCTTCCATCGATGCCATCTGTGCCACCATCGATGCCATCAGTGCCTAGCCTTGATCCTTCAGAAATTGCACCATTACTCCCCTCTGGAGATCCTGTGGGAGCATGTAATCAGCCTTACAATCCTTGGACCGATGATTCTTCCCAGGATTCTGATGATCTACCTTCAGAGCCATCTCCTCCTGCAGAGAGAAGATGTTCTCCTCCAGAGGACCTGTCCTTTATTAATTTTATAAAGGAAATGTCTGAAGCCATACCATTCCAACTTCAGATAGAAGAGGACTCCAGACACAAGATGCTGGAAATGCTCCAATTCGTAGATGCACCCAAGGAGATCATGTCCATAACTGTTCATGAAATCCTCCTGGACTTGTTGAAGAGGAATTGGGAACATCCAGGATCTGTACCACCTGGATCACCATACTGTGGTTGTCGAATCAGCCCAGAAAAAGTCACGAAGTTCTAAGCCACACTCTTCCATACCTCCAGGGAAAGAACAGAGGTCCCTGGATGCGTTTGGCCGTCGTGTTTTCCATGGCTCAATGCTTATTTCTTGCATTGCTTCCTACCAGTTATACATGACCCAGTATAACAGAAACCTATTTAAAAAGATCCAGGAAATCTCTGAATCTTTACCCAACCAGATTCAGGATCAACTCAATACCCTGGCTCAGAAGGGTCTAGATGCTGGCAAGCATGAGGTCCATGCTGCCTATGACATTTTTGACACTGCTTCTAGGGTGTCTGCAGCGGGGATTAGTGCACGAAGATGGGCCTGGCTGAAGTCCTCTGACTTAAGACCAGAAGTGCAGGACCGGTTGACCGACCTACTCTGCGCTGGAGATAATCTCTTCGGGGACAAAATCCAAGAAACTGTAACACAGCTCAAGGACCACCAAGAGACGCTACGCCAGCTTTCATCAGTGCCTTCTGATTATCCGTCTACCTCTAAAAGGACATTCCGAAGAGACTCTAAGTGGCCATCCATCAAGCCATGGAGATATTATCCTCCAGCTACTCTAGGTCGCCCCTCCAAACCTTACCAGAAAGGTCAGGCCAAACAAATCCAGGCCTCAGAAAAATCAGCCAGCTTCTCCATCGGGTCCAGCAGCTGGATTTTGACTCCTCGCTGGAGAGCATAAGTCAACCTCCTCTACCGTTCGTACCCGTTGTCGGTCGGTTGTACCACTTCACCAACATATGGCACATGATCACTTCAGATCAGTGGGTACTTGCTGTACTGACTCAAGGTTACCACCTCAACTTCCTGTCTGTATCAGCAGACTCCCCACCTCGGACAATGTGGGGATCATCCGACCACTCCTCTCTTCTGGAGGAGGAGGTTTCAACCTTCCTGAAGTCCCAGGCGATAGAACCGTTTCCCCTCTCCCAGCAGGGGCAGGGATTCTATTCCCAGTATTTCCTCATTCCAAAAAGGTCAGGAGGCATTCATCCAATCTTGGACCTCCGGGCCTTAAACAAGTATCTGCAAAAGGAAAAGTTCAGGATGGTAACCTTGGGCTCTCTACTTCCTCTTCTACAAAGAGGGGATTGGCTTTGCTCTCTGGATCTTCAGGACACGTATACACACATTTCGATCACTCTGTCTCACCACAAATTCCTTCGATTCCTAGTCGGCCCCCGGCACTTCCAGTACCGGGTACTGCCCTTTGGCCTAGCATCTGCACCTCGAGTGCCTTGTAGTGGTCACGGCCTACCTGAGGTGTCAGGGCGTCCATGTCTACCCTTATCTCGATGATTGGCTGATAAGGGCTCCAACTTGAAAGGATGCACTAGCCTCCTTACATCTAACTCTTCATACATTGCTGTCTCTTGGGTTTCTGATCAACTATCCCAAGTCCAGCCTACTTCCATCTCAAACCCTATCTTTTATAGGAGCCGACCTGGATACCATGCAGGCAAAAACATTCCTCTCTCAGGATCGAGATCGTACTCTCATGTCCCTAGCGCAATGCATCCAGGATCGAGATTACACAACAGCTCATCATTTCCTCATTTTGCTGGCCACATGGTATCTTCTGTACATGTCACTCCAATGGCTCCCCTCACCATGACAGTCATGCACTGGTCCCTGAAGTCCCAGTGAGTTCAGGCTTATCATTCAATGTCCTGCATTGTCCACGTTACCAAGCAGCTCCGCATGTTGCTGGCCTGGTGGATGCGGCTCTCCAATCTTCTTCAATGCCTTCCCTTTCAAACTCCAGAACCTCAAATTATCCTGACAACAGACGCCTCCAACCTAGGTTGGGGTGCTCATTTCGATGGCCTCCAGACCCAGGGAACCTGGTCTCCAGAGGAAGCCAAACATCAGATAAATTTCCTGGAGCTTCGGGCGATCAGATATGCCCTCAGAGTCTTTCAGGATTGCCTCTCAAACAAGGCCATCCTCATTCAGACCAACAACCAGGTGGTGATGTGGTACATCAACAAGCAAGGGGGAACGGGCTCCTACCTTCTGTGTCAGGAAGCTGCACAGATATGGGTGTGAGCTCTTTCCTGCTCGATGTACCTCAGAGAGACCTACTTGGTGGGTGTGGACAATGTCCTAGCAGACAAGTTGAGTCGAACCTTCCATCCGCATGAATGGTCTCTCAACCCCAACACCGCAATCTCTCAACCGCAAAGTAGAGACCTTCTGCTCCCTCACTCGCAGCCGCCACTCACAGCCGAGGGACGCTTTCGCCCTCTCATGGTACATGCCCTCAACGTACCCTCCACTTCCACTCATATCGAAGACTCTCATGAAGTTATGAAGGGACAGGGGCTTCATGATACTGATAGCCCCTCACTGGCCACGCCAAGTCTGGTTCCCAGTCTTCCAGGACCTCTCAGTGCGCCAACACATTCGCCTGGGGACAGACCCGCTACTGATAACTCAGAACAACTGGCGCCTGCGCCACCCCAACCTCCTGGCCCTGTCTCTGATGGCCTGGATGTTGAAAGGTTGATACTCCAACCCCTTAACCTTTTGGAGTCAGTGTCCCGAGTCCTGGTAGCTTCACGAAAACCTTCCACGAGACGCTCTTATCGCTCTAAGTGGAAAAGGTTTACGGTCTGGTGCACATCTATGTCCATCGACCCCTTCACTTGTTCCACTACGAATTTTCTGGACTATCTCTCGCATCTCTCAGAGTCAGGCCTGAAAACTTCCTTGATAAGAGTGCATGTCAGTGTGGTAGCCACTTTCCACAATGGAGTGGGAGATGTCTCTATTTCGACACATCCCTTAGTCACACGCTTCATGAGAGGTTTGTTCCACCTGAAATCTCCCTTGTGCCCTCCGAACCCCGCTTGGAACGTTAACGTGGTCTTAGGACAGCTCATGAAACCTCCATTTGAGCCTCTCCAATCCTGCAATCTGCGCTATCTCATTGGAAAGTAATTTTTCTTCTCGCTATAACATCCGCTCACAGAGTTAGTGAGTTACAGGCATTAGTCACCTACCCGCCTTACACTAAATTTCTGCATGACAGAGTAGTCCTCCGTACACACCCTATGTTTTTACCAAAGGTCGTGTCGGAATTTCATCTTAATCAATCCATCATCTTACCTACTTTCTTTCCAAGGCCCCATTCAAACCCAGGAGAAAGGGCTCTACATTCCCTGGACTGCAAATGTGCCCTAGCATTTTATCTAGAGCGCACGTCAGCCCACAGGTAATCCACTCAATTATTTGTTTCTTTTGATAACATCAAATTGGGAAATCCAGTGGAGAAACAGACTCTTTTGTCCTGGCTGGAGGACTGTATCTCTTTTTGCTACCTGCAAGCAAGCATTCCGCTACAAGACCATTTGAAAGCATACTATGTAAGGGCCATTGCAACTTCAGTGGCACACCTTCGTTCGGTGTCACTTATCGATATTTGTCAAGCTGCGACCTGGAGTTCTCTCCATACCTTCGCAGCCCATTATTGCTTAGATAAAGCTGGCAGACAAGATTCCATTTTTGGCCAGTCTGTTCTATGCAACCTATTCTCAGCTTAACTACCCAACATCCTACCAGCGACCTGTTCTGGGTTGTCAGGATGCCCTCCTACCCAAATCCACCCCTGTTGTCGTGCCTGTTGCACGTCTTTGGGTGCATTTGGTGCATTGCTCGGGCATCCTCAGCTCGCTACTCAGCTATATGTGAGGACTACCATGCTGCTTGTCCTGTGAGAAAGCAGAGTTGCTTACCTGTAACAGGTGTTCTCACAGGACAGCAGGATGTTAGTCCTCACGAATCTGCCCGCCACCCCGCGGAGTTGGGTTCACTTGCGATTTATTATTTTATTTTTCGCACGTACTTTTTACTATACACGAGACTGAAGGGGGCCCCTGCTGGATGCAGGGTTAGTGCCATGCTGGGCATGCCCAGTAGGTGTCAGTCAAAGTTCTAGAAACTTTAACAAAAGTGTTCCGTGATTGGGCTCCATCCTGATGATGTCACCCATATGTGAGCACTAATATCCTGCTATCCTGTGAGAGCACCTGTTACAGGTAAGCAACTCTGCTATCTAGGCACCTAAGGATTTAGGTGCCTAAACTGTCAAATTGAAAATTACCCAGAGCAACTAATTGTTTTTCTTTTTTTTTTTTTTTTTACTAAGTTCCTAAATGTAGCTCCCTAAAATGTTGGCGAGGTCAGGGAGGAATCAGGCCAGAGAACCAAACAGACCAATGCAATACTGTACGCTTAGGCTAGCGCACAGGTTGACGCGCGTCCATAACCGCTTATGTAATAAGGGGATCAGCGCATCCAAAACATGCATCCAAACCAGTGTGTAGCTAATAGCGCTCATCACATGTAAATTCCATATTGATGAGACTAGCTACTACCCCTTATGTAAAAAAAAAAGTGTGCCCAAAGTGCACATTTTAACCCTCAAAAATTTCTGTGGTTCCTCCGACTTAATATCGTGGTGAATGCTAATTAGTTCATGCATGCTAATTAGATCATCCATACACTAATTTATTCATCCATACCCTAAACAATGCAAACCAAAAAATCCAGGTTGCCTAAAAAAAATCATAGGGTGCATTGTTTGAATGGAAGTTAGCTACAACTGAGTCTGGCCCCCAGAAGCTAGGACCCCCATCCTCCAGAACTCCCCATAACTCACAAATGAGTCACTGGTGATCTAGTGGGAACCCAGAATGTCTCCGAAGGCTCTGGGTCTGGTGGTGGCCATTTTTCAAGATGGTCACAGTTACCAACATTACATGATAAGGGCAAAGAACTAGCTGGCACCATTTTGAAAAATGGCCACTGCCAGGACTGGAGCTTAAAGGATCCTTTGGGCTCTGACTGGACAACCAGGGACTCATTTGTGAGTATTTATTTGTTTTAAAATGTGTATGTCATATTATCCTAGGGTTTAAGCGGTTTACAGTTAAAAACGTACATAATTGCATAATTAAATTTAGACAATTCACAAATCAAAAAATATAAAACTGTTTAAGAAATTATATTAGCTCTCATGAATTAAAGGAGGATATTAAGTAAGTAGGAATTCCAGATGGTGGCCTACAATGGGGGTCCTGGCCTCCGGGGACCATAATTTTTTATTGAAGAGGAGGAGTTGGGATTTGGGGCAAGACCTGGTGCCAACTTTAAAACATTTTTTTAAACAAAGGCCAGCACTTAGGGCAGGAGGGAGGCAGTCTGCGGAGACCCTGTGGTTTTTAATGACTTTTGGAGAGGTAAAAAGGGGACAAAGTGTCTCCTTTAAGTGATGAAAGTCCCACATTCCTGGGGTTTACATTTCATGTTCTATGGGGGCATTTACTGCTGCTGTATTTTCCTCATGGTATTTTACCACTGGACTCAAAATGGCAGGGTCATTTACCGCCACCATGTGACTCCTATACTCTTTTAACCTGGGGGAAAAATACTATGGTTTAATGAATGAGCCCCTATTTGCAGACAATAGATACCTAGCTTAGGGGGTAATTTTCTATCCTATCTAGCTAGGCGAAAACTTCGTTGGCGGCAATAAGGTAAGACCCCTTATCACCGCCAGTAGCGCACCCAATAGCACCACCTTTCACGGTGGTGCTACTGGGTGCGAAAGCTGGCAGTGTGGTGGTGCGATCGCTGCCGGCTTTCGCAGGCCCACCCCCCGTTACTGCTGGGTTCAGGAAGCCGTGCGATTTTAGAAAATCCAGGCCTTAAGTGACTAAATTTAGTTGCTCTGCTTTTTTAGAATATCAACTTGTATGAGTTTAATTCACCCAAAATATTTTTGGTTTCTTGGGGGACATGTAGTGGGATTTTGCAAACTACCAACTGCTGTAAATAAAAGATGCTGACCAGATATTTGCCTGATAATCACCATTTCCATGCCTTTTTCTATAGGGACTTTGAGCACCTGAAAAGGAATAATGAGGATAATGCATTGCACAGGGGAATGAGGCAACTGATCCATTCCCGGTTTGAAATGCTTCGTTAGACATTCATTTTCACCCTGTCCAGCCTCCCTTGCAGCTATCACTCCAGCTTTGAATACTTATTATTTTTAATTGCTAGACCTGGTCAAATTCAGTATCTATTTACCTCAGCTTTCTTTCAGGATGGATCAACCCTAAAGATTTTTCTCACAGGACAAGCAGGATGGTAATCCTCACATATGGGTGACATCACGGGATGGAGCCCTGTATGGAAAACTTTTCTGTCAAAGTTTCTACAAAGCCTTGACTGACACTGGCACACTGAGTGCACTGAGCATGCTCAGCCTGCAATTATCACTGTGAGCCACAGGTGTCTCCCTCAGTCTTCTTTTTTCCGCTTTGCAGTAAGCATAGTGGTTAGGAGCTCTGTGAGAAATTCTAACACTTTTTACTAACGTAAATACTTAAACTTTTACTTCACAAACACTTTTCCCTTCACGGGTCTCCCTTTGCATATGTTTATTCGATGCTCGGTGAGTACTATGCCCTGTTTTTTCAGTCGGTTCCTGTCACCTCCCTGGCCTGCCAACCGACTGCAGCCTTCCCTCTCCCTATGTTTTCAGTTAGCCACACATAGTCTGTGAGTGTCCCTCTGTGACACTCTGCCTGGTTATTAGCACTAGTAGGACAGGGATTTCCACGGGTTCCATTGCCGCCAGGGCCTCTGTCGATTCAGGGCCTTTGATTTCCTCATACCCTCGCGCAGTCGATGCCCCCTTCACTACTGTCTGTACCCCCTTCAGACCATCCTGGACTCTTAGATGCTATCGGTACCCCTCCCCCCCCGCGTTACTCTGATGCCATCGTTCCTGCATCATTTCTATCATTGCCATCCATGTTTTTTCATCCATGGCACTGATTTTTCCTTGGGTTTCATCGGTGCCATGATTGCCTGGATGGATGCCATCGACGTATACCTTGTCTCATCGGTGCCATCCATGCCCGAGTCAATGCCACCATCACCCGGTATACTTCCATCGATGCCAGGGTCATTTCCATCGATGCCATCCTTTATTTTATGGATGCCATTGATGCCCAGGTCCTTTCCATCAATGGGCATCGATGCCAGGTTGATTCCATCGATGGCCATCAATGCCAGGTCATTTCCTTCGATGGCCATTGATGCCAGGTCATTTCCATCGATAGCCATCGATGCCAGGTCATTTCCAATGGCATCCATGGCATCCATGCCACGGACATGGGCATCAATGGCACTGACATGGGCACTGATGGAATCAATGTTGGCATGGACTCCATTGATGGAATTAACATTGGCATCGATGGAATCCACTTTGGCATTGATGCCACCCATGGAATTGGCATTGGCATCTATGCCCATCGATGGAATCGACCTGGCATGGATGCCCATCAATGGAATTGACCTGGGCATCAATTTCCATCGATGGAAACGACCTGGGAATTGATGTCCATCGATAGAATTGACCTGGCATCGATGGCCATCAATGCCGGGTTGATTCCATCGATGGCCATCCATGCCCAAGTCGTTTCCATCGATGGGCATCGATGCAAAATCGATTCCATTGATGGGCATCCATGCCAGGTTGATTCCATCGATGGGCATCAATGCCAATCCAATTCTATGGCTGGCATTGATGCCAATTCCATGGGTGGCATTGATGCCAAAGTGGATTCCATCAATGCCAATGTCAATTCCATTGATGGAGTCCATGCCAACATTGATGCCATGGATGCCATTGGTGCCCGAGTCAATCCAATCAATACCTTCAATGTCTGTGGCCATACCATCGATGCCCGTAGCCATGCCACTGATGCCGTCCTGGAATCCACGGAGCCAGCAATCTTCACCAGCTCGTCTTTCAGTGATCCACGTTGGATGGTAAGTACCAGCTTCTGTGGCATTCCCATTGAGATGTGTTCTCTAATTCGAGCCACATGGTTTGAAAAGTTCTAGGTCATATACCTTCCAAGAACCGTATTAGTGTCACATATCACTATGCCAGCTATGTCAGCCACAATACCAAGAGAACCTCTCTATCATTTCTTTGGGATTGCATCAGGGAATCCTCCTTTCTTCAGCATCGAGGCTCTGTACTGATTAATGCTCTGGCTTCTGGTTCCTGCTTCAGAACCAAAGTTCCAGGTGCATTCGCTGATCTGCTAAACATGAGATCCAGCAAATACTGCCTCAAGTGCAAGTCCACCTCGAAGCCTGATGACAGGTCTTGATATCTCCTTGTACAGCATACAGAAATGCGGGTAAGACTTTACCGCTCACTCTCCCGTGGGAGGTTACACGATTTCCAGATTACATAAGCCCCTCCAGTTGTACACCTCCTGGCCTTCCAACTGGCCGGATATCAGAGCGTCCACCCCACCTTGTACCAAAGTTCCCAGTACACACCCCCAGATGCTACAAAGCGCAGAGAGGGGGAGGGGGTTGGGGAGTTTTAATTACACTATTCTTTCTTTCAACAGAAAGTAGTTACTCTCCGCCCATCCTGGACCTCAGAAATACCAATTTTCTTCAGAAGGCAAAGGTAAAATGATATATCTCATTACCATGCTTCCATATCGCAGTAAGTACATTATCTCTAATCTTTCTATGTGCTTCATGGTGAGTCAAAAATATTACAATCCCAAGCTCTGCCGTTTGCACCAGCTTCGGCAACTGGGGTATTCATTGAATCACTATCGGTGACTGCTGTTTCTCTGCAGAGTGCAACATTATTCATGCTTTCCTTGCATGGACAGCTGCATAACCACAGTCAGTCCATGCAAGGATATCTAACTTCTTCATGACTCACTATACTTTTATTAATTGGGATTACTGTCACTGCCATAAATCCCTTATATAACACTTCTGGATACCACAGTCACAATGACCTTCCTGTTCAGCAACCGCGCAGACATTCTAATAAATTCCTACATGCCCCTGCGTGCATATTCCATAACCTCAGCCCCTCAATTCTTCATCGTCGGGCTATGGGGTCTTTTCACTATGCACTTTCCTCATAGATCCAAAACTGCTATGGGTTAGATTCAGTGAAATTCTATTATCAGTGGGTCTAAGTTGTTCAACCGCTTTCATCCCTCATCTATATTGCAGATCTAGAACCAAAACCTAGTCTGATCCTGCTCATGCTCGCATTTACTCAGGGTTGTAAGTTTGACCTAAAATCTTCTCAACCCAATATGCGTCTATTCCTCTCCAGGCACAGTTTCACATAAACTTCCTGGACCTTGTAGCCATGAGGTATACCCTTATGCCTTCCAATACTGCCTCTGCAACAAATCTTTGTGCATACAGACAGACAGCATAGGAACAATGTGCTTTCCAACACAGAAGCACGCACAACCTCTTAGCTGCTTTGCAAGGAAGCTGCGCAGCTCTACCCTTGGCCCTTGCTCACTCTATGCATCCTCGGGCCACTTATCTAAGAGACTTACTGAACGCACTAGCAGACCTTCTCCATGTAGGTTTCCATGCTCTCGAAAGATCTCGGACTACATGTGTAGTGGGAAAGATCTTCTAACGCTGAGGTCAACTGAACTTGCCCTCTGCGTCCGCATCGAACCATACGGTGCACGGATTCTCCTTCCTACACATGTTTCCAATGCGTTCCCATAGGTGCCTTTGTTCCATCAAGGCCCTATTATATAGCCAGCACTCTTCTAATGTTTAACCGGGACGGGGTTCACTGTTCCTCAGACCCACGCCCTGGCCGAGACCAGTATGCTTCCCATGCTTCTCAATCTATCAGACCAGTAACCAATTCACCTTCTCACCAGTCAGTCACAAATCGTAGACTCACTGATGTTCTCAGATACTGGTAGCGTCAAAAAACCTTCCACACATAAATCCTACCATTCAAAATGGCATGATTTACCACATGACGCATACAAAAGGGTATTTCCCTTTTTCTTTTTTCTATACCACTCTTTTCTCTCTTGCTCCCTTGGATTCTGCTCCCCAGACATCCTCCACATATGTACACCTCTGTTCCAATTGGTGTATCGTTTGGGAGTGGGGATACCCGATTAACGGTAAACCCCTTTTGAGTCAGCTTACCATGGATTATCCACTGATCAAGCCGCCTCTATTTTCACTAGTCAAGGAATGGAACCTATATTTGGTGCTTATAAGTCTCATACGTTCTCCGTTCGAGCCTTTCCCTTCCTCTCATTTCACAGTTTGACATGGGAAATTCTTTCCCTCAAAAATGTCATTTCTGCCAACAGGGTCAGTGAGTTACACACCTTGTTATATACTCATCCGACCTTGCGTTCCTCCATGACCGAGTGGTTTTACGTATTCAACTTCATATCTTTCTTAAGGTAGACGTTGCATCTCACCTTACTCAGAATATACTCTGTCCATTTTTCCCAACACCTCTCTCTCACCAAAGCGAGAGGTTTTTTCCCACTCCTTGGACAGTAATAGTGCACTTGCATTCTATCTAGATCGCACTACATTCCATAGGAATTCCACCTAACTCTTTCTTTCTGTGGCAAGAGCTAAGCTGCGAGTTTCAGTGGGCAAACAGACCTATCCCTCCTAATTGACGGTCCTTATCTCTTTTCCTACCAACAAGCAATCATTTCACTACAACACTGTGTGTAACCACACTCTGTTGCGTCCGTCCCAGCCTCAATAGCTTCCCCTCAGCCACTGCTGCTTGTACATATTTATCAGGCTGCAACCTGGAACTCTCTCCATACATTTGCGGCCCATTACTGCTTAGATACGACTAGCTGGCATGCTCCATGTTTGGCCAGTCCAGCTACTCTTATTCTTTTCGGTTTAACAACCCAACATCCTTCCACCAACCTGTTACGGGTTTCAGGATGCCCTACGTTCCAAATTCCACCCCCGTCATTGCGCCTTTCACGCATTTTGGGTACATTTGGTACACTCTTGGGCAACCTCAGCTCGGTACTCACCGATATGTGAGGACTACCATCCTGCTTGTCCTGTGAGAAGGCAAGTGTTGCTTACCTGTAACAGGTGTTCTCACAGGACAGCAGGATTTTAGTCCTCACGAAACCCATCCACCACCCCGCGGAGTCGGGTCTGTATACGTTTTCACTTTTATTTTAGTTTCGCTTGCGCTTTTAGCTATAAGACGAGACTGAGGGAGACACCTGTGGCTCACAGGGATAATTGCAGGCTGAGCATGCTCAGTGCACTCAGTGTGCCAGTGTCAGTCAAGGCTTTGTAGAAACTTTGACAGAAAAGTTTTCAATACAGGGCTCCATCCTGTGATGTCACCCATATGTGAGGACTAACATCCTGCTGTCCTGTGAGAACACTTGTTACAGGTAAGCAACACTTGCTGTCCTATAGAGTCATACATGTTGAACCTCTGTATAATATAATACATCAATAAAGCACAAATCATCATTTTCTTGTTTGGTTTCACTAATCATTGTTGGATTCTTATCAACAAAAATGATGCATTAAAAAGTATAAGGTAGCAATTGACATTTAATTTATATTTTGTAAATTGCACTGGGCCATAGTAGTATAAAGAGCAATCCACTCAATTTATAAGGACCTTCATAACAGCCATGATGAGATTACTTATATTCCTTTCACTTTTCAGCACATATGGGTCCTGTCTAAATATTGGTCCATAATAGTCTTTTTCTTAATTTTTATAATTTATATCATCAGCAAATTTGATCACCTCACTTGTTCCCATTTCCAGGTCATTTATAAATAAATTTAAAAGTATTAGTCCCAGAACAGATCCCTGGAGTACTCCTCTATTCACCTTTTTCCATTGGGAAAATTTACCATTTAGCCCTACTCTCTGTTTTCTATCTGTTTAACCAGTTGGCAATCCATAATAGGACACTGCTACCTATCCCATGGCTTTCTAATTTCCTAAGAAATCTCTCAATAGGGATTTTGTCAAATGCTTTCTGGAAATCCAGATACACTATATCAACTGGCTCACCTTTATCCACATGTTTATTTGTGCACTCAAAAAATGTAGCAAATTTGTGAGGCAAGACTTCCCTTGGCTAAATCCATGTTGGCTTTGTCCCATTAAACTATGCTTATCTATATGTTCAGCAATTTTATTCTGTATGTTAGTTTCTACCATATTGCCTAGCACAGATATCAGACTCACTGGTCTGTAATTTCCTGGATGACCCCTTCATCCCTTTTTAAAAATTGGCATTACATTGGCAACCTTCCAGCTTCAGGTATCATGGATGATATTATTAATAATTTTTATATTTCCAACAGCAGGTTTGAAATTTCATTTATCAGTTCTTTCAGCACTCTGGGATCTTGCGTTGGAGGTGTTCCCTTGGGCCGAGGTGGGGTTGATGCAACCTGTAGGCAAGGACCTACGGGTCCCCATTGTCGGCAGGAGGAGTGCGCTAATAGACAGAGGCCGCTGGAGCTTCACCTATACCAGCCCTCGTTCCCCGCGGGTTGAGTCTTTGGTTGCCGGGGCCGGCAGGACTTAGGTGGGCCTCTGTATGTAGTCGAAGAAAGAGGTGATTCAACCCTGAGACAGCAGGTGAGAGATGGTACAGTCTTACCCTGGACTGAGTATTCTCACAGGACAAGCAGGATGGTTGTCCTCACAAATGGGTGACATCGAGGATGGAGCCCACCACGGAAAACTTCTGTCAAAGTTTAAACAGAACTTTGACTGGCCCCTACTGGGCATGCCCAGCAAGGCACTGACCCTGCAGCCAGCAGGGGTCTCCCTTCAGTCTTCTTTTTTCCGCGCAGCAGTTGCCACGCGGTGAAAGGAGCTCTCTAACCACGTTCCTGACAGGAATTTGGAAATTAATTTCCTAAGAAAATTTGCCCCTCAGGGGTCTCCCTTCGACAAATTTTTTAGTCATCTTACGGAACCCGGTAAGTTTTTTGCCTTCTTCCATCGACTGCCGTCGATTTTGGCCCTCGAGGCCTGTGGGCACTTACCGATCCCCAGCCTAAATTTTGGCTTCCAGCCATGGCAACGGGGTTCCGTCGTTGTCCGGATTGTACCCGGACTATGTCCATCACAGACCCCCACAGGGTTTGTGTAATGTGTTTGGGTAGTGGGCATGATGTCCTGACTTGCACCAAATGTGCCTTAATGACACCCAAGGGTCGCAAAGCCAGGATGGAGAAGATGGGGCTCCTCTTCCATGCACCAACCCCAACGCCATCGATAGCATCGACGTCATCGGAACCGGCACCGTCGAAGTTGTACCATCATCGTCAACCCTCCGGTGACCGTCCGCCATCGATCGCTTCTCGGCCGTCGACTCCCGTCCCTTCCCCGGATGGGCGAGGGGATCGGAAAGAAAAGCACCGCCATCGACGGCATAAGTCTCGGCCTGTCGAGGATCCACAGCCATCGACCTCTGCTCAAGCCGAGCCACCGACAAAGAAGCCGCGAACAGACCGGATGCCCTCCACGTCTCGTTCGCCGGCATCGAGGAAACCCTCACCCTCTCGGGGTGTGGGGGCCGTGATCCCACCGGTTACGGTGGTCCCTCCGGCCCTGCCTCAGCCTCCCTCTCCCGTCGAGCCGGGTATGGTTACCCCTGGTCTCCGGGCAGAACTGGACCGGCTGGTCCAGGAGGCCATCGAGAAAGCGATGAAGAAATTACAACCTCCATCGGCACCGTCTCCGGCACCGGTTCCAGTGCCGCCCCCGGCACCGACACCCGCACCGGCTTCGCCACCGAGGAGGGAACCGACCACCGAGCCGTTGATACAAGCGCTAGCACCGCTACTGAGCCGCATGGAGGCACTCGTGATGGCCCTTCCATCGGTGATTCCAGTGCCATCGACAACACCACCGTCTCCGACTGGTTTCTCATCGGCAGGAGAAACACCGTTTCGAATTCCCCCTTCCGGGGTAGTTCCATCGGTACCTTCTGGTATATCTCCACCGATTTATCCTTCGGCTCCATCGATTCCGCGCCAGGCACCGATTCCATCGGCAGCACCGAAGCCATCGATGCCATTTCTGGTTCCACCTACTGCACCGATTCTACCTCGGTTTCCATCGATGCCTTCAGAGCCTCAGCCAGGTCCATCAGGGCTACAAGCCACACATGATCCCTACGATACCTGGGGTGATGATGATGATACCTCTTCTGACACAGATCTGCCTTCGCCACCATCTCCTACAGAGAGTAGAAAAAGATCTCCTCCTGAGGATCTATCTTTCATTAATTTTGTGAAAGAAATGTCAGAAGTTGTACCTTTTCAACTACAATCTGAAGCTGATGATAGACACCAGATGATGGAACTACTTCAATTTCTGGATGCTCCAAAAATCATCGCTTCCATCCCTATACACCAGGTGTTTTTGGATCTGCTCAAGAAAAACTGGGAATCTCCTTCATCGGTGTCACCAGTTAACAAGAAAGCTGACTCCACATACCTTGTCCAGTCAGCACCAGGTTTCCAAAAACCTCAACTGGATCATCGCTCTGTTGTGGTTGAGTCCGCGCAGAAGAAGGCCAAGCGTCTTAAGCCGCACTCTTCTACCCCACCTACCAGGGACAACAAGTTCCTGGATAGTGTAGGACGGAAAGTGTATCATGGAGCTACGTTGATTTCACGCATAGCTTCATATCAACTTTACATGACTCAATACAACAGAGCCATCTTTAAGCAGATGCAAGACTATGCTGACACGTTGCCGGACCAATACCAACCACAGCTTCAAGCCCTTCTTCACAAGGGATTTGAGGCAGGGAAGCACGAGATTAGGACTGCCTATGACATATTCGATGCTTCCACGAAGGTTTCAGCCACAGCCATCTCAGCCAGACGTTGGGCTTGGTTAAAGTCATCCAACTTTCGCCCAGAAGTCCAAGATCGTCTTGCTGATTTGCCCTGCTTAGGCGACAATTTGTTTGGAGAGCAAATTCAACAGATTGTGGCGGAGTTAAAAGACCACCATGAGACGTTGAAACAACTCTCATCTGTCCCACCTGAGGTGACCTCCAAGCAACCGCAAAAGAAGGACTCTAAGAAGTCATTCTTTCGACCACGTCGCTACTACCATCCGTCAACTAGGGCTCGTCCTGCACGGTCCTCTAACAGGCCTCAGCCTCGTCAGCCGAGAAAGCAAAGACCTACTGTAGCCCCACCTCCTGGGCCTACGGCGGGCCTTTGACTTCCCTGTATTGAGCACATGCCATCTCCCTCTTCCACACATCCCTGTGGGGGGTCGACTGTTCCACTTCTTACACCGTTGGAAACAGATCACCTCAGATCAGTGGGTGCTAGCAATTATCGCACAGGGTTACCACCTCAACTTCATAACACTTCCGCCAGACTCCCCGCCCCTTCAGGCATGGAGTCTAACCAGCCATTTCACTCAATTACATCAAGAAGTATCCCTTCTTCTACAATCAAATGCTATAGAACCCGTCCCTCCTTGTCAACAAGGGAAAGGATTCTATTCCAGATACTTCCTAATACCAAAGAAATCAGGGGGGCTACGTCCAATTCTGGACCTTCGGGCCCTCAACAAGTATCTGCAAAAAGAAAAGTTCAAGATGGTAACCCTGGGCGCCTTGCTCCCTCTGTTGCAAAAGGGGGATTGGCTGTGCTCTCTCGACCTCAAGGACGCTTATACCCACATTGCGATCACACAATCCCATCGCAAATATCTGCGGTTTCTTGTAGGCCACGACCATTATCAATACCGTGTCCTACCTTTCGGTCTGGCTTCTGCCCCACGAGTCTTTACCAAATGTCTCGTAGTGGTAGCAGCATTCCTAAGGAAGGAAGGTGTCCACGTCTACCCCTACCTGGACGATTGGCTAATCAGGGCCTCCTCCCAACATATAGCTCAATCCTCCCTAAAATTGACAATTCAAACACTCCTTTCCTTAGGGTTTCTTGTCAATTACGAGAAATCTTGCTTAGTCCCGTCTCAAACCTTATCCTTCATTGGAGCAGACTTGGACACCTTGCAGGCAAAGGCTTACCTTCCTCTTCAGAGGGTCCACACCCTAATATCCCTGGCTCGCCAGCTCCAGTCTCAAAACACTGCCACGGCTCGCCAGTTCCTCATTCTCCTAGGACACATGGCATCCTCGGTTCAAGTCACTCCCATGACCCGACTAGCCATGAGAGTAACACAATGGACTCTACGACACCAATGGATTCAAGCTTTTCAGCCTCTGTCCTCCATAGTCACAGTCACACAGGCCCTGCGCCTATCCTTAACCTGGTGGACAACTCAGGTCAACCTCCTTCAGGGCTTACCTTTTCTTCCACCGGATCCACAAGTAATCCTAACCACCGACGCTTCTCACATCGGTTGGGGAGCCCATGTGGACGAATTACAAACCCAAGGGTTATGGTCCAAAGAGGAGGCCGAACACCAGATAAATTTCCTGGAACTTCGCGCAATCCGCTATGCACTCCGAACTTTCAAAGATCATCTATTCCATCAGATAATCTTAATCCAGACGGACAACCAAGTGGCCATGTGGTACATAAACAAGCAGGGAGGCACAGGCTCCTTCCTTCTGTGTCAGGAAGCTGCGCAGATCTGGGCGGAAGCCCTCTCCCACTCTATGTACCTCAGGGCCACTTACCTGCCGGGAGTAGACAATGTATTGGCAGACCAGCTGAGCCGTGTCTTCAAGCCACACGAGTGGTCACTCGATCCTCTGGTAGTGACCTCTCTGTTTCACAAGTGGGGTTTTCCCCGCATAGACCTCTTTGCGTCCCCTCAGAACCACAAAGTGGACGATTACTGCTCTCTCATTCGGAGCCAACACTTTCAGCCGAGAGATGCCTTCTCCCTCAAGTGGACGACAGGTCTGCTTTATGCATTCCCTCCACTTCCTCTTCTGTCAAGGACTCTCGTGAAGCTACGCCAGGACGGAGGAACCATGATCCTGATAGCACCCCACTGGCCACGCCAAGTGTGGTTTCCCATACTCCAGGATCTCTCCATCCGCAGGCACATCCCTCTGGGAACGGATCCGCATCTGCTCACTCAAAACGACGGATGCCTCCTCCATCCCAACCTCCAAGCCTTGTCCCTGACGGCATGGATGTTGAAAGGTTAGTCCTTCAGCCTTTTAACCTTTCGGATTCGGTTTCTCGTGTCCTGATAGCTTCACGAAAGCCCTCTACCAGAAGATCCTATTCATATAAATGGAAAAGGTACACATCATGGTGCACTTCTCAGTCCCTTGATCCCCTTTCCTGTCCAATCTCTAAGTTCTTGGACTATTTATGGCACCTATCAGAATCCGGTCTAAAGACCTCTTCCATTAGGATGCATGTCAGTGCGGTAGCCGCCTTCCATAAAGGTGTACAGGGTGTCCCTATTTCAGTACAACCCCTGGTAACACGTTTTCTTAAAGGCTTGCTCCATCTGAAGCCACCCTTACGTCCTCCGGCCCCATCTTGGGACCTTAACCTGGTTCTTGGTCGTCTAATGAAACCTCCTTTCGAACCTCTGCACTCCTGTGAATTAAAGTATCTCACATGGAAAGTGTTATTCCTTTTGGCTATCACTTCAGCTCGCAGGGTTAGTGAATTGCAGGCCCTAGTTACCTATCCGCCTTACACTAAGCTCCTGCAGGACCGGGCGGTACTCCGCACTCACCCTAAATTTTTACCTAAGGTAGTTTCTGAGTTTCATATTAATCAATCCATCATACTACCTATCTTTTTTCCCAGGCCCCACTCCAACTCCGGGGAACAGACTCTGCATACCCTAGACTGCAAACGAGCTCTAGCTTTTTATCTAGACCGTACAGTTGCTCACAGGAAGAGCACTCAATTATTTGTCTCTTTCCATCCTAACAAGTTAGGACATCCTGTGGGTAAGCAGGCTCTTTCCTCCTGGTTGGCGGACTGCATTTCTTTTTGCTATCAGCAAGCTGGCATTCCTTTTCAAGACCGTGTGAAAGCACACTCTGTGAGGGCCATGGCGACGTCAGTGGCACACCTTCGATCGGTGCCGCTTCCTGACATCTGCAAAGCTGCAACCTGGAGTTCTCTCCATACCTTTGCAGCCCACTATTGTTTGGACAAAGCTGGAAGACAGGACTCCATCTTCGGCCAATCTGTCTTGCGTAACCTTTTTCCAACGTGATGTACCAACACCCTTCCACCTTCCCGGTAGGGTGCGGATGCCCTTTACCAAATACCACCCCAGTTGTTGTGCCTGTTGCACGTCATTGGGTGCATTTGGTGCAAGTCAGGACATCCTCAGCTCGGTACTCACCCATTTGTGAGGACAACCATCCTGCTTGTCCTGTGAGAAAGCAAATGTTGCTTACCTGATGTAACAGGTGTTCTCACAGGACAGCAGGATGTTAGTCCTCACGAAACCCGCCCGCCACCCCGCGGTGTTGGGTTTGTTTTGTTTTTACTTTTTAGGCACTGCCTGTAGCTTTGAAAATCAGACTGAAGGGAGACCCCTGCTGGCTGCAGGGTCAGTGCCTTGCTGGGCATGCCCAGTAGGGGCCAGTCAAAGTTCTGTTTAAACTTTGACAGAAGTTTTCCGTGGTGGGCTCCATCCTCGATGTCACCCATTTGTGAGGACTAACATCCTGCTGTCCTGTGAGAACACCTGTTACATCAGGTAAGCAACATTTGCTATATCCTGGAAGCTCGGGCGCCAATGGAACAGAGGTACTCGAGCAAAAGCAGGCCAAAGCCTGAAGAGACCACGCCCAGGGAGTAAGCTGAAGAGGTGTCCAAGAGCAGGCTTGAGTCAGGGCTGGCGGCAATCTGAAAGCAGTGGCAAGCAAGGCTGAGATCTGATCACGGAGATGGTCAAGTGCATAGTCAGGCAAGGCAGAGGTCTAATCACGGAGATAATAGCGTAGTCGGACGAAGCAGAGGTCTGCGTCTGGAGATAGGCAATAGCGTAGTCAGATGAAGCAGAGGTCTGGGCTTGGAAAGAGTCAATGGTGTGGTCAGGTGAAGTGGAGGTCCGGGCTTAGAGAGAGACAATGGTGTGGTCAGGCGAAGCAAAGGTCTGGGCTTGGAGAGAGTCAATGGCGTGGTCAGGCAAAGCAAAGATCCGAGCTTGGAGAGAGTCAATGGCAAAGCAAGGCAAAGCGAAGTCAAGTCCGTGTAGTCAATCCGAGGGATGAAGTGAAGTAGTAATGAAGAGACAGGAACCAGGAACAACAAGGAACAGGAACGCAGGGATGAGACGAATCGTTAGGAGGCAACGAGTTCTCGACCAGTGAGGGGACCTGTTGCAAAGGCAACGCTAGGGAGCGGAGCCTGAGCTTAAATACTGTAGTTGAATTGACGTCATCATCCGGGGCCGCGGCTAGGTTCCCGCCGCAGTCCCTACTTAAGGATCAATGGTGCACGTGCGCACCTAGGGAGGGGCACGGCACGAGTAGTAGCTTCTCTCCGCTAGCCACACACAGAGGCCAACGGAATTGGCAGCAGGACCGGGAACGCCAGGGACTATGGCAGGGCCAGAGGCATCGGGGGAGGCCCGAGGACGGAGCTGACGGCCCACCACCACCAGCGAGGAGGAATCAGAAGGTGGAGTCACTGTGGAAAGGTGAGGAGGCCGTGCCGCGGATCTGCCGCAGACGGCACGCATAACATGGCATGCATACCATCTGGTCCAATTGATTTGATACTCTTTAGTTTATCAATTTGCCCTAGTACACCTTCCAGGTTCACTGAGATTTATAGTACCTTTGAATCATCACCTTTGAATATCATTTCTGGCATAGGAATATCTTTAGCACAGAGAAGAGGCGGAGTGAACAGCACACACATATAGGAAAATCACAACAAGAAAATGTGCGGCATACAATGTACTGGACAATAATAATATAACAACCAAACAATTATTTATTTCACATTTGCACACTGAAAAATGTGCATGGTATTTAGTATATGATTTACAGTGTTGTAAGAGTGACAGGGCCCCTAGGAATATCTTTTACATCTTCCTCAGTGAATACTGAAGCAAAGAGTTAATTTAGTCTCTCTGCTATGGCTTTGTCATCCCTAAGTGCTCCTTTTACCGTTTGATCATCTAATGGTCCAATTGATTCCCTCGCAGGCTTTTTACCTCGAATGTACCTGAAAAAGTTTTTATTATGAGTTTTTTCTTCCACAGCAAACTTCTATTTAAATTCTTTCTTTGCCTTCCTTATCAGTGCTTTGCATATGACTATCTAAAGATTTTACTGTTTCCTGTTTTCTTTATTCAGATCCCTTTTCTATTTCTTGAAAAATGTTCTTTTAGATATTATAGCCTCTCTCACCTCACTTTTCAACCAAGCTGGTAGTCATTTAGCCTTCTATCTACCTTTTCTAATGCGTGAAATTCATCTTTTCTGGGCTTACAATATGGTATTTTTAAACAGCATCCATGCCTGAGCTAAACTCTTAACTTATGCAGTTACTCCTTTCAGTTTTTTCCTAACCATTTTCCTCATTTTATCATAGTCACTTTTTTGAATGTTAAATGCTGTTATAGTAGATTTATTTTTTGTGCTCCCTCCAGTTATGAAGTCAAATTTGATAATGTTGTGATTACTATTGCCAAATGGCTCCAACACTGTTATCTCTTACACCAAATCCTGTGTACCACTAAGGACTAAGTGAACTCAACACACAATTAAACTCTGGAATTTGTTGCCAGAGGATGTGGTTAGTGCAGTTAGTATAGCTGTGTTTAAAAAAGGATTGGATAAGTTCTTGGAGGAGAAGTCTATTACCTGCTGTTAAGTTCACTTAGAGAATAGCCACTGACATTAGCAATGGTAACATGGAATAGACTTAGTTTTTGGGTAATTGCCAGGTTCTTATGGCCTGGATTGGCCACTGTTGGAAACAGGATGCTGGGCTTGATGGACCCTTGGTCTGACCCAGTATGGCATTTTCTTATGTTCTTAACCTGCTCATTAGTTGACAGGGGTAATTTGGAATCTTTCTGTACTTTACTTAAAGGCACCTGGACTCCTTTGGCATTTATTGCAACTTCTCTACTGGGATGTCCTATTTTCCTTGTCCTCTTGGTATCCTTCAAAGATACATCATTCTGAACCATATGCTTCTGAGCAACTGTCGGCTTTCCCCATCATCTAATTTAGAAGTGTTGCGTCCGTCGGTCTCAGACGGCTTCGCCCGACATGCCTCACCTCTATTTCAGCCTTTTCCACCAGCCTCAGGAGAATGGCGTCCGTAGCGTCTCCTTGCCGCACACTCCAGCTTCCCCGGAGCGGCTCTGGCCCAGCGTCCTACCATGTTGACCTGAGGCCTCCTAGGGCACGTGCATGTGCATGCCTCACATCTTGTAGCAGTATTGGCATGAACTTCGGGGGCGTCCCCCTCGAGTGACATCACTGCTTCCGTATTCAAAAGATTGCCCATTTGCTGACTCTCTCCGAGTTAGCAACAGATTGGATTCGCTCCGGTCTGAAACTGCTCTGCTGCTTCTACACTGCTGGAAGCCACCTTCACCCTCTGGGGTTCTACTAACCTGGGTACCTGCTCCTCGAGGGCCCTTTGCTTATTTCCAGGTGCCTATCCTATATACAGGTACTCGCTCCTCGAGGGCCTGCGTGTCTATCCTGGTGCCTGCTACCAATTCTTCAACCTGCTGGAACACTACCTATCAGCTGCAGAGAGTGAGTACAACTTCTCCCAGTCTGTCCATCTACAGCTCCTCGCTGCTCATCTGCATCGGGCCCTACACCACCATTGTGGAATGGGTCTCCTCTGCCGAGGATTACAGACTGTTAATACCTATCCTCTCTCTACTGCTCATTGGGGACTCTATCTACTCAGCTATCAGGAAGTGTGTTATAACATCTGCCAGTCTGTCTCTCCTACAGTGCGACATCTGCATCGGGGCCTTACACCACCATTGTGGGATGGGTCTCCTATGCCAAGGATCACAGACTGTTGCTATCTAATCAACTCTCTACTGGCACCTCTGGTGGACCACACCAGCTGTATAATAAAAGATATATTCTCTGTGTTTGTGCATCTGAGTCTAGCCCGGTGCTTCAGTTCCCTACTGGGCTCCTCCCCGTAGGAGATATCTTCACTGTTGCCCCTGAGAATCTACCAAACACCTCAATATCATAACAAGAAGCCGTGCTATCTCCTTTTTAAAGGTTAGTGCCACATGATGTAAAATAGCCCAACTAATATGCTGGAACAGATATATTTCTAAAAAAAAAATGTTTGACCAATGGTGCTTCCTGTTTTCCAGTCTTGAGGCAACTTTTGTGTTCAACAAGCCTCATTCTGATCAGTTTTGCCAATATACAGTAAGCCACATGGGCATTTAATGCAAACCCTACAAATCTCGATCTGCAAGTAAATTCAAGCATTTGATTCACATTTTGACCTGACATTGAGTGGATCTTCATGTGATCTCAGCACGCATATTTGACACTCACAGCAAGTGGCACATTCATCCTCCAATGGCGGTATAAGATTCTGTAATGGATCCAATGAGTAACATACCACTTGCTCTCTGATATTCTGCCCCCTGGAGAATGCAAATCTTGGTTGAGGGCTTGATACTGAGTGGGATGAAATGATGTTCCAGTGTTTCCTAATAATGGTACAGATTCTTGGTGAAAGAATGATGTGTCTAATCACACACATTTATTGATCTGATGGCACCTTGTTCCTAGGAGAGACAACAAAGATTGATTGGCATACAAAGCTCTTTGGTAGGCTTTCTTAATACACACCACTGAATATCCTCATGAGAGGAAATGATGTGACATAAACCTAGATCATTCTTTGTATTAACTGATCTTCGAACACAATTTTTTAGCCTGAGAAATTGACTCACCAGTTTTCCTTAAAGAGAGTGGAATCAAAACTATCGAACATCAAAATATTGTTCTTTCATTCGGTTTTCTAAAGATGAACGTTATAAATTTGTCTTCTTCTTTTTTTATTGAGTATGTCCAAAAATGACACGATGTTTATCTGAACAAAAAATCTCTGCCCGTAGTGAGGCAAGCTATGTATAATCTAATAGAACTCCACAACGCCCCACTCAACATAAGAACATAAGAACTAAGTCTATTCCATGTTACCGTTGCTAGAAATAGCAGTGGCTATTTTCTAAGGGGTAGATCTTTAAAAAATACGCGATCGCGTACTTTTGTTCGCGCACCAGGCGCGAACAAAAGTACGCTGGATTTTATAAGATACGCGCGTAGCCACGCGTATCTTATAAAATCTGGGGTCGGCGTGCGCAAGGGGGTGCACATTTGTGCAACCTGCGCGCGCCGAGCCCAGCGCGCGCTGCCTGTTCCCTCCGAGGCCGCTCCGATTTCGGAGTGGCCTCGGAAGGAAATTTCCTTCGCTCTCCCCCCACCTTCCCCTCCCTTCCCCTACCTAACCCCCCCCCCCCCCGGCCCTATCTAAACCCCCCCTACCTTTTGTCGGCAAAGTTACGGCTGCTGAAAGCAGGCATAACTTTGTGCGCGCCGGCCGGCCTCGACCATGCCCCCAGGCTGGCGCCACGCCCCCGGGCCCGCCCCTGAAACGCCGCGGCATGCCCCCAAAACGCCGCATCGTTTCGGGAACACCCCCCAGACACGCCCCCTCCCGCCCCTTTTCGAAAGCCCCTGGACTTACGCGCGTCCCGGGGCTTTACGCACGCCGGCGGCCTATGCAAAATAAGCGCGCCAGTGCGCAGGCCTTTTAAAATCCGCCCCTAAGTCAACTTAATTAATAGCAGGTAATGGACTTCTCCTCCAAGAACTTATCCAATCCTTTTTTAAACACAGCTATACTAACTGCACTAACCACATCCTCTGGCAACAAATTCCAGAGTTTAATTGTGTGTTGAGTAAAAAAGAACTTTCTCCGATTAGTTTTAAATGTGCCACATGCTAACTTCATGGAGTGCCCCCTAGTCTTTCTATTATCCGAAAGAGTAAATAACCGATTCACATCTACCCGTTCTAGACCTCTCATGATTTTAAACACCTCTATCATATCCCCCCTCAGCCATCTCTTCTCCAAGCTGAAAAGTCCTAACCTCTTTAGTCTTTCCTCATAGGTTTCATACACCATCTGTTGCATGCCTCCGTGGCCTTGTACACAGGATTTTTTATTTGTAATCATAAACCTGTCTCCTTACCAACCTCAATTATTTTTTTAGATTTTTCTTATGTGATTTTTTTGTGTCATGTGAAATTTAAAACCCGGCTTATAGTTCAATTACTGCTTTAATATAAACACAATCTGCACCAGCTTTGCATACGCCACTACTGTTCCTTAACCACTTCAAATGTCCCTGATTCACATAGCTTTCGGTTTCTCCCAAAGATTTTCTTCATCAGGGGAGTCGCTATTTCATCTCTTCTCCGCGCTCTTGCGTCTTCTCACTTGCGGGCGGATTTTAAAAGCCCTGCTCGCGTAAATCCGCCCGGATTTATGCGAGCAGGGCCTTGCGCGCCGGCGCGCCTATTTTCCATAGGCCGCCAGCGCGCGCAGAGCCCCGGGACGCGCGTAGGTCCCGGGGTTTTTGGAAGGGGGCGTGGTGGGGGCGTGGCGGGGCGGGGCCCAATGACGTGGCATTTCAGGGGCAGGGTGCGGCGTTTCGGGGGTGGGGCCGGGGCGTGGCGCCGGCCCGGGGGCATGGTCCAGGCCTTCGGACCAGCCCCCGGGTCGGAGCATGGCACGCCAGCAGTCCGCTGGCGCGCGTAGATTTACGTCTGCTTCTCGCAGGCGTAAATCTACGGACAAAGGTAAGGGAGGGGTTTAGATAGGGCCGGGGGGGTGGGTTAGGTAGAGGAAGGGAGGGGAAGGTGAGGGGAGGGCGAAAGAGAGTTCCCTCCGAGGCCGCTCCGATTTCGGAGCGGCCTCGGAGGGAACGGTGACAGGCTGCGCGGCTCAGCGCGCGCCGGCTGCCCAAAATCGGCAGCCTTGCGCGCGCCGATCCAGGATTTTAGAAGATACGCGCGGCTACGCGCATATCTTATAAAATCCAGCATACTTTTGTTTGCGCCTGGTGCGCAAACAAAAGTACGCGAACGCGCTTTTTTAAAAAATCTACCCCTTGATGCGAATAGCATTTTTTACGAGGAGAAATCCACCACAGCTTGATATGAACAATCTTACAGAGTTCTTGGAATCGTCAATTGAAATCTATGAGAGAGTGACCTTACTAGTTTCTTTGGTAATTGAATCAGATGTGAGTTTGGTGATGAAGTTTTACTTTCAACATATGGGAGAAAGTTTTATGGGACAACGTGTTCAAATATTTCCGGACCTATCGAAAGCAACACAGGAGAGGAGGAAGGCCTTTCTCTCTTTGAGACAGGAAGCTATTTTGTTGGGAGCTAAGTTTCTTCTCAGATACCCATGCAAATGTGTGGTTACCTATAACAAAGATGTATATATACTTGATGTTTATCAGCATGCATAGTGAATTTAAAAAATGAACTTTATGTATTTAACCAGTAAAAAAATTTTTATAGAGATGATTGACTGCCTTTCCAAATGAGGAAGACATAATCTATATATCTATACCAACAACGAATATTTGTGTTCCAATTACTCAAATAAATGTACTCTTCAAAACATGTAATGCAAATATTAGCCACTTCCAGGGCCATTGCTGTGTCCATAGCAATGCCCTGCACTTGTAGATAGAATTTGCCCTGGAATGCAAAATAATTCTGTGTTAATGTAATATGTGTCATCTCCATAATAAAAATCAAGAGGAATCCTATGTGGATCATGTTTAGATATTATATTCTGTATTGTTGAAAGTGCCAGATCTTGAGGAATGACTGTATATAGAGACTCGATACACATCATAACTAGGATTTCTTCAAAATCGATGGTCATCAAGCTAATGTGGTCACTGTCTGGAACATAGGAATCTGCCTGCAGAACAAATGGTTTTAAAATGATGTCCAAAAAAATAGAGAATGGTTTGAAAATTGAATCCTTAGCTGACACAATTGGTCTACTGGGTGGGTTAACCAATGTCTTGTGAACCTTGGGCATGATATATAAAACTGGTACTCATGGATTTTCCTTAATCAAAAAATATTTTTCTTTACTTGTAAAGAATAGGGTTCCTGATCAGAATGAGGCTTGTTGAACACTAAAGCTGCCTCAAGACTGGAACGAGGCTTGTTGAATACAAAAACTGCCTCAAGAATGGAAACAGAAAGCACCATTGGGCAAACATTTTTTAGAGAAAGGACATGTGTTCTAGCATATTTTAGATCATGTGCGCCCCCATTGGCTAGAGGGGATAGGGTGGGTATTTTGAGAAAAAAGGAACAGGGATAGATTTTCAGGATGGACACTGTATGTCCAAATGGACTACATGAAGAAATAAAATGGCATGTAATGATTTGAATGATCAATCATATTAAACCACAACTGTAGTGAGACATGTCACTCAGTTTGACATATATCTTCTGACCAAGCACAACATGAGCCGTACCAGTAAGAGAACAGCTGATTATCACTGACCACATTGGACATGGCAACACACAAGGTGAAACTTGTGGGTACACTTCTGTATGTCTAGGGATAATATTGCTTTTCCTTTTCCTTCTGTTCACCAGTCTCGAACATTTGGGATTCAGCTTCTCATCCAGCACATGGAGGCAGTTTTATTTTTTTATTTTTATATGGTAACATCACATGCATTTATGTCATACTTAGAAAATATTTAGCCAGTGTTCTCTGCCACCAGCTGCTGGATGGGCATTTTTTTTTAATTATATCTTTATTGAATTTCTTGTTTAATTACTATAAGATAAAGAAATACGATTGGTGTAGCATATAATTACAAGCAATATTTAGTATCAAAAGTAAACTAAATTACAGCAATCAAATGCCTTATAATTCTGGGGAGTTAGAAGAAAACGACATCACAATAACAAGATCATAAAGAAAAAAGAATATACCTGGGCTTACTTCATAATTAAAGACTATCCCCACTACTAGCTCTCTCACAACAAAGAATCCTAGTCTTTTGGACCTGGACCTTTCTCAATATTCTTATTTAAAATAAAAGTTTCCAAATGGAAAGGATCAGTGAACATGAATTTCTTTGAATGCAAAGTTATGAAACATCTACAGATGTTAAGAAAAAAGGATGCTCCTAAGGCCAAAACCTTATTTTTTAAGGAGAGAAAATATCTCCTATGAATTTGTGTAGGATGGGAGACATCGGGGAAAATTGATATCTTTTGGCCACAAAAGGATATAACCTTATTCTTCAACTATCTATAGAAAACTACATCTTTGTTTTGCTCTGCACAAAAAGAAACAATAAGAGTAGTTCTATTATTTATCATGTCTATTGATTCTTCAAGGAATGTAGAAAGGCAAGGACTGTCTAACATAGGAGGCTGATTAATCTGTTTTGAACTTTTCCTTTTAGTTACATAAAATATTTTAGAAATGTGAGGGACTTCATCTTCTGAAAAAGACAAGATCTCTTGTAAATATTTTTTAAACATTTCTAAAGCAGATAACCTAGTGTATGGAAAATTAATTAAACACAAATTCTTAACTCTTGCAAGATTTTCTAACAACTCAATCTCATTATGTAGGAATAAACTGTCCTTAATATGAGCCGATTCAGCATTAAGTAACCTGCAGTTGTAAATTCAAAGCAGATGTTGTTTTCTCCAGCTCTTGCAATTTCTTTTCTTGTGCCTGAATAGTAGACTTAGATTCAGTCATAAACACTTTAAACTGGGTAATGGATTGAGTCACATCACTATCCAATTTCTTGGTCAATTTCCATACATCAGCAAGTGTTACACAAGAGGAGGGATCTTTACCTATATCCAGTGATGCTGTCTTCACTTTAAGATTGAGGTCTTCATGAGCAGACTTCTTAAAAGCCCTAGCATCAACAGGCATTGCTGATTCACATGCCTGTAATCCAGGACTTGGATCATCCCCCTCATAAGTTTGCAAAATTGGGGGAAGATCCTGCCTCACTTCCTGTAATAAAGGAGCTAATGGTTGGGGAGGAAGTCTATTTTCTACAGGACTCAAGGAAACTCCCATAGGGGAACTTCCAGCGCAGTCACTGATGGACAACTCACCCATCCAAAGTAGATGATAATCCATTGGGCCTCGAATAATAGCTGGAGCTGGTGAAGATGTATAAACTTTTGATTTCCTTTTCTTCCCCATCAAAACGAAGTAAGCTGCGCATGCCCCTTTGGCAGCGCACCAACGGCTCACACGTAGGCCTGTAGATTTTATAAAAGACAGATGTCCCCTAATGATGACGTTAGCAGCAGTATCGGCACAGTGGTTGGGGCGTCGCCGTGGTGGAAGGCGAACAGAGAATCTCACAGCAGCCCTGGATCTCTCTACCAAGTACCTCCAGATGAGGGAACTCTCCTGCTGGATGGGCATTTGAGTTCTATACTCATCGAGTAGAAGGAATCATTTACTAAGAATCAACCTTTTCATATTGTCTAAGCATGTGCTTAGAGTTTATAATTTTAGCGCATGCCTCCTGTGACTGTTTCTCCTGTAGAGAAGCACATTCAGATGGCATTTATTTCTGCTTCCTTCCTATCCTTAGTGAAAGGTAGAGCATGGTTGGCATCTGCCACAGAGGATTTTGAAACCATAAAAAGAGAAGTTACTTGCTGCTTTGGTTAGCTGCTTGCTCTGTCACAGTTGTACAGTGAGTTTTTAGTGTCTCATTGATTCGATGGCTGAAAAGAGTCATTGCTGCAGCGCTTGCAGCATGAAATGCACATCGTCCTCTAAAGGAAGCCTGTGCTCTGTTTGCTGTGGTAAATCTGAGTCACCCAAATTGTCTTGGGTTACACCTCCGGCTAAGAAGGTATCTTCTTTAGAGGCTACTGGCATGCAAAAGCCTCACCCAAAACAACTTCTGCCTCCAGAGGAAGTCCATCCCTGGTAGCAGTTTGGGGGCGTCCCTGACCTAAAATAGTCCTTCCCCTCAATGACGATGGTGCAGGTGACTGATTCAAAATGGCCACTGAATCTAAGTCAACCATTTAGGGAGGGACCGTTTTAGGTCAGAGGCTCCTCCAAACTGCTACCAGGAATGGACTTCCTTCAAGAGTTAAAGCTGGAAGCTCATAGCGCAAGGGGAGGTAGTTTTTTGCCTGACTTTTTAAAATTTTTACTTCAGGCATTTCATGCTTTACAGGACAGCAAGGTAGCTTAGTAGATCATGGGCAAAGTGATCTTTCAGCTTATGAGGTGTCTAAACTCTTACTAGATATGGATTGTCCTTATTTAAGGCATGAGGATGAGAGAATTGGAAGTGGGTTGGAAGCATTGGAAGAAGAAGGTGAGATTCAGTCAGGAGAAGAAGAAGAAGAGCAGATTAGGTTGTTCTATAAGGAGGAAATGTCATCACTGATAGTGCAGGTTTCTTCAGCATTACATCTTAAAGATGAGAAATTTGAAGAGATTCCAGGTTGGGATCCAATTGAAAGATACATGCAAGACAGCTTCTACTTTTCCATTGCATTCGGAAATTGAAGCTATGATTATGTCTGAGTGGGAATCTCCTGAGGCTGGCTATAGGTATCTAAGAATTTTCAATAGGCTGTATTCTATGCCACCAGATGTACTGGATCAACCTTTTCAACAGCCAAAAGTAGATGCTATGGTGGCAGCAATAGCCAGGAGTGCAGCTTTATGGGACTCTCAAGAAAGGAAATTAGAGTCAGTCTTTAAGCATCTCTTTTCCACAGGCTACAGGGAGAAGTTTGCACTAGTTATGTTTCCATATCTTTGCTCCATTGGATTCAGCAGTTATCTGAGATTGAAAGTACTGCAAAACTAGAGTCAGCAATGATGTATATATCTGATGTTATATATGCATAATTAGAATTTCAGCTAAATATTTAGCTCTCTTTGTAGGAGCTAGATGTCTTCTGTGGCTAAGAAATGTATCTACAGACACATGGTCTAAGTCTAGGCATTCACATTTACCTTTAAAGGTAATTACCTTTTTGCTGAATCATTTGATAACAATTCTGGGTGATTCTAAAGTTCAGAGATTGCCTGAAGAAAAGGCCAAATTCAGTTTTCGGCCGTACCAGGATCGCAGTCAATTTACGGAAGCTAAGAGATATAGACCTGGTAAGCAAGGAAATCCTCAGTTTACAAGAGAAAAAAGTAGGTCTCAGTTCTTTCAAGGAGCAAAAAGACCAAGGGGCGATCCTATTTGGCCCTCCAGTTCTTCACGGAGTACACAATGTCCAGAGGATTCATTCTCTGAGTGGGCCTATAGTGGGCAATTACAGGCTTTTCTCAGGGATGGATCAATGGGTTCTGAATATAATCCATTACATTATCTCACTTGCCCATACCCCAGACAAGATTGCTGTAATTTTTTGGACACAAAACAAATTGATTCAATTACAGGCAGTTCATCCGGTTATTATCAGGGAACGTCAAAAGGGTATTATTCAATTTACTTTGTGATTCCAAAGAAGGATGGGTCTTTCTGATCCATTTTGGATTTAAAAGGCATGAATCAAAATATATATATCCCTTGCTTCCACAAGGAATCTCTTTGCACGATGAACTCTTCAGTATGCAAAGGCAAGGTTTAATAATCCCTTGATCTAAATGAGCCTTGTTTTCATATTCCAATGAAATCAGGTTTTTATTTATTTATTTATTTATTTATTTATTTATTTATTTTATATACCGACCTTCATGACATGGATCATATCAGGTTGGTTTACAGAGAACCTGGGGGGTAACATTCATTAACGACATATTAACAAGAGGTCATTAACAGGAGGCAAAGTTACATTTAACAAGGTGTAGCAAACTTGGAATCTGGAAAAGGAGATAAGGAAAGAGGAAGAGAGAGATAACCATTGTGTATAAATAGAACTTAGCTACATATATAGCGAGGAGAGTTTAAATTGAAAGGTTCCTAAATTCGGACCGATTATAGGAAAGCTTGGCGGAAAAGCCACGTTTTGAGTTTTTTCCGAAATGTTTGTAGGCATGGTTCCAGTCTGAGGTCCGGTGGAATAGTATTCCAAATGGTAGGTCCTGCTATTGAGAATGCTCGTTCTTTGGTGGCTGTGTGGCATGAGGCTTTGGTTGAGGGAACGTGTAGAGATCCTTTGTACAATTCTCTGATCGGTCTGGAGGAGGTGTGGAGTCTGAGTGGGACCTGGAGGTCAAGCTGGAGTTATTTGTGAATAGATGTGTGGATTATGGTGAGGGATTTGTTTAAAATTCCATGGTTTATTGGTAGCCAATGTAGGTTCCGGAGAATGGGAGTGATGTGGTCTCCACGATTAGTGTTTGTCAAGACTCTGGCTGCCGCGTTCTGGAGCAACTGTAGTGGTTGTGTGGATGAGAGGGGAAGCCCCAGGAGAAGTGCGTTACAATAGTCAATCTTGGCAAAGAGCATGGTTTGGAGGACAGTCCTGAAGTCATGTAAGTAGAGGAGAGGTTTAAGCCTTTTTAGGACTTGAAGTTTGTAAAAGCAGTCTTTAGTTATGTTGTTAATGGCTTTCTTTAAATTCAGACGGTTGTCGAGGATCACTCCGAGGTCTCTTACTTGAGTGATTTGGGTAGTGAGGGGGAGCTGAGGTGAGGTAGAGGTGAGGTCAGAGGAGATGATAAGGATTTCAGTCTTGGCGGCGTTAAGGACTAGGTTCAGGCTGTTAAGGAGGTGGTTGATAGATTGGATGCAATTTTCCCAGAATATGAGAGTTTTTGAGAGATTCTTTTATGGGGATAAGAATCTGTACGTCGTCTGCGTAGAGATAATGTGTTAATTTTAGGTTTGTTAGTAACTGACAGAGGGGAAGGAGGTAAATGGTGAAGAGGGTGGGAGATAAGGCTGATCCTTGGGGAACTCCTACCGATGAATTGATGCTGGGGGATTCTTTATTGTTGATTTTGACCTTGAAACTTCTATTGCTTAGGAAGGAATTGAACCATCTGTGTACAGATCCTGAAAGTCCGATGTCTGAGAGGCGGTTTAACAGAATGGCGTGGTTCACCATATCGAAAGCTGCCGGGATGTCAAGTAGAACTAGAAGGAATGAATGCCTTTTGTCCAGGCCCATGATGATGTGATCTGTGAGGGAAAGGAGGAGGGTTTCCGTACTATAGGATTTGCGAAAACTATATTGAGATGGATAGAGAATTTTGTGTTCATCAAGGTAGTCCGAAAGTTGAATGTTGACCAGATTCTCAGTGATTTTAGCAATAAAAGGGAAGTTGGAAATAGGGCGGAAATTGGAGAGTTCCTGTGTGTCTAGGTTGGGTTTCTTCAGGAGGGGTTTGAGAGAAGCGTTTTTTAGTGCATCTGGGTATATTCCATGGGATAACGAGCAGTTTATGATGTCTGCCAGGGGTCTGGAAATGATGTCTGGGATAAGTAGCAAAAGTTTTGTGGGTATGTGGTCTGATGGGTGGCTGGATGGTTTCAGTCTCTTTAGGAGAGATTCGATCTCCTTGGATGAGGTGGGTTCAAAGGTATCTAGGTTGGCTCTGGGGTAGGTGTGAAAGGTGGGAGTAGGTGAGGGAGGGGTTGTGTTGGGGGGCAGCAGAGCTAGAGTATTTGATATTTTTTTCTGAAAGAAAATAGCGAGTTCTTCTGCTTTGGTTTGTGCTTGTTCATCTGGGATAGCCGGGGCGGAAGTTTTCGTGAGTTGGAAGACATAGGAGAAGAGAGCCTTGGCACTGAATTTGAGGTCATGAATTCTGCTGGCGAAGAAGTCTCTTTTGGTCCGTAGTATGAGGTTCCTGTAGTAGTGAAGGGAACTTCTGTAGTCTGATAGGGTGGTAGTGTTGGGAGCTTTGAGCCATTTGTGTTCCTTATGTCTGAGTTCCTGTTTCATTTTTTTACGTTCTGGAGAATACCAAGGTTGTTTTCCTTTTTGATCTGGGTTGATTGTTCTGATTGCTGAAGGGCATAGCTTATTGGCTATTCCTTCTGTAATGTTGTGCCAAGTTTGAATGGCTGTATTGGGGTTGGTTGTATCCAGGTTAGTGAGTTCTTTGGAAAGGTGTTCGCTAAGGCTTTCAGAACTGCATGTCTTCCGGAAGTGGATAGTGGAGTGGGGTTGAGAGGGGTTAGAGCATGTTTTAGTCATGAGGGTAGTGGAAATCAATGAATGGTCTGACCATGGGACTGGAATACAATCTGATGGAGATGAATAAGAAAGGCCTGAATTAATGAAAATGAGGTCCAGCATGTGGCCCGCTCTGTGTGTATTTTTGTCTATAATTAGTTCGAAGCCCATGACTCTGAGGGTGGTAAGGAGGGCCTCACAGTTGGGAGATGGTGGTGTATCGTCGACATGGATATTGAAGTCCCCCAGGATCATAGCTGGGGAGTCCGTGTTTATGTATTTCATGGTGGCGTCTATGAAGGGGGAGGCATCTGTGTTAAGAAGTCCAGGGGGAGAATATACTAACAGAATTTGAAGTTGGTTCGATTTGAAGAAACCTAGTTCAAGCTTGGAGAAGGTCCTGATTGGTTGGTTGGTGAGCTTGAGATCTTTTTTGGCTGCTAAAAGGAGGCTTCCTCCTCTTTTTTTTTGTCTAGGAATGGAGAAGATATCATAAATGTGAGTGGGTAATAGGGATGTGAATCGTGTCCTCGATCGTCTTAACGATCGATTTCGGCTGGGAGGGGGAGGGAATCGTATTGTTGCCGTTTGGGGGGGTAAAATATCGTGAAAAATCGTTAAAAATCGTTAAAAATCGAAAAAATCGAAAAACCGGCACATTAAACCCCCCTAAAACCCACCCCCGACCCTTTAAATTAAATCCCCCACCCTCCCGAACCCCCCCCCAAATAACTTAAATAACCTGTGGGTCCAGCGGCGGTCCGGAACGGCAGCGGTCCGGAACGGGCTCCTGCTCCTGAATCTTGTCGTCTTCAGCCGGCGCCATTTTCCAAAATGGCGCCAAAAAATGGCGGCGGCCATAGACGAAAAAGATTGGACGGCAGGAGGTCCTTCCGGACCCCCGCTGGACTTTTGGCAAGTCTCGTGGGGGTCAGGAGGCCCCCCACAAGCTGGCCAAAAGTTCCTGGAGGTCCAGCGGGGGTCAGGGAGCGATTTCCCGCCGCGAATCGTTTTCGTACGGAAAATGGCACCGGCAGGAGATCGACTGCAGGAGGTCGTTCAGCGAGGCGCCGGAACCCTCGCTGAACGACCTCCTGCAGTCGATCTCCTGCCGGCGCCATTTTCCGTACGAAAACGATTCGCGGCGGGAAATCGCTCCCTGACCCCCGCTGGACCTCCAGGAACTTTTGGCCAGCTTGTGGGGGGCCTCCTGACCCCCACGAGACTTGCCAAAAGTCCAGCGGGGGTCCGGAAGGACCTCCTGCCGTCCAATCTTTTTCGTCTATGGCCGCCGCCATTTTTCGGCGCCATTTTGGAAAATGGCGCCGGCTGAAGACGACAAGATTCAGGAGCAGGAGCCCGTTCCGGACCGCTGCCGTTCCGGACCGCCGCTGGACCCGCAGGTTATTTAAGTTATTTGGGGGGGGTTCGGGAGGGTGGGGGATTTAATTTAAAGGGTCGGGGGTGGGTTTTAGGGGGTTTTAATGTGCCGGCTCACGATTCTAACGATTTAAAACGATAAATCGTTAGAATCTGTATTGTATTGTGTTCCATAACGGTTTAAGACGATATTAAAATTATCGGACGATAATTTTAATCGTCCTAAAACGATTCACATCCCTAGTGGGTAATTGGTTTATCAGGACGGTGTCTGCGTTTCTGAGCCAGTTTTCTGTGATGGCACAGATGTCAGGTTTTAAATCCAAGAGGTAATTGTTGAGAATGTGAGTTTTCTTTGTAAAGGACTGAGCATTGAATAGTGTTAAGGTGAAAAGGGTGAGTCCTAGAAGTTGGGAGAGGGGGGAGGCCATGATAGAGAGAAGGAAACCAGCGGATCGGTTTGAGTGTTGTAGTGGTAACTTTAGGCTAGCGCTGTGGTGTTGATAAATAATGGGGATAGGATAAGATGGCATCCTGCTTCTTAAGGTGCGTGTTTGTGATTATTGATTGGGGAGAGGCACTGTTCCCGGTGAAGGTCAGGTGGTAGAATTCAAATTGATGTTTGGCCTTGCGCCTGTGACCAATCTGTCACTTGCAAGGTGAAGTGAATGAAACAGGTGCCCACATGCACAGGCACAGGTTCGCACGAAGGGGCGCACTAAGGGGCAGCCCCTTTGTCACGTGACGCCTAGAGCCGTTGGGCCCTTTAAAGGGCTGGAAGAGCTGGATTGAACGGTGTGGGTGGAGGTAGGCGGTCCTACCTCGCTTTATTTGGCTTCTTCGCGGCCGGTGACGGATCGGGGCTCTGGGGCCTGAAGTTGGGTGCGCTGCCTGCCTGCCTTGTGTGCTTGAGGGCTCCTCTGCCTCCGCTGACCCCGATAGGTCCGCGCCGAACGCGTGGGGAAGGAGGGCTGGCAGTGAAGGGGAGAGTTATGGCACCGTCGGGCCCTTTAAAGGGCTGGAAGAGCCGGATTGGACGGCATGGGTGGAGGTAGGCGGTCCTACCTTGCTTTGGCTTCTTCGCGGCCAGTGCCGGATCGGGGCTCCGGGGCCTGATGTTGGGTGTGCTGCCAGCCTGCCTCGCATGCTCGAGGGTTCCTCTGCCTCCCCTCACCCTGATAGGTCCGCGCCGAACGCGTGGGGAAGGAGGGCTGGCAGTGAAGGGGAGAGTTATGGCGCCATCGGGCCCTTTAAAGGGCAAAAAAGGCCCTTTAAAGGTTTGCAAAAATGTCTCTATTTTTGTATAATCAGTCAACATTTCAATTCAATGTTCTGCCTTTCAGGGTGGCGACAGTGCCAAGAACCTTTACAAAAGTTAAGGTTGTCATAGCTACCTTATTATGAAGGAAGGTCTTCTTGGTTCATCCTTATTTGGATGATTGGTTAATAAGGGCCAAATTGTATACCAAGGGAGTAGCATTGATGGAAGCAGAAGTATCTGTGCTTCAGTGTTTAGGTTAGGTAATCAATTATGCAAAAAGTCATTTGCAGCTCTCTCAGACTATAGAACATCTAGGGGTGTTATTCAACATATCGGCTGGCATGGTATACCTACCACAGAAGAAAATTTTAAAGATTTGTTCATAGGTGAAGAGCTTTTTAGAACAGCAAACACCAACTGCTTGGCATTATCTTCAGCTTCTAGGCCCAATGGCATCGACTCTGGAGTTAGTTCCTTGGGCAAGGGCTCATTTGAGAACTCTTCAGATTTCACTCCTTTCCAGATGGAAGTTCAAGGTTACAGAGTGTGCCTTCCATTATCTAACTAGGTTCAAATGTCTCTAAATTGGTGGACTCATCTTCAAAATTTGAGAAAAGGAATGTTCTTGGAAAGCCCAGATTGGGTTCTACTGACAACAGATGCCATTTTAATAGGTTGGAGAGGACATTACAAGAATCATTACACTCAGAGCCTCTGGAGCTGGAGTGAGAGCCAATGATCTATAAATCAGCTAGAGACCAGAGGCATCAGATTGGCTCTGTTATATTTTCAGAACCTTCTTCAAGGGAAGGCAATGAGAGTCTTATGCAGCAATGCAACAGCAGTCACGCATATAAACAAGCTGGGCGTAACATGCAGTCAGGGCATTTTGGAAGAGACAGATCTTTTGTTCACATGGGCCGAGAAATACCTGATTCAGTTGTCAGCTCAACACATAGCAAATTAGATAAATGTTCAGGCAGATTATCTCAGTCAAAATGTAATAGATCCTGGTGAGTGGAAATTAAGGGAGGAAACCTACTGTCAAACAGTGCAAAGTTGGGGTCCACATCAGATATATTCGGCTTCCAGGCAAAGCAGAAAAGTAAAAAGATTTTACAGTTGGCACAGAGAAGTAGGCAGCGAAGTGATAGATGCCTTTCCACAAAGTTGGAGGGGATACAAGCTTCTGTATCTTTTTCCTCCATGGCCACTAATGACAAACTTGTTAAGGAAAATAGAAAAGGAAAGAGTTACAGAAGTGCTTGTAGTACCCGACTGGCCGCAAAGGCCATGACAGGCAGACCTAAAGAAGTTATTAATAATAGGGATGTGCAGTTGTTTAAAACAAAAATGCAAAACACGACGAATAAGGCTAATTCATTTCATTTGAGGGGTCCTGGACCAAATTGAGATCCCCCTGAATTAAACAAACCTTATTCGTTAGTTTAATTTTAAACAAATGCATCGGGCCTAGGTCTATGCCCGAAGCCAGGGCCTTTCCTAGGGCATAAGCTGAGGCCCAAAGCAGGGACCATAGCCTAAGCCCTAGGAGAGACTCTGGCTTTAGGCCTAGGCAGTGGCTCCAGCATCACGCTCGGGCATAGGCCAAGACCCAAAGCAGGGACCATGGCCTAGGCCTGCGTGCAACAATGGAGTCTCGGCAGAGACACGGGCCAATGCCAGGGCCTTGGCGGAGACCCCCGAAAAATAAAACAAACAAATGTACCTGATCCATTGAAGGACAGGTGCCAACTCTGAGGCCTCGACCTAGGCCTGACACCGTGACCCGTCCCGGAGGCCACATCCCAATGCCGGGGCCTCGGCCCGGACCCTTGCCTGACGCCACGACCCGACCCAGATGTGAAAGTAGGCTATAACAATGCAAGATAAGACTTGTAATAGTTATTTTTTATTTTCATCATTTTTATTATGTCTTGTTTTTTCTTGTAATGTCTTTTATTATTAGGTTGTTAGTTTATTGTAGATGGTTTAGTTTTGAAAGTAGTAAACTTGCTAAATATGCTCTAAGTATGACATAAATGCATGTGATGTCATCATGTAGAAATAAAAAAGAAAAAGAACTCTGCCTCCATGTGTTGGATGAGAGGATGTAACCCATAGGTTCTGGACTGCTGTAGTAGAAGTAAAGGAATGGAAATTAACAGGTAAGACATAATTTCTCCTTAATGCTGATGTCATATTTATCTGCATATAGATATACTTTTATTTCAGCGTATAGGAAGGAATTTGATATAACTAATGTGTCCCACACATTTACAGAAAATCAAGTTTAACGGAACGCTGTGCTGAAGATGCACTATTGTAAAGACCGCCAAAAGAATCTATAAGGTAGAATTTGTTGAAGCCCCTGAAGCAGCATTCACAAAATGTGATTATAATTTAGGGCATGCTACTTCTCTTCAAGTAACATGGGGAAGTTCCCTTTTTTATCATGATTTTTACATGCAATATAAAAATTAACAAATAGACTATTATAGAATAGATTATTATGATTAGATAAGACCCATATATGCAGAAAGGTGAAAAGAATATAACCTTGGCACGGGTGTTCTGAAGATCCTTATATAAAGAATGAGTTGTTCTTTTCCCGTCGATAGCAGGGCTGAATTAGCCATGCTGTCATGGGATCTGTCAATCAGGTCCGGGAGGCGGAGCTTTACAAAGCAGAGATTTAGATTTTAGCTCTCTGCGGCTGCGCGTGTGTTCCCGCGCAGGAAAGTAACAGATTCTCCTCATTCTGTTTTTTCCACGAGCGGGATTACACGCGGGGCCAACTTCTCAGCATTTCTTATTTTTATTGAAATGTCAAAAAAGCCGGGGTTTAAACCCTGTGCCTTTGGCAAAGTAATGTTGGTCATGGATGGCCATGACCGATGTTACCGATGCCTGGGACCAGAGCATAATTTACAAAATTGTGATTTTTGTGCTCGAATGTCCCCAAAAGCCCAAAAACAACGAGCCTACAAAATGTTTGAACTTTTCACGTTTTCCGAGCCATTGGAGGCTCATTCTTCACCAGGTCTCTCGTTGACAGCGGCTCCGTCACAAAAAAGAGCGTCGTCATGGGATCTTCAACCCTCCAGGCTTGGAGTTAAGGACTTACCGAGCCGACATAGGCCTTCAGATCCGAGAGGACCGAAAGAGCCTCGGTGATCAGCGCAGGAATCAACGGCGCCTAAATCTTCGGCGCCGACAACTTATGCGTCTGAAGTACCTTCTGCGCCCAAATCACCATTGGCGCATAATACTTCTGCGACCGAATCGACATCGGCACACAAGACACCAGTGCACACAACGCAGGAAGCATATGCGCATAAAGTGCCGAAGACATTGCGCACACGGCGCCGAAGACCTCTGCGTGCACAGCGCCGAAGAAGTATGCACACACGGCGTCGAAGACTTCAGCGCATACAGCACCGCAGCCATCTGAAGCGAGCTCGGCGCCAAAAACAACGGCGCCGAAAGCATCTGAGCGCATGGCATCGATGACTTATGCGCACAAGTCGGTATATGCGCACAACTTACAAAAAACATCAGCGCACATGGCGCCGAAGGCATTGGCACATAGATCGACGCACAGTGGACTACAAAAGTCCAAACAAATATATCATTCAATACCACATGGGGTAAAACGAAGACATCAGTCTCCAGATGTACCTCATTTCACCTCTTCAGACTCCAATTCTTCAGAGCTGCAGTCAAAACGAATCAGATGATCACTGTCGGGAGATGGAACCCATACAGGATCATCGTCACACCATCACCATAGGCGAACACGTCACTCACATCAAAAAGCTGCGAAGACGAGAGATACATGGGCAGTGAGCCCTTCCACTTCTAGGTCATCTCACCCACGAAGTGTAGATTCCTTATCTCATAGACAACTAATACAAATCACTTCCTCTGCTGCATCTTCGTCCTCAGATAATTCTGTTAGGACCACAGAGGGAAAGATGAGGAACAAGCATGATGTACCAGCTGCTTCTGCTAAAATTCCTACAGTATCACCTGAAACAGGTGAACTACCAAAACAATCTGGTCTATGCTTTCGCTACGGCCATCAACACTACCAGTACAAGGTTCTTCTCTTTGGACTATCGGCTGCACCCAGGTTTTTCACCAAATGCATGGTTGTGGTGATGGCTCATCTCAGACAACAGGGTCTGACCATCTTTCCATATCTGGACGATTGGCTAATAATAGCCTCGACCCCGGAGATCTTACTCGATCACCTCCGGGTGATACAGTGCTTACAGGAATTGGGACTAGTGATCAATTTTCAGAAATCACATCTCCAAGCAACACAGAGACTACAGTTCATAGGAGCAGGCCTGGACACTGTTCACAATCGGGCATATCTCCCAACAGAAAGAATAATACAAATACGTCAACTTCTCTACTCATTGAACAACACTCAAAGGCCGTCGGCAAGACAAATTCTGGTAGTCCTCGGCCACATGGCGGCGGCTATCTTCACAGTACCCAACACCAGGCTACACATGAGACACCTGCAATGGGGACTAAAACGTCAATGGAAAAAATACTCACAACCGTTGACACAGAAGCTATCGTTGATGTCTCAGATGAAACAGGACATAACATGGTGGCTCCTACACTCCACCCTGTCAAAAGGAGCAGTATTCAGTCCTCCTCCTCACAACGCAGTCTTAACTACAGATGCGTCTTGCAAGGGATGGGGAGCACATCTCGAGATTTACGAAACCCAAGGGTTATGGACAATCTCCGAGCAGACCCTGCAGATAAATCTATTAGAGCTCAGAGCAATTCGAAATGTGCTACAAGTGTTTCAAGATCACTTAATGGGCCACAGAGTCATGATCTACATAGACAATCAAGTGGCAATGTTTTATATCAACAAGCAAGGAGGGTCCGGTTCATGGCCCCTTTGCAAGGAGACCCTGACAATCTTCAAACATGCTCACCAACATTGCATACATCTGCAAGCAACTTATCTACCAGGAGTAGCAAATACAAGGGCGGACAGGCTAAGCCACATCCTTCATCCTCACGAATGGACACTCAATTCGGAGGTAGCCCAAGACATTTTTATGCAATGGGGGACACCTGCAATAGATCTCTTTGCAACCGAGATCAACACTCAGGTTCCCAAATTCTGCTCAATAAGACCAAGTCAGTTCAGGATCGCCCAAGATGCCTTCCTCATTCCATGGACGATAGGCCTCCTGTATGCCTTTCCTCCCATACCACTCATAACAAGGATCTTCAGAAGTGCATAGCAGACAAGGCTCAACTGATACCCATAGCTCCAGCCTGGCCAAGGCAACCATGGTACAGTTTCCTTCTCCGACTGTCCATCATGGACCCCATTCAATTACCGATTCACCAAGATCTTCTCTTCCAAGATCAAGGAATGCTTCTACACCCACTACACTCATCTCTTCATTTGACAGCATGGAGATTGAGAGGCTCCTTTTAACTGAACAGGGAGTTTCCACTTTGGCACAATCCATTTTGTTAGAATCCAGGAAACTCTCAATGAGGAAAAAAACTCTAGCTATAAATGGAAACGCTACTCTACCTGGTGCACTTCTAATGGTGTACCACTTTTAGACCTTTCACCTGAGTTACCCATGGATTATCTACATACACTGTACACAGCTGGTCTGGCAGCCTCATCCATTAGGGTCCATCTCAGTGCCATAGTGGTATATCACAGACCACTTAACAATATTCCTATTTCCAATCACCCCTTACTATCTCGTTTCATCAAGGGGTTAACTCACCTTCGCCCTCCAATCTCTAAGCCTCCAGTTCCATGGAACCTCAACATAGTTCTTGAACAGCTCATGCTTTTCCCGTTTGAACCCATGGACTCGGCACACATTAAATACCTCACATGGAAGGTGGTATCCCTCGTGGCAGTAACATCAGCACGACGAGTCAGTGAATTATAGGCCTTGGTCCATTATTCTCCGTATTTACAGTTTCATAACCAAAAAGTGATTCTCTGAACGCACCCATCCTTCCTACCAAAAGTGGTGTCTCATTTCCATCTCAATCAGACCATAGAACTACCCATCTTTTTCCCTAAACCTCATGCAAATGACAGGGAAAAATCACTGCATACACTAGACTGAAAAAGAGCTTTAGCATACTACAAAGAAAGAACAATCTCGGACTCCCGTGTTTCTCAACTCCTTGTCTCTTTCGACCCGAAAGCACCTGGACTGCCAGTGGCTAAACGCACCATCTCCATCTGGATAGCACAGAGCATCAAGTTCTGCTATGACAAACAGAACCTAAAGCTACATTCTGTTCCCAAAGCTCACCAAGTTAGAGCAATGGCGGCCTCCTTGGCACACCTTAAACATGTACAACCCATTGACATTTGTAAGGCAGCTACATGATCATCGCGCCATATCTTCACATCGGACTACTGCCTTGATCAACAAGCAACCACTGATGCGAAGATAGGACACGCAATCCTGCAATCTCTATCCTCTTGTACACGGTGAATGCTACACTGTTCGTGATCACGTACAAACATATATACCATAAACAACATGATCGGGAGCTTGGGACTCCCATGACAGCATGGCTAATTCAGCCCTGCTATTGATGGGAAAAAGCAAGATTGCTTACCGTAAACGGTGTTTCCATAGATAGCAGGATGAATTAGCCATGCTGACCCACCCTCCTCCCTGGCAGTCACTGTCTTTCCGAACTACAGCTTAATCACAGACTGAGGAGAATCTTACTTTTCTGCGCGGAAACACACGCATAGCCGCAGAGAGCTAAAATCTAAATCTCCGCTTTGTAAAGCTCTGCCTCCCGGACCTGATTGACAGATCCCATGACAGCATGGCTAATTCATCCTGCTATCTACAGAAACGCTGTTTACGTAAGCAAACTTGCTTTTATACTACTACAGCACAGTGCAATTTTCAAAATATAAATTCAATGTCAATTGCTACCATTTATATGTTTGGATATTTGCATTTGATTCTTAGAACCCCTTCTTGTTGGTGATTTATCATTAAAAAGTATGCCAGTCTTATAAAACTCCAGTTATCTCCAGCAACAGTATGGCTACTAGAAGTGCACTACGAATCAATAACGACTAGATATTGATATAAAAATCTTCAACCTTATTATTTTTATAAATGCGTGATATAATGATTCCTTTTTATTTCTGAAGGCAGGAATATACTGGGTTAATTTGATGGATTATTTCTGTGGTGGATGGATGCCTCTTTTTGTGGCAGTATTGGAGCTGATATCAATCTTCTGGATTTATGGTAACTATTTTGCTAAGTCTCAAAGAGGCCAATATATAAAAGTGTGATATAATGGGCCATTAACATGCATTAATTATCTCAGTTTAACTGGCCATACTAATGAGATGATAATCAGTTTGGAAAAATATTACTTCTGTTAATGTTAGCACATGAACAGTAGCATTAATACAAACAAATCTTAACTACACCTTGCTGAGATGTAGTTAAGCTTCTCACAGAAACAGGTCTGCATAAATGTGCAAATGTTTTAATGTGCTTTATTTTATTCTGCATTCATAGGTAATGAGCTGATTTGCATAATTATTTTGTGCTGATATTTGTGATCACTAAATTCCTTCCTAACTTCAATAATGCACATATTGATGTAGCACAATTAAGGGCACTAATAAGTATTAACACATATTAAGTCAGTCTCAAACATCAGCACAGTTTACTGCATCTATTCATGCATAGGTTTTCTGTATATCTGTAACATTGGTAACCTAACCTTTGCAAATTCAATTAATTTAAATCTGAAACTCTTCTCCTTCTTCCTGTGTTCTTTTTATTGTAGCTAAAACAGTTTACATTAGACAACATAAGCATTAACACAGTATACAGTGTACCAACTAAGTCTTGCTTAGATATTTGCCAGCTGCTTATATAGCCATTAGGAAGCATCACTTGTCAGATTGATGACTCATAAGAACTCTGGAATGTTTAGAATGGAAAAGCAAAAATACCCTACATTCAGCTCCCTGAGTCTTATTCAAAAAGAACTTTTCTGATTCTATGCTTATGAAAAAATAATTCATTGTTGAAGAAGGCACTATGGCAGGAAGAGAGCTGCTGCTTAATGACCCTATAAACATAAGGCAATAGAAAATTGTGAATAAATAAAATCCCAATAAAAACAAAATATATTGAAATAAAAACAAAAAGTAATTTGGAATTTTTTACATTACTTGATGATAATACAGCAAAAATCAGATTTTTTTAAAAAGAAAAATGTCTCCATAAGGATCTTTAATAGAAAATGCAGTGTTATTCAAGCTGCTGCTTCTAGCTTTGCATTAAAACTTGCATAGAAACATAGAAACATGATGGTTGAAAAAGACCATATAGCTTATCTAGTCTGCCATCCATGCCAACTGCTAAATTCTACAATCCCTGCCACTCCTTCAGAGATCACCTTTGTTTGTTCCATGCTTTCTTGAATTCAGATACTGTCCTTGTCTCTACTGCCTCCACTGGGAGGCCATTCTATGCAGCCACTACCCTTTCTGTAAAGAAATATTTCCTTAAATTACTCCTGAGTCTACCCCATTCACCTTCATCCTACGAATCCTTGTTCCAGAACTTGCTTCCTGTGCATTGATTTCTTGGAGATATTTAAATGTCTTTATCCCATCTAGAGTATATACATGCTTAGATCTTTAAGTCTCCCCCATATGCTTTATAATGAAAAACCACTATCCATTTTAGTAGCCACCCTCTCGACTAACTCCATCTAGTTTATATCCTTTTGAAGGTGAGGTCTCCAGAACTATAAACAGTATTCCAAATGAGATTTTACCAGTGACTTAGTTAAAGGCAATATCACCTCCTTTTTTCCTTACCAATCTTCTCCCTTTGCCCCTAAGCAGCTTTCTGGCTTTTCCCATCACTTTATCTACCTGTTTGGCCATCTTGAGATCATCAGGTAAGATTACCTCCAGATCCTGCTCTTGTTTCATAAGAAGAAATTCTTTCCTTATACTGTACCTCTCCCTTGGATTTTTGCAGCTCAAATATATGACCCTGTATTTTTTAGCATTAAATCTTAGTTTCCAAACTCTAAACCATTTCTCAAGCTTCACTAGATCACTCCTCATGCTTTCTACACATTTCTGGGTATATACCCTGTTATAGAGTCTAATTTCATCCATAAGAACAAACCTTTCTCAATAGCCCTTCTGTAATATTGCTTACAACAATGTTAGTAACAATTGGTCCAATAACCAATCCATATAGCACACCAATAGTAATGATCCTCTCCACGGAGTGAACTTCATTTACCACTATCCTTTGTCATCTCTTACTCAAAGGTTTTTAATCTAATCAGTCACTTTGGGCTCCATTCCAAGGGTGCTCAGTTTATTTAGAAGTCATGTATGTGGAACGGTGTCAAAAGCCTTACTGAAAACCAAGTACACTGAATCTAGTGCTTTCTCTTGACCCAACTCTCTGATCAGTCAAAGATATTGATCAGATTTATCTGATCTAATTCTGATAAAATCATATCTTGTAATCCATTGCTTTTCAGAACTGCATTGTCCTCTGTTTTAGCAGCGATTACATTAATTTACTCACCACAAAGGTCAGCCTAACTGAAAGGAGTTTCCAGGCTCCTCCTTACTTCCTCTTTTGTGAAGAAGAACCACATCCATCTGTCTCCAGTCCTCCAGAACTACTCACAACTCTAAAGAAGCATTAAAAAGGTCAGCCAACAGCGCTGCTTGAACTTCTGTAAGTTCCACTAAAAGCCTCAAATGTATGCTAATCAGCCCCATAACATTATCTACTTTTAGCTAGTTCTTCATGAAAACTGTCTTAAGAACATAAGAAATTGCCATGCTGGGTCAGATCAAGAATCCATCAAGCCCAGCATCCTGTTTCCAACACTCTCATGATCTTAAAGACCTCTATCATATCCCCCTCAGTCATCTCTTCTCCAAGCTGAACAGCCCTAATCTCTTCAGCTTTTCCTCATAGGGGAGCTGTCCCATCCCTTTATCATTTTGGTTGCCCTTCTCTGTACCTTCTCCATCACAATTATATCTTTTTTGAGATGCGGCGACCAGAATTGTACACAGTGTTCAAGGTGCAGTCTCATCATGGAGTGATACAGAGGCATTATGACATTTTCTCTTTTATTAACCATTCCCTTCCTAATAATTCCTAAAATTCTGTTTGCTTTTTTGACTGCTGCAGCACACTGAGCTGACGATTTGAAAGTATTATCCACTATGATGCCTAGATCTTTTTCCTGGGTGGTAGCTCCTAATACGGAACCTAACATCGTGTAACTACAGCAAGGATTATATTTCCATATAAGCAACACCTTGCACTTGTCCACATTAAATTTCATCTGCCATTTGGATGCCCAATCTTCCAGTCTTGCAAGGTCCTCCTGTAATGTATCACAATCCACTTGTGATTTAACTAATCGTCGTATTCCTTTCCAGATCATTTATAAATATTAGAGGTGTGAATCGTGTAATCGATCGTCTTAACGATCGATTTTGGCTGGGGGGGGGAGGGAAATCTGATCGTCGAGTTTTTTTTTTTTCTAAAAATCGTTAAAAATCGTAAATCGGGGGAGGGCAGGAAAACCGGCACACCAAAAAAACCCTAAAACCCACCCGAACCTTTAAAACAAATCCCCCACCCTCCCGAACCCCCCCCCCCCAAAATGTTTTAAATTACCTGGGGTCCAGTGTGGGGGTCCCGACGCGATCTCCTCCTGCTCTCTGGCCACCGCTGCATTGAGAAATGGTGCCGGTGGCCCTTTGCCCTTATCATGTGACAGGGCAAAGGTAGCGACGGTGCCATTTTGTTTCCTGGCTCCCGACATCACGCGTGCGGGAGATCGCCCCCGGACCCCCGCTGGACCCCCAGGGACTTTTGGCCAGCTTGGGGGGGGGCCTCCTGACCCCCACAAGACTTGCCAAAAGTCCAGCGGGGATCCGGGAGCGACCTCCTGCACGCAGGCCGCCCGTATGACATAGTGAGGGCAAAGGTAGCACCGGCACCATTTTGAAGATTGGCAATACGGCCCGCGTATGCCCCCGATTTACTCATCAACCCCTATTATACTAGGGGCTGATGAGTAAAGGTGGCCGGCGCCATCTTTAAAGATGGCGCCGGCCATCCAGTGCTCCTACCATGTGACAGGGGCCGGCCAATGGCACGGATACCCTGTCACATGGTAAGGGCAAAGGGGCATCGGCGCCATTTTATTTTTAGAACAGCTGATGCCTGGGAACGGGAAATCTCTTCCCGAGGCCCCCCTGGATCTCTCCTCTCCCCGAGGCCCCCCGGGATCTCTCCCTGAAGCCCCCCGAGGCCCCCCTGGACCACCAGGTAATTTTAAAAGGTTTTGGAGGGGTCGGGAGGGGGGGTCGATTTAAAGGGTCGGGTGGGTTTTTTTTTTTAGCGGCGCGGGCCTCACTTAAAAAAAAAGGGTCGGGAGGGTGGGGGGTCGATTTAAAGGGTCGGGTGGGGGTTTTTTTTTTATCGGGCCATCGGCACCATTTTAATTAGTGGCAGCCAAAATGGCGCCGATGGCCATCAGAACAGCTGATGCCTGGGAACAGGAAATCTCTTCCCGAGGCCCCCCTGGATCTCTCCTCTCCCCGAGGCCCCCCTGCATCTCTCCCTGAAGCCCCCCGAGGCCCCCCTGGACCACCAGGTAATTTTAAAAGGTTTTGGAGGGGTCGGGAGGGGGGGGTCGATTTAAAGGGTCGGGTGGGGTTTTTTTTTTTTAGCGGCGCGGGCCTCACTTAAAAAAAAGGGTCGGGAGGGTGGGGGGTCGATTTAAAGGGTCGGGTGGGGGTTTTTTTTTTATCGGGCCATCGGCACCATTTTAATTAGTGGCAGCCAAAATGGCGCCGATGGCCCGAGAGCGGGAGATTGCGCCGGAACCCCCCCCCCCCACACACACACACATTTTGGGAGGGTGGGGGAGGGTAAGGAATTGGTTTTAAAGGGTCGAGGTTGGTTTAGGAGTTGTTTTGGTGTGCCGGTTTTCCTGCCCTCCCCCAAATAATTCCCATGCCCTATTTAACGATACAATACAAATGTCCCTGACGATAAATCGGGGGCATTTATATTGTATCGTGCACTCTAACGATTTAGAACATTTTTAAAATTATCTGACGATAATTTTAATCGTTCAAAAACGATTCACATCCCTATTATCCTATTTTCTTCAGATGGATCCTTCTTCCAATTTTTGAAGGTTGTTTTTTTGGCTAAAATAGCCTCTTTCACCTCACCTTTTAACCATGCCAGTAATCGCTTTGCCTTCCTTCCACCTTTCTTAATGTGTGGAATATTTCTCACAGGACAAGCAGCATGGTAGTCCTCACATATGGGTGACATCACAGGATGGAGCCCAATCACGGAAAACTTCTGTCAAAGTTTCCAGAACTTTGACTGGTCCCTACTGGGCATGTCCATCATGGCATTAACCCTGCAGCCAGCAGGGGTCCCCCTTCAGTCTCCTTTTTTCCACGTAGCAGTAGCCTAGCGGTAAAGGAGCTCTGCACAGATTCTTGACAGGAGTTTTCCTCACAGAATTACTAAAAGTTAATTTGCCCCACAGGGGTCCCTCCTTTAACTTTTTTCAGACCGCGGTACTCTGGTAAGTTTTTACCCGTTTTTCATCAATTACCGTCGAGTTTGGCCCTTGCGGCCTACTAGCCGTCGACTGTACCACAGCTCAATTTTTTTCCATGGCCATGGCATCAGGTTTCCGTTGGTGCCCGGACCGTACTCGCTCCATGTCTATCACAGAGTTCTGAAGGAACTAAAAAATGAAATTTCAGACCTATTAGTAAAAATTTGTAACTTATCATTAAAATCATCCATTGTACCTGAAGACTGGAGGATAGCAAATGTTACCCCAATATTTAAAAAGGGCTCCAGGGGTGATCCGGGAAACTACAGACCGGTTAGCCTGACTTCAGTGCCAGGAAAAATAGTGGAAAGTGTTCTAAACATCAAAATCACAGAACATATAGAAAGACATGGTTTAATGGAACAAAGTCAGCATGGCTTTACCCAGGGCAAGTCTTGCCTCACAAATCTGCTTCACTTTTTTGAAGGAGTTAATAAACATGTGGATAAAGGTGAACCGGTAGATATAGTATACTTGGATTTTCAGAAAGCGTTTGACAAAGTTCCTCATGAGAGGCTTCTAGGAAAAGTAAAAAGTCTTGGGATAGGTGGCGATGTCCTTTCGTGGATTGCAAACTGGCTAAAAGACAGGAAACAAAGAGTGTAATTGAATGGGCAATTTTCTCAGTGGAAGGGAGTGGACAGTGGAGTGCCTCAGGGATCTGTATTGGGACCCTTACTGTTCAATATATTTATAAATGATCTGGAAAGAAATACGACGAGTGAGATAATCAAATTTGCAGATGACACAAAATTGTTTAGAGTAGTTAAATCACAAGCAGATTGTGATAAATTGCAGGAAGACCTTGTGAGACTGGAAAATTGGGCATCCAAATGGCAGATGAAATTTAATGTGGATAAGTGCAAGGTGATGCATATAGGGAAAAATAACCCATGCTATTGTTACGCTTGGGCTCCGGTCAGGAGTTGTGAACACCACCCAGCAGGGTGGCTCCAGGTGGAGAGAGACAGGAATGGCTAGAAACAGTGTCTGGTTCCAGGCTGGGTCAGGGCAGGCAGCAAGTAGCAGTGTCTCGGTTCAGGCTGGGTCAGGGCAGGCGGCAAGTAGCAGTGTCTGGGTTCAGGCTGGGTCAGGGCAGGCGGCAAGTAGCAGTGTCTGGGTCTAGGCTGGGTCAGGGCAGGCGGCAAGTAGCAGTGTCTGGGTTCAGGCTGGGTCAGGGCAAGGCAGGTCAGAAGGCCCGTAGGCCACACACACACAGAAGGCCCGTAGGCCACACACAGTAAACAAGGCAAGGCAGAGAAGGCCCGTAGGCCACACACACACAGAAGGCCCGTAGGCCACACACCGTAAGCAGGGCAAGGCAGGTCAGAAGGCCCGTAGGCCACACACACACACACAGAAGGCCCGTAGGCCACACACCGAAAGCAGAGCAGGCAGGTCAGAAGGCCCGTAGGCCACACATACACACGGAAGGCCCGTAGGCCACACACCATAGTCAGGGCAAGGCAGGTCAGAAGGCCCATAGGCCACACAGACACACACAGAAGGCCCGTAGGCCACACACCGTAAGCAGAGCAGGCAGGTCAGAAGGCCCGTAGGCCACACATACACACGGAAGGCCCGTAGGCCACACACCGTAGTCAGGGCAAGGCAGGTCAGAAGGCCCGTAGGCCACACAGACACACACAGAAGGCCCGTAGGCCACACACCGTAAGCAGAGCAGGCAGGTCAGAAGGCCCGTAGGCCAGGTAAGAAAAGCGAGGAAGAAGGCCCGAAGGCCGCGCAGGGCAAGGAAAGGCCCGAAGGCCGCGCAGGGCAAGGAAAGGCCCGAAGGCCGCGCAAGGCTAGAGCAGGGAGCCCAGGTGAGCTCGATGCCGAAGCACCGAGGGAACTGTCAGGCAGGGTTATAAGGGCCAACCCAGAACATAGAGTGGACAGGGGAGATGGCCTGGGCCTGTCAGGAGAGCCAGCACTAGAGGGACCCCTGGTGGTGAGGCGGTTGCACTGCAGCCAAAACTGTAACAGCTATAATTACACAATGTTGGGTTCCATATTAGGTGCTACAACCCTAGAAAGAGATCTAGGTGTCATAGTGGATAACACATTGAAATCGTCGGTGCAGTGTGCTGCGGCAGTCAAAAAAGCAAACAGAATGTTGGGAATTATTAGAAAAGGAATGATGAATAAAACGGAAAATGTCATTTGCCTCTGTATCGCTTCATGGTGAGTCCGCACCTTGAATACTGTGTACAGTTCTGGTCGCCGCATCTCAAAAAAGATATAATTGCGATGGAGAAGGTACAGAGAAGGGCTACCAAAATGATAAGGGGAATGGAACAACTCCCCTATGAGGAAAGACTAAAGAGGTTAGGACTTTTCAGCCTGGAGAAGAGACGACTGAGGGGGGATATGATAGAGGTGTTTAAAATCATGAGAGGTCTAGAACGGGTAGATGTGAATCGGTTATTTACTCTTTCGGATAGTAGAAAGACTAGGGGGCACTCCATGAAGTTAGCATGGGGCACATTTAAAACTAATCAGAGAAAGTTCTTTTTACTCAACGCACAATTAAACTCTGGAATTTGTTGCCAGAGAATGTGGTTCATGCAGTTAGTATAGCTGTGTTTAAAAAAGGATTGGATAAGTTCTTGGAGGAGAAGTCCATTACCTGCTATTAAGTTCACTTAGAGAATAGCCACTGCCATTAGCAATGGTTACATGGAATAGACTTAGTTTTTGGGTACTTGCCAGGTTCTTATGACCTGGATTGGCCACTGTTGGAAACAGGATGCTGGGCTTGATGGACCCTTGGTCTGACCCAGTATGGCATTTTCTTATGTTCTTATGTTCTTACAGACCCTCATAAAGTCTGTGTAATGTGTCTAGGACGCGAGCACGATGTCTTGACCTGCACCAAATGCGCCCTATTGACACCAAAAAGTTGCAAGGCCAGAATGGAGAAGATGGAGCTTCTCTTCCATGCTCAAACCCCGACTCTTTCCATTGCATCGACATCGTCAGAGCCGGCACCGTCAACTTTGCGCCAGCATCGACCACTGGCCGGTAGGGGTGTTAATCGTGTGATCGATCGTCTTAACGATCGATTTTGGCTGGGGGGGAGGGAAATCTGATCGTCGTGGGTTTTTTTTTTTTTTTTTTTTAAATCGTTAAAAATTGTAAATCGTAGGAGGGCGGGAAAACCGGCACACCAAAAAAACCCTAAAACCCACCCCAAACCTTTAAAACAAATCCCCGACCCTCCCGAACCCCCCCAAAATGTTTTAAATTACCTGGGGTCCAGTGGGGGGGTCCCGACGCGATCTCCCTCTCTCTGGCCACAACTGCATTAAGAGAAATGGCGCCGGTGGCCCTTTGCCCTTATCATGTGACAGGGCAAAGGTAGCGCCGGTGCCATTTTGCTTCCTGGCTCCCGACGTCACACGTGCGGGAGATCGCCCCCGGACCCCCGCTGGACCCCCAGGGACTTTTGGCCAGCTTGGGGGGGCCTCCTGACCCCCAAAAGACTTTCCAAAAGTCCAGCGGTGATCTGGGAGCGACCTCCTGCATGCAGGCCGCCCGTATGACATAGTGAGGGCAAGGGTAGCTCCGGCGCCATTTTGAAGATTGGCAATACGGCCCGCGTATGCCCCCGATTTACTCATCAGCCCCTATTATACTAGGGGCTGATGAGTAAAGGTGGCCGGCGCCATCTTTAAAGATGGCGCCGGCCATCCAGTGCTCCTACCATGTGACAGGGGCCGGCCAATGGCATGGATACCCTGTCACATGGTAAGGGCAAAGGGGCATCGGCGCCATTTTATTTTTAGAACAGCTGATGCCTGGGAATGGGAAATCTCTTCCCGAGGCCCCCCTGGATCTCTCCTCTCCCCGAGGCCCCCCTGGATCTCTCCCCAAGGCCCCCCGAGGCCCCCCTGGACCACCAGGTAATTTTAAAAGGTTTTGGAGGGGTCGAGAGGGGGGGGGGTCGATTTAAAGGGTCGGGTGGATTTTTTTTTTTTTAGCGGCGCGGGCCTCACTTAAAAAAAAAGAGTCGGGAGGGTGGGGGGTCGATTTAAAGGGTCGGGTGGGGTTTTTTTTTTTTATCGGGCCATCGGCGCCATTTTAATTAGTGGCAGCCAAAATGGCACCGATGGCCCGAGAGCGGGAGATCGCGCCGGGACCCCCCCACACACACACACATTTTGGGAGGGTGGGGGAGGGTAAGGAATTGGTTTTAAAGGGTCGGGGTTGGTTTAGGAGTTGTTTTGGTGTGCCGGTTTTCCCGCCCTCCCCCAAATAATTCCCATGCCCTATTTAACGATACAATACAAATACCCCTGATGATAAATCGGGGCATTTGGATTGTATCGTGCACTCTAACGATTTAGAACGATTTTAAAATTATCTGACGATAATTTTAATCGTTCAAAAACGATTCACATCCCTATTATCCTATTTTCTTCAGATGGATCCTTCCAATTTTTGAAGGTTGTTTTTTTGGCTAACATAGCCTCTTTCACCTCACCTTTTAACCATGCCAGTAATCGCTTTGCCTTCCTTCCACCTTTCTTAATGTGTGGAATATTTCTCACAGGACAAGCAGGATGGTAGTCCTCACATATGGGTGACATCACAGGATGGAGCCCAATGACGGAAAACTTCTGTCAAAGTTTCCAGAACATTGACTGGTCCCTACTGGGCATGTCCATCATGGCATTAACCCTGCAGCCAGCAGGGGTCCCCCTTCAGTCTCCTTTTTTCCGCGCAGCAGTAGCCTAGCGGTAAAGGAGCTCTGCACAGATTCTTGACAGGAATTTTCCTCACAGAATTACTAAAAGTTAATTTGCCCCACAGGGGTCCCTCCTTTAACTTTTTTCAGACCGCGGTACTCTGGTAAGTTTTTACCTGTTTTTCATCGATTACCGTCGAGTTTGGCCCTTGCGGCCTACTGGCCATCGACTGTACCACAGCTCAATTTTTTGCCATGGCATCAGGTTTCCGTTGGTGCCCGGACCGTACTCGCTCCATGTCTATCACAGACCCTCATAAAGTCTGTGTAATGTGTCTAGGACGCGAGCACGATGTCTTGACCTGCACCAAATGTGCCCTAATGACACCAAAAAGTTGCAAGGCCAGAATGGAGAAGATGGAGCTTCTCTTCCATGCTCAAACCCCGACTCCTTCCATTGCATCGACATCGTCAGAGCCGGCACCGTCAACTTTGCGCCAGCATCGACCACTGGCCGGTAGGGGTGTTAATCGTGTGATCGATCGTCTTAACGATCGATTTTGGCTGGGGGGGAGGGAAATCTGATCGTCGAGTTGTTTTTTTTTTAATCGTTAAAAATCGTAAATCGGAGGAGGGCGGGAAAACCGGCACACCAAAAAAACCCTAAAACCCACCCCGAACCTTTAAAACAAATCCCCCACCCTCCCGAACCCCCCCAAAATGTTTTAAATTACCTGGGGTCCAGTGGGGGGTCCCGGCGCGATCTCCCTCTCTCTGGCCACGACTGCGTTAAGAGAAATGGCGCCGGTGGCCCTTTGCCCTTATCATGTGACAGGGCAAAGGTAGCGCCGGCGCCATTTTGGTTCCTGGCTCCCGACGTCACGCGTGCAGGAGATCGCCCCCGGACCCCCGCTGGACCCCCAGGGACTTTTGGCCAGCTTGGGTGGGCCTCCTGACCCCCACAAGACTTGCCAAAAGTCCAGCGGGGGTCCGGGAGCGACCTCCTGCACGTGGGCCGTATTGCCAATCTTCAAAATGGCGCCGGCGCTACCTTTGCCCTCACTATGTCATACGGGCGACGGTCACCCATATGACAGGCCCGCGTGCAGGAGGTCGCTCCAGGACCCTTGCTGGACTTTTGGCAAGTCTTGTGGGGGTCAGGTGGACCCCCAAGCTGGCCAAAAGTCCCTGGGGGTCCAGCGGGGGTCCGGACCGTAAGTCTCGGACCATCGAGGGAGCAAAATCATCGACCTCGCCATCATCTGAGCCGCTGTTGAAAAAACCCCGTCCAGAAAAGGCACCGACCGTTTCTGTGACCGGGTAACTGAGGCAACCCTCACCCAACAGGGGATCGGGAGCCGCGACTCCACCTTTAATGGTGGTGCCTCCGGCTATGCCTCTGCCTCCTTCTGTTCCGGAGCCGGGGCTTCTTGCTCCAGGTCTCCGAGAAGAACTGGACCGGATGGTTCAGGAGGCCATCGACAAGGTGATGCAATGACTCCAGGTTCCTCCGGCACCGACACCGGTGCCGATTGCGGAACTGATCACCGACCCGATTCCGGCAGCGTTGGCACCGCTGTTCTCCAGGATGGAAGCGTTCATTGCCGCTTTTCTACCGATGGATCCTGGGTCTCTGATGACTCCGGTGCCCTCCCCACTTACATTGCCATCGGGAGTAGAGACACCGCTCCGCATCCCTCCATCGGGTGTTCTGCCTCAGCCATTGATGCTGATACATCCCTCACCATCAATTCAATCATTCATGCTGATACGTCCGTCGGCGCCACCGAGCCATCCATCGATGCCCTCAATACCTGTGCCGGTGCCTTCGATGCCTTCATCGGTGCCTCCGATAATTCCTCCGATTCCTTCGGAGCCTAGACCGGGACCTTCAGGTATCCCACCAACCTGTCCCCCTTTAGTTCCTAGAGGGACAGGTGCTGATCCTTATGATACGTGGACTGATGATTCCTCACCAGACACTGATGATTTACGTTCACAACCTTCACCCACTGAAAGTAGGAAGCGTTCTCCTCCAGAGGACCTCTCCTTTATAAAATTTGTGAAGGAAATGTCTGAATTGGTTCCCTTCCAAGTGGAGACTGAACAGGATGATAGGCACCAGATGATGGAGTTGCTCCAATTCCTGGATGCTCCCAAGGTAATGGCTCAAGTTTTCTGGTCTTTGCTCTGAAGTATAAGACAGGTTATCCGACCTGCCTTGTGCCGGAGATAATCTGTTTGGCGAACAGATTCAACGGACGGTGGCGGAACTAAAGGATCATCATGAGACCCTAAGACAGCTCTCTCTGATGCCTTCCAACTATTCTTCTAAACAGCCCTTCAGGAAGGACTCTAAAAAGTCCTTCTTCCACCTGAAGAAGTCCTACCCGTCACCAACTAGATCCCGTGCAACGAGGCCATTTCAAAAAGCACAGTCTCATCAAACACGTAAACAAAAGCCACAATCAGGGCCTGCTTCAGGTTTTTGACTTCCACCTAGAGAGCAGCAGCCAGATCCCACTGCCTCACATACCAGTGGGAGGTCGATTGTGCCACTTCCACAACATATGGCACTCAATCACCTCAGACCAATGGGTATTGGCAATAATTGCTCAGGGTTACCATCTGAACTTTCTCTCCGTGCCTCCATTCTTCTGGATAAAGAGGTCTTCCTCCTTCTCCAGTCCAGCACAATAGAACCCGTACCATACTCTTAGCATGGCCTAGGGTTCTTTTCCCGGTACTTTCTAATCCCCAAAAAATCAGGAGGCGTTCGTCCTATTCTGGACCTACGTGCCCTCAACAAGTACCTCCTGTGAAAGAAGTTCAAGATGGTCACCTTGGGCTCGCTTCTTCCTCTTCTACAAAGAGGAGACTGGCTCTGCTCTCTGGACCTCCAGGACGCCTACACTCATATTGCGATAACTCCATCTCATTGCAAATACCTGAGGTTTCTAGTAGGCCCCAAGCACTATCAATACCGAGTGCTTCCTTTCAGCCTAGTGTCTGCACCATGAGTCTTCACAAAATGCCTCGTAGTCGTTGCAGCCTTCCTCAGGATTCAAGGTGTTCATGTCTACCCCTATCTGAACGACTGGTTCGTCAGGGCTCCCACTCAGCAAGCTGCTCTGTAGTCCCTCAATCTAATCTTACACACCTTAATTTCATTAGGATTTCTCATCAACTACGACAAATCCTATTTAGTCCCATCTCAAACCTTGTCGTTCATTGGGGCAGACTTGGACACCTTGCAGGCAAAGGCTTTCCGGCCTTGTCAGCGAGCACTAACTCTCGTGTCTCTTGCTCACCAGCTGCAGTCTCAGCACTCTGCGACTGCACGCCAATTTCTCATCCTTCTGGGACACATGGCATCCTCAGTCTACATCACACCAATTGCCCGCTTGGCCATGAGACTCATGCACTGGACTCTAAAGTCACAATGGACTCAATCCATTCAGCCCCTATCGAACGTTGTCCACGTCACCGACTCACTCCGTCTGTCTCTTGCCTGGTGGAAAAATCAAATCAATCTCCTCCAGGGTTTGCCCTTCCAGGTTCCAGGCCCTCAAGTCACGCTCACCACCGATGCTTCCAACTTCGGCTGGGGAGCCCATGTGGCCAATCTGCAAACACAAGGATTTTGGTCTCCAGAGGAAGCCAAACACCAAATAAATTTCCTGGAACTTTGAGCAATCAGATATGCTCTCAGGGCTTTTCAGGATCGTCTCTCAAATCAAGTCATCCTGATTCAGACAGAAAACCAGGTGGCCATGCGGTACATCAACAAACAGAGAGGCACAGGCTCCTTCCTTCTGTGTCAGGAAGCTGCACAGATTTAGGCGGAAGCTCTCTCCCATTCGATGTACCTCAGGGCCACCTACTTTCTGGGAGTGGACAATGTGTTGGCAGACAAGCTAAATTTATTTATTTATTTATTTTTTAGATTTTTATATACCGGTGTTCCTGTATTAAAATACAGATCACATCGGTTTACATTGAAACATAAAAATTACGCCAAGAGGCGGTACATATAACAAGGTTATAGAACTTGGAAAACAGGGAAAACAGATTCAAAAAATAACATTGAGAAAATTAAAGTCTCTTTGAGAAACCAAATCATAAAATAAGGCGTAATTGTCTAAGTTAAATGTGATCTGCAGAAGGGATTGCGATGGTGAGAAAATCTTAATAGCTGGAGGTGAAAAAATAATCATAGTTCTGGAAAAGCTTGGCTAAAGAGCCAGGTTTTAATTTTCTTTTTGAAGGAAGCGAAGCAGATCTCAAGGCGGATGTCTGGCGGGAGCATGTTCCATTGGACGGGTCCTGCTAAAGAAATGGCACGTTTCTGATGTAAGGATATTGTTGAAGGAACATAGAGTGTGCCTTTATAAGCTCCTCTGATAGGTCTAGTTGAAGAGTGAAAACGTAGTTGGGTGCTTAAGTGGAGTGGGGAAATGTTGTAAATAGATTTATGAATTGCTGTGTATACTTTATAGAGAATCCTTTGCTTAATAGGCAGCCAGTGGAGGAGTTTTAGTATGGGGGTTATGTGGTCTCTTTTATTCGTATTGGTAAGGATTCTGGCTGCAGAGTTTTGAATCATTTGGAGGGGTTTGATGGATGAGGTTGGGAGGCCAAAAAGGAGAGAGTTGCAATAGTTGATTTTTGTTAGTATAATGGCTTGTAGAACCATCCGAAAATCATTGAAGTGGAGAAGTGGTTTCAACTTTCTCAGGACAAGAAGTTTATAGAAACAGTCTTTAGTGGTGGTGCTTATAAATTTTTTGAAGTTAAGCTGATTATCTATCATGACGCCTAAATCTCGTACATATGGTGAGTGATTAATTATAGGAGTGGTAGAAATGAGTGGGACAGCTGGGTAAATTAAATTGTTATTAACGTCATGATTGATAATTAAGATCTCGGTTTTGTTGTTGTTAAGAATGAGGCTGAGACTGGAGAGAAGATGATTGATTACTTGCAAGCAATTATTCCAGTGAATCAAGGTTTTGTGTAGGGATTCTGAGATTGGGATGAGTATTTGGATGTCATCCGCGTAAATGTAGTGTGTTAGATTTAGATTATTAAGAAGTCGACAGAGAGGGAGAAGGTAAATGTTGAAAAGGGTTGGAGAGAGGGAAGAACCTTGAGGGACTCCTTGATTTGCTGGGACCGGGGTGTGATTCTTTGTTGTTTATCTTTACCTTGAATTGTCTATTAACCAAAAAGGACTTGAACCAGCTGAGTACTGTTCCCTTAATGTCTATGTCTATCAGACCTTGTAATAAAGATGAATGGTTGACAGTGTCAAAGGCCACAGAGAGATCTAAAAGAATAAGGAGATGAGGTTGTTTTTTATCCATATTAGTTAGAATATTGTCAGTAAGAGAGATAAGTAGGGATTCAGTGCTTAACGATTTACGAAAACCGTACTGGGATGGTGCAAGAATGTAGTTTTCTTCCAGGTACTCGGATAGTTGTCTATTGACTATCTTTTCCATAATTTTGGCGATCATTGGCAAATTGGCTATTGGGCGGAAGTTAGCTGGATCTGTAGCCGGAAGATTCGGTTTTTTAAGAAGAGGTTTAAGAATTGCTAGCTTAAGTTGGTCAGGAACTAGACCTTGGGAAAGAGAGCAATTAATGATATCGGCCATTGGCTTTGAAATGGTGTTCCTTATAGCGATGAGGAGGTTGTTTGGAATTGTGTCTAAGGGATGAGAGGATGGTTTCATTTTCTTGAGAATATTTTCAATCTCAAGAGCTGATGTGGTTTCGAAAGTTTCTAGAGTCGTATTTAGTTTAGGTAGAGTATTGGGTGGAGATGGAGGAGAAGAACTAGATGAAGAGAAAGAGACAGTCAGTTTATCAATTTTTTCCTTGAAGTATTCAGCTAGTTCGGAGGCTTTGTTGAGAGCTTGATCATCTGGGATGGTAGGAGGGGATGGTTTAGTGAGGGCAGAAACGTAGGAGAAGAGTGCTTTCGAATCAAAGATGAAATGATGTATTTTTTTAGAGAAAAAATCTCTCTTTGTTTTAAGAATGTTGATCCTGTAGGCATTGAGAGTGGTTTTGTATACAGCTAATGTTGTGGGGGATGGGTATTTTCTCCATGTATGTTCTTTATTTCTTAGTTCTTGTTTAAGCAGCTTCAGTTCAGTGGTGAACCAGGGTTTCCTGTTGTCAGGCAAAGGTTGTACTACTTTGGTGATTGAAGGACAGGTTATGTCTGCGATTTTATTGGTGATGTTGCACCATGAGGATATGGCTGTAGATGCGTTGGAAAGATCAAGTTGAGATAATTCATTAGAGAGATGGTTGCTGAGAAGGTCTGTGGAACAGGGTTTCCTGAACTGAATAGTGGTTTTTGGGAATGAAATGGGAGGATGTCCTGAGAGCTTGAGTGTCGTATTGATAATTTGATGGTCCGTCCAAGGGACAGGAAAACAAGTGAGTGAATCCGGGGGCAAGATACACTGATTAATGAAAATAAGGTCCAGCGTGTGGCCTGCTTTGTGGGTTGGGCTTTTTATTATTTGTGTGAAACCCATATAGCTGAGTGATGAGAGTAGGGTAACACAGTTTGTTGTTTGTGGTGAAGCATCGACATGTATGTTGAAGTCTCCCAATAAAATGGCAGGTTTATCTGGGTTGAAATATTTGGCGGTAAGTTCAATGACCGGAGAGGGGTCAGAGTCTATAGTTCCAGGAGGAGCGTAGATTAGGCCAATTTGTAGATGCTCGGATTTAAAAACTGCGAGCTCTATGTTCGATGTGATATTTGAATATTGTAAAGTTAAACCTAGCCCTTTCTTGGCTGCTAGGAACAGACCTCCTCCCTTTCTTTTGAATCTAGGGATGGAGAAAAAATTGTAAAGTTGAGTAGGTAGTTGGTTTAATAGAGCTATATCTGTGGGTTTAAGCCATGTTTCTGTGATTGCACAGATATCTGGGTTTACTTCTGTAAGGTAATCATTTAAGATGTGTGTTTCATGTCTTTCAACTGCACGAGTGGTCTCTCAACCCCTCAGTAGTGAATTCCATCTTCCAACAATGGGGATCTCCTCGGATAGACCTCTTTGCGTCTTCTCAAAACCACAAAGTAGAGAACTACTGCTCTCTCATTCGCAGCAAATGCTTTCAGCCCAGAGACGCATACTCCCTCTCATGGGCAACCGGTCTACTCTATGCATTCCCTCCACTTCCTCTTCTCTCAAAGATTCTCCTGAAGTTACGTCAGGACAAGGGAACCATGATCCTGAAAGCACCTCACTGGCCACACCAAGTGTGGTTTCCAATACTTCAGGATCTCTGCATTTGCAGGCGCATTCCCTTAGGGAAGGACCCGCTTCTGATCACTCAAAACGATGGGTGCCTACGCCATCCCAATCTTCATGCCTTGTCCTTGACAGCATGGATGTTGAAAGGTTAATCCTTCAGCCACTTAACCTTTCTGAACCAGTTTCCCGTGTCTTGATTGCTTCACAGAAGCCTTCCACAAGAAAATCTTACTCTTACAAATGGAAAAGGTTCACGTCATGGTGCTCTTCTCAGTCCCTTGACCCCTTTTCCTGTGCAATCCCGAAGTTTCTGGACTATCTCTGGCATCTATCAGAGTCAGGTCTTAAGACTTCTTCCATCAGAATGCATGTCAGTGCGGTTGCCGCCTTCCATAAAGGTGTTGGGGATGTCCCTATATCAGTTCAACCACTGGTAACACGTTTTTTGAAGGGCTTGCTCCACATCAAGCCTCCACTACGTCCCCCGGCCCCCTCTTGGGACCTTAACCTGGTTTTGGGTCGGCTCATGAAACCTCCATTCGAATCTCTTCACTCTTGTGAACTTCGATATCTCACATGGAAAGTGATTTTTCTTTTGGCTATCACTTCAGCTCGCAGAGTTAGTGAATTACAGGCTCTAGTTACCTATCCTCCTTACTCTAAACTTCTGCAGGACCGGGCGGTACTCCGCACTCACCATAAATTCTTAGCTAAGGTAGTTTCGGATTTTCATCTCAATCAATCCATCATACTACCTACCTTTTTTCCCAGGCCCCATGCCAATCCAGGAGAACAGGCTCTGCATACCCTTGACTGTAAACAGGCTCTAGCATTTTACCTAGACCGTACAGCTGCCCACAGGGAAAACATTCAATTGTTCGTCTCTTTCCACCCTAACAAGTTAGGGAAGCCTGTGGGTAAGCAGACTCTCTCCTCTTGGTTGGCGGATTGCATATCCTTTTGCTATCAGCAAGCGGGCATTCCATTTCAAGACCGTGTTAAAGCACACTCTATGAGGGCCATGGCAAATTCAGTAGCACACCTGCGATCAGTGCCACTTCCTGACATTTGCAGAGTGCCACCTGGAGTTCTCTCCATACCTTTGCAGCCCACTATTGCTTGGACAAAGCCGGAAGACAAGATTCCATCTTTGGCCAGTCTGTCCTTCATAACCTATTTACAACGTGACATTCCAACACCTTTCCGCCTGCCCGGATGGGTTCAGGATGCCCTCTACCAAATTCTACCCTAGTTCTTATGCCTGTTGCACACCTTTGGGTACATTTGGTGCATGTTCGGATATCCTCAGCTTGGTACTCACCCATTAGGGATGTGAATCATTTTTTGATGATTTAAAATATCATCCGATATATTTTAAATCGTCAAAAATTGTTAGAAGCGATATATAATAGGAATTCCCCCGATTTATCGTCAAAAATCGTAAATCGGGGGAAGGGGGAGGGGAAGGGGGAGGGCGGGAAAACTGGCACACTAAAACATCCCTAAAACCCACCCGACCGTTTAAAATAAATCCCCCACCCTCCCGAACCCCCCCAAAATGTCTTAAATTACCTGGGGTCCAGTGGGGGGGGGTCCCGGTGTGATCTTCCACTCTCGGGCCACGGGTGCGTTGATAGAAATGGCGCCGGCTCTACCTTTGCCCTGTCATATGAAAGGGCAAAGGTAGCGCCGGCGCCATTTTGGTTCCTGTCCCCCAACGTCACGAGCGTAGGAGATCGTTCCCGGACCCCCGCTGGACCCCCAGGGACTTTTGGCCAGCTTGGGCGGGGGCCTCCTGACCCCCACAAGACTTGCCAAAAGTCCAGCGGGGGTCCAGGAACGACCTCCTGCACTCGAATCATGTTGCCGTATTGCAAAATGGCGCCGGCCATACGGCCATACAGCCGGCGCCATTTTGCAATACGGCAATATGGCCATATGGCCGGCGCCATTTTGCAATACTCGGGCCGTATTGCAAAATGGCGCCGGGCCATATGGCCGATCATATGACAGGGCAAAGGTAGCGCCGGCACCATTTCTATCAACGCACCCGTGGCCCGAGAGTGGAAGATCACACCGGGACCCCCCCACTGGACCCCAGGTAATTTAAGACATTTTGGTGGGGTTCGGGAGGGTGGGGGATTTATTTTAAAGGGTCGGGGTGGGTTTTAGGGTTGTTTTAGTGTGCCGGATTTCCTGCGCTCCCCCAATTTACGATTTACACGATATTTAAAAAAACAAAACCGCGATGATCCGATTCCCTCCCCCCCAGCCAAGATCGATTGTTAAGACGATCGATCACACGATTCACATCTCTATCACCCATATGTGAGGACTACCATCCTGCTTGTCCTGTGAGAAAGCAAATGTTGCTTACCTGTAACAGGTGTTCTCACAGGACAACAGGATGTTAGTCCTCACGAAACCCGCCCGCTGCCCTGTGGTGTAGGGTTCATAACATTTTATTATTTTATTATTTTATTTTTCGGCACTGCCTGTAGCTTTTAAATAAGACTGAAGGGGGACCCTGCTGGCTGCAGGGTTAGTGCCATGCTGGGCATGCCCTGTAGGGGCCAGTCAAAGTTCTGGAAACTTTGACAGAAGTTTTCCATGATTGGGCTCCATCCTGTGATGTCACCCACATGTGAGGACTAACATCCTGCTGTCCTGTGAGAACACCTGTTACAGGTAAGCAACATTTGCTATCTGGACTCGCATCTAGAATTGTATTTTTTTTTTAATTCTTTATTTATATATTTTCAAATTACAAATGCCACAGTAACATTCATTAAGTATATTCAAAGAATTGAAAATAAATCTCATTTCTCATAAACCATCATACTTAAATAAAGAAAACATTTCCCAACTATATATTTCTTCTCTTTATGTAATATAACATTTGTAAAATCAAATATTTGTAATTAACTTTAACTTTTAGGAAATATCAAGCATTGCTGAGACTCAGAAATTTCCGAGGAGAAACCATATTTGAAATAAAATTTAGATAGACATTTACATAGCTTCACAACTGTTATTTCCATTTCATACCCTATTCATTTGAAACCATTGGGGATGACGTGACTGGTACTTGTGCCTCCAAAAATTGCTGAAGTTGTTCTATTTGAAGAAAAACAAATATTTGTTCACCTCTCTTTATCTCACATTTACATGGGTAACACAGAAAAAATGAATAAGCCATAGAATGAACTTTTTGTCTTGTAACTAGAAATTCTTTCCTTCTAGTACTAGTTACAGGAGCTAGATCCGGATACATTTTCACTGTTTGACCATAGAATTGTATTGGAAATTTCTGGAAATATCTACACATAACTTTATTCACATCTTGTGACATTATAAACAAAACTATTGTTATAATTAGTGAGGTTTGGGTGGACCCTTGGACACTGTGGCAGCTGACCATGCCCATGTGGGGCAGTCCTGTGAGGGGCCACAGGTCAGGCTCAGCTGAGGACACACAAACACAGAGATTGATCTTTATTTAAGCAATGTTGTGTAGCCACCAGAGGTGGCAGTGATGAGTAGTTGAAGTAGCCTGGCTGGGCTAGTATCCCTCAGGCGCTGGAACAGCGACTCTCCGGTAGCAGTGCTGTAGTGGAAAGAACTGAGAATAATGAGTACAGTGGAATATGAACAAGCCCCAGTATGGAGAACCTCAAGATAGGAAGAGCAGGCCCTCGAGGAGTGTGTACCTGATCCCTGAGAGCTGAAAGGCTTGTAGGAGATGTACTCACACAGCGGTTCCATGTAGGAGATGGCACCAGGGCTGGAACGCAGGCAGGCCCTCAAGGAGCAAGTACCTGGTTCCAGGGAAAGCTCTGAGGTGGAGATGGTAGTACTCACTGGTGTTGAAGATAGCGAATCCTTTCAGGCAGAAGAGAAGGTAGGAGCAGGCAGCGAGTCAGGGAACATGGGCCCTCGAGAAGTGAGTACCGGTTTCCTGATATTGGCCTGAAAAGCAGGTGAGGCCCCTGAGGAGCAGGTACCCCATTAGCGTTAAGAAGATTGGAGGCAGAGTAGCTGGGTATGGAGAGCGAATCCCATCCGTAAGATTCCCCTTGCTAATTCAAAGGCTAGCAAACAGTGTAGGCTTTAAATATCCTGGCAGTGTGACGTCATCACAGGGAGACGCACCTGAGGTTCATGCCAAGTAGGAAATAATAGCGAGGGCCGCGCAGCACATGCGTCCTAAGGTACAGATGGAGCATGGCAGGAGACAGCGCCCAAGCCGGTCCGGGGACGCCAGAGAGGATGGTAGACAGATGCTGTGGCAGCCAGGCGTCCATTAACAACAAGAGAAGGAGCAAAAGGAAAGAGGTAGGAGGAGTGCAGCCATCGGGAAGGGACGGTTGCAACAACTATTAATATATTCTTGTCTAAAACGTCTGTACTTGAGTTTTCGAGAAAACTAGTTAAATTTGCAGGTATTGTTTTTGGAATAGAACCTTTTCTTTCTAATGGAAAACATGTGTCAATTGAAGGAATATCTTCATCTGTAAACTTTAAGACTTCTTTAAGAAACCTTTTTAAGGTTACAAATGAAATTTCTCCTGCCAATTTAGGGAAATTTAATATTCTGATGTTAAGATGTCTAATTCTGTTTTCAGTTATTTCCAAACGTTTTGAACAATATAATTAATCTTTCACTATTACTGCATTTATTTTCTGACAAGTTTTAATAGCTTTCTCATTTTCATTCACTTTAACTACAATATCATTCATTTGTTGTTGTGTATTATTCACCTTTATTTGAAAATTAGAGGAAACATTATCTATTTTCTTCTCAAGCCTATTCATGGCCATGCTCAGACCAGACACAACGTCCCATATAGTCTCAAGCGTAACCATTTCCGGTCTTATAACAACAAGTGGTGATTGACTTATTTGATCTGGGAACTTTTTTTCTTGTTCTTTAATTCCTCCTCCAGATGTTTCACACATTGTTGTAGGCGATCTCACCACTTCAACAGAGTATTTTTCCCCAGATACAGTCTCAGAGAGTGCTCCTACTGACCCAAACACTCCACCCTCTTCCTGAGAGGATGGTTGGGCCACTTCTTCTCCTGAGCCACGTTGTTCAGGAGGTAAACGCAAATTAGGGCTTAAGGATGCCTCTTCCGGGATGGGCTCCCGTTCTCCTCCACAGGATCCACTAATAGAGTCTCCAGCAGCCTCATTTCCCAGTTGTGTTAGATCGATATCCAGTTGAGTTAATGCAGGTAAGGGTTCTATAGGAAAAACCCTTATTTTCCCTTTTCTCTTAGGTGGCATAATCAGCATTCAAAATTTTCCTTCAACTGCGATGTTCCTCAACGCTATGCCATTTCTTCTCAGCTCCAGAGAGAATTATTAGCTCCAAACAAGATAAAACCTTGGAAATTTAAATTCTAAGCCACCGTGAGCTATTCCGAGCGAAGCCGAGCAAAGCCGCATGCCCCTTAGGCATGCGCGGCTTTGGTGGTGCGCCAGTGGCAGCGGTGCACTGCAGGAGTGCCTGGTTTAATGCTCCTCTGGCCCCTCCCTCTGACGTCAGGTGCTCGGCACTCAGGTCCCACCAGGTAGGTAATTGTCCAGGAAAAGAAATAGTCCTCTCAAGAGAGAATCCACAAATTATCTCTGGTTGCTCTGAGATATGCTGCAGGAGTGCATAGTCTTAATGCTACTCTGGCCCCTCCCTCCGATGTCAGGTGCTCGGCACTCAGGTCCCACCAGGTAGGTAATTATCCAGGAAAAGAAACAGTCCTCTCAAGAGAGAATCCACAAACTATCTCTGTTTGCTCTGAGATATGCTGCAGAAGTGCATGGTCTTAACGCTACTCTGGCCCCTCCCTCTGACATCGGGTGCTCGGTACTCAGGTCCCACCAGGTAGGTAATTATCCAGGAAAAGAAACAGTCCTCTCAAGAGAGAATCTACAAACTATCTCTGGTTGCTGCTAGGATTGTATTTTTAAACAATGTCCATGCCTATTGAACACTTTTAACCTTTGCAGCTGCACCTTTCAGTTTTTTCTAACTATTTTCCTTATTTTATCAAAGTTTCCCTTTTGAAAATTTAGTGTTAGAGCTGTAGATTTACTTATTGTTCTGTCCCCAGCAGTGGGTACATGTTTGTATCTGTATATACTGTGCTTAGTGTTGAAACACCTTTTTTGTAACCCACGATAAAAACCTATGAGCCTTGTCTTTAAGGGAGCTTACCCTTAAGAGAAGTTCCCTTCATCCTTTGCTCTTTCTCCCACTTGGGAAGGGTCTGTATGCCCTCTCAATCTAACTTGAGACTTCTTAAGTACCTTATTGGCTCAAGGGACTGCCCTTCATGTCCCCCCTGTGTCACATGGATCTTAGGCTCACTATCATTGGATCTCGCCCTCTAGCCCCAGCTTGTGGGGACGTTTCCTATAATCACTCTCCAAGACTGTTATTCAGTCTCAGCCATGCTGCCTCAGAGCTAGAGGTGCTTGCAACCTCTGTAATATGATCAGCTTTTTTACATTTCTTCTCACTTTAATTCTAAAGATTAAATCAGCTTCAGAACCCCTTTGTCTTCTCACCCTGCATCCCAAGAAACTCCGTTCTCTTTTCTCCTGCCTATCTCCAGCTACAAAGGTCTTTGCCTGGGGCTAGGGGTGTGCATTCGTTTTGAACGCATTTGCAATCCACAACTTATTTTTTTTTTCAACTTAAAAAAGTGATGATGCGCAACGCATCACGACTTCCAACGTATTCAACGTAGCTATGTTGAATATGTTGAACTGCGAGGCGCGCGCTTTTCTCGCCGCCATTAGCTGCGAGCTCGGATGCCCAGATTAGCACAAAATGGCGGCGCCCCTGCGGTAACCATGCCAACCTGTCTGACCCTTTCCTGTGAGTCGCAGTGACTCACAGGAAAGGGTCGGACAGGTCGGCATGGATACTGGAACACAGCGAATCTGCGTTCATGTTTTCAGAGAAGCACTGAATGCAGCGAATCGCGCTGTCATTCAGTGCTCTCTGAGGATTTAATGACGAGCCAGCGGTATATAAGCAGCAGCACGAGGACTCACGCACATTTCCAGCGATTCTGTGGGAAGGTGGGCTGGGTGGCAGGCTGAGGCAGGCAGGCAGGCAAGCAGAAATAGAAGCAGAACCAGAACCAGAAGCAGAACCAGATTTGATAGACAACACAGAACAGATTCTGTGTTAGTGTTACGGTTTTGGCTGCAGTGCAACCGCCTCACCACCAGGGGTCCCTCTAGTGCTGGCTTTCCGGACAGGCCCAGTCCATCTTATCTGTCCACTCTGTGCTCTGGGTGTGTCCTTATAACCCTGCCTGCCAGTTGCCTCGGTGCTTCGGCATCGAGCTCACCTGGGCTCCCTGCTCTAGCCTTGTGCGGCCTTCGGGCCTTTCCTTGCCTTGCCCTGCGCGGCCTTCGGGCCTTTCCTTGCCCTGCGCGGCCTTCGGGCCTTTCCTTGCCTTGCCTTGCCTTGCCTTGCGCGGCCTTCGGCCTCCTTCCTCGTTGTTCTCACCTGGCCTACGGGCCTTCTGACCTGCCCTGCTCTGCTTATGGTGTGTGGCCTACGGGCCTTCTGTCTGTGTGTGTGGAGCCTACGGGCCTTCTGACCTGCCTTGCCCCGCTTATGGTGTGTGGCCTACGGGCCTTCTGTGTGTGTGTGGCCTACGGGCCTTCTGACCTGCCTTGCCCTGCTTATGGTGTGTGGCCTACGGGCCTTCTGTGTGTGTGTGGCCTACGGGCCTTCTGACCTGCCTTGCCCTGCTTACTGTGCCCTGACCCAGCCTGAACTTAGACTCTGCTCATTGCCGCCTGCCCTGACCCAGCCTGAACTTGGACTGTGCTCATTGCCGCCTGCCCTGACCCAGCCTGAACTTCGACTCTGCTCCTTGCCGCCTGCTCTGACCCAGCCTGAACTAGACACTGCTTATTGCTGCCTGCCTTGACCCAGCCTGGAACCAGACACTGTTTCTAGCTTCCTGTCTCTCTCCACCTGGAGCCACCCTGCTGGGTGGTGTTCACGCCTCCTGACCGAAGCCCAAGCGTAACAGTTAGGCTAGCAAAGGAAAGAAAAATATTCCTGGTCTTGCATTAGTGGCAAGGGTCAGCTACAGTCACTAGTATTCCTATTCCTGTTTCTTTCAAGCAGTCTAGTGGTCTAGTCAGCTAGCACTGACCAGTGACACTTTACCATTGAGGGTGTTGGGCTGGCTTGGAGAGAGATATTAATATTTTCAATGTCATCCATGTTTCTGGAGTGAAAAAAATTCCTGCTTTATTAAATTCCAATTACTTAGTCTGTCAGTGCAGTGGGCATTTTTAACAGACTGAACATTTTTCTTGAGTGGGTCTGTTCATTTGGGCATTTTAAACAGACAGAACATTGTTCTTGAGTGGGTCTGTTCATTTTGGTATTTTTAAACAGACTTAAGAACATTGTTATTGAGTGAGTCTGTTCATTTGGGAATTTTAAACAGACTGAACATTGTTCTTGAGTGAGTCTGTTCATTTTGGTATTTTTAAACAGACAGTGAACATTGTTCTTGAGTGGGTCTGTGCTGGGAAGTGCCCGGGCCGGAGTACTCAGCCTCTTTTCTGCTTACAAGCAAGCTACTTGTGTGTGCACTGCACACACATGAGTGCACTGGCAGGCAGGCAGTGAGACAGTGGGCAGTGGGCATTCTTAACAGACTGAACAATATTGTTATTGAGAGTGAGTCTGTTCATTTTGGTATTTTAAACAGACTGAACATTGTTCTTGAGTCAGTCTGTTCATTTTGGTATTTTTAAACAGACTTAAGAACATCGTTATTGAGTGAGTCTGTTCATTTGGGAATTTTAAACAGACTGAACATTGTTCTTGAGTGAGTCTGTTCATTTTGGTATTTTAAACAGACTGAACATTGTTCTTGAGTCAGCCTGTTCATTTGGGAATTTTAAACAGACTGAACATTATTATTGAGGGACAGTGGGCAGTGTTACCACATAAAATCATCCATAATGTCAGGGAAAGAGAGATGCAATCGACTTATTGGGACTGGCAGCAGAGGCACCGCAAAAGACACAAGTGCAACACCACCAGTACAGCTAAAAAGGCAACTGTCACAATCTAAACTCTTTGTAGGGGATGGCAGTTCCATGGCAAAAAAAACGAAATCGGCCCATGATACTTCCCCATCGCCACCACTTGTTTCTGGCCCTGTAGTGTTGGAGGAGAGGGAAGGGGAGGCAGAGTCAAGCCCGACAAAATTTAGACACCCAAGAGCAGCCGGGGGACAGAAGTCTCAACTAAGACTTAGCGGTCACAAGGTAGCGCTGGCACTGTTAGCTTCTGATTCAGAAGAAGAATCTTCTTGGGTGGGATTCTCATCAGAAACGGAAGTAGTAGCTGACGAATCTTCGGTAGAATCACTTAGTCCTGTCTTAGCCTCCACCTCCAGAATTGTGCAGCAGGGGAGAGATTACGGTGATATCGAGGAGGAGGAAGAGCTGTCAGAAGGGAGACAGAGGGTGACGACTGGTACCCCCGCTGGCATTGCTACTCAGGGTGCACCACCCACTAGTACCTCAACTCCAGTGCCAGCATCCACCCCCATGGTGGTAAAGAGAGGAGGATCAGAAAATAAATCTCCGATCTGGAAACATTTTAAAGCGACAGAAGACCCGCGTTATGCTCGGTGTAATTACTGTGCCAGGGATATTAGCAGAGGCAAGCAAATGGGACATCTATCAAATTTTGGCATGAACCATCATATTAAGAGGCAACACCCAACAAGATTACTGCCATCTGGGGATGGTGGCAGTTTCAGTCAGGGGACCCCTTTCAAGCAGTGTGCAGTGGTAGGAAAGCAGCAGAGTCAGCCCACGCCCTCATACCCTTCTAGCAGTCAGGCGGCAGGCCAGCAATCCAGTGACAAGTGGCAGAAGCGACAATCCACCATGGAGGAAATGGGGTGGAGTACGGTAACGCTATCCCGGGGTAGGAGGCAGGCAGCCTCAAAAGTTGTAACCAGGAGCATTGGGGAAATGATTGCTCTTGATGACCAGCCCTTGCAGTTAGTGGAGAATGTGGGTTTCAAGTGTTTTTTGAAGCTTGTACTTCCAAATTACAAAGTCCCCTCCAGAACCACATTTAGTAGAAAGGTCATCCCCATCCTGTACAAGCAGTGTCGCAGTCGCTTGCAAGCACTGCTAGGTAAGGCAGACGGAAGAGTGCATTTCACCTGTGATATCTGGACCGCCATGAATGCTGCACACTCTTACCTCTCTCTGACAGCACACTGGTGGGACATGGCAGAGGCAGGGGCAGCAAGCAGCTCTATTACTGAAGAAGTATCAGGGTGGAGGTGGGCTTTACTGCACACCCACCTAGCGGACCAGGCCCATACCGCAGCCAATATTCTAGCATGCATCAGAAAGATGCTGGAGGGCTGGCAACTGCACCAGCGAGACAGGAAAACGCAGCAGGGTTTTTTGTCACATACAACGGTGCAAACATGGTTAAGGCAATAAGCGATGGGCAGTTTAAGAACATCCGATGTTTTGCACACACTCTGCATCTGGTAGTGAAGTCAGCTGTGGGCTTGGAGTCCAATGACAAGGAGAATGAATACCTGCATAGGTTAATACAGAAGTGCAGGAACATAGCAGCACACTTCCACAGAAGTGTCAAGGCGGGGCAGGTTCTCCGACAAAAGCAGACTGATTTGGATATGCCTCAGAAGCGTCTCATTCAAGACATTGCCACCCGGTGGAATTCCACCTTTTTGATGCTGGAGAGGTTACTGGAGCTGCAGATACCCCTTCATGAACTTTCTGGTAGAATGGACATAGGTGTGCAGAATCCCCTAGGGCATCGCGATTGGTTAGTCATGAGTCAGCTGGTAAAAATCCTGCAGCCCTTCAAGGATGTCACGGAGGAGCTGAGTTCCAGAAGTGCCACCTTGGCTGACATCATCCCTATAGTTAAATTCCTGGATGACCATTTGGAGGCCTTTAAACAGCAAGAGGGAAGGACTACTGAGGTGCTGCAGTGTCTGGACGTTTTGCAGCAGCAGGTGAAAGACAGATTAAGGCCTTTAACAGAGGACAGTACATACATGCTCGCCTCTGTTGTGATCCCCGTGTGAAAGGTAAACTCGCCCTACAGACCAATTGTCTGTCATATGTGAAGGATCTGCTGTTAGGTAAGATCCGTGAACAGGAGCGCCATAGGCGGAAACAGAGTCAGATTAGGCTTGAAGCAGAGGTGGAAACAGCAGGCACGTCACAGAGTTGTGCTGCTAGCCCAGGCAGGCGCATCTCTGTGTCAGTGACAGGTAGTACCTCCTCCTCCACGTCAGAATGCCCAAGGCATGTTGGCCATAAAGATTCATCAGTTCTGAAACTGGCGAGAGAGAAAGTAGCTGGGTTGAGTGACTCTGAGCCCTCCCAAGCACAGGAGGAGACAGCAGCACAGCTGTCAGTGACACGGTATCTCTCAGAGCCGATAGAGAACATGCAGACAGATCCGCTGGCATATTGGGCACACAAGTCCACTGTCTGGCCACACCTAGCCAAAGTGGCTGAACGATATCTGTCATGTCCACCAACCAGTGTGCCCAGTGATCGTGTCTTTTCAATGACAGGGGATATCATGAGCCCTCACCGCTCAAGGCTGGCACCGGAGTTGATGGAAATGCTAGTGTTTTTGAAAGTAAACCTGCCTTTGCTTGGCTTTCCAAATTTTCCCTGTGAATGGCAAGATGAATGAAAGCTATTCAAAGCCTTGCAGCAGCTCTAATTGCCTCATATGCTCCAGATAATAAACTGCAGCACATGTTTCTAACATGAATCGCTGTGCCTGACCATCTACTGTGCAAGCTTTGTGTTCCTACCGGTGTTTGACCTCCATTGCTGTGCCTGTTCATCCAGGCCTTGTGTTCCTACTGGTGTTTTAACTCAATTGCTGTGCCTGTTCATCCAGGCCTTGTGTCCCTAGGTGGGATTGACCTCTGTCCTCGACTGCTGTGCCTGTTCATCCAGGCCTTGTGTCCCTAGGTGGGATTGACCTCTGTACTCGACTGCTGTGCCTGTTCATCCAGGCCTTGTGTTCCCACAAGTGTTTTAACTCAATTGCTGTGCCTGTTCATCCAGGCCTTGTGTTCCTCTGGGGATAGGGAAATACCTACAGTACCTGAGTGTAATCAAGTATGAAGTGCTGGAAACGTTTTAAAATAAGAATATAAATACATAAAAAAAAAAAAAATTACTATCCGTGTTCATCCAGGCCTTGTGTCCCTAGGTGGGATTGACCGCTGTGCCTGTTCATCCAGGCCTTCTGTTCCCACAAGTGTTTTAACTCAATTGCTGTGCCTGTTCATCCAGGCCTTGTGTTCCTACTCGTGTTTGACCTCCATTGCTGTACCTGTTCATCCAGGCCTTGTGTACCTAGGTGGGATTGACCTCTGTCCTCGAATGATGTGCCTGTTCATCCAGGCCTTGTGTTCCTACTGGTGTTTGACCTCCATTGCTGTGCCTGTTCATCCAGGCCTTGTGTTCCCACAAGTGTTTTTACTCAATTGCTGTGCCTGTTCATCCAGGCCTTGTGTCCCTAGGTGGGATTGACCTCTGTCCTCGACTGCTGTGCCTGTTCATCCAGGCCTTGTGTCCCTATGTGGGATTGACCTCTGTCCTCGACTGCTGTGCCTGTTCATCCAGGCCTTGTGTTCCTCTGGGGATAGGGAAATACCTACAGTACCTGAGTGTAATCAAGTATGAAGTGCTGGAAACGTTTTAAAATAAGAATAGAAATAAATTAAAAAAAAAATTACTATCCCTGTTCATCCAGGCCTTGTGTCCCTAGGTGGGATTGACCTCTGCCCTCGACTGCTGTGCCTGTTCATCCAGGCCTTGTGTTCCTACTGGTGTTTTAACTTAATTGCTGTGCCTGTTCATCCAGGCCTTGTGTTCCCAAAAGTGTTTTAACACAATTGCTGTGCCTGTTCATCCAGGCCTTCTGTCCCTAGGTGGGATTGACCTCTGTCCTCGAATGATGTGCCTGTTCATCCAGGCCTTGTGTTCCTACTGGTGTTTTAACTCAATTGCTGTGCCTGTTCATCCAGGCCTTGTGTCCCTAGGTGGGATTGACCTCTGTCCTCGACTGCTGTGCCTGTTCATCCAGGCCTTGTGTTCCTACTGGTGTTTTAACTCAATTGCTGTGCCTGTTCATCCAGGCCTTGTGTCCCTAGGTGCGATTGACCTCTGTCCTCGACTGCTGTGCCTGTTCATCCAGGCCTTGTGTTCCTGCTGGTGTTTTAACTCAATTGCTGTGCCTGTTCATCCAGGCCTTGTGTCCCTAGGTGGGATTGACCTCTGTCCTCGTCTGCTGTGCCTGTTCATCCAGGTCTTGTGTTCCTCTGGGGATAGGGAAATACTCAATCAAGTATGAAGTACACGTCATACTTGATTGAGTGTAATCAAGTATGAAGTGCTGGAAACGTTTTAAAATAAGAATAGAAATAATTTATTTATTTTTTTTAATTTATACTTTATTAATTTCTCAAACATTTTTTACAAATGAAAGAAAAGTAAATGAAAAAACAAGCACAATTTTACAGTTCAAGAAACAATAGCTAGGTACATATAATGCTTGTTAATCTAAACAGTCCACATTATTGGGGAGCCAAAAAGGAAAATAAAACATATTACGAATATATTCATAACCACTGAATATAAACGAGAGTAATTACTTTTTGACCATAACATAATCCAATAGGGATGTGAATCGTTTTTCAACGATTAAAATTATCGTCCGATAATTTTAATATCGTCTTAAATCGTTATAGAACACAATACAATAGAAATTCTAATGATTTATCTTTAAAAATCGTTAAATCGTGTTAGTGCGCACTAACTCCCGTTAGTGCGCACTAACAGAAAATGATACAAATTGACACTTTCCAGGTCAGTAAAGGTCAGTTAGGAATGAATATGTATTCCTATTGGCTGGCTGCCCTCTTATCTATTGATGTTACCAAGGTTCCCACTGAGGTGATGGTTGGGGGGATGGGAAAAGGAAACTGTTGGTAGTTGACAAAAAAAGTAATGTGATCAGTCAATATGACTAGAACTTGTGCCCTATTCCTGATACCAGGGGTGTTGTGATCTTCCTGCACTCAGTGCCCTATCCCTGATACCAGGGGTGTTGTGATCTTCCTACACACACTGCCCTAACCCTGACACCAGGGGTGTTGTGATCTTCCTGCACACAGTGCCCTATCCCTATTAATACCAGGAGTGTTGTGATCTTCCTGCACACAGTGCCCTAACCCTGATACCAGGGGTGTTGTGATCTTCCTGCACACAGTGCCCTATCCCTATTAATACCAGGAGTGTTGTGATCTTCCTGCACACAGTGCCCTAACCCTGATACCAGGGGTGTTGTGATCTTCCTGCACACAGTGCCCTATCCCTATTAATACCAGGAGTGTTGTGATCTTCCTGCACACAGTGCCCTAACCCTGATACCAGGGGTGTTGTGATCTTCCTGCACACAGTGCCCTAACCCTGATACCAGGGGTGTTGTGATCTTCCTGCACACAGTGCCCTATCCCTATTAATACCAGGAGTGTTGTGATCTTCCTGCACACAGTGCCCTAACCCTGATACCAGGGGTGTTGTGATCTTCCTGCACACAGTGCCCTAACCCTGATACCAGGGGTGTTGTGATCTTCCTGCATGCAGTGCCCTATCCCGCCTGCATTACTAGTGAGAGGCTGGCTTCACAGACAAGGGGGAGCTGCCTGACCCTCACTCCTGACTTCCCCCATGTCCCAGCCAGTGAATGGTGTGTGGGTGAGGGGGGGAGGATGGTGAAGTCTGAGACAGCTCCCTCCCTGCATTACTAGTGAGAGGCTGGCTTCACAGACATGGGGGAGCTTCCTGACCCTCACTCCTCCAGTCCCCCATGTCCCAGCCAGTGAATGGTGTGTGGGTGAGGGGGGGGGGAGGATGGTGAAGTCTGAGACAGCTCCCTCCCTGTATTACTAGTGAGAGGCTGGCTTCACAGACAGGGGGGAGCTGCCTGACCCTCACTCCTCCCCTCCCCCATGTCCCAGCCAGTGAATGGTGTGTGGGTGAGGGGGGGGAGGATGGTGAAGGCTGAAACAGCTCCTTCCCTGCATTACTAGTGAGAGGCTGGCTTCACAGACATGGGGGAGCTGCCTGACCCTCACTCCTCCCCTCCCCATGTCCCAGCCAGTGAATGGTGTGTGGGTGAGGGGGGGGGAGGATGGTGAAGGCTGAGACAGCTCCCTCCCTGCATTACTAGTGAGAGGCTGGCTTCACAGACAGGGGGGAGCTGCCTGACCCTCACTCCTCCCCTGTTTCAGATTCACCATCCTCCCCCCCCCCAACTCACCCACACACCATTCACTGGCTGGGACATGGGGGAAGGGAGGAGTGAGGGTCAGGCAGCTCCCCCCTGTCTGTGAAGCCAGCCTCTCACTAGTAATGCAGGGAAGGAGCTGTTTCAGACTCACCATCCTCCCCCCCCCCCCCACTCACCCACACACCATTCACTGGCTGGGACATGGGGGAGGGGAGGAATGAGGGTCAGGCAGCTCCCCCTGTCTGTGAAGCCAGCCTCTCACTAGTAATGCAGGGAAGGAGCTGTTTCAGACTCACCATCCTCCCCCCCCCCCTCACCCACACACCATTCACTGGCTGGGACATGGGGGAGGGGAGGAGTGAGGGTCAGGAAGCTCCCCCATGTCTGTGAAGCCAGCCTCTCACTAGTAATGCAGGCAGGATAGGGCACTGCATGGAGGAAGATCACAACACACCAGGTGTCAGGGTTAGGGCACTGTGTGCAGGAAGATCACAACACTCCTGGTATTAATAGGGATAGGGCACTGTGTGCAGGAAGATCACAACACTCCTGGTATTAATAGGGATAGGGCACTGTGTGCAGGAAGAGCACAACACTCCTGGTATTAATAGGGATAGGGCACTGTGTGCAGGAAGATCACAACACCCCTGGTATCAGGGTTAGGACACTGTGTGCAGGAAGATCACAACACTCCTGGTATTAATAGGGATAGGGCACTGTGTGCAGGAAGATCACAACGCCCCTGGTGTCAGGGTTAGGGCACTGTGTGCAGGAAGATCACAACACCCCTGGTATCAGGGTTAGGGCACAAGTTCTAGTCACATTGACTGATCACATTACTTTTTTTGTCAAGCTACCAACTGTTTCCATTTCCCATCCCCCATATATTGTCAGTGGGAACCTTGGTAACATGAATAAATAAGAGGGCAGCCAATAGGAATACATATTCATTCCTAAACTGACCTTAACTGACCTGAAAAGTGTCAAATTGTATCATTTTCTGTTAGTGTGCACTAACGGGAGTTAGTGCGCACTAACTCCGATTAGTGCGCACTAATCGGAAAAAACGATTTTTTCACTAAAAAATCGTGCCAAACACGATTTTCTTCTCCTGCTAGACGATTTTAATCGTTAAGACGATAGGGCACACGATTCACATCTCTATAATCCAATACTATGTCTAACTCAAACCCTATACGCCCTTATCAGATAGGAATGTTTCCAGACTAGAAGGTTCAAGAAAAACAAACTTATATTTCTGATAAGTTATAAGACACTTGCACGGAAATTTAAGAAAAAAGGTTGCACCTAAAGCTACCACTCTTTGTCGTAACACAAGAAATTGTCTCCTTCTATACTGCGTGTTCCTAGACACATCTGGAAATACTTACACCAATTTGCCATAAAAGGAAAAATTCTTATTTTGAAAATACTTTTGTAGTACTAGATTTTTATCCTGTTCTAAACAGAAAACCACTATTAAAGTGGCTCTAGTGGCAATATCATCCGTTGAGGCCTCTAAAAAGGATGCTAAATTTGGGCTTTTTTCATTCACTATATCTATACCCCCTTCAGGCTCTTCAATTTCTCTCCTGTAATTAGATATATAATACATTTTTGATATTAACATATCTTTAGAAACATGCGGAATCTCATTTACATATTTTTTAAATAACTCCTGGTGAGATAGTAATCTTGTGTATGGAAAATTTAAAAAACATAAATTCTTGTTACGCAATAGATTTTCCAAACTTTCCATATTCTTATACATTATCATAGTGTCCTTAATAAAGGTAGTCCCCGTTGTTTGTAAGGCAGTTATTTGTGAGCCCATCACTAGATTAGAGGCTTCAACTTTCTCTACTCTTTTACCAAGATCTTCCATTTTCCCATTCACTTCTGCTGAAAAGACGGTGGATTGAGTTATGGATTGGGAAACCATCCTTTCCACTTTCATGATGGCTTTCCAAACATCAGCTAGGGAGATATTATCAGGCACCTGTATTTCCTCTGGGGCCTGCTCTAGCGATTTCTGTCCATTTTCCGTAGATGTTAATCCCTCCCTCAATTCAGGGGTATTCAAAACACTTACCCCATCATATTTGAGAGGTTCATTGGATTTCTGGTCCTGGGCGGGACTCGCCGTAGCCCCCGATGAAAAAGAGATCTCTTGAGCTCCTTCCTTGGAGGTCTGACTCCCCCTCCGCACAATATGGGTATCCATTGGGCCTTTCATCTCTTTGCCCAATGGCGTCGATGTTATTGCTCTGATTTTTCTCTTTTTACTCATCTAGTATTACTGAACTGTTCCACAAACGAGCGCCCAGGGGCGCGCGGCTTCGGCTGCGCACCGGCGGCTGCGCGCCGCTGTGCATCTCCTTAAATCAGCCCAGCGGTCGTCCGTTGTTAATGACGTCACGGGGGGGGGATGGGAGATGGTGTTCCTCTCACCACTGCGCTCAGTCCCGGCTGCCCTTCCTCTTTACAGAGCGACTCTCTCCAGGCAAGCTCCCACTCTTTTCCCGCTGTGCGTCTCCTTAAATCAGCCCAGCGGTCGTCCGTTGTTAATGACGTCACGGGGGGGGGGGATGGGAGACGGTGTTCCTCTCACCACTGGGCTCAGTCTCGGCTGCCCTTCCTCTTTGCAGAGCGACTCATCCAGGCCTTGTGTCCCTAGGTGGGATTGACCTTTGTCCTCGAATGATGTGCCTGTTCATCCAGGCCTTTTGTTCCCACAAGTGTTTTAACTCAATTGCTGTGCCTGTTCATCCAGGCCTTGTGTTTCTACTGGTGTTTGACCTCCATTGCTGTGCCTGTTCATCCAGGCCTTGTGTCCCTAGGTGGGATTGACCTCTGTCCTCGACTGCTGTGCCTGTTCATCCAGGCCTTGTGTTCCCACAAGTGTTTTAACTCAATTGCTGTGCCTGTTCACCCAGGCCTTGTGTTCCCACAAGTGTTTTAACTCAATTGCTGTGCCTGTTCATCCAGGCCTTGTGTTCCTAGAAGTGTTTGACCTCTACGGTACAAAGTCAACATAGGTTGATATTGCAGATTTTGACTGGAGTAGCAGTATTCTTATTTCTGAGAGATCTTCCAATTCCTTTGTCATCAGCTGCAGTGCGTAAGTACAGTCGGAATTCACTAGACGCCAATGGAATTCACTAGATGCCAACGATATTCACTGGACACCAATGTAAACACCGGGTACACCCAACTCTAGGGGTGGACCCGTTCCAGGGAGTCCTTCCCTGTAGGCCAGCCTGTCTTTCCCCTATCAAAACCACAGGGACCAGACCAGACTACCTCCACTCTGCCAGCCTGTCTTGCCCCTATCAGCTTTCTGCCACTCTGCTTTGCTGCATTACACCAGATGACTCACTTTACTCCTTGTGGTGTTCTTGCCACTCTCATGGTTCCTCAGTGTGTTGGTGCTAGTCTTTCTGCTTGCTATGTTCCCCCTTCATTGTGCTGTTGGATGTCAGTGCCACTTGTCTTGCCGCTTTGCCTGTCGTGCTGCCTTTGATGGTTCATGCATCTGCTATCGGTGCTCTGTTTTGAAGCTGTGGTGTGTTTTTGACATTCTCACTGCTGCTTTGTGCCTCTGTTAAAGCACTCTTGCCACTTCTGGTACCCCTTTGCACCTTTCCAGTGCCTTAGGCTATTCATGCCACTTTGGTGCCACTTTGCCACAGTCTAAGTACCTTGGAGCTTTTTTGTTGTTGTGATGATTGCTCCCCAGAAGTTTCATGAAAATTGATAAGAAAACCCCAATTCTGCAGCCAAAAATAGGCTGGAAATTCTTCCCCCATTGACTTTAATGGGAACCGGGCAACGTATGGACAGATCCTCAACTTATGGAATTCTCCATATGTCCATATTGAACGAAATCGACCCTCAACTATAACTTATCAACTTATCAACGAAAACGTTTTGTCTGCACATCCCTACCTGGGGCTACACATTTGGAAGCAACAATTGTAAGTACTGGAAAATTATCTGTACAATAAACAATTTCAAACTTAAGAAATCTTTGTCCGAAGACTGATTGGGAAGGAAAGTTAGCTGTCTGGATGAGGGAAACTTGGACATTTTCTATTGAGCCAGCACAGCCATTCCTGGCCTAGCCCAGTGGATCACGGAGCAACAAAAGTCTTTGGAGAGCTTAACTACTGCCTTCAATCAGTTACATGCTCAACTGAATTCTTCAGCAACTCCTGTGAAAGAAGTGCTGTCTCCAATGGTGACCCTCAAGACCACTGTACCCTTATCCACGCCTACCCACTTTACAGGTGAAGCCAAGATATGTAGAGGGTTTATTAATCAATGCAGCATGCATTTTTCATTACAGTCTACCCTCTTTCCCACTGATCCCACTTATCGTTTCTAGAGGGTCGAGCCTTGGCTTGGTCTTGGCTTGGCTTAGTGACCGGAATGACCTGTCAGGATTTCTTAAGCTTTTTAAGTCTGTCTTTGATGACCCAGCTTGCGAGAATGTCACTGGATCTGCTTTGCTCAATCTCCAGCAAGGTAATAAGCCGCTTACAGACTTCGCTTTCAAATTTAAGACTTTAGCACCCGAACTACACTGGGACACTGGATGTCTACGTGCCATATTCATGGAGGGCCTCAACTCTCGCTTAAAGGACCAATTAGTGGCTCGAGAATTTCCTGATACCCTTGAGTCCCTGATGGACCTGGCTGGGAGAATTAACCGCCATATCCGAGACCGAACTCAGGAGGCTAAGAGCCCATGAAAGTCCATGGTGGGGGCTGCCCATCTTAAACCTTTGCCTATTGTTTCCAGTCTACCATCAACTTCCTTAGAAGAGGAAGAGCCTATGCAATTAAGGCCGAAGCCATTTAACTTCCAAGGAGAGATGTTTTCGCAAACGCATGGGGCTCTGCATGTATTGTGGTCAATCGGGCCACGCCATCCAAACTTGTCCCATTTGTCCTGGAAACTGAAGGGCCTAGGATCTGCAGGAGGACTTCTCCTGGGCCTCACATCTCCTACTCCTCCATTATCATTGCCAGTATCTCTGCTCTGCGGAGGCCTTGAATTTCAGACTCTCGCTCTCATTGACTCCGGTACCGGAGGTAATTTTATTTTGAAGCGCTTGGTTGAACATCTACGGATTCCTACCACACCAATAATTAAACACTTGCTATTGTCATATATCCACGGAGAACCACTTCCTGGAGAAGTTTCATTGACTACCCAGGCCATTGGCCTGCGCACTGGAGCTTTACACTCTGAATCCATCTCATTCCTCGTATTGGAAAAAGCCATGCATCCGGTGGTACTTGGGCTACCTTGGCTTCAAGATCATATGCCTCAATTTAATTGGGCCAGGTTGGAACTGTCCCGGTGGGGGCCTGACTGTCATGGCCAGTGCCTCGCGGAGGTTTCACCGCTCATTTGCATGCCCACTACACCATCGCTACCTGGCTTACCCGCACAATACGCCTCCTTCCAGGATGTTTTTTCAAAACAAGCAGCTGATGTACTTCCACCACACAGAGTATTTGATTGTGCCATAAATCTGAAGTCTAATTCTGAACCTCCCAAAGGAAGAGTCTACCCTCTTTCAGTAGCTGAGACTAAAGCCATGTCCATCTACATGCAAGAGAACTTGCAGAAGGGATTCATAAAACCCTCCAAATCTCCTGCTGGTGGGAAGAAAAATGGCACCTTAAGCCCCTGCATCGATTACAGGGGTTTGAATGAGATTACTATGAAGGACAGGTACCCCCTGCCCTTAATATCCGAACTGTCCGACAGGCTCCAAGGAGCCAAGATATTTATTTATTTATTTAGAATTCTTATATACCGACATTCTTGAAATTGAATATTCTCCAAATTGGATCTTAGGGGGCTTGGGGGTGGAGCCAAGATGGTGGCAGTACTCTAGCATTGCTCTGCTTGGGTTCCTGTTTCTTCTAAAATTTGCCTTGTAGATTCTCAGCTATGCTGGCGAAAAGGAAGGGGAAAACAAAGATCTACCCATCGGACCCCCCATCCTTACCGGGCAGCAAACTATCTAGCAGTGCTTGGAGACGGCTATAATGAAAGGGCCAGGAGGTCCGGCTGTCAAAGGGAGCGGAAGAGAGTTACCTTCGACCTCAGAAGAAGTTTCCCTGAGCCCAGACGTCAGACCTCCACTGCAGGAGCGAGAACACCAGCAGAAGCTGACCAGCCAGAGCCCTGGAACAGTAGTTTCTGGTTTGGTATCCAAGGGAGCGAATGCAGGGATTGAACTTGCTCCAGGAACGCTGGAATCTTCAACCGGAGAGAGGGACAGGATCCCGGCTGAGGAAACATCTGCTGTTGGAGGCGAAGGTGAGATGCTGAATAATTTTCAGCCAACCTTTACTATGATTCCTAAACCAGTGACAATAACCCTTGAGTCCATTTGGGATTTATTAAAGAGTATGGGTAACGCTGTGAGTGACTGTTCAAGGAAGATATCAACTTTATCTCAGCAAATTGAAACAATCTCAAATAATAATAAAGAACAAATTAAAGAAAATCAGGAAAAATTCTCTAAAATGGAAGAAGATTTAAAGGCAATCAAAAATGTGCAGAGCTCCCTTATTCAGGATGGAGACATCCTGAGTAGAAAGGCCGAATATGTGGAGAACAGATTGAGACACTTGAACTTGCGCTTTTTAAACTTTCCCAAAGTGGTGGGGGAATTACCTTGTGTTACATTGAGGAGATACCTCTTGGAAATATTAGAATATACCCCAGATCAAACCCCCCCTATGGATAAGGTTTACTTTTTGCTATCTGGCGCAAAGTCTCATGTGCAAATACAACCCATGGATCTTGAAAATCTCACAGATTACCTTGAGTCATCTCATTATGAAATTATAGAAAGAGCTACATTATTGGTCACTTTTTTGACTGAAACTGATCTCAGTGCAGTCATGAAGAAGTATTTTAGAAGAGCAAACAATCTATTCATGGGACAGCCAATAAGAATATTTCCTGATCTATCTAAGATCACTCAGAAGAAAAGTCTTTCTAGCCTTAAGATAAGAAACCCTGAATATTGGGGCTTCTTTTTATTTAAGATAACCTGCAAAATGTTTAGTGAAAATAAGAGGAGATAATTTTGTGTTTACAGCACCAGAACAGTTGAGAAAATTTATTGACTCAAGGAAACAGGGAACAGCAAGTGGAATCATTGAAATGACATAATAGGTGAATGTAGCTGTAAAGTTTCCTGCTAGGCTGTTTCCTATAATGTATTTTTTGTTAGTATCTCTTCGATAGTCTCCACCCCCAAAGCTTGGGATCTAACGGATACTTAGGATGAAAGCTATTATGTTTCTTTATTGAAAATTTGATGATTTCTTGTTTTGTTATGAAATTGTATCATGTTACTTAAGCAAGGTGTATCTTTGTGAAAATATTTGAAATTTAATAAAATATAAATTTAAAAAAAAAAATTGGATCTTAAAGGAGCTTACAACTTGGTGTGTATTCGTGAAGGAGACAAATGGAAGACTGCTTTTAACACTCGTGATGGACACTTTGAATATCTTGTCATGCCCTTCGGTTTGAGTAATGCACCTGCAGTCTTTCAAAATATGATGAATGACATCTTACGGGACTTACTTTAACAATGTGTAGTGGTATATCTCAATGATATATTGATCTTCTCTCAAGATCTGCAAACTCATCAGGAGGATGTCAAGAAAGTTTTAAGACATCTGTGTGAGTATCACCTACACGCAAAGCTTGAAAAGTGTGAATTCCACAAGTAGTCTGTACCCTTCCTGGGGTACATGGTTTCAGATGGACCCTAAGAAATTAGAAATTATCTAGGACTGGCCCCAACCTACAGGTCTGAAGGCTCTGCGCCGCTTTTTGGGCTTCACCAATTACTATCGATCCTTCATTAAAAACTACTCATCGGGGGGGTCACATGATATGGTGAAGCCGAGCAGACATTTCTGACTCAGGCTCCGTGCCTCTCCCTCCCGGCATCAGCGGCAATCGCTGGCATCCATCTACCAAAAAGCAATTCTTTTATCAGGTACTAAACCTTCATGTCTATAGACAATTATATGTTAAAAGGTGCTGGTAGTATACCCCTAAAAGGAAACAAAAAAGAACGAGAAAAAATCATAGGGCTGGGAACTAAAATGGTGGACACTCCGGGGCGGCCCTCGCCACCTGCTACCCCGAGCACGGCGGCATTACAAAGCGAGCTTACCACCAATGTTACAAATGCTGTGGTAGCAGCACTCAACCGCAGATTCGATGAGCTTTCCTCGCAATTCAGAGAGCTAAAAGAAGCCTTTTTGGAACTAGGCCCCCGAATGGAATTGGTGGAAAACCATTTCTCTCATGTAGAAGACGACCAACTTACCCTGCAACAGAAAGTGGTATCCTTGGAGAAAATGGTAGCCCTACAGTCAGACAAAATAGATGATATAGAAAACAGGGCTCGCCGAAACATTCATCTGGCAGGCTTCCCTGAGGTAGCGGGAGAAAACAACTTGGAAACTCTATTGGAAGCATGGCTTATTGAGGCCATTGATTTGTCAGATATCGGGCCTTCTCTCCACATTGAGAGAATGCCGGAGGGAAGGGGATCAGCACCATGTTTAATAATCGCCAAACTGCTTAACTGGGTGCATAAGCAAAGAATTTTACAAGCGTACAGAGCGAAAGATGGCCTAAAATATCAAGATGCTGAGATAAGATTGTTCCAGGATTTCTCTGCAGAGCTTGCACAAAAACATAAGCAATTTAGTCCAATGTGCACCGACCTGTATAACAAAAACATTAGATTCCAGCTCGCATACCAGGCCATATTAAAATTTTGGCATGCCACACGGAACACACTTTCAACAATGCGGAGGCGGCGAAAACTTTTATAGCTAGCATATCGGTTTAGCGGTCGAGACTTTATAAGGTTCGTTGCACTATGCAGTTGGAGCACACATATCACGTTGAATTTTTTCCCACAAGAACAGACTATCTACTGTCTTTCTTTACCCTACTTAGGGCTCACCATGTCACATCTTCAGACCTTAGTAACTGATTATAAGCTGGTACAATGCGACAAAGGGTCGTGAAAAGATATTGCAAGGCCCTATGGATGGTAGCGGCCACAGTACCTCTTGCTCTGGATTGAGATTGAGTTGATGGACACAAGGGACTGTGCTCTGGCCGCATAAGACACCGAGGTTAAGCTCCGGGTCATATAGAGGATACTGCAATGTGAAAGACTGCATCATGTAATGGCTCTGAGTGCTCCGACAGGTTTGCGAATACATTAGGCTGCGAGCATAGACTTTATAAACTGCAACTGAATCATTCACTAGGCTGTGATGTGACCAATATTTTGGTTCCTGATGGATGTTGTTTGTGTTGCTGATGGGGGAGGGAGAGGACACCACACATCACTAATGTGTCCTCCCTTTTGTTTCCTCGCCACGAGAGAGGCGATAAAATGCAAATTCATATTTACTTCGGGAACCCGGGGTGGGGCAGGGTGGAAGGGGGAGGGGGTGTGGGAAAGGGGAACAGATGCAGTGCAGGGGATTATTGCTGTTTTTATCAATGTATGCAGTATGCCACTACAATAGGGAGAAGGGTAGCTCCTTCCCCTAGCTTAATACATGCTTCAGGGCTTACAATGGTGGTGGACTTAGGCTGGGAGGCCCACCGCCCCCCCCCCCCCCCCACCCCTAAACAGATTATCTCTTACATGCACCTCCTTTACTGAGTATAGTTAGAATTACATGAAAATAGCTAGCTTGAATGTTAATCGCTTAGGCCACCCAATTAAAAGGACTAAGGTGCTTCAATTTTTAAAGAGGTTCAAGGTGCAAATTGCATGCCTCCAGGAAACTCATCTTACAGCAGCTGACAGCGTAAAGCTGAAAAGGGATTGGGTAAGCCAATGTTATTATTTTTTTTTTTTTAATTTTATTTTTATTGGAATTTCAAACAATATACATTGAATACAATCTCACAGAAAAAAAAAGAAAAACAAATGTCAACTTTCTTAATTACATCCTCAAAGATATACCATCCAAATATATTATAGGTAATAGGGGGGGGAAACACATATTAAGCGGATAAAGGAAATATTAATTCTTATAAAACTATTTTGCTGCATCACCATGTATGCTCCAGGTTACAATAACAACACCCCTTGGAGTAATTGTTCCGGCTCGGAGAAAATATATCTGTCATTATGAAAAATCAAAATGCATCTACAAGGGAACCTTAAATAAAATTTGGCTCCCCGAGAGATAACTTCACCCTTCATCAACAAGAAATTTCTTCTTTTCTCCTGCATTTTTTTAGTTATATCCGGGAATACTCTTATTTGTTGTCCATAAAATAACATAGATTGTTTCCGAAAAGAAAGTCATAAAATATTATCTCTGTCTGACTGCTGAACGAAAGTCACCATCAGAGTAGCTCTAGATTCTATTTTACTTTCATACGATTTTTCCAATATCTCAGTGAGATTGTCAGGAGAAATATTATCATTATCCATTTTTTGTAGGTTTACTTCTTCTTCCCTTCTTCCCGGAAGATAAAACATTTTAGAGGTCGATGGTAATAATATCTCTGAAAGGCCTAAAATATTTATAAAGTAACTCTTAAGCAAATCTTTGGATGTCATCCATCTAGTTCTAGGAAAGTTAAGAAGTCTTAAATTATTCCTTCTCAGATCATTTTCAATCAGATCCATCTTTCTCACCAGCATACTTTCAGATTTAATCAGGTTAACTTGAACCTCCTTTACTTTATTTATTTCAGTCTCAGCCTTCTTCACTGAACTTTCCAACACTTGTATCTTATTATCCATCCTATGTGTATTTTCCAAATTCTGTTTCATAACATTAGTTAAATCATTTATAGCACTGTTCATGTTCTTTAATACCTTCCAGACCTCTTCTAGGGTGATCTTATCAGGAGTTTCCAAAACCGGATTCAAAATTACACGTACCTCAGTCTCTTTTCCTCCCTTCTCCAAGGGACTAGCCTCGTCTGTTACCAAGCGCTGAGCTTCCTCTTGCTCCCCCTTGGAGCCTGAACCTATCAGGCTCACCGAAGTCGACGGTTGCATTCCGTCTCTTCTCGAGGGTTCGCATGTCCTTGGTGCAGATGGAATCAGCAGCGGTAAGTGTTGTTCCGGACCCTCTCCGCTATGCTGCGGATTTTCAGGGGACTTGTATTGCAAGGCTGGTACTACCGGTGCGCCGGGACTGAGTGAGATCTCTTCGGCCATAGCGTCTGGCAACCGCTCTCCGCCATCAACGCTCGCGGCCCCTCCCTCCGGCCTCTGGAGCATATTCCCGAAAGCTTCTTCGATCCGTGATTGACGAGTCGGGGTCGAGGTAATATTTTCGCGAATCCGCGCCTTCCTCTTAGTGTGAGGCATCGATGCAGTAATATTAGAGGAAATTTAAAATTAGAAGGCCTTCCAATTTCACCACGGATCTGAGTTGCTTTCGGTGCTCATGGTGTGGCAGCCATCTTGTTTCCCCAGCCAATGTTATTTTGACCCAGCAGTGGGGAAAAAGGCAGGAGTGGCAATTCTTTTACATAAAAATCTATCCTTTAAGTTGACTATAGAACTGATTGATCCAGAAGGCCGGTACATAATGATAATGGGGAAACTGAATGGGAAAGATATCACTATAGGTAACATTTATGGACCTAATTCCCCCACTCCATCTTTCTTCTCTAATATCATTAACCTTATTACTGCTCATGGTCTAGGAGGGCTTCTATTAGCTGGTGACTTTAATAGTGTCCATGATCCAGGGCTCGATCGTTTGTCCCCCAAAATTAAACCTAACCAACAAAATACATGAACAAATAGTTGAATATGTCACAAACTGAACTTTTTAGACTATTGGAGGGTGTTGCATATGGAAAGAGGGATTACACATGTCTCCAAAGCTCATGGAACCCTCTCTTGTATCGATTATATATTAGGCGCCTCCTCCTTGTTTCCCCTTGTAGTCTCTGCAGGAATAGATGCATCAGCAGTATCAGACCATGACCTTGCTTGGGTCAACTTAAATTGGGGAGATAGAGTTGTAGGGACTCAGTGGTGGAGGTTCCCCATTTACTTGAAAGAGGACAAAAAATTTTGGACTTTCTTGACATGTAAATGGGCCCACTAGCAAGAGCTAAACGCCCAAAACAAAAAAGATCCGGGATTGTTTTGGCAGGCCAGTAAAGCGGTTCTTCGAGGGGGAGATAATTTTTTTCGGGCATAGGAATAAACTCCTGGATTCTGAAATTCTGTTACTTGACAAGCAACTGAAATTGGACAAAAAACAAATGACCCAATATCCCACCCAGGCAACATGGGCTAAATATCATGAAACTTTAAATTCTTTGCAGGCCTCCCTGCATCAGAGAGCAATCAAACTCTTCCAATTTAAGGAACACTCCTTCTTCCGATATGGAAATAAGTCAGAGAGACTTGGCCAACTTGGTTAGACTTCATAATACTAAAACTTATATTGAAAAACTAAAGATAGCACAAGATCAATGGGCAGTAAAAAGGGAAGAAATATGCGAAGTGCTGCGACAGTTTTATTCGCGACTCTATACTGAGGATAGGACAGGGGGACCCCTCTGATGAAAACAGTTTTTTTGAAAAATTACCTTTGCCAGCTCTTACATCTACCCAAAGGGAAAAGATGAATGCGCCAATTACAAAATTCAAAATAATGTCTGTTATCAAACAGAGTAAATCTGGTACAGTTCACTTATAATTATTACAAAATTCTTGGTGAGAGAGTTGCTGACTCCTTACATTTTTTCTATCAAGATGCCTTGGCCCGTAACCAACTCCCCCCAGACTTTAATAAGGCCTATATTTATCTAAACCAGGCAAGGATCCCCACCAGCCCGCTCCATATCGTCCGATATCCTTGTTAAATTGTGACCTTAAACTCCTGGCCATCATTTTGGCTGCCAACTTGAGCCAGGTTCTCACAGGACAAGCAGGATGGTAGTCCTCACATATGGGTAACATCACAGGATGGAGCCCTGTACGGAAAACATTTCTGTCAAAGTTTCTACAAAGCTTTGACTGACACTGGCACACTGAGTGCACTGAGAATACTCAGCCTGCAATTATCCCTGTGAGCCACAGGTGTCTTCCGCAGTCTTCTTTTTTCCGCTCTGCAGTAGGCATAGCAGTTAGGAGCTCTGTAAGAAATTCTAACATTTTTCTACATAGAAACACTTAAACGTTTACTTCACAAACACTTTTCCCTGCATGGGTCTCCCTTCACGTACGTTTATTCGATGCTCGGTGAGTACTATACCCTGTTTTTTTGGTCGGTTCCTGTTACGTTCCTGGCCTGCCAACTGACTGCGGCCTTCCCTCTCCCTATGTTTTCAGTTTGCCGCACATAGCCTGCGAGTGTCCTGGTTATTAGTGCTAGTGGGACAGGGACTTCCATGGTTTCTGTTGCCGCCAGGGCCCCTGTCGATTCAGGTCCTTCGATTTCCTTGGTACCCTCATGCAGTTGATGCCCCCATCGCTACCGTTGGTACCCCCTTCAGACCGTCCTGGATTCTTAGATGCCATCGGTACCTCTCCCCCGTGGTACACTGATGCCATCGGTCCCTGCATCATTTCTATCAGTGCCATCCATGTTTTTCATACATGGCACTGATTTTTCCTTGTGTTTCATCGGTCCCATCATTGCCCAGAAAGATGCCATAGACGTACACCTTGTCTCGTCGGTGCCATCCATGCCCGGGTCAATGCCACCATCAATCGGGGCACTTCCATCGATTCCAGGATCATTTCCATCGATGCCATCCTTTATTTTATTGATGCCATCGATACCCAGGACATTTCCTTCGATGCCCAGGTCCATTCCATTGATGGGCATCGATGCTGAGTTGAATCCATCAATGGGCATCGATGCCAGGGTCGATTCCATCAATGGGCATCAATGCCACGGTTGATTCCATCGATGGACATCGATGCCAGGGTCTATTTCATTGATAGGCATCGATGCCAGGGTCGATTTCATCGATGGCCATCGATACCCAGGTCGATTCCATCGATAGCCATCGATGCCCAGGTCGAGTCCATTGATGCCATCCATACCAAAGTGGATTCCATCGATGCCAATGTCAAATTCCATCGATGGCATCCATTCTAACATCTATTCCATTGGTGCCCATGTCGGTGCCATTGATGCCCATGTTGGTGGCATCGATGCCATGGACGCCATTGGTGCCCGAGTCAATCCAATCGATACCGTCGACGCCCGTGGCCATGCTGTCGATGCCCATGGCCATGCCACCGATGCCGTCAGCACCCGCCTCCATACATTGATGCCCTTGATGCCCACGTCATTTCCATCAGTGTCTTCGACATTCCTATCGATGCGGTCATCAACTCCGTCGATGCCAGTATCATTTTTCCGATGCCAATAATATTTTTTCTATTATTCGATGCCACATCATTCCCAAAGATACCTACGCCGATACAGTCAGTGCTTCCGTCACTGTCATCATTGCTCTGGCCAAGTCATTGATGTTTTTTCATATATATTTTTGACAATACCCTCGAGGCCGCTTCGGCCACCATCGACACCATCAATACTGACATAGCACCGCCACGTAATGCCCTCGCCTGAACACAGTGCTCCATTCTTTGGGTTCTTATTAAAGACCCATATTAGCCTACGACACTACATAGTGCCAGGAGCAGTGCAGGCATGCTGGCAGTCCGTCATCAGTCACCATCCAAGACAGCGAGGGTATCCATCTCGGTGCTGGGGAAAGACCAGGCCAAGCACCATGGCATGCATCGTCACCAACACAGTGACCGTCCGCCACCGATGCCATCCAGCACATTGGTGCTATCCTTCTTGATCCTGGACAATGTTCGGGCCGAGCAACATCACCACTGCCATCGACATTGTTCTGCACAATATTGGCAGTCCTTGGTGCTCCAGAAACACCGGAACGAATTCCGAAGAATTCTGCACTGGCGTCACGAGACATCAAGCTGCAGCGACGAGGACCGTGTTCACGAGCTGTTAATCGGCTCCCCTGTTTCCGAGGCATGCCCCACTGACATCGGTGGAGGATTGTGGCCCTCCACAAAAAACTATCGTGGTAGTGCCAGCCACACTCAGCCTGTGACCTCTATACCTGCGCCACCATACCAGGCATCAGAGTTGAGACGGGTGTCTACTCCCTCGATGACTCCTGAAATCCACGGAGCCAGCAATATTCACCGGCTCGTCCTTCGGCGATCCACGTCGGATGGTAAGTACCCGCTTCTATGGCATTCCCATTGAGATGTGTTCTGTAATTCGAGCCAAATGGTTTGAAAAGATCTAGGTCATGTACCTTCCAAGAACCGTATTAGTGTCACATATCGCTATGCCAGCTATGTCAGCCACAATACCAAGAGAACCTCTCTATCATTTCTTTGGGATTGCATCAGGACATCCTCCCTTTTTCAGCAACGAAGCTCTGTACTGATTAATGCTCTGGCTTCTGGTTCCTGATTCAGAACCAAATTTCCAGATGCATTCACTGATCTGCTAAACACGAGATTCAGCAAATACCGCCTCAAGTACAAGTCTACCTCGAAGCCTGACGACAAGTCTCAATGTCTCCTTGTACAGCACACAGAAATGTGGGTAAGACTTTACCGCTCACGCTCCTGTGGGAGATTACATGATATCCAGATTACATCAGCCCCTCCAGTTGGACACCTCCTGGTCTCCCAAGTGGCCGGATATCAGAGTGGCCACCCCACTTTGTACCAAAGTTCCCAGTACACTCCGCCAGACACTACAAAGCGCAGGGGGGAGGGGGGTTGGGGAGTTTTAATGACACTATTCTTTTTTTCTTCAGAAGGCACAGGTAAAATGGTATCTCTCGTCACCATGCATCCATATCGCAGTAAGTACATAACCTCTAATCTTTCTATGTGCTTCATGGTGAGTCAACGATATTACAATCCCAAGCTCTGCCGGTTGCACCAGCTTTGGCAACTGGGGTATTCATTGAATCACTATCGGTGACTTCTGTTTCTCTGCGGAGTACAACATCATTCACGCTTTTCCTTGCATGGACAGCTGCATAACCACAGTCAGTCCACGCAAGGAGCTCTAACTTCTTCATGACTCACTATACATTAGGGATGTGAATCGTGTGCCCTATCGTCTTAACGATCAAAATCGTCTGGCAGGAGAAGAAAATCGTGTTTGGCACGATTTTTTAGCTAAAAAATCGTTTTTTCCGATTAGTGCGCACTAACCATTGTTAGTGCGCACCAACAGAAAATGATACAATTTGACACTTTTCAGGTCAGTTAAGGTCAGTTTAGGAATGAATATGTATTCCTATTGGCTGCCCTCTTATTTATTCATGTTACCAAGGTTCCCACTGACAATAAATGGGGGATGGGAAATGGAAACAGTTGGTAGCTTGACAAAAAAAGTAATGTGATCAGTCAATGTGACTAGAACTTGTGCCCTAACCCTGATACCAGGGGTGTTGTGATCTTCCTGCAAACAGTGCCCTAACCCTGACACCAGGGGTGTTGTGATCTTCCTGTACACAGTGCCCTATCCCTATTAATACCAGGAGTGTTGTGATCTTCCTGCACACAGTGCCCTATTCCTGATACCGGGGGTGTTGTGATCTTCCTGCACACAGTGCCCTAACCCTGATACCAGGGGTGTTGTGATCTTCCTGCACACAGTGCCTTAACCCTGATACCAGGGGTGTTGTGATCTTCCTGCATGCAGTGCCCTAACCCTGACACCAGGGGTGTTGTGATCTTCCTGCACACAGTGCCCTATCCCTATTAATACCAGGAGTGTTGTGATCTTCCTGCACACAGTGCCTTAACCCTGATACCAAGGGTGTTGTGATCTTTCTGCACACAGTGCCCTAACCCTGACACCAGGGGTGTTGTGATCTTCCTCTACACAGTGCCCTATCCCTAATAGGGATAGGGCACTGTGGGGTGTTGTGATCTTCCTGCACCCAGTGCCCTATTCCTGATACCGGAGGTGTTGTGATCTTCCTGCACACAGTGCCTTAACCCTGATACCAGGGGTGTTGTGATCTTCCTGCACACAGTGCCCTATCCCTATTAATACCAGGAGTGTTGTGATCTTCCTGCACACAGTGCCTTAACCCTGATACCAGGGGTGTTGTGATATTCCTGCACACAGTGCCCTAACCCTGACGCCAGGGGTGTTGTGATCTTCCTGTACACAGTGCCCTATCCCTAATAGGGATAGGGCACTGTGGGGTGTTGTGATCTTCCTGCACACAGTGCCCTATTCCTGATACCGGAGGTGTTGTGATCTTCCTGCACACAGTGCCGTAACCCTGATACCAGGGGTGTTGTCATCTTCCTGCACACAGTGCCTTAACCCTGATACCAGGGGTGTTGGGATCTTCCTGCATGCAGTGCCCTATCCCGCCTGCATTACTAGTGAGAGGCTGGCTTCACAGACAGGGGGGAGCTGCCTGACCCTCACTCCTGCCTTCCCCCATGTCCCAGCCAGTGAATGGTGTGTGGGTGAGGGGGGGGAGGATGGTGAAGTCTGAGACAGCTCCCTCCCTGCATTACTAGTGAGAGGCTGGCTTCACAGACAGGGGGTGAGCTTCATGACCCTCACTCCTCCCCTCCCCCATGTCCCAGCCAGTGAATGGTGTGTGGGTGAGGGGGGGGGGGGAGAATGGTGAGGATGAAACAGCTCCTTCCCTGCATTACTAGTGAGAGGCTGGCTTCACAGACAGGGGGGAGCTTCCTGACCCTCACTCCTCCCCTCCCCCATGTCCCTGCCAGTGAATGGTGTGTGGGTGAGGGGGGGGGGGGAGAATGGTGAGGATGAAACAGCTCCTTCCCTGCATTACTAGTGAGAGGCTGGCTTCACAGACAGGGGGGAGCTGCCTGACCCTCACTCCTGCCTTCCTCCATGTCCCAGCCAGTGAATGGTGTGTGGGTGAGGGGGGGAGGAGGATGGTGAAGGGTGAGACAGCTCCCTCCCTGCATTACTAGTGAGAGGCTGGCTTCACAGACAGGGGGGAGCTGCCTGACCCTCACTCCTGCCTTCCCCCATGTCCCAGCCAGTGAATGGTGTGTGGATGAGGGGGGGGGAGGATGGTGAAGGGTGAGACAGCTCCCTCCCTGCATTACTAGTGAGAGGCTGGCTTCACAGACAGGGGGGAGCTGCCTGACCCTCACTCCTGCCTTCCCCCATGTCCCAGCCAGTGAATGGTGTGTGGGTGAGGGGGGGAGGATGGTGAAGTCTGAGACAGCTCCCTCCCTGCATTACTAGTGAGAGGCTGGCTTCACAGACAGGGGGTGAGCTTCATGACCCTCACTCCTCCCCTCCCCCATGTCCCAGCCAGTGAATGATGTGTGGGTGAGGGGGGGGGGGAAGAATGGTGAGGATGAAACAGCTCCTTCCCTGCATTACTAGTGAGAGGCTGGCTTCACAGACAGGGGGGAGCTGTCTGACCCTCACTCATGCCTTCCCCCATGTCCCAGCCAGTGAATGGTGTGTGGGTGAGGGGGGGGGAGGATGGTGAAGTCTGAGACAGCTCCCTCCCTGCATTACTAGTGAGAGGCTGGCTTCACAGACAGGGGGGAGCTTCCTGACCCTCACTCCTCCCCTCCCCCATGTCCCAGCCAGTGAATGGTGTGTGGGTGAGGGGGGGGGGGGAGAATGGTGAGGATGAAACAGCTCCTTCCCTGCATTACTAGTGAGAGGCTGGCTTCACAGACAGGGGGGAGCTTCCTGACCCTCACTCCTCCCCTCCCCCATGTCCCTGCCAGTGAATGGTGTGTGGGTGAGGGGGGGGGGGAGAATGGTGAGGATGAAACAGCTCCTTCCCTGCATTACTAGTGAGAGGCTGGCTTCACAGACAGGGGGGAGCTGCCTGACCCTCACTCCTGCCTTCCTCCATGTCCCAGCCAGTGAATGGTGTGTGGATGAGGGGGGGGGAGGATGGTGAAGGGTGAGACAGCTCCCTCCCTGCATTACTAGTGAGAGGCTGGCTTCACAGACAGGGGGGAGCTGCCTGACCCTCACTCCTGCCTTCCCCCATGTCCCAGCCAGTGAATGGTGTGTGGGTGAGGGGGGGGGGGGGAGAATGGTGAGGATGAAACAGCTCCTTCCCTGCATTACTAGTGAGAGGCTGGCTTCACAGACAGGGGGGAGCTGCCTGACCCTCACTCCTGCCTTCCCCCATGTCCCAGCTAGTGAATGGTGTGTGGATGGGGGGGGGGGGGGGAGGATGGTGAAGGCTGAGACAGCTCCCTCCCTGCATTACTAGTGAGAGGCTGGCTTCACAAATAGGGGGGAGCTGCCTGACCCTCACTCCTCCGGGGTGTTGTGATCTTCCTGCATGCAGTGCCCTTTCCCTATTAATACCAGGAGTGTTGTGATCTTCCTGCACACAGTGCCCTATTCCTGATACCGGGGGTGTTGTGATCTTCCTGCATGCAGTGCCCTATCCCTATTAATAGCAGGAGTGTTGTGATCTTCCTGCACACAGTGCCCTAACCCTGATACCAGGGGTGTTGTGATCTTCCTGCACACAGTGCCCTATTCCTGATACCGGGGGTGTTGTGATCTTCCTGCATGCAGTGCCCTATCCCTATTAATACCAGGAGTGTTGTGATTTTCCTGCACACAGTGCCCTAACCCTGATACCAGGGGTGCTGTGATCTTCCTGCACACAGTGCCCTATCCCGGTTACCGGGGGTGTTGTGATCTTCTTGCACACATCCCGGTATCATACTGATAAATCTGAAGATTTAGAAATTTACGGTAACCTCAAACGGGCCTGGGGGCCCTTATTCCCTCTCAATCGGGCCCAAGGTTCTATAAAATATTTGGGGGTATCCATCCCAAATATTCTGGATACCAAATATAATATCAATATACAACCACTGTTAAAAAAGATGAAGGCAAGACTCCACCAATGGCAATCACTCCCAATCTCTCTTACAGGCAGAATTCATCTTATAAAAATGGTGGTGCTACCAAAGTGGTTATATGTTCTTCAAATGCTCCCAATATGGTTGACCAGTACAGACCCTCAAAGTATCAATGGAGAGCTTAGGAAATTAATATGGAGAGGTAAAAAAGCGAGACTAGCGTTAATTCATTTAACTCGGGCTAAGGAGGAAGGGGGTTTGGCGTGTCCTGATTTTCAAAAGTATAACTTAGTCTATATGTTACGTCATATCAGGGATTGGATACTGGGTACAGAATACTTCTCACCTACTATATACCTTCAAGGTTGGCTGCAAGGCTACTCCCCAGCTGCATTAATTCAATTAAGGTGCAACATCTGCCAGCCACCTGTAAAACCTTCCTGTTGATTGACTCCGGAAGGAAAGCCTGGGAGCATTTATGTTCCAGGTTAGGTCTCACAGGGACTATGACCCTCTTGCTTCCTATTTGTGGCAACCCTCAGTCCCTACCGGGCACAGGATCAAATGTGTACCAACAATGGGTGTTGAAGGGGATCAGATTACTCACACATATATTTTTCCCCAATACAAATCATATGTATAGCTTTTCAGAACTCCAAGACAAATATGGATTAGTCAACACAGATTTCTATGCTTATCTGCAACTTGGGCATTATGTCTCTGCTAATGGAGTTCATACCTGTCTGATAAAATATAGCGAACAATTAGGAATACTTTTAGGGGTAGGGAAACCGGTGAAGTTCTCATGTTCCATGTTCTCTAAAATATTGAACACATACGGTGCAACAAAGTCTATAGAGATTATTGACAGCAGATGGGCAGAGTTCCCTGGAATGGCCGTCACTCCAAAAATTGTAAAAATGTACCTTCAAAATGCTAAGAGTATTACTGAAAATGCTAACCTGCGGGAAATGCACTTTAAATTTATATGGCAACTATATTATACTTCCTCGGCGGCCTTTCGAACAGGATTATGTTCTTCACCTACTTGCTTGAAATGTGACACAGAAATTGGTGATTTCTTTCATAGCTTTTGGACATGCCTTAAGATTGAGGCATTCTGGATCAGTATACAGACCCACTGCTCCACAGTGTGCGCTTTTCATTTGCCATTAGATCCGCATTTATGGTTACTGGGTTGTGAGGCGACCCCCTATATGGTTTGAAAACTCACACCCAAAAATTTGTGAATAAGGCTGGCCTTTTGGCTAAACAAACTATTTTACATAATTGAATCTCTAAAGACACCCCAGCCTGCAACCATTGGGTGAAAAAAATGATCAAATTGGCCACTTTTGAGCAGATGACAGCCAACACCCAGAGTGTGCAGAAACAAACACTGACCATGGGTATATGGCTAACTTTTCTACGACAGCAGCGTCTCTTTACTATACCCATCACAATAGACACAGTATCAGATGTAGGAACAGAAACTAGGAGTTAGTGGATTGTCTGATTTGCTTGGAACATGCTAGCCATTGGTGCCCATGAGCTGGGGAAGAGCCCACATAACTGACCATGACAATAGTTTAATAGGAAGTGGAAAAACAGGGGATGGGGGGGAGGGGAGGGAAGAGGGAGGAGGCAGAAAAGGATTATAAATTTCAGAAAGTTCATCTTCACACACATCTACTGTTCCTTGCTTGAGACTAAGCTCCTAGGCGCAGGTTTTCTTTTTTCCACACCAACTGTGTTACACCAATGGTGTTTAACTATCCACGCGTGCTATATCTCAGGTTCTTGTGATGTGTTGTATTAAGTTGGTAATACGGTATGACAGAAATGATATACCTTACACCTATTAAAAGAAACCCTGCTTTCTAGATGCCTGGGTTTGCTGATTACAATTTATGTATGTAGTTCTATAGCTCACAAGGTTATCGATATTAATGTTAAGAACATAAGAACATAAGAAAATGCCATACTGGGTCAGACCAAGGGTTCATCAAGCCCAGCATCCTGTTTCCAACAGTGGCCAATCCAGGCCATATGTTATTGATTGGTTTCTGCTGTTTAACTATCTGGATGTCCCAGATGCCTGTCTCGTGTCACAAGTACTTGTACTGGTTTCTTATCATGTGTGTACTTGACTGTTTTTGAAAATCCAATAAAAGATATAAAAAAATAAACAAAAAAAAACCTACTCATCCTTGACAGTCCCTCTAACTGCTATGATCAAGAAGGGAGCCAATCCCGCCAATTGGTCTCCAGAAGCCATATCAGCCTTTCTGACGCTCAAAGAGGCTTTTTGAAGGAAGTCGTGCCTCTGCCATCCTGACCCACATCGTCCATTCATCATCGAGGTCGACGCATCAGACATTGGTGTGGGAGCAGTTTTAAGCCAGTATAGCGAATCTAATGTGCTCCATCCTTACTCCTTCTTTTCAAGGCAGTTCTCGCCCGCCGAAAGAAATTCTGGAACCGGAGACAAAAAGCTACTCGCAATCAAGCTGGCCTTCGAAGAGTGGCGTCCTTGACCGGAAGGCGCCCAACACCAAATAGAAGTGTACACCAATCACAAGAATTTGGAGTACCTCAGACATGCTCAATGACTCAATCACCATCAAGCAAGATGGTCCCTGTTCTTTAACAGATTCAATTTCCTGCTAAAGTATCATCCGGGAGAGAAGAACACTCGGGCTGATGCCTTGTCATGATCCTTCTCCCCTCAGGATGTGCCAGATGAACCCCATCACATCATTGACCCCGGAAGAGTGGTTCTTGCAGCCACTCATATGGTACCCGTTAGGAAGACGGTGGTGGCCAGAAATCTAAGGAAGAAGCTGTTGAAGTAGGCGCACGATTCCCGTCTGGCCGGCCATCTGGGACAGAGTTGTACCCTAGCGATGTTACAACAGTACTATTGGTGGCCAACCATGAAAAAGGATGTACAAGCTTATGTGGGTTCTTGTGCTGTCTGTGCCAAGCAAAAACCTCCAGATGGACGTCCTTGGGGTTTGTTACAACCTCTACCATCACCGAATGAACCCTGGACAAATATAGCAACCGATTTCGTGGTAGACCTGCCTCTGTCCAATGGAAACAACACCATTTGGGTCATGCACACGTTGCCTATGCTCAAATACACGTCATGGCAGGAACATCAGGAGTGTCCCCACCGCAAGACATTGATACCTCCAGGTATTTAAAGCCTCCTACCAGCTTTGAGTTAGCAAGGACTTTGGTTCAGGTTTCTCTGACCCCTCTAAGCTGCCTTCGCTATCCTCCGGGGATCTCACTCCTTACGAAGCTCTAGATACCCACTCCTTGGGGGTCTCTCGCTTCCAACCACCCTTTGGGGTTTCTACTAACTAGACAATCGCTCCTTGGGGGTCTATCTCTCTTTCTATCCTTCAGGATTCTGGACTTCAGGTACTCGCTCCTCGAGGGCCTATCAGTCTGTGTGTCCTGCACCTCGGACCTTCGGTCCCACCATCTTTATCACCAGGAAGACGCCGCACTACGCTGCTGTGAGTATCTCTGTGATCCGGTGCTCCAACTCCACCCACCAGGCTCGGCCTTGCCCACTCCGCGGGTTGCTAGCTATCTTGGTCATCTGGGTGAGACTGCTACAACTGAAACTGTCTGAATGTATAGGCACCTTGCGGTCTTCAGTGCCTTTCCTTCCTGCATCATACCATCTACCATTTGCAGTATAATAAAGCTTTCCTTCCATTGTCTGCTATCTGAGGTTAGCCTATCGCTGTGGTTCCCCACAGGGCCACTCCCCATGGGAGGAGTCATCTCCACAGTGACCAAGGGTCCACAATGCCACAAACACAACAGTGGTCAGTAGCAGGCGGCAACCAAGAGAAGTCCAGGAAGCAAGCTGAGGTTGAAGCCAGGGATCCATTCAAGGGAAAGATGGGATGGATTGGTAGGGTAGGAGGATGAGGAGCAACACAGGAGGCAAGGCACACTGAATGCATAATTATTGAAGACTGACCACAGGAACTGACGGATGAGATGAAGACCATAAAAACTGAAGACCAGGATGAAGGCCAGGAATTGAAGAGACAGAGAAAATCAGGAACTGAAGACATAGAGAAGACTAGGAACTGAAGTCAGGAACTCAGAAATGCTGGGAGGAACTGAGGATACTCAAGCTGTTGCCGAGAGACCGGTGAAAAGCGGAGTGCCGCAATGGTCGGTATTGGGATGGGTCCTGTTCAATATCCTCGTGAGCGACATCACGGACGGGATAGAAGGTAAGGTTTGTCTATTTGCGGATGATACTAAGATCTGCAATAGAGTAGACACGCCGGAAGGAGTGGAGAGAATAAGATGGGATTTAAGGAAGCTGGAAGATTGGTCGAAGATATGGCAGCTGAGATTCAATGCCAAGAAGTGCAGAGTCATGCATATGGGGTGTGGAAATCCAAAAGAAATGTATTCGATGGGGGGTGAAGAGCTGATGTGCATGGAGCAGGAGAGAGACCTTGGGATGATAGTGGCTAATGATCTGAAGTCGGCGAAATAATGTGACAAGGCAATAGCTAAAGCCAGAAGAATGCTGGGCTGCATAGAGAGAGGAATATCGAGTAAGAAAAGGGAAGTGATTTTCTCACAGGACAAGCAGGATGGTTGTCCTCACAAATGGGTGACATCGAGGATGGAGCCCAACCACGGAAAACTTCTGTCAAAGTTTCAGGAACTTTGACTGGCCCCTACTGGGCATGCCCAGCACGGCACTAACCCTGCAGCCAGCAGGGGTCTCCCTTCAGTCTTCTTTTTTCCGCGCAGCAGTAGCCACGTGGTCAAAGAGCTCTTAACCTCGTTCCTGACAGGAATTCTTCAATTAAAAATTTCTGAAGAAAATTTGCACCTCAGGGGTCTCCCTTCTTCAAATTTTTCACCCCGCGGAACTTCGGTAAGTTTTTGCCGTCTTTTGGTCGACTACCGTCGAGTTTGGCCCTCAAGGCCCGTTGGCAGTCGACAGTCGACAGTCCCGCGGCTAAATTTTTGGCCTATGGCCATGGCATCGGGGTTCCGTCGGTGTCCGGATTGTACCCGAACTATGTCAGTCACAGACCCACATAGAGTCTGTGTTTTGTGCTTAGGAAGCGAGCATGATGTCCTGACTTGCACCAAATGTGCCCTAATGACACCTAAAGGTCGCAAAGCCAGAATGGAAAAGATGGGACTCCTTTTCCATGCTCGTACCCCAATGCCATCGATTGCATCGACGTCATCGGAACCGGCACCATCGAAGTCTCATCATCATCGACAGCCCTCCGGTGACCGTCCGCCATCGACGACTTCACGGCCATCGACTCCTGTCCCTTCCCCGGATCATCGAGGGGATCGGAAGGAGAAACATCGCCATCGACGTTATAAGTCTCGGCCCGTTGAGGAATCGATGTCATCGACCTCCGTACCTTCCGAGCCTCCGCCAAAGAAGTCTCGACCAGAAGTGGCGCTGTCCACTCCTGTCTCGCAGACACCGAGGCAACCCTCACCCCTCCGGGGTTTGGGAGCCGCGATTCCACCGGTGACGGTGGTCCCTCCGGCTCAGCCTCAGCCTCCCTCTCCCGTCGAGCCGGGTCTCGTTACCCCAGGTCTCCAGGCAGAACTGGACCGGCTGGTCCAGGAGGCCATCGACAAGGCGATGCTACAGTTCCAGACTCCTCCGGCACCGACTCCGGCACCGAGAGTGGAACCGGTCACCAATCCGATTCCAGCAGCACTGGCACCGCTGCTTGCCCAGATGGAAGCGCTTATGAATGCCCTTCCACCGGCAAAACCCGGATCACCGACAGCCTTCTCATCAGGTGGAGAAACACCGTACCGAATTCCCCCTTCGGGGGTAGTTCCATCGGTGCCTTGTCGTCCCTCGCCACCGATACATTCCTCGGGGGCGATACGCACATCAGCTCTGCCGAGGATTCCGATGCTGACACCGATTCCCTCGATGCCGACACCGGTTCCTTCGATGCCGGCACCGAGGCCGGCACCGATTCCATTGAGGACATTCTCGATGCCCCCGGTGATTCCTTCCAATTTCTCGGAGCCTCAACCGGGGCCTTCAGGTATTTAGCCCCCTCATGGTCCTACAGGTCAGCATCCTGATCCTTATGACACCTGGGGTGATGATACCTCTACTGACACCGATGATTTGCCTTCACCACCCTCTCCTGTGGGGAGTAGAAAGCGTTCTCCCCCTGAAGACCTCTCTTTCATAAATTTTGTGAAGGAAATGTCGGAGTTGGTCCCTTTCCAACTTCAGTCTGAACAAGATGACAGGCACCAGATGATGGAATTACTCCAATTCCTGGATGCCCCTAAGGTCATCACCTCCATTCCAATTCATCAGGTTTTTCTAGACCTTCTTAAAAAGAATTGGGAATCTCCTGGATCTATTGCTCCGGTAAACAAAAAAGCTGACTCTACTTATCTCGTACAGTCAGCACCTGGCTTTCAGAAACCACAATTGGACCATCATTCTGTTGTGGTAGAATCAGCTCAAAAGAAAGCTAAACGACTAAAGCCACACTCTTCCATACCTCCTACTAAGGAAAATAAATTCCTAGATAGTATAGGTAGAAAGGTGTACCAAGGAGTCATGCTGATTTCTAGAATAGCTTCTTATCAGCTGTATATGACTCAATATAATAGGGTCATCCTGAAACAGATGCAGGAGTACTCAGATGCCTTACCAGAACAGTTCCAACCACAACTTCAATCCCTACTAAATAAAGGATTTGAAGCTGGGAGGCATGAAATAAGAACGGCTTATGACATCTTTGATGCTTCCACTAGACTTTCTGCTACGGCCATCTCTGCCAGACGCTGGGCTTGGCTTAAGTCATCTGACCTTCGTCCGGAGGTACAAGACAGGCTCTCTGACTTGCCCTGTCTATGGGATAATTTGTTTGGTGAGCAAATTCAGCAAATTGTTGCAGAACTGAAGGATCATCATGAGACACTTAAACAATTCTCATCCATTCCTCCTGACTTGCCTTCTAAACAGCCGTTTAGGAAGAACTCCAAAAAGTCTTTCTTCCGGCCACGGAAGTATTATCCCCCACTAGCCAAGGCTAGGCCTGCGAGGTCTTACCATAAAACTCAACCTCGCCAGTCTCGTAAACAAAAGCCCGCAGCAGCTCCACAACCTGACCCTGCGGCGGGTTTTTGACTCTCACGTAGAGAGCACTTGCCAAACCCTCTTCCAGCCATACCAGTAGGAGGTCGGCTGTGCCACTTTCTAGAAAGGTGGCATCATATCACCACAGATCAGTGGGTGATAGCGATAATTGCACAAGGTTACCATCTCAACTTCCTGACTCTACCTTCCGACTCCCCACCCCTGCAGTCGTGGAGACTCACCGATCACTCTGCTCTTTTAGAGCAGGAAGTTTCTCTTCTCCTACAGTCAAACGCTATAGAACCCGTTCCTCCCTTACAACAAGGACTAGGGTTCTACTCCAGGTACTTCCTGATCCCAAAAAAGTCAGGGGGACTTCGTCCGATCCTGGACCTACGGGCCCTCAACAAGTACCTTCACAAGGAGAAGTTCAAGATGGTAACCCTGGGCTCGCTTCTCCCTCTGCTGCAAAGAGGGGATTGGCTATGCTCTCTAGACCTGAAAGACGCATATACCCACATTGCGATCACGCAATCTCATCGCAAATACCTGCGTTTTCTAGTAGGTCGAAATCACTACCAATATCGAGTGCTACCTTTCGGCCTGGCATCCGCACCACGAGTTTTCACCAAATGTCTCGTGGTAGTTGCAGCTTTTCTGAGGAAGGCAGGTGTCCACGTCTACCCCCACCTGGACGATTGGTTAATCAGGGCCCCAACCCAGCAGATTGCTCGGTCCTCCCTGACCCTAACAATTCAAACCTTGCTTTCTCTAGGGTTTCTTGTCAATTACGACAAATCCTACTTAGTCCCATCTCAGACCTTATCCTTCATTGGGGCAGACTTGAACACCTTACAAGCAAAAGCCTTCCTTCCTCATCCACGGGTTCAAACCCTTGTGTCCCTAGCTCGCCAGCTGCAGTCTCAACCCACAGCTACAGCTCGCCACTTCCTCATTCTACTGGGACACATGGCCTCCTCAGTTTATGTGACTCCCATGGCCCGTCTGGCCATGAGAGTCACGCAATGGACTCTGAGACTGCAATGGACACAAGCTGTTCAGCCTCTGTCCTCCATTGTTCGCATCACCGATGCACTCCGTCTGTCTCTTGCCTGGTGGACAAATCAATCCAACCTCCTACAAGGCTTGCCCTTTCTTCCTCCAGATCCCCAGGTAATCCTCACCACCGACGCTTCCAACATCGGTTGGGAGCCCATGTAAACAATCTACAAACTCAGGGATTCTGGTCACCAGAGGAAGCCAAACACCAGATAAATTTCCTGGAGCTGCGAGCAATTCGCTATGCTCTCAGGGCTTTTCAAGATTGCCTATCAAACCACGCAATCTTACTTCAGACAGACAACCAGGTGGCCATGTGGTACATAAACAAGCAGGGAGGCACAGGCTCCTTCCTTTTGTGTCAGGAAGCAGCGCAGATTTGGGCAGAAGCCCTCTCCCGCTCCATGTACCTCAGGGCCACCTACCTGCCGGGAGTAGACAATATATTGGCAGACCAGCTGAGCCGTGTCTTCCAACCACACGAGTGGTCACTCAATCCTTTGGTAGCGACCTCTCTGTTTCACAATTGGGGTTATCCCCACATAGATCTCTTTGCGTCCCCTCAGAACCACAAAGTGGACAATTACTGCTCTCTCATTCGGAGCCAGCACTCTCGGCCGAGGGATGCATTCTCCCTCACGTGGACAACCGGTCTGCTCTATGCATTCCCTCCACTTCCTCTTCTGTCGAAGACTCTCGTGAAGCTGCGTCAGGACAGGGGAACTATGATCCTGATAGCACCGCACTGGCCACGCCAAGTGTGGTTTCCCATACTCCAGGATCTCTCCATCCGCAGGCACATTCCTCTGGGAAAGGACCCACATCTGATCACTCAAAACGACGGATGCCTCCTCCATCCCAACCTCCAAGCCTTGTCCCTGATGGCATGGATGTTGAAAGGTTAGTCCTTCAGCCTTTTAACCTTTCAGATTCAGTTTCTCGTGTCCTGATCGCTTCACGAAAGCCTTCCACAAGGAAATCTTATTCCTACAAATGGAAAAGGTATACATCATGGTGCACTTCTCAGTCCCTTGATCCCCTTTCCTGTCCAATCTCTAAATTCTTGGACTATCTCTGGCATCTATCAGAATCAGGTCTAAAGACCTCTTCCATTAGAATGCATGTCAGTGCGGTAGCCGCCTTCCACAAAGGTATCGGGGGTGTCCCTATTTCAGTACAACCCCTTGTTACACGCTTTCTTAAAGGCTTGCTCCATTTGAAGCCACCTTTACGTCCTCCGGCCCCATCTTGGGACCTTAATTTGGTTCTTGGTCGCTTTATGAAACCTCCTTTCGAACCTCTTCACTCCTGTGACCTAAAATGTCTCACATGGAAAGTGTTATTCCTTTTGGCTATCACTTCGGCTCGCAGGGTTAGTGAACTACAGGCTTTAGTTACCTATCCGCCTTACACTAAACTCCTGCAGGACCGGGCGGTACTCCGCACTCACCCTAGGTTTTTGCCTAAGGTAGTTTCGGAGTTTCATATTAATCAATCCATCATACTACCTATCTTCTTTCCCAGGCCCCACTCCAACTCTGGGGAACAGACTCTGCATACCCTTGACTGTAAACAAGCTCTAGCTTTCTATCTAGACCGTACACTTGCCCACAGGAAGAGCACTCAATTATTCGTCTCTTTCCATCCTAACAAGTTAGGGCAACCTGTGGGTAAGCAGGCTCTTTCCTCCTGGTTGGCGGATTGCATCTCCTTCTGCTATCAGCAAGCTGGCATTCCTTTTCAAGACCGTGTTAAAGCACACTCTGTGAGGGCCATGGCGACTTCAGTAGCACACCTTCGATCGGTGCCGCTTCCTGACATCTGCAAGGCTGCAACCTGGAGTTCCCTCCATACATTTGCAGCCCACTATTGTTTGGACAAGGCTGGAAGACAGGATTCCATCTTCGGCCAATCTGTCTTGCGTAACCTTTTTCCAACATGATGTACCAACACCCTTCCACCTTCCCGGTATGGTGCGGATGCCCTCTCCCAAATTCCACCCCAGTTGTTGTGCCTGTTGCACGCCGTTGGGCACATATGGTGCATGTTAGGACATCCTCAGCTCGGTACTCACCCATTTGTGAGGACAACCATCCTGCTTGTCCTGTGAGAAAGCAAATGTTGCTTACCTGATGTAACAGGTGTTCTCACAGGACAGCAGGTTCCCTGTACGTACCAGGATCAGTCCAGACAGCTGGGTTATGCCTCCCCTCCAGCAGATGGAGTCAGAGAGAAAACTGAAAGCACCCCCTAGATATACTGGTGTGCCACCTGCGATCCTTCAGTATATTCTCTGACTCCAGCAGATTGAGAGGCATAACCTGCGGTCCTGGTCTGGTCAGGTTATTTGTACCGTAAAATTAATTAAATAAGGGGAATTTTTGACAGAGGGACAAGATCATCGGGTATCTTTCTGTCCTCACTCCTGTCTGTCCGTGTTGGTGTTTTTTCTCCTTCAGCGCAGCGCGGTTTTCAGCTCTTTAGGGCAGGCACATAGGGCTCTGCGCTGTGACAGTTCCCGGGTTAGGTGTCTTTGAGGCTGGGGGAGAGCTTACCGGTGGGCCGGTCACCCTCCCCCCACTTCCAGGGGTCCCAACCCTGAAGGGGGTTTTAAAATACAAAAAAAAAAAAAAAAAAAAAAAAATTCTCCACCTTAGTCCTGTCGGGCACAGGCAGTGGTTTTCTTTGTTTACCCCGGCCTGCCAGAGCCTCTTCGGACCCCGGAGGGGGTGGCTCGGCCACCCGACGAGCTGTGCTAGTGTGAGGAATTCACTCACCTCGATTTTCGCGCCTTTTTTTCTCCTGGTGCTGTTTTTGTTCCTGCAATGCCGCGATCTTCGGCCTGTGCGGCCTGTGCTGGAACGGGGGCGCGACTCTCGCGGGAGGGCCTTTGTCCCCGATGTCTTCCCGGGGACGAGGGACCCTCCCGGGGGCCGAGCGCTGCCCGCAGCGATTCGGGGCTGCATTCCCCGTCGCGGCATCGCAGCGCTCCTGCTAGCCGTTCTCCGGCCCCTCCTCCCTCGGGGAGGAGTGCGGCGGCCATCTTGGCCACGCGGCAATCGGACCCGGAGCTTTCGGAGGATGAGGCTTCCCTCCCCCCCTCCCCTGGCGGGCGAAACACGCGGTCTCCAGCCGTTCCGGATAGCCCTCAAGTCCCTCTTCCCTCGGGATCCCTTCGGGCAAATTTAAAACGGTCGGTCCCTTTTTCTTCTGATTTTGTGCTGCTTATGCACAAAGCCTTTTTGCAGGCTGAAGCGGGTTGGCAGCCAGAAGCCCCTTCTCCCCCTAAGGTTTCTAAACCTTCCTTACCCCAGGGAAAGCCACTGGGAGTGGGGTCCGCAGGGGCCAGTGTTCCCCGCCCACGGGGGGGGCTTGAGGGCACAGAGGCCGCGGATCCTGCTCTGGCTTCTCAGGATCAGTCAGACTTGCTGTTGGCTGACGACCAGTTGCCCGTGGAGGGGGACGACCCCCAGGTGCTGCGTTTATTCGGTAAGGAGGAATTAAGCTCACTAATTCTGCATGTCCTCCAGGAGCTTGAGCTCACGGCGCCCCCCCAGGACGCTGACACCTCGACGGGGGATATCGCTATGGCAGGGATCCGGGCCCCTCCTCAAACCTTTCCGTTCCATCATAAGGTTTTACAGATTGTTTCCAAGGAGTGGGAGCTGCCTGAATCCTCTCTGCGGGTCACTCGGGCTATGGAAAAGCTATATCCCTTGCCTAAAGATTCCTTGGAACTCCTAAAGACACCGGAGGTGGATTCGGCGGTCACGGCAGTGGTTAAACATACGACTATCCCCGTCACGTGTGGGATAGCCTTGAAAGATCTTCAGGACCGTAAGCTGGAGGTCTTACTGAAGCGTATTTTTGATGTGGCGGCTCTAGGTGTCCGGGCAGCGGCGTGCAGCAGCCTCGTACAGAGGGCCAACCTGCGATGGGTCCAGCAGTTGCTGACCACACAGGAGCTTCCTCCGGGCGAGGCTGAGCAGGCCAATTGTGTGGAGGCTGCAGTCGCTTATAACGCAGATGCCTTATATGATTTGTTGCGTACGTCGGCACGCATCATGTCCTCGGCTGTCTCGGCTCGGCGGTTGCTGTGGCTCCGTCGTTGGTCGGCGGACGCCACCTCAAAGGCAAGATTGGGCTCCTTTCCCTTTAAGGGCAAGCTGCTTTTTGGTGAGGAGCTGGATCAGCTCATTAAGGACCTAGGCGACAACAAAGTGTATAAGTTGCCGGAGGATAAGCCGCGCCAAGCACGGGCGTTTGGGAATGCAAGGGCTCGCTTTCGCGGTCAACGACGTTTTCGTGCGGGACGAGGCGGTTCCTTTCCCCAGCGGCAACAGACCACGAGAACCCAGTCTTGGTCTCCTTCCTTTCGGGGCAGGAGGCCTCAGCGTGGAGGCTCCTCGCAAAGTTTTGCTGCTATTAAGCCCGCGCAATGAAGGTGCGCAGGCCCATTCCTCCGTTCCCGTTATCGGAGGACGGCTGTCCCGGTTTTGGGAGGAATGGGTCAAGATAACTTCGGATCAATGGGTCCTCGATGTGGTCCGGTACGGTTACGAGTTGGATTTTGTACGTCCCCTCCAGGATCTTTTTCTGGTATCGCCGTGCGGTCCGATGGAAAAGAGGCTGGCTATAGCTCAGACGCTCGATCACTTACAGGCTCTGGGGGCGGTGACTCCGGTTCCACCGGACCAGTTGCGAACAGGTCGGTATTCCATTTATTTTCTGGTTCCCAAAAAGGAGGGTACTTTCCGACCCATCCTGGATCTCAAAGGGGTAAACAAGGCCCTGCGAGTGCCTCGCTTTCGGATGGAGACTCTACGGTCTGTTATTGCGGCCGTCCACAAGGGAGAATATTTGGCTTCTTTGGACTTGACGGAGGCTTATCTCCATATCGGTATCCGAGAGCGTCATCAACGGTTTCTACGCTTCATGGTGCTAGGGTCCCATTACCAGTTCTGCGCCCTTCCTTTCGGTCTGGCCACCTCGCCGCGCGTGTTCACCAAGGTGCTCGTCGTGGTCGCGGCTTCTCTTCGTCGGCAGGGGGTACTTGTGCACCCTTACCTCGACGATTGGCTCATCAGAGCAAAGTCGCACGCGGCTTGCAAACGGGCAGTTTCCCTGGTAGTGACTCAACTTCAGTCGTTGGGTTGGGTAGTCAACTTCGCGAAAAGCAGACTCGAACCGACACAACAACTGGAGTTTTTGGGCGCGCGCTTCGATACCTCGGTGGGCAAGGTTTTTCTTCCTCATCAGCGCATGTTCAATCTCATGGCCCTGGTCCGACGTTTGCTGGATCTCCCATCTCCCACGGTGTGGGATCATTTACAGCTTATTGGTCATATGGTATCTACTATGGAGATGGTACAATGGGCCTTCGCGCATATGCGGCCCTTACAGAGATCTCTGCTTTCTCGATGGGATCCCAGATCAGAGGATTTCAGTCTGGAACTCCCTCTACTGGAGGAGGCCCGCTCCAGTTTCGCCTGGTGGCTCAATCCGAACAACCTGCTCCAAGGAGTGACCCTAGAACCCCCATCTTGGCTGGTGGTGACTACGGATGCCAGTCTGTCTGGTTGGGGGGCGGTCTGCCAATCCCGAGCTGTTCAGGGCACCTGGACAGCACGCCAGTCCACGTGGTCCATCAACCGCCTGGAAACCAGGGCGGTGCGTCTAGCCTTGCGTCGCCTCCTTCCACTGGTAAGCGGCCGGGCGGTCCGAATTCTGTCAGACAACGCGACTACAGTGGCGTACATAAATCGGCAGGGAGGCACGAAAGGCGTGCGGTAGCGATAGAGGCCGCGCTGCTGATGACTGGGGCGGAACGCCACCTATCGCGTCTAGCGGCCTCCCACATTGCCGGCGTAGACAACGTGCAGGCAGACTACCTCAGTCGACGACATCTGGATCCCGGCGAATGGGAGCTTTCGCCGGAGGCAATGATGCTCATCGTGCAGCGCTGGGGGATTCCGCACCTCGATCTCATGGCGACTCGGGCGAATGCGAAGGCGGCGCGGTTTTTCAGTCGAAGAAGAGAGCACGCGTCGGAAGGAGTGGATGCGCTGGTACTGCCGTGGCCCCGTCACATCCTTCTGTACGTGTTTCCACCGTGGCCCCTGGTGGGGAAGGTGTTACGGCGCATAGAGTCCCATCAAGGTCCGGTGATTCTCGTGGCTCCGGAATGGCCACGTCGTCCATGGTTCGCGGATCTAGTCAACCTGGCGGTGGACGGCCCTCTATGATTAGGTCATCTTCCCAACCTTCTGAGTCAGGGTCCAGTGGTTTTCGAACTGGCGGATCGATTTTGTCTGGCGGCCTGGCTTATGAGCGGAAACAGTTGAGGAAACGTGGTTACTCGGACGCGGTGGTGTCTACCCTGCTTCGAGTGCGTCGGTCTTCTACTACTCTTGCTTACGCTAGGGTTTGGAAGGTCTTCCATGCTTGGTGCGCCGGATTGGGTATCACACCTAAGCGTTCGACGGTCCCTCAGATCCTCATGTTCTTGCAGGAGGGCCTGACGAAAGGGTTGGCCTACAATTCGCTTCGTGTCCAGGTGGCGGCTCTGGGATGCTTAAGAGGTCGGTTGGACGGGTCTTCCCTTGCGTGTCATCCCGATGTAGCTCGGTTCTTGCGAGGGGTTAGGAACTTACGTCCTCCTCTTCGGCTTCCCTGTCCTTCCTGGAACTTGAATTTGGTACTACGTGGTTTGTGTGTGGCTCCGTTTGAGCCTCTACACTCGGCTTCGTTGAAGGATCTGACCCTCAAGACGGTTTTTCTTGTGGCTATTTCCTCGGCTCGGAGAGTGTCGGAGCTCCAGGCTCTTTCTTGCAGGGAACCGTTCTTGCGTATTTCTGATTCGGGTGTTTCCTTGCGAACCGTGCCGTCCTTTTTACCTAAGGTGGTCTCGGCGTTTCATGTCAACCAGACGATTGAGCTACCCTCCTTCTCGGCGGAGGACTTGCGGTCTCCTCCAGGTAAGGACTTGCGACGTCTGGACGTCCGGCGAGTTCTCCTGCGATATTTGGAGGTTACCAACGAATTTCGAAAGTCGGATCATCTCTTCGTGTTGTGGAATGGGCCCAAGAAGGGGCTGCCGGCATCTAAGGCTACGATTGCACGATGGTTGAAGGGGGCCATTGCGTCCACATACATTGGCTGCGGTAAATCGGTTCCGGATGGGCTCAAGGCTCATTCGTTGCGTGCTCAGGCGACTTCGTGGGCGGAGAATCGATTGGTCTCTTCCCAAGAGATATGTAGGGCGGCCACTTGGAAATCTTGGCATACATTTGCCAAGCACTATCGCCTGGATGTCAGGGGGCCGTCCTCACAGTCGTTTGGTAGCAGCGTGATTCGAGCGGGACTCTCAGGGTCCCACCCCAGTTAAGGCGGCTTGGGTACGTCCCAGCTGTCTGGACTGATCCTGGTACGTACAGGGAAAGGAAAATTAGGTTCTTACCTTTGCTAATTTTCGTTCCTGTAGTACCATGGATCAGTCCAGACGCCCGCCCTCTTCTTCTGGGAGTCCGCTCGTGTTTTCTTTCCGGTTCGTGTCCACGCCACAGATGACGCGTTTTTTCGCGGTACCCTGTTCGGTTGTTGCATGTTACCTGTGCATTTTTGATGTTCTATTTGTTTGTCTGTGTTTCTGGAGGTTCCTGTTTGATCTGGCCTCTAAGTTGGCATACACTCTGTTGAGTTTTTGGAAAATTTTGGGGGTGGCATTTCTCATGGTTGGATTCCTGTCTGCTTTGATATCACATATACTGAAGGATCGCAGGTGGCACACCAGTATATCTAGGGGGTGCTTTCAGTTTTCTCTCTGACTCCATCTGCTGGAGGGGAGGCATAACCCAGCTGTCTGGACTGATCCATGGTACTACAGGAACGAAAATTAGCAAAGGTAAGAACCTAATTTTCCTATGTTAGTCCTCACGAAACCCGCCCGCCACCCCGCGGTGTTGGGTTCGTTTTTATTTTCTTTTCGGCACTGCCTGTAGCTTTGAAACAAGACTGAAGGGAGACCCCTGCTGGCTGCAGGGTTAGTGCCGTGCTGGGCATGCCCAGTAGGGGCCACTCAAAGTTCCTGAAACTTTGACAGAAGTTTTCCGTGGTTGGGCTCCATCCTCGATGTCATCCATTTGTGAGGACTAACATCCTGCTGTCCTGTGAGAACACCTGTTACATCAGGTAAGCAACATTTGCTATCCCCTTGTACAGATCCTTGGTGAGGCCTCACCTGGAGTATTGTGCTCAGTTCTGGTGACCGTATCTCCGAAGGGACAGAGACAGGATAGAGCCAGTCCAGAGAAGGGCGACCAAAAAGGTGTATGGTCTTCATCGAATGCCTTGTGAGGAGAGATTGAAGAATCTAAATATGTATACCCTGGAGGAAAGGAGGAGCAGGGGTGATATGATACAGACTTTCAGATACTTGAAAGGTTTTAAAGATCCAAAGTCAACGACAAACCTTTTCCATTACAAAAAAATCAGCAGAACCAGAGGTCACGATTTAAAACTCCAGGGAGGAAGACTCAGAACCAATGTCAGGAAGTATTTCTTCACGGAAAGGGTGGTGGATGCCTGGAATGCCCTTCCGGATGAAGTGGTGAAGACTAAAACTGTGAAGGATTTCAAAGGGGTGTGGGATAAACACTGTGGATCCATAAAGTCTTGAGGATGTGAATGAAGAGAAGAGGCATGGGGGTGGCTTGCGGGAATGACGGCTACTTCCTGGTGATTAATACCCTTATTCAATAAACATACACACGGTTAATGCAACTCCAACATTGCTCTATGCTTCAACGGCAAGAGGAAATGTGGGACAAAGGATTTGCATTCACAAATAAGCATGGGAGTAGCTTGCTTGTTGCGGCGGTTACTATCCCTAACCAATTAAACCTAATACTTCACTTTGAAAACATATATAGCGCAGCTCACTGCTTCAACAGCAGGGGGGAATGAAGAAAAAATGATTTATATTAAGGCAACCAACAAGGACTAATTTGCACAGGCTGGGTAAACAAATATGCTTGGGAGTAGCTTGCTTATTGCGGCGGTTACTACCCCTAACCAATTAGGCTTGATACTTCACTTTTATGCAGCTCCAGCACTGCTCTCTACATCAATGGCAGGGGTGGAAGGAAAATTAGAACCAAAAGGTTACCAATAAGGGCCCTGACCTCAGCGGTCAGAGTAACAGATAAGTATGAGAAAAATAACTGTGAAAGCTTGCTGGGCAGACTGGATGGGCCATATGGTCTTCTTCTGCTGTCACTTCTATGTTTCTATGTTTTTATGAGGTATGGATTGCAGGGAAACAGGGCCTTTTATGGTTCAAGATTTGTGACATCATCTTTAGGAACCGTGGGCTTTTCCCATCACAGATCCTTTAAAGGCCAAGAGATATATGCACCAGGGCAGCTGTTTTGGGAAGACGGTGACCATCTGGCCTGGCGAATCGAGAATACAACTTAGCAGCGGTGTTTGAGGAGCCTACAAGCTGCTATTCTCCGCGGACCCAGAGCTCCACCTCTGCCGCCTGTGACGTCATTGGAAGGGGATGAGGGCCCATAAAATCGGCCTCAGTGTGGGGAAACAGTGCGGCTGTTTTGGGAAGATGGTGACCATCTGGCCTGGCGAACCGAGAATACAACTTAGCAGCGGTGTTTGAGGAGCCTACAAGCTGCTATTCTCCGCGGACCCAGAGCTCCACCCCTGCCGCCCCTGACGTCATCGGAAGGGGACGAGGGCCCATAAAATCGGACTCAGTGCGGCACTCCATCGACACCGGCGCTCTGCCAAGCCGCGCGCACACAAGGGGCGCGCCGGCTTGGTCCGGCTTAGTCCGGAGCAGGACGGAGGAGTGGAGGGGAAGGAAGCCTTAACCAAACAGTTCGTCAAGAGGAGATTACATAGCTGCAACGCAGTGAGTAAGCGTGAGTTATAATATTTGTCTCTGGAATTATGCCTCCGAAAAGAAAGGGGAGAGTCCGGGTCTATCCTCCCGTCACTCCTTCTAATGTTACTCAACATTTAATAATTGCTTACACCCCTGCGTCAGTGTCTTCAATAGAGGAGACTTTCCCCGCTACGGCTTCAGAGGTAGGAGCTCTCTCGCCGTCTGGGGATGTGACTCTATCTCCTCCTGATCCTCGGCGCCTAATAATGATGCCCCCAACTGATTCCCCTGAGTTTGCCGGTGTGCTAAGAGCCAAAGGGGCCTTAGCCGAACCGACACGGGTGGAGCTCGGGAGAGGTATAGTGGTTGGTAACATGGTTGCTACATCTACATCTACCCCTGAACAGGGAGTTGGAGAGAGAAAAGGAACGCTGGTGACAGTGGGTGAAAGGCCGGCTGACCGAATGGGTGGGACAACTCATTATGTGATTCCAACAAAACCAGCAGTTGTGACACTTGATTCATTATGGGACTTAGTGGCAGGCTTGAGTAAAGCTCTTTTCGAGACCAATGCAAATGTTGGAATCTTGAATAATAAGATTGAAATAATAGAAGAAAAATTAGAAAAAACTGAATCTAGATTGAATAAGATTGAAGCTGTATGTGAAAACAATTCCTCTGTTCAGTTAAAGTTACTTAAAGATGTTACCTCAGCTTCACATAGAATAGAATATCTTGAAAATTATTCCAAACATCTTAACCTTAGATTTACAAATTTTCCTAGAATTGTGGGTCAAACAATAGAGATGACTCTTAAAAAATATTTCCTTGAAAATTTAAAGCTAAATGAACAAGGATTACCTTGTGTCATAAAGCAAATTTTTCTAAAGAACTCACAATTGGTTAAACCTTCTACCTTAAATCAGGTTGAGATTATGGAAAATTTGACTGGATATCTGGAGGATTCCTCTTTAGAATTATGTGATAGAGCAACTCTTCTGGTTACCTTTGCTAATGTGCAAGATATGGGAATTGTTATGAGAAATTTCTTTAAGAACATCTCCTCTCCATTTTATGGAGCCGAGGTGAGAATTTACCCGGACCTTGCTCGTTTAACGCAGCAAAGGAGAAGGGAATTCTTGATGTTAAGAGCATAGGTGAAAAGTTTAGGCTATTCCTTTGTTTTAAGATATCCAAGTAAGTGCATTGTGAAAAGAAAGGATGAATGTTTTGTGTTTTTATACCCAGAACAACTCAAGTCATTTGTAAATGCTAGGGTTATATCTGTAATATCTCCCAGCGAGCACTAAGTGGGATCTATTTTGTTTGTAGACACTATATGTCAGCTGATGTCAATTAAGATAATTAGAATTACCTATATAATTTCTCCTATGAATTCATCTCCTCAATTTCTTTTGTAAGATTAGGCCAGGTATAGTGATTATTGTACATGGAAATGTATATAATTGCATATGGCTATATCTCTTTTCCGTTGTAAGTTTTATCTTACTTTATATATGTGAAAATCACAATAAAGAATAAATTAAAAAAAAAAGAGATATATGCACCATCTCAGAGAAGAACAACCGGCTCAGGGAGCTCAGCGGTGGCGTGCCATCACATATGTTGGCAGCATCCCACCACGATCTGGGTCAGGCTGGAGGGTAAGAGAAGAGATCCATGGGGTGGCCCGCAGTCGATCGCAACACCTTTAAGTCATGTCTATCTATATGCTCCATTTTGCCCCACACCAACATCAGACTCACTTGTCTGTAGTTTATTGGATCACTCCTGGAGCCCTTTTTTAAAAACTAGCAATACACTGGTATTATATTGGCCACACTCTGGTTCTCAGATATTGTGACAGATTTTATTGATATGTTTCAGATTAACAAGTCTTCAATTTCATATTTGAGTTTTTTCAGAACTCTTGGTTGAAAGACATCAGGTCCTAGTGATTTGCTGTAATATATCATGTGATGTCATCAATGACACTGCCTCTCCTAAGGAAAGGCCCATTGAAATCATGGTTTACTCATCATTCCTGCACTTTGCTTCTTTCAAAATGTGGTAAGTGAAAACATCACTTATTTTACACATGACATCACTGACTAACCAAAGTGGCTCTCTCCATGTTGGCCAGTTTGTGCATTAAAAGTCAGTATAGAAATTGTTGAAATAAAACAGAAAACAGATGGGAGTTTGAGTTGTCAGAGTAGAGAGAGGGTTTTTTTTAAATAAATGTGTTGCAACTGTCACGGCCTGACAGCTTCACTCCGCCTACCTTTCTTTTTCTGTGACTCCTCCTGCTCCCGGTGGATATCTGGCTGCCGCAGCATCTGCCTGCCGTCCTCTCCGGTGTCCCCAGACTGGCGTGGGCGCTGCCTCCCGCCATGCTCCTCGGGTACCTTAGGGCGCATGCTGCACGGCCCTCATTCTTATTTCTTCTATGGCGTGAACCTCAGGGGCGTCCCCATGTGATGACATCACGCTGCCCGGATATTTAAGCCTGTTGTTTATTGCTAGCCTTTGAGTTAGAAAGGGTAATTCCTACGGATGGGATTCGCTCTCCATACCCAGCTACTCTGCCTCCAACTTCTATTTGGACTCTTTGCTGTTAATGAGGTACCCGCTCCTCGGGGGCCTCTCTGCTTCTTTCAGGTCACTATCAGGAACCGGTACTCACTCCTCGAGGGCCCATGTTCCCTGACTCGCTGCCTGTGTCCATTTCCTCTTCTACTTGGAAGAATTCGCTACAGACACCATCTGTGAGTTCTACTAACATCTACTCCTCAGAGCTGTTTCCCTGGAACCAGAAACTCGCTCCTCGAGGGCCTGCCTTCGTTCCAGCACCAGTGCCATCTTCCACGGAGAACTGCTGCGTGAGTACTTGCCAACGAGTCTCTGTGCCCAGGGATCTGGTACTCGCTTCTCAAGGGCCAGCTCTCCCTATCTCAGGGCTTCTCCATACTGGGGAATCTGTGAATATCTCAGTGTATTCATTTTCTCAGTTCTTCTTCCTACAGCACTGCTACCAGAGAAACCGCTGTTCCAGTACCCTGAGGAATACTAGCCCAGCCGGGCTCCATCTTCTACTCACTACCGCCACCTCTGGTGGCTTCATAAACTCTAATAAAAGATATAATCTGTGTTTGTGTGTCCGGAGCTGAGCCTGACCTGTGGTCCCTCACAGGACTTCACCCCGTGGGCATGGTCAGCTGCCACAGTGTCCAAGAGTCCACCCAAACCCTACAAAACATAACAAAATGCTTGGATGGTTTAGGTACAATAGATCCTGCCTTGGGGCAGAGGATATAGACTTAATGAACTTGTGAACTCACTTACAGCTATATCAGTCTATTATTCTAAATGCATTGTGAACTAACAGAACTCTACTATTATCCAAAGTAAAGGCGCTGAATCCACCTCCCTCTGCCCTAATGAGAAACAGGAGATAAATGCAGTAGGGCATAATGTGTCAGGTAGCCATTGAAGGACATGTCCTGAAGGGGCATCTATGAAAAATATATCATCTCTGCAGTATGAACACTTTTCTGCACTTAGAAGTTCACTTAGTATTTCTGTAAAATCACTCCTCATTCAGTTGTTTCTTACTCACTTTCCGCAAGACCTTCCTCATCATTGTCTTCTTCCAAGCCTCCAGGGTCTGAGAAGAACAGCTCCTCACACTTGGATAAAAAGTTAGGACCAAAACGGAATAACCTGGTATCAGAAAGTAAGAAAGTCACTATATTATGTTATTCCTCATCTCCTGTAGAACAAGTTATTAATCAGACCCAACATCCTCTCAATATCAGCTAATCTTTTGCTTCATTCCCATTACACACTTTTCCTTGTATGCACACCACCATCAACATCTCTGTATATAAAAGAGAATCATTTCTTTCACAAACAATACACTATTTTCCACAACTATGAGGTTTCAGTGTCCAGTCCATCTTTCCTAAGATAGCATGTATGCACATCTATGTACTTCAGTATTGCACAATACTAAACAAACTATCTAAAGCTAAGGGTGAGAAAAGTTGGTTGATACAGCAAACCCGAAAGTTTGGAGTTTTGAATACATCACAACCATCTTTTGGCTCACATTTTACTGAGGAAGTGACCTTACAGTGCATGCTGTCCTATTTGAGGGTAATTTTTAAAGGAACTTCTGCAGGTAAAGTACCGGTAATGCTTTTCCTACAGAAATGGCTCTTTAGAAAACCATGTGAATAGTATCCAATTCTGCAGGATATTGATAGATTTTTGTATTTGTTAAAGTCCATTTTTTACGATCCTGCTCAAATGACTGTTGCTGGTTCTACTCTGGTGGACCTGAAGCAAGGCAACCAACCACTGGCTGATTTTGCAATAGAGTTTAAGACTCTTGCTACGGAACTATACTGGGATTCCAAATGCCTGAAAACCCTCTTCTTCAGAGGTCTGGATACTCGCTTGAAAGACGAGCTGGCCGCTTGTGAGACACCTGACTCATCGCTGGATGAACTAGTGACTTTGGCTACTAGAATTGACCACCGGCTCCGTGATAAGGTGAAAGAACTCAAGCCTACCACTAGACTGGTTCAGAAGGAGGTTCGTGCTAAACCTGCACTCCAGATAGTTCCAGCAATACCTGTCACCAGTGGAGAAGAACCGATGCAACTTGGTCGCAGTCACCTGACTTCAAAAGAGAGAAGACTTCGGAAGAGGCATAGCCTGTGTATGTACTGTGGACAGACTCATCACAATGTCCCAACATGCCCAATTCTTCCGGAAATGGACGGGCCTAAGTCCTGCAGGAGGACTGTTCTTAGGCCTTACCACAACCTCTCCTCTGCTCTCTCTCCCAGTCTCCCTGATCTGCAGACCATCCGAAGTTCAAACTCTTGTCCTGGTGGATTCAGGGGCAGGAGGCAATTTTATACTTCGATGCCTAGTGGAACATTTGAGGATTCCCCTCATCACTTTGGAAGTTCCACTACTCTTATCATCTATCCATGGAGAGCCTTTGCCGGGTGATGTGACCTGGCATACTGAACTAGTAACCCTTCGCACCGGAGCCCTCCATAGTGAGTCAATTTTCTTCTTTGTGCTAGAGAAGGCTATGCACCCTATCGTTCTGGGGTTACCCTGGTTGCAGTCGCATCAGCCTCAATTCGACTGGGCCACCTTGGAACTCTCCCGCTGGGGCCCAGGTTGTCATGGCAAGTGCCTTAAGAAGGTTTCTCCTGTCCTCTGCATGCCTACAACTCCAGTGATGCCAGGACTGCTGTCTCAATATGCATCATTCAGTAGGGATGTGAATCGTTTTTCAGCGATTAAAATTATCGTCCGATAATTTTAATATCGTCTTAAATCGTTATAGAACACAATACAATAGAAATTCTAATGATTTATCGTTAAAAATCGTTAAATCGTGTTAGTGCGCACTAACTCCTGTTAGTGCACACTAAGGGGCGGATTTTCAGAGCCCTGCTCGCGTAAATCTGCCCAAAACCAGGCGGATTTACGCGAGCAGGGCCCTGCGCGCCGGGAAGCCTATTTTACATAGGCCTCCCGGTGCGCGCAGAGCCCCGGGACTGGCGTAAGTCCCGGGGTTCTCCGAGGGGGGCGTGTCGGGGGGCGGGCCCGGTCGTCGCGGCGTTTCGGGAGCGTGTCGGCAGCGTTTTGGGGGCGGGTACGGGGGCGTGGCTACGGCCCGGGGCGGTCCTGGTATTAATAGGGGGGTCCTGGTATTTGTCGGGGGATTTACACCTCCCTCCGGGAGGTGTAAATCCCCCGACAAAGGTAAGGGGGGGGTTTAGACAGGGCCGGGCGGGTGGGTTAGGTAGGGGAAGGGAGGGGAAGGTGAGGGGAGGGCAAAGGAAAGTTCCCTCCGAGGCCGCTCCGATTTCGGAGCGGCCTTGGAGGGAACGGGGGTAGGCTGCGTGGCTCGGCGCGCGCCGGCTATACAAAATCCATAGCCTTGCGCGCGCCGATCCAGGATTTTAGCAGATACGCGCGGCTCCGCGCATATCTACTAAAATCCAGCGTACTTTTGTTTGCGCCTGGAGCGCAAACAAAAGTAGGCTATTCGCGCGCCTTTTAAAATCCGCCCCTAACAGAAAATGATACAAATTGACACTTTCCAGGTCAGTAAAGGTCAGTTAGGAATGAATATGTATTCCTATTGGCTGGCTGCCCTCTTATCTATTGATGTTACCAAGGTTCCCACTGAGGTGATGGTTGGGGGGATGGGAAAAGGAAACTGTTGGTAGTTGACAAAAAAAGTAATGTGATCAGTCAATATGACTAGAACTTGTGCCCTATCCCTGATACCAGGGGTGTTGTGATCTTCCTGCACACAGTGCCCTAACCCTGACACCAGGGGTGTTGTGATCTTCCTGCACACAGTGCCCTATCCCTATTAATACCAGGAGTGTTGTGATCTTCCTGCACACAGTGCCCTAACCCTGATACCAGGGGTGTTGTGATCTTCCTGCACACAGTGCCCTAACCCTGACACCAGGGGTGTTGTGATCTTCCTGCACACAGTGCCCTGTCCCTATTAATACCAGGAGTGTTGTGATCTTCCTGCACACAGTGCCCTATCCCTATTAATACCAGGAGTGTTGTGATCTTCCTGCACACAGTGCCCTAACCCTGATACCAGGGGTGTTGTGATCTTCCTGCACACAGTGCCCTATCCCTATTAATACCAGGAGTGTTGTGATCTTCCTGCACACAGTGCCCTAACCCTGATACCAGGGGTGTTGTGATCTTCCTGCACACAGTGCCCTAACCCTGATACCAGGGGTGTTGTGATCTTCCTGCATGCAGTGCCCTATCCCGCCTGCATTACTAGTGAGAGGCTGGCTTCACAGACAAGGGGGAGCTGCCTGACCCTCACTCCTGACTTCCCCCATGTCCCAGCCAGTGAATGGTGTGTGGGTGAGGGGGGGGGGGAGGATGGTGAAGTCTGAGACAGCTCCCTCCCTGCATTACTAGTGAGAGGCTGGCTTCACAGACAGGGGGGAGCTTCCTGACCCTCACTCCTCCACTCCCCCATGTCCCAGCCAGTGAATGGTGTGTGGGTGAGGGGGGGGGGAGGATGGTGAAGTCTGAGACAGCTCCCTCCCTGCATTACTAGTGAGAGGCTGGCTTCACAGACAGGGGGGAGCTGCCTGACCCTCACTCCTCCCCTCCCCCATGTCCCAGCCAGTGAATGGTGTGTGGGTGAGGGGGGGGGAGGATGGTGAAGGCTGAAACAGCTCCTTCCCTGCATTACTAGTGAGAGGCTGGCTTCACAGACATGGGGGAGCTGCCTGACCCTCATTCCTCCCCTCCCCATGTCCCAGCCAGTGAATGGTGTGTGGGTGAGGGGGGGGGGGAGGATGGTGAAGGCTGAGACAGCTCCCTCCCTGCATTACTAGTGAGAGGCTGGCTTCACAGACAGGGGGGAGCTGCCTGACCCTCACTCCTCCCCTGTTTCAGACTCACCATCCTCCCCCCCCCCCCACTCACCCACACACCATTCACTGGCTGGGACATGGGGGAAGGGAGGAGTGAGGGTCAGGCAGCTCCCCCCTGTCTGTGAAGCCAGCCTCTCACTAGTAATGCAGGGAAGGAGCTGTTTCAGACTCACTATCCTCCCCCCCCCTCACCCACACACCATTCACTGGCTGGGACATGGGGGAGGGGAGGAGTGAGGGTCAGGAAGCTCCCCCATGTCTGTGAAGCCAGCCTCTCACTAGTAATGCAGGCGGGATAGGGCACTGCATGCAGGAAGATCACAACACCCTAGGTGTCAGGGTTAGGGCACTGTGTGCAGGAAGATCACAACACTCCTGGTATTAATAGGGATAGGGCACTGTGTGCAGGAAGATCACAACACCCCTGGTGTCAGTGTTAGGGCACTGTGTGCAGGAAGATCACAACACTCCTGGTATTAATAGGGATAGGGCACTGTGTGCAGGAAGAGCACAACACTCCTGGTATTAATAGGGATAGGGCACTGTGTGCAGGAAGATCACAACACCCCTGGTATCAGGGTTAGGACACTGTGTGCAGGAAGATCACAACACTCCTGGTATTAATAGGGATAGGGCACTGTGTGCAGGAAGATCACAACGCCCCTGGTGTCAGGGTTAGGGCACTGTGTGCAGGAAGATCACAACACCCCTGGTATCAGGGTTAGGGCACAAGTTCTAGTCACATTGACTGATCACATTACTTTTTTTGTCAAGCTACGAACTGTTTCCATTTCCCATCCCCCATATATTGTCAGTGGGAACCTTGGTAACATGAATAAATAAGAGGGCAGCCAATAGGAATACATATTCATTCCTAAACTGACCTTAACTGACCTGAAAAGTGTCAAATTGTATCATTTTCTGTTAGTGTGCACTAACGGGAGTTAGTGCGCACTAACTCCGAATAGTGCGCACTAATCGGAAAAACGATTTTTTAACTAAAAAATCGTGCCAAACACGATTTTCTTCTCCTGCTAGACGATTTCAATCGTTAAGACGATAGGGCACACGATTCACATCTCTATCATTCAGTGATGTGTTCTCCAAAGAAGCTGCTGACATCCTTCCTCCACACAGATCTTACGACTGTGTCATAAGGCTGAAACCTAACACTGAACCTCCTAAAGGATGTATCTATCTACTCTCTGCTATAGAGAACAAGGCTATGTCCGAGTACATTAAGGAGAATTTACAGAAGGGATTCATTGGACCATCAAAGTCTCCAGCCGGCACAGGTTTCTTCTTCATGGGAAAGAAGGACGGTACCTTGCATCCTTGTATCGACTATCGAGGTCTGAATGATATCACGATCAAAGACTGAAATCCCCTGCCTTTAATCTCAGAGCTGTTCGACCGGCTTCAAGGTGCCAAAATATTTTTGAAACTTGACCTAAAGGGGGCCTACAACTTAGTTTGCATTGGCAGTGGTGAGATGGTCATTTTGAGTACTTAGTTATGCCCTTCGGCCTGTGCAATGCACCCACCGTGTTCCAGAACATGATTTATTTTATTTATTTATTTTAACATTTTTATATACCGAAATTCATGTAGCAAAGTTACATATCAATTCGGTTTACATTATAACATTAAACAGGCATGACCGAATGCAATTACGTCGAACAGGAGGATAAACTTGGATCAAGAAAACTGGGGATTAAATAACAAAGAATACAATAAAGAATGAGTGAGGTTCTAGAGAGGACTTGGCTAAATATAAAGTAGTCATGGTACAAGGTACACATATTTGGAAAGCTTGAGCGGAATTATTGTTATGGATAGAAAGCTTGTTTGAATAGCCAAGTTTTGAGTCTCTTTTTAAAGGCGATAGGGCAAGGTTCTTTCCGGAGCAATGGTGGTAGAGAATTCCATAGCACGGGGCCTGCTGTGGAAAGAGTACGTTTATTTAATGAGGTTTTAATGGTTGTGGCGAGGAGAGTATCCCTATAGGCTGTTCTCACCGGTCTGGAGGGTAAATGTGGCTGAAGAGGGATGTTGAGTTCCAGTGGAATGAGCTTGTGTATATATATGTGTATGATTGTTAGTACTTTGTAGGAGATTCTAAACTTGATTGGGAGCCAGTGTAGGTTTTTCAAAATGGGGGTAATATGGTTTCTTTTGTTAGACTTAGTCAGAATCCTGGCTGCAGCGTTTTGAAGCATTTGTAATGGTTTTATGGTGTTGGTTGGGAGGCCGAGTAGGAGGGAGTTACAATAGTCAATTTTTGAAAAGATGATTGCTTGGAGAACTGCCCAGTAGTCTTGGAAATGGAGGAGCGGTCTGAGTCGTTTCAGGACTTGCAATTTATAGAAGCCGCCCTTAGTGGTATTATTAATTAATCTCTTGTGGTTTAGTTGACTGTCCATGACGACTCCAAGGTTTCTAACTTGCGAGGAGAAGGATAGTTGACCAGTAGGGGGTATGTTAGCTGTTGCATGGTTACATTCCTGTGTGACAAGGAGTAGTTCAGTTTTATTGGAATTAAGGATCAGATTAAGGCTCATGAGTAGGTTGTTGATGGCTTGGAGGCAGATGTTCCAGAATTCTAGTGTTTTTTGTAGTGATTCTGTGACCGGGATGAATATTTGCCGTCGTCTGCGTAGATATAGTGGGTTAGTTTTAGTTTGGAGAGAAGTTGGCAAAGCGGTAATAGATAAATGTTGAAGAGGGTGGGGGATAGGGAGGAACCTTGAGGGACTCCCAAAGATGAGCGAACTGGGTGTGATTCGTCGTTGTTGACTCTGACCTTATAAAATCTGTTATGGAGAAAGGATTTGAACCAGCTGAGAGCAGTGCCTTTGATGCCTATGTCAGATAGCCGATCCAGAAGAGTTGCGTGGTTTACTGTGTCAAATGCGGCCGATAGGTCGAGGAGAATGAGTAGGCTGGGTTGTTTTTTATCTAGATTCAGCAACATTGTGTCCATTAGAGAGATTAGGAGATTTTCTGTGTTTCGGGCTTTTCGGAAGCCAAACTGAGAGAGGGCTAGTATTTTGTTATCTTCTAAGTACTCCGAGAGTTGCTTGTTGACTATGTTTTCTAAGATTTTGGAAATGAAGGGGAGTTTAGCGATCGGGCGAAAGTTAGAGGGGTCATCTGGAGACAGGTTGGGTTTTTTCAGGAGTGGTTTTAGGATTGCGAGTTTCAAAGGGTCTGGAACTGCACCTTGCATTAGTGAGCAGTTAATTATGTCGGCAATGATGAACGACATCTTACATGATGAACAACATCTTGCGGGACTTGTTATACAAGAGTGTCGTGGTGTACCTAGATGATATCCTGATATTTTCTCAGGACTTGTCTACCCATCTAGAGGACATCAAACAAGTACTACAAAGACTACGAGAACATCGGCTCTATGCCAAGCTATCCAAGTGTGAATTTCATAAGGACTCTGTGCCTTTTCTTGGATGCATTGTATCTAAAGATGGCTTCCAGATGGATCCCCAAAATCTAGAGAGTATTAAAAATTGGTCCCAACCTACCAGCCTGAAGGTCCTGAGATGATTTTTTGGGTTCACCAATTATTATAGAAGCTTCATAAAGAATTACTCTTCTTTAATTGTGCCCTTAACTGCAATGACCCAGAAGGGGGCTATTGCTTCTAAATGGTCTATGGAGGCCATTTCCGCGTTTGAGAATTTAAAGATTGCCTTTTCCACCTAACCATGCCTGCATCATCCAGACCCCAACAAGCCATTCATTGTGGAGGTCGATGCCTCTGATGTCGGTGTGAGGGCTGTCTTGATTCAAACCGGAGACTCCAAAGCATTACGTCCCTGCTATTTCTTCTCGTGATGTTTCTGTCCGGCAGAGAAGAACTATGGGATCAGAGATAAAAAGCTCCTGGCTATTAAGTTGCCATTCAAGGAATAGTGGCCTTGGCTCGAAGGCGCTCATCATCAAATTACTGTGTTTACGGATCATAAGAATCTAGAGTATCTCCGCCATGCACAACGTCTTATCCATAGACAAGCCAGATGGTCCTTATTTTTTAACCGTTTTGAATTTGTGCTCAAATATTGCCCCGGAGACAAGAACACCGGAGCTGATGCCCTATCACGCTCCTTTCTCTCAGAGGATGTTCCAGAAGAACCTCAGCATATAATCGACCCGAAGAAAGTCATCTTGGGTGCTACCCATTCTGTGCTCGCTGGTAAAACCATCGTGCCTAAACATCTCAGGAAGAAAGTGCTCTATTGGGCTCACGATTCCAAGCTGGCTGGCCATTCTGGTCAACGCCATACCCTGCTGAAGCTCCAGAAGTATTATTAGTGGCCAACTATCAAGGAAGATGCATTCTCCTATGTAGCATCTTGTGCCAACTGTGCCAAGCACAAACCTACTTCTGGCCAACCGTGGGGATTGCTGCAACCGCTTCCAGCTCCGGAACAGCCCTGGACGCATATTGCTACTGACTTTGTAGTTGATCTTCCCCTCTCTGGAGTCACAATCGACCGTTTCAGCAAGATGGCCCATTTCGTGGCGCTGCCTGGCTTACCTTTAGTCTTGGAGCTTGCGAAGCTCTTCATAACCCACATCTTTTGCCTACACGGCCTACCGAAGCACATAGTATCGGATCGAGGATCACAATTCACGGTAAAATTCTGGAAGGCTTTGTGCAAACTTTTCGACATCTCTCTAGACTATACATCAGCCTATTATTCTCAATCAAATGGCCAAACAGAATGGATGAATAGGACCCCAAAACAGTTCATTCGGGCCTATTTGAGTTTCCGGCCGAACTGTTACATGGGCTGAATTCGCCATTAATTCTCATCCAGCAACATCCACTGGATCAACAACTTTTGAAGTGGTATACGGATGTTTACCACCACCGCCACTTCCACTGAAGCTCTCAGTGACATTCCCAGTAGCTCAATCCACTGCTGATGATATCCATCAATTATGGACTCAGACGAAAGAAATGCTGCTCAAAGCGAGTGATCGAGCTAAAAGATGTTACGCCGTTCACCATTCCAAGGTGCCTATCTTTCAACCTGGTGACAAAGTCTGGCTTTCCCCTAAGCACCTTAGACTGAAGTTACCCTCCACTCGATTTGCTCCTCGCTACGTTGGACCATTTCCAATCCTCCAACGTCTTGGCAACATCACTTACAGTCTGAAGCTACCACATGGATTGAACATTCACAACGCTTTTCATGTTTCACTTATGAAACCACTCATTCTCAGTGAGTTTTCTTCCAAGTCTCAGGAACCATCTCCCATCAATGCAGAAGATGACCTAGAATACAAGGTTGAAGCCGTTCTTGATGTCCGAAGACGAGGCAAGACTTGGGAATACCTTCTTTCATGGGAAGGTTTTGGCCCCGAAGAAAATTCTTGGCAGCCTCTGGCAAATATCCTTGACAAAGAGATGCTCCATCAGTTCCATCTCTCGTATCCTTGGAAACCAAAACCCGGTACCCACAGAGGAGATCACCCTTTCAAGGGGGGTACTGTTGCAACCGTCTCTGCCCGACAGCTTCACTCCGCCTACCTTTCTTTTCCTGCGACTCCTCCTACTCCTTGTGGACGTCTGGCTGCCGCGGCGTCTGCCCGCCGTCCTCTCCAGCATCCCCAGACCGGCTTGGGCGCTGTCTCCCGCCATGCTCCTCAGGTACCTTAGGGCGCACGCGCCGCACAGCCCTCATTCTTATTTCCTCTATGGAGCGAACCTCAGGGGCGTCCCCCTTTGATGACATCACGCTGCCCGGATATTTAAGCCTACTGTTTATTGCTAGACATTGAGTTAGCAAGGAATTTCCTAAGGATGGGATTCGCTTTCCGTACCCAGCTACTCTGCTTCCAACTTCTATTGGACTCTTTTCTGCTAATGGGCTACCTGCTCCTCAGGGGCCTCTCTGCTTCTTTCAGGTTGCTATCAGGAACTGGTACTCGCTCCTCCAGGGTCCATGTTCCCTGACTCGCTGCCCGTGTCCATCTCCTCTTCTACTTGGAAGATTTCGCTACAGACACCATCTGTGAGTGCTACTACCATCTAATTCTCAGAGTTGTTTCCCTGGAACCAGGTACTCGCTCCTCAAGGGCCTGCCTCTGTTCCAGCACCAGTGCCATCTCCTTCGTGGAATGGCTGCATGAGTACTTTCCAATGAGTCTCTGCTCCCAGGGATCTCGTACTCACTCCTCAAGGCAAGCTCTCCCTATCTCGGGGCTTCTCCATACTGGGGCCTCTCTGAATGTCTTATTGTATTCATTCTCTCAGTTCTTTTCACTACAGCACTGCTACCGGAGGAACTGCTGTTCCAGCACCCTGAGGAATACTAGCCAAGCCGGGCTCCATCTTCTACTCACTACCACCTCTGGTGGCTTCACAAACTGTCTAAATAAAGATATAATCTGTGTTTGTGTGTCCAGAGCTGAGCCTGACCTGTGGCCCCTCAAGGGACTTCCCCCGTGGGCGTGGTCAGCTGCCACAGTGTCCAAGGGTCCACACAAACCTTACAAAACATAACACTCTGCAGCCAATCAACAAAATGAGTGGATGACTCTCCCCACTTCCATGGGTGGGTTCTGGACTGATCTGTAGTACTATAGGAACAAATATTAGCAGGTAAGAACCAATTTTCCTTTCCCTGTACGTACCCAAATCAATTCAGACTCTTGGGATATACCTAACCAGGGTGAAACCTGGAGAGACCCACTCGCAGAGCATTCTCACCAAAGGCCATGGAAGCCAGAGCCCTGACATCCAAATGATAGTGTCTGGTGAAAGTATGCAGCAACTTCTATGTTGCTGCTCTGCAAATCTCCTGCACAGAAACCTGCTGGGCCTCGGCCCAAGAGGTTGCTTGAGAATGCCTCGAGTGGGCTCACAGACCTTCAGGCACTGGTTGACCTGTGGATATATTATAGATAGAACCAATCACCTTCTTAAGCCAACTCACAATTGTAGCCTTAGAAGCTTGACAACCCCTCCGTGGACCATTCCACAGAACCAAAAGGTGATCTACGTTTCAGAAGTAATTAGTAACTTTTAGATATCTCAACAATGCCTGCTTCACATCCAAGAGCCTAAATCTTTTACGTGAGATGCAGAGGAATCCAAATCTGGAAAGGCCAGAAGTTCCACAGACTGATTAACATGAAACACTGAAAGGAAGGCACCATACGCAGCATCACATCTGACTCTGAGCTCTGCAGGAAAGAATCACAGAAAGGCAAAGCCTGGAGCTCTGAAATCCTCCTAGTTGAACAAATAGCCACCAGGAAAATTACTTTAAGGGTCACGTCCTTCAGGATTGCCCTCCAAAGTGGTTTGAATGGAGCCTCACACAAACCTCTGAGCACCAGATTAAGATTCCAGGACAGGCAAGCTTTTCTCACCAGAAGACACAAATTCTTTTTCCCTCCTCTGGAGAAAATATATGACATCTGAATGCGCTGACAGAGGATAACCCAGCATCGTACCTTGGAGACAGTTCAAAGGTACTACCTGCATCCTAAGAGAGTTAAGGGCAAGATCCTTGACCAAATCCTCCTGATGAAAAGTCAAAATATGCGATACAGTAGCTTGAAGAGACTGTACCCTGTTAGTGATATAACAGGACTCAAAATTTTCCAAACTCGCGCATATGCTAAAGATGTGGAAGTTTGCCTGGCCTATAACAAAGTAGTAATTACTGCTTCAGGATACCCCCTCCCCCCCCCCCCAATTTCAAATGCTGCCTTTCAAAAGCCTGGCCATGAAACAAAAATGAACCACCTGGTCCAAAAAAATTGGGCCCTGATGAACATAAGAACATGCCAAACTGGGTCAGACCAAGGATCCATCAAGCCCAGCATCCTGTTTCCAACAGTGGCCAATCCAGGCCATAAGAACCTGGAAAGTACCCAAAAATAAGTCTATTCCAGGCTACTGTTGATAGTAATAGCAGTGGCTATTTTCTAAGTCAACATAATTAATAGCAGGTAATGGACTTCTCCTCCAAGAACTTATCCAATCCTTTTTTAAACACAGCTACACTAACCACATCCTCTGGCAACAAATTCCAGAGTTTAATTGTGCGTTGAGTGAAAAAGAACTTTCTCTGATTAGTTTTAAATGTGCCACATGCTAACTTCAAGGAGTGCCCCCTAGTCTTTCTATTATCTGAAAGACTAAATAACTGATTCACATTAACCCATTCTAGACCTTTTATGATTTTAAACACCTCTATCATATCCCCTCTCAGTCGTCTCTTCTCCAAGCTGAAGAGTCCTAACCTCTTGTTAAGATTGTGGACCCTTGGGCCGGCTGAGACTGCAGGTGTTGTGCTGTGGGGACCCACAGTGAGCGTCGCAGCCGGGAGGCGGTGCTGAGAAGAGACTCTGAAGAAGGCTTCACCACTGGAAGTCTGAGGTCCCCCCAGGAGGAGCCCATAGGGAACCCGGACCTCTTGGACTTAGGTGGGACCCTATGCGACCAAGGATCCAGGAAGCAGCTGAAGAGATGGTAGATGAGGACGGAGGGGCCAAGGAGGCTAGAAGAGTCTTCACCCTGGGAAGTGTCAGAAAGCTCTGTTGTTAAAGCTGGTATTTAGAATAGTTGTGGGTGGATCCTTGGACCAGTAGCAGATGTCCATGCCATTGGGGGAAATCCCGAGAGGGACCACTGGTCAGGCTTAGTGTAGGAGACAGACACACACTAGTTCTTTTATTAGACAATATAGTAGACCACCAGAGGTGGCAGTTATGAGCTGGAAGCGCCCGGCTGGGCTGTAGTCCCTCAGGTATTGGAACAGCGATCCCAGGGTGGCTGAGCTGTAGATTGAGTAGGCAAAGCATGCGGTGTTCAGAAACAAGTCCTTGATGGTAACACTCCCACAATAGTCTCCTAAGACAGCCCAGGAGTTGGTATGCATTAGGCCCTCGAGGAGCGAGTACCTGGCTCTAGGGAATGCTCTGAGAGATAGATACAGACTCACAGATGTTAAGCAGCCAAGACTTCTTAGAAGTAATATATTAAACCACCAAAGGTGGCAGTAGTGAGCTGGAAGCGCCCGGCTGGGCTGTAGTCCCTCAGGTACTGGAACAGCGATCCCAGGGTGGCTGAGCTGTAGATAAACTAAGAAAGTGAGTAGACAGTATATGCAGAGTTCTGGAACAAGTCCTTGATGGTAATACTCCCACAATAGTCTCCTAAGACAGCCCAGAAGTTGGTATGCATTAGGCCCTCGAGGAGCGAGTACCTGAACCCAGGGAAAGCTCTGAGAGATAGATGGAAACTCACTAATGTTGTAAGCAGCGATGACTTCTTAGCAGAAGTGGTATCCAGGAGCAAGTACGGGACATGGGCCCTAGAGGAGTGAGTACCGGTTCCGGACTTTGACCTGCAAAGGAAAAGAGAGAGTGAGGCCCCCAAGGAGCGGGTACCTCTAGTGAAGTCCGAGGAGGCAGAGTATCTAGGGTTGAAGAGAGCGAATCCCATCCGCAGCGACCAGGAGGAAGCTAGGTAACGAATCCCCTTGCTAATTCGTCTTGTTAGCGAAAACTGAGACCTTAAATATCTGGAGCTAGTGATGTCATCTCAGGGGGACGCCCCTGAAGTTCGAGCTAACACTGGTACATTAGTCGAGCCGCGTGCACCCTTAGGCATCTGGTCAAAATGGCAGCTTGCAGCGTCGAGCTGGTCTGGGAACGCCAGAGGAGGACGGCCAGGAAGCACCGCAGCAGCTAGCCTTCCATCAACCCCGAAGGGAGTCACCAACGAAGTAAGGTGGGCGGAGCAGAGACATCGGACAGCGATGGACACAACAGGAAGCCTGCGGCTCCCCCAGGTGTAGCCCGTGAGAGCCCGAGCCGCTGGGACTTAGGAGAATCCTCTGGGCCAGCAAGAACCGGGTGCCTGTGGAGGCGGAAGAAGCTGAAGACAGAGTCCAAGAGCGAAGCCGGGTCAGAAGCCAGAAGTCAGTGGTCCGAAGCCAGGGACAGAAGTTGGAATCAGAGTCGATGGACGAAGCCGGGTCAGAAGCCAGAAGTCAGAAGTCCAAAGTCAGGAACCAGAAGAAGGGAAGAGCAACTGGCTGCTCTCAGCAAAGAGGGAACCTTGTTGCAAGGTGAGGCATAGCCAGCAGTGTCTGATGTCACCAGGGACGCTGTCTCTTGTTTCCCACGTGGCCTCTTTAAATCTGAAGCCCCGGCGCGCATGCGTGCCTAGGGGCGGGGCCAGTCGCGGATCGTCGTCGGCGTCTTCCTCGCAGGGACAATGCTGCGGTAGGCTGCGTTTCAGGCCTGGGTGGCCGAAGAGGAGTTCCCGTGGCCGGACCAGGCCGCATGGTGAGTGCAGGTCCCGGGACATGGCCCGGGACCGTAACACCTCTGTAGTCTTTCCTCATAGGGGAGCTGTTCTATTCCCTTTATCATGTTGGTTGCCCTTCTCTGTACCTTCTCCATCGCAGCTATATCTTTTTTGAGATGTGGCTACCAGAATTATACACAGTATTCAAGGTGCGGTCTCATCATGGAGCGATATAGAGGCATTATGACATTTTCCGTTTTATTCACATTCCCTTTCTAATAATTCCCAACATTCTGAAGAAGATTCTGCAGATGATTGAGCTGCAGCGGTCCGTCTATAGCCATGCTGACCAGAAACACAAATCTTGGATGTCATGGCTACTCCAGAGCCACAAGAACCATGTCGCCTGGATGTTTCTCTATTCATTGCAACACCTTTCCTATCAGAGGCCATGAAGGGAAGACATAAAGCAGAATATCCTGAGGCCATGGGAGAACCAGAGCATCGATATCCTCTACTCCATACTCCCTTTGCCAACTGTAAAATCAGGATGCTTTGGCATTTTGACAAATCGCCAAATCCATACAAGGAAAACCCCAATTTTTGCGAATGATCTGCATCACTTTCTCCGACAGCTCCCACTCTCCAGGGTCCAATACTCTGCGACTCAGAAAATCTGCTTGCACATTGTCCATCCCAGTAATGTGTGATGCTGCTATCCTCTCCAAGTGCTGCTCCACCCAGAGAATCAACTCCTAAGCCACTGCCCGACTCTTGATTCCTCCCTGCCATTTGATAGAGGCCACCATCATTGCATTGTCTGATACGACCCTCATAGACCGATCTCACAACAATGGCAGAAAGGCAATTAAATCGAATCATACTGCCCTCATTGCTAATCGATTGATAGACCAAGAAGCCTCCTTCTTGGACCATCGACCCTGCGTCGACTAATCCTGACATACTGCTCCCCAGCCTAAAAGGCTGTCATCAGTGGTGAGTATCACCCAATCTGAAACCTCCATTTCCACACCAGGCTCCAGATTGGACCAAAGGAGCCACCATGACAGAATGTCCCTGTCTTCTTCCTCGAGCAGAAGAGGAAGATAAAATTCCTCTGACAATAAATCTCACTGGGAGAGAAGAGCCCTCTGAAGAGGCCACATATATACGAAAGCCCAAGGTACCAACTCCATAGTTGTTGCCATGGAACCCAGGACCTGCAAATAGTCCCAGACCCTGGGTACTGACAGCCCCAACAGATGACAAATCTGCCCTTGCAACTTCAATGTCCTCTCTTCTGTGAGAAGCATTCTGCCAATTCGCGTATCAAACCAAGCCCCCAGATACTTTAAGGTCTGAGAAGGAAGGAGGTGGCTCTTTGCTAGATTCACCATCTAGCCAAGGGATTTCAACCACAACCATATTTTCTGCACCGACTGCTGTCAGAGATGCTCCAACTTCGCCCAGATGAAACAGTCATCTAGATACAGATGCACCAGCACACCCTCCCAACGTAAATCCACTGCCATCATCATCATCACCTTGATGAATGTGTATGGCACCACTGCCAGATCGAATGGGAGGCCTCAAAATTGGAAATGTTGTCCTAAAAGCATAAATCTCAGAAATTGCTGGTGTTTCGACCTGATGGCTATGTGCAGATAAGACTGTCAAATCCAGTGAAGCCAGGAACTCCTCCTGAAGCACCACTACAATGACCGAGCACAGAATCTCCATTCAGAAACGTGGAACTTTTAGGGCCACATTCACTTTTTTTAAATCCAAAATTGAATGAAAAGTTCCTTCTTCTGTGTAACAACAAAATAAATGGAGTACCTTCCTGTGCCTCGATCCTCAATAGGAGTTGGCACTGTGGCTCCCAGCCGCCGCAACCAGTCTAGAGTTTCCTGAACAGTTAGCCGCTTGGCAAGAGGAGCACAAGGGGAAACAGGAAAGGCATCCCGAACCAGATGAGCAAATTCTAAAGTGTAACCATCTTTTACCATACTTATTATCAGTGGTAATTTTGGTCCAATTGTAAAACTGCGCCCAACACCCTTCGATGGCTGAAACTGAGGAGTGGGCCATCCTTGCTTCATTGCAAGGATTTCTCACAGGACAAGCAGGATGGTAGTCCTCACATATGTGTGACATCATCAGGATGGAGCCCAATCACGGAAAACTTCTGTCAAAGTTTCCAGAACTTTGACTGGCCCCTACTGGGCATGCCCAGCATGGCACTAACCCTGCAGCCAGCAGGGGTCCCCCTTCAGTCTTCTTTTTTCCACACAGCAGTAGCCTCGCGGTAAAGGAGCTCTGAAAAGATTCCTGACAGGAATTTTCCTCACGGAATTATTAAAAGTTAAATTGCCCCACAGGGGTCCCTTCTCTAACTTTTCTCTGACCGCAGTACTCCGGTAAGTTTTTACCCGTTTTTCTGTCGATTACCGTCGAGTTTGGCCCTCGCAGCCTACTGGCCGTCGACCGTACCGCGGCTCGATTTGTTTCAATGGCCATGGCGTCGGAGTTCTGTCGGTGCCCGGACTGTACTCGCACCATGTCTATCACAGACCCATATAAAATCTGTGTAATGTGTCTAGGCCATGAGCATGATGTCCTGACTTGCATCAAATGTGCCCTAATGACACCAAAAGGTCGCAAGGCCAGAATGGAGAAGATGGAACTCCTCTTCCGTGCTCAAACCCCGACTCCGTCCATTGCATCGACGTTGTCGGAACTGGCACCGTCGACTTCGCGCCAGCATCGACCACCAACTGGTGACCGACCGCCATCGACGACTTCATGGCCATCGACACCCTCTACTCCCCCTCAGGATTGAGAGGATCGCAAGGAGAAACATCGCCATCGACACCGTAAGACTCCGACCATCGAGGGAGCGAAATCATCGACCTCGCCATCATCTGAGCCGCTGTCGAAGAAGCCCTGTCTAGGAAAGGCACCGTCCATTCCTGCGACCGGGTCACCGAGGCAACACTCACCCGACCGGGATTCGGGAGCCGTGACTCCGCCTTTAATGGTGGTCCCTCTGGCTATGCCTCTGCCTCCTTCTTCTGTTCCAGAGCCGGGGCTGCTTGCTCCAGGTCTCCGAGAAGAACTGGACCGGCTGGTTCAGGAGGCCATCGACAAGGCAATGCAACGTCTTCAGGTTCCTCCAGCACTGACACTGGCACCAACTGTGGAACCCACCATCGACCCGATTCCGGCAGTGCTGGCACCACTGCTATCCAGGATGGAGGCGCTGATGGCCGCCTTTCCATCGATGGATTCCAGGTCTCCGATGGGTCCGATGCCCTCCCCATTGACAGCATCATCGGGAGGAGAAACATCGTTCCGCATCCCTCCATTGGGAGTTTTGCCTCAGACATCAATGCCAATATGTCCCTCACCACCAATTCATCCATCGGTGCCGATACGTCTGTCGGAGCCACCGAGTCGTCCATCGATGTCCTCGATGCCTGCACTGGTGCCATTGATGTCATCATCGGTTACTCCGGTAATTCCTCCGATTCCTTTGGAGCCTAGACCAGGACCCTCAGGTATCCAATCTCCTCTACATCATAGAGGGAAGTCTGCTGATCCTTATGATACTTGGGGTGATGATACCTCATCAGACACTGATGACTTACCTTCACCACCTTCACCCACTGAGAGTAGAAAGCGTTCTCCTCCAGAGGACCTCTCATTTATAAATTTTGTGAAGGAAATGTCTGAATTGGTTCCTTTTCAACTATAAACATAACAGGATGATTGGAACCAGATGATGGAGTTACTTCAATTTCTGGATGCCCCCAAGGTGATCACCTCTATTCCCATCCTTCAGGTCCTTCTCGATCTCCTCAAAAAGAACTGGGAAAATCCTGGATCAATTGCTCCAGTACACAGAAAGGCTGACACCACTTATTTAGTTCAGTCAGCCCCAGGCTTTCAGAAGTCACAGCTTGATCACCACTCGGTTGTGGTAGAGTCTGCACAAAAGAGGGCAAAAAGGTCAAGACCTCACTCGTCTATCCCTCCTGGTAAGGACAGAAATTCTTAGATAACATTGGTCGACAAGTATTCTAAGGGGCCATGCTCATCTCTTGAATTGCTGCCTATCATCTTTATATGACCCAATACAACAGGGTCATCTTTAAGCAGATACAGAACTTCTCAGACTCTCTGCCTCAGTAATTCCAAGACCAACTACAAACCCTTGTAAGCAAAGGTTTTGAGGCAGGCAAGAATGAGATCAAAACATCTTATGACATTTTTGACACCTCTACCAGAGTGTCTGCAGCTGCTATTTCGGCGAGACGGTGGGACTGGCTCAAGTCTTCTGGCCTTCACCCAGAAGTGCAAGACTGGTTGTCCAACCTACCATGTGTAGGAGATACTCTGTTCGGTGAATAGATTCAACGGACGGTGGCTGAATTAAAAGACCATCATGAGACCCTAAAACAGTTCTCTTCAATGTCTTCCAACTTCTTCTCAAAGCAGCCCTTTAGAAAGGACTCTAAGAAGTCGTTCTACCGTCCAAGGAAGTCCTACCCGCCACCAGCCAGATCCCTTGCTACGAGACATTATCAAAAACCTCAGTCTTGCCAAACAGCCAAATCTTACAAGCAGCTCCCCAGCCAGGGCCTGCTTCAGGTTTTTGACTTCCGCTTCGAGAGCAGCAGCCAGATTCCTCTGCTGCACATACCAGTGGGAGGTCGACTGTGCCACTTTCACAACATGTGGCATTCAATCACATCTGACCAATGGGTATTGGCAATCATTGCTCAGGGTTACCATCTGAACTTTCTTGCCCTACCACCGGACTCCCCACCTCTACAGATGTGGGGAACATTCGATCACTCCATTCTTCTGGATCAAGAGGTCTCCCTCCTTCTCCAGTCAAGAGCAATAGAACCCATTCCACACTCTCAGCAAGGCCTAGGTTTCTATTCCCGGTACTTTCTAATCCCCAAAAAATCAGGGGGTGTTCGTCCAATTCTGGACCTTCGTGCTCTCAACAAGTACCTCCAGCGGGAAAAGTTCAAGATGGTAACCTTGGGATTGCTTCTACCTCTTCTACAAAGAAGAGACTGGCTCTGCTCTCTGGACCTCCAGGACGCATACACCCATATTGCGATAAGTCCAGCTCATCGCAAGTACCTGAGGTTTTTAGTAGGCCCCAAGCACTGTCAATACCGAGTGCTTCCGTTCGGCCTAGCATCTGCACCACGAGTCTTTACAAAATGTCTCGTAGTTGTTGCAGCTTTCCTCAGGAATCAAGGTGTTCACGTCTACCCCTATCTGGATGACTGGTTAATCAGGGCTCCAACTCAGCAAGCTGCTCTGTCGCCCTCAATCTAACCCTACACACTCTAGTCTCGTTAGGATTTCTCGTCAATTACGAAAAATGCTATTTAGTCCCATCTCAAACCTTGTCGTTCATTGGGGCAGACTTGGACATCTTACAAGCAAAGGCTTTCCTGCCTCGACAAGGAGCACTAACTCTCATGTCTCTCGCTCACCAGCTGCAGTCTCAGCACACTGCAACCGCTCGCCAATTTCTCGTCCTTCTGGAACACATGGCGTCCTCAGTCCATGTCACACCAAAGGCCCGCTTGGCCATGAGACTCATGCACTAGACTCTGAAGTCTCAATGGATTCAAGCTTTTCAGCCTCTCTCGGCCATTGCCCACATCACCGACTCACTCCATCTGTCTCTCGCCTGGTGGAAAAATCAGACCAATCTCCTCCAGGGATTCCCCTTTCAGATTCCGAATCCTCAAGTCATTCTCACCACCGACGCTTCCAACCTCGGGTGGGGAGCCCACGTAGCCGATCTGCAGACACAAGGCTCTTGGTCTCCCGAGGAAGCCAAACATCAAGTAAATTAGCCTGGATCTTCGAGCAATAAGATATGCTCTCATGGCTTTTCAGAATTGCCTGTCAAATCAGGTCATCCTAATTCAGAAGGACAACCAGGTGGCCATGTAGTACATCAACAAGCAGGGAGGCACAGGCTCCTTCCTTCTGTGTCAGGAAGCTGCGCAGATTTGGGCGGAAGCTCTCTCCCATTCGATGTACCTCAGAGCCACCTACTTGCCGGGAGTGGACAATGTACTGGCAGACAAGCTGAGTCGCTTCTTTCAACCATACGAGTGATCACTCAACCCCTTGGTAGCGAACTCCATCTTCCAACAATGGGGATATCCTCAGGTAGACCTCTTTGCATCCCCTCAGAACCACAAAGTGGACAACTACTGCTCCCTCATTCACAGCGAACACTCTCAGCCCAGAGACTCATTCTCCCTCTCATGGGCAACCAGTCTGCTTTATGCATTCCCTCCACTTCCTCTTCTCTCGAAGACATAAGAATATAAGAATATTCCATACTGGGTCAGACCAAGGGTCCATCAAGCCCAGCATCTTGTTTCCAACAGTGGCCAATCCAGGCCATAAGAACCTGGCAAGTACCCAAAAACTAAGTCTATTCCATGTTACCATTGCTAATGGCAGTGGCTATTCTCTAAGTGAACTTAATAGCAGGTAATGGACTTCTCCTCCAAGAACTTATCCAATCCTTTTTTAAACACAGCTATACTAACTGCACTAACCACATCCTCTGGCAACAAATTCCAGAGTTTAATTGTGCGTTGAGTAAAAAAGAACTTTCTCTGATTAGTTTTAAATGTGCCCCATGCTAACTTCATGGAGTGCCCCCTAGACATTCTATTATCCGAAAGAGTAAATAACCTATTCACATCTATCCGTTCTAGACCTCTCATGATTTTAAACACCTCTATCATATCCCCCCTCAGCCATCTCTTCTCCAAGCTGAAAAGTCCTAACCTCTTTAGTCTTTCCTCATAGGGGAGTTGTTCCATTCGCCTTATCATTTTGGTAGCCCTTCTCTGTACCTTCTCCATAGCAATTATATCTTTTTTGAGATGCGTCGACCAGAATTGTACACAGTATTCAATTTGCGGTCTCACCATGGAGCGATACAGAGGCATTATGGCATTTTCCGTTTTATTCACCATTCCCTTTCTAATAATTCCCAACATTCTGTTTGCTTTTTTGACTGCCGCAGCACACTGAACCGACGATTTCAATGTGTTATCCACTATGACGCCTAGATCTCTTTCTTGGGTTGTAGCACCTAATATGGAACCCAACATTGTGTAATTATAGCATGGGTTATTTTTCCCTATATGCATCACCTTGCACTTATCCACATTAAATTTCATCTGCCATGTGGATGCCCAATTTTCCAGTCTCACAAGGTCTTCCTGCAATTTATCACAATCTGCTTGTGATTTAACTACTCTGAACAATTTTGTATCATCTGCAAATTTGATTATCTCACTCGTCGTATTTCTTTCCAGATCATTTATAAATATATTAAAAATAAGGGTCCCAATACAGATCCCTGAGGCACTCCACTGACCACTCCCTTCCACTGAGAAAATTGTCCATTTAATCCTACTTTGTTTCCTGTCTTTTAGCCAGTTTGCAATTCACGAAAGGACATCGCCACCTATCCCATGACTTTTTACTTTTCCTAGAAGCCTCTCATGAGGAACTTTGTCAAACGCCTTCTGAAAATCCAAGTATACTACATCTACCGGTTCACCTTTATCCACATGTTTATTAACTCCTTCAAAAAAGTGAAGCAGATTTGTGAGGCAAGACTTGCCTTGGGTAAAGCCATGCTGACTTTGTTCCATTAAACCATGTCTTTCTATATGTTCTGTGATTTTGATGTTTAGAACACTTTCCATTATTTTTCCTGGCACTGAAGTCAGGCTAACCAGTCTGTAGTTTCCCGGATCACCCCTGGAGCCCTTTTTAAATATTGGGGTTACATTTGCTATCCTCCAGTCTTCAGGTACAATGGATGATTTTAATGATAGGTTACAAATTTTTACTAATAGGTCTGAAATTTCATTTTTTAGTTCCTTCAGAACTCTGGGGTGTATACCATCTCGTGAAGTTACGTCAGGACAAGGGAACCATGATCCTGATAGCACCTCACTGGCCACGCCAAGTGTGGTTTCCCATACTTCAGGATCTCTCCATCCGCAGGCACATTCCCTTGGGAAAGGACCCGCTTCTGATCACTCAAAACAACAGGTGCCTATGCCATCCCAATCTTCAAGCCTTGTCCCTGATGGCATGGATGTTGAAAGGTTAATCCTTCAGCCACTTAACCTTTCCGATCTAGTTTCCCGTGTCTTGATTGCTTCACGGAAGCCTTCCACGAGAAAATCTTACTCTTATAAATGGAATAGTTTCACATCATGGTGCTCTTCTCAGTCCCTTGATCCCTTTTCCTGTCCAATCCCGAAGTTTTTGGACTATCTCTGGCATCTGTCAGAGTCAGGTCTCAAGACATCTTCCATCAGAATGCATGTCAGTGCGGTGGCCGCCTTCCATAAAGGTGTCAGGGATGTCCCTATATCAGTACAACCCCTTGTAACAAACTTTTTGAAGGGCTTGCTCCATATCAAGCCCCCATTATGTCCTTCGGCCCCTTCTTGGGACCTTCACCTGGTTCTCGGTTGGCTCATGAAACCACTATTCGAGCCTCTTCACTCCTGTGACCTAAAATATCTCACGTGGAAAGTGATTTTCCTTTTGGCTATCACTTCAGTTCGCAGGGTTAGTGAATTACAGGCCCTAGTTACCTATCCGCCTTACACTAAACTCCTGAAGGACCGGGTGGTAACCTGCACTCACCCTAAATTCTTACCTAAGCAAGTTTCGGATTTTCATCTCAATCAATCCATCATACTACCTACCTTTTTTTCCCAGGCCCCATGCCAACCCAGGAGAAGAGGCTCTGCATACCCTTGACTGTAAACAGGCTCTAGCGTTTTACCTAGACCGTACAGCTGCCCACAGGGAAAGCACTCAATTGTTCGTATCTTTCCACCCTAACAAGTTAGGGAAGTCTGTGGGTAAGCAGACTCTCTCCTCCTGGTTGGCGGACTGCATATCCATTTGCTATCAGCAAGTGGGCATTCCATTTCAAGACCGTGTTAAAGCACACTCTGTGAGGGCCATGGCGACTTCAGTAGCACACCTGTGATCTGTGCCGCTTCCTGACATCTGCAGGGCTGCCACCTGGAGTTCTCTCCACACCTTTGCAGCCCACTATTGCTTGGACAAAGCCGGAAGACAAGATTCCATCTTCGGCCAGTCTGTCCTTTGTAACTTATTTACATCGTGACGTACCTACACCCTTCCATCTACCTGGTGGGGTTCAGGGTGCCCTCTAGCAAATTCCACCCAAGTTGTTGTGCCTGTTGCACGCCTTTGGGTACATTTGGTGCATGTTTGGACATCCTCAGCTCGATACTCACCCATATGTGAGGACTACCATCCTGCTTGTCCTGTGAGAAAGCAAATGTTGCTTACCTGTAACAGGTGTTCTCACAGGACAGCAGGATGTTAGTCCTCATGAAACCCGCCCGCTGCCCCGCGGTGTTGGGTTCATAACGTTTTGTTATTTTATTTTTCGGCACTGCCTGCAGGCTTAGTGCCATGCTGGGCATGCCCAGTAGGGACCAGTCAAAGTTCTGGAAACTTTGACAGAAGTTTTCCGTGATTGGGATCCATTCTGATGATGTCACCCATATGTGAGGACTAACATCCTGCTGTCCTGTGAGAACACCTGCTACAGGTAAGCAACATTTGCTTTATCTCCATCTGCACTCCCACCTGTATTGTTCTGGTGAGATCTCCAACATCCTTGAAAGGACTTCCCCCAGAACTGAGCCCTGGTTGTGGTTTGTCTCTGAGGCCCGAAAGAACTCTAGCCAGACAAAACCTTTTTTTTTTTTTTAATTTATTATTTATTGCATTTTTACATTCTTAGATAGCAATGCATGCATATCATTAAATTGTACCATGAGGTAATATTTCGTTCTCACTACATTAGAAAATATCATTGTATAACAAATTTTATAAGCAATTTAACAATAAAATGTTTCCAATATATTCCAGGTTCGTTATAAAGAAACTTGGAGAATCAATTTACTAGGAGCTATATAAAGGAAAAAAAAATCACAAAAAACAGATTTAATAAGCAAGAGATAGAGTGTGTTAGATTATATATTCTCATAACAGGTTTTAGTTAGCGCTTTGGTTAACGGGGCAATGTGAATCAAGAAATAATCTTAACTGCTGTGGATAAAAAAAAACATATCTCAAACTGTTAAATTGCAATACACATTTACAGGGGTATCGGATTGTGATCTGGGCTCCCATATCCCTAGCCTCCTGACACATAGACAAAAAACTTTTCTCCTTTGTTGAGTAATCTTTGTCAGGTCTGGATAGATCCATAACTTGTGTCCTAAATACAATTTTTCTCTATTTCGGAGAAATAACTTTAGGACTTGATCTTTATCTGCTACCGATGAAAAAGTAACCAATAACGTCCCACTATATAGAGATGTGAATCGTGTGATCGATCGTCTTAACGATTGATTTCGGCTGGGGGGGGGGAGGGAATCGGATCGTCATGGTTTTGTTTTTGTAAATATCATGTAAATCGTAAATCGGGGGAGGGCGGGAAAACCGGCACACTAAAACATCCCTAAAACCCACCCCGACCCTTTAAAATAAATCCCCCACCCTCCCGAACCCCCCCAAAATGCCTTAAATTACCTGGGGTCCAGAGCGGGGGTCCCGGTGTGATCTTTTACTCTCGGGCCTGCGGTACGTTGTAGAAATGGCGCCGGTGCTACCTTTGCCCTGTCATATGACAGGGCAAAGGTAGCGCCGGCGCCATTTTGTTTTTTGTCCCCCGACGTCAGGAGTGTAGGAGATCGCTCCCGGACCCCCGCTGGACCCCCAGGGACTTTTGGCCAGCTTGGGGGGGCCTCCTGACCCCCACAAGACTTGCCAAAAGTCCAGCGGGGGTCCGGGAGCGACCTCAGTTGAATCGTGTTGCCGTACGGCCGGCGCCATTCGTCAGACCTCCTTGTACCAGTGTATTCTGTATAATTTGAAGTGCAGATACTTGATTTTCCAGACCCTGTATTTTGTCATTATGTACTTTTAACAAAGGATTAATTTGGCGGATATGTTTTTGTGTATCCCACCCATCATAATTTTAGATAGATTGACTATGGAGGATTCCAAAGAAAGTACAGCTTTCCAAACAGACTCTAGAGTTATGTTTTGCAAATTTACAGCAGTTAGAGTGAAAAAAGCATTCATTATACCCTCATGACGGCTTTCTGCTCCCAATACTGGGGGCGCCGTCATGCCTTCTTTCTGAGTTATTATGTACTCTGGGGTAACTGGTTCCAGCTCTTTATTCACAGTCAATTCCAGCACATGCTATGACATGTGTTCTATGGTTCCAGTAGCTCCAGGACTAAATGTGTTTAAGGCTAGCTCCACCGGATTCCTCCCGACTGGATCCAGCTCACTCGGCAGCTTCGGTTGAGTAACTGGCCCCGAATCTTGTGACTGCCCCAAACACAGAGGTGAAGGTGTTATGGGAACCCTGGGGCTCAAACAGGTTAATAAGTCCTGCGAGGTTGGTGTATGCTCCTTACCTCCCATTGCTGCGGACATTACTCTCGGGGACGAACTCACTGTCAGAACAAAGAAGTTATTGATATTTGTTTGCGAAGGGGCTGTTAACGGCGTGGTCAGGGTTGCCATCCGTATCTTGCCCTTTCTTTTTGTATGGGGCATGCCAAATCAATGGAAACAAAATAAAAATCAGTACCAAAAACTTTTCATATTTCTCTTGCTAGGGACCTTCTTGATTCCCCAAATGGAGGTTTAGAGAGGGATAAGGTAAAAATCTTTAAATTACTCACTTTTGAGGTGAAGGAGACTCCGGGAGGTTGTTCCACACTAAGTCCGTGCCCCGACAATTCAATTTTCACTTCCAGTTTCTGACGTCAGACGAAACCTTCTATTATCCTAAAAACATGACTGAGAAGGAAAAAAATCTTCTGCCTTAGGCTTGTCTTCCAGCAACATGCACCTTGGACTCTCCCAAATGCTTCATTATCTGTTCCAGGTCCTCACCAAACAAGAGCTTGCCCTTAAAAGGAAGAGTTCCCATCTGAGCCTTGGACCACACATCCACCGACTAGTTCCGCAACAATAACAGTCGTCTGGCTGACACTGCAGACATCATGATCCTAGAAGATGTTCTGACCAGGTCATACAAAACATCTGAGCCGTACACCACAGATGCTTCTGAATCCTCAGCTTTCTGTGCATTTCCACCTGACTCTGGCTGCGCTTCCTGTAATTGCTGGATCCAATGTAGACATACCTTCTGCATAAAAGCACTGCAAATCGCAGCTCTTAAACTCAGGGCTGAGATCTCAAATATCCTTTTGAGTGAAGCTCTAACTTCTGATCCTGCACATCTCTCAAAGCAGCAGATCCCGCTACCGGAATAGTGGTCCTTTTAGTAACTGCCGATATCAAAGCATTGACCTTGGGAAGCACCAGAATTTCCATTGTCTCTTCAGGCTACAGATAAAGCTTTGACATAGCCCTGCCAACTCTCAAGCCACACTCTGGAGTGTCCCACTCTCGATACACCAACTTCTTCACTCTTCTTTTACCGGATCCCTTAACCCATTCAGGATGAGATCCGCTTTCTCCAAATTGGACTCCTCTTGAGAAATATTGATTCCCAGCTCTTGAAGGCATCAAAGGCCACAGCTCCACTCTATGAAAGAGAGGTACAACTTTGGGGTCATCCCCTTCAGTCACAGGTTCCTCTTCTGGATCACCAACTGGATCAGTCTCATCTGGTCCTGGGCAGCCCCCAGGGAAACCAAGGGTGTTTGATCTGAGATATCTGAATCCTCAGAATCATCCACTGTGTCACCAGGCATGCAGGCAAGCCCCAGCATACACTGGACACTTGAGGAACATTTCCTCTTTGCCTGCCCAGGCTTCCGTCCTGGCTGCAGATTCCCTGAAGACTGGGACCAGGTTCAAGATCACACCTTTCTAGTAAGCTTCTCAGCTAAATAAGCTTTATGGAACAACTATATAATCTTCATGGAAAAAGGCTGTATGGGCTCAGAAACTGGATCAAGAGGAAAATCCTTCCAATCAGAGCGCCCCTGTTCCTCTCCGGAGCCAGAAACCGCTGGGGATAGCCCCAGGGGATTCCCCCCCCCTGCCCCGCAATGCTGACAGGGCTGCCCAAGATCCCAAAATGGCCGCTGTTCCTGCGCTGACAGGAGGAGAAGACCCAACATGCTGCAAACCCTGATGCAACTGTGCAGCATCCACACAAACTTCTTTTGATTTGAAAGCGACGGTAGGCACTGCTGAAGTGCCTTCACCACCCAAAACGCACCCTTCACAAAGACCAGCTCTGTTAAGCCATGACCGGGAAGTCCTGCAAGAATGACAGGCTGCGACGCACACCATCTTGCACATGGTCTCTACGATACCTGCCTGGTCTGAGTTTGAGTACATATCTTCAATGGAGAGTTCCAACCTCATTGTTAAATCTGACACTACCATCTGTCCACAAGCTCTGTGTTCATCTGCTCTGTTTAAAGCTGCTAAAAATTCAATAGCTCCTCTCTTTGCATGTTTAATCAGTTTGTCTCTAAATGAAGGTACAGTTCCTAAGAGTCTCAAGCTTGCAGGAGTTCGTCCTCTGCTAAACAAAACCCAATCTTGACCCTTCTGATCCATCCAATTACAGGTCAATCTCATCTTTACCCTTTTTTTCAAAAATTCTCAAAGCCTCAGTTTTGACTCAGTTATCGGATCATGTCGACATTCATCAGTTTGGATTTCGTCAGACTCGCAATACAAAACTCTTACTTCTCTCTTTAATTGACACTATTGGAAGAGGTATTGATAATGGCCACCAATACATACTTGTCTCACTTGATGTTTCATCAGCATTTGACACTGTGGATCACAACATACTACTCTTTCATTTACAGGAAACTGGTTTATCTGGTTCAGTACTCAATTGGTTCCATTCTTATTTATCTAATCACTTTCAACAAGTAAAAATTCATACTGACTTCTCACATGTTTCTCAAATCAAAACTGGAGTTCCTCAAGGCTCTGCTCTCCATTAATTTTCAGTATTTACTTTCAAATTTGACAGATGCTTATAAACTTTATGTAGATGACATTCAATTTCTCATTCATATTCGCTCATCTTGGAATGACACTCTAAGTCACATTAATATCTGTTTCTCCTTGATTAAATCATGGCTGGAACACAATAAATTAACATAAAATATGTCAAAAAACAAATTTCTTGCTCTCTCTAATCCCTACTCTCTAGTATCTCAAACAACTATTTGCATTAACTCCTCTTCTTTCACAATAAGTAATCAGGTCAAAAACTTAGGTGTTATCCTAGACAGTACTCTCTCTTTTAAGCCTCAGATCAAGCATGTCTTAAGACAAAGTTTCTTCAGACTTCGTCTACTTGCTGATCTCAAAAAACTTCTTTTTCCTTCGGAATTTCGTACAATGCTCCAGGCCTCTATTTTTCCTGTCATTGATTATTACAATGCTCTCTATATTGGTTTTCCGTTCTCAACATTGCAGCCCATTCAACTATTCATTAACTCAGCTGCATGACTTCTGTCTAAAAAAAATCACTCAGATCATATTACATCTACACTGATCCACTTACACTGGTTATCCATAACTCAGCATGACATTACACTAGCTCATTAATGATGACTCCTGTCCCTGGGCAAACTCTTTGCTCAAATTTTATCAACCAACTCCCTCTCTATGCTCATCACAGCATTGCCTCCTAGAGGTGCCCTCTCCAAATGTTGCACGTCTCTTCATCACACATGGATGTTCCTTCTCCGTTGAAGGTCCTGAATTCTGGAACTCACTCTCTTTTGAAATACAGCAATGTATGCTGTCAAAAACTTCAGAACTCTCCTAAAAACATTTTTAAGTCTGCTTATTTTTAATTCTTTATTTTTGTGATGTCACATGATTTTATTCTGTAATTTTTATTAGTTTTATCATTGCTGTTTTATGCTTGTTCCTTTGTAAATTGCCTAGACTTGTTTTGCATAAGGCGATCCATAAATTTAATAAATGTAAATGTATGGTTGAGATCGCGGGAATTAACCTCTTACTCTGCCGCCTTCAGCGCCGCTCACTCTGCCATGCTGCTAAAGCAAAGAAACCCCCAAGGAAACATCCACAGGAAGCAGAAACATGTGGCTGCAAACTCCTTACTTCTACTTGTTTTTCTTTTTTTTCTCAAGAAAACTTTAATCACCTTGGCAAGAAAATGCAGAGAAAGAGAGAAGTGGTATACTTTCCTGCTCTAGGCTGAAACTGCACAGCTGTTAGTGGGATTCAAGCTGCAGAGCTGCCAGCCAAATTCAAGCTGCCTTGGCTGCCTTGTGAAGGGAAGGAATCTGGACCACCAGATTTACACCCCATGGGCCAACAGACCAAGCAGACAAAAGGATCATCAACACCCAGCTTGTCCACCTCAAACCAGGGGGGATGGCCCCACCAGGACCTAGCAACCCTCTGGGAGGAAATTTTATCTTCTTTGCTTCTATCTCCTTTTTTTTTACACCAGAACTGCAGGTTTTGCACCATCTACTAGAGATGTGCTTCGTTTTTGTATCTCGGGTCGGGCTACGTGTCGGCCAAAAACAAAAACCTGAAAAGAAAACACGCCGAGGCCCACCCACCAAACTGACGCCCATCAATCAGAGCCAGCCCTGCTGGGCTTTAAACGGGGCTCTGCTAGGCGCCATTCCTTCTTCTTTCTTCACTTGCCGGAGCACAGCAGCTGGGGAAGGCCTGCGCAATTGGCGCCAAGCCCCACCGGGGGAAGATCAGTGTATTCTCTCCCCACCCGGGCGGCTTCTTCGCCGATCGCGTGACCGCTCCATCCAAGAATTAAAAAAGAAAAAAAAAACCTGAAAAGAAAACGCGCCGGGGCCCGCCCACCGAACCGACGCCCACCAATCAGAGCCAGCCCTGCTGGGCTTTAAACGGGGCTCTGCTAGGCGCCATTCCTTCTTCTTTCTTCGCTTGCCGGAGCACAGCAGCTGGGGAAGGCCTGCGCGATCGGCGCCAAGCCCCACCGGGGGAAGGTCAGTGTATTCTCTCCCCACCCGGGCGGCTTCTTCACCGATCGTGCGACCGCTCCATCCAAGAATTAAAAAAGAAAAAAAAAACCTGAAAAGAAAACGCGCCGAGGCCCGCCCACTGAACCGACGCCCACCAATCAGAGCCAGCCCTGCTGGGCTTTAAACGGGGCTCTGCTAGGCGCCATTACTTCTTCTTTCTTCGCTTGCCGGAGCACAGCAGCTAGGGAAGGCCTGCGCGATCGGCGCCAAGCCTCACCGGGGGAATGTCAGTGTATTCTCTCCCCACCCGGGCGGCTTCTTCGCCGATTGCGCGATCGCTCTATCCAAAAATTAAAAAAGAAAAAAAAACCTGAAAAGAAAACGCGACGAGGCCCGCCCACTGAACCGACACCCACCAATCAGAGCCAGCCCTGCTGGACTATAAACGGGGCTCTGCTAGGCGCCATTCCTTCTTCTTTCTTCGCTTGCCAGAGCACAGCAGCTGGGGAAGGCCTGCGCGATCGGCGCCAAACCCCACCGGGTGAAGGTCAGTGTATTCTCTCCCCACCTGGGCGGCTTCTTCGCCGATCGCACGACCGCTCCATCCAAGAATTAAAAAAGAAAAAAAAACCTGAAAAGAAAACGCGCCGAGGGCCGCCCACCATACCAATGCCCACCAATCAGAGCCAGCCCTGCTGGGCTTTAAATGGGGCTCTGCTAGGCGCCGCGCGCCGAAGGAGCGCGACAAAGGGGCCTGCCCCTTTGTACGCCCCTTCGTGCACCCCTGGAGGGCACCCCCGCTGAATTTAAGAGATACGCTGAACTTGGACTGGACTAGACCTGAACAAATAGCTTGATGTAGGGATATCTACTTCCAATATTTCTCCCCTCAACCGCAAGTATCACAACTGCTTACTTAAGCCTATCCTCTCATTGAAATGAACACCTTTCATATTCCTATCCTCAAATACACAAACTTTGCACACAATGCCTTGAGAACTAAGTTCAACATACCATGCAACAAATCCCTAATTCCTATCATGACTTCACCTCTGTCCCAAATCCTAGGTCTGATGACCTTCTCCATCTTGCTTATAAATATACAATCCATCCAAAAAAAGGTTACACTTTTAAGCGACATCCTTACAGACGAATCCCCTGATATCTGTGCTTTAACAGAAACATGGCTAAAAAACACAGACACTGCCATTATTAATCAACTATCTACAAACACTTATAATATTTTCTCTGTACCGAGACTGAAAAAGAAAGGAGGTGGACTTCTTCTGGCTACCAAAAAGAAATTCAATCTCACTCTGCAAACCATCACTTCACTGCCCAAAATTGAGATTGCTCTACTTAAATCAAAAGCCCTACAGATATGCCTTATATATGCTCCTCCAGGCATACTTGAAAATAACCCTTCTTTACTCACTGAATATATTTCAAAATACATCAACGTTGACACCCCAGCAATCATCCTAGGAGACTTTAACCTCCATTTTGACCGCTCTCCACATACTCCAGCCTGTGAAGCTACCCTTACCATTCTTAATGCTCTTGGATATAAACAACTGGTCTCGAGCCCTACTCACAAAGGAGGTCACACTCTAGATCAGAGCTTTCCAAAGTGTGTGTCGCGACACTTTAGTGTGTCGCCTGAGGTATGCCGGTGTGTCGCGCAAGCCCGGTGCACATGACACACCGGCAAGTGGGAGCCAATGCGGCCGCCGGTGGACCTCATCCCACTGGCGGCTGAGCAGTGAAGTTTCGCTGGGCTGGGCTGGGCTGTGTGCCGGAGACACACAGCAGGAAGATCGGCAGGGCTGTGGTGGCGCTTACGTCACCACGGCTCGAAGAAAAAGGTTACGCAGGTGCTACTCCTCCTTCCTGCCTACGCGGCCCCGGAAGAAAAATGTTGCCGGAGCTGCACGGGCAGGAAGGAGGAGGAGCGTCAGCCATGTGCAGAAGAGGAGCAGCGGGCTGAGAGGAGGAGGAGGCCCGGTAGCAGGGTCCCCACCGCGGATTGGCCCGCGAAGAAGAGGGACGCTGGTGCCGCGGATCGGCCCGTGAAGAAGAGGGACACCGCTGCTGCGGATCGGCCCGCGAAGAACAGGGCCGCTGCAGAGCCCATCCTGCAGCGACCCGTGAAGAGGAGCCCAGAGGTAAGAGAGAGGCTGAGGGCCCGTAGAGTGCGTGTATGAGATGAGTTGAGAGATTGTGTGCGTGTATGAGATGAATTGAGAGATTGTGTGCGGGAGTGAGGACCTGAATGTTTGCAGAGACAGCATGTGAGAGCCTGTGTGTGCGTGCGAGAGAAACAACATGTGCCATTGAGATCCTGTGTGTATGAATGATTGCATGAGAGAGAGCATGTGACAGTGAGAGCCTGTGTTTGAGCAAGACAGCATGTGGGAGTGAGAGAGAGCCTGGGTGTGTGAGAGTCAGACAGCATGTGCAAGAGAGAGACTGTGTATGAATGATTGTATGAGAGAGAGCATGTGAGAGCCTGTGTGTGTGTGTGAGAGAGAGAGAGAGAAAGCATGTGAGAATGAGAACCTGACTGTATGTTTGAGGGAAGAAGATAGATGGAGAGAAAAGAAATAGAAAAAAAAGACAATATGAAAGGAATTGGCAAAAAAATAAGAAAGGGGAGGTGGAACAAAAAAGCCTGTGGCCAACCGATAGAAAACTAAGATCAGACAGCAAAGGTAAAAAAAATAAATAAATTACTTTTTACTGATTGGCACATGTAATCTTTGGTAATAAGCAAGAGTAGCACTTTCTCTATGCGGATCTCACAATGTACGAGATCAACATGGAGGAAATGGAAACCCACGGGGCCTGCACAGAGGAGGCAGCAGAATGGGCTTCAGTACCAATAGCAGCAATCAGCACCTCCCAAATAGCCATGTGGCATCAGTGACAGTGGCAGCAGAGGAATGAGAGAGGCTCTGAGGTTGCTGGCAAAAGAAAGAGAGGGGGTCTGCCTTTAGTGTGCATGTGTTTGAATGGGAGACTGCCTGGGGGTGTATGTGTGTGAATGCATGGGTGCCTGCCTGAGGGTGTGTCTGTGTATGAGAATGTATGGCTGTCTTCAAGGGTTTTGTATGTGTGAGAATAGGTGCCTGCCTGTGTGAGGTGTATGTGTGTGTGTGTGTGAGTGAATGAATTGGTGCCTGCCTGGGGGTCTGTGTGTGTGAGAATGAATTGGTGCCTGCCTGGGGGTCTGTTTGTGTGAGAATGAATGTGTGCATGCCTGGGGGATGGTGAGGGAGTGGTGTGAAAATGAATGGGAGCCTGCCTGGGGGTCAGTTTCAGTGTGTGAGAATGACTTGGAGCTTGCCTGGGTGTGTGTGTTTGTGTGTATGTGAGGGAGCCAGAGAGAGTGAGAGTGAGTGAGTGAGAGTGAGAACCAGAGTGTATGAGAAAATCCAGGGGAGTAAGAGTTTGTGTGTGGGGTGTGTGTGGAGGGGGAGAGAGTGTCTTAGAGCCTGAGAGTGTATTAGTGTCTGTGAGAGCGAGAATTATGGTGGGTATAAGAGCATGAATATGTATGTATGTGACAGTATATGTGTGAGAGAGAATGGACATGTGAGTATATGTGAGAGAGAGAGGATAACATCCTAATCCTTGACAATATCAGGGTGACTGGAAATCAAGAGCTCCCACGTATGGACAGCAGGGGCTTTTTAAAATCCTTATTAGTTTTAATTATTGGGTGTTATTTGATATATGTGCTGATTTTAAATATTTTATTGGTATTTGGGAAATTGTAAAAAATGTATATGATTTTAATTAATAGAAATTGTATTTATCAGTAGTTTTAAAATATTCTTTTATTAGTATGGTTTTACTATTATAACTGATAGGGATGTGAATCGTTTTTCAACGATTAAAATTATCGTCCGATAATGTTTATATCGTCTTAAATCGTTATAGAACACGATACAATAGAAATTCTAACGATTTATCGTTAAAAATCGTTAAATCGTGTTAGTGCGCACTAAATCGAGTTAGTGCGCACTAACTCCCCGTTAGTGCGCACTAACTCGATTTAGTGCGCACTAACTGAAAATGATACAAATAAACACTTTCCAGGTCACTGAAGGTCAGTTAGGAATGAATATGTGTTCCTATTGGCTGGCTGCCCTCTTATCTATTGATGTTACCAAGGTTACCACTGAGGTGATGGTTGGGGGGATGGGAAATGGAACTGGAAACTAACGAACACCAACAGAAAATGAAACAAAGTGTTCACACTTCCCAGGTCAGTAAAGGTCACTTAGGAATGAATATGTATGTATGTATTCCTATTGGCTGGCTGTGCTCTTATCTATTGATGTTACCAAGGCTAACACTGAGGTAATGGTAGGAGGGATGTGAAATGGAAACAGTTGGAAGCTTGACAAAAAAAGTAAAGTAATGATCAGCACTCACGTGACTAGAACTTGTTTGTTTATTATTTTTGTTAGCAGGCACCTGAAATGCTAGTGCATGTTGAATTTGCCAATCACTGTGCATTTTAGAAAGGTGGTCCTGGCTGGAACTGTACACAGTTCAAATATATGTAATTGATTGTTGGTAAGTGTATTTTTTAAGTAGCCACACTGGCACAAGTATGTTTACTTTTCCTCCTACTTAACTCACTAGCTCAGCTTTGTAAGAAGGGCTTCTCTGCTTGTGTGTTGTTTTTGTTTGGTGTGAGGAGAGCAGAAACATCAGATCTTTATTCAATCTACTACAGTCATCTCTTACAGTGCCCTATCCCTATTAATACCAGGAGTGTTGTGATCTTCCTGCACACAGTGCCCTAACCCTGATACCAGTCTGAGACAGCTCCCTCCCTGCATTACTAGTGAGAGGCTGGCTTCACAGACAGGGGGGAGCTGCCTGACCCTCACTCCTGACTTCCCCCATGTCCCAGCTAGTGAATGGTGTGTGGGTGAGGGGGGGGGGGGAGGATGGTGAAGTCTGAGACAGCTCCCTCCCTGCATTACTAGTGAGAGGCTGGCTTCACAGACAGGGGGGAGCTGCCTGACACTCACTCCTGACTTCCCCCATGTCCCAGCTAGTGAATGGTGTGTGGGTGAGGGGGGGGGGGGAGGATGGTGAAGTCTGAGACAGCTCCCTCCCTGCATTACTAGTGAGAGGCTGGCTTCACAGACAGGGGGGAGCTGCCTGACCCTCACTCCTGACTTCCCCCATGTCCCAGCTAGTGAATGGTGTGTGGGTGAGGGGGGGGGGGAGGAGGATGGTGAAGTCTGAGACAGCTCCCTCCCTGCATTACTAGTGAGAGGCTGGCTTCACAGACAGGGGGGAGCTGCCTGACCCTCACTCCTGACTTCCCCCATGTCCCAGCTAGTGAATGGTGTGTGGGTGAGGGGGGGGGGGAGGATTGTGAAGTCTGAGACAGCTCCCTCCCTGCATTACTAGTGAGAGGCTGGCTTCACAGACAGGGGGGAGCTGCCTGACCCTCACTCCTGACTTCCCCCATGTCCCAGCTAGTGAATGGTGTGTGGGTGAGGGGGGGGGGAGGATGGTGAAGTCTGAGACAGCTCCCTCCCTGCATTACTAGTGAGAGGCTGGCTTCACAGACAGGGGGGAGCTGCCTGACCCTCACTCCTGACTTCCCCCATGTCCCAGCTAGTGAATGGTGTGTGGGTGAGGGGGGGGGGGAGGATGGTGAAGTCTGAGACAGCTCCCTCCCTGCATTACTAGTGAGAGGCTGGCTTCACAGACAGGGGGGAGCTGCCTGACCCTCACTCCTGACTTCCCCCATGTCCCAGCTAGTGAATGGTGTGTGGGTGAGGGGGGGGGGAGGAGGATGGTGAAGTTTGAGACAGCTCCCTCCCTGCATTACTAGTGAGAGGCTGGCTTCACAGACAGGGGGGAGCTGCCTGACCCTCACTCCTGACTTCCCCCATGTCCCAGCTAGTGAATGGTGTGTGGGTGAGGGGGGGGGGGAGGATGGTGAAGTCTGAGACAGCTCCCTCCCTGCATTACTAGTGAGAGGCTGGCTTCACAGACAGGGGGGAGCTGCCTGACCCTCACTCCTGACTTCCCCCATGTCCCAGCTAGTGAATGGTGTGTGGGTGAGGGGGGGGGGGGGAGGATGGTGAAGTCTGAGACAGCTCCCTCCCTGCATTACTAGTGAGAGGCTGGCTTCACAGACAGGGGGGAGCTGCCTGACCCTCACTCCTGACTTCCCCCATGTCCCAGCTAGTGAATGGTGTGTGGGTGAGGGGGGGGGGGGAGGATGGTGAAGTCTGAGACAGCTCCCTCCCTGCATTACTAGTGAGAGGCTGGCTTCACAGACAGGGGGGAGCTGCCTGACCCTCACTCCTGACTTCCCCCATGTCCCAGCTAGTGAATGGTGTGTGGGTGAGGGGGGGGGGGAGGATGGTGAAGTCTGAGACAGCTCCCTCCCTGCATTACTAGTGAGAGGCTGGCTTCACAGACAGGGGGGAGCTGCCTGACCCTCACTCCTGACTTCCCCCATGTCCCAGCTAGTGAATGGTGTGTGGGTGAGGGGGGGGGGGAGGATGGTGAAGTCTGAGACAGCTCCCTCCCTGCATTACTAGTGAGAGGCTGGCTTCACAGACAGGGGGGAGCTGCCTGACCCTCACTCCTGACTTCCCCCATGTCCCAGCTAGTGAATGGTGTGTGGGTGAGGGGGGGGGGGGGAGGATGGTGAAGTCTGAGACAGCTCCCTCCCTGCATTACTAGTGAGAGGCTGGCTTCACAGACAGGGGGGAGCTGCCTGACCCTCACTCCTGACTTCCCCCATGTCCCAGCTAGTGAATGGTGTGTGGGTGAGGGGGGGGGAGGATGGTGAAGTGTGAGACAGCTCCCTCCCTGCATTACTAGTGAGAGGCTGGCTTCACAGACAGGGGGGAGCTGCCTGACCCTCACTCCTGACTTCCCCCATGTCCCAGCTAGTGAATGGTGTGTGGGTGAGGGGGGGGGAGGATGGTGAAGTCTGAGATAGCTCCCTCCCTGCATTACTAGTGAGAGGCTGGCTTCACAGACAGGGGGGAGCTGCCTGACCCTCACTCAAGCAGAGAAGCCCTTCTTACAAAGCTGAGCTAGTGAGTTAAGTAGGAGGAAAAGTAAACATGCTTGTGCTAGTGTGGCTACTTAAAAAATACACTTACCAACAATCAATTACATATATTTGAACTGTGTACAGTTCCAGCCAGGACCACCTTTCTAAAATGCACAGTGATTGGCAAATTCAACATGCACTAGCATTTCAGGTGCCTGCTAACAAAAATAATAAACAAAGAAGTTCTAGTCACGTGAGTGCTGATCATCACATGTCAAGCTTCCAACTGTTTCCATTTCACATCCCCCCAACCATTACCTCAGTGGTAACCTTGGTAACATCAATAGATAAGAGCACAGCCAGCCAATAGGAATACATATTCATTCCTAAGTGACCTTTACTGACCTGGGAAGTGTGAACACTTTGTTTCATTTTCTGTTGGTGTTCATGAGTTTCCAGTTCCATTTCCCATCCCCCCAACCATCACCTCAGTGGAAACCTTGGTAACATCAATAGATAAGAGGGCTGCCAGCCAATAGGAACACATATTCATTCCTAACTGACCTTCAGTGACCTGGAAAGTGTCTATTTGTATCATTTTGAGTTAGTGCGCACTAACTCGAGTTAGTGCGCACTAATCGGAAAAAACGATTTTTAACGATTTTTCAATGAAATAATCGTGCCAAACACGATTTTCTTCTCCTGCCACATGATTTCTATCGTTAAGACGATATGGAAAACGATTCACATCCCTAATAACTGATGCTTTATGTTTCTTGATTTTATTTGTTTTATGAGGAATGGTGGTTCTGTTTTTCCATTGTTAATACATAGAGTCTGGCTTCTTTATTTATTTATTTATTTAACATTTTTTTATATACCGACAGCCGTTTGCACATCGTATCGGTGTACAGTTTATTCAAAACTAATAGGCGGAGCCTTTACATGGAAACAAAAACTGAAAATTAAAAATTAAGCAGGTATTACGAGGGAAAATTGAACAAAATTGAACAAATTAATAATAGTAATGTACAAAATATTTACAAGAGAGTCATCAGTCAGATGGACAGAGGTTTTCATACATCAAATGGAGGGGAAGTAGGCTTGTTGAAAAAGCAGTGTTTTTAGTTTCTTTTTGAATTTTGGGGTGGATGTTTCTGTGCGGATATCTGGTGGGAGGGAGTTCCAAAGAGTAGGGGCGGCAAGGGAGAAAGCTCTATTCAATGAATTCATTGAATATTTTAGCTTGTAGGGCTTGATGGAAGGGGAGTGGAGGGTTCCTTGGAGGGCAGGACGTGTAGATCTAGTGGAGGAGTCAGGAAGGAGGGGGGGGGGGGGGGGAGAGCCAATTGATGTTTTCATTAGTGATGCTTTTGTGAATAAGGGAAAGAGTTTTGAACAGGATACGTGATTGGATTGGTAGCCAGTGGAGTTCAATAAGGGTAGGAGTGATGTGATCTCTTTTTCTAGTGTTCATAAGGGGTTATAAATTAATATTAATATTCTTGGGGTTTCTATTTCAGTTTTTGTCTAATTTGTGCTCCTTTATTTTGTATTCTGTATTTGGTGAGGGTCTGTCTCTGCTCTGTGTGTGTGACCATGATGAGAGATTCTGCTAGCATAGGGATCTATAGCAATCTGGTTTGTTTTGTTTCCTCAGTAGGTGGTGTATTGGTATTCTAGGACCCAGTGTAATATTTACTCTTGCTTTTTCACAGGTAGGGTTATTGTTGTTGAGTCCTTGGTGTTATTACTGTTGTGTTACAATGGGATTGCAGTATAGATTTTGAGTGTCTTTTTTGCAAGGCTTTGTGTTAGTTCACAATGTGCCTGGCAGTGGAAGGTGTTTGTGCTGCTGTTACTGTGAGGTGACACCAGAATTTGAAAATATCTTTTAGTATGATGAGCTGTAAGGGAAACATCCAAGCTCCATTGTTTGGGGGAATTTCAGTGGATGCAGAGAGTTACAGAACTGGAGGTGCAGGATTATATTGACATTCTGTCCCTTCCTATAAATTCTAGTCTTCACTCTCAAAGCCATATAGAATTAGTAGAATTATTTGAATGAGGCTATCAAATAATTATATAGTGTGAAACTGGCCAGCTTTTTAAAATTACACAGAAGACCCTTTGGACTTTCTTATTAACACCAAATATTCAAAATCTGTGTTCATCCCATCAAGCTCATATATCTCATTAAAGAGGTAAATTGAATAACACAATAACTTTGTTTTATTATTGTTATTCATAAATTAGAACAATAACATTAATCTTGGAATATTATACATTTTTAATATAAATGAGAGGTTTTCACAAGATAGGTTGTGTCGTGAAACATTTTATTATGTATATATTTAAGGAAACATACATAAATTGTCGAAATACATTTCGTTCGTTTAAGCTTTAACCTCTGGTTTGCTAGTAGACTGAATTACTGTGTCCTGAAATTATGTTTGTCTAAAAAGTGTGTCACCAACATGAAAAGTTTGGAAAGCTCTGCTCTAGATGCCATATTCACTAACTCTCTTGTTTTATCCCAGGACAAGCAGGATGCTAGTCCTCACATATGGGTGACATCGGTAATGGAGCCCTATGTACGGAAAAACTTCTTTAAAAGTTTCCATGAAACTTTTGACTGGCACCAGAGTGCCTACTGAGCATGCCCAGCATGCCATGATATTCCCTGCCACAGGGGTCTCCCTTCAGTCTTCTTTTTTCCGCGAAGCACTTAGCATCGCGGTATAATTGGAGTCCTGAGGTGAATTCACCACCTTAAAAAAGTTTATCTTTTTCGGAAAAAATTAATCCCACCGCAAGGGTTTCCCTTTGATAACACCGCGGTAACTTTTTTCCTTTTTGGTTTCCGGCCGGTACCGAGAATTTTTGGTCATCGCCGTCGATGGCTGTCCAGCAAAATGGCCTCCGGGTTCAAAAAATGCCCGAACTGTGCGCGGAATATGTCGATAACCGACCCGCACTTGGAATGTGTTCTTTGCCTAGGCAAAGATCACAATGTTCAATCGTGTACTTCATGTGCGGAGATGACCTCAAAAGGCCGTCGTCTCCGTGCTGAAAAAATGGAGCAATTGTTTAATATACAATTGCTTCCGAAGGCATCGACTTCGGTTCAGTCATCACCATCGGGATCCGTCCGACAGGTATTACTGAAGAAACGTCGTCCGGAGGCGGGAGACGCTTCTACGCCTTCACCGTCAGTATCGTCGAAGGCGTCCACTTCTGGGAGTGAAAAACAGAAGGAAAAACTTCGTCACCGGCATCGACGATGCCTAGCACCAATGACCGAAGACCCATCGACAGGTACAGCCTCACCAGCAAAGATACCTCGGACGAGTGCGGAGGCTTCGAGGCCTACTGATCCAGGGCGATCCCCACCGATATTGGTGCCGGGCTCCGTACCCCCTCAGGGCTCTGAGGGGGTATCGGCATCGCCATCACCGCCTCCCTCCATAGCTGCTCTGGTATCACCAGCTATGAGAGTGGAACTTGACTCATACATACGTCAAGCGGTGCACCAGGTTCTGCGCGATGCGATTCCGCCATAGCCATCGACACCTCCATCGATGCCGATTCCGATGCCGAGAGAACCATCACCCTTGAAGCCGCCGGCACCAAAGATGCCACGGGAACCGCTCCCGATGCCTACCCCGGTACCCTCACCGGTGCCACCGATGACTGTACCGATGCCAGTAGAGGATGTCTCGATGCTCCATCCTTTCATCACTAAATTAGACACTCTGCTGGATATCCTTTCAAATAAAACACCAGAAGAGCCTATTCCAGGCCCCTCTGGAGTACCAAGACCTCCAAGGCCTTGCTCTCCTCTTTTACCAGCAAGGCCTAAAGCACCTTCCATACTACCAGTCACTCCTCACACTCCATAGGAGATGCCTACTGACACAAGCTCAGAATATTCTTCAGATGGCGATATTTTTTCTGAACCCTCTCCACCTGATGACCACAGGAAGTCACCTCCTGAGGATCTTTCCTTTACAAATTTTGTAAGGGATATGGCTGATACCATCCCCTTTCAACTACAAACAGAGGTGGATGCAAGGCAGAAAACCTTGGAGGTTCTACAATTTGTAGATCCTCCTAAGGAAATGTTGGCAGTACCTGTTCATGAAGTGTTTCAAGACCTTCAGTACAGAATATGGGAACACCCAGGATCAGTTGCAGCAGTCAACAAAAGATCAGAGGCAACTTATTTGGTACAACCCAGCCCAGGTTTTCAAAAATCACAGTTGCCCCACCAATCAGTCGTTGTGGAATCCGCCCAGAAAAAGGTGAAGCGACTGAAATCCCATTCATCTACACCACCTGGGAAAGAAAGTAGATTTTTGGATAACCTAGGATGCAAAGTTTTTCAGGGTTCCATGCTGGTATCCAAGATTACATCATACCAGCTATATATGAACCAATATCAGAGGAACCTCTGGAAGCAGGTTCAAGACCTAGCTCTCTCCCTGAGCAGTATCAAGAGCCATTCCAGAATGTCATCCATAAAGGCCTCGAATCAGGAAAACACGAGGTCAGAGCCACTTATGACTGCTTCGAGACTGCAGCAAGACTTTCTGCTTCAGGCATAGCTGCACGCAGATGGGCATGGCTAAAGGCCTCTGATCTCCGTCCAGAGGTGCAAGAACGCTTGGCTGATCTTCCTTGCTTGGGGGACAACCTTTTTGGGGAAAAGGTAAAGGAAGCTGTGGCGACTATGAAAGACCACACAGAAACCCTAAAGCAATTATCCTTACTACAACAGGATACTCAGCCTTCCACAAGGAGGGTTCCAAAGCGTGATACCAGACGTCCTTACTACCGTCCATGCAGGTATTATCCCCCAGCAAATAGACCCAGAGCAGCCCGCCCACCTCAATGCCAACAACCTAGACAGAGGCCTGCAAGGGCACAACCACCACCACAAACTGCCACTACATCTGGTTTCTGAAACAACCCAGAGAGCAGCAGCCTTATCAACCCGTTCCCTCATTTACCAGTAGGGGGTCGAATAACGCATTTCCAAAGCATTTGGGCCTCCATCACCACCAACCAGTGGGTGTTATCCATCACAGCTCATGGTTACAGACTAGATTTTCTTACTGTTCCAAAAGAAAACCCACCACTTCCATCTTGGACAGTAAATCAACACTCCATGATTCTTCAAACAGAATTATCCACCCTTCTGAGAGCCAGGGCCATAGAACCAGTTCCTGGACCTCAAAAGGGCAGAGGATTCTACTCCCGTTATTTCCTCATTCCAAAGAAAACAGGAGGCCTTCGACCCATTCTAGACCTCAGAAATCTCAACAAATTTCTCAGAAAAGAAAAATTCAGGATGGTATCCTTAGGTACCATTCTACCTCTTCTTCAAAGGGGAGATTGGCTCTGCTCTCTGGATCTTCAAGATGCCTACGCTCACATTCCCATCTTTCCTCCTCATCGCCAGTACCTGCGATTTCTGGTAAAGAATCAACATTTTCAATACAGAGTGCTGCCATTGGGCCTCGCATCAGCCCCACGAATATTCACAAAGTGCATGGCTGTAGCAGTGGCACACCTCCATAAACAAAGAGTGCACGTGTTCCCTTATCTGGACGATTGGCTCATCAAGAGTCAATCAAAACAAGGAGCTCTCACTTCCCTCAAGCTCACTATCCATGTGCTTCACTCCTTGGTATTTCTCATCAACTACCAGAAATCCCATCTGTCACCAACTCATCTTATACAGTTCATAGGTGCAGAGCTAAATACTGCAATAGCAACAGCTTTTCTTCCAAGAGACCGTGCTCAAACAATTGTCCTCTTGACTCATACTCTTCGAAACCAATTTCAGGTAACAGCTCACCAGTGCCTAATTCTTCTAGGCCACATGGCCTCCACAGTTCACGTAACTCCCATGGCCAGATTGACCATGCGACTACTGCAATGGACACTCAAAGCACAGTGGATACAAGCCACTCAACCAATGTCCACTCCCATTCATATCACACGAGAGCTCAGATCTGCACTCATCTGGTGGACATCAATGAACAACCTGCTCAAAGGCCTACCTTTCCAGCAACCAGTTCCACAAGTAACTTTGACTACAGATGCATCCACCTTAGGGTGGGGAGCACACATTGGTCATCTAAAGACACAGGGCAAGTGGACAAAGCTCAAAGCCTCTTTTCAAATAAACTTCCTAGAACTTCGAGCTATACGCTATGCACTGCATGCGTTCAAGGACTGCCTTTCACACAAGACTGTTCTGATCCAAACGGACAACACAGTAGCCATGTGGTACATCAACAAACAAGGGGGGACAAGCTCTTATCTCCTTTGTCAAGAAGCAGCACAAATTTGGGACTGGGCCCTGACACATTCAATTCTTCTTCGGGCCACTTACCTAGCAGGCATCCACAACATAGTAGCAGATCGCCTCAGTCATCAGTTCCAACTGCACGAATGGTCCTTGGATCCAGCAATAGCATCCAAGATCTTCCAACGCTGGGGTCAACCGATGATAGATCTCTTTGCATCCCATCTCAACTACAAAGTGAACAATTACTGCTCTCTACTCCGACAGCAGAACAGCCTACCAAAGGACGCATTTGCTCGCCATTGGAATTCAGGTCTGTTATACGCGTATCCACCGATACCACTCATAACCAAAACACTAGTGAAGCTACAACAGGACAAGGGGACTATGATACTCATAGCCCCATATTGGCCTCGACAAGTATGGTTCCCCACACTGCTAGATCTCTCAGTCAGGGATCCATTTCGCCTGGGAGTAGCTCCCAATCTCATAACTCAGGAACAGGATCAGTTGCACCATCCCAACCTTCAATCCCTGTCCCTGACAGCATGGATGTTGAAGGCTTGATCTTACAACCTCTCAACCTTCCACCCTATATATCTCAAGTACTTATAGCTGCACATAAACCTTCCACTAGAAAGAATTATTCCTACAAATGGAAACGGTTTACATTGTGGTGCACTCAGAAAGATTTAGATCCTTTCACTTGCCCCACTACCTCGCTACTAGATTACCTTTACCATCTCTCAGACTCTGGTCTTAAGACGTCATCTACAAGGGTACACTTAAGTGCAATTTCAGCTTACCATAACAAGCTGGGAGATGCATCTATCTCCACACAGCCTCTCGTCAGTAAATTCATGAGAGGCCTAACTCACATTAAACCTCCAGTTCATTCCCCAAGCATACAATGGGACCTGAACGTAGTATTAACCAGGCTTATGCATTCTCCATTCGAACCCATAAATACTTGTGACCTTAAATACCTTACTTGGAAAACGGTATTTCTCATAGCCATTACATCAGCTAGAAGGGTCAGCGAACTACAAGCGCTAGTCACATACGAACCTTTAACAAAGTTCCTACATGACAGAGTAGTCCTCCGTACACATCCAAAATTCCTTCCTAAGGTTGTTACAGAATTTCACTTGAACCAATCAATATTTTTATCTACATTCTTTCCTAGGCCTCATTCCCACCAGGGTGAAAGAGCCTTACACACTTTGGACTGTAAGCGTGCGTTATCCTTCTATTTAAACCGCACAACAGCCCAAAGGAAATCCAGTCAGCTGTTTGTATCCTATGATCCAAACAAACCAGGTAAAGCAGTGGGTAAGCATTAGGGATGTGCAGAGCAAATGTTTATGTTCATAAGTCCATAAGTCGAAAGGGGGTCCCATTTGCGGTCAGTATGGACATATGGAGAATTCCATAAGTTGAGTCTATGTCCATACGTGCAAATAAAAATTTAAACCCCTCACCCTCCTTAATCCCCCCCCCCCCCAAGACTTACCACAACTCCCTGGTGATCCAGCGGGGAGTCAGGACGCCATTTCTGAACTCCTTTGCGAGGAGCACGTGACGTCGGCGCCACGTTGGAGTGACGCCGCGTCACGTGATTCCCCGCGGGTTCGCTCCGGGACCCTCGTTGGGCCCAAAAGTTCCTTTTGGCCAGCGCCGTATTCAACATAGCTATGTTGAATAAGTTGGAAATCCGATCGTTTTCGCCTCATCACATTTTTAAGTTAAAAAAAAAAAAAAAGTTGCGTTTTACATTTAAGTTCAAAACGAATGCACACCCCTAGTAAGCATACTCTGTCACACTGGTTAGCAGATTGCATACAATTTTGTTATGAAAAAGCAGGCCTTACTCTTCAAGGGCGAGTAAAAGCACACTCAGTAAGAGCGATGTCAACCTCAGTAGCACACCTTCGCTCTGTGCCTATTCTGGACATTTGTAAAGCAGCAACATGGAGTTCTCTTCACACTTTTGCAGCTCACTACTGTTTAGACAAAGAAGGAAGACAAGATTCAGCCTATGGACAATCTGTCTTAAAGAACTTGTTTCCAGTATAATCCCAACTCCTTCTACATCCAACCTGCTGTGATCTTCGGCTGATTCATTTCATCAACAATACTTCACTGTTGCTTCACTACAGAATGACTCAGCCTCTAGCTTGCTAATCACCCATATGTGAGGACTAGCATCCTGCTTGTCCTGGGATAAAGCAAAATTGCTTACCTTCTAATAGGTGTTATCCCAGGACAGCAGGATGTAGTCCTCACGAAACCCACCCACCACCCCGCGGAGTTGGGTCCGATACGTTTTATTATTTTATTTTTGGCTAACGCTAATTGCTACAAAACAAGACTGAAGGGAGACCCCTGTGGCAGGGAATATCATGGCATGCTGGGCATGCTCAGTAGGCACTCTGGTGCCAGTCAAAAGTTTCATGGAAACTTTTAAAGAAGTTTTTCCGTACATAGGGCTCCATTACCGATGTCACCCATATGTGAGGACTACATCCTGCTGTCCTGGGATAACACCTATTACAAGGTAAGCAATTTTGCTGACTCTAACCTACCTAAATGCACACCCATACCTGGTCAGACCATTACCGGATCGATATATGCTGCTCTATTACATGCAACCACATCTCTCCTCACACCAAAAACAGATCCATCACCTTCAGAAAACAATGCAAAACCGAAGACATCGCTGAAGCACTTTCAGAAGAACTCCTTAAATTAGACCTCCCTGATGCCAACTCGGCCTGCTCCTCTTGGTATCACATCACTAGTAACATAGCAAATGAGCTTTGCCCTCTACAGACTAAAGAAATCAACACAGAGAAGAAAGATAAAAAGCCCTGATACACCCCGGATCTTAGAAAATTGAAACTTGAGAAGGACTTCAAAGGGGCGTGGGATAAACACTGTGGATCCATAAAATCAAGAGGCTGTCAATAAGGAGTGGGTGGCTCGCCAGAATGACGGCTACTGCCTGGAGATAATACCCTTATTCAATAAACATACACATGGTTACTGTGACTCCAACATCGCTCTAAGCTACAACAGCAAGAGGAAATGTGGGAAAAAGGATTCGCACTCACAAAGCGGGGAGTAGCTGGCTTGTTACGGTGGTTACTACCCCAAACCAAATAAGCCTGATACTTCAATTTCAATGCATATCCAGCATAGCTCTCTGCTTCAACGGCAGGGGAGAAGAAAAACTGATACTTCACGCATATCCAGCATAGCTCTCTGCTTCAACGGCAGGGGAGAAGAAAAACTGATACTTCATGCATATCCAGCATAGCTCCCTGCTTCAACGGCAGGGGAGAAGAAGAACTGATACTTCACGCATATTCAGCATAGCTCTCTGCTTCAACGGCAGGGGAGAAGAAAAACTGATACTTCACGCATATCCAGCATAGCTCTCTGCTTCAACGGCAGGGGAGAAGAAAAAAGGATTCGCACTCATAAAGCGGGGAGTAGCTGGCTTGTTACGGCGGTTACTACCCCAAACCAAATAAGCCTGATACTTCACTTTCAATGCATTTCCAGCATAGCTCTCTGCTTTAACGGCAGGGGAGAAGAAAAACTGATACTTCACACATATCCAGCATAGCTCTCTGCTTCAACGGCAGGGGAGAAGAAAAAAGGATTCGCACTCACAAAGCGGGGAGTAGCTGGCTTGTTACGGCGGTTACTACCCCAAACCAAATAAGCCTGATACTTCACTTTCAATGCATTTCCAGCATAGCTCTCTGCTTTAACGGCAGGGGAGAAGAAAAACTGATTCTTCACGCATATGCAGCATAGCTCTCTGCTTCAACGGCAGGGGAGAAGAAAAACTGATACTTCACGCATATCCAGCATAGCTCTCTGCTTCAACGGCAGGGGAGAAGAAAAACTGATACTACACGCATGTCCAGCATAGCTCTCTGCTTCAACGGCAGGGGAGAAGAAAAACAACCAATAAGGGCTGAATAACATATTCTGGGTAAAACAAATAAGTATGGGTGTAGCTTGCTTATTGTGGCGGTTACTACCCCTAACTAGTCAAGCTTGATATTTCACTTGGATGCAGCTCCATCACTGCTCTCTACATTAATGGTGGGGGTGAAAGGGAAATAGAACCAAAGAGCTAAGAGAAACAGATAAGTATGAGAAAAAATGTGTGAAGCTTGCTGGGCAGACTGGATGGGCAGTTTGGTCTTCTTCTGCCGTCATTTCTATGTTTCTATGTTTCTATGTAAAATAGAAAAGTAATGGCGTAAAAACCAAACACCTATTTTACTACAGAAATTTAAGTCACTCCTTCATGAATACCGGAAAACGACAGACGAAACCAAGAAAAACTACTACGCCCTGAAGATCCAACAATACCAATTCAATCCACGAGCTCTCTTCCAATATGTCTCTTCCATCATCACTCCCCCAACCAACTTCAATCCAGATAATGACAAAAATAGATGTGAAACACTTGCATCCTACTTTCATGACAAAATCAACGCTATTATGAACCGCATCTCTTCTTCCTCCCCTTCTAATCTCCTTACAAACTCTACCTCTCCCTCTATTTCCTCTACACATAGACCACCCATTTACAATACAAATCCACACAGTCCCTGCTCAGCTTCACTTACAAAATTTGAAACCACAATGACACTAGAAATTGAAGGTATACTCAAAAAAGCTAAACCAGCAACGCACCCATTTGACATCATGCCTACAAAAACACTCCTCGCCATCCCGTCAAGAATTGCAATACCTATAACAAAGATTCTTAACAAATCTATCACATCAGGAATTGTACCTACCCAACCTAAACATGCCATAATAAAACCATCTCTGAAGAAACAAGATTTAAACCCTACAGAACCAGCAAACTTTCGCCCAGTTTCTAACTTACCTTTCCTCTCCAAAATATTAGAGAAAGTCATCAACAAGCAACTCACTGAATTCCTAGACGAAAATCAACTACTCTCCCCATTCCAATATGGATTCTGCAAGTACCATAGCACTGAAACTCTTCTTCTAACACTCTCTGATAGAGATGTGAATCGTGTGATCGATCGTCTTAATGATCGATTTTGGCTGGGGGGGGAGGGAATCTGATCGTCGCGGTTTTGTTTTTTTTTTAAAATCGTTTAAATATTAAATCAGGGGAGGGCGGGAAAACCGGCACACTAAAACAACCCTAAAATCCACCCCGACCCTTTAAAATAAATCCCCCACCCTCCCGAACCCCCCCAAAATGTTTTAAATTACCTGGGGTCCAGTGGGGGGGGGGGGGGGGGTCCCGGTGTGATCTTCCACTCTCGGGCCACGGCTGCGTTAATAGAAATGGCGCTGGCGCCATTTTGGTTCCTGTCCCCCGATGTCACGAACGCAGGAGATCGCTCCCGGACCTCCTCTGGACCCCCAGGGACTTTTGGCCAGCTTGGGGGGGCCTCCTGACCCCCACAAGACTTGCCAAAAGTCCAGCGGGGGTCTGGGAGCGACCTCATGCACTAGGGCCATATTGCAAAATGGCGCCGGCCATATGGCCGTATTGCAAAATGGCGCCGGCCATATGCCGGCGCCATTTTGCAATACGGCAATACGGCCATACGGCCGGCGCCATTTTACAATACGGCCCTAGTGCATGAAGTCGCTCCCGGACCCCCGCTGGACTTTTGGCAAGTCTTGTGGGGGTCAGGAGGCCCCCCCAAGCTGGCCAAAAGTCCCTGGGGGTCCAGCGAGGGTCCGGGAGCGATCTCCTGCGTTCGTGACGTCAGGGGACAGGAACCAAAATGGCGCCGGCGCTACCTTTGCCCTGTCATATGACAGGGCAAAGGTAGCGCCGGCGCCATTTCTATTAACGCAGCCGTGGCCCGAGAGTGGAAGATCACACCGGGACCCCCCCACTGGACCCCAGGTAATTTAAAACATTTTGGGGGGGTTCGGGAGGGTGGGGGATTTATTTTAAAGGGTGGGGGTGGGTTTTAGGGTTGTTTTAGTGTGCCGGTTTTCCCGCCCTCCCCCTTCCCCTTCCCCTCCCCCTCCCCCGATTTACGATTTTTGACGATAAATCGGGGGAATTCCTATTGTATCGCGTCTCTAACGATTTTTGATGATTTAAAATATATCGGACGATATTTTAAATCATCAAAAAACGATTCACATCCCTACTCTCTGATACTATCCTAAAAGCATTAGATGCTGGTCAATCCTATATACTTGCCCTGCTGGACATTTCCTCGGCATTTGACACAGTCAACCACAACATCCTTTTAACTCGCCTCTCTCAAATTGACATTACAGGCACTGCACTAGGTTGGCTCGAATCTTTTCTGAACAGCAGGCAATACAGTGTAAAAATTGGCCAGCAGGAATCCAAACCAAAAAATCTGCTACAAGAGTACTTCAAGGCTCTTCTCTATCCTCCACACTTTTCAATATATACCTCACTCCACTCTGTCAACTGTTAATGAAACTGGGTCTCTCGCACTTTATATATGCAGATGATGTGCAGATTCTAATCCCTATCAATGACTCCCTACCCAATGCGCTCAAAATCTGGAATTCTGCACTAGCGGAAATTGAGAGTCTACTAACTGAAAATTCATTGGCAATAAATACCAACAAAACAGAGCTGCTCATTATTTTTTCACAAAACGACAACCATGCTAGCCCTACTCTACAATCTCTATCTGACCATCACACTATACAACAAGTCCGCAGTCTTGGTGTCATAATTGACAATCATTTTACATTTAAAAAATTCATCACTTCCACCATTAAAAATGGTTTCCACAAACTTCATACCTTGAAAAGGATAAAACCACTACTACACCCAAATGACTTCCGGACTGTACTACAGGCTACTATATTATCTAAATTGGATTGCTGTAACTCTTTAATACTAGGTCTACCAAATAACTCAATACAACCACTACAGATGTTACGGGCGTGTCCACCACGCCGCTGACGGGACGAGGGTTTGGAGGCCCTCGGGTACTATCGTAGGCGCGAGGAGCGCGGCTGCCTCTAGAGCAGATGGTGAGCCCTTGGGCCACGGCGAGACCCAGGGAGGAGCCCCAACCCACACCGTGGGAGGTGAGCCGGTGCAGGCATGGAGAGCCAGGCAGGTACTTAAGCAGGGGTAAAGGAGCGGAGTCTGACCCTCAGCCGGACCTGCACACCCATGGCAACCAGCAACGCAATGTTGGTTGATGAACGGTCCTCCGACTGTTCCAAGCCCTTTCGGACCTGCCACTGGGTAACGGCAAAGGGCAGCAGGCCGGACAGAGGACGAGGGCAGACAGAGTCCTTAGTACACGGAAGACATCTTAGACGAGGGCTGGTGCAGACATCGTAGACAAGGGCTGGTGCAGAGACATCAGAAACAAGGACTGGTGCAGAGACATCATAGACAAGGCTGGAAAGGGAGACATGGGCACTGTCCCTCAGGGCGCCCTACTCAGCCCACCTGCGGGACTGAGTCGCGGACCACCCCGTCCCATATGCGCCCTACACAGCCCAGGAAGGCTGGTCGCGGACCACGCTGAGAACAGGAGAGCGCAGGGAAGATCCAGGCGAGAAGGAACTCCGATGCCGGGACCAATGGCATCTGAAGCCCCATCGGCTGGCAGGAAGGAAAGCTCCAGAGCACAGGGACGAATCCCTCTTGTTGGCCACTCCAGGGCCCAACAGGACAGAAGGCTCAGGAGCCAGACGAAGACATAGGGCAGAACATCCGGAACTGGATCAGGAACTGGATCAGGTATAGACATCAGGCAACAACAGGAACAGACATCAAGGCAACTTCAGAGACAGGACAGGACAGGGAGCCATCGAAGCGCAGACGACCACGGAGGACCTGGATCAGCAGACAGAACACAGCAATGTGCAATGCCAATCCGAAGGCAAGTAGGAAGTGAAATGAGAGTCCTTTTATACTGCAGGGAGTAGGCAACTCCCTGGGAGGAGTTCACCTGGACCGCCCCTTGCTGGCCCTATAACTGAGGTGGAGTGCCGCGGGCCAACCCCTAGGGAGAAGGGCTTGGCCGGAACCAGGAAGTCCAAGCGAGCACAAGCAAGCCACAGGCAGGCCTCAAGAACAGCTAGGCCTCCCAGGCCCTGGAGCAAATCCTGGATGGTACACAGGCGAGGCCCTGGCTTCGCAGCGGCCTCCGGAGGAGAAGGTGAGATACCTCCTGTAGCGCAGCAACAGGGGGGATCGTAACAACAGATGCTACAAAATACAGCTGCATGCTTGATTACTAACACACACCGCCACAAACACATTACTCCAGTTCTACAACTCCTACACTGGCTTCCGATTGCATTTAGGATAATATTCAAAGTACTCACTCTTATACACAAGACATTATATAACCAAGACATGCATTGGTCTTCTGAGTTCTTTACATTCCATACTTCGGACAGACCAATTAGAAAAATGCACCAGGCTAAGCTAAATACTCCAACTCTTAAACAGATAAAATATGTCACAACGAGAGAACGAACATTTACGATAGCTGGAATTAACATGTGGAACAAATTACCCACTGATCTGCGCCTGGAACCCTGTCACAAGAAATTTAAACAGAATTTAAAAACATGGCTGTGTAAACAAGCCTACAATTTGTGAACCTTTCTCTTCAGATTAAAATATTATATGACATTTATATAATACTATCTTCTCATTCCAATCAGTTACTTTTAATTACGCTAAACACACCATGGTGTCCTATTTACCTGCAATATGATTAATATTGTAATATATCTTTCAACTAATTCTGACCTTGAAAATATCTGTACTGTTAATAATGTACTATTAAGTTGATCCGCCAGCCCTATACGCCCCAGCTAATTCTAGTTTGGTTTATTTTAATTATATTATATTTTCAATGTTATCAGCTATGTATCATTACTTAAATATGTTGGATTGTAAAGCTTGTTGCTAATTTAATGTTCATTGTAAACTGAGGTGATGTTTGCTAACGAGCCGTGGAATATAAAAATCCTTAAATAAATAAATAATAAATAAACCCGTGTAAAACTTCGTTTTCCATTGCGTCGTTTTTTTTTCTTGGCAATTTTCACCGAAAAAAACCCAAAACACCCAACCCTTAAAATTTAGTGATGATGATGGTGCCGGCCGTCCATTGCTCCTACCATGTGACAGGGGCTGACCAATGGCACGGTAGCCCCTGTCACATGGTAAGGGCAAAGGGCCACTGGCACCATTTTGTTTACTGGCTGCCGATGGCCCGAGAATGGGAGATCGCTCCTGGGACCCCCGCTGGACCACCACGGATTTTAGGCAAGTTTGGGGAGGGGTCCAGAGGGTGGGGGGTTGTAAATAACTACATTTTAAGGGTTGGGTGGTTGTTTGTTTTTTTAAATAAAGGTGCCCTTCCTCCCGTGCTAACCCAAACAGCGAATTTTCCCCAAGGTTCAGCGTAAATCCGTCTCGGGGTTCAGACTATTTCTTTGAAATAGTCCAATTTGGCAAAAACGATTGCACATCTCTACCATCTACCATCTGCTGGAGACAGATAAATACTGAGGGACTGCAGGTGGCACACTACATTATGTAGCACTGTCAATAAAACTTTCTATGTCTCCATCTGCTGGCAGGGATGCAAAACCCAGAAGTCTGGACTGATCTGGGTATGTACAAGGAACTTCATTTTCAACTTATTGGGTTTGCTGTCACTCTATTTTTATATCCCTGTTCCAATTCAGCCTAATTACTAAAGCCACAGTCTTTAACCAGAGTCACAAACTACATAGCCTTCTGAATCCCAGTTAATGTGGATCCAAAGTTTGGTCACTAAGTGCCACCATTGAGTAGAGATGTGAATCGTGTCCTCGATCGTCTTAACGATCGATTTCGGCTGGGAGGGGGAGGGAATCGTATTGTTGCCGTTTGGGGGGGTAAAATATCGTGAAAAATCGTGAAAAATCGTAAAAAATCGAAAAAACGTAAAATCGCAAAACCGGCACATTAAAACCCCCTAAAAACCACCCCCGACCCTTTAAATTAAATCCCCCACCCTCCCGAAACCCCCCCCCCAAATGACTTAAATAACCTGCGGGTCCAGCGGCGGTCCGGAACGGCAGCGGTCCGGAACGGGCTCCTGCTACTGAATCTTGTTGTCTTCGGCCGGCGCCATTTTCCAAAATGGCGCCGGAACCCTCGCTGAACGACCTCCTGCAGTCGATCTCCTGGCCGGCGCCATTTTCCGTACGAAAACGATTCGCGGCGGGAAATCGCTCCCTGACCCCCGCTGGACCTCCAGGAACTTTTGGCCAGCTTGGGGGCGGCCTCCTGACCCCCACAAGACTTGCCAAAAGTCCAGCGGGGGTCCGGAAGGACCTCCTGCCGTCCAATTGTGTTCGTCTATGGCCGCCGCCATTTTTCGGCGCCATTTTGGAAAATGGCGCCGGCCGAAGACAACAAGATTCAGTAGCAGGAGCCCGTTCCGGACCGCTGCCGTTCCGGACCGCCGCTGGACCCGCAGGTTATTTAAGTCATTTGGGGGGGGGTTCGGGAGGGTGGGGGATTTAATTTAAAGGGTCGGGGGTGGGTTTTAGGGGGTTTTAGTGTGCCGGCTCACGATTCTAACGATTTATAACGATAAATCGTTAGAATCTCTATTGTATTGTGTTCCATAACGGTTTAAGACGATATTAAAATTATCGGACGATAATTTTAATCGTCCTAAAACGATTCACATCCCTACCATTGAGTGATGATTGAGATTCCCTCCATTCTAGGGTCTTTAAGTACTGTCTGCACATTATCCCCTATTCCAGTCAGGCCCGGGCAACAGAAGCCAAACCAAAGAATAAACCTGGGTCTTCTACATAGCAGTGCACAGCACTTGCCACTGAACCTTCAAGATGACAGCATGCACAATTTTCAGATAGCGAATGTACTGCTAAAGGACTTAATTTTATGCATTGTTTGGAAGGGAAAGAATGCCAGGAAAAAAAAAGTATATGCACAGTAACTGCCACCAGTGACCCTCACAGATAGACACTACCACCTTAAACATATTTTTATCTATTTATCCATACAGAATAGTCATTGTAAATCTTTTTTGATTATTTGTACAAATTTTAAAAATTGTAGAGAAGTATAGCAGTCATTACTGTAAGAGTGGTTTCAGGCACATTGTAGCTTATGTAGTAAGCATTTGAGAGAAAAGCTTTAATACATCTGGCCCAGTCATAAGCTATCCCAACTGCTTAGCTTTGCTTCAAGACCCTCTGATTCTACAAATGTGCATGAAAAAACTGTTGTTGATAACAATACTTCCCATTAATATAGAAAAGAGAAGCAAAAAAATACATCTGATTCATAAATCTCCTTTTCCACACTTTGCAACAGGGGGAAACCGATACATAGAGGACATAGAAATGATGATTGGAAAGCAGAAATGGCACTTCTGGCTGTGGTGGAGGGCTTGCTGGCTCTTCATTTCTCCTATACTTTTGTCAGTAAGTTAGTTTAACTGTATGAAAGCATGTTCACTTGTTCAGTTAGGGGCAGATTTTCAAAGGGTTACGCACGTAACATACGCGAGTAACCCCAAAAACCTGCACCTGCGCTGAGCCTATCTTGCATAGGCTTGGCAGTGCGTGCAAGCCCCGGGACGCGCATATGTCCTGGGGCTTGCAAAAAGAGGCGGGGCGGGACGGGGCAGGGGCATGGCCGGAGCCTCCAGGCACAGCGGCCATTTGCCGCTGTGCCCGGGATCGCGGACCGGCTGTCGATTTTGGAATGGCCTCGGAGGGAACGGAGGAAGGCAGCGCGGCTCGGCGCGCGCAAGTTGCACAATTGTGCACCCTCTTGCGCGCGCGCTGACCTTGGATTTTATGACCACCAAGAAATTGTTCATAGTAAATCTAATCCATGTTTATTTTTATTTTATTTGAGGTTGATATTCAAAAGCTATTTATATGGATAACTGAAAATGTATCCATCTAAAAGGCTAATCAGCGATGTTAAATGCCATATGTGGTTAAATTCTAGAATTTAGCCGCATAAGTCGAGGGCGTTTTGGGGAGGAACAGAGTTAGGTGCATAAGTATTGCGGCTAACTCCAATATTCACATAACTTATACAACTAACTCTGGTCGTGCTATAGGGCTGTCCTAAAGTTAGCCAGATATACTTATCTGGCTAACTTTAAGATAGCTGGGTAGTGGGTATATTCAGTGGAGCGGTACCTGATAAGTTAGCAGGATAGCTATATCCGGCTAACTTAACTAGCTGCTCCATGGCTGAAAATCGGCCCCTTTATTTACATCTTCAGCCCATCACATCCAAATTATTGGCTAAAATCACAATTAAGAATGAAAAGTCACATTCTAGCCAACATAATATAACTGATAACTAGCCCTCCTACTGGTGTTATCTGTGAAGGCTGGAGTCACTCTCAGTCCTGGGGCTTTAACCTTGCACATAGTCACCAAGTCTGTACAATCTCAGGATGTGGATTCTCCTGATAGAAAAACTGGATAGTCCTCAAGGACCCAAGATACAGGGGGAAGCTCTTCTCTGGATGTACCTGCTGTTAATCATATGTACAGTAGATGCAGAATAGAATAAACAAACTGGACACTCTGGCTGGATGTTCCAAACTCAGACTTTACCGTAAGTCTTCCAGTGTAATTAACTGGCATCAAACACACTTGCCTCTGGTTACATACATGTCCAATACTGATTTTCAACTGTTCTACCTGTGATTGTGTCCCTAAGTACTGGGTCCTGAGATATCCTTACCTTCCAGAGCTTGGGATCATGAGACCCAGGTGGGCGGGGGTATCCTATGTTTGGTGGGATCTTTTCTCCAACAGTATCTGAGGTCCAGATGTAATTCCAGGTCTCCAAATTCAGTCCTTATCTTTTTTCCTGTGACAACTCAGGTGGAGGTCTTCAAATGGCACCAGACTTCTTACTCCAGTTTCTGCTCTCAAAATAGCAAGGTTGGATCTCTCTGAAAGGTCCTGTAGTAAGGAAAAGGTCAGCTTTTCTCATTTCTCCAACTTCTGGGCAGAAACTGTGTTGGCCAAGCTTCCTCCCAACTCAAAAAGACAAAAATATCTTCTCCAAAAATACCAAAACTGGGCTCTTTTACAGCGAATCACCACTGTCCCTCCATGGCTTGTGAGATGGGCATAGCATATCTTCTCTACCCATGTCTTTCCCAAGGCATTGCTTTTTCCTACCTGAGTCAAAACCAGGGATTCACAAAAATCAAAATTCCAGAAAGGAAGTTCCATAAAAAATAAGTAATTTGCTCCAAAAGCCTGAGGCAAACCTCAACGGAAAGGTTGAGTATTGGGAAGGAATACACTTCTCCCCTTTTTTTTTTTATCTCTGGCCATGAGGCCTAGAAACAGAGATAGAGGAACACCAAAAGAATCAGGTCCTACTCTTCCAGAAGTAAACCAAAAATGTAACACTGTTCTTTATCCATACCTGCAATTTTGTAGGTAGGAGCTCAATACCCCAACAGCCTTAGAGGAGGCACTATTATGAATGGCCAGTTCCCCTGCTATCTCCCACACTAGGGCCATTTAGTGGACATCTGAAGGGGTCTCTACACATATAGCCAATTTAAAATAATAGCATATATAAATTTGTATTATATGTATATTTACACAGAATTAGAGACCACTAGACACTAATTTATGCACAGAAAAATACCCAATGAAAATATATGTGCACAATAATGTTTGAGTTATTGTGTTCTTTTTAAATGGAGGAAAAAACTTCATATGCCAAATATTAAGTGATGAACGCTTTTGAAATGGTACTTGAGTGCACAATTATTAGTCTAAAAAACTTCCATGTTTAATACATTTATTTTAAAATCACTCGTAACTGTGTTTATTGTCATAGATAAATAATCCACCATCTGCTAAAGGATTTCAAGAAACATGAGATTCAAAAAAAAATGTTTAAGTCCCAGTTTGAAGTCAAAACCTTAAGTCCATTTTTAAGTATCGTGCACTCAAGATGTTAGATAAGGTACACTTACTTGTGTGTTGATTCAATGTTTAAGGATCTAAGTTTAAAGATCCCAAGTTTAAAGGCCTGATGCTTTAGCGTTTTGCCAGGATGGGCTTTCTCAGGGAAAAGCCTTCAAACCTATAGTGTTTGTCTCATATGAATGAACTGAAAATGAAAAAAATATGTTAACCTGGATTTAAATGGCATTCTTGGCAATTTAATTTGCATACATATAAAGAACTCACCAAAAATGTGTGCTTTAAACATCAAGAGGTCCCAGCTATATTCAGCCCTTAATCCTAGTCGGATAAAAAAGGCGCATTTTGAGATCATTCTGGGGAGGGGCTGAGATATCCAGCTAACACTGAAAGTGTAAGCTTAATGTGAGTTTACACTTCCAGCGCTGTCTGTTTTAGAGCAGCGTGAAGGCACCAGGAGCAGGGCGAAGGGTCCTTTGCTCCCGGCAATTTTATTAAAGGTAACGGAGACATCAGGAGGGTTAGAGGAAGAGGGTGGGTACCCGGCTATTTAATAAATCCTTGCGAGTAGATGGTTGGGTGGGTTGGAGGAAGGGAAGGGCCCACCAGATGTTATCATTGCGATTACACTGAGACGGAGGGTAATGGTTAAAATTTTAAGAACATAAGAACATAAGAAGTGAGAGGATGAAGAAGTGAGAGGATGAAGAAGTCACAGCCCGACAGGGCCTTTAAAGATATTTTCCGGGGGGGGGGGGGGGGAAGGGAGGGAGGGAATGGCCCACTCTCTTTGTTTAATACTTTTCCTTTTCACAGTGCTACTTAGCTGGATTTTGTTAAAGATATCTGGTTAAGTAGCACGTTATCCGGCCATACTGGCCGGATAACTTTATAACCTAACTGGGTATATTCGAACATAGCCGATTATTTTAAGCAAGTATATTCAGTGGGACGTTTATCCTGCTGATTACCAAGATGTCTTCTCGAAGCAACAAGCCGACATCTTTTAACTGCCCGATCGAGCTGTTACCTGGTACCACACCTCCCAAGGGGAGGACGTACCCGTTCTCACTCTCCGAAACCCAGGCCATGTCAGATTACATCAAAGAAAACCTAGCCAAAGGATTCATCAGGCCTTCTACGTTTCCTGCTGGCGCTGGATTCTTTTTCGAAAAGAAGAAGGATGGCTCCTTAAAGCCGTGTATCGACTACCGCGGCCTGAACACCATTACCCGCAAGGACAGGTACCCGCTTCCTCTCATTAGGGAGTTATTTGATCGACTCCAGGGGGGCCCAGATCTTTACCAAATTGGACCTCTGTGGGGCCTATAACCTGGTCCGTATCCAACCTGAAGACATCTGGAAGACGGCTTTCAATAAGTGAGATAGGCACTACGAGTACCTAGTCATGCCCTTTGGGCTGTATAATGCCCCTGCCATCTTCCAGAGAATGATGAATGAGATCTTCCAAGATCTACTCTACTCCACCGTCACAGTATACCTCGACAATCTCCTGATTCTCACAGGACAAGCAGGATGGTAATCCTCACATATGGAGAAATCATCAGGATGGAGCCCAATCATGGAACACTTTTGTCAAAGTTTCTAGAAATTTGACTGGCACCTACTGGGCATGTCCTGCATGGCACTAATCCTGCATCCAGCAGGGGTCCCTCTTCAGTCTCTTTTTTTCTGCCAGCAGTAGCCACGTGGCTTAAGGAGCTCTCTAGATATTCCTGACAGGAATTTCCTCACGGAACTTATTTCTAAAATGTCAAAAAGAATTCTACCCCATAGAGGTCCCCCTATCGATTCCGTAGTCCGCGGTCATAAGGTAAGGCTTTACCCTCATTTGCGGTTGATTCCCGTCGAATTTTCCCTTCGTGGCCTACTGGCCATTGACTGCACCGTGGCTAAATTTTTGTCAAAACCATGGTGTCGGGTTTTCATCAGTGCCCCAATTGTCCTCGGACAATGTCCATCACAGACCCGCAAAGGGTCTGTGTGTTATGTTTGGGGTCAGACCACGATGTCTTGACAGGTACCAAATGTGCCCAAATGACACCGAAGGGCCGTAAGGCCCGCTCAGAGAAGATGGAGTTTCTTTTTCAGGCAAAGCCACTGACTCCATTGAGCGCTTCGACTTCATCTGAGCCGGTGCCATAAACCTCCTGCCAGCAGCAGGATGCTGGTGCCGTCTACCCGGCACCAACTACTAGGGATGTGAATCGTTTTAGGACGATTAAAATTATCGTCCGATAATTTTAATATCGTCTTAAACCGTTATGGAACACAATACAATACAGATTCTAACGATTTATCGTTATAAATCGTTAGAATCCTGAGCCGGCACACTAAAACCCCCTAAAACCCACCCCCGACCCTTTAAATTAAATCCCCCACCCTCCCGAACCCCCCCCAAATAACTTAAATAACCTGCGGGTCCAGCGGCGGTCCGGAACGGCAGCGGTCCGGAACGGGCTCCTGCTCCTGCATCTTGTCGTCTTCAGCCGGCGCCATTTTCCAAAATGGCGCCGAAAAATGGCGGCGGCCATAGACGAAAAAGATTGGACGGCAGGAGGTCCTTCCGGACCCCCGCTGGACTTTTGGCAAGTCTCGTGGGGGTCAGGAGGCCCCCCACAAGCTGGCCAAAAGTTCCTGGAGGTCCAGCGGGGGTCAGGGAGCGATTTCCCGCCGCGAATCGTTTTCGTACGGAAAATGGCGCCGGCAGGAGATCGACTGCAGGAGGTCGTTCAGCGAGGCGCCGGAACCCTCGCTGAACGACCTCCTGCAGTCGATCTCCTGCCGGCGCCATTTTCCGTACGAAAACGATTCGCGGCGGGAAATCGCTCCCTGACCCCCGCTGGACCTCCAGGAACTTTTGGCCAGCTTGTGGGGGGCCTCCTGACCCCCACGAGACTTGCCAAAAGTCCAGCGGGGGTCCGGAAGGACCTCCTGCCGTCCAATCTTTTTCGTCTATGGCCGCCGCCATTTTTCGGCGCCATTTTGGAAAATGGCGCCGGCTGAAGACGACAAGATGCAGGAGCAGGAGCCCGTTCCGGACCGCTGCGGTTCCGGACCGCCGCTGGACCCGCAGGTTATTTAAGTTATTTGGGGGGGGTTCGGGAGGGTGGGGGATTTAATTTAAAGGGTCGGGGGTGGGTTTTAGGGGGTTTTAATGTGCCGGTTTTTCGATTTTTCGATTTTTAACGATTTTTAACGATTTTTCACGATATTTTACCCCCCCAAACGGCAACAATACGATTCCCTCCCCCTCCCAGCCGAAATCGATCGTTAAGACGATCGAGGACACGATTCACATCCCTACCAACTACCCTGAAGGCATCCATTTCTTTCTCTTCGACTCCGGAAAAGGACCAAAGAGAATATCGTGAAAAGCATCGACACCGTCATCGGAAGGCTCAGTTCGCTGATCCGGGCAAGTCCTCGGCATCGGCGTCAACAGAGCCACCAACAAAGAAATCACATCCAGAGAAGGTCCCATCCTCCTCTGCGACTGGGTCACCGAGGCGTTCCCCACCTTCATTGGTGCCGGGAGCCATTTATTTATTTTATTTATTTAGGATTTTTATATACCGGCATTCATGATGCAATCACATCATGCTGGTTTACAGTTGAACAAGGTGTGCAAAAAACATTAAAATTGGAACAAGTGCAAGGAAATTGCAGTTACAATTAACAAGGGAGATTGAACTGGGAGAATAGAGAGATACAGTAGTAGATAAAATCATGTAGAGTTATTTACAAAGAGCAGCTGGGATTGAGTAGTGGAATTTGATGAGGAAGCAATTAGGAGGGGTCCAGAAAAGCTTGTTTGAATAACCAAGTCTTAAGTCTTTTTCAGAATGTTGGGAGGCAAGGCTCCTGTTGGAGATTCGGTGGGATAGAATTTCAGAGTGCTGGTCCAGCTGTCGAGAAGGCCCAGTCTCTTAAAGTTGTATGACGAGTGGTTTTGGTATGGGGTACCTGGAGGGATCCTCTGTATGCTTCTCTGGTGGGTCTTGAGGAGTGATGTTGGCTGAGTGGGAATTGTAGGTCAAGTGTTGTAAGGAGGTGGATGGATTTATATATAATGGTGATGGATTTGAAGATAATTCTGAAGTGTATTGGGAGCTAATGTAGGTTTTTTAGGATAGGTGATATATGGTCTCGTCTTCTGGTGTTAGTGAGAATTCTTGCAGCCGCATTTTGGACCATCTGTAGAGGTTTGGTGTAAGAAGATGGGAGACATAGTAGGATAGCGTTGCAATAATCTATCTTTGAGAAGATTATTGCTTGAAATATTGTTCTGAAATCGGTAGAGTGGAATAAAGGTTTTATCCTTTTCAGAACTTGGAGTTTGTAGAAACAGTCCTTGGTTGTACGGTTGACAAATGCTTTCAAATTAATCCTGTTATCAATTATAACTCCTAAGTTTCTCACTTGGGTGGAGAGTGGGTTAGCTGGAGGAGTAGAGGAGGTGGTACTAAATTCTGGGGAGATGAGCAGGAGTTCAGTTTTAGCAGCATTTAATATGAGGTTTAGGCTGGCAAGAAGGCATTTGATTTTTTGGAGGCAAGTTTCCCAGTGTTCGAGAGTTTTAGAGAGGGAATCTTTAAGGGGGATCACAATCTGGACATCGTCTGCAAGGGGAACATGTTTAAGTTTTAGATTTGTTAGGAGCTGGTATAGCGGAAGGAGGTAAATGTTGAAGAGTGTGAGAGTGAAGCCCTGAGGGACTCCTACAGGTGAGTCGTGGCGTGGGGATTCTTTGTTGTGTATTTTAACTTTGTAGCCTCTGTTACTGAGGAAAGTTTTGAACCAGGTTAGTGCCGTACCTGTTGTACCAATGGTCGAAAGTTGGTTTATAAGGATGGAGTGGTTAACGGTGTCGAAAGCTGCCGAGAGGTCTAAAAGAATCAGTAGGAATGATTGTCCTTTGTCGAGACCCTAAATGAGGTAGTCCATCAACGATACAAGGACAGATTCTGTGCTGGTCGCTTTGCAGAAACCGTATTGAGAAGGGAATAGTATTTTATTATCTTCGATGTAGTCTGATATTTGGGTGTTAACCAGTTTTTCCATTATCTTGGCTATGAATGGTAGATTAGCGATCGATCGAAAGTTGTTTGGCTCTGTAGGATCCAGATTTGGCTTCTTAAGTAGTGGTTTGAGGGATGCCAGTTTGAGTACATCTGAGTATATTCCTTGAGAAAGAGCAGTTTATGATGTCCGCCAGTGTTTTGGAGATGGAGTCAGGGATTGTCAGGAGGAGTTTGCTAGGGATATGGTCTGAAGGATGAGAGGAGGGTTTCATTTTTTTTAGGATTGACTGGATCTCTGTTGCGGTGGTGGGTTCGAATGCTTCAAGATAGATGGATTTGTTGTTATTTAATTGATGTGTGCTCAAGTAAGGTGGGCAGCTGTGTGAGGAGATTAATTATTTTGTTTTGGAAGAACAGGGCCAGTTCTTCTGCTTTTGATTGTGCTTGATTGCTCGGGATATCCAATGCGTTGATATGGGTTAGATTGGAAAAAAAGGTAAAGAGTGCTTTGGCGTCAAAGACCAGGTCATGGATCTTATGCAAGTAGAAGTCCCTTTTAGATCTTGCGGTGGAGGTCTTGTAATGATGTAGGGCCAGTTTATATGCAGAGAATGTGCTTGTACAAGGGGCTTTCCGCCATTTGTTCTCTTTCTGTCTTAAGCTTTGTTTCACTTTTCGGAGTTCAGTGGTGAACCATGGTTGTCTTTTGGACGCGTTGTTGTAGGGTTTTTTTGTTGTGAGGGGGCATAGTTTATTAGCTATGGATTCTGTAATATTGTACCAGGAGAGGAGTGCTGTGTTTGGGTTGGTAAGGTCTATGAGAGGAAGTTGTGAGGTCAATTGATTGCTGAGGTCTTCCGGGGAGCAGGATCTTCTCTAATGGAAGGAGGGTTGGGGTGTGCCTGCGGTCATGGTATCTTTCAGCGTGAACCTAGTTGAGATTAGTGTATGATCCGACCAAGGGACCTTCTTGCAATTCAGGAGAGAAGACTGCTTGATGCCCGAGTTTATAAAGATTAGATCCAACGTGTGGCCTGCTTTGTGTGTGGGTTTGTTTACTATCTATTTGATTTCCAGGGCTGAGAGGGCCGTGAGGAAGGCTTCGCAACTGGATGAGAGTGTGGGGACGTCTATGTGCAGATTGAAATCTCCCAGGATTATTGCTGGAGTGTCCAAATTAATATGAGTTGTGATGATTTCAATAATGGGAGAGGCGTCTGTTTCCAGGAGGCCCGGGGGGGGGGAGGGGGCGTAGACTAGTAGAATTTGAAGATTGTCCGATGAGAAGAGGCCAATTTTAAGTTTAGGATCTGATATGACAGGGCGTTGATTGAAATTAAGGCCTTTTTTTGTTGCTAATAGGATGCCCCCACCCTTTTTTTTCAGTCGAGGGAGAGAGAAGATGTCATAGGTCTGTGTAGGTAGTTGATTTATAATAGCAGTATCTGTGGGTTTAAACATGTTTCGGTTATAGCACATATGTCTGGCTTGACGTCTAGAAGGTCATCGTTGAGGATCAGAGATTTTTTGGTGACAGATTACGCATTGAATAGAGTTAAGGAGAATAGATTGATGCCTAGAAATTGTGTGATCGGTGCAAACAGGATGGAGGAAAGAGTTATTAATGCTCTGTGTCGGGCTTGCCTGGTGGAATTTCCGGTTGAAGATGTGAAGTGTGGGAGAATAGGGATTTTGGAGGCTGTATACATTCTGGCCTGTTGAGTCTGGAAGAAGTAGATTGGCTGGTTGGTTCAGAAGAAGGTAAGGCAGTAGTTGGGGGGTTGTGGGTTAATTTGCTTAGAGAAACTTGGCTGCAATGGAATCCTTGTGGGAGCCTGTAGGCTGTGGGGGGAATGTGGGAGAAGCGCACTGAAAGAGTATGTGGTCGGCTGTAGTGAGAGGTTCCAAGCGGCTCTCCGGTGTTGTCCAGTGGAGCGCTCTGAGTCTGGCGGTAGTGGTATCCTTGGGAGAGGGAGCTGAAGGCTGGGAGAATTAAACGCCAGGTAGAGTAGCAACTGAGGTAGCTTGGGTGATTGCTGGGAATGGAGGTAAGTGAAGAGACTTCAGTTGTCTGACGGCCTAAGCCAATGCTAGAGTGGGCGGTAGTGGAATCCGCTAGGAAAGTGCTGGGACTGCACTCTGGGGAATGCACGAAGGGGCGCACAAAGGGGCCTGCCCCTTTGTTGCGCTCCTTCAGAGTGCGACACTCGGCGCATGGCGCCTGAGTGCTGCTCTGGTTTAAAGGGCCGGTTGGGGCTGTCCCCCGATTTGTTGATTGTCGTTGGCTCTCCTGATAGGCTCAGGAGAGCGGAAGAGGATGGCTTTGGTTACGAACGGGGAAGCCTCGTAGTCAGCTTCGGCGGTGGCCGAGGGTAAGTGAGCAATTAAAGACCTTACCCCGGCGGGTCTCCATGACTCCACTTTCACCGGTGGACCCTCCAGCTATGCCAGTGCTGCCTCCTACTCCGGAGCTGGGATTCCATGCCCCAAGCTTCCACGACGAATTGGATCGGATGATCCAAGAGACCATCGGAAAAGCACTGCAGGGCTTCCAGCCTCATCGATGCCAGCACCGATTCCAGCTCCGGTCACCGACCCAATGCCCACTGTGCTCGCACCTCTACTGGGCAGGCTGGATGCCCTTCCACCAGTGGTGCCCTTCCACCAGTGGAATCAAGGACACCGGTATGTCTAACACCTTCCACCCTGATTCCTTTGTCATCAGATGAGGACGAACCACCGAGACTGGAACCGATGTTCGGGCCATCTGGGATCTTACCACCGACTTGCCCATCGATGTCACCGATACCACCGATACCACTTCATCATCCATCAGTGCCTCCATCGATGCCACTGGTGCCTCCATCGGTGCCACCATCAATGCCATCGGTGCCTAGACCTGATCCTTCAGGAACTGCACCATTACTCTCCTCTGGAGTTCCTATGGGAGCAGGTGATTCTTCCCAGGATTCTGATGATCTATCTTCAGAGCCATCTCCCCCTGAGGAAAGAAGATTTTCTCCTCCAGAGGACCTATCCTTTATTAATTTTGTAAAAGAAATGTCTGAAGTCATACCATTCCAACTTCAGATGGAAGAGGACTCCAGAACAAGATGCTGGAAGTGCTTCAATTTGTAGATGCACCCAAGGAGATCATTTCCATACCTGTTCATGAAATTCTCCTGGATTTGTTGAAGAGGAATTGGGAACATCCAGGATCTGTACCACCAGTGAATCGAAAAACAGATCCCACCTACCTGGTACAGACAGCCCTTGGTTTCCAAAAACCACAGCTGGATCACCATTCTGTGGTTGTCGAATCAGCCCAGAAAAAGGCACGACATTCTAAACATCACTCTTCCATACCTCCAAGGAAAGAACTGGATGCATTTGGCCGTCGTGTTTTCCATGGCTCAGTGCTCATTTCTAGCATTGCTTCCTACCAATTATACATGGCCCAATATAACAGGGACCTTTTTAAGAAGATCCAGGAATTCTCTGAGTCTTTACCGGACCAGCTTCAAGATCAACTCAATGCCCTGGCTCAGAAGGGTCTCGATGCTGGGAAGCATGAAGTCCAAGCTGCCTATGATATTTTTGATACTGCTTCTAGGGTGTCCGCAGCAGGGACTAGTGCACGAAGGTGGGCCTGGTTGAAGTCCTCAGACCTGCAACCAGAAGTACAGGATAGGTTGGCTGACCTGCCCTGGGCAGGAGATAATCTCTTCAGGGACAAAATCCAGGAGAAGATAGCACAACTCAAAGACCACCACAAGATGCTATATCAGCTTTCATCGGTGCTTTCTGATTCCCAGTTCACCTCTAAGAGGACATTCCAAAGGGACTCTTAGCGGCCTTCCTTTAAGCCACGGAGATATTATCCTCCTACTACTAGAGGCCGCCCATCCAGACCTTATTAAAAAGGTCAGTCCAGACAAGTCCGGCCTCAGAAGACCCAGCCAGCCCCTCAACTGGGCCCAGCAGCTGGAATTTGACTCTTCAATGGAGAGCATAAGCCAACCTCCTCTACTGTTGGTACCCGTCGGCGGTCGGTTGTGCCACTTCGCCAACTTATGGCGCACGGTCACTTCAGACCAGTGGGTACTCGAGGAAGTAAATCGAGGTTACCACCTCAATTTCCTGACTGTACCAGCGGACTCCCCACCTCGACTGACGTGGGGACCATCCGACCATTCCTCTCTCCTCGAGGAGGAGGTTTCCCTCCTCCTCAAATCCCAAGCAATAGAACCAGTGCCCCTCTCCCAACAGGGGCAGGGGTTCTATTCTCGGTATTTCCTCATTCCAAAAAAGTCGGGAGGCATTCGTCTAACCTGGACCTCTGCACCCTAAACAGGTATCTACAGAAAGAGACATTCAGAATGGTAACCTGGAGCTCCCTGTTTCCTCTTCTACAAAGGGAAGATTGTCTTTGCTCTCTAGATCTTCAAGATGCGTATGCGCACATTGCCATCACTCCGTCTCACTGGACCTTGTGATCCCAGTGGGCTCAGGCTTATCATCCAGTGTCCAGCTTTGTCCATGTTACCAAGCAGCTCTGCCTGTTGCTAGCCTGGTGGATGCAGCACTCCAATCTTCTTCAAGGCCTTCCCTTTCAGGCTCCAGAAGCTCAAATTATCTTGACGACAGACGCCTCCAACCTAGGGTGGGGTGCTCATGTCGACGGCCTACAGACTCAGGGATAAATTTCTTGGCGCTTCAGGCGATCAGATATGTCCTCCGGGTTTTTCAGGATTGCCTCTCGAACAAAGCCATCTTGATTCAGATCGACAACCAGGTAGTGATGTGGTACATCAACAAGCAAGGAGGAACAGACTCCTACCTCCTGTGTCAAGAAGCGGCACAAATATGGGCATGGGCTCTTTCCCACACAATGTACCTCAAGGCGACCTACTTGGCGGGCTTGGACAATGTTCTGGCGGACAAGTTGAGTCGGACCTTTCATCCGCACAAATGGTCCCTCAACCCCAAGGTAGCGGATGCAGTCTTTCAACGCTGGGACTATCCACGACTGGACATCTTTGCGTCCATCCACAAATTCAAGGTAGAGAACTTCTGCTTGTTCACCCGCAGCCGCCACTCACAGCTGGGGGACCCGTTCGCCCTCTCGTGGTCCACAGGTCTCCTCTATGCGTACCCTCCACTTCCACTCATCTCCAAGACTCTCCTGAAGTTACGAAGGGACAAGAGTTCAATGATTCTGATAGCCCCTCATTGGCCGCACCAAGTCTGGTTCCCAATCCTCCAGGACCTCTCAGTGCGCCAACACATTCACCTTGGGACAGACCTGCTACTAATAACTCAGAATAACAGGCACCTGTGCCACCCCAACTTCCCGACCCTGTCTCTGACGGCCTGGATGTTGAAAGGTTGAAACTCCGACCCCTTAAATTTTCGGAGTTGGTATCCCAGTCCTGGTAGCTTCAAGAAAACCTTCCACAAGACGCTCATCACTCTAAGTGGAAAAGGTTTACGGTCTGGTGCACGTCTATATCCACTGACTCCTTCGCTTGCTCCACTGTGAGGTTTCTGGACTATCTCTGGCATCTCTCAGAGTCAGGCCTGAAAACTTCCTTGATAAGAGTGCATGTCAGTGCGGTAGCCGCTTTCCACAATGGCGTGGGAGATGTCTCTATTTCAACACATCCCTTAGTTACACGCTTCATAAGAGGTTTGCTCCACCTGAAACCTCCCTTGCACCCTCCGGCCCCCGCTTGGGACCATAACGAGGTCTTAGGACAGCTCATGAATCCTCCATTTGAGCCTCTCCAATCCTGCGAGCTGTGCTATCTCACCTGGAAAGTAATTTTTCTTCTCGCTATAACATCCGCTCGCAGTGTTAGTGAGATATAGGCATTAGTCATCTACCCGCCTTACACTAAATTTCTGCAAGACAGAGTAGTCCTGCGTACACACCCTAAGTTTTTACCAAAGGTCATGTTGGAATTTCATCTTAATCATCTTACCTACTTTCTTTCCAAGGCCCCATTCAAACCCAGGAGAAAGGGCTCTACATTCCCTGGACTGCAAACATGCCCTAGCATTTTATCTAGAGCGCATGTCAGCCCACAGGAAATCCACTCAATTATTTGTTTCTTTTGATAACATCAAATTGGGAAATCCAGTGGGGAAACAGACCATTTCGTCCTTGCTGGTGGACTGTATCTCTTTTTGTTACCAGCAAGCAGGCATTCCGTTACGAGACCGTGTGAAAGCACACTCTGTAAGGGCTGTTGAAACTTCAGTGGCACACCTTTGTTCAGTGTCACTTATCGATATTTGTCAATCTGCGACCTGGAATTCTCTCCATACCTTCGCAGCCCATTATTGCTTAGATAAAGCTGGCAGACAAGATTCCATTTTTGGCCAGTCTGATCTACGCAACCTATTCTCAGCTTAACTACCCAACATCCTACCAGCGACCCGTTCAGGGGTTTCAGGATGCCCTCCTACCCAAATCCACTTCTGTTGTTGTGCCTGTTGCACGTCTTTGGGTGCATTTGGTGCATTGCTAGGGTATCCTCAGCTCGCTACTCACCCATATGTGAGGACTACCATCCTGCTTGGCTTGTGAGAAAGCAGAGTTGCTTACCTGTAACAGGTGTCCTCACAGGACAGCAGGATGTTAGTTCTCACGAAACCTTCCTGCCACCCCGCGGAGTTGGGTTCACTTGCGATTTATTATTTTATTTTTCGCACACACTTTTTACTATACACGAGACTGAAGGGAGAGCCCTGCTGGATGCAGGGTTAGTGCCATGCTGGGAATGCCCAGTAGGTGCCAGTCAAACTTCTAGAAACTTTGACAAAAGTGTTCCGTGATTGGGCTCCATCCTGATGATGTCACCCATATGTGAGGATTAACATCCTGCTGTCCTATGAGAACACCTGTTACAGGTAAGCAACCCTGCTTTTTCTCCCAAGACCTGAAATCCCACCGAGACCAATTCCAGACAGTTCTCCAACATCTACGTAATCATTACCTCTACGCCAAACTAGTGAAATGTCTATTTGAGCGCTCCAGTGTTCCATTCTTGGGCTATATAATATCCCAACAAGGCTTTACTACGGACCCCGACAAACTTCAAGGAATCCGTGACTGGCCACAGCCTGTCAGGTTATGAGCCCTCCAGAGATTCTTGGGCTTCACCAACTACTACCGCCACTTTATTGCGGACTACTCCATATTAGCTGCACCCGTAACTGCGATGACCCAGAAAGGATGTAATATCAAGGAGTGGAGCCCACGAGCCCAAGCGGCCTTTCATGACCTTAAAGAGGCCTTCCGGACCGGACCCTGTCTTCGACATCCTGACCTGAATCGGCTTTTTGTGGTGGAGGTGGATGCTTCAGCTATCGGAGCTGGTGCAGTCCTCAGCTAATACTCCTCAAAGGGTAAATTACTGCCATGCTCATTCTACTTTCACAAGTTTTCCTCAGCTGAACGTAATTACTCTATTGGGGACCGTGAGCTGTTGGCCGTCAAGTTGGCCCTCCAAGAATGGCGCCCATGGCTCGAGGGGGCCCAGCACTGTTTTACTTTTTTCACGGACTATAAAAACTTGGAGTACTTGAAGGAGGCTCAATTGCTGAAGCCTCGCCAGGCCCACTGGGCCCGATTCTTCACAAGATTCAGATTCAGCTGAGAAAAACACCTGTGCTGATGCCCTTTCTCGCTCCCTGGAACCCAAGGACACACCAGATGGGCCCGCATACATTATTGACCCAGCGTGTATTTGTCTGGCGGCCACGGCGACTGTGCTGCCCGGGAAGACCATAGTACCACGTCGTCTCCGGGAACGAGTCCTACGATGGGCCCACGATTTCAGACTCGCTGGCCACCCAGGCAGGGCCCGCACTCTAAAGATGCTTCACCGCCATTACAGGTGGCCTTCCATGGTCAAAGACTCTCATGACTACATCAACTCCTGCCCTACATGTACCCAACAGAAGCCGCCCACAGGACACCCATTGGGTCTTCTGCAGCCATTACTAGTTCCTACCAGACTGTGGTCCCACTTGGCAACGGACTTCATTGTAGACCTGCCCCCTTCCAAGGGAAACACCATCATTTGGCTCATCATCGACCGTTTCTCAGTTGGCTCACTTTGTACCACTACCAGGCCTTCCTTCTGGGACTATGGTCTATGTGTGGCCCCCTTCACCCAAATCCACAACAATCTCTGGGAAATCAAAAGATGCCAGGTATTTATTTAGTTATTTAATGATATGGAGGGCTGGAGAATATTTAATTATTTAACTAGAACAAAGGGGAAAGTTGACAGTCGCTCAGCAGCACATGGTTCAGAGGGAGGTATCTTCAAAGGATACTAATGACACATTAGAATTAAGGCATCCCGACAGTGAGGTTCCAATAATAAGAAAAGTAGTCCAAGTGCCTGTAACTAAAAACTCACCTGAGCTAAAAAATTCTAACTTATGCTTATCAATTAAAAAGCTGAATGAAAATGCAAACAAAAAACAAACTTTGAAATGTTTGTATGCTAATGCCAGAAGTCTAAGAAGTAAGAGGGGAGAATTAGAATGTACAGCAGTGAATGATGACATAGACTTAACTGGCATCTCAGAGACATGGTGGAAGGAGGATATCAATGGGACAGTGCTATACCGGGGTACAAATTATATCGCAATAACAGAGAGAATCACCCGGGAGGCAGTGTGGCGCTTTATGTCCAGGATGGTATAGAGTCCAACAGGATAAACATCCTGCATGAGACTAAATGCACAATCAAATCTTTATTAGGGATGTGAATCGTTTTTTGATGATTTAAAACAATCGTCAGATATATTTTAAATTGTCAAAAATCGTTAGAGCCGAGATACAATAGCAATTCCCCCGATTTATCGTCAAAAAATCGTAAATTGGGGGAGGGCGGGAAAACCGGCACACCAAAACAACCCTAAAACCCACCCCGACCCTTTAAAACAAATCCCCCACCCTCCCGAACCCCCCCAAAATGTTTTAAATTACCTGGGGTCCAGTGGGGGGATCCCGGCTCGATCTCCTGCTCTCGGGCCACGGCTGTGTTAATAGAAATGGTGCCGGTGGTCCTTTGCCCTTACCATATGACAGGGCAAAGATAGCGCCGGCGCCATTTTAGTTCCTGTCACCCGACGTCACGAGTGCAGGAGATCGCTCCCGGACCCCCACTGGACCCCCAGGGACTTTTGGCCAGCTGGGGGGGGTCTCCTGACCCCCACAAGACTTGTCAAAAGTCCAGCGGGGGTCCGGGAGCGACCTCCTGCACTCGGGCCGTATTGCCAATATTCAAAATGGCGCCGTCACTACCTTTGCCCTCACTATGTCATACGACCCTTCTCAAACATACATGCAGGCTCACACACAAGCTCTCTCTCTCTCTCTCATACGCACACGAAGGCTCTTTCTCTCAAACACATCTGAAGGCTCTCAAGCACATATGCAGACACATTCTCTCTCTCATGCACATGCAGGTAATCTTTACACAGAAGAATGAAAGGGTGGATCGGTTAAAATGGACTTTATTGAAACTTGCCCGACTCTGGCCGAGTTTCGCTCTGCCGAGCTGCCTCAGGGGCTTGTTGAACCAGAAACTTGGTTCTATATACTTTAGCTGATTTTCAAAGATGAAGGAACATGAGTGAACACGCCGACTTGTCACTTGTGATTCATAAGTCACTTGTGTGAGCAGTATTGATGCGATTCTTCGTTGAACTAGCACCCGATCACATACCGTTTGTCAGAGCGGTATGTGATCGGGTGCTAGTTCAACGAAGAATCGCATCAATACTGCTCACACAAGTGACTTATGAATCACAAGTGACAAGTCGGCGTGTTCACTCATGTTCCTTCATCTTTGAAAATCAGCTAAAGTATATAGAACCAAGTTTCTGGTTCAACAAGCCCCTGAGGCAGCTCGGCAGAGCGAAACTCGGCCAGAGTCGGGCAAGTTTCAATAAAGTCCATTTTAACCGATCCACCCTTTCATTCTTCTGCTGTCCGCTACATTGGATCGGTTACCGGTTTGTTTCCTTGGTAATCTTTACACATACAGGCACTCTAATGCACATATGCAGGCTCTTTCTCTTTCATGTGCACATGCAAACTCTCTCATACACACATACAGGATCTCACTCTCTCTTGCACACATGCAGGTGCTCTCTTTCTCTCATACACTCACATACACATACACACACACATATATAGACACATACCTACCCCTCTCAGGCATCCTCCTTTCTTCTGGGCCTTGGCCGCACCCACGATCCTTCATATTTACTGCCGGAGGGGAGGTGGGAGGAAGTGGCCTTGCTACTGCCAGATGCGTGCTTCTGCCGACTCTGGGTCGTAGGTATTTCTTCTGGTCACAGTGGATTGGGCTCCATCATGGTTCTGCTGAGACCTTCCTTGGGCCGTGACTAGTTGGGCTCCGTCGCGGCCCTACTGAGACCCCCTTCAGCTCGCAATGGGTTGGGCTCTGCCGCAGCCCTGCCAAGACCTCCCTCGGGCCACAACAGGTTGGATTCCCTCGTGGCCCCACCAAAGGCCCTGTTCCGTGGCAACCCTTCTCAGCAGGAGCTGAAATTAAAACAATTTGATTAATGCGACTGGCCCACCGGGGGATGCCCAGTCCCCCAATAGGCCAATCTGCCCCACCTTCCACATACTGAAGTGCTCATCTGTTTTGTTTGTCATCTAGCCAGCTCCACCATGAAAAAGGATTTCTTTATTTTTTTTTATTTTTTTTTCCACACAATTTTGTGTTTTGGCTAGGATGCACCCTTTACAAACTGGTGGGTCTGTCTCTCCCACCCCCCTCCCCTCCTGTTTTTAGTACTCAGAGGTAAAGACAGTTTTTGAAAGCTGAGTACTTCACTGCTTTTCCCCCCATCCTTTTTCTATTATTCTCTCTTTTTTTTTTTTTTTTTACTATCCATATGAGAATTGTTTGCCCTGGTTAATAGGCCATACCCAGTGTTATTTTTGCATTGCTTGATTTAAAATAAGAAAACTGAAAGCTTATATTATACTTCACTGCTGTACTTTTCCTATGTAATATTATGGTTGGATTTACTGTCTACTTACATAATACTAGTAAAAAGGTTAATTACTGTGTTATTTTGGTGTGATGATTTTATCTGGTCTGTGATGCCACAAGTGAGAGGTTGTTTGGGAAGGGCACAGAATTATAGTATCGGGTTAACCAGGACCCTGTCTCATCCCCCACTCAGGCTACGAACCCAAAGACAAATCGTATTAGTAAATATTATTTCTCATGTGGTACTCCCCACCCCAAACATAGGAGTAATTCATAGTCTGGACCAAGGGGGGGCCCAGAAATATATTCAGAGGAATGTTTATCCCGCTGAAAATGCAGAACAAGTTATCTGGCTAACTAGCCAGCTAACTAATCCACTAAACGGCCTACTGAATATTGGCCCCAATATATATAATTCAGGCTGACACTATTTTGTATAGCAGAAATAAACAATAGAATCAGCTTTGGTTTTTTTAGTACCATTTGCAATTGACTCACCAGCAGGGCAGGAGCGAATAGGGAAGAGAGATCAGGGGATCTTTGTGGAGGGCTGGAAATTAATTTTTTTTTATTTTCAGTGGTAGCGACATTTTTTTAAAAATGAAACATAAGATTTATCAAAATTTTCCAGTTGTGAAAGGGACTCAACATTTTTCAAATGTTGTTTTGTTTTTCATTTCTTTTTAAAAATTGTGGTTTTTTTTAATATTAAACAAAAGAAAAGAAATGAAACAAATGAATTGAAAAAATTCACTCAAAACAAAAAGATAAAAATGTCTGTGTATAGTACCTCTGTGTGACACAGAGACATTAATATTCAAAAGAATTTGTCTGACTTAGCATGGTTTAAATATTGTGTGGTTTAAATATTCCCCCTATTGTTCAGATAATTTTTAGCTGGAGAAGTCATCATTGGATAATAAAAAGGTGTTCCAGGGCTAAGTTTAGCTCAGTAAGTCTATCCATGGTGAAAGTAATGTAAAGTTTTCCAAGCACATGAACCCAGATAGCTTTAGTCTTAATGTGCTATATTAAAACATAGCTGATTAGGTGGAGACAAAGTAAAAAAAAAAGAAAGAAAGAAAGATTTTCAGGCCTCCAGGCTTATTCCCCATTTGAGAAACCCCAACTTACCTCAGGCATAGCACCTGACCACCTCCTCACCCAAGCCTCCAAAGATGTTAAATATCCAAAAGGTTAAGACATCCAAAAGGTGGGAAAGAAGGGAGAAGTGTTGCTTGTTGGAGATTTAATCTGCCAAATGTGGATTGGAGTAACCCTTCTGTGGAATCTATGAGAAGTAGAGAGATAGTGTTGCGCGTCCCGTCCGTGCTCAGCCCACATCCTAGCCTACTCACCCCTCCAAGAGTCCAACGGGTCCCGGGCCGTCCTCCCTGGCAGCTGCAGCAAGCCCGGCCAGGCCTCGGCATCCCGCAGCAGCGGTCGCAGGGCCTTCCTCCTCCAGTCAGGCCTCACGGCGGAGCTCAGCATCCTCCGTGGCGTTGGCCCCGCCCCTAGGCACGCGCTCGTGGACCGCCTAGCCCCTTAAAGGGCCAGGGGTGGACCCCAGCTACGCGGCATGCCTTGATTAGTCTCAGCTTAAAAGGAAGTCCCTGCCATCACTTCCTTGCCTTGGCAATCGGGTCGACACCGTGTGTGTTTCTAGTTTGCCTCTGTGTTCCAGTCTCGTTCCAGCCTTATTCCAGTCTTGTCCCAGCCTTGTTCCAATCTTGTTCCAGCGTCCTTCTGTTCCAGTATCCTTCTGTTCCTGCGTCTCCCCAGGTAGTACCTCTTGGACTGACTTTCCGGTACTGGCCTCTGCCTGTTCCTGACTACATTGATCGCTGCCTGGATTTTGACTTCTGCCTGCTTCCATGACTACATCTGTACTTCTGGAACCTGACCCCAGCTTTGGCTGACTAACCTTGGACTGACCTTTGGAACTTGACCCCTGCATTGGCTGACTACGCTTCCTTGAATCTGGCCTTGATTCTAGCCTTATCCTCAGAGACACTCTTCTGGCCTTCTTTGTCACCTCAGACTCCTAGTCTTGACATCGACCATGCACCCTTGATCCTGGTGGTCACACCTCTGAACTATCTCTTCGGGAGATCCTGCGAGGCCCACCTAAGTCCAAGTGGCCCGGGTACCCAAGGGTTCAAACCGGGGGGACCTCGGGCTGCAAGTGGTGAAGCTCCAGCTAGCCTCTGTCTCCTCCTGTGCTCCACCTCCTGGTGGCAGGGGCTCCCTGGGTCTGACCAGGGAGCCTACCAATCCTGCACTAGGCCAAGTGTCCACCTTCAGGCGCAACAGATAGTTGATGCTTTTCAAGGGGCTCTTCAAAGAAATGGTAATGGAATCCTCAAGGGAGGTTTGTACTTGACCTGGTGCTCACAAATGGGAATTATATCTCAAATGTCTAAGTAGGTGCCCACCTGAGCACCAGTTATCATCAAACATTATGGTTTGATATCACAAACAGGATACAGAGTAGACACATAAAGATCCAAGTTTTGAATTTTACAAATACAAATTGTCAAAATGGGAATGCTCCTAGAGGAAGAACTGGAAGACTGGAAGAAAATGGGTGAAGTGAAACAACAGTGGGCCAAATTGAAAGGAGCTAATGCAAAGGCAATAATTCTATTTGTTAGAAAAATAAACACAAAAGGAAAAAGAAACTGATCTGGTTCTCAAAGGAACTGGCTGAAAAAATAAAGGCAAAAAGAACAGCAGTCAAGAAGTATAAAGATACCAAAAAGAGGAACATAGGGAAGAATATCTGGTGAAACTAAGGGAGATAAATAAAGAAATCAGGAAAGTAAAATGTCAAGCGGAAGAAAAGATTGCTAAAGAGATAAAGCAAGGTGACAAAACATTTTTCAGATATATCAGAGAAAGAAGGAAGGTCCGAAGTGGAATAGTGAAAATGAAAGGTGACAAGGTACAATATGTGGAGAGAGATGAAAAAAATGACAGAAATATTAAACAAATACTTTAGTTCGGTGTTCACTAAAGAAGACCCTGGAGAAGAACCATTGCTGGTAGACAAGATTGTAGATGGGGATGGGGTAGATAGAACTCCATTTACAGAACAGAATGTATGGGAAGACCTAGGCAAACTGAAAGTGAATAAGGCCATGGGGCCGGATGAGTCCTGGATACTGAGGGAGCTCAGAGATATGCTGATGGATCCGCTGAAGGACCTTTCCAATAGATCCCTGGAAATGGGAGTGGTACCATGGGATTGGAAAAGAGCGGTGGTAGTCCCGTTTCACAAAAGCAGTAGCAGAGAGGAGGCTGGAAACTGCAGTCTGGTGTTGGGAAAATTAATGGCGATGCTGCTGAAGGAAAGGATAGTGAACTATCTACAATATGGTAAATTGTTGGACCCGAGGCAACTTGGATTCACCAGGGGTGAAGGTCCTTTCAGACAAATCTGATTTGAATCAAGGATGAGTGCTCAATGTGATCTACTTGGATTTCAGCAAAGCTTTTGATATGGTCCCGCTTAGTAGGCTTGTGAATAAAATGAGAAACTTGGGAGTGAGTGCCAAGGTGGTGGCATGGATTGCAAACTGGTTGACCAATAGGAGTCAGTGTGTAAAGGTAAATGGAACCTGTTTTAAAGAGAGAGCCGTGTTAAGAAGAGTGCCACAGGAATCGGTGTTGGGACCGGTTCTGTTCAATATCTTTGTGAGCAGCATTGCAGAAGGGATAGAAGGTAAAGTTTATCTATTTGCGGATGATACTTAGATCTGCAACAGAGTGGACACACATGAAAGAGTAGAAAGAATGAAAAGAATTGAAGAAAGCTTGAAGAGTGGTCGAAGATTTGGCAATTGGGATTCAATGCCAAGAAGTGCAGAGTCATCAATCTGGGATACAGTATTCCAAAAGAGCTGTATGTGATAGTGGGTGAAAGACTGTTGTGCACAGACCAAGAGAAGGTTCTTGGGGTGTTAGTGTCTAGGGATGTGAAGATGGCAAAGAAATGTGAAAAGGTGATAGCTAATGCCATAAGAATGCTGGGCTGCATAGACAGAGGAATAACCAGTAAGAAAAAGGAGGTGAAATTGCCCTTGTGGAGGTCCTTGGTGAAGCCTCACCTGCGGTATTTTGTTCCGTTCTGGAGCCCATATCTTAAAAAGGATAGAGATAGGATGGAGGCGGTCCGGAGAAACATGATGAAAATAGTGTGGAAGACCTATGTACTGTATCAGAAGACTTATGAAGAGAGGCTAAAGTATCTGAATATGTATACCCTGGAAGAGAGGAAGTGCAGGGGAAAAATGATACAGACCTTCAGAAACCTAAAAAGTTTCAATGACATATGGACTTTGAACCTTTTCCATTGGAAAGAAAACAATATAACTAGGGGTCACAAAATGAAACTCCAGGACGGATAACTCAGAACCAACATCGGGAAATATTTATTTACGAAGAAGTTGGTGGAGGCCTCAAAATGCCCTTCCAGAGCAGGTGGTGAAGAAGAAAACAGTCAAAGAAATCAAAGGGGAATGGGTTAAACACTGCAGATCTCTAAAGGCTAGCTAGAGGATGGAAATGAGATAAGCGTGCAGGGGGTAACTTGCTGGTATGGCAGTTACTACCTTTAGCAGAAGGCATGGAGATTACTATCCTTAATCAATATGCTTTGATGTTTTCAATGCAACTGCAACATTGCTCCCCCCTTAGATGGCAGGGGGAAAAGAGGAACTGGATTCAGATGACAACCGAGGGCCCTGACATCCATGGTCTGGGATACTGATATACAGACATAAGAAAAAAAGCATAAGATTGCTTCTACGGCCAAGTCCTAAAGGAAACAAAGAAAGCGTGCATGGGAGTAACTTGCTGGTGCAGTAGCAACTACCCTTAAACAATAAGCCTTGATACTTTTGATGCAACTTCAAGGCAGGGGAAAAGGGGAATTTGATTTAGACAACAACCAATGAGGGTCCTGACTTTTATGATCTGAGGAACTGATAAGTATGGGGGTATCCTGCACAGTGCAACAGTTACTACCTTTTACAGAAAACATGGATTACTACCCTTAGGGGTAGATTTTCAAACAAGGCGCGTTGGCGTACTTTTGTTGGCACTCCAGGCGCAAACAAAAGTACGCGGGATTTTAGTAGATACGCGCGGAGCCGTGCGTATCCGCTAAAATCCTGGATCGGCGCGCGCAAGGCTATGAATTCTGTATAGCCGGCGCGCGCCGAGCCGCGCAGCCTACCCCCGTTCCCTCCGAGGCCACTCCGAAATCGGAGCGGCCTCGGAGGGAACTTCCTTTTGCCCTCCCCTCACCTTCCCCTCCCTTCCCCTCCCTAACCCACCCACCCGGCCCTGTCTAAGCCCCCCCCTTACCTTTGTCGGGGGATTTACGCCTCCCGGAGGGAGGCGTAAATCCCCGCGCGCCAGTGGGCCTCCTGCGCGCCGGGACGCGACCTGGGGGCGGGTCCGGAGGGCGCGGCCACGCCCCCGGGCCGCCCCGGGCCATAACCACGCCTCCGGGCCTGCCCCCGAAACGCTCCTGACACGCCCCGAAAACGCCGCACGGTTCCGGCCCGCCCCCCCCCGACACGCCCCCCCCCCGACACACCCCCCTCCGAAAACCCCTGGACTTACTCGAGTCCCGGGGCTCTGCGCGCGCCGGTAGGCCTATGTAAAATAGGCTTACCGGCGCGCAGGGCCCTGCTCACCTAAATCCGCCCGGATTTGGGCGGATTTAGGCGAGCAGGGCTCTGAAAATCCGCCCCTATGCCAATAAGCTTTGATGCTTTTGATGCAACTGCAACATCACCCTCTGCTTTGAAAGAGGGGTGGTGGGGGTGGAGGGAAAGAGGAATTTGTATTCAGAGACAACCAATACGAGCCATGACCTTTTTACAGTTTAGAGTACTGATTTGCAGACATAAGAAAAAAACACAGAATTGCTTCTACGGCCAAGTCCATAAGCAAAGCACATCAAGCAGCATTGACTTGAACATGGTGGTGACCTGCACGGCACAGCAGATACTACCATGGGAAGCTTGCTGGGCAGACTGAACGGACCATTGGTCCTTTTCTGCCATCATTTTTATGTTTCTATATTACTGTCCTATCAGCCCAGGTTACATCCCTGCCCCCCAAGTCCCTTGAATTCTAAATTTATATTTAATCTCTAAGACCCCTCCTAAAGTCCATCCTCTCACTTGCAAACCAAACAGGAACCTACTAGCCCCACCTAGTAACCCCCAGAATCCCCGTGCTACCAGTAGCACAGTAGGATCATAGCATTCCCAGTGGTGTCTAGCTTAAGGCCAGGGACACAAGAACACTTAGACTCAGTAAAAAATATAATGCATTTTTATTAGTCAATATAAGTGTTCTCGGGAGATGCTGGGTACTGGGTGCCCTTAGTCTTACAAACTGACCAGCATCTCATCGTGTACAGGAAGTGATACTTTTTATAGATAACATACAATATTGTGGAAGCTTCTAGACTTGCGTGACTGCCCAAAGAATCATTTACATAAGTTGTGATGTCAAATGCATAATTAGATCGTCCCTAACTATCCCTGATTAGTTTCTTCCCAGGAGGTGTGGCCCATTTCCCATGGCTTTCTTTGTTCTGTTAAATTCTTACTGGTCAAGACAATCAACACGTCTGTAGCTATGTTGATTACAAACTCCTGAGAATAGTGCCTGAAGCTCCCCTGTGGTTTCTTCTTTGTGACTCTATGAATAGACATCACCTGTCTGGTGACAGCTTGCCTGCCTACAGATATCCAGGGACATTCTGCACATCATGCTTAGAAAGTCACTCAGAGTCCATTCAGCCCAGGCAGGCCAAAGACACACAGAGGCTTCTGGGGATTTCCTTCTCCATGTTGGTTTTCTGTTCAGGCATACTTCTCATTTCCCTCTTGTGCCACTTTCAAATGGCAAAGTGGCACATCTAAGTACCAGTTGGGAGGACAGAACTGTATGAAGTCATTATGGCAAATGGGCTAAATGTGTAAACTAACAGCTAACCTTGAGTGTGTTGTTATCCCTCTAGATCCCCCCTAAAGTAAATGAAACTCATAGGCGGACACGCACTCTAGAATTGACAAATAATAACAGCATAACTACATTTCACTAGGTAGCCATTAGCTCTATGATTGAGCTATAGGGATACCTGCATTATAAAAAGGACCTAATTTATAACAGCAAGACCACATATGTTATTTTTCAGAGTCAAGTAATTACACAATAGTGGTATAACAGGTAAAGATAAGGAGAACAAGAAGAGACTAGTATGAAAATATTATGTTTCTCATATAATACTAGGTATACTGGGCAAGTCTTTACAAGGAATACTGTTATTGTAAACAACTACCCAGGATAATATTCATTACAATGGCAAGCAGGTATATCATCAATGCATGTTACCAGAAAAGTGAAGGACAGCATAAGGACTCATACTGTGTTGTGCATACATCCTGTGGGACAAGTTATAAAAGTGTTGCAAAAAATAAGACACGTTCTGGTCATAGACAGAAATGGGCCTAAGTGAACAGAAGTGTCACACTACCAGAGCACATCTGTGAGCGCTTGTGACTAAACTCTAGGTAAAGAAACCAATAGGTAGTGTTACAGGAAGAAATGCTCAAAAAGGTATATAGGGAAAAATAGAAGGGGCTCACTAAATTCAGTATATTGGGTACAGAAAAATACTTGTGCAGAAGCAGCAATAGAGAAGAATTTACCTCAAGGGAATATTTGATTTATACCAAGACATAACACACTGTCAAGTGGCCAGCAGTGGGACAGGGTGATTGGTTAGTGTGAACAGATTAGCTTTCATAAATAAAAGTAAAAGAGAACATATCAAATAATCATCCCACTGACTCATTAAGTAAATGCATATACTCATTATAAGGTATAGGACTGGATAATAGGGATGTGAATCGTTTTTGAACGATTAAAATTATTGTCGGATAATTTTAAAATCGTCCAAAATCGTTAGAGTGCACGATACAATACAAATGCCCACGATTTATCGTCAGGGGCATTTGTATTGTATCGTTAAATAGGGGGTGGGAAAACTGGCACACCAAAAAAACCCTAACACCCACCCCGAACCTTTAAAACAAACCCCCACCCTCCCGAATCCCCCCAAAATGTTTTCAATGACCTGGGGTCCCGGCGCGATGATCCTGGCGCGATGTCCCACTCTCTGCCCACAGCTGCTGTGAAAAGAAATGGCGCCGGTGGCCCTTTGCTCTTATCATGTGACAGGGCAAAGGTAGCGCCGGCGCCATTTTGATTCCTAGCTCCCGACGTCATGCGTCCAGGAGATCGCTCCCGGACCCCCGCTGGACCCCCAGGGACTTTTGGCCAGCTTGGGGGGCCTCCTGACCCACACAAGACTTGCCAAAAGTCCAGCAGGGGTCCGGGAACGACCTCCTAAACTCGAATCGTTTTGCCGTACAGCAAAATGGCGCCGACCGTACGGCATGGTCGGCGCCATTTTGCTGTATGGCAAAATGATCGTTTAGATAATCACAGATGCACCAGTTGGAAGTCTGAAGGTCTTGGGACAAGGTTTAAAAAATATAAGGGCTTCAATTGAAACAGGCACCTATAGAAACTGTTCCTGTCTGTATGTGAAGGTAACAAACTGTCTGGCTGAATGTACAACTTTGGAGATTGATGCAAAAGAAAGCTCTATTTCCAGGGCTTGTAACAAATCCCTGCCTAACAAATTTACTGGATAATGTTATGCATATAAAAACTGACTTGTTACTTCTTTTCCTTGTAACTGTATACTAGTTTTAGCTGTCCAATGTACCAGCTTATTCTGTCCTTAAAATGCTATAGTTTGTATGGTTCCATCTGATAATTCAACTCCTTTTGGAAGTATTGTTAGCACTAAAGAAGTCGCCCCAGAATCCAAAAAAATGTGCAAGGTTGCTTATTAATATATACAGTCAACATGGGTTCTTCTGCTCCTGCCCTGATTTGCACCACTCCTAACAGACATTATGTATAACCATTCCCTGCTCTATATCTCTAAATCTCGGGAAATCTTCCTGGTCTGCCTTTCCCACTAATTCTGTTATATGGGGGATTTCTTTCAGGGTTTGCTCTATATTTATGTGCAAAATAAATATCAACATTCAATACCTGTGCTCCTGTCAGGATCAAAACTAACTCCTTATGAAGAGCTAACCACCTCTGCCATTTATTCTTCTTCTAATACTTCCCATCCTTCTAGATTACTGCACATATTAATTAATTTTGGGAATACCAAGCATCACTTCCACTGGTTCTATATTCCACATCATCTAAAACCTGTTTACCCCAGATACTTTCTCAGCATTTATTCTATCTAGAAACACTTTTCCCTCTTTCTGCTTATGTAATTCCTCCATTTGCCTAGAATATAACTTAATTGGGAGTTTAGTTAAATCTTCAGCTCCTTTGCTCTTTTCTCTGGCATACAATGACAAATATTGAGAAACATTTCTAGCCATAGTTTATTTTCCAGCCCCGGTTACAAAGAACAAAGTGTCTGTAAATTTGGAACCCACATGCTAGTACATGGGCTGTGCACTGTTAGGCATAGGCCAATGAGACCCATGTAATATCAAATTTAAACATTTAGGGGCGGATTTTAAAAGGCCTGCGCGCGTAAATCCGGAAGGATTTACGCGCGCAGGGCCCTCGCGCGCCGGCGTGCCTATTTTGCATAGGCTGCCGGCGCACGTAAAGACCCGGCATGCGTGTAAGTCCCGGGGCTTTCGAAAAGGGGTGGGAGGGGGCGTGTCCGGGGGCGTTCCCGAAACGATGCGGCGTTTCGGGGGCGTGCCGTGGCGTTTCGGGGGTGGGCCCGGGGGCGTGGCGCCGGCCCAGGGGCATGGTCGAGGCCTCCGGACCAGCCCCCAGGACCGGAGGATGGAGCGGGGCTGCCAGCCGGCGCGCGCAAAGTTACGCCTGCTTTCAGCAGGCGTAACTTTGCCGACAAAGGTGGGGGGGGTTTAGATAGGGCCGGGGGGGGGGTTAGGTAGGGGAAGGGAAGAGAAGGTGGGGGGAGGGCGAAGGAAAATTCCCTCCGAGGCCGCTCCGAAATCGGAGCGGCCTCAGAGGGAACAGGCAGCGCGCGCTGGGCTCGGCACACGCAGGTTGCACAAATGTGCACCCCCTTGCACGCGCCGACCCCGGATTTTATAAGATACGCGCGTATCTTATAAAATCCAGCATACTTTTGTTTGTGCCTGGTGCGCGACCAAAAGTACGTGATCGCGTATTTTTTAAAGATCTACCCCTTAAAGTGTAACAGATAATACCAGCTGGGTGTGCCTAGTTTTCTATTTCCCCACAGATTCATGCAGCTGCTGCACTGTTCATAATCCTGGTACCCTTTGTGCTCTAGTTTTTACACATTCTTTAACTGCTAATTAACAAGCTTGTTTAGTAATCTCTTGTGCTGCAAAGTCTGCAAATGTAAGAGAGATATTCCTCCTATTCCATTTTCTTAGGTGTACACCCTGAACTGAAATCATTATACAGTACCTAGCCTACCTTCTGCCATATTTGAAAATCTTAAAGGTAGTTATTTTATTTCTCCTATGAAGCCCTACTCAGCATGTGTTAGTTTCCTCAACTTGCTTTACATCTATAATTTAAAAATCTTTAGGGATCAACTAAAACATTTTATGCAGGTAATATGCAGCTCTAATGTTATTTGTTAGAAAAGGCTATATGAGATAATTTGGTTGACTATTTCAGGTACATAATTGGGTCCCTGATGTATTAAGCTTATAGCCTGATTGAGTATTTCATAATCTAACTGTAGTACTCAGGATTAGAAGCCACAGTACAATACTTCTTAAATACCAAAAAATGATACCAAGGTAGCTGACATTTTATAGACAAACTGATTTATTGATCTATTTAAAAACTTTTATTGAGGCATTAGTCTTTGGCACAAGAGGGAAATGAGAAGTATGCCTGAACAGAAAACCAACATGGAGAAGGAAATCCCCAGAAGCCTCTGCGTTTCTTTGGCCTGCCTGGGCTGAATGGACTCTGAGTGACTTTCTGAGCATGATGTGCAGAATGTCCCTGGATATCTGTAGAGGCAGGCAAGCTGGCACCAGATAGGTGATGTCTATTCATAGAGTCACAAAGAAGAAACCACAGGGGAGCTTCAGGCACTATTCTCAGGAGTTTGTAATCAACTTAGCTACAGACGTGTTGATTGTCTTGACCAGTAAGAGTTTAACAGAACAAAGAAAGCCATGGGAAATGGCCACACCTCCTGGGAAGAAACTAATCAGGGATAGTTAGGGATGATCTATTCATGCATTTGACATCACAACTTATGTAAATGATTCTTTGGACAGTCACACAAGTCTAGAAGCTTCCACAATATTGTATGTTATCTATAAAAAGTATCACTTCCTGTACACGATGAGATGCAGGTCAGTTTGTAAGACTAAGGGCACCCAGTACCCAGCATCTCCCGAGAACACTTATATTGACTAATAAAAATACATTATACTTTTTACTGAGTCTAAGTGTTCTTGGGTCCCTGGCCATAAGCATAGAGTAAGCTTTACATTTTACAACAACACTGGTAGCATAAGTTACCAGCATTGCTGTCAGACAATAAACTCTGACAGCAATGCTGGATGCCTTTAGAACTACAGTCCTATTGTATTCCTAGTGGCATGGGGTTTTAGGGAGTGCTAGGTGAAGTGGGAGAATTCCTTTTTGGCTTGCAAGTTGGTTAGTGGGCTTTAAGAGGGTGTCTAGAGGCCATTGATAAATTCAGAATTAAAGGTTTTAGGGGTGGGAAAGTTTATTTGGCTGATTATGTCACAAGTTTAACATCTTTTTAGAAGCTTGGGAGGAAGGGGAGGGTTTGGGTATTATGCCCTAGGTAAGTTGGAGTTTCTCAGCAGGGTTTCTCATTTCTTGTTATTTTCACAATGAAACGATAGAATAAAACATTAAATTTTGTGTTTTTTCTTCCATCGTTATTAATCGCACTATTTCTGAATAGTGCACGCTATTTCTGAAATGTAAAAAAAAAACCCCAAAAAAGGAAAAACATTAACAACAAAAATAAATCCCCAAACAACATGAAATGAAACATTTTTGGCCTGCACATTCCTAATATTCAATGACACCTTTCTCCCTCTGAATTTCCTGAACAACTTATCTGGCTATCTATAGCCAGATGTTATCCATTTGTCACTTTTCTGAATATTGGCCTCAGAGAATTTTCTAGAATATTATATGTCAAAAGACAGCTTGAAACATTATGAATTGGTTATATGATACTATTAAACATATAGTACAATAGATTTTAAACCTTGCTTCTAAAAAATTGGGGTTGTAAGCTCATGCAACTTATCTTCTAACTAATGCATATCAATGTGAAGAAAAATTTATTAACAATATTTCTTAATTTAAAACAGATAATTTTATTTTGGTCTCTGGCAACATTTACTGCACCCACATTTGGTTCAATTCAATATCCCACCTGGGGAGTCGTACTTGGTTGGTTAATGATTGTTGTCTCCCTCATCTGGCTACCAATCTTTGCTTCAAAGGAAATTTACAAAGCTAAGGGAAATCTGTGGCAGGTAAGTAGCCGAACAGAATATTAACAAATATTTATTATTTATTTATTTAACATTTTTTATATACCGATAGCCGTATGCACATCGTACCGGTTTACAAGGAACAGGCGAAAGGCCAGAAAAAAGGTATAGCTGTTACATAGAATGCATAAGTGTAGCATATGAAAAGCAAACAATGTTTCTGTAGATAGCAGGATGAATTAGCCATGCTGTCATGGGATCTGTCAATCAGGCCCGGGAGGCGGAGCTTGTCAAAGCAGAGTACAGAGCTTTGCTCTCTGCGGCTGCGCGTGTGTTCCCGCGCAGGAAAGTAACGGAATCTCCTCAGTCTGTGATTAAGCTGTAGTGTAGTCGAAGACTTGGTGACTGCCAGGGAGGAGGGTGGGTCTGCATGGCTAATTCATCCTGATATCTACGGAAACATCGTTTACGGTAAGCAAACTTGCTTTTTCCCGTCGATAGCAGGGCTGAATTAGCCATGCTGTCATGGGAGTCCCAAGCTCCCGATCACGTCATTTATGATATATGTGTTTGTACATGATCTTTGACAGTGTGGCAGTCACCGTGGACAGGAGGATAGAGATTGCAGTATTGCTTGCCATATCTTCGCATCAGTGGCTACTAGGGATGTGAATCGTGTCCTCGATCGTCTTAACGATCGATTTCGGCTGGGAGGGGGAGGGAATCGTATTGTTGCCGTTTGGGGGGGTAAAATATCGTGAAAAATCGTTAAAAATTGAAAAATCGAAAAATCGAAAAACCGGCACATTAAAACCCCCTAAAACCCACCCCCGACCCTTTAAATTAAATCCCCCACCCTCCCGAACCCCCCCCCCCAAATAACTTAAATAACCTGCGGGTCCAGCGGCGGTCCGGAACGGCAGCGGTCCGGAACGGGCTCCTGCTCCTGCATCTTGTCGTCTTCAGCCGGCGCCATTTTCCAAAATGGCGCCAAAAAATGGCGGCGGCCATAGACGAAAAAGATTGGACGGCAGGAGGTCCTTCCGGACCCCCGCTGGACTTTTGGCAAGTCTCGTGGGGGTCAGGAGGCCCCCCACAAGCTGGCCAAAAGTTCCTGGAGGTCCAGCGGGGGTCAGGCCTCGCTGAACGACCTCCTGCAGTCGATCTCCTGCCGGCGCCATTTTCCGTACGAAAACGATTCGCGGCGGGAAATCGCTCCCTGACCCCCGCTGGACCTCCAGGAACTTTTGGCCAGCTTGTGGGGGGCCTCCTGACCCCCACGAGACTTGCCAAAAGTCCAGCGGGGGTCCGGAAGGACCTCCTGCCGTCCAATCTTTTTCGTCTATGGCCGCCGCCATTTTTCGGCGCCATTTTGGAAAATGGCGCCGGCTGAAGACGACAAGATGCAGGAGCAGGAGCCCGTTCCGGACCGCTGCCGTTCCGGACCGCCGCTGGACCCGCAGGTTATTTAAGTTATTTGGGGGGGGGGGTTCGGGAGGGTGGGGGATTTAATTTAAAGGGTCGGGGGTGGGTTTTAGGGGGTTTTAGTGTGCCGGCTCACGATTCTAACGATTTATAACGATAAATCGTTAGAATCTGTATTGTATTGTGTTCCATAACGGTTTAAGACGATATTAAAATTATCGGACGATAATTTTAATCGTCCTAAAACGATTCACATCCCTAGTGGCTACTTGTTGGTCAAGGCAGTAGTGAGATGTGAAGGTATGCAGTGATGACCATGTAGCTGCCTTGCAAATGTCTATGGGTTGCACATTCTTCAGGTGTGCCAAGGAGGCTGCTACTGCTCTGACTTGGTGAGCTTTAGGAGTAAAATGTAATTGTAAATTCTGTTTGTCATAACAGAATTTGATGCATTGCGCTATCCAGCTGGAGATGGTGCGTTTAGCCACTGGTAATCCAGGTGCCTTCGGGTCAAAGGAAACAAAGAGTTGAGAAACACGAGAGTCCGAGTGTGTTCTTTCTTTGTAGTGTGTTAAAGCTCTTTTACAATCTAGCATATGCAGTAGTTTTTCCCTATCGTTTGCGTGCGGTTTAGGGAAAAAAGTTGGTAATTCCATTGTCTGATTGAGATGGAATGGGGTAACTACTTTCGGTAGGAAGGATGGGTGAGTTCGGAGAACTACCTTCTGTTGATGAAATTGCAAGTATGGAGGATAATGGACCAAAGCCTGTAACTCACTAACTCTTCTTGCTGAAGTTACTGCAACCAGGAATACCACCTTCCATGTGAGGTATTTAATGTGCGCTGAGTCCATGGGTTCAAATGGGAAGAGCATGAGCTGTTCCAAGATTATGTTGAGGTTCCATGGAACTGGAGGTTTGGATACCGGAGGACGAATGTGCGTTAACCCCTTCATGTAATGGGTGATTGGATATAGGAATCTCATTGATTGGTCTATGATAGGCACCTATGGCGCTGAGGTGAACTCTGATGGATGATGTTGCTAGTCCAGCTACATATAGTGTATGAAGATAATCAATAAGCAACTCCGGTGAACAGTCCAATGGTGGTACACCAGGCAGAGTAACGTTTCCATTTATAGTTATAATTTTTCCTGGTTGATAGTTTCCTGGATTCTAACAAAATGAGTTGTGCTGAAGTGGAAACTCCTTGTTCTGTTAGAAGGAGCCTCTCAATCTCCAAGCTGTCAAGTGTAGAGATGAGTGAAGTGGGTGTAGAAGTGTCCCTTGGTCTTGGCAGAGAAGATCTTGTCGATTCGGTAATGGAATTGGATCCTTGATGGATAGACGAAGCAGGAAACTGTACCATGGCTGCCTCGGCCAGGCCGGGGCTATGAGTATCAGTTGAGCTTTGTCCGCTATACACTTCTGAATTGTTCTTGTTATGAGAGGTATGGGCAGAAAGGCATACAGAAGGCCTGTCGTCCACAGAATGAGGAAGGCATCTTGAGCAATCCTGAATTTGCTTGGTCTTATCGAGCAGAATTTGGGAACCTGAGCATTGATCTCTGTTGCAAAGAGATCTATCGAAGGTGTCCCCCACTGCAGAAATATTTTCTGGACTATTTCTGTGTTGAGTGTCCATTCGTGGGGATGAAAGATGCGGCTTAGTCTGTCCACTCTTGTGTTTGCAACTCCCGGTAAGTAAGTTGCTTGGAGATGTATGGAATTCTGTTCGAAAATTATCAGGGTCTCCTTGCAAAGGGACCATGAACTGGACCCTCCTTGTTTGTTGATGTAAAACATCGCTACTTGGTTGTCCGTGTAGATCATGACCCTGCATCCTTTTAGGCGATCTTGGAATACTCGTAATGAATTGCGAATCGCTCTGAGTTCCAATAAATTTATTTTCAGATTTTGTTCCGACATTGTCCATAACCCTTGTGTTTCGTAAATCTCGAGGTGTGCACCCCAACCCTTGTGAGACGCATCTGTGGTTAGGACTGCGTTGTGAGGAGGAGGGCTGAACAACGCTCCTTTGGACAGGGTGGAGTGTAGGAGCCACCATGTTATATCTTTTTTCATTTCGGCGGTTAGCGATACCTGCTGCGTCAATGGTTGTGAATGCTGTTTCCATTGGCGTTTTAGTCCCCATTGCAGGCGTCTCATGTGTAGCCTGGTGTTGGGAACCGTGAAAATCGCCGCCGCCATGTGACCCAAGACTACCAAAACTTGTCTCGCTGACGGTGTCTGAGTAAGGTTCAATGTATGTAGAAGATGACGGAAGTGTGATATTCTGTCGTCTGGGAGGTATGCTCTGTTGCACGTAGTATCCAAGCGTGTGCCTATGAACTGTAACTGTTGTGTCGGTTGTAGGTGTGATTTCTGAAAATTGATCACCAACCCTAGTTCTTGTACACAGTGTGTCACCTGATGGAGGTGATCCAGTAAGATGTTTGGAGTTGGTCCAAGTATGAGCCAATCGTCCAGATATGGAAAGATGGTTATACCTTGTAGGGATGTGAATCGTTTTAGGACGATTAAAATTATCGTCCGATAATTTTAATATCGTCTTAAACCGTTATGGAACACAATACAATAGAGATTCTAACGATTTATCGTTATAAATCGTTAGAATCGTGAGCCGGCACACTAAAACCCCCTAAAACCCACCCCGACCCTTTAAATTAAATCCCCCACCCTCCCGAACCCCCCCCCCCCAAATGACTTAAATAACCTTCGGGTCCAGCGGTGGTCCGGAACGGCAGCGGTCCGGAACGGGCTCCTGCTACTGAATCTTGTTGTCTTCGGCCGGCGCCATTTTCCAAAATGGCGCCGAAAAATGGCGGCGGCCATAGACGAACACGATTGGACGGCAGGAGGTCCTTCCGGACCCCCGCTGGACTTTTGGCAAGTCTTGTGGGGGTCAGGAGGCCCCCCCCAAGCTGGCCAAAAGTTCCTGGAGGTCCAGCGGGGGTCAGGGAGCGATTTCCCGCCGCGAATCGTTTTCGTACGGAAAATGGCGCCGGCAGGAGATCGACTGCAGGAGGTCGTTCAGCGAGGGTTCCGGCGCCTCGCTGAACGACCTCCTGCAGTCGATCTCCTGCCGGCGCCATTTTCCGTACGAAAACGATTCGCGGCGGGAAATCGCTCCCTGACCCCCGCTGGACCTCCAGGAACTTTTGGCCAGCTTGGGGGGGGCCTCCTGACCCCCACAAGACTTGCCAAAAGTCCAGCGGGGGTCCGGAAGGACCTCCTGCCGTCCAATCGTGTTCGTCTATGGCCGCCGCCATTTTTCGGCGCCATTTTGGAAAATGGCGCCGGCCGAAGACAACAAGATTCAGTAGCAGGAGCCCGTTCCGGACCGCTGCCGTTCCGGACCGCCGCTGGACCCGCAGGTTATTTAAGTCATTTGGGGGGGGGTTCGGGAGGGTGGGGGATTTAATTTAAAGGGTCGGGGGTGGGTTTTAGGGGGTTTTAATGTGCCGGTTTTGCGATTTTACGTTTTTTCGATTTTTTACGATTTTTCATGATTTTTCACGATATTTTACCCCCCCAAACGGCAACAATACGATTCCCTCCCCCTCCCAGCCGAAATCGATCGTTAAGACGATCGAGGACACGATTCACATCTCTAATACCTTGTTTCCTGAGATGAGCCACCACCACTATCATGCATTTGGTGAATACCCTTGGTGCAGCCGAAAGTCCAAATGGAAGAACTTTGTACTGGTAGTGTTGATGTCGGTAGCGAAAACATAGGTTACGCCACGAGGATGGATGGATTGGAATGTGTGTGTAAGCATTCTTCAGGTCAATGGAGCACATCCAATCATTGGTTTGAATGAGAGGAAGAATTGACTTCAACGACACCATTTTGAATTTCTCCTTGGTGAGAAATTTGTTCAATTCCCTTAGGTCTAGTATGGGGCGAAGGCCCCTGAACTTCTTGGGTATGAGGAAGTACGGGGAATAAAATGCTGCTGATTTGGAGTGTGGGTAAATTTGTCGTATTGCTTTTTTTAAAATTTTTTTATTTAAGGTATTTATATACCGCTTTTTAAAATAAAATTTTATCAAAACGGTTTACAGTAGTTAAAATAAGATAAAAATAAAATGCAAATTAAATTAAATAATAAAAAAAGTACATAAATTTAGTTAAGTAGCCAGATAATTACTAGCTTAAAATAAAATTCTTAATTAAAAGATAAAACAATAATAATAATAACAATAGTAGTAGCGTGCCATGGTAAACGGAATAGGAAAAGTACAAAGGCGAGAGGGGGAGGGAAGAGGTGATGAGTTATCAGATAAATATATCCCAAAAAAAATGAAGGGAATGAAAAAAGATTGAATGAAAATTGAGGTATTATGTGTCAAGTGAGGAGAATTGGGGTAATATGTGTCAAATGGACGGGGTTGAAGAGGTGGAAACTTCTGTTTTGTTGGAAGAATACTTAGAGGAGTTATTAAATGCATGTTGAAAAAAGTATGTTTTCAGAGCTTTTTTGAAGTGATGAGGGTTCGATATTAGACGGAGAGGGTTGGGTAAAGAGTTCCAAAGAGATGGTCCTGCTACTGAAAATGCTCTCTTTTTGGTTATGTCTAATCTGGCCTGTCGTGGTGATGGAATGTCTAGAAGATTTTGAGTGAGTGATCTTAGATGTCGGGTGGGTTTGTAAATACGAAGTAAGGTGCATAGCTAGGTGGAGGAAGAATTATAGATTAGGCTGTGAATGATTGAGAGTATTTTGTATTTTATCCTGTATTTTATGGGTAGCCAGTGAAGAGATTGTAAAATAGGAGTTATATGATTGCGAACAGGGGTACCAGAAAATAAGCGAGCTGCACTATTTTGGACTAGTTGTAGTGGGTGAATTGATGAATCGGGTAAACCTAGGTAGAGTGCATTACAATAGTCTAAACCAGAGAAGATAAGAGATTGGAGAACAGTTCTGAAATCACAATAGAAAAGAAGAGGACGAAGTCGTTTCAAAAGTTGTAATTTATAAAATGATTTCTTTGTTAGGGAGGAGATTTGTTGTTTCATGGATAGGTCTGTATTTATAGTTACACCTAGATTTATGGCATGACAAGTTATTGGGATAGTTGAGCCGTTGAAAGTAAAGTGAGATGGAGGGCCTATAGAAGTATCTGAGATAGATGTTAAGTGTACTAATTCGGTTTTTGATGGATTGAGTTTCAGACGGTTATGGGATAGCCAAGAGTTAATAGTAGATAGAGTGAGACTAACGATAAAGTATCGGACCAGGAAGTTTTGTAGGGGACAAGAAATTGAATATCGTCTGCATAGATTTTAAATTGTAAGTTGAGTGAAGATAGGATATGACAAAGCGGAAGAAGATATATATTGAATAGTATGGGGGATAATGATGATCCTTGGGGAACGCCAGATGGAATTGTATAATGAGTAGAAGATTGATGGTTGATATTGACTTGCTGAGGGCGGTCTGTAAGAAAAGATAAAAACCAATTTAGTACTGTACCAGTAATGCCTATTGCTTGTAAACCTGAAATGAGGATTTGGTGATCAACCGTATCAAACGCTGCTGAAATATCTAAGAATACTATGATATAATCTGTATATGAGTCAAATGCCCGGAATAATGTATCGAAGGTAGATAGAAGAAGTGTTTCTGTAGAATGTCCCTTTCTGAAGCCATGCTTGTTTGAGAAGCAAAGCAATTTCTTCCCCCAGTTGTGGATGGGACTTGTGAATCTTGAGTGTGGAAAGATGAGGCAATATGGGTTTTGTGACAAATTGGAGTTGGTAACCGTGACGTACTATCTCCAAGACCCATTGATCTGATGTTATTCTTTCCCAGGCTTCCAGGCAAGAACAAATTTTGTCTGGAGGAGCTTGATATTGTAGTGGCGGCTGAGTAACTAAAAAGACGAAGTCGCTTTCGCTGTGGTAGATGGCTGTTGTGCCTGCTGTCTCTGATTGCGTGGTTTACCTCTACGTTGATTTGATGTATTTTGTTGTGGAGCAGGACGCTGGTAAGAAGGGTATGGTTGGGTTCGAAAAGATTGATAAGATCTATAGGGTCTTCTGGCACATGATTGCCTACGAGTAGATCCCATATAACGACGTGCAGTCGAATAAATAGGGTGTGAGATTAATGACTGTACTGCTAGAGCTTCTTCTTTCAATTTACTTACTGCGTCCTGGAATTTGTCTCCGAACAGGTTATCTCCTGTACATGGGAGATTTGTTAGTTTCTCGTGCAAGTCTTCACGTATCGAACTTGAACGTAACCATGCCAGTCTGCGGGCTGCAATGGCTGTTGCTGATGCCCTAGCTGATGTTTCATGTGCTTCGTAGATTGACCTCAAAAGGTGTCGAGAACACTCTTCCATGTCATGAAGAGGCTGAGGTATTTGATCCGCCATTGTGGAATGTTTACCCTTCATAGCTTGCATGTACTCATAGAGGTATTGTACCATGTAGAATTGATGTTGCATAATTCGTGCAGTCAACATCGAGTTATGGTATATTTTTCTGCCAAACTCATCTAAATATTTATTGTCTTTCCCTGGTGGGTAAGAGGAGTGCGACTTTGTTTTCTTGAATCTTTGCATCGCAGACTCTACCACAATTGAAGCATGAGATAACGGTGGTAGAGTGTATAGAGATGCTTTTCTCATACGACATTTTGTGTCTGTTTTCCTGGAAACGGCTGGAATTGCATAAGACGTATCCCAGGACTTTTGTAAGACTGAATGCAGGATCTCTTGTGGCGGAAGAGATGTTGGTTCCCCCGGAGTATCAAAAATTTTTAGAAGACCTAGGGTTTCTGCTCTAGGGTCTGCTTCTTTTTGTACCTCTAGATGCAGTATTGTATTTTGGGTATGTAAGGTCTTCCGGAGGGGAGTATGGTTCCTGCGGTTGTTCCTGCGGATCAGACAGAAATCCTGTAGATGATAATGGGGATGTTTGTATTGAAGGAGAATCAAAAGATATTTCCTGTGTATGAGTTGGCGAGGTTGGTTGGTTAACCAACGGTTCAACCAACGGTTGAACCGTTGGTTCAACCAACGGTTGGTTCAACCAACGGTTCTCTATTAGGTTGTGTTTTGTGTTCCAGTGAACTGTCATTAGCAATGTTAGTCATTTTGAATGATGACTGAAGCGTTTCATAAAACCCTGCTAAAGACTGAGACAATTGAAAAAATGCCTCTCTTGTATGAGGGGGCATTGTCATACGATCATCTTGTTCTCCTGAGACACCTGTTTTAGGGTGCCTTGAGTTATTTTGAGGTGAAGTATTAGGTACCTGTCTGTCATCTTGTATTTTGTTGAATGATATGTTCCTCAAATCTTCTGAATCTGTAGAAGTGGAAGAGGAAACAAACTGTATTATCCCAGGACAAGCAGGATGCTAGTCCTCACATATGGGTGATGTCACTGAACGGTAGGGGTGTGCATTCGTTTTGAACTTAAATGGAAAACGCAACTTATTTTTTTTTTTAACTTAAAAAAATGATGAGGCGTAAACGATCGGATTTCCAACTTATTCAACATAGCTATGTTGAATACGTTGGAAATCGCGATTGTTGATCTAAATAAAAATTTAAACCCCTCACCCTCCTTAATCCCCCCCCCCACAAGACTTACCAAAACTCCCCAAGCTGGCCAAAAGTTCCATGAGGGTCCGGGAGCGGACGCGTGGGGAATCACGTGACGTCCGCGTCACTCCGACGTGACGCCGACGTCACGTGGTCCATCGCGGTTCCGCTACCGGACCCCTCGTTGGACCCAAACGGCACTTTTGGCCAGCTTGGAGGGGCCTCCTGACCCCCCCAAGCTGGCCAAAAGTGCCTTTTGGGCCCAACGAGGGGTCCCGGAGCGAACCTGAGGGGAATCACGTGACGTCGGCGTGATGCGGCGTCACGTGATTCTCCTCGGGTTCGCTCCCGGACCCCTCGTTGGGCTCAAAAGGAACTTTTGGCCAGCTTGGGGGGGCCTCCTGACCCCCCCAGGCTGGCCAAAAGTGCCTTTTGAGCCCAACGAGGGGTCCCGGAGCAAACCCAAGGGGAATCACGTGACGCCGCGTCACGCCGACGTCACGCCGACTTCACGTGATTCCCCTCGGGTTCACTCCCGGAACCCTCGTTGGGCCCAAAAGGCACTTTTGGCCAGCTTGGGGGGGTCAGGAGGCCCCCCCAAGCTGGCCAAAAGTTCCTTTTGAGCCCAACGAGGGGTCCGGGAGCGAACCCGAGGGGAATCACGTGACGCCGCGTCACTCCGACATGATGCCGACGTCACGTGCTCCTTGCAAAGGAGTTCAGGAATGGCGTCCTGACCCCGCTGGACCACCAGGGAGTTTTGGTAAGTCTTGGGTGGGGGGGGCGGGATTAAGGCGGGTGAGGGGTTTAAATTTTTATTTGCACATATGGACATAGACTCAACTTATGGAATTCTCCATATGTCCATATTGACCGCAAATGGGACCCCCTTTCGACTTATGGACTTATGAACTTAAACTTTTGGTCTGCACATCCCTACTGAACGGAGCCCAGGCGGGAAAGCTTTCTGTCAAAGTTTCTAGAAACTTTTGACTGGCCCTGTGAGGCCACTGAGCATGCCCAGCATGCTATGATATTCTCTGCCACAGGTGTCTCTCTTCAGTCTTCACTTTTCCGCGCTGCCATTCGCACCGCGGACCGATAGCTCTACCGTTAGGAATCTCTTTTTTGTCTGAAAAGTCATTTTTTCTAAATATTCTCTGTCACGGGGAAGTCTCTGCCTCGCTGGCTGGTGAGTACTGTCTTTTTAATAAATTTTCGGCTGAAAATTTTTCACACACACACACGTTCGTTTCATCGACAGCCGTCGATCGAAAATGGCGACCGGTTTCAAAAAATGCCCGGTCTGCAACCGAAATATGTCCATCACCGATCCCCATTCGGAATGTGTAATGTGCCTCGGGGAACAACATGATGTCAATTCCTGCAATAAATGTGCAGAAATGACAGTCAAGGGACGAAAGGCCAGGCAAGAGAAGATGGAACACCTATTTTCTCTTCAGCTAATTCCTTCTCCATCAAAAGCACCGAGGTCGTCTCCGGCTGGAGCAACAAAGAAAGTTTTACATAAAAAACCGCGTCCGAATGGATCAGGGGATCGGTCATCCTCGCCATCGTCTGCACTCTCTACAAAGTCGACAGAACGATCCAAAACCAAACATCGCCATCGACATCGATCATCCTCCGCATCGGTGTCCCAGGACGAGTCGATGCCGAAGCGGTCTAAAAACCAGGACACGCCGGTGATTGGGCCTTCGCCATCACCGACACCGACAACGTCATCGATGGTCATTGCACTACCATCGCATACACCATCGGAGCCCTCGTTCACACCACAGCTTGAATTGTCTACATTTATTAGACAAGCTGTTTTCCAAGCTCTACAAGAGCAACAACTTCTGACAGGCCTGTCGATGCTGACCTCCGGGTCGATGCCGATACCCTCGATATCGATGCCGATACCCTCCGTATCGATGCCGATGCCTCCAGCATCGATGCCGATGTTTTCAACATCGATGCCGATGGCTATCCCATCGATGCCGATACCTTCACCGTCAGTATCGATGCCGATGCTTTTGCCTACAACATCGATGCCGGTGATAACACCGATGACAACGGTGTCTGTTCGCCCAAGATCCTCGACGGGTACTATAACTACCACACCAAGGCTACTGACTCAATCTACATCGATGATTTTTCAAATTCCATCAACGAACCAAACGACAGCATCCCTGCCGCAACCGGTTCCACCAGAGGAGGTGCAAGATGAGGCATTTTACCATCGCCTCCTACAAAGATACCAAAAAGTCATCGACAAATTACCACCTATCACAAAAAGACAGGTATCTGCTGGTTTTTTCCTCGATGATCCACAACCTGGACCTTCAGGGCTCCAAGCCCCTCCAGCTCCAACAACTCAAACAATTTATAGAGAAGAATCAGAAGACTCCTGGGATGATGAACCCTCTCAATTTTCCTCAGAGGAGTTCATGTCCAATCCTTCTTCTCCTGACCGAAGAAAGAAGTCACCTCCAGAAGATCTGTCCTTCTCATCCTTCATACAAACTATGTCTGATTCCATTCCATTTAAATTGGCTGCTGAGGAGGATACCAGAGCACAAACTCTCGAAGTATTACAGTTTGTGGATCCACCCAAACAGGTACTAGCAATACCTGTACATGAGGTGTTACTGGACCTTCAGAAAAGAATCTGGGAACACCCAGCTTCCATACCTGCAGTAAACAAAAGAGTAGAAACCACTTACATAGTTCAACCAGCTCCTGGGTACAACAAACAACAATTGCCCCATCAGTCTGTCGTTGTGGAATCAGCACAGAAGAAATCTAAACGTGTGCGCCCACACTCCTCCATCCCACCAGGCAGGGAGCACAGGTTCCTGGACACAATGGGTAAGAAGATTTACCAAAGTTCCATGCTGAGCACTAAAATCTCTGCATATCAACTCTATATAACTCAACACCAAAGAAATCTCTGGAAAGAGATGGAACAATTCATCACTTCCTTACCTACTCAATTCCAAGAGCCTGCTCAAGCAATTATATCAAAAGGTCTTGAGGCAGGAAAACACGAAGTAAGAGCAGTGTATGATAACTTCGAAACTGCTTCAAGAACAGCAGCAGTGGGAATCACTGCTCGCCGGTGGGCCTGGCTCAAGGCATCTGACCTCAGGCTTGAGGTACAAGATAAGCTTGTTGACCTTCCCTGTCTTGGTGACAATCTCTTTGGAGATAAAATTCAAGAAGCTGTTCAACAGCTCAAGGATCACACGGAGACACTAAAACAACTGTCTCAAACCCCACAAGAACCTGCTGGTCAACCTTTTCGTCGTCCTCCACGAAGAGATGTAAGACGCTCTTACTACAGGCCACGCAAGTACTACCAACCAACAAATAGGGGTAGATCCACCAGGCCAACTCAACGATCTCAAGCCAGACAAGCCAGGCCTACCCGTCCACAACCGCCTGCACAGACAGGGCCTGCAACAGGCTTTTGAGGATTACATCAGAGAACAGAGTCAACCTTGCAATCCCAAACCAAACCTTCCAGTGGGAGGCAGAATATCCCTTTTTCACGAAAATTGGCAAAACATAACCTCAGATCAATGGGTTCTTTCAATAGCTGCCCGAGGTTACAAACTAAATTTCACTTCAATTCCTCCAGAATTTCCACCAACATCATGCCAACAACAAAACTCTCAACTTCATCAATTACAAACAGAATTATCCACCCTTCTGAGTTCCAAGGCCATTCAACCAGTGCCTCGGACACAGAAGGACAGGGGATTCTACTCCAAATATTTCCTCATTCCAAAGAAAACCGGAGGCCTACGCCCCATTCTAGACCTCAGAAATCTCAACAAATTTCTAAAGAAAGAAAAGTGCAGGATGGTTTCTCTAGGCACCATGCTTCCACTTCTTCAGGCAAAGGATTGGCTTTGTTCTCTGGATCTTCAAGATGCTTATGCTCACATTCCAATATACCCTCCTCATCGCAAATACCTGCGCTTCACAGTAGGCCTTCAACATTACCAATACAGAGTTCTTCTATTTGGACTGGCATCTGCTCCCAGAGTCTTCACCAAATGTCTAGCAGTAATAGCAGGACACTTACACAAAGAAGGTGTCCATGTTTTCCCATATCTAGACGACTGGCTCATAAGGAGTCCATCTCAACAAGGAGCAATAACTTCTCTCAACCGAACAATTGCTCTGCTTCACTCCATGGGATTTCTTATCAATTATCAAAACTCCCATCTCACTCCAACTCATCTGCTTCAATTCATAGGAGCAGATTTGAACACAAACCAAGCAAAAGCCATTCTACCCATAGAACGGGCAGAGGCCCTCATTCAGTTAGCAAGGTCAGTTTCCTTACGGACACAAACCACAGCTCATCAGTTTCTGATTCTGCTAGGTCACATGGCATCAACCGTTCATGTTACTCCTATGGCAAGGCTAGCCATGAGAATAACTCAATGGACTCTAAGGTCACAATGGATCTAAGCCATTCAACCATTACACTATCCAATTCAAGTGACCCACCAACTAAGATCATCTCTACTTTGGTGGACCAACATGGACAACCTGTGCAAAGGCCTACCTTTCCAACAACCTGTACCACAGATTACTTTAACTACGGAGGCATCCACCTTGGGATGGGGAGCTCATGTAGACAATCTCCACACACAAGGGATTTGGACAAAACTTGAAGCAACATATCAAATCAATTTTCTGGAGATCCGAGCTATATGTTATGCACTACATGCGTTCCAGGACTGCCTTTCACACAAGACTGTTCTCATCCAGACAGACAACACAGTAGCCATGTGGTACATCAACAAACAAGGAGGTACGGGCTCCTATCTCTTTTGTCAAGAAGCAGCACAGATTTGGGGCTGGGCCTTGCATCACTCAATGTCTCTACGAGCCACTTATCTGGCAGGCATTCACAATGTAGTGGCGAACCAACTCAGTCGTCAATTCCAACCACACAAATGGTCCCTGGATCCTGCAGTAGCAACCAGGATATTTCAACGTTGGGGTCAACCAACCAACCATGTGATTCAGATGCATCACATCTGAATCACAAAGTGGACAACTTCTGTTCTTTACACATACAGAAGAACCAGCCAGCCAAGGACGCCTTTGCTCGCCCTTGGAACTCAGGCCTGCTATACGCGTATCCTCCAATACCGCTCATAACCAAAACTCTAGTGAAGCTACAACAGGACAGGGGGGCCATGATTCTCATAGCCCCGTATTGGCCTCAACAAGTATGGTTTCCCACACTGCTGGACCTCTCAGTCAGAGATACAATTCATCTAGGAGTTGCTCCCACTCTCATTACTCAAGATCAGGGTCGGTTGAGACATCCCAACCTTCAGTCCCTGTCCCTGACAGCATGGATGTTGAAAGCTTGATTTTACAACCACTCAATCTTTCATCCCATATATCTCAAGTGCTTACAGCTTCACGTAAACCTTCCACACGAAAAAACTATTCTTCTAAATGGAAGAGATTCACTTTGTGGTGCTCAGCAAGGGATATAAATCCTTTCACTTGCCCCACAACTTCTCTACTAGACTATTTATACCATCTTTCGGAATCTGGTCTCCAGATTTCATCTGTAAGAGTACATTTAAGTGCAATCTCTGCTTACCATAACAAGATAGGAGATACACCTATATCTACACAACCTCTTATAAGTAGATTTATGAGAGGTTTAACTCACCTTAAACCACCAATTTGAAAACCCGTCCCAAGCTGGGACCTGAATTTGGTACTAACAAGACTCATGCACTCTCCTTTCGAACCCATCGACTCTTGTAATCTTAAATTTCTCACATGGAAGACTATCTTCCTCATAGCCATTACTTCAGCTAGAAGGGTTAGTGAGTTACAAGCACTTGTCACATACGAACCTTATACAAGGTTCTTACATGACAGAGTGGTTCTCCGTACACATCCAAAATTCCTTCCCAAAGTAGTAACGGAATTCCACTTGAACCAGTCCATAAATTTACCCACATTCTTTCCAAGGCCTCATTCCCATCCAGGGGAAACAGCATTGCACACCCTAGACTGTAAGCGTACACTTGCTTTCTATCTAAACCATACTGCAGTCCATAGGAAATCAACTCAACTTTTTGTTTCTTACGATCCAAACAAGCCAGGTAAAGCAGTGGGTAAACATACCTTATCCAATTGGATAGCAAATTGCATAGAATTCTGCTAAGAACAAGTAGGCCTTCCTCTTCAAGGGCGAGTAAAGGCACATTCAGTAAGAGCAATGTCAACTTCAGTAGCACATTTTCGTTCAGTGCCAATCTCAGACATATGCAAAGCAGCAATATGGAGTTCTCTTCACACCTTTGCAGCTCACTACTGCTTAGACAAAGAAGGAAGACAAGATTCAGCCTACGGGACAATCTGTCTTAAAGAACTTGTTTCCAGTTTAATCCCAACTCCTCCTACATCCAATCTTCTGGGATCTTCGGCTGACTCATTCAACAACAATATTTCACTGTTGCCTCAATACAACATGACTCAGCCTCTAGCTTGCTATTTACCCATATGTGAGGACTAGCATCCTGCTTGTCCTGGGATAAAGCAAAATTGCTTACCTTGTAATAGGTGTTATCCCAGGACAGCAGGATGTAGTCCTCACAGAACCCACCCACCACCCCGCGGAGTTGGACCTCATACCTTTATTATTTTATTTTTGCTAATGCTTTATGCTTTAAACCAGACTGAAGAGAGACACTTGTGGCAGAGAATATCATAGTATGCTAGGCATGCTCAGTGGCCTCACAGGGCCAGTCAAAAGTTTCTAGAAACTTTGACAGAAAGCTTTCCCGCCTGGGCTCCGTTCAGTGACGTCACCCATATGTGAGGACTACATCCTGCTGTCCTGGGATAACACCTATTACAAGGTAAGCAATTTTGCTTTACCTCTCTTTTTGAGAAGGTATTGGAAGGTAGTCTATGAGATGATTTAGAAGTGGAAGGACTTATTTCCCATGTAGCACTTCTCTTTGCCAATTTTTTATGTAAGAGCGGCGTGCGTGCTTATGGTATTCATTAGATGACAAGTTTGTATGACTTTTGCTTGATGACAGTTCTGTGGTATCAGCTCCAGAAGAAGAACTTTGTGAAGGAGAACGTTGTCGTTTCAATTCGTTCCTTAGTACCTGAGTTGAGTAGTTATGCCTTTTATGCGCAGATTTAGATCTATGCGCAGATTTAGATTTATGTGCGGACTCATTTTTATGCACAGATGTAGATTTATGCGCTGATGGAGATTTGTGCGCGGCTGTATGTTTGTGCGCGACTATATCTTTGTGCGCGGCTGAAGAATTATGCGCGGCTGAAGATTTATGCGCGAATGTAGATTTATGCGCGGATGTAGATTTATGCGCGGATGTAGCTTTATGCACATATCTTTCAAATTCTGTGCACGCAAGGGATACCGGCGCCGATATCTTCGGCGCCGTGCGCATAGATGCTAGTGAAGTCGGCGCCGTACGCACAGATTTCAATGGCGCCGTGCGCATGTGTGATCTGCGCGGTGGCTTCTTCTGCGCCGATCGCTGCTCCTGCACCAATACTTTTTTAAGTGCAGACGGCGCCGTATGCGCAGGAGATGTTGGCACCAAGATCCCTGGCACCGATCTGGTAAGTTGCGGCTCTACAGGCACTGCGATTTTCTTAGAATCCATTGGCCTTCGTCGTTTCGCACTCCCTATACCTCTCATGGAGGATTGAGGATCTGGCGACAAATTTCTCTTTTTTGATGGAGCCGATGAAGTTAACGGGCCAGGCAATGAATGAGCCTCCGACGTGTCCCTTGAGGCAAAAAGTTCCTGAAGCCTATAGGCCCTTTGTTTCAGTGCTCTAGGTGAAATCTTACAGCAAAAATCACAATCTTCCCTATTGTGATCTGGTCCTAGACATCTGTAACATCGGTCGTGTCCGTCGGTGACCGACATTACTTTACCACAACGACAGGGTTTAAACCCCGATTTTCACATTTCAAATTTCAGCACTGAGGAGAGGTCAGCTCCGCGTGCGTTCCCGTTCGCGGAAAAAACAGACTGAGGAGATTCCGTTACTTTCCTGCGCGGGAACACATGTGCAGCCACAGAGAGCAAAGCTCTGTACTCTGCTTTGACAAGCTCCACCTCCCGGGCCTGATTGACAGATCCCATGACAGCATGGCTAATTCAGCCCTGCTATCGACGGGAAATATAATTGATTGAACATAGGCGAGGTATTTGAAGGCAAAGAAGCAAAACATAGTAACTTAATATTAAAGTAACATTAACAATCTGGTAAAAATAGCATTAAATAACATATGAAAGTATTTAACTTGGTCTTATAATACTACATAGATTGAAGTGCAAGTTGGGGTGGGCTGCTGTAATATGTTCAGGAGAGGGAGATTTAGAGGCAGCTCCAGAGCGGTTGGAGAAAAGGGAGTGGAGAGTACAGGGGGACAGTTTAGGTAAAGGCCTGTTGAAAGAGCCATGTTTTAATTTTTTTTAAAATTTGGGTGTGAAAGTTTCTGTTCGGAGATCGTGGGGCATGGAGTTCCATAAGGTTGGACCAGCTGGAGAGAATGCTCTTTTCATTGTGGAAGCTAATTTAGTTAGTCTAGGGGAGGGGAGGTGTAGGGTACCTAGGTGGATGTGCAAGTCGGTCTATTGGAGGTGTGGATTTGGAAAGGTTGTTTGAGCCAGTGTGTGTTGTCATTAATTAAGGATTTGTGTATGAGGTAAAGGGATTTGTATTGTATTCTTGAGCTGATGGGAAGCCAGTGTAGATCTTACAAAATAGGGGTAATATGGTCTCTTTTGTGAAATACTTTGAAGAAAATGTTTCCTATTGCATCATCAGGTATGATCAAGTTAGCAGACTCCATGCTATATATCCAAAGAAAACAAGATTTGGTAGAACACAATGTTAGAATTTTGGTTTTGTCAAATTGATATTGTTGAGGGATTTAATTGTAATTAAAGGAGAATAATTCCCTTATTTTAAAGAGGGCTATTGTCAAATATATGAACATTGTAAGTGGATAACAGGCATAATCTCAATTTTTATTCAAGAAATAATATAAAGGTGGAAACACCATCTTGCCTTCTATTTTAAGTAAGTAATTATTGATTCATCCTTTTTTATCTGCCCACAATAAAAATGATTGGAGACTGAATGCCCCAGTAACTGGGTACTTGAGAAAATATAAATTTCCTTGAGCTAGCATAAAGATCTTTGATTAGGTGCAGAGAATTATACTCAAGGAAAAAGTCATGTCAGGTGTGTACTTGCCGTCTCTTCCAAACTCAAATATTTCCCATCTCCTCCCTCTCCCTACCTTCCCCGATTATAGGTCAGTTATGCAGCGAAAGAAGCTCTCTGCATGACATTATTTGAGATGAAGATCTTTATTGGATGAATATGGCTGCAGCATAGGTCAAATTACATAACCGATTCAACATTAAACGTATTCGCTAACCAATTACAAAAAAATTCAACCATTAGTCATAGTCTCTAGTCGCTATGGGTGACTACGCCCTCACCTGAGTTGCAGTCCATTTATGCTTAGTATGTAGCCTGCTAATTTAATATTCTGTTGTGGATGCCAGGTCATCGAAATCAGGAACCTTCCAATGATTCTGAATGGCCTATAGTTTACACAGAAAGCAACATTTGCTTAGCCACTCAGCCTATAGCCCCATCAAACTGCATTATGCACCAGGGGAATATGATATTCTTGAATTATTTATCCTTCTGTGCCACTAGTTAGGAACCAATGAGTTTAGTCCACTTATCCAGCAACTGAAGACAGAGTTCTTTTAATGACATCACTAATAGCATATATACTTAACCCAGAAAAGATATTGCTGGTGTTCTTTGTCTCCAGGACCTGGAGAGATGGTAGAGCTTTAGCACGCCCTTTTTTGTTTTACTGTTGAGAAGGCTAAGGAACTGGTATTGAGAGTAATTTTGGTTGAATTTGGCCAAGCTCCTGCAATCTCTGTTACCTGCAGTGAAGTGTGCCATTTAATCAGCAGGCAAATGACCTCCTGAGTAAGAGGAACTCTCCCAGGACAAGCAGAATGGTAGTCCTCACAGATGGGTGACATCATCAGATGGAGCCCTGTCATGGAATACGTTTGTCAAAGTTTCTAGAACTTTGACTGGCACACTGACATGCCCAGCATGCCACTAACCCTGTGGCCACAAGGGGTCCCCCTTCAGTTTCTTTTTTTCCGCACAGCAGTTGCCTCACGGTTTAGGGGCTCTGTGAGAAATTTCCTCACACTTTTCCTCACGGAAAAGTTTGAAGTCCATCTCCGTTATTTCACTCTCACTGGGATCCCCCATTGCGCTCCTTCTCCTCCGACTCCCAGTAAGTGTTTTTCCTGTGGTTTGCAGTTGGTTCCCAGCAGCATACCCCTTGGTGTCCGACAGCCACCAACCGTGCACTACTTTTTTCAACATGGCAACCGGATTTAGAAAGTGCCCTGAGTGTCCGAGGACTATGTCCATAACAGACCAGCACAATGTATGTGTTTTGTGCCTCGGGCCTTCCCATGATGTCCATCGCTGCCCCAGTTGCGCACAAATGACTCCCAAAGGCTGACGTGCTCGCCTGGAAAAGATGGAGCATTTGTTTGCCTCACAACACTCTGCTCCATCAACTCCGGTACAGAGTGCACCGAGCCAAGGAAGTCCATCTACCTCGGAGACACCCCGCCAGGAAGACCAGGGAGCGGGTGACCATCCGTCACCGAAGTCTACCCATTCTAAGACATCTGCGTCATTGTCCTCAGACCGAGCACCGTGGGAAACACCACCACTGACACCGATGTGCATCCCCGCCCGGTGCCAGCACCGACACCGCAGCAGCATCGACTTCCACCGAGCCGCCTGCCAAGAGGACCCAGGGAGAGGAGGCCCTATCCTCCTCTGGACCCAGGACCCCGTGGTGTTACCCACCGATATCGGTGCTGGGTACTGAGCCTCCACAGACTCCTGTGGAGACTCCAGTAATGCCTAGCCTACCTCCTGCCCCAGGTGCAGTGTTATCAACACCAGCCTTCAGGGAGGAATTGGACAGAATGGTTCAACAGGCAGTGCTGAATGCCTTCCGGGGCTTCCAATCGCACCGGTGCCGGCCCCCATACCAGCACCGGAACCAGCGCCCTTGATGTTTGCACTGCTCTTCGAGCGCTTGGACACCCTCATTGGTGCCCTACCAACTCAATCCATGCCATCGGACACGCTGGCACCGAGTCAACCGATGCCTCCACAGATCCCAATTCCCATTCTGGGTTCCTCGGAGGAGGAAGAGGCGGCCTCTGGCCCAGTCCCTGCATGGAACCCACCGATGCCGGAATCCGTTCCAGGGCCATTAGGTCTATCGGTGCCTTGGCGCACCTCATTTACCTTGGTGCCCTCGATGCCAGCACCATCTCCTTCGATACCAGTGCCACCTCCATTGATGCCACCTCGCCATCCATCGATGCCTTCCCGCCCTCTCGGGTTTGGTGTTTTTCCTCCCTCTGGAGGCCCAGTGGGTGAAGGGGAGATTCTCTATGATCCATGGGGGGCTGCATCCTCTGACCATCACTCACAAGCTTCTGAGGAACTCTCTGAGCCTTCACCCCCAGAAGAAAGGTGACATTCTCCTCCGGAAGACCTCTCCTTTTCCAGCTTTGCCAAGGAGATGTCTGAAACTATCCCATTTCAACTGGTAATGGAGGAAGACGCTCGCCACAAAATGTTGGAGGTCTTACAATTCATAGAAGGTCCAAAAGAGGTAATGGCGATACCAGTGCACGAAGTTCTTCTTGATCTCTTGCACCAATTGTGGGATCATCTGGGTACTGTACCTCCAGTCAATAGAAAGACAGATGCCACCTACCTGGTTCAACAAGCCCCAGGTTTTCAGAAAAACCAATTGCCCCACCATTCTGTAGTGGTGGAATCAGCCCAAAAGAAGGCTAAAAGATCCCATCCACACTCCTCTGCTCCTCCTGGAGAGTAACAGAAGGCATTGGATGCATTAGGGCGCAGAGTTTTTCAAGGGTCCATGTTAATAGCTCAGATAGCGGCGTACCAACTATACATAAGAACATAACCCAATATAATAGGAATCTCTGGAAGCAATATAATAGGAGTCTCTGGAAGCAAGTCCAGGAATTCTCAGAGAATCTACCATAGCAGTACCAGGAGACCTTATCCTCCATCCTACAAAAAGGGTTGGAAGCTGGTAAACATGAGGTCATGGCAGCCTATGATTTTTTCAAAACAGCATCCAGAGTTTCAGCATTGGGCATCAGTGCTAGACGCTGGGCCTGGCTCAAGGCCTCGGACCTACGCCCAGAGGTGCAGGACAAACTAGCAGATCTCCCCTGTACAGGAGAAAATCTGTTTGGGGACAAGATCCAGGACGCAGTGGCCCAGCTTGAAATCCTGCATCAACTGTCAACTGTTACCTCAGATACCCCTTCCATAGCCCATAGGGGCACACATAGGGACACTAGAAAACAATTTTATAGACCACGTAGGTACTACCCTTCTATGTCCCATACGCGGACAGCTAGAGCCCCTCAGAGAGGACATGCATGCCAACCGAGGATTCCTAGAGTGCAGCCAGCTCCCCAAGCTGGACCTGCAGCTGGATTTTGATTCCTATCCAGAGAACAGCAGCCACCCCCCCCACCCCCCCTGATCCCACAACCCAGTTCACCAGTGGGAGGCCGCCTCTGCCACTTTCCAACGAATTGGCACTAATAACCACAGACCAATGGGTACTGTCCATCATAACCCATGGTTACCGTTTAACATTTTCAGCTGTACCCCGGACTCCCCACCCATTCCAGCATGGAGCCAGGATGACCACACAGTGCTTCTCAAGTCAAAGCTCTCAACCCTTCTGATGCCAGGCCGTAGACCCGGTTCTCACAGGACAAACAGGATGGTAGTCCTCACATATGGGTGACATCACAGGATGGATTGGCTCTGCTCCCTGGATCTTCAAGACACTTACGCCCATATTGCAATTTTTCCTCTCATCGCAAATACCTGCAATATGTAGTGGGACACGGGCACTATCAATACAAGGTACTGCCATTCGGCCTTGCTTCGGCACCCTGAGTGTTCACAAAATGCCTGGCAGTCGTGGAAGCACAGTTACACCGTAAGGGCGACCATGTCTTTCCTTATCTGGACGATTGGCTCATAAAAAGCCCATCCAGACAAGGAACCCTCGACTCCCTCTGCCTCACCTCATTGGGATTTCTGATAAACTATCCGAAATCCCACTTGACACCGTCTCACCATCTCTCCTTTATTGGAGCAGACCTGGACACCACTGTGGCCAAGGGGTTCCTACCCAACGAACGCACAACCACGCTGTCCAACCTCGCCAGCTCGATCTGCCGTCAGCAAGCAACCTCGGCTTCCAACTATTCACATTGCTAGGCCATATGGCGTCAATGGTCCACGTCACCCCAATGGCACGCCTAGCCACGAGAGTGACATTATGGACCCTACGATCTCAGTGGAACCAAGCCACTCAGCCACTCTCGTCCCTTGTTCACATAACCAACCAGCTTTGTTTATCCTTTTCCTGGTGGATGTACAAGGCCAACTTGCAAAAAGGTCTTTCCTTCCAGTGAGATGTGGAATGCATTATGGATTTTGAGTGAAATGGGTAGGCGAAGGCTGTAGGTGACCGGGCCCAGCCAGCAGAGTACGGGGAATGGGAGCACGGGGAATGTATCTGGGAGCAAAGCAAGCTGAAGGTAATTTTAGGCAGATAAAGTGGATGCTGAGCTATACCTTGTCTCCAGGGTTCAACTGAGGAGCTGCCCGATGATGGGCATCATAGAACTTCTTTGATTTTAAGGCAGTCTGTTGCAGAAGCTGTTTAGTATGTTCCCAGAGTTGATGCAGTTCCTGTGCAGAGGCCTGTACTGCAGGAGAAAGTACAGACAAAGGTATCGGAAGAGGAGGCAGAGGCTGGTGTCCGTACACTACTTGAAAGGGCGATGACCCAATGGACGTGGACTGATGGGAGTTCAGAGCAAACTCGGCCCACGGCAATAAGTAGGACCAGTCGTTCTGATGGGAATTCATGTATGCCCGAAGGAACTGCTTCAGGGTGCGATTAGACCGGCGAGTAGGGAGACATGTGCCCAATGGAGGATCTTCTACAAAGAGGTTGAGGAACCACTGTCTTCCCGGATGGCACAGTGTGTGTGCAGCGAGGAGTACTTTCGTCAGATCGATGATGTGCTGAGGTACATCAGGGACATCATCAACAGTGAACGAATGAGAGAGGGCATCTGCTCGGACGTTCTTATCAGCAGGTTGGTACTGAAGTAGGAAATTAAATTGAGTAAAAAAAAAGAGACCAGCAGGCCTATCTGTGGTTAAGGCGTGGGTGTGATGTTGTAGATACTCAAGGTTTTTGTGATCAGTGTACACTGTTATTTGGTGTTGTGCCCCCTCAAGCCAGGGGTGCCACTCTTCGAAAGCTAACTTGATCACCAGCAATTCTTTGTCTCCAATTCCATAATTGCGCTCAGCTGGAGAGAAGCGATGGGAGAAGAATGAACATGGGTGCAGCGTATGATTAAAAGAATGCTGGCTGAGTACGGCACCAACACCGACGTCAGAGGCGTCTACTTCAACGATGAAAGATCGTCGGGGGTCAGGATGACGCAGGCATGGCTCCTCCAGGAATGCCTCCTTGAGTTTCTGGAAGGTGGACTGTCTCAGGTGACCAATGGGAGGATCTGCTCCTTTCCTTGTCATAGCCATGAGTGGGGCGGTTAGTGTTGAATAGTGATTGATGAATGATCTGTAGTAATTAGTAAACCCCAGGAATCTTCCGAGTGTCTTAAGGCCCATTGGTTGGGGCCATTCTCGGAAACTTTTGGTCTTCTGTGGATCCATTTGGAACCCCTGGCTAGAGACCACATAGCCCAAAAAAGGGACAGACTCCTTTCTCCAGCTTGGTGTACAGCTAGTTTAGCCTTAAGTGCTGTAAAATGTTGGTGACGTCCTTCCACCAAGCCCAGTCAATGCCTGCTGGCATAAGGGGCTTGGAGAGACAACCCATAAACAGTGCCCTGACATGTTACAGAAGATAGAGGACCTCTGCAATGAACCTCCGAGCTAGGGGGCTCAGCCTCCATACCTGGGTTCCAGATGCCAATCTCATCCACAACAGTGGACAGAAAGGACACTTGGCAAGGAACTGTCAGTAGGGCAAGACAAACCTATGGACGTTAGCTTGGTGAACTAGCCAATACCCGAGGAAGAAGTACGCATACCTAAAAATAAGGCTCTGAAGCAGCGACAACTCACAATCCGGAAAAAAAGGGGAACCTGGAGAAGTGGGAACAACTCAGAAATGAGGCACTGCAGACCCTTTCCTTTTCTGCCCTTTGTGTAGAGCAGAGCTTTCCAAAGTGTGTGTCGCGACACTTTAGTGTGTCGCCTGCAGTGTGCAGGTGTGTCGCGCAAATCCGGTGCACATGACACACCAGGAAGTGGGAGCCAATGCGGCCGCCGGTGGACCTCATCCCACTGGTGGCTGAACAGTGAAGTTTCGCTGGGCTGTGTGCCGGAGACACCCAGCAGGAAGATCGGCAGGGCCGTGGTGGAGCTTACATCACTGCGGCCCGAAGAAAAAGGTCACGTTTAAACGTGCAGGTGCTTCACCTCCTTCCTGCCCACGTGGCCCCGGAAGAAAAATGTTGCCGGAGCCGCGCGGGCAGGAAGGAGGTGGAGCATCAGCCGCGTGCAGAAGAGGAGCAGCGTTGTTGCAGCGAGCTAAGAAGAGGAGGAGGCCTGGTAGCAGGGTCCCCACCGCGGATCGGCCCGAGAAGATCAGGGTCGCCCTGCCGCGGATCGGCCCGAGAAGATCAGGGCCGCTGCAGAGCCCATCCTGCAGCAACCCGTGAAGAGGAGGCCCAGAGGTAAGAGAGAGGCTAAGGGCCCGTAGAGTGCGTGTATGAGATGAGTTGAGAGATTGTGTGTGGGAGTAAGGACCTGAATGTTTGCAGAGACAGCATGTGAGAGCCTGTGTGTGTGAGAGAGAGACAGCATGTGACAGTGAGAGCCTGTGTGTATGAATGATTATATGAGAGAGAGCATGTGACAGTGAGAGCCTGTGCTTGAGCAAGACAGCATGTGGGAGTGAGAGAGAAAGCCTGATGTGTGAGAGCCAGACAGCATGTGCAAGAGAGAGACTGTGTATGAATGATTCTATGAGAGAGAGCATGTGACAGTGAGAGTCTGTGCTTGAGCAAGATAGCATGTGGGAGTAAGAGAGAGCCTGGGTGTGTGAGTCAGACAGCATGTGCAAGAGAGAGACTATGAATGATTGTATGAGAGAGAGCATGTGACAGTGAGAGCCTGTGCTTGAGCAAGACAGCATGTGGGAGTAAGAGAAAGCCTGGTGTGTGAAAGTCGGACAGCATGTGCAAGAGAGAGACTGTGTATGAATGATTCTATGAGAGAGAGCATGTGACAGTGAGAGTCTGTGCTTGAGCAAGATAGCATGTGGGAGTAAGAGAGAGCCTGGGTGTGTGAGTCAGACAGCATGTGCAAGAGAGAGACTATGAATGATTGTATGAGAGAGAGCATGTGACAGTGAGAGCCTGTGCTTGAGCAAGACAGCATGTGGGAGTAAGAGAGAGCCTGGGTGTGTGAGTCAGACAGCATGTGCAAGAGAGAGACTATGAATGATTGTATGAGAGAGAGCATGTGACAGTGCGAGTCTGTGCTTGAGCAAGACAGCATGTGGGAGTGAGAGAAAGCCTGGGTGTGTGAGAGTCAGACAGCATGTGCAAGAGAGAGACTGTGTATGAATGATTGTATGAGAGAGAGCATGTGAGAGTGAGAGCCTGTGTGTATGTGAGAGAGAGAGAAAGCATGTAAGAATGAGAACCTGACTGTATGTTTGAGGGAAGAAGATAGATGGAGAGAAAAGAAATAGAAAAAAAAAGACAATATGAAAGGAATTGGCAAAAAAATAAGAAAGGGGAGGTGGAACAAAAAAGCCTGTGACCAACCGATTAGAAAACTAGGATCAGACAGCAAAGGTAAAAAAAAATAAATAAATTACTTTTTACTGATTGGCACATGTAATCTTTGGTAATGTGCAAGAATAGCACTTTCTCTATGCGGATCTCACTATGTACAAGATCAACATGGAGGAAGTGGAAACCCACTGGGCCTGCACAGAGGAGGCAGCAGAATGAGCTTCAGTGCCAATAACAGCAATCAGCACCTCCCCAATAGCCATGTGGCATCAGTGACAGTGGCAGCAGAGGAATGAGAGAGGCTCCGAGGTTGCTGGCAAAAGAAAGAGAGGGGGTCTGCCTTCAGTGTGCATGTGTATGAATGGGAGTCTGCCTGGAGGTGTATGTGTGTGAATGCATGGATGCCTGCCTAAGGGTGTGTATGTGTATGAGAATGTATGGGTGTCTTCCTCGGGTTTGTATGTGTGAGAATGAATTGGTGCCTGCCTGAGGGTCTGTGTGTGTGAGAATGAATTGGTGCCTGCCTGAGGGTCTGTGTGTGTGAGAATGAATTGGTGCCTGTCTGGAGGTCTGTGTGTGTGAGAATGCCTGGGGGATGGTGAGGGAATGATGTGAAAATGAATGGGAGCCTGCCTGGGGGTCAGTTTCAGTGTGTGAAAATGATTGGGAACTTGCCTGGATGTGTGTGTTTGTGTGTATGTGAGGGAGCCAGAGAGAGTAAGAGCATGAGTGTGTATGAGAAAATCCAGGGGAGTAAGAGTTTGTGTGGGGGGGGTGTGTGGAGGGGGAGAGAGTGTCTTAGAGCCTGAGAGTGTGTCAGTGTCTGTGAGAGCGAGAGGTTATGGTGGGTATAAGAACATGAATGTGATGTATGTGACAGTGTATGTGTGAGAGAGAATGGACATGTGAGTATGTGTGAGAGAGAGAGGATAACCTCCTAATCCTCGACAATATCAGGGTGACTGGAAATCAAGAGCTCCCATGTATGGACAGCAGGGGCTTTTTAAAATCCTTATTAGTTTTAATTATTGTGTGTTATTTGATATATGTGCTGTTTTGGAATATTTTATTGGTGTTTGGGAAATTGTAAAAAATGTATATGATTTTAATTAATAGAAATTCTATTTATCAGTATTTTAAAATATTATTTTATTAGTATGGTTTTACTAATATAAATGATGCTTTATGTTTCTTGATTTTATTTGTTTTATGAGGAATGGTGGTTCTGTTTTTCCATTGTTAATACATAGAGTCTGGCTTCTTGGGGTTTCCATTTCAGTTTTTGTCTAATTTGTGCTCCTTAATTTTGTATTCTGTATTTGGTGAGGGTCTGTCTCTGCTCTGTGTGTGTGATCATGATGAGAGATTCTGCTAGCATAGGGATCTATAGCAATCTGGTTTGTTTGTAGGTGGTGTATTGGTATTCTAGGACCCAGTGTAATATTTACCCTTGCTTTTTCACAGGTAGGGTTATTGTTGTTTGAGTCCTTGGTGTTATTACTGTTATGTTACGAAGGGATTGCAGTATAGATTTAGAGTGTCTTTTTTGCGAGATTTTGTGTTAGTTCACAATGTGCCTGGCAGTGGAAGCTGTTTGTGCTGCTGTTACTGTGAGGTGACACCAGAATTTGAAAATATCTTTTAGTATGATGAGCTGTAAAGAAAACATCCAAGCTCCATTGTTTGGGGGAATTTCAGTGGATGTACAAAGTTACAAAACTGGAGGTGCAGGATTTGTATTGACATTCTGTCTCTTCCTATAAATTCTAGACTTCACTCTCATAGCCATATAGAATTAACTGAATGAGGCGATCAAATAATTTTATAGTGTGAAACTGGCCAGCTTTTTTAAATTACGCAGAAGACCCTTTGGACTTTTTTATTAACACCAAATATTCAAAAGCTGTGTTCATCCCATCAAGCTCATATATCTCATTAAAGAGGTAAATTGAATAACACAATAAATATGTTTTATTAATGTTACTCATAAATTATAACAATAACATTAATCTTCGAATATTATATATATTTAATATAAATGAAAGGTTTTCACAAGATAGGTTGTGTCGTGGAACATTTTATGATGTATATTTAAGGAAACATGCATAAATTGTCGAAATACATTTCATTCGTTTAACCTTTAACCTCTGGTTTGCTAGTAGTCTGAATTACTGTGTCCCAAAATTATGTTTGTCTAAAAAGTGTGTCACCAACATGAAAGGTTTGGAAAGCTCTGGTGTAGAGAATGGGCATGAAGAAGACCCTTGTCCATATAGGCAGCCAAAAACTGAAGAATCCTTAAATGAATCAGATAGGGCAGAAACCCAACCAGCCATATGGAAGTGTACTTTTTGTACAACAGAAGGTCATTCAAAGGAAGAATGTCCTTGGTTTGAGGACCTGGAGTTTGAATATAAGTTAGTGGAACAATGTGAGAAGGAGCAAAGAATGGGGACAGAGCCCCAAATGAAATGACACATGGGAAAAGGCTTGGGATCACAAGTTGTCAAAACTCCAAAGCTGCAATTTTGTGGGGGTCCCATATGCACCACATAAGGATTTTATAATCCAAGTGGAACTGAAGAGAGCCTCTACTCAGGCCTTGGTAGATTCCGGCTACAGCAAAATGCTCGTTCACACGGACTTACTATTTCAAGGACATATTAATGATAAGAAAACAGAGACAGTAACATGTATACATGGGGACAAACAAAAAATGTTCAACTTCCCATGTCCTCTTGATAACTGCCGCAGGACAAGCCGTATTAGAAGCGGCTGTCTTCTCCGAACTTCCGTACCCATAGTCCTTGGTCGAGATTATCCCCATTTTGCAACCTTATAAAGACAACTCATGAGTGTTGGGAACAATACAGCCAGAGGGGGGAGCACTTGAGACAGATCTGGGATGTGACCCGGGTATGTCTGGACACTCAATCAGACATGGCCGAGCTGAGGGTGAAGGTATGTGATGGAGTGTACCAACAACTCCTTCATTCTACCTTTAGGAGCCCAGTTCAGGCTTTTAACCAGGTCTCCTTAAGATAAAAGGCCCTTCACCCTGCCATAAGAGCCCAGGCCTAGAGAGCTTGTGCAGGACTCATGGAGCTGGTAGGACCTCACCATATACTCAGTTAATGGACGTTTACCTGTTAGTTGTGCCTGACATAAGGTGAGATATTATTTTGATTCTTCTATCTTAGAAGCACTGTAAATAAACACCTGCACCATAACTAAGTTGGTCCTGCCTTACTGTACTCCTGAACTATTCCTGTGGCCACAGCAGGCGCAAATACGAGCCAAGGCTAAAACAAAATATAAATATATATATTTTTTCTGTTATTGGAGTTAACTATTTTTGTTTCCCAATTATTTTTGAATGGAAAGTAGCAAATATTTTGTTAATATACCATGCAAAAAATATAATTATTTTAAAGAGTTTTAGATTTTTAGAGTTAAAGCTTTGGCAGTAGTACACTGGCAATACCAGTTCTGGGCTAAGTATATATGTTATTAGTGATGTCATTAAAAGAACTCTGTCTCCAGTTGCTGGATAAGTAGACTAAACCCATTGCTTCCTGACTGGTGTCACAGAAGTAAAGGAAAGGAAATTAACAGGTAGATAATAATTTCTCCTTACTTGACCCTCAAGGTGTCCACTTACTAACTTTCTCAGGTATAATTGAATAACACACAGCACTTAAAACCGCCAAAAGAAGAGGCTAGTGAGTGGGCTGCCCCAGGCTTAAATTGAGCCCATCAACCCTCCCCACCAGCCTCCACCCTTCTCCCTAGTTCCAGAGGTAGATCACCACCTCGGCTGTGGCTTCCCCACCATACTTGAGGTTGGGGGTTATCTCCTTTCCTGCATATCTACTCCACATCCCAGATTAAAGAAGCCATAATGAAAGAACCGATTGATATGCTTTAACAACTAATTTTCTAAGGGTAAGAACCAAATTCTCATAAATATGAGAATTCAGAAAATTCTTTCACACGGCATCTCGCCTTTATGGCTGTGCATGATTTCCAACTAAATACAGATTCTGTCATTCGTGAACTAAAACTTGACTATTTATGTTTGAATTATCACTGTTCACCAGCAATAGTGACAATAAGATTACCAACTAACATTACTAATAGAAGAAATATTTTTCTTTTCAAACAGCGTATTGTAAAGGCTTGTGGCCCTGCTGCAGACTGGGGCCCAGCTTTGGAATGTCATCGTGGTGAGAGATACAGTCATATAATAACTTCCAAATCTGAAAATGCAGAGATTGAGATACCAACTGTTAGTGGATGAATGGATGTGACAAAACATATTTTTAACATACCTATTCATTTCTGCATTATTGTCATTTTTATATATTAAAGGATATAAACTATTAAAGATATTTTCTTCATAAAACAGAAAACATGGCGTTAATATAATGACCACAAGGCTAAGCTGATCTGCACATTTCCCCTTGAAATGCCATAATGTACATCTTATTTGACTTCCTGAGGCACCTTTACCCTCCTGTTCATGTCTATCATGTTAAACCTGTTTATTTGTAAAACATCTGTAGGAACCCTGAGTTCCCCACTACAATTTAGAGACATTCAGTCATTTGAAAAGACATAGCAAAAGTTGACAACATTTTCTGTCATTCTTTAGACAAATTAACAAAAATATTAACAAAATTCAGTTTTTTCTTGTGTCTATCATTTTACTTGCACTATTTAGGAATAGTGAGCATTTAGTGTACTCTGTTTGCAAATAACATTACAAAAGTACTTCTTTAGGTAGAACAATGTTTTACCCAAGAAATGGCCTATACAAAATTGCCTTCCCATTATGCAGGTTACCTTTTGCACATATGTCATGTTCATGTCTAAGTTTACCCAGACTGAGAGGAGGAATTCCTGGGGGCAAAGTTTGAATGTATTTGCATTTGCACGCTCAAAATTATGTAGAAATTTGCAATGTCTCAAACGCAATGAGGCAGGTCCTCGTATCGCTAAACCTTTTGAGCGTGACACGCTGTCAGATTGCGAAGTGGAAATAACTATATGCAGGATTAAGATTGAAATTTGACAAAAGAATGTATTTATGTAGTTTCATTTGACATCAGAAGTCATCCCCTGATGCAGCCTTAACTGGCGAAACTCGGCCGGAGTCGGGCTCTGTAATAATATATTAATAAATCTTTCCACGGCATAAGGTTGTCCCTGTAAACCAGCAAACACACTCTGAAGTAAAACATTGTTTTTATTATTACAGGTAGCAGGGCTGTATTAAACTGTGCATAAAAAGAAGATGAAACATTCAAACAGTACCAGCATTCATAAATGCTAATATCAATAAGCAGTACAACAGTTATACCACAGTCCCTTTTTCTTACAATACTCATCCATGAACATTGTTTTTATATATTATTGGTTTCAAGGCCTGGTATATTTTAAATTATTAGTGAGCTGATTTTATCCCTTGAGGGTTTATCAATATCATTTACTGGGCCCAATATTAAACACATAAGCAAATCCACTTATCCCGCTTTCCTTCCCCAGAGCTGTACTGAAGTGCTCAATGTCCCTTGACCTACAAGACCTGCAGACTCGGGAAATATCTTTAAATTCCAGAAGGGCAGATAAATGCAACTAGGATGAACAAACAAATACTCTTTCCACCCCTGGGGTATGTGATGGGATCAGGAATTCAAAGGCAGATGTTTAAGCAGTACATAAGTAACTTAGGGCCTGATTCTCTCATTCTGTTTCTATGGGAAAATGCCATGATGAATCAGGCCCTTGGTTTGTAATCCAATGGTTTGCGGGTGATGTAGATACACAACTATCTTTTAAATAATGAGAGATGACCCAGTAAAAGAAATAGCTGCTAGGATATTCACACAGAGCCTGATCCACTATCACTTGTTAATATTCACAAGGCTGCTGAAAGGTTCTCTGGTCTCCACCAGGCAAGAGGTATAGCCAGGGCCGGCGCATCCATTAGGCGAACTTCGGCAGTCGCCTAGGGCGCCGAGCTGTAGGGGGTGCCGAAGAGCAGTCACATGGTGCCACAAGCGGGGCCTATCCTGATCACGGCAAAGAGAAATAGAGACTGTGTGCTTCTCAGGGCCGCGAGCAGCACATAGTAGGCACCGATATAGGTAGGGGAGGGGTCACGACTGGGGTAGGAGGGGCAGCGCAAGGGTCGCTAGGACACCCAATATCCTTGCACCGGCCCTGGGTATAGCAAAAACAGCCTTCAGCCAGCTCCAGGGTCTTAGTGATTTCTTGCTCCAGCTCTGTTACACTATCTGGCTGTTCTCTTATTTAGACTGTCCAAACCCAGCAGGAAATTTAACTGTTCAAATACCTGTAGTGACCAGTGAAATTCTTCTGCACAGAGCCAACCTGTTGCAAACTTTCTGTTATTCTTCAGCTCGTCCACCAAGCAGGAAATTCTCAGAAACAAATCTTTTGCAGAGAGTCACAAATGTGCATCTCCTGTTTCACTCTCTGTCCCCAACTGATTTTCTCTTAAAGAAAACAATCCAGCAGGCCATTGTCAAAAGACTCTCTATTTCTTATTAGTTCATAAAATCAAGTCTCCCAAAACATAGTGTAGTCTTATGATGCAATGACAGGTTAGAGCAGCCATGTTGCATGAGTCAGCAGCAGTGAAGTGCTTTGAATTTCCTTCTGTGTCAGAACCTACAGAGCAAAGTAGGAAGATACTACAATCATTTTCAAAAAGGCCAATTTAAGAGCCTCATTCTCTAGGTTAGGCTCCTAAACCCTTTCAAAATTGACCAAGGGGTAAACGGGTTGTTCAAGAAGGACAAGGAAATAGCAGAAAAACTGAATGAATTTTTTTACTTTGGTCTTTACTAAAAAGGATGCTAGGAACATACTCACGCTAGAAACATTCTTTGATAGTGTTTCTGAGCAACTAAAGCAAATATCTGTGACAATGGAAGATGTAGTAGATCAAATTGGCAAACTAAAGAGTAACACATCACCAAGACTGGATGGTATTCTTCCCAAAATAATGAAAGAATTCAGATATGAAGTTGCAAACCTGATGCTAGTAATCTAAACTATCATTTAAAATATCTGCAACACCTGAAGACTGGAGGGTGGCCAATGTAATGCTGATTTTTAAAAAGGGTTCCTGGGATGAACCAGGAAACTATAGACTGGTGAACGTGATGTAAATGCCAGTCAAAATGGTAGATTAGTAACTGGATGGTGGATTGGTAACTGGTTAAAAGGAAACAAAGGATAATACTAAATGGTAAGTTGTTTAAGTTGCACGTCCCGGCCCTGCCCCTAGGCGCTCGCGCGCGCGTACTGCGCAATTCTTTAAAGGGCCCAGCGCGGGAAGCCAGTCCGCAACACCCGCTGATGACCTCACATAACCACAGTATAAAAGATGAGGCTCAGTCCCCAGAGCCTCGCCTTGGCAATAGGGTCGACACCGTTGGTGCATTAGTTTGCCTCGTGTGTTCCAGAGTCTCCTGTTCCAGCGTCTCTTCATTCCCTGGATCTCTGAGCGTTCCTGTGTCCTTCTCAGGTAGTACCTCTTCGGACTGATCTCTGGTACTGACCTCTGCCTGCCTGACCATTCTCCTGTCTGCCACCTGGAACTGACCATTGCCTGCCTGACCATTCTCCTGTGTGCCACCTGGAACTGACCCTCACTTGCCTCAACTATGATTGGACTGACATTGGTATTGACCCGTGCTTTGACCGACCATTTCTGGACTGATACTCTGGCTCTGACCCTTGCACTTCACTCTGACACTCTCTTCTGGCCCACTGGGACTACCAGACCAACCTGCTTGGAAACCAACCATGGCTTTGACATATCTGCCCGGAGAGCCTCCCAGAACTGCTACTTCCCAGAGGTCTCCGGAGCCTGCCCTTTGGGCCTGGTTCGTGCATTCAGCATCAGCCACGCACCCTTGCTCATGGTGGGCACACCCCTCTGCTATCTCTCCGGAAGACCATCCAAGGCCCATCTAAGTCCAGGCGGTCCGGGTACCCAAGGGCTCAACCTGCGGAAACCCTGGATTGCTATTGGTGAAGCTCTAGCTAGCCTCTGTCTCCATGTGTGCTCCGCCTCCTGGTGGCAGGCGCTCTCTGGGTCTGACCAGAGGGCGATACCAATCCTGCACCAGACTAAGGGTCCACCTCCAGCGCAACAGTTTAAATCTAGAAAGGTAATTAGTGGAGTAACACAGGGATCTGTACTCAGATCTGTGCTGTTTAAAAGATTCATAAATGATCTGGATAAGGGAAGAACGAGTGAGGTGATAAAATTAGCAAATGACATAATATTATTGAAAATTGTTAAAATAGCAAAGGATTGTGGGATTAGGAGACTGGGCATCTAAATAGTAGATGAAATTTAATGTGGAAAAGTACAGTATACAACAGGCGTGGACATTGTTTAAAAATACAGTCTTAGAAGTGCAGTCCAAATGTATTCCATGCATTAAGAAAGGTGGAAGGAAGGCAAAATGATTACCAGCATGGTTAAAAGATGAAGTGAAAGAGGCTATTTTAGCCAAAAAAATATCCTTCAAAAAGTTGAAGAATGATTCATCTGAAGAAAATAGGAAAAAGCATAAACATTGTCAAGTTAAGTGTAAAACATTGATAAGGCAGGCTAAGAGAGAATTTGAAATGAAGTTGGCCATGGAGGCAAAAACTCATAATAAAAACTTTTAAAATTATATCTGAAGCAAGAAACCTCTGAGGGAATCGGTTGGACCGTTAGATGACCGAGGGGTTAAAGGGGGCTCTTAGGGAAGATAAAGCCATTACAGAAAGACTAAATTAATTCTTTGCTTCTGATTACTAATGAGGATTTGGGGAGATACCAGTTTCAGAGATAATTTTCAAGGGTGATGAGTCAGATGAACTGAACCAAATCAATGTGAACCTGGAAGATGTAGTAGGCCAGACTGACAAACTAAAGAGTAGCAAATCACCTGGACCAGATGCTATGCATCGCAGGGTTCTGAAGGAACTCAAAAATGAAATTTCAGATCTATTAAAATGTGTAACCTATAATTAAAATCATCCATTGTACCTGAAGACTTGGGGGTGGCCAATGTAACCCCCATGTTTAAAAAGGGCTCCAGGGACGATCCAAGAAACTATAGACCAATGAGCTTGACTTCAGTACCGGGAAAAATAATGGAAACTATTATAAAAATCAAAATCTCAGAACATATAGAAAAGACATGATTCAATGGAACACGGTCAACCTGTATTTACCCAAAGGAAGTCTTGCCTCACAAATCTTCATTTTTTTTAAGGGGTTAATAAACATGTGGATAAAGGTGAACCGGTAGATGTAGTGCATTTGGATTTTCAGATGGCATTTGACAAAGTCCTTCATGAGAGGTTTCTAAGAAAACGAAAATGTTATGGGATAGGAGGCTATGCCCTTTCATGGATTACAAACTGGTTAAAAGACAAGAAACAGTAGGATTAAAAAGTCAATTTTCTCAGTGGAAAAGGTTAAACAGTGGAGTGCCTCAGGGATCTTTACCGATGCTTTTCAATATATTTATATATAATCTGGAAAGGAATATGATGAGTGAGGTAATCAAACTTGCAGATGATACAAAATTATTTAGCGTAGTTAAATCACAAGTGGATTGTGATAAATTGCAAGAGGACCTTGTGAGACTGGAAGATTGGGCATCCAAATGGCAGATGAAATTTAATGTGGACAAGTGCAAGGTGATGCATATAGGGAAAAATAACCCATGCTGTAGTTACATGATGTTAGGTTTCAAATTAGGAGTTACCACCCAGGAAAAAGATCTCGGCATCATAGTGGATAATACATTGAAATTGTTGGCTCAGTGTGCTGCAGCAGTCTAAAAAGCAAACAGAACATTAGGATTTATTAGGAAGGGAATGGTGAATAAAACGGAAAATGTCATAATGCCTCTATATCGCTCCATGGTGAGACCACACCTTGAGTACTATGTACAATTCTTGTCACCACATCTCAAAAAAGATATAATTGCATTGGAGACGGTATAGAGAAGGGTGACCAAACTGATAAAGGGGATGGAACAGCTCCCCCATGAGGAAAGACTAAAGAGATTAGGACTGTTCAGCTTGGAGAAGAGACGGCTAAGGGGGGATATGAAAGAGGTGTTTAAAATCATGAGAGGTCTAGAATGGGTAGATATTAATTTGTTATTTCCTCTTTTGGATAATAGAAGGACTAGGGAGGCACTCTATGAAGTTAGCAAATAGTACATTTAAAACTAATCGGAGAAAACTAATTTTCACTCAATGCAAAATTAAGCTCTGGAATTTGTTGCCAGATGATGTGGTCAGTGCAGTTAGTGTAGCTGAATTTAAAAAAGGTTTGGTTAAGTTCTTGGAGAAGTCCATTAACTGCTATTAATCAAATTGACTTAGAGAATAGCCACTGCTATTACTGGTATCAGTAGCATGGGATCTACTTAGTGTTTGGGTACTTGCAGGGTACTTGTAGCCTGGATTGGCCACTGTTGGAAACAGGATGCTGAGCTTGATGGACCCTTGGTCTCAGTATGGCAATTTCTTATGTTCTTATGTGGTGCACATTAAAAAAAATAATCAGAACTACAGGTACACAATGTTGGATTCAGTATTATGAGTCACCATCCAGGAAAAGGATCTCAGAGTCCTTGTGGTCAATACATTGAAATCCTTCACTTAGTGTGCCATGGTGGTCAAAAAAGCAAATAGAATGTTAGGAATGATCTGAAAAGGAATGAAGAATAAATTGGAAAATATCATATTGCTTTTTTTCTCCATTGTGTAACTGGACCTTGAATATTGTGTGTAGTTCTGGTCGCCCCATCTCAAAAAAGAGATAGCAGAACTAGAAAAAATGCAGAGGAGGACAACAAAAAGGGGATGGAATGGCTCGCACATTAAGAGAAGCTACAAGGGTCAGGGTTCTTTTGCTGGAAAAGAGATGGCTGAGAGGGGATATGATAGAAGTTAATAAAATCATAAATAAGCTGGAATGGGTAAACAAAGGACAGTTATTTACCTTTTCAAATAATACTAAAACCAGGAAACACTCCAATTTAAAACAAATTGTAGAAAGTACTTTTTCACAACCAAGCTATGGAATCTGTTGCCAGAGGACATGGTCAAGGTGATTAGCATAACAGGATTTAAAATAAGCTCCTGGAGGAAAGATACATAAAACATTAACCAGGTAGACTGAAAAAAAAATTGCTATCCTGGTTGAATGAAAAGAAGTAGATCTGCTTGTGGTCTGACCCAACATGGCATTTCTTAGGTTCTAATAATATATACTACTATACATTTTTAAGAACATAAGAACATGCCATACTGGTCAAACCAAGGGTCCATCAAGCCCAGCATCCTGTTTCCAACAGTGGCCAATCCAGGCCACAAGAACCTGGCAAGCACCCAAAAACTAAGTCTATCCCATGCTACTGATGCTAGTTATAGCAGTGGCTATTTTCTAAGTCAATTTGATTAATAGCAGGTAATGGACTTCTCCTCCAAGAACTTATCCAAACCTTTTTTAAAACCAACTACACTAACTGCACTAGTAACCACATCCTCTGGCAACAAATTCCAGAGTTTAATTGAAATACTTTACAGAGGTCTAATTACTAAATTATTTAACCACTAAAACTAAGTGATACCTGGTGAAATTCCCTGGAGCACCCTATTCAATTCCCACTTCAGCTCAACTCCAAATACCCTTCCCAGCACAAACACAGCACATTCTGACCCTTCTTACCATCCCGACTCCACACTCCCCCCTTTCCAGCCCAACTCCAGTATACTATGAACCCTCTCCCAAGCCTGACTCCAGCACTCCCTTCCACCTCCCTTCGGCTTCCTAGCCCAAAACCAGCACACTCTGACCCCCCTCCGCAGCCTAACCCCTACATTACATTCCTCCCTCACCAGACCAACCTCAGCCCTACAACAGCTCATTCTGACCCCCTCTCACCAGCCTGACCCCAGCACTCTCTTCCTTCCTCCCCAGCCTAATGCCAGCACACTTGATCCCCCTCACTAGCCTGTCCTCAACACTCTCTTTCCCCTCCTCAGCCCACAACCAGCACACTTTGATCCTTTTCCACAGCTTGACTCCTACACTTCATTCCTCCCTCCCAAGCCCAACCCCAGCACACTGACCCCCTTTACCAGCCCAACCCCAGCATTCCCTTCCCTTAGCCCAACCCCAGCACATTTTGACCTCTCCCACTAGCCTGATACCAGCATTCTTTTCCCTCCTCCCTACCTAATCCCAGAACAATCTGACCTATCACCAGGCTGACCCCAATACTCCCTTCCCTCTCCCCAGTCTGACCAAAGCACACTCTGCTTCCCTCCATCAACTCTGCTTCCTTCCATTAATTCTGCCCCAGATATTGCCCCAGCTTGATTCCAGCACTTTCAGCTTTTCCCCAACACACCACCCTTTCTCCCCCTCCCACCCATCTCTCAAGCTTCCACAACCACACAGCTCATGATGTGAGCCCACCTCTAGTCCTCTTTCCAGTCAAGCAGCCCCATGGCATCCAGCAGCCAACATCTGCCTATGGCTCTTTACACTTTCCCTGCCACTGGTACCTGTCCCTATCTTGCAGCCTCTCATCCTACTGCAACCTACCTCTTCTCACTGTTCTGCTGCCATCTTACCCCAGTGGCAGGGCAGTGAGTGAATCCGGAATCTCAGAGTAGGGTGTGCATGAACACATAAGTTAAATAACAATACGTGTAACTCCTGGATCTGAAAGTATTTACATAAGTTCCGATATGTGTATGCACTCCCCAAAGGCCAACAGGATGCACATGCAAGCTGGAGAGCAGATGCATACCCAACCTATCCTTGACAGACAGACAACATTCAGTGTGGCTAAGTGCAGTATATGCATGTGTGTGTATATGTGTGTGTGTGTGTATATATATATATATATATATATATATATATGATTGATTGTTAGAGCAAATAACTGCAACCTGGAGCTGAAAAAAGGCTGTTTTAAGCTCTCCCTATGGAGCCAATTATTTTTACATAATGAATGGTATGTTTGTGGCATAAACTGACACAGGAGATCATTATTCTAAACTCAATTTTAGCAAACAGATTAGTCAAATGCTTGACTAAGGCAAAAAAAATAAATTACTTTATATGAAAGTACATGATTGGGGAGGAACTCTGTGACCACTCTAACTGGATCTATGAGGATTAAGAAACAAACTCAAATAAGCTCAAAAGAAGGAGTTGTCCAAGAGATGAGACTTTGGATGCCCTAGTGCAATTGTCATCTGAAGACCAGACTGACAAGACTGGACAGATTGATTTATCTTTCCATAGAACAAAACAAATAGATTGCTGTCGGATGCAATTAGAAGTCTAAATTGAATGCGTTGTATGTTTACTTCTGCACTAAATTGCTACTTTGCATTACTATGTCAGAGTGGATGTATCGTAATAGTGTAGGTTTACTTGTGCAATTTTGTAAAACACCTAGAAGTATTTTTAGGGCATGAAATCAAATGATGACAACCATATAATGTAGGTTAGTTATCCCTGCACAAAAAGAGATAATCTGCAGCATTCTAGCGTAGCTCTTTTTTATTTTTACTTTACATTATTCTTGGTGAAACAGGGTACACCATAGCTTGCAGAGGAAGGACAGGATAGACCCAATGCTGGGCTTCTCTTCTTTTTCTTTGGGCCGCAGGAAGGTTGTTCTGGTTCTCAGCCATGCTGGACCGCTATAGGCAGTAACGTCCCCCCACCCTGCCCCCCGCAGCCCTGTGCTCATTGCTGGGCTCGCTCAATAGTAACTATGCCACTGCTTCTCATATTTCTTATGCCCCAAACAATGTACTATTATCATCTGACATCTTTCCCATTGCAAGAAAAATTATTTAAAAAAACAGTTTTATTACACCTACGATTACCACTTGGCTCCATGTCATAAAGAACAGGCTAATCCAGTCCTGGCTTTATCCTATTCCATGTAGGGGTTTGTAGTTCTGATTTTCTTAGGTCACAGGTGGCAAAGTCCGGTCCTTGAGGGCCACAAACTGGCCAGGTTTTCAGGATATCCACAATGAATATACATAAGATAGATCTGCATGCTCTGCCTCCAATGTATGCAAAACTATCTCATGCATATTCATTGTGGATATCCTGAAAACCTGGCCTGTCTGTGGTCCTCGAAGACTGGAGTTTGCCACCTCCGTCTTAGGTAAATCAATGGGATAATCAGAACTGCAAGTCCCTGCATGCAATAGGGTAAACCCAAAACGGGATTAGCTTGTTCCTTATGACATGGAGCTAGGTGACCACTCTAACTACACCCAAACTTTAGTATCTTTTCTCTCTCCTATATCTCTTCAACATACAAGTAATATTCAAATCCCTGTCTTTCCAGCTTGAAATAATCACTTTCATGCTTTTAAAACTTGCTTTCAGCTTGACTAGTCAACAAAATAAGCACGTTTTGAGGTTGTTTTTCCTTTAACCTGACACTTTTTTCCTACATCACGTGCTGGCAACTCTGGTCCAGGAGTGCCACAAACAGGTCTGGTTTTCAGGCTATCCACAATGAATATGCATGAGGTATATATGCATACACTGCATCCTTTTCATGCTAATATATCTCATGCAGATTTATTGTAGAAGTCCTGAAAAAGTGTTTGTGGAATACGAGGACTAGAGTTGCCTACTCTTTACCTACACCTATTTATTTCTAGCTCATCTGGAGCCAGGGCTGGGATCTGACACCATGAGTCTTTTAGGATATATTTGGCTTCATGCTGGACATGTGGGACTGCTGTCTCTGTAGTAAAATGTTCTTGTTTCTATATGCTCACTATCTCTAAATCTTTTGGTTCCAGTCAATATTAAATGCTGAAATGTATGTCTACAAAATGAGAAAAAAATAGCAGTCTTGCAAAATGTATTGAAAACTACCAGCTTATTTAGGAAAACATTTCTTAAAAAGAAACAGGATAAAGTTTTTCAGGATAGAGTAGAACCATGTGCGACAGGCTTAACATTATTGCACAATTCTTAGTTTCACCGCTCCTATTGATGAAAAGACAGTAATTGGTAGCAGAGTCATTTTCTGGAGTGTTTCCATGATCATTTTCATGTCGTAAGACATAAACTGCCTTTTGTGAACAGTAGAAAACTCCCCGGTTCCATCCTATTGTGCAATCTATTGACATATGTCTCTTCAGCCATACATACTAGATAAAGACACAATGCGCTCCTTCAGAACACTTACTCCACCTCAGAACAAGGTTCCCGGGCTTGAGCCAACTCAAATGTAAAAGCTATCAGAGACAATTTGAACAAATCTACTTTGGCATCTAGCAAGGATGACCATATAGCTTCATGTCCAGGGGGACAAGGATAGAGCCAGTCCTGGCTTTATTCCAGAGAGGTATAATCCTGCTTCTTTTGGGAAATCATAACTACATTTTCAGGGGTAATGTTGTTGCCTTATTTACAAGGGAATGGAGATTAACTACAGATGACAGAAGGAAAGGATAAAAGTATTTTGAGAGTAGAATGAAAAAGGAGAGAGAATTCAGAAAAATGCTATAGCAGCTGGTGGTGCTGGGGTGGGGGGGGGGGAAACGGACAGAGAGGGGAGTTCTCTCCTTGTAAAATGTTCTTGTCACACAAGCTTAAGGGATTTGTGGCAGAAACTGAAAACATTTTTGTTCCCTGTCTTTGTCAGACAGCAACCGAACTTACGCAATTTCTTCAACCTGTGGAAACTGAATTTCATGTGAACAAAATCTGAGACCACTTGCACAAAGCAGATTCACAGAAATGAGATTCTTCTGTTTTTAAAGCTGGTTCTCTGTTTGTTGACATTATCTAAAGACATTCAAAGAAAGTACATTAATAAAGTCCTAAGTGCAGCTTGTGTGAGATGTACTGCTGCTGGTGGTAAGGTGCCAGCCAAGAATGGGGGAGCTATTTTGGATTAGGTCATAAACACCTCTGAACAAAGTATAACTCCCATTTGTGGCCTTTCTTTGACTTCCTGCCAAGGCAGTCTTGTTTTTTGTTGTTGGTTTTTTTTAATCTTTTAACTAATTTTTATTCTGCCGACTTGTCATTTTTACTATGTTTATACATTTTTCTTTTCATCTTCCTTGTGGGATATTTTGATTATTCTCAGTAAGAAACAACATAAAAACTGTTTCACTGGGCTGACACATGACTCACCAGGATTGGAGATTTTCCATTGATGGGCTAAGACGCACCAAAATGAAAAGTCAGGATAACCAGTTTGACAACTGAAAACACAGACAGGCTGTTTGATTCAGGATCTTGGTTTCGTATTCACTATGGGGTGGTGTCCTGGATTGGCCTGAAAAAAAGATATTTGGAGTGTGCAAGGGGTGAAGCTACTCCATAACTCGGTCTAATCGGGCTCTGTTCCATCTCAAAGGATTGTTCACTCACCTAGATAAGAGGCTTTACTCATCTTCCTGTGGTCTCCAACCCAAGCACATTTACTTCTGCTGAGAGCAGGAGTGAGTCTGGATGATCTCCTTTCTGGCCATACGGAAGGCAATAATTAAACTAACAGTATTGGTGCCAGCACCGTGGGTAGTTTTTGCCTCTGGGGTTTGCACAATAATCAAAGCAAAACTACATGCACAGTTTTGCTTTGATTATTGCTGCAGGAAAAAAGTATCTACAGAGATTTGCCTCTTATTCTGCAGGTACATTTTTTCCAGGTAAAACAATACATGTAGTTTTGAAAATTCAAAATTGCATGTGTTGCTGCCATCCCTGACCTAGCCCTGCTCCAGGAATGTTTCCTCAGTATCTAAAAGTATCTGTGTTGTAGAACAATGCATGCACTTTTAACTCATAGAGCATGGGCAATTTTGCAAAAAGCAGTTTTTGCAGATAAAAATTGCCTTCTTAAGGGTTGTAGTCGGATTGTGTGACTAGTTTGCAGTGCTGTGGGCATGTTAAATCTCTGGGACCGCAAGTTCATTTTCAAAGCCTTGAAAATGCAGCCAGCCACAGGGACAGGGCATAAACCTCTGCACCTACATTTACAGCTGCTTTGAAGCAGGCACAAATGCACCCAGAGAAAAGTATGCGCAGAGCTTTGAAAACGCAAACCCTGCACATACTTCCCCTTTCCTCCATCTTAATCACACAATTATTTTTATCTGCAGTAAGGGAGTGGGGGGGGGGGGGGAGGAATATTTCAACTCCCCATTTCCATGGGTAATGACTGTCAGCATTGCCCTCCCAATTCCTATAAAAAAGAAATATTTATCTTTTACTTTCTATTCCTCCCATGGGAAATAATGGGAACTAAGCAATGCAATCCTCTTTTTGTTTACTTTGTTCTATGCCTTTGGAAAAAGTGGAAGGGATACAGTGCCTCTTGGAGGCACAAGTTGATAGTACTTTGACTGCTGCCAGGGAGCCTCCTCCTTTTCTACCAGCTGTTCTCCCAGATAAAGCAGCAGCATGTTAAGGTAGGGTAAAGGAAATGTGAAAAGTTTAGTTCGTTGGGATGCTTCACATAATATGGGCATCCAGGCCCTCACTTACTCGCATCCACCCTCTTTCACAAAAATCAAACACTAACAACAGGAATTTTGGGTTAAACAGGGCCGCAGCTTTATTAACCATGGAGGCCCGAGCCTTACAACAATAACATTCATAACATTAAATGACCGCCCCCTAGCTGTCCGCCACCTCTCCAGCAAGACAGTCAGCACCAGCCATCCGGCTCGTCCCTCCTGCCCTTACACTTCGTTCAGACCCCCGCCACCTTCTAGCAAGAGGCCAACACGGTGGACCCCCGCCGCTGGCAAGCAAGGAGTCAGGCCAAAATGGGCCCCCGCCTCCTCCTAGCAAGGAGCCTGCACCTGACAACAGCCCCAGTTGTCACAAATTTATCAGGCAACCAACCTGCCCATTACAATTGTAAACTGTAGCGGCTCGGGCCATCCGCCATAGACACGGGTAATGACCCGTGACCCCCAAAGATGCAGTCCTGATTACCGCGGAAAGATATTCTCTAAGGCCTCCTGAATCGAATTTAGAAAAAGATCCATACCAATAAAGGACAAGTGGACCCTATCCTTGCCAAACAGCCCCATCACTGTACCCCAGGACCACTCATACCGGATGTGTCTGCCCCCCAGGAGCACCAGCCAGGAACCTATCTGCCGGTTGGCCTTGGCCCTGCTCCACCACCAGATCACTCTCACCGATTCAGTAGGCCTCAAAATGATGTCTGACCAGAAACGTACCGTGGACGGCAGCAAAAGCGACACAGTATTCAAATCCTTCCGCACCATGCTGATAAACTGCCTTCCGGATAACTTTCCCCAATCGTTCCCCCCCAGGAGAATCACTACCGCTTGCGGCTGACCCAGCCGATCCCGCCCCCGCCGCACACAGTCAATCAAATCATCCTACACCATACCCCGCCTCCCCAGCCAATGCACCCTCACCCCCCTGCACTGCAAGTCCAAATGAGGCCCATATGGTCGTCCACACGCATGCTTATGCGCCCAATGGACGTAGGAATTCCCAATGATCCACACGGACTTTCCAGCAGGGTCTGCACCTGAAAAGAAATCACAGTTAGATACCGCTCACATTCGGTGAGTCCCGGGACGGATGTAACCCTCATACTCCACCGAATGCCACCTGCCAATCCTGCAGATCACAACCGCGGACAACCCTGCCGATGCCGCCGAGGTGGCCGCCCTGATCCAGAAGGAGTGTGTTCCGAAAGACCGGACATCCAATCCCACCGCAGATAAAGCCAAACGAAGAACCATCTCGAACTGGTATTTCGTCAAAGGTCGCATATCCTCGTGGACCAGAAAATGGGCCGAACCCGAGACTTGAACATAACAATATTGCGCCGCGTTGGCCACTGGACAAGTCCTCAAGCCAGGGATCGCCTGCAACACCACCGACGAGCCGTTTCCGCGTTGATCAGTCTTGGACCTCGGAATACGTATCAAAACCGAGGAACTGGTGACCACCACATGTTTTGTCAGAAGGCCCGGGAAGTCCACACTGGACACAGACCTCGCAACCAATTCACTAACCCTGAATGCCCTGAAAAACACCCATACAAACGCCGTCCGAAAGAGCACAGTTTCATAAGGTGAAAAGCAAACGCTCGACGAGTCCCAGAGCAACAGCAAAATATCGTGCACAATGGGCCAACGCCTGTCCACTCCCCTCCCCAATTCCCTAGACCAACCAGCCAACAGCCTCCTGATCAAGAACTGCCCCATCGGGAAACCCCACCCATGAGCACGCATGAAGAAAGAGAACCCCGCTAGCTGCCGGCTCACCGCCGCCTTCGATCAGCTCCCCCCTCCTAGCATGCTCCAGGAAGAGCAAATCCAACACATCTGAAACCGTACCCCCAGCCCACCCCAGAGAAGATAAGAATTCTACCACCTTATGCGCCCCGCCCACGTACGAGGACCACGTGGATGGGCTAGTGACGATCGCAAAAGTTTCCAGGCTTCTGGGAACCAAATCTCCAGAGGAAAGATGGCACCGAAGTCCCACGAGGGTCTGTATCCGGGGCCAGATCTCGGAACAAGTCTCACTTGAAACGAGAAAGAGAGTCGGCAACACTGTTAGTAACACCTGGGACATGTCAGGCCCAAAGAGTCACGTTCAATGACATACAGCGCATCACCAACTCCCTCAACAGTTCCGAGACCAGTAAGCATTTCGCCGCCCTCCTGTTGATCACCTCCACCACTCCCAGGTTGTCGCACCAAAACACGACTCTCTTACCCCTCAACGTCACGCCCCAGATGTGCAATGCCACCACAATTGGAAACAACTTTAAAAAAGTGATGTTCTTGGTTACCCCCGATTCCACCCACTCCTCTGGCCAACCCGTGGCACACCATGACCCCTGGAAATAAGCCCCAAACCCCACCGACTCAGCAGCATCCATATACAACTCCAAAGCATGGGTGGACGTGGGGTCAGATTGCCAAAATTCCGACCCGTTGAAATCCACCAAAAATCTGTCCCAGACGCGCAAATCCTCACAGATCGGCGCAGTCACCCATACCCTATGATGCCGCTGATGCACCCCGGACATCGCAGATGACAGTCTTTGCAAAAACACCCGGCCCATGGGGATCACAAGACACGCAAAGTTAAGGCTGCCCACCAACGATTGCATCTCCAGCAGGGACAATTTCGGCCGCTCCACGGCCCTCCGCACCAACTCCCTCAACCGCCGCACTTTGTCCTCCGGCAACAGCAACAGCATTGCAACCAAATCCAACTCAATCCCCAAGAATACCAGTCGTGAACACAGACCTTCCATCTTGCCGGACGCCACTGGAATTCCGAATTCGCCCACCACCTCTTGGAAACACCGCAGCAGATTCCCACAATCAGCCGCATCCGCTTTGCCGATGAACAAAAAATCATCCAAATAATGCACGATGTTCTGCGACCCCGAGCTGCTCTCCATGACCCAGTGCAAGAATGAATTAAAGGCCTCAAAATATGCACAAGCAATAGAACAACCCATCGGCATACACTTGTCGAAATAAAATAATTGGTTAAATCGAAAACCCAGCAGACAAAAACTCCCAGGGTGCACCGGCAACAACCGAAAAGCGGACTCGATGTCCACCTTAGCCATCAAGGTGCCCGGCCCACAACACCGAACCCTGCGCACGGCCGAATCGAAAGAAGCATAACGAACGACACACAACTCCCTAGGGATGCAATCATTGACCGACCCACCCTCAGGGAATGACAGGTTGTGGATTAACCGATATTTACCTGCCTAACTCTTTGGGACAACAGCCAATGGGGACCAAATCATATCCGGCAACAGAGGAGTTGCAAACGGACCCGCTATCCGGCCCAAATCGATCTCAGACTGCAACTTAGCCTCCACCACCGGCAACAACCACTTCACCGATGGACAATTCCCCCCCACCCCCACCAACCCCGGACCAGAACATGGAATAGAAAATCCCACCGTAAACCCCTCTAACAACAACGAACCATCTCCTCGCACCGGATAAACCCGCAACCAAGATAACAACGCCTCAACTCTAATAGGAATAACCTCTCTGGCTGAAACCTCACTTGGCAGCTCCCTTGGAACCCGGGGACACCCCCATTCCGTCCCCCTGTCGCTTAACACAACAAGAGGAGGGGTGGCCCGCCGCACACACGTGCCGGAACTTGCAGTCGGGGAAAAAACAGGACGATCTGTTGAATCACCAACAGACGTCACTAACCCCGGCACCCAACCTGCCCACGCCAGCTGCGGGTGGCCCCTGCCGAAAAAGCCGACTAGAGCCACTTCCCTGCGAGCCCACACTTAAGTGAGTCTTTGATGCTATGTGCGTCAACCAGAGCCCCACATCCTGGGTGTCCCAGGACATGAACTTATTTTCTGCTATACGATCCCAAAATTGCTCCTCGTAGTTCAACCACGACCATCCTTCGTACGTCTTGCTTGCAGCCAAAATGGCGTCAGCATACGCCAACAAGGGGCCATACTGTGTCGGGTCCCGATGTCCAATGACGCTAGCTAATCGCAAAAATGCACGTATCCAGTTGTGGACGTTTTGAGCTACCTTCATCTGGGATCCGGGAAAACGGTCGCTCTTCTTACGCTTTTTCTTCTCCCGTCTCCTCCCCCTGCGTCCCGCCAACAACTGAAAGATATCAATAAACTTCCGTCTGCAGATTTTCTTTCTCATGCTTCACGGCACTTCCTCCCATAGCTCTGTTAAAGCAACTAGCGCAGGTGTATTCCTCTCCGGCTCCTTACCCGAAACACCCGGAACCCCGACCTCACTGAATCAGACGAGACCGAAGAGGAGGAGGACGACGAGGACGAGGTAGACACTGAGGAGCTGGACCGCGCATGCCTCTTTTTAGACTTACCCCTCTTGTGCCCCGCGGTTGCGCCCTTGCCGTCCCCGTCCTCAGTATTCGTCATCCCCCGGGCACCCCGGACCAACTCGTCGCTGCTGACCCCTAGAACCTCGCCGCCAGAAACACCCAACTCCCCCCGAACCCCAGCCCTAGGAAAAGAACAAACTCACCCTGCAGAGGCCTCACCGCTGCCTCCACTCCAGGGACCTCCACACGCCCCGGTGGCGCCCGCCGTTCCACCAATGCCACCACTGACCTCCATTCATCCTGATGCGAAGTGCCTGGCCCGTCCCAGGAGCCCTCCGCCCACTCCGCCTGTGAGGAAATAAAACCAGACGCGAGAGGAGGCACCACTCCTGGAGAAAGACCATGCACCCCCCCTCCGCTCCGCCCCCCAAGATTTCAGAAAAACCCCAGTCCCCACCCCCCCTTTCAGTACTCCCCCAACCCACACCCGGACCCCCAGTGGCCCCCCGAGGCTACCCCGCCCACTAGGCCGCACTGGGTAGCGGAGCGAGTCCTCATCCTTGCCCCCGTGTGACCCCGCCCAGAAAATGGAAGGCCCTGGCCAATTCCAGGCAGGACCCCAGGAGACCGACCCTCCTCTCCCCCACCCATCCCCACTAACTCCCCACGCCCTACGACTGCCGACTCTAGTTCCGGGACACACCACCTCCTCGAAGCCCTCGTAGGAGGCCCACAACCAAAGCCCCATAAATGGGAACCCCTGGACCGACCCTAGTCCAACCGCATCCCTGGCCGCGCTGGCTCTGCCGGGAAAATCACCTCCGGGCCTGCACCGGGACCTCCACAGGAGGGTCCAATGACCGGACTGCATCTCCCACAAAAGACCCAACACTGCTACCCACCCCGCCGCCAATCGCCTCCCCCCCCCAGTCAACTCTACCCCCCAACCCAAACCTACAGCACGAACATGCCCGTGGGACCGAGAACTCGAGGCTCTAGGGCTCCTGCCCCTGCCAACACCTCTGCCCAACGAAGTGAACGCAGAAACTAGGGACCCCTCGACCCCCCCCCCTCCCCCACCGGGTCAGATGAGGCTAACGGCCTGGAGCCCCCCCAATCCTCACCCGAACCTCGGAGGACCCAATTGCACTAACCCGTCTAGATCCACTTCCCCCATCAATCCTCCCCAACACCGGGGCCGTACTGGGAGACTCCATGACGTCACCTGGCACCCATGCTGCTTCCTCCGACTCCATCTCCGGACTCCACACCGCAACCAACCTGCTAGCAGACCCGCCAAAAAACACCAGCCTGAAAATGGACCGCTGCCATAACACAGCCAAAACACCAGCCCAAAACCCAGCCTGTTGCTCAAAAAAAAAAAAAGCCAGCCTGCTGCTCAGACGCGAAGAACGACTGAGCAAGCAGGTCTCCCTGCGCTCCCCCCACCCTCTGGAGACTCGCGCTGGCTGGCCAATCACCGCCAGCCAGCACCTCTCCTGCTCAGTTCACCAGCCAATTATGGCTGCTCCTACGGCCCGCACGTGCGCTCCCCTCACCCCCTCCAACTCTCCCTTTGCCTCCGCGCTTGCTCGCGACCTCCCGCAGACCCCCCCCCCACGCCGAGCACCCCCTCCTTCCAATGCCTTCCGATACTTGGCCAAGGCTGGGGCTTGCCTCCTGCGCGGGCCTGGGCCCACATTACTCCAGCCGACCGGACACTAGGTCCGGTCAACCTTCCATGAAAAACAGAATGTACCAGAAAAAAGATAGCATGTGCATTGAAACTCCAATGTGGGCATCCCTTCCTGTCATGAGCCAACTCCAGGGAATGCTGCATCTAGCAGCGTCATACCTGGACTGGACTACACTGGCTCTTTGAAGAAGTTGTTGTATTCTTTGGGTAGTCATGGGAAAAGAAAAGAAGTAGGAAGAAAATCAGATACAAGGAGTTAACAGTTACTAATTATGGAAAGAAGATGCCAGGAAGAAAGCAGACAAACAAACTAACCAAGAAAGACAAGGACAAGCAACTTGATAAATTCTATTCAGAAAATAGTCAAAACACAATCATTTTCACTACTTTCAGCCGAGGATTATGCCCATAGCAGAGATAGAAAACAAGGCCACAGTGTGTGTGTATGCGAACACCCACACACACACACACCCACACACACTCATACACACACACAAACACAACACAGATATACAGAAGAATGAAACATCATTGATCAGCCCAAATTACACACACAAACAAGACAGGAGAATACAGCAAGTGCCACCCCAGCAAACCACAAAGAGATAAATACCAAATGAAAAAACACTTGAAGATGCATAGATAAGACACCATACTACATCAAAACAAGCATATGGGAAATGCTCAATGGGCTGCAAGTTCCACAGGGAGTTCAAGACTTGCCCTCCCCATGAATTCCTTCTCTTCCCTTTCTCCTCTAAAGCACCCCTTTCATACACATTGGCAGGGTCATGTTGAAATAAGAGGGTTCAGACTCATTCAAACTGAGACTGGAAGATTGGGCGTCCAAATGGCAGATGAAATTTAATGTGGACAAGTGCAAGGTGATACACATAGGGAAAAATAACACATGCTGTAGTCACACGATGTTAGGTTCCATATTAGGAACTACCACCCAGGAAAAAGATCTAGGCGTCATGGATGATAATACTTTAAAATTGTCGGCTCAGTGTGCTTTGGCAGTCAAAAAAGCAAACAGAATGTTAGGAATTATTAGGAAGGGAATGGTTAACAAAAAGATATAGTTGCACTGGAGAATATCAAAGAAGGGTGATCAAAATGATAAAGGGGATGGAACAATGATAATTTAAGACACACCAAACAGCCTCTCAGGAAATTAGAGAAACAATGTCAAAAATGTAAGTCTTCTAAATCCATAGGAAAATTTAGATCCCTCCTAACAAAACATGCATTAACTAATAGAGCAAAAAAGGATTACTATGCTAAACAAATTCATGGCATAATATTCAGTTCTAAACTACTCTTCAATATTGTTAAACATTTATTATTATTATTATTATTATTATTATTTATTATTTTTATATACCGACATTCGATCTCAATTGAGATATCACACAGGTTTACATTCAGGTACTGTAAGTATTTCTCTATCCTCAGAAGGCTTACAATCTAAGTTTTTGTACCTGAGGCAATGGAGGGTAAAGTGACTTGCCCAAGGTCACAAGGAGCAACAGCAGGACTTGAACCCTGATCTCCTGGTTCATAGTCATCGTCCTTCCTGAGAAATGATCACTTCTCAAATGCTGCTTGCAATGAGTATGCCACTTCTTTTTTAGATAAAATTAATAGGTTGAAAACTCATTTCCCTGTCTATTCTCACACAAGAGCCCCTGCAGAGTCATATGCCCTGGTTAAATGGAATACATTTGACAGTAACTAATTTTGAAATTAGCCAAATTTTGCCAAAATTGACCCTCATATTCACCCACAAGATCCAATTCAAGCCAGTTCCTTGAAACAAGTACAAAGTGTTATCACCCCGACAATCACAACCTTGATTAGTCTCTCTCTCTCAGAAGGTGTTATGGCCCAAGGCCGTGCCCCGGGTCCTCCACTTACCTCGAGGCTGGCCCAGGCCACTGAGGTGTCGACTAGGCCTGGCCAGGCCTCGGTCATGGCGCTCCCCCCTCGATTGGGACACCAGCGTTCCTTCCCTAGGCGCACGCGCATGCAGGGGTTCTGAATTTAAAGGGGCCAGCGCGGGAACTCTAGAACAGCCTCTATGATGACGTCAGATGCTGCCGGGTCATTTAAACCCTGCAGTCGCCTCTAGACCTCGCCTTGCAACGAAGTTCACTCTTCAGAGTTGCTAGTTGCTGCTTCGGACTCCTGTTTGTCTTCGGCTTCTGACTTCTGACCCTGCTTCGTCCATTGACTTCGGCTTCAGCTTCCGCTCCTGGCTTGTCTTCGGCATATGACTTCAGACTTCTGACCTTGGCTTGTCCCTGGGCTCCAGCTTCAGTCTTCATCTCTTCTACAGGTACCTGGTTCTTCGCTTGCCCGGAGGATTCTTCTAAGTCCCAGCGGCTCGGGTCCTCAAGGGCTCCTCCCGAGAGGGCCGTGGGCTTCCAAGAGTGAAGTCTCTTCTTGCCTCCTGGGCTCTACTGCTTCCACCGACGACCTCTTTGGCTGCTCCTCTGGTCCTTGGTCGCATAAGATCATTCCTAAGTCTAAGAGGCCTAGGTCCCTACAGGCTCCTCCTGGGGGGACCTTGGGTTTCCAGTGGTGAAGCCTTCTTCGGAACACCCCTTCAGCACTGCCTCCCAGCTGCGACGCCCACTGTGGGTCCCCATAGTGCAACCCCATCAGTCTCAGCCAGCCCAAGGGTCCACGCCCCGTAACAGAAGGAATTGTACCATCTGGGCTAAAGCAAACTGTGATAAAGCCAATTCTGAAAAATAAAAACGGTAGAATTGATGACTGGAGCAACAATAAGCCCATATCCAACTTGTCTTTTCTCTCAAAAGTACTGCTAAAAGCTGTGTTATCTCAACTTGTGAATCATTTGGAAGACCAAGATATTCATTTCCCTAAACAATTTGGATTTAGGAAACATCGTTCAACTGCGACTTTACTCATCTCCTTAAAAGGTTTGATGCCTATGAATCTTATTTTCTTGTGCAAATTGATTTAACAGCTGCCTTTGATACTGTGGACCATAGTCTATTATGCCATCAGCTAAGCAACATTGGGATCAGAGGTAATATTCTCAGATGATTCTCTTCATTCCTTTCTAATAGGTCATTCTAAGTCAAATTGGGCAATCACATACTGATACTTTCCATACTGATACAGGTGCCCCCCAGGGTTCAGCCCTTTTGGCAACACTATTCAATATTTATATGCTCCCACTATGCAAATTACTAATGGATTTAGGAATTTCTTTCTTTCTGAATGCTGATGACTTACAATTTTACATCCCATTCTCTAAATCATTTGAAAATACAGTATTAACACTATCGACCTATATGAAAGCAATACAGCAAGAACTATCTCATCTTAAACTAACATTAAAACCTAGAAAGACTGAAGTCATTTGGTTAAGTAGGAATCCTTCTAAAGTTAAACCTCTGGTTTTCGACTTGGGTACTTTTCAAATGATTCCCACAAACCAAGTACAGAAGTAGATATCCAGCTGGATGAAAACCTTACTATGAAAAAGCACATCAATAAATTAATTAATACAGGTTGCACCAAGTTGCATATATTAAATCAGTTGAAACCTTTATTAACTTTCGAAGACTTCCGTACTGTATTACAAACTCTTATTTTCTCAGATGCAGACTACTGTAACTCTCTATTACTCGGTCTTCCCGCGTGTCTCTTGAAACCATTACAACTATTACAAAATGACTCAGCTAGACTTTTATTAGGAACCAGGAAATTTGATCACATTATGTCATCACTGATCTTGCTGCACTGACTGCCTGTACAATCCAGAATCTATTATAAAGTATTAACTTTAATATTCAAAATCATTCATTCTAGTAATACTGGTATGAACAGCGTGACACTACAACCAAACACACCTCAGTGAACACTAAGATCTCAAAATAAAAGACTATTGTCAGTTCCCACTATACGGAATACACATCTGACTCAAGTAAGAGATTGTGTGATTTCCATAGCAGGTCCAAAGTTTGGAATTCTTTACCTGAAATGTTACGGAGAAAGAGATTTAAATGTGAGCTAAAAACATGGTTATTCAAAAGTGCATATAACCTAAATTAATAACATCAGAATATAAAGAGCTACAATAACAAGATAGACGAGAGATATTAATTGAAGCATGAGGAATAAAACATAATGAGAGAACATAAGAATCTTAAAACAATGTACAGACTATTAAGTGATATTTGTTATATTATTTTTCCTGTTACTTACCTTAGATCTTAGATCTTTAATAAGCAATTTAATATGTATTGAAATATCTCATTTCATTTGAGATATGTTCATCTCTGCTTCTGAGTACAACCTACATAAACTGTCAAGACTCGTTGATTAATAGTTATGAATGTTATGTCTGTAAACCGTTGTGATCATTACATGGAACGACAGTATAAAAAATGTCTAAATAAATAAATGGAATGGCTCCCCTGTGAGGAAAGGCTAAAGAGGTTAGAACTGTTCAGCTTGGAGAAGAGACGGCTGAGGTGGGATATGATAGAGGTCTATAAAATCATAAAAGGACTAGAACAGGTAAATGTTAATTCATTATTTTCTCTTTCAGATAATATAAGAACTAGTAGGCTCTCCAGGAAGTTAGCACGTAGCTAATTTAAAACAAATAGGAGTGATTTATTTTTCATATAATGCACAATTAAGCTCTGGCATACATTGCCAGAGGATGTGGTTAGTGCAGTTAGTGTAGCTGGGTTCAAAAAAGGTTTGGATAAGTTCCTGGAGGAGAAGTCCATGAAATGATATTAATCAAGTTGACTTGGGGAATAGCCACTGCTATTACTGGCATTAGTAGCATGGGAGCTATTTAAAGTTTGGGTATTTGCCAGGTACTTGTAACTTGGATTAACCACTGTTGGAAACAGGATGCTGATAGACCCTGATGTGACCCAATATGGTGATTTCTTATGTTCTTATGAGTAACTGAATGTTGCGCCTGGAGGTGGACCCTTATTCTGGAGCAGGGTTGGTAGGCTCCCTGGTCGGGCCCAGGAAGCGCCTGCCACCAGGAGGTGGAGCACAGGAGGAGATAGAGGCTAGCTGGAGCATCACCACTGGAAGCTCGTGGTCTCCCCGGGTGGAGCCCTTGAGGACCCGGGCTGCTTGGACTTAGGTGGGCCTTGGAGAGTCTCCCAAAAAGGAAGTTCAATGGTGTGCAGTCGATGTCAAGGCTAGGGGTCCGAGGGACCACAGAAGGCCAGAACAGTGTCTGGGATGACAAGGCTAGGATCAAGGCCAGAATCAAGGAAGTAAGGTCAGTAGTAGCAGAGGTCAAGTCCCAAAGGTTAGTCCGAGATTAGTCAGCTAAAGCAGAGGTCAAGTTCCAAAGGTCAGTCCGAGAGTAGTCAGCCAAAACAGAGGTCAGGTTCCAGAGGTCAGACGTGGTCGAGTAACAGGCAGGGGTCAGTATCTGGGCAGCGGTCAGCGTAGTCACAAGCAGGCAGAGGTCAGTATCCGGGCAGCGATCAACATAGTCAAGAACGGGCAGAGGTCAGTACCAGAGAGTCAGTCCAAGAGGTACTACCTGAGGGAACATAGGAACAGATGGACACTGGAACAGAAGGGGTTTGGAACAGGAGGATGCTGGCATAGGAGGACACTGGAACATGACTGGAACAAGACTGGAACAAGCGATGAGACATGGAGGCAAACTAGCACACACACGGTGTCGACCCGATTGCCAAGGCAAGGAAGTGCAGGCAAGCACTTCCTCTTGTACTGCGTTCAATCAGGGCGCGCCATGCAGCTAGGACCCACCCCTGGCCCTTTAAGGGACCGGGCGGTCCGCGCACGCGCACCTAGGGGTGGATCCAACGCCATGGAGGACGCCGAGCCCTGCCATGAGGCCTGGTGCGCTGAGGAAGCCCTTGCGACCAGCGCCACAGGACGCCAAGGCCTGGAGGAGCTTGCGGCTGCTGCTAGGGAGGCCGACCCGGGACCTGCGGAGGAGTTGGAGAGGTGAGCAGGCCCATGCGCAAACCAAGAGTGGATGGAGCGCGCAACACTGACGACTCAATAATTTGAATCATAATTGGAACTAAGTTGGGGGAATCTGATTACGCATCAGAAATGACTCTCTCATTGTTGATTTCAGTTGTGTAATATGATTCATAATCTACTGTGGATCTACAAAACTACCCATACACCAATAAAATCATTAAATGTCCAAGATATATTGAAGCATAAGGTTTAGCTACATCATTTCAACAAGCCAGGAAGATAAATCATTACATTACAAACTGCAGAGGTGGTGGCATGCTTGGACTGGACTACATTGGTACCTTGGAGAGGTGTATCCAACTGACTGTTCAACTTAGTGCACAAATCATTACCTAACCATTCTTTTCAAATTACATGATTCTGAAAGTATCTGTGTTAGTAAGTACAGCTCAGCTGTAGGCACTGCCAGCTGTGAGTCAGAAAATTTTAATTCCAGTGCCTGAATGCTAGCTAGCACTGATGGACTGTTACACTGAAGTCACATTAGCTTTGAAAAGCTAATGGCACAATTTGTGAGGACAGCTTTAATAACACAAGCATCCAGGCAAGTGTTTACCTTTCTCTTCAGCACAGCTGAGCAGTACAAGCAGCTGCCATCATTTTTAACACTCAAGAAGTCTCACTTGTATGAAATGTGTTTGTATCCTCTCCTGGCAAAGGGTTACATGTAAGATATTTATTATTGCTGGTGAGTATAATTTTCAGTAATAAGCGAGAATGCACTGTTATAAAAACTTAGTAACACATCTTGCATGTTTTATTATACTTGTAAAATACGCCAATACAGTAACTACCAAAGAAAGAAGAGTATTTTGTTAATAGCATTTAGTGTTTATGAAAATGAAGCTCCTTTGTTAATGTTCTGATATTATTCATAGAAAGAATGCTAAATATAGAAGACTCAGTCTTTTCCTTTCAATATAAAAGGGTTTTTCTTGGAAATGCTTTTATCATGTATGATTAAAAAATCTGCTTTACTATTTTTGAATGGATATAAAAATGCATTTTAGCATGTCATTCTAATGAGATTTTGGAACATTGCAAATCACAGTCATGGACTGAAGCAAAAGTAAAGACAAGATCTTCCAGTGCTTTTTTAATTTTATTTTTATAATAGATACAATCTTCGGTTCAAATATTTCAATATGCAAATGTTTTTTAATGAATCAGGACTGCTTCCCGAATTAGACTGAGGTGGCAGAGAGTGGTCCACAAATTTATTTATTTAATTTATTTATTTATTTAACACTTTTTATACCGACCTTCATAGCAATAACCATATCAGATCGGTTTACATAGAACAAGGGTATAACTGAAGCAATAAATAAAGTAATTAACAATAGGGTGGATAAGGCAAAGTTACATTTAACAAGGAGTAGAAACTTGGAAGCTTAAATAGCTGAAAGCAGGTAAAGGCAGGAAGTAATAGTAACATAATACAAAAGAATTATGGGTTAAAGCATAAGGTGCTTTAACCTGGAAGTGCCAGAGTCTATCTTCGAGAGGTAAAAAAGACCATTCGTCCAGTAGAGAGTGAACGGCGACTAGTGATTGTCTGGAGGATCGGAGAAGGCTTGGTGAAAGAGCCACGTCTTGAGTTTTTTCCTGAACGTTAAGAGGCAGGGTTCTAATCTGAGGCTTGAAGGGATGTTATTCCAAATGGATGGTCCTGCTATTGAAAATGCTCGGTCTTTGGTCGAGGAAAGGCGTGTGGCTTTAGTTGGGGGGAAATTCAGAGTACCTTTGTGAATATCTCTGATTGGTCTGTTGGAGGAGTGTAGTTTGAAGGGGATTTCGAGGTCGAGTTGGAGTTGATGATGGATGGATTTGTGTATTAGGGTGATTGATTTGTAAAGGATTCTAAAATTCACTGGTAACCAATATAGGTTTCTGAGGATGGGTGAAATGTGATCTCCACGGCTGGTGTTGGTCAGTAGTCTCGCTGCGGCATTTTGAATCATCTGCAGTGGTTTGGTGGTAGATTTGGGGAGGCCAAGGAAAAGGGCACTGCAGTAGTCTATCTTGGCAAATAGCAATGCTTGGAGGACTGTCCTGAAGTCTTGGAAAAATAGTAGTGGTTTGAGTCGTTTTAGAACCTGGAGTCTATAAAAGCAGTCTTTGGATGTGGTGCTGACCATTTTCTTTAGGTTTAGTCGATTATCTAGAAGTACCCCAAGGTCTCTCACATGCTTATGGGTGATGTAGGAGTTGTGTGGGGATGATGGGGGAATGTTTTCTTCGTTTGAGGAGATGAGGAGGAGCTCCGTCTTCGAGGCATTAAAGACCAAGTTTAATCTATTGAGGAGGCTGGTGATAGATAAAAGGCAGTTATTCCAGTGGGTGAGCGCTTTTGAGATAGATTCTGTAATAGGGATTAGTATCTGCACGTCGTCTGCGTACAGATAATGAATTAAATTAAGATCAGTTAGCAATTGGCAGAGGGGGAGGAGGTAGATATTAAAGAGGGTTGGAGATAGGGAGGATCCTTGTGGTACACCAAGAGTGGATTTTGTTAAGGGCGATTCTTTATTATTGATTTTAACTTTGAAGGTTCTATTGCAGAGGAAGGACTTGAACCAACTGTGGGCTGATCCGGAGATACTGATATCTGCTAGGCGATCCAGGAGGATGGTGTGGTTGACGGTGTCAAATGCCGCTGAGATGTCTAGCAGGACTAATAAAAAGGAGTAGCCTTTGTCTAGACCCATTATGATATGGTCTGTAAGTGAAATGAGGAGGGTTTCCGTGCTGCGTGATTTGCGGAAGCCATATTGTGAAGGGTATAGGATATTTTTATTTTCGAGGTACTCTGAAAGCTGGGTGTTTACCAACTTCTCCGTTAGTTTGGCTAAGAATGGGAGATTGGAAATGGGTCTGAAGTTGGCTGGTTCATTGGGGTCTAAATTGTGTTTCTTAAGGAGGGGTTTGAGTGCCACGGTTTTCAGACTGTCTGGGTAACTCCCTTGAGTTAGAAGGCAATTTATGATACTTGTCAAAGGTCCTGAGATCGTATTTGGAATGAGAAGCAAGAGTTTCGATGGGATGTTATCTGCTGGATGGCTAGATGATTTCTGTCTTTTTAGTAGGGTTTCAATCTCTTTGGTGGATATTGATTCGAAGCTGTCGAGCTTGGCTCTCATGAGGGAGTGAGGATTCTCGTCTGAGGTGAGAGGTATAGTATTTGGAGGTAGAAGGGCGAGCGTATTCAGGATCTTCTGTTGAAAAAATGAGGCAAGTTCATTAGCCTTGGATAGTGCTTTTTCGTCTGGAATAGACGGAGGGGATGATTTCGTGATTTGCTTAACGTATGAGAACAGGGCCTGGGCATCATACTGGAGATGATGTATTTTGTTGGCATAGAATTCCCTTTTCGTTAGTAGTATAGAAGTCCTGTAGTGATGTAAAAAGCCTTTGTATGTTGACAGGGTAGCTGTGTTAGGGGTTTTACGCCATATATTTTCCTTGTGACGTAGCTCCTGTTTCATCTGTTTTAGTTTAGGGGTGAACCAGGGTTGATTTCCTTTTTTTGTGGGATTGATTGTTTTGGAGACTATTGGGCACCATTTGTTAGCAACTGTTTCCGTGATCTTATGCCAAGAGGATAGGGCTGAGTCAGGATTGGAAAGGTCTAGGTTCATGAGTTCCTTGGAGAGCTGATCACTAAGTATATCGGATGGGCATGATTTCCTGTATTGAATGGTAGAAAGGTGAGGAGAGGTGTGTGTCTGTTTATCTATGGAGAAGGAGGATTCTATCAGGAAATGGTCTGACCAGGGGATTGGTGTGCAAGAGGGTTCCGATGTGCAAAAGAAATTAGAGTTGATGAAAATTAGATCCAGGGTGTGTCCTGCTTTATGCGTAGGGCTATTGATGATCTGCGTGAATCCCATAGCACTGAGGGTGGTGAGGAGCGCTTCACAGTTTGCAGAGCGAGGTATGGCGTCAGTGTGAAGGTTGAAATCACCTAAGATCATAGTTGGGAGGTCTGAGTTGATATGTTTCACGATGGATTCTATGAGTGATGAGGGGTCAGTTTCTAGAACTCCGGGGGGAGCGTAGACTAGCAGAATTTGAAGCTGTTTTGACTTGACTAGACCCAGTTCCAATTTGGATTCAGTCTTGATAGTATGTGCGGATAGCTTGAGTTCTTTCTTGGTGGCTAGGAGAAGGCCGCCTCCTCTTTTTTTGTGTCTGTGGAAGGTGAAGATGTCATATGTATGAATAGGAAGTTGGTTGATTAGAGCAATATCAGCATTTTTTAGCCAGGTTTCTGTGATTGCACAAATATCTGGATTTGTATCCTGGAAGTAGTTGTTGAGGATGTGTGTCTTTTTAGTTAGGGATTGTGCATTGATAAGGGTTACTGAGAGTAGTGTAAGGCCTAGTAGTTGGTTCAATGGTGAGGTCATGATTGGAATAATTCTTTTTTGTATGATGTTGGTGGAGTTGATTAAGGAGATTCTCCTTCGGTATTGAATGATTGGGATGTTGTAGGTATGCATGAGGAAAGGAAAGGGGTTCTGGAAGGGATGTTTTAGGGGTTCTGGGAGGTGAATGCTGTGTGCTGGTTGAATGCTGAATTGAATGCTGGTTGACTGCTGAGTGTTGGTAGAGCACAGGCGTAAGACCAGATTACAATAAATAGTGTTGGGAAGTATTTCCTGGAGCTGAGAACTGAAAGATGATTTATAGGTGCGTTTTGGCTTATTTCTAAAGTAGCTCAGAGACAGATTTAACTGTTAGGGGCTGCCCTGCAGGGGTGCACAAAGGGGGAGGCCCCTTTGTTGTGCTCCTTTGGTGCGCGACGCCCGGCGCGCGGTGCTTGGAGGGAGTGCTGGTGTTTAAAGCCCCTGAAGAAGCCTCCCTATTGGTCGTCGGGTTTCCTTCTCGGCGATTGGATGCTCCTCGGGGTGGAGGCGGAGCGCGAGGTCCGCGAAGGACGTCGGGTCGGCGCGGTGCGGCGAGCCTCGTGGCCGGTGGGGGAGACGGAGGAGGTAAGAGTTATTTTGCAGGCCTTACCCCGACAGGCTCTCGCGCCGGCTGCGCAGGCCCAGGCTCCCACTCCAGTCCGGTTGTCCGCTTCGGGTTCCGGGTCCGGGCGTGCTAGAAAAGGGTGCCTGGAGGGAGTGCTGGGGTTTAAAGCCCCTGAAGAAGCCTCCCTATTGGTCGTCGGGCTTCCTTCTCGGCGATTGGATGCTCCTCGGGGTGGAGGCGGAGCGCGAGGTCCGCGAAAGACGTCGGGTCGGCGCGGTGCGGCGAGCCTCGTGGCCGGTGGGGGAGACGGAGGAGGTAAGAGTTATTTTGCAGGCCTTACCCCGACGGGCTCTCGCGCCGGCTGCGCAGGCCCAGGCTCCCACCCCAGTCCGGTCGTCTGCTTCGGGTTCCGGGTCCGGGCGTGCTGGAAAAGGGCGCCTGGAGGGAGTGCTGGGGTTTAAAGCCCCTGAAGAAGCCTCCCTATTGGTCGTCGGGCTTCCTTCTCGGCGATTGGATGCTCCTCGGGGTGGAGGCGGAGCGCGAGGTCCGCGAAGGACGTCGGGTCGGCGTGGTGCGGCGAGCCTCGTGGCCGGTGGGGGAGACAGAGGAGGTAAGAGTTATTTTGCAGGCCTTACCCCAACGGGCTCTCGCGCCGGCTGCGCAGGCCCAAGCTCCCACCCCAGTCCGGTCGTCCGCTTCGGGTTCCAGGTCCGGGCGTGCTGGACCCGGAACCCGAACATATACACCCAATGAATTACAGGCACAGGAAACCCCCGCTGATTAAATCTTTCTGAAAAAAACACCATGCCTGGTGTTTAAATTCCTGAGTGAAAGTACATGCATGATGACAGCACAAACATTGGGAAAAAGGCAAGTTATTCCACAAATGTAAAGGATCAAAACTGGTCTAATGTAGGCTTGCATTGGGGTCAGTTGGTTTTTTGAAACACCAACGTTTCAAAGCCAATACTTCAGTCTAATTCGGGAACTAGGCATGATTCAGTTGAAACTATTTGTATACTGAGATATTCAAATCTTTCTTCCAAGATTCTTTGTATTATAAAAAAAAATTGGAAAATTTTGACTTTACACTCTTGCTTCAGTTCATTATTGTGTTTTGCATATATAAGAAGCCAAAATTTACATTATAAATTGGTTCCTTCAGTGATACCTATAGTAGGAACCTTTGAATCTAAAGCATTTATGGAACATGTTGACTATGGGGCAATATTCAGCCACTGAGCAGCTCGGCTAGTTAGCCAAATAAGCGTACCTTGCTATCTTAAAGTTAGCCAGATATGTTTAGGACAGGTCAGCAGCATGACAAGATTTAGCCACATAAATTAAACTCCAAATATTGTAGCTAGCCAGTAAATTTGTGCAGCTAATTCCACTCCTCCCTGAAACATACCCCATCCACCCCTAGAATGCCCTCGACTTATGCAGCTACATTCTAGCTAGAATTTAGCCAGATAAGACATTAAATATGCCAGCTTAGCCATTAGATGGAAAACTTTTCAATTATCCATCTAAATGGCTTTTGACCTCTCCATCTTTTGCCCAGTGATGCTATCCATGACAGCCTTTGAACATTCTATTTCTTTAAAACTTTTTCAGCTCAAGCATTAATCCATGGTGAAACTTCTTTTGTGGTTTATTTAATCATATGCCCTTGTAAACTTCCTTATGTGGGCAAGACAATTCAGAAAGAAAACGATTGTCTGAGCATAAAAGCTGTCTTGCTACACAAAGAATTGATGCACCATTAGTTGAGCATTATCTGACATATCAAAATGTTTGTGATTTACGTGGTTCTTCCTCACACACGTGGTAGAGATCAAGGCCACTTGTTGATTTGATTAGAGCAGCAGTGGATATATCACTTTCAATCCTTATCTCCATATGGGTTGAATGTGGCCATTGAATGGAGTCAGATGTTATGTTATCATTTTTTGAAGGTATATGATTGGATGTTTTGAATGGATTACAATTGTTTTTTTCTGAGGTGGGTTTGCACTTAAATAATGCTTTTTCCAAAGCATGGTGTTAAGAGTGATTTTATGACTTGCAATGGCTAAAGCACAGGTAAAGTGATAGAGCACTGAAGCTGCTCTAGCAAAATGTGGCCCTAGGTCAGCATATTTTCAGATAATTGCTGTAACTGGAAAATACTGTATTTATATGACACTTCTTCAGTTAAAGTACTGTACTTGGGAAATGTACTGGTTGATTGAAGTTTGAGTGAATTTTGGAAACTGAAAGGATTTTTTTCTTGTGATGACCACCCAGAACTCAACAGGCTGCTACACTACACACGCCTTCTCACAAAAATACCCTACTCAATACAACTAGACAACGCGCCATGTCTATAGCCGGGCCGACAAGCTGGAATAGCATGCCCCCTGACCTCCATCAGGAATCATGCCCAAAAGTGTTTAAACAAAAACTACAAGCATTTACCTGACAATCCCCCATTTACCCCCATCTACGCCTTTCAGCTTATCACATTTTGACATATAATATTCCTCCTCCTAATATTTCAGAGCTATAACTTTTCGCCCTATTTATCAACTTATATTATTATCTCACAATATTTATTATATGCTTTATTCATATAAATATCCCCTCTGTTCCTTAGTCGTAACCAGCTAATACCCCTTCATCTTTAATAATTCCTTCCTGTCTTATATCCTAATTCTCTGCTCATATATGCAATATGCTTTTCATCTTACCATAAGTAGTATAAGATTTAATCAGTTAACATTTCATATCCTCAATTTGTTCTCAATTTTATATTTTAATTTGCTTTGTTGAAAATGTGTTTTAATCCTGACTTAATCATTGACTTAACTAGTTGTTCTTTGCTAACCTCTTTGACGTTCTCTTCAGATGTAACTAGTTTTGTTTTTCTTTTTTTCTATTTAGCAATTGTTCATTTGTAAAGCACTGTTGCTAATTTTTATGTTAATTGTAAACTGATATGATGTTACTAAACGAATTTCGGTATATAAAAGCTGCAAATAAATAAATAAATAATAAAAAATTTCGCACTGGTGTAATGTGGTAATCCAGTGTGAGCTGTCGGAGGTTTTTCCTTTTCAATTATCCTTTATTTATCAATACTATAAAGGTACTTCTGTTCTATTCGATTTTCTGTATATCTCTCACCCATCTGCTAAATGTACAAAGAAAAGACACTTTCTATAACCCCATGGATTTGAACAAGCAGGTTTTCCTCAATTTGTTTTCTGAATGTATAGTTTTGAGATGCTCTGCCTGTAACCAAATCCAATCGAACCTTTAGAGTGAAAAGGTAGTTGTATAAACAAACATGTCATGAGTGAAATTTATGTTTTTTTTCTACCTGTAACTACTACTTAAATTACTACATAAGAAAATGTAAGAGTTACCTTCAAAATAATTTCCTTTGTGTGGATATCTGGTATTGGAATGGATATTTCAGGGTTAAATGTATCTTTCTATCAATCTTGACAAAACACTTTTATTTAGTTTTGTTGTATTTTCATATAGATAAGAGTGGAATAATAATAGCAAAAATAATGCCCAAATCATCATTCTGGCAGTATATCATTCCAGCGCTGATGGTGAGCTTTTTTCTTGTATTTGCACCCCACAATTACAAAACCTCATTTCCTCTCATCTAGGGCAAGGCAAATGTAGTCCTGTTTCCATAATTTGCACTAACACAAACAATAAACTGCCAGCCTGTTCTTCAAGCTAGTAATTTCAAAACAATAAATAGAACAGTACCAAAAATATCTTCCCTTAACACAAGGTGTTTAAAATCATGAGAGGTCTAGAACGGGTAGATGTGAATCGGTTATTTACTCTTTCGGATAGTAGAAGGACTAGGGGACACTCCATGAAGTTAGCATGGGGCACATTTAAAACTAATCGGAGAAAGTTCCTTTTTACTCAACGCACAATTAAACTCTGGAATTTGTTGCCAGAGAATGTGGTTCGTGCAGTTAGTATAGCTGTGTTTAAAAAAGGATTGGATAAGTTCTTGGAGGAGAAGTCCATTACCTGCTATTAAGTTCACTTAGAGAATAGCCACTGCCATTAGCAATGGTTACATGGAATAGACTTAGTTTTTGGGTACTTGCCAGGTTCTTATGGCCTGGATTGGCCACTGTTGGAAACAGGATGCTGGGCTTCATGGACCCTTGGTCTGACCCAGTATGGCATTTTCTTATGTTCTTATGTTCTTATATAAATATACCACTTTTTTTTTTACCTTTTCATAAAATAAGGAACCAACTCCTTCTTACACAACAATGGGTGGTGGTTACACACCTTGCTCAGCTTCTTTGCTGAGCATTATCCAATTTATTTCCTTTCCTGGTTCCTCATTGGGATAGTTTTAAGTTGAGTACTTCTAGGAGAAGCAAACAGAAGAAAGGGAACTACGCCAGGCAGAGTGTCTCCAGTAAATCCCTTCCAAATTTCCTAAGATCGGTTGTAAGACATGGGCAAGAGAAGCATCTCATTGCCTGGATTTTTCAAGTGCTGCAGTAAAAAATCAACAGAGGAAGCTGTAAGTATGTTTGCTGGAAGATAATTTCTCATGGGAAAGTTGTATTTCTTTGGGAGATGAAATATGATTTTCTAGCTAATTTTGTTTCCTCCAAATGTATAATGTGTTTCTATTATTTCCAGCCTGTTTAGCATGCAATGATTTGATTACAATTAACCATGCCTTGCAATAACTAACAGGAAATGGCATTATGACAAATTAAGATAAACTTTAATGACAAGATCTCCACTTTCCATTCCCTTTGTTCATTTCTTCAAACATAGGATGCTGTATATTGAATTTTTCAAAATGGGAGTAATATTTAGTGCATAGAGCCCTTAGAGTTGTATGAATATGGTAAACTTCAAGTTTCATTTGTTTACAAATATTGGTCAATGCACCTACAAATTTTGTTTTGGGAAAAAAAACTCCCGTATTTTGTTATAATTCATCAAAATCTAAGGTAATACACCAAGATGAAGAGCTAGTTGAATCTGTAAAATTCCTGTAAACTATCATCATGTCTCAAACTTTGTGAAGAAGTAGAGCTGGGCATAGTTAGAGAGTCTTATGCAACTTTAGATATTCGGAGTACTGCCACTGAGGCTCAGACAGTGTGAAAGCATCTCAATCTGTACACAGCCTAGAACTAGCAGATCACAGGCTAGGCTTCAGATTATTTAAGGTGAGAATTTTTTAAGACATTGCAAGATATTCCAGATCACTTCTGGATCTCTTCTGGATCTCTTACTTAACAAAATTTCTTTCTAATACTATTTTGTTATCAGTGCTCCCAAAAGACTATAAGGAGATAATTTTCAAAAGGATTTACGTGCATAAAACCCAGATGTATTTACTTATAAATATATGATATTCCACCTTTCCCTAAATTCGTCTCAAAGTGGATTACAATCATGGTTACAATGTATCATCGGGACACGCTAGAGAGATAACGTTCCTGGATGGAATAAATGATAGCTTTATGGAGCAATTGGTTCAGGAACCGACGAGAGAGGGAGCAATTTTAGATCTAATTCTCAGTGGAGCACAGGACTTGGTGAGAGAGGTAACAGTGGTGGGGCCGCTTGTCAATACTTATCATAATATGATCAAATTTGATTTAATGACTGGAAGAGGAACAGTGTGCAAATCCAAGGCTCTCGTGCTAAACTTTCAAAAGGGAAACTTTGATAAAATGAGAAAAATTGTTAGAAAAAAACTGAAAGGATCAGCTACAAAAGTAAAAAATGTCCAAGAGACATGGTCATTGTTAAAAAATACCATTCTAGAAGCACAGTCTAGATGTATTCCACACATTAAGAAAGGTGATAAGAAGGCAAAACGATTACCGACATGGTTAAAAGGGGAGGTGAAAGAAGCTATTTTAGCCAAAAAAATCTTCATTCAAAAATTGGAAGAAGGAACCAACAGAAGAAAATAGGATAAAGCATAAACGTTGGCAAGTTAAATGTAAGACATTGATAAGACAGGCTAAGAGAGAATTTGAAAAGAAGTTGGCTGTAGTGGCAAAAACTCACAGTCAAAACCTTTTTAAATATATCCAAAGCAGAAAGCCTTTGAGGGAGTCAGTTGGACCATTAGATGATTGAGGGGTTAAAGAGGCACTTAGAGAAGATAAGGCCATCGCGGAAATATTAAATGATTTCTTTGCTTCGGTGTTTACTGAAGAGGATGTTGGGGAGGTACCTGTAATGGAGAAGGTTTTCATGGGTAATGATTCAGATGGACTTAATCAAATCACGGTGAACCTAGAAGATGTGGTAGGCCTGATTGACAAACTGAAGAGTAGCAAATCACCTGGACCGGATGGTATACACCCTAGAGTTCTGAAGGAACTAAAAAATGAAATTTCAGACCTATTAGTAAAAATTTGTAACCTATCATTAAAATCATCCATTGTACCTGAAGGCTGGAGGATAGCAAATGTAACCCCAATATTTTAAAAGGGCTCCAGGGGCGATCCGGGAAACTACAGACCAGTTAGCCTGACTTCAGTGCCAGGAAAAATAGTGGAAAATGTTCTAAATATCAAAATCACAGAACATATAGAAAGACATGGTTTAATGGAACAAAGTCAGCATGGCTTTACCCAAGGCAAGACTTGCCTCACAAATCTGCTTCACTTTTTTGAAGGAGTTAATAAACATGTGGATAAAGGTGAACCGGTAGATGTAGTATACTTGGATTTTCAGAAGGCGTTTGACAAAGTTCCTCATGAGAGGCTTCTAGGAAAAGTAAAAAGTCATGGGATAGGTGGCGATATCCTTTCGTGGATTGCAAACTGGCTAAAAGACAGGAAACAGAGAGTAGGATTAAATGGACAATTTTCTCAGTGGAAGGGAGTGGACAGTGGAGTGCCTCAGGGATCTGTATTGGGACCCTTACTTTCCAATATATTTATAAATGATCTGGAAAGAAATACGACGAGTGAGATAATCAAATTTGCAGATGATACAAAATTGTTCAGAGTAGTTAAATCACAAGCAGATTGTGATAAAGAACTCCATAGATCATCACAAAGAATTCCCCAAAGAATTCTTCAACTTTAACTCCTTGGCAGCCCAAAAGTACAAAATGCAATTCCCAACCTCCTGACAGTCTTAAAAGCTATAATCAACCCCACACAGAAGTTATCTGCCTCTGCCTATATTAGGCTATGTATATTGTATTTCTTTGTTTAACCCCATATATTCATTTCCAAGTTATTCTTCCTGTTCTCTGTAAGACATTTGCTTGTCACTGTTATTGTTCAAAATGTAAACCGAATTGATCAATAATTCTGTTATTGGAAAGTCGGTATAGAAAAAACTTTAAATAAAATAAATAAATAAATTGCAGGAAGACCTTGTGAGACTGGAAAATTGGGCATCCAAATGGCAGTTGAAATTTAATGTGGATAAGTGCAAGGTGATGCATATTGGGAAAAATAACCCATGCTATAATTACACAATGTTGGGTTCCATATTAGGTGCTACAACCCAAGAAAGAGATCTAGGCGTCATAGTGGATAACACATTGAAATCGTCGGTTCAGTGTGCTGCGGCAGTCAAAAAAGCAAACAGAATCTTGGGAATTATTAGAAAGGGAATGGTGAATAAAACGGAAAATGTCATAATGCCTCTGTATCGCTCCATGGTGAGACCACACCTTGAATACTGTGTACAATTCTGGTCGCCACATCTCAAAAAAGATACAATTGCAATGGAGAAGGTACAGAGAAAGGCTACCAAAATGATAGTGGGAATGGAACAGCTCCCCTATGAGGAAAGACTAAAGAAGTTAGGACTTTTCAGTTTGGAGAAGAGACGGCTGAGGGGGGATATGATAGAGATGTTTAAAATTATGAGTGGTCTAGAACGGGTAGATGTGAATCGGTTATTTACTCTTACGGATAATAGAAAGACTAGAGGGCACTCCATGAAGTTAGCATGGGGCACATTTAAAACTAATCGGAGAAAGTTCTTTTTTACTCAACGCACAATTAAACTCTGGAATTTGTTGACTGAGGATGTGGTTAGTGCAGTTAGTATAGCTGTGTTTAAAAAAGGACTGGATAAGTTCTTGGAGGAGAAGTCCATTACCTGCTATTAAGTTCACTTAGGGGTAGATTTTTTAAAAAAGCGCGATCGCGTACTTTTGTTTGCTGGATCGGCGCGTGCAAGGCTGCCGATTTTGGGCAGCCTGCGCACGCCGAGCCACGCAGCCTGCCCTCCGTTCCCTCCGAGGCCGCTCCGAAATCGGAGCGGCCTCGGTGGGAACTTTCTTTCGCCATCCCCTCACCTTCCCCTCCTTTCCCCTACCTAACCCACCCCCCCAGCCCTATCTAAACCCCCCCTTACCTTTGTCCCTAGATTTACGCCTGCGAGAAGCAGACGTAAATCTACGCACGCCAGCGGACTGCTGGCGCGCCATCTTCCGACCCGGGGGCTGGTCTGGAGGCCTGGACCATGCCCCCGGGCCGGTGCCACGCCCACGATCCCGCCCCCAAAATGCCGCGTCATCCGGTCCCGCCCCCGGCACGCCCCCTTTAAAAAACCCCGGGACCTACACGCGTCCCGGGGCTCTGCACGCACCGGCGGCTTATGGAAAATAGGCGCGCTGGCGCGCAAGGCCCTGCTCGCGTAAATCCGTGCAGATTTACGCGAGCAGGGCTTTTAAAATCTGCCCGTTAGAGAATAGCCACTGCCATTAGCAATGGTAACATGGAATAGACTTAGTTTTTTGGGTACTTGCCAGGTTCTTATGGCCTGGATTGGCCACTGTTGGAAACAGGATGCTGGGCTTGATGGATCCTTGTTCTGACCCAGTATGGCATTTTCTTATGTTCTTATGTTCTTATGTTCTTAAAATTTCAATCAGGGAGGATAACTTTCAAACAATTTCATGTGACAGCATATTCACGCCTATATGGCTGCTCAGAGTTTCACCATAGTATTTTATAACCAGAGTATATGCATTTTTTAAAATATGCATATCTCTACTCTGCAATATGCATGCATATGTAGGCTTATGTGCAAATACATACAATGCCCTGAACGCACAGCCTTTTCTTACTTATTTTTAAAATATAGACACAAAAAGGTGAATTTTAAAAACTTTGTTCGTGCCAAAGCTGAGAGATGCACGTGTCTCTCGGGCTGGTGCGTGCTGCGCAGATTTTAAAAAGCACATGAGTACGTGCATATCTTCCGGTATGCAAACAAACCAAATGTTAAAGGTGGAGCTTGAGCTGGGCACAGCATGGGTGAGGCAAGGGTATTCTGTGAAAATCACATGAAATGTGCACATAAGTATTTATGAGCACAAGCGTGCCTGGGTCCCCTACTGCGTAACTTTACTTCTGCTGTGGATGGCATGTAAATAATGAAACAAAAAAAATGAGGCTAGTTAAGGGTTGGGTCTTAAAGAATAAAAGGGAGGCATATTAACTAGGGGGGGGGGGGGGGGTTTAGGAAGTCCTATCCTTTACCTGGGTGAACTGGGAATAGACTGGGAAAACTGGTAATTGCGTCGGCACGCATATCTAATAAAATACCCCCACTTCCGCAGTAGAGCTGGCATTTGCACGCACGTGTGCATGTCCATATAAAATTGCACATACTGCTGATTTTATATCATGCACACATTTAAATAACGGATGTTATAAATTGGCTGTGTCCATTAGCGCGAATCAGGATACACTTGTACATGTACGCTCGCATGGCTGTTTAAAAGTTACTGTCCTTTCTTTTATGCATGAAAATAAAGTAGGACTTACTTGTATAAGTCCCAGTTTACAAATGGAAGTAACCCAGTATTAAAACATAATCCACCAGTTCAGCCAGCCTTTTCCAGGTCATGGAGAACTTCCTGGTTCTTCAGCCTGAACACCCCACAGTTCACTCAGAGCTCCCCCTCCAGTCAGTATTATACAATAACCGCATTTAATATCACATACACCAGATAATTAGCAGGGGTAAAAATACACAAGTAAATTGAAAAATATACCTACATAAGTATCTTTTAAAAGAACAACTTAGGAACGGTATGTGTTGGCCTCGCTCTGGAACACTCCTAGACAACCCCTTTTTTACATGCATCTATGTGCAAGCAAAACTGAAAATACGCAAGTATTTTCGGTTTTTATTAAATACAGAGTACAAGTAGAGGCTATTTGCAACATATATTCTAATTTTCATGCATGTAATATTTTGAAAATTCACCTTAAAATTGCAATCAAATGAAAGCCCCTATACATGAGGAGAAAGCACATACAAGGATGTGGCTAAAGCCAAGAGGTAGATTGTAAGAAGTCATCTAAGTTGAAACAGAACATATAGTAGAAAATAAAAAGATCCATATTCAGAAGCATTTAGCCAGATAACTCAGAAATTATCTGTCTAAATAATGATTTGGGCATTAAGGAGGTCATTTTCTAAGCCTATCGCACGCGTGCGATAGCTTGCCAGGGGCAGAGTTGGGGCAGTGAGGGAAGGAGTCGGGGTGGCTAGGAGATGGATGAGGCGTTATCTTCGCTGGCGGCAATAAGGTAAGGACCGTTATCGTTGCCAGTAGCGCGCCCAATTCCGCCACTTTTCACGGTGGCGCTATTGGGTGCGAAAGCCGGCAGCGATAACACCGCGGTGGTACAATCACTGCTGGCTTTCGCAGGCCTGTTCCCTCCCCCCTTCGCCCCCCGTTACCACTGGATCCACCATTCTGCGCGAGAATGGAAAATCCAGGCCTTAGACATTTAAATTCTAGCCAGATTACATATTACCAAGGTAAATTCTGGCTGCATAAGTTAGGGGCATTCCAGGATGTAATGGGGAGGAGTTGAGTTAGCTGGGTAAATTATCCAGCTAATTTTGATATTCAGAGTTAGCCGGATATTCAGTTGGCCAGTAGACCTGTCCTAAAGTTAGCTGGATAAACTGTGCCACTGAATGTTTAGGCTAAGTTAGCCAGCTAAGTTTACTTGGCTAACTGGCTGAGCTGCACAGCAGTGAATATGGATCTGAAAGGGATTCAATGGGTGAAATGACTAGCATGAATATAAAGATGAGAAGAGTACAGATGCATATATATACTGTAACAAGGCAAGCCCTTTGTTCTGAGATAATAAGAATAAATGAAATAGGAGTAGTCCAGTGAGGGATGAGGTTATGGGTTCATGATCAGGAAGCAAGGTCAATGCATCCATTAGCAGAACCTTAAGTCTCCTAGAATACTGTGCCTTGAGGGAGTGACAAAATCATGGGAGGAGGCCCAGGGCTACCAGTGGAGCCTATCCCGCCAGCAGCCAAAGAGCATGGGAGGTTCCTGGGGCTGGCGGCACAGCCCATCCTGCCAGTGATCGGAGTGTGCAGGAGCTGCCACCAGTAATTCTGGAGGTAGGGGGATGCAAGGCTGAAGGTTGCCTAGGGTGCCTAATATCCTTGCACTAGTCCTGGCAGGAGCATAGAAACTGAATGCACAAAGTCTTGTGCAAGATAATGTGACTGAAGTCAGAGGATTGGAAGGATCAGAGCTTCCTCATGGCAGTGTAGAAAAACAGAAGCTGGGTGAGATAATCAAGGGCCTATTTATTTATTTGCATAAATAGCCTTTTGAAAATTGCCTGGAGAGTTGTGAGTGTAAAAGTATGACAAGTACTTTTACATGCACACTCCAGGGGCAAAGTATGTGCAGAGAAATATGCATTCACAAAGTTTCACCTGTTAGAGTGCAGCTGTATCTTTGTACATGCATATCTGCGCTGGCTACAAGTACACCTGCAAATTTTCATGTGCATAAATCCGCTTTCGAAATTCTGGCTAAAGTCTGTGGGTCAATTGAGGGCTGTTTCAATATTGCCCTCTAAAAAGGAGTGTGTCAAATATTAACAAATGCTAAATATCAGCACTCAAATCATTTCAGATCATGGTGCTTCTTTACTTTTTATGTATACATTTGCACATATACGTGCAGCAAACCCATTTACAAGAAAAAAAAAACATTTGGACCTCACAAATAATTACTAAACAGAAATGATATTGTATTGGTCCCCAAAAGGAGGGGAGGAAGACCACCAATTTAAGAAGGGGGTGGGGACAAAGAAAGAAGGGAAAATAACCAGCAAGTCAATAAACTCCAATCTATCTATAGAGGAAGAAACCAAAAGTTACAGAGAGCCACCTCCTGCAGTCCCTTCTCTCCTGGAGGGCTGTCTTGATTCCAAAAATTCTTTCCACTGGTTAGAATCAAGGAAAGTGTTTCTTAGCCCCTGGAGAATAATCAGACATTTACATGGATATCTTAAGCATGGGGCTTGTTTGATACTGCACATAATTCAATAATATAGCAGATTTTTGAGTATCAAAATAGAGTTTGACACATAAAATGTATAAAGTGGTGAAAGGCTAAATATGTTAATAATAAGTTACATAATATGCTAATCAGAAATATGTCAATATTTGATATGTTAATAATGAGCTAAATGTTAATGCTAAAACAATGAGATTGTCATTTATGTCTTTAAATTATTTTTTAAAAAATCAAATTTGCTAGGGGTTTTTTTTTTTTTTTTTTTTTTGCTGTTTCCAGGATTCCAGTGTTACTAGCGCTAATGGAAATGTAGAACGTGAACTCTGGGCAAATAAAGCAGAATACCTCTTAGCCTTGATTGGATATGCAGTGGGACTGGGAAATGTCTGGAGATTTCCCTAAATAGCTTACAAAAATGGTGGAGGTAAGATGCACTATTGTAAAGTTACTATCTAACGTGGATTCGCTTCACTGCAACCAGGACTGACCTTATGAGAGTGTGGATGCTAAAATTTGGAACTAATATATCATGTTAAATAACAGATTTTCTTGAAGAATATTTGGCTATCTACTGCAGAGATTTACTCCTGTAAGTACACAATGTAAAATGCATGCAGAAAATTCAAAAGTGTATAATAGCTTAGAATGTAGGGATGTGCAGACCAAAAGTTTAAGTTCATAAGTCCATAAGTCGAAAGGGGGTCCCATTTGCGGTCAATATGGACATATGGAGAATTCCATAAGTTGAGTCTATGTCCATATGTGCAAATAAAATTTAAACCCCTCACCCGCCTTAATCCCGCCCCCCCCCCCAAGACTTACCAAAACTCCCTGCTGGTCCAGCGGGGTCAGGACGCCATTCCTGAACTCCTTTGCAAGGAGCACGTGACGTCGGCGTCACGTCGGAGTGACGCGGTGTCACGTGATTCCCCTCGGTTCGCTCCCGGACCCCTCGTTGGGCCCAAAAGGAACTTTTGGCCAGCTTGGAGGGGCCTCCTGACCCCCCCAAGCTGGCCAAAAGTTCCTTTTGGGCCCAACGAGGGTTCCGGGAGCGAACCCGCGGGGAATCACGTGACGTCGGCGTGACGCGGCGTCACGTGATTCGTCCCGGAGCGAACCCGAGGGGAATCACGTGACGTCGGCGTGACGTCGGCGTGACGCGGCATCACGTGATTCCCCTCGGGTTCGCTCCCGGACCCCTCGTTGGGCTCAAAAGGCACTTTTGGCCAGCTTGGGGGGGCCTCCTGACCCCCCCCAAGCTGGCCAAAAGTGCCGTTTGGGTCCAACGAGGGGTCCGGGAGTGGAATCGCGATGGACCACGTGACGTCGGCGTCACGTCGGAGTGACGCGGACGTCACGTGATTCCCCACGCGTCCGCTCCCGGACCCTCACGGAACTTTTGGCCAGCTTGGGGAGTTTTGGTAAGTCTTGGGGGGGGGGGGGGGATTAAGGAGGGTGAGGGGTTTAAATTTTATTTAGATCAACAATCGCGATTTCCAACGTATTCAACATAGCTATGTTGAATACGTTGGAAATCGCGATTGTTGAATAAGTTGAATAAGTTGAATAAGTTGGAAATCCGATCGTTTACGCCTCATCATTTTTTTAAGTTAAAAAAAAAAAAAAAGTTGCGTTTTCCATTTAAGTTCAAAACGAATGCACACCCCTATTAGAATGTTCCATTAACTAAGAGGTTAATTTTTAGAGCCATTTCTTTGGGTAGAACTGTGCTTTACTCAAGGACATGGCAGGTTATAAAATTGCTCACCTCGCTATACAAGTATACCTATGCACATATGCCCTGTGGGGCGGATTTTAAAAGGAGCGCGAATAGCCTACTTTTGTTTGCGCTCCAGGCGCAAACAAAAGTACGCTGGATTTTAGTAGATACGCGCGGAGCCGCGCGTATCTGCTAAAAACTTGGATCGGCGCGCGCAAGGCTATGGATTTTGTATAGCCGGCGCGCGCCGAGCCGCGCAGCCTACCCCCGTTCCCTCCAAGGCCGCTCCGAAATTGGAGCGGCCTCGGAGGGAACTTTCCTTTGCCCTCCCCTCACCTTCCCCTCCCTTCCCCTACCTAACCCACCCGCCCGGCCCTGTCTAAACCCCCCCCTTAGCTTTGTCGGGGGATTTACGCCTCCCTCCGGGAGGCGTAAATCCCCGCGCGTCAGCAGGCCACCTGCGCGCCGGGATGCGACCTGGGGGCGGGTCCGGAGGGCGTGGCCACGCCCCCGGGCCGCCCCGGGCCATAGCCATGCCCCCGGGCCTGCCCCCGGAACGCTCCCGACACGCCCCGAAAACGCCGCGTGGTTCGGGCCCGCCACCGACACGCCCCCTCCGAAAACCCCGGGACTTACACGAGTCCCGGGGCTCTGCGCGCGCCGGTAGGCCTATGTAAAATAGGCTTACCGGCACGCAGGGCCCTGCTCGCGTAAATCCGCCCGGTTTTGGGCGGATTTACGCGAGCAGGGCTCTGAAAATCCGCCCCTGTATGTGCATAGGATTACTTGGACTGAATAGTTTGGACTTAAGCATGCACATTTGGATTTTCAAAAGTATGCACATCAATTTTCACAAAAAAATCTGCATACATTTTAGCAGGTGCAATTCAGTGTGGGCGGTTTTGATGGGGTAATTTTCAAACCAACCATAATTTCACTATGAAAATTGGTTTAAATTTATTGACATTTTTGTCGACTTTCTTGTGCAGGCTGTTACAAAATTACTCCCATTGTGCACGCTTCTCAGTTACATTTCCTAAAATGGTAAGTGTAGAGTCGAGCTAAAAGCTATTAGTTTGGCTCTATATGGTCTTAAAAATGAACTTGCATATTGTAAAATGCTAATTATTTTTAAGTCTCCAAAATAAGTTTGATTTTTTTAAATTTAAATTTAGTTTTTACTATTATTATTATTATTATGTTCCTATGGGAACTTTACTGTATCCAATTCTAGAGGCTCCATCTCTAAACAAAACAGAGCATATTCTGTTCATAGAAGAGCCACAACATTAGTGGGGCATGAAAGGATGGCGGCCTCCAGGAGGCAAATAAACGTTAAGTATTTGAGTGGAGGACTAGCCTAGTGGTTAAATCAGCAGGCTAAGGACCAGGAAAGCCACTTTGACATGTAAACACTCATCCTATTCCTATTTCATTTTCATACAGAACTAAGAACCTGATTCACTTAGGTAAATTTTAAATGCGGCAGAAGGGCGTCCATGTGCCTGTGCTTCCCGTCGTGCAGACATGGACGTGCCGATTTTATAGCACGCACACATTGCCGCACGCATTTATAAAATCCAATACCCGCGCACACGTGTGCACCCAATTTTATATCGCGCGCAGAGGAGGTATTTTGTAAAAAAAAATGCACGGCGACGCAATCGGGCCTTTGCCCAGTTCCCTATCCCCCTAACTAACCTTCCTCCCCTTTCCCCTCTCCACCCTGACTCCTAAACCCCCCCTACCTAGCCTATTTTTTTTTTTGTTTAAAAACTTACCTGCTCCTCCGAGCAGAAGGAAGTTGCACATGCCGGCCGTCTGTCGGTGCACACTTCACTGGGACAGCGCAAAATGGCGCTGTCCCGGCCGACCCCTACCCTGCCCAGACCCCGCCCCACCCCTTTTAAATGCCAGCACTTCCAAGCGTTCCGGGAGATACGCGCGTCGCCGAGCCATTTAGAGAATGCGCTCGGTGTGCGTGCAGCCCAGCCACGCGCATATCTCCCAGGATTTCCACGCACTGGGGATTTAAAATCCCCTTGTAAGGGTTTTTCCCATAGATACAAAATGGGAGAAAAGCCTTAATGAATCTGGCCCTGAGTTAGGTGAGAAATGCAAGTGGGCTTTTAAAAAAAATCAGATATAATTTAATTATAGAGGGCACATTATTATGAATATTAATAATAACATAATAAATTTGTTTACTAAATAACTATTATTAAAGAAAGGTAAAGGAACAGCATTAGTAGACACCGTCAGTTCTATTCAAGAAACCTTCTTCTATTGGTACTCAAAGATGCTAGCTGTCCAGTTTGTCCTATCAAAGTGTAAATACATTGTGAAGCAGACCTTGTGCTAATTTTGTTTCCTTCTCAGGTGCATTTTTCATTCCTTTCGTAATTATGCTGGCAATTGCTGGTTTGCCCCTCTTTTTCCTGGAATGTGCACTCAGGCAGTTTGCCAGTTTGGGACCAATTGCAATATGGAGGATAGTGCCAATTTTGCAAGGTCAGTAATGCTTTGTTTCCTTACACTTCTAAGTTGCTTATGATAATGGCCATCTTTCAAAGTGGAGACAAGAATCACTGCATCATGTTATGCTGTTCTTTGTATCTGATGTGTCAGTGGACCTTTGAACTGAGATGAGATTGGCTTTACCTGCAGGGAGGAGCAAGTGGACCCAGGCAAAGCAGAGACCGGTTTGGAGCTTCACCTATAGCAGCCCACGTTCCCCTCAGGTTAAGCCTTTGGGTGCCGGGGCCGGCAGAACTTAAACGAAAGTCTCTGGAGAAGGCTAGGGCTAGGGCTGTGGTCCAAGGGCAAGCTAAGGTCAGAGACAGGCAGCGGCCAGGCATTTCAAGAGTCTAGGCAAAGGTTAGAACCGGGTATCTGTCTGAGGGATAGGAAGAGCAGGGCCACTGCAAGGGTATTAGGCACCCCAGGCGAACCTTCTGTCTTATGCCACCCTCCCCCATGTCCAGTCCCCGGCATCATTCATTCAGACAGGCCCCCCTCTCTTACACACACTTAGGTTCTGTGTCTCATTCACACATGCACCCTTTCACAGGCTCCCTCTCTCTCACTAACACCATTGCTCTCTCATACACACACAATCTCTCTCACTCAAACACACACACACACACTGTTCTCTCAACCTAGCTTGATGGACTCTACTTGGTTAAGTGGCGCTGAAAGTCTATATAGTCCTCATATATTCAGGGACCAAAAAGAGCTTTCATCACTCTAAGGGCCTCATTTACTAAGCATTTTTCCCAGAGGCACAAAATGGGAGAAAGGCCTTAGTAAATCAGGCCCTAAGTTAATTATAATTATAGGGCCAGTCTCATGTTTATATAACTTTTATAAATGCTTAATATTTTATATGAAAAAACTCTCAAGGGTGAGTCTCCATACTTCAGAAGCAATAAATACAGTCACAGATAATCCTCTGAACTTCAAAAATGAAAAAACACTTCCCTTATAGTGTGCAAAGTTCAAACATTTTTCAAAAGTGATTTTAAAAACTTTTATAACAATAAAAATTCTACTGATGATAGATGTTGCTGAGTGAAGTCTCTGTTTTCCAAATTCCTACTTTCAGGATCAAAACTTCTAGATACTTTTTATTGACGCTGTGACTAGCAAACTTATTAAATCTCTAGATACTCAGGATATATACAGTAAATGTTACATGTATCAAGATGGCAACTGATCCTCCAATCACAATTTTCATTGTTTCAAATAAAATAAGCAAAACATTACATTATGAGAAAAACACCTACATCATAAACTCAGACTGGAGGAAAGATATCATAAGTGGTGCATTAAGAAAGCTTATAAAGAGCTAGGTTTATCAACAGAGATCTGTTATTGGACCAATTACTATTGTGAATGATTCTGCACACAGCACACATGTGATGCCTTTTTCTAATTTTCTAGGGACACCAGTAAGTGACTATTCACAAGCCTCCCACATAGGAGACTTGTGAATAAAATGAGAAGCTTAGCAGTGGGTGCCAAGGTGGTGGAGTTGATTATAAACTGGTTGACTGACAGGAGACTGTGTGTAATGGTAAATGGAATCTACACCGAAGAAAGAACGGTGTTAAGTGGAGTGTCACATGGATTGGTTTTGGGACCAGCTCTGTTCAATATCTTTTTAAACGACATTGTGGAAGGGATAAAAGATAAAGTTTGTCTATTTGTGGATGATACCAACATCTGCAATGAAATGTGATTTAAGAAAGCTTGAAGAGTGGCCGAAGATTTGGCAACTGGGATTCAATGCTAAATGGTGCAGAGTCATGCTTCTGGGATGTGGTAATCCAAAAGAGCTGTATGTGATGGGGGGGGGGGGGGGGGGGGTGAAAGACTGGTGTGCACAGACCAAGAGAGGGATCTTGGAGTAATAGTGTCTGGTGATCTGAAGATGGTGAAGCAATGTGCCAAGGCGATAGTTAAAGCCAGAAGAATGCTGGGCTGCAAAGAGAGAGGAATAACCAGTAAGAAAAAGGAGGTGGTAATGCCTTTGTACAGGCCCTTGGTGAAGTCTCACCTGGAGTACTTGTTCGGTTCTGGAGCCCTTATCTCAAAAAGGATAGAGACAGGATGGTGGTGGTCCAAAGATGGACAACCAAAATGATGTGGGGTCAGTACTAGAAGACTTATGAGGAGAGGCTGAAGGATTCCCTGGAAGAGAGGACATGAAAGGGAGATAGAATACAGAACTTCAGATACCTGAAAGGTTTTAATGATGCATGAACTTCAAACCTTTTCTGTTGGAAAGAAATCAGTAGAACTAGAGATCTAGAAATGAAACTCCAATGGAGACCATTCAGAACCAATGTCTGGAAATACTTCTTCACAGGTGGATGCCTGGAATGCCCTTCCGGAGGAAGTGGTGAAGATGAATACAGTCAACAAATTCAAAGGGTCATAGGAAAAATAACTGTGGATCCCTACAGGCTAGAGAATAAAAATGAAGACAAGGGTGCATAGGAGTGACTTGCTGGTGTGGCAGTTACTAGCCTCAGCCAATAAGTCCCATTGGTTTTGATGCAACTGCAACACTGCTCTCCGCTTCAACAGCAAGGGATAAAGGGGAGATGGATTCAGAAAACAACCAATGAGGGCCCTGACTTTAACGGTCTGGAGAACTGATAAGCATGGGGGTAACTTACACAGAGTAGCAGTTACTACCCTTAACCAATAAGCCTTGATGCTTGTCACAACTGCAAAATCGCTCTTCACTTTGACGGTTGGGGGGGGGAGAGGAATTGGATTCAGAGACAACCAACATGGGCCCTGACTTTTACAGTCTGGGGTACTGATATGCAGACATAAGGGAAAAAGCACAAGACTGCTTCTAAGGCCAATTCCATAAGCACAACACATCAAGCGGCACTGTCTGAATTTTGAAGAAGGCTCATCACAGTAAATATGTTACTAGCAGTACAAGTTTGTGTGTTATAAGGCTTGAGGATTACTGCACGGAACAGCAGTTGCTACTCTTTTACAAATATAAACAAATAATCCTTTGCTTGAAATCAAGAGGAATTACAAAAAAGAAAACTATTGTTAATTTACATTATTAATAGCAGTTACATCACTACATTATATGCAGAATTATTTATCCTCATTTATTCTAGGAAATATTTGAGGGGAGGAAAAGGAAAAAGAGGTGTATTAGAAGAAATCAATTTAAACATGCTCCCATGAGAATATCCATATCTAACCATTTTATACGCGGTCCAGATCTTTTAGATTGCTGGGGTTTCCCTTCTGGCATCTAAGAACCCCCTTAGTTGCTCAGGATTATAAAATACATAGGTATTCCCAGAGTACTTTATTACACACCTAGCGGGGTAACGTAATAGGAAACTTGCCCCTAAAGTTACTACTTCAGGGCGCATTAATAAAAAAGATTTCCTGCGTAACTGTGTAACCCTGGACAAATCAGGAAATATATGGATTAATCCACCCAAATAAGTAACATTAATAGCCTTAAAATAATATTTCATAATAAGGGCTCTATCAGATTCTGAAAACAAAGAGACAAAGAGGACAGATCTCTCAACAACTTCAAGCCCAGAGCTTTCCAAACAGTCAGATAGATTATCAAAATTTCCCATATCCCCTACAGGGGATATCTGTATCTGGCTCTGTCTTTGCTTTAAGTACAGAATCTTTTTAACAGCAGGTATTTGTTCATCCGGAATCTGCAGAATTTCTTTCAGATATCTTTTGAACGTTAGTAGTGGTATCTCACCCACTACTTTAGGAAAATTCAAAGCCCTAAGGTTAAGTTGTCTCAGGTAATTCTCAACAGATTCCAGCCGTCGCATCGAAATAGCCTGATCTCTCACACAAATGGCCTTAACATCAGACACTTGTTTCAGTTCCTCTTTAACCTGCTGTAATGCCTGTATTTGTTCCTCTCCCTTCAGATGTAATTGATTTTCAACAGAGTCCATTTTTTGGGAGATTTCCTCCGTTTTCTGGGTCTGTTCATTGAATGCCTTTGTTAACCCCACAATCAGGTCCCAGAGGGACTCCATTGTAATTACTGCTGGTCTTTTTATCTCAATGGGGTTTCTTATTAGGGATGTGAATCGTTTTCCATATCGTCTTAACGATAGAAATCGTGTGGCAGGGCAAGAAAATCGTCTTAGGCACGATTTTTTAGTTAAAAAATCGTTAAAAATCGTTTTTTCCGATTAGTGCGCACTAACTCGAGTTAGTGCGCACTAACGGGAGTTAGTGCGCACTAACTGGGAGTTAGTGCGCCCTAACTGAAAATGATACAATTTGACACTTTTCAGGTCAGTTAAGGTCAGTTTAGGAATGAATATGTATTCCTATTGGCTGCCCTTTTATTTATTCATGTTACCAAGTTTCCTACTGACAGTATATGGGGGATGGGAAATGGAAACAGTTGGTAGCTTGACAAAACAAGTAATGTGATCAGTCAATGTGACTAGAACTTGTGCCCTAACCCTGATACCAGGGGTATTGTGATCTTCCTGCACACAGTGCCCTATCCCTATTAATACCAGGAGTGTTGTGATCTTCCTGCACACAGTGCCCTATCCCTAATACCAGGGGTGTTGTGATCTTCCTGCACACAGTGCCCTATTCCTGATACCGGGGGTGTTGTGATCTTCTTGCACACATCCCGGTATCAGGGATAGGGCACTGCATGCAGGAAGATCACAACACTCCTGGTATTAATAGGGATAGGGCACTGCATGCAGGAAGATCACAACACTCCTGGTATTAATAGGGATAGGGCACTGCATGCAGGAAGATCACAACACCCCTGGTATCAGGGATAGGGCACTGTGTGCAGGAAGATCACAATACCCCGGAGGAGTGAGGGTCAGGCAGCTCCCCCCTGTCTGTGAAGCCAGCCTCTCACTAGTAATGCAGGGAGGGAGCTGTCTCAGACTTCACCATCCTCCCCCCCCCCCCCTCACCCACACACCATTCACTAGCTGGGACATGGGGGAAGTCAGGAGTGAGGGTCAGGCAGCTCCCCCCTGTCTGTGAAGCCAGCCTCTCACTAGTAATGCAGGGAGGGAGCTGTCTCAGACTTCACCATCCTCCCCCCCCCCCCCTCACCCACACACCATTCACTAGCTGGGACATGGGGGAAGTCAGGAGTGAGGGTCAGGCAGCTCCCCCCTATCTGTGAAGCCAGCCTCTCACTAGTAATGCAGGGAGGGAGCTGTCTCAGACTTCACCATCCTCCCCCCCCCCCCTCACCCACACACCATTCACTAGCTGGGACATGGGGGAAGTCAGGAGTGAGGGTCAGGCAGCTCCCCCCTGTCTGTGAAGCCAGCCTCTCACTAGTAATGCAGGGAGGGAGCTGTCTCAGACTTCACCATCCTCCCCCCCCCTCACCCACACACCATTCACTAGCTGGGACATGGGGGAAGTCAGGAGTGAGGGTCAGGCAGCTCCCCCCTGTCTGTGAAGCCAGCCTCTCACTAGTAATGCAGGGAGGGAGCTGTCTCAGACTTCACCATCCTCCCCCCCCCCTCACCCACACACCATTCACTAGCTGGGACATGGGGGAAGTCAGGAGTGAGGGTCAGGCAGCTCCCCCCTGTCTGTGAAGCCAGCCTCTCACTAGTAATGCAGGGAGGGAGCTGTCTCAGACTGGTATCAGGGTTAGGGCACTGTGTGCAGGAAGATCACAACACTCCTGGTATTAATAGGGATAGGGCACTGTAAGAGATGACTGTAGTAGATTGAATAAAGATCTGATGTTTCTGCTCTCCTCACACCAAACAAAAACAACACACAAGCAGAGAAGCCCTTCTTACAAAGCTGAGCTAGTGAGTTAAGTAGGAGGAAAAGTAAACATACTTGTGCCAGTGTGGCTACTTAAAAAATACACTTACCAACAATCAATTACATATATTTGAACTGTGTACAGTTCCAGCCAGGACCACCTTTCTAAAATGCACAGTGATTGGCAAATTCAACATGCACTAGCATTTCAGGTGCCTGCTAACAAAAATAATAAACAAACAAGTTCTAGTCACGTGAGTGCTGATCATTACATTACTTTTTTTGTCAAGCTTCCAACTGTTTCCATTTCACATCCCCCCAACCATTACCTCAGTATTAGCCTTGGTAACATCAATAGATAAGAGCACAGCCAGCCAATAGGAATACATACATACATATTCATTCCTAAGTGACCTTTACTGACCTGGGAAGTGTGAACACTTTGTTTCATTTTCTGTTGGTGTTCGTTAGTTTCCAGTTCCATTTCCCATCCCCCCAACCATCACCTCAGTGGTAACCTTGGTAACATCAATAGATAAGAGGGCAGCCAGCCAATAGGAACACATATTCATTCCTAACACCTTCAGTGACCTGGAAAGTGTTTATTTGTATCATTTTCAGTTAGTGCGCACTAAATCGAGTTAGTGCGCACTAACGGGGAGTTAGTGCACACTAACACGATTTAACGATTTTTAACGATAAATCGTTAGAATTTCTATTGTATCGTGTTCTATAACGATTTAAGACGATATAAACATTATCGGACGATAATTTTAATCGTTGAAAAAACGATTCACATCCCTATTTCTTATTAGGTTACCCGTTACCTCTCTTCCTCCTGTTGGCAATGTTGGTATCTGCAAGGCTTCCTCTTTCTTCTCCTCTCTCCGTGCTAGAGCCTTCGGTGAAATTGAGGAGTCGGGGGACCTCTCCCAATTCGCAGCGCTTCCCGGCTGTCCACTTGATAGAGTCGCACCTGTGACGCTCCTCACCGGCGACTCTACAAGCCCGGCTGCGTTCGAAGAGATTGCACTCGGCGGTTCTCGCGGTTCCGGGGGGGTCAACGATATCTCCCCAAGCGGAGAAGGGACTCCTCCTCCCGATCCGCTAGCAGGTTTCATTGCCCCAGCTTGTGATATGGGGGATGCATATTGCGAAATTATACGCTGTCCTGCGGGAAGTGAGGGCTCGGGTGGATAGACCCTCACTCTCCCCTTTCTTTTATGAGGCATTTTAAGAAGAAAAAATTCAAAGGTAAGACGAAATGCAGGAGTGTTTGAATATACGTCCGATCAGGGAGCCATCTTGGATCCTCCCAAGCAGTTGCTACTCTTAAGAGAAACATGGGCAGACTTGATGGACCATATGGTCCTTTTCTGCCAACATTACTATGTTACTATGCTACTATTAGCAAGCATTCATGGTGCCAGCTCTTAAAAAGGGATGTTATAAATATTATACTTGCTCTGTGTGTACCAATATGGTACAAATCCAGGAATTTGTAATTTTTCATACTTTAGAGATTTTTTCTTTAAAAAATTGCATATTTGAGATTTAAATCATTTATTGTCCATGAAAATAGTATGTATCCATGACTTGCATACATAATGCCTTGTACTTTATGTAATCCACTTTGGGTGGATTATTAAATATAAAATAAAATAAATAAATATATGTGGGCAAAACAACCCAACAAGAGCTTGTTTGATAGAACATTTGAGTTATTTAAAAAGGAGAAATATTAATATTGTACATCACTGCTTTGATAAGCAACATGAATTTCTCCAATTCAAATCTTTTGTCATTGATCATGTGAGAATTGACTTTAAGAGAGGAGTTTGAGAAAGGATTTTGTCACAAGAGCAAAATTAGATTTCTGTGGAACCAGTGGGTTTTTTCCTTTATTGGTTAGCACATCTTTGTAGTGAATTTTGTGTTTTTTGATAACTACAATTTTACATGCAAAATCTAAACGGACATAGGGCCGGATTTTAAAAAGGTTACGCAAGCCGGGCCTATTTTCAAAAGGCCCGGTAACGCACAGAAAGCCCAGGGACGTGTGAAAGTCCCAGGGCTTTACTAAAGGGGCGGGGCAAGGTGGTCCGGGAGCGGGGTCAGGCTCCCGACACAGCGGCCATATTTGCCACTGTGCCGGGGACCGCACGCCGGCCAACTGCAGAGGCAGGTGCAAAAGGTAAAATAAAGGTTGGGGGGTTAGAGTAGGGCTGGGGGGAAGGCTAGGGGAAGGGGTAGGAAGGTCAGGCTAGGGGGAAGGGAACGGGGGAAGGCAGCACGGCTCAGCGCGCGCAAGGTGCACAATTGTGCACCCCCTTGCGCCTGCCGACCCAGGATTTTATAACATGTGCGTGCCTGCGCATACATGTTATAAAATCGGATGTACATGCGCGCGCACCGGGTAGCGCACACACGTACGCCCACACACAACCTTTTCAAATCTACCCCATAATGTTTAATGTTGGAGCCTATCTTGAAGTTGTCCTTCTTCGTGTTGATGATTTTTTATAAAGTCAAGCTGAAAGGGGCAATCCCATGATAACATATATACTCTTATATGGAGTTTGAAGTATGTTTGGGAGCATAATTTATAATCTGATATCCCAGTAAATGTTTAGTTAAGAAACAAGATGTGTCATATCATTTTTTAACCTAGTCAGCTATGGTTTTTCTTGGATGCTAAGAGGTTTGGAATGCTGAGCACTCTAGATAGTGGGTGAGGCCTGTCACACATTCAGTGAAATTTCAAAGGAGTTACGCATGTGAATGAAACATATTATCGTAGCAATTTTCAAAAGCCATTCACCCATATAAGTGCACTCAACACATGGAAATCCTATGAATAATTTGATGGCATATATTGTATCAATTTTCAAAAGCCCACTCTCATGAGTAAAGTGCATTTACATGTGAAAAACCCAGTTTTAAGTGTGTAAATGCTTTTGAAAATCTGGCCCTACGAATATATGTAATAGTGAGCAGCAATCTGTCTAACAATTGCTTTCTCCTTTTGTTTGTGGACTAATGTGGATAATGATTTATATTTTTTTTTATTGGGGGAATTGTTGATTTATATATTGTTTTGCTTGATTATATTATCTGATTTCATATTCAAGGATATCTTGATGTTAAATTTGAAATCAGTAAAAATAAACTAAAAAAAATAATGGAAGGCATTATTGATTTGAAATAAGAAACTTAATTGTTATTGGAGGATGAGTTGTCATCTTGATACATGTTGCTGTTATATGTCCTAAGTAAGTATCTGGTGATTTGTTAATAAGTTTGCAAACCATAGCAACAGTAAATATCCAGTATGGAATATTGTTAACCATGCACTTACAGACTTTACTGCTATATGTGGAATTATCATATTATCCTTTAAGGGCTAATTTTATAATTCCCTGCATAGTGGAAAAGTCTGCTCTTAGGGGTAGATTTTCAAACACAGCGCGTTCGTGTACTTTTGCTGGCGCATCAGGCGCAAGCAAAAGTACGCGGGATTTTAGTAGATACGCGCGTAGTCGCTCGTATCCGCTAAAATCCTGGATCGGCGCGCGCAAGGCTATCGATTACGTATAGCCGGCGCGTGCCGAGCCGCGCAGCCTACCCCCGTTCCCTCCGAGGCCGCTCCGAAATCGGAGCGGCCTCGGAGGGAACTTTCTTTTGCCCTCCCCTCACCTTCCCCTCCCTTCCCCTACCTAACCCACCCGCCCGGCCCTGTCTAAACCCCCCCCTTACCTTTGTCGGGGGATTTACGCCTCCCGGAGGGAGACGTAAATCCCCGCGCGCCAGCGGGCCGCTAGCGCGCCGGGACGCGACCTGGGGGCAGGTCCGGAGGGCGCAGCCACGCCCCCGGGCCCGCCCCCGGAACACTCCCGACACGCCCCGAAAACGCTGTGCGGTTCGGGCCCGCCCCCGACACGCCCCCCTCAGAAAACCCCGGGACTTACGCGAGTCCCGGGGCTCTGCGCGCGCCGGTAGGCCTATGTAAAATAGGCTCACCGGCGCGCAGGGCCCTGCTCGCCTAAATCTGCCCGGATTTGGGCGGATTTAGGCGAGCAGGGCTCTTAAAATCCGCCCCTCTGTATATAGGCAATAGAAACCTATGAAACTTTGCAGAAAAAAAATGTTTTATTTGGTGATCAGCTCAGAGATGTACTAGGATTCAGGGAGTCTGTCATTGAAGCCATTACTCCCACACTCTGGGCAGAACTAATCTTACCAGGACCCAGCTCTTTCCCCTCCTAGAATCTCAGGGCTTGGATCTCTATCTCTTTCCAGGATCTCAGAGAATCCAATGTGGCCCTTGGTGCCCTCCTTAGACCGGAGGGCACCTGGATTGAATCTCTGTTCCTTGCTTGCACCTCGGGACCCCTAGCTTGGATCTCTCGCCCCTCTCTAGGACCTCTGGACACCCTATTTGAATATCTCTCCCATCTTGGAACCTCGTAGCACTTGGTTCACATCACTTTCCTGTTAGACCTCAGGGCATCTAGCTCTGATCCCTGTCCCTTCCTGGGACCTCAGCACACCCAACTCAGAGATCACTCTCTTGTCTCAGAATTCAGCACCCTGAGCTCTGATCCATGTTCCTTCTTGGACAGTCAGTAGCAGCAGTGTATACTCTGAGTATTCTTAATTGTTGACGTTTTGTGTTATTTTTGAAAAAAAGAATAACATTTCTCATCTAAGTTACATATTCATGTTTCAACTTTATAACTTCACTTTTTTCTCTATGACAATGGCAAAATGTTCTAAACTTGAATTTGCAAATAATATATTGACTTAGAACAAAAAAGCTAGAATTTTGTTTCCATCCACAGTTTTTAGAACACATAGTTACCATGCCCAGCTAATGAAAAGAAATATTTCCATAGCATTTGTGTTCACAGGTTTAAGTATTAAAGTCTTTGAAGTCAAATTATAAGCTGGAAACGTGAGTCCAAAGAAATGTATGTTCTACATTTGTAATTTCAAAATACTGAGTCAATTTTAATTGTCTTTTTCTCTAGGAGTGGGTGTCACCATGGTTCTTATTTCAGCACTAGTGTCTATTTATTATAATGTCATTGTTGCCTACAGTCTCTACTATTTATTTGCCTCATTCACACGAATTCTGCCATGGTCTGATTGCTATGAGTGGGCAGACGAGAACTGCAGCAAAACATCTAGAGGTACTTACATATGGTTTTAATATGATGTGATTTCAAATTTCATGCACTTAATTGTTCAATTACTGTCATGAAATATAAGGAAAGAAAATAATAATATTACAAACAATTGATAAAATCTCAGTTGTGAGTATTTTATGGTTTAAAATCTAGTGTTTGATTATGATGCTATTATGCTGCTTTGACTGCAAGAAATACATTAAAGCTATTTTTCTGTAGCCTATGTTTCAAGTAAACAAATTATATTGTAATTGTTTTAGAATTTAAGTAGAAAAAAAAACCCAGCACTATTCTGTATATCCTAAACCAATATCATAGATTGTATTTATAGTGTTATCCTCTTTCTGTGGGAACTTTTGTTTGGATTTTTTACGAAACGTGATAGGTTAGCACATGTATTAGAATATGTTAGAAGTTAGTGGGAGATGAATAAAATAGTACAATAATATTAGTAATAGTCTATAAAGTTATCCATGTAGAAAGTATTAAAGCATTTCTTCCTTCCGAAGTGTCAGGAACATGTCTCCTATATAAGCACTGCATTGCTGAGTACTACCCTGAATATTTAAAACCTTTAATTTTAAAAATATATTAAAAGTGAGCAGTCAAGCCTCACTGCTGCTGTCTGAGCTCAAAGAAGAGGGCAGTCAGGGATCAGAACTTCATTCCTGAAGGTGAAGGTGCCCTGATGTGATCGTAGAGGATGGGAATAAATAAAAAAGCTTAACCGGCACAGAGCGGCAGTTACTACCTTTAAGAGAAACATGGGGGTAACCTGCACTGAGCGGCAGTTATTACCCAACATGGGGGTAACCTGAACTGAGTGGCAGTTATTACCCTTAAGAGAAACATGGGGTAACCTGCACAGAGCGGCAGTTCCTACCCTTAAGAGAAACATGGGGTAACCTGCACTGAGCGGCAGTTACTACCCAACATGGGGGTAACCTGCACTGAGCGGCAGTTACTACCCTTAAGAGAAACATGGGGGTAACAAGCATGGAGTGGCAGTTACTACCCAACATGGGGGTAACCTGAACTGAGCGGCAGTTACTACCCTTAAGAGAAATATGGGTGTAACATGCACTGTGCGGCAATTACTACCCTTAAGAGAAACTTGGGGGTAACCTGCACTGAGCGGCAGTTACTACCCTTAAGAGAAATATGGGTGTAACATGCACTGTGCGGCAATTACTACCCTTAAGAGAAACTTGGGGGTAACCTGCACTGAGCGGCAGTTACTACCCTTAAGAGAAACATGGGGGTAACCTGCACTGAGCAGCAGTTACTACCTTGGGAAGCTTGCTGGACAGACTAGATGGACCATTTTGGTCTTTTGCTGCCATCATTACCATGTTACTATGTACTATGGGCTCATACATTCATGAGGAAGTACAAGAACAGAAAGAAAAAAAATCACATTTTCTGGAATGTTAAAATTCAATATTATGCTCTCACAGGGAAGTCAACCGTCATTTCATTTTTCATTTCATTTATTAAAATTTATTGATCGCCTACCACAGAGAGGCCTAGGCGATTTACAACATTAACATACATAATGAAAACATAAAAATAATAAATACAATACCACACAAATTACATGTATTTCACAGAAACAAAAATAACCAATCTTATATAAACAAAATAGTCAATCACCCAAAATATGTAACAGAATCCTCACATCTGTAAAGGTATTTATTCTGCAGGCAGCACTCTAGAATATGTTGTATGCACGATGGAGAAGGTGCTCTTTCAATAACTGTCTGAACTTTTTTATTTATTTATTTATTTATTTATTTAGTGATTCTTATATACCACGGCACGTAAAAATATACATCACCTCGGTTTACAGTAAACAATAAATTAGCAACCGGCTTTACATACAACAGGCTTTACAGGAAGTAAACAGATGACAGCAACAGGCTTAACATAAATAACGGAACTCCGGAGTGCCTAATATAACTCCTTTAACTATAAAGAACAAATGCATATTCTAATTCAATAACAAAGCTGGAGAGATAAAAAGCAATTAACTTGCTACAGGCCTATTCTGTTACGATCCCCCCTGTTGCTGCGCTACAGGTGGTCTCTCACCTTCCACCGGAGGCCGCTCCGAAGCCAGGGCCTTGCCTGTGTTCCATCCGGGACTTGCTCCAGGGCCTGAGAGGCCTAGCTGTTCCTGTGGCTTGCTTGGCTGTTTGGACTTCCTGGTTTCCAGCCACGCCCGTTTCCCTAGGGGCTGGCCCGCAGCTCTCCATCTTATTTATAGGACCAGTGAGGGGCGGTCCTGGCAAGCTCCTCCTAGGGAGTTGCCTTCTACCTCCAGTATATAAGGACTTCCTTGTCATTTGCAACTGGCCTTCGGATCGGGCTCTACAGTCGTCTGTAACCTTGCTGATCCAGGTCTTCCGTGATCGCCTATGCCTTGATGGGTCCCTGTCCAGTGTCTCTGCCTTGATGTCTGTTCCTGACCTTGCTTTGAAGTCTGTTCCTGACCTTGCTTTGATGTCTGTTCCTGAAGCTGCCTGATCCTGTTCCTGTTCCAGTTCCGGTTGTTCTGCCTTATGTCCTCGTCTGGTTCCTGAGCCTTCTGTCCTGTTGGGCCCTGGAGTGGCCAACAGGAGGGATTCGTCCCCCGGGCTCTGGAGCTTCCCTGCCTGCAAGCCGAAGGGGCTTCGGATGTCAGTATCCCAGCATCGGAGTTCCTGTTTGCCTGGATCTTCCGCTTTGTCTTCCCTGCACCCTCCTTTCCTCAGCGTGGTCCGCGACCAGCCTTCCTGGGCTGTGTAGGGCGCGTCTGGGACGGGGTGGTCCGCGACTCAGTCCCACGGGTGGGCTGAGTAGGGCGCCCTGATGGACAGTGCCATGTTTCCTTCCAGCCTTGTCTACGATGTCTGCACCTGCCTTGTCTACGATGTCTGCTTCAGCCTTTGCCCTGATGTCTCCAACGTCTTGCTTCAGCCTGTCTTGGATGTCTGCTTCAGCCCCCATCTGACGTCTTCAGTGTAAAGGACTCTGTCTGCCCTCGCCTCTGTCCGGCCTGCTGCCCATTGCCGTTCCCAGCGGCAGGTCCGAAAGGGCCGGGAACAGTCGGAGGACCGTTCATCAGTCAACTTCCCAGTGTTGGCTACCATGGGCGTGCAGGTCCGGCTGAGGGTCAGACTCTGTGCCTGCTTCTGTACCCGCCTGGCTCACCATGCCTGCCCAGCTCACCTACCACGGTGTGGCTTGGGGCTCCTCCTTGAGTCCTGCTGTGGCCCAAGGGCTCACCGCCCGCTCGAGACGACCGCGCTCCGCGCACGCTCGTAACATATTCCATTATTTAAAGTCAAGTCACAAATATTTCAAATAGTGATAGCAGGCGTGAAGGGAGAACAGAGAGATTAGCAGAATGAAGTAAACATAGGGGAGAGAACAAGAACAGGTAGCTGGTGAAAAATAAACAGGAAAACGGAATTTCAGATTAATCAATGATCATTGCGTGAAAGCTTGTTCAAACAACCAGGTTTTGAGGTTTTGTTTGAAAGTTTTATGGCAGGATTCGAGACGCAAGTCCATGGGCATTTTGTTCCAGATGTTGATACCAGCTATGGAGAAAGTACGGTCTCTTGTGGTCACGTGTTTGATGTGTTTAAGAGGCATAGAGGCAAGTTTAGCTTGGTGGATATTTCTTATTGGTCTATTAGATGTACGGAATATAAACTGATCGGAGAACCATTGCATCTCTTGGTTATGTATTGATTTATGAATGAGGGAGAGTACTTTAAATGTAATCCTGTAAGCTACAGGAAGCCAGTGCAGGAACATGAGAGCTGGAGTGATGTGTTCGTGTCGGCGAGTATTGGTGAGTAAGCGAGCAGCAGAGTTTTGTAGCATCTGCAATGGTTGAATTGTGTTTTTCGGGAGACCTAGTAGTAAGGCGTTACAGTAGTCTATTTTCGGCAGTATTGTGGCTTGTAACACAGTCCGGAAGTCTTGTGGGTGTAAGAGAGGTTTAATTCTTTTTAGCGTATGTAGCTTGAAGAAGCCATTTTTGATTGTGGTCGATATGAAATTCTTTAAGGAAAAATGATTATCAATCATTACGCCAAGGCTGCGGACTTGCTGCAAATGGGGATGGTCTGATGTTGAGATAGGTGTGGTGTTAGCGGCAATGTTCTTGTGTGGAGTGATGATGAGGAGTTCTGTCTTGGTAGTGTTTATTGCAAGACAGATTTCTGTGAGTAGGTTTTTTATTTCAGCAAGGGCCGAATCCCAAGTTTTCAGGGCATTAGCGAGAGAATCATAGATGGGGATGAGGATCTGTACATCGTCGGCGTATATGAAATGACGGAGATCCAGTTTCACCAGCAGTCGACAAAGAGGAGATAGATAAACGTTGAATAGAGTTGATGATAGCGAGGAACCTTGCGGGACACCTTGTGATAGATTTCTGGGTTTTGACATTTGGTGTCCCATCTTGACACTGTATGTTTTGTCTTTCAGGAAAGATTGGATCCAGCATAAGGCAGTGCCAGTGATGCCAATTTGTGAGAGGAGAGAAAGAAGGGTATTGTGGTTGACAGTGTCAAACGCAGAAGAAATATCAAGTAGCACCAGTAAATAAGAGTGACCAGAATCTAGGGTTTTTAGAATAGAGTCTGAGAGGGACACAAGCAGAGTTTCAGTGCTATGGTTCTTACAGAAACCATATTGTGAAGGGAAGAGTAATCTATTTTCGTCTAGAAAGTCTGTGAGTTGTTTGTTAATGACTTTCTCTAAGATTTTAGACAATAACGGGAGGTTCGAGACTGGCCGATAGTTGGAAGGTTCAGAGGGATCCAAGTCAGATTTTTTGAGTGTGGGCTTTATTATTGCGTGTTTGAGTTGCGTAGGAAAAACACCATCCGTTATGGATTTGTTGATGATGTTAGAAATAGAAGGGGCAATCCTAGTAGGAATGGCAAGGAGTGTTTTTGTTGGCATAATATCAATGGGGTGCAAGGCAGGTTTGATTTTTTTTAGAATTGCTTCAATTTCTGATGCGGTTGAGGTTTCAAAATTTGAATGTGTGGGTGATGAGCTCATGGTGCTTGTGGGCAATAAGGATACCGGCTGAGAAGGAGATGTAAAGCGAGCCATTATATTAGTGATCTTGTCGTGGAAATAGGAGGCTAGTTTCTCACATTTATTTTTATCCTCATTGTCAGTGTTGTTGTTTATTGGGGGTGAAATTATGTTGGATACATATTGGAAGAGGGCACGCGGATTGAACTGGTATTGATGAATTTTTGCTGTGTAGAAGTTTTTTTTGGCTTCATCAGTTGTCTTACGATACTTGTGGAGTAGGGATTTGTATTTTTGTAGATGTGTTGAGTCTTGGTTTCTACGCCACCTCTTTTCCAGTTTACGGAGTTCGCATTTCATATTTCTAAGGTCCGTGGTGTACCATGGTTTTTTATCTTTCTGAGCTGATCTCTTTTGTTAGTAGCGGGCAGAGTCGATTTGCAATGCAGCTGGTGAGTTGATGCCAAGTGGTACAGGCCGAGTTGGCATCAGTGAGATCTAATTTCTGAAATCTTCTGTGAGCGCCTCAATGATGTCTTCCATTTGGCATTTTTTTCTGAATTCTATAATTCTTTTTTTAGGGAGTGTCGCATGGTGATTACTGTTGAATGTGCAGCGAGTGTCTACTCAGTAGTGGTCTGACCATGGTTATGGGGGTGCATAGGTGGTGGTCAGTGAGGATAAGCGAGTTCGTGAAAATCACATCCAGGGTATGGCCTGCATTGTGAGTTGGGCCTGAGACAGTTTGTTTAAATCCAATGGCATTAAGAGTAGCGAGTATGGCTTCACATGCTGGTGTGAGGGGGGAGCGGTCAAAATGGAGGTTTAGATCTCCTAGGATGATGGCGGATATGTTGATGTCAATGGGGTAGATTTTCAAATAGCGCGAATTGGCCTACTTTTGCTGGCGCATCAGGCGCAAGCAAAAGTAAGCTGGATTTTAGTAGATACACGCGGAGCCGCGCGTATCTGCTAAAAACCTGGATCGGCGCGCGCAAGGCTATTGATTTTGTATAGCCGGCGCGCGCCGAGCCGCGCAGCCTACCTCCGTTCCCTCTGAGGCCGCGCAGCCTACCCCCGTTCCCTCCGAGGCCGCTCTGAAATCGGAGCGGCCTCGGAGGGAACTTCCTTTTGCCCTCTCCTCACCTTCCCCTCCCTTCCCCTACCTAACCCACCCACCCAGCCCTGTCTAAGCCCCCCCCCTTACCTTTGTCGGGGGATTTACGCCTCCCAGAGGGAGGCGTAAATCCCTGCGCGCCAGCGGGCCTCTTGCACGGCGGGACACGACCTGGGGGCGGGTACGGAGGGCGTGGCCACGCCCCTGGACCGCCCCGGGCCGTAGCCACGCCCCCATACCCGCCCCCAAAACGCTGCCGACATGCCCCCTAAACGCCGCGACGACCGGGCCCGCCCCCGACACGCCCCCCTCGGAGAACCCCGGGACTTACGCGAGTCCCGGGGCTCTGCGCACGCCGGTAGGCCTATGTAAAATAGGCTCACCGGCGCGCAGGGCCCTGCTCGCCTAAATCCGCCCGGATTTGGGCGGATTTAGGCGAGCAGGGCTCTGAAAATCCGCCCCAATGTGTTTTGTAATATATTCCGCAAGGGGCGAAGGGTTTTTTTCCAGTATGCCAGGTGGTGCATAAATTAAACAAATTTGCAGGTCTTTTGATTTAAAGAGACCAATTTCAATTTTGTGTAGGGGTGAGCTGGGTTGTAGGGTGAGATTGAATTTCTTTTTTGCAGCCAGTAGAAGTCCCCCTCCTTTCTTTTTAGGTCTCGGAATGGAGAACATATCGTATGAGTCTGTTGGAAGCTGGTTAATTATGGAGACGTCAGTGTTTTTGAGCCAGGTCTCTGTTATTGCACATATGTCAGGGGACTCATCAGTCAGGATGTCACCTAGTAGTGTGGCTTTTTTTAGAAGTGATTGTGTGTTCAGAAGAAGGATGGAGAACGTCATTAATCCCATAATTTGAGTGAAGGGGGAAGTCATAATAGGAATGAGAGATTTGTAGTATGAGTTGACGGTCTTCGTTCTCATTAGATTGGTGGTGAAGTTAGAGTATTTTAGAACTGGAATGTGGGAGGTGATCATGGTGAATGTGTTTGTTCTAGCAAAATCGATTACTGTAAGTGGATGTTCGAAAGAGGACGAAGACAAATATAGAAGAGCCTAATTATGAGGCTGGTTGAATGCTGAGTGCTGGAAGGTTGTTGTCTGATGCTGGTTGAGAGCTGAGTGCTGGGAGGTTGTTGTCTGATGCTGGTTGAATGCTGAGTGCTGAGAGGTTGTTGTCTGATGCTGGTTGAATGCTGAGTGCTGGGAGGTTGTTGTCTGATGCTGGTTGAGAGCTGAGTGCTGGGAGGTTGTTGTATGATGGTGGTTGAATGCTGAGTGCTGGGAGGTTGTTGTCTGATGCTGGTTGAATGCTGAGTGCTGAGAGGTTGTTGTCTGATGCTGGTTGAATGCTGAGTGCTGAGAGGTTGTTGTCTGCTGGTTGAATGCTGAGTGCTGAGAGGTTGTTGTCTGATGCTGGTTGAATGCTGAGAGCAGTAATAAACTTTGGACGATCTACCGTGTATAAGCAAGAGGTAGAGTTGTAATGGAACCTGTGGCAGGTTTCAGCGGCTCCCAGATTGGAGGGAGAGACTGTAACGCTATGATGTGGTGTGGGGAGGTTGCCCAGCTTGAGCAACAGAAGGGGGCTGAGCAGTTTCGGATTTCAAGAGACGGGCTGTCCTGCGGGGCTGCACTAAGGGGCGCACAAAGGGGCAGGCCCCTTTGTCGCGCTCCTTCGGCGCGCGGCGCCTGGGAGCAGCTCCGACGTTTAAATCCCCCTAGGTCAAGGGGTGATGACGTCACCGGCGCATCCTGAAGAGGAGGGGCGACTGTGGACGGCGATCAGCGTCGCCATTGAAGGCTTCTTCGGTTCCAGTTCAGCGGGCAGATGAGCTGCCAGATGGCCCGTGGTCGGCGCGGGGGCCCTCGGAGGTAAGAGCGAGAAAGGTATGGGCCTTACCCCGACAGGCTCAAGCGCCGACTGCGCGGCCCCTTCTCCCAGCTCCTGCCTCTGTAGCACTGCTGAGGGCGTCCTCTGAATGCATTAGTCGCCGCGGGAAAGGGCGCCTGGGAGCGGCTCCGACGTTTAAATCCCCCTAGGTCGAGGGATGATGAATATGTTGTATGCACGATGGAGAAGGTGCTCTTTCAATAACTGTCTGAACTTTTTTGCATCATCCAAAGACCTGAGCTCAAATGGAATAAGATTCCATTGTGTTGGTGCAGCAATGGAAAAAGAGGTCTCACAAGTACTATATAAGTGAGCGTGTTGAACAGAAGGAACTTCTAGCAAATTCAATTGAGAAGAACGTAAACATCTTAATTGTTTATAAATGCGTAGAAGAGCATTTAGCCAGTAAGAGGAATCTGAAGTTAACAACTTAAAAACAATCATAGCTATTTTGTAAGTAATGCGTTCAGTTATTGGTAGCCAATTCAGATTATATAGGACTGGAGAAATATGCTCACAACGCTTCGAATGGGATACTAGATGCGCAGCCGAATTAAGCAGTAATTGTAACGAATGTAATGTCGTTTTAGGAAGACCGATAAACAAACTGTTGCAATAATCTAAGTGAGGAAAGATGATCGCACGAGTTACAATCAGAAAATCTCGATCAAATAGCAATTGCCTCAACACTGCAATAAGACGAAGTTTGAAAAATCCACTTTTAATAAGGGATCTAATGTGAGGACGAAAGGACAGAGCGGGATCAAGTAAAACTCTTAAGCTCCTAATGGGTTTATCAATGGTGAATGAGATGTCATCAATGTGAATTGAATCGTTGGAAGGTGTACATTGGCAGAGGAGGAGAAGGGCACAGAGAAGAGCAATTTGCCCGATGAATGGCGTTCTCAAGGAAAAGTGCAGGGAGAGAGAAGAGAAGACAGATACATTCACTCTACAGCTCATTACCTATAGGTGAATAAGAAAAGCTTGAACTGTATGCAGAAGCAGACAAGGAGAAAATGTAGTGACTTGAGAAGAGGGGTTTCATGGTCATAATGAGGCTGAAGAAAAATAAGTTCAGCAAAAAACTTACACTGGCTACCCATTCCATTCAGAATACAATATAAAATCCTAACCCTCATCCACAAAGCACTCTACAACGATAAGTTTAACTAGCTGAATGCGGCCCTCCATTTTTACAACCCACAAAGGAACACCGGACTCATCCCAATACCCTCACTAAAAGTGACAGACCTGACCACAATACGAGAACGCGCTCTATCTGTAGCTGGACCCTCGCTCTGGAGCAACTTGCCAACGCAACTAAGAATGGACCCCATGATTCAATCCTTTAAAAAAAAAAAAAACGCAAAACATGGCTCTTCCAAAAAGCCTTCCTTACAGCTACCTAATGCCTATCTACCAACTGCCCTAGATAACATCCCTCCCTTTCAGACCTTCCGGTTATCCCTCCATACCTACACCCACCATACCACCAGCAGCACCATACACCTCACTAACTTCAAGACTCCTTGACTCCCTTTTAACACACTCATATACTAGCAATGTTATCTCTTGACCTTATTTAAACTTTACAAATTACATTATGGCAATCCATAGATACTTGTTCTATTCGATGTCAAAATCGCTATACTCTATGCTACACTATACTATATATTCCATTATAATTTATTGCAAGTTATATTATAATTTATTTATAATTGCAAGTTATATTATAATTTATTTATAATTTATATTGTATTATGTTGTTATACTGTAAGATACCCTGTAGGATATATTGTTGCTCCTGTTTCATTTTAAAATATACTGTAAGAAAAAGTATGAAGTTACAATGTAAAATAAGAAGCCTTCATCTTCTTAGAACCCTAGTTGCACTGTAAACCGATGTGATATTCCAGACCAAACACCGGCATATAAAAAACAAATTAATAAATAAATCAGTAGCAGTATTTAAGTGGAAAGTGCTAAGAGAGGGTCTGAACATTCTGATAGCATGCTCAGAAAGGAAGGAATGGGTTTTAGTAATGTTCTAAAGGAAAACTGACACACTTCAGCAGTGTTTTTGTATGTGCATGGAAAAGGAGAGAGAGGGATTGACAATGACCCCCAAGTTTATGGGCCAAGAGAACAGGGATGATAAGAGTACCATCCATGGATACAGAAAAAAGAGGGAATAGGATGAAGCAAGAAGTTCCATTTTGATCTTATTAAGTTTAACATTGTGGCAGGATATCCAGGTGACAATGTCAGACAACAGGGCTGAAATTTGGGACTGGATTTGTGGTGAAATCTGTGGTGTAGAGAGGCAGATTTGGGCATAAATCAACCTAAATGCGGGGCTGAAAGCTTCAGAGGAGATCAGAGTGCCAAGGCAAGAAGAATAGATAGAATGGTTAAATACACGTGAAAGCAGCATACAGTTCACTTTACAATATAATGAAAGGTCTATTCCAATTTTGGTTTAAATAGTGTTTAAAGATGAGCATGGAATGCTTTCCACTGGGATGTATCAAAGTCTACAGACAAGAATACATTTTTACACTATACTAGTTCACACCCTGTAGCCTTGAAGAACAGGTTGCCTCATTCATAGTTTTAGAAATGTAGGAGGAAGTGTACTACAGTACGAGATTATAAAGAAGAATCCAAATTATTACATACCAGGCTAGCACAACGAGGATCCATATAGCTGTATTTATAAGCTGTATAAACGCGCATTATATTCTAATTGAGATTTATTTCTAAATTCCAGAATTGTTAAGAGAGAAAATTTCAGTAGGGGTAACCTATGCTATGCAATATCCAGGAATGTCTCATAAAATTGTTAAAATCATACATTCTCTCTAGTTATTGATCCAACTACATAAACGATTTAAGAACAGGATTGATTTCAGTAGGGATCATAAATTGAAGGAGTATTTGAGGCCCTCTACTTTGCCTGTTCTTGATGGAAGAGCACAAAGAACATTGGATGGAGTGATTTGATTGGTCATTATAAATATGGACATTGTTTAGTGTGTATGGCTATGATACAACTGAAGAAGTTTATCCATCCTAAAACCAAGGAGGAATATACACTGAAGTATTTCATGACATGCTCAAATGACTCTGTTATTTAATGTCCTTGTCCATATATATATATATATATATATATATATATATATATATATGGTGGGAAAACAATGAGAATATTTAGGCCACGAGTCCAGGAACATCACAATTGTCTGAAACAAGGCAGCTTGGAAGCTCCCATGGTGTGTCACTGTTTGGAGCATGAACAATCTTTTGATACTCTTCAATTTTTGGTTATAAATCATATAAGAAAATCTATAAGATCCTTATAAGGTAATAGGGATCTTTCCCTGAAATAGCTGGAGCAGACATGGATATTCAAATTACAAACTGTATAATCAGAGAGTTTAAATGTATGTGTCGCATGGGGTGTGTTTCTTTAAATCTGAAATCTGTGAAAGCAAATGTCTCATGAGATGTTCAGAACAGCATGACATCAGTGAGCATTTAAATCCTTATTGCTGCTTGTGTGTGCCATCTTTGGGTTTAAATTGGGGGCAAGCAGATTTGCTACCGGGAAGACTGTGGGGCCGATGCAATACAGTGCGCTCAGCCCAGCATATTGTATAACCCACAGTCGGACGCGTCCCACGCGGAATGAATGAGATAGCGCTCATCACATGCAAATGCACGTGAATGAGGCTATTACTCATTCACTTCAATGCAAAAAAATAAATGTGCGTCTCAGACGCACATTTATTGCTCAGCTATTAACGCCTGCCTGGAGCAGGCGTTAATTGCTGCGTGCATTGAAAAAAAGTACAGAAAAGCAGAAAAATCTGCTTTTCTGTACTTCTTTAAAAGTTAAGAAAAAAAAAAACCTCTGCCGGCCGCTTTGAAGACCAACGCCGAGTTTATCGCCATCGGTATTCATAACCGGCAGACCAACAGTAACTCCAGGGTCGCGTTAGCAAAGAGGCACTAAGGTCGTGCAAGCAATCCTAGCGCCTCCTTGCTAGCGTGACCCCCTAATTTGTTTATAGCATGGCGCCCCCCCCCCCCTTGCGGGCGCCATGCGCCGCGTTAAGAAAGCGGGCGCTGAAAAGTCAGCACCCGCTTTCCATGTTTATTATAGCATCGGCCCCTGTGAGAGTAAACCAAGCAAGTAAAAATGTGTTAATGTGGCAGTGCAACTTTTTTGAATCAGAGTTTAAAATTGTATTTCTATGCAGATGCCCTGACGCAGCAAATATTTGTGAAACACTGGCCGTGTCAGGAGTTGGCTGTGGAAACATCAGCGTTATGTTCAGCAATATGCTTGATTTAATGAAAGGAGGAAATTCTCTACCATCTTAGCTCTGAACCTAAGTTAAGGTTTTGTTCCTGTTTAAAAAAAAATGCTACTCAAATGAACTGGAAAATTACAGTAAATGTATATTTAAGCAGCATTTGTACATCTATTGAGAAAGGTTACCAGGAAAGGATGTGCAGCTCTCATGAGAGAGTCATTTATGTAAGCTAGAAAATAAATCTGGCCACAGTGGCCTATCACTTTGGATTTCAGCAGGCAAAGATAGGGAAAAATGCTATAAATTTTGAAACTTAAGTTTCGATGGTATCATGATCATTTATTGTGTATCCCCAAATAATTTACATATTAAAGCTCACTGTGCATTTTCCTTGGGATTTTCTTTCTTCATGGTTTCTTTATTCTTATAAAGATTGCTAAATATTTCTCAATGTTTTCACGCTGCAGTATATATACTGCAGCGTGAAAACAGATAGATAGATATAGAAGATGCTATCATTATTACTGTTGTTGTTGTAAACAAGAATGAAAGGGGAAATGCACTTGCACTAGTTGTAAACAAGAATGAAAGGGAAAATCATGCACTTGCATAGATTTTCTAGCACTTTTCAATGGTACCTTACTGAAAATGACCTGAAGCTCCCCAGGTTCTGGTTATTTTGAATATCATACTTTGTTGGAACTTAGTGAGCCTTCTCTCCTCTCCCCATTTAGGCCCAGTCTGAAGTAGTTTCGAAGACGTTTTTGCAACTTCAGACAGACTGAACCAACTCCTTTTTTATACATGTGGAAAGTGCTAAAAAGGACATCTTTCACAGTCACCAACAGGTGATGTAGCATCATGGATGGGTATTTTTTGTTTTTGTTTTTGGTTTTTTTTTTACCATCTAGCAACAACATCACGTGCCTGAGCCACTGGGTGTACTTATACTAGCAGAAGCACTGGTGTTCCCTCTATACTAGCAGAAGCACTGGTGTTTAGGAATTGGCATTCATGTTAAAACTAAATGAAACACCCATTTTTTCTTTTCTTTCATTTAAAGACAAAACAAAAAAAACACTTTAAACTTTTTTACATTGACTTTCATTTCAGAAATTCAACAAAAAACAAACACCCCCCCCCCCCCCCCCCCCGAGAACTGCCAAAACAGCAAAATTAATTATCTTTCACCCCAAGGCCTTCCTCTTACCCTCTTCCTGGGATCTGCAAAATAGAAAGGGCTCTGGTTCAAAAATGGCTCCGACGGCCCTGAGATCAGCATCATTTCACTGTAAGGCTGTAAAGCATACGGCCATACAAAATAGTGCTGGCCTCGGGGTTGGCTGGTGCCATTTTTCAAACCATGATCTGCTAGAGGAGGAGCAACTGAGGATCACTCCTGCTCTTTTCTACTCTTGGGGAGCGGAGGTGCTTACGGGAAAGGCCTGGGTGGGGGATGAGATTAATTTTGTTATTTTCGTGGATGTTTGGAGGGGATAGGGTTTTTTTTTTCCCCCCTGTGGTTCTTTATTTAATATTTATTTTGGTTCAGTAAAGAAACAAGCCAAAATAAAAACATTAAATGAACTGAAATTCAAATGTAATTTTAAAAATACTGGAAATGAAAAATCAAAACAATATGAAAAGATTGTACTGCACACTGGGCTTAATTAAGAACCTAGCACTTGGAGAGTACATTTTTTAAACTGGTTTTTCAGCAAACCAGCATATGCTCCTGTCAAGATGCTATAGTATCCTTATGTTCATATGTTTTTCAAGCAACAAAAGTTGTGATCTATTATTACCACCACCAAATTCCTTCCTGTTCTATGCAATCAATATCTGTTAAAATTTGACCACTGAGGACTGACATATACTAAAATCATATACACAGCAATTTATAAAGGGACAGAAGTACTAATCATATTTTCATAGACAACAAATAGGAAAAACCCTCAGCCTTAACTTCTAAGCACATACAAAGTCCAATAGTTCCCTAGTGGAAGCTCAGCACTCCACTGGAATAAGGGTGTGATATTTCCTTTCATCTGGCATAATATGGCCCACTTCCAGTTTCATGTAGTTTCCCTTCTTTACTGATAATTCTCACTATATAAAGCAGCTGTTTTCTTTATGATCAAATTCCACAGTTCCCCTCCACACTGTGACAATTGGAAGGCCTCACGGGTAGTACATCAGGTCCATAATTACACTCAGATTATTAAAGTATTCAAATGCCAAGATGATTAAAAGTGGAAGTGTTTAACCTGCTCTTTTGACCTGTTTCTACATCACTTAATCTACCCACCTCTACATTTTGTTCAGATTCAGTTACATTTACAAATATATTTTTATGTTTTTAGTTCACTACAAAATTGCTGGCTACTGCTATCATTTTTCCTTACTCTTCTCATGTACCAGTTCCCACTGTACAAAATATTAACTTATTCTTTCTATGTAAACCATAACATAGCACATAAAAGGCCTTTTTTTTTTTTGTTTTACCTTAAATGAATTCAGTCCTTTCCATAGAAGTCTACAAACTATGAAAAGAAGGACACCTGAGATTAGACTGAGGAACCCACCCCCGCGCTGGTAACAGCAACGAATTATAGGAGGCTGCATTGAAAGAAACCTTAGCTTGCGTGAGCATAATATATCATACGGCAGGCTTTTCTGGGGCCTGTCTAAGGCAGAATTCTAGAATCCAGAGACAATAGGTGGTAGACTTAAGCTGTTTCTGACATCATGTCTCTTTGATACGTGGGTCTTCTGCATTAGTAAAGTGGAAGGCTAGGAGTACTGCCTTCCCTATTTCCTGCATGCACACTCACACACACATATATATGAACCTCACCAATCAAGGATCCTTCATCCCTAATTCAATGAATTTCTCAACTGAAGGATTTAAATTAAAAGAAATTCATTCACTCAAGGCAAATAAAGTTAATCGCATATACCAAACAAAGTTTCCCCGGCAGGGCCGGCTTTTGAGGTATGCGACCTGCACAGCTACAAAGGCCACCCTGCTGAAGGGGGCACCACTGCGACCTCCCTCCTGCACCTTTCCAGGAGACTCAGGAACACTGTGCTTGAGGAAGGATGGTAGGTGAAGGATCAGCCTGCAAAAAGGAGGAGGAGGAGGAGGAGGGGAGGGGAGGGGAGAAAATGAGTGGGATGCTGGGCACTGTGGACAGGAAGAAAAAAAAAAGCAGAGTGGAGGGGATACCGTTGCTGGGCAGAGGGTAATGGAAGCATGAGGAGAGATGGGTATGTTGTGCTGGAGCCACTGCTGAAAGAAGGGGGTGCTGTGCCAGAGTTGCCACCGTGGGGCAAGGGGGATAATTTCAGTTTTTGCACAGGGTACCAATTAGACTAGAGCCAGTCCTGTTCCCTACCATTAATTCTGCTTCTAGGCAACATACAAATTATCATCCATCCTAAATAGTAAGATAGATCCCATCCAGTGGTAAAACTAAAACTTCAGATATTAATTCTTTCTCTGTGCCCAGAAGTACCACAAAAACAGATAATTTGAATTCTTGTTACATAGGGATGTTGTTGATGGTTAGCTATCCTTAGATTTTTCTAGAATGGTTAATTGTCAGATGGTTCTTAGTAAATGTTTTATGCATGGAGAATATGTTTGCAATCCACGAAAGGACATCGCCACCTATTCCATGACTTTTTACTTTTCCTAGAAGCCTCTCATGAGGAACTTTGTCAAATGCCTTCTGAAAATCCAAGTATACTACATCTACCGGTTCACCTTTATCCACATGTTTATTAACTCCTTCAAAAACGTGAAGCAGATTTGTGAGGCAAGACTTGTCTTGGGTAAAGCCATGCTGACTTTGTTCCATTAAACCATGTCTTTCTATATGTTCTGTGATTTTGATGTTTAGAACACTTTCCACTATTTTTCCTGGCACTGAAGTCAGGCTAACTGGTCTGTAGTTTCCCGGATCGCCCCTGGAGCCCTTTTTAAATATTGGGGTTACATTTGCTATCCTCCAGTCTTCAGGTACAATGGATGATTTTAATGATAGGTTACAAATTTTTACTAATAGGTCTGAAATTTCATTTTTTAGTTCCTTCAGAACTCTGGGGTGTATACCATCCGGTCCAGGTGATTTACTACTCTTCAGTTTGTCAATCAGGTCTACCACATCTTCTAGGTTCACCATGATTTGATTCAGTCCATCTCCTGAAGTGCGCCACCCCATGCAAATGTACGGTATGAACACCCGGTCACGCTGGGCCTGTGCATGCTGCCACAGCCTTCTAGTGTTCCTGATTCCTTGCCTCATCCAGCCTTGTCTCTCCAGCCTTGCCCCTTCAGTCTTGCCTCATCCAACCTTATCTTCTCTAGCCTTCCTTGTCCAGTCCATCTTGTCCAGTGTCTTCTGGATGTTTTTGTCTACTTTTGATCTAACTCTCTGGATTTCAACTTCTTGCTGGGATCTGACCATGATTTCTTGCTGTCTGGACTTGACCTCTTGCTGTAGTTGGATGCACTGGGCTAGCCTCAAAATGGCTTGAAGTGTAAGGATGTGCAGGTAAAAAAATTTGGTTTTGTTTTTTTGTTTTCGGGGGTTTTTTCATTTGTGTGAAAAAAAAAATCAAACATTAAAAAAAACCAAAACAGACATGGCCAAATAACAAAAATGGGACCTCCCAAGGCCTCTCACCCACTTGAAAAATGTTAGGGCCAGGATTCCCCCTCCTCCAGCCCCACCCGATCTGATGGGGATCTGCTGGTGTGGCCTAGGCCTAGGCCCAAGCCGAAGTCTCAACCTTGCATAGGCTGACGCTGCGGTAGATTACTGAGACCTTGGCCTCAGCCTACTCAAGGCCATCGCCTGGGCCTAAGTCACAGCCTGGACACAGGCCTGCCACCAAGGCCTGTCCCAAAGGCCAGGTCCCAATGCTGGAGCCAGAGCTAGGACACAGGCCATTACCTGCTATTAATCAAGTTGACTTAGAAAATAGCCACTGCTATTACTAGCATCAGTAGCAGGGGATATACTTAGTTTTTGGGTACTTGCCAGGTACTTGTAGCCTGCATTGGCCACTGTTGGAAACAGGATGCTGGGCTTAATGGACCCTTGGTCTGACCCAGTATGGCAATTTCTTATGTTCAGGCCCGAAGCTGCGATGCAGCTTGGATGCTGGGTCCTGATGCATGTGCCTCGTCCTAGGTGAGAGCCGGACCCATGTCCGATGCTGTGCCCCAGCCTTTAGGCTGGGTTTCGACGCCCAAGGCCTGGCTTGGAGGCTGGTTCCTGATGCCTGAGCCTCATCCTAGGGTCAGGCCCAGGCCTTGGAACTCTAATAAAGCGGTCCTCTTCTTTTGTCATAAACTGATGCCGTGTGCTGGGGTTGCACTGGAGTTAATTAATTCTGGTGCATTCATATCAGCAGATGGTGCCATTTTGATGTACAGAAGAGGGATGCTTTGTTGGAGGTCTGAGGCTTCAGCTCCAAGCTTGGGCCTGACCCTAGGTTGAGGCCCAACCATCAGGTCTTGGCCTCCAGGCCAAGTCCCAGCATCGGGCCTGTTTCCATGTCGAGGCCCCGGTATCGTGACCTAGCTTCCGGGCCAGGTAACAGCATTGGGTCTGGAACCTCCAGGTTGGGCCGCAGCATTGGCTGGGCCCTGGCCTAGGCCGAGGCCCAGGTGTAGGGATGCGGCCTCCAGGCTAGGCCCCAATGTCAGGGCTAGCTCTGGGTTGAGGCCCCTAATGTGAGTCCCAAGGTTCCCATCTCACATTTAAAGAAACTGGGGAGGAAAAAAAAGTCACATAGCCAAACAGGAAATTGAGCCGCAGTCAGTGCTGACCCCATCTCAAACTGAAGCTAGCAGTCGAGATGGCCCCAATTCCCCCAAAGTATAAAAATAGTTTAAATTTTGCCATTGCTGACGATCAAGGTTCCCCAAGCCCCCACCCCCAAGTTATTAATAAAATATAGGATCCCAGCCCCCCTTCCTATACCAACCTCAGAAGTCAAAAATAGGATCCTGGCTCCCTTCCTATACCACCCCACTTCCCTCTGAAAGTTTTAAAAAAAAATTTAGGGTCCAGGCCCCCTCCCACACCCACAGAAACTTAAATTCAAGTTGGGGCTCCCACATCGGGGCCAGTGCACACCTTCATATACAGCCCAACTGGCTCTTTTTTCCATGCGATTGGGGCAAGGTCCAGGGATTGGACCCAGATCACGTGGTCAAGGTCCAATCCTCAGACCCTGCCTCAGTGACATGGCTGGGGTAAGGTCAGTTTGGCATCATTTTGGAAAATGGTACCAACCGGGATGGGTGTGAGGGTGCATCCCAGCTTTACATGGGAGCCCCAATTTCAATTTAAGGTTCTGGGGAGGGGGGCAGAAGATGAGTAGAAACCTGGACTCTAAATATTTTTTTTAGCTTTCTGGGTGGAGGTGGAAGCCTGGACCTAACTTTTTACTTGTGAAGTTGGTATAGGAAGGGGGCGGGACCCTATTTTTGACTTGGGAGAGTGGATATGGGAAGGGGGATTAGAACTCTATTTTTTACTTCAGGGATGGGAGAGTGTATAGGAAGGGGCAGGAACCTATTTTTGGCTTGGGGGAGGAGTGTATATAGTAAGGAGGGCTGGGAACCTAAGTTTTATTGATGATTGGGGATGTGGAGGGGCCAGGATCATCATCATACAGCAACATTTTAACTATTTTTTCACTTTCGGGAATCAGGGCCACCTCAACAGGTAGCCCTGGATTGAGACGAGGGTCAGCACTGACCCCTGCTTAACCTCCCCAAGTGGCCATGAGATTTTTTTGAGGGGCCAGAGGCCCTTTAAGGTGATGGTGGTCCCTTGAGGTTGGGACCGCCATCACACTAAAGGCCCACTAGGTGCATTCTTTTGCTCCACGGTGTTTGCCTGTGAAACAAAAGTATGTGCCATAGAACCATGAATGTTTTTCAGGGGAGGGGCCCCACTATTGCAGTGACCCCTTCCACAATAGTGGAACCCTTTCCATGAAAAAACTTTGCAGCTTAGTGGCTCTAGACCTTAGACTGTAAACCCGCTGGGTATATGGAAATACCTACAGTGCCTAAATGTAATCCACATTGATGTGCCTGAAAAGTGAAATTAAAAAACAAAACACTTAGATTATTTAAGCAGAATATTCAACTGCATTTATTTGAATAAAAAGTACAGCTGAATATACTCAGCGAAAGTTACCCAGAATAATGTTACCTAGGTAACTTTGCCGCTCACTGGGCTTTTGAATATTGATTTAAAAAAGTAGAAGCCAGCGGCATCTGGTAAATGTTCCCTCCCACAACTCAGGATAAAAAAAAAATGTAGAGTGGGCCAAGTGGCATCCCCTCCCACCCCTCCGTGATATTTTAAAACATATAGTGCAGCATAAGTGGAATGTGCTGCCTCCCCCCCCTCCAATCTTAAAAAATGTGCTGGAATGGCACTTAGTATTCAACCAGCAGGCTCTTCCTTCTACTGGGCTTCCAAGTCTCTTATCCAGTTCACGGGAGGGGGTGGGGGCATGGGGATTTGCAGCAAGATGTTTTTCAAGGTAGAGGATGAAGAGAGTGGGTATTTGAGTTGCTCAGCCTATGCTTTTAAAAAATGTATCTTGGAGGTTGGGAGATGGGCTTTCTTGGTCTGTGCCATTATATTTTTTTTTTATCCTAGGGAACAGGAGGGAGGAGAGGTCGGTTATCCTCCACCTGTTAGTTTCTTATTTTAGTTTTCTGGTAAGAATTAGCTGAATAACTCTATTGCAACCTGCATTGATGCCTTGTTGGAATAATGGGTAAGGAGCTATATGAAATAAATAATAAATAAAATACAGTTATCCAGCTAACTAGAAATATTGTTGTCTGAAGTTACCTGGATAACTGATGTAAATAGGATGCAAAAAAAAAACCCTAATGACCTGGGGCTCTGTCTGGAGGCTTGTTGGTGGTCTGTGGATGGTGAAGCGACCTGAGCCAGCTGATGAAAATAGGCTGCATTGAAACCAGGTAACGATGGGCAGATCTAAGAGGGAGGTGGCAAGCAGGTCTGCCAGTCCTCTCAACAAGGTCCGCAGGTGAGGGCGCAAAGGGAAGACCCTGGATGGAGTGGCGGCAGGGAGGCGCGAAGCAAGAGCGAGAGACCCGTGATAGGAGTGATCTGTAAGGGGAGAGGGCCGGTATGAGTGAAGCGGCATTGCGCTGCTGAAGGAGCCGACCCTCCTGCAAATAACCCGGGTAGGTAAGGCCACAAGGTGCGAGGGCGGCCGCACCGTGAGACTGGGAGTTTGTTTTCCAGAGTGGGCCGAATCAGCTGATGGAGGGGAAGCTGAGTGGCGGGCGGCTGCCACTGCCGGTTTCCTGCAGCAGCGTGGGGCTGTCGGGTGAGTCTCTGAATTTTGTGCCGCCGCAGTTTTGAATAAAATGGCTGCAATTGACGTCGGCGCTTTAGGAAAGTCCGACGCCGAGGTGAGCACCTCTTGGCCGCAGTCTGTGATGTCATTAATGGGGGTGGGGGGCTATCCATTAAGGTAAAGTAAGTTAAACTAAGCAAAATTAAAACAAAACAAAGGTTGGACACACTGGGCACCTGACTGATCTCACCTCCCTGCCTTCCAGAGCAAGTTTTAAAAATAGAAAATGCCCCGATGGAAGCCCTGCCGATGTAAGAACTTAACCCCCCCTAAAACATGTTAAAACCCAGGGGATTTTGGTGGCCTTCACCAGAAGGGGTCCTAAGAACCCTGATCCAGCTAATAGGAGTAGCTTTAAAAGAAAAATGGTAAATGCCAAAGAAGGAGTATTAGATCCCATTAAAGCTTTTAATTGCATAAATAAAGAAGGGAGGAACGGGCAAATATGTTTTGCCTCCGGGCAAAATGCTTTGTGAATCGGCAGCGAGGTGAAAATCAGTATTTACAAGACGACGGTAGCCTCCGTCTGCCCCTCAGTTCCATGGCCCATCCAAAAGCATCCTTGAAAAGTGAGGGGGGAGGGGAGGGCGGCGACCAAAGGCGTTCCAAAGCCGTTGCTGAGGGTTGCCTAGAAACGGCTCCACTGGCGTCGGCCGAAATGGCAGGTGTAGGTGTGGGCTCGCTGAGCCAAGTCAGCGCACAGGTATGATTACAACTATTAAGAGGAGCAAGAAGGTATGACAGATCTCTCAGGGACCCAGGGCTTAGGACTTTGAATGCCGTTCAGCGAGGAAAGACCCTGACAGTTTAGAATTTGGCAGAGAGGAAAGGCTGGTCCCCCTCCCCAGGCCTTAAATAAGTGTTGAAACATTTTAAATATAAGAAAGGACAGATGAACACATTAAAGAGGAATGAATGGGAAGTGTTAATGTTAAGGCTGCTCCATGATGAATTAGATCAGCAAAATTTAACAAGAGGAACACTGGGGGGGGGGGGGGGGAATGGTATGACAGAAGGAAATCTCACACATACAGGCCGATGCAATACTGTGTGCTTAGGCTAGTGCACAGGTTAACCCGCAGTTGGATGTGCGTTTTGGATGAGAATCCATAACCCCTTTATGCAATAAGGGGATTAGCGTGTCCAAAATGCGCATCCAAAGCAGCTCGTAGCTAATCTCATCACATGTAAATGCCCTGTTGATGAGTGTATTAGCTATTACCCCTTATGTAAAAAATGAACATGTGCCCGACGTGCACATTTTTACCCTAAAAAATTAATGCCAGCCCCAGATGGCGTTAAGAGTGAAGGAGCCCCAAATTTTACAGCAAAACAGAAAATGCTGCAAAATACTGAAAAAAAATTTAAAAAGTCTTGTCGGCAGTGAGATTAGGAAAATGAATGCTCAATTTTACAAGCGTCTGTTTTCCTAACCCGTGCACAGCCACTTCTTCTTGGCACCTGATACCATTTGCACACTAGGGATGCACTATTTATCCATAGCGCGTCCTTTTTAGTGCAGCAGTTCATTTGCCTATTGCAACAATAGCCCAGGAGAGGTGATTCTGCATGCGTTAAAAAAAAAAAGTGTGTCCAGTCTGGATGCATGTTTGTAGTGTGTCAGTATTGCATCGGCCTGATAGTGGGTGATGGTCCAGTGGATTGTCAAAGCCCAAATACTTTAGCCAACTCTACTCAGATAGAAGGAACAGATGTCAACTTGCTTTAATTTGACTATTGATTAGCCTGTAAATAAATGCTAACAGGAAGTTAAAGGGAAGAGATGCCAGATGCATACCATTTTTAATCTATAACCCCAGGCAGTGACAAATAAAATTGCTGTATGAAAGTTAAAGGCAACAAAGTATCACTTGTTTGTAGAGTCAGGATCAAAACTTCCTAACAGAAGAAGAAAAACTCTACCTGCTACAAATGTAACAAATGTTGGGGGACTGGTGCTAGGATGTATGCATCAGTAATATTGGCACCCAGGACATCTGCTTCTCCCACGCCCACCCTTTCACAATCCAGAAATGAATACACAAACAACAGTGTGGGATCAAACCAGGCTGCAGCTTTATTACATATATAACTATCAGGAGCCCGAGCCATCTACCAGCAACAACCAGCCAAGACTGACCATTTGCCACCGACCAGCAAGATGAGCACCTCCAGGCCACAACCTGTCGATTGACATTACTAGGGATGTGAATCGTGTGATCGATCGTCTTAACGATCGATTTTGGCTGGGGGGTGGGGGGGAAATCTGATCGTCATGGTATTTTTGGTTAAAAAATCGTTTTATCAGGGGAGGGGGGAGGGGGAAGGGCGGGAAAACTGGCACACCAAAACAACCCTAAAACCCACCCCGACCCTTTAAAACAAATCCCCCACCCTCCCGAACCCCCCCAAAATGTTTTAAATTACCTGGGGTCCTGTGGGGGGGTCCCAGCACAATCTCACGCTCTCGGGCCACGGCTGCGTTAATAGAAATGGCGCCGGTGGCCCTTTGTCCTTACCATGTGACAGGGAAAAGGTAGCGCCGGCGCCATTTTGGTTCCTGGTACCCGACGTCACGAGTGCAGGAGATCGCTCCCGGACCCCCGCTGGACCCCCAGGGACTTTTGGCCAGCTTGGGGGGCCTCCTGACCCCCACAAGGCTTGCCAAAAGTCCAGCGGGGGTCCAGGAGTGACCTCCTGCACGCGGGCCGTATTGCCAATATTCAAAATGGCGCCGGTGCTACCTTTGCCCTCACTATGTCATACGGGCCGAAGTCGCCCGTATGACATAGTGAGGGCAAAGGTAGCACCGGCGCCATTTTGAATATTGGCAATACGGCCCGCGTGCAGGAGGTCACTTCTGGACCCCCGCTGGACTTTTGGCAAGCCTTGTGGGGGTCAGGAGGCCCCCCAAGCTGGCCAAAAGTCCCTGGGGGTCCAGCGGGGGTCCGGGAGCGATCTCCTGCACTCGTGACGTCGGGTACCAGGAACCAAAATGGCGCCGGCGCTACCTTTTCCCTGTCACATGGTAAGGACAAAGGGCCACCGGCGCCATTTCTATTAACGCAGCCGTGGCCCGAGAGCGGAAGATCGCGCCTGGACCCCCCCACTGGACCCCAGGTAATTTAAAACATTTTGAGGGGGTTCGGGAGGGTGGGGGATTTGTTTTAAAGGGTCGGGGTGGGTTTTAGGGTTGTTTTGGTGTGCCGGTTTTCCCGCCCTCCCCCCTCCCCCGATTTATGATTTTTTGACGATAAATCGGGGGAATTGCCATTGTATCGCGGCTCTAACGATTTTTGACGATTTAAAATATATCTGACGATTGTTTTAAATCGTCAAAAAACGATTCTGGGGGAAAAAAAAGAAAAGAACCAAAAAAAACCCTGCTGGTTTTCTTTCACTATTCCTTCAAATTCATTGCTCTGTGCTCCACTAATATCTGGGCTCTCTGTGCAGTAGAACTGCTGTGTTTTATACCTTTCTCTAGGTCTGTTATTATATAATAATTGTAATTGTTCCTTGCAAACTGTTTATTTTTGAGATCCAGTATACCTGCATTTCTATTATTGTATAGCTGTTCTTTAATAATCTGGTTAATATTGGCACAGAAGTGCTGAGGGATCATTTAATAGCTAAAGGACTATTAAAGTTCCAGAAAGTGTCCTGCTCTACCCATCTTGTCCCAGGTTAAACTGTTTGATTCCCTACCCGTGGGGTTAGATTTCTAATATAGACTGACTAAATTAGCATTAGCAACAAGATAAATTAGTAAGTTAACAGCTAAGGAAATACCAATCCAAAAATTTACTAATATGAGAACTATCCAATGCAACTGTTGTAGAGCCTTTATTCTGAGGGAAAGCATCTGGAGACTTGGAGCTTGCCCGATCTGTGCACAGCTCTCTTCTTTGAAAACGAAGCTGACTGAGGTTAAAGCTCAATTAGCTTCAATTACAAGAATTACACCCACATTGCATTACTCAGAAAATAATTCCCCAACACCAAAGAATAACCAGGAGTCAAGAAAAAGAAATACAGTAGACTCAGGATAACACATGTGTCCCACAGTCACCCATTCTTGACAGATGGGAAGCCAACAAGTATACCCCCCCCCCCCCCCCCACTCAATCAGGTCATCAAGTAAATCATTAAAAACCAGGATCACGGTGGGCTCTGCTAGAATTAGACCTGTAACAAGGAGACACACACAGTATCAAATGCAACAAGAACATAAAGCCCTCCCTATATTAATAACTGAAGGAGTTCTAGAGAAAAAACATTGACGTGTTACCAGAAAAGAGAAAATACCAATGCATGCAGAATTTCAAGATCCATAACCAAAAGAAAAAGCTAATTGAGATGGATAACTCTGTCATCAATGGCACAACTGCAAAAGGAAAGAGTGAAGTGAATAACAAATCTCAACTAAAGTCTCATAAGGAGTACAGGAAAAGCAATAACCTTAAAGAGAGTACCTGGAAAGCTATGACTACAAATGCTCATAGTTTGGGAAATAAAATCCCAGATCTGCAGGCCCTAATGACGGAGGCAGAACTGGACATCGTTGCTATCACAGAGACATGGTTCACAGAATCTCATGATTGGGATACGGCAATACCAGGCTATAACTTGTTAAGGAAGGACAGAGTGGATAGAAAAGGGGGAGGTGTGGCTCTTTATGTCAGAAATAATATCCAAGCATCTGAGCTGCAAGGAAGTTGGGGCAAGGAAGAAGCACTATGGGTTGACCTAAAAAAAGATAATGGAGCATCCATATATATTGGAGTGGTTTACAGGCCTCCAAACCAAAAGGAAGAGCTGGACAGAGATCTGGTTGAAGACATCCATAAGATAAGTAAGAAGGGGGAAGTGGTGATCGTTGGTGACTTTAATATGCCAGATGTAGACTGGAAAATGCCATCTGCAGAATCTAAAAACAGTAGAGCAATAGTGGATGCCATGCAAGCATCTTTGTTCAAACAAATGGTATTGGAACCCACGAGAGAAGGAACTATACTCGACTTAGTGCTCAATGATGGAGATAACGTCTCTGATGTCAAGGTGGGCGCCCACCTCAGCACCAGTGATCACCAAATGGTATGGTTTAATATCACTAAAAGAATATGGAAAAGAAGCACAAAGACCAGAGTTTTACAGTTCAAAAACACAGACTTTGAGGAAATGGGGAAGTACCTAGAGGAAGAACTAAATGGATGGGAAAATGAGAGAGATGTGGATCAGCAGTGGACCAATCTAAAAGGAGCAATCGCCAAGGCAACTGCTCTATATGTTAGAAATGTAAAGAAAAGCAAAAGAAAAATGAAACCTATTTGGTTCTCAAAGGAGGTGGCTGACAAAATTAAAGCTAAAAGAACAGCATACAAGAAATATAAAAGATCCCAAAGGGAGGAGCACAAAGAAGAATATTTGATTCAACTGAGGGAGACGAAAAAATTAATCAAGTTGGCAAAAAATCAAGCGGAAGAGAGGATTGCCAAGGAGATAAAATATGGTGACAAAACATTTTTCAGATACATCAGCGAAAAGAGAAAAGTCCAAAGTGGTATAGTGAAATTGAAAGGTGTAAATGATCAATGTGTGGAGAGAGACGAAGAAATGGCAGAAATATTAAACAAATACTTCAGCTCTGTGTTCACTAAAGAAGACCCTGGAGAAGGACCACCTCTACACAACAAGAAACTGGAGGGAAGTGGAACAGATGAAAATCCATTTACAGTAGATAATGTATGGGAAGAGCTAAAGAATCTGAAAGTGGACAAAGCCATGGGGCCTGATGGGATTCATCCAAGGATACTGAGGGAGCTCAGAGATGTGCTGGCGGGACCGCTGTGCGACCTGTTCAATAGATCCCTAGAAACGGGAGTGGTGCCGAGTGATTGGAGAAGAGCAGTGGTGGTCCCGCTTCACAAGAGTGGGAACAGAGAGGAGGCTGGTAACTACAGACCGGTTAGCCTCACTTCGGTGGTGGGTAAAGTAATGGAGTCACTGTTGAAAGAGAGAATAGTGAACTATCTACAGTCCAGAGAATTGATGGACCAGAGGCAGCATGGATTCACCAGAGGAAGATCCTGTCAGACAAATCTGACTTTTTTCACTGGGTAACCAAGGAATTGGATCGAGGAATAGCGCTCGATGTCATCTACTTGGATTTCAGCAAAGCTTTTGATACGGTTCCACACAGGAGACTGGTGAATAAAATGAGAAGCTTAGGAGTGAGTGCTGAGGTGGTGACCTGGATTGAAAACTGGTTGACGGACAGAAAACAATGCGTGATGGTAAATGGAACTTTCTCTGAAGAGAGAGCGGTTTTAAGTGGTGTACCGCAAGGATCGGTGTTGGGACCGGTCCTGTTCAATATCTTTGTGAGCGACATTGCAGACGGGATAGAAGGTAAGGTTTGTCTTTTTGCTGATGACACTAAGATCTGCAACAGAGTGGACATGCCGGAAGGAGTGGAGAGAATGAGACGGGATTTAAGGAAACTGGAAGAGTGGTCGAAGATATGGCAGCTGAGATTCAATGCCAAGAAGTGCAAAGTCATGCATATGGGGAGTGGAAATCCGAATGAACTGTATTCGATTGGGGGGGGGGGGAAAGGCTGATGGCACGGAGCAGGAGAGAGACCTTGGGGTGATAGTGTCTAATGATATGAAGTCTGCGAAACAATGCGACAAGGCGATAGCAAAAGCCAGAAGAATGCTGGGATGCATAGAGAGGAATATCAAGTAAGAAAAGGGAAGTGATTATCCCCTTGTACAGATCCTTGGTGAGGCAACACCTGGAGTACTGTGTTCAGTTCTGGAAACCGTATCTACAAAGAGACAAGGACAAGATGGAAGCAGTACAGAGAAGGGCGGCCAGGAAGGTGGAGGGTCTTCATAGGATGACATACGAGGAGAGATTGAAGAATCTAAATATGTACTCCCTGGAGGAAAGGAGGAGCAGGGGTGATATGATTCAGACTTTCAGATACTTGAAAAACTTTAATGATCCAAAGACAACGACAAACCTTTTCCATCAGAAAAAAATCAGCAGAACCAGAGGTCACGAGCTGAGGCTCCAGGGAGGAAGACTAAGAACCAATGTCAGGAAGTATTTCTTCACGGAAAGGGTGGTGGATGCCTGGAATGCCCTTCCAGAGGAAGTGGTGAAGTCTAAAACTGTGAACGACTTCAAAGGGGCATGGGATAAACACTGTGGATCCATCAAGTCTAGAGGGCGTGAATAAAGTGGAGGCATTCAAACACTGCACGGAGCGACAGTAGCCACAGCGGCATTCAAACACTGCACGGAGCGGCAGTAGCCACAGAGGCATTCACGGAGCGGGAATGCCAGTGGCCAGTAGTTGGTGTTCCACCTTCACGGAGCGGAAGGATGGAGGGCTGCTATTTCCAAAAAAAAAATAAAACAAAACAAAAAAAATAAAAACAGGGGTGGGTAAGAGTATGGGGCAAGGGGGTGGCCTGCTTGTTACAGAGGTTGCTACCCCTAATTGAGCTGGATGTCACTTGGATGCAGATACGGAGCTGCTCTCTAAATTGGGTGGAGGGGAATTAGGGCTGGAGGGTACTGGAAGCCAATAGTAACAGGTGGGAGAGAGAAAAAGGGGAAAAAAATGGATAAAGTGCGTAGCTTGCTGGGCAGACTCGATGGGCCGTTTGGTCTTCTTCTGCCGTCATTTCTGTTTCTATGTTTCTATGATTCACATCCCTAGACATTACTAACATTGAACATACCCACGACCTCCGCCACTAACCAGCAAGGAGCTGAATGTGGTACAACTGCATCCAGTTGTTCCCACAGGAATTCTTGACATGACCACCGTCAAGTCAACCAGCCGTTGAACCCCTGGCTGAACCCCCAATCGGCTCAGGCTACCCACCACAGGCACAGGTACCCCTTACCTGTGCCCCCAAAGATGTGGCCAGGATCACCACGAACAATAGCTTCCAAGGCCTCCTGAATGGAATTCAAAAACAAGTCCAACCCAGTGAAGGACTAGTGGACTCCTTCAGCCCTAAATAGACCCTCACCGAGGTCCCATCATCAATCATGCTTAATGTGATAACACCCCCCACCCCATGGCAACCAGCCAAGAGCCAATCTGTTGATTAGCCTTGGCTCGGCATCTGCGCCACATTTTCCTATTAAACTCAGCAGGCCTTGGAACTATATCAGACCAACAAATTGCTGCACCTGGTAACAAAAGGGAAGAGGACATCAAGTCCTTTCTGACCATACTCATAAACTGACAGCCAGACATCTTACCCCAGTCATTACCCCTGAAATGGATAATTAAAATGTGTGGGTGCCCAAAACTAACAATTCCATGGCACAAACAAGGAATTCATCCCAGTGCATACCCCTATGACCCAGCCAAAAAATAATAACCCCATACCACCCCAAGTCCAACTGAATTCCATAAGGATGCCCATGAGCATGCTTGTAGGCCCACACGACATAAGAGTGGCCCACTATCCAAACAAGTGTTCCCTCACATGCAGGACCTGAAAAGAGAACAATTAGTGCCATAACACATTATGAGGGCACAGGGCAACCATACCCCCACAAAGGCATCAGATTACCATCACCCAATTCTTTATATTATTCTCCCTAATAAACCTGATGAAGCTGCAACCGTCACAGCTCCAATACGAAAGGAAAGGGTCCAGAACCTGGTAACTTGCAGCCCGATCACTGTCAGTCCATAATGTAAGACCGTTGCAAATTGGTACTTAGTCAACGGCCATAAGTCACAATGTACCAAATAGCGAGATCCACCCGTGGGGTAAACTTGACAAAATGCATCAGAATTGGCATCCGGACATGTACGCAAACCCAGAATAGCTCTGAGGACCACCAACGCACCCCTACCCTCCTGATCTGTTTTCAACCTGGGAATGAATATTATCGAACCGTGCTGAAGTGTAACATGACGCAGTGTCAGGCCCGAGGACTCATCTCCTTGAGTCGCCTTGGCGACAGCTCACTAACACAAAAGGCCCTGAAAAAAGCCAGCACAAATTCCAAGCGAAACAGGCAACATTCGTACTCAGAAGCACAAATACTTGATAGCTCATCCCATAACTGAAGCAAAAATCACGGGTAATGGGTATTCTCCCATCCGATTCCTGCACCGATCACCAAGACCATCCCGATTAATATGCGGCGAATCAAAAATCTAACCATGGGAAAACCCCATCCATGGGCCCGCATGAAAAAGGAGTAGCCTGACAATTGCTGAGAAACCACGGCCTTGGACACCCCATCCGCCTTTGCTTGCTTGATAAACCGCAAAAGGAACGTGTCAGAAACAGGACCCACCCGCCACCCCAAGGTGACAATGAAAGACACCACCTTGTTCGCTGCCTTCACATAACTGGTCCAGGTGGAAGGAACTAATGATGCCCGGAGCAGCTTCCATGATTCCAGGAACCAAACTGCCAAAGGAAAGACGGTACAGACGCTCTGCACTGATCTGCCTCCGGAGGAAGCATTTGAAACAAGGTCCATTTGCAACAAGAAAGAGAAACAGCTAAAGCGTTAGAAACTCCAGGCACATGATGTGTCGTGAACCTGCCTGCGACGAGCACGGGCAGGCCCCCTACCTTCGCGGCCAGTCGGGCCGCTGATGTCCTCTTCAGTGCGGCGCTCCTCCGCCATCCTCCATGGTCCGGAGGCCGCGGAAGTCTCCTGCTCTCCCCAATGCGGCACGGAAGCTGTGTTCTTCTCCTGCCCTGCGCGGCGGGGCCGAGCCACCAGGAGCCTTCCCACACGGCTGTGACCATCACAGCCACTTCTGCTTCCTCCTGGGCTCCTCGGACAGCAAAGGAGTCGTCCTTGCTGCTGCCGGGGTCTTCAGCCGGCAGGGAAGCCATCCCTGTCGGTGCCTGCAGCCTTCCTGCTCTTCCTGCGTCCTCTCTTTCTTCTTCGCAGCATGGAGCCGCTTCTATTGCCTGCCTTGCTCCGTCCTGGTCCCTCCATGTGGCGGACGCCGATGACCTGCTTCCTGCTCTTCTTCCTGGATTCCCCTAGGCATGGGCGCGAGCCTCTCCTTGCCTTTTAAAAGGCCAGCCAGGTGGCCCCTGCAAGCTCCACCCCAGGCGTAGTCTTCTTCAGCCCTACAAAAGGTCTCAGCGTTCAGTTCAGCTTTGCCTTTGCAAGGAGTTAGACGCTCCTGGATGTTCCTGTCCTTCGCTCCAGGAGTCATTTCTGTTCCAGCTCTTCTTCAAGGTCCTGTGCTCCTTGTTCTCTGTTGGAGCTCCATGTCTCATCCAGATGCCTGTGACCCAGTTCCTGTTGTCCGTGATCCAGCCCAGATGTCCGTCTTCCATTCCTGATGTCCTTGAACCAGTCCAGATGTCCGTCTCCGTTCTTGATGTCCATGGTCATTCTTGATGTCTGTCTTCCATTCCTGATGTCCATGATCCAGCCCAGATGTCCGTCTTCCATTCCTGATGTCTGTGATCCAGTCCAGATGTCCTGAACCCCTGGTTCCTCGTCGCCACCTTTCCTGATGTGCCATGTCATGGTCCGCGACTAGCCCCATGGGCAGGCTGAGTAAGGCACCTCATGGTACAAGGCCTTCCTCACAGCTGCAGTGCAAGCCTCTGGGAGACTTCTGCCTGAAGCCTTGTCCCTGGTCTATGGAGTCCCTTGCGTCTGCTCCGCCATGTTCAGTCTCTGCTTGAACCTGTGCCATCCCAGCATGGTCCATGACCAGCCACAGGCGGCTGTGTAGGGTGCGCCCTGGTGCAGGCCTCTGCAGTTCCTGGGACATGTTCCTCTCACTTGCTCCACTATCTCACCTGGAGTCTGCCCCACATCCAGTGTGGTCCGTGACCAGTCCTGTGGGTGGACTTTGCAGGGCGCGCTGCATCGCAGCCTCAACCTAGAACTTGACTGTGTTCTTGAACCTTGCACCTGAGTCTTCGTCTTCAGTACCTTGCTCCTGAGTCTTTGCCTTCGTCCAAGTGTCTTCGCTTGTCCCTTGCCTCCGTCCGGCCTGCCGCTTCTTCCCGTTACCCAGCAGCAGGTTCGAAAGGGCTTGGAATGGTCAGAGGACCGTTCAAAGACCACCATTGCGTTGATGGTCTTTCTGAAGTGTGCAGGTCCAGTGGAGGGTCAGTACCTTCAGTCATCATTGTCTTTGTTCTAGTCCTGTTCCTGCTCCAGATTCCATTGTTTGTCTTCAGTCCATCCTTGTTCCTGTCTAGCCCATGCTCGGGCATGCCTCACCTGCCTTGGCTCCTCTTCGGAGTTCCGCTGGGGTCGAGCCATGGCCCAAGAACACACAATCCCATGGAAAGTGGAACCGCTCTCCTAGCACTTCCCAACATGATGAACCCATGCAGTAATATTCAATACCAAATATTACAACAGAAATTCCCGCAACAAATCTGACACCAATAAACATTTCGCTCACCGCTTATGAATGACCTCCATATTGCCTAAGTTGCCGGACCAAAAAACTACCTTGCTGTCATGCAGACGTGAATCCCAGAGACAGACCAAAACTACAATTGAGAACAATTCCAAGAAAGAGATATTCTTGGTGACTCCCAACATTTTCCACTCCTTCAGCCAATGAGCCATGCACCAGGAGCCCTTTGCTAACTCGATTAGTTAGCGAAATGAAAGACCTATAAATATCCGAAAATGATGATGTCATCTCAGGGTGATGCCCCTGAGGTTCGCGCCATTGCTGATATTTGAGTCTGGGCCACACCGTGCACACGCCCTTAGGCCTCAGGAGAACATGGCGGAAGGCAGCGTCTAGCCGGTTCAGGAACGCCGGAGGTCGGCAAGATGACGCCGAGGCAGCCAAACTTCCATCAACTCAGGAGGGAGTTGCCAAAGAGGTAAGGAGGGTGGAGTGGAGACATCGGGCAGCAACGGTCACAACAAGCTGACACAAGGTCAATTTTTTACAAAGTAAGGTCCTACCTACCAAGACCCTCTAGCTCTCGACCTTTTCAACAGGCAAACGAGAGATCATTTCCACAGAATCTATCTTGATACCCAAGAAGACCAGGTGTGTACAAGGCCCTTCTGTCTTATTCTCTGCAATAGGGATGCCAAACTCCGAAGTGGTATCATGAAAGCATTTTAATGTTTCCACGCAATCCCACACAGATTCCTTCCCAACAAACAGAAAGTCATCCAAATGGACGAAGTTCTGTGCTTTCACCTTCTTAGTGACTACCCAATGGACAAATATACCAAATTCCTCGAAGTACATACAAGCGATGGAGCACCCCATAGGCAAGTATTTGTCGAAGTAAAATTCATCATCGAAACAGAAGCCCAATAATGGAAAACTCCCTGGATGGACAGGTAAAAGTTGGAAAGTGGACTCAATGTCCACCTTAGCCATCAAAGCACCCTTTCCACAATGCCAAACATTTTGAACAGCTGAGTCGAAGGAAGCATACCGGACAGTACACAGGTCATGCAGAATAAAATCAATAATGGAATTGCCTTCCAGGAATGAAAGATTATGAATCAGACAAAATTTCCCAAAATCCTTTTTAGGAACCACCGACAAAGCAGACGACCATCTCATCAAATGGAGGTTCCACAAAAGGACCCCCAATCCTTCCCAGTTCAATTTCAACCCTCAATTTGTCACGGACAACATGCTTCAGTTTCCTAGTGGAGAGACAATTTTGCCTGCATCCGACCCCAACAGGATCCGAAAAATTAATTTGAAAACTGAACTGAACCCATGAAACAAAAGTAATGCAACATCAATCGTAGGATATAGTCTCAGCCATGGCAATAAGGCCACAACTCTAATGGGAGTCAGAGCCAACCCACCAATTTCACTTAGAGGAGCACTTAACAGCGGATCTCCCGCTGGCCGCGTCCCCAGACCACTTTGGACATTTTGTAATGGGGTGACTGGCACTGCAACACGAGCAAGCTTGCCAGAATTTGCAGTCCGGAAAGTTACAGGTGGAATGATTTAACCGCCAGCACACGTCGAGGGGCACAGTCCCAGCTCTTCCCACGCCACCCTGCGCAGAAGCTGAACGAAATGGCCACCCAACTGTGCCACCGACAGCCCCACCCATGCTACTTCCAGAAGCAGAAGATACCATGGAGTTCATCTGGGTCAACCACAGCCCCACATCCTGCGTACCCCACACATAAATTTGTTTTCCTTCATACGATCACAGAAATGCTCATCGTAGTTGAGCCACGACCACCCTTCATACACCTTACTGGCGGCCAATATGGCATCGGCATAAGCCAGTAGAGGCCCATACTGCGACGGATCATGACACTCAACTACACTAGCCAAGCATAAAAATGATCAACTCTAATTGAGTACATTGTGCACGACCTTCTTTTGTATACCAGGAAAGTGCTCCACCCTCCCTTTCTTCTTTTTGTCCTTCCTCTTCCCCCTATGGCCCTCCAAAAGCTAAAAAATATCAATATATTTACGCTGCCTAATTTTTTTCTAAGGGATTGAGGTACGTCCTCCCACAACTCAGTAAATGTTATCAGTGCTGGATCCCTCTCCCCCCCCCCCTTTCACTGCTGTTGCTGTTGAAACCACTGGAGAGGGAGACAAAGACCCCAATGAAGAAGAGGAAGAGTCAGAAGAGCTAGACCTAGCTCACTTCTTCCTCACCTTAGACTTGTCCCTCTTCTTCACCTCAGAAATCCCGGACTTGTTCCTAGCATCAGAAGCAACTCCCACACAACCTCACCAGGAAGCAAACTGCCGGTCATAGCCCTGGGGATGGCGGACAACAAAATTGCTGCACCTAAAATCTGACCCTCCTCCCTCAGAGTAATGGTTGGCTAACCCTGCTGATCGGAATCATGACCAGGCTGCCAGAAGCTGTAGTTGACAAGCAAGGTGCGTTAGCTGCCACAGATGCTGGATCTTCCTCTCATTGTGAAGGACCAGGACCATCAATGGGCTCCTGGAACAGTTGAGCCTGCGAAGGAAAAGGAGCAGCCGGAACAACTGGATCAAAAGACCACATTGCCCCATATGTACTGGGAGGGGCCAGAGGAAAATCAAAACCAGGATCCCCAACCCATTGGGTAACACGCACCAGCATGCCAAGAACTCTGTGCTGGAGATCCAGAAGTGGCTCCAGCAAATTCAAAACAGGGAGGCCATAGACTCAGTGAATTACCTCACACTCCTGCACCCATTGAAGGAGATCTCCCTTGCAGGCCGGGACCCCTGCCAAAATGTCTGGGAACTCTCGCCCCCAGGGGGAGGCTTTGACACCCAAGTATCCCAAGCAGTGCAAACATTGGTGGGAATGAATTCCCCGTCGCATCCCCAACCACCCAGAAAACCAGGTCCCATAAAGGGACCAGACCCGTCATCCCCCACGGGGGCCTCCCCACCGGGATGCTGAACTCCCACGGAAGTTGCCCCTCCCCACTCCAGACATGAATTAAACCCAACCCACTCAGGCCTGGCCCAACCAAAACCCCCAGATGCTGAAGAAGTGCCAGGAACAGAACCAGCACTTGCTCTGCAAGTCACAGCATCCGATGCAGGAGCACCGACCGGTTCAGCACCGGACAGCTCCCTGCAGCTACAGTGCTGGCTGCTGAAGCAGGAGGAGGAGCAGCGATGACATCACGAGAAGAGGAAACGGGCCTGGGGATACCTCTAGGATCCGTGGCGGAAGTTGAACTAGGCCCCACCACAGTATCGCGGGAATTCTCGTGCGGGAACGACTCACGACTATGCGCCCACGACTGGCCGACCTCTACCACAGACAGCTCATGCCTCCCACTGATCAAAAAGACATCATTACCCTGCGCACTCACCACGGAGGGGCCGGTCGGGCCCGAGTGGGGGTGTTCACCACTGCCCCGCACATCTCTCGCTGACACCACACAATCATACCGGTTTTCTGGAATCAGTTGTTTGCCACCGCTTGCTTCTGGGACCTCCGATGCCATGGTGGCCTCCTCGGACTCCATCAACCAAAGATCCAACTCCCTGCACCATGCCAAGAACCAGGAAAGCAGCGGGAAGAAGCAGCAAAGCAGCAAGCAGGAGCGGCGACAGGCAAGTGACTCTTGTCTAGCCATGCGCAGCACCCAACCCCCTTTTGCTCCACCCACTCCCGACACTCCTGGCCCTCTGGGAACCAATCAGTTCCCGAAGCCCACATGGTTTAAATTTAAACCACACGCTACCTAACAGCCTGGAGAACCAGTCCCATGAGCACCCGCTTGCTCACCCCCTTACCCCAGCTGATAACCAGGCCTACTACCAAAGCGGGCCTGGGACCATATTACTTCTGGCAGGCAGGTACGAGACTTGTCTGCCTTCCCATAAGTGCACTGTCCTTTCTCATAGACCAGGGCTACTTTGATTATTTATATTTTTAATATAATTAGTCTAACAGAGTTCCATTTAGGCGCTGAGGAAAACACTGAGGGAACTTGACACACTAAGTCTGCAGAAGCATCTTGTATAGGGAGGCAGCCTTTCTTTTTGATTTTGTATAGAGCAGGCTATTATGGAGAAGACTCAGAAAACCCATGCTAAACAGGAAATAAAAGCCACAGTAGGATTATCATAGATTATTACATTGACCTTGTCTTTCCTGTCCCTCCTCACCCTCTGAACTTCAAGACTATGACAACAGGAGGGAGACAGTTAAAGAAAGCTGCTCTCACTGTCCCTATGAATACCAATCCTTCTTCATGTTAGAGATAGAAAGCGAGACAAACCAGGGATATGAATCTTACATAACATGTTTAATATAAAGTCCATTTTCAACCTAATACATATTTTCACTTCTCCAGAGAATAAAGTTTATTATAACAAATAGAGCTAAGCTTTAAAAAAATATAATATAAAATCACAATTGAAAACTCAGCCAATAAAGTGTGGTGATGTTTGTAATATTGATGGGGCTGGGTTTTCTGGATCCATCTGAGACTCTTATTTGCTCCATGGTTTTTCCAAATTCTTTCTGTATGATTGCTGATCATCATCCTGAAAACCTTGCCCAGCTTAATATCCAGATTATAGCATAGATTTTAATTTCAGCCCAGCATTCAGCCCAAAGTCTAAACAAGCATTCTCTTAAATGTTGTTCTACCTAATATTTCTAGTGCTTGTGAAAGCAAGCCGTTAGATTGACTCCACTGGAGACTGAAGCCTTCTATTTATGCACATGACATGTACAACAGGGGCTGTGGCAATTCAAACATTCCCATGCTCCTTTACCAATGTACCTAAACCCTGTTCTGAATAGACCAGAAAGGATAATTCATGAATATGCAGTTTTTGGCTTTTTCTTGAAACTATCAACAATGGTGCCAATTAGTACCAAACTGAGACAATGACTTCAGTAATGTGGACACCTAGCCAGTAGGTACTACACTGGGACCACCACCTTGTTTTGCATAGAGCATCACACATCTTTCAGACTATAAAGACTTCTAGTTGCTACTAACCTGAGTCAGATTTGAACTGCTGATTTACTCTATAAGCTTCATTCAATACACTGTATCATCTACTTCCCTTCAGAGGTCCCATTTTATTCTGAACCAGGAACAAAATGTCAATCAGACCAGTTATAAATTATTCCCCCAATACAAGGCAAAATGGAATGGCCAATCAGAGAAATTATTTCTCCAGAGTTGCTCCCCAGGCAAATGCTTGGTTTCCCATCGATAGCAGGGCTAAATTAGCCATGCTGTCATGGGATCTGTCAGTCAGGTCCGGGAGGTGGAGCTTGTCAAAGCAGAGATCAGAGCTTTGCTCTCTGTGGCTGCACATGTGTTCCCGCGCAGGAAAGTAATGGAATCTCCTCAGTCTGTTCTTTCCGTGCGCGGGATCGCACGCGGAGCTATTCTTCTCCTCAGCATTAATAGAACAAAACATGTCAAAATCGGAGTTTAAGCCCTGTAATTGCAGCACAGTAATGTCGGTCATGGATGGCCATGACCGATGTAACCGATACCTAGGACCAGATCACAATCGGGAAGATTGTGAATTTTGCTCAAGGATGTCAACTGTTCCTGAAGCCTGTAGGCCCTGAAGCAAAGGGTCTACAGGCTTCAGGAACTTTTTGCCTCACCAGAGCCATCAGAGGCTCATTCGTCGCCTGACCCTGCAATTTTATCACCTCCCTCAAAAAAGAGGGCATCATCGTGGGATCCTCATTCCTCCAATCTTGGAGGTAAGGAGGTGGCAAGCCGACAAAGGCCATCAGATTTTCAAAAATCCAAAGAGCCAAAATTGCTGGCGCAGGACACATTGGCGCCAAAAATCTCGGCGCCTAAAACTTCTGCACCTATGGCGCCTTATGCACACACAAAAGGATCGGCACATACCACTTCGGCACCTGAAGAAGTATCGGCGCACAACATTTCTATGCGCATGGCGCCGAGGACACTTGTGCGCACGACGCTGAAGGAGCCTGCACGCACGGCGCAGAAGATTTCTGTGCGCAGGGTGCCAAAGACGTCTGAGCGCACAACTAAAGGAAACTCTACGTGCACGGCACCGTCTACATCTGCGCGTATGGCACCAACACCATCTGTGCGCCCGGCGCCAACCATGTCTATGCGCACGGTGCCGGAGACATTGGCAACGATCACTCTTGCACATACAGAAACAGAAAGATATGCGCACAAGTCTAGATCCGTGCATAAATCCAAATCCGCGTATAAGACACATTAGCATCTATCTCATGAATTACAAAATGAGTTGAAACGAAGACATGAAACCTCACACAGGTCTTCTTCAGCCTCTCCATCCATACCCTCACCTCGTTTGGGTACTTCCCTCTCTTCGAGAGATAATTCGACAGAGTTTACAATAAAACGTAGAAAACTATCTCCGTCTTCACGGAAAAGTTATACAGACTCGTCATCACACTATTATCATAAGCACTCACGACACTCCCACCACAAAAAGTCTGTAAAGAGGAGTGCTACATGGGAATTAAGCCCTTCGACTTCAAAATCATCTTATATACCTACTTCAAATACCTTCTCTCACAGAGAGGTAATACAAGTTGCTTCCTCTACACCTTCTACAGCTTCAGAGAATTCGAGGGACATCATATGCGATGAAAAACAGAAAGACCATAAAGTATACACTACTTTACCTCAGAACACACCAAAGCACCCTAAAGCATGTGGGTCACAAGAACCAGATCATCGTACAATAATGCCCTCTCATACAAAAGAGGCATTTTATCAACTGTCCCAATCCTTAGCAGGTTTTTATGAAACTCTTCAGTCATCATTGAAAATGACTAATATTGCTGCTGACAGTTCTCCAGAACATAAGACGCAGACTAATAGGGAACCATCGGTGGAGCCTCCAACATCTCCTATAGCAAACCGACCAGCTTCCCCAAATTATAAACAGGATACATCTTTTGATTCTCCTTCACCGCAAACATCTCCATCATCATCTACGGGATTCCCATCGGATCCGCAGGAACAACCTCAGGAGCCATATTCCCCTCCAGAAGACCTTACATACCCAAAATTTTGGGAAAAATTGGGTACAATACTGCATCTAGAGGTCCAAAAAGAGACAGAGCCTAGGTCAGAAACTCTTGGTCTCCTAAAACTTTTGACACTCCAGGGGAACCAACATCTCTTCCACCACAAGAGCTCCTGCATTCAGTCTTACAGAAATCCTGGGAAACACCTTACGCAATTTCAGCAGTTTCCAGAAAAATGGACATAAAATTCCGTATGAGGAAAACATCACCGGCGATGCAAAGATTTAAGAAAACAAAGTCACATTCCTCATACCCACCAGGCAAAGACAACAAATATTTGGATGAGTTTGGAAGGAAAATATACCATAACTGAATGTTGAATGCCCGGATTATACACCATCAATTCTACATGGTACAATACCTGTATGAGTGCATACAAGCTATAAAAGGTATGCTTTCCTCAACTGCGGATCAGATACCTCCACCTCTTCATGACATGGAATAGTGTTCTCGTCACCTTTTGAGGTCAATCTACGAAGCATATGAAACATTGTCTAGGGCATCGGCAACAGCCATTGCAGCCCGCAGACTAGCATGGTTACACTCAAGTTTGATACGTGAAGATTTACACGAGAAACTAACGAACCTCCCATGTACAGGAGATAACCTGTTTGGAGAACGATTTCGGGACACAGTGGGTAAACTAAAGGAAGAAGCTCTAGCAGTACAATCATTAACATCACATCCTAACTATTTGACCACACGTCGTTATATTGGATCTACTCGTAGGCAATCCTATGCCAGGAGACCCTACAGATCTTACCAGTCCTTTCATACACAGACTTAACCTGCGTATCAGCGTCCTGCTTCACAACAGAATACCTCAAACCAACATAGAGGTAAACCACGTAATCAGAGGAAGCAGGCACAACAACCAGCTACTGCAGGAAAAGCGACTTCATCTTTTTAGTTACCCAGCCACCACCACAACATCAAGCACCACTCGGCAGGATTCATTCCTGCCTGACAGCTTGGGAGAGAATAACATCCGATCAATGGGTTTTGGAGATAGTACGTCACGGCTACCAACTCCAATTTGTCACACAACACATATTACCTCATCTTTCCACTTTCAAAATTCACAACTTCCAACCACAACTGGGGGAGGAAATTGCATTGCTTCACAAACAACAAGCAATTCAACAAATTTACCCAAGGACCCAATCAGTAGGATTTTATTCCCCATACTTCCTCATACCCAAGAAGTCGGGTGGCCTTCGCCCCATCCTAGACCTAAGGGAATTGAACAAATTTCTCACCAAAGAGAAATTCAAAATGGTATCATTGAAATCAATCCTTCCTCTGATCCAAACCAATGATTGGATGTGTTCCATCGACCTGAAAGATGCTTACACACACATTCCAATCCATCCATCCTCGTGCGTTACCTATGCTTTCGCTACACGCATCAACACTACCAGTACAAAGTTCTCCCCTTTGGACTATCGGCTGCACCCAGGGTGTACACCAAATGCATGGTAGTGGTGGTGGCTCATCTCAGACAAGGTATAACCATCTTTCCATATCTGGATGATTGGCTCATAATTGGCCCAACTCCAAACATCTTAATCGAACACCTCCATCGAGTGATACAATGCTTGCAAGAATTAGGACTGGTGATCAATTTTCAGAAATCACACCTACAACCAACACAACAGTTACAGTTCATAGGAGCATACCTGGACACTACGTGCAAAAGGGCATACCTAACAAGCAACAGAATATCACAATTACGTCTTCTATTACATACCTTGAACCATACTCAGAAACCTTCAGCGAGACAGATTTTAGTAGTCCTTGGCCACATGGCAGTGGCAAATTTCATGGTACCCAACACCAGGCTACACATGAGATGCCTGCAATGGGGCTTGAAACGTCAATGGAAACAACACATTGACACAGAAGGTAACGTTGACCACCGAAATGAGGAAAGATTTAACATGGTGGCTCCTAAAGTCCACCCTATCCAAGGGAGCATTGTTCAGTTCCCCTCCTCACAACGCAGAATTAATCACAGATGCGTCTCGCAAGGGCTGGGGTGCACACCTTGAGATTTACGAAACACAAGGATTATGGACAATCTCGGAACAAAACCCGCAAATAAATTTATTGAAACTCAGAGCGATTTGCAATGCATTACGAGTGTTCCAAGACCACCTGAAAGGATGCAGGGTCATGATCTATACAGACAACCAAGTCACAATGTTTTACTTCAACAAACAAGGAGGGTCCAGTTCATGGTCCCTTTGCAAAGGAGACCCTGACAATTTTTGAACATGCTCACCGAAATTGCATACATCTCCAGGCAACTTACCTACCAGGAGTTGCAAACACAAGAGCGGACAAAGCTAAGCCGCATCTTTCATCCTCACGAATGGGCACTCAATACAGAAATAGCTCAAGACATTTCATGCAGTGGGGGACACCTTCGATAGATCTCTTGCAACAGAGATCAATACTCAAGTTCCCAAATTCTGCTCGATAAGACCAAGCCAATTCAGGATCACTCAAGATGCCTTCCTCATCCCATGGACGACAGGCCTCCTATATGCCTTTCCTCCTATACCACTCATAACAAGGACAATTCAGAAATGCATACAAGACAAAGCTCAACTGATACTCATAGCTCCAGCTTGGCCAAGGCAACCGTGGTACAGTTTCCTTCTTCGACTATCATCATGGATCCAATTCGATTACCAAATCGCCAGGACTTTCTCTGCCAAGATCAAGGAACGCTTCTACAACCCGCTATACTCATCTCTCCACTTGACAGCATGGAGATTGAGGAGGCTCCTTCTAACAGAACAGGGAGTTTCCACCTCAGCACAATTCATCTTGTTAGAATCCAGGAAACTCTCCACATGGAAAAATTATAGCTATAAATGGAAGCGTTACTCTACCTGTTGCACTTCCAAAAGTGTACCACCATTGGACTGCTCACCTGAGCTGCTCATTGATTATCTTCATACACTATATGCAGCTGGTCTAGCAACATCATCCATCAGAGTTCATCTGAGTGCCATAGGGGCATATCATAGACCAGTTAACAATATTCCAATATCCAATCACTCTTTACTATCTCACTTCATTAAGGGGCTAACTCATCTTTGTCCTCCGATCTCTAAGCTTCCAGTTCCATGGAACCTTAACATAGTTCTGGAACAGCTCATGCTTTCCCCATTTGAACCCATGGACTTGGTACATATTAAATACTCACATGGAAAACGGTATTCTTGGTTGCAGTAACATCAGCACGAAGAGTTAGTGAATTGCAGGCCTTGGTCCATTATTCTCTATATTTACAATTTCATCACCAAAAGGTAGTCCTCCGAACTCACCCATCCTTCCTACCAAAAGTGGTTTCTCAATTACATCTCAATCAGACCATGGAATTACCCACCTTTTTCCCTAAACCTCATGCAAATGATAGGGAAAAGTTACTGCATACATTAGATTGTAAAAGAGCTTTAGCATACTATAAAGAAAGGACAAACTCGGACTCCCATGTTTCTCAACTCTTTGTCTCCTTTGACCCAAAGGCACCTGGATTTCCAGTGGCTAAATGCAACCATCTCCAGCTGATAGCACAGTAACATCAAATTCTGTTACGATAACAGAACTTACAACTACCTTCTGCTCCTAAAGCTCACCAAGTCAGAGGCATAGCAGCCTCATTGGCACACTTAAGGAATGTGCAACCCATAGACATTTGCAAGGCAGCTACATGGTCATCGCTCCATACCTTCACATCTCACTACTGCCTTGATCAACAAGCAGCCATGGATGCGAAGATAAAGCAAGCAATCCTGCAATCTCTATTCTCCTGTCCACGGTGACTGCCACACTGGCAAAGATCACGTGCAAACATATATATCATAAGCAACGTGATCGGGAGCTTAGGACTCCCATGACAGCATGGCTAATTCAGCCCTGCTATCAACGGGAAAAAGCAAGTTTGCTTACCGTAAACTGTGTTTCCGTAGATAGCAGGATGAATTAGCCATGCTCACCCACCCTCCTCCCTGGCAGTCACCACATCTTTGACTACAATAAGGCTTAATCACAGACTGAGGAGATTCCGTTACTTTCCTGCGCGGGAACACACGCGCAGCCGCAGAGAGCAAAGCTCTGATCTCTGCTTTGACAAGCTCCGCCTCCCGGACCTGATTGACAGATCCCATGACAGCATGGCTAATTCATCCTGCTATCTATGGAAACACCGTTTACAGTAAGCAAACTTGCTTTTACACACATTCTAGGTCTCAGCTTTGCTTGTGCAATTGAATCATTATAGTAGACATGTGCAAGCTAATTTACTCTTGCAACCAAACAAAAACATTCAGTTTAAAATTTAAAAGATACAGAATGGAAGCATGAACCACAACATGAAAGATTTACAGGTTGTAAAAGTAGAATATGTCCTTGCAATTCAAACATTAGTCCAGACCCAAAAGTGATCGTTGTTTGTGCATTTGATTTACCTGTCTGAACAATGGTGACTTGTCCTATTACCTATTTCCAGGATGCCCGAGGCAATGGCGATGAAAATATAGAACGTGGCAACTGGGCCAGTAAAGCGGACTATATCCTGTCCTTGATTGGCTTTGCAGTGGGGTTGGGGAACGTCTGGAGATTTCCTTACCTGACTTATAAGAATGGAGGAGGTGGGTGACAGTCATATAGCTTATGTCTTCTTCTGCTTCTCAAAAACTTATTCAACTTTTAGTCACAGCTTTGTTATTCAGATCAAATGTCAAGGAGATGGGGCATGGTTTGAAAAACATAGAAATGGTAGAATACAGTGAGCCTAAAAGCTTGAGGTATTTTTCTATTGTCTATGCCAAAACATATGCAAAATACACTGCAAGACTTTTTGTCCAATCCTTAAGTGTAGCCTTGAAGCAAAAGCAAAAAAAAACCAACCCAAAGCACACATGGAGAGCAATTTTCATTCATAGCCATTTGCTCGTCCTTCTGCTCTACCAGACAAGAACTTGTGGGTTTAGTCCCTTCATCCAGTAGTTGGAGGAAGAGCTTTTTTTTTTTTTTTTTTATGACAACACCTGTATGTATGTCATGCATGGAACCAGATACAGACAGAGTTATCTGTCTCTGGATATGGATGGACAAGTCTTGGCCCAGTTTCTTAATTGAAGAGAATTTTTATGGCTATTTCATGGTTATTATATAGCACTTAAACTACTTTGAATCAAATTTTTCTTAATGCCCCAGCTCCTGCAGATTGTTTTCTGCAGTGATGCAAGCCAGGACAGCAAAGTAGTCACTACCCATCTGATGGGGTTTGTTTTCTGTGGGAGAGCACTACATGTATCGTTTGAGTATATCCTTTTCTAAAAAGGGACGATGTGCTTACTCTCTGAGCTGAAATGCTTGTGGAGGCCAAGTTCCTGCAATTGATAAGCTTTGCAGTGAAGCAGGCCTTTGACAATTTGAAAGTTCACCACCTCTTGTCAGGACTCAAAGCGAGCTCACTAACTCAAGGATTCCCATCCTGGCTCCCATCTCTTGAATGTGGTAATAGGTTGAGAAGAGAAGGTAATAGGGATGTGAATTGTTTTTTGATGATTTAAAACAATCGTCAGATATATTTTAAATCGTTAGAGCCACGATACAATAGCAATTCCCCCGATTTATCGTCAAAAAATCGTAAATTGGGGGAGGGCTGGAAAACCGGCACACCAAAACAACCCTAAAATCCACCCCGACCCTTTAAAACAAATCCCCCACCCTCCTGAAACCCCCCAAATGTTTTAAATTACCTGGGGTCCAGTGGGGGGGGGTCCCGGCGCGATCTCCCGCTCTCGGGCCATGGCTGCATTAATAGAAATGGCGCCGGTGGCCCTTTGCCCTTACCATATGACAGGGCAAAGGTAGCGCCAGCGCCATTTTGGTTCCTGTCACCCGATGTCACGAGTGCAAGAGATCGCTCCCGGACCCCCGCTGGACCCCCAGGGACTTTTGGCAAGCTTGGGGGGGCCTTCTGACCCCCACAAGACTTGCCAAAAGTCCAGTGGGGGTCCGGGAGCGACCTCCTGCACTCGGGCTGTATTGCCAATATTCAAAATGGCACCGGCGCTACTTTTGCCCTCACTGTCGACATAGTGAGGGCAAAGGTAGCGCCGGCGCCATTTTGCCCTCACTATGTCGACATAGTGAGGGCAAAGGTAGCGCCGGCGCCATTTTGAATATTGGCAAATCGGCCCGAGTGCAGAAGGTTGCTCTCGGACCCCCGCTGGACTTTTGGCAAGTCTTGTGGGGGTCAGGAGGCCTCCCCAAGCTGGCCAAAAGTCCCTGGGGGTCCAGCGGGGGTCCGGGAGCGATCTCCTGCACTCATGACATCGGGTGACAGGAACCAAAATGGCGCCGGCGCTACCTTTGCCCTGTCATATGGTAAGGGCAAAAGGCCACTGGCGCCATTTCTCTTAACACAGCCTTGGCGCGAGAGTGGGAGATCGCGCCGGGACCCCCCCACTGGACCACAGGTAATTTAAAACATTTTGGGGGGGTTCGGGAGGGTGGGGGATTTCTTTTAAAGGGTCGGGGTGGGTTTTAGGGTTGTTTTGGTGTGCCGGTTTTACCGCCCTCCCCCGATTTACGATTTTTGACGATAAATCGGGGGAATTGTTATTGTATAGCGGCTCTAACGATTTTTGACGATTTAAAATATATCTGACGATTGTTTTAAATCGTCAAACGATTCACATCCCTACAATACAGTGCGCTCAGCTGAGTGCACTGTCTAACCGCAGTTGGATGCGGGTTGTGTAGGCGCTGCCTAATCCCCTTACACAATAAGGGGATTAGCACCTCCACCAGGGATGTGCAGAGCAAAATTTTATGTTCATATTTCTTATGTCCGAAAGGGGGTCCCACTTGCGGCCAATATGGACATAAAAAAATCCAATGAGTTGGGTATATGTACATATGTGCAAAAAAAAATTTAAACCCCCTCACCCTCCTTAATCCCCCCCCCCCAGACTTACCACAACTCCCTGGTGATCGAGCGAGGAGTGAGGACGTCATTTCTGCAATCCTTGGCGAGAAGCATGTGACGCTGACCCCCCAAGCTGGCCAAAAGTTCTTTTTTGGGCCCGAACGAGCCGTCCGGCGCGAACTCGCCGGGAATCACGTGGCGCCGCGTCACTCAGACGCGGCGTCACGTGATTCCCGGCGAGTTCGCGCCGGACGGCTCGTTCGGCCCAAAAAGAACTTTTGGCCAGCTTGGGGGGGCCTCCTGACCCCCTCAAGCTGGCCAAAAGTTCTTTTTGGGCCGAACGAGCCGTCCGGCGCGAACTTGCCGGGAATCACGTGACGTCGGCGTCACGTGATTCCCGGCGAGTTCGCGCCGGACGGCTCGTTCGGCCCAAAAAGAACTTTTGGCCAGCTTGGGGGGGCCTCCTGACCCCCCCAAGCTGGCCAAAAGTTTCTTTTTGGGCCGAACGAGCCGTCCGGCGCGAACTCGCCGGGAATCACGTGACGCCGGCGTCACTCGACGTGCCGCCGACGTCACATGCTTCTCGCCAAGGATTGCAGAAATGGCGTCCTCACTCCTCGCTCCATCACCAGGGAGTTGTGGTAAGTCGGGGGGGGGGGGGATTAAGGAGGGTGAGGGGGTTTATATTTTTTATTTTGGCTCAACAATCGCGATTTCCCACATATCGAACATATCTATGTTCGATATGTGGGAAATCCGATCATTTATGTCGAATCAATTTTTTAAGTTAAAAAAAAATATGAGTTGCGTTTTACTAATGCGGTCAATCCGAATGCACACCCCTAACCTCCACAACGTATGTCCAACATGTGGAGAAACTAATAGCACTCATCACATGCAAATGCAGGCGCTAATTTCTGAGCACTCCCAAAGTTGTACAGAAAAGCAGAAAATAAAAGCATCCATTTCCCGAACCTGTGGCTGTGTGGCGATTAGGGAAACGGATGCCAATAAATTCAGTGTCTGTTTTCCTAACCGGCAGAAGGCCACTGACAGCCGACTACTTGCGGACTCCCACTGTCAGGGAAGCACTAGGGGTACGCAAGCAATCCTAATGCCTCCTTGACAGTGTGACCCCTATGGCGTCCCAAGGAGAGATACCTGGGGGCATGCTTTCAGCATTCTTTTTTCGCATCAGCCCCTTTATTATTCAAACTGCCTTTAATTCTTTTCAAGGCAGAAAAGTAACCAGAGCTTTCAGCTGACTAAGGTAAGTGATACAGGCTATGATTTAAAAAATAGAAAAAGGAAAGGGGAAAAGATACTTTCAGTTTCTATTGGGAATAGTTTTCTAAGGCTAGGAGATATTTTCAGAGGATTGTCATTTGCCAGTTCATATGTCCGAGTTCTCTGTGACCATTAAAAGGAGCCTCCGCGCGTATCTACTAAAATCCAGTGTACTTTTCTTTGCGCCTGGAGTGCAAACAAAAGTAGGCTATTTGCGCTCCTTTTAAAATCCGCCCCTAACGGAATATCTCGCTTCAGTCTGATATAGGTAGAATTTAGACAGAACCTCAAATACAGAATAAAGAGACCATAAACTATAAACAGAAATATGCAGACAGAAACTGAACTGGATATTGAAACAAGCCATATTCTATATGCAGTGCAACAATGGATAATCATTGCTATTTCTCATAATACAAATAATGAAATCAAGAAATACTACTACTACTACTTAACATTTCTATAGTGCTACTTGACATACACAGCACTATACAAATAAAACGCAAGAGACAGTCCCTGCTCAATACAGCTTACAATCTAATCAAGACAAACATATAAAATACAATAGTAAAACCATACTAAAAAAAAAAAAAGAAAAGAAAAATATTTCAAAATAGCTGAAGAATAGAATATCCATTAATTAAAAATTAATTGAGAAATTTTTAAATATTTTCCAAACATTAAATTATTTCAAAACAGCAGACACATCAAATAACTAATAAACAGGGTCATTCATCAAAATGTGTTATTGGCGTTATCGTACGTGATAACGCATTAACGCATGCGTTTACGCCATAACGCATGTGATAATATAATTATTGCATGGCACATTTTACATTTATTTGAATTCATAAACCCCTAACAATAAAAGGCCTAGGCGGTGAACAAGTTTACATACATAATATAATAAAACAAATAAACATATACAATATAGTAAAACATAAAGAAAATAAAATCAGTAAAATAGTAACACCAATTTGAGTAAGAAACTTAAAATAAGCTAAAAACAGAACTGACTTAATTTAAATGAGAGGCAATATTGCACCATGCTTAACGCAAGAAAATAACTATACCTCTTTTGAGTGAGAGAGAGAGAGAGATTATTTATAAGGCCTTAATAGTATTCAACTATTTATATGCCTATAGGAGGGGCCAGCTAATAGCTTGAGGTGAGGTGTTGGTGGTGGTTTAGGGCCAGTTTTTACATGCAGAGTGAGACATACAAACTGCACAGTACACCTCGGTGAAGATTTGATGTCATTTGGAATGAGGAAGTCTCACAAAGATGAGATTTCTGCTATGTTCTCTCACCCTAGCTAGATGGCATATATACCGTATTTTCCGGCGTATAAGACGACCCCCCCAACTTTTCCAGTTAAAATATAGAGTTTGGGATATACTCGCCGTATAAGACTACCCTTCTGTGTCACTACATAACCATACTGTATGTGGTACCCAGTATACAACAACCAGCCAGTCACAGCAAGCAATGTACCTTACCGGCGATTGGCTGGTTGTTGTATACAATCCTGCTTGGATTGGTCAGCTCTCCCTGCCTGCCCAGCCTCCCGTCTCCAAAACTATCAGAGTGGTAACGCATCCCTCTGGCCCGCCCTTGTATCCTATTACAGGTCCCCTCCTCTCTGCCTCTCAGATCTCACTCCTGAGGACTGCAGTGAGGCGGGCGCGACGTGCATGTGCGAGATTCTGAGAGGCAGAGAAGGAGGTACCAGTAATAGAGATGTGAATCGGAACCAGAATCGGTTCTGATTCCGGTTCCGATTCACATCGTGGTTTTTTTTTCGTCCGGCCCGATCGGGTTTTTTTTTATCGGCTGCACCCGCGCCGATAAAAAACCCACCCCAACCCTTTAAAACTAATCCCTCAGCTTCCCCCACCTTCCTGACCCCTCCAAAACCTGCCAAATTAATTAAATACAACCCCCCACCCTCCTGACCCCTCCAAAACCTGCCAAATTAATTAAATATAACCCCCACCCTCCTGACCCCTCCAAAACCTGCCAAATTAATTAAAAGAACCCAGTGACATAGTAAGGGCAAAGGGCCGTCGGCGCCATTTTGATTGCTGGCAGCCGACGGCCCAAGTCCAAGAGATCGCTCCTGGACCGCTCCTGGACCCCCGCTGGACCACCAGGGACTTTTGGCAGGTCTTGGAGGGGTCAGGAGGGTGGGGGGTTGTAGAAAACTAATTTGGAAGATCTTGTGGGGGGTCAGGAGGGTGGGGGGGTTTTGTTAGATTTTTATTTTTTTTTATATTCGCTCCATAGATGCAGACATTTTCCACCCACTTTTTGGGGGAAAAAAGTGCGTCTTATGGAGCGAAAAATACGGTAATTATTCGCCCTATAAGACGACACCCGGCGTATAAGACGACCCCCGACTTTTGAGAAGATTTTCAGGGGTTAAAAACTCGTCTTATACACCGGAAAATATGGTAAATAGTTGAATACTATGAAGGCCTTATAAATAATCTCTCTCTCTCTCTTTCTCTCTCTCACTCTCTCTCTCTCTCTCAGCTACAAAATAGAAAGTATTGCAGGGTGTGAAAAGGTTTACTGTACTCTCTGATACAACTTATGGGAAGCGCTAGGTTACTGCACTGTGTAGAAATTCTACAAATTACCTTAAACACACCCCTTTCTCTTACCACGGGCATTATCCATATTTTGATGAATCTAGGGGAAAGATTTAAAAAATCTACCACTCTCCATACCTGGGAACGTTTGATTCAATCATCATCAAATATAATAGAAACCTGCAGACAAAAAACTAAACTGGAAACCACAATAAGCTAGACAGTGTATATGAAAAACAGAAATATTATCATTCATTATAAAACCAAGAAATGTAAAATATAACAATAAAATCATAATAAAAAAAATTAACGAATATTTCAAAACTTCTGATGCATAGAATATCCAATAATAAAAATGCAAACTTTTTGAAAAAAATCTACTGTTTTTAAATATGTTTTTGGTGTTTGGGAGGCCATCCAATAACACCCAATAATTAAAAATAGTAAGGATTTAAAAAATGCTGTACTCTCCATTTCTGGGAACATTTGATTTCCAGTCAGTTTCCCTAAATTGTCATCAATTAGTAGGAAAGAGGTGGGTACACAAACTTTCCCCTCCCTCCCTTCCTCACCTCACCCCCCCCCCCCCACACACACACATTCCTTCTCTAACACACATACATACACACACCCACACAAACAGATCACCTTTCTTCTCACATACACATAAAGACACTCCTTCTCTAAAACATATGCATATACACACACAGACAGAAGCACACTCCTTCTCTCACACACATACACAGAAGCATGCTTGTTCACTCACACACATACACACATACAGAAGCACCCTCTTTCTCTCATTCACATACATACACAGAAAGAAGCAGATCTCATACATATTATTGTGCCTCTCCTTTTTCTATGGCCCCGCCAACCTGAGCTCTGGTGGTGGCCAACAGCCTTTCTCTCTCTCTCCTTTCCTCGGTCCACTGGTCTGGGCTCCAGTAGCAGCCTGAACCTATTTCTCTCTCCTTTCTTGACCCCTGCAAACCTGGGCTCTGCTAGTGGCTTGCACCTATCTCTCTCTTTACTTCAGCCTCTCCAGCCTCGGCTCCAGTGATGGCTGCAACTTTCTTCTTAAGCCCCACTGACCTCAGCTCTGGCAGCGGCCCACAGCTCCCTTGATCAGCCCTGCCAGCCTGAGCTCCAGCAGCGACCTGCTTCTCCCTTCTTTGGCCCCGGAGGTCTGGACTCTGGTGGCGGCCCGTGTCTCATTTCTTTGGCCACACTGACCTGGGCTGTGGTGGTGGTTGGAGTCTTTCTTCTTTGGCCCCACCAGCGGGCTGCATCTCTCTTCTTCAGACCCACTGGTCTGGGCTCTGATGATGGTCCGTGTCTCCCTTCTATCAGCCCCACCGGCTTGGGTTCCAGCAGTTGTCCACATTTCCCTTCTTTGGCCCCTCTGATCTGGGCTCCAACAGCATCCTTTCTTCTGTGGCCCTACCGACCTGGGCTCCAGTAGCAGCCTGCATCTCTATTCTTTGGCCTCATCGTCCTGGGCTCCAGCAGAGACCCATGTTTCTTTTCTTCAGCCCTACCAGCCTGGGCTTCAGCAACAGCCCGTATCTCTCTTCTTTGGCACTGCCGGCCTAGGCTCCAGCAGTGGATTGAAGCTTCTTTCTTCTGCCCTGTCAGCAGGAAAGAGAAAAAGGTACAAGGGAGAAGATCTGCTGTGGGCTGGTGTTGGGCACAGCTGCTCCTCAGGCATGGGGCCACTGTGAGCAATACCAGCTCACATGATTGGCTGGACCAGCCCACCGGGAGATGCACAAAGTGCCGAAAGTCAATCTGGCACAGGCACATAGAGGTAGATCTTAAATAAGTACATGCACGAATACTTTGTTCGCGCAACTGGCGTGAACAAAAGTATGCCGGATTTTATAAGATACGCGCGTAGCCGCGCGTATCTTATAAAATCTGGGGCCGGTGCTCGCAAGACTGCGCAAACTCGGCAGCCTGCGCGTGCCGAGCCGCGCAGCCTGCCTCCGTTTCCTCTGAGGCCACTCCGAAATCAGAGCGGCCTCGGATGGAACTTTCCTTCCGCGTCCCCCCACCTTCCCCTCCTTTCCCCTATCTACCCCACCCCCCCCAGCCTTACCTAAATCCCTCCCTAACTTTGTTGGGCAAGTTACGCCTGCTTGAAGCAGTTGTAACTTACGCGCGCCGCCTCTGGCATCCCCCGGCACAGGCCACAGAGCTGGGGGACTCGGGGACCACCCTCCCGGCCCACCCCCGAACCGTCGCCACACCCCTGGACCCGCCCCGGACCCAGAAACACCCGGGCACGCCCCCTCCCACCCCTTTTACGAAGCCCCGGGGCTTACGCGCATCCCGGGGCTTTGCACGCACCGGCGGCCTATGCAAAATAGGCGCGCATAAATCCGGCAGGATTTACGTGCGCAGGGCTTTTAAAATCTAGCCCAAAGTGTTCAGCTTGCAAAAGTGATGATAAAACAGAGGGTAAATCAAGCAGAGTAAGCTTACAATCTGGGGTCTTACTAGCCTGAACTTAGTGCATAAGTAATAAGTATATTTTAAACTCGCAGAGACCTTCCAGAGAGAGAGCAGCTTACAGTTTTGTCCATTGTGTTTGGAATGTTACCATCTTGAGAACTTTCCAGCAGTTACAGGCTACAGACTCTGCGCAGCTGCATGGAATTAAAACAAGGACCCCCCTGCTATTAACTCTCCAAGTACTGGGACAAAGTGATTACTGCCAACATTCCTGCCTCTGGTGGTGTGTCCCCCCCCCCCCCCCCCCCCCCACCACCATTCTTTAAGAATTCCAAACAATTTAAAGAAAAAAGTTAAATGTATAGTTAAATGCAAGCAATCTTCATGTCCTGCAGCACAAATATAGGAATCTAGTAACAGGACATACCGAGAGGGTATAGTTATTTCCCTCAAACAATAAAATCAGGAGGAGGTAAAAAAAAAAAAAGATTAATTCTGAGGAATAAGAGGTCTCAGTAATCCATATGTTTCACTAAGTTGAAATTTAGGCATGAAAAATTCTGCTGACTGGGATTCAGTTCTGAGAGGGACACAGAAGACATCCATAGCCATTCCACTCTATTCAGTTTAAGGGGACATCTGAAACTACTTCAGAACAGACCTTCCCAGAGACCTTCCTTTACCATCACAGATAAAGTAATGTCTGTTTTAGCAGACGCAGGTTGCTGCCAGATTCTCACCAATGAGCAGGAAATCGTTTATTCTTGTGGAAGGAAGTGCTGCATATAAGGAATTATGCTTCACATTTTTTTCTTCAGCTATCTGTGTGGATGGCTTTGGCACTAGTAGAGTAGAAAGAGCTCTATTAAGCAGAAATCTGCAGCTTTTTTGAATCAAAACAAATTGCACAGCTTGAATCCACAGCTGCCTATCATTTTGTCGAGGTTCTTCAAGATCACTAGTGCATTAAGAGCTAGAAGACTTCTATGACTCAGGCATTAGACTACTGGTTCTTGCTCCAAATTGCATCTCTGCAAATGTCTTGCAAAGAGAGATACTTTGCTGAGATACTTAAAAGAATGGTCTTGAATCAAGATGAATCAAAACCACATAGACTTCCAGAGGATAAGTCAAATATTAGATTTTACAGAGGGTGTCAGAAAACCTGGAACAAATGTTTTTACAAAAAAGTGGATCCACATTACTAGAATTTGTTTCCCTAAAACCCAACACATTCATGTTTTTTTTTTCCCATATATATCACCAGTGAAGACAATTGCTATACTGGCAACACTAAACAAATTAAGAAAAGCTAATACTGTTGACGTCAATATTCAAAAGCCATTTAGATGGATAACTTAGTTATCCATCTAAATGGCAAGTTTTGGTATATTCAGCCTCTTATCTGGCTCAATAAATCTTATCCAGCTAAAATCTAGCCGAATAAAAAAAAACAGAGCACAGCTGCACCGCTCAATATCCTGGCTAAGTTAGCTGGATATATTTTATCCAGCTAGCTTACTTATCTGAATATTGACCTCAGTAAGTCCTGCTCCATTTCAAAAGCAAGATCAAGGATGAAAAATCATTATCAAGTAAATTTTAAAAGGCCCACGCGCATAAGATTGGGAGGTTATGCACGTGGCCAGGGCCTTGCATGCGCTGCTCGCATTTTACAAAGGGCTTGGCCACATGCATAACCCCTGTTATGCATCAAAGGGCCGGGCCCAAAGAAAGGGGTGGGCCAGGGGGTGTGGTATGGGCGGGGAGGGGCGGGGGGATGGGCCGGGACAGCACCATTCAACGCTGTCCAGGGGAAGCATGCGCTGGCAGCCGGCCGGCACTCAGAGATTACTTCTGCTCCAAGAGGAGCAGTAAGTACGAAAATAAAAAATTTGGGGATAGTTAGGGCAGGTTTATGGGGCAGGGAGGAGAGGGGAACAGGGAGAAGGATAGGGTTAGGGATGTTCCCTCCCAGTCCGCTCCTTAACTGGAGTGGACTGGGAGTGAACTGGGGACCGGCCAATTGTGTTGCCGCACGTAGGTTATAAAATTCTCCCTCCCATGCGTGCGAGTTGTGGGCTTGCACATGTGCACACCCAGATTTTAAAATCTGACGCGCATGTGCGTTGTGATCATCGGATTTTTTTAAAATCGGCACATCCTTTAAAATTGACCCCTTTACTTTAAATTCCAAAAGATATTTTTAAAAATTGGAGGGGGGGGGGGATTGGCCCTAACAGACCAATGCTGGATTTCATATGCATCTGAATTTGCTAGACCTATCAAAGCAATAAAGTAAAATAGACTATAATACTGAAAACTGAATTTCCATTAAAAAATATGGTCAACAATTCTATTTCGCACTCCTTCTAAATACAGAATTGTGTTTGCATGTTTTATCTTTGGTTGGCGTCACAAAAAAAACTGTTTAATGCTAGCAGCCTGTTGCTCAAAGCATTTATTATCTTTGGTTGGAGTCACAAAAAAAACTGTTTAATGCTAGTGGCATATTGCTCAAAAGCATTTACATGTTTAATGTTGCGTTTTATGCATGTGAATACACTTTACCCGTGGAAGTGGGCTTTTGAAAATTGCTATAACATTTGCCTTTGATTTGTCAATAGGTTTTTGCCTGCATTAGGTGATAAAATTACTATGATAGTATGCTATATTTGTATACATAATTCATTTAAATATTCACCTGAAAATAATGGCAAAGTTTTTGTTGGTGGACAAACTCCCTGAATATTGCAAAGGGGAATATCACTGGAGTACCTAGATTGAATATTAAGACAACAAATGCCCATTTTAAAAGATTGGGGAGCCTTATGCCAAGACCATTTTGCTCAAGGTTGAGCACAGTAGTAGATTATGGGTTACATAAATCAGAGTCAAGAGTCAGATGGCTATTACTCCATTTTCAATCATTGATTAGTTGAGGAGCAGTAAGAGTACTATGCAACATACATAAATAAACAAGAGGGTACCTGGAGCCATGGATTAGTGTAACCAACCATATCCTTCCTACAAAAACAAGAGTGAACATTTTGTAATCACTGCAAATGAAAAAGAATGCCCTCAGTACATTTCCAATATAAAATGATTAAGGCTTTGTTTATTTGTTCTGAGTCAATCATTTACTAAAGAGATTTACGGTACTTTATTTTCCTGCATAACCCTATCCTTACCCAGCATACAATAGATTTGAATATTATCTGCATACCTACAAATAATCTAAAATATTATTTTTCTGAATATGGAAACAGTGTTTTGAAAATATAATTGTGCCCCTGATGAGCTCAAATGGAGGTACTGTAATTTCATCATCTTTTTTAAAAACTCTGTTTTTTCTTAGGTGCATTTCTCATTCCCTACACAATTATGCTGGCATGTGCTGGTTTACCTCTGTTCTTCCTGGAATGCTCTCTTGGGCAATTTTCTAGCTTGGGTCCAGTCGCAGCATGGAAGATAGTGCCAACTTTTAAAGGTCAGTGATACTTTGGGGGCGGGGGGTGTTTCATTTCTGTGCTGTTGACATTAATAATCAACATTAATTATGAATTAATTGAAACAGGCTGTCAGCCCCCCAGAAATGAGATTAGTGGAGAAAACCACAAAAGTGAGATTCTCACAGGGCTACTTATAACTCCCCCCCCCCCAAAAAAAAACCAAAGGAACAAAGGAAAAGGGGTCAGGTATAAGGATATAGAGAAGGATTAGACAGAGAAAGGAGAAATGCCTAGAAGACAATGAGCACAAATATTCACAGTCAAAATCATGGTTCTCAGTTTTGTTCTCATGATTTTAACTAATCACATTCTTTCTTTGAATGCTTTAGGACATTTATGACTATGTATTGTAAATATTTTTTTTTTCTCTGTTCAGTTAAATTTTAACTGTGTTTGCCCAGTTTATAATGTATGTTCTTAGTTCCATGTATCGCCGTACAGGCAGTTTTCTTGTTCCTTGTAAACCGGTTTTGATTTGTATTTAATGCAAGAAGATCGGTATATAAAAACCAAAAATAAATAAATAAATGATCCCACACTCAGTGGGGTTTTCATGTATCTTGTGACTATTTACTGTGGAAAATACCACCTGAAAACCTTGCTGGCTGTGGAATCAGTAGGTAATAACATTCCTCACTTGCAAATATAATGGCTGAGGCTGATTTATAGTGTCACACCAACATAGTTCAAAGAGTCCCATTGTTGGGGTATGGCTATTCCAGGCTATAATATATTCAGGAAAAGAAAGGGTGAGCAGTAAGAAGGTAGCACTTTACGTAAAATATAATATTAAAACAACTGACACATAGGGGAGGAGCCAAGATGGTGTCTTGAAAGGCTGCATGTTCATACCTGCTCCTGCGTTTTTCCTCTAAAAATTTCTATAAATTTTACAATGCCTCCGAAGAGAAAGGGGAGACCCTGGAATTACCCCTCAGTACCTGTTGTCACCTCCGGACAGTGAACGATAGAACAATGCGCCTTGAAACCAGCGAATACGGAGCTAAGAGGTCCGGCTATTGGGTCACAGGAAGGAGACTGTGACCCGACCTCGGAAGGAGTATCCCTTAGCCCCTTAGACGAACGACTGCCGCCGGCGGTGAGAGGGACCTCGACTCCGTGTCTGGAAGCGACGTCCAAAGTGGAAAGTCTCTTTCAATCTGAGGGGACGGTAGAGAGGAGAACCCTAGCACAGAATCCCCCGGACAACGGAGAGAGTAGCGTCGGAGAGCTGGATCAGGATAGAGGAGGAGACCAGAGGAGTGAAGGAGGTGAGAGAACTGTGTCGTGCCCTCTTTCTTTACCCGACGCTATTCTTAATATATCTAAACTGGAAGTAGTAACGTTAGATTCGCTCTGGCATCTAACGTCAGCCTTGGCTAAGGCTCTGGTGGACTGTTCAGGGGAAAATAACCTCAATGTCACAATAAATGGATATATTGAACAGCAGTTTTTCAGAACAAAAGCAGGAAACTTCGGTGAAACTACTAAATTTAGACACTGAAATTAAACAAGTAAAGCAGGTACAGGCAATACTAATACAGGACTGTGGCAATATTAATAGAAGACTCGAAAATGTGGAAAACACTATCAGGCATTTAAACTTGAGGGTACTTAATTTTCCCATCAATAGCAAGGCTGAATTAGCCATGCTGTCATGGGATCTGTCAATCAGGTCTGGGAGGCGGAGCTTTACAAAGCAGAGATTTAGATTTTAGCTCTCTGCGGCTACGCGTGTGTTCCCGCGCAGAAAAGTAACAGATTCTCCTCAGTCTGTTTTTTCCGCGAGCAGGATCGCAAGCGGGGCTGACTTCTCCTCAGCATTTCTTATTTTATTGAAATGTCAAAAAAGCCGGGGTTTAACCCCTGTGCTGTAGCAAGGTAATGTCGGTCACGGATGGCCATGACCGCTGTTATCAATGCCTGGGACCAGAGCAATAATTTACAAAATTGTGATTTTTGTGCTCGAATGTCCTCAAGAGCCCAAAAACAAAGGGCCTACACAATGTTTGAACTTTTCATGTTTTCTGAGCCATTGGAGGTTCATTCTTCACCGGGTCCCTCGTTGACGGTGGCTCCGTCACAGAAAAGAGATCGTCGTGGGATCCTCAACCCTCCAGGCTTGGAGGTAAGGATTACCGAGCTGACATAGGCCTTCGGATCTGAGAGGACTGAAAGAGCCTCTGTGAGCAGCACTGGAAAACAACGGCGCCTAAATCTGCGGCGCCGATGAGTTATGAACCTGAAGCACCTTATGTGCCCAAATCACCATTGGCATATAATACTTCTGCGCCCGAATCATCATTGGTGCACAAGACACCGGCGCGCACTACGCAGGAGGCATATGCGCATAACGTGCCGAAGTTGTCTGTGCGCACGGTGCCGAAGTCGTCTACGCGCACGGCGCCAAAGACGTCTGCGAGCACGGCACCGAAGACTTCTGCGCATACGGCGCCGGAACCGTCTGAAGCGAGCCAAAATCATCTGAGCGCACAGCGTTGACGACTTCTGCGCACAAGTCGGTACATGCACACAACTTACAAGAAACATCGACGCACATGGTGCCGAAGGCATTAGCGCACTCAATAACACACAGATTGACACACAGTGGACTACAAAAGTCAAACAAAGACATCAGTCTCCACACGTACCTCATTTCACCTCTTCAGGACTCTAGTTTCTACAGAGGTGAAGTCAAAACGAATCAGATGATCACTGTCGGGAGATGGAACCCATACAGGATCATCGTCACACCATCACCATAGGCGATCACGTCACTCACATCAAAAAACTGCGAAGATGAGAGATACATGGGCAGTGAGCCCTTCCACTTCTAGGTCATCTCACCCACGAAGTGTAGAATCCTTATCTCGCAGACAATTAATACAAATCACTTCCTCTGCTGCATCTTCGTCCTCAGATATTTCAGTTAAGACCACAGAGGGCAAGATGAGGAACAACTATGATGTGCCAGCTGCTTCTGCTAAAATTCCTACAGTATCACATAAAACAGGTGAACTACCAAAACAATCTGGTTGTGCAACAATGCCTCCTCAAACAAAAGAGGCATTTCTTCAATTATCCCAATCATTGGCAGGGTTTTATGAAACTCTTCAATCATCTTTTAAGATGTCTAACGAGCTATATGTGAGTTCTCCGGAACACAATATACATACCTTTAGAGAACCATCAGTGGAGCCTCCGGCATCCCCAATGACGAAACGACCAATTTCACCAATTCAACAGCAAGATACCCCTATATATTCTCTATCTCCACAAACGTCACCATTGTCATCTACTGGATTCCCATTGGATCCACAGGAAAAACCACAGGAACCATATTCTCCTCCAGAGGACCTGACATACCCAAAATTTTAGAAAAATTGGGCACGATATTATATCTGGAGGTCCAAAAGGAGACAGACCCTAGGTCAGAAACCTTTGGTCTCCTAAAGATTTTGGATGCTCCGGGAGAACCAACATCTCTCCCACCACACAAATTATTACATTCTGTCTTGCAGAAGTCGAGGGAAATGCCTTATTCTCTATCAGCGGTTTCCAAGAAAATGGATATAAAATTTTGTATGAGAAAATCATCGCCTTACTCTATACCACAATTACCACATGCTTCAATTGTGAGAGTCGGCAATGCAAAGATTCAAAAAAGCAAAATCGCATGCCTCGTATCCACCGGGTAAAGACAACCGGTGTTTAGATTACTTTGGCAGGAAGATGTATCATATAGGGATGTGCAGAGGGACGCCATACGTTGCATTTGTGATTCGGATTCATTGGGGAGCAAATGCGTTGCATTCGGCCGTATGGCGCCCCAATGCGTTAATATGCTGATTTTTATTCGTGTCCGGCTAAAATTAAATTAACTACAATCCCCACCCTCCTGACCCCCCCCCCAAGACTTACCAAAACTCCTGGTGGTCCAGTGGGGAGTCCGGAATCCATCCCCTGCACTGTCACACCCTCGGTGCCGGTTTCATCATGGCGCCGATAGCTTGTGTCACAGGGGTTACCGGTGCCATTGGTCAGCCCCTGTCACATGGCCATCGGCGCCATCTTGTGCTCCTACCATGTGACAGGGGCTGACCAATGGCACCGGTAGCCCCTGTGACATAGTATGGGCAAAGGCTATCTGCGCCATTTTGAGTATTGGCATCAGATGGCCGGAGTGCAGGAGGTCACTCCCGGACCCCCGTTGGACCCCGAGGGACTTTTTGCCAGCTTGGGAAGGCCTCCTGACCCCCAAAGACTTACCAAAAGTCCAGCGGGGGTCCGGAGCGGACCTCCTGCTCGCCGTCCGTCCGATGCCAATACTCAAAATGGCGCCAATCACCTTTGCCCTCACTATGTCACAGGTACCCGACGGTCAGCCCCTGTGATATAGTGAGGGCAAAGGCGATCAGCTGCCAGTATCAAAATGGCGCCAAGAGGTCTTACTCGATCACCTCTGACGGGTGATACAGTGGCTTACAGGAATTGGGACTAGTGATCAATTTTCAGAAAATCACATCTCTAACAAACACAACGACTACAGTTCATAGGAGCAGGCCTGAACACTTCACAATCGGGCATATCTCCCAACAGAGAGAATAATACAAATACGTCAACTTCTCTACTCGTTGAACAACACTCAAAGGCCGTCGGCGAGACAAATTTTGGTAGTCCTCGGCCACATGGCGGCGGCTATTTTCACAGTTCCCAACACCAGGCTACAGATGAGATGCCTGAATGGGGACTAAAATGTCAGTGGAAACAACACTCACAACCATTAACACAGAAGTTATCGTTGACCTCCGAGATGAAATAGGATATAACATGGTGGCTCCTAGAATCCACCCTGTCCAAAGGAGCATTATTCAGTCCTCCTCATCACAATGCAGTCTTAACCACAGATGCGTCTCGCAAGAGATGGGGAACACATCTCGAGATTTACAAAACCCAAGGGTTATGGACAATCTATGAGCAGTCCCTGCAGATAAATCTATTAGAGCTCAGAGCAATTTGAAATTGCACTACAAGTGTTTTCAAGATCACTTAAAGGGCCACAGAATCATGATCTACACAGACAATCAAGTGGCGATGTTTTATATTAACAAGCAAGGAGGATCTGGTTCATGGCCCCTTTGCAAGGAGACCCTGACAATCTTCAAACATGCTCACCAACATTGCATACATCTGCAAGCAACTTACTTACCAGGAGTAGCAAATACAAGAGCGGACAGGCTAAGCCGCATCTTTCATCCTAACGAATGGACACTCAGTTCAGAGGTAGCCCAAGACATTTTCATGCAATGGGGGACACCTGCAATGGATCTCTTTGCAAAAGAGATCAACACTCAGGTTCCCAAATTCTGCTCAATAAGACCAAGTCAGTTCAGGATCACCCAAGATGCCGTCCTCATTCCATGGACGACAAGCCTCCTGTATGCCTTTCCTCCCATACCACTCACAATAAGGACACTTCAGAAGTGCATAGCAGACAAGGCTCAGCTGATACTCATAGCTCCAGCCTGGCCAAGGCAACTGTGGTACAGTTTCCTTCTCCGACTGTCCTTCAAGGACCCCATTCGGTTACTGAATCACCCAGATCTTCTCTTCCAAGATCAAGGAACGCGTCTACACCCGCTACACTCATCTCTCCATTTAACAGCATGGAGATTGAGAGGCTCTTTTTAACAGAACAGGGAGTTTCCACTTCGGCACAATCCATTTTGTTAGAATCCAGGAAACTCTCAATGAGGAAAAACTATAGCTATAAATGGAAACGCTACTCTACCTGGTGCACTTCTAACGGTGTACCACCTTTAGACTGTTCACCTGAGTTACTCATGGATTATCTACATACACTGTACACGGCTAGTCTGGCAACCTAATCCATCAGGGTCCATCTCAGTGCCATAGCGCATATCACAGACCACTTAACAATATTCCTATTTCCAATCATACCTTACTATCTCGGTTTCATCAAGGGGTTAACTCACCTTCGCCCTCTGATTTCCAAGCCTCCAGTTCCAGGAACCTCAACATAGTTCTTGAACAGCTCATGTTTTTCCCGTTTGAACCCATGGACTCGGCACACATTAAATACCTCACATGGAAGGTGGTATTCCTCGTGGCAGTAACATCAGCATGACGAGTCAGGGAATTACAGTTCTTGGTCCATTATTCTCCGTATTTACAGTTTCATCACCAAAAAGTGGTTCTCCGAACTCTCCCATCCTTCCTACCAAAAGTGGTGTCTCAATTCCATCTCAATCAGACCATAGAACTACCCATCCTTTTCCCTAACCTCATGCAAATGACAGGGAAAAATTACTGCATACGCTAGATTGCAAAGAGCGTTAGCATATTACAAAGAAAGAACAAACTCAGACTCCCGTGTTTCTCAACTCTTGTCTCTTTCGACCCGAAAGCACCTGGACTACCAGTGGCTAAACGCACCATCTCCAGCTGGATAGCACAGTGCATCAAGTTCTGCTACAACAAACAGAACCTACAGCTACATTCTGTTCCCAAAGCTCATCATGTTAGAGCAGTGGTAGCCTCCTTGGCACACCTTAAACATGTACAACCCATTTACATTTGTAAGGCAGCTACATGGTCATGGCTCCATACTTTCAACATCGCACTACTACCTTGATCAACAGCAGCCACTGATGTGAAGATAGGGCACACAATCCTGCAGTCTCTCTCCTCTTGTACACGGTGAATGCCACACTGTTCATGATCACATACAAACATATATTATACCATAAACAACATGATCGGGAGCTTGGGACTCCCATGACAGCATGGCTAATTCAGCCCTGCTATCGACGGGAAAAAGCAAATTTGCTTACCGTAAACGGTGTTTCCGTAGATAGCAGGATGAATTAGCCATGCTGACCCACCCTCCTCCCTGGCAGTCACCATCTTTATAACCTACAGCTTAATTACAGACTGAGGAGAATCTGTTACTTTCCTGCGCGGGAACACATGCGCAGCCGCAGAGAGCTAAAATCTAAATCTCTGCTTTTGTAAAGCTCCGCCTCCCAGACCTGATTGACAGATCCCATGACAGCATGGCTAATTCATCCTGCTATCTACGGAAAAACACCGTTTTACGGAAAACACCGTTTACGGTAAGCAAACTTGCTTTCCCCAGGGTGATTGGAGAATTTCCAAGAATGACTATTAAGTGCTACTTTATAGAAGCATTAGAAATTCCCTCTGATCAAACTCCACCCCTGGACAAGGTGAATTTCCTACCTATTCGTTCTACCGCTGTTGGGCAGTTCATCGTTTTATGTAAACCGGAGTGATTTGTAATTCCCACAAGAACTTCGGTATATAAAAATTAAAAATAAATAAATAAATAAATACCCAACAAGTACAAATGGCCTCTAATGTTTTAGAGAATTTTAATAACCTTTTTGGAAACAATGACATATGAGATTGCAGAGAGAACAATCTTATTAATTTCTTTTTTTTAATGAGGCTGATCTGGGAAAGATTATGCGTGCCTACTTTAAAAAGATACAAGTCATATTTCCCGGGGCAAGATGGCGGCATAGCAGGTTACGGACGCGCTGAGCTCTGACTTTTGCAAAGTTTCGTTTGAAAATGCACGCGAAAAGAAAGGAAAACTCAGAATCTTTCCCTCAGACTCTGAAGTTATGGCCACTCAGCGTTTAATAACTTCGTACATACCAGGAAGGATCGTAGAACCAGGAGGAGAAAACTCCGCTGTGGGGTTCTCCGAGGAAGCGGTGGCTCCGCTTGGAGAAATATCTCTTACTCCCCCGGATCCTCGTAGACCCTAAATGACTCCACTTCCTGCGAGCCCTCAGGTCGCGGGGTCGCACACTCGTGACGCGGTTGGAGCGACAGTCGCTGAGGGAGGCCAGAGCGCGGAGGGTGCCGAATCTCCATTGTGGCCCAGAGAATGCCTGGATATTTCAGGCAATGAACATCGAGGCCTGCTGCCCCCAGCGTCGACTCCGACCCTGATGAGGGTAACAGAGAGGAACGACGGAGAAACAAGAACACCTGGACAGGAAGATATGCCGGCAGGACTATCTCCGGTAACGAAGGTGGGTGAGAAAACTCAAAAACCCCGCTTTCGGATGCCAGGTAGGCCAGAGAAAATAACTTTGGACGCGATTTGGGACATAATGGCTGCATTGTGGAATCAATAGGGCAGTATCCAAGATAAACTGGAGGTGTTGAATATAAAGTGGAGGCTTTAGACACTCAGATTCATGAACTGGAGCCAAGACTGGAAACAGTAGAGGCTGAGTTAAAAAAATCTAGTGAATGTAATGTTAAGATGATTAAGGACTTAAATATGGTATCTAGAAGATTGGAACATTTAGAAAATTATTCTCGTCATCTAAACCTGAGATTTCTGAATTTCCCGAAAATTGTAGGAGAGCTCCCTTATATCACTCTTAAGAAATACTTCAAAGAGGTTTTTAAATTTCAAAGAGGAAGAGTTACCTTCTGTGAATAAAGTATATTACATGCTTGTGTCATAAAGAATAGAGAGCAGCAACAGCTGGATATGAATAAAGGAAACCTGACATAGTTTTCTTGAGGACTCTGCTAGTGAATATTATGAATGTGCCACTCTCATGGTATCTTTCATAATTGAGAAAGATAAAACGGAGATAATGAAAAGATATTTCAGAAATGTTGATATGTATTTTAGAGGAACGCTGATACGGGCGTTCCCAGATTTTGCCCCTGTTACTCAGGAAAGAAGACGAGAATTTCTCGTAATGAGACTGCATGTGTTGACATTAGGTTTTTCTTACGTGCTAAAATATCCTTGCAAATGTGTCATAAAATCTCCAAAAGATTGTTATATTTTTTTCTACCCTGAGCAATTAAAATCTTTCCTAAATGCAAGGAGGACAATTGTTACCTCCGTAGTAAAGCCAAATGAAGGATCAAAATAATTAGCGGTCTTTAAACTACGTTAATGCCTAATTCTTCATAAATATTTTGTGTTAAATTCTTCCTAATTTCTGCCTCCAGTCTGAGTTTCTTTAAGGGGAATTGGATTATAATTGAGTTTTCATGCAAATATTTAGAATTTATTTTGTTTAATGTATGTATAATTGCATTTCTTTTTCAATAAGCAGTTTTGTTGACTTGCTGTAATGTTTAAAATGAATAAAAAAAAATTAAAAAAAAAAAAGATACAAGTTATGTTCACGGGAGCAAGTGTAAGGATTTATCCTGACTTAACCAAAGTGACTCAGCTAAAGAGGAAGAGTTTTCTGGCATTGAAATCTGAAGCATTATCAGTGGGGGCCTCCTTCTTTTTGAGATTCTCCTGCAAATGTGTAATTAAAAATGGAGGAAATAATTACATCCTTTTTCAACCTGACCAGCTTAAGAACTTTATAGAGGCAAAGAAAAGTATCGCTGCAATAAGCAGTGGATGAGTTCGTAGTAAATCTAAAATGTACTGGTTAATGCATGACACCTTTTTCTGTATTGGAAAATATTTTGCCTTAATTCTCTTTAATTTGCAAGTACTGCCCCCCCCCCCACAAGGAAATTGGGTCTAATGGGTTTTGTAACAATTGATTTGTATTTTTGGTCATTTCTGTTTTGGAAAAAAGTATTTTCCCTTAATTGTTCAAATCATATTTCTTTGTCAAAGTGGATGCTTTGTAAGAATGTTAAAATTAATAAAGAGAAAATAATAAAATAAAAAAAAAAACAACTGAAATGCAGATGTCAAAAGGGACAGAGGAAGTGCTACAAGTTATCTTAGAAATGGGAAATGGCATGTCCATCTACTCTGATGTAATTTAAACACCTCTGGCAGATGTAGAAGAGTTAGAGACTTAATCAAAGCCATACAGAAAACTGTAATAATGTATAAGTTAATGTGAAAAGTGGAATATTATATGGTCTGGAAAAAGATTTGTATTGGTTATATTAAATATTGCTCATCGTTAAATTTCTCAATTCTTCCTCTGCTAAATCATATAGACTCAGAGAAGAGATTATGTTTTGGATGGGGAATGAGATCCTTGGTGAATCTGAAATGGGGCAAGGGGGTTTAAAAGTTAATATTTTGTTTAAAGCACTTAATAGGAATGGATATTTAGATAAAATGGAGGGTAATGAGAAAAAAAAAAGGGAATGGCAAGAACATAATGGGAGCATGGGTTGTGGTGATGTAATTGGTATCTCAAATATCTAAAGGGTGATGATTGCAAAGGAGGATAAAATTATTACGCTAAATGACAAGACAGTTACTATGCAAGGAGGAAAGCAGACTGTGATCAGAAATTCTGTTAATCCCTGTGGAAAAAATGATGAAAACTTTATTAGAAACAGAAACTATTTACCTGTCTGTCTTGTCTCAAACTGTTGTAGGAGCCAAAAAGATGGGATAGGCATCTTAATATCTAAGGAAATGAACTTAATTACCTTTACAGGTTTCAATTAACAGCTTTCACGTATTATTGTATTTGTCCTCCAAAGGAAATCAAGGAGATTTCATCACTTCAATTATAATAAGATCTTCAATCTTAGGAGATTTCAATTTAACTCTTTTCCTGAGAATAGATAACTCTGATGGAGGAAGTCAGTACTTAAAAATAACAGGATTAAATTCAAGCAGTGAATAAATGAAATGGGAGTAATAGATGCATAAATTGTAATTATGCATTGACTTTCTATTTATCAACTAGTTGAGAAGCCCATCAAAAAATGATCGAGTAAAATGGACTTAAAACATATACCCTCAGTTCTGTAAGGTCCTCTTCCCTTGCCTATATATACGCTCAACTCTATCAATCACTAAAGCTTCCCCACACAGCTTTTTCACCTTCCAAAGCCCCTCACACCCAATAATGCCCCAACTCAGCATCACCATTCAGTAAGCTCCCAACCCTTCTTCTTAATGGCACAGTAAAAGATTTTCAGTCCCCAAACACATCCATGCCTGATTATTGTGTGCTGTGGCACTGAGTAAGTGAATGTGCATGTCACTGAGTGGAGAGCATCAGAGGTTGTGTGTATTAATGTCTATGTGAATGGGGAGTGTGGGTGTGTCTCTAAGTGAAGTTTTGTATGTGTGCCCTTGGGTGGGGAATGTGTGTATGCATATGTCTGTGTGAGTGGGGAGTGTGGGTGTGTTTCTTGAGTGCAGGGTATGTGTTTCTCTGTGATTGGGAGATGTGGGTTTGTTGGAATGTTGGTATACTTCTAGAAGGGTGGATGTGCATGTGTATCTCTGTGAGTGGGGGTTGTGGGTTTATTTGGGGGTTATAGGGTATGTTGGAATATGTGTGTGTGTGTGTGTGTGTGTGAGTGTGTGTATGTGTGTGTGTGTGTGTATGTGTGCGCAAGTGGTTGCCACATGCTTTCCTCCTTACACTCTGCATGCTGCCATTTTCTCTCCTCCTTCCCATCTTGATGCAATAATTCCTCTTCTCCCCCAGCCCCCAGACACCTATGGCATCCAGAAGCCTGACCCCCCAGAATGCCACTTGATCCTCCTGTATACAGAGCCATTAGGCATTCTTACCCCTCCAGCAGCATTGACCAGGCCATGTTGGTGATAAATGCACTGGCATCCTTTCGGTCCCCATGGCCGCTGGAGCAATAGAAACGCACATGTCAGCATGTGGATGTACACACCTCTGGCCACGCGTGCTCACAGGCCAACATTATGCAATGAATGATAGACCTAGGAAATTATATTAAGGATAAGGCACAGTTAAATATATATTTATCTGCATACAAACTTTGATTTGTTTCCCATTATGTGTCATTGTTTAGAACTCTGAGCAGAATTTTTTTCGAAGAAAGGACACAGTATGGGGTGAATTTTCAAGACATTATGCACGTAAAAAATAGCATATATGCACATAAGTAGCATCTATTCATGTATTCCGTATTTTATAAAAGTCATAAAAAAGGGGCGGCTTGTAGTAGGCCCAACATTTGCATGCATAAATTGCTATTTTAAAAGGCATGCACATAGATTAGCCAATTTACTTGTGTAAGTTTATACTTGCTAATAGTCTGGTATAAGTGATATTAAATATATTTATTATCACAGGAGTCAGGTGGCATCTTATATACTAACCAATTTATTGAAGCATGAGCTTTCGAGGGCAGTGTCCACTTCATCAAATACATGATGTGATATATAGGAGATGGGTAAAATATATTCAGAACAAAAAGAAAGCATTGGATTAGGCAGGACATGGTGTGAAAAGAATGTTAATAGCATTAAAGTATAGCCTACTGACAACTGAGGTAAGTGTTAAAAAACAGAATGAGCTGATAACAGTTTTGTTCATAGATAGTTGTAATGAGACATGAAGCCATTGTTTCTGTTCAGACTTAGGATAATAGTGTTAAGTTTTTTGATGAGTTCCAATTCAGCAGTTTCACACTGGAGTGTTCCTGAAAGTTCTTATGTAGGAGTATGGCAACCTTGAGGTCAGTTAATGTCCTGGAAGGTTGAAATGTTCTCCTGTTGGTTTCTGGATGTTGCCATTTCTAATGTCATACTTTTCCTTAGGGATTGATCTATTTGAGCTATGTAGACAGCAGAGGGACATTGCTGGCAGATAATGCAATTTATTACATTGGAAGAAGAGCAGATGAATGAGCCCTGGATGTTCTAGTTGATGTTGTTGGGTCCTGTGATGGTGTTGTCTGGGTTAGTATGTGGATAGAATTGGCATCTGGGTTTCTGACAGGGTCTGGTTCCTGATTAACCTTTCTTCCATCTCAACAAATATACATGTTATTCTCACAGGACAAGCAGGATGGTAGTCCTCACTATGGGTGACATCAGTGGATGGAGCCCTGTCACGGAAACTTTTCTGTCAAAGTTTCTAGAAAGCTTTGACTGACACTGGCACAGTGAGTGCACCGAGCATGCTCAGCATGCCATTATCCCTGTGACCACAGGTGTCTCCCTTCAGTCTTCTTTTTTCCGCGCTGCAGTTAGCATTGCGGTCAGGAGCTCTATGAGAAATTCTCACAACTTTTCCTCACGGAAACACTTGAAGTTTTACTTCACAAATAATTCTTCCATACACAGGTCTCCCTTCACGTACATTTAATCGACGCTCGGTGAGTTTTATGCCCTATTTTTTGGTCTGTTCCTGTCAACTCACTAACGGTTCCCCGGCCTACCAACTGAATTGTGGCCTTCCCTCTCCCTATGGTTTCATCCTTAGTTAGCCCCACAAAGCCTGCGAGTGTCCTCCTGTGATCCTCCACCTGCTTATTAGGGCTAGTGAGGTAGGGACATCCATGGTTACCGTTGCCGCCAGGGCCGCTGTCGAATCCATGCCTCCATCAATACCGTCGGTACCTCCATCCATGCCATCCTGCCTCCATCGATGCCATCAATGCCTCCCCCTCGGTCCATCGATGCTATCGATTACTGCATAGATTCTGTTGGTGCCATCGATGTTTATATCCATGGCACTGATCTCTCAATGAATTCCATCAATGCCCACTTCGGTGCCATCAATGCCATTGATGCCTGGGTCGATTCCGTCGATGCCCGGATTGATTCCATTGATACCCGGGTCAATTCCATCGATGTCCATATCGATGCCCAGGTCAATGCCATTGATGTCCAGGTTGATTCCATCGATGTTCATATAGATGCCCAAGTCGATTCCATCAATGTCCATATCGATGCCCCTATCGATGCCCAGCTCGACTCCATCGATGTCCATATCGATGCCCTGGTCGATGCCATCGATGCCCAGGTCAACACCCAGGTCAACGCCATCGATGTCCATATCGATTTCATCGATGCCATTGATGCCTCTCTCCATTCCATCAATGCCCATGTCATTTCCATCGGTGCCATCATCGATCCTATTGATGCCATCGATACCTACGCCGATACCATTGGTGCTTCCGTCAATGTTTTCGATGATACCCTCGAGGCCGCCTTTAATGCCTCCATTGATACCGTCAATACTGCCATAGCACCTAAACGCAATGCCCTCGACTAAACACAATGCTCCATACTTTGGTTCTTAACCAAAATCCTGTATTATCCTAGGGCACTACATAGTGCCAGGAGCAGTGCAGGCATGCTGACAGTCCACCACCACTCACCATCCAAGACAGCGATGGCATCCATCTTGGTGCTGGAGAAAGACCGGGCTGACCACCGTGGCAATCATCATCTCTGGCACTGTGACCGTCCCCCACTGATGCAATCCAGTACATCAGTGCTATCTTACTCGGTGCTAGAGAATGACCGGGCTAAGCGCTGAGGGAAACATCGCTACTGCCACCGCCACTGTTCCGCACAGTGGTGGCAGTCCTCAGTGCTGGAGAATGACCGGGCTGAGCTCCAAGGAATACCTATTCCTCACCGGTGTCAATGTACATTGAGCCAGTTGCAAAGTGGGCCTGGGTTCATGAGTCGTGTTCCTCTGCACCTGAGGTACCAAGGCATTCCCCACCAACACCGGTGCGAGGTTCTGAGCCACCACAAAATAATGTGGATGCACCAGACACACCTAGTAGGGATGTGCAGCCAAAATGTTTTCGTTGCATTCGTGATTCGGATTCGTCGGGGCGCAAATGAGTTACATTCGGCCGTATGGCACCCCGATGCGTTAATACGGCGAGTTAAATTCGTGTCCCAGCTAAAATTAAAATTAACTACAACCCCCCCACCCTCCTGACCCCCCCAAGACTTACCAAAACTCCCTGGTGGTCCAGCGGGGAGTCCAGAAGCCATCCCTGCACTCATTTGCCGGTTTCATCATGGCGCCGATAGCCTGTGTCACAGGGGCTACCGGTGCCATTGGTCAGCCCCTGTCACATGGTCACTGGCGCCATCTTGTGCTCCTACCATGTGACAGGGGCTGACCAATGGCACCGGTAGCCCCTGTGACACAGGCTATCGGCGCCATGATGAAACCGGCAAACGAGTGCAGGGATGGCTTCTGGACTCCCCGCTGGACCACCAGGGAGGTTTGGTAAGTCTTGGGGGGGTCAGGAGGGTGGGGGGTTTAAATTTTTATATAGGAGGCCGAATAAAACAGAAATCTGTTAAATACGTGGGGAGTCGCGATGCGTTTCGCCTCCCCACGTATTTAACAGATAGAACAAAATAAGTTGCGGATTACAAATACGTGGAAAACGGATGCACACCCCTAACACCTAGCCTGTCTCCTCTGTAGCTGCGCTACCATACCAGATTACAGAGTTGAGTCAGACGTTTACGTCCTTCAGGCTGCCCTTGATGGCTCCCGAAGTCCATGGAGCCATCAATATTCACAGACTTGTCCTTCTGCAATCCACCACAGACGGTAAGTACTCTTTTTTTTTTTTTTTTTAATTTTTTATTTCTCAATTTTCATTATTTTTTACATACAGAAAATTAATTACAATAAGTATTAACAACAGACAAGAAATTAATTTCCTATTACGAATAAACAAGTACATCTTTTCTGTTTTTAACTTCATAAAGTAAAGAAAAGATCCAGTAAAACTCTGGAACATACAATACAAAAAGTGGAAAAGGAATAAGAATTAACGAGAGAATATCAGCACCTTTTTTCCTATTGGCTCTGAACAACTTGGGTTATACTGGTTTCAACTTTACAGTTATCCAAAAAGCTTCTTAATTGTGTAGGTTCAAAGAAAATGTAACTATTGTCTTTAATTTTCAACATACACTTACAGGGATACCTTATCTTTATCTGAGCTCCTAAAGATCTTGCCTCCTCACACATCCCGAGAAACAATTTCCGTCGGGATTGAGTAGTCTTTGTTATGTCAGGGTATACCCACACTTTTTGACCATAATATATCTTATTTCTATTACGAAAAAAGGATCTTAAAATCAAATCTCTATCAGAAGAGAAAACGAAGGAAACTAATAATGTTCCCTGTTGGTCCACCTGTTCCTCTACTGAGGTTTCTAAAAAAGTGGTTAAATCAAGACCAATATTCTGAGCCTGCCCTGATAATGATGATGCTATATTCATTGGATTTCTTGATATAGGGGAAAAATAAATCCTGGCTATTGGGGGAATAGCTTCAGATGGCAACATAAGTATATCCCTTGCATATTTTTTAAATTGCTCTATCGGCGAAATTAATTTAATAGATGGAAAATTTAATATTCTGAGATTTACATATCTCATACTATTCTCAACATTTTCAATTTTCCTAGTGGTAATAACATCTGATTGAATCAATTTTACCTGTGTTTCCTGTATCTTTGTAATTTGTGTATTCATTTCTTTAATTTGTACTTCATGTAATTTTACCATTGGTTCCATTATGTGAATTGTTTTTTGAGAAGCATTTATTGCTAGAGTTAAAGAGGAAATAGAATTTTCTAAGGTAACCAGGGCACTCCAGATTGATTCTAATGTAATTTCATTAGGCTTGGATATTTTCTGCATTGTGATACCAGTAATTTCCCTATGTTCTTGACAGGCTTCCGAAACCAAATTTGTTCCACCTGCCAAGTCCACTCCCCTCTCCTGAGTAGTGGATTTCAAATTTGGAACTGGTACAATAAGTTCTCTAAGTGTTACATTCACTTCTCCCCTTTTACTCTCCACTACTCGAGTAGATGATGTTACCGAATCCTCCATAGTAGTCTCCTTTCCCACCTCTGCTGCCGTCGATTCACCGGCGATTTGCCTTAGATCTCTAGCATGGTCCTGGGGATTACTTTGGGATGGAGGGGAGGGTGTTTCTGGGCCACCCGGGCTCAGAGATGTTAATTCGTCCATGAGGGGTAGGCTATGTTCCCGTCCTATTCCCTCAGCGGACCTTATTCCCGGGGATGATGCTGTCACCGGCGAAAAGAACCCTTCTATCAAAGGTTGGGAGGGTATAGGAGTAGAGGATGCAGAGGAATCTACCCATACTCTACCCTTCCTCTTCGTATGCGGCATTACTTAGAAGGAACTTAAAGTCTGAAAGGCTTACCCTTCGTCGGTCTCTCCTTATACTTAATTCCTGGATCTTTTCGTGGAGGCAGAGGGGAAGATTAAACTTTATAAAGAAGAAATGCAAAAAGTCCAACAAAGCCGCGCGCCCCTTTCCCCCGGAAACAGCTGCGGGTGTAATTGGCGTTTCTCTCCTCTCTCCTCCACCTCAAGCAGGTGAGCAGGCAGGCCGGTTTTAAAGCCCTTACCAGGCCCTGATTGATGACATCACAGGAGGCGCGGCAGAACCCCGTCGGGGCCAGAAAGTCACTCCTTTCCCCCGGAAACAGCTGCGGGTGTAATTGGCTTTTCTCTCCTCTCTCCTCCACCTCCAGACGGTAAGTACTCTATTCCCACTTCAGCAACAATCCCATCAAGACCTGGTCACTAAATCGGGCCACATGGTTTCGAAAGGTTCAAGGTCGTATTATCTTCCAAGAACCGTATTAGTGTCACATATCGCTATTACCAGCTTTGTTTGATACAACACCAAGAGAGCCTCTCTGCCAATAATTGGGATTGCATCGAGACATCCTCCCGTTGTCAGCAACGGGACTCCGTACTCGATAATACCCTAGCTTCTGATTCCTAATTAAGGCCCGAAGTCCTAGATGCATTAGCTGATCTGCTAGACACAAGATCCAGCAAACACTACCTCAATTGCAAGCCCACCTCGAGGCCTGGCGACAGCTCTCGACATTTTCTTGCACAGCAGACAGAGATGCGGGTAAGACTTTTACCTCTCCCGATCCTGTGGGAGATTAGCTGATATCAGGATTCATCAGCTCCGCCAGTTAGACACCTCCTGGTCTCTCAACTTGCCAGATATCAGAGCGGCCACCCCACTTAGTACAGTGTTCAGGGTACAGTCCCCTGGATGCTACAAAGCGCGGGGGGGGGGGAGTTTTTAATCTCACTATTCTTTCTTTCAACAGAAACCAGATGCTCTCCGCCCATCCTGGACCTCATAAATGTCAACTTTCTTCAGAAGGGACAGGAAAATGGTCTCTCTCATCACCATGCTTCCCTTACCGCAGTAAATGGGTTGCCTCTCTCCTCTATTTTTTCTATGTGCTTCATAGTGAGTCAACAGTATTACAATCCCAAATTCTGCAGGTTGCACTAGCTCGACAACTTGGGTATTTCACAAAAATCAATAGCAGTGTCTGCTGTTTCTCTATTTATTTATTTATTTATTTATTTAATGTCTCTTATATACCGATGTCCGTTTGCACATCGCATCGGTTCACAGTAAAACATGAACTTTATGGGCGAAGCCCTTACAAGGAACAGATAAATACAGTTAACTTTAGGGCATAGCCCTTAACAAAAACCAAGGAAGAAATACATTGGAGGGGGGTATTGATTTACATACTATAACCTATATATATGTATATATATATATATATATAAATAACTATAACTCTAGAGAGTAAAACCTCATTCATGCTTTTCCTTGCATAGACAACTGCCTAACAGTAGTTAATCCAAGCAAGGAGCTCTACTCCATGACTCACTATAAATCTACTACCTGGGATTGCTGTTTAACTACCATAAATCCCATATGAAACAGTTCTGGACACTACAGTTGCAATGAACTTCCTGTCCAACAACCGAACAGACATTCTGACAAATTCCTACACATCTCTGTGCGCATGCAACATAACCTCAGCCCCTCAATTTTTTCATTGATGAGCCACAGGGTTTTTTTACTATCCACTCTACTCAAATGCCCAGATTCGCTATGAGTAACATTCAGTAGAGATGTGCAGTCGTTTATCATGAATTAGGCAATTACAACGAAATTGCCTAATTCGTAGTGGTTCGGGGACCCCGAAACCCGAAAAACGAAATTTCCCCGAACTTCGGGGAAATTTCGTTTTTCGGGTTTGCATGGGGAGAGGGGCACATTTTTTTTTTAAATTAAAAACCACCCCAAACCACCCCAAACATTTAGATTAACTGAATACAACCACCGCCCCCCCCATCCCGATCCCTCCCCAAGACTTACGAACGTCCCTGGTGGTCCAGCTGGGTCCCGGGTGCCATTTGCTCCTCCTTGCCCATGTGCGCCATTGCCAGCCTTGCTCAAAATGGTGCCGAATAGCCTCTGAACTACTATGTCACAGGGGCTACCGGCGCCATTGGTCAGCCCCTGTCACATGGTAGGCGAACAGACCAATGGCACCGAAAGCCCCTGTGACATAGTATGGGCAAAGGCTATCGGTGCCATTTTGATTCCTGGCAGCCGACAACGAAATCGCTCCCGGACCACCGCTGGACCCCCAGGGATTATTGGCAAGCCTTGGGGGGGGGGTCAGGAGGGGGCTCCTGACCCCCCCCCCAAGGCTCTTGACCCCCCCAAGACTTGCCAATAATCCCTGGGGGTCCAGCGGGGATCCAGGAGCGATTTCGTTGTCGGCTGACAGGAATCAAAATGGCGCCAATAGCCTTTGCCCATACTATGTCACAGGGGCTTTCGGCGACATTGGTCGGTTCGCCTACCATGTGACAGGGGCTGACCAATGGCGCCGGTAGCCCCTGTGACATAGTAGTTCAGAGGCTATTCGGCACCATTTTGAGCAAGGCTGGCAATGGCGCACATGGGCACGGAGGAGCAAATGGCACCCGGGACCCCGCTGGACCACCAGGGACATTCGTAAGTCTTGGGGAGGGATCGGGATGGGGGGGGGGAGTTTGTATGTATGTTCAAAAATGATTTTAAATGCTTGGGGAGGGTTTTTTTTTTAGCTTCGTTTCCCGCTTCGTTTTTTGGCCCGGTTTCGGGTTTCCTCGTTTCGTTTTTCAAAAAACTAAACGAGAAAACCCGAAATTTACCATGAAGTATCCGAGTCAAAAAACGACCCGGTAGAAAAAAACGAAACACATCTCTAACATTCAGTGGAATTTTCACTTATCAGTGGATCTAAGTTGTTCACTTTCATCCCTGATCCATATTACCGATGTAGAACCAAATCCTCTGCTGTTCCTGCTCACAGTCGCATTTACTTAGGGTTGAAGAGTTCGAATCCACATCTTCCCAACCCAATATGCGTCTATTCCGCTTCATACTGAGTTTCACATCAACTTCCTGGAGCTTCGAGCCATGACTTATGCCTTTATGCCTTAAAATACTGCCTCTGCAACAACCTTTGTGCATACAGACAGACAGCATAGTGGCAATGTGGTATTCTAACACACAAGCACACACAACCTCTTAGCTGCTCTGCCAGGAAGCTGTGCAGCTCTAGCCTTTGTCCCTTGCATAATCCATGCATTCCTGGGCCACTTATCTAACAGACTTACTGAACGCATTAGCAGACCTTCTGCATAGATGTTTCCATCCTCTCGAAGGACTCTGACTACATGTGTAGCAAGCAAAATCTTCTAGTGCTGAGGTCGACGACCTTACCCTCTACATCCGAATCGAACCATATGATGCACAGATTCTATTTCCTCCACATGTCTCGGAGTGCGTTCCCATGGATGCCTTTGGTCGTTCTACAACAAAGGCCTCTTATATGTGTCTCTTTCGACGCCGCTCATAGCCAAAACTCTCATTATGCTGCAACAGGACGGGGTTCACTGTTTCTCAGACCCACGTCCTCACCGCAACAAGTATGCTTTCCCATACTTCTCAATCTATCACACCAGTAATCAATTTGCCTTCTCACAGCTCAGTCTCATATCACGGACTCACTGATGTTCTCAGGTACTGGTAGCGTCACAACAGCCTTCTACACATAAATCTTACCATTCTTTTTCTCTTACTCCCTCGGATTCTGCTCCCCAGACATCCTCCACATGGGTACAACTCTGTTCCAATTTGGCGTACCACTTGGGAGTGTGGATACCCGATTAACGGTTCAACTCCTTCTGAGTCAGCTTACCATGGGTTATCCACTGATTAAGCCGCCTCTTTTTTCACTGGTTACGGAATGGGGCCTACATTTAATGCACAAGACTCATATGTTCCCCGATCAAGCCTTTACAATCCTATCACCTAACAATCTGGCATGGGAACTTCTTTCCCTCATAGTCATCACTTCTGCCAACAGAGTCAGTGAGTTCCACACCTTGTTACATACTCACCCAACCCTGCGTTCCTCCGTGACCGAGTGGTCCTATGTACTCAACCTCATATCCTTCTTAAAGTAGATGCAGCATCTCACCTTATTCAGAATATACTCTGCCCACTTTTTCCCAATACCTCTCTCACCAGGGCGAGAGGGTTTTCCACAACTTGGACTGTAAGAGTGCACTTGCATTCTATCTATACCGCACTATACTCCACAGGAATTACACCTAACTCTTTCCTTCTTTGGCAAAAGACAAGCTGCGAGTTCTAGTGGGCAAACAGACCTTTTCCTCCTGATTGGTGGACTGTATCTCCTTTTGCTACCAGCAAGCAGGCATTCCACTACAAGACCATATGAAAGCACATTCTGTTAGGGCCTTGCCAACCTCAGTGGCTCACCTTTGGTCGGTGCCACTTGTTGACATTTGTAAGGTCGCAACCTGGAACTCTCTCCATACTTTCGCAGCCCATTGTTGCTTAGATAAGGCTGGCCGGCAAGCTTCTGTTTTTGGTCAGTCTGTTTTACGCAACTTGCTTTCAGTTTAACTACCCAACATCCTTCCACCAACCCGTTAAGGGTTTCAGGATGCCCTCCTTACCAAATTCCACCCCTGTTGTTGTGCCTGTTGCACCTCTTGGGTGCATTTGGTGCATTGCTCTGGCATCCTCAGCTCGGTACTCACCCATATGTGAGGACTACCATCCTGCTTGTCCTGTGAGAAAGCAGAGTTGCTTACCTGTAACAGGTGTTCTCACAGGATAGCAGGATGTTAATCCTCATGAAAGCCACCCACTACCCCCGGAGTTGGGACTACATACGTTTTATTATTTTATTTTTCGCTTGAGCTTTTTGGTATACACGAGACTGAAGGGAGATACCTGTGTTCACAGGGATAATGGCATGCTGAGCATGCTCAGTGCACTCAGTGTGTCAATGTCAGTCAAAGCTTTCTAGAAACTTTGACAGAAAAGTTTCTTTGACAGGGCTCCATCCACTGACGTCACCCATATGTGAGGACTAACATCCTGCTGTCCTGTGAGAACACCTATTACAGGTAAGCAACTCTGCTTTATTATACAATTTGTGGTTGCTGGTGTGTATCTGTTTGAGATTGGGGGGCTGCTGGTAAGCCAGGATAGGTTTGCCACCCACTGCTTGTAAGAGAGTGGTATCAATGTCCAGGATGGGTTGTAGATCCTTGATGACTGTACATCATTTCATGCATCTGATGAAGTGGACACTGTGCTTGAAAGCTCATGCTTCAATAAATTGGTTATTCCCTGTACATACCCAGATCAGTCCAGACAGTGGGTTGAGCCTCCTGTCCAGCAGATGGAGACAGACAAAAACTGAAAGGGTATCCCATATCAGGACAGAGCCTACCCTACATCCCTTCAGTATTTGTCTGTCTCCAGCAGATGCAGGCAGCTGAACCTGCGGTTCCCCTTCTTCCTTAGTTTCTTCTCCCTGTGGGGTTTTTTCTTGTCATAAGTCTCAAGATCAAGCAAGTATTAACTGTCTTTGTTAAATTTAAAAAAATAATAATATATATATATATATATATATATATATATATATATATATATATATATATAATCTATCTCTGGGACAGCTGGGAGCCTAGGGGGGCTTGCCCCTTGATTCTTCAGCTTAGGCTTCCCTTTCCCGGTGACCTGTCTGGATTTTGGGGTGATACTGGTGGTCCAGTCACTCCCCCTCGCTGACTGTCTTAACCCCAAGAAGTCTAATTCCTCAGGTCTTCTGCAGGGAAGCTCATTCCCCTGTTAGTGCTGTGTAAAAAAAAAAAAAATTGTAGAAACAAGTGTTTTATATATTTCTGACAGTCAGACAGCAAAGGTAGTGTGCAGGGTTCATCCCCTACATTCGTTTACCGGCACAGCACAGACCAGCTGATTCTCTCCTCCACGGCGATTTCTTTCTCAGCTGATGATGCGTTCCAGTCTGTGTCTTGCCTGTGGGGAGTCTGCCACGCGGCTCTCCAGCGACAGGCTCTGCTCCGGGTGCTGCCAGGTGGGGAGGGCCCATCCACGGCAGGAGCGAGACCAGCAACCCGGGGGCGGGCTTTCCACCATGTGGCCAGGCCGTTCCCTGCTCGGCAAACCGCGGGAACGGCGGACATTTTGGGAGCAGCTTTATCTACTGAATCAGGGCCACAGGAAGGAGGTGAGCCCAATTCGCCAATTTCTCCTCCAGATTTAAGCCCCGTGCATTCCCCGGAGGGGATCCCTAACCCTTCCTCCCTCCCCGCCCCCCCCCCCCCCCGGGAAGTCTAGAACTCGTTTTTCTACAGAGTTTATGCTCCTGATGCACAAATCCTATCTGGCTAGCCTGCAGGAGGAGGATGACCCCCCAAGTCCCCCTCCAGCGAAACGTCAGTGGATTTTCGATCTGCAGCCTCCTACGGTGCTAGATGGGCAGAGTTCCATCCAGGTCCAGATGGTGCCGGAGGTCCTTCCCCCCCCCCCCCCCCCCCCGGACCCTCCTCAGCCAGCTATGGTCCCTGATCCTGACCAAGATTCTGATCAGCTGCTCCCAGGTCCTCCACTCGAGGGTGATGACCCGCGAGTGCTCAGTTTGTTTCAAAGAGAAGAGCTGGATCCACTCATTCCCTTTATTTTGCAGGAACTGGGGATTGAGGTGCCACCTGAGGATATGGTTACAGCCTCTGTGCCAGCTAACGTGGACCTGATCTTAGCGGGACTCAGGGCTCCTCCACATACGTTCCCGTTCCATCCTATGCACAAGCTGCTGCTCCTTCGGGAATGGGAGTCTCCCGAGGCAGGGCTCCGAGTGGGTAGGGCAATGGACAAGCTCTATCCCCTCCCTGATGACTGCTTAGAGATGCTTAAACTTCCCAAAGAGGATTCCTCGGTCTCCGCTGTTACCAAACACACCACCATCCCGGCGTTGAAGGATGTTCAGGACCACAAGCTCGAGCTTTATCTTAAGCGCATCTTTGAAGTCTTGGACTTAGGTGTCTGGGTGACAATCTGCAGCAGTCTCATGCAGTGGGCAAGCCTCAGGTGGGTTCAACAATTGCTCAGCACCCATGACCTTCCATCTGCAGAGACGGAGCAGGCAGAAAGGCTAGAGGTGGCAGTGGCGTATTGGGCTTATGCCCTTTACGATTTGCTCTGAGTGCAGGCCAGGGCTATGGTTTCTGCGGTATCAGCCAGACGCCTCCTCGGGCTCCGCAATTGGGCTGCGGATTCCTCCTCCAAGTCACAGTTGGACACGCTTCAAGGGTAAGTTGCTTTTTGGTGAGGACCTTGAACAGCTTATTAAATCCTTGGGAGAACAAGATTCATAAGCTGCCGGAGGACCGCCCGAAGCAGTCTAGATCTTTCTTCCCTTCATGCTCTCGCTTTAGAGGTCAGCATCGGTATAATAGCAGAGCGTGGGGATCTTTACAAAGAGGTACTTCCTCCAGATCCCAGTCCTGGTCTCATTCCTTTCGTGACCATCGTCCCTTCCGGGATGCCAACCCACAGCACTCGACCACAAAGTCCTCTCTACAATGAGATACGGCCTGCCCATTCCTCTGTTCCAAACTTAGGTGGACGGCTGTCCCTGTTTCTCGAGGAATGGGTCAAGATTACGATAGATCAGTGGGTTCTGGAGGTGATAGAGAAAAGTTATGCATTGGAATTTACTCGGGACCTACCAGATCTTCACATAATCTCTCCCTGCGAAAGCCGGAAGTGGCCAGCGGTCGACCAGACTCTTGGCAGGCTACAAGAGCTCGGTACCATAGTTCCAGTCCCGGTGGAGGAACAAGGGTCCGGCCAGTATTCCATCTACTTTTCCGTGCCCAAAAAGGATGGTTCCTTCCATCCAGTCTTGGATCTCAAGTGAGTCAACTGGGCTCTCAAGGTTCCCCATTTTCGAATGGAGATCCTGAGGACAGTGATAGCAGCAGTTCACTTAGGCAAATATCTGGCCTCCCTCGACTTAACGGAGGCTTACCTGCACATCCCAATACACCGTGACCATCAGAAGTATCTCAGGTTCAATATTCTGGGACAACACTTCCAGTTCCGGGCGCTCCCGTTCGGCCTCCCACCGCACTTCGCACTTTTACCGAGGTCATGGTGGTGGTGGTGGCTGCTCTCCGTCGGGAAGGAGTCCTGGTCCATCCTTACCTGGACAATTGGCTCATCCGGGCCAAATCGGAGACTCTCTGCAGGTTGGCGGTCGACAGAGTCCTGGCCTTCCTTTCCTCCCTCGGGTGGATAGTCAACTTTTCCAAGAGCAATCTAAAGCCCTCCCAGATCCTGGAATTCCTGGGAGCACACTTCGACACCCGGGTCGGCAAGGTCTTTCTGCCGGACTCTCAGGCGCTCAAACTGGTGGATCAGATGTGCAAATTTCTCTCTCTCTCGCTACCCACGGCTTGGGATTACCTTCAGGTCCTGGGGTCCATGGCTTCCACTATCGATCTGGTTCCTTGGGCTTTTGCGCATATGCATCCATTACAGAAAGCTTTGCTGCCCCGCTGGAAGCCGGTGTTGGAGCAGTTCCAGATGCCCCTCCCACTCTCTGACTCTACCATCGCCGATATGCAATGGTGGCTCTCACTCGATCATCTCCTGAAGGGGATGCCCCTACAGACTCCTCAGTGGATCATTGTTACGATGGATGCCAGCCTCTCAGGCTGGGGAGCTGTGTGTCAAACTCAGTCTACACAGGGATACTGGTCGCCAGTACAATCCCGCTGGCATATCAATCGCCTGGAGGCCAGAGCGGTCCATCTGGCACTCAAAGTATTTCTTCCTCTGATCTGTCACAAGGTGGTGCAGTTACTCTCAGACAATGCCACCACAGTAGTGTATATCGATCAGCAGGGGGGCACCAGAAGTCGCCTGGTGGTTCTGGAGGCCAGCAAGCTGTTCACCTGGGGGAGTCTTACCTGGATCGCTTGGCAGCTTCCCACATTGCAGGGAAGGAGAATGTTCAAGCTGATTTCCTCAGTCGACAGCGTCTGAACCCCAGAGAGTGGGAGTTGTCCAGAGCAATAGAGCTGATCATCCGCAGGTGGGGTCCCCCCCACTTAGACCTGATGGCTACTCTGAACAATGCAAAAGTTCCCAGATTCTTTAGCCACAGAAGGGATCACTGCTCGGAAGCAGTGGATACCCTGGTTCTTCCCTGGCCTCACAACATTCTCCTGTACGTCTTTCCTCCTTGGCCTCTGGTGGGAAAAGTACTCAGAAGAATAGAACTTCATTGGGGACCTGTCATTCTCGTGGCACCTGAGTGGCCCCGCAGCCCATGGTACGCGGATCTGGTGAACCTTGTGATAGATGGTCCTCTTCGTCTTGGCCATTTGTCCCACCTCCTCCAGCAGGGTCCAGTATTTTTCGATCTGATGGATCGCTTTTGTCTAGCGGCCTGGCTTTTGAATGGTGGCGATTAAGAAAGAAGGGATATAAAGAAGAAGTTATATCCACTCTGTTGTGAGCCCATAAACCCTCTACCTCTCTCACTTACGTCCGAGTTTGGAGAATTTTTGAGACTGTGTGTGCTGAGTCCGGAGTGTTGGCATGCAAGGCTCCAGTCTCCCAAGTCCTCTCTTTTCTCCAGAATGGCCTTTCCAAGGGGCTATCTTTCAACTCTTTATGGGTTCAGGTCTCCGCCCTTGGGTCCCTCTTAGGCAGAATCGATGGTTACACTGTGGTGGCTCATCCGGATGTCATTCGGTTCCTCAAGGGGGTCCAAACATTTGAATCCGCTGGTCTGACCTACTTGTCCCTCGTGGAGCCTTAACTTGGTGCTTCAGGTTCTTTGTGAGGCAGCCTTTGAACCCCTTCGGCTGGCCAAGCTTAAGGATCTAACTCTTAAGGCAGTTTTTCTCGTGTCTATCTGCTCCACCAGGAGGGTGTCAGAGCTCCAAGCGTTGTCTTGTAGGGAGCCCTTTCTCCATTTTTTCTGATTCAGGGGTCTCCCTTAAGAAGGTGCTGTTGTTCTTGCCAAAGGTTGTGTCCTCTTTTCATGTTAATCAGTCGGTTGAACTTCCTACTTTCTCTCCCGAGGACATTGCGAGCACACCTGGTGGTGACCTGTGGCGCCTTGATGTAAATCGGGTACTGCTGCGATACTTGCAGGTTACAAATGAGTTTCAGGTCTATGATCATCTATTTGTCTTATGGGGTGGCCCAAATAGAGGGAACAAGGCTTCTAAGGCTACGATTGCCCGCTGGCTAAAGGAGGCAATAGAGTCTGCCTATATCTGTCGGGGCCAGACAGATCCAGAGGGCTTAAAGGCCCACTCTTTGCATTCCCAGGCTACTTCTTGGGTGGAAAGTCAGTCGGTCTCTCTGCAGGAAATCTGCAGAGCAGCTACTTGGAAGTCTCTGCATACCTTTGCTCGTCATTATCGCCTTGATGTGCAGGTGCCAGTTTTTGGCTCCTTTGGAAGGCAGGTGCTTCGAGCGGGACTGTCTCAGTCCCACCCTGTTTAGGGAAACTTTGGTACATCCCACTGTCTGGACTGATCCGGGTATGTACAGGGAAAGGAAAATTGGTTCTTACCTGCTAATTTTTGTTCCTGTAGTACACGGATCAGTCCAGACTCCCTCCTGTGTACTATCTGCTATTTCCGCTCGAAATTCTTTTCTTCACAGTTTATTGGATGTCTTGACTTCCTATCATAATTTTAAGGCACCGAAAGCATCTCCTAGATGAATATGGATATATATGCCAGAGCGATTATATACAGAATTTTGAATTGTTCAAAGTATCAGTTACTTGTTGCTTGCTTGATCTTATCCTGGTTATCTTTATATTTATCTGCTTTGATAACGTTTATACTGAAGGGATGCAGGGTAGGCTCTTTCCTGATATGGGATACCCTTTCAGTTTTTGTCTGTCTCCATCTGCTGGACAGGAGGCTCAACCCACTGTCTGGACTGATCCGTGGTACTACAGGAACGAAAATTAGCAGGTAAAAACCAATTTTACCGTCTCCTAAACCAGACTAACACAGCTATCCTTCTGAAGATTTTTCATCAAATGTGTTTATTGTGCACTATTGGCCAGGTGGGAGGGATGGGTGAACTGGGGGGAGTTCAGGCTGAAGGACCAGGAGGGTCTTGATGACTTGAAGGATTGGGCGAATTGTTGGATTATTTGGTAAAACTGGTAATTTCCTTGATACTAATGTTTTAAAATACGTTGACTTACATGTGAAAATACCAATATACATGAGTAAGTTCTACTTTATTTTCACACAGAAAATATACATGCATATATCTTTAAAATAGGTAGAGAAAATTATGGACATTCAATGCATTGATATATGCTCTTTCATTGCATTGCATGTGTTCGCATGTAAGCATCCATACATGCTTGTGTTGCAGGGTAGAAATAACGCACAGGCTATAAAAAACTGGTGTAGATCTGCTGACGGCCATATATCTGCATATATACCACATCATATATTTGTTTGAAAGTTATCCTTCCTGTGTATAGTAAGAGCAAAAATCTTTCAAAGCAAATTTTGTATGTATGAATCATTTATAAAAACTTCAGACACATTTCACATTTTCACCTATACTGAATGTTTTCTTTACTGTTCTTATTTTCCAGGTTTAGGTATTGGTATGGTCCTAGTTTCAGCACTTGTATCTATTTATTATAATGTTATAATTGCGTACAGTATTTATTACTTTTTTGCATCATTCCAAAGTGTACTACCATGGTCAGACTGCTTTGAGTGGGCAGATGAGAAATGCAGCAAACACCCAAGAGGTATCTTTTTATATCATATTTTTTGGCTTAAGAAACCATACTGCAATTGCTTTGATTAAACGGTAATGTGATTCAGAAAAGCCATGAAATTCATTTTAATGCTTTTCAACACATTTATCTATCTATCTTTCTCTCTGCCTATTTATATAATATAATATATCAATGCACAAAATCTTTTGAATAACGGCCTCTATAAGCCTTCAAAGACACATTATGTTAATTGTTATTTTTTATATATGTTCACTTGCTCTTACAAAGAACCATTTGACCTTTCTCTAATGGGGTTGCTTCCCTCATGCCTGCTAAAATTTGTCAGAGGATGTTGTGCTCCGGGTGTGGATCCTTGGGCCGACCGGCAAGATGGGACGGTCGGAAGGCAGACACACTCAGTGAGGGATGGATCTTCACCTGGAAACCCGTGACCCCACCAGAGGAGCTGTTAGGGCCCGGGTCGCTAGGACTTAGGTGGCTTCGCCCTGGAAGTCCGAGGTCCCCCCAGGAGGAGCCCGTAGGGACCCGGACCGCTGGGACTTAGGAGAGTCACAGGCGTGAAGGGAAACCGAGGGCGGACTGAGGTCTGGGCTGGCAGCTGAAGACAGGAACGAGGAGGCGTACCGGAGTCTGGGTATGCAGCAAGCAGTGGATCCGAGGAGCGAACCAGAGTCGGGGCAGGCAGCGAGCAGGCAGAGACGTAAAGCAAAACCAGGATCAAGACAGGCAGCAGGCAGGCAGAAACGTGAGACAAACCAGGATCAAGACAGGCAGCAGGCAGGCAGAATCGTGAGACAAACCAGGTTCAAGACAGGCAGCAGGCAGGCAGAATCGTGAGACAAACCAGGATCAAGAAACGCAGGATTGCAGCAACTAACTCTCTCCAAGGAGTGACCACGTTGCAAGGCAAAGCAAAGAAGAAAGCTACGGGTTTAAATCCCCTTCCGGGGCTGACGTCAGAAGGAGGGCGGATCGGCACATCCGGGTGCTGGGAGCTCAAAAGGACAGCCCTCGCGCGTGCGCGTGCGTTCCCCTGCAGGGGGCGGAGCTATCCTCGGGCTTTGCCGGCGTCCCCACGAGGAGGACGCCGCTGCCATGCGGCCAGGCCGGCCCGGAATCGCGCGGGTCGCGGCGCAGGAAGGAGACCCGCGGGGAAGGTAAGGGCCCTGGTCGCTGCGTAAGCGACTGGGGTCGCAACAGAAGATGCATATGTAAGCACATCTCCTAATGGTGCTTAGGAGATGTTTTGTGGGCAGCCACATCTCCCAATCAGAGCCTGGATAGCAGAAAGCATTAAATGGAAATCTTGTCTACCACATTCGAAAAATAAACAGAGAAAACTACTAAACAGTAATAGCTTAAGATTTTTTTTTTAATTAAGTTTTAATTGTAATCCAGAAGAAGGTATATCAAGGCCAAAATCATTTTCTGGGCCACATTCCCAGGGGTCGCTATTCAAGGGGGTTTGCCCAAATAACTTTAGACAGGATATTCAGCTAGCACATCTTCAGGCTGAATAACCGAATCAAGTTATCCAGACAAAGCTGTCTGGGTAACTTTATCCAGAAACAGTAGGCTGAATATCACTAAAAATGTAACTATTATATTTTTGTTTCTAAATGTATTTTTTAAATACTTATCCCCTGCTTGATTGTAAAATCATATTTTAATTTAAAAAAATCTCATTATTGATGACATCTTTTTTTTTTCTTTCTGGAATGGTTATTTCAAGCTGTAACAATATTAAGGTTGATATTCAAAGGCATTTATCCAGATAACTCAAACGTTATCCGGATAAATACCGACTTATGGATATGAATTGACTGGTGGGTGGGGAGGCTTTTCAAGCCTCTAGGCCTGCAGTATTTGCTATGTATTTTGGAGGATCGGGTGGGGGATGGGGCTGGCCAGCAGCAACAGTAATGGTTTCACTGGAGTGTGAGATGGAAGATGGCCCATTCAAGAGCTTCCTTCAAGAGCTTTTAACTGTCTATATTCTTTGAATATAGCCAGCTAAATTAAAGATAGCTTTGAATCCTAACTGGCAATATTGAAACATAGTTGGTTAGGTTTCAAAGTTATCAGTGTATGTATACCTGGCCATCTCTATTCGGGGATATTCAGCAGGACACGTATCCCTTGAATATCCCTGATAACTTATCTGGCTAACTTTAGATAAATTATGTGTTTTAAGAATATTTGAATATTGGCCTCGTTATGCATAACCAATTGAATTATCAGAAATAAATATTTATCCCAGGATAAGCAGGATGATAGTCCTCACATATGGGTGACATCATCAGATGGAGCCCTGATACGGAAAACTTCTGTCAAAGTTTCTAGAAACTTTTGACTGGCACACTGAGCCCACTGAGCATGCCCAGCATGCCATGATATTCTCAGTCACAGGGGTCTCCCTTCAGTCTCTTTTTTCCGTGGTGCTGTAAGCCTCGCATAATAGGAGCTCTGTGAGATTTTCCTTCACTTTTTCCTCACGGAAAATGTAACTTTTGAGTCAAAAAAATTATCACTCGGGTCTCCCTTCGACATAGCAATCGGTGAGTTCTTTTTGAATCTTTTTTTTTTTTGCTCAATTCCTGTCACCTTCATTCGGTACCCGCAGGCCACCATGTTACCAGGCCTTTTTTCACCATGGCCTCGAGATTCAAAAAATGCCCAAATTGTAACCGAACTATGTCGATAACCGACCCGCACAACGTTTGTGTTTTATGCCTGGGATCAAGCCACGATGTCTGGGCTTGTACAACTTGCACCCAGATGACACCGAAGGGCAGGCGTGCCTGGTTGGATAAAATGGATAGGGATGTGAATCGTTTTTTGACGATTTAAAATATCGTCCGATATATTTTAAATCGTCAAAAATCGTTAGGGCCACAATACAATAACAATTCCCCCGATTTATCGTTAAAAAATCATAAATCGGGGGAAGGGGGAGGGCGGGAAAACCGGCACTCTAAAACACCCTAAAACCCACCCCCGACCCTTTAAATTAAATCCCCCACCCTCCCAACCCCCCCAAAATGCCTTAAATTACCTGGGGGTCCAGCGGGGGTCCGGAACGGCCTCCTGAAATCGAATCGTGTTGTCTTCAGCCGGCGCCATTTTGCGCCGGCTGAAGACAACACGATTCGATTTCAGGAGGCCGTTCCGGACCCCCGCTGGACCCCCAGGTAATTTAAGGCATTTTGGGGGGGTTCAGGAGGGTGGGGGATTTAATTTAAAGGGTCGGGGTGGATTTTAGGGTGTTTTAGTGTGCCGGCTCACGATTTTAACGATTTTCACGATAGTTTAAACACCCAAACGGCAACGATACGGTTCCCTCCCCCTCCCAGCCGAAATCGATCGTTAAGATGATCAAGGACACGATTCACATCTCTAAAAATGGAGGAGCTGTTTAAAAAACTCACTCCATCGTCATCTTCGACATCATCACCGAAAAAATTCTCACCCTCTGTTGAAAAACATCGAGGCAAGAAAAGGGCTGATGACCATCCGTCACCGACCCCATCCGGATCTTCCATAGCGTCTTCATCGACATCTACTAGAGAGCATCTGAAAAAAGATGCCATCAACACGATTCTGTCTGATCCATTGGAGGGAACGACATCCACATCGGCACCGAAGGACATTGAGCCGATGCCGAAGCGGGTCCGGGTACTAGAGCCACCATGTCACTCTATACCCGAGATACCGAGGCGCTCTCCACCGGGATCGGTGTTAGAGACTTTGCCACCACGCTTAGTCTTGGAAGAGCCAGTAGCATGAGTCTTACCTTCTCCTGTGACAGTGAACCCAGTCCCAGTCTCCTGGGGAGAAGTGACTTCCATGGTCCAGCAAGCGATCATTGAGGCGTTCCAAAAATTCCAGCCTCCTTCCGTGCCAGCACCAGTACTGATACAAATACCGGCATCAACGCCAGAACCGTAGATTTTTCAACCCCTACTGAATAGAATTGATGCATTAATCGGAGCTTTTCCTGCACCAACACTGATGACACCGACAGCTCCCCCGATGCTGCCATCGACACCATTGATGCCAAAACATCCACCGATGATTCCTTCGATTCCAATCCCAGGCTCATTGGAGGAAGATAGAGACTCAGATTCCGTCCCGTGGCCTTTGGGCCGTCAACACCTCTGGGCACCGACATTACCTTCGATGCCATTCCAGGACCCATAGATGCCATTGTGACCTGGTCCATCGGGCGATGCTGGTCATCTATTGCCATCGATGCCATCGAGACCTTTCGATTCCCCATCAATGCCTTTACTGCCTCCTTTGATACCAAAGCAGATTCCATCTCAACCATCGAAGTCTGCTTCTAAAGCAAAACATCACCTTCAAAAACATAAACCAGATCCTTCTGAGTCACATTATCAACCTCAATACGGTCCTTGGGAGGATGTAGACACTGACACTGATACAGATGATTTACAGTCAGAGCCTTCTCCACCAGAAGGTTGGAGGAAGTCCCCTCCTGAAGATTTGTCATTTGTAAATTTCATAAAGGAAATGGCAGATACAATTCCTTTTGAATTGCTTACCGAAGAGGATACAAGACACAAGACTCTTGAAGTGTTGCAATTTGTGGATGCACCAAAGGATGTGAAGGCAATACCCATTCATGAAGTGCTTCTGGAACTTCAGCATCGATTATGGGAACATCCTTGCTCTGTACCAGCTGTAAACAGAAGAACAGATGCAACAAACCTGGTACAACATACCCCAGGTTTCCAAAAACCGCAATTGCCACACCACTCAGTGGTCATTGAATTGGCTCAGAAAAGAAACAGGAAATAAAAGCCACACTCTTCTACCCCACCTGGAAAAGAACAAAAGTTCTTAGATGGCTTAGGAAGAAAGGTTTTTCAGGGATCCATGCTGGTATCTAGAATTGCGGCATACCAGCTTTACATGACGCAATATCAAAGAAACTTGTGGAAACAAGTTCAAGATATTGCCGATAACCTCCCTCAACAACAACAACAGGCACTAAATACTCTCATTGCCAAAGGCCTTGAATCTGGCAAACGCGAGGTACGGGCAGCTTACTACTCATTTGAGACATCCACCCATCTATCAGCAGCTGGAATCAACGAACGAAAGTGGGCTTGGCTCAAGGCCTCGGATCTCAGATTAGAAGTCCAAGAGAGACTGGCAGATCTCCCATGTACTGGAGACAATCTCTTCGGAGAAAAAATTCAGGATGCTGTCTCACAACTCAAAGATCATCATGAGACACTCCGACAGCTCTCCAAATTACCATCTGATCAGCCTTCTTCCATCCAAAAGGATAACAGAAGAGATACCATGAGGCCTTTCTATAGACCTAGAAGGTACTATCCACCTGCTTCTTCAGCGCGTTCCTGCCATCCATTGCAAAGAGGACGTACACACCAACCAAAGCAGGCAAAAAATCCAGCCACCTCCACAAACTGGTCCAGCAGCTGGTTTTTTAAATACATCAAGAGAACAGAAGCCTCTCCACCAATCCTATGCCCCACTTACCAGTAGGATGTCGACTCCATCACTTCAAACATCAATGGAGTCTCAGCACCAAAGATCAATGGGTATTAGCCATACTGAATCGGGGATACTGTCTAAAATTCAACACAATACCCCTGCATTCGCCACCCATCACACTTTGGACAAGCACTGTCATCACACCTCAACTTCAAGTAGAACTCTCAACTCTTCTGACTACCAGGGCTTTTGAACGAATTCCCCTGTCTCAACAAAGCAAAGGGTTCTATTCCCACTATTTCCTAATTCCAAAGAAAACAGGCGGCCTTCGTCCTATCTTAGACCTCTGCAATCTCAACAGATTTCTTCAAAAAGAAAAAATTCGGATGGTATCTCTGGGAACCATCCTTCCTTTGCTTCAATGGGAAGATTGGCTCTGTTCTCTAGATCTTCAAGATGCTTATGCACACATACCCATTTCCACACAACATCACAAGTATCTACGATTTGTTGTGGGAAAACATCATACCAGTATCGAGTCCTGCCATTTGGACTTGCCTCGGCTCCTCAAGTATTCACAAAATTTCTGGCAGTTGCTGCTGTACATCTATGAAAAAACAGCATCCATGTTTTTCCCTACCTAGACGATTGGCTAATCAGAAGTCCATCCAAACAGGGAGCCCTGTCTGCCTTAAAAAGCACAATAAGATTATTACACTCCCTGGGATTTCTAATCAACTATCAAAAACCCCACATCGAGCCATCTCAGCTCCTCACGTTCATTGGAGCAGACCTCGACACCACACTGGCAAAAGCTTTTCTTCCAAACGACCGTACCAACTAGGGATGTGAATCGGGCTTCGGATGATTGAAAATATCAGATGGTATTTTCAAAATCGTCAGAATTTGGGGGCTCCCCCAAAACGATAGGAAAACCCCACAATATTGATTGTGGGGGTTCTCTTATTGTTTTGGGGGAGGGCAGGAAAAATGGCACACAAAAATAACCCCTAAACCCACCCCGACCCTTTAAAACTAAACCCTTTGCTTCCCCAACCCTCCTGACCCCCCCAAAAACATTTTACAGGTACCTGTGGTCCAGTGGGGGTCCCGGGAGCGATCTACCGCTCTTGGGCCGCCGGCTGCCACTAATCAAAATGGTGCCGATGGCCCTTTGCCCTTACCATGTTTTAGGGTATCCATGCCATTGGCCAGCACCTGTCACATGGTAGGAGCACTGGATGGCCCATGCCATTTTTAAAGATGGCCCACGCCATTTTTAAAGATGGCACCTGTCACATGGTAGGAGCACTGGATGGCCCGCGTCATTTTTAAAGATGGTGCCGGCCATCCAGTGCTCCCTCCATATGACAGGGGCCGGCCAATGGCATGGATACCCTGTCACATGGTAAGGGCAAAGGGCCATTGTCACCATTTTGATTAGTGGCAGCCGATGGCCCAAGAGTGGGAGATCGCTCCCGGGACCCCCACTGGATCACCAGGTATCTGTAAAATGTTTTTTGGGGGGGTCGGGAGGGTGGGGGAAGCAAAGGGTTTAGTTTTAAAGGGTCAGGGTGGGTTTTTTGTTTATCGGCTCGGGCACAGCCGATAAACAAATCCGCAATCCGATGTAAAAAAACCCCACATGTGAATCGGAACTGGAATCCGAACCGATTCTGGTTCTGATTCACATCTCTAGTGCCAACAATCTAGCATGCTTGGCAAATTCAATAATACACTGCCAGTCCGCCTCTGCCCATCAACTTCTAGTGCTACTGGGACACATGGCCTCTACAGTACATGTTACCCCTATGGCGAAATTAGCCATGTGAAGAACTCAATGGACTTTGAAATCTCAATGGTTCCAAGCTTTCCAGCCACTGTCGTACACAGTTCAAATCACCCACCAATTATGCCTTTCGCTCCACTGGTGGACAAATCAAGCTGCCTTGAAAGCTAGTCTCCCATTCCATCTTGACTATAGATGCCTCCAATCTGGGATGGGGGGCACATGTCAACAACTTTCAAATGCAAGGTACATGGACTATGCTTGGAATGAAGTATCAGATAGACATCTTAGAGCTTCGAGCGATGCGTTATGTACTTTATGCCTTCAAAGACTGCCTCTTGAACAAGACTGTGCTGATACAGACAGACAACACAGTAGCAATGTGGTACATAAACAAACAGGGAGGCACAGGCTCTTATCTCCTCTGTCAAGAAGCAGCACAGATTTGGGCCTGGGCTCTCGAGCACTCCATGCATCTCCGAGCAACTTATCTAGCAGGCATACAGAACGTTCTAACAGATGATCTCAGTCAACATTTCCATCCCCACGAATGGTCTCTGGATCCAGATGTAGCAAGCAGAATCTTTCAACGCTGGGGTCACCCAACGATAGACCTCTTTGCGACCAAACTGAATCACAAAGTGGAAAGATTCTGCTCCCTCCACGGATATTGACCATCATTCCCCAGGGACGCCTTTGCTCGCCCCTGGAACACAGGTCTTCTATATGCGTATCCTCCGATCCCGCTCATATCCAAAACTCTCGTGAAGCTACAACAGGACAGAGGGACAATGATCCTCATAGCCCCGTACTGGCCTTGACAAGTATGGTTTCCCATACTCCTCGACCTCTCAATCAGAGAAACGATTCGCCTGGGCACAGCACTCAATCTCATAACTCAGAATCAGGGCAAGTTACATCACCCCAACCTGCCAACTCTCGCCCTGACAGCTTGGATGTTGAAAGCTTAATTCTGCAACCAGTTAATCTTTCAACTCAAGTCTCAGAAGTTATTGTAGCTTCATGAAAGCCTTCCACACATAAATCTTACCACTCAAAGTGGACAAGATTTACCAAGTGGTGCATGCAAAATGGTTTTGACCCCTTTTCTTGCCCCACTCCTTCTTTATTTGATTACCTGTGCCACCTTTCGGATTCTGGTCTACAGACATCTTCGGTAAGAGTACACCTAAGTGCCATAGCAGCATACTACAAGGGAATAGGGGATGCACCAATAATAGCACAACCCCTAGTAAGTCGATTTATGAGAGGCTTACTCCACCATAAGCCTCCCATTCGACCACTGGTTACTGAATGGGACCTAAATGTAGTGCTAACGAGACTCATGCGATCCCCGTTTGAGCCTCTGCACTCCTGTGATGAAAAGTTTCTTACATGGAAAGTATTTTTCCTAGTAGCCATTACATCTGCTAGGAGGGTCAGTGAGTTACAAGCTCTTGTCACATACTCACCCTACACAAAGTTCTTACATAACCGGGTAGTCCTTCGCACTTACCCCAAATTCCTACCAAAAGTGGTAACGGATTTTCACCTCAATCCATAGTCTTGTCTACTTTCTTTCCAAGACCACACTCTCACGAGGGCGAGAGAGTTTTGCACACCTTAGATTGTAAACGTGCGCTAGCTTTTTACCTGAACCGCATGGCAGTCCATAGAAAATCCATCCAACTCTTTGTTTCTTTTGACAAAATTAAACCAGGAGTTGCAGTGGGAAAACAAAGTCTCTCCAACTGGCAAACAGACTGTATCGAATTCTGCTATAAAAAAAGCAGGCATTCCTCTCCAGGGGCAAGAAAAAGCACACTCAGTAAAGGCTATGTCTACATCAGTAGCACACTACAGTTCTGTGCTTATTGCTGATATCTGTAAAGCTGCAACTTGGAGTTCACTTCACACCTTTGCAGCACATTACTGTTTGGACAAGGAAGGACGACAAGATTCAGCCTTTGAACAATCTGTCTTAAAGAACTTATTTCCAGTATAGTACCAACTCTTTCTACATCCATCCTTCTGTGATTTCAGGCTGCCTCATTTTTTCCAACAGTACACCAGTTGTTGTGCTTGTTGCACAAGTTGTATACTGTTGGTCCAATACAAGAATGACTCACAAGCACGGATTACTGTAATGCCCTCCTACTTGGTTTACCATATACAACAATTAAACCACTTCAAATAATGCAGAACACGGCTGCCAGAATTCTGACTGGTAAAAGTAAAAGAGACCACATCACTGAAACCCTGATGGAATCACACTGGCTACCCATTGAGCAAAGAATACAGTATAAAATCCTTTGTACAATACATAAGTTAATACATAATGAAAATGCTGATTGGCTGAATACAGCCCTCCACGTACACGTCCCTAACAGAAACCTGAGATCAGCTAATAAAGCTTTACTGTCCATCCCCTCAATCAAAACAGCCAAACTAACCCAAGTAAGGGAAAGAGCGGTCTCCTTAGCAGGTCCTATGCTATGGAACTCCATGCCCGTCGAGATCCGCTTACAAAGAGACATCAAAACCTTCAGAAAACATTTAAAAACATGGTTATTTAAACAGGCATACAATAAAGAGAAAGGAGAGTAGAACACAGGGAAAAAGAAAAGCGATTGGCAGTACAGCCTAAACACACTACCCAAATCAACACGGGTATACATCCTATTTTAATCTTAAATTTCTAGAATAAAATAACAGATTCTCTTTTAATCCCGCTTCAAAAATAAACGGACATAACACATCCAATTATGAGCTTTTATAACCACTTTTGTTACCGTAAAGTCTTGGTACATGTATAGTGATAGAATTTATAATCTGTTCCAATTTTAATATTTTGTGCCTTATTGTAAACCATTATGATGGTACCTAACTTAATGATGGTATAGAAAAGTTTTTAAATAAATAAATAAATATGTGAGGACTATCATCCTGCTTGTCCTGGGATAAAGCAAAATTGCTTACCTTGTAATAGGTGTTATCTCAGGACAGGATGTAGTCCTCACGAAACCCACCCGCCACCCCGCGGAGTTGGGTCCGATACGTTTTATTATTTTATTTTTTCGCTCCCGCTTACTGCTACAAATGAGACTGAAGGGAGACCCCTGTGGTTGAGAATATCATGGCATGCTGGGCATGCTCAGTGGGCTCAGTGTGCCAGTCAAAAGTTTCTAGAAACTTTGACAGAAGTTTTCCGTATCAGGCTCCATCTGATGATGTCACCCATATGTGAGGACTACATCCTGCTGTCCTGGGATAACACCTATTAAAATGTAAGCAATTTTGCTTTTTTAAATATGACTATTGCAGTGTTAAATGTAATTTAAAAACATAAAATTAATGAATGCATTTGTTCACAAATGAATATTAATATTATGTTCCCTTTTACAGTTTCATGCAAGGTAAATTTAGAAGGTAAAATCATTAAAATGAACATGACATTGGTGAAAGAAAAAAATCTAACCTGCTTAGCTAACACTACAATTTCTGAGTCAGTGGATTTCCCAAGCAAGCAATACTGGGAGTAAGTACATATGACTATATATATTAATGTAATATATTTAACCCTTGGACTCTAGACTTGTATCTGTTCATTTATAGATGTAAAAATAATGATCAACAACCAATTTGCAGGCAATACTTTTTTACTGTATTAACAATACATTTGAGATAGATAGTCAAAGCCCCACTGAGTGGTGAAGTTAACTGGTTCATTTTAACTGATTGATTTTGTCTGGATATTAACCTGCAGCTAGCCAGCTGAAAATTCAGTTAAATGTAACCACATAAAATTTAAATTTAAGACAGCCAGATATGCAGATGGAGTTCACACTACAAATTTAACTACATTTCTATGTTACTATGAGGTAAAAGTGGGCTTTCAAATTTAGAAAGCGAGCACCGAGTATTACGCTAACCAACTAAATTTAAAAAGCCCACCCCTGCCACAAAATAACATAGTAAATGATGACAAAAAAGACCATCTGGTCTGCCCAGCAATCCTCCCTATAGTGCTATAGGATTCATCCCAGCTGCCAGCCACTAGTTTTAAATAATTAAAGAGGGTAGTGAATGCATGAACAGGGCAAATTGACAAAATAAAGAGAAGCAAATCACCTGGACCAGATGCTATACATTCCAGAGTGCTGAAAGAACTGAAAAATGATATTGCAGGCGCACTTTTAGTAATTTGTAAACTATCATTAAAATCGTCCATGGCACCTAAAAGTAACTGGGTAAAGTTACCTGAAACTTTATCTGGATACATTCAGCATCATTTTTAGACAGATAAAGTTACCAAGGTAAAGTTATCCAGGTGTTTTACTATTCAGTGGGTTTTTTAATATGAACGTCTTTGAGCTTAGTCAATAACTCACAATCTATCCCTTTGGTTGATGTGATTGATCCAGAAGTGTAAGTTCCGAATTCCATGTAACTTTTTGAGATTTCTCAGATGGTCATGGGAAATTTCTAGGTTATCACAGCCAGTTGATAGGATTTCAGGAGCTAGCCAGACCAGACCTAGGAACTCTCAGGCATCTGATACATTTCAGCAAATGGTATTCAAACATTGTTAAAGTCCTGTGCAGTTCAAGCAAATGCTATTGAAATTATGAAATCCTATGACACAGTGTGCTGTAACTAGGGACCTTCATTTTCAGTATTTATTTATTTATTTATTTATTTTTTTTACAGAAATTTTGTCAGTTTATTATACTAAAAGCAAAAATTATATTTAGCGGTAACATTGATGAATCATTTTTCCATATTTCTCCTTTTTTTGTTCTCATTATAGTAACTACTGAAAAATTCATGGAAAAATTAAAAGAAAAACTAAAAATGAAGGTACTTAAATATAATATATTTTATCCCAGGACAAGCGGGATGCTAGTCCTCACATATGGGTGACGTCACTGATGGATCCCTAGTGCGGGAAAACTTTCTGTCAAAGTTTCTAGAAACTTTTGACTGGCCCTGTGAGGCCACTGAGCATGCCATGATATTCTCTGCCACAGGGGTCTCTCTTCAGTCTTCGTTTTTCTGCGATGCTATAGCCATCGCGGAACAGGAGCCGTTGAGACTCTCTCAACAACACTTTTTGACTAAAAAGTCAGAAATATTTGATATTTTCTCTTACAAGTCTCTGGGGGTTTTTTTCTTCACCGGCCTCATAATTTTTTTCTTCTCCGTCTCATAATTTTTGCTCTTAGAGCAAACATTTTTCTTCTCACAAATTCACATCGTTCATCGACGGCTGTCGACCCAAAATGGCTACCGGTTTTAAAAAATGCCCGGTATGCGCCAGAAAAATGTCGATCACCAACCCACACATCGAGTGTGTAATGTGCCTGGGAGAAAAGCATGAGGTAAATAATTGCCCGCAATGCGCTGAGATGACGCCGAAAGGCCGCAAAGCGAGACTAGAAAACATGGAACATTTGTTCCATCTCCAACTTATCCCATCTCCTTCGACATCATCGAAGTCATCTCCGGCTGGAGCGACTAAGCACCTCCTGCTTAAAAAACCTTGCCCGGGACCGTCGGGAGATCGTTTGTCCCCTTCATTGTCATCGACGAAATCCACTGATCAACATAAGTCAAAACATAGTCATCGACATCGACGACCGTCGATATCCGAATCCGGTTCCCAGGAAGAATTGATGGCGAAGCGGCCGAGAACGCAGGTAACATCGGTCCCATCGACGCCTGGGCCTCTTCCTCCGCAACCATCGATGCCTGATCCTCCACAGGGCTCTGTGCAGAACCTCATACCTCAGCCTCCGCCACCACTTACAACTGCTCTGCTACCAATAGTTGTTATGCCGGAATTGTCTGATCTCATCAGACAAGCGGTTTCACAGGCTTTGAAGGACCAATCGATTCCGACGGGCCCGTCGATGCCGATGCTCACAGCATTGATGCCGGCAAATGTGCCGATGCCGGTCGACACCGAAGACAGCCCGGGGAATCGATGACGGCACCGAGAATCATCACAGCATCGACCTTGCTTTATGCACAGCTGGCATCGACGTCTTCGATGCCGATATATATGTTACCGCCATTGACTGCTTTGACTCCGAGGCGACCAATTTCAACAGCACCTGCGTCGATGCCATCTACAGTTCCATCGACACAACCGCAGACAGAAGAACCTGAACCTCAGAATCTGGTTTTCTTCCAATGTCTCTTACAGAGATACCAGAGTGTCATCGATACCCTGCCAAAAAAATCAACAGAAGAGTTTTCTTCATCACCCTTCGATGACCCATTACCAGGACCATCTGTTCTCCAACAACCACCCAAATCCTCCCCTAAATCTCCCTATAGAGATGATGATGAGAATTCTTGGGATGATCACGGTACAGACACATCTTTGGAGGACTTCATGTCAGACCCTTCACTGTCAGAACCAAGAAAGAAGTCCCCACCGGAAGATCTATCATTTTCCACCTTTATGCAGGACATGGCAGACTCTAGTACCTGTGCTGATACATTTTCACCCAATTTCAAGTTACTACATCAGGCAATCCAAGCTTTACAGGGACAGGGTGAGAACGTAAGGGTTGCGACTGTCAGTCGCAGACGGCTACAACCTCTCTGCCTTACCTCTTTCTCTCCCCTTTCTCTTTCTCTGGGCAAAATGGCTACCTCTGGTGCTGAGTTCCCTGGGCCTCGGCATCCTCCTTCAAGCATGGGCATCCCCATCTGGCATGCTCACTCCCATGGTCTCCTAGGGCACGAGTGCGCACACACCAAAAGCTCAAATACATGTTATGGCAGGAACTTCGGGGGCGGCCCCACCGCATGACGTCAGTACCTCCGGGGTACTTCAAGCCTCCGCTTCCGCTCATCCAGCGAGTTAGTAAAGTCTTCGCTTCGCTACTCTGCCAGCTCTAAGCTTCAGCTTAGATGCTACTCTCCAGGGCCTCGATCCTCTGAAGCTCCAGACATCTGCTCCTCGGGGTCTTTGCCTCTGGTTCCTTCGGGGTCCTTGCTAACACAGACAACCACTCCTTGGGGGTCTATCTCTCTCTATCTCTTACAGGGTATCAGGATTCGTAGGTACTCGCTCCTCGAGGGCCCTTCTCTCCTTTATCCTGCACCACGGACCTCTGGTCCCAACTACCATCTACAGGAAGACGCCTCCAATCCGTGAGTACCTATACGAACCGGTGCTCCAACTCCACCCCCCAGCCATGGCACCTCCCACACTGCGGCTTCTGCCTATTGTGATCATTTGGGTGAGATAACACCACTGATCCTGTTGAGCGTATTGGCACCTCTGGGATATGTGCCTTTTTTCCTGCCTACCATCATTTACAGCACTACAATAAAAGACTGGTCTATCTGTGACTGCTAACTGTGTCAGCCAATCGCAGTGGCTCCCCACTCCACTGCGACCAAGGGTCCACAGTGCCACAAACACAACAGATTGCTAACTCCATGGACTCAGCTCAGCTTGCAGGCCATTCCTGGCCTAGCCCAGCGGATTACAGAACAGCAAAAGTCTTTGGAGAATCTTGCTACTGCCTTCAATCAGTTGCACACTCAACTGAACTCCACAGCGCCTCCTGTAAAGGAGTTGCTGACACCAGTGGAAACCCTCAAGACCACTGTGCCTCTCTCTACACCTACCTGCTTCACGGGGGAAGCCAAGATGTGCAGAGGATTCCTCAATCAATGCAGCATGCATTTTGCTCTGCACCCTACCCTCTTTCCCACTGAGGCTTCAAAGACCACCTACATCCTGTCGTTCCTAGAAGGATGAACCCTGGCCTAGGCTTCACCATTATGGGAACGTAAGGACCCTATCCTGAATGATCTTTCAGGATGTCTTCAACTATTCAAGTTTGTATTCGATGACCTGGCTCACCAGACCATCACTGGATCTGTCCTGCTCAACCTACAGCAAGGTAACAAGCCACTCACAGACTTTGCCATTGAATTTAAAACCCTTGCTTCCAAATTTCTTTGGGACACTGGATGTTTATGTGCCATATTTATGGAGGGTCTCAACTCTCGCATAAAGGACAAACTAGTGGCTCGTGATTTGCCTGAATCCCTAGAGATCCTGATGGAATTAGCAGGGAGAATTGACTGCCGCATCCGCGATCACACTCTAGAGGCTAAGAGTCCACGAAAGTCCACAGTGGGGGCTAACCATCCAAAACCTGTGCCCACTACTTCCAGCTCATCGTCTGCACTTCCGGAGGAGGAAGAGCCTATGCAACTAGGCCGAAGCTACTTGATCTCTAAGGAAAGACGTCACCGAAAGCGCATGGGCCTGTGCATGTACTGTGGCCCTTCGGGTCATGCAGTCCAAACTTGTCCCATTTGTCCGGGAAACTGATGGGCCCAGGATTTGCAGGAGGACTTCTCCTGGGAATTACATCTCCTACTCTTCCATTGTCTCTGCCTGAGTCCCTGCTCTGCGAAGGTCTTGAGTTCCAGACACTCGCTCTCATCGACTCGGAGGCAATTTCATTTTAAAGCGCTTGGTCGAACATCTGAGGATTCCAACTTCAGTAATAGAGAAACCTCTATTATTATCATCCATCCACAGAGAACCACTTCCTGGAGAGGTTACACTGATCACCCAGGCCATTGGCCTGCGCACTGGAGCTCTACTCTCAGAATCAATTTCCTTTCTAGTGTTGAAAAAGGCCATGCATCTGGTGGTGTTGAGTCTGCTGTGGCTTCAAGACCATATGCCACAATTTAACTGGGCCACTTTGGAACAATCCCAGTGGGGGTCAGACTGTCATGGTCAGTGTCTTGCTGAAGTTTCACCTCTCATCTACATGCCTACCACTCCATCATTGCCTGGCTTACCTCCACAGTAAGCTTCCTTTCAGGATGCTTTCTCTAAACAAGCAGCTGACGTGCTTCCTCCACAGAGAGTTCAATTGTGCCATCAATCTGAAACAAACTCTGAACCACCTAAAGGGAAAGTCTACCCTCTTTCTGTAGCTAAGACCAAGGCTATGTCTACCTACATACAGGAGAACTTTCAAAATGGCTTTATAAGACCTTCCAAATCCCCTGCTGGTGCAGGGTTCTTTTTTGTCGGGAAAAAAGATGGCTCCTTACGCCCCTGCATCGACTACAGGGGGCTTAATGACATTACCATCAAGGACAGGTACCCCCTGCCTTTAATATCAGAACTTTAATATCAGAAAAACGATTTAAAATAAAATAAAAAAAAGAACAGAGCCGCCGGTAAGCCCGCCCCGGAAACTCCCCGATGTTACGTCCTGCTCCCCAGAGCCCTTTAAAGGGCTGAGACGGCTCCAGGCTTACCCCTTTTCCCTTCACCTCCCACCGACGCTCTTCCCTCGGCTCGGGTCGGCCCTCCCCGAGCGGTCGGCGTCGGCCCATCGGGGCCAGGGGAGGTGGACCCAGGGGAGGTGGACTCGGGACAAGGCTCCCACGAGGCCCTCGATGCGGAGCGCCATAGGAGGAAAGGCAGAAAAAATGATTTAAAATAATAAAAAAAAAGAACAGAGCCGCCGGTAAGTCCGCCCCGGAAAGTCCCCGACGTCACGTCCGGCTCCCCAGAGCCCTTTAAAGGGCTGAGACAGCTCCAGGCGTTGCGCGCCTAAGGAGCACGACAAAAGGGCCTGCCCCTTTGTGCGCCCCTTCGTGCGCACCAGATCATAGAAGTAGAAGTCAACCACTCTATTACCTCCTGGTATTCCACCCACACCCAACCTAAGCGCCCCTACAACAGCTATCCTCAAGCATTCGTCCAGTCACTCCAGCGTCCTTCCAGCCACTCCAGCATTCATCCAGCCACTCCAGCGTCCTTCCAGCCACTCCAGCATTCATCCAGCCACTCCAGCATTCGTCCAGCCACTCCAGTGTCCTTCCATCCACTCCAGCATTCGTCCAGCCACTCCAGCCTCCTTCCAGCCACTCCAGCATTCATCCAGCCACTCCAGCGTTCATCCAGCCACTCCAGCGTCCTTACAGTCACTCCAGTGTCCTTCCAGCCACACCAACATTTATCCAGCCACACCAGCAGTCACCTAATTCAACCACTCCGCAGATTTCTCCTGACTCCACTTAGCAATCCCCTTGCGCTCACCCAGCAGCTTCCAGCACTCTTCCAGACCGCATCCATGCCACCAACCAATTCGAGGTAGAAGCTGTGCTTTCGTCAGCGCCTGGAAGGGAGGTAGCCCCTTAATGCTACCCTAAGCAAAGAGAGACTTAGAGTGAGATTCAGTCACTAGCCTTAAGTGGCTTTGATCCTAGGTCCTGATCTACCTATTATATCCAATCTGTTCCCCCTGACCATAACAGAGACAGGAGCAATCCTGTCTTACAGCAGTATCTCTACTCCCTCGTAGCTTATTTCACATCGTCTTCGCTACAAAGATGCACCCCTGCACCATACCCACAATCTGGAATAAACTCAGAATGCACACAAAACCCGCATATCATCACGTTGCACGACAACAAAGGCTAATCCCAATAATAATATCGCCAATTACACAACTCTTGGGTCTCTCACTGTTTACTCTAACCCTATTCAACGCTCAGTTGCTCTCTAAAAAAGCACACATCCTCAACAACTATCTGATAGAAGTCAACCCTGACATCTGTGCAAACACAGAATCCTGGTTAAAACCTACAGATATTGTACTAACAAACCAATTTCCCACACAATCATACGACCTCTTCTCAGTCCCAGACCCAAAAAAAGAGGAGGAGGGCTCCTCCTGGCAGCAAAAAAAGGATTAGGCATAACTTTACAACAAACAAACACCTCAACCAAACTAGAATTCTCCCTCTTTAAATTCGAACAACTTCAATTAGCCCTCATCTACGCCCCATCAGGAACCTTAGAATCAGACCACTCTTCTTTGATTGAGCTTATAGCCAAACACATCAACGCCGACAAACCCGCAATAATCCTAGGAGACTTTAACCTGCATGTGGACGCTTCTCCACAATCCATCAACTGTGTAACAGTTCTCTCCTCACTCAATCACTTGGGTTTCACTCAAATTGTCAACGGCCCCACCCACAAGGCAGGCCACACATTGGACCTCATCTTCATTAACGATAACTTTGTCATCTACTCCAATCCCACCTGCTCGCTAGTCCCCTGGTCAGACCACCGGCTCATCTACACGACCCTTAAGATCAAGAATCCACCACCCCAAGCCTCCACTAAATCCACCATCCAGTTCAGGAAACCATGTTCACTGGACCTACTCAGTGAAAAGATATCCAAAGCACTAAACCAACTAGACCTCACAGATGCAACCATGGCAACCACCTCATGGATCCATCTCACCAATAAAATTGCGGATCAAATCTGCCCAACTTCAACCAAAACCATACAACCCACATTGGACAATTGAAAACCTTGGTTTACCCCGGAACTTAAATCCCTCAAGCAAACACTAAGAAATAAAGAACAAAGCTGGAGAAAAAACCTGACCACTTCGTCACATACTATCTACAAATCCCTTCTCAACACATACAGGAACGTCATCCTTAGAACCAAGAAAGACTTCTACGCAAAAAAAATCCACAACTTCATTTTTTACTCAAAAGCACTTTTTTCCTATGTCTCTTCACTTAACCAAACCATCTCCTCCCACCGTTCCAGACCACCAAGCATTCAACAAAGCCAACGAACTCGCCAGTTATTTCAAGACAAAAATCTCCAACCTTACCTATTCTCTCACAACCAACAACCGCCCCCTAACATATGATCTCATAACCCTGCCTCAAAAAAATGCTAGTCTCGAGTCATTTGAGCCCACCTCTTCTCTTGAGATAGAAAATACCCTCAAGAAACTCAAACCATCCTCCCAGCCATCAGACCCATTACCAACTAATCTGCTCATTGCCATCCCGAACACCATCTCAAAACCAATTTCTGAAATCATTAACACATCTCTATCTCAAGGCTTAGTACCTAACCAGTTAACATTGTCAATCCTCAAACCTCTGCAAAAACCTCTGCTAAAAAAACCAAACGCCTCTCCATCGGACCCAGCTAACTTCCGACCAATCGCAAACTTACCTCTCATTGCCAAATTGATAGAAAAAATTGTCAACAAGCAACTGTCAGAATATCTGGAAGATCATAACATTCTGTCTCCGGCTCAGTACGGCTTTCGCAAATCCCTAAACACCGAATCTCTCCTATTATCACTCACGGACACCATCCTCGTAAACCTGGAGAAAAAACAATCCTACCTGCTTGTTCTTTTAGATTTGTCTGCAGCTTTTGACATGGTAAAACACACAATACTTATAGACCAACTAGCCAACATAGGCATCAAAGGCTCAGCCCTTGGTTGGTTTCAGTCCTTCCTGAGCAACAGGTTCTATAAAGTCAGGATAAACAACAAGGAATCTCATCCCGTCCTTACAGACCAAGGAGTCCCTCAAGGATCTTCACTTTCACCCACCCTCTTCAATATCTACCTCCTCCCTCTCTGCCACCTACTCGCAAACCTTAAGCTTACCCATTACCTCTATGCGGATGACATACAAATCCTAATCCCGATCACAGAATCCCTTCAAAAAACTATCACCTATTGTAATGACTGCCTTCAGCCAATTAAAGACCTACTGTCTAGCCTCAACTTAGTATTGAATGCCAATAAAACGGAAATGCTCATTATCTCCCATGACCTCCCCACCATCTCATCTAGCTCCTCTCAATCAACAAACTCAAATAGCATGTTCTCTCCTGACGTCAGGGACCTAGGAGCCTGGCTAGACAACAATCTAAATCTAAAAAAGTTTATAAACACTACCACAAAGGACTGCTTTTACAAACTGCAAGTCCTCAGAATGCTAAAACCCCTCCTTCACTTCAATGGCTTCCAGCTAGTACTCCAATCCATTATACTATCTAAGCTCGACTATTGCAACTCCCTTCTACTTAGACTCACCACAAATACTATCAAACCCTTACAGATGGTACAGAACGCCGCTGCCAGAATCCTCACAAACTCTAACAAAAGAGAACATATCACTCCAATCCTCCGTAACCTTCACTGGCTTCCTATTAAACACAGGATCCTCTTTAAAGTTCTCACTATCGTTCACAAAGCAACACACAAACTCGCTCCCATCATGTTAAGCACACAACTTCAACCTTATCCATCTTCTAGACCCATCAGAAGCACATACAAAAGCACACTGTATGTCCCGCCGGCAAAAACATCATTGAGCAAATGAGCATTATCTTCTAGGGATGTGCAGAGCTAAATTTTATGTTCATATTTTTTATGTCCGAAAGGGGGTCCCACTTGCGGCCAATATGGACATAAAAAAAATCCAATGAGTTGGGTATATGTACATATGTGCAAAAAAAAAATTTAAAAACCCCCTCACCCTCCTTAATCCCCCCCCAGGACTTACCACAACTCCCTGGTGATCGAGCGAGGAGTGAGGACGTCATTTCTGCAATCCTTGGCGAGAAGCATGTGACGTCGGTGGCACGTCGAGTGACGCGGCGTCACGTGATTCCCGGCTTGTTCGCGGCCGCACGGCTCGTTCGGCCCAAAAAGAACTTTTGGCCAGCTTGGGGGGGCCTCCTGACCCCCCCAAGCTGGCCAAAAGTTCTTTTTGGGCCGAACGAGCCGTCCGGCTCGAACTCGCCGGGAATCACGTGGCGCCGCGTCACTCAGACGCGACGTCACGTGATTCCCGGCAAGTTCGCGCCGGACGGCTCGTTCGGCCCAAAAAGAACTTTTGGCCAGCTTGGGGGGGCCTCCTGACCCCCTCAAGCTGGCCAAAAGTTCTTTTTGGGCCGAACGAGCCGTCCGGCGCGAACGAGCCGGGAATCACGTGACGCCGGCGTCACTCGACGTGCCGCCGACATCACATGCTTCTCGCCAAGGATTGCAGAAATGGCGTCCTCACTCCTCGCTCCATCACCAGGGAGTTGTGGTAAGTCGGGGGGGGGATTAAGGAGGGTGAGGGGGTTTATATTTTTATTTTGGCTCAACAATCGCGATTTCCCACATATCGAACATATCTATGTTCGATATGGGGGAAATCCGATCGTTTATGTCGAATCAATTTTTTAAGTAAAAAAAAAATATGAGTTGCTTTTTACTAATGCGGTCAATCCGAATGCACACCCCTATTATCTTCAGCAGGCCCCCACCAATGGAACGCGCTCCCCCCAAATCTAAGACTTGAACCAAGTCATCAGGAGTTCAAAAAAAAAAAGCTAAAAACTTGGCTCTTCCGCCAAGCCTTCCCAGACACTTAATGCTGCCTAGATGCTATGATAAACTTAATCATGGGCGACCTCATTGAGTTATCCTACTCTGACTTTTTAACTGTACTATGATTCTGAGTTCAAATGTTTCTTGTAATTATTCTATACTATGTTCAATTTTTACTCTGTTCTATGTAAAGCCCCCCCCCTTTTTTGGGGGGGGCATTTCACAGTTTTATGTAAACCGGAGTGATTTGTATTTCATACAAGAACCTCAGCATATAAATAAATAAATAAATAAATAACTGTTTGATAGACTCCAAAGGGCCAAAATATTTTCCAAATTGGACCTGAAAGGAGCTTATAATCTGGTGCAAATTCGAGAAGGAGACGAATGGAAGGCTGCTTTTAACACCAGAGATGGACACTTTGAATACCTCATCATGCCCTTCAGTTTAAGTAATGCACCTGCAGTCTTTCAAAATATGATGAACGACATCTTAAGGGACTTACTGTACCAATGCGTAGTAGTATACCTTGATGATATGCTGATCTTTTCTCAGGATCTGCAAAGTCATCAGGAGGATATGAAAAAGGTCCTAAGATGCTTGCCTGAGTACCACCTTTACGCTAAGCTTGAGAAATGCGAATTTCATAAAGAAGCTGTACCCTTCCTGGGATATATCGTTTCAAAGAAAGGGTTTCAAATGGACCCTAAGAAACTTGAGAGTATCCGGGATTGGCCTCAACCCACAGGCCTGAAGGCATTACTTTGTTTCTTAGGATCTACCAACTATTACAGATCCTTCATTAAAAACTGCTCATCATTGACAATCCCTCTAACTGCTATGACCAAGAAGGGAGCCAACCCTGCCAAATGGTCCCCTGAAGCCATCTCAGCCTTCATGACACTCAAGGAGGCTTTTCAAAAGAAGCCGTGTCTCTGCCATCCTGACCCACACTGTCTTTTTATAGTGGAGGTCGACACATCCGAAGAAGGTTTGGGGGCAGTCCTCAGTCAGTACATTGAATCCAATGTACTCCATCCTTGCTCCTTCTTTTCAAGGCGGTTCTCACCTGCCGAGAGAAGCTATGGGACAGGAGACAAGGAGCTCCTCATGATCAAACTGGCTTTTGAAGAATGGCGACCCTGGCTAGAAGGCACTCAACACCAAATAGTACAATAGTTTATACTGATCATAAAAATCTAGAATATCTTCGACATGCTCAACAACTCAACCATCGTCAGGCAAGATGGTCCCTGTTTTTCAACAGATTCAACTTTCTCCTTAAGTATCATCCTGGAGAGAAGAACACCCGGGCTGATGCCTTATCATGCTCCTTCTCACCCCAGGACGTGCCAAACGAATCCCGTCTTATCATCGATCCTGCTCGAGTGTTGCACGGCACGGCCGTGCAGCCGCACAACCAGCTCAGCTTACCAGCGTGGGCAGATCTGCAGTCGGGCAACGAGGGACATCCCCTCCAGAACAATCTCCGATATCACTGAATGCAGGCATGAGCAACCCTCCAACACTCGCCCCGCCTCTTAAAGGGTCAGGGACCAGGAAGTGACCCAACCCCAGGAAGTGACATCAGTGTCAGCTCCCTTTAAAGCCTGGGACCTGCCTGCTGGTCTTTGCCTTGCAACAGGTCTTCCTTCCAAGCTGTGTCTCCTCCTTGGTTGTGATTTGGACTGCCTGACTCTGCCTGCCTGCTTGTCTGCCGCCTGCCTCTGACCCGGATTGCCTGACTTTGCCTGCTTGTCTGCTGCCTGCCCTGATTCGGATTACCCTTTGTATTTTGCCTGCTTGTCTGCTGCCTGCCCTGATTCGGATTACTTTTTGGACTTTGCCTGTTTGTCTGCTGCCTACCCTGATTCGGATTACTTTTTGGACTTTGCCTATTTGTCTGCTGCCTGCCCTGATTCGGATTACCTTTTGGACTTTGCCTGTTTGTCTGCTGCCTGCCCTGATTCGGATTACTTTTTGGACTTTGCCTGTTTGTCTGCTGCCTGCCCTGATTCGGATTACCTTTTGGACTTTGCCTGCTTGTCTGCTGCCTGCCCTGATCCGGATTACCTTTTGGACTTTGCCTTTTGGCCAGCTTCCTGCCCTGAGCTGGACTACATGGTACTCTGTCTTCCTTCTGCCAATTGTGACTCCACTCCACACCCGGATTCCACCCAGTCAGGTGAGGGGGTTTCCTTTTCACTATTGATTCTGCCTTCCGTTGGTGAGGGTTCGTGGGGTCATCTGATAGCCCCATCTCACCTCGGTATAGGGTCCACATTCCAGCTGGCTTCAGCCAACAGTTTGCAAGGCCATGGACCCGGCAGATCTCTCTGGACTCCGGGCCATCCCTGGGTTAGCCCAGAAGCTTCAGCAGCAACAGCAATGTCTCGAGGTAGTGGCAGCCACCATGGATCATCTCAACGCACGTCTCGACGCTCTAACAGCTGCAGCCCAACCCATACCGGCAGCTTCTGCTCCTCTGTGTCTTCCAGTACCACCCACGTATAATGGGGATCCAAAACTTTGTCGAGGATTTGTGAATCAATGTTTGATACATTTTTCACTACAACAGATCCAGTTCTCCACCGATGCCATCAAGACCACTTTTATTATTTCATTATTGGATGGCAAGGTGCTTGATTGGGCATCACCCTTATGGGAAAGGGCTGATCCCATGCTCCAGGACATTCAAATTTTTTTGCGAATATTCAAACAGGCTTTCGAGGACCCTGGACGATCAGCTTCGCTGAGCACAGATATGGTTCACCTCCGTCAAGGTATCAGGCCGTTGATAGACTATGCTACTGAATTTCGTACTCTAGCGACCGAACTGAATTGGCGTGAAGACAGTTTATGGGCCATTTTTCTTGAGGAATTGTCACCATGCATCAAAGACAAATTAGCAGCAAGGGAGTTACCGGATTCATTGGATGAGCTGATTCATCTTGCAGGGAGAATTGATAGACATCTTCAGCAATGCACCCGCGAAGCACGTCCTCCATGAAGATTCTCTCCTTTAGCTCCATTCTTCTCTCATCCTCTTCTTCCACCCAGTTCAGAGGCCTCTTCCCTGCTTCAAGCCAACGAACCCATGCAGTTGGGAAGAACCCACATCTCGTCTGAGGAGAAACTTCATCGATGCCGTTTGGGGTTATGTTTTTCTGTGCTGGTAGAGGACACGTGGTAAATACCTGCCCCCAGAAACTGGGAAATAGACCAGCCTTGTTGCCGGAGGGGAAACGCTCCTAGGCTGCACCCACGCATCCCCATAAATAACTCTTCCGGTAACCATCCGGAGGGACGGAATGGAATTTTCCTCACTAGCATTAGTAGAGCCCTGGTGGAAGAACTACAGCTACCCCTCTGCGCCTGAGACCGTCCTCTATACATTTCTTCTATCTATGGAGAACCTCTGCCGGGATATATCGGATTTACAACTGAAACTTTATATCTCCGCACCGGAGTCCTGCACGAGGAACAGATCTCTTTCTGCGTCCTGGATAGAGCTATACATCCCATGGTTTTGGGGGTTACCATGGCTTCAGCAACATTCTCCTGTGCTTGATTGGAAGGCACTCCAACTCGCCAACTGGGGTTCTCAATGCTTCAAGACATGCCTACAGCACATATATCCTCCAAAGATCGTTACCCTAGCTACCACCTCAGTGGATCTTCCACCTCAGTATCAGGACTAGGGATGTGAATCGTTTTTTGACGATTTAAAATATCGTCCGATATATTTTAAATCGTCAAAAAATCGTTAGGGCCACGATACAATACCAAGTCCCCCGATTTATCGTTAAAAAATCGTAAATTGGGGGAAGGGGGAGGACAGGAAAACCGGCACACTAAAACCCCCTAAAACCCACCCCCGACCCTTTAAATTAAATCCCCCCCCCCCCCGAACCCCCCCCCCCCCAATGCTTTAAATTACCTGGGGATCCGGCGGTGGTCCAGAACGGCGGCGGTCCGGAACAGCCCCCTCAATAGAATCGTGTTGTCTTCAGCCGGCGCCATTTTTCAAAATGGCCACCGCAAAATGGCGGCGGCCATAGACAAAAACGATTCGACGGCAGGAGATCGACTGCAGGAGGTCGTTCAGCGGGGGTTTCGGACCGCCGCTGAACGACCTCCTGCACTCGATCTCCTGCCGGCGCCATTTTCCGTACGAAAACGATTCGCGGCAAGAAATCGCTCCCGGAACCCCGCTGGACTCCCAGGAAACTTTTGGCCAGCTTGGGGGGGCCTCCTGACCCCCACAAGACTTGCCAAAAGTCCAGCGGGGGTCCGGAACGACCTCCTCCGTCGAATCGTTTTTGTCTATGTCCGCCGCCATTTTGCGGCGGCCATTTTGAAAAATGGCGCCGGCTGAAGACAACACGATTCTATTGAGGGGGCCGTTCCGGACCGCCGCCGTTCTGGACCACCGCCGGATCCCCAGGTAATTTAAAGCATTGGGGGGGGGGGTTCGGGAGGGTGGGGGATTTAATTTAAAGGGTCGGGGGTGGGTTTTAGGGGGGTTTAGTGTGCCGGCTCACGATTTTAATGATTTTTCACGATAGTTTACACACCCAAACGGCAACAATACGATTCCCTCCCCCTCCCAGCCGAAATCGATCGTTAAGACGATCGAGGACACGATTCACATCTCTAATCAGGACTTTACAGACTTTTTTTCCCAAAATAAAGCTGAGATCCTGTCTGAACATCGAAGTTTTGATTGCGCTATTAACCTATTACCAGGCACTCTTCCCCCACGGGGAAGGGTATATCCTCTTTCTCTCCAGCAGAAACCCAATCCATGTCCCAATATATACAGGAAAACCTTGAAAAAGGATTTATTTGACCGTCCTCGTCACTGACTGGTGCGGGATTTTTCTTTGTTACGAAAAAAGATGGTTCCTTAAGGCCATGTATAGATTATTGAGGACTCAATGTTATCACAAAAAAGGATAGATATCCCCTGCCACTCATCACAGAACTGTTGGATCGTCTTAAAACTGCCAAAATCTTTTCTAAGCTGGACCTGCGTGGAGCATATAACCTCGTCCGTATCCGGCTGGGGGACGAATGGAAGACGGCCTTTAATACTCGGGATGGCCACTACAAGTACCTCGTCATGCCCTTTGGCCTATGTAATGCTCCCTCAGTGTTCCAGCATATGATGAATGAGATCTTTAGAGACCTCCTATATGATTCAGTGATTGTTTATCTGGATGACATTCTTATTTTTTCCCGTGACCTTCAGACTCACCGACAACAAGTACGAACGGTGTTACAATGCCTGCGAGCCCACCAACTTTACGCAAAACTGGAAAAATGTGCATTCGAACAAGAGAATCTACCCTTCCTGGGCTATATCGTGTCCTGCCGAGGCTTCCATATGGATCCTGAAAAAGTGGGTTGCATCCAAGATTGGGTCCAACCATCCACCCTCCAGGGTCTTCAAAGATTTCTAGGATTTGTGAACTTTTATCGACATTTTATTCCGCATTTTTCTCAACTAGTGGCTCCTCTAACAGCACTTACGCGAAAGGGATCTGACGCCAAGAAATGGCCACCCGAGGCATGTTTAGCTTTTGCAAGACTTAAGCAAGCCTTTCTACAGGAACCATGCCTCCGGCACCCTGATCCAGACCGCCCATTCATTATGGAAGTGGATGCTTCCTCTCTAGGAGTGGGAGCAGTGCTAAGCTAGAGGGCAGATTCCGGGACCTTACGACCCTGTTCTTTTTTTTCACGGAAATTCACGTCCGCTGAATGTTACTATGGCATAGGGGATAAAGAACTCCTTGCCATTAAGTTAGCCTTGGAAGAATGGTGGCACTGGTTGGAGGGGGCCCATCATCGAATCACAATTTTCACTGATCATAAGAATCTCGAATATCTGCATCGGGCACAACGTCTTAATCCTCGTCAGGCCCGATGGTCATTTTTCTTTGCCCGATTTGATTTTGAACTACGTTATTGTCCAGCCGAAAAAAAATGCCGGGGCGGATGCGCTCTCCTGCTCCTTTGAAACCAATGAAACCCCGGACCCACCAGCATACATCATAGATCCAGCTCGGATCCTACTAGCTACAACTTTACCTATACCTTCTGGGAAGACGGCTGTTCCCTCTAGGCTTCGCCAGAAAGTCTTGAAATGGGCCCATGATTCTCTAACAGCAGGACATTCAGGTCAACGTCATACATTGGACCTCCTCAGACGATATTACTGGTGGCCATCTATGACACGTGATGTAAAATCCTCTGTGGAATCCTGTCCCATCTGTGCCCAACACAAACCACCCGTAGGATGACTGTGGGGACTTCTACAACCTTTACCTGCTCCCAAACAACCTTGACACATTTATCTACTGATTTTATTGTGGATCTTCCCACGTCTAATGGCTGTACTGTCATCTGGGTAGTCATGGATCGATTCTCAAAGATGGCTCATTTTGTGGCACTTCCCAGCCTTCCATCTGCACCAGAGCTGGCACATTTATTTACCTCCCATGTCTTCCGTTTGCACGGACTTCCTTGTCACATTGTTCTGATCGAGGCGTACAATTTACAGCTAAATATTGGCAAACCCTTTGCCAGAAATTCAATATCCAGCTGGGTCTCACTAGTGCTTATCACCCCCAGGCCAATGGGCAAGTGGAAAGACTCAATCGTACCCTTAAAACCTTCTTAAGGACATTTACCAATACTCATCAGGACAATTGGGCTCATCTTCTTCCATGGGCAGAATTTTCTCATAATTCCCACCTCAGTTCTTCTACAGGCACTTCTCCCTTCCAGGTAGTATATGGGAGACAACCGTTACCCCCCCCCCCCCCCCACCACCACCACCTTACCTTACCCCTCTCTGTACCCTCCCCGGCCACTCAATTGACAGCGGTCAATCTGAACAATCTCTGGAGACAGACTGAAGATTTGATTTGTACGGGCCAAGAAGGTAGCTGATCGCCATCGACGACCAGCACCCCTATTTCATCCTGGAGAAAAGGTCTGGTTGTGCACCCGTAACATCCGCCTCAGAGTTCCATCCATGAAGTTGGCACCACGCTATATTGGCCCATTTTCTGTAGTGCAATGCATGGGGCCAGTTTCCTACCAGCTGCGAATTCCATCCTCTCTCAAGATACATGATTTATTTCACGTCTCCTTGTTGAAACCTCTCATTCTTTCTTGGCCTTCTCGCAAAACACCTGAACCCTCCCAAGTGTCAACTGAGGAGGATCAGATCTTTGAGGTTCAAGAAATTCTGGACGTTCATCGTCGCCGGAACTGCTGGGAGTATCTCATATCGTGGTGAGGATTTGGCCCCGAGGAAAGTACGTGGGAGCCCGCATCCAAAACACTTGATAAAAATCTCTTGTGCCAGTTTCACAGCGCTTAGCTCCGGAAACCCAGACCTCCTGGGAGGAGGCCTAAAAGAGGGGGTACTGTTGCACGGTGCAGCCGTGCAGCCGCACGACCGGCTCAACTTACCAGCGTGGGCGGATCTGCGGTCAGGCAGTGAGGCATCCGGGACATCCCCTCCAGCATGATCTCCAACGTCACTGAATGCAGGCATGAGCAACCCTCCAGACACTCGCCCCGCCTCTTAAAGGGGTCAGGGACCAGGAAGTGACCCAGCCCCAGGAAGTGACATCAGTGTCAGCTCCCTTTAAAGCCTGGAACCTGCCTGCTGGTCTTTCCCTTGCAACAGGTCTTCCTAGCTAGCTGTGTCTCTGCCTTGGTTGTGATTTGGACTGCCTGCTTGTCTGCCACCTGCCTCTGACCTGGATTGCCTGACTTTGCCTGCTTGTCTGCTGCCTGCCTTGATTCGGATTACCCTTTGGACTTTGCCTGCTTGTCTGCTGCCTGCCCTGATTCGGATTACCTTTTGGACTTTGCCTATTGGCCAGCTTCCTGCTCTGAGCTGGACTACTTGGGACTCTGTCTACCTTCTGCCAGTTGCAGACTCCAGTCCACACCCAGATTCCACCCAGTCAGGTGAGGGGGTTTCCTTTTCACTACTGATTCTGCCTTCCATCGGTGAGGGTTCATGGGGTCATCATCTGATAGCCCCATCTCACCTTGGTATAGGGTCCACATTCCAGCTGGTTTCAGCCAACATCGAGTAGTTCTTGCAGCCATTCACACTGTACCTGCTGGGAAGACGGTGGTGGCCAGAAACTTAAGAAAAGATTGTTGAAATGGGCACACAATTCTCGCTTGGCAGGCCACCCTGGTCAGAGTCGTACCTTGGCTATGTTGCAAAGATTTTACTGGTGACCCACCATGAAGAAGGACATACAGGCATATATGGGTTCCTGCGCTGTCTGTGACAAGCAGAAACCACCTCCTGGGTGACCTTGGGGTTTATTGCAACCTCTACCTTCACCAGACGAACCTTGGACCCATATCGCTACTGATTTCGTAGAGGATCTGCCATCATCCTGGGCAACAACACCATATGGGTTACGGTTGACCGGTTCTCTAAAATGGCACACGTCTTAGCTTTACCAGGATTACCCTCTGCTACTGAACTAGCTAAACTCTTCATCAAGCACATCTTCCATTTTCATGGTGTCATAATCCGCTATGTTGGTGGGAGGAGCAATCAGATAGGAGTAGCAATTTGATGTATTCCATAGGCGGAGTTAGCAATCTGTAGTGTCTCAGATATCGTCTTGCTAAGGAGTAGCAATCTGTAATGAATCTGATGTAGTTGTGGGTGGATCCCTGGGCTGGTGACAGATGACCACACCCCCAGGAGGATATCCCAAGAGGGACCACCGGCTAGGCTTGAGTATGGAGACAGAAACACATTAGTTCTTTTATTAACAGGATTTTTGAAACCACCAGAGGTGGCAGTAGTGAGCTGATATGCCCGGCAGGGCTGTAGTCCCTCGGGTACTGGAACAGCGATCCAGGATGGCTGAGCTGTTGAGAAACTGTAGAAAGTGAGTAAGCAGAGTAGGCAGAATTCATGAATAGAACTAGATGGCAAAAACTCACATAAGGTCTCAAGGAAGCTCAAGAGCTGGAAAGGTTTAGGCCCTTGAAGAGCGAGTACCTGGTTCCAGGGAAAGCTCTGAGAGAGCAATGGTAACTCACAATTGTTTGTAGCAGCGATAGCTTCCAAGCAGTAGAGAATCTTCAGAGTGTCCAGGAACATGGGCCCTCGAGGAGCGCGTACTAGATCCTATCTGAAATCTGAAAGTAAAGAAAAAGAGTGATGCCCCCGAGTAGCGGGTACCTCTGGTAAGTCCGCGGAGGCAGAGTAGCTTGGGGGGAGTAGTCCGTAGGTAGCGAGACACATTGCCATACCCAACTGCTTGCTAACTCAATTAGATAGTGAAATGAAGACCTTTACATTTTGGAAGTGGATGACGTCATCTCAGGGGGACGCCCCTGAGGTTCGCGCTCTTGCTGGTACTTCAATCAGAGCGCGTGTGCCCTAGGTCTTCAAGCAACATGGCGGATCTGCAATGTCGAGCTGGTCCAGGGATGCAGGAGGGAGATGACATGGAGACGCCACGGCAGCCAGCCATCCATCAGACCCGGAGGGAGTCACCACAGAGGTAAAGAGGGTGGAGTGAAGACATCGAGCACTGATGATCGCAACACATGGGATGCCTAAACATATCATATCCGACAGAGGAGTGCAATTCACTGCAAAGTTTTGGAGAGCATTATGTCAGAAGTTTGACATCGTTTTAGATCTCGCCTCTGCTTACCATCCTCAGTCTAATGGTCAGACGGAAAGGATAAATAGGTCGCTGAAACAATTCTTGCAATCATATGCCAGCTCTAGACAGAATGACTGGGCCGAACTACTGCCTTGGGCAGAATTTGCTATCAATTCCCATTCTGCTTCTGCAATGGGGTCTTCCCCTTTCCAACTTGTCTACTGGAGACAACCTTTACCTCCGCTGCCTATTTCATTGACTGTAGCTTCTCCTGCTGCTCAGGCTACCACAGCAGAATTATTCCAACTCTGGAGGCAGACAAAGGAACTCCTCTTTAAGGCAGGACAAAGGGCAAAGAAGACCTATGATGCCCATCATCAAAAGGCACCTCAGTTCCATCCAGGTGATAAGGTCTGGTTAAACACCAAATACCTCTGACTCAAACTTCCACCTGCAAGATTTGCTCCTTGTTTTGTGGGACCTTTCGCCATCCTGAGGTGATTAGGGAACTTAACCTACAGCCTAAAACTACCTCCATCAATGAGGATACACAACACATTTCATGTATCTTTACTAAAACCTGTCATCCTTTCTGAGTTCTCCTGCAAAGAACCAGTGCCTACAAGCCTGAATACAGAAGATGACATTGAATATGCCGTAGATGACATCCTTGATGTACGAAAAAGAGGCGAGTCTTGGGAATACCTCATTTCTTGGGAGAACTATGGTCCTGAAGAAAACTCTTGGGAGCCACTGGCCAATATCACGGATAAAGAGATGCGCTGCCAGTTTCACTTGGCACACCCTAGCAAGCCAAGACCACCCGGAAGAAGCCTTGGAGGGGGCCCTTTGAAGGGGGGGGGGGGTACTGTTGCGTCCATCGGTCGCAGATGGCTACTACCTCTCTGCCTTACCTCTTTCTCTCCCCTTTTTCTTTCTCTGGGCAAAATGGCTACCTCCAGTGCTGAATGCCTTGGGCCTCCGTGTCCTCCAACAAGCATGAGCGTCCCCATCCACCATGCTCCCGTGGTCTCCTAGGGAACGAGCGCACACACACCAGATGCTCAAATACACGTCATAGTAGGAACCTCGGGGGGCAGCCCCACCGCATGACGTCAGTACCTCCGGGTACTTCAAGCCTCCGCTTCCGCTCATCCAGCGAGTTAGCAAAGTCTTCGCTTCGCTACTTTACCAGCTCTAAGCTGCAGCTTAGACGCTACTTTCCAGGGCTTCGATCCTCTGAAGCTCCAGACACCCACCCCACGGGGTTCTTTTGCTTCTGGTTCCTTCGGGGTCCTTGCTAACACAGACAACTGCTCCTCGGGGGTCTATCTCTCTCTAACTCTTACAGGGTATCAGGATTACAGGGTACTCACTCCGCGAGGGCCCTTCTCTCCTTTATCCTGCACCACGGACCTCTGGTACCAACTACCATCTGTAGGAAGACGTCTCCAATCTGTGAGTACCTATATGAGCCAGTGCTCCAACTCCACCCCCAGCTGCGGCACCTCCCGCACTGCGGCTTTTGCCTATCATGACCATCTGGGTGAGATAACATCACTGTGCCTGTTGAGTGTATTGGCACCTCTGGGATATGTGCCTTTTCTTCCTGCCTACCATCATCTACAGCACTACAATAAAAGACTGATCTATCTGTGTCTGCTAACTGTGTCAGCCAATCACAGTGGCTCCCCATGGGGCTCCTCCCTGTGGGTGGTAACACCTTCACAGCGACCAAGGGTTCACAATGCCACAAACACAACAGTAGGAGAAGATCCTCATGCTGGTTCTCCTATTGTGGAAAGGGCCAGTTTTCAAAAAAAGAGAAGATTATTAGAGATGTGCTTCGGGTTAAATTTTGTCGGGCTTTGTTTACGGTCCCCCCCCCCCCCCCCATGGGAATTTCGTTTTTCCTGTGGTTCAGGGTTGGGTTTTTTAGGGGTCCCCAATTTTTGGGTTAGTGCACGCTATCAGGAGTTAGCACGCACTAACTATAAATGAATTTTTTCTGAAATTTTGGAAAAAATCTATCGTTTTTCGGTTCTCCTGAACCATTCCGAATTAGGTGATTTCGTTGACATTGCCTAATTTGGGAAAAATGATTGCACATCCCTTAGCTCTTATTATTTAAAATTGGAGAGGATGACAGAGAGGGAAATAGTCTAGAGTCAGTGGAAGAGGGTGAAGCTCAGTCAGTGGGAGAAGAAAAAGAGGATCAGATTAGACTGTTCCATAAGGAAGAAATGGCTGCACTAATAGCTCAGGTTTCCTCAGCTTTGAGTTTAGCAGAGGTGAAAGCTAAGGAGACTCCAGGTTGGGATCCTATCTTGAGAGGGAAACATAGAGCAGTGCCTACCTTTCCTTTGCATCCGTAAATTAAAGAAATTATTTTTTGGGAATGGGAAACACCAGAAGCAGGCTTTAAGCACCTAAGAATTTTTAATAATACACAACTGAATCATTCCTATAATCTCCTGTAGCGAAATGAATATACCTTCTGCAATGTAAACTACACACAGTTGAAGTATTCTTATTAGTCTCTGATACAACCCATAAGATATCTTTATTGTATAAAATGCCACAATTCTATGTATATAGTTCTCTTCACACCCTGTTGCAGCTTATGATGTTTATTTAACCTTGCCTGTTCTATGTCAAACGCTTCTATTGTTTATTTAACCTTGCCTGTTCTATGTCAAACGCATCTTTTGCGCAAGTTACTGTTATAATGTAAACCGAGGTGATATCTTTGATGAACTTCGGTATATAAAAACCAATAAATAAATAAAATAAATAATAAGTCGTAGCCTATGTCTTCCAATTTGTTGGAACATGTTTTCAAACAACCCAAAGTGGATGCGATGATGGCAGCTGTTTCTAGGAGAGCCACTATACCAGTGAAAGTTGGTGTCACCTTGAAGGATCTACAAGTCAGAAAATTAGAGTTGATTCTGAAACATAGTTTTTTGGCTAATTCCTTTGCACTTCAAGGGGAAGTCTGTGTGAGCTATGTTTTAAGAGCTTTACACCATTAGATACAACAAGTCACAGAGTAGGAAGAAACAGTGAGGCTGGAGTCTGCAATGGTCTATTTGTCTGACACACTATATGATGTGATAAGAATTTCTGCCAAGTCTTTAGCTCTTTCAGTGGGAGCAAGATGACTTTTATGGCTATGGAACTGGGCTGCAGATATGTGGTCCAAAACTTACCTATCACGTTTACCCTTTAAAGGTAAATATCTCTCTGGGGAAGAGCTGGATCATCTGGTTAAAATTTCGGCAATGCAAAACTGCACTGCTTGCCTGAGAATAAGGCCAAATCAAATTTTCAAACATTTCAAAGTCATAGTCAGTTCACCGAGGCCAGAAGGTATAGGCCTGACAAGCAGGAACCACTCAATTTGCTAGAGAAAAAGGAAAGACTCAGTCCTTTCAAGGTGCAAGAAGTCCACAGGCCAATTCTAATTGGTCCACTGGAACATCTCAAAGTGCGCAAAAGAGCCCTAGGGGCTCATAAGTTCTTTCTGTGTTTCTGTCAGCTTGTAATGGTAACTTTCAACTGTCATGCTGCTTCCTCTCTCAGCATGCTGACAGCAGATGTGACATTAGCAGCTTCTTTTGCCTTAGGGATTAACCCTGTCAGCTCCAGCTAATTATGTTGCAGAACACTGTACTATTATGCTGCCATCTTCTGTTTAACTAAAAATCAGTAGAAAATAAGGAGTTTTTAAAGATAAATACATTTCACTGGGTAGAAAAATAGTTGAAACCTCTGTTTTACCATAAAGCTGAAATGCGAGAAGAGGGAAAAGGAACCCCATTACTTGCCTCGGAGGGGAGTGGAAAAGGGAACACATTGGAGCTTACAAATCCTTCATTTACTTGGGGTAGGGATGGTGTTGAGACATTGGGGATTGTAGCCCCATCACATCCTCAAAGAAAAAAAGGATATTGGAATTTGGAGCCCTTTCACTTGCTCCTGAGGTAGGTGGGAGGTGAGACATTGGGGCTCACAGTCCCATCACCATACCTGAGAACTTTTGATTTCCAGTCACTCTGAGATTAACATGGATTAGCGGGGGGGGGGGGGGGGGGGGGTAGGGGGAGGGCAACTGCACAGCGGGACCGGATGCTCACAAATTTGCTCTCATAAACACTCTTATATGTTCACACTTTCACTGCTCATTCTCTCACATTCTCACATGTCCATTTACACCTTTACTTCTGCCATTCTCCCACCAACACACACACTCACGTCTCTCCCTCTTCCATACACACATGCCCACTCACTTTCACACCCATGCTCACTTGCACTTGCACTTGCACTCACTTGCACTTGCACTCAGATCTCTTCTTTATACACAAATACACAATCACTCACTCTCACAGACATGCTCATTCATTCTCTCTCCCCCCATTTCAAAACACACTAGCAACAGCAGTCTCTAACTTGGGCCTCTGGAGCAGCAGTAGCCTCTTCCTTCTCCTCCTGTGCTGTGGAAGTGGACGCTGCCTGTTTCTTACTCCGCGTTTGATGCACGGGCAGGAAATCACAATGTTGATTGACCAAGGCAAATAGGATGGGGCAGGCAAGTGGCTGGATACAGGAAACAGGCTGTGCAGGAGCAGGTGGTTTCACGAGGAAACGAAGTTAAGAGTTAAAAAGGTCCGAAGGTGGTAGAAATCATTGTTGAGTTCCTCCTTTTTCAGCCGCGCAAAACCAATGACATTCCTTTCTTCTTTCCGGGTCCAAGCAGATTGGTTTTGCTGCAGCACCCGGAGATTTCCAGTATTGGCCTGGAGACCAAGTAATTCTTTTAGAATTCCAGAGTCTCCAGACCAAATCCAGAGAGTTCCCAGGTATGCCCATCACTGCTCAGGGGGAGGCAGAAAATGGAAGCTCAGAGCACATTCTTCAGCTCTTGGTGGAGGCCGTGTGTCCTTTAGTTATCAAAGGGGAATAGAACTTAGATTGTAGTGATTGGTATTTCAGATACATTGCTGCTGCCAGTGACTTTCACATGCTTTCAGCCACGATAATATTATTTTTAACAGTTTATCCTCTAGGAAGGTTGATAGTGAAAATAGTTTCTCTGGGTAATTTTTAAGTTACCCAAACAAACCTCAAAATTTACATTTCCTATCCTACTGATGGGTAAAATTTTATTTGGGTAACTTTTATAACATATAAAAAAAAAAAAAAAAAAAAGGCAGAGTGGTCATTTTTCAAAATGGAGAAAGGTCATTGTTGGAGTGCCACAGGGAACCTGTACTGGAACCTGTGTTGTTTATCATATTCATAAAAGATATGGAAAAGGGAATAAGTAATCAAATTTGCAGATGACACAATTATTCAAAGTTGTTAAAATGAGAGCAGATTATGAGGAACTGAAGAAGGACCCTGTGAGACTAGGAGACTGGGCATCTGAATAATAGATGAAAGTTAATGTGGAAAAGTGAAAAGTGTTACACGTAAGAAAACATAATCCCAAATGCAGGTATACAATGCTGGGTTCCATATTAGGAGTCACCAAGCAGGAAAAGGAACTTGAAGTCTTTGCAGACAATACATTTAAATTCTCAGCAGTCTGTATCAGCAGTTAAAAAAACAAATAGAATGTTAGGAATGATCCAGAAAAGAGTGAATAATAAAACTAAAAATATCATATTGCCTCTGTAATAATCCATGATGTGATTGCACTTTGACTATTCTTTGCAGTCCTGGTTTCCCCATCTAAAAAAAATGATATAGCTGAACTAGAAAAGGAGCAGGGAGGAACAACAAAAGTGACAAAAGGGATGGAATGGCTACACAAGTTAGCGCTTTTCAGTTTGGAAAAGAGATAGCTAAGAGGGGACACTACAGAAGTTTATAAAATCATGGTTGAGTGTGGAATGGGTAAATGATAGTTATTTACCCTTTCAAATAATTCTACAACAAATCATAATTCTCTTTGACTCAATGCACAATCAAGCTGTGGAATCTGTTGCTGAAGAACATAACCTCTCTCCGGTGCGCAATACATTAAAGAAATGAGCTGCTGCGTTAAAAAGCAGGCGCTAGGGGAAATTGTACATCCCTAGTGCCACCTTGACAACAGATGCTTGGGAGAGGTGGCTATAAGTACAGGTTAGGAAAATGGACACTCAATATGAACGTTCGTTTTCTTCTGCTACCAGCACAATATACTCACACAAGACACACGATATGGATCGTATATATTTTGCGCCCTGAATTTTTTTATCCTGGTAAAGTCTTTTTTTTTTTGTTCGTTTTCATACAGCTTTCTGTGGTTCTTCCTACTCAGTATTGCGATGATAATTTGTAGAAGGAACCACAGAAAGCATGTTTATTGATTTTTGTTGAGCCCTTAAGCGTGGCATGACTTAATGCCAGCCCCAAGGCTGGTGCTAAATTTTCCACAATAAACAGGGTGAGTTGGGCATGTGTTCATTTTTTGCATCCTGAGGTAATGGCTAATAGCTTACATGTGGTGAGTGCTATTAGCTACGCGCTCAATTGGACGTGCATTATGGAGGCGCTAATCCCATTATTGCATTGGGCATTAGCTTAGCGTTTCCAAAATGCATGTCAAATAGAGAGTTAACCAGTGCACTGACCTGAACACCGTCAGCCTGATTGTGACTAGCACAGCGGGATTTAAAAAGGGTTTGGATAAGTTCCTGGAGGAAAAGTCCATAAAACATTATTAGCCAGGTAGACTAGGGAAAGACATCACTGTTCCTGGGACTACCAAGAAATCGTTCTAGTTTTTGGGATCTACTGGATATTTGTAACCTGGGCTGGCCACTGTGGGAGACAGGCTTATGTTCCTATATTCATGAAAATGTGCTTTTTTTTTTCAGTAAAGTAACTCTCCGTCGATCCAGTGGATTTGATGATACTGGTGATGTTGTATGGCATTTAGCCCTTTCCCTCCTCCTGGCATGGATTATTGTTGGAGCAGCATTGTTTAGAGGAATAAAAACTTCTGGAAAGGTACCTAGGAAACAAAAAGCACAGATCCAACTTGTCTGATGATTTCATTCTAAAAGAAAATGTGTCTTCATATATTGTATATACTTTATAAATATTTGAATGAATCTGCATTCATTGCTGCAGTTCTTATATAAAGATACAATACAAATATAAAATATGTAAAGTTTTAATCTGTTAAAAGTTAGAAATATATATTTAGGAATTCCAGTATTATATAAATTATACTGATGCAACATTCTTTCCTGTAGCATGAACACAGCTATGTATTCTGGGACTAGATGCTGACCATTCAGTTTATGCTATGGTAGACTTGCTAGGAAAATGTCTTTATTTCAAGAAAAGAAAATAGGGTACAGGTTATTTTCACAGGACAAGCTGGATAATAGTCCTCACATATGGGTGACTTCATTAGGATGGAGCCCAATCACAGAACACTTTTGTCAAAGTTTCTAGAACTTTGACTGGCACCTACTGGGCATGCCCAGCACAGCACCAACCCTGCATCCTGCAGGGGTCCTCCTTCAGTCTTCTTTTTTCCATGCAGCAGTAGCCACATGGCTTAAGGAGCTTTCTTCACATTCCTGTCAGGAATTTTCCTCACGAAACATCTCTCAAAAATTTCAAAACTTTTTATCCCATAGGGGTCCCCCTATCAATATCTATACTCCTCGGTCGAAAGGTAAGGCTTTACCCTAATTGCGGTTGATTCCCATTGAGTTACTCCTTTGGGGCCTACCGGCCATCGACTGCACCGCGACTACATTTTTGTCGAAGTCATGGTGTCGGGTTTTCGTCGGTGACCCAACTATACTTAAACAATGTCCCTCACTGACCCGCATAGGGTCTGTGTTTTGTGTTTGGGGTCCGACCATGACGTCCAAACTTGTGCCAAATGTGCCCAAATAACAGCGAAGGGTCGCAAAGCTCGTTTAGAGAAAACGGAGTTTCTCTTTCACTCAAAAACCATGGCTCCATTGATAGATTCAACCTCGTCTGAGCTGTTCCATCGACTTCTCATCAGCACCGAGACACCGCTGCTGCCCAACCTAGCGTTGACGATTCCAAAGGTGTTGATCACCTCCTTGCCTCCTCAAGAAATGGACCGAGGATATCATCATGAAAAATGTCGACACCATCATCGCAAGCCTCAGTCCACCAATGCAAGCAAGCCCTCGTCATTGACGTCGACAAAGCCACCGACAAATAAGCCTCATCCAGAAAAGGCCCCATCCTCTTCTGTTACTGGATCACCGAGGCATTCCCCACCTTCAGTGGTGCAGGGATCCGTGATTCCACCTTCACTGGTGGACCCTTTGGCTATGCCAGTGCTGCCTCCGGAGCTGGGGTTACTCACCCCAGGTCTCCGAGAGGAATTGGATTGGATGATCCAAGAGGCCATCGGAAAAGCACTTTAGGGCTTCCAACCTCCATTGACGCCGGTGCCGGAGCTGGTCACCGATCCGATTCCCGTAGCGCTTGCACCGCTACTGGGTAGACTAGATGCGTTGATTGGTGCCCTTCCACCACTGGAACCGAGAGCACCGGTGGATCCAGTACCTTCTACTCCAATTCCATTATCATCGGATGAAGAGGAAACACCAATACCCATTCCACCGTCTGGGATCTTACCACCAACTCGTCTATCGATGTCACCAGTTCCTTTAGTGCCTCCATCGATGCTATCAATGCCCCCTTCAATGCCGTTGGTTCCACATCCAATGCCATCGATGCCTAGTCCTGGTCCTTCGGGATTAACACCATTCCTTCCTTCTGGAGATCCTATGGGAGCTGTTGACCAGCCTTATGATCCTTGGACTGATGATACTTCCCAGGTTACCGATGATCTGCCTTCAGAGCTCTCTCTTCCAGATGAAAGACGACGTTCTCCACCAGAAGATCTGTCTTTCATTAATTTCATCAAGGAAATGTCTGAAACCATTCCATTTCAACTTCAGACAGAAGAGGACCCTAGGCACAAGATGCTGGAAGTACTCCAGTTTCTTGATGCTCCTAAGGAGATAATGTCTATACCCATTCATGAAATCCTGATTGACCTTCTAAAGAGAAACTGGGAACACCCTGGTTCAATCCCACCTGTCAACCGTAAGACAGATGCAACTTACTTCGTGCAGTCAGCTCCAGGATTTCAAAAGTCACAGCTGGATCATCACTCTGTGGTTGTTGAATCAGCCAGGGAAGCATCCAGGGAAGGAACAAAAATCCCTGGATGCTTTTGGTAGACGTGTCTTCCATGGCTCAATGCTCATACCTCACATTGCCTCTGTTCTGTCCCCATTAATGGGTACATGTTTGTGTTTGTAGATAGTGCAGCCCACCTGTGTTTACCACAGCCCCTCCTTACTAGTAATTGTGACACTTTCAGTAACCCAGCAGAGAAGTCTGAAAGCCCTGCCTTTAAAAGGGAGTATGTCTTTAACAAAAGCCCCCTCCCTTCAGGTTCCCTCCTGAGTCACTGGGTCCTGGGCTCTCTGCTATTGGTTCTCACCCTTACCTCAGCCTGAGGAGAGTTTCTCCGGTATTCATTGCCATGACGGTGGGTTAGTCCCAGCCAAGCCAGCAGCAGACTTACGTGCCTGTAACCGTTGTTACAGAACAGCTTTTTACGTTCCTCCTACCGCTTATTTATAAGACTAATCAGCCTCAACCCCACGTTCTCTTTTCCTGTGCCCCAAGAATCTTCACCTTCCTTCCCCTGCCTTCATCCAGCTACAAGGATCTCTGCCAGTGGCACAGACGTTTGAAACCAACTCTTGTAAGTAGTTATAAATTAGCTTTACAATAAAGATTTCAAACTTAAAGATCTTTGTGTGAGGACTGATTGGGTGGAATGTTAGCTGCTTTGGAGGGAACTTGGAAAGTTTCTGTGAAGCAGAACAGTAAAAAAGCTGTACAGTGAAATGCTGTACAGTTGAGAACTGTACAGTAAAAAGCTGCTCTCTACAAAGGGTTACCAGTAAAAGCCAGTTTCTCTAAGGAGGTTACAAACGGAAGCTAGTCTGCCTTAATAAAGCACATTATTTACTGGGAGCTGCAGAGAAAGGCAGCCAGTGATCTATAAATAAAGCACAGATCACACAGAAGGTAACAAAAGAAAAGCTGCTTGGAGAAGAGCAAAGATGGAACTCAGTTAAATTCACTTGTACAATCTGTGAAACTTTGAACTGAAATCCTTTCAAAAACCTGTGTGCAGTAGAAGTAAAAAGGGATTTCAGCCTGCCACAGAAGGTATACATTGAATAGGAGTAGTAAAGAAACGTTGGCTTTGTGTGAGCAGAGACGAGGTGGGAAGTTTCTAAGCTGAGGAACTCACCCCTCCCCCTTGCAATTGCTACAAGCAGAGAGCAGTCAGTTGCCATATAAACCAAAGCACGAGTCCTTCTGTTACAGGGACTAGAGAGAACAGAAGCCATGGCAGGAAGGCAGGGAAGATAGAAGTTATTCCAACCTTCCACACATCCCTGTGTTACACTTCGCTGCTAAAACTTCTCACCCTCTTCACCACACTCTGACAGGCTAGCAAAACAAACCTTTATAGTGTCAATTAAGATAAACTCAGCCTGAACAGACACAATTACAGGGAGCATCATGGCTGAAACTGCAGAACAGCTGGTCAAAGCCATCACAGTACAAAGTGACACACAAGAGCGGAAGGAAGGCAGAGAAGAGAAAGATGAAAGCAGGGAATCAAAGAGATTGTGTGCGCTTACAGAGAGAGCTGCACAGAGATATGAGGAAAAGAAGCTGAAGTATGAAGACAAGCTAGAAAGGGAATGGCATACCATTACTAAGAAAAAAGAAAAGATTTTAGAAAACCCCACCAATCTTAAGTATCACATAGAGCAGCTGAGGCTTTATGTTCAAACTTATCAGCTCAACACAGAAGAGTATCTAGGGTTCTTAACAGGGATTAATACTGCAGAAAGCCTTGAAGAAAAGGGCCACCAGCAGAGTTTACACCAAATACGCCAGAGAATGGTAACAGACACTATTAACAGTGCAGAAGCAGGTGACGTAATAGATGAGGCCAACTCTCAGCACTCTCACACATCTAAGTGTACATCAAGATCTGTTAGGTCACAAGGGTCAAGATACTCGAGCCACTCTCAACTCAGCTCTATCATCCTCCAAAAGAAAGCAGAGTCCCAAGCAGCTAGAGCGTGCATACAGTGTGCTGAACAAGCAGCAGCCCTCAAGATAGAAGGGCTCAAAATAGAAGAACAGAAAGCCGTCGCCACAGCTGCTGCCGCCACAGCTGCCACCACAGCTGCCGCTACAGCCACCACCGAGGAGCGCAGAAAGGCTGAGCTAGAGATTGCCTTAGATCTATTGCAGCAAAAGGGAGAAGCAGCAGCCCTTGAAGCCCAAATTAAAGTACTGGATGCGCCCCCGGATCAGGACAATGGGGAGGACCTACTCAAATGCACGGCCCAACAAGAACCAGTCCGACGGACGCTAGAGTACGTCATAACTCACCCTCTAACTAATGCCAGCGTGTCGCCTCCTCCAGAGCAACCCCCGCATTGGGAAGGAGCACACCTCCCTTCACAAATAGAGACCTCAAACAGAGAAATCAAACCTGAAGCACAAATGGCCATGAGTACCAAACCTCATGGCAGCAGTCCACTGGTTCTAAATCATGCGAATGTAAGGCAGCCACACACAGGAAATGTTCCAGCCGAACACACCGAGCCAACGCACAACAGGAGTGATGTGCATAGTCAACCACAGGATATCAATCCAGCGAGGCCCATCACCTTTCAGGAGGAGCCTTCAGAAAGAGAAGACTTATCAAGGTACATGTCTCGCCGAGAACTCATAACCACCAGCCTCCATGTGTTCAACGATCAGCCCAAGGATTACAGGACATGGAAAGCTGGTTTCCAAAATGTTGTGAAGGATATTTATTTATTTATTTATTTATTTATTGTTTTTGTTATACCGAGTTTCATGATAGGCATCACATCAACCCGGTTTACAAATAACAAGGAGTGTAAAGCATAACGTAACGTAAAAAACAATATTTTCAATAAGAACCTTGAACTTTAAATACAGTGAATCAGAAAAAGGGAGAGGGAAAGTTACAAAAAACAAGGAAAATAAACTTGGGATGGAAGGGGAGAAATTGAACAGCACAATATTTACATTTCAGCCTATTGATACATTAGAATAGCAAGTGAAAAAATAAGACTATGAAACGGTACATAGGTAATCAAATGAATAAATATGACACAGTTGTGAATGGTAATAGTATGATAAATATTCAGCAGGAATTAGTGAGAGAGGGTTTGAGGTTGGTTGATTCGTGTTTACATTCCATTATTGCATACGAGTTAGTGCTAGTGAGAGGAGGTTTTATTCAAGGCTTGGAAATGCTTTTTTGAAAAGCCAAGTTTTTAGTCTTTTCCTAAATGTTAAAGAGCATGGCTCTTTAACATCTTGTCTTGGATATGAAGTTGGGATCGTCAGAAGAGGTGAACCTGATGATGAAATGGTTAGGACGGGAATCGGCCGAACACGTGAGCAGATTGAGAACCGCCCACCTAAAGAATCCCTCTGCAGCATTAAAGGAAATGTGGGAGAGACTCGAGCAATACTATGGAAACCCAGTCACCATAGAAAATGCATGGTTCGAAGAACTGGAAAACTTTCCAGAAATATCCAGAAAAGACAACTGAAAGCTATTAGAATTGGGAGATCTTCTCCAAGAGGTGGAGACAGCGAAAGCTGAACTAATTTACCCGAGTCTCCGCATCTTAGACACACCACGGGGCATGAACACCATTATAAATAAACTGCCAAGTGATATACAAGACAAATGGGCATCTCACGGTGCACAGTACAAAGAGGACAACAACAGGCACCCACCGTTCCATGTCCCCACAAAATTCATACGTGACTTGGCAAAGCACAGGAACGACCCTAGCTTCCAGTTCAGCACACGTGAGACACACCGAATCAGCTACCTAGTGGGTGAAAAGCCAGCCAAAGAGTATGGCAGCAACAGGAGGCCCATTTCGGTGCACAAAACGGAAGTGTCACCCAAGACATCTACACAAGATGAACTTCCTGAAATGAGTGGGGTGGAGGATCCAGAACGGCAGTGCCCCATACACAAAAAACCTCACCCGCTCAGAAAGTGCCGAGGATTGAAAGGGAAACCTTTGAAAGAACGCAAAGAACTGTTGAAAAAGTACAGAATTTGCTACAGGTGCTGCTCTTCGTCTAGCCACATGGCTAGAGACTGTAACACAATCATCAAGTGTTCAGAGTGTGGGAGCGACCAACATAATAGCGCTCTGCACCCTGATAAAGCAAAACCTCATCCTTCAAGAACTTCACACCCCAGTTCAAACCACGTCGGGGAGGAGAAGGATGAACAAACGCCAGAACCTGAAGTGGTCCCAAAATGTACACAGGTGTGCAGGAGAAATAGCAAGGGGAAATCCTGCACAAAAATATGCCTGACCAAAGTGTACCCCAAGGGGTGGCCTGAGCAAGCAGTCAAAATGTACGCCATCATAGATGAACAGAGCAACAGATCCCTGGCAAGGCCGAAATTCTTTGACTTGTTCGATATCCACGAACGCTATTCGCCGTACAGCCTTAAAACCTGTTCAGGAGTTGTCCAAAGGATGGGGAGGAGGGCAAGTGAATATGTAATAGAAGCGATAGACGGCAGCTACAAGTCAAACTTGCCTACTCTCATCGAGTGCAACCAGATGCCTGACAACAGGGATGAGATTCCCACACCAGAAGCCACTCGACACCTTCCTTATCTAAAGTCCATAATGCACCAGATCCCACCACTAGACCCGGAAGCAGAGATCCTGCTGCTATTGGGCAGAGACGCACCAGCACTGACCAAGGTCTTAGAGATGCGTGATGGCCCAACAGCTGGTCCCTACGCATAGCGGCTCGCCTTGGGATGGGTAATAGTTGGCGAAGTCGGCTTGAAGCGAACAAAAGGACCAAGCGTTCAGACCTACACCACAAATATCTCAGAGGATAGAAATCCTACCCTGTTTGAACCGTGCCCTAACCACCTAAGCACTAAGGAGATCCTAAGATGTGAAGGACCAAATCTCAATTCAGCTACCAGCCGGATCACCCCCCCCATCAGATGCAGAGGAACATCTAGGGGACCCAGTGCTTCAAGTTGCCAGGGATGACGACAAACCTACACTTTCGGTAGAGAATAGTCCATCGCCTGCAGTAGCCACATACGGGCTCAGGAGAACAGCTCAAGAAGGAGAAAAAGAGTATGGTACAGGGGCCAGATGCTTTGTGGAGAAGGACTTCTACGTAGATGACGGATTAAAGTCCTTACCTATCGCAAGGGAAACGATTAAGTTAATAAACGCAAAATTAGCACCACAACCCGACCACACCATACCACGCCTAGAATTGTGTGGAGCGGTGCTAGCAGTGGAAATAATGGAGCTGATAACAGCCGAGATAGAAACGCAAATTGATGCTATTCACTTCTACACGGATAGCAAAGTAGTACTAGGTTACATTTACAACCAGACCAGAAGGTTTCACGTGTATGTTAGCAAAAGAGTTGAACGTATACGCAAGTCAACGCACCCAGAACAATGGTATTATGTGCCCACCGATCAGAATCCAGCAGATCACGCGACAAGAAATGTGCCAGCATCCCATTTAATGGAAACGATGTGGCTGACGGGACCAGAATTTCTCCGTAAACCAGAACACAGGTCTCCTGAATGCTTATTCGATCTCGTAGACCCCGACACTGATTCGGAGATTCGCCCAGTCACAACTACTCTCCTCACCAGTATTGTTCCCAGGAGCGGTCTGGGAGCTCACCGTTTCCTGCGCTTTTCAAGCTGGACAACACTGAGAAGAGCAATGGCGCTTCTCATCCATATAGCGCTATCAAGACACCTACCAACTAATGATAGGCGGAACACCTGTCGTCGATGGCACCTCTGCACAGAATCCTTCTCGGTGAATGAGCTCACCCGAGCGGAGAACACCATCTTACGCTGTGTACAACGGGAAATGTATGCAGAAGAATGGAAACGCATCAGCAGAGGTGCGGGCTTGCCCAAAGACAGCCTCCTCCGAAAGTTGAATCCTTTCATTGACAAAAACGGCCTGATGAGAATTGGTGGCCGTCTCACCCAAGCAGAACTGGGCATGGGAGAGAAGAACCCCGTCGTTGTTCCTGGTCAGCATCACATAGCTGTTCTGCTTGTACGACACTACCATGAACAGGTGCGGCATCAAGGTCGACACTTCACTGAAGGAGCTGTCAGAGCAGCAGGGCTGTGGATTGTGGGTGCGAAACGATGCATCACCTCCGTAATTTACAAATGCATCAAGTGTCGCAAACTACGTGGTGCCTTCCAACAACAACAAATGGCCAACTTGCCAGCAGATCGACTCAGTACCGAGCCTCCGTTTACTTATGTAGGGCTAGACATCTTTGGGCCCTGGCTGATCACATCCAGGCGCACCCGAGGGGGATGCGCGAACAACAAACGCTGGCCAGTAATATTCACCTGTATGAGTATTAGAGCTGTACACATTGAAGTCGTCGAGTCTTTGGATACCTCTAGTTTCATAAATGCATTGCGCAGATTCTTTGCGATCAGAGGTCCAGCCACCCAAATCCGCTCCGACTGTGGAACTAACTTCATAGGAACTTGCAAAGAACTGAACATTGCCTCTGTTAAGATTGACAATCCTACTGTTGAAAGATACCTTAGCAATCAGAAATGCACATGGAAGTTCAATCCGCCCCACGCCTCACACATGGACGGATCATGGGAGCGAATGATTGGGATGGCCCATCGAATCCTCGATGCCATGCTGATAGAAACTAGTCCGACTCGACTCACCCATGAAGTCCTAACCACTCTCCTAGCAGAAGTGGTGGCTATCCTCAACGCGAGACCACTAATCCCGGTATCCACCGACCCTGAGTCACCACTGATCTTGACCCCAGCCATGCTTTTAACACAAAAGACTAATAACATTCCTGTACCGCATGGGGACTTTGATGGCAAAGGAATTAATAAACGCCAATGGAAACAAGTCCAACAGCTTGTCAACTCCTTTTAGAGTCGCTGGAAAAAAGAGTACTTACCGACTCTCCAGTTTCGAAGCAAATGGCAATCCAACAAACCCAACATCCGAGAAGGGGACCTTGTTCTTCTCAAAAATGATCAAACCCAACGCAAAAGCTGGCCCCTGGGGCTCGTCATAAAGACTCACCCCGGAAACGACGGACGAATTTGTAAGATCGAAGTAAAGACTACGAACCAAGGAACAGCCAAGATCTTCTACAGACCCGTCAGTGAAGTGGTACTCCTCATGCCACATGAAGAAACCTGAACTTCGTGGACCGTTGTCCACACCAAAGACTCTCTCTCTCTCTTTTTGTGTTGTCTGTCTTTCGTTTCAGCTTGGTGAAACTCCTTGAGGAAGACATCATACACCGCCTAGATGACTGGATGACCGAGACGACTGTGAACTTCCCTGAACATCGAAAAGATCCAGTTACAATGAACTTTTCACTGTTGCATGTTTATATGATAACTGATGTTGTGGTATCTTGTGATACCAGACGGGGAGTGTTCTGTCCCCATTAATGGGTATATGTTTGTGTTTGTAGATAGTGCAGCCCACCTGTGTTTACCACAGCCCCTCCTTTCTAGTAATTGTGACACTTTCAGTAACCCAGCAGAGAAGTCTGAAAGCCCTGCCTTTAAAAGGGAGTATGCCTTTAACAAAAGCCCCCTCCCTTCAGGTTCCCTCCTGAGTCACTGGGTCCTGGGCTCTCTGCTATTGGTTCTCGCCCTTACCTCAGCCTGAGGAGAGTTTCTCCGGTATTCATTGCCATGACAGTGGGTTAGTCCCAGCCAAGCCAGCAGCAGACTTACGTGCCTGTAACCGTTGTTACAGAACAGCTTTTTACGTTCCTCCTACCGCTTATTTATAAGACTAATCAGCCTCAACCCCACGTTCTCTTTCCCTGCGCCCCAAGAATCTTCACCTTCCTTCCCCTGCCTTCATCCAGCTACAAGGATCTCTGCCAGTGGCACAGACGTTTGAAACCAACTCTTGTAAGTAGTTATAAATTAGCTTTACAATAAAGATTTCAAACTTAAAGATCTTTGTGTGAGGACTGATTGGGTGGAACGTTAGCTGCTTTGAATGAGGGAACTTGGAAAGTTTCTGTGAAGTAAAACAGTAAAAAAGCTGTACAGTGAAATGCTGTACAGTTGAGAACTGTACAGCCTCTTACCAGTTATACATGACACAGTATAACAGAGACCTTTTTAAGAGGATACAGGATTTTTCTGAGTCTTTACCAGAGCAACTCCAGACTCAGCTTTTATACTCTGGCTCAAAAAGGTCTGGATGCTGGAAAACATGAGGTACGCGCTGCATATGATATTTTTGACACTGCCTTTAGAGTGTCTGCAGCGAGTATTAGTGCAAGGAGATAGGCCTGGCTCAAATCCTTTAACTTAAGACCAGAAGTGAAAGACAGGTTAGCTGATCTATCCTGTGTAGGTGATAATCTCTTTGGTGAAAAGATCCGAGAGACTGTGGCACAGCTAAAGGACCATCATGAAACACTGCGCCATCTTTCTTCTCTGCCGTCTGAATTTCCATCTGCCACAAAGAGAACTTTCAGGCGTGACACTAAAAGGCTGACCTACAAGCCGAGACAATTCTATCCCTCAGCTTCTAGAGGATGTCCTTCCAGACCTTACCAAAAAGGTCAATCCAGACAGTCTCGGCCTCAAAAGTCTCAGCCAGCCTCTCAGCCTGGACCAACGTCAGGGTTTTGACTCCTTCCTAGAGAGTGTAAGCCAAATTCCTCTTCCATCCATACTGGTCGGCGGTCAGCTCTGTCACTTCAACAACATTTGGCATACAGTCACCACAGACCAGTGGGTGCTTGCGGTAGTCACTCACGGTTACCACCTAAATTTCCTGACTGTTCCACCGGACTCCTCACCTCGACTGACGTGGGGAACATCCGACCACTCTCTCTTGCTCAAACAGGAAGTCTCAATCCTCCTCAACATCCGAGCAATAGAACCAGTGTCCCTCTCCCAAAAGGGGCAAGGGTTCTACTCCTGGTATTTTCTGATACCAAAAAATTCAGGTGGTGTACGTCCGATACTGGACCTTCGCACACTAAACAAATTTTTGCAGAAAGAGAAATTCAAAATGGTAACCTTGGGCTCTCTACTTCCTCTTCTACAAAGAGAAGATTGGCTATGCTCTATAGATCTCCAAGATGCTTACACACACAGCTCCATAACTCCTTCTCATCGCAAATTTCTTCGATTCCTGGTCGGCCCTCATCACTTCCAGTACCGTGTACTACCATTTGGCCTAGTGTCCACTCCACGAGTATTCACCAAGTGCCTGGTGGTGGTCGCAGCCTTTCTCAGGAATCAGGGAGTGCATGTCTACCCTTATCTCGACTAAGAACCAATGTCAGGAAGTATTTCTTCACAGAAAGGGTGGTGGATGCCTGGAATGCCCTTCCGGAGGAAGTGGTGATGTCTAAAACTATGAAGGACTTCAAAGGACCGTGGGATAAACACTGTGGATCCATCAAGTCTAGTGGGCGAAATAAAGTGGAGGCAGCAAAACACTGCATGGAGCGGCAGTAGCCACAGAGGCGTTCATGGAGCGGGATGCCAGTGGCCAGTAGGTGCTCCACCTTCAGGCAGCAAAACACTGCACGGAGCGGCAGTAGCCACAGAGGCATTCACGGAGCGGGATGCCAGTGGCCAGTAGTGGGTGTTCCACCTTCAGGCAGCAAAACACTGCACAGAGCGGCAGTAGCCACAGAGGCATTCACGGAGCGGGATGCCAGTGGCCAGTAGTGGGTGTTCCACCTTCAGGCAGCAAAACACTCCACAGAGCGGCAGTAGCCACAGAGGCATTCACGGAGCGGGGTGCCAGTGGCCAGTGGTTGGTGTTCCGCCTTCACGGAGGGCTGCCATCTCCAAAAAAAACTAAAACAAGAAACAAACAAACAAAGCAGGGGTGGGTAGGAGTATGGGGCAGGGGTGTGGCCTGCTTGTTGCGGCGGTTGCTACCCCTGTTTGAGCTGGATGTTCACTGGGATGTGGATACAGCGCTGCTCTCTGCATGGAGGAGGGGTGGAAGGGAGTTGGGGCGGGAGGGGGCTGGAAGCCAATAGGGATGGGTGGGAGGGAGAAAAAGGGTGGAGGGAGAAAAAGGGTGGGAAAAAAAATAAATAAAGAAATAAATGGATGAACTGCGTGGCTTGCTGGGTAGACTGGATGGGCCGTTTGGTCTTCTTCTGCCGTCATTTCTATGTTTCTATGTTTCTATGATTGGTTGATAAGGGCTCCGACTCAGCAGGATGCATTAGCCTCCCTGCATCTCACTATCCATACCCTGATCTCCTTAGGTTTTCTAATCAACTATCCCAAATCCAAGATAGTTCCATCCCAAACCCTTTCCTTTATAGGGGCCGACTTAAACACACTATAGGCAAAAGACTTCATCCCCCAGGATCGCGCTTTCACCATAACCTCTCTGGCGCATCACATGCAAACTTGAGCATCTTCAACTGCTCGTCATTTCCTCATACTTCTGGGTCACATGGTGTCCTCAGTGCATGCCACTCCAATGGCTCGCCTTGCCATGAGGGTCATGCAGTGGACCCTAAAATCCCAGTGGATTCAAGCTTGTCAGCCAATGTCCAGCATTGTCCAGGTTACCAAACAGCTCCATCTGTCTCTAGCTTGGTGGATGCACCACTCCAATCTCATTCAAGGCCTTCCATTTCAAGCTCCAGAACCTCAAATTGTCTTAACAGACGCATCCAACCTAGGGTGGGGTGCACATGTAGGCGATCTGCATACTCGGGGAACCTGGTCTCCAGAGGAAGCCAGACACCAAATAAATTTCCTGGAGCTATGGGCGATCAGATATGCCCTCAAGGCCTTTCAGGATTGCGTTTCAAACAAAGCCATCCTGATTCAAACCGACAATCAGATTGCGATGTGGTACATCAACAAACAAGGGGGAACGGGCTCCTACCTACAGTGTCAGGAAGCTGCACAGATATGGGCATGGGCCCTTTCCCGCTCGATGTACCTCAAAGCAACCTACTTGCCGGGAGTAGACAATCTCTTGGCGGACAAGCTCAGTCACACTTTCCATCCGCACGAGTGGTCTCTCAACCCCACAGTAGCGGACTCGATATTCCAGTGTTGGGGCTACCCTCGCATAGACCTCTTTGCGTCGGTCCACAACCACAAAGTAGACAACTTCTGCTCTCTCTTTTGCAGTCACCACTGGCAACCAAGAGATGCCTTCGCCCTCTCCTGGGCCAGCGGTCTCCTTTATGCATACCCTCCTCTTCCTCTCATTTCAAAGACTCTCGTGAAGCTATGGAAGGACCGGAGCTTAATGATTCTGATAGCTCCCCACTGGCCATGCCAGGTGTGGTTTCCAAACCTCCAGGACCTATCAGTATGCCGGCACATTCCTCTGGGGAAGGATCCCCTTCTGATAACTCAGAACGACAAGTTCGGTTATTTACTCTTTCGGATAGTAGAAAGACTAGGGGGCACTCCATGAAGTTAGCATGGGGCACATTTAAAACTAATCGTAGAAAGTTCTTTTTTACTCAACGCACAATTAAACTCTGGAATTTGTTGCCAGAGGATGTGGTTAGTGCAGTTAGTATAGCTGTGTTTAAAAAAGGATTGGATAAGTTCTTGGAGGAGAAGTCCATTACCTGCTATTAAGTTCACTTAGAGAATAGCCACTGCCATTAGCAATGGTAACATGGAATAGACTTAGTTTTTGGGTACTTGCCAGGTTCTTATGGCCTGGATTGGCCACTTTTGGAAACAGGATGCTGGGCTTGATGGACCCTTGGTCTGACCCAGTATGGCATTTTCTTATGTTACCTGCACCACCCCGACCTCCAAGCTTTGTCTCTGACGGCCTGGATGTTGAAAGGTTAATACTCCAACCTCTTAACCTTTCAGAGTCTGTATCCCGAGTCCTGGTGACTTTATGAAAGCCTTCACGAGAAGGTCTTATCACTCTAAATGGAAGAAGTTTATGGTCTGGTGCACTTCCATGTCCATAGACCCCTTTACTTGTTCCACTGCAATGTTCCTGGACTATCTCTGGCACCTGTCAGCATTAGGCCTGAAAACTTTCTCTATCAGGGTGCATGTCAGTGCAGTGTCTGCGTACCATAAGGGTATAGGAAATATCTCCATTTCAACACAACCCTTAGTATCACGCTTTATGAGAGTCTTGCTCCATTTAAAACCTCCACTCCGTGCTCCGGCCCCTGCTTGGGACCTTAATGTAGTGTTGGGACAGCTAATGAAACCTCCGTTTGAGCCTCTCCACTCCTGTGATCTCCACTATCTTACCTGGAAGGTAGTTTTTTCTTCTCGTGATCACATCCACTCACAGAGTTGGTGAATTACAGGCATTAGTTACCTACCCGCCTTACACTAAACTTCTGCATGACACGGTAGTGCTCTGCACTCACCCTAAATTTTTACCAAAGGTCCTATTGGAATGTCACATTAATCAATCCATTATCCTACCTACCTTTCTTCCCAGGCCCCATTCCAATCCAGGAGAACAGGCTCTGCATTCCTTAGATTGCAAGCGTGCTCTAGCCTTCTGTCTAGATCGCACATCAGCCCACAGGAAATCCACTCAATTATTTGTTTCCTTTGATGCCATCAAACTTGTTAATCCTGTGGGAAAGCAGACCCTCTCCAACTGGTTGGCGGACTGTATTTCTTTTTGCTACCAGCAAGTAAGCATTCCACTCCAAGACCATGTGAAAGCACACTCCATCAGGGCCATGGCGACATCAGTAGCGCACCTCCGTTCAGTGCCGCTTCCTGACCTGGAGTTCTCTCCATACATTCTCAGCCCATTATTGCTTAGGCTGGCAGACAAGATTCCGTCTTCGGCCAGTCTGTTCTACGCAACTTATTTTCAGTTTAACTTACCAACATCCTTCCACCGACCCGTTAGGGTTCAGTATGCCCTCCTAACCAAATTCCACCCCTGTTGTTGTGCCTGTTGCAAGTCTTTGGGTGCATTTGGTGCTTCACTCGGGCATCCTCAGCTCGGTACTCACCCATATGTGAGGACTACCATCCTGCTTGTCCTGTGAGAAAGCAGAGTTGCTTACCTGTATCAGGTGTCCTCACAGGACAGCAGGATATTAGTCCTCACGAAACCTGCCCGCCACCCTGTGGAGTTGGGTTCGTTTACGTTTTCTTATTTTATTTTTTTGCACATACTTTGCTATATTATGAGACTGAAGGGGGACTCCTGCTGGGTGCAGGGTTGGTGCTGTGCTGGGCATGCCCAGTAGGTGCCAGTCAAAGTTCTAGAAACTTTGACAAAAGTGTTCCGTGATTGGGCTCCATCCTGATGATGTCACCCATATGTAAGGACTAACATCCTGCTTTCCTGTGAAAACACCTGTTGCAGGTAATCAACTCTGCTGTCCCAGGATAAATTTTCTCTAGGCAAAAACATATTTTGGAAGTACATTTGTATGAGAATATTTTACCAGGAGAAATACCTTTGTTCAAGGAATAAACATAAGAGATTAAGTTTACATTGCATTATAATGACAGGAGTCAGGTGCTACCTTATAGACTAACCAATTTATTGAAGCAAGAGCTTTCAAGATGCATCTGATGAAATGGATACCATCCTCAAAAGCTCCTGCTTCAATAACATGATTAGTCTATAAGATGCCACCTGACTCCTGTCATTTTTTTGCTACACCAGACTAACACGACTATCCCTGTGAAGATTTTTCATTGTATTATAAAATAAGCTCACGCAGAAGTTGTTAGGATTCTGCGTGGGGGCTGAGCTGCAGGCAGTCCCCTACCTTCCTTGGCCAGTCATGCCGCTGATGCCGTCTCTCGCAGCAGGCCATGCCTCGGCGTTCCTGTGTTTCTCCGCGATCCTAGAGCTGCCGCCGGGATTCTTCTTCATTATGGCATGAAGCCGCCGCTACCACTATCTGTCTCCATCCGTTTCGCGGCAGGCAGACGCCTCTTGTCCTGTTCTCCATGCGGCAGGGATGCTGCTGATGTGTCTGCTCCTTCCTGCTTCTTCTTAGGTGCGGATGCGCACCTTTCCTCATTATTTAAAGGGCCAGCGGCGGGAAAAGCCCCGCAGCTTTCAGCAGTGACATCATCAGCCTGTTCCTGGATCTGCCCTATTAAAGGGCCCTGCTTCTTTCCCTCAATGCCTTCGGATCCAGTCTTCACAGTGTATGTGCTCTTCTTCGGATCCAGGTCCTCCGTGGTCTTCCTGTGCCTTGGTGGATCTTTGTTCCTTGTTCATCATGTTCCTGAACTTCGTTTCCTGGTCTTGTCCCTTGTCGGAGCTCCCTCGTTACCTGTCTCCTGTTCTTGATGTTCCAGATGTCCAGTTCTCCTGATGTCCTGATGATCTGTGTCCAGAGGTGACATGTTTCATGTTCCTGATGTCCGATGTTCCTGTCTTGACTTTGTCCATCTCATCTTCAGCTCTTCGTCCAGTTTCCAGGTCCCTCATCTGTCCACCACTCCTGGAGTGCCACCGTCGTGGTCTGTGACCAGCCCATGGGGGGGCAGTGTAGGGTGTCTAGTTGTACAAGGCCTTCTCGTCTGCAGCACAAGCATCTAGAAGACTCCTGTTTTTAATGCCTTGCTTCTGAGATCCTGAATCTTGAATCCTGTCCCGGTCTTTGGAGATCCTTGTGCCTGCTTCCGTCCATGCCTTAGACTCTGCCAGAACCTGCTCCGCTTCAGCATGGTCCGCGACCAGCCACAGGTGGCTGTGTAGGATGCGCCCTGGTGCAGACCTCTACTAAATTTTCGTCATGTTCCAGTCTCAAGTTCCATTGCCTCATCTGGAGTCTGCTTCATGTTCAGCGTGGTCCGTGACCAGCCATGGGCGGCTGTGTAGGGCGCACTGCTATGCAGTTCTCACCCAGTACTTTCGACTGACTCCTGAATCCTTGCCCGAAACTTCTGAGCAACCTGAATCCTTGTCCGAGTCTTCCGAGTATCTAAGTCTTCATCTGAGTCTCCTGCGTATCCAAGTCTACGTCTGAATCCTCCGAGTATCCTGAGTCTTCGTCTGAGTCTTCATATTCTTGCCCTCAGCCTCTGTCTGGCCTCACGCACTCATCGTTTTCAAGCGGCGGGTCCGGAAGGGCTATCGAGTGGCCCGAGGGCTACTCTTGAGACCAACATTGCGTTGCTGGGTCTCATTGGTGCGTGTAGGTCCAGTGGAGGGCTGAGCCTGCCTTTTTTCTCTTCCAGATATTCTTCGCCTTGTCTTCAGTCCAGTCTTGCTCCTGCTCCACCCATGCTCGTACCTGCTTATCTCTCACGGTGTATCCTGGGACTCCTCCCTGAGCCGCACTGTGATCCAAGGGCTCATATCCTTCCTTGAGATGGGACCATGCCTCCGTGCTCCTAACAGGGCCTGAAGGGCGCGCTCCCTAACAGAAGTGTAAGGCTTATGTTTGAATCCAGATCTCTGACTAGAGATACTTCTAATCTACCAGAGGAACCAATGAAAAAGCAGTTTCATTTCCTAAACATTTATCTACTGAACTGGAATAAACTGCTTGCTAGTTGTTGAAGAGGCCTATTGCTACACCTGATCCAATAATAAAAACTAATATGGATTAAAAAATCTCCTGCTCTCCATACCTGGTATCTTTTGATTTCATTGACATTGTCATGCACTGGGGGAGGTAGGGTCACACAAACTTTATATTCACAAACACACACACAAACATACATGCACACATATGCATTCTCTCACATACTCCATCTCTCATATATATGCCTATGCTCTAACACACACTCCCTCTCTCACTCACAGACACATTGTTGTCGATTTTAAGACCTGCGTGCATGCATCCATGTGTGTGTGGTTTCCAGTGCGCACATATGAATGTGCCGATGATATAACATACGTACGCCAGAGTACACATGTTATAAATTTTAATGGCTGTATGCACATGCGCACCGGATTTTACAATCTGTGCATGCATGTTTGGGTGGCCCGTGATTTGTGTGTACAGGGGGGGAATTTTAAAACCTATGCGTGATGTGATCCGCTGGTCCCCTGTTTCCTAACCCTAACCCTCCCTCTTCTCCTCTCCTCCCCGCCCCCTAAACCTACTCTAACTATCCCCAAATTTATTTTTTGCTTACTTACTGCTCCTCTGGAGAAAAATAAACTCCATGAGCATGCTCCCATCCCGCCCCACACCCCACCCCTCCCTACCCAGACCACACCCCCGGTCCATCCCTTTCTTTGGGCCCAGCACTTCTGCGTGTAACAGGGGTTATGCGCATGGCCGGACCCATTGTAAAATGCGTGTGGTGTGCACTGCGCAAGGCCTGGCCACGCACGTAACCCTTGTAATTTACACACGAGGCCCTTTTAAAATTGGGCTAATTATGTGTGTGTGCCTGCCTGTGAGAGGCTATATGTGACACATAGGCTCTCAAAGTTTCACACGCACACAGGCTCTCCCAAATAGGCTCTCACATAGACACAAACACATACATATGAACACAAGCTCTGACACAGACACACACTCAAGCTCTCACACAGACACACACACATGAACACAAGCTCTGTTACAGACCTCACATTCAAGATCTCAGACAGACACACACACATACAAGCTCTGACACAGACAAATGCACACAGGTTCACACACACACACACACACACACACACACACAAAGAGTCACACAAATGGCCTCCTTTCTCCAGGCCACAGTGAGATGAGCTCATCATGGCCCCCTCCATTCTCCTCTTCACTTCAGGCCATGGTGGGATGAGCTCCATCATGGCCCCGCTGGCTTCCTTCTCCTTTAAGTTCGGGTCATGGTAGAATGAGCTCCCTCATGACTCCACGGACTATTCTTTCCTTTGACTCCGCCAGCCTTCTTGTGATTTGAGGAGTGCAGAGGCTGGAAAGCTGTGAGTGTACACATGCAGTTAATAGGGAAAACTGCCACTGCCTTTCCTCACTTTTGGCCGCAGGACTGGAAGGCTCATCTGTATACTGCTTCCAGCATCCCCTGGGAGAGGACGCCAGAGGTTACAGCGAGTGATCCAGGGTTTGAACTCCACAGCCCCAGCTTCCAGAGGCCCTGCACCCTTTGCAGTAGAAGAGGATCGGAAGCGCGCGCCTAATGGTGTGCGAATCTCAAACCCTACAAATCTTTGAGTGAAGATCAATTTAATGGTGGTTAAAAAGGGCTGGTAAGTATAGCTTTGGGAAATCTTTGGACTCAAAAAAGGTTTGGAGAAAGGTGACACAGTGGGATATATTCTTTAGAGTTTGTTTTGTGTCTGAGATAATAAGTGAGCCAGAAGTAGTTAATTCTTGTGTCTGTCTGGTCGCCGCATCTCAAAAAAGATATAATTGCGATGGAGAAGGTACAGAGAAGGGCTACCAAAATGATAAGGGGAATGGAACAACACCCCTATGAGGAAAGACTAAAGAGGTTAGGACTTTTCAGCTTGGAGAAGAGACGACTGAGGGGGGATATGATAGAGGTGTTTAAAATCATGAGAGGTCTAGAATGGGTAGATGTAAATCGGTTATTTACTCTTTCGGATAGTAGAAAGACTAGGGGGCACTCCATGAAGTTAGCATGGGGCACATTTAAAACTAATCGGAGAAAGTTCTTTTTTACTCAACGCACAATTAAACTCTGGAATTTGTTGCCAGAGCATGTGGTTCGTGCAGTTAGTATAGCTGTGTTTAAAAAAAGGATTGGATAAGTTCTTGGAGGAGAAGTCCATTACCTGCTATTAAGTTCACTTAGAGAATAGCCACTGCCATTAGCAATGGTTACATGGAATAGACTTAGTTTTTGAGTACTTGCCAGGTTCTTATGGCCTGGATTGGCCACTGTTGGAAACAGGATGCTGGGCTTGATGGACCCTTGGTCTGACCCAGTATGGCATGTTCTTATGTTCTTCTTATGTTCTTATGTCTTTCCCACCCACTCAACCCTTGATCTTTAGGCAGGAGACACTTTCTCATTAAAAATCAATCAGGCTCTTATCTAAATCATACTATTACACCAGACTTTATTGAGAGTTTAATCAGTCCCTTGTAGGACACTAGCTGATTAATTAGTAAATACACCTGAAAATTTAAAGTACTCTAATTCCAACTCCCTTAGTATCCTAAACTTAACAAAATTAAGATGAAGGCAACAGTCCAGCAGCAAGAGGGGGTCTTTCCAGTCTTTTTCACTGAGTGCCACATGTATGATTTTTTACCTGCCGGTGAGAGATTGCATGTGTGCACCCGGTGCAAAGAGCTCCTGGCTCCCAGGGAATGTGTCTGATCTCTGGAGGCTAGACTGGCAGACTTGGAGGAGCTGATGCAGATAGAGAGGTACATTGATGAGACCTTCAGGGACATAGTAGCCAAGTCCCAAATTCAGTCTGGCAGCCCCAGTGCTGCCTTGGATCAGAAAGGTCTCCCAGTTGGAGAACATCACCCTGGTGTAGTAGGAAGTGATCCTGTAGCAAGGACCTGCTCTCCAGGTGATGTATTGTCCTCTTGCACTGACGACAAATCTCCCAGGGCTACTGCCCAGGAGGGAAGGGTTAGGCCGGCCATCATAGTTAGTGATTCGATTATTAGAAATGTAGATAGCTCGGTGGCTGGTGGACATGAGGACCACCTGGTAACTTGACTGCCTGGTGCAAAGGTGGCAGACCTCACGCATCACCTAGATAGGATTATAGATAGTGCTGGGGAGGAGCCAGCTATCGTGATACGTGTGGGCACCAACAACATAGGAAAATGTGGGAGAGAAGTTCTGGAAACCAAATTTAGGATTTTAGATAGAAAGATGAAATCCAGAACCTACAGGTAGCATTCTCTGAAATGCTTCCTGTTCCACGTTCAGGTCCCCAGAGGCAGGCAGAGCTCCAGAGTCTCAAATTGTGGATGAGATGATGGTGCAGGGAAGAAGGATTCAGTTTTGTAAGGAACTGGGGAAACTTTTGGGGAAGGGGGAGACTTTTCCGAAAGGATGGGCTCCACCTTAACCAGAGTGGAACCAAGCTGCTGGAACTAACTTTTAAAAAGGAGGTAGAGCAGCTTTTAAACTAGAACAGGGGGGAAAGTCAACAGTCACTCAGCAGTGCATGGATCAGAGGAATGTATCCTTGAAGGATACTAATGAAAGAGGAGCGTTAAGGCATTCCATCAGAGAGATTCCAATAAAAGCAAACATAGTCCATGTGCCTATATGTAAAAAAATCACTTGAGCTAAATATTTCCAAATTATCCCTATCAACTGAAAAGCAGGTTGATAATACAAACAAATACACACTTTGAAATGCCTGTATGCCAATGCCAGAAGTCTGAGAAGTAAGATGGGAAAGTTAGAGTATATAGCAGTAAATGATGAGATTGACATAATTGGCTTCTCAGAAACCTGGTGGAAGGAGGATAACCAATGGGACAGTGCTATATCAGGGTACAAATTATATCACAATGATAGGGAGGATCAACTTGGTGGGGGTGTGGTACTTTGTGTCTGGGAGGTATAGATTCCAACAGGATAAAGATCATACAAGAGACTAAATGCTCAGTAGAATCTATATGGGTAGAAATCCCATGTGTATTGTGTGATGTCACTGAAATGCAAAACATCAATGACACTTCTTCCTGTTCACCAAGAACACTGTCAAGAACATAAGATCAAACGTAAACGCTCTTTTATCCCAAGAACACATGTAAATTCAGTTCAGTGTTTAACCCATGTGGAACAACAGTATTTAGTCTGTAAATCCAATGTTGCTCAGTCTGTAGCAGTAACAATTCGCGATCACCTCTGCGCCAATGTATCGGAATGTGATCAATAGCACAAAAGGAGAGATCATTAAAACAATGTCCAAATTCCATGCAGTGTGATACCATGCGCTCATCGACAGGCATGTTTTATATTGGACCTGTGTTCTATCATCCGAGTTTTCAAAAGACGTTTGGTCTTCCCAATATAGAGCAAATCACAAGGACATCGGATTAAATAAATCACCATGGTGGAAATACATGTGGTTTTGTATTTCAAAAAGATTTTATAATCCAATTTCAAAACCAATGAATCCTGAATGGTCATTGAAGAAGCACATTCTGAGCAGCTATTGCATGGATGATGTGATCCTTTCATGACGTCATTTGAATCAGGAATGATAGAGCAATCTAATCTCATCAACATATTCCTCAGATTAGTAGCATGTGAAAAGGTGATCCTTAGAGGTGTTTGAAAAATATCACAAGTTTGTAATCTGGGCCAGTATTTAAGAATGGATTTTCGAATCACATGAACATCAGAAGAATATGGTAAAACACAAGTATGGCAGGAGGAGTCATCTGCAGAGCGTTTTGCTCGTAGATAGGCTTTACAAACACTTGACCGTGGATAGCCATGAGCTAGAAAATGCTCACATAGTAGTTTAGACTGGATCTCAAAATCAGCCAACGTAGTACATAGGCGTCTTAGCCGGAGCACGTGCGATAGGACCCGAAAGATGGTGAACTATGCCTGGGCAGGGCGAAGCCAGAGGAAACTCTGGTGGAGATCCGTAGCAGTCCTGACGTGGATAAACTGGCTCACGTGAAGATTCAATTTAAAGTTCCTGGGATGAGCACTGGCAAAATGCAAGTATGTATTAGAACTCACAGTCTTATGGAATAGAGAGGCCACAAATTTACCATCAATCATAGTAATCTTTATGTCCAAAAAAGAAATTGACACACATTGAATTTTGGCAATAAATTTCAAACTGACATTACGGGAATTCTACTATAGAAAAGAACTGAAGATGTCTTCATCACCTCTCCACAGGACAAAAACACCATCAATATATCATTTCCAGATGACCAGGTGACTGTCAAAAGGGTGGTCAGTAAGCCATCATTCTTCAAAAATGTTCACATATAAGTTGGCCAAATCTGGGGCCATGGTGGCCCCCATGGCTGTCCTGCAAATTTGCTGGAAAAAATCTTGATTGAATGGAAAATTTTTTTGTTTCAAAGCTATTTCTAGCAGTTGTAATAGAAAGTCACTTGGAATCTGATGGGGTCTGGGATGTCTCTCAAAATAAGTATAAACAATTTCTATAGTCTCATCTTGTTGGATAGAGGTGTACAATGCTTCAACGTCCAAAGTAGCCATTTTTAAATTGGTGGTATCAACCTCTAGTTGTTCAAGAAAAACGATCATATCAGATGAATCCCTCACATATGAAGAAATCAATGGAACAAATGGTGCTAGAAAATAGTCAACAAATCGTGAGAGTGGCTCTAATAGGGATCCACAGCTGGAGACTATCGGACACCCAGGGGGACGATCTAAATTCTTGTGGATCTTTGGCAATGTATAGAAAATAGGAGTATGGGGATGAGTCTTAACAAGAAATTTCGCTTCTTTAGGGGTCAGAAAACCAGATCGAGTACCACTTTTAACAAGTTGAATGATTGATTGTTGTATTGCAGTAGTTGGATCAGAATCAAGGTGTTTATAGAAGCAAGTGTCATTTAACTGATGGCAAATCTCTGTCTCGTAATCAACATGATCTTGTAAAACAATTTTCCCACCTTTGTGCTGCTGGTTTAATAATTAAATCTTTTGCAGAACGTAGTTCTTGAAGAGCAATTCTTTCATTTCGTGAAAAATTGGAAAATGATTGATTTGATGAAGAAGTCTGTAAAGACAAAATATCTTTAGACACCAATTGGTAAAAAAAACTTTAATGGCCAGTTCCTCAGGACCGGGAGGCACCCATGTCGAAGGGTTGGATAGAATGGATGGATCAAAGGATGGTGGATGTGATTCAAAACATTTTTTTAATTTCAAACAAAATGAAACAGAGCCACCTGCAAGGAGAATTTATTAGCTCGTGAAGTAGGGACAGAGGATAATCCCCGTTCTAATAATTTTTAGTTGTGTAAATGATAAATTCCAAGAAGACAGATTTAAAACTAGGGATTCTTTGCATATTGTAAGTGAGTGATTCGCATCGAAGGTTCGAAGCTGTCTTGATGTGGAGTCGTCGGGTATCAATTGTAACAATTGTAATACAGGCGCTGAGAACCGCGTGTGCTCTGGCCTAAAAAAGAGGAAGAGGAAGATTTCACCACAGAGGAATTATCATTTCTGTGTTGGTGGGAATGTGTCTCGTCATCCCCAGAAGAGTCATCGCCGCTTGAATCAAACGTGACATGTCTTGATGATCTAGTGGTATTGTTCTTAGTCATCCATGGGTAAACAAACCCTTTGTTATAATCACGCTCATCACGGCAAACGTTTTCAAATTTGAATTTCTTCAAATCAGATCAAAAATTTTCCATCAATTCTTCAGTTAATATCATCTGAATGGCAAATTTATCAGATTCCATGGTTGATGCCAACATAGTCTTAGTTACTTCAATTTCTTCATGTATAAGAATCACAGAAGATTGGGCTTTTTTAATAATTAAAATCATAAGATCTAAGCTGTATTTATTAAGTACAGCATTCCAGTCAGACATAAATTCGGCATCTTCCTTATATAAATGAGGTTCTTTAAAAATGCGAAGACCTTGAGGGATACGTTGGACATGGCAGAATTCTAATAGAGTGTCTGCCTGTACTGTCATACGACAGAACGGCGTATCAATTTTTGTAGAGTGAAAAATTGTAAGTCAGATGAGAAGACAAGTCCGAAGATGATGAAAAGGAAGATGGCTTATCCAATCATGCCTGTAGATCAGTGTCAGAAAAACTGAGAGTCTTCAAAGGAATAATGGCTTCAGATTCCATGACTTGCTATAGTGATACACAGCTTAATCAAGGGGAGACAGTGGTTAACCACAACAACTAAATCGCAACAAAAAAGTGGAAACCAAAAATATGTTTAAGTCTAGCCTTAACAGAAGGTGTCAGCAAACCTGACATTGTGTAAACTTCAAGAGAAACCAACCGGTCTTATAATCATTCACCTTCCAAAAAATCTTTTTAATTCAAAAAACTTATTATTTTTTTGTGTTTATATATTAATATAAAAGTGTCGTTTCACAGCACAGCTTCCTCAGGGACATGCGAACATCTTTAAACACAGAGTCTTAACCTAAAGATAATAATAGTACCATTATAGAAATTCACCAATAATGAAGATGAAAAAATATTTATCTTGATGTCAAAAAGGCTACCATCTCAAAATAGACACTAAGGGCCTCATCACACTGCACGAAACAGGCTGTTCCATGAAAGGTTGATCACAGTGCACAACATGTTGAGAGAGAGAGAGAGAGAGAGAGAGAGAGAGAGAGAGAGAGAGAGAGAGAGAGAGAGAGAGAGAGAGAGAGAGAGACTTGCTATAATGTCTACTCCCTAGACAGGTATTTGTATCCCTATGAGAGGCCCACCTAGTAACTCGAGGTGGGGATTAGGTAAGAGTGAAGGGGGTTGGGGCCACTTTCACATTCAGCGTGAGACGTACGAACAGAACAGTGGTCTCTTGTGAAGATTTGAAGGCCTTCGGAGTGAGGAAACTCACTCCAAGATGAGATTTGGACAATGTTCTCTCCACCTAGCTTGTTGTTGCCCAGGTAGAGTGTCCATCAAGCTAGGTGGAGAGAACCTTGCCCAAATCTCATCTTGGAGTGAGTTTCCTCACTCCGAAGGCCTTCAAATCTTCATAAGAGACCACTGTTCTGTTTGTACGTCTCACGTTGAATGTGAAAGTGGCCCCAACCCCCTACACTCTTACCTAATCCCCACCTCGAGTTACTAGGTGGGCCTCTCATAGGGATACAAATAGCTGTCTAGGGAGTAGACATTATAGCAAGTCTCTCTCTCTCTCTCTCTCTCTCTCTCTCTCTCTCTCTCTCTCTCTCTCTCTCCCTCTCCCTCTCCCTCTCCCCTCTCCCTCTCCCTCTCCCTCTCCCTCCCCCTCCCCCCCCCCTCCCCCTCCCCCTCCCCCCCCTTTTACTGGCCTCTAGTGCACAATGTAACACAAATGAAAGGGTTGTAGCTAGGAGCCACACTAACACTGCAGCTGTTTCCTGCTTTACATATGCTCTGCCCCTGAATAACAAATTTATCTCCTGCGGTAACTGCTTAGAAAATGACCCCCTATGTCTTGATCAACTTTTCACAGAAATCGAAGGAACTGAAGCCGAGGCTTACATCTCTTTAAATGTCCAACTCTCGTGTGACGTCACTGAAATGCAAACCATCAATGACACTTCTTCCTGTTCTCCAAGAACACTGTCAGGAATATAAGATCAAACTTAAATGCTCTTTTATTCCAAGAACACATGTAAATTTCAGTGTTTAACCCATGTGGAACAATAGTATTTAGTCTGTAAATCCAACGTTTCTCGGTCTATAGTAGTAACAATTCGCGATCTCCTATGTGCCAATGTATTGGAATGTGATCAATAGCACAAATGGAGAGATCATTAAAACAATGTCCAACTTCCATGCAGTGTGATACCATAGGTTCATCTACTCGGGCATGTTTTATATTGGACCTGTGTTCTATCATCCGAGTTTTCAAAAGACGTTTGGTCTTCCCAATATAGAGCAACTCACAAGGACATCGGATTAAATAAATCACCATGGTGGAAATACATGTGGTTTTGTATTTCAAAAAGATTTTATAACCCAATTTCAAAACCAATGAATCCTGAATAGGGGTGTGAATCGTGTGATCGATCGTCTTAACGATCAATTTTGGCTGGGGGGGGAGGGAAATCTGATCGTCGTGTTTTTGTTTTGTTAAAAATCGTTAAAAATTGTAAATCGGGGGAGGGCGGGAAAACCGGCACACCAAAAAAATCCTAAAACCCACCCTGAACCTTTAAAACAAATCCCCCACCCTCCCAAAACCCCCTAAAATGTTTTAAATTACCTGGGGTCCAGTGAGGGGGGTCCCGGCGTGATCTCCCTCTCTCTGGCCACGACTGCGATAAGAGAAATGGCGCCGGTGGCCCTTTGCCCTTATCATGTGACAGGGCAAAGGTAGCGCTGGCGCCATTTTGGTTCCTGGCTCACGACGTCACGCGTGCAGGAGATCGCCCCCGGACCCCCGCTGGACCCCCAGGGACTTTTGGCCAGCTTGGGGGGGGGCCTCCTGACCCCCACAAGACTTGCCAAAAGTCCAGCGGGGGTCCGGGAGCGACCTCCTGCACACGGGCCGTATTGCCAATCTTCAAAATGGCGCCGGTGCTACCTTTGCCCTCACTATGTCATACGGGCGACCTGTTTTCCTTTAAAACATTATACTGGATAAATGTATTAATGGAAATTTGCAAAAATAAAAAATTTAAAAAAAAAATGTTCATAAATAAGTTACACAAAGTCAGGCTTGCTGACACCTTCTTAAGTCAAGTCCACGTGGTTGAAATTAAACACTGTGTTCAGTCCCTCCTGACGCAGCTCTAAGCGAAACACGGTCCATGTCGGGGGACCTGGTGGAAAACTACGGTATATCGCATTGAGCTTTTGGAGTAGCCGCTTATGAAAAAATAAAAGGAAGGAATTCAATTTCCTAATTTGCAACACTACGAATCTTTGGACTGTATGATTCTTTCTGCTCTCGTTCTTTGTGTGTGGATAATAATTGGAGAGCAGCATTCCTCCTATTTGTGTGTTAAAAATCATTTCTGGACATAAGCGTAAGTATTCCCATGAATATGGTCTTTTGCTTCTAAACAAATGTATTAGTCTACATGGATATGGCAACATCAGTTACTATACTTATTGAGTCACATAATAAATCTTGCACTTCCACTGCCATTATTGTATAGACAATATTTGCAAAAATGTAAATGACAAAGACTTTTTTTTTTTTTTAAACAATTTTCTTTAACTTAGATGTCTTCTGCACTATTGACAGGTAGTATATTTTACAGCATTATTCCCATACATTGTTCTGACTATCCTTCTTATACGAGGCATTACCCTTGAAGGTGCTGGGGATGGCATTAACTATTATATTGGAACACAATCAGATATTTCAAAATTAAAAGAAGCAGAGGTAAGTTTCAGTCATCAGTAATGAAGTGGATTTTCCTTTATTAAAAAAATGTAATTAATGTTTTACTTATTTATTTTATTTGTTAAAATATATTACTTACCAACAGACTAAAAGTCAAGGAACAACAAAATAAAAATACAATCTGCACAGGAAAATGTAAAATAGTTTGAATGTTAAGGAATTGCATTGTTATGTCACACATAGTTGTTAGCAAGTTCAGCATCATGGCTTCAGGAGCTGGAGGCTGAATCCTAAACTACTTACATATGATTCACCAGAAGTCAAATTATTAATACAGTCATGTTTTAGGGATTTATTTGCTGGAAAAATCGGAATCTATTTATCATATTCAATGATTCTGGTTGTCACAACATGTGGCCACCTACTGGGAATGTAAATAGTTTGTGTTGATCCCTTGTAGTTCCCATAATTTGCATACTAATATGGTAGATTGTTGCAGATATGGTTGACTTGATCCACCTAGTCTGCTGTAGCTAAAGATATATCCCATCTCTGAGCCATACAAGCTTGACCACCTATAGAATATCACTTCTTATCAAAGTTGCTTCATTGTCTTTCCTCTTTGGTCCTCTGCCATCCTGGATAGAGAGAAATAGAACTTTATATAATTAATGTGCAAAATATTTATTATTGAACATATAAACAAAATACATTTAAAATCAATGAAAAACAGTCACTCCCATTCGCACCTTATGTTTTCTGTGACATTTGAGGTTGGTCCGTTGTGTGAGAGCGTTTTTCGCTGCTTTGAAGGCTTTCATTGTAAGCTATATAAGGAGAGTTATGGTGATACTTTATTGGAAATCTTTTTGAGTAAGGTATTTACAAGCAAAGAGTAGGTCACAACCTGTGATTTTATAATATGTCCCTGATGAAGCCCATTCATGGGTGAAACAAGGATCCGTTGTTGGACTTGAGATGCAGATGATGGAGGAAAAGAGTTACTTCTTTCTCTCTGTGTGAATTAAGTACAGTGAAGATCGATAAATAAATGACATTGGGAGTATATAGTACCCTAATTAAAATATCGGAAACCCTGTGAAGAAAAGTATTTCTATTTTTCATAAATTTTTTGGAGGCACTTGTGCACTTTAAAGTGAAAAATTGTATACATTATTTGGTGTCATTAGTGTACGGATTTTAAGGTGCGAATGGGAGAGACTGTTTTTCATTGATTTTAAATGTATTTTGTTTATATGTTCAATAATAAATATTTTGCACATTAATTATATAAAGTTCTATTTCTCTATGTGTATGTACAAAATGGATTTTTAGAGAAATTTGAGTTAATATAGTCCCTATGTGTTGTTTGCCATCCTGGATAGAGAAGCATTTACGTTTCAATAATTATTAAACAAACAACTAATAACCCTTCCTCCCTATGCCCCCCACATACACATATCTCTTATTCAATCTTGTAACCCTGTTCTTACCATTGCATTTATATTTGTTCCAAGCATGCTTAAATTCTAGCACAGTGTTGATTTCTACCAGCTGTGCTGGTAGATCATTCTGGATATCTACACTCTGTCAGTAAAGAAGGATTTCCTCATATTTCCTCTAAGTCTCCTTCCCTCCAACTTCATATCATGACCCCTTGTCCTTGAATTTCCTTTTCTATGGAAAACGGAATCTTCTTATACTTTATTGAAGTCTGATAAATTTTTGAATGTTTCTATCAAATCTCCATTTTTCCTTCTTTCTTCCAGTGAGTACATTTTGAATATCCTAAGTTTCTCTGTGTAGGGTTTGTACTGGAGGCCCAGTTCATTTTCATAGTCTTCCTCTGAACTACTGCCATTCTCTCAATGTCATTAAAAAGGTATGGCCTTCAGAAATGAATCCAGTACTCAAGATGGTGGGGTCTCACTAGAAGCCTGTACAAGGACATTATTAACTTTTTCTTCCAGCTGATGACAACTCTACTCATGTACTGAGATAACTTTACCATTTGCTTTATTACATTAAGTGGCAACCTTCAGGTCATCTGAGATGATTACTTCTAGGGGACAAATGTACTCAGCATTTTCCCATAGAAACAAATGAGAAAAACACTTTAGAACATCTGACAGGTCCTGTTCCTATTTAATATCTCCCTTGCATGTAATATTTTACCTGCTTCCCTAGTTTTTGTATAAAATTCATATACATTTTGTTTACTTAGTTTTCGATATAAAATTTGTTTAATATTGTAGTTCTTCTCCCTCCCGGTGGCCCGTTAGCCCAAAATTTATCTTTTCATTGTTCTTTGTTTTATGTAAAGCCTGTTCGCTGCATTACGTTTTCATATAAACCGATGAGATGTTCTTGACTGTCTGTATATAAAATTTTCAAATAAATAAATAAAATAATAACAATAGTTTGTTCCTTGTCCTTCTGCTTCACTAGTCAAGAACATGTGGGTTTAGTCCCCTCATCCAGCAGTTGGAGACACAGTTGTTTGTTTTTTTATGATATAACCTGTATGTATGTCATGCATGGAACCAGATGCAGCCAGTTCTCACAGGACAATCAGGATGGTAGTCCTTAATATGGGTGACGTCAGTGGATGGAGCCCTGACATGGAAAACTTTTCTGTCAAAGTTTCTAGAAATCTTTGACTGACACTGGCACCCTTAGTGCACTAAGCATGCTCAACATGCCATTATCCCTGTGCCCACACGTGTCTCCCTTCAGTCTTCTTTTTTCTGCGCGGCAGTTAGCATCGTGGTCAGGAGCTCTGTGAGAAACTCTCACAACTTTTCCTCACGGAAACTCTTGAAGTTTTACTTCACAAATAATTTTTCCCTACACGGGACTCCCTTCACGTACATTTATTCGATGCTCGGTGAGTACTTTGCCCTGTTTTTCGGTTGGTTCTTGTCACCTCACTGTTTCCCAGGCCTACCAACTGAACTGCAGCCTTCCCTCTCCCTATGATTTTAACCCCACAAAGCCTGCGAGTGTCCTCCTGCGATCCTCCATCTGGTTATCAGGGCTAGTGGGATAGGGACGTCCACGGTTACTATTGCCGCCAGAGCAGCTGTCGAATCCAGGCTTCCATTGATTCCCTAGGTACCTTAGTAGTGGTCAATGCCCCCAACAATAACGTTGGTGCCTCCATTCATGCTGTCCTGCCTCCATTGATGCCATCCATGCCCCACCCCCCCCTCGGTTCATCGATGCTATCGATCCGCACATTGATTCTGTCAGTGCCATCGATGTTTACATCCATGACACTGATCTCTCCATGAATTCCATCAATGCCCACGTCGATGCCATTGACACCCTCGTCGATGTCATCGACGCCCACATTGATGCCATTGACACCATCGATGCCTGGGTCCATTCCATCGATGCCTTTGATGCCAGGTCAATGCCATCGATGCCCATGCCGATGCCATCGATGCTAAGGTCGATGCCATCGATGCTGTCGAGGGCAGTGTTGATTTTATCCATGCCATCGACGGCACTGTCTATTTCATCCATGCCATTAATGCCTGTGGCTGTTCCATCCATGCCATCGACGCCCACGTCATTTCCATTGGTACCATCATCGGTTCTATCAATGCCTTCGTTGAGTCCACCGATGCTGTCAATGCCCTCGACGAATTGTTGATGCTGCCATCGATCCCAATGATGCCGGTATCAATTTCACCGATGACATCAATGACTTTTCAATTCTTTGATGCCACATCGATTCCATCGTTCTCACAGGACAAGCAGGATGGTAGTCCTCACATATGGGTAACATCACAGATGGAGCCCAATCACGGAACACTTTTGTCAAAGTTTCTAGAACTTTGATTGGCACCTACTAGGCATGCCCAGGATGGCACTAACCCTGCAACCAGCAGGGGTCCCCCTTCAGTCTTCTTTTTTCCACGCAGCAGTAGCCACGCGGGTTAAGAAGCTCCAAAAAGATTCCTGACAGGAATTTTCCTCACAGAATTACTACTTAATTTTCTACTCCACAGGGGTCCCCCTCTTTAAATTTGACATCCGCAGTAGTCCGGTAAGCTTTTTACCTGATTCCGGTCGATTCCCATCAAGGTTGGCCCTCGCGGCCTGCTGGCTGTCGATCGCACCACAGCTAAATGTTTTCACAGGCCATGGCGTCGGGGTTCCATTGATGCCTGGACTGTACCTGCACAATGTCCATTACTGACCCTCACCCGGTTTGTGTAATGTCTCTGGGTAGCGAGCATGATGTCCTTGCACCAAATGTGCCCTAATGACACTAAAATGTCGCAAGGCTAGAATGGAGAAGATGGAACTTCTCTTTCGGTCACAAACCCCGACGCCATCCATAGCATCGACATCGTCTGAGCCGACACCGTCTACGTCGTGCCATCATCAGGCACCGGCCAGTGTCCAACCAGCATCGACAATTGTACGGCCATCGACACCCTCTGTTTCCCCTCAGGAAAAGGACTGAGGAGAGCGTGTTGAGAAAAGCATCGGCATCGACATCGCAGATCTCAGACCGTTGATGCAGTCAAGGCCTCGACGTCGTCATTGTCTGAACTGCCATCAAAGAAAGCTCATCCAGAAAAGGCACCGTCCCTATCTGGTTCAGGGTCACCGAGGCAACCTTCACCGGGACCGATGATAGGAGCTGCGATTCCACTTCCAATGGTGGTCCCTCCGGCTATGCCTCCACCTCCTCCTCTGGCATCAGGGCTCCATGCTCCAGGTTTCTGGGAGGAACTGGATCAGATGATTCAGGAGACCATCGGCAGAGCGATGCAAGACTTCAAGGTTCCATTCACGCCCATACCGGTACAGATGCCTGAACCAGTAACCAATCCCATTCCTGCAGTGCTAGCACCGTTACTAATGAGAATGGAAGCGCTAATCGCTGCATTTCCTCCAATGGATCCGACGACACCGATGGATCCGGTGCCCTCCTCTCCGATTCATCTTTCATCAACAGATGAAGGAGAAACACCGTTCCTTCCTCCATCGGGGGTCCTTCCAATGCCTAGATCATCACTTTCAATGATTGCATCTTTGTTTCCATCGATGCCACCGACACGTCCATCGATGCCCTCGGTGCCACCATTGGTTCCACCGGTGACTCCTTCGATGCCTTCGGTGCCTCGCCCAGGACCTTCAGGTATACCAACTTTTCGTCCCTCCAAGGATACCGGGGGTGCTGGAGATGATCCCTATGATACCTGGACCGATGATATATCCCAAGATACCGATGACTTGCCATCACCACCCTCTCCTGCTGAAAGCAGGAAGCGTTCTCCGCCAGAGGACTTATCCTTCATTAATTTTGTGAAGGAAATGTCTGAAGTGGTTCCATTTCAACTTCAGACAGACAAGATGATAGACATCAGATGATGGAGCTTCTTCAATTTTTAGATGCTCCTAAAGAACTAACATCTATTCCCATCCATGATGTCCTCCTGGATCTTCTTAAAAGAAATTGGGAACACCCTGGTTCTGTGGCATCAGTCAATCGAAAGGCTGACACCACATACCTAGACCAGTCAACTTCAGATTTCCAGAAGTCCCAATTAGATCACCATTCAGTGGTTGTTGAGTCAGCCCAAAAGAAAGCCTGAAGATCCAAGCCTCATTCTTCCTATCCTCCAGGAAAGGAACAAAAATTCTTGGATGCTATAGGCCGCCTTATCTTTCAAGAGGCAATGCTTATATCCCGCATCGCCTCTTACCAGCTTTATATGACCCAGTACAACAGACTCCTCTTTAAACAAATACAAGACTTTGCTGAGTCTCTACCTATACAGTCTCAAGAACAGTTACATGCCCTAGCTCAAAAGGGTTTAGAAGCGGGCAAACATGAGATTCGATCTGCCTATGACATTTTTTACACCGCTTCCAGGGTCTCAGCAACAGCCATTTCTGCAAGAAGGTGGGCCTGGCTAAAGTCGTCCGACCTGCAGCCTGAAGTCCAGGACAGATTATCTGATTTGCCTTGCACTGGAGATAATCTTTTTGGTGAGCAAATACAAAAGGTAGTAGCACAACTCAAGGATCACCATGAGACTCTTCGTCAACTCTCCTTGCTCCCTTCTGAATATCCTGCAAAACAAACATTCAGGAAGGAGCCTAAGAAATCCTTTTACCGCCAAAGGAAATCTTATCCTCCTACATCCAAAGGTTGCTCTACTAAGCCTTAGCAGAAAGGCCAGTCCAGGCAACATCGCAGGCAAAAGCCGCAAACAGCTCCTCAACCAGGTCCAGCATCTGGTTTTTGAATCTTCGCTAGAGAGCAGCATTCAGACTCCACTAAGGCATGTACCAGTGGGAGGCCGATTATGCCACTTCAGCGACATCTGGCACTCAGTCACCACAGACCAGTGGGTTCTCGCCATAATAACTCAAGGTTATCTCAACTTTCTTGCCATTCCACCGGACACCCCGCTTCGGCTGATGTGGGGAACATCCGACCATTCACCACTCCTAGAACAGAAGGTTTCCCTCCTCCTCCAGTCCATAGCAATAGAACCAGTGCCCTACTCCCAGCAGGGCCTCAGATTCTATTCTCGGTACTTTCTAATCCCAAAAAAGTCAGGTGGCGTTCGCTCGATACTAGATCTCTGGGCCTTAAACAAGTTCCTACAAAGAGAAAAGTTCAAGATGGTAACCTTGGGTTCCCTCCTTCCCCTTCTGCAAAAGGGAGACTGGCTCTGCTCTCTAGACCTTCAGGACGCATACACGCACATTGCAGTAACTCTGTCTCATCGCAAATTTCTGCGATTCCTCGTAGGCTTAAAGGACTACCAATATCGAGTGCTACCATTTGTCCTAGCCTCTGCACCACGAGTCTTCACCAAGGGCCGGATTTTAAAAGCCCTGCACGCGTAAATCCAGCCAGATTTACGCGCGCAGGGCACTCGTGCCCCAGTGCGCCTATTTTGCATTCGCCGCCGGCGCGCGCGTAAGTCCCGGGGCTTCGTAAAAGGGGCAGGGAGGGGCGTGTCCGGGGTCAGGGGGCGGTTCGGGGTGGGACCGGGGGCGTGGTGCTGGTCCGGGGGCATGGTCGAGGCCTCCGGATCAGCCCCCGGGTCGGGTGATGGCGCGCCAGCAGCCCGCTAAAGCGCACAGATTTACACCTGCTTTCGGCAGGGGTAAATCTGCCAACAAAGGTAAGGGGGGAGGGTTAGATAGGGCCATTTCGGAGCGGCCTTGGAGGGAACAGGCAGCGCGCGCCGGGCTCGGCGCGCGCAAGTTGCACAAATGTGCACTCCCTTGTGCTCGCCGACCCCGGATTTTATAAGATACGCACGGCTACGTAAATTTATAAAATCTACGCGCTCGTGGAAATTTATAAAATCTACCCCATAGTGCCTCGTAGTAGTAGCAGCATTCCTCAAAATGCAAGGTGTCCACGTCTACCCCTAGCTCGACGATTGGTTGATCAGGGCTCCCATACAGCAAGCTGCTCTGAAGTCCCTACGCCTCACCATGCTCACCCTGATCTCTCTAGGGTTTCTCATCAATTACCCAAGGTCCAGTTTGGGTCCATCACAAACCTTGTAATTCGTAGGAGCAGACTTGGACACCTTCAAAGTAAAGGCTTTTCTTCCTCGAGAACGAGCTCTCCTCATCTCCTCTCTCGCTCACCAGCTGCAGTTGCGACAACGCTCCCTGCATGTCACTTGCTAGGACACATGGTGTCCTCAGTACACGTCACTCCCATGGCTCGTCTCGCCATGAGAATCATGCAGTGGACTCTAAGATCACAGTGGATTCAGTCATCTCACCCACCTTCAGCTGTTGTTAACATAACCAACCCACTTCGCCTATCTGTGGCTTGGTGGAAGAATCAGACCAATCTCCTCCAAGGCCTTCCTTTCCAAGCTCCAGATCCTCAACTAACCCTTACAACAGATGCTTCCAACATTGGCTGGGAGCACATGTTGCCAATCTGCAAACTCAAGGGTCTTGGTCACCAGAGGACACCAAACACCAAATCAATTTCCTGTAGCTACAAGCAATCACATATGTTCTTAGAGTTTTTCAGGATCGCCTCTCCAATCAGGTCATCCTGATCCAAACCGACAACCAGGTGGCCATGTGGTACATCAACAAACAAGGAGGAATAGGCTCCCACCTCCTGTGTCAGGAAGCTGCACAGATATGGGCGGAGGCCCTTTCCCACTCGATGTACTTCAGGGCCACCTACTTGCCGGGAATGGACAATGTGTTGGCAGACAAGCTGAGTCGCACCTTTCAGCTGCATGAGTGGTCCCTCAACCCCACAGTAGCGGACTCAGTATTCCAATGTTGGGGTTATCCTTGGTGAAATTGTCTAATTTGTGAAAAATGAATGCACATCTCTAGTTACCAATGATGTGCAACAGGCATCGGTTCTTGATCTGGTTCTGTTTAATATTCTCATAAGTGATATTGTGGAAGTACCTTTAAGAAAGAATTGCCCTTTTGTGGATGATATCAAAATTTGGAAGATGTGGAAAAATATGAGGAGGGATCTAGAGAAGCATGAGACAGTATTAAATGAGGAAGCTAAGATTTAATGTAAAAATGCAGGGTCATGTATTTGGGTTGCAAAACCCCAAGGGAGCAGTACAATATAAGGGGTGAAGTTCTGTGCACAAAACAAGATTGGGATCCAGAAGTGATTTTAGCTGATGATCTTAAGATGGGCAAACAGGTAGATAAGGTGATGGCAAAAGCCAGAAGGATGCTTGGGGCAATCTGAAATAGAGAAAAGAGAGCGAGGGCCCCCGAGGAGCGGGTACCCCTGGTAAGTCCGAGGAGGCAGAGTAGCTTGGACGAATCTGTAGTCCGAGTCGTAGTCCTTGCTAACTCAATCTGTTAGCAAAAGTGAAGACCTTTTATGTTGGAAGCGGATGATGTCAATACAGGGGGACGCCCCTAAGGTTCGCGCCCTTGCTGGTACATACTTCGGCGGGTACGCGCACCCTACGTCATCAGTAACATGGCGGATCCACAGCGTTGAGACGGTCCAGGGACGCCGGAGAGAGGCGGCACGGAGACGCCGCAGCATCAAGCCGTCCATCAAGCCCGAAGGGAGTCGCCACAGAGGTAAAGAGGGTGGAGCGAGAGCGAAGAGCAGCCACGGATGCAACAATCCTCACATAAACCTCTTTGCATCACCTCAAAACTGCAAAGTAGAGAACTTTTGCTCTCTCACTCGCAGCCAACACTCACAACCAAGAGATGCGTTCTCCCTCTCAGGTACAACCGGTCTCCTATATGCGTTCCCTCCACTTCCACTTCTCTTGAAGACTCTCGTGAAGCTACGTCAGGACAAGGGATGCATGATCCTGATAGCATGATCCTGATAGCATGATCCTGATAGCATGATCCTGATAGTGGTTTACGATTCTTCAGCACCTCTCCATTCGCAGACACATTCCTCTGGGGAAGGACCCGCTTCTGATCATGCACAACGACGGGTACCTACGTCACCCCAATTTTCAGGCCTTGTCCCTGACTGCCTGGATGTTGAAAGGTTAATCCTTCAGCCTCTCAACCTTTCGGAGCCAGTTTCCCTTGTCCTGATTGCTTCTCGGAAACCTTCCACAGGTTTAAATCATGGTGTTCCTCACTGTCCCTAGATCCTTTTACCTGTTCTACCACCAAGTTTTTAGACTATCTCTGGCACTTGTCAGAATCAGATCTGAAAACTTCATCCATCAGAATGCATGTCAGTGCAGTAGCTGCCTTCCATAAAAGTATCGGGGATGTTCCCATTTCAGTACAACTCCTTGTAACACGTTTTCTAAAGGGCTTGCTTCACCTCAAACCTCCACTGTGCCCTCCGGCCCCTTCTTGGGACCTCAACCTGGTTTTAGGTTGGCTCATGAAACCACCATTTGAGCCTCTCCAATCCTGTGATCTTTGTTATCTCACATGGAAAGTGATTTTTCTCTTAGCAATCACATCAGTTCGCAGAGTTAGTGAGTTACAGGCCCTTACACCCGCCTTACACTAAACTTCTGCACGACCAGGTAGTAGGGGTGTGCATTCCTTTTGAACGCATATGTAAAACGCAACGTAATTTTTTTTTTTAACTTAAAAAAGTGATGAGGCGAAAACGATCGGATTTCCAACGTATTCAACATAGCTATGTTGAATACGTTGGAAATCGCGATTGTTGATCCTAAATAAAAATTTAAAACCCCTCACCCTCCTTAATCCCCCCCCCAAGACTTACCCAAACTCCCTGGTGGTCGAGCGGAGAGTCAGGACGCCATTTCTGTATTCCTTTGCGAGGAGCACGTGATGGCACGGACGGAGCACCGATATCATTGACGGAAGCACCGATGGTGTCTGCGTAGGTATAGCAAATGTTGTTTACCTGTAACAGGTGTTCTCCAAGGATGTTAGTCCTCACATATGGGTGTGAGGGGGGGTCAATTTCGGTCAATATGGACATATGGAGAATTCCATATGTCCATATTGACCGGAACTTTGGCCAGCTTGGGGGGCCTCCTGACCCCCCCAAGCTGGCCAAAAGTTCCGGTTGTGTTCAACGAGGGTCCCGGAGCGAACGCGCGGGGAATCACGTGACGTCCGTGTCACGTCGGAGTGACGCCGACGTCACGTGCTCCTCGCAAAGGCCAGCTTGGAGGGGTCAGGAGGCCCCCCCAAGCTGGCCAAAAGTTCCGGTTGTGTCCAACGAGGGTCCCGGAGCGAACGCGCGGGGAATCACGTGACGTCCGCGTCACTCCGACGTCACGTGCTCCTCGCAAAGGAATACAGAAATGGCGTCCTGACTCTCCGCTCGACCACCAGGGAGTTTGGGTAAGTCTTGGGGGGGGGATTAAGGAGGGTGAGGGGTTTAAATTTTTATTTAGGGAATCGGTGCACGTATGGACATAGACTCAACTTATGGAATTCTCCATATGTCCATATTGACCGAAATTGACCCCCCCTTTCGACTTATGGACTTATGAACATAAACGTTTTGTCTGCACATCCCTACCAGGTAGTACTCCGCACTCACCCGAAGTTCTTGCCTAAGGTAATATAGGAGTTTCACATTAATCAATCCATTATACCACCCACCTTCTTTCCCAGGCCCCATTCCAATCCAGGAGAACAGGCTCTGCATACACTTGACTGTAAGTGGGCTCTAGCATTCTACCTAGACCGTACATCGGCCCACAGGAAAAGCACTCAATGGTTTGTTTCTTTTGCCCCCATCAAATTGTACAAACCTGTGGGTAAGCAGACTCTCTCCTCCTGGTTAGCGGACTGCATTTCCTTTTGCTATCAGCAAGCAGGCATTCCAATTCAAGACCGTGTTAAAGCACACTTAGTCAGGGCCATGGCAACTTCTGTAGCATACCTTTGCTTGATGCCGTTATCTGATATTTGTAAGGCTGCAACCTGGAGTTCTCTCCATTCCTTTACAGCCCACTATTGTTTAGACAAGGCTGGAAGACAAGATTCCATCTTTGGCCAATCTGTCTTGCGCAACCTTTTTACAACCTGATGTACCAACACCCTTCCGCCTGCCCGTTAGGATTCAGGATGCCCTCTACCAAATTTTACCCCAGTTGTTGTGCCTGTTGCACGTCTTTGGGTACATTTGTTGCATACATGGACATCCTCAGCTTGCTACTCACCCATATGTGAGGACTACCATCCGGCTTGTCTTGTGAGAAAGCAAATGTTGCTTACCTGTAACAGGTGTTCTCACAGGACAGCAGGATGTTAGTCCTCACGAAACCCGCCCACCACCCCACGGTGTTGAGTTCGTTACATTTTCTTATTTTATTTTTTGGCATTTACTTTAGCTTTTGAAGACTGAAGGGAGACCCCTGGTTGCAGGGTTTGTGCCATCCTGGGCATGCCCAGTAGGTGCCAGTCAAAATTCTAGAAACAAAACAAAAACTTTGACAAAAGTGTTCTGTGATTGGGCTCCATCTGTGATGACACCCATATGTGAGGACTAACATCCTTGGAGAACACCTGTTACAGGTAAACAACATTTGCTTTCTCACAGGACAAGCAGGATGGTAGTCCTCACAAATGGGTGACATCGAGGATGGAGCCCTGTACGGAAAACTTTTCTGTCAAAGTTTCAACAAGCTTTGACTGACACTGGCACACTGGGTGCACTGAGCATGCCCAGCCTGCAATTATCCCTGTGAGCCACAGGTGTCTCCCTCAGTCTCGTCTTATAGCTAAAAAGCGCAAGCGAAACTAAAATAAAAGTATACAGACCCAACTCCGCGGGGTGGCGGGCGGGTTTCGTGAGGACTAACATCCTGCTGTCCTGTGAGAACACCTGTTACATCAGGTAAGCAACATTTGCTATACCTACGCAGACACCATCGGTGCTTCCGTCAATGATATCGGTGCTCCGTCCGTGCCATCAACGCTTTCATCGATGTTTTTGACATTCTCACAGGACAAGCAGTATGGTAGTCCTCACATATGGGTGACATCACAGGATGGAGCCTAATCACAGAAAACTTCTTTCAAAGTTTCCAGAATTTTAACTGGCCCCTACTGGGCATGCCCAGCATGGCAATAACCCTGCAGCCAGCAGGGGTCCCCCTTCAGTCTTCTTTTTTCCGCGCAGCAGTAGCCTCGCGGTTTAGGAGCTGTTCCGTCATGGAGCCGGGGCTGCTTGCTCCAGGTCTCCGGGAAGAACTAGACCGCCTGGTCCAGGAGGCCATCAACAAGGCAATGCAACGACTCCAGGTTCCTCTAGCACCAACACTGGCACCGAGAGTAGAACCGGTCACTGACCCGATGACAGCAGTGCTGGCACCACTGCTATCATGGATGGAGGCGCTCATGACCGCCCTTCCGCCGATGATTCCCGGGTCTCCGATGGCTCCGGTGCGCTCCCTGTTGACAGCTTCATCGGGAGGAGAAACACCATTCCTCATTCCTCCTTCGGGAGTATTTTTTATTTATTTTTATTTTATTTAAGGGTTTCTTATATACCGAGGCACGTTTGCAAAAACATCACCTCGGTTCACAGTGTAACATAACCTAGCAACAAGCTTTACAATAATAATAATAATAATAATAATAATAAAATAAATAACTAGCAACAAGCTTTACAATAGAACATTAACAGGTAGCGGTTAAGAGGGTAGGGGATGATAGTACGCGAAATATATACAAATGTACATGTAAGTTTTTTAACAATAATGTTATATTAGGTAATCAGGAAGATTAGAAAGGGTGAAGTAAAAGATGGAGGGTGAGGAAGAGGAGAGGACCTGTGGGGTAGGGGGGGGTGAGAGGAGAGAGAAGGGGCGAGGGTAAATAGGGTAGGAAGAAAAAAGAGAAAGGGTGAAGGGGAGGGGGTCAGGAGGGCGGTCGGATGCGGGGTAATGTCATATCTTATGGAGGGTCAGTTCGTTAGTCAGGGTATGCAAGTTTGAACAGCCATGTTTTAAGGTTGTGCTTGAATTTTTTGTGGCAAGGTTCCTGGCGTAGATGGGAAGGCATTTTATTCCAGTGGGCAGTTCCTGCGATGATGAAGGATCGCTCTCTAAAGGTGGTATGTTTCATGAGCTTTGGAGAGGGTATCTGGAGTTTGGCCAAGTGATGCGTTCTTGTGGGTCTTGTCGGAGAGTGAAACAGGAGATGTTCAGGGAACCATTGCATGTCATGGTTATGAATGGCTTTGTGTATGAGTGTGAGTACTTTATATACTATCCTGGAGGCTACGGGGAGCCAATGTAATGATTGAAGGACGGGAGTAATGTGGTCATGACGGTGAGTGTTGGTAAGGATGCGTGCCGCAGCATTTTGCAATAACTGTAGTGGTTGTAGGGTATTTTTTGGTAAGCCTAGGAGGATGGCGTTGCAATAGTCAAGTTTGGACAGGATCGTGGCTTGCAGAACTGTACGGAAGTCAGAGGTATGAAGAAGAGGTTTGATTCTCTTCAAGGTGTGAAGTTTGAAGAATCCGCTTTTTATGGTGGCAGAGATGAATTTTTTGAGATTAAACTGATCGTCTATCATAATGCCAAGGTTGCGGACTAGTAGAGTAGTAGGGCAACTGGGTAGTGGGGGTGTGGGGGAGAGACTGCGAGAATGGTTGTTAGGAGGGGAGAGAATGAGTAGCTCTGTTTTGTTAGTATTGAGAGCAAGGAAATTATCGGAGAGCAGTTTATTTATCTCAGATAGTGTAGAGTTCCAGATCTTCATTGCGTTTGCAATAGAATCATTAATAGGGATGAGTATCTGCACGTCGTCAGCATATATAAAGTGCTGGATACTCAGTTTCGAGAGGAGTTGGCAGAGGGGGAGGAGGTATATATTAAAGAGTGTAGAAGAGAGGGATGAACCCTGTGGTACTCCTTGAGATAGTTTGACAGGGTTAGATTTGTTACAACCAATTTTTACGCTGTAGCTTCTGTCATTAAGGTAAGATTGGAACCATAGTAGGGCTGTGCCAGCAATACCAATTTCCATGAGGCATTTGATGAGTGTGAGGTGGTTGACAGTATCAAATGCCGCAGAGATATCTAATAGTGCAAGTATGTGGGATTGTCCGTTGTCCATGGCTTTAAGTATAGATTCTGAGAGGGTGATGAGTAGTGTTTCTGTACTATGGTGTTTGCGAAAACCATATTGAGATGTGGAGAGTATGTTGTGTTCATCAATGTATTCAGTGAGTTGTTTATTGATAATCTTTTCCAGTATTTTGGAGAGGAATGGGAGGTTTGATACTGGGCGATAGTTGGCTAGTTCGTTAGGATCCAAATTAGGTTTTTTGAGAGTGGGTTTGATGATGGCGTGCTTGAGTTGCTTTGGGACTTGGCCTAGGGTAATGGATTTGTTCAGTATGTTTGCGATGTGTTTGGCTGTAGTCGCTGGGCTTGTGAGTATTATTTTGGTAGGCAGGTTGTCTGAGGGGTGATAGGCAGGTTTGATTTTCTTGAGAGTAGTTTCGATTTCTAGTGCAGATGTGTTTTCGAAGTTCAGTAGTGAGGGGTTTGGGTTTTTCGTGTGTGGGTGTGATTGTGTGTTTTGATTGGTGCCGTTTATAGGGGTGTTTTTAGGTGTGAGTGAGTTTGGGGAACCAGAATGAGCTGTGAAGCGTGCCATAATGGTTTCCACTTTAGAGAGGAAGTAAGATGCTAGATTCTCACATTTTGTTTCATCGTCATTGTCAGGATTACATCTATCTTGATATGTAATGAGGCTGTTTACGTATTGGAAAAGGGCTTGTGGGTTGAACTGGAATTGATGGATTCTTGTGGCATAGAAGTCTTTCTTTGCTTTTTCTGTGGCCTTTCGGTAGGCGTGTAAATGGGTGCGAAACTGTGATAGTGTAGTAGGGAGGCAGTTCCTTCGCCAGGTTTTTTCTAATTTGCGAAGATTCATTTTCATGGTTTTAAGTTCATTTATATACCATGGTTTTTTGTTATTCTTTTCTAAGTTGATTTTTTTGGTTTGAGAGGGGCAGAGTTTATCTGCTATGTTGGTGGTGATTTGGAACCATGAAGCGGTGGCGGAGTTAGCATCTGTAAGGTCTAGGTTAGGTAGTTCCTCTGAGAGGGCGTCTATTATATCTTCAGTTTTTGCCTGTTTTCGGAAACTGATTGTTTTTGTAGGTTGTGAGGTTTGGGGGGAATCTTGTATGGTGCACCGTGTATCAATACGGTAGTGATCTGACCAGGGAATGGGTGTGCAGGTGGGGAGGTCAGCTTGGATTAAGGTGTTGGTAAATATAAGGTCAAGGGTATGACCCGCTTTGTGTGTGGGGTTAGTCACAATCTGTTTGAAACCAAGGGCATTCATAGCTGTCAAAATGGTTTCGCATGAAGGGGAGAGGGGGTCACAGTCAGCATGGAGATTGAAGTCTCCGAGAATGATGGCTGGGTTGGCAATGTTTATGTGTTTAGAGATGTATTCTATGAGGGAGGAGGGGTTCTTTTCTAGGATGCCAGGGGGGGCGTAGATTAAACAGAGTTGGAGAGAGTTGGATTTAAAAAAGCTGATCTCTAGTTTAGGTGGGGGGGGGAGTGGATTGAAGAGAGAAGTTGAATCTCTTTTTGGCTGCAAGGAGTAGTCCACCCCCTTTCTTTTTGGGTCTGGGAATGGAGAAAATGCTATATAGGTCTGTGGGAAATTGGTTAATTAATGCAGTATCAGTATCCTTTAACCAGGATTCTGTGATGGCACATATGTCAGGGGATTCGTCAGTAAGAATGTCATATAGTAGGGTGGTTTTCTTCACAATAGATTGAGCATTTAGAAGTAGGATAGAGAAGGTCATTAAGCCTATCAGTTGTGTAAGGGGAGAGGCCATTACGGGTATAAGTGATCTGTGTTGAATGGTTTGGTGGGTGTCTCGGATCACTTTATATGATGTGTAGAAGTGTGTAATGGTGGGAATGTGTTGGATGTGCTGATAACCCATATTGCTGATTAGTGGGTGGGTTGCAGTATAGTAGGTGGTTGATGTGTGTGCGTAGAAAGATTGTTCACTGCAGGGGGTAGGGATATTAGGATAACATTAACATAGACTATTCACTTATATATAGGAGACATCAGCAGGTGACTATTCACTTATACAATTGAGACATCAGCAGGTGACATTAGTATTAGAGAAAAATGGTGGACTGATTATTTTTTTTTTTGGGATAGGAGAATAGCAAATTAGGAGGCTGGTTGATGTTATGATTAACTAGTATTGTAGACCATATACATATTCATTAGATGGTCTTGTAAAATAATGGTAGGTAGAAATCTTAGAAAAAAAAAGGTTATATGAGTCAAATAGTTCTTGTGGAGCCAAACGCGAGAGGTAAACGATAGTTACTGACTCACCGTTGGTCTCGGGGCTATTTGAACAGAATGTAAAAGGTCCTCATTGAGCCTAGGCTTCAAGATGTGGTTGTAGATTGGTGGAGTTTCACGTAGCTGTAGTTGTTCGCAGGTGGGTGGTGTCGTCTGCAAGAGGCCTTTGTTTGTTTGTTGGGCTTCCCTGGGTGGAGAACGGGGCTCCTCGGGGCTGCAACGAAGGGGCGAGACAAAGGGGCTGGCCCCTTTGTCGTGCTCCTTAGGCGTGCGACGCGCGGCGTGCGACGCCTAGGCGCTGTGGTCGATTTAAAGGGCTCCTGGCCCTGCTGCTATTGGCGGCTTGTGCGGGTACGGATTGGCCGCTTCACGGCCCGGAGGAGGGCTGTGGGTGGCGCCTCGGTTCGCGGCTCTGCGCCTCGTGGCCGGCGCTGGGGGCTGCCGGGGGCAAGGGTGCGAATCAGGGCCTTACCCCGGTGGGTCTCGGCGCCGGCTGCGCAGGCCTCGCACGATGGGAGACGCTGGATCGAAGACGCTGGAGCAGGTAAGAGGGAGTTTCGCGGCGCCGCGGTCGATTTAAAGGGCTCCTGGCCCTGCTGCTATTGGCGGCTTGTGCGGGTACGGATTGGCCGCTTCACGGCCCGGAGGAGGGCTGTGGGTGGCGCCTCGGTTCGCGGCTCTGCGCCTCGTGGCCGGCGCTGGGGGCTGCCGGGGGCAAGGGTGCGAATCAGGGCCTTACCCCGGTGGGTCTCGGCGCCGGCTGTGCAGGCCTCGCACGATGGGAGACGCTGGATCGGAGACGCTGGAGCAGGTAAGAGGGAGTTTCGCGGCGCCGTGGTCGATTTAAAGGGCTCCTGGCCCTGCTGCTATTGGCGGCTTGTGCGGGTACGGATTGGCCGCTTCACGGCCCGGAGGAGGGCTGTGGGTGGCGCCTCGGTTCGCGGCTCTGCGCCTCGTGGCCGGCGCTGGGGGCTGCCGGGGGCAAGGGTGCGAATCAGGGCCTTACCCCGGTGGGTCTCGGCGCCGGCTGCGCAGGCCTCGCACGATGGGAGACGCTGGATCGGAGACGCTGGAGCAGGTAAGAGGGAGTTTCGCGGCGCCGCGGTCGATTTAAAGGGCTCCTGGCCCTGCTGCTATTGGCGGCTTGTGCGGGTACGGATTGGCCGCTTCACGGCCCGGAGGAGGGCTGTGGGTGGCGCCTCGGTTCACGGCTCTGCGCCTCGTGGCCGGCGCTGGGGGCTGCCGGGGGCAAGGGTGCGAATCAGGGCCTTACCCCGGTGGGTCTCGGCGCCGGCTGCGCAGGCCTCGCACGATGGGAGACGCTGGATCGGAGACGCTGGAGCAGTATTGCCTCAGCCATCGATGCCATTTTGTCCCTCGCCACCGATACACACATCGGCGCTTTCGATACCGGCACCAATGCCTTCCAGGCCGTCCTCGGTGCCCCCGGCGATTCCTTCGATTTTCTCGGAGCCTCAGCTGGGGCCTTCAGGTATCCAACCCCCTTCTCGTCCTACTGGTCAGTCTGCTGATTCTTATGACACCTGGGGTGATGATACTTCCACAGACACCGATGACCTACCTTCACCTCCCTCTCCTACTGAAAGTAGAAAGTGTTCTCCTCCAGAGGAACTCCTACTTATTTCAACCCAATCCTCCCCTCCCCTCGCACTGTCTAACAACCCTAAACACAAACTCCTATCAAAGCAACCTTTTGTAAAAGACCTCGGAGTACTCATCGACCACCAACTAAGCATGAAGAACTACGTCAACTCTGTACTTAAAGCAGGCTTCTTCAAACTTAACGTACTCAAAAAACTCAGACCCCTCCTACACACTCAAGATTTCCGTACAGTGATCCAGGCCACCATTTCATCCAAATTTGACTACTGTAATGCTCTCCTCCTAGGGCTCCCACACTCCACTATTAAACCACTACAAATGTTGTAAAATGCCACAGCAAGACTCATTGCAAATACCCGTAAACATGAACACATTACTCCCATCCTCAGAGACCTTCACTGGCTCCCCATACCCTCCCGTATACACTACAAAACCCTAACCATAATACATAAAACCATTCACACCCACAACTCCAAATGGTTAGACCTTCCCTTCACTGCTCCCCAGTCCACTCGGCCAACTAGAACTACCAACAAAGGTACCCTCCTGGTGCCCTCGCTTAAAATAGCCCATCTCTCCTCTGCATGCGACCGTGCCCTTTCGATCGCAGGTCCCTCTCTCTGGAATACCCTGCCGCCCAACCTACACCTGGAACCATGTGCGATCAAATTCAAAAAGAAATTTAAAACTTTCTTATTTAAACAAGCTTACCCAGAATAGACGGCCCACTACCATGTCAAATTATGCATCACCACCTGGTGCTTCAGCGTTCCTCATATTGAGGACCCAGTTGTCTTGTTAACTTTTTTTGTTATTCTTTTCTTCCTAGCTGCCTCTTATTACCCCTTCTCCCAGTTTGCCTTTCCCTGTTACAATGTAATTTCCAAACTTGATTAGTTCTGTGTAAACCGGTATGATGTCCGCAACTAATACCGGTATATAAAAATGTTTAAATAAATAAATAAATAATTTTGTGAAGGAAATGTCTGAGTTGGTCCCTTTTCAGCTTCAGACGGAGCAGGATGATAGGCACCAGATGATGGAGCTCCTCCAATTTCTGGATGCACCTAAAGTGGTCACTTCTATTCCCATTCATCAAGTTCTTCTTGACCTCCTCAAAATGAACTGGGAAAACCCAGGATCCATTGCCCCAGCCATAAAAAAGCTGACACTACCTATTTGATACAGTCAGCCCACGGCTTTCAAAAATCTCAGCTCGACCACCACTCAGTTGTGGTGGAATCAGCTCAAAAGAAAGCAAAAAGGATGAAGCCTCACTCATCTACCCCTCCTGTTAAGGAACACAAGTTCCTAGACAATATTGGTCGACGAGTGTTCCAAGGGGCCATGCTCATCTCCAGAATTGCTGCTTACCAGCTGTATATGATCCAATATAATAGACCAGTGAGCCTGACTTCAGTGCCGGGAAAAATAGTGGAAACTATTCTCAAGATCAAAATTGTAGAGCATATAGAAAGACATGATTTAATGGGGCACAGTCAACATGGATTTACCCAAGGGAAGTCTTGCCTAACAAATCTGCTTCATTTTTTTGAAGGGGTTAATAAACATGTGGATAAAGGTGAACCGGTAGATGTAGTGTATTTGGATTTTCAGAAGGCGTTTGCAAAGTCCCTCATGAGAGGCTTCTACGAAAACTAAAAAGTCATGGGATAGGAGGCGATGTCCTTTCGTGGATTACAAACTGGTTAAAAGACAGGAAACAGAGAGTAGGATTAAATGGTCAATATTCTCAGTGGAAAAGGGTAAACAGTGGAGTACCTCAGGGATCTGTATTGGGACCGGTGCTTTTCAATATATATATAAATGATCTGAAAAGGAATACGACGAGTGAGGTTATCAAATTTGCGGATGATACAAAATTATTCAGAGTAGTTAAATCACAGGCAGACTGATACATTACAGGAGGACCTTGCAAGACTGGAAGATTGGGCATCCAAATGGCAGATGAAATTTAATGTGGACAAGTGCAAGGTGATGCACATAGGGAAAAATAACCCTTGCTGTAGTTACACGATGTTAGGTCCCATGTTAGGAACTACCACCCAGGAAAAAGATCTAGGCATCATAGTGGATAATACTTTAAAATTGTCGGCTCAGTGTGCTGCAGCAGTCAAAAAAGCAAATAGAATGTTAGGAATTATTAGGAAGGGAATGGTTAATAGAACGGAAAATGTCATAATGCCTCTGTATCGCTCCATGGTGAGACCGCACCTTGAATACTGTGTACAATTCTGGTCGCCGCATCTCAAAAAAGATATAGTTGCGATGGAGAAGGTACAGAGAAGGGCAACCAAAATGATAAAGGGGATGGAACAGCTCCCCTATGAGGAAAGGCTGAAGAGGTTAGGGCTGTTCAGCTTGGAGAAGAGACGGCTGAGGGGGGATATGATAGAGGTCTTTAAGATCATGAGAGGTCTTGAACAAGTAGATGTGACTCGGTTATTTACACTTTCGAACATTAGAAGGACTAGGGGGCATTCCATGAAGTTAGCAAGTAACACATTTAAGACTAATCGGAGAAAATTCTTTTTCACTCAACGCACAATAAAGCTCTGGAATTTGTTGCCAGAGAAGGTAGTTAGTGCAGTTAGTGTAGCTGGGTTCAAAAAAGATTTGGATAAGTTCTTGGAGGAGAAGTTCATTAATGGCTATTAATCAATTATACTTAGGGAATAGCCACTGCTATTAATTGCATCAGTAGCATGGGTTCTTCTTAGTGTTTGGGTAATTGCCAGGTTCTTGTGGCCTGGTTTTTGGCCTCTGTTGGAAACAGGATGCTGGGCTTGATGGACCCTTGGTCTGTCCCAGCATGGCAATTTCTTATGTTCTTATGTTCTTATGGTCATTTTCAAGCAGATACAGGACTTCTCTGAAACCCTGCCTGACCAATTCCAACAACAGCTTCAAATCCTTGTCAACAAGGGGTTTGAAGCAGGAAAGCATGAGATAAGAACAGCTTACGATATCTTCGACACCTCCACTAGAATGTCTGCAGCTGCCATTTCAGCAAGACGATGGGCCCGGCTCAAATCTTCTGACTTTCGCCCAGAAGTACAAGACAAGCTATCTGACCTACCATGTGTAGGAGACAATCTTTTCAGAGAACAGATCCAGCAAATAGTGGCTGAATTAAAGGGCCATCATGAGACCCTTAAACAACTCTCATCGATACTTTCCAACTTCCCCTCAAGACAGCCCTTTAGGAAGAACTCTAAGAAGTCATTCTTCCATCCAAGGAAGTACTATCCTCCACCAGCAAGGTCCCGAACTGCAAGGCCTTCCCAAAAACCTCAGCCTCACCAGGCCCGAAAGCAAAAGCTGCAAGCAGCTCCCCAGCCAGGGCCTGCTTCAGGTTTTTGACTTTCACTTGGAGAGCAGCAGCCTGATTCCTCTGCCAAGTATACCAGTGGGAGGTCGATTGTGCCACTTTCACAACATGTGGCAATCAATCACTACCGACGAATGGGTGCTAGCAATCATTGCTCAGGGTTACCACCTAAACTTTCTTGCTCTTCCACCAGACTCACCACCTCTGCAAGCATGGAGAGTATCCGACCATTCTGTCCTTCTGGAGCAGGAGGTTTCCCTTCTTCTCCAGCTAAAGGCAATAGAACCCGTCCCCCTCTCGCAGCAAGGTCTAGGGTTCTATTCCCAGTACTTTTTGATCCCCCAAAAATCCGGGGGAGTTTGCCAATTCTGGACCTACGTGCTCTCAACAAGTACCTACAGCGAGAAAAGTTCAAGATGGTAACCTTAGGCTCGCTTCTACCTCTACTGCAAAGAGGAGACTGGCTCTGCTCTCTGGACTTTCAGGACGCATACATACACATTGAGATAACTCCAACTCATCGCAAGTACCTCAGGTTTTTAGTAGGCCCAAATCACCCCACTCTTCAAGATCTTCTGACAAACTACAGCTATTCATTCCCCCTCTCTCTTCTGCAAAACTATCCTCTACTAGACATAGAGCCTTCTCTATAGCTGGACCAAAAGAATGGAACTCTATCCCAGGATATCTAAGTTCCATCAAAGATTCCAAAAACTTCAAAAAAGAACTAAAAACATGGTTGTTTAGACAATCATACACAGAATGATATGATCTATACATACCATTCCCAACCATCATCTAAAACCCAAATACTTCGTTAATAAGCTAATAAGTTTTATACAAAATTAAACCTATATTGTCTCATTCTAACATGTTATAATCTGCTTTTGCTGAGATGTTATATATATATATTAGAGATGTGAATCGTGTCCTCGATTGTCTTAACGATCGATTTCGGCTGGGAGGGGGAGGGAATCGTATCGTCGCCGTTTGGGTGTTTAGATTATCGTGAAAAATCGTTAAAATCGTGAACACACACTAAACCCCCCTAAAACCCACCCCCGACCCTTTAAATTAAATCCCCCACCCTCCCGAACCCCCCCCCAAATGCCTTAAATTACCTGGGGGTCCAGCGGCACACTAAAACCCCCTAAAACCCACCCCCGGCACACTAAAACCCACCCCGACCCTTTAAATTAAATCCCCCACCCCCAAATGCCTTAAATTACCTGGGGGTCCGTAGCTTAAATTACCCCCAGGTCCGTAGCTAAATCGGGGAAAGGGGGAGAGCAGGAAATCCGGCACAGTAAATCGTGGTGTCTTCAGCCGGCGCCATTTTGCAAAATGGCCGCCGCAAAATGGCGGCGGCCATAGACCAATACAAATCGATGCAGGAGGTCGTTCCGGACCCCCGCTGGACTTTTGGCAAGTCTTGTGGGGGTCAGGAGGCCCCCCCAAGCTGGCCAAAAGTTCCTGGGGGTCCAGCGGGGGCCCCTGGAGCGATCTCCTGCCGCGAATCGTTTCCGTACGGAAAATGGCGCCGGCAGGAGATCGACTGCAGGAGGTCGTTCAACGGCGGTCTGGAACCCTCGCTGAACGACCTCCTGCAGTTGATCTCCTGCCGGCGCCATTTTCCGTACGGAAACGATTCGCGTCAGGAGATCATTCCAGGGGCCCCCGCTGGATCCCCAGGAACTTTTGGCCAGCTTGGGGGGGCCTCCTGACCCCCACAAGACTTGCCAAAAGTCCAGCGGGGGTCCGGAACGACCTCCTGCGTCGAATCGTATTGGTCTATGGCTGCCACCATTTTGCGGTGGCCATTTTGCAAAATGGCGCCGGCTGAAGACACCACGATTTACTGTGCCGGATTTCCTGCTCTCCCCCTTCCCTCGATTTAGCTACGGACCCGGGGGTAATTTAAGCTACGGACCGCCGCTACGGACCCCCAGGTAATTTAATGCATTTGGGGTGGGGGATTTAATTTAAAGGGTCGGGGTGGGTTTTAGGGGGTTTTAGTGTGCCGGGGGTGGGTTTTAGGGTGTTTTAGTGTGCCGCTGGACCCCCAGGTAATTTAAGGCATTTGGGGGGGGGGGGTTTGGGAGGGTGGGGGATTTAATTTAAAGTGTCGGGGGTGGGTTTTAGGGGGTTTTAGTGTGCCGGTTTTCCTGCCGACCCCCTTCCCCCGATTTACGATTTTTTGACGATAAATCGGGGGAATTGGTATTGTATCGTGGCCCTAACGATTTTTGACGATTTAAAATATATCGGACGATATTTTAAATCGTCAAAAAACGATTCACATCCCTAATATATATATATTCTCTCTTTGTTTTGTGTTATATATTTATAATTTATAACTGTTCATTGTATGAATTTGTTACACTGTAAACCGGAATGAAGGCACTCTGCTATATTTCGGTATAAAAAAGAATATAAATAAATAAATAAATAAATATCGAGTGCTTCCCTTTGGCCTAGCGTCTGCACCACGAGTCTTCACCAAATGCCTCGTAGTTGTAGCAGCTTTCCTCAGGAAAGAAGGTGTCCACGTCTACCCCTATCTGGACGACTGGTTAATCAGGGCTCCAACCCAGCAAGCCGCTCGGTCGTCCCTGATTGCTTCACGCAAGCCTTCCACAAGAAAATCTTATTCCTATAAATGGAAAAGGTACACATCATGGTGCACTTTGCAGTCCCTTGATCCCTTATCCTGTCCAATCCCAAGGTTTTTGGACTATCTCTGGCATTTGTCAGAATCAGGTCTAAAGACCTCTTCCAACAGAATGCATGTCAGTGCGGTAGCCACCTTCCATAAATGTGTCAGGGATGTCCCTATATCGGTGCAACCCCTCGTAACACACTTTTTGAAGGGCTTGCTCCATATCAAGCCACCTTTATGTACTCCAACCCCTTCTTGGGACCTTAATCTGGTTCTCGGTCGGCTCATGAAACCACCATTCGAACCTCTTCACTCCTGTGACCTAAAATATCTCACATGGAAAGTGATTTTCCTTTTAGCTCTTACTTCAGCTCGCAGGGTTAGTGAATTACAGGCCCTAGTTACCTATCCGCCTTACACTAAACTCCTGCAGGACCGGGCGGTACTCCGCACTCACCCTAAATTTTTACCTAAGGTAGTTTCGGAGTTTCACATTAATCAATCCATCCCAGGCCCCATTCCAATCCAGGAGAACAGGATCTGCATTCCCTTGACTGTAAACGGGCTCTAGCTTTCTATATAGACCGTACAGTTGCCCACAGGAAAAGCACTCAGTTATAGGGATGTGAATTGTTTTTTGACGATTTAAAACAATCGTCAGATATATTTTAAATCGTCAAAAATCATTAAGAGTCACGATACAATAGAAATTCCCCCGATTTATCGTGAAAAATCATAAATCGGGGGAGGGGGGAGGGTGGGGAAAACCGGCACACCAAAAAAACACCTAAACCCACCCTGACCCTATAAAACGAATCCCTTACCTTCCCCCACCCTCCCGAACCTCCCCAAAGCTTTTTACAAGTACCTGGTGGTCCAGTGGGGGCACGGGGACCGATCTCCCGCTCTCGGTCCATCGGCACCATTTTGGCTGCCACTCAAAAATGGCGCCGATGGCCCGATAAAAAAAAAACCCACCCGACCCTTTAAAAACGACCCCTTAGCTTCCCCCACCCTCCCGATCCCCCCAAAACATTTTAAAATTACCTGGTGGTGGTCCCGGGAGCGATCTCCCGTTCTCAGGCCGTCGGCTGCCACTCATGAAGATGGCGCCGATGGCCCTTTGCCCTTACCATATGACAAGGTATCCGTGCCATTGGCCGGCCCCTGTCACATGGTAGGAGCACTGGCTGGCTGGCTGGCGCCATCTTTAAAGATAGCCGCTGCCATCATAAAGATGGCCGCCGCCGTCTTTAAAGATGGCCGCCGCCGTATTTAAAGATGGCCACCGCCGTTGTAACGATGGCTGCCACCATCTTTAAAGATGGTGCCGGCCATCCCGTGCTCCTACCATGTGACAGGAGCCGGCCAATGGCACAGATACCCTGTCACATGGTAAGGGCAAAGGGCCATCGGCGCCATCTTTATGAGTGGCAGCCGACGGCCCGAAAACGGGAGATCGCTCCCGGGACCACCACTAGACCACCAGATAATTTTAAAATGTTTTGGGGGGCTCGGGAGGGTGGGGGAAGCTAAGGGGTTGTTTTTAAAGGGTCGGGTGGGGTTTTTTTTTAATCGGGCCATCGGCGCCATTTTTGAGTGGCAGCCAAAATGGCGCCGATGGACCGAGAGCGGGAGATCGGTCCCCGCGCCCCCACTGGACCATCAGGTACTCGTAAAAAGCTTTGAGGGGGGGGTTCGGGAGGGTGGGGGAAGGTAAGGGGTTAATTTTAAAGGGTCGGGCCTCACTAAAAAAAAAAATAACGATGTGAATCGGAACCAATTCCGATTTACATCACCCACATCACCAACGATCAGATTTTTTCCCCCCTCTAGCCGAACTCGATCGTTAAGATGATTGGGCACACGATTCACATCTCTACTCAGTTATTCGTCTCTTTCCATCCCAACAAATTAGGGCAACTGGTGGGTAAGCAGACTCTCTCCTCCTGGTTGGCGAACTGCATATCTTTTTGCTATCAGCAAGCAGGCATTCCTTTTCAAGATCGTGTTAAAGCACACTCTGTGCGGGCCATGGCGACTTCAGTAGCACACCTACAATCGGTGCCGCTTCCTGAAAATTGCAGGGCTGCCACCTGGAGTTCTCTCCATACTTTTGCAGCCCACTATTGCTTGGACAAAGCTGGAAGACAAGATTCCATCTTCGGCCAGTCTGTCCTGCATAACTTATTTCCAATGTGACATACCTCAGCCTCACAATAATCTGTATCTGGAATAGCTTCTAGTCAATAGAGAATCTTCAGAGTGTTCAGGAACATAGGCCCTCGAGGAGTGAGTACCGGTTCCTAGCTGCAATCTGAAATAGAGAAAGAGAATGAGGCCCCAGAGGAGTGGGTACCTCTGGTAAGTCCGAGGAGGCAGAGTAGCTTGGATGAATCCGTTTCCTCATCCGAGTCCGAATTGAAGTCCTTGCTAACTCGCAGGTAGATACAGTTAAGCCGCGTTAGAGAGAGTGCGGCAGTGCCAGGCGCACCCTCGTTCCCCGCACGCACAGTTCTCTTCACCTACCACTCGATACTCTCTTCTAATTGCATGCAAATGCATGCCACGTCTGTGAAGCGTTAGGCGAAGGGTTAGGCCCGCGCAACCCATTTTACTGTATAGGCGCTTAATACAGCGCCTATACAGTAACCTGGGTGCACTGGTACCTATCATTTCAAATGTCATTTCAACTGACAATTGAAATGACAGGCACCAGGAACTGTAAAAAACCAAAAACCAAAAATATGTATAAATATCTGTCACTTTCCGAATCCCCCAGGCGTGCGGGTCATCCAGGCGGCGGCGGGAGCCGGCGGGCGGGTGGGCGCGCATTGGGTCCAGGCGGCGGCGGGGGCGGGTGGGCACACGTTGGTTTCAGGCGGGCGGGTGGGCGCGCGTTCGAAGAAGGCGGCGGTGTGGGCGGGTGGGCGCGTGTTCGTTCATCCAGGTGGCGGGCAGGTGGGTGCGCGTTCGAACAAGGCGGCGGTGTGGGCCGGCGGGCGGGTGGGCGCGTGTTCGATCCAGGCCGCGGGCGGGTGGGCGTGCATTCAGCCAGGCGGAGGGAGCCGGCGGCGAAAGCGGCCTCCGGCAGCCCCCGCCGTCAGTGAATGATTGCGCGCCTGTGCGACCCGTGCGATTTCGGCGCTCAAGGCGTGACGTCACGATGCCCGGCGTCACGGCATGTGACTGCCTTGAGTGCCAAAATCGCACGGGTCGCACAGGCGCGCATTCATTCACTGCCTGCGGGGGCTGCCGGAGGCCGCTTTCGCCGCCGGCTCCCTCCGCCTGGTACGTCTCAGTAACTTGTGCTTCAGCCTATGCCAACCGCTCTGCTCCCAACGGTTGTGCGGCCGGAATTGTCAGATTTAGTCTGACAAGCGATTTCACAGGCTCTGAAGGATCAACTTTCAGTACCGACTTCTCTGTCGATGCCGATGCTTACTACATCGAAGCCGGCAAACTTGCCGATGCCGTGGTAACACTGATGCCGGGGTCATTCTTGACTCCGACGGTACAGAGGGAATCGACGTCGACACCAAAGATTATTACATCATTGACGTCGATATACGCTCAAATCCCATCTCTTTCATCGATACCGATGACATCGATGATACCGCCGTCGACAGTATCGACGCCGAGAAGACCAGCTTCGACAACGACATCGAGGCCACCTATCATTTCATCGATACCAACAGTACCAGATGATAGTGACCCTCAGGAGTTAGCACTTTTTCAACGTCTTCTACAAAAATATCACAATGTCATCGACACAACTCCTTAGAAAACCACAGAAAACATCCCTACAATGATTTCCATCGATGAACCTTTACCTGGACCATCGGGTGTTTCCACAAATTCAAGAAAAACCCCAAGAACTCCCTATCAAGAACCAGATAATGAAGATTCTTGGGATGATCGAAGGTCAAATACTTCTTCTGAAGAGTTTATGTCAGAACCCTCACCTCCTGAATCAAGGAAAAGATCCCCACCAGTTTTGTCCAAGACATGGCAGACACAATCCTTTTCAAACTTTCATCAGAAGAAGATTCAAGGCAACATACACTAGGTCCAGCAGTTCCGTGGACCCACCAAAACAGGTTCTGGCAATCCCTATCCATGAGGTGCTTTTAGACTAACAACACCGAGTATGGGAGCACCCATGCACGGTTCCAGCAGTTAACAAACGTGTGGACACTACCTACCTAGTGCAGCAAGCACCAGGTTTTCAAAAAACACAGTTACCACATCAATCTGTGGTAGTGGAATCTGCCCAGAAAAAATCCAAGAGGGTACGTCCACACTCCTCAGCTCCTCCAGGGAAGGATCATCGCTTTCTAGACTCCCTTAGCAGAAAGGTGTACCAAGGTGCACTTCTATCTTCCAGAATCTCCGCCTATCAACTGTATATGACACAGTATCAAAGGGATCTCTGGAAGCAAATGGAAGATTTTACAAATTTTCTCCCAGAGCAATTCCAAGAATCTGCACAAGCCATCATTACCAAGGGCCTGGAAGCTGGGAAGCATGAGGTACGAGCTGCTTATGACAATTTTGACACTGCCTCAAGAACTGCAGCAGTTGGCATCACAGCATGAAGATGGGCCTTGTTGAAGGCATCAGATCTCAGATCTGAAGTTCAGGAAAAACTTGTTGATTTGCCATGTCTGGGAGATAACTTGTTTGGAGATAAGGTACAGGATGCTGTCCAACAACTTAAAGATCACACAGAGACCTTAAGACAGCTGTCCCAAATACCACAAGAACCAACAACTCAGGCCCCTAGGCGTCTTCCTCGACGAGAACCTAGACGATCATACTACAGACCAAGAAGGTACTACAATCAGCCTGCAAGGACTAGACCTTCTAGGCCTACTCAGCGCTCTCAATCCAGGCAACCAAGAACAGCCCGTACTCAGCCTCCTCCACAGACTGGTCCAGCTACGGGTTTTTGAACAACAGTCCAGAGAACAGGCCCTCCTCCTAAACCCCAAACAACACATACCAGTGGGAGGAAGAATTTCACATTTCCACTCAAATTGGGAAAATATAACAACAGACCACTGGGTACTTTCCATAGTAGCTCAGGGCTACAAACTAAATTTTCTCTCAATTCCTCCAGAATTCTCACCAACTTCCTACCCACAACAAAATTCTCAAATAATTCACTTAAAAATAGAATTATCCACCCTCCTGAGAACCAGGGCCATTCAACCAGTGCCCAGGTCACAGCAGGGCAGGGGATTCTACTCCAGATATTTCCTCATTCCAAAGAAAACTGGAGGCCTACGTTCCATCCTCGACCTCAGAAATCTCAACAAATTTCTATAGAAAGAAAAGTTCAGGATGGTTTCCCTAGGTACAATGCTCCTACTTCTTCAAGCAGGAGATTGGCTCTGTTCTCTGGATCTTCAAGATGCTTACGCCCATATACCAATATACCCTCCTCATCGCAAGTATCTGCGCTTCATGGTGGGCCTTCAACATTTCCAATACAGAGTGCTGCCATTCGGACTAGCTTCTGCTCCCAGAGTGTTCACCAAATGTCTAGCAGTAATAACAGCACACCTACACAAAGAAGGTGTACATGTTTTCCCATATCTGGACGATTGGCTCTTCAGAAGCTAATCTCAACAAGGGGCAATACAGTCTCTCACCGAACGATTGCTCTACTACACTCCATGGGATTCTCATCAATTATCCCAAATCACATCTTACTCAAACCCATCTGCTACAATTCATAGGAGCAGATTTGAACACCAACCTCTCGAAGGCTTTTCTACCAGAAGATCGAGCAAACACACTTTCCCTACTGGCAAACTTGATTCACTCCAAGAAACAAGCAACAGCTCATCAGTTTCTAACATTACTAGGCCACATGGCATCCACAGTTCATGTCACTCCTATGGCACGATTAGCCATGAGATTAACCCAATGGACTTTAAGATTTATTTTATTTTATTTATTTAAATTCTTTTAATATACCGATGCTCAAGACCAGGTCCTATCGTACCGGTTACATAAACTAGGGGGAACCAATTAACAGAGCAAACAAAAACAAAAAGTTACATTATAACAGGGAATGTGGAACTAGGCTGTTAGAGAAAAGATAGTTTAAACAAATTCTAACTGGAGAGAAGGGCAAAAGCGGGAGGGGGTGCTAACAGTATAAGAATTATGTACAAATTTACATAGTGTGTATGAATTAAGCAAGTTATAAAATAATGCCGTTATTCGGACAACAACAATAGTTCCTTTGCGTTGCGGAAATGGACGCGTCCATGGGGTAAGACTGTGTGGGTGACCCTGAGGCTTTTCAGGGGTAAGCTTGGGCGAACAGCCAGGTTTTTAATTTTTTCCTGAACGTGATATGGCAATGTTCCTGGCGGAGATCTGGCGGGAGGGAGTTCCAGTGATGCGGACCAGCAGTTGATAGTGCCCGTTTTTCAATAGAGTTGTGGAAAACGGATTTTTGGGGGGGAACCTGGAGAGAATCTTTATATGCAGATCTGGTGGGTCTTGCAGAGGAGTGTGGTTTGAGGGGTATGGTAAGTTGGAGTGAGGATTCTTGAAATAAGGTTTTGTGGATAATAGTGAGTGTCTTGAAGAGAATTCTGTAGCGAATGGGTAGCCAGTGAAGTATTTTTAGAATTGGGGTGATGTGATCCATGCGGCGGGAGTTTGTGAGGATCCTGGCTGCGGCGTTTTGCAGCATCTGAAGAGGTTTGGTAGAAGAGGCCGGGAGACCAAGTAACAGCGCATTACAGTAGTCTATCTTTGAGAATAGTATGGCTTGAAAGACAGAACGGTAGTCATGAAAGTGAAGGAGAGGTCTTAGTTGTTTTAATACCTGTAGTTTGTAAAAGCCTTCTTTGGTGGTGGTGTTGATGAATTTTTTAAAGTTCATTTTGGAGTCTAGGAAGGCTCCAAGGTCTCTCACTTGATTTACTAGAGGTGTGTTATTATTGATGGCTAGTATGTTGTTATCATTAGGGGAAATGATTAGCAGTTCGGTCTTGGACGTATTGAGAACGAGGCAGAGACTTGTGAGAAGGAGGTTAATGGCGTGGAGGCAGCTATTCCAGTAGTTTAGCGTGTCGGAGACTGGTTCCTTGATGGGGATTAGGATCTGCACGTCGTTCCGCATAGATGAAGTATCTGAGGTTGAGGTTATCTAGGAGTTGGCATAGAGGGAGAAGATATATGTTGAATAGGGTCGGCGAGAGCGAGGAACCCTGGGGAACTCCTTGTTTGGCAGCTACCGGGTGTGATTCTTTGTTGGTTATTTTTACTTTGTAGTATCTGTCACTTAGAAAGGATTTTAACCAGAGGAGTGCAGCACCTGAGATACCTATTTCCATGAGACGGTCGATGAGGATTGTGTGGTTCACTGTGTCGAACGCTGCAGAGATGTCTAGCAGAGCTAGAAGGTATGATTGACCTTTGTCAAGACCCAACAGGATGTTGTCAGTTAATGAGAATAGTAGAGTTTCTGTATTTTTGCGTTTCCTGAAACCGAATTGCGATGGATATAGGATGTTGTGGGATTCGAGGTAGTCTGTGAGTCTAGTATTGACCAGTTTTTCCATTAGCTTAGCTATGAAAGATAAGTTAGCGATAGGCGGAAATTTGTGGGATTGGATGGTCCAGGTTGGGTTTTTTTAGTAAAGGTTTCAGAGAGGCATTTTCAAAGTGTCTGGGACTGTTCCGTTTTTCAGAGAACAGTTTATAATGTCGGCTATAGGTTTGGCGATGATGTTAGGAATTGTAAGAAGGAGTTTGGTCAGGATTTGGTCTATTGGGTGCGATGAAGGCTTCATTTTCTTGATGATAGATTCTATTTCCAGGGATGATGTGGTATCAAAAGATTCTAGGGACCGTTTGTGTGTTGGAGGGGCGTGTTTTTGGTCCGGTGGTGGCTGGGAGTTGTGAATGGGGTTAGGAATGGGGTTGGAGGATGTTAGCGGGCTAAGTAGATTTTTTATTTTGTTGTCGAGAAGACTGCCAGCTCGGTGGATTTGTTTTGTGCTTCTTCTTCCGGGATGATAGCGGAATAGGGGAGGTGAGTGAGGCAACATATGAGAAGAGTGTTTTTGGGTCGTATATGAAGCCGTGTATTTTTTTTTGCGTAGAAGTCTCTTTTGGTATGAAGAATAGTGGCCCTATAGTGGCTCATAGTGGTTTTGTAGGAGGCCCGTGCAGTATTAGTGGGGTTCTTCCGCCATTGTAATTCTTTATGTTGAAGGTTTTGTTTAAGTGTTCTTAATTCTGATGAGAACCAGGGTTTTTTGTTAGAACGGGCAGGATTAATATTCTTGGATGTCAAGGGGCATATTTTATCAGCTGCTGCGTGGGTGATTGTTAGCCAGGAGTTCATGGCGGTGTCCGCATTTGTGAGGTCCAGGTTAGTTAGTTCCTTAGTGAGAGTGTTGCTGAGAGTTTCCATGGAGCATGTTTTTCTAAATTGGATCGTGGATTTGGAGATGATGTTGGTGGGTTTATTCTTTATGGCTATTTCTGTTTCTATAATTGAGTGATCTGACCAAGGGATGGGGGTGCAGGTAGGAAGAGCAGTAGTCGAGATCGGATCATTCGTAAATATTAAATCTAGTGTGTGTCCTGCTTTGTGCGTGGGTTTGTTAATAATTTGTTTAAAGCCCATGGCCATGAAGGATGAGAGGAGGGCTTCGCAGTTAGCTGAGGGAGATGGGGAGTCCACATGAATGTTGAAGTCTCCTAGCAGGATCGCTGGTGAGTTGGTATTGATGTGTTTGGCTATAAGTTCTATGAGGGGTGATGGGTCGGAGTCTAGGAGCCCAGGCGGAGCGTAGATGAGGCAGATTTGGAGTTGATTGGATTTGAATAGCCCTATTTCAAGTTTAGTTGAAGTTTTAATTGCATGCTGGGTTAGTCTAAGTTCTTTTTTGGCAGCCTAGCAGTAATCCTCCCCCTCTTTTTTTGTTCTAGGATGGAGAAAATGTCGTAGAGATGTGTAGGTAATTGGTTGATTAGAAGTGTGTCCATGTTTTTGAACCATGTTTCGGTTATAGCACACAGATCCGGTTGGGTGTCCAGTAGGTAGTCATTGAGCAAGTGAGATTTTTTGATAAAGATTGGGAGTTGAGTAGGGTAGTGTGATTAAGGATAGGCCTAGGAATGGGTAAGAGGGGAGATCATGATGGGGATCAGGGATCTCTTAGAGCGTTGTATCTTGGTAAAGGGTGAATTAACTCTGAGTGAGGATTGCGGGATGATAGGATAGGGAAGGTTTGCATCATGTTGATCATGTTGGTGAGGCTGGCTGCTGGAGAGGCTGCTGGAGAGGCTGGCTGGACTGCTGGATGTTGGAGTGGCTGTTGACTGCTGGTGCTGGATTCAGGAAGGGCTAGTTGGAAAGCTGTATGTTGAATGACTTGAATGCTGGGTGCTGGGTGTTTGGAGAGGCTTGGATGAATGCTGGGTGTTGGAGTGGCTGGATGAATGCTGGGTGTTGGAGAGGCTGGATTAATGGCTGGGTGCTGGAGAGGCTGGATGAATGCTGGATGCGGGTGCTGGAGAGGCTGGATGATGCTGGGTGTTGGAGAGGCTGGATGAATGCTGGGTGCTGGAGAGGCTGGATTGAATCACAATGGATACAAGCCATTCAACCACTGCATTCTCCAATTCAAGTAACCCACCAACTACGTTCTTCTCTACTATGGTGGTGAACAAGGACAATTTGTGCAAGGGCCTACCCTTTCAACAACCAGTCCCACAGATACTATAACTACAGGGATGCATCCACCTTGGGGTTGGAGAGCTCACATAGGGAGATCTCCAAAACACAAGGAACAGGGACAAAGCTCGAAGCAACATTTCAAATCAATTGTCCTGGACACTGCGAGCTATACGTATTGCTCTGCATGCCTTCAAGGACTGCCTTACAAACAAGACTGTGCTGATCCAAACAGACAACACCGTAGCCCATGTGGTACATCAACCAAACAAGGAGGGACGGCTCATACCTCCTTTGTCAAGAAGCAGCTCAGATATGGGGTTGGCCTTGAACAACTCCATGTTTCTCAAGACCACTTATCTGGCAGGCATTCACAATGTAGTGGCAGACAGACTCAGTCGTCAATTCCAACCACACGAAATGGTCCCTGGATCCCACACTACTGACCAGGATATTTCAACGTTTGGGGACAACCAACAGTAGACCTCTTTGCATCACATCTGAATCACAAAGTGGACAACTACTGTTTTCCTATACAACCTGAACAACAGGCCAGCCAAGGATGCATTTGCTCGCCCTTGGACCTCAGGCCTACTCTACGCTTATCCTCCAATACCGCTCATAACCAAAACTCTAGTGAAGCTACAACAGGACAAGGGGACTATGATACTCATAAGCCCCATATTGGCCTCGACAAGTATGGTTCCCACACTTCTTAGACCTCTCAGCCAGGGATCCCATTCGCCTGGGAGTAGCTCCCACTCTCATAACTCAGGATCAAGGTCGGTTGCGCCATCCCAACCTCCAATCCCTATCCCTGACAGCTTGGATGTTGAAAGCTTGATCTTACAACCACTCAATCTTTCATCCAACATATCCCAAGTTCTTATAGCTTCACCGTAAACCTTCCACAAGGAAGAACTATGCTTCCAAATGGAAAAGATTCACATTGTGGTGCAAGCAAAATGACAATCAATCCTTTCACTTGCCCTACAAAGTCTTTACTAGACTACTTGTCCCATCTTTCAGAATCTGGTCTACAGACTTCATCTGTAAGAGTACATTTAAGTGCAATTTCAGCTTACCATAATCAGGTAGCAGATGCACCTATCTCTACACAACCTCTTGTCAGCAGGTTTATGAGAGGTTTAATTTACCTCAACCACCAATTAGGAACACCCCAGTCACACATGGGATCTAAATTTGGTTCTAACCAGACTCATGCGTTCTCCTTTTGAACCCATAGATTCCAGTGATCTACAAATTTCTTACATGGAAAACTATCTTCCTCATAGCCATTACATCAGCTAGAAGGGTTAGTGAGTTACAAGCACTTGTCACATATGAAACCCTACACTAAGTTCTTACATGACAGAGTGGTTCTCCGTACTCATCCTAAATTCCTTCCGAAAGATAGTTTACGGAATTCCACTTAAATCAATCTATAGTTTTACCCACATTATTTCCAGACCTCACTCTCACCAGGAGAGAGAGCCTTACACACCTTAGATTGCAAGCGTACTCTGTCTTTCTACTTAAACCGCACTGCAATCCAGAGGAAATCCAATCACTCTTTGTTTCCTATGACCCAAACAAACCGGGCAAGGCAGTGGGTAAACATACTCTATCCAATTGGCTAGCAGATTGTATACAGTTTTGTTACGAACAAGCAGGCCCTTCCTCTCCAAGGGCGAGTAGAAAAGCACACGCAGTAAGAGCAATGTCAACTTCAGTTAGCACACTATCGTTCAGTGCCAATACTTGACATATGTAAAGCAGCAACATGGAGTTCGGCTTCACATTTTTGCAGCTATTACTGTTTGGACAGCAAGGAAGACAAGATTCAGCTTACGGACAATCTGTCTTAAAGAAGTTGTTTCCAGCTTAAACCCAACTCCTCCTACATCCAATGTTATGTGATCCTCGACTGACTCATTTCAACAACAATATTCACTACCAAATGACTCAGCCTCTAGCTTGCTAATCACCCATATGTGAGGACTAGCATCCTGCTTGTCCTGCTTGTCCTTGTAATAGGTGTTATCCCAGGACAGCAGGATGTAGTCCTCACAGAAACCCACCCGCCACCCACCGCGGAGTTTGGGCCTTCTACCTTTATTATTCCTTTTTGGCTAACGCTTTTACTACATACGAGACTGAAGAGAGACACCTGTGGCAGAGAATATCATAGCATGCTGGGCATGCCTCAGTGGCCTCACTGGGCAGTCAAAAGTTTTTAGAAACTTTGACAGAAAGTTTTCCCGCCTGGGCTCCGTTCAGTGACGTCACCCATATTGTGAGGACTACATCCTGCTGTCCTGGGATATCACCTATTACAAGGTAAGCAATTTGCTTGAATCTTATGACTTAGATATTAGGCTGCTGGTTCTTGCTCCAAATTGCATCTCTGCAATATGTCTTGCAAAGAGAATTTATTTGGTGAGATGCTTGATAAAGACTAGTCTTGAGTCAAGTTGAATCAAAAACCACAAAGATTTCCTAAGGATAAGACAAATATTTAGATTTCACAGAGGTGCCAGAAAAGCTAGAATGAATATTTTACAGAAAGTGGATCCACATTACCAGAGACAGACTAGTAGGTCTTGGATATCAATCAAAATGTTTATGCCTAGAGTTGATTTCCTCAACATTCAACATTTGTTTTTATTTCCATGTATATTACCAGTGAAGACAATTGCTGTATTGGCAACACTAAACAAATTAATAAAGCTAAGAATGATATGTCCTGCTCTATTTCATAAGCAAGAGCAAGGATGTTAATCATTATACTTTGAAATTCCAAAAGAAAAAAAAAAGAGAGGATTGACCCTTACAGACCAATTTTGGATTTCATATGTATCTGATTTGGGGCAGCTCTCCTTTAAGAACATGAATAATACTTTGGAGTTTCAGGTTCTTTTATTTTTCCTAAAAATTGCATATTGAAAAATTCTTTAAAAAAACATATTTGTATGACAAATGATTATAATTTAAGACAAGGTCTGCAAAAGACCTGTTTGACTTTCTACTAAGAAGTAGATATCGCCATCTTTTATTTTATGGTCAAATATATATTTTTTACAAAAGTGTGTCTATGAAGCACAGGTGAATTCTGAATTTTAATATCATGTGATTGATTATTCATCCTTTGGTTCAATTTCTATAAGTGAGATCTGATTTTGCTAGACTTAGAGAAATAAATTAAAATAGTCTATAATACCGAATACTGAATTTAATTTAAAAAATATGGGGTCAGCAATCATATTTCATGTACTTTCTAAATTCAGAAATGCTGAGCTTTAAACATGTAAAAGCATTTTACCGGTGGAAGTGGGTTTTTGAAAATTGCTTTAACATATGCCTTTTATTTGTTTGTAGGTTTTTGCCTGCATTATCTGGGAAAATTACTATGATAGTATGCTATATTTGCAAGCATAATTCTTTTAAAAATTCACTTTAAAATAATGGTAAGATTTTTGTTGGTGGAAAAACTACCTAAATGGTGCAGAGGGGAATATTTCTGGAGTACCTAGATTGGATTTAAGACAACAGATGCCCGTTTAAGAGATTGGGGTGCCCTTTCCCAAAATGTTTTGATTTCGGGTTCCATAAATTGATTAGAGTCAAGAAGTCATATGGCTATCATTTCTCTATTTTCAGTTAATGATTAGTTGTTGAGCAGGCCTCACCTGGAGTACTGTGTTCAGTTCATCCTGTCCAAATGGACATTGACAGGATGGAGGCTGTCCAGAGAAGGGCAATTGAATTGGTGGGTGGTCTCCATCAAGTGACTTATGAGGAAATGTAGAAGGACCTAAATATGTATACCCTGGAGGAGAGGAGGTACAGGGGAGATATGATACAGACCTTCAGATACCTGAAATGTTTTAATGATGCACAATCAACAACAAAGCTTTTCCATTGGAAAGAAATCAGTAGAACTGGGTGTCATGAAATGAAACTTAAGGGAAGGCAACTCAAAACCAACATCAGGAAATATTTCTTCATGTAGAGAGTGGTGGATGCCTAGAATGCCCTTCTAGAGGAGATGGTGAAGACAAAAACCGAGAAAGAATTCAAAAGGGCATGGGATAAACACTGTGGATCTCTAAAGGCTAGAGGATGGAAATGAAGAAATGAGTGTAGGGGGGTAACTTGCTGGTGTGGCGGGTACTACCCTTAACCCAATAAGCCTTCATACTGTTAATGTTACTCCATCAGTTCTCTCTGCTTCAAAGGCAAGGGGATGAGAGGAACAGGGGAAGTAGATTCAGACAACAAACAACAAGGACATTGAATTTTGCAGTCAGAGAAAGCAAATAAGCATTAAGGTAACTTGCTGATACAGCTGTTACTACCCTTAACCAATAAGCATGAAACTCTTGATACAACTCCAACATTGATCTGTCGCTTCAACAGCAGGAGGTAACGGGGAATTGGACTCAAAACAGAAGCCAACAAGGGCTCTGACGTTGATGGGCTGGGAAACTGATAAGTGCAGAAACTACCATAAGCTTGCTGGGTAGACTAGATGGACTGTTGGTCCATTTCTGCCATCATTTCTATGATTCTATGTTTCAGAAAGTGTACTATGCAACTATGCAACAACAGAAGCATACATAAATAAACAAGAGGGTAGCCGTACCAAAGAGTTTTGGAGGAAGCAGAGCTGCTATTTGCATAGACAGAGACACATTGCAGGTCAGGAGAATGGGCAAGCACATTTTCTGAGCTGAAATATGATAGACCCAGGCACTTGGCCATTGGGCACTCGAGCAGAAAATACAAAAATGGGGTGAAACCATAGAAGACTGCTCTGGCAACCCATCAGAATGCAAAGGCAAGAAGGTTCTTTAGCTAATGAAAGGATTATGGATGTGCTGATACAGCAGTGACCAAGGGAAACATTACTTTATGCTTTTTCCCACCTTGGCCATTAATAGACCATGTAACATAGAAGCTCAAATAGGAGTAGTTTAGTTTAGTTTATTAAAATTTGTGGATTGTTCGGTGCACAAGGTTCTGAGTGATTTACAAAGTTACATACATAATAAAATAAATGATTAAAAAAGCATCACAATGCAACAATGGACTTATAAACATTAAAACTAATCAGGCAAAAATGAGACAGAACAAAACTGTAGGCCAGATATTATAGCCTTATTAAGGATCAATGAAACACAGTAGTCCATGAGGGGCTAGTAGTTATATGAGGTCCTACTGGCACCAGAATGGCCATGAAGACCATGGTATGCTGATTGAAATAGACTGATAGTGGATCAACTATTGCATTTTCAAGGCCTAGGAGTCTCCTTTACCATGGACTGGTAGTAATAGGAAACCCATCTTTGTTCTTGCTTTTGGCATGGCTATTGAGAGGGCGAGATTAGACAAAAAGGAATACAAGCTATCAGTTATTAGAACAAGTTAAGTACTAAAGAGAATTCCACATAGAGAGTTTATGTGAGAGTATGGTGAATTTTGTGCAACATATTGTAGACAGGTTAACTGATCTGCATAGCATTACAAATAGAAGATATTATAACATTTTTACAGAAGAGTCTCGACAATGTCTTGGCCTTGAATTCTTTAAAGGTTCAAGTTGCAGTGATTTCTTACATTAAAGGAAAAGTTTAAAGGGACATCTATGTTGTCTCACAAGGTGGAGTCATGTTTTTTTGACAAGGAATGAAATGTCTTATTCCTACATTGTAGTCTATGTTATTATTATGGAATTTGAATTTGGTAGTAAGTGAATTAGTAAACCCTCCTTATGAGTTGTTAGAATAAGTGAATCCGAAGGGCTTGACATTGAAAACTGTATTTTATTGTTGTCAATTACCTCAGCAAGACACATTTTGGAGTTGCAGTGTTTGACTTGCAAGGCTCTCGTTCTAAGATTTAGTAAGGATTCTGTAATGCTGAAAACTATTACATCAGGTAGCTTCGGCATTCCATTTAAATCAAATGGAATTTAAACAGAATATCACTTTCTTTTTAATGAGAAGGTGTTGTATTTGTAGACCCTTGAGCTGGAGTAAGATTGGCTCTACCTGCAGGAAGGAGCCCTGCAGGTTCTCACCACAAGCAGGTGGACCCAGGCCAAGCAGAGGCCGGTCTAGAGCTTCACCTTTACCAGTCCATGTTCCCCTTGGATTGAGCCTTTGGGTGCCGGGGAGGGCAAGACTTAGACAAGGGTCTCTGCTGATGACTAGGGAAATGGCCAAGGCCAGGCTAGGATTGTAGGCAGTGGCAGTCAGGCATCTTGAGAGTCCAGGCAGAAATTGGGTGTATCAAGTGTCCAGGCAAGGGTCTTCCTCTCCGAGGGAGAGGAAGAAGGATGGATAGGGCTGGGGCAGGCAAGGCAGGAGCAGACAGGGCAGGTGATTGTAGGAACAGGCTGGGCAGATGAAGACTGGAGCAGGCTGGGCAGATGAAGGCAGGAAGCAACATGCACTACAATCATAGCTGGACCTGTTGCTGAAGCAGGGTACATCAGAGAAGGTGATGTCTTCAGTAGGGGCCATAGAGACTTTCCCTTCATGGTCCCTTTAAATGGCCTGAGGTCGGGAGCGCGAGCACTTAAGGGGAAGTGCAGGTAGCTGGAGCTGGAGACGTCCTGCCGCATGGTGCCCAGTGGCCTCCCACCGGGGAAAGAGTCAGCGATATCCTGCCATGCTCGGAAAGAAAGTTGCCAACCCAGCCACAGAGGTGAGAGTGGCGGTTTGTGGGGGCAGCTCACAAATTGCCTAATGCAATAGAAAGATTGTAGGGTCCTGCAATTTTTAAAGTTCTTAGATGTCAGGAAATGTGTAAGAGAATATATAAAGATGACAAGTGAATTTTGTAATTCTGATAGATTGTGTTATTCAATGGCGTACGTAAGGAGGAGATTGCCACAAAGGAAACCTTGACAAGATAGATTAAGAAAGCCTATAGAATCTGTATATTTATTACAGGGGCTGCAAATGCCAGAGAGCATGAGGGCCCATTCAACTACAGCATAACCTTTATCGTGGGCAGAGATACCCGCAGTAAATCTGGTCGATATGGGTATAGTGGCAACTTGGTCAACTTTTGGCCCATTTGCCAAGCATTATAGGCGGAGGTTCTCGTGAGACAAGATGCTAATTTTGGGACAGCTGTATTAAGAGCGAGTTTGCAATCCATCCACCTGATGTACTGGGTCTTTGATATATCCCACATGTTCCTGACTGGTGGAGCAGAAGAACAAGGAAGGAGAAATTAAGACTTACCTGATAATTTATTTTCTTTTATTTTTGTTACACCAGTCAAGAAGCTCACCCTGGGATGTGCAAATTGGGCTACCTCTTTGAGAGTGAGATCTGATTAACTACATTTTATAAATTATAAAAAAAAGAAAAGAAAAAGATTAATAAAATGGGGAAATGGTTTTAGAAGATTTGTCATTTCTCCAAGGATTTTTAAGACTAAATTTCTTAAAGTGCTTCTCATAGTGTAAGTTGATAATTTATTGAAAAAAGTATAGATATTACATATTTTCGGGGGTTGTTGATGCAAGTCAAAATTTTAGATTTCAGTTATTACATTTTTGTGTTTGGTAGTTGCTATAATTTAAATTTAGCTTTGAGAGTAGTACCCTGGCTATACAGGATTCTATGCATCACATGCATGCAGGTGATATCATAACTGCAACTGCTGGATGAGGGGACCAAACTCACATATTTTGACTGGTGTAGAGGAAGTAAAGTAAAGGAAATTACCAGCAAAGTCTTAATTTCTCCTTATTGTCCTAATCAAATTTTGCGTTCCAGATCCCTTATATAACAACGTTTTGCAGTGGAGCGCAGCTTCTAAACCCTTGACAATTCTTCTAGATCAGAAAAGTTGTTATTTAACTTTTAACAGGGTTGGTACAAGAGTATGCAGCACCCTAGACAGACACTATTCCCCACCCCCCCCCAAACTCACCCTGAGTTGGGGGGGGGGGCCTTTGAGAGTGGCTTTTGACAGTGGCAGATATATAGAGTTATGGCCTCTCTCATACAGTGCTTCCAATCTCTCTCTTTGTATTTTTTGTTAAAAATTGTAGTAAAATTTCTATGAAAAAAAAATGGCACCCTTGCCTACTCCTGTGGTGCCCCGCTCACTGATGCTGCCCTGTGCAACCACCTAGTCCCACCTAATGGCTGCGCCGGCCCTACCTTTTATCAAAAAGGTCCCGATGGTAAGCCATCCAAAACAGACAGTCCATTGTTGTTGGTAGTACCTTAAACAGAAGTCAGTGAATAAAAGGGTGCACCAATTTTTAATCACATTTCATATACAAAAATGGTAGATCATTTAACATGATTTAAACACATTTTTATTGAATTTTCTTCGGTCAAGTATATTTTTCCCTGCATGATATTGAGGTTTTCTGCAGATAAGCAGGTTGTATTAGCCATATAATCTGGGGATCGTTCTCCAATCCTCTAGGAGGAGCTCCTCAAAGCACACAGAGCTGAGCTCCATGTGCCTGCTTGCCTATATAGGCATGTCACTCCCAGTTCACTTCAGTCTTGTGTCTCTACCTGCACAGTGCAAGTGGAGTCTCCTCTCTTACTAAAAAATGTTTCTTTTTCCCTTTTTTTTTTAGGTACTACACTGTTGCAGAGAGAGAAATGCTGCAGTGGCTGCAGTGGCTGGGGGTGGCCCGAACTTTCTCCAGGCCTACACACAAGCCTTGTGCAGCTGGTGCCTGGGCTGAAGGTGGAGAAGGTACCCCTGGAGGATTGATGGTGTCCACCCCCCCCCCCCTTGACCCTGCATTCCGCAGGGAGTAGGGTTTGCAGCCTCAGGTCGGCCCAGAGGTCCATTGTGTCTGGAACTGGCTGCCTCCCTCGAAGACTCCCAACCCGGCATTCCGCAGGGAGTAGGGAGTAGGGACGGCAGCTTTGGGCTGGCCCTGGATCCAATTTGGGCCTGGAGATCCATTGTGTCCGAAGTAGGCCGCCTCCCTCTAAAGATCGGAAGGAGCAGTCTGTGACCCTGGGTTTCCCCCGGGTTCCTTCCGGACCTGGATGGAGGCCTTAGAGAAGCAACACTAATGAAAATAGCCCTCCCCTGGGCCCCTGATCAGGCTACCCAGAAACAGGGTTGGGAAGGCCCTCTGCAGAATGGCCCTCCCAGCAACGTGGGACAATCCTGCTTGAATGGCCTGTGTGTCATATCGACACGTGTGCCATGGAAGCTTTGGTCTCCGGCAGTGCCTAGACTGGCGCATCAATGAGACCAGCACATTGACGCTGGCACGCTGAGGCCGGCGCATCGCTGAGACTGGTGCATCGATGCTGGCACATCGCTGAGACTGGTGCATCGACACTGGGCATGCTCAGGCCGGTGCATCACTTGGATCGATGCCAGTACACTCAGACCGGCGCATCGATGCCGAGGCTCAGACATAGACCCCGCTGCCTGTGAATCCAGTCCAACACAGCGATGCATTCTGGCAGCGAGCGCACTGAGAACAGACCATCAAAGGCCTTGGCCACAACCAGAAGGTGCTAGAGATGCAGATGTCTCAACCGTTAGCCTGCCAGGGCCACAAAAGAACTGGGCAAGAGGGAAGGCAGCATATCTGCCACATCTCTGGGTTGTGTCAAGGTGTACAAGAGAAAAAAATTATTTTCACCTCAGGGTGGCACTCGACCCTTGCCTACAGATGGGGAGACCAATGGACATAGACCTGTACACTGAGGCTGCACACCAATGCAGAGCTTACTGATGTTGGCACATCGAGCACCCAGCAAGTTTGGAGATACCAGCTGTCCTATTTTTTGAGGCTGGAAACAGTGTTGTTTCCTGGATGGGGGCAACACGGTCAAATTCTGGAATAGTTATGTGCATGGTTGATAGTGGGCAAAGCCATCTTACACAGGCCTGGTTTTTTGCCTGTGATGGGCAGTAGGTAGACTAAACTGGTTAAGTTATGCCAGAGTGTCATGCAATCTTACTGCGCTCCTCCAATGCTGATGCCGTGGCCAATGCCGGAACGTCCAGCCACCCTGGAGACTGACACTCCCTCTCCCAGGCAGCCATGGACTGTCGGGTGGGGCAAGGGAGGGAGATTTCCCGATATGTCAAGATAAGAGGATGCTCCGGAGCTGCATAGCAACTATCCGGTGTACATTCCATTCGGAAGTTACGAACGTGGGCAGTGTTTGCGTGAGTGCCCTTAGCCCTCGGAGGCGGGACATCACTGCTGCCTGGATAATAACCCCTTCCCAATGTGACAGCGTTCTATGGGGGGATTAAGATTTGTGACATTTGTAAGACATGAGATGTCATCCAGAACACTAAGAGCCATTAAAGCCAGATGCGCAGCACGATCCAGACTAGTGTTCACCCGGTATCGTCGCAGATAAATTTCAGAGGACGGCACAACAGGGACGGGCCGACAGCACAGTGTACATGGTCTTAGCCTCAAAATTGCCAACACTCTAGCAGGGTTGCAGCTGTGGAGTTCCCATTGCCTCATGGAGTAATGGGTCTTCTGCCCGCACTTCCTCATTCCTGAGAGATCAGAGGATGGTCAGGATCTGAAATGGACCCATCTTCAGTGAGAAGTCAGGATAACCCCCGCTAATCCACTCTGACTGGTAATAACTAGAGAATTGCGGTGACGAAAAAAAGAAGAAAAAGCATATTCATGTCAACCGCATGGGCCTGTTGACTCAAACCCAGCAAGTGCTAGGGACACCCACAGTGGTCACTGCTGACTGGGGAAAATAGTCTGTAAAAGTTCACAAGGACTATGTCCTATTGCAAACCTCAAGAGGACTTAATGGGAGCTAAATCTCTCCCCAATACCTCATAACTTATGTACATCTCTATGTCTGGCGGGAGCCAAAGGTCAAGACTCATGGGCCCATGTTTAACTGCATTCATTACAGAACCTATGGTTGGGTTGAGGAGTCCACATCCAATCCATGGCACCCCTTCTGGGGCTCTTGCAGTGCATGATGCCCTTACCAATGATCAGTCGGGGACTGTGATCTCTCCCCAAGAACATGGGACACAGAAAACCCTTCTCGTCAGTGACAAGACAGGTTGTGCTGAGTCCATTCATCGGCATAGCCTACGAACTACCCTGGGATAACAGATTCAGCTTACATGACAGACACATGGGCTCTAGCTGGGTCGATAGTAATGAGACTTCAATGTACAGGAGAGGTGACACCTACTTATTCTGCCATGGAATCGGTGTCACCGAAGAACACAGAAAAGGGGTCACAATGAAGGTTGCGCCCTCTGACATCAACAAGAATGTCCCTCAACAGTTAGTCCAGTGAGGTATCTCAAAGATAGACACTTAAACACAGCAGAAGTAATTAAAAATGGTTGCCCTTCATAAGCGAAGGAAGAGAATCCGGCTCAGAAATGACTATCAGATACTTGTCTACATCAGGCAGAACAGGAAGCCTGCTATACCCAACAGACTCACCCCATCAGTATAAGAAACACAAAACTAGACAGTACCAACTCATGGGCAGAATGCCACGCTGTTCTTGACAATGATAGCACACCCATCTCGCCCGCCTGCCAACTCAGTCTGGCTGCTGCTGGTCAGGTCCTCAGCCTTCCATGCCTCCTCACTGTCACTCAGAGTGGGACCAGGGAGGACAATGTTAGGTGTACACCTGGCCTTACCACGGCTAATCCAGTGTCCTGGGGTCTTCCAGGGTAATTCTGACAAGGAAGATTATCAGGCCAAGAGGGCTTTGTATCCAGGGTGGTGTGGAGGACAAAGACTCCCTCCTGCCCGAAACGGCTATCACAATACCTTTACTTGAGCTATAGATGGGTCTAACAACAGCGTCCATAGGGTACATGTCCGCACTAGCTCTCTGCCACTTCCCCTTGAGAGCTTCCTGGTGTAATGCCACCCATCAATCGCCAGATTCAGGGAGGCATTCTGGGACATGCCCACCGGCTTAAAGACCTCCGGATTTGTGGATCTCAACTTACTTTGGAAGCAGCTGGTGCTCCTTGGCTACCTTGAGCACCAGCAAGGAAAATCAGGGAACTGCAACTGCTAGATCATCATTAACTTGATGAATAACATGAAGAACATGACCTTCCTTCCATTCCAAGGGAGTATCAACATTTCCCCTTACCCAGATGGCCACATAAATCCGAGAAGGAAACACGGCTTTACACATTGGGCTGTAAGCGAGCAGAATAGCCTTGTCATCAAGGATTTTCAGTGTACCCTGCTCTGGCGTAACAGGCAGCAGGCGCCGTAGCTACATAATTTAAGGCTCGCTGAATTACAGCAATGAACAGGACCCATCGCTTACCTGAATGAAGTATCTATTCAGGACATACCTACAGCCACATTTTGGCCATCATTGCATACCCTACCTTCACTTGGCCGCCCTAACCAGTAGAAGGTTGCAGATACAGCAGAGGGGTCGAGCCCTTTTTGGCAGGAATATCTAAAGAGACTGCCCGCAATGATGTGACAGGTTGAGCGCACCCTCCGTTAAGATCGGATATGGATTACCATCACTTCCAGAGGCTAGAGGGTACCCAACCTGCTAGCTAGGGACATCCCAGATTACATGGCTAATTCAACCTGCTTATCTGCGGAAAAGAGAAAGTTTGCTTACCATAAACGGTGTTTTCTGTGGAGAGCAAGGTGAATTAGCCATTCTTTCTCACCCACCTCCCCGGATAGTCTCCTGAGTGTGCAAATGCATGCTTGGATACTAGAATGAAGTGGACTGGGAGCCATGTGGCTATATAAGCAAGCAGGCACACAGAGCTATGCCACCTAGAGGACCGGAAGACGATCCCCAGATTATATGGCTAATTCACCCTGCTATCCACAGAAAACACCGTTTATGGTAAGCAAAAATGCTCTTATTGGTTTCTTGAGTTTTTTACCACTAAAAAAATTATATTTATGGTAGTGCCACCAAATATTAAGCCATCACCTAGCAAACATTTATGAATACTCCTGGAGAACACATTTAAAAAAATATATAGTAACATAGTAATGACAGCAGAAAAAGACCAAATGGTCCATCCAGTCTGCCCAGCAAGCTTCCCATGGCAGTAAATGCCGCTCGGTGCAGGTTACTCCATGTCTATGCTTAAGGGTAGTAACTGCCATTCCATGCAGATTACTCCTATGATTCTGTTAAGGGTAGCAACTGCCGTTCTGTGCAGGTTACCCCGCAGGTCCATTACCCCCATACTTTTTTCCATTCTTTCCCATCCTCTAGCCTTTAGTGATCCACAGTGTTTATCCCATGCCCCTTTGAAATCCTTCATGGTTTTAGTCTTCACCACTTCCTCCAGACAGTCATTCCAGGCATCCACCACCCTCTCTGTGAAGAAATATTTTCTGACATTGGTTCTAAGTCTTTCTCCCTGGAGTTTCAAATGGTGATCCCTAGTTCTACTAAATTGTTTCCTATGAAAAAGGTCTGTTGTTGATCAAGGATCATTAAAACCTTTCAAGTATCTGAAAGTCTGTATCATATCAACCCTGCTCCTCCTCTCCTCCAGGATATACATATTCAGGTTCTTCAACCTCTCCTCATAAGGCATTCGATGGAGACCACCCGCCATTTTGGTCGCCCTTTTCTGGACCACCTCCATCCTGTCTCTGTCCCTTTTGAGATATAATCTCCAGAACTGAACATAGTTCTCCATGTGAGGCCTCACCAAGGACCTATACAAGGGAATTATCACTTCCCTTTTCTTACTATATATTCCTCTATCTATACAGCCCAGCATTCTTCTGGCTTTAGCCTGGGCCTCCGACTGCTCTCTTTAACACCCTGAGAGCCTATTCTGCTGGAAAAACCTGGACTTGCACCTACTTTGCACCCTGTACCCGCGGCAAGCCAGCCGGACCGACTTCCTGGTCACGCCCCCTTGCTGACATCATCTGAGGGCGACGGCTGCATAAAACACGGCGAATTCGGAGGGGCTTCGAGCCTGGGCCTCCGACTGCTCTCTTTAACACCCTGAGAGCCTATTCTGCTGGAAAAACCTGGACTTGCACCTACTTTGCACCCTGTACCCGCGGCAAGCCAGCCGGACCGACTTCCTGGTCACGCCCCCTTGCTGACATCATCTGAGGGCGACAGCTGCATAAAACGCGGCGAATTTGGAGGGGCTTCGAGCCTGGGCCTCCGACTGCTCTCTTTAACACCCTGAGAGCCTATTCTGCTGGAAAAACCTGGACTTGCACCTACTTTGCACTCTGTACCCGCGGCAAGCCAGCCGGACCGACTTCCTGGTCACGCCCCCTTGCTGACATCATCTGAGGGCGACGGCTGCATAAAACGCCGCGAATCCCTAAGCGCCGTGCGACGAAGGGGCGCGACAAAGGGGCTTGCCCCTTTGTTTTGCCCCTTCGTTTTTCCCCTAGTTTCCCCTCTGTTCTATCTTAAATCTACTGTAACTCGTAACCTGTTGTCGCAATGAACATCCCCACAATATTAGGTCAGGGAAAATATGGCAATATGCCTTCAACTCAAGCACAACCAAAGTCATATCAGTCTGGACATAAGAAGTACATAAATCGAACCCTAACTGCTATAAGATCCACGTTTTGCACTGCAGCTATGTGTACTTTATCCTTTATTCTTTGTAACGCACAGTCTGTTCGAAAAAAAGTTCCCATTCTGCAAGATCTCATACATATTAATAAGCCTGATTTCTTTCTTATCACAGAATCTTGGTTAACTACTTCAGATACAGCTATAGTAAACAATTTAACTCCCACAGGCTATACGACCATTTCTGAACCTAGAATAAACCGCCGAGGAGGAGGTTTGTTAGCTATCATCAAATCCTCTCTGAACCCAGTAAAAAAACAAATAATATCATCAGGTTCGTTTGAAATACTTCTAATTGCTACTATAATACTAAACATAGGAATCATCTATTGTCCTCCTGGATGTCTCAATTCTGAACTTTCAAATTTTCTAGAAACTATCTCTACACTTCCTATAGATTTAAATAAAACAATACTGCTGGGTGACTTTAATCTGCATATCTCTAATCCTTCCATAATCACCAGCTCCTTTCTAGATGCCATGTCCGGCCTCGGCTGGGATCAACTCATCAAAACCCCTACGCATATTAAAGGTCAAACATTAGACCTAGTATTTTTTAACCCACTCCAACATTTTCCAATTCCGAACAACACTACAGTAGTACCCATCCCCTGGTCAGATCACCACAGAATTCATTTCTCTCTAAATCTAAATAAAAATCCTCATATAACAACAAAGAAACAATCAATAATACATAGAAGGAAATTTATTAATGCAGACACATTCGTAGAGACAATCACTCCTAACATACCTACCACTGTTCTCTCCAATATAAATGACACAGTACACTCTTGGAATACTACAATTACAACCACCCTTGATACAATTGCCCCGTTTAAGCAGATCAAACAAAATAGAAATAAAAAGAAAATAAATGATCCATGGTACACAAAATCATTGCACACCCTTAAAACTCTTCTTAGGAAATTAGAACGTAAATGGCGTAATAACAAAACCACAGAACTAAAAAACAATTACCGCTGTACACTACGTCGTTACAATAAAGAAATAAACCAAACAAAAAAACTCTACTATGCCAATATTATTGCCAAAGCCAATGGCAATCCAAACACACTATTCAATATAGTAAAAACCTTAACCTCTCCCCAAAATGAAAATTCCATAAATGTCGATACCAACTTTTGTAATAAAATTGCCAAACATTTTGAAACTAAAGTACTTAACATTTCTGCAGAATTTTCAAACCTTCCTTATCCCACTCAAAAAAAAGAAGTACCTAGACAATCATGGTCAGAATTCACCCCTACTTCAGATACTTCTATCCTAGCCATCATAAACAAACAAAAACCTTCCAATTCTCCCTATAATCCTTGTTCTGGAGCCTTTTTCAAAGCCCTCAAACTTGAAGCCTGCTCCTTCCTTACTCTTCTAGTTAATCAATCTTTAGAATCAGGCGAATTCCCTCATACTCTAAAAAAGACCTCTATACTACCAATTCTAAAAGCAAAAGCAAAAGATACATCTGATTTCAACAACTACAGACCTATAGCCTCTCTTACTTCCCTGGCCAAACTAATAAAATCTGTAGTACTCCACCAGTTAACCGATTTTCTAACTGAGCACAATATTCTTCATATTAATCAACATGGATTTAGAAAAGGTCATTCCACAGAAACACTCCTTCTATCTTCTTTTGATACTTTCTTCCGTGCATTCGATTCATATACAGACTACATCATAGTTTTCTTAGATATATCAGCAGCATTCGATACCATTAATCATCAGATACTCATTTCAGGTCTTCAAAACATAGGCATCGCAGGTACAGTTTTGAATTGGTTTACATCCTTTCTCTCCAACTGACCTCAACAAGTCAATTACAATCAGCACTGCTCTTCCCCATACATCATTAATTCCGGCGTTCCTCAGGGCTCATCTCTCTCTCCTATTCTGTTTAACATATATCTTCTTCCTTTATGCTATATTCTATCCTCCCTTAATCTTCAATTCAAAATTTATGCAGATGACATCCAATTCTTTGTCCCATTTAAATCCTCATGGTCAGACACTCTATCCTTAGTTTCTCTTTATTTATCTACTATCAACTCTTGGCTCTCCCACAATCGATTAAAACTAAACCCAGCAAAAACTGAGCTTATACACTTAACTTCCATCTCTGATTCTTCATTAGGCCCACCATCACATCTGACAATCAATAATGTTACTATTCCCATAACACGTTCTGCTATAAGCCTAGGTGTAAACATTAACTCAGATCTTTCTCTAAAACAACACATTTCCTCACTTACAAAAAATCGTTTTTCAAACTACGACTGCTAAAACATCTTCGCCCTCTACTATTCTACCGAGACTATAGAACCATTCTTCAATCCTTAATTTTCTCTGGCTTAGACTATTGTAATGCTCTTTTCTTAGGAATGTCAGACTCTTCACTATACCCCCTTCAACTGATCCAAAACTCTGCAGCCCGAATATGAACCAGAACTTCTCTACGCCATCATATCACCCCTATTTTACAATCGCTACATTGGTTACCCATAAAGTTTAGAATAAAATACAAAATTCTCTCTATTATCCATGGCTTAATTCATAACCATAATCATACATCCACCTGGCTTTGTTCACTACTGCGCATATACAAACCGACACGACACCTAAGATCACTTAATCAAAATTTACTAGATATCCCTTCTCCTAAACAAGCCAGACTAGACCTCACTAGAAAAAGAGCCTTTTCAATAGCTGGTCCAACACTCTGGAACACTTTACCAAACCATCTCCGCTCAATATCCAACCCTTCTCATTTCAAAAAATCTCTCAAAACCTATCTTTTTCAACTTGCATTCAATACGTCCTCTAACTAAACTCAACCATCCATACCGAACCTACATTCATAAACCTAATTACACCCATTACAACCCCATGTATGCTACTCACAACTACAACATATTTGCTCACTCACATGTCTCTAATTATCATATCCTCCTTCCTCTCCCCTTCATTATTATATAAATTTTTACGTTGTATTTTTCCCACTCTCCCTCCCCCCCGCTTCTGTTCCCCTCCTCCCCCCCTTTTTCCCCAAAACAATAAGCCCATGGCCCCAAACTTTTATATTTTTAAATCGTATATACTAGCATCCTGACTAGTCATTGCCTATTTTTTGTAAAGTTTAAAAAATTCCATTTTATTTTGATTATTTTTATTTTTGTTTTAAATCTGTGAACCGTTTTTGATAAAATTCCTTTTTTTAAAAACGGTATACAAATACCTTTTAAATAAATAAATAAATATTGCTTCATGACTTCAGGTCGTTAAACACTATCACCACAAGGTCTCTTCCTGTTCTGTGCACATCAGCCCTTCACCCCTCAACTCATACAGTTCTTTTGGATCACCACACCCCAGATGCATGACTCTGCACTTCTTGGCATTGAATCTCAGCTGCCATAACTTCGACCACTCTTCCAGCTTCCTTAAATCCTGTCTCATTCACTCTTCTCCTTCCGGCATGTCCACTCTGTTGCAGATCTTAGTATCATCCACAAATAGACACACTTTACATTCTGTCCCTTCCACAATGTCGCTCACAAAGATGTTGAACAGAACCGGTCCCAACACCTATCCCTGCAGCACTCTACACTTAACACCACTCTCTCTTCAGAGTTGGTTCCATTTATCATTACACATTGTCTTCTATCTGTCAACCAGTTTGTAATCCATGCCACCACCTTGGAGCTCACCCCCAAGCTTCTCATTTTGTTGATGAGTCTTCTATGTGGGACCATATCAAAAGCTTTACTAAAATCCAAGTAAATTACATCGAGTGTTCTTCCCTGTTCCAGATCTCTAGTCACCCAATCAAAGAAATCAATCAGATTTGTCTGACAGGACCTTCCCCTGGTGAAACTATGCTGTCTCGGGTCCAACAATCCTCCTGTCTGTAGATAATTCACTATCCTTTCCTTCAGCAGTCTCCATTAATTTTTCTATTACCGAGGTGATGCTAACCGGCCTGTAGTTTCCAGCCTCTTCTCTGCTTCCACTCTTGTGTAGCGGGACCATCACCACTCTTCTCCAGTCACTAGGTATCACACCCTTATCCAGGGATCTATTGAACAGGTCACATAGTGGACCCGCCAGCACATTTCTCAGCTCCCTCAGTATTCTGGGATGAACCTCATCAGGCCCCATGGCTTTGTCCACTTTCACTTTTCCTAGCTCTTCCCATACATTCCTGTTGTGCCAGCTTGCCGCCATGCTCCACAGCCAGCCCTACTCACCTCCCGTCAAGGCCGTGTAATTCACCCCATGGATGCAGCCTGAGGAGGATGCAGCCACCGCTCTCTTTCGCAGCAATCCGACGCTGACATGCCTTCCCCCATGGGATCCCTTAGGTGTATGCGCATGGCTCGGCCCAACCTTTAAAGGGGCTGTGGTGGGAAACTCACCCGTGGCCTCATCTGATGACATCAGCAGAAATCCCTATATAAGAGCAGCTCAGCCCTCCCAGAATCGCCTCGGCAACGGCTCAGCTCTGCATGGGTAGTGTGTTGCTCCTGTTTCAGTTCCTGATCTGGCTCCGCTTCAGTTTCTGCTTCAGTTCCTGCTCCTGCTCCCGCTTACGTTCCTGATCCTGCTTCAGCCTCAGTTCTTGATCCAGCTCCTGCTTCAGCACCCCTTCTGCTCCTCAGACTGCTCCTCTGTGTTGTGTTTGTGGCATTGTGGACCCTTGGTCGCAGTGGAGATGTTACCGCCTACGGGGAGGAGCCCTGTGGAGAACCAGCTGTGATAGGCTGACACAGCAGACACAGAATGGATAGTCTTTTATTGTACTGCTGAACGTAGATGGTAAGCAGGAAGGTAAGGCACTGATACACGAGATGCCAATAAGCTCAACAGGCTCAGAAGTGTAGTCTCACCCAGATGTTCACAATAGGCAGGAGCCCGCAGTGCGGGCAATGCCACGGCTGGTGGGTGGAGTTGGAGCGTCGGTTCAAAGAGATACTCACAGAGTGCAGACGTCTTCCTGGTGGTGGATAGTTGGGACCGAATGTCCGTGGTGCAGGATATGAGGAGAACAGGCCCTCGAAGAGCGAGTACCTAAAGGTCTAATATCCTGAAAGAGAGAAGAAAAGACCGGTGAGGAGCGGTTGTCTAAATAGAGAGGACCCCGAAGGGAGATGGAAGTGAAAGACCCCCGAGGAGCGGGTGTCTAGAGCTTCTTACAGGAGCGAGGCCCTTAGCGAGTAGAATGCCTAAGCAGAGTAGCGAAGCGAAGTCTTTACTAACTCATAGGTATAGCGGAAGTGGAGGCCAGATATACCTGGAGGTATTGACGTCATGCAGTGGGGCCGCCCCCGAGGTCCCCGCCATGACGTGCATTAAGGCGTCAGAGCTGTGCACACTCGCACCCTAGGAGGCCACGGGAGTGAGCATGGCTGGTGGGGACACCCTTGCTTCGTTGGAGAGCGCCGAGGCCCGTGGCACTCAGCACCGGAGACAGCCAGCGTGCCCAGAGGGAGAGAAAGAAAGGTAAGGCAGAGAGGTCGCAGCTGTCTGTGACTGACGGACACAACAGTACCCCCCTTCAAAGGGCCCCCTCCAAGACCTCTTCCAGGTGGTCTGGGCTTGCAAGGGTGTGCCAAGTGGAACTGTTGGAGCATCTCCTTATCTGTGATATTGGCCAGTGGTTCCCAGGAGTTTTCCTCTGGGCCACAGTTCTCCCAAGATATGAGGTACTCCCAAGTCTTGCCTCTTTTACGTACATCAAGGATGTCATCTACGGCATAGTCAATGTCATCTTCAGTATCCAGGCTGGTGGGCTCTGGTTCCTATCTGGAAAACTCAGAAAGTATCCCTGGCTTAAGTAGAGTTACATGAATTGCATTGTGTATCCTCATTGATGGAGGCAGTTTGAGACTGTTAAATTTCCTATTCGCCGAAGGATGGCAAAAGGTCCCACAAAGCGAGAAGCAAATCTTTCAGATGGAAGCTTGAGTCGGAGGTATTTTGTGCTTAACCAGACCTTATCGCCTCGCTGGAACTGGGGTGCCGTTTGATGAAGGGCATCATAGGTCCTCTTTGCCCTTTGTCCTGCTTTGGCAAGGAGTTCCTTCGTTTGTTTCCAAAGCTGGGAAAGTTCTGCTGTGATAGCCTGGGCAGCTGGAGAGGCTACTGTCAATGTAATAGGCAGCGGAGGTGAAGGTTGTCTCCTGTAGACAAGTTGGAAAGGGGAAGACCCCGTAGAGGAAGCAGGATGGGAATTGATGGCAAATTCTGCCCAAGGCAGTAGTTCAGCCCAGTCATTTTGTCTAGAGTTGACATAGGATCGCAGAAATTGCTTCAGCATCCTATTCATCCTCTCAGTCTGACCGTTAGACTGAGGATGGTAGGCAGAGGTTAGGTCTTAAGCGATGTCAAACCTCTGATGTAAAGCTCTCCAAACTTTGCAGTAAATTGCATTCCTCTGTTGGATAGGATGTGTTTGGGCATCCCATGAAGGCGGAAGATGTGCTTGAAGAAGAGTTTAGCCAATTCAGTAGCAGAGGGTAATCCTGGTAATGCTACAAGGTGTGCCATTTTTGAGAACCTGTCGACCGTAACCCATATGGTGGTGTTACCGCTGGATGATGGTAGGTACACTACGAAATCAGTAACGATATGGGTCCTAGGTTCATCCAGTGATGGCAGAGGTTGTAATAAACCCCAAGGTTGCCCGGGTGGCGGTTTTGCTTGGCACAGACAGCACAGGAACCCATATACGATTGCCGTCCTTCTTCATGGTTGGCCACCAATAATACCTTTGCAACATTACTAAGGTGCGACTCTGTCTAGGATGGCCTGCCAGACACAAATCATATACCCATTTCAATAGTCTTATCCTTAAATTTCTGGCCACCACCATCTTCCCAGCAGGTACCATGTGGGTGGCTGCGAGAACCACTTTTGCAGGATCGATGATATGACGGGGTTCATCTGGCATGCCCTGTGGTGAGAAGGAGCGTGATAGGGCATCAGCCCGAATGTTATTTTCTCCAGGATGGTATTTTAAAAGGAAGTCGAACCTGTTGAAAAACAGGGACCATCTTGCCTGATGATAGTTGAGTCGTTGAGCATGTCGAAGGTACTCTAGGTTTTTATGATCAGTGTATATGACTATTTAGTGTTGAGTGCCTTCTACCCAGGGATGCCACTCTTCAAAAGCCAGTTTGATCGTGAGAAGCTCCTTGACTCCAATCCCATAGTTTCTCTCAGCAGGCGAGAACTGCCTAGAAAAGAAGGAGCAAGGATGGAGCACATTGGATTCGCTGTACTGACTGAGGACCGCCCCCACACTACGTCAGATGCGTCGACCTCCAAGATGAAAGGACGGTGTGGATCAGGGTGGCGAAGACACGGCTTCTTTTGGAAAGCCTCTTTCCCTGTACGTACTAGGATCAGTCCAGACAGTGGGTTATGTCCCCCGTCCAGCAAATGGAGTCAGAGCAAACTTCGGAGGGTGCTGACATATAAGCAGGTGCACCCTCCAGGGATCCTCAGTATCTCTCTGACTCCAGCAGATGTGAGCGGGGGAACCTTTGCTTCCCCAGTTTGTGGCTTCTGCTCCACATTTTCTCTCACTTTTTCCTTATCTCAGGATAGGATCAAGCAGGCCTGGGATTTCAAACCCAAAAAAAAAAAAAAGAAGTTTCTCACTTTTCTAGGGAGTCTCTTTGAGCCCCTGCCCGGGCCTCACAGCCCTGGTTAGCTTGCCAGCGGGACTGTTTTCCTTTTGCCTGTACTTTCCTCTCTCTCTTCTCTCCGGCGGTAAGTTTTTTGCTGTCTTGGTTTTATTTACAGCTTCGTCGTCGGACGGCACAGGTGGATGCTGGTGGGGCCAGCCTCTCCCCTTCGGCGCGCCGCGATTCGGACCCCTCCCCCTCGGCCCTGCGACGTTCACATTCCCCGGGGCCGTGGCAGCAGGGAAGTCCCATTCCCCTGCTGCTCCTGAGGGGAGGGCCGGTCGAGTCGAGCTTGGGCGGACGAGCCCGCTCCTCCCGCGGCGCGGGTTCCTCAGATCCGAACCCCTGTGCAGACGCTGAAGGGATTCTCCCTCCCGGGCGCGCGCCATGCAGCGCATTAAGGAAGGGTACAGCTTCTTTGTGAAATTCGCATTTCTCAAGCTTAGCGTACAGGTGGTACTCAAGCAAGCGTCTTAGGACTTTAACATCCTCCTGATGACTCAGTAGATCCTGAGAAAAGATCAATATATCATCAAGATATACTACAACGCATTGATACAGTAAGTCCCATAAGATGTTGTTCATCATATTTTGAAAGACTGCAGGTCCATTGCTTAAACCGAAGGGCATGACGAGGTATTCAAAGTTGTCCATCCCGGGTGTTAAAAGCAGTCTTCCATTCGTCTCCTTCTCGGATACGCAGCAGATTATACGCCCCTTTCAGGTCCAATTTAGAAAATATTTTGGCCCCTTGAAGTCTATCAAACAGTTCAGATATTAAGGGCAGGGGGTACTTGTCCTAGATGGTAATTTCATTCAGACCCCTGTAGTCGATGCAGGGGTGTTAAGTAGGGATGTGAATCGTTTTTTAACTATTTAAATTATCATCCGATATTTTTAATATCGTCATAAATCGTTAAAGACCCATACTTTGGAACACCATGCCCACAGAGTTGAGACTACAAAGCAACATCAAAGCATTCAGAAAAAAATCTAAAAACCTGGCTTTTTAAACTAGCTTACCAAAAAGAGAAAGGTGAATAGTACTAAAGGGAAAGCAGGTACGAACATTCGAACAACAAACACATAACCATAATCAATGTGTGTAATTTTAATAAGACTAAGTTTCATTCTTTTAAAGCTCAGCAAAAGGATGAAAGTACAATGATAAAGGTAATCTTGTAACCTAAACTATCCTAACTAATAAACGAAGGATGACCGACGTGCCGCAAATGCGCAGTAGAGACCAGCTCTACTGCGCATGTGCGGGCGAGCACGTCGGTCTGAGCCGAAAAAAAATGGCGGCGTCGAGTGGCAGCGGCGTCCAGTGGTAGCGGCGGCGCCGGGAGACAGCAGCAGCGGCGGCGGCGTTGAGTGGCAGCAGCGGCGGCGTCCGGTGGTAGCGGCGGCGGCGGGTGGCAGCGGCGGCGGCGGCGTCGGATGGCAGCGGCGGTGGCAGCGGCGGCGGCGGCGGTGGATGGCAGCGGCGGTGGCAGCGGCGGCAGCGTCGTCGGATGACAGCGGCGGCGGCGGCGGGTGGCAGCGGCGGCGGCATCGGGTGGCAGCGGCGGTGGCAGCGAGGGAGGAGAGAGAGAGGGAGGGACTGAGTGAGAGGGGAGGAGAGAGAGGGAGTGGGACTGAGTGAGAGGGAGGGAGGGAGTGGGACTGAGTGAGAGGGAGGGAGTGGGACTGAGGGAGGGAGTGGGACTGAGTGAGAGGGAGGGAGTGGGACTGAGGGAGGGAATGGGACTGAGTGAGAGGGAGGGAGAGAGGGGGGACTGAGTGAGGGGGGAGAGAGAGAGAGAGGGTGGGACTGAGAGAGGGAGAGAGGGAGTGGGACTGAGGGGGAGGGAGTGGGACTCAGGGAGAGGGGGAGGGAGTGGGACGGAGGGGGAGGGACTGAGTGAGAGGGAGGGAGAGAGGAGGGAGGGAGTGAGACTGAGGGAGAGTGAGTGGGACTGAGTGTGAGTGAGTGGGACTGAGTGTGAGTGAGAGGGAGGGAGAGAGGGGGGAGGGAGTGAGTGAGAGGAGAGGGAGGAGTGGGTGAGAGGGAGGGAGGTAGGGGGTGGTGAAGAGTGAGGGGAGAGAGAATGAGGGGGAGGTGAGAGACAGAGGGATGTAGCCCATTTTAACGGGCTTAACGGCTTGTAAGAATATGAATCGGAAATGACTCAGTACACTTACCAATTTATATCATTTACAAACTTTGTTACCGACCCTAAATTGACACCTATGTAACTTAAAATACGTTAGCCTCATTTTATGTGCCTTGATGTAAACCGTTGTGACGGTTCCCACCAAACGACGGTATAGAAAATTTTTTAAATAAATAAATAAAGAGTACAATACAATAAAAATTTCCTCGATTTATCGTAAAAAAATCGTTAATCGGGTTAGTGCGCATTAACAGGAAGTTAGTGCGCACTAACAGAAAATGATACAATTTGACACTTTTCAGGTCAGTTAAGGTCAGTTAGGAATGAATATGTATTCCTATTGGCTGCCCTCTTATTTATTGATGTTACCAAGGTAGCCACTGAGGTGATGTTTAATATATGAGGGATGGGAAATGGAAACGGTTGATAGCTTGACAAAGGGAAGGGAAAGGGGGAGATGAAGGGCAGATCTCTTCAGAAAATCAGAGCTGCTGAATGCAGAGGCTGCCTCCCCCTTCACATCCCTCTTCCCCCCCCCCCCCCCCCCCATTCACTGTGCTCAAGTTTGCAGTTCCTATGTTAAACTAAACTTCTTTTTTTTCACTAGAGTAGAATAAAATAAAATGAAGTACTTTGTGTATTAAACTAAAGAAACTTTACATAACATGAAATTAAGTACTTCTCTATATTCTACTTTAGTGAAACAAAACATTTAATAAAGAAACTTGCAACCTGAGCTTCAAGACATTAACATAATATAGAAAAACTAAACAAAAAACTTTATTATTAATTTATATTTACAGTGGTTAAATTTAAAGAGCAGGCTGAGGCTAGACTGGCTACTGGCTAGTGGCTACTGCTGGCACTGTCACTGCTGCAGCCTGCTGGCACTTTTTTTCTCTTTCTGGCTAGTGCGTGCTATATCTGGTAGAAAAATGGCCACAGGGGACAGCACCAAGCACCTCTAGCTAATGAACATTTCCTCAAATGTTACTTTTAAACCATTAAGTAACAATTTTTGATAGTGCGCACTAACTCGCGTTAGTTGCGCACTATTCAGAAAAACAATTTAAAAAAAAAAAATTCATGCCGATCCAATTTTTTCCTCCCCACAGCTGATCCAGATCATTAAAATGATTGGGCACACGATTCACATCCCTAGTGTTAAGTGCCATCCTTTTTCCCTACAAAGAAAAAACATGCACCAGCAGGGGATTTGGAAAGTCTAATGAAACCTTTTTGTAGATTTTCCTGTATGTAGGTGGACATAGCTTTGGTCTCAGCCACAGAAAGAGGGTAGACTTCCTTTTGGAGGATCAGTGTTTGGTTTCAGATTTATGCCACAATCAAACTCTCTGTGTGGAGGCAGGATATCAGCTGCTTGCTTAGAGAAAACATCCTGAAAGGAGGCGTATTGTGGAGGTAAGCCAGGTAAAGATGGAGTGGTAGGCATGCAGATGAGTGGAGAAACTTCACAAAGACACCAACCAGGACAGTTCCACAATTAAATTGTGGCATATGGTCTTGAAGCCATGGCAGGACCAACACAACCGGGTGCATGGTTTTTTCCAACACTAGAAAGGGAATTGATTCTGAGTGAAAGGCTCCAGCACATAGGCCAATGGACTGGGTGATTAATGTAACCTCTCCAGGAAGTGGTTCTCCATGGATGGATGACAGTAGTAAAGGCTTCTCTATAGTCAAGGTGGGAATCCTTAGATGTTCGACTAAGCGCTTCAGAATAAAATTGCCTCTGGCACCAGAGTCAATGAGAGTGAGAGTCTGGAACTCGAGACCTCCATAGAATAGGAATACAGGTAGAGATAATGGAGGAGTAGGTGAGGTAAGGCCCAGGAGAAGTCCTCCTGCAGATCCTGGGCCTGTCAGTTTCCCAGACAAATGGGACAGTTTTAGACAGCGTGACCTGATTGGCCACAGTAAGCGCATAGGCCCATGCGCTTTCGGTGATGTCTTTCCTTAGAGGTCAAATGGCTTCGGCCTAGTTGCATAGGCTCTTCCTCCTCTAGGGTTATAGACAGTGAACTGGAAGCAATAGGCACAGATTTTGGACAGTTAGCCTCCACAGTAGACTTTCGTGGACTCTTAGCCTCTTTAGTACGATCGCGGATATGGCGGTCAATTCTTCCTGCTAGTTCTATCAGGGCCTCAAGTGCTTCAGGCAAATCTCGAGCCACTAGTTCATCCTTTATGCAAGAGTTGAGTCCCTCCATGAATATGACAGGTAGACATCCAGTGTCCCAATGCAGATCAGATGCAAGTGTCTTAAATTCAATGGCAAAGTCTGGAAGTGACTTGTTACCTTGCTGTAAGTTAAGCAAGGCAGATCCAGTGATGGTCTGGTGAACCGAGTCATCAAATACAGACTTGAATAACTGTAGAAATCCTGATAGGTCATCCAGGATTGGGTCCTTATGTTCCCATAATGGTGAAGCCCAGGCCAGGGCTCGTCCTTCGAGGAACGATAAGATGTAGGTGGTCTTTGAAACCTCAGTGGGAAAGAGGGTAGGCTGCAAAGCAAAATGCATGCTGCCTTGATTGATGAATCCTCTACACATCTTGGCTTCTCCCGTGAAGCATGTAGGTGTAGACAAGGGCACAGTGGTCTTAAGGGTAACCACTGGTGCTAGTAACTCCTTTACAGGAGGAGCTGAGGAGTTCAGTTGAGCATGTAACTGATTGAAGGCAGTAGCAAGATTCTCCAAAGACTTTTGTTGTTCTGTAATCCACTGGGCTAGGCCAGGAATGGCCTGCAGGGCTGCAAGATGAGCTGAGTCCATGGAGTTAGCAATCTCTTGTGTTTGTGGCATTATGGACCCTTGGTTGCAGTGGAGATGTTACTGCCAACAGGGAGGAGCCCCGTGGGGAACCAGCTGCGATAGGCTGACACAGCAGACACAGAATGGATAGTTTTTTTTTGTCCTGCTGAAAGTAAATGGTAAGAAGGAAGGTAAGGCACTGATCCACGAGGTGCCAATATGCTCAACAGGCTCCGAAGTGTAGTCTCACCCAGATGTTCATGATAGGCAAGAGCCCGCAATGCGGGCAATGCTGCGGCTGGTGGGTGGAGTTGGAGCGCCAGTTCGTAGAGGTACTCACAGAGTGCAGGCATCTTCCTGGTGGTGGATAGTTGGGTCCGAAGGTCCGTGGTGCAGGATATGAGGCAGACAGGCCCTAGAGCAGCAAGTACCTAAAGGTCCAATATCCTGAAAGAAAGAAGAAAAGACCCCCAAGGAGCGGTTGTCTAAATAGAGAGGACCCCGAAGGGAGACGGAAGTGAAAAACCCCCGAGGACTGGGTGTCTAGAGCTTCTTACAGCAGCGAGGCCCTTAGCAAGTAGAATGCCTAAGCTGGCAGCTTAGAGCAGGCAGAGTAGCGAAGTGAAGTCTTTGATAACTCGTAGGTGTAGCAGAAGCGGAGACCAGATATACCCCCGAGGTTCCCGCCATGACGTGCATTAAGGCGTCAGAGCCATGCACGTGTTGCGACCGTCGCTGCTCGATGTCCTCACTCCGCCCTCTTTACCTCTGTGGCGTCTCCCTCCGGGTCTGATGGACGGGGTAGCGGCCGCGGCGTCTCCATGCCGTCTCCCTCCGGCATCCCCGGACTGGCTTGTAATTGCAGATCCGCCATGTTGCCTGAAGACCTAGGGCGTGTGCACGCTCTGATTGAAGAACCAGCAAGAGCGCGAACCTCAGGGGCGTCCCCCTGAGATGACGTCATCTGCTTCCAATATTTAAAGGTCTCCATTTCACTATCTAATGGAGTTAGCATGGGGATTGCTTCGACTACATCTCCCAAGCTACTCTGCCTCCTCGAACTTACCAGAGGTACCCGCTCCTCGGGGGCCTCGCTCTTTTTCTTTACTTTCAGATTATAGATAGGAACCGGTACTCGCTCCTTGAGGGCCCATGTTCCTGGACACTCTGAAGATTCTCTACTGCTTGGAAGCTATCGCTGCTACAAACAATTGTGAGTTACCATCGCTCTCTCAGAGCTTTCCCTGGAACCACATATTCACTCCTCGAGGGCCTAAACCTTTCCAGCTCCTGAGCTTCCTTGAGACCTTATGTGAGTTTTTGTCATCTAGTTCTATTCATGAACTCTGCCTACTCTGCCTACTCACTTTCTACAGTTTCTCAACAGCTCAGCAATCCTGGATCGCTGTTCTAGTACCTGAGGGGCTACAGCCCTGCCGGGCATATCAGCTCACTACTGCCACCTCTGGTGGTTTCAAAAACCTGTTTAATAAAAGAACTAATGTGTGTCTGTCTCCATACTCAAGCCTAGCCGGTGGTCCCTCTTGGGATATCTTCCCGGGGGTCATCTTCCACCGTCCCAGGGATCCACCCACAACTATATCAGATTCATTACAGATTGCTACTCCTTAGCAAGATGATATCTGAGACACTACAGATTGCTAACCCCGCCTATGGAATACATCAGATTGCTTCTCCCACCAACATAGCGGATTATGACAGATTGCTAACTCCTCCTTCTTTAGGAGCCAATAATGACAGCTCGCTCACGCCCTAGGAGGCCACGGAAGTGAGCATGGCGGGTGGGGACGCCCATGCTTGGTTGGAGAATGCCGAGGCCCGCAGCACTCGGCACCGGAGACAGCCAACTTGCCCAGAGGGAGAGAAAGGGGAGAAAGAAAGGTAAGGCAGAAAGGTCGCAGCCATTTGCGACCGACGGATGCAACACTCTGGCTTGACTTTGGCTTGTCTCCTGGATTCTCCTGTCTGCTACCTGAATGACTTCAGCTTGTCTCCTGGATTTCCCTGCTTACTGCCAGCTCCGACCTTGGCTAGTCTCCTGGATTCCACTGCTTGCTGCCTGCCCTGACTCTGGCCCATCCGACTCTGCTTTCATCCAACTTTCGCCTGAAACCTTCGCATGGAGACCCGCGCCTAAATCTAGCTGTCCCGGCACCCAAGGGCTCAACCCACGGGGAATGAGGGCTGGAAGAGGTGAAGGTCCGATAGGATCTCCACATCCCCCTGGGCCACCTGCCATCGGGCTCCACCCCCTGTATATAGCATCAACCACACCTCAGCCCAAGAGTCCACATTGCAACACCTTGCTGAGGCCATGGACCCGGCGAACCGCTCACGGCTCCAGGCCATCCTGGGTCTGGCGCAGAAGCTACAGCAACAGTTTCTAGAGATGCTGGCCTCGTCGCTGGATCGGATCAACACCTGCCTTAATGCCGCCACCACCCCTGCGGCACCACCACCCACTCCCGTGGTCTTGCCTCCTTCAATGCTTCATCTCCTAGCTCCCCCCCCCCCCCCCCGATACTCAGGGGACCCCATACTCTGCCGAGGATTCCTTAATCAGTGCTTTATGCACTTCTCGTTGCAACTTTCGTAGTTTGCCACAGAAGCGTTAAGACTACTTTCATCCTGTCTCTCCTCGATGGCAAGGCCCTGGCTTGGGCATCCCTGCTATGGGAATGTGGAGATCTGCTCCTACAAGACATGCAACTCTTCATCCAGGCCTTTAAACAGGCTTTTGATGACCCCAGTTGGCTGGTCAACACCAGCTCTGACATCTTGCACCTCTGCCAAGGCGCAAGGCCACTCATCGACTATGCCATAGAATTTTGGATCATGGCCACAGAGCCAAACTGGCGGGAGGATTGCCTCAAAAGCATCTTCTTGGAGGGACTCTCATTCCGCATCAAACATGAGCTAGCAACCAGGGATCTCCTGGAATCCCTCAACGACTTGATCAACCTGGCAGGCCGAGTGGACCATCACCTTCAACAGAGATCCCAAGAGCTTCGCTCTCTCCACCGGTATGTCACCTTGGCACCAGCCTTCTCTTGCACTCTCTCCATGATAGCTACGGCCTCTGCGTGCCCCAAGGAGCCTATGCAGTAAGATCGCAGTCCCCTGACCATGGAGGAGAGGCAACGGCGGCGAGCCTTGGGTCTATTGTACTGGTAAGGGGCACTTCCTAGGCCAATGCCCCAAGAGGCCGAAAAACTCTCAAACCTAGGATCCATCAGGGTGGTGACCCTAGGTTTTACTCATTCTACTCCTTAACTCGAACTCCCAGTGTCCCTCCTGGCAGGCAACCAGGAGTTCCAGACATTGGCCCTCGTGAACTCTGGTGCTGGAGGGAATTGTATTATGGAAAGCCTTGTCGGACACCTCAAGTTACCCACTGTTGCTCAGCAGAACCCCCTGATAATCTCCTCTATCTAGGGGGACCTCCCTCCCTGGACAAATCACCAAGATGACACTCCCCGTATGCTTAAAGATGGGACTCTTACACCAGGAGGACATTGCCTTCTATGTAATGGGGAAGGCCATATGCCCCATTGTACTTGGACTTTCTTGGTTGCAACAGCACTCCCCAGTCATCGATAGGGGAACCCTCCAGCTTGCCAGGTGGGGATCCCACTGTCACCAAAATTGTCTGTCATCCATCTGACGTCCTTCTGTGCCGCTCCTGGTCACCACCGTTCCTGGGCTGCTGCGGCAATACGCCGAATTTGCAGATGTATCTTTTAAGGAGATGGCAGGGGTACTGCCCCAACACCACCCTTACGACTGTGCCATTAACCTCCTTTCTGGGGCCATTCCTCTGCAGGGAAGGATATATCCATTATCCCTTCCATAGACAGAAGCCATGACCCAGTATATCCAGGAGAATCTGGACAGAGGGTTTATTCACTCTTCCTTGTCACCTGCAGGCGCGGGGTTCTTTTTTGTCACGAAAAAGGATGGCTCACTTCGGCTCTGCATTGATTACTGTGGCCTCAATGCCATCACCAAGAAGGACTAGTACCCATTTCCCCTTATTACCGAGCTCTTGGATTGCCTACAGGGAGCAAAGATCTTTTCTAAGCTCAACCTTTGAGGAGCTTACAACCTGGTATGTATTAAACCTGGAGATGAGTGGAAGACTGCATTTAATAAGCTTGATGGCCACTGCGAGTACTTGGTCATGCCCTTTGTATTGTGCAATGCACCTGCTGTTTTTCAACATTTAATAAATGATATCTTTCGGAACCTTCTGTATCCGCACCGTGGTGGTATATCTAGACGATGTCTTGATCTTCTCTAAGGACCTCCAGTCCCACCAACAGGCAAGTACGGCAAGTCCTCCAGAGCTTACGCACCAACAAGCTCTACATAAAGGTTGAGAAGTGTTTCTTTGATAAGGAATCTCTCCCCTTCCTCTGGCACGGTTGCGTTCGTACCTATTCTTGCCCCTCGCTCCACCCTCTCTACCTTATGGCGACTCCCTTCGGGTCTGACGGACAGATGCTGCCATGGCTTCTTCTCGCCATTTTCTTCCTGGAATCCCCGGGCTGGCCTGATGCCACAGATCCGCCATGTTCCTGATGACATGCGCGCTCCAGACTTTGTACCAGTAAGGGCGTGAACCTCGGGGGCGTCCCCCGTAGTGACGTCATCTGCTTCCAACATAAAAGGTCTTTGATTGTTAATTCGAATCGAGTTAGCAAGGACAAGGGTAGGAACCCCTTCCTCCCAACTCTCAAGGAATCCCTTCCTCGCAACTCTGCCTCTACCAATTCACCTAGGGGTACCCGCTCCTCGGGGGCCCCGCTCTCCTTCTTCTTGATTTCAGATTGCTGATCCGGTACTCGCTCCTCGAGGGCCTACGTTCCCGAAGACTCAGAAGACTCCTATTGCCTGGAGGTGATCGCAGACGTGAACACAGTGAGTCCTATTACAGACAGGAACCAATACTCGCTCCACGAGGGCCCATGTTCCTAATACCTTTCTCAAACTCTCTTCTTCCTTAGAAGATATCGCATACCTATATCTTATTGCATACTATTACAGATTAACAGATAGGAACCGGTACTCGCTCCACGAGGGCCTATGTTCCTAAATCTCTCCTAGCCTCTCTTCTATTCCAGAAGCCATCCCATACACAGTTATTGTGAGTTCTATTTCAGACTGCCTATAGGAACCAGTACTCGCCTGCGGCTCCTGTTCCTGAATACTGAAGACTCTCTATTGCATAAGAAGATATTACAGATATCTACAAGTGTGAGTGTATCATCTACCACTGGTTATGTTCAGCATACCCTGTCTACTCACTACCTATAGTCTCTCCTTACAGCTCAGCAACTCAGAGATCGTAGTTCCAGTATCAGAGGGACTTCAGCCTGCTGGGCACATCAGCTCACTACTGCCACCTCTGGTGGTTCTACTTCCAGTCTAATAAAGAACCATCTGTGCTTGTCTCAATACTCCAACCTAGCCGGTGGTCCCTCTCAGGATCTCCACTTGAGGGCGCTGTCATCTGCCATCGGCCCAGGGATTCACTATTTCTACTAAGTGTTACTCCTTACACTAATAGAGCAGTATTATCATCTGCCACTCTGTGGGAGTCAACCCACATCAGACCATTACTCCTCTCTTTGCGGAAGCTGATCTATATCAGATAGCTAACTCCCAGTGGGGATCATACAGGTTGCTGGCTCATTCTTCTACAGGAACAAAGCATACAGTTGCTACTCCTTCCCTCTGGGGGAGCAGAGCACTAACAGATTGCTAACTCCCTAGCAAGATCTATAACAGATTGCTAAACTCCTCCTCCTGCAGGAGCCAAGCCTATCAGATTGCTATCTCCTCCCCTTGGGAAGAGCTAATCACTACCAGACCACTCACTCCACCCTCCTGGCAGGGTGAGCGCTAACAGGTACATCATCTTCAGTTCCGGCTTTCTCATGTATCCTGAGAAGGCAGCCTGTATCTACGATTGGCCTCAGCCCTACTGGCTTCGATCATTACAACAGTTCCTGGGCTTCGCCAACTTTTACAGGCATTTCCTTCCTAACTGATGGCCCTGACCAAAAATTTCACTAACTCCAGAGACTGGCCCCCCGATGCGGTCACTGCGTTTCTCCAACTGAAGCATGCCTTCCTACAAGGGCCATGTCTGTGCCACCCAGATCCAACTCGCCTGTTTATCTTGGAGGTTGATACTTCTGCCATCGCAGTTGGGCTGTCCTAGGCCAGATCTCCCCAAAAGGAACTTTTCTTTCTTTATACTTCTCCCGGAAGTTCTCCCCCACAGAGAGGAACTACAGCATCGGGGACAAGGAACTCCTTGCCATAAAATGGGACTTTAAACAATGGCGCCAGTGGTTAGAAGAAGCCCAACACACCATCACAGTCTATACAGACCACAAGAACTTAGAGCACCTTCGACAAGACCAGCAGCTGAACTCTCGCCGGGCACGTTGGTCCCTATTTTTCAATCAGTTCGATTTTATGGTGAAATATCAACCAGTAGCCAAGAATCTCAGAGCCAATGCCCTCTCAAGGGCCTTCGAGGAAGAAGAGGAACCAGATCCTCCTGGGTACGTAATTGACCTTGCTTGAATCTTGCTGGCCTCCTTACACCCTGTTCTGGCAGGCAAAACGGTGGTACCCACCCGACCACCACTGAATGCTAGAATGGTCCCATGACTCTCAGGTAGCAGGCCATCCGGGCCGGGCCCGCACACTCTTCCTGCTCAGACAATATTACTAGTGGCCCCAGATGGATCGAGATGTAAAGGCCTATGTGGGTTCATGCCCCATTTGTGCACATCAAAAGCTCATTGGTGGGAGACCTTGGGGATTTCACAGCTACTGCTGGCCCCCAAGGAACCCTGGACCCATTTATCTATGGATTTCATCATAGATCTCCCCTCTCGCTGGTAGTAATCGAATTATCTGGGTTGTCATAGACCAGCAGCGAGAGTGTCAATAACACACCACAGCTTCAAAAGAGAGCACTGATAAAAGTTGCATGAACCCTCGAAGGCAGCACGGCAGGCAAAATGGCAAGACAAATGGCATTAACATCCTACAGCACAATGAAGGCGGAACTGTTATGTCGGTCTGAGAGAAGGAGCTAAGCATTAAAATACCTTCAGGAAGGGGCGGAGACCAGAGTAGACACAGATGATAGAATTTATTATTATACAGCTTGGTGGTTTGCCAGGAGGTGGCAGCAGTGAGGTAACCCAGATGAGGAAGTCCAGGGACCTTATGGCAGAGGAGTCCAGTCTCACTCCGGATAGGTGATAGGCAGCGCAAGCTGAGATAGAAAGTCCCGGATGCAGGCTCCTAACACTGAGCTGTAGGTGAGACAGACTTGAGAATGTTAGATTACTCACAGTGATGGTAAACTGTATAGATGGAGTTTCCTGGCAGGCAGAAGTAGTAGAGTTGCAGGCACCCAATGCAGGGTGCGCAGGCCCTCTAGGAGCGAGTACCTGGTATTCCCAATAAGGCACCTGGAAGGAAACAGAAAGGGGCCCACGAGAAGCGGGTACCCAAGTTAGCGATGACAGCCCCAGAGGGCAGAGAGAAAGCTTCCAGCGGCAGCAGGAAGTGGTAGAGTAGCTTAGACTGGAGGCTTTCTAATCCATTCATGATCTTTGAGAGAAGGAGCTAAGCACGGTCCGACACGCTCCAGATCCCCGGGGCCTGCCACGATGTTGAAAGGCCTACCCCTGTGGCCGGGATGCCGTGCTACGTAAGCTCCACCCCCTGACATCCTCTAGACGCGTGCGGCCAAGCCAGCCCCTTCCTTAAAGGGGTCAGCACAGGAGGGCTAGCTCACTACTCTGGTCTCCGCCCCTTCCTGGAGGTATTTTAATGCTTAGCTCCTTCTCTCAGATCGCGTGATCAGTGGGTGTTAAGAGATAGGCGACACCCGGGGAGAGTTTCCTTTTCTTTGCACAGAAAAGGGCTCCCTGAAATGGGGTCGCCCCGAGAGTGGGGCACGAGCCTTCAAAGTGTGGCAAAGTGGAGGAGGTTCCCATGTGAACAGTGGTTCAACATGGGTCAGCGGGTGGTAAGAGATAGGCGACACCCGGGGAGACGTCCCTTTCCTTTGTACAGGTAAGTTGTGGTTTGATCTGTCACTTCTTCCTGAACTGGTTCACTGCCAGAAGAAAATGGCATCTTTTTCATTTGTGAAAGATAATTCAACAGATGATGCTTTTAGAGCAATAGAGACTGCCATTTGTGAAGCAAGAACTGAGCTGGAGATTATTTGTGAATACCCAGAAGCTATTAACTGTACTTACGCACTTCAGCTCTTAGTGAGTTCTCATCCAAGTCTCCAGAACCAACTTCTATTACCACAGAAGAAGACCTTGAATATAAGGTTGAAGCTATTCTGGATGTAAGAAGATGGGGCAAAACTTGGGAATACCTTTTGTCTTGGGAATATTATGGCCCCGAAGGAAAACTCTTGGGAGCTGATGGTTAAATATCCTGGATAAAGAGATGCTTCTTCAGTTTCATCAGATGCATCCACAGAAACCAAGACCTGGTAAAAGGGCCGGAGGCTGTCTTTTGAAGAGGGGTACTGTTGCGTCCGTCGGTCTTTGGACGGCTTCGCCCCACCTACCTCTCTCTACTTGCGGCTCCTTCCCTGCTCACCTTGGACTGATGGCCGCCGCGGTGTCTGCTTGCCATTCTCTCTGGCATCCCCGGATCGGCTTTGGTGCTGCCTCCCACCATTCTCCTTCAAGGTACCTCTAGGGCGCGTGCACGCGCGCTACCCTTATCTTTAATTCTACGTTGGTGCAAACCTCAGGGGTGTCCCCCCTGTTCTGACATCAACAGCTTCCAGGTATATCTGCCTACAATATTTGCTAGCTCGTTGAGTTAGCAACGGAATTCTATGGATGGGATTCGCTCTCCGTTCCTAAGCTACTCTGCCACTCCAGCGTTATCTGGAACTCTTACTATCCTCCGGGGTCTCTAACGGGGTACCTGCTCCTCGGGGGCCTCTTTGCGTATTTCAGGTGCTCAGGAAACAAGTATTTGCTCCTCGAGGGCCCATGTTCCCTGTGTCGCTGCCTGCAACCTCTACCCTTCTACTTGGAAGAACTAACTTACAGCTACCATCAGTGAGTACAGAAACCATCTCTCTCTACAGTACTGCTTCACTGGAATCAGGTACTCGCTCCTCGAGGGCCTGCTCCCTGCTCCGGTGTCAGACCTCTCGTCTAGTGGAATCTCTGTTACTGCTAAGTGAGTACAATGCTACCGAGTCTCTCTGCTCTAAGGGATCAGGTATTCGCTCCTCGGGCCTGCTCTCCCTATTGGAGCTTCTCCTTTTTCTACATTGGGACTCTGAATGCTATTCTTATTGTGTGTTCATAACTCTAATTCTCTGTAGGTACCCGGATCAGTACAAAACGTGGGTTGAGCCTCCTTTCCAGCAGGTGGAGACAGACTAAAACTGAAAGGGTGTCCTATATGAGGACAGAGCCTATCCTGTAACCCTTCTGTATTTGTCTGTCTCCAGCAGGTGTATCAGCTCACCCTTCGGTCTCCTGATATCGGCTAGTTAGCCGGCTATCCTTCTTATTTCTTTGGATCAAGCAAGTACTTCTTCTTAGTTTGTTCGATTGGCTCTTTCTTTCTTTCAAAAAAAAAAAATGAATAAATAAAGTTAATAATATAGTTAGTCTTTTTCTGTGCAGGAGACGGTACCGTCTCCTGGCTCTTGCCGGACTCAGGGGGGCTTCGCGCCTTGTGCGGAGCATAGCCTGAGTCCGTGAGTGCTTCCAGGTGTGGGGACCAAAGCTGGTGGTCCAGTTCTCGTCTCCCCCTCCTATGGCTGCCAAGGGGGCTTAAAGCCCCAGTGCTCTGCTCAGTTAAAAAAAAAACAAAAAAACAGTGTTTCAAGGTTTAAAAGTTATTCTTTTGGTTTTCAGGGGGCTTGAACCGGCAGCCAGACAGGCAGAAGTCAGCAGGTTTTCTCCCCTGCTTCATTCCTGCTGGCGGGCTGCCAATCATTTCTATTTTTAGCTTTTTTTTCTTCTCAGAGCGGCTTCTCTCATGCCGCAGCCGGCAGCCTGCCTTGCCTGTGGGCTGTCCTCGTCGCGATTTTCGCAAGAGGGACTTTGCTCTGCCTGCCTGCTGGGTGGGGAAGGCCCCTCCTCGGCAGGGCAGGCAAATTTAGCCCGGGGATCGCATCCCCAACGCATGGCCAGGCCGTTCCCAGGTCGACAAAGCCCAGGAATGGTGGCCATTTTGGATTTTTTGGCAGCTCCCATTTCAGAGCTGCCTGGGCTTGGGAGCTGAATTTTTTTTGATCGACCCCCCCCTATTTAAGCCACGAGGCCTCCCAGGACATGGTCCCTGACCCCCCCTCGCCCCCCCCCCCCCCCCCCAGGAAATGCAGGACCCGTTTTTCTACGGATTTTGTCCTCCTCATGCACAAATCCTATTTAGCTAGCCTGTAGGAGGAGGGGGAAGTCCCCCTTGACCCCCCCCGGGTAAAAATTCCTCGCTCCACGCCGTTGACTGGTTGCCCAGCTGTGGAGCCTCAGGGGTCTCTTCGGGTGTGGGTGGTCCCAGGTGTGCCCCCCCTTGACCCCCTGGTGGACCCGGTACTTCCGGACCCTGACCCTCTTTCTGATTCCGCTACTACCCTCCCTCCCCTGGAGGGGGACGATCCCAGGGTCCTCCATATGTTCCAAAGGGAGGAGTTGGAGCCCCTCATCCCCTTTGTCCTCCAGGAATTGGGGTTGGAGGGGCCCCCCGAGGATGCCCTTCAGGCCTCCTTACCCAAAAATATGGACGCAGTCCTGGCGGGACTCAGGGCTCCGGCAAGCGCTTTTCCATTTCATCCCATGCACAAGCTATTGCTCCTGCGGGAATGGGAGGCTCCTGAAGCGGGACTCCGGGTGGGGCTTGCTATGGACAAGCTCTACCCCCTCCTGGAGGAATGTTTGGAAATGTTGAGAAATCCCTCAGTGGACTCCTATGTCTCCGTGGTCACCAAACACACTATTAGCCCTGTGGAGAGATTGACGGCCCTGAAAGATGGACAGGACCGCAAGCTTGAAGCGCATATGAAACGCATTTTTGAAGTCCTGGTCCTGGGGGTCCGCGCAACTGCCTGCAGCAGTCTCATGTTGTGGGCAGGTCTTAGGTGGACCCAACAGTTACTCGGTGCCCAAGACCTTCCGTCGGCAGAGGCGGAGCAGGCCAAACTTTTGGAAGCCGTCATTGCCTATGGGGCTGATACGCTCTATGACCTCTTCCACGTCCAGGTGAAAGCGATGGCCTCGGCGGTGTCCGCTAGGCGACTCCTCTGGCTGCGCAATTGGTCGGCTGACCCATCCTCCAAAGCATGGCTGGGCTCGATGCCCTTCAAAGGTAAGTTGCTGTTTGGAGAGGACCTTGAGAAGCTTATGGATTCCTTGGGGGACAATAAGGTCCATAAGTCGGTCGGGGTGGCCCCTCGAGGGGTTACTTTTCCCGGTCTCAGTCTTGGTTGCAGCCCTTTCATGGGCGTCGGCCCTTTCGTGAGGGCCAGCCCGTGCGCTCCACCCCTAAGCCTGCCACTCAATGAAGTTAAGTGGCAGGCTTCTCAGATCCCCCGGATACACACTAGATAACCTAATTCCCTTCATGAATGATGGAACCTTTGTACCTCAAAGTTCATTAAGCGCTAGCCCATTCACCTTATTGTATTATATTACTAGTTTTCTGCCATCCTAGGCCTCTCTTTCTAGCTGATTAAGCCTCCAAGTTTCACCTACCTTGTTGAATGTAACTTTGCCGCCTCCGTTCATATGTCTATATATTTTTTGTTTCAGTTTTTCTACCCTGTTCGATGTAAACCGATCTGATATGGTCATTACCATGAAGGTCGGTATAGAAAAGTGTTAAATAAATAAATAAATAAGTTCAGTTGACCCATTCTTCAGTCCCTTTTCTGGGTGGCCGCCTCTCCCTTTTTTTCGAGGAATGGGTCAAAATCACGCCGGAATAGTAGCTCCTCGACATTGTACGAGACTGGTAGGCCTTCAAACTTGTTTGCAACCTACTGGATCTCTTTTTATTCTCCCCTTGTGGGCGCTCCAAATGGGAAGCGGTAGAGCAAACCCTCGCCAGACTACTGAGTCTGGGCGTGGTTGTCCCGGTCCCAGAAAGAGAGTTTGGCGCAGGCCAGTATTCCATCTACTTCGTGGTTCCCAAGAAGGACGGGGCTTTCCGGCTGATCCTGGACTTCAAACGGGTCAACCGAGCTCTCAAGATCCCACATTTTCACATGGAAACATTGTGAGCGGTCATCGCGGCGGTTCGCCCCAGAGAGTTCCTCACCTCACTTGATTTGACAGAGGCATACTTCCATATCCCGATCCACCGGGATTTCCAGTTTCGGGCCCTATCGTTTGGCCTCGCGACTGTGCCTCACACCTTCACCAGATCATGGTGGTGGTGGCGGCAGCCCTTTGTCGGGAAGGCGTTCTAGTTCACCCCTATCTGGACGACTGGCTTGTGCGGGCCAAGTCAGAGGCTCTCTACAAACAGGCGGTAGATCGGGTATTAGCCCTCCTCGCGTCTCTCGGGTGGATAGTGAATTTTTCCAAGAGCAACCTTCAGCCCTCCCAGGAATTAGAGTTCCTGGGAGCCCGCTTTGACACCCAACTGAGCAAGGTCTTCTTGCCTCGTGCGTGGGCCCTCAAGTTGATCGTCCAGATTCGGAATTTGATCTCGCTGCCTCTTCCAACGGCCTGGGACTACTTGCAGGTACTAGGGTCCATGGCTTCCACCATCGACCTATTCCCCTGGGCCTTTTACTCATATGCGACTGTCTACAGAAAGCTTTGCTATTACGTTGGCAGCCGGTGTACAGAACAGTTTCACATAGTCCTCCCTCTTTCGGCTCCTCTACTGTCGCCAACTTGCAGTGGTGGCTTTCGCTCCCCCATCTTCTCCGGGGAATGCCCCTCCAGTCTCCACAGTGGACGATAGTAACCACGGACACCAGTCTCTTGGGCTAGGATGCGGTCTGCCTGTCCCGGTCCACTCAAGGGATCTGGTCCACTCAAGGGATCCCCCCACCTGAACTTAATGGCGACCATGCGCAATACCAAGGCCAATCAGTTCTTTCAGCCGCTGGAGGGACCACAGCTCGGAGGGAGTGGATGCTCTGGCTCTTCCTTGGCCCACGGACGTTCTTCTGTACGTGTTTCCTCCGTGGCCCCTAGTGGGAAAAGTTCTCAGGAGAATAGAACTCCACCGGGGGCCAGTGGTCCTGGTAGCACCCGAATGGCCACGCAGGCCATGGTTCATGGATCTCGTCAACCTAGCGACGGACGGACCTCTGCAGCTCAGCCATCTTCCTTGTCTACTATGGCAGGGGCCCGTATTTTTCGACCAGGCTGATCGCTTTTGTCTAGCGGCCTGGCTTTGGAATGGCGGCATCTGAGATGTAAGGGCTACAAGGAAGAGGTTATCTCTACTTTGCTTCGAGCCCGGAAGCAGTCGACTTCTCTAACCTACGTGCGCGTTTGGAAGGTCTTTGAGACTGTTTGAGGAGTCAGGTGTCTTACCACGCTCTGCCCCGGTCTCGGTAGTTCTTTCTTTTCTGCAGAAGGGTCTCTCAAAGGGCCTCTCCTTCAGTTCCCTCCGCGTGCAAGTCTCCGCTCTCTTCTCGGACGGGTCAAAGGTCATCTCTTAGCGGCTCACCCAGACGTAGTTTGGTTTTTGAAGGGAGTCAAACACCTGCGGCCGCCCGCTCACAATACTTGTCCTTCGTGGAGTCTCAATCTGGTCCTCCAGGCCCTCTGTTCTGCTCCGTTTGAACCTCTCCGTCGGGCTATGGTAAAGGACCTTACGCTCAAGACAATTTTTCTTGTTTCGATTGCCTCCACTCGGCGGGTCTCTGAGATTCAAGCGTTGTCCTGTCGGGAACCCTTTTTGTGATTTTCCGACTCCGGAGTCTCTCTCAAGACGGTGCCCTCTTTTATTCCGAAGATGGTGTCCGCCTTCCATTTCAACCAGTCGGTAGAGCTTCCATTGTTTTCTCGGGAGGAAATTGCGGGTAGCGCTGGCGGCGACCTTCGTAAATTGGAAGTCAAACGTGTTTTACTCCGGTATCTTCAGGTTACCAATGACTTTCAGGTCTCCGACCATCTCTTTGTCCTCTGGAGTGGTCCCAATTGAGGCAAGCCAGCTTCTAAGACCACTATTGCACGATGGTTGAAAGAAGCCATTTCCTCGGCTTATCTCTGCCAAGGACGAGCTATTCCGGAAGGTTTAAAGGCTCACTCACTACGTTCTCAGGCCTCTTCCTGGGTGGAGAGCCAATTGGTTTATCCGCAAAAGATTTGCAGGGCCGCCACCTGGTCATCCCTGCATACCTTTGCTCGGCACTACCGTCTGGATGTGCAAGCGCCAGTGTTTGGTTCTTTTGGGCGGCAAGTGCTTCGAGCGGGACTGTCTCGGTCCCACCCGGGATATGGAAGCTTTGGTACATCCCACAGTCTGGACTGATCCGGGTACTTACAGGGAAAGGAAAATTAGTTCCTACCTGTTAATTTTCGTTCCTGTAGTACCACGGATCAGTCCAGACGCCCTTCCCTATCTGTCTTTCTTTTCTGTCCTCTCGAAGCTTGTTCTTACAGATTCACAGATTTTGATACTTAATTCTTTGCAAGAATACTGAGCAATTACACCGGAAGCCTTGGTTCTCCAAGTACCAAGTATATGCAAGAGCGTATAGTCTTACCATATTCTCACATTGTTCTGCAGTTGCTCCATTGAACTTTCTAATTACTTGCTTGATCTTATTCTGGTTTTGTTGTTTTCTGCTTTGACAATGGTTATACTGAAGGGTTACAGGATAGGCTCTGTCCTCATATAGGACACCCTTTCAGTTTTAGTCTGTCTCCACCTGCTGGAAGGGAGGCTCAACCCACGGTCTGGACTGATCCATGTTACTACAGGAACGAAAATTAACAGGTAAGAACTAATTTTCCTTTCTTTTTCCACTACAGCACTTGTTACGGTCCCGGGCCGTGCCCCGGTGCTTCCACTTACCTCGGGGACAGCCCGGTCTGCTGCGACGATCCCTCGGGCCTCCACAATGCTGACAGCGGTGCTCCCTCCTCGAGGGAGATGCCATCGATGCTCCGCGGCTGGCCCCGTCCCCTAGCAGTGTGCGTGCACAGGGGCTCAGTTCTTAAAGGGGCCAGCTCGGGAAACTCAGCTCTGCCCTGAGATCACGTCAGATGCTCACAGGGTATATATACCCTGCATCTGGATCACTTCCCTGCCTTGCAACAAGGTTCACTCTACGGAGGTTCTAGTTGCTGTTCCTGACTCTTGTTTCCCGGCTTTTGACTTGACTTCTGATTCCTGGCTTCTGACCTTGGCTCGTCCACCGACTTCTGATTCACCTTCCGTCCTTTGGCTTTGACTTTGGCTTTGACTTTGGCTTCTGATTCCTGGCTTCTGACCTTGGCTCATCCATCGACTTCTGATTCAGCTTCCATCCTTCAGCTTTGACTTTGGCTTCTGATGCCTGGCTTCTGACCTTGGATCGTTCACCGACTTCTGATCCAGCATCCGTCCTTGGGCTTCTGTCTTCAGCTTCCAGCTTTGCAGTGGCCACAGATATCTGTGCCGCACCCTCAAGGAGGTCTCACTTAAGTCCCAGTGGCTCAGGTCCTCATGGGCTCCTCCTAGGGGGACCACGGGCTTCCAGGGGTGAAGTTCCAGTTGACCTCCTGGCCTCGGCTTCATCTCTCCGGGACATCTCTTCGGATCCTCGGTCGCAGAGGAACACTCCTAAGTCCAAGAGGCCCGGGCCCTCATGGGCTCCTCCCGGGGGAACCTCGGGCTTCCAGTGGTGAAGATTCTTTGAGTCCTCTCTCCTGTGCTGCCTCCCAGCTTCGACGTCCACTGTGGGCCTTCCCACAGAGCATCATCATCTGTCCCAGCCGGCTCAAGGGTCCATGAAGCTAACAGTTTGCAAGGCCATGGACCCGGCGGATGCCACGGGCTTGAAAGCCATTCCTGGTATTGCATAGCGGTTGCAACAAATCTGCATTGACTTCCTGATGAAGACCGTGCAGAGACTAGCCAATTGGGTAGATGGAGCCGCCGCATTCATTCCTCCAGTACCAGTAGCCTCAGCCGATATCGGACTGGCGATGCCGACACAACTGCCAGCACCCTCATGGTACTCTGGGAAGCGAAGCTCTGCCGTGGATTCCTCAATCAGTGTTACATCCGATTCAACCTACTGCCAGCCCAGTTTCCTACGGATCGGATTAAAACCAGCTATATCATTTCCTTGTTGGACGGGAAACCTCTGGCCTGGGCCTCTCCACTGTGAGAGCGTCAGGACCCCTGTCTGGAGAATTTGGAACAGTTTGTTGCAGCCTTCCGACATATCTTCGATGAGCCCTCTCGCAGGCCCACTTCCGCTTCTGAGTTACTTCAGCTATGCCAGGGCAACCGGCCCCTGGCCGAGTATGTGGTGGATTTCCAGACTCTAGCAGCCGAGCTGAAACTGGGGGTGGACAGTCTCCACGGCATATTCCTGGAGGGTCTCTCCCCAAAACTCCAAGATGAGCTAGCAGCGAGGGATCTTTCAGATGACCTGAACAGCCTCATTGATGTGGCTGGTCGGGTGGACCGCCATATCCAATGCTGGTTCCGGGAAGGGAGGCCCGGTCATAAACCCAGTAACTCTGGAACTACATTTTCCCGACCAGTATCCTCCTCTTCTGCCTCTCCAGGGAATCAAGACGTAGAGCCTATACAGTTGGGTCGGGGCCCATCTCACAGGAAGAGAGAAGAAAGGCGCCATACTCAAGGTCTCTGCCTATACTGTGGAGGCAAGGGGCACTTCCTAGCCTGATGTGGTGAGGCGCCAGAAACGCCAGAACTTAGGCGATGGTATATAACTTAGTGATGGTATAGAAAAGACTTTAAATAATAAATAGGGATCGTCAGGGAGCTGACCCTAGATAACACCACTTCTGCCTCCCCATGCATCGTTCCAGTTACCATAGTACTTCCCGGAGGAGACTTCGATACGCTGGCCCTGATTGACTCCGGAGCTGGGGGGAATTTCATCCTCTGGGATCTAGTTCAACAACTACAAATTGGGATTCAACCCCAAGAGCCTCCCATCCGAGTGTCTTCCTTTCACAGGATCCCTCTCCCGGGGACCATTTCTACCTGTACCAAGCCCCTAACCTTACGCATGGGCCTTCTTCACATAGAAGAGATCTCATTCCTCGTCTTGGAAAAGTCCATGCACCCGGTTATCTTGGGCTTACCCTGGCTTCAGAAGCACTGCCCGGTTATCCACTGGGATACCCTCCAGATTGCATCCTGGAGTCCACCTTGTTTCGACACCTTCCTGGCACCTATTCCTTGACTGTTGGTACCACTCCTGACCATACCCTTGACCCTGCCACTGCAGTATCAGGATTATATGGATGTCTTCTCGAAAGAAAAAGCCGAGCTCCTCCCGGAACACCGGCCCTTTGATTGTGCCATCAACCTGATCCCGGGCACCACACCGCCTAGAGGGCGGGTTTATCCCTTATCGCTCCCAGAGACCCAGGCCATGTCTTCAGAAATCCGGGAGAATTTGGACAGAGGTTTCATTTGGCCATCCACCTCCCCGGCCGGAGCCGGATTCTTCTTTGTTGTGAAGAAGGACGGGTCTCTCCGGCCTCGTATGGTCTATCGTGGTCTGAATAGTATTACGCGATGTGACAGATACCTACTACCACTGATTCCGGAGCTATTGGATTGACTACAAGGAGCCAAGGTTTTCACCAAATTGGATCTCCATTGGGCATACAACCTGGTATGGATATGACCAGGCGACGAGTGGAAGACCGCGTTCAATACAAGGGATGGGCATTACGAATACCTGGTCATGCTCTTTGGACTCTGCAATGCCCCTGCGGTTTTTAAAAACTTAATGAATGAGGTGATGAGGGATATGCTACACACCTTGGTAATAGTATATCTGGATGACGTGCTTATATACTCGAAGAACCTGGCCACGCACTACAGAGACGTTCAGAGGATACTACAGAAGCTCCGGGAAATTGACTTTTCACCAAGATGGAGAAGTGTCAGTTTGAGCAAAAGTCTCTACCCTTTCTCGGGTATATTATATCCTCCGTGGGTTTCCACATGGACGCTGAGAAAGTAACAGCCATCAAAGATTGGCCCCAACCAGTGGGGGTTAAGGCGTTTCAGCGTTTCCTTGGCTTCGCCAATTTTTACCGCCAGTTCATACCCCACTACTCCCGGATGATGGCCCCACTAACGGCCCTCACCAAAAAGGGAGCCGACGCCAGGAACTGGCCCATGGCAGCGCTACAATCCTTCCAGGAACTGACGTCGGCCTTCCTTCAAGATACATGTCTCCACCACCTGGTCCCCCAGCGTCAATTCATCGTGGAAGTGGACGCCTCCGATGTGGCGGTCGGGGCCATCCTGAGCCAAGTATCCAGTAACAGCAAGTCCTTGCCATGTTCTTACTTTTCCCGGAAATTCTCACCTGCAGAAAAAAATTACGGCATAGGAGACAAGGAACTTCTGGCCATCAAACTAGCCTTCGAAGAATGGCGCCAGTGATTGGAGGGAGACCAATATCCCATGATCATTTATACAGACCACAAGAATCTAGAATGCTTGTGTTGTGCCCAGCGCCTCAACCCTCGATAAGCTCGGTGGTCCCTCTTTTTCAGCCACTTCAAGTTTCTCCTCCGCTACAGGCCAACTTCCAAGAACATCCGGGCGGATGCCCTCTCTCGCACGGCGGAGACGGAGGATACCCCTAATCCGCCTCAATACATCCTCGACCCGGCTTCCGAGCAGGCAAGATGGTGGTGCCCTCTCGCCAGGTAGGAAGGTCTTATCGTGGGCCCACGACTCACTGACCACAGGCCATCCGGGAGTAACCTGGACCTTGGAATTACTGGCCGATTTCTACTGGTGGCCCCAGTTCAAGAGAAATGTCCATCTCTATGTTAGTTCCTGCCCTACCTGTGCCCAACAGAAGCCTTTGCCTGGCCGCCCCTGGGGCCTTCTCCAACCACTACCCATTCCAACCGAACCCTGGACCCATCTGTCCACAGACTTCATTGTGGATCTACCTACCTCGGAAGGGAAGACCGTGATCTGGGTCACGGTCGATAGCTTCTAGAAGATGGTCCATTTTGTGCCCGTCTCTAAATTACCTACAGCACCAGAATTTGTAAGTCTCTTCGCTCAACATATCTTCCGCCTGCATGGACTTACTTTGCACATTGCCTTGGACCGAGGTCCCTGGTTCACGGCAAAATATTGGCGAGCCCTCTGCAGGAAATTCGGGGTTCAACTAGACTTTACGACGGCTTTTCACCCCCAAGGCAATGGCCAAGCCGATCGCACTAATTGAACGTTAAAGACCTTCCTCTGTGCCTTTGTGGGGGATCTCCAGGATGATTGGGTAACATTATTGCCTTGGGCAGAGTTCTCTTACAACTGCCACAGACATTCTGCCACCAACTTGTCTCCCTTTCAGGTGGTCTATGGGAAGACCCTTAGACCTCCCTTGCCCCTGCCTCTGACAGTACCCTCTCCTGCAGCACAACTTACAGCACAACAGTTGCGCGACCTTTGGGGTTCCACCCAAGAGAAACTTTGCTTGGCGGTGGCTAAGGCAAAGAAGTATGCCGACAGGCTACGATGTCCAGCGCCTGTTTTCCCTCCCAGGGGATAAAGTGTGGTTGAGCACCAGAAACATCCAATTGCGGATTCCTTCCATGTACCTGGCCCCCAGGTATATTGGTCCATTTGCTGTGGCCGAGCGAGTAGGTGCAGTATCTTACCGGCTACGACTACCGTCCGCCCTGAGGATTCACATTGTCTTCCATGTGTCTCTCCTCAAGCCTGTGGTTCTATCTAAATTCCATGATAAACCTCCTGAACCCGCCAACTCTTCTGCTGACCAGGATGTCATCTATCAGGTGAAGGACGTACTGGACGTACGGTTCTAACATCGCAGATGGGAGTACCTTCTCTCCTGGGAAGGTTATGACCTCAAGGAGAATTTGTGGGAGCCGTCCTCGCACATCCTGGACAAGAACCTGCTTCGCCAATTCCATTTGGAACATCCTGTGAAGCCCAAGCCCCTGGAAAGGAGGCGTAGGAGGAGGGATACTGTTACAGTCCCGGGCCATGCCCCGGTCCTTCCACTTACCTCGGGGACGGCCCGGGCCGCTGCGACGATCCCTCAGGCCTACACGACGCTGACCGCGGCGCTCCCTCCTCGAGGGAGACGCCATCGATGCTCTGCAGCTGGCTCCGCCCCCTAGGAGCGCGCGCACGCAGGGGCTCAGTTCTTAAAGGGGCCAGCGTAGGAAACTCCCCTGCCCTGAGATCACATCAGACGCTCACAGGGTATATATACCCTGCATCTGGATCACTTCCCTGCCTTGCAACGAGGTTCACTCTACGAAGGTTCTAGTTGCTGTTCCTGACTCCTGTTCCCTGGCTTTTGGCTTGACTTCTGATTCCTGGCTTCTGACCTTGGCTCGTCCACTGACTTCTGATTCAGTTTCCGTCCTTCGGCTACTGATTCCTGGCTTCTGACCTAGCCTCGTCCACCAACTTCTGATTCAGTTTCCGTCCTTCGGCTACTGATTCCTGGCTTCTGACCTTGGCTCGTCCATCGACTTCTGATTCAGCTTCCATCCTTCGGCTTTGACTTCGGCTTATGATTCCTGGCTTCTGACCTTGGCTCGTTCACCGACTTCCAATCCAGCATCCGTCCTTGGGCTTCCGTCTTCAGCTTCCGACTTCGCAGCGTCCACAGTTATCTGTGCCACACCCTCCAGGAGGTCTCACCTAAGTCCCAGCGGCTCGGGTCCTCACGGGCTCCTCCTGGGGGGACCGCAGGCTTCCAGAGGTGAAGTTCCAGTTGAGCTCCTGGCCTTGGCTTCATCTCTCTGTGACGCCTCTTCAGATCCTCGTTCGCAGAGGAATACTCCTAAGTCAAAGAGGCCCGGGCCCTCACAGGCTCCTACCCGGGGGACCTCAGGCTTCTAGTGGTGAAGATTCTTCGAGTCCTCTCTCCTGTGCTGCCTCCTGGCTTTGATATCCACTGTGTGCCTTCCCACAGAGCATCACCATCTGTCCCAGCCGGCTCAAGGGTCCATGAAGCTAACTGCACTGCCCTGCAGAGAATCCGCTGTTCCAGCGTTCTGTGTGAGATGTGCCCAGCTGGGCTCTACAACTACTACTCACTACTGCCACCTCTGGTGGTCACTCAAACTCAAGCCCTTTTAGTGACGTAAGGGCTGGACAGACAGGCACAGCATTTGGGGTCAGGCCCTTGGTAGTGACATAAGGGCTGGATGGGCAGGCACATCAGTTGAGGTCAGGCCCTTGCAGTGACATAAGGGCTAGACAGAGGACAGATAGGCACAGCATTTGGGATCAGGCCCTTGTAGTGACTTAAGGGCTGAACGGACAGGCACAGAGGTTGAGGCCAGGTACATGTGCTGATATTATCTGGAGCATACGAGGCAGTTGGAGCTGCTAAAAGGCTTTAAATTGCTTTTATTCATCTTGCCATTCACAGGTAAAATCTGGAAACCCATGCAAAGGCATGTTTATTTTCAAAAACACTAGCATTTCCATCAACTCTGTTGCTAGCCTTGAGCAATGAGGGCTCATGATATCCACTATCACTGAAAATACACATTCACTGGGCACACTGGGTTGGTGGACATGACAGATATCGCTGAGCCACTTTGGATAGGTGTGGCCAGAGAGTGGTCTTATGTGCCCAATATGCCAGCAGATCTGTCTGTATGTCCTCTATGGGCTCTGTGAGATACCATGTCTCTGACATTTCTGCTGGTGTCTCCTTTGCTTACATGGGCTGAGAGTCCTTCTTGCCAACTGCTTTTGCTCTAGCCCATGCCAGAACAGATGATGTTTTAGGGTCAACATGGTTTTGGCTTTCTGAAGTGGAGGAGTAACTACTAGCTGTCGCTGGACAGAGTGCTGCTCCTGCTTTGGCTTGCACTACTCTCTGAATTGCCCACTGTTTCCTCCTCTGCTTCATGCCTAATCTGTCTCTGCCTATGGTGCTCCTGTTCACGGATGTTTACTAACAGCAGGTTCTTCACAAATGTGAGACAATCAGACTGTAGGGCGAGTTTCCCTTTCACATGGGGATCACAGACTTTTGCGAGCTTGTATCTGTGCTCTTTTGTTAAAGATCCTAATCTCTCTTGCACCTGCTTCTGCAAAAAGTCCAGACAGTGCAGCACCTCTGCTGTCATTCTCTCTTCCTGTTTAAAGCCCTCCAAATTTTCCTCTAGAAAATTAACTATAGGGATGATGTCAGCCAAGGTGGCACTTCTGTAACTCAGCTCCTCCATGGCATCCTTGAAGGGCTGCAAGATTTTTACCAGATGACTCATGACTAACCAGTCATGATGCCCTAGGGGACTCTGTACATCAATGTCCATTTCCACAGAAAGGTCATGAAGGGGTGTTTGCTGTTCCACTAACCTCTGCAGCATCATATAGGTGGAATTCCACCGGGTGCCAATGTCTTCAATGAGACGCTTGTGGGGCATCCTCAAATCAATCTGCTTTTCACGGAAAACCTGCCCCACCTTCACACTTCTGTGAAAGTGTGCTGCTATATTCCTGCACTTGTGAATTAACGTATGCAGGTATTCATTCTCTTGGTGACTGGACTCCAACCCCAGAGCTGATTTCACTACCAGGAGCGGAGTATGTGCAAAACATTGGATGTCCTGAAAGCCCCATTGGATATTGGCTTTACCATGTTTGCACCATTGTCTGTGACAAAGAACCCTACCTGAAGATTCCTGTCTCTCTGGTATAGCTGCCAGCCTGCCAGCATCTGTCTGATGCATGCTAGAATATTGGCTGAGGTATGGGCATCGTCCATCAGGTGGGTGTGCGGTAAAGCCCACCTCCGCCCTGATACTTGTTCACTAATAGAGCTGCTGCCTGCCCCTGCCTCAGCCAGGTCCTACCAGTGTGCTGTCAGGGAGAGGTAAGAGTATGCAGCATTCTCCCAGGTCAAGCAGGATGTAGTCCTCACATATGGGTGACATCACTGGATGGAGCCCTATCATGGAAAACTTTCTGTCAAAGTTTCTATAAAGCTTTGACTGGCACACACTGAGTGCACTGAGCATGCCCAGCATGCCATTATCCTTGTGTCCACAGGGTTCTCCCTTCAGTCTCTTTTTTTCCGTGCTGCAGTTAGCATTGCTTTCAGGAACTCTGTGAGAAATTTCTCATGTTTCGATGCCATGGATGTCTTCAATGCCCAGGTCAATTCCATCAATGCCCATATCGATGCCATCAATGTCCAAGTTGATGCCATTGATGCCCAGTTTGATTCCATCAATGCCATCGATGCCCATGTCGATGCCATCGATGTCCATGTCAAATCCATCGATGAAATTGATGTCCATGTCGAATCCATCGATGCCATCGATGCCCATGTCAATGCCATCGATGGCAGTGTCGATTTCATCCATGCCATCGACGCCCGTGTCCACTCCATCAATGCCGTCGACGCCCATGTTGATTCTATCGATGCCATCGATGCCTTCATCAATTCCATCGATGTTTTCATCAATTCCATCACTGCCGTTGATGCCCTCGTTGATGCCATCGATGCCGCCATAGATTTTGTTGATGATTCCGTTGATGCCGGCGTTGAATCCACCGATGCCGGCGTTGAATCCACCGATGTGACACTGATGACTCGAAGAGTCATCAGTGTCACATCGATTCCATTGATACCTACGTTGATGCCATCGGTGCTTCCATTGATGTTATCGGTGCTCTGCAAATGCCATCGATGCTTCCATCGATGCCTTCGACAATACCCTCAATGCCGCCTTCAGTGCCACCATCGATACCGTCAGTACTACCGGAGTACATAAACGCAATGCCCTCGACTAAACAAAATGCTCCATACTTCAGGTTTTTAACCAAATCCCCATATCATCTAGGGTACTAGACAGTGCCAGGAGTAGTACAGGCATGGTGACAGTCCATCACCAATAGCCATCCAGGACAGCGAGGGCATCTACCTCGGAGCTGGGGAAAGACTAGGCTGAGCACCGTGGCAATCATCATCACCGGCACGATGACCATCCACCACCGACACAATGCAGGACATTGGTGGCATTTTACTCAGTGCTGGGGAAAGACCAGGCCAAGGGCAGAGGGAGACATTGCTACTGCCACCACCACTGTTCCACACATTGGTGGCAGTTCCTCAGTGCTGGAGAATGACTGGGCCGAGCTCTGAGGGATACTTATTTTGCACCAGCATCAATGTCCATTGAGCTAGTTGCGAAGCGGGCCCGGGTTCATAAGTCCTGTGCTCCTCTGCACCCCACCAACACCTGTGCCGGGTACTGAGCCACCACAAAATAATGTGGAAGCGCCAGTAAAGCCTAGCCTGCCTCCTCTGTAGCTGCACTACCATACCAGCTTACAGAGTTGAGCCAGACGTTTACATCCCTCAGGCTGTTCTCAATGCCTCCCGAAATCCACAGAACCATCGACTGTTACCTACTCGTCCTTATGCGATCCACCATGAAGGACAGTAAGTACTCTAATCCTGCTTCAGCAACAATCCCATTGAGACCTGGTCGCTAAATTGGGCCGCATCATTTCGGAAGGTTCTAGGTCATATTCTCCTCCAAGAACCGTATTAGTGTCACATATCGCTTTTGCCAGCTATGTTTGACACAACAAGAGAACCTCTCTACCAATAATTTGGGACTGCATCGAGACATCCTCCCGTTGTCAGCAACAGGACTCCGTACTCGATAATACTCTGCCTTCTGGTTCCTAATTATGGCCCTAAGTCCCAGATACATTAGCTGATCTGCTAGACACAAGATCCAGTAGACACTGCCTCAATTGCAAGCCCACCTCGAGACCTGACAACAGCTCTCGATGTTTTCTTGCAGAGCAGACAGAGATGTGGGTAAGATTTACCATTCACGCTCCATGGGAGACCAGCTGATATCCAGATTACATCAGCTCCACCAGTTGGACAGCCTCCTGGTCTCTCAACCTTGCCGGATATCAGAGCGGCCATTCCACTTAGTACCAGGGCTTGGGTTACAGTCCCCCAGATGCTACAAGGCGCGGGGGCGGGAGGGGAGTTTTTAATCCCACTATTCCTTCTTTCAACAGAAAGCAGATGATCTCCATCCATCCTGGACCTCAGAAATGTCAACAACTTTCTTCAGAATGGACAGGTAAAATGGTGTCTCTCATCACCGTGCTTCCGTTACTGCAGTAAGTGGGTTGCCTCTTTCCTATAGTCTTTCTATGTGCTTCGTAGTGAGTCAACAACATTCCAATGCAAAATTCTGCCGTTCGCACTAGCTTCGACGACTTGTGTACTTCACCAAATGCCTAGCAGTGACTGCTGTTTCTGTACAGAGTAATCCAAATAACAAAACAGGAGTGTTACTGCACATACTATATCACAGCAGTCAACAGGAAAATGTGCAGAAGAATTTAAATGTTCACACTTCTTGATGCAGAGACAAATTTTTAAATTTTTATTCCGGCAACTCCACAGTGTAATACAAAGGTTTGTATATGGGCAGGTCACCCGACACGGACCCGTGTTTCGCCACCAGGCTGCTTCGGGAGGGACGGGAAAACAAAAACTTTATTATTCTGAAGTTACTTTCAACAAGGGCGTCACTGGGAGAGTCACTCTACAGAGTAAAACATCATTCACGCATTCCTTGCATAGACAACTGCCTAATAAAATCGATTCAAGCAAGGACCTCTAAATTCTCCAGGACTCACTATAAATCTGCTACATGAGATTGCTGTTTAACTACCATGAATCCCATATAGAACAGTTCTGGTCACTACAGTCGCAACAAACTTCCTGCCCAACAACTGCGCAGACATCCTGTCAAATTCGTACACATCTCTGCACACATACAACATAACCTCGGCCCCTCAATTCTTTCATTGATGGGCCAAGGGGTTTTTTCACTATCCACTTTACTCATATGCTCAGATTGGCTATGAGTAAGATTCAGTGGATTTTCAAATATCAGTGGCTCTAAGCTGTTCAACCGCTTTCATCCCTGATCCATATTACTGATCTAGAACCAAATCCTCAGATAGTCCTGATCACGGTTGCATTTACTTAGGGTTGAAGAGTTCGAATCTACATCTTCCCAACACAGTATGCATCTATTCCGCTCCATACGGAGTTTCACATCAACTTCCTGGAGCTTCAAGCCATGAGTTATACCTTTTATGCCTTGAAATACTGCCTCTGCAACAAACATTTGTGCAAACAGACAGACAGCATAGTGGCATTGTGGTATTCCAACACACAAGCACGCACAACCACTTAGCTAATCTGCCAGGAAGTTGCACAGCTCTAGCCTTCAGCCCTTAATCTTCTAGCGCTGAGGTCAACCGACCTTGCTCTCTGCATCCAAATTGAACCATACGATGGACAGGTTCTCCTCCCTACACATGTGTCGGAATTCGTTCCCATGGACGCCTTTGCTCGCTCTGCAACCAAGGCCTTTTATATGTGTCCCTTTCGATGTCTCTCATAGCCAAAACTCTCATTATGCTACAACAGGATGGGGTTCACTGTTTCTCAGACCCATGTCCTGACCGCGACAAGTATGCTTTCCCATACTTCTCAACCTATCACGCCAGTAACCAATTTGCCTGCTCACAGGTCAGTCTCATATCACAAACTCACTGATGTTCTCAGGTTCTGGTAGCATCACAACAGCCTTCCACACGTAAATCTTACCATTCAAAATGGCATGATTTACCACATGGCGCATACAAAAGGGTATTAGCCCCTTTTTCCACACCACTCCTTTTCTCTTACTCCCTTGGATTCTGCTCCCCAGACATCTTCCACATGGGTATAGCTCAGTTCCAATTCAATATACCGCTTGGGAGTGGGGATGCCTGATTAACGGTTCAACCCCTTCTGAGTCATCTTACCATGGGTTATCCACTGATTAAGCCGCCTCTATGTTCACTGGTAACAGAATGGGGCCTACATTTAGTGCTTACAAAACTCATACGTTCCCCATTCGAGCCTTTACATTCCTATAACTTAACATTCTGGCATGGGAATTTCTTTCTCTCATAGTCATCACTTCTGCCAACAGGGTCAGTGAATTACACATCCTTGCTGCATACTCACCCGACCCTGCATTCCTCCGTGACCGAGTGGTCCTACGTACTCACCCTCATATTCTTCTTAAGATAAACGCAGCCTCTCACTTTACTCAGAATATACTCTACCCACTTTTTCCCAATGCCTCTCTCTCACCAGGGCGAGAGGGTTTTCCACTCCTAGGACTGTAAGAATGCACTTGCATCCTATCTAGACTGCACTACACTCCATAGGAATTACACCTAACTCTTTGACAAAAGACAAGCTGCGAGTTCAAGTGGGCAAACAGACTCTCTCCAACTGACTAGCAGACTGTTTCAAATTCTGCTATGACGCATCAGGCCTTTCTCTCTAAGTGTGAGTTCAGGCATTTCTATAATGGCCATGATAACTTCAGTATCACACTATCATTCAGTACCAATGGCCGTTATTTCCTAGGCTGCGACTTGTAGCTATCTTCACACATTCGCAGCCCCCTTCTACTTATCAATGAAAGTCTGTCAAGACTCTGCCTTTGGCCTACCTGTCTTGAAAGCTTTCTTCCACGATAATCCCCAACTCCTTCCACAACCACCTGCTGTGATGTCAGGCTGCCTCATCTTTACCAGTAGCACCCCAATTATTGTGCCTCCGCACGAGTTGTCTGCTTTTGACCTGTTATAATACGAGTCAGCCTGTAGCTTGCTAATCACTCATATGTGAGGACTACCATCCTTCTTGTCCTAGGAGAAAGCCGATTTGCTTACCTGTAACAGGTGTTCTCCCAGGACAGCAGGGTGTTAGTCCTCACGGAACCCACCCGCCACCCCGCGGAGTTGGGTCTGCTAACGTTTATTTATTTTATTTTTCACTCGCGCTTTTTGCTACAAATGAGACTGAAGGGAGACTCCTGTGGACACAGGGATAATGGCATGCTGGGCATGCTCAGTGCACTTAGTGTGCCTGTCAAAGCTTTCTAGAAACTTTGACAGAAAGTTTTCCGTGATAGGGCTCCATCTAGTGACATCACCCATATGTAAGGACTAACATCCTGCTGTCCTGGGAGAACACCTGTTACAGGTAAGCAACTCTGCTTTCATGGCGGTCCAGATATCACAGGTAAAATGCACATTCCCCTGTGCCTTAGCTAGCAGTGCTTGGATGCGACTGCAACACTGGTTGTACAGGCTGGGGATGACCTTTCTGTTAACCCATCTCTCATTTAGAGTATATTACTGAATTATGTAACCGTAAAATATTGGCACACCATGGATAACTTAGAAACCAAACCAACCTATTTCGTGCCGAAATGTAAACCGTTGTGATGGTATATTACTAAACGACGGTATAGAAAATTTTTTAAATAAAATAAATAAATGTGGTTGTGGAGGGAACTTTGTAATTTGTAACTAAGAACTTCAGCAAATGCTTGAAACCCACATTCTCCACTTCCTGCAAGGGCTGGTCATCAAGGGCAATCATTTCCCCAATGCTCCTGGTTACAACTTTTGAGATTACTCGCCTCCTTCCCTGGGATAGTGTTACCGAACACCACCTCATTTCCTCCATGGTGGGTTGTCGCTTCTTACACATGGCAGGGGGCTGCTGGCCTGCCACCTGACTGCTAGAAGGGGCTGAGGGCATGGGAAGACTCTACTCCTTTTCAACCACTTTACGCTGCCTGAAAAAAGGGGCCCTCTGACTGGTACTGCCACCATCCCCAGATATCAGTACTGTTGGGTGTTGCTTCTGCATATGATGCATCGTGACAAAATTAGATGTCCCATTTGCTTGCCTCTGCTAATAACCTGGCACAGTAATTACACTGAGCAAAACACAGGTCCTCCCTCACTTTAAAGTGGCTCCAGATCACAGATTTCTTTCGTGATCCTATGTCTATTGCCTTCGGGGTGAATGCTGGCACTAGAGTTGAAGTAGTGGGTGTACCCTGAGAAGCAATGCGAGGGGTATCAGTCACACTCTGTGCCTGTGCTGCTCTTCCTCCTCATCATCATCAGTTTCATCTCTCCCCTCCAGCAATGAAGTGGAGGCTAAGACAGAACTAACTAATCCTCCTAAACTTTCTTCAGCTATTTCTTCCATTTCTGATGATGAGAATCCCACACAAGATGATTCTTCATTGGAATCAGAAGCAAACAGTGTCTGCGCTACATTGTCAGTGCTAACTAGAGTTTACTGTTGCACTGCTAATTTTGGGTCTCGCCCTTTTGTCTTGCATGACTCAGCCTCCCCTTCCCTCACCTCCAAAACAACAGGGTCAGAAACAGGTTGTGGCTGTGATTCATTTTTAAATTTCAGTTTTCTCTGGATGGAACTGCCTGCCCCTCCAGAGATTTTAGATTGGAATAGCTCCCTTTTTAACTTGAATGGGGGACTGGCACTGCCTTTTGAAGTGCCTCCTCTACCAGTACCTCCTCTGCCAGTCCCAATCACCCGACCATGTCTACCTTTCCCTGACATCATGGATTTAATGTCACTGCCTACTAGGGATTTCAATTAAAAGAATTATTTCTTTATTGGTTACTGAACACTTCTATACCAATATATATGAGTGTGTAAAACTACACACACACAAACACACAGTGCAGTGCCTTGCTGTACACTACAACTGAGACTGCTGTATGTGCACAAAAAAATAAAACTCCAGATGCCTACTGGGGATTTGGATTAAAAGAACACCGTTGCACCAGTATATGTGAGTGTGGAAAACTACACAGACACACAGTGCAGTGTCTTGATGTACACTACAACTGAGATTGCTCTGTGTGCACAAAAACTAAAAATCCAGAGAAAAGACTGGAAGCCTGAACAAGCCCAGTTCCTACAGTGATGCTGCTTGTTCTTTGAAAATACCAACTCCCAGATAGCCACTGCAACTCTCATACTATCTCCCACCCATACCACCCAAACCCTGCCTGCAAGCTACCCCAGAGGGGTAAGATCAGCAGCAAAGGCAGCTTGTCTCATTGGGAGAGACAGAGAGACAGTCTGAGTTCAATAAAAAAAAAGTGCAGTAAAAAAAAAAAAAAAAGCCTGGCTGGCATAGCAGCAAAAACAAACAAATATCTTTTTCAGCAATGGAATATTAATTGTAGCAAGCTATCAAATTAGCAAGCAATAGCAATTGAATACAGATTTGAGACACTTGGAGAGTAGGTCAAAGAGCAGCAACCTTCTCAGACAAAGCCAAGAAGAAAGTGCACTGCGTGGCGCGCCATGTGCTATGCCTGCTTAAAGTAGAAATACAGCAGGAACAGCATCACAGAGCACTGAGAGCAGCGATTGTCTGAATTAGATAAATGCTTCGCTCTGATACGTTGGCATTCTGGTCTCCTTGCCAACCTTTCTGACCCACTCTATGACAGGGCTGTGAGGTCACTTAAGACTCACAGGAAAGGGCTGGTTGTTGCTATGGATACTCCCACATGGCCTTCTCCTATTTCAAAAGGCTGCTAAGAAAGCTCTGTGAACCAAAAGAATGAAACTAATATGATATGCTTCATTCGTGGGGGATTATCATGCGTTTTGCGGATCCACGAATCAAACGAACAGGGACCTGTTTGTAGTGGATTACACAGTCGTTAAAAATGAATGCACATCCCTAATGAACACTGAACTGAAGTCTTTGTTTAGTATTTCTGCCATTTTTTCATCTCTCTCCACCCATTGATCCTTATCACCTTTCGATTTCACTATACCACTATGGACCTTTCTCCTATTTCTGATGTATCTGAAAAATGTTTTGTCACCTCGCTTTACATTTTCCTTTCTTGATCACTTTTTTCATCTCCCTCAGTTTCACCAGATAATCCTCCCTGTGTTCCACTTTTTGTGATCCTTTATATTTCTTAAAAGCTGCTTATTTGGTTTTATTATATCAACCACCTCCTTTGTGAACCAGATTAGTTTCTTATTTCTCTTACTTTTGTTTACTTTTCTAACATATAGATTTGTTGCTTTTGTAATTGCTTCTTTTAGTTTGGCCCATTGTTGTTCTCCCTCTCCCATTTTATCCCAGTCTTCAAGTTCCACCTCCAGGAATTTTCCCATTTCAGCAAAGTCTGCATTTTTGAACTGCAAAACTCGGACTTTCATGTGATTTCTCTGTAACCTATTTGTGATATCAAATCATACCGTTTGATGATCACTGGTGCTGAGGTGGGCACCCACCCGGACATTAGAGACATTATCTCCAATAGCACTAAGTCAAGTATAACTCCCTCCCTCGTGGGTTCCATTACCATTGTTTGAACAGAGCCCCTTGCAGGGCATCCAATATCTCTCTTCTTCTGTTAGATTCTGCAGAAGGGATTCTCCACGACTGGCAGATTAAAATCTCCAACAATCAACATATATCCCTTCCTTCCCACCTTATGTATGGCTTCCATCAGCTTTCTACATAAACAAAAAATCAATGAAATCTGACTAAAATTATGATTCTTTTTAGTTCCATTATTTTTACCTATCTGAAAAACCATTATTTATCAACACATATAGTCATGACTTCATCTAAGGAGTTATAGTATCTCACAAGTTGTTTCTTCTAACATTTGTTAATTGATAATTTGTTAGTATTAAGTTTTCTCTGAACTTACACCATAATTAATTAAAAAATGTCCCTATTTTAGGTTTGGAAAGATGCTGCCACTCAGATCTTCTTTTCTCTTTCAACGGCGTGGGGTGGTCTGATTGCTCTATCATCCTACAGTAAATTCTACAGCAACTGTTATTTAGATGCCATTACAGTTTCTGTTACAAACTGCCTCACCAGTGTATTTGCTGGGTTTGCTATCTTTTCCATACTAGGACACATGGCTCATGTTTTAGAAATACCTATTTCAGAGGTGGCAGAGTCCGGTAAGTTTGTCATTTTAAAAAAGTATATATATTAATTGTCTTATATAGTTGGCTAATCCCATGATATACTGCCAATTTGATATCAAGAGGCTCTAGCCACCATCAATTCCAATTTCAGTTTCAATATATTTCTTGCATACCGCAAATTCTGAGTAGTTCAATGCAGTACTACTATGCATACAAACAATTACAGAAAAAAAAACCCAAATATAGTTTTCCCCAGAACAGCATGAGTTTCTAAGAAGATTCATCTGATTAAATGCAGAAAGCATGTTTAATAGGGATGTGAATCGTTACCGGATTCATTTCCGGTATCGAGGTCGGGTAAAAACTGCGGGAAATCTTCATTTCCGTGATTCTTACCTGTTTTAATTGGCTGTGTCGTGCCGAAAAAAACCCAAAACACCCGACCATTTAAATTTAATTCTTACGCATCCCCCACCCTCCCGACCACCCCCTCCCCCCCCCCCCCACCAATTTTTAAAGTACCTGGTGGTCCAGCGGGGGTCCTAGAAGCGATCTCCCACTCTCGGGCCGTTGGCTGCCACTAATCAAAATGGCGCTGATGGCTCTTTGCCCTTAGCATGTGACAGGGTATCCGTGCCATTGGCCGGCCCCTGTCACATGGTAGGAGCACTGGATGGCCCGCGCCATCTTCTGATATTTTCAATCATCAGAAAAATGATTCACATCCCTAATGTTTAATATTATAAAGTAAAGGCTGAATTAAAAAACCATGCCTTCAGTTTGAGCCTTAGGCATCAGGACCACTCAGTACTGTTGGGTGTTGCTTCTGCATATGATGCATCATGCCAAAATTTTAGGGTCCCATTTTAGGGGATGACCATGAAAAAGCTCCTTTCCTCATTTTTATCAGTTGACAATGTGAAAAACTATGCACCTGCAGTAATGCTTCATGATTTGATCTGAAAGAACGCATAAGGCTGTACCAATTGACCAGTTGCAAGAGATAGAGAGGACCAAAACCTCTCAACAGACTAAAAAGCAATGTGAGAACTTTAAATTACAATCAGTATTTAACTGGCAACCAGTGTAGTTCTTTCAGAAATTATGTTGTATGTTTAATTTATTTTCTAACTCATGAATTCCCTTGCTGCACAGTTTTGAACTAACTGAAATATGTTTAGTAAATGATCTGGTGGACCTATACAAGAAGTTACAATAATCCAGATGAGACTTTACAAGGTAGGTTCCAAAAAGAGGTAAAAAAAACCAAAACATTTTACCAGATGTATCTGGACAACAGATACATCCTTTTATAAATATCTGTAATATGCTTTCCAAAAGTTAGAGATTAGTCAAAGCTGACACCTTTACTGCACACTTCATCTCTAATAGAGAGAGAACAGTTATTTAGTGCAGGGGCTACAGCAGTGGCAGGAATGAGGACTTTCTTATCCAGAGGACCTCCATTTTATCCTGTTTCAATTTGAGTCTATTTTGACCCAGCTGGCTTGATATGGTTGTCAAGAACTGATTCAACCTTTCTTTTGACTCAGTAGTATTTTCCCCCAAAAAATAGCTGAATATCATCAGCATAGATGAATAGCTCAACTTGAATTTCCTCAAAATTTTCCCCAAGGGGGTCATCAAATGTTAAAAAGAGATGGTGATGGCAGGAACCCTTATGGTATACTATACTTTTAAGCTGATGTAAGAAGACCATGGCAAAAATCAGAGTTTAATTTTTAGTACTAGACCTCAAAGTGATTAGAAGCACTGATGTCCCTGAGTTTGCGTGGCTGTTAGGACCTATATTTTTGCTGTGATTCCTGCTGTTCTTTGCTGCCTCTCAGAAACTAGTGCCCTAGACAATCACCTAGTCTGCTTAATGATTAAGATGATTCTGCTCCAATATTGTGGCTAAATTTCCCTCTGCCTAGCATGCCCCTAACCCCTCTCCTCAGCATTCCACTATTTGTCTCCCCCTGTTCCTCTTCTCTCCCACAACACCCCTCCACACATTGTCCAATATATCCCCACTCATCTTAATCCTCCATCTTCTTTTTTTCTCTCTCTCATCCCCCATTTCTCTCCTGATCCCACACTTCCTTAGCCAACAGCAGCATTTCACTCCAAGACAAATGCAATTACCTCCCTCCTTTCTAGCAGCTGCAGCTCTTGTTTTTTTGTTTCTTGGGATGCTGCAAAGGGGCCAGCAGAATATGCTCCCTTTTATGCTACATTACCCACCTTCAGCGGAGATGTGCTACAGGGAAGTAGCAGCAAGACCAGTAGATGTAAAAGGTGGGCTGAGTAGTAGATTATTATGTTACAGAATGCACAATACAGTTATTTACAAGTATAGAGGTTTTTCCTTATATCTGAGATTAAGCAATGAAAGCATACAAGATTAGAGTTTTGCATTAAAGAATATATATAAAAATACTTCCCCTCACAGTTTCCAGTGTGAATCTTATATATCTTAGGAAAAACGGAAACACGGTGCTGGAAAATCAGGAACAGTTCACCAGTGACTTCATAAACCATTCTAATGTCCAACAAGCTTTTCCTCTGATCTGTTCTTTCTCTGATTTCAAACAGTTACTCTGAAATTGGTCTTTTTATGTTGATTCTTCTGACCTTTGTCCTAGTTTCAGTTTTCCTCTGTGCTATTCTCATGTGTTCTTGAGGCCCCAATTGTCTGACCTTATTGCATCAGCAAACACTTAGGTGTGGCTAAGTTGCTGTTGTCCTGTTTCTAGAACTTTGACTGGCACCTATTGGGCATGCCCAGCATGGCACCAAGCCTGTATCCAGCAAAGGTCCCCCTTCAGTCTCTTTTTTTCCATGCAGCAGTAGCCACATGGGTTAAGGAGCTCTCTAGAGATTCCTGATAGGAATATTCCTCAAAGAACTTCTTTAAAGTTTTCAAAATATTCCACCACATAGGGGTCCCCCTGTCGATATCTGTACTCCATGGTCGAAAGGTAAGGTTTTACCCTTGTTGTGGTTGATTCCCATCGAGTTTTCCCTTTGGGGCCTACCTGCCATTGACCGCACCGTGGCTAAATTTTTGTCGAAGTCATGGCGTTGGGTTTTCGTCGGTGCCCTGATTTTCCTCGGACAATGTCCATCACAGACCCACATAGAGTTTGTGTATTGTGCTTGGGGGTACGGCCATGATACCCTAACTTGCACCAAATGTGCCCAAATGACGCCGAAGGGTCTTAAAGCCCCGCTTAGAAAAAATGGAGTTTATTTTTCATTCAAAACCCCCGATTCCATCGACCACTTCGACTTCGTCTGAGCCAATGCCATCGACCTCTCACCAGCAGCGGGACACCGGTGCAGCCCGACCGGCATCGACTACTCCGAAGGTGTCAACATCTTCATCATCGCCTCAAGAGAAGGACCAAAGAAAACATTGTGAAAAGCATCAACACCGGCATCGGAAGGCTCAATCCGCTGATCCAGGCAAACCCTCGGCATCAACTTCGACAGAGCCACCGACAAAGAAATCCCATCCAGAGAAGGCCCCAACCTCCTCTGTGACCGGGTCACCAAGGCGTTCCCCACCTTCATCGGTGCAGGGAGCCGCGACTCCACTTTTACTGGTGGACCATCCGGCTATGCCTCTATTGCCTCCTACTCCGGAGTCGGGGTTACTCGCCCCAGGCCTCTGTGAGGAATTGGATCGGATGTTCCAAGAGGCTATCGGGAAAAGCACTGCAGGGATTCCAGCCTCCATCGACGCCGGTACCGGTGCCCGAGCCAGTCACCAATCTGATTCCCATGGCGCTCGCACCGCTACTGGGTAAAACTGGATGCGTTGATGGTGCCCTTCCACCGCTGGAACCAAGGACACTGGTATGCCCTCTTCCTTCGATGCCGATATCTTTGTTGTCAGACGGCGAAGAAACACTGATACCCATACCGCCGTCTGGAATTCTGCCACCGTCTCATCCATTGATGTCGCCGGTTCCATCGGTGCCATCTTCGATGCCAATGGTGCCTCCATCGATGCCATTAATGCCTCTTCCGATGCCTTCGATGCCGAGGCCTGGCCCTTCGGGAATAATGCCATTTCTTCCCTCTGAAGATCCTCAGGGAGCTGGTGATCAACCGTATGATCCTTGGACTGATGATTCTTCCCAGGATACAGATGATCTGCCTTCACAGCCCTCTCTCCCTGAAGAGAGAAGGTGTTCTCCTCCAGAGGATCTATCTTTTATTAACTTCATTAAAGAAATGTCTGAGACAATTCCATTTCAGCTTCAGACAGAAGAGGATTCAAGGCACAAGATGCTGGAAATACTCCAGTTCCTTGATGCCCCTAAGGAAATCATGTCTATTTCGATACATGAAATCCAAATTGATCTTCTAAAGAGGAACTGGGAACACCCAGGTTCGGTTCCGCCTGTCAACCGTAAGACAGATGCCACCTATCTTATACAGTCAGCTCCTAGGTTTCAAAGATCACCAACTGGATCATCACGCTGTGGTTGTAGAATCAGCCCAGAAAAAGGCACGGCGTTCCAAATCTCATTCCTCCATACCTCCAGGGAAGGAGCAAAAGTCCCTGGAGGTATGGAGGAAAAATCCCTAGACGAGTTTTCATGGCTCAATGCTTATATCTCGCATTGCTTCTTACCAGTTATACATGACCAAGAATAACAGAAACCTTTTTAAGAAGATCCAGGATTTCTCTGAATCTTTACCTGACCAGTTCCAGGATGACCTAAATGCTCTAGTCCAAAAAGGCCTAGATGTGGGCAAACATGAGATCCATGCTGCGTACAACATATTTGACACTGCCTCTAGGGTATCCGCAGCGGGAATTAGTGCAAGAAGATGGGCCTGGTTGAAATCCTCAGACCTAAGACCAGAGGTACAGGACAGGTTGGCTGACCTGCCCTGTGCTGGTGATAATCTCTTCAGAGACAAGATACAGGAGACTGTGGCGCAGCTAAAGGACCACCATTAAAAGCTGCGTCAACTTTCCTCAGTGCCTACTGATTTCTCATCCACCTCCAAGAGGATATTAAGGCAAGATTCTAAGAGGCCGTTTACAAATCAAGAAGGTATTATCCTCTGGCTTCCAGAAGTCGCCCGTCTAAGCATTATCAAAAAGGTCAGTCCAGACAATCCCGACATCAGAAGTCCCAACCAGCTCCTCAGCCGGGACCAGCATCAGGATTTTGACTCCTTCCTGGAGAGCCATATGCCAACCTCCTCTACCATCGTACTGGTTGGAGGCTGATTGTGGCCACTTCACCAAATTTGGCACATGGTCACCACCGATCAATGGGTGCTGGCGGTAGTCACTCAAGGTTATTACCTCAACTTCCTGACTGTCCAGCGGACTCCCTGCCTCAGCTGACGTGGGGATCATCCGACCACTTTCCCCTTCTAGAACAGGAGGTCTCAACCCTCCTCCAGTCCCAGGCAATTAGAACCAGTTACCCTCTCCCAATAGGGGCAGGGGTTTTATTCCTAGCATTTTCCTCATCCCAAAAAGTCAAGTGGCGGTTCATCCAATCCTGGACCTTCGCACCCTAAACAAATATCTACAAAGGGAGAAGTTCAGGATGGTGACATTGGGCTCTCTACTTCTTCTACAAAGAGGGGATTGGCTGTGCTCTCTGGATCTCCAAGACACATACACACACATCTCAATTATTCCATCTCATCGCAAATTCCTGCGATTCCTAAACAGCCCTTGCCACTTCCAATACCGATTACTACTATTTGGCCTAGTGTCCACTCCATAAGTTTTTACCAAGTGCCTCATGGTGGTCGCAGCCTTCCTCAGGAGTCAGGGTGTCCATGTCTATTCTTATCTCGATGATTGGTTGATAAGGGCTCCGACTCAACAAGCCGCATTGGCATCCTTGCGTCTCACTCTACATATCCTGATCTCCCTAGGGTTTCTAATCAACTATCCCAAATCCAAGATAGTTCTATCCCAAACCCTATCCTTTATAGGAGCCGACCTAAACACTATACAGGCAAAAGCCTTCCTCCCTCAGGATCGGGCTTTCACCCTGGCCTCTCTGCATTTGGCACACAGTCTGCATCATTTGCAGACTCGAGTATCCTCAACTGCTCATCACTTCCTCTTACTGCTGGGTCACATGGCGTCCGCAGTGCATGTCACTCCAATGGCCAGCCTTGCCATGAGAGTAATGCAGTGGACCTTAAAATCCCAGTGGATTCAAGCTTGTCAGCCAGTGTCCAGCATTGTTCACGTTACCACACAGCTCCGCCTGTCGCTTGCCTGGTTGATACGACACTCCAATCTACTTCAAGGCCTTCCATTTCAGGCTCCAGATCCTCAAATTACCTTGACGACAGACGCCTCCAACCTAGGGTGGGGTGCTCATGTCGGCGATCTACAGTCCCAGGGAACCTGGTCTCCAGAAGAAGCCCAACACTGGATACATTTCCTGGAGCTTCAGGCAATCAGATATGCCCTCAAGGTTTTTCAGGATTGCCTTTTGAACAAAACCATCCTGATTCAAACTGACAATCAGGTGGTGATGTGGTACATCAAAAAGCAAGAGGGAACGGGCTCCTACCTCCTGTGTCAGGAAGCTGCACAGATATGGGTGTAGGCCCTTCCCACTCAATGTGCCCCTCAGCCACCTACTTGCCGGGTGTGGATAATGTGTTGGTGGACAAGTTGAGTCGCACCTTTCATCCACACGAGTGGTCTCTCAACCCCACGGTAGCAGACACAATATTCCAACGTTGGGGTTACCCTCACATAGACCTCTTTGCGTCAGTCCAAAATCACAAAGTAGAAACCATCTGCTGTCTAACTCGCACCCAACACTCGCAACCAAGGGACGCTTTCGCCCTCTCGTGGGCCAGCGGTCTCCTCTACTCATACCCTCCACTTCCACTCATATCGAAAACTCTCATGAAGTTACGGAGGAACAAGGGCGTAATGATTCTAATAGCCCCTCACTGGTCATGCCAGGTGTGGTTCCCAATCCTCCAGGACCTCTCAGTGCGCCAGCACATTCCTCTGGGGGAAGGATCCCTTTCTGATAACTCAGAACGATGGATGCCTTTGCCACCCCAACCTCCAGGCCCTATCCCTGATGGCCTGGATGTTGAAAGGTTAATACTCCAACCTCTTAAACTTTCAGAGTTGGTGTCCTGAGTCCTGGTAGCTTCACAAAAGCCTTCCACGAGAAGGTCTTATCATTCTAAATGGAAGAGGTTTATGGTCTGCTGCACTTCCATGTCCATAGACCCCTTCACCTGTTCCACAGTGAAGTTTATGGACTATCTCTGGCACCTGTCGGAGTTAGGCCTGAAAACTTTCTCCATCAGGGTTCATGTCAGCACGGTAGCTGCGTTTCATATGGGCGTGGGGGATGTCGCTATTTCAACACAACCCTTAGTAACATGCTTCATGAGAGGCTTGCTCCACTTAAAACCTCCACTGCACCCTCCGGCCCCTCCTTGGGACCTTAATGTAGTTTTGGGATGGCTCATGAAACCTCTGTTTGAGCCTCTCCACTCGTGTGATCTCCGTTATCTCACCTAGAATGTAGTTTTTCTTTTCACTATCACCTCCGCTCGCAGAGTTAGTGAGTTGCAGGCATTAGTTACTTACCCGCCTTACACTAAAATTCTGCATGACAGGGTAGTGCTACACACTCACCCTAAGTTTTTACCAAAGGTAGTGTCTGAATTTCATCCATCATCCTACCTACCTTTTTTCCCAGGCCCCATTCAAACCCAGGAGAACAGGCTCTGCATTCATTGGACTGCAAACGTGCCCTAGCCTTCTATCTAGATCGCACGTCGGCCCACAGGAAATATTTGTAAGGCTGCTACCTGGAGTTCTCTCCATACATTCGCAGACCATTATTGCTTAGATAAGGCTGGCAGGCAAGATTCCATCTTTGGTCAGTCTGTTCTACACAACTTATTCTACCCAACATCCTACCAGTGACCCGTTCAGAGTTTTCAGGATGCCCTCCTACCCAAATTCACCCCTGTTGTGCCTGTTGCATGTCTTTGGGTGCATTTGGTGCATTGCTTGGGCATCCTCAGCTCACTCCTCACCCATATGTGAGGACTACCATCCTGCTTGTCCTGTGAGAAAGCAGAGTTGCTTACCTGTAACAGGTGTTCTCACAGGACAGCAGGATGTTAGTCCTCACAAAACCCACCCGCCACCCACGGAGTTGGGTTCGCTTGCGATTTGTTATTTTATTTTTCACATGTACTTTTTGCTATACACGAAACTGAAGGGGGACCCCTGCTGGATGCAGGGTTGGTGTCATGCTGGGCATGACCAGTAGGTGCCAGTCAAAGTTCTAGAACTTTGACAAACGTGTTCTGTGATTGGGCTCCATCCTGATGATGTCACTCATATGTGAGGACTAACATCCTGCTGTCCTGTGAGAACACCTGATACAGGTAAGCAACTCTGCTTTCCGCTGATATCTGTACTATTAGCTTCACGAGTAACTGCTGATTTCATGCATTGTTTCTTGTTACGAGCAAGTTAAGGAAAAAAAATGGCATTTGCGTTCTCAGAACTTATATACCTTATATCAAATAATTACACTAGTAATATTAATAATTCTCTGCTCCACTAATCCCCTGAGGAAATGTAGTCTGAAACGTGGCCCCATTTTTGAACTCACGTAGGTCCTGAATATGCAGACAGCGCATATAGATAAAGTATTATTTAAGTGAAGAATAGTGCTTGAAGTCACATTTTGGTGACATCGTTTCACAAAAAAACATATAAAAAAAAGTAATTTGGATATTAAAGTTGTGTTTGGACACTTATCAAGTCATTTTTTGATACAATGCTTGGAGATATATTTTTTTTAACTTTTTTTGCACGCGCAACAGATAAATAGAAAGAGGTCAGTGGTGGATAGTTTATGATTATAAATCTAATTTACACTGTCTGTGGGTAATGGGAATATAGTAAGATATGAAACTTTCTAATCCTCCTTCAAAAACTTTTTTCTGTTGAATATATACAATTAAATCATATGTGTATTGAGTTGATTTTTGTTCAACCATAATATTCAATGAAGATGAACAAGTGAGGTGATATAATTGAGTTGGTTTATATGATTATCCATGGCATAATGACAAGTTTTAGCTAAATTATGTGCTAAAGCATGGAGATTATCCTGGGTAGCATTCTTAAGTACTAAGGCTTGTAAGCACAGGACAGCAGTAGAAAGACAGCCAAAGGCATGTATGTTAGAAAATGGGAACCATGCAGAATCCGTTAGTCTATGGCATTCCTCAACAGTAATAGGTGAGTATTGTAAAACATTCTGACTGTCCTCATCAGAGGAATGAAGAGAGGGGAGTTCTTCTAAGGTGTGCCATTTATGATGGGACTCGTATGTCTGCTTGTACTAGGGAAAAGCAAAAATAAGCAAGTAAGCATACACAGGGGTACATTTTCCATTCCAATTAACAGGAAGTGTTGTTCAAATTTTATTCCCTTGACAAGAGAAATACACAGGAGCTGAAACATCGTCAGGAAGGGAAATGGGCCATGAGGACTGGATATCCAGAATAATAATCTTAATAATAAACCATTCTTCACACAAATGCAAGCATGTGGCCCACGAAGAGATGCTGCTACTTGGTGACGCACGCTTCCCTAGACGTACATGCACGCATCACTGATGTTTAAGTAGGGACCACGGCAGGAACCTAGCCGCGGTCCCGGATGATGACGTCTACAGAGCTATAGTATTTAAGCGTAGGCTCCACTCCCTAGCATTGCCTTTCCAACAGGTCTCCTCACTGGTCGAGTACTCGTTGCCTCTTAGAGATTCGTCTCACCTCTGCGTTCCTGTTCCTCGTTGTTCCTGGTTCCTGTCTCCTTGTTCCTGTCCTGCTTCCTACCTTGGATTGACTACATGGATTTTGACTTTGCTTGACCACACCATTGACTCTCTCCAAGCCCGGACTTCTGCCTTGCCTGACCACGTCATTGATTCTCTCCAAGCCTGGACCTCTGCTTTGCTTGACCATGCTATTGCCTATTTCCAGACCCAGACCTCCACTTCACTGACTACTCTATTGCCTATCTCCAGACCCAGACCTCTGCTTCGCCCTGACCATGCTATTGCCTATTAGAGATGTGAATCATGTGATCGATGTCTTAACGATTGATTTTGGCTGGGTGTGGGAGGGAATCTGATCGTCGCGGTTTTGTTTTTTTAAAAATCGTTTAAATCGTAAATCGGGAGAGGGCGGGAAAACCGGCACACTAAACAACCCTAAAACCCACCCCTACCCTTTAAAATAAATCCCCCACCCTCCCGAACCCCCCCCAAAATGTTTTAAATTACCTGGGGTCCAGTGGGTGGGTCCCGGTGTGATCTTCCACTCTCGGGCCACGGCTGCGTTAATAGAAATGGCGCCGGGCTACCTTTGCCCTGTCATATGACAGGGCAAAGGTAGCGCCGGCACCATTTTGGTTCCTGTCCCCCCGACGTCACGAGCGCAGGAGATCACTCCCGGACCCCCGCTGGACCCCCAGGGACTTTTGACCAGCTTGGGGGGCCTCCTGACCCACACAAGACTTGCCAAAAGCCCAGTGGGGGTCCGGGAGTGACCTCCTGCACTCGGGTCGTATTGCCGTATTGCAAAATGGCGCCGGCCATATGGCCGGCGCCATTTTGCAATACGGCCATACGGCCGACGCCATTTTGCAATACGGCAATACGACCCGAGTGCAGGAGGTCATATGACAGGGCAAAGGTTAGCAGCCGGCGCCATTCTATTAACGCAGTCGTGGCCCGAGAGTGGACGATCACCCCGGGACCCCCCCACTGGACCCAGGTAATTTAAAACATTTTGTGGGGGGGGGGGTTCGGGAGCGGTGGGGGATTTATTTTTAAAGGGTCGGGTGGGTTTTAGGGTTGTTTTAGTGTGCTGGTTTTCCCGCCCTCCCCCTTCCCCTCCCCCTCCCCCCATTTACGATTTTGATGATAAATCGGGGAAATTCCTATTGTATCGTGCCTCTAACGATTTTTGACGATTTAAAATATATCGGACGATTTTTTAAATCATCAAAAAACGATTCACATCCCTATTGCCTATCTCCAGAACCAGATGTCCGCTTCGCCTGACTACGCTATTGCCTATCTCCAGACCCAGACCTCTGCTTCACCTGATTACGCTATTGCCTATCTCCAGACCTAGACCTTTGCTTCGCCTGACCATGCTATTGCCTATCTCCAGACCCAGATCTCCACTTCACCTGACTACAGTATTGTCTGTCTCAGACCCAGACCTCTGCTTTGCCTGACTCTGAATTGCCTGTCTCCAGACCCAGACATCTGCTTTGTTTGACTACACATACTACATTTGACTTTCTCCGTGATCAGACCTCAGCCTTGCTTGCCACTGCCTCTGGTTTGCCGCCAGCCCTGACTCCAGCCTGTTTCTCGATGCCTCTTCAGCTTACTTCCTGGACTTAAGAAAATAAGAACATAAGAAAATGCCATACTGGGTCATACCAAGGGTCCATCAAGCCCAGCATCCTGTTTCCAACCGTGGCCAATCCAGGCCATAAGAACCTGGCAAGTACCCAAAAACTAAGTCTATTCCATGTAACCATTGCTAATGGCAGTGGACTTGGTCTACTCAGGCTCCGGCCTGCTCTTGCTTGAGCGCACCCTGACTACCTTCATTCCTTTGGTGCCTGAGTCTCCAGGACACTACCTTGTCCAGTGTAAGACTGTACCATCTCTCATCTGCTGTCTCTGGGTTGAACCGTCTTTCTATATGACTACCTATAGAGGCCTGCCTAAGTCCAGCTGGCTCAGGCACTCAAAGGCTCAACCCGCAGGGAACAAGTGCTGGTATTGGTGAAGTTCCAGTTGGCTGATCCTGTTCAAAGGGATGAGAAAAAAAGAGAGCACAAGCCAAACCAGCTGAACCTTTCCTGTCTATCAATACTGTCACACTTTGCATTGGGTCCTGATTCCAATGTAGAATACAGTACAAATTGTATTAATCCTTTATCCCAGGACAAGCAGGATGCTAGTCCTCACATATGGGTGACATCATTGATGGAGCCCTATTGTGGAAAATTTTCTGTGAAAGTTTCTAGAAACTTTTGACTGGCACTCTGAGCCCATTGAGCATGCCCAGCATGCCATGATATTCTCAGCCACAGGGGTCTCCCTTCAGTCTTCGTTTTTCCGCACTGCTGTTGGCATCACGAAGCAGGAGCCTGTGTGACTTTCTCACAGATTGTCTGATTAAAAATCAGATTTAAAAAGCATTTATTCTCTCCCATATCAGGGTCTCTCATGTTACCACCGACTGGTGAGTAAATTTAGTCTCTTTTTTACTCCTTGGAGTAAAATATTTTTCTCTCACGTTTCTCTCATTTTCATCGACGGCTGTCAGCGAAAAATATGGCCATGGGATTTAAAAAATGTCCCAACTGTAATCGGACAATGTCCATTACAGATCCACACCTCGAATGTGTTCTTTGTTTAGGTCAAACACACGACGTAACAACCTGTCCCAAGTGTGCCGAAATGACCACGAAAGGAGGAAAGACCCGCGCCAAGAAAAGATGGAGCATTTATTCCATCTACAGCTTCTGCCTTCCCCTTCCACATCAACTCAATCGTCTCCAGCCGGATTCTCCAAGATATAATACTGAAAAAGCGTCATCGGAAGGCTCGGGGATCATTCATCGCCGACACCATCGATAGCATCAACGAAGTCAGCGGCGGAACACCTTCCGAAGCATCGCCATCGGCACCGACACCCATCGATACCGGATGCGCTTCTCTCCCCAGAGAAACTGACCGCAAAACGGCATAGACTCCAGGAAACACCGGTGCCTTTGATGCCGAGGCCTTCACCTCTTATCGAAGCACTGATCATCAAACCTCCACAAGGCCCTATGGAAGGACCATCAACACCTCCACTGCCACCACGTGTAGCTGCTCTGCCCGCGCCAGCTATCACGAGGAATTGACGGATTTCATCCGTCAAGCGGTGCTCCAAGCATTGAAGGATCAGCAACCGCCGATGACCTCGCCAATGTCGATACCGGTGCTCACACCGATGCCAGTGCCCTCATCGATGCTGGTGCCTGCACCAATGTCGGCGATCCCGCCGATGCCGGTGCCTGCACTGATGCCAGTACCACAACCGAAGTCTACACTGGAGCGACCATTGATGCCGATGCCCATTCCATCGCCGATGCCTGACCCAATACCATCGATGCCGATGTCACCTGGGGCTCCAGGACATCCGGTGTTCGCATTGTTCCATCTTCTAATAAAAAAACTTGATGGCAATAGTCGGTGCCCTTCCATCGACTCCATCCAAGCCACGAGAAGAAAGTCCCTGGACGGATACCATTAGATGATCCACAGCAGGTCCTTCAGGGCTTTCTTGATCACCAAGGTCTTCTCCAACGTCTCCACATCAAGACGACCCGTATGATTCCTGGGGAAGACAGGCATACAGACACTTCTTCTGAAGGATTTATGTCTGATCCTTCTCCTCCAGAAGAACGAAAGAAATCTCCACCGGAGGATTTATCCTTTACAAGTTTACTCTGGTAGCAGAAGAGGACACAAGACAGCAAACACTGGAGGTCCTTCAGTTCGTGGACCCTCCAAAAGAAGTCTTGGCTATACCTGTCCATGAAGTTCTCCTAGACTTACAGCATAGACTCTGGGAGCACCCATGCTCAGTACCATCCATAAATAAGAGTGGACACCACTATTTGGTACAATCTGTCCCCAGCTAACAAAAAATCACACTGCCACATCAATCAGTTGTTGTGGAGTTGCACAAAAGAAATCTAAACGGATAAGGCCTCATTCCTCCACTCCTCCAGGCAAGGATCATAGATTCCTGGACTCCTTGGGCAGGAAAATCTATCAGGAAGCCATGCTAAATACAAGAATTGTGTCATATCAGTTATATAATGACGCAATATCAGAGAAACCTGTGGAAACAGATGCAAGATCTCTCAAATTCGTTACCACAGCAGTATCAAGAAGCAGCTCAAACAATAATACATAAAAGACTTGAAGCTGGCAAGCACGAAGTCCGAGCCGCTTATGATAATTTTGAAATGGCCTCCAGAGTAGCGGCCTCTAGTATAAGTGTGTGTTGCTGGGCATGGCTTAAGGCCTCGGACCTCAGGCCTGAGGTCCAAGAAAAATTGGTTGATTTGCCATGTGTGGGCAACAATCTCTTTGGCTCTAAGGTATAGGATAATGTAGCACAATTAAAGGAACACACAGAAACCCTGCATCAACTGTCGTCAGTTCCACAGGACTCTGCTACATCTTCATCTCTCCATCCTCCAAGGAAGGAATTTCGATGGCCCTTCTACAGACAGAGGCATTATTATCCTCCAGCATCAAGAGGCAGATCTTCTAGGCCGCAGCAAAGATCTCAGCCTAGACAACCTAGAGCTGCTAGGCCTCAACCTCTGTCGCAGACGGGACCAGCTGCAGGTTTTTGAGGCCACCCCCAGAGACCAAAGCCTTCTCTACAACCCTCAACCAGATCTACTGGTAGGAGGCCGAGTATCCTCCTTTTGCAACCATTGGGTACAAATAACAACAGACCAATGGGTACTCGAAATAATATCTTGAGGGTACCAACTCAATTTTCTCTCAACTCCAAGAGATTCTCCTCCAAGACCTCTTCCACTAAGCGAAAATCACATAATCCATCTACAAGTAGAATTATCCACCCTTCTGAGAACCAGAGCTGTAGAGCCGGTGCCCCAGACTCAGCAGGGCAGGAGAATTCTATTCCCATTATTTCCTCATTCCAAAGAAAACCGGAGACCTACGTCCCATCCTAGACCTCAGAAATCTCAACACATTTCTGAAGAAAGAAAAGTTCAGGATGGTTTCTCTAGGCACCATGCTTCCACTTCTTCAAACAGGAGATTGGCTTTGTTCTCGGATCTACAAGACGCTACGCTCACATTCCAATATTCCCTCCTCATCGCAAGTATCTGGGCTTCATGATGGGTCATCAACATTTCCAGTACAGAGTACTACCATTCTGGCTTGCCTCAGCTCCCAGAGTATTCACGAAATGTCTGGAAGTAATAGCAGCACACTTACACAAGGAAGTGTTCATGTCTTCCCCCTATCTAGACGATTGACTCATCAGAAGTCAATCTCAACAAGGAGCTCTGGCTTCTCTCAGTTGAACAATTACTCTACTTCACTCAATGGGCTCTCTCATCAATTATCAAAAGTCCCATCTCATTCTGTCTCATCTGCTTCAATTCATAGGAGCAGAATTGAACACCATACTTTCAAAAGCTTTTCTACCCGAGGATCGGGCAGACATACTTTCCCTATTGGAAAACTCACTACATTCAAAGAAACAAGCAACAGCTCATCAGTTTCTAACCTTACTAGGCCACATGGCCTCCACAATTCATGTCACTCCTATGGCAAGGCTAGCCATAAGAGTAACCCAATGGACATTAAGATCACAATGGATCCAAGCCATTCAACCACTGTATTCTACAATTCAAGTAACCCACCGGCTACGTTTGTCTCTACTATGGTGGGCAAACAAGGACAACTTGCGAAAGGGCCTACCCTTCCAACAACCAGTCTCACAGATAACTTTAACTACAGATGCATCCACCTTGGGTTGGGGAGCTCACATAGACAATCTCCAGACCCAGGGTACTTGGACAAAACTCGAAGCAACATTTCAAAATCAATTTCCTGGAACTTCGAGCTATACGTTATGTGCTGCATGCGTTCAAAGACTGCCTTTCACACAAGACTGTTCTGATTCAAATGGACAATACAGTAGCCATGTGGTACCTGAACAAGCAAGGCGGTACGGGCTCGTATCTCCTTTGTCAAGAAGTCGCTCAGATTTGGGACTGGGCCCTAACACATTCCATGTTTGTCCGGGCCACTTATCTAGCGGGCATCCACAATGTAGTTGCAGACCGCCTCAGTCATCAGTTCCTGGAGTGGTCCCTGGATCCCTCAGTAGTGACCAGGACATTCCAACGTTGGGGACAACCAACAATGGACCTCTTTGCATCTCACCTGAATCACAAAGTGGACAGATTCTGTTCTCTACACAAACAGAAAAACCAGCCAACCAAGAACGCCTTTGCTCGCCCTTGGAACTCAGGCCTTCTATACACGTATCCTCCGATACCACTCATAACCAAAACTCTAGTGAAGTTGTAACAGGACAAAGGGACCATGATACTCATAGCCCCATATTGGCCTCGACAAGTATGGTTTCCCACACTTCTAGACCTCTCGATCAGGGATCCAATTCTCCTGAGTGTAGCTCCCACTCTCATACCTCAGGATCAGGGTCGGTTGCGCCATACCAACCTTCAATCCCTATCCTTGACAGCGTGGATGTTGAAAGCTTGATCCTACAACACTCAATCTTTCAACCAATGTCTCTCAAGTGCTTATAGCTTCACGTAAACCTTCAACACGGAATAATTATTCTTCAAAATAGAAAAGACTTACTATGAGGTGCACGCAAAAAAGTATTGAGCCTTTCTCCTGCCCCACAACTTCTCTACTAGACAATTTATGCCATCTTTCAGACTCTGGTCTCCAGACTTCATCTGTCAGAGTACACCTAAGTGCAATCTCAGCTTACCATAACAAGATGGGAGAGGCACCAATATCCATACATCCTCTTGTCAGTAGATTTATGAGAGATTTAATTCACCTTAAACCACCAATTCGGCCACCAGTCACAGAATGGGACCTGAATCTGGTCTTAACAAGGCTCATGCATTCTCCTTTTGAACCTATGACTTCCTGTGATCCTAAATTTCTCACATGGAAGGCTATCTTCCTTATAGCCATATCATCAGCTAGAAGGGTTAGTGAGTTACAAGCACTTGTCACGTACTCACCCTATACAAAATTCTTACATGACAGAGTGGTTCTCCGAACACATCCAAAATTCCTCCCTAAGGTAGTAACGGAATTCCACTTGAAACAATCCATAGTTTTACCCACATTCTTTCCAAGGCCTCATTCTCACCAAGGAAAACGGGCCTTACATAACTTGGACTGTAAACATGCGCTAGCATATTACTTAGACCGCACTGCAGTCCACAGGAAATCCACTCAACTCTTTGTATCTATTGATCCAAACAAACTGGGTAAAGCAGTGGGTAAACATACTCTATCCAATTGGCTAGCAGATTGCATACAGTTTTGCTATGAAAAAGCAGGCCTTCCTCTCCAAGGGCGAGTAAAGGCGCATTCAGTAAGAGCAATTTCAACCTCAGTAGCACACTATTGTTCAGTGCCAATTCTTGACATATGTAAAGCAGCAACATGTAGTTCTCTTCACACCTTTGCAGCTCATTACTGTTTGGACAAAGAAGGATGACAAGATTCAGCCTACAGACAATCTGTCTTAAAGAACTTGTTTCCAGTTTAATCCCAACTCCTTCTACATCCAACCTGCGGTGATCTTCGGCTGCCTCATTTTCACCAACAATACTTCAGAGTTGCTTCACTACAAAATGACTAAGCCTCTAGCTTGCTAATTGCCATATGTGAGGGCTAGCATTCTTCTTGTCCTGGGATAAAGCAAAATTGCTTACCTTGTAATAGGTGTTATCCCAGGACAGCAGGATATAGTCCTCATGAAACCCACCCGCCACCCTGCGGAGTTGGGTCCAATACGATTTTATTTTAGTTTTTGCTAAAGCTTATTGCTACATATGAAACTGAAGGGAGACCCCTGTGGCTGAGAATATCATGGCATGCTGGGCATGCTCAGTGGGCTCAGAGTGCCAGTCAAAAGTTTCTAGAAACTTTGGCAGAAAGGTTTCCTCAATAGGGCTCCATCAATGATGTAACCCATATGTGAGGACTACATCCCGCTGTCCTGGGATAACACCTATTACAAGGTAAACAATTTTGCTTTATAAGATAATCACAGGGATCCATGCACATTGCATTGGTGCAGCACTTTATCTGCACGCACCACAGTGCACATTCAGATTGGCAAATAAAGGCCACCTAACCATCCTAACAATCCAGCAAGCCCACTTGGGGGAAGTGAGAAATCGTGCCTTTTTGGGTTGCAGGTTCGATAAGCTGCAATTCCATGCCAGAACATCTGAGAAACACGAAAGACATGAAAACATTTTAAAAAGAGCTCAAAACTTGGCTGTTCAAACAAGCTTTGAAGCTGTAAATTTACATCTAAATTGCTAATTGATCCTACACAACAGAAAAAGCAAACAGCTCTGTATAGTTCCCATGTATTGTGTATAGTTTATATGCTTGGTGTTTTTTTGTAAATATTTATTTGATATATGTATTCAAGCTGTAGATCACCTTGATCTTTGGAACATGCAGTAAACAAATAATTTTAAATAAGTATATTCAGGTTAGATGGCATTCCCCTCCTCCTTTTGGCCTGCAAGGGTCAATAAGATGCTACCTTAAAACAAAAATGTGTTTGGTATGCATGGGCAAACGATGCCAACAAAGAACAAAAAAAAGAATCTTGAATGTGAAACTATCAGGAAGATGACTGTTCCACAAGCCTTAAATTAAAGAGCACTGCTCTATAAGGGTTTCTTAACAAGATGATGTTAAAGATTAAAATGTAACTTCTTGTATTGACTTCCATTAAAAGAGGAAATTTGGATATTGGCTTATTTTTTTTACTGAATCAGTGGGCAGGGGAAAATGATAATGTTAATGCACAATTAATATTTTCATCTTGGAGAAACTGTACCAAATCAAGTCTACAAAAATAAATTGACATGTAATCAGAATAATAGTTTTTGCTCACTGTTATTGTTGAAATCTTGTTATCTTACTGATACTATCAATCAAGATAATCACTGCTTATGTAACATTTCTAGATTATATGTAAAACAATCAACAGTAAGTGTTCTAAAAACTATTTCTACAATCCCAAATTCACATAGTAACTGTTCTGGATTATAATGTAATATATAGGGCGAGATGTTCTAAAAGGTTTTCTCATTTTTGGGGCAATTTCAAACTGTCTGCCTAGATGCACAATCCATGTGTACTTTGAACCCGCAAACCTTGTACCCAATTTTCAAATGAAAAATATTGTGCATACTCCTGATTTTTCTGCAGGTATCTTTTCTATAGAAAATAATTTCTAATGTTAATTTTCTTAGGCTTGGATTGGCATTTATTGCTTATCCAGCGGCACTGGTCCAATTGCCATTGTCTCCTTTTTGGTCCATTCTATTTTTCTTCATGCTTATGACCTTGGGCCTGGACTCTCAATTTGCCTTGATAGGTAAGTAATCCTTTATTATTAATACCTTGAAATAAAAATATTGACTATTAAAAAAAATTACGGTATATATATTCAGATTATCAATAAACTAAGTTTATTAGTCATACATTGAGATCACATAAACTTTGTTGATGAAATAAAAATGTCTTATGTACAAGTGAGCAAATTTTATAACATAAAAAGGAAAATATGTCACATTTTAGCAGTTTCTTCCATATGCAAATATTTCCGACTTTTTCCTAAAACATTTGCATTCATGAATTTCCAGATTAAGGCCTAGAACCATCAAATTGCTATAAACAAAGCAGAAATATAGCGCGGTAGCATGTGCGATTAAAAAAAAGTGTGGTTAGGCAAATGTATTTACCACATCGTGTACCAAATTTTTGCAACTTGCAATACGGTATTGTGTTGTGCTACATGTTGCGTGTCATTTTACGTGCTGCACTTTATTTTCTCTGTTTATATATATATATATATATATATACAGGCTTCCTGCAGCTGCCTATTCCAGTGAAAGATGATATAACAGTTCTTGACAGCGTACTTCCATGATGGCATTATGAACTGCTATACCATCTTTCACTGGAATAGCTAGCTTTGGACAAACACTGCGGCCCCTGAAGAAGGACTGCATCTGAAACTTGGCCATGTTGGGATTACCAAGCAGCTAAGTATTAGTTGGCTAAAGCTAAAGTATTGTTGAATTTTGAAGTCTGTAATAAGGAACAATAACGGCGAAATGCGGATATCAGCTTTCAGTAGAAAAGTACACTTTGGCAGAGATAAAGTTTAGATAAACATCTTTTGTAAAAATGTTTAAAAATAATGGGGTAGAGTTTTAAAGACGCACGTGCGCGTCCATGTGCGCATGGGACCCAGTGCGTGCACATGGATGCATATTTTTTATAACATGTATGCGTTGCTGTGCACACTTTATAAAATACATGGGCCGCATGGACATACGCACTGGATTTTATAATCCGCGCGTGTATGTGCGGGTGGTGCTCACAAGGAAGGATAAATAATTGCAATTTCCACGCGGCAACGCATTGAGGCCTTCCCCAATTAAGGAGCGGATTGGGAGGAAACTTCCTTACCCCTACCCTAACCTCCCTTCCCCTTCCCCTTCCCCTTCCCCTCCCCAACCCTTAAATCTAATTTTTTTTTTTTAAATCTTTGATGCTCAGCTTACTTCCGCTCCAGAGCGGAAGTAAGTTGCGAGTGCTGAGACAGCAAACAATGACGCTGTCCTGGCCCGTGCCCCATCCCACTCTTCCCCGCCCAGAACACGCTCTCCTGCCTGCTCCTTCCAAGAGATCCAGAACTTTAGCATGCACCGGCCTTTATGTGTGTAGCCGGGCCTCTTGGAAGATTCGCCCGGCACACATAAGGCCCGCCACGCACATAAAGGCTGGAATTTACGCGTGCCATGCATTTAAAATCTGCCCGAATATATAAAAAAAATGTGTTATTGTTGGTGGGACTGCAAAATACAAAACGTATAGTGTGGTTGGTGGTGTGTTCGTAATTATAAAATTTATATTATTTGGTAACCAGGATGGTACCTATAAATAGTATTCATATGAAACTACCAGCATCCACTTTTTAAATTATTTGAGTAGATTCAATCCACAACAATTAATAAAAGGTTTAGCATAGGTTTAGTTAGATTTACTTTGTCAGTGAATAATCTACATGAGTGGGAGACATGTGTCAGAAGCATATATGATATCTAAAATGTCTGAGTTACTGACAGGGCCCCTTCAGCTCTCAGGTGGGCCTAAATGCTTCTCTTTCTGTATAACAACACTGAAATTGAACAAGTCATAATGTCTACCACATGATACCTCTGGGAGCAGTTGGCCTATACATTTAGAACAGTGCCAGGCTTTTGTAGAGGCTGGTTATTGGCTCATGAGGTCATTGGCTGACAACCCCTTCTCTAGCCTTAATGCCATGCATAGAGCTGATGAGTGAGAGTCTATCAACACATCTGCCGTGGTTTGGTTATCCACAATAGGGATGTGAATCGTGTCCTCGATCGTCTTAACGATCGATTTCGGCTGGGAGGGGGAGGGAATCGTATTGTTGCCGTTTGGGGGGGTAAAATATCGTGAAAAATCGTGAAAAATCGTGAAAAATCGAAAAATCGAAAAATCACAAAACCGGCACATTAAAACCCCCTAAAACCCACCCCCGACCCTTTAAATTAAATCCCCCACCCTCCCGAACCCCCCCCCCAAATGACTTAAATAACCTGCGGGTCCAGCGGCGGTCCAGAACGGCAGCGGTCCGGAACGGGCTCCTGCTCCTCAATCTTGTTGTCTTCAGCCGGCGCCATTTTCCAAAATGGCGGCGAAAAATGGCGGCGGCCATAGACGAACACGATTGGACGGCAGGAGGTCCTTCCGGACCCCCGCTGGACTTTTGGCAAGTCTCGTGGGGGTCAGGAGGCCCCCCACAAGCTGGCCAAAAGTTCCTGGAGGTCCAGCGGGGGTCAGGAAGCGATTTCCCGCTGCGAATCGTTTTCGTACGGAAAATGGCACCGGCAGGAGATCGACTGCAGGAGGTCGTTCAGCGAGGGTTCCGGCGCCTCGCTGAACAACCTCCTGCAGTCGATCTCCTGCCGGCGCCATTTTCCGTACGAAAACGATTCGCGGCGGGAAATCGCTCCCTGACCCCCGCTGGACCTCCAGGAACTTTTGGCCAGCTTGTGGGGGGCCTCCTGACCCCCACGAGACTTGCCAAAAGTCCAGCGGGGGTCCGGAAGGACCTCCTGCCGTCCAATCGTGTTCGTCTATGGCCGCCGCCATTTTTCGCCGCCATTTTGGAAAATGGCGCCGGCTGAAGACAACAAGATTGAGGAGCAGGAGCCCGTTCCGGACCGCTGCCGTTCCGGACCGCCGCTGGACCCGCAGGTTATTTAACTCATTTGGGGGGGGTTCGGGAGGGTGGGGGATTTAATTTAAAGGGTCGGGGGTGGGTTTTAGAGGGTTTTAGTGTGCCGGCTCACGATTCTAACGATTTATAACGATAAATCGTTAGAATCTCTATTGTATTGTGTTCCATAACGGTTTAAGACGATATTAAAATTATCGGACGATAATTTTAATCGTCCTAAAACGATTCACATCCCTAATCCACAATGCATTATCCCAGGACAAGCAGGATGCTAGTCCTCACATATGGGTGACATCAGTAATGGAGCCCTATGTACGGAAAACTTCTTTAAAAGTTTCTATGAAACTTTTGACTGGCACCAGAGTGCCTACTGAACATGCCCAGCATGCCATGATATTCCCTGCCACAGGGGTCTCCCTTCAGTCTTCTTTTTTCCGCGAAGTAGTTAGCCTCGCGGTCTCTAGGAGTCCTGTGGAAATTCTCCACAACTTTAACTTTGAAAAAAGTTTAGAAAACTTCAGCCGCAAAGGGTCTCCCCTTAGTAAACACCGTCGCGGTAAGTTTTTGGATTTTTACGGTTCCGTTCCGTTTTTTGACAACTTTGTTGTCCCTGGTCATTGGCCGTCGACGGCTGTCCGGCCCCAAATGGCTTCAGGTTTCAAAAAGTGCCCCAAGTGCACCAGGAACATGTCCATTACGGACCCTCACCAGGATTGTGTCCTCTGTCTTGGTGAATCCCATGATGTTAAGGCTTGTCCCTTATGTGCAACCATGACATCAAAGGGCCGTCGTCTCCAACTAGAAAAAATGGAGCAATTGTTTAAAATACAGCTTTTATCAGCTCCATCTACTTCAACACAATCGTCTCCGGCTGGGTCCATTCGGAAAGTCGTGTTGAAAAAGCATCTACCAGGTGAGTCAGGAGATGCTCCTTTTTCCTCCCTCTCACCATTATCCAGGGCATCGACATCGGGCAGTGAAAAAGCCAGCGAAAAGGAAAAGCATCGCCATCGCCACAGTAGGCCGCATACGGTATCTGCTACCTCGATACCCGGTGAGCCATCGACAGAAAGCGGTGCAATTGCCAAGAAACTTCGGCTCCAGGATCAGGCTTCGGAGCCATCGACAGGGCGATCCCCGCCGATTCCGGCGCAGGGAACCGTGCCTCCTCAGGGCCCTGAGGAGGTACCGGCATCGCCATTACCGCCTCCCCCCATGGGTGCTCTGTTTTCACCATCCATGTGGGCGGAACTTGATGTATATATACGTCAAGCGTCAGAGACGCATTCATCGAGGCGATGCCACGACCTCAGCCTTCTACACCAGCAATGCCATCGACACCGATTCCGATGACATCGCCCATTCCAGCACCGGTACCCTCGATGCCAATTCCAGTCGTACCATCACCACAACCATCGATGATGCTGATGCCGCCGGTTCCTGCGCATGGACCGCCGATGCCGTCGATTCCCATTCGGCCACCGGCACAGATACCACCATCGATGCCAGGTCAAGAATCCTCCATTTTTCAACCATTAATGGATAAATTAGACCATTAATAAACCATTCAGGTTTTTTCTACTTCACCTCAGGGTTTGGATTCAGATACACTTCCAGAACCAGTACCTGGTCCATCAGGTGTTATCCCACCTATGAGACCACATACACCACTATCTGAGGTTCCTTTTAAACCTCTTAGACCATCAGGTCATCCACTGGATACTGGTACTGACTCGGGGGAAGATATCTTATCTGAACCTTCACCACCAGAAGACAGAAGGAAATCACCCCCAGAAGATCTTTCCTTCTCTAACTTCATTAAAGAGATGTCTGACACTATTTCATTCTCGCTTCTTTCTGAAATAGACACTAGGCAGAAGACCTTGGAGGTCCTTCAGTTCGTGGATCCTCCTAAGGAGATACTAGCTATTCCAGTGCACGAAGTCCTGCAAGAGCTAATGTACTGGATGTGGGAGCACCCTAGCTCTGTGGCAGCAGTTAACAAACAAGCTGATGCCATATATCTCGTCCAACCCATTCCAGGGTTTCAAAAATCTCAGCTGCCACACCAATCTGTAGTGGTTGAATCAGCCCAGAAAAAGGCTAAGAGACTGAAACAACATGCTTCCACACCTCCAGGTAAAGACAGTCATTTCCTAGACAGTTTAGGAAGAAAGATCTTCCAAGGAGCAATGCTGGTCTCACGGATAAACTCCTATCAATTATTCATGAACCAGTATCAGCGTGACCTGTGGAAACAGATTGAAGTTCTTTCTCAGCAACTTCCAGACCAGTTTCAAGAGGGTTTCTTCCGTCTCGTGCATAAGGGCCTAGAAGCAGGCAAGCACGAGGTGAGAGCCACTTATGATTGCTTCGAGACGGCCTCCCATTTATCAGCCTCGGGTATCACTGCTCGGAGATGGGCCTGGTTAAAATCCTCTGAACTAAGGCCAGAAGTGCAGGAAAGGTTGGCAGACCTACCTTGTCTAGGTGAAAACCTTTTTGGAGACAAGGTCAAGGAGGCAGTGGCGACCATAAAAGACCACACAGAAACCCTAAAACAATTGTCTCAACTTCCTCAGGAGACACATCAAACTTCTAGGAGGCCTCCTAGAAGAGAAGTGAGAAAACCATATTATCGCCCTCGATGATACTACCCTCCTGCTACCAGAGCGAGACAACCACGCCCTACTCAGCGTTCTCAGGTTAGACGGAGGCCTACTAGGCCCCAGCAGCCTGCGCCAACTGCATCCACATCAGGCTTTTGAAAACCACCCAGAGAGCAGAAGCCCTTCTCGAAATCCTCTTCCACACATACCAGTCTGAGGTCGAATAGCTTATTACCATCAAACTTGGACCTCCATCACAACAGATCAATGGGTACTCTCAATTACAGCTCAAGGGTACCACTTGGATTTCCTCACTGTACCAAATGAAAATCCTCCTCTTTTATCTTGGACAGTGACTCATCACTCCACAATCCTGGAAGCAGAATTGTCCACCCTTCTGAGAGCCAGGGCCATAGAACCAGTTCCCAGGCCTCAGTGGGGCAGAGGATTCTACTCCCGATATTTCCTCATTCCAAAGAAAACCGGGGGCCTACGTCCTATCCTGGACCTCAGAAGTCTCAACAAATTTCTAAAGAAAGAAAAATTCAGGATGGTATTGTTAGGCACCATGCTACCTCTTCTTCAAAAAGGAGATTGGCTCTGCTCTCTGGATCTTCAAGACGCTTACGCTCACATTCCCATTTTTCCTCCTCTTCGACAGTACCTGCAATTTCTGCTGGAAGGTCAACACTTCCAATACCGAGTGCTACCATTCGGCCTAGCCTCAGCACCTCGAGTGTTCACAAAGTGTCTTGCAGTAGCGGTGGGACATCTTCACAAACAAAGAGTGCATGAATTTCCTTACTTAGACGACTGGCTCATCAGGAGTCAAACACAAAGCGGAGCTCTCACTTCTCTCCAGCTCACAATAAAGTTGCTTCACTCCTTGGGATTTCTCATCAATTACGAGAAATCCCATCTCACACCATCTCACCAGTTGCAGTTCATAGGTGCAGATCTCAACACCATCACAGCAAAAGCTTTTCTTCCAAGAGACCGTGCTCAAACGCTCGTTCTCCTAGCGCACTCTATTCGCAATCAGTCTCGAGTTACAGCTCATCAGTGCCTCACCCTACTCGGACACATGGCCTCAACAGTTCACGTCACTGCCATGGCCAGACTGACCATGCGACTAATGCAATGGACACTCAAAGATCAGTGGATTCAAGCCATTCAACCATTGTCCACTCCCATTCAGATAACAGAAGATCTGAAATCTTCCCTTCTTTGGTGGACATCAACGATCAACTTGCTCAAAGGCCTACCTTTCTAGCAACCAGTTCCGCAAGTGACTTTAACTACAGATGCGTCCACCTTGGGTTGGGGAGCACATATTGGTCATCTAAAGACACAGGGCACGTGGACAAAACAAGAAGCCTCCTTTCAAATAAACTTCCTGGAGCTTCGAGCTATACGCTATGCACTACATGCGTTCAAGGACTGCCTTTCACACAAGACTGTTCTGATCCAAACGGACAACACAGTAGCCATGTGGTACATCAACAAACAAGGGGGAACAGGTTCCTACCTCCTTTGTCAAGAAGCAGCTCAAATTTGGGACTGGGCCCTAGCACACTCAATTCTTCTACGGGCCACCTACCTAGCGGGCATCCACAACACAGTAGCGGATCGCCTCAGCCGTCACTTCCAACCACATGAGTGGTCTCTAGACCCAGCGCTAGCAACCAAGATATTTCAACGCTGGGGTCAACCAACAATAGATCTCTTTGCGTCCCATCTGAACTACAAAGTGAACAATTACTGCTCTCTCCTCTGGCAGCAGAACAGCCTGCCAAAGGACGCCTTTGCTCGCCATTGGAATTCAGGCCTGTTATATGCGTATCCACCGATACCGCTCATAACCAAAATGCTAGTGAAACTACAACAGGACAAGGGGACCATGATACTCATAGCCCCATACTGGCCTCGACAAGTATGGTTCCCCTCTCTTCTAGATCTCTCAGTCAGGGATCCAATTCGCCGGGGAGTAGCTCCCAATCTCATAACTCAGGAACAGGGTCAGCTGCGCTATCCCAACCTTCAATCCCTGTCCCTGACAGCATGGATGTTGAAAACTTGATCTTACAACCATTCAACCTTCCAACCACTATATCTCAAGTGCTGATAGCATCACATAAACCTTCCACTAGAAAGAATTATTCCTACAAATGGAAACGGTTTACTTTGTGGTGCACTCAGAAAGCACTAGATCCTTTCACTTGCCCCACTACCTCACTACTAGATTACCTATACTATCTCTCAGACTCTGGTCTTAAGACTTCATGTTGCGGTCCCGGGACGGCCCCGGGACCAGCGCTCACCCTGCCGCGGTTCCGCCTCGGGCTCCCCTCTCCTCGGGCTGCGGGGACCTCGGGCGCAGCGTCCCCGTCGCGTGCCGACCTCACTCGGGCCTGCAGGGTCCTCGGGCACTACACTCCGACTTCCTCCTCTTCGCCGGTGTTCCCCCGTGGCTGGCTCCACCCCCTAGACGCACGCGCGTCCCTGTCCTTCATTTAAAGGGACCAGCGCGGGAAAGCCCGGATCCTCCCCTGGATGACGTCACACGCTACAGGGCTACTTAAGCCCTGCAGTCCAGGATCTCCCTGCCTTGCAACGAGGTTCCCAGGTTGTTCCTGTTCCAGTTGCGGAGTTCCTGTTTCTTCTTTGTGCTTCTCTGGTTCTTGACTCGGATTTGTCTGACGGTGATTCTCTGGTTCCTGACTCGGTTTGGCTGACGGTGATTCTCTGGTTCCTGACTCGGATTGGCTGACGGTGATTCTCTGGTTCCTGACTCGGATTGGCTGACGGTGATTCTCTGGCGCCTGACTCTGGCCTGGTGAGGTATGACCCACGGACTCCATCTCCGAGGACCCTCCTAAGTCCCAGCGGCCGGGTCCCTACGGGCTCCTCCTGGGGGGACACCGGCTTCCAGGGTGAATCTCCTAAGTCCCAGCGGCCGGACTCTTACGAGCTCCTCTCGGGGGAGTACCGGCTTCCAGGGCGAAGATCTCCTACCGCCAGGCCAGTCTGACTTTCACCTCATTCCTCTCCTCAGCCCTTGGTCGCATAGGGCCCCGTGCTTCTTCCTCCGGCCATCAACGAGTCTGCCTCTGCCGCCTCCCGGTCGGGACCTCAGCGGCGAACCCGCATAGCATTCCATCTTACGGTTCCGATCGGCCCAAGGGACCACGAAGCTAACAGATTGCAAGGCCATGGACCCGGCGGACCTTGCCGGCTTGAAGGCTATACCGGGCATTGCCCAGAAGCTACAGCAGCAACAGATTTGCCTCGACACCCTGATGTCCACAGTGCAACGGCTAGCGGACCGCGTGGAGGGGGCCTCGGCTGCCAGCGCTGGGGTATCCACTTCCCAGGCTAGTACCGGACCTTCCGCTCCCATACAGATGCCGGCTCCATCCCGGTATTCTGGGGATCCTAAGGCGTGCCGCGGCTTCCTCAACCAGTGTTACATCCGCTTCGACTTGCTGCCAGCACATTTCCCGTCCGATCGGGTCAAGACGACATACATAATCTCCCTCCTGGATGGGAGGCCGTTGTCTTGGGCGTCGGCCCTCTGGGAACGCCAGGATTCCCGACTAAACAATTTGGTACAGTTCATCCAATCCTTCCGCCGAGTCTTCGATGAACCCTCTAGGTCCACCACGGCCGCCTCAGAACTGCTTCAGCTAAGGCAAGGGAACCGGCCACTGGAGGAGTACGCCATGGAGTTCCAGACTCTGGCCACAGAATTGGCGTGGGGAGCGGACAGCTTGCACGGCATTTTTCTGGAAGGGCTTTCCCCACGTCTCCAGGACGAGCTCGCAGGTCGGGACCTTCCGGATGACCTTCAAGAGCTCATCGAGCTGGCCGGCCGGGTAGACCGACGAATTCAACGTCGATTCCGGGAGCGAAGGCCCACTCAGGGGCAAACCGCCCGCAGGACCACTCCGCCCCGTATCCGGGCCTCACCGGCCGCATCCACGACCGCCTCGGCAGAAGAGCCCATGCAATTGGGCCGGGGTCCCCTGTCTTCCGAAGAGCGGAGGCGCCGTCGTTCCCAGGGACTGTGTCTCTACTGCGGGGGCAAGGGGCACTTCCTGGCCCGCTGTACTGAGTGTCCGGGAAACGCCCGAACCTAGAGTCAAGTGGGGAGTTGATTCTAGGCAGTACATCACCCCACTCTCCATGTACCGTACCGGTAAGGCTGTGTCTCCCGGAGGGAGGATTTGACGCCTTAGCCCTGCTTGACTCTGGGTCCGGGGGGAATTTCATCCTTCGTGACCTGGTGCAGCAACTTCAGCTCGGGGTCCAGCCCCAAGAACCGCCCGTGCGAGTCTCTTCCATCCATGGGACTCCGCTTCCTGGTACCATCTCTATGCGCACGTGTCCTCTGAAGCTTCAGGTCGGCGTCCTGCATAAGGAGGAGATTTTGTTCCTTATTCTGGAGAAGTCTATCCATCCAGTCATCCTGGGTCTACCCTGGCTCAGGGAACACTCACCAGTGATAGATTGGAGTACACTTCAGATCACCTCCTGGGGATCCGCATGTGTCCAACATTGTCTTCCCGCTCGTCCTCTGCAAACACTTCCTCTCCTTACAACCCCGTTGACGGTACCACCGCAGTATCACGCCTTCAAGGACGTCTTCTCTAAAGAAAAAGCGGAACTACTCCCGGAGCACCGACCCTTCGATTGCGCAATCAACCTGCTGCCAGGAGCCACACCGCCCCGTGGGAGAGTCTACCCTTTGTCTCTGCCGGAGACCCAGGCTATGTCAGCCTATATTAAAGAGAACTTGGAGCGGGGCTTTATCAGACCATCTAACTCTCCAGCGGGGGCCGGCTTCTTCTTCGTAGGGAAAAAGGACGGGTCCCTTCGCCCCTGTATCGATTATTGGGGCCTGAACCAGATCACCCGTCGAGATCGCTACCCATTGCCCTTGATCCCGGAGCTCCTGGATCATCTTCAAGGGGCCCGAGTATTCACCAAACTGGACCTCAGAGGGGCATACAATCTCGTAAGGATCCGCCCGGGAGACGAGTGGAAGACCTCTTTCAATACCCGGGACGGTCATTACGAGTACCTTGTCATGCCGTTTGGACTCTGTAATGCCCCGGCGGTGTTCCAAAATCTTATGAACAAGGTACTTCGCGATCTGTTATACACCTCCGTCATCGTATATCTAGACGACATCCTAATCTACTCTCGGGACCTTGAGTCACATCATCAACACGTTCGTCAAGTTCTGCTGAGGTTAAGGGAGAATCACTTGTATGCCAAACTTGAGAAATGCCAGTTCGAGCAAGAGTCCTTGCCCTTCCTAGGGTACATCATCTCTTCCACCGGATTCTGCATGGATCCGGAGAAAGTATCCGCTATCAAGAATTGGCCCCAACCCTTGGGAGTAAAAGCTCTCCAGCGTTTCCTAGGCTTCGCCAATTTTTACCGCCAGTTCATCCCACATTATTCCAGCCTGGTGGCGCCTCTAACAGTTCTCACTCGCAAGGGTGCCGATGCACGAAAGTGGACCCCAACCGCCGTACAGGCCTTCCAGGATCTTAAGGAGGCTTTCCTTCAGGACATCTGCCTCCGACATCCAGATCCCCTATGCCCATTCATAGTGGAGGTAGATGCCTCCAATGTGGCAGTTGGGGCTGTCCTGGCCCAGATCTCCAAGGACGGTAGATCACGGCCATGTTCATACTTCTCTCGTAAGTTTTCACCCGCTGAGAGGAATTACGGTATCGGGGACAAGGAACTACTTGCCATTAAGCTAGCCTTTGAAGAGTGGCGCCAGTGGCTGGAGGGGGCTCAACATCCAATCATCGTTTACACGGACCACAAAAATTTGGAATATTTATCCCATGCTCAGAGGCTCAACCCCCGGCAGGCACGCTGGTCCCTCTTCTTCAGTTGGTTCAACTTCTCCCTTCGGTACCGACCGGCGGCCAAGAATGTGAGGGCAGATGCCCTCTCACGCGCCACAGAGATCGAGGATGCCTCTGAACCCCCTCAATACATTCTGGATCCGGCTAAGGTCCAACTGGCAGCCACCGAGATTGGGCCAGTGGGGAAGACGGTGGTTCCCGCACGCTCGAGAAAGAGGGTCCTAGCATGGGCACACGATTCTCTGACGGCCGGCCACCCGGGGATTGCCCGGACTCTTGAACTTCTAACAGAATTCTATTGGTGGCCACGGGTGAAGGAGGATGTTCGGTTATATGTACAGTCTTGTCCCACGTGCGCACAGCAGAAACCCTTACCGGGTCGTCCCTGGGGTCTCCTCCAGCCACTCCCCGTACCCACGGAACCGTGGACTCACATCTCTACGGATTTTGTAGTAGAATTGCCCCCGTCTGAGGGTAAGACGGTGGTTTGGGTCACTGTTGACCGCTTCTCGAAGATGGCCCATTTTGTGCCACTTGCCAAGTTGCCCACAGCTCCTGAGCTGGCTGAACTGTTCGTCCGTCATGTCTTCCGGCTACATGGATTACCGTTGCATATAACCTCAGACCGGGGTCCCCAATTTACAGCAAAATACTGGAGGGCACTCTGCAAAAAATTCGGGGTACAGTTGGATCTCACCACGGCTTTCCACCCGCAGGGCAACGGACAGGTTGAACGAACAAACCGGACTCTGAAGGCGTTCCTCCGAGCCTTCGTAGGAGAACTCCAGGACAACTGGGTCGCCCTGCTACCATGGGCTGAGTTTTCATATAATCGCCACAAACACTCCGCTACGCTACAGGCCCCCTTCCAAGTGGTCTATGGAAGGGTTCCTAAGCCCCCTTTGCCCTTGCCCATAATGACCTCCTCACCGGCGGCGCAACTAACAGCTAACCAGATCCACCGCCTCTGACAAACCACCCAAGAGAAGCTCCGCAGGACTGCGGCGCGGTTCAAGAAGTGCGCGGATCAATCACGCTGACCCGCTCCGGTCTTCCTACCCGGCACTAAGGTATGGCTCAGCACCAAACACATCCAGTTGCGAATTCCTTCCATGAGGTTGGCACCCCGTTATATAGGACCCTTCCCGGTGGCTGAACGCATAGAGGCCGTGTCCTACAGGTTGCGCTTGCCCTCTACTCTCAAGATCCACGATGTCTTCCATGTGTCCTTACTCAAGCCGCTGGTACTCTCTCGGTTTCGGCCTCGCCTGCCGGAGACTTCCCTAACCTCCACCGACCAGGGTGACACGTACACGGTGAAGGAGGTGTTGGATGTTTGTCGCAACCGCCGTCGGTGGGAGTACCTCCTGTCCTGGGAGGGGTATGGCCCAGAAGAGAACTCGTGGGAGCCCTCCTCACACATTCTGGATAAGGACCTCCTTCGCCAATTTCATGTGGCACATCCGGACAAGCCGCGGCCCCCCGGGAGGGGGCGTAGGAGGGGGGGTACTGTTGCGGTCCCGGGACGGCCCCGGGACCAGCGCTCACCCTGCCGCGGTTCCGCCTCGGGCTCCCCTCTCCTCGGGCTGCGGGGACCTCGGGCGCAGCGTCCCCGTCGCGTGCCGACCTCACTCGGGCCTGCAGGGTCCTCGGGCACTACACTCCGACTTCCTCCTCTTCGCCGGCGTTCCCCCGCGGCTGGCTTCGCCCCCTAGACGCGCGCGCACATCCCTGTCCTTCATTTAAAGGGAAAGCCCGGATCCTCCCCTCGATGACGTCACACGCTACAGGGCTACTTAAGCCCTGCAGTCCAGGATCTCCCTGCCTTGCAACGATGTTCCCAGGTTCTTACGAGCTCCTGTCGGGGGAGTACCGGCTTCCAGGGCGAAGGTCTCCTACTGCCAGGCCAGTCTGACTTTCACCTCATTCCTCTCCTGAGCCCTTGGTCGCATAGGGCCCCGTGCTTCTTCCTCCGGCCATCAACGAGTCTGCCTCTGCCGCCTCCCGGTCGGGACCTAAGCGGCGAACCCGCATAGCATTCCATCCTATGGTTCCGATCGGCCCAAGGGTCCACGAAGCTAACACTTCATCTGTAAGAGTACATTTGAGTGCAATCTCAGCTTATCATAACAAGCTGGGAGACACACCTATCTCTACACAGCCTCTCGTCAGTAAATTCATGAGAGGCCTAAATCACACGAAACCTCCAGTTCATTCCCCAAGCATACAATGGGACCTGAACGTAGTATTAACCAGGCTTATGCGTTCTCCATTTGAACCCATAGATACCTGTGACCTTAAATATCTTACTTGGAAAACTGTATTCCTCATAGCCATTACATCAGCTAGAAGGGTCAGTGAACTACAAGCTTTAGTCACATACGAACCTTTTACAAAGTTCCTACATGACAGGGTGGTCCTCCGTACTCATCCAAAATTCCTTCCAAAAGTAGTCACGGAATTCCACCTCAATCAATCTATAGTTTTACCAACATTCTTTCCAAGGCCTCACTCTCACCAGGGTGAAAGAGCCTTACATACCTTGGACTGTAAGCGTGCATTGTCTTTCTATTTAAACTGCACTACAGTCCAAAGGAAATCCAGTCAACTATTTGTATCCTATGATCCAAACAAACCTGGTAAACCAGTGGGTAAACATACTTTGTCAAATTGGCTAGCAGATTGCATACAATTTTGTTACGAAAAAGCAGGCCTTACTCTTCAGAGGATTCCGGAGAGGGCCGTGGGAGGCGTGGCATGCCCAAGCATGGGTAGGACGGAAGCAGGACTGGAGTGATGACCAGGCGACAGGCCCTCCTCCGGACCTGCACGCTTCGGAAGACCCAACAACGCAATGTTGGTCTTGTGAACAGTCCTCCGACCGTTCCCAGCCCTTTCGGACCTGCCGCAGGGTACGGCACGAAGCAGCAGGCCGGACGGAGGCCAGGACAGCGAAGACTGGAACATAGATTCAGACGAGACTCAGAAGCAGGGTACTGGAAGTGCAGACGTAGACTCAGAAGCAGTGTACTGGGAGTGCAGACGTAGACTCAGAAGCAAGGTACTGGGAGTGCATACGTAGACTCAGAAGCAAGGTACTGGACGTGCTGACGTAGACTCAGAAGCAAGGTACTGGACGTGCTGACATAGACTCAGAGACAAGGTACTGAAGGTGCAGAGGTAGATTCAAAGGCGAGGTACTGGAGATGCTGAGGTAAGTTCAGAAACGAAGTACTGAAGGTGCAGATGTAGACTCAGGAACAAGGGCTGAAGGAAGACGGCACTGTCCCTCAGACCACTCCTGGGACTGAGTCAAGGGTCACCCTGTCCCAGGCGTCCCCAACACTGCCTTGGAGGGCAGGTTACGGACCACGCTGAGAACAGGAGAGTGCAAGAGAGATCCAGGCGAAGCGAACTCCGATGCTGGGATACTGACATCTGAAGCCCCGTCGGCTGGCAGGAAGGGAAGCTCCAAAGCACAGGGACGAATCCCACCTGTTGGCCACTCCAGGGCCCAACAGGCCAGAAGGCTCAGGAGCCAGACGAAGACGAAGGGCAGAACATATGGGACTGGATCAGGAACTGGATCTGGCACCGACATCAAGGTAACAGGGAAGAAGCTGGTTGCTGCACACCGGCAGCCAAGGCAGGTAACAGGATCAGGAACAAGGATTTCTCAGAGATTTAGAAACGAGGTACATGGCTTGCATCACAGATGGCCCTAATCAGCCTGCCCCGAGGGCTGGTCACGGACCAAGGCATGGCTTGCCGCGAGGTACCAGGACATTGGAGAACACAGGATCAAGGTGATAGCTTTTAGAAACGAGGTACATGGCTTGCATCACAAATGGCCCTAATCAGCCCGCCCCGAGGGCTGGTCACAGACCATGGCATGGCTTGCCACGAGGTACCAGGACATTGGAGAACACAGGATCAAGGTGATAGCTTTCAAGAGATTCAGAAGCAAAGTACTTAGCTTTCAGGCGACTTTCAGGATCAAGGTACAGGCTTGTAATATCTGGGCTGGATCATGGATACCGGATTAGGAATCAGACCTCAAGGTAGGAACAGGAACAAGCGAACATCAGGACTGGAACAACTGAAGACATCAGGACTGGAACAACTGGAAACATCAGGACTGGAACAACTGGACAAGAAGCTCCGACAGGAAACATAGAACACTTAGACCTTGCAGAAGGCTGGAACTCAAGGCAGCTCCTGGAACGAGGGTCTCAGGAGTGACCAACTCCTTGCGAAGGCAAAGACAGACTGAACGTTGAATCCCTTTGTAGAGCTGAGGTGGACAACGCCCAGGGAGGAGCCAGCAGGGGCCACACCTGGCTGGCCCTTGAAGAACAGACGAGAGGCGCGCGCTCGCGCCCTAGGAAGCTGGAGAGATGGGTGCTGGAAGCTGGTGGCGTCCTCAGGCACGTGGAGGGCCCAAGGAAGCCAGGCAAGCATGGGGGCAGCCCTGCCCCGAAGCTGGAGAAGTGGCAGGCTGCTGGAGCGGCTTCCAGCCGTGAAGTCAGAAGCAGGAGAGAAGGTAAGGCTGGCTGCAGGTGCTGTAAAGCTGAGTAGGCTGCAGGCACCGGCAGGGACAGCCTCCCTGCCGGCTGAGGACCCTGAGAAGGCAGAGGCACGTCGGGGAGAGCCAGGAGAGACAGCGGGGGTCCCGACCATGAGGAAGCGCTCGCGGCGGGTCGGCCCCGCTGCACGGAGCAGGAGACAGCCAGGGAGGAGCCCGGACGCCCCGGAGGGACCGCCGCAGCGTCAGCAGCATCAGCGGCCCGACTGGCCGCGTGGAGATGAGGGCCTGCCCGCGCTCCTCGCGGGCAGGATCGTAACAGTTGCTTCACCTTAAAATGACTCAGCCTCTAGTTTGTTAATCACCCATATGTGAGGACTAGTATCCTGCTTGTCCTGGGATAAAGCAAAATTGCTTACCTTGTAATAGGTGTTATCCCAGGACAGCAGGATGTAGTCCTCACGAAACCCACCAGCCACCCCGCGGAGTTGGGTCCGATACGTTCTATTATTTTATTTTTGGCTAATGCTAATTGCTACAAAACAAGACTGAAGGGAGACCCCTGTGGCAGGGAATATCATGGCATGCTGGGCATGCTCAGTAGGCACTCTGGTGCCAGTCAAAAGTTTCATAGAAACTTTTAAAGAAGTTTTCCGTACATAGGGCTCCATTACTGATGTCACCCATATGTGAGGACAACATCCTGCTGTCCTGGGATAACACCTATTACAAGGTAAGCAATTTTGCTAAATGCACAAACACCAGCAGAGATACATCCTATAGGACATTTACTCTGCTGTATTGCCCACAAGTCATGCCAGTCATGTGGACAAGCAACAGAAAATATTTGAAAGGTAGCAACTGCTTGAAAATTTACCATTCTGCAAGCTTCTCTCCCTGGGTAGCCTCAGATAGGATAAAATTCTAACTGCTACTACCAATTAGAATAAATAAACTACTGTGCCTATTTTCTATATACTTATGAAAAGCAGGACAACATGACTAGCCCTGAGCTGGACAGGTAAAAGTCCAAGAAGTATCTGACATTTCTATATTTCCAAATGGCTACCTGTGACTGACAGGCTAGGTCCATAGCTTCTAACACAGATTTGCTTTGGGTTCAGTGAGGTGAACCTTTTGTTAGGTGACATGTGGGTACGATTGTAGTCATCACTAAATATACCCTGACCTTTAAATTTCTGGGGTGACTTTCAACTACAATTGAAGGCATGACAACATCCTATTCCAAATCCAGCCTTTAGAGAGTCATACCAGCATCGTTGTCTAACCTCCATGAGCTGCTAACATAACCAATAATACAGCCCAAGGACCAAGACCTTCACCCATCTGTACATTAGAGTTGACTGGTTGCTTAGCTAGGTGAGGCAGGGCCCAGCTATGCATGGTAGTGTGCAACCCCAATGAGATATGCTAGCTTGCAATGACCTAATGTTTGGGATTGCCACTATTTTTTACCTCTTTCCAAAAGGCTGTAAATGAAGGGCTGCTAGGTGAGCACTCCGATGTCTGCACTGCCTCAGAAACAGCTGAGGCAGTGCTCTCATCTGTGTCTTCGCAGGCTCATGTGACACTATGCATCTAATATAATGTGGATATCTTCAGATGTACATGGATGTCAGCTTGGGAATCAGCATGTAACATGCGAAGTCTGTGAGTTATGATTTTATCTGTCATTCTCACAGGACAAGCAGGATGGTAGTCCTCACATATGGGTGACATCATCAGGATGGAGCCCAATCACGGAACACTTTTGTCAAAGTTTCTAGAACTTTGACTGGCACCTACTGGGCATGCCCAGCATAGCACCAACTCTGCATCCAGCAGGGGTCCCCCCTTCAGTCTTCTTTTTTCTGCGCAGCAGTAGCCACGTGGTTTAAGGAGCTCTCTTCAGATTCCTGACAGGAATTTTCCTCACGGAACTTCTCTCAAAAATGTTAAAACTTTTTACCCCATAGGGGTTCCCCTATCGATATCTATACTCCATGGTCGAAAGGTAAGGCTTTACCCTAATTGCGGTTGATTCCCGTCAAGTTATTCCTCCGGGGCCTACTGGCCATCAACCGCACTGCGGCTAAATTTTTGTTGAAGTCATGGCTTCGGGTTTTTATCGGTGCCCCGACTGTTCTCAGACAATGTCCTTGACTGACCCGCATAGGGTCTGTGTTTTATGTTTGGGGTCCGACCATGATGTCCAAACTTGCACCAAATGTGCCCAAATGACACCGTAGTAGCAGTTGTTGCTATTGTTATTGTTGTTGAGCTGCCTGAAGCAGCCAGTATCCCACTACTAGTATACTTCCCCCTAACGTTGTAGCTTTCGGAAGATAAGGCAGGTAACAAAAGCTGTTTTTATTGGGCCACCAGGACTGTGTAGGTGTGTCTGAGAGAAAGCCTTATTTTATCATGTACAATAATAACCACGATCCATGATAACGGCTTCTATAGTGCGCTAAAAACATTTTTTACCACTCTACAGCAAATCAGAAAAGTGTTTTTCCCACGTTAAATCCAGTGGTATTATGCATTACTTTTCCCGAAATGCAGAAGTCCCTCATTTGCATAATTTTCTGCCTTTTCCATATGATTATCATATTTATATACTAATGCATGACACGATAAACATTGCATGTCTTTCATGCATTAGACTTCGTTTATTGTGCTATGAGGCCCAAACATGGCTTGATGAATACTTTACTAACAGCACATGCTAAAATGCTTTAGCACAGGCTAAAACAAGTTAACAACATGAAATGAAATTTCATTTGTTGTTTGTGTTATGATTCCTCCCGTGGCCGGAGCAACGGGAGGCCTTCTACCTGTGCGGCAGAAGCCGCCGAAGCTGGGCCTTCACCGCAGCAGGAGCCGCAGACTTTGTTGTTCCCTTGCGGCCTGGAGGCCTCTGCTGCTCTGCCATCATCCTCCAGCCATCATAATGGGAGCTGATGATGCCGGGCCTTCACCGCGGCAGGAGCTGCAGACTTTCTTGTTTCCTTGTGGCCTGGAGGCCGCTGCTGCTCTGCCATCATCTTCCAGCCATCATAGCGGGAGCTGACGATGCCGGGCCTTCACCGTGGCAGGAGCCGTGGCCTTGAGTCTCCAACGCGGCTGAAGCCGATGTCCTCTTCATCTTTGCGGCCCGGAGGCCGCAATCTCCAGCCTTGCCTAGCGGCTGGAGCCGCCCTTGTATCTTTTCTGCGGCAGGACGCCGCTTCTCCATTAGGGCATGATTTCAGCCCAGCCCTGTTCCTACACTGCAGCGGCAGCATGGCCGCTGTCTAGAGTCCTTCCTGGTTCCTGTTTCTCCTAAGAGGCGAGGCCGCGTCTTCCTTCAGTATTTAAAGGACCAGCCTTCTGGCCCCACCCAGACTCCTCCCTGGGTGTCTTTCTTCTTTAGCCCTATAAAAGGGCTCTGCATCAGTCTGTCCTTGCCTTTGCAAAGGGTTAGTCCTCCCTAGGACTTCTCGTCTTCACTCCTGCTGGCATTCCTTGTTCTTTGTTGTATCCCTCGTTCCATTCCTGATCCCTGCTGATGTCTTGATGTTCCGTGATCCAGTCCTGATGTTCCAGATGTTCCGCCATCCAGCCTTGATGTCCTGAACCCCTGGTTCTTCGCCCACCTTTCTTGGCGTGCCACCATCGTGCTCCGTCACCTCATGGCACAGGCCTGCCTCTAGTCCACAGCACAAGCCTCCGGAGGGTCATCCTTCCCTGTAGCCAAGTCCCGTCTTGGTCCTGTTCCCTGAGGCTCATTCCGGCCCTCGGATTCCCTTGTGCCTGCTCCGTCCATGACCAAGACTCTGCCAGAACCTGCTCCGCTCCAGCGCCATGGGTGGCTGTGTAGGGTGCGCACCGCTGCAGGCCTCTACTGAATCTTCGACATGTTCCAGTCTCAACTTCCACTTCTACTCCTGGAGTCTGCCCCACTTCTAGCGTGGTCCTTGACCAGTCCCGTGGGTGGGCTGTGTAGGGCACGCTGCGCCGCAGCCTCAACCTAGTACTTGATCCTGAATCCTATCTCATCTGAATCCTATCTCGTCTGAGTCTTCCTATCACTCAGAGTCCTTCCAGGTTCTCGTTTGAGTCTTCCTAGCGCTCAGAGTCCTCCCAAGTTCCTCGTCTGAGTCTCCACATTCCAAGTTCCTTGTCTGAGTCTCAATGTTCCAGAGTCTTCACCCGCCCTTGCCTCCTGTCCGGCCTGCTGCCTTTGCCATTCCCAGCAGCAGGTCAGAAAGGGCTTGGAGTAGTCGGAGGACCACTCAGAGACCAACCTTGTGTGGTTGGCCTCCCTGAGGCTGTGCAGGTCGGCAGGGGTTTATTTTTTCCGCCCAGGCTCGGACATGTCTCGCCTGCCTCGGTATTGTCTTGAAGCTTCTGGGGTTGTGCAGTGGCCCAAGGGCACACTATTCCCTTAGAAATGGGACCGCTCCCCTAGCACTCCCTAACATTTTGTGCTGTTTCAGATGACCAATAACACAAAATGATATAATAAATAATGTTAATGTTTTCATGTTATTTTAAAATGACAGCACTTCCCTATAAGTTATAATTATCTTGTTGCTTTCATTACATTGTGCCTTTTCTGACATATTTATTCCCCCTACAGGGTAATTTTCAAAGAAAAATGTAAATGTACAATACTATCATAATAATTTTCAAAAACCCATTTATGCGCTCATAGGTGAATTTTAAAAGCCTGATGCATGCATTAATTAAGGGATGCATGAAGAAGTCGGGCTAACGTGCGTTAAACAGAATTTAAAAATCACTGAGATATGTGCGTATCTCCCATCTTAAAAGTTTTCAAAAAGGGGTGGGTCATAGGAATGGTATGGGAGTTCTGAAGTGTGAACCTAAAATGTGTGTGCAAATACTGATGCGACCTGGCACGTGCCAAGGTCTCCTGCCATGTAACTTTACTTCTGATATGGTTGACATGTAAGTTAAAATTTATAGAAAACTAGGCAGATCTGCAGAGTTTCAAGGGTAAAGGCTAACTGGGGAAGTGAAGGCTTTCAAACCAGGGTGGTTTTGGAGGGTCTATCTCTTAACTGGGAAAAATGGAAATGGTGTCGGCGTGTGCCCCTATTAAAATCACCCGATTTATGAGCTATATTTGAGATTTTTCATGCGCATGCACGAACCCACTTAAAATTTGTCACACATGTGCATGCAGCCACGCTATTTTATAACATGCAAGCATATGCATGTATGTTATAAAATGACCCTGTACCTGGGTGCAAACTGACTGTATGCGCACAAATGTGTTCAGATATGCCAGTTTGAAAGTTACCATCCCTAAGTGCACTTGCAAGTGTAAAATCTATTGACAATGACAATTCAATGACATATATTGTAGCAATTTAGAAAACCCTACTTATAAGTTGAGATGGAAATATTTAAAAGGCACGTGAGTGCACATTTGTGTGCATTTGTTGGTTTGTGGGAATGGACACGGACATTTTATAACATATGTGCGTATATGTATGCGAGCATTATATAAAATAGACTGAACGCACGCACATGTTCACACAATTTTAAGTGGGCCCGTGCCTATGCATGCAAATGCTGCTTCTACCACATAAGTTGGGAGATTTTAATAGAAACGCATGCCGATGCATTTACCAGTTTTCCAGTTTCATTCCCAGCTCACCCAGGTTAAATAGCCTCCCTTCTCCCCTATTACTCTGATCCTTAAAACCCTGCTGATATGCCTAGAGTTTTTTATTTTATTACTTAATAACTTATACACCATCCGGAGCAGAATTAAATGTACATGGCAGGGGACTCCAGTGCGTGCTTGTGCGCGTAAGTATTTACTTACTGGTTTCATTGTGAAATCCAGGAACGCCCATTCTCATAGGACAAGCAGGATGGTAGTCCTCACATATGGGTGACATCACAGGATGGAGCCCAATCACACAACACTTTTGTCAAAGTTTCTAGAACTTTGACTGGCCCCTACTGGGCATGCCCAGCATGGCACTAACCCTGCAGCCAGCAGGGGTCCCTCTTTAGTCTTCTTTTTTCCGCGCAGCAGTAGCCACACGGTTAAGGAGCTCTGCAAGGATTCCTGACAGGAATTTTCCTCACGGAATTATTAAAAGTTAAATTGCCCCTCAGGGGTCCCTCTGTTAACTTTTTCAGTCCGCAGTACTCCGGTAAGTTTTTACCCGTTTTCCATCGATTACCGTTGAGTTTGGCCCTCGAGGCCTACTGGCCGTCAACCATACCGCGGTTCCATTTTTTCTATGGCCATGGGTGTCGGGGTTCCGTCGGTGCCCAGACTGTACTCATACCATGTCCATTACAGACCCCCATAATGTCTGTGTAATGTGTCTTGGATGAGAGCATGATGTCTTGACCTGCACCAAATGTGCCCTAATGACACCAAAAGGTCGCAAGGCCAGAATGGAGAAGATGGGACTTCTCTTCCATGCTCAAACCCCAACTCCGTCCATTGCATCAACGTCATCTGAACCGGCACAGTCAACATCGCACCAGCATCGAGCACCGACCAGTGACCGCCCGGCATCGACAACTTCTCGGCCTTCGACACCCTCTTCTCCCCCTCAGGACCGAGGGGATCGTAAGGAGAAACATCGCCATCGGCACCGTAAGCCTCGGACCATCGAGGGAGTGAAACCATCGACCTCGCCATCGTCCGAGTCGCCGTCAAAGAAACCCCGTCCAGAAAAGGCACCGACCTTTTCGGTGACCGGGCCAGCGAGGCAATCCTCGCCTGACAGGGCATCGAGAGCCGTGACTCCACCTTTAATGGTGGTCCCTCTGGCTATGCCTCTGCCTCTTTCTTCTGTTCCGGAGCCGGGGCTGCTTGCTCCAGGTCTCCGAGAAGAACTCGACCGGATGGTTCAGGAGGCCATCGACAAGGCAATGCACCGACTCCAGGTTCCCCCGGCACCGATAGTGATACCGATAATGGAACCGACTACTGACCCGATTCCAGCAGCCTTGGCACCGCTGCTATCGAGGATGGAAGCGCTTATAGCCGCTTTTCCACCAATGGACCCCGGGTCACTGATGGCTCCGGTGCCCTCCCCGCTTACTTTATCATCTGGAGGAGAAACATCGTTCCACATCCCTCTATTGGGAGTTCTGCCTCAGCCATCGAGATCGGTGCCAATACCTCCAATGCCCACCGTTGCCTGTGCCAGGACCTTCATTGCCTTCATCGGTGCCTCCAGTTATTCCTCCACAGCCTTTGGAACCTAGACTAGGACCTTCAGGTATCCAACTACTCCGTCCCTCTCTAGTTCCTAGAGTGCCAGGTGCTGATCCTTATGATACCTGGACTGATGATTCCTCACCAGACACCGATGATTTGACATCACCTCCTTCACCCACTGAGAGTAGAAAGTGTTCTCCTCCAGAGGACCTTTCTTTCATAAATTTTGTGAAGGAAATGTCTGAAATGGTCCCCTTCCAATTACTGATGGAACAGGATGACAGACATCAAATGATGGCGTGTTTTCAATTCCTGGATGCACCCAAGGAAATCACCTCCATCCCTAGCCACCAAGTTCTTCTAGACCTCCTCAAGAAGAACTGGGAACATCCTGGTTCCATCGCACCAGTCCACAGAAAAACTGACTCTATCTATTTGGTGCAGTCAGCTCCAGGCTTTCAGAAGCGTCAGTTGGATCACCAATCTGTGGTGGTTGAATCTGCGCAAAAGAGAGCAAAAAGGTTGAAACCTCACACTTCCTTTCCCCCTGGGAAGAAACAGAAGTTTTTGGATGCCATTGGTCACCGAGTCTTTCAAGGATCAATGCTGATTCTCCGAATTGCCGCTTACCAACTCTATATGACTCAATATAATAGGGTCATTTTTAAGCAGATACAGGAGTTGACAGCCTCCATGCTCATTCACTTCCAGAACAACTCCACATCCTAATTAACAAGGGTTTGGATGCAGGCAAACTTGAGATCAGATCATGTTATGACATCTTTGACACTGCAACCAGAGTATTTGCAGCTGCTATTTCAGTGAGACGATGGGCTTGGCTCAAATCTTCAGACCTTCGACCGGAAGTCCAAGATAGGTTGTCCGACCTCCCCTGCATAGGAGACAATCTCTTTGGCAAGCAGATTCAAAAGACTGTGGCTGAACTAAAGGACCATCATGAGACTCTCAGACAGCTCTCTCTGATAACTTCGGAATTTCTTTCCAAACAGCCTTTCCGGAAGGACGCTAAAAAGTCTTTCTACAGATCAAAGAAGTCCTACCCGCCAGCAGCCAGATGCCGTTCTGCAAGACCATTCCTCAAATCACAGTCTTGTCAGACCCAAAAACAAAAGCCACAGACAGCCCCCCAGCCGGGCCCTGCTTCTGGCTTTTGACTCTCACGTAGAGAACAGCAGCCAGATTCCATTACCACACATACCAGTGGGAGGGCAGTTATGCCTTTTCAACAACATATGGCAATCAATCACCTCAGACCACTGGGTCCTAGCAATAATTGCTCAAGGCTATCATCTCAATTTTCTCTCCATCCCACCGGATTCCCCACCTCTAATGACGTGGAAAACATCCGACCATTCATTGCTCCTGGAGCAGGAGGTCTCCCTCCTATTCCAGTCCAGAGCAATAGAACCAGTACCATTCCCTCAGCAAGGCCTCGGGTTCTATTCCCGGGACTTTCTAGTACCCAAAAGATCAGGAGGTGTTCGTCCAATTCTGGATCTACGAGCCCTCAACAAGTATCTCCAGAGAGAAAAGTTCAAGATGGTAACCTTGGGCTCGCTTCTTCCTCTTCTACAAAGAGGAGACTGGCTCTGCTCTTTCGACCTCCAGGACGCATACACTCATATTGCGATAACTTCATCTCGTCACAAATACCTGAGGTTTCTCGAAGGCCAAAAGCACTATCCATTCGGCCTAGCGTCTGCACCACGAGTCTTTACAAAATGCCTCGTCGTGGTTGCTGCCTTCCTCAGAACTCAAGGTGTTCACGTCTACCTCTATCTGGACGGTTGGTTAATCAGGACTCCGACTGAGCAAGCCGCTTTGTCATCCCTACATCTCACCTTAAACACTCTAATTTCATTTGGATTTCTCATCAACTACGACAAATCCTGCTTAGTCCCATCTCAAACCTTATCGTTCATTGGACACCTTACAAGCAAAGGCTTTCCTGCCTCGACAATGAGCCCTCACTCTCGTGTCTCTGGCGCATCAGCTGCAGTCTCAATGCTCGACGACTGCTCATCATTTTCTCATCCTCCTAGGACACATGGCGTCCTCAGTTCAGGTCACCCCAATGGCTTGCCTGGCCATGAGAGTCATGCAGTGGACTCTAAGGTCGCAATGACTCAGTCCCTTCAGTCCCTGTCAACCATTGTCCGTGTCATTGACTCACTCTGTCTGTCTCTCGCCTGGTGGACGAGTCAAATCAATCTTCTACAGGGCTCGCTCTATCAGGCGAGAAACCCTCAAATAACTCTAACCACCGATGCTTCCAACTTCGGGTAGGGAGCCCATGTGGCCAATCTCCAGACACAAGGTTCTTGGTCTCCAGAGGAAGCCAAACACCAGATAAATTTCCTGGAACTGCGAGCAATTCGATACGCTCTTGGGGTATTTCAGGATCGCCTGTCCAATCAAGTCATCCTGATCCAGACGGACAACCAGATGGCCATGTGGTACATCAACAAACAGGGAGGCACAGGATCCTACCTTCTGTGTCAGGAAGCTGCACATATCTGGGCGGATGGCCTCTCCCACTCGATGTACCTCAGGGCCACCTACTTGCCGGGAATGGACAACGTGTTGGCAGACAAGTTGAGTCGCACCTTCCAACCACATTAGTGGTCTCTAAACCCCTCAGTAGCGAACTCCATCTTCCAAAAATGGGGTTATCCTCAAATAGACCTCTTTGCGTCACCCCAGAATCGCAAAGTAGGCAATTTCAGCTCTCTCACTCGCAGCCAACATTATCCATCAAGAGACGCATTCTCCCTATCATTGGTAACCAATCTCCTATGCGCATTCCCTCCACTTCCACTTCTCTCGAAGACTCTCGTGAACTTACGTCAGGACAAGGGAACCATGATCCTGATAGCACCCCAATGGCCCCGCCAGGTGTGGTTTCCAATACTTCAGGATCTCTCCATTTGCAGGCACATTCCTCTGGGAACAGACCCGCTTCTAATCACTCGAAACGATGGGTGCCTTCGCAACCCCAATCTTCAAGCCCCCCAAAATGTCTTAAATTACCTGGGGTCTAGTGGGGGGTCCCGATGTGATCTTCCACTCTCGGGCACACTAAAACAACCCTAAAACCCACCCCGACCCTTTAAAATAAATCCCCCACCCTCCCGAACCCCCCCAAAATGTCTTAAATTACCTGGGGTCCAGTGGGGGGGTCCCGGTGTGATGTTCCACTCTCGGGCCACGGGTTGATAGAAATGGCGCCGGCGCTACCTTTGCCCTGTCATATGAAAGGGAAAGGTAGCGCCGGCGCCATTTTGGTTCCTGTCCCCCGACGTCCCGAGCGTAGGAGATCGCTCCCGGACCCCCGCTGGACCCCCAGGGACTTTTGGCCAGCTTGGGGGTGCCTCCTGACCCCCACAAGACTTGCCAAAAGTCCAGAAGGGGTCCGGGAATGACCTCCTGCACTCGAATTGTGTTGCCGTAATGCAAAATGGCGCCGGCCGTATGGCCGGCGCCATTTTGCAGTACAGCAATATGGCCATACGGCCGGCGCCATTTTGCAATACTCGGTGCAAAATGGCGCCGGTCATATGGCCATACAGCCAGCGCCATTTTGCAGTACGGCAATATGGCCATACGGCCGGCGCCATTTTGCAATACTCGGTGCAAAATGGCGCCGGTCATATGGCCATACAGCCAGCGCCATTTTGCAGTACGGCAATATGGCCATACGGCCGGCGCCATTTTGCAATACTCGGTGCAAAATGGCGCCGGTCATATGGCCATACGGCCAGCGCCATTTTGCAGTACGGCAATATGGCCATACGGCTGGCGCCATTTTGCACCGAGTATTGCAAAATGGCGCCGGCCATATGGCCATATTGCCGTACTGCAAAATGGCGCCGGCCGTATGGCCGTATGGCCGGCGCCATTTTGCATTACGGCAACACGATTCGAGTGCAGGAGGTCGTTCCCGGACCCCTTCTGGACTTTTGGCAAGTCTTGTGGGGGTCAGGAGGCACCCCCAAGCTGGCCAAAAGTCCCTGGGGGTCCAGCGGGGGTCCTGGAGCGGTCTCCTACGCTCATGACGTCGGGGGACAGGAACCAAAATGGCGCCGGCGCTACCTTTCCCTTTCATATGACAGGGCAAAGGTAGCGCCGGCGCCATTTCTATCAACCCGTGGCCCGAGAGTGGAACATCACACCGGGACCCCCCCCACTGGACCCCAGGTAATTTAAGACATTTTGGGGGGGTTCGGGAGGGTGGGGGATTTATTTTAAAGGGTCGGGGTTGGTTTTAGGGTTGTTTTAGTGTGCTGGTTTTCCCGCCCTCCCCCTTCCCCTCCCCCTTCCCCCGATTTACGATTTTTGACGATAAATCGGGGGAATTCCTATTATATATCGCCTTTAACGATTTTTGACGATTTAAAATATATCAGACGATATTTTAAATCGTCAAAAAACGATTCACATCCCTAGTGATTTTCCTTTTGGCAAGCACTTCAGCTCGCAGAGTTAGTGAATTACAGGCCCTAGTTACCTATCCGCCTTACACTAAACTTCTGCAGGACCGGCGGTACTTCGCACTCACCCTAAGTTCTTGCCTAAGGTAGTATCAGAGTTCTATCTCAATCAATCCATTATATTACCTACCTTTTTTCCCAGGCCCCATTCCAATCCAGGAGAGCAGGCTCTGCATACCCTTGACTGCAATCAAGCTCTAGCGTTCTACCTAGACTGTACAGCTGCCCACAGAAAGAGCACTCAATTATTTATCTCTTTCTACCCTAACAAATTGGGGCAGCCAGTGGGTAAGCAGGCTCTCTCCTCCTGGCTAGCGGATTGCATATCCTTTTGCTATCAGCAAGCGGGCATTCCACTTCAAGACCGTGTTAAAGCACACTCTGTGAGGGCCATGGCGACTTCAGTAGCACACCTATGATCGGTGCTGCTTCCTGACATTTGCAGGGCTGCCACTTGGAGTTCTCTCCATACGTTTACAGCCCACTATTGCTTAGACAAAGCCAGAAGACAAGATTCCATCTTCGGCCAATCTTGCGTAACTAATTTATGACATGACCCTTCCACCTGCCTGGTGGGGTTCAGGATGCCCTCTCCCAAATTCCACCCCAATTGTTGTGCCTCTTGCATATCTTGGGTACATTTGGTGCATGTCCGGACATCCTCAGCTCGGTACTCACGCATATGTGAAGACTACCATCCTGCTTGTCCTGTGAGAAAGCAAATGTTGCTTACCTGTAACAGGTGTGCTCAAAGGACAGCAGGATGTTATTCCTCACGAAACCCGACCACCACCCTGCGGTGTTGGGTTCGTTTTCTTATTTTATTTTTCGGCACTGCCTTTAGCTTTGTAATCAGACTAAAGAGGGACCCCTGCTGGCTGCAGGGTTAGTGCCATGCTGGGCATGCCCAGTAGGGACCAGTCAAAGTTCTAGAAACTTTGACAAAAGTGTTCCATGATTGGGTTCCATCCTGTGATGTCACCCATATATGAGGACTAACATCCTGCTGTCCTGTGAGAACGCCTGTTACAGGTAAGCAACATTTGCTTTCCCCACCCATAGCACACCCACACCCTTCCCCTTTTTTGAAACTTTTTATTTGTGCATGTAGCGGGAGATATGCACATGCTCAAGCAGCTTTCAAAATCCACTGAACATGCACCAACCAAACTTGTGCACGTATCTCCTGATTTTGGCGCTCACTAGGCTTTTAAAATCCACCTGTTAAAATACATTTACATGTGTAAACCCCAGTTTTAAGCATACAAATCCTTTTGAAAATTACTCCCAATGTACACTTTATGTGGGTAAAATCTATTGACAATTCAATAGCATATATTGTAGCAATTTTCAAAGGTTTTGAAATTGTCAAAACAATTAAGTGCATGTTAAATGCACTTAATGTGGGTAAATAAGCCTTTGAAAATTACATTTACATTTTTCTTTGAAAATTATCCTGTGTTTTACCCTGGAAAATATCCAGTATCCAGTGCTCTTTAAACATATTTGTCCTTTGCAGAAACAATGATAACAGCCATACAAGATGCATTTCCAAAAGAAACGAAAACAATGAGAATGCCTCTTACTGCTGCTTGCTGTACAGTTTTATTTCTTCTTGGTCTCGTCTGTGTAACTCAGGTAAAGTACAGCCAGCTGTTTACTAGAGTTTCTCTCTTTTCCAATTTGTATTGCTCCATGGTGAGACCGCACCTTGAATACTGTGTATGATGCTGGATACTGAAAAAAGTATATCAGTGTTCCCGCAGTTTGTTGTATTTTATGCTGAAAATTAATAAAACAGATTTGAACATATTAGCTTGAGTTGAAGTCACTGCTGAAATTCAATCCTGCATTGAAGTGAGATAATGTAAAAAAAAATAAAATGACTAAGCTGGCCAAGTTATTTTTTTCTAGTATGGAACTCCTTTCTTGTGTGTGATACAAGTCCTTTAAGCAGATTATCAAAATTTGAATCAAGTCCAAAGTCTGCAATAACTTAATATGGTAATATATAGAAAAATATTTAATAAAGTTACAAGCAATTCCTTGCCAGTTAAATTCATTTATGTATTGTAGAAAGGTTTATACTTTCCCTGGAAGTTCTCAATGATTTATGCTAGGTATAGTTGTCTTTGTAGAGATACTTCAGGCTTTTCCTCAGTAGGAAACCATGAGGCTGATATTCAAAAGTTCTCATGGGACAAGCAGGATGGTAGTCCTCACATATGGCTGACATTATCAGGATGGAGCCCAATCACTGAACACTTTTGTCAAAGTTTGTCAAAGTTTCTAGAACTTTGAATGGCACCTACTAGGCATGCCCAGCATGGCACGACCCTTGCAGCCAGCAGGGGTCCCCCTTCAGTCTCTTTTTTTCCACCAGCAGTAGCCACGCGGGTTAAGGAGCTCTTGAGATTCCTGACAGGAATTTCCTCACAGAACTTATTTCTAAAATTTCAAAAAACTTTTACCCCATAGGAGTCCCCCTATCGATTCCATAGTCCATGGTCGTAAGGTAAGGCTTTAACCTCATTTGCGGTCGATTCCCGTCAAATTATCCCTTCCGGGCTGTTGCGTCCGTCGCTGCTCGACGCCCTCACTCCGCCCTCTCTACCTCTGTGGCGACTCCCTCCGGGTCTGATGAATGTTTGCTGCCGCGGCGTCTCCTTGCTGTCTCCTTCCGGCGTCCCCGGACTGGCACCACCCTGCGGATCCACCATGTTCCTGATGACGTAGGGCGCGTGAGCGCGCGCGCTCCCATTGATGTACCAGCAAGGGCGTGAACCCCGAGATGACGTCATCCACTTCCAATATAAAAGGTCTCAGTATTCGTTAACGATTTGAGTTAGCAAGGATTGATTGTGGGGATTCATCTAGACCCCCTTCTCTCTACGCTACTCTGCCTCCTCGGACTTACCAGGGGTACCCGCTCCTCGGGGGCCTCGCTCTCTTTTCTTTATTTCAGATTGCAGATAGGAGCCTTTACTCGCTCCTCGAAGGCCCATGTTCCTAAACCCTCTGAGGATTCTCTATTGCTTGGAAGCAATCGCAGATACAGATATTGTGAGTTACTATTTCAGATTACAGATAGGAACCGGTACTCGCTCCTCGAGGGCCCATGTTCCTGAATACACTGAAGATTCTCTACTGTCTGGAAGCCATTACAGATACAGACAATTGTGAGTTACCATCGTGCTCTCAGAGCTTTCCCTGGAACCAGGTACTCGCTCCTCAAGGGCCTAACCCTTTCCAGCTACTGAGCTTCCTCAAGACCTTATGTGAGTTATCATCTAAGTACTGGCTATGTATACAGCATACCCTGTCTACTCACTATCTATAGTTTCTCTACAGCTCAGCAATCCTGGGATCGTAGTTCCAGTACCTGAGGGACTTCAGCCCTGCCGGGCATATCAGCTCACTAATGCCACCTCTGATGGTTCTACTAATATGTCTAATAAAAGAATTATCTGTCTGTCTCCATATCCAAGCCTAGCTGGTGGTCCCTCTCAGGATATCCTCCTGGGGGTGCTGTCATCTGCCATCGGCCCAAGGATCCACCATTCTACATTCTACTACAGCTGAGTGCCCTCTCCAAGCACTCCGCTGGTAAAAGATTGTTATCTACTCCCTCTACAGGAGCTGAGCATATCATTAGGCTACTTCCTAGCACATCCATTTCAGATTGCTTACTCCGCCCACGGAGCATAACAGTTTGCTAACTCCTCCTTCACAGGAGACATATTTAACAGATTGCTAACTCCTCCCCTCTGGAGGAGCAGTTCATAACAGATTGCTACTCCCATCTCCTTGCTACACCCATCAGCATAGGAGATCATAACAGATTGCTAACTCCTCCCCTCTGGAGGAGCAATTCATAACAAGGGCCTACTGGCCATCAACCGCACCACGGCTAAATTTTTGTCAAAGCCATAGCGTCGGGTTTTCATCGATGACCCAATTGTCCTCGGACAATGTCAATCACAGACCAGCATAGGGTCTGTGTGTTATGTTTGGGGTCGGACCTCGACGTCTTAACATGCACCAAATATGCCCAAATGACACCCGCTCAGAAAAGATGGAGTTTCTTTTTCAGGCAAAGCCACAGACTCCATTGAGCGCTTCGACATCATCTGAACCGGTGCCATCAACCTCTTGCCAGCAGCGGGACGCCGGTGTCATCCACCCTGCACCAACTACCACGAAGGTATCGACTAGGGATGTGAATCGTTTTTGAACGATTAAAATTATCGTCAGATAATTTTAAAATCGTCCAAAATCGTTAGAGTGCACGATACAATACAAATGCCCACGATTTATCGTCAGGGGCATTTGTATTGTATCGTTAAATAGGGGGTGGGAAAACCGGCACACCAAAAAAACCCTAACACCCACCCCGAACCTTTAAAACAAACCCTTACCCTCCCGAACCCCCCCAAAATGTTTTAAATGACCTGGGGTCCCGGCGCGATGATCCCGGCGCGATGTCCCACTCTCTGCCCACGGCTGCTGTGAAGAGAAATGGCGCCGGTGGCCCTTTGCCCTTATCATGTGACAGGGCAAAGGTAGCGCCGGCGCCATTTTGATTCCTAGCTCCCGACGTCACGCGTCCAGGAGATCGCTCCCGGACCCCCGCTGGACCCCCAGGGACTTTTGGCCAGCTTGGGGGGGCCTCCTGACCCCCACAAGACTTGCCAAAAGTCCAGCGGGGGTCCGGGAACGACCTCCTAAACTCGAATCGTTTTGCCGTACAGCAAAATGGCGCCGACCGTACGGCATGGTCGGCGCCATTTTGCTGTACGGCAAAACGATTCGAGTTTAGGAGGTCGTTCCCGGACCCCCGCTGGACTTTTGGCAAGTCTTGTGGGGGTCAGGAGGCCCCGCCAAGCTGGCCAAAAGTCCCTGGGGGTCCAGCGGGGGTTCAGGAGCGATCTCCTACGCTCCTGACGTCGGGGGACAAAAAAACAAAATGGCGCCGGCGCTACCTTTGCCCTGCTGTCATATGACAGGGAAAAGATAGCGCCGGCGCCATTTCTACAGCGCACCGGAGGTCCGAAAATAAAAGATCACACCGGGACCCTCCCTCTGGACCCCAGGTAATTTAAGGCATTTTGGGGGGGTTCGGGAGGGTGGGGGATTTATTTTAAAGGGTCGGGGTGGGTTTTAGGGATGTTTTAGTGTGCCGGTTTTCCCGCCCTCCCCCGATTTACGATTTACCTGATATTTTAAAAAACAAAACCGCGACGATAAGATTCCCTCCCCCCCCAGCCGAAATCGATCATTAAGACGATCGATCACACGATTCACATCTCTAGTATCGACTTCTTTCTCTTCGGCTCCGGAAAAGGACCGAGGAGAACATCATGAAAAGTGTTGACACCATCATCGGAAGGCTCAGTCCACTAATCCAGGCAAGTCATCGGCATCGGCATGAACAGAGCCACCAACAAAAAAATCCCATCCAGAGAAGGCCCCATCCTCCTCTGCAACTGGATCACTGAGGCGTTCCCCACCTTCATTGGTGCCGGGAGCTGTGACTCCACTTTCACCGGTAGACCCTCCGGCTACGTCAGTGCTGCCTCCTACTCCGGAGCTGGGGTTCCATGCCCCAGGCTTCCGCGAGGAATTGGATCAGATGATCCAAGAGGCCATCGGAAAGTCACTGCATGGCTTCCAGCTTCCGTCGATGCCAGCACCGATTCCAGCTCTGGTCACCAACCTGATGCCCACGGTGCTCGCACCTCTACTGGGCAGGCTGAATACGTTGATTGGTGCCCTTCCACCAGTGGAACCGAGGACACTGGTATGTCCAATGCCTTCCACCCCGATTCCTTTGTTATCAGATGATGAAAAAGCACCGAGGCTGGAACCGATGACCGGGCCATCTGGGATCTTACCACTGACTCGCCCATCAATGTCACCGATACCATTGATACCACGTCATCATCAATCGGTGCTTCCATCGATGCCATCTGTGCCACCATTGATGCCATCAGTGCCTAGCCTTGATCCTTCAGAAATTGCACCATTACTCCCCTCTGGAGATCCTGTGGGAGCAGGTGATTAGCCTTACAATCCTTGGACCGATGATTCTTCCCAGGATTCTGATGATCTACCTTCAGAGCCATCTCCCCCTGCAGAGAGAAGATGTTCTCCTCCAGAGGACCTGTCCTTTATTAATTTTATAAAGGAAATGTCTGAAGCCATACCATTCCAACTTCAGATGGAAGAGGACTCCAGACACAAGATGCTGGAAATGCTCCAATTCATAGATGCACCCAAGGAGATCATGTCCATGAAATCCTCCTGGACTTGTTGAAGAGGAATTAGGAACATCCAGGATCTGTACCACCTGGATCACCATTCTGTGGTTGTCGAATCAGCCCAGAAAAAGTCACGAAGTTCTAAGCCACACTCTTCCATACCTCCAGGGAAAGAACAGAGGTCCCTGGATGCATTTGGCCGTCGTGTTTTCCATGGCTCAATGCTTATTTCTAGCATTGCTTCCTACCAGTTATACATGACCCAGTATAACAGAAACCTATTTAAAAAGATCCAGGAAATTTCTGAATCTTTACCCAACCAGTTTCAGGATCAACTCAATACCCTGGCTCAGAAGGGTCTAGATGCTGGCAAGCATGAGGTCCATGCTGCCTATGACATTTTTGACACTGCTTCTAGGGTGTCTGCAGCGGGGATTAGTACACGAAGATGGGCCTGGCTGAAGTCCTCTGACTTAAGACCAGAAGTGCAGGACCGGTTGACTGACCTACTCTGCGCTGGAGATAATCTCTTCGGGGACAAAATCCAAGAAACTATAACACAGCTCAAGGACCACCACGAGACGCTACACCAGCTTTCATCGGTGCCTTCTGATTATCCATCTACCTCTAAAAGAACATTCCGAAGAGATTCTAAGTGGCCATCCTTCAAGCCATGGAGATATCCTCCAGCTACTCTAGGTCGCCCCTCCAAACCTTACCAGAAAGATCAGGCCAAACAAATCCAGGCCTCAGAAAAATCAGCCAGCTCCTCCATCGGGTCCAGCAGCTGGATTTTGACTCCTCGCTGGAGAGCATAAGCCAAACTCCTCTACCGTTCATACCCGTTGGCGGTCGGTTGTGCCACTTCACCAACATATGGCACATGATCACTTCAGATCAGTGGGTACTTGCTGTACTGACTCAAGGTTACCACCTCAACTTCCTGTCTGTACCAGCAGACTCCCCACCTCGGACGATGTGGGGATCATCCGACCACTCCTCTCTTCTGGAGGAGGAGGTTTCAACCTTCCTGAAGTCCTGGGTGATAGAACCGGTTCCCCTCTCCCAGCAGGGGCAGGGATTCTATTCCCGGTATTTCCTCATTCCAAAAAAGTCAGGAGGCATTCATCCAATCTTGGACCTCTGGACCTTTAACAAGTATCTACAAAAGGAAAAGTTCAGGTTGGTAACCTTGGGCTCTCTACTTCCTCTTCTACAAAGAGGGGATTGGCTTTGCTCTCTGGATCTTCAGGACACGTATACACACATTTCGATCACTCCGTCTCACCGCAAATACCTTCGATTCCTAGTCGGCCCCCAGCACTTCCAGTACCGGGTACTGCCCTTTGGCCTAGCATCCGCACCTCGAGTGCCTTGTAGTGGTCACGGCCTACCTGAGGTGTCAGGGCGTCCATGTCTACCCTCATCTCGACGATTGGCTGATAAGGGCTCCAACTTGAAAGGATGCACTAGCCTCCTTTCATCTAACTCTCCATACATTGCTGTCTCTCGGGTTTCTGATCAACTATCCCAAGTCCGGCCTACTTCCATCTCAAACCCTATCTTTTATAGGAGCTGACCTGGATACCATGCAAGCAAAAGCATTCCTCTCTCAGGATCGAGATCATACTCTCATGTCCCTAGCGCAATGCCTCCAGGATCGAGATTACACAACAGCTCATCATTTCCTCATTTTGCTGGTCACATGGTATCTTCTGTACATGTCACTCCAATGGCTCGCCTCACCATGAGAGTCATGCACTGGTCCCTGAAGTCCCAGTGCATTCAGGCTTATCATTCAATGTCCTGCATTGTCCACATTACCAAGCAGCTCCGCATGTTGCTGGCCTGGTGGATGCAGCTCTCCAATCTTCTTCAAGGCCTTCCCTTTCAAACTCCAGGACCTCAAATTATCCTGACAACAGACGTTTCCAACCTAGGTTGGGGTGCTCATTTCGATGGCCTCCAGACCCAGGGAACCTGGTCTCCAGAGGAAGCCAAACATCAGATAAATTTCCTGGAGCTTCAGGCGATCAGATATGCCCTCAGAGTCTTTCAGGATTGCCTCTCAAACAAGGCCATCCTCATTCAGACCGACAACCAGGTGGTGATGTGGTACATCAACAAGCAAGGGGGAACGGCTCCTACCTTCTGTGTCAGGAAGCTGCACAGATATGGGTGAGGGCTCTTTCCTGCTCGATGTACCTCAGAGAGACCTACTTGGTGGGTGTGGACAATGTCCTAGCAGACAAGTTGAGTCGAACCTTCCATCCGCACGAATGGTCTCTCAACCCCAACATCGCAACCTCTCAACCGCAAAGTAGAGACCTTCTGCTCCCTCACTCACAGCCGCCACTCACAGCCGAGGGACGCTTTCACCCTCTCATGGTACATGCCCTCCACGTACCCTCCACTTCCACTCATATTGAAGACTCTCATGAAGTTATGAAGGGACAGGGGCTTCATGATTCTGATAGCCCCTCACTGGCCACGCCAAGTCTGGATCCCAATCTTCCAGGACCTCTCAGTGCACCAACACATTCGCCTGGGGACAGACCTGCTACTGATAACTCAGAACAACTGGCGCCTGCACAACCCCAACCTCCTGGCCCTGTCTCTGATGGCCTGGATGTTGAAAGGTTGATACTCCAACCCCTTAACCTTTCGGAGTCAGTGTCCCGAGTCCTGGTAGCTTCACGAAAGCCTTCCACGAGACGCTCTTATCGCTCTAAGTGGAAAAGGTTTACGGTCTGGTGCACATCTATGTCCATCGACCCCTTCGCTTGTTCCACTGCGAATTTTCTGGACTATCTCTCGCATCTCTCAGAGTCAGGCCTGAAAACTTCCTCGATAAGAGTTCATGTCAGTGTGGTAGCCGCTTTCCACAATGGAGTGGGAGATGTCTCTATTTCGACACATCCCTTAGTCACACACTTCATGAGAGGTTTGTTCCACCTGAAATCTCCCTTGCGCCCTCCGAACCCCGCTTGGAACCTTAACCTGGTCATAGGACAGTTCATGAAACCTCCATTTGAGCCTCTCCAATCCTGCAATCTGCGCTGTCTGACCTGGAAAGTAATTTTTCTTCTCGCTATAACATCTGCTCGCAGTGTTAGTGAGTTATAGGCATTAGTCACCTACCCGCCTTACACTAAATTTCTGCATGACAGAGTAGTCCTCCGTACACACCCTAAGTTTTTACCAAAGGTCATGTTGGAATTTCATCTTAATCAATCCATCATCTTACCTACTTTCTTTCCAAGGCCCCATTCAAACCCAGGAGAAAGGGCTCTACATTCCCTGGACTGCAAACGTGCCCTAGCATTTTATCTAGAGCACATGTCAGCCCACAGGAAATCCACTCAATTATTTGTTTCTTTTGATAACATCAAATTGGGAAATCCAGTGGGGAACAGACCCTTTCGTCCTGGCTGGTAGACTGTATCTCTTTTTGTTACCAGCAAGCAGGCATTCAGTTACGAGACCGTGTGAAAGCACACTCTGTAAGGGCCGTTGCAACTTCAGTGGCACACCTTTGTTCAGTGCCACTTATCGATATTTGTCAAGCTGCAACCTGGAATTCTCTCCATACCTTCGCAGCCCATTATTGCTTAGAGAAAGCTGGCAGACAGGATTCCATTTTTGGCCAGTCTGTTCTACGCAACCTATTCTCAGCTTAACTACCCAACATCCTACCAGCGACCTGTTCTGGGTTGTCAGGATGCCCTCCTACCCAAATCCACCCCTGTTGTTGTGCCTGTTGCATGTCTTTGGGTGCATTTGGTGCATTGCTCGAGCATCCTCAGCTCGCTACTCAGCTATATGTGAGGACTACCATGCTGCTTGTCCTGTGAGAAAGCAGAGTTGCTTACCTGTAACAGGTGTTCTCACAGGACAGCAGGATGTTAGTCCTCACGAAACCCGCCCGCCACCCCGTGGAGTTGGGTTCACTTGTGATTTATTATTTTATTTTTCGCACGTGCTTTTTACTATACACGAGACTGAAGGGGGCCCCTGCTGGATGCAGGGTTAGTGCCATGCTGGGCATGCCCAGTAGGTGCCAGTCAAAGTTCTAGAAACTTTAACAAAAGTGTTCCGTGATTGGGCTCGATCCTGATGATGTCACCCATATGTGAGGACTAATATCCTGCTGTCCTGTGAGAACACCTGTTACAGGTAAGCAACTCTGCTATCTAGGCACCTAAGGTGCCTAAACTGTCAAATTGAAAATTACCCAGAGCAACTAATTGTTTTTTTGTTTTTTTTTACTAAGTTCCTAAATATAGCTCCGAAAATGTTGGCGAGGTCAGGGAGGAATCAGGCCAGAGAACCAAACAGACCAATACAATACTGTACGCTTAGGCTAGTGCACAGGTTGACGCGCGTCCATAACCGCTTACGTAATAAGGGGATCAGCGCTTCCAAAACATACATCCAAACCAGTGTGTAGCTAATAGCGCTCATCACATGTAAATTCCATATTGATGAGACTAGCTACTACCCCTTATGTAAAAAAAAAAAGTGTGCCCAAAGTGCACATTTTAACCCTCAAAAATTTCTGTGGTTCCTCCGACTTAATATCGTGGTGAATGCTAATTAGTTCATGCATGCTAATTAGATCATCCATACACTAATTTGTTCATCCATACCCTAAACAATGCAAACCAAAAAATCCAGGTTGCCTAAAAAAAATCATAGGGTGCATTGTTTGAATGGAAGTTAGCTACAACTGAGTCTGGCCCCCAGAAGCTAGGACCCCCATCCTCCAGAACTCCCCATAACTCACAAATGAGTCACTGGTGGTCTAGTGGGAACCCAGAATGTCTCCGAAGGCTCTGGGTCTGGTGGTGGCCATTTTTCAAGATGGTCACAGTTGCCAACATTACATGATAAGGGCAAAGAACTAGCTGGCACCATTTTGAAAAATGGCCACCGCCAGGACTGGAGCTTAAAGGGTCCTTTGGGCTCTGACTGGACCACCAGGGACTCATTTATGAGTATTTATTTGTTTTAAAATTTGTATGTCATATTATCCTAGGGTTTAAGCGGCTTACAGTTAAAAACGTACATAATTGCATACTTAAATTTAGACAATTCACAAATCAAAAAATATAAAACTGTTTAAGAAATTATATTAGCTCTCATGAATTAAAGGAGGATATTAAGTAAGTAGGAATTCCAGATGGTGGCCTAAGATGGGAGTCCTGGCCTCCGGGGACCATAATTTTTTATTGAAGAGGAGGAGTTGGGATTTGGGGCAAGACCTGGTGCCAACTTTAAAACATTTTTTTAAACAAAGGCCAGCACTTAGGGCAGGAGGGAGGCAGTCTGCGGAGACCCCGTGGTTTTTAATGACTTTTGGAGAGGTAAAAGGGGGACAAAGTGTCTCCTTTAAGTGATGAAAGTCCCACATTCCTGGGGTTTACATTTCATGTTCTATGGGGGCATTTACTGCTGCTGTATTTTCCTCATGGTATTTTACCACAGGACTCAAAATTGCAGGGTCATTTACCGCCACCTTGTGACTCCTATACTCTTTTAACCTGGGGGGAAAATACTATGGTTTAATGAATGAGCCCCTATTTGCAGACAATAGATACCTAGCTTAGGGGGTAATTTTCTATCCTATCTAGTTAGGCGATAACTTTGTTGGCAGCAATAAGGTAAGACCCCTTATCACCGCCAGTAGCGCACCCAATAGCACCACCTTTCACGGTGGCGCTACTGGGTGCGAAAGCCGGCAGTGTGGTGGTGCGATCGCTGCCGGCTTTCGCAGGCCCACCCCCCGTTACTGCTGGATTCAGGAAGCCGTGCAATTTTAGAAAATCCAGGCCTTAGGTGGCTAAATTTTGTTGCTCTGCTTTTTTAGAATATCAACTTGTATGAGTTTAATTCACCCAAAATATTTTTGGTTTCTTGGGGGACATGTAGTGGGATTTTGCAAACTACCAACTGCTGTAAATAAAAGATGCTGACCAGATATTTGCCTGATAATCACCATTTCCATGCCTTTTTCTATAGGGACTTTGAGCACCTGAAAAGGAATAATGAGGATAATGCATTGCACAGGGGAATGAGGCAACTGATCAATTCCTGGTTTGAAATGCTTTGTTAGACATTCATTTTCACCCTGTCCAGCCTCCCTTGCAGCTATCACTCCAGCTTTGAATACTTATTATTTTTAATTGCTAGACCTGGTCAAATTCAGTATCTATTTACCTCAGCTTTCTTTCAGGAGGGATCAACCCTAAAGATTTTTCTCACAGGACAAGCAGGATGGTAGTCCTCACATATGGGTGACATCACGGGATGGAACCCTGTACGGAAAACTTTTCTGTCAAAGTTTCTACAAAGCCTTGACTGACACTGGCACACTGAGTGCACTGAGCATGCTCAGCCTGCAATTATCCCTGTGAGCCACAGGTGTCTCCCTCAGTCTTCTTTTTTCCACTTTGCAGTAACATAGTGATTATGAGCTCTGTGAGAAATTCTAACACTTTTTCCACAAGTAAATACTTAAACGTTTACTTCACAAACACTTTTCCCTGCACGGGTCTCCCTTTGCATATGTTTATTCGACGCTCGGTGAGTACTATGCCCTGTTTTTTCGGTCGGTTCCTGTCACCTCCCTGGCCTGCCAACCGACTGCGGCCTTCCCTCTCCCTATGTTTTCAGTTAGCCACACATAGTCTGTGAGTGTCCCTCTGTGACACTCTGCCTGATTATTAGCGCTAGTGGGACAGGGATTTCCACGGTTTCCATTGCTGCCAGGGCCTCTGTCGATTCAGGTCCTTCGATTTCCTCGTACCCTCACACAGTCGATGCCCCCTTCACTACCATCTGTACCCCCTTCAGACCATCCTGGATTCTTAGATGCTATCGGTACCCCTCCCCCCGCGGTACTCTGATGCCATCGTTCCTGCATCATTTCTATCATTGCCATCCATGTTTTTTCATCCATGGCACTGATTTTTCCTTGAGTTTTATCGGTGCCATGATTGCCTGGATGGATGCCATTGACGTACACCTTGTCTCATCGGTGCCATCCATGCCCAAATCAATGCCACCATCACCTAGTGCACTTCCATTGATGCCAGGGTCATTTCCATTGATGCCATCCTTTATTTTATGGATGCCATTGATGCCCAGGTCCTTTCCATCAATGGGCATCGATGCCAAGTCGATTCTATCGATGGCCATCGATGCCAGGTCATTTCCTTCGATGGCCATTGATGCTAGATCATTTCCATCGATAGCCATCAATGCCAGGTCATTTCCAATGGTGTCCATGGCATCCATGCCACGGACAAGTGCATCAATGGCACTGACATGGGCACCAATGGAATCAATGTTGGCATGGACTCCATTGATGGAATTAACATTGGCATCGATGGAATCCACTTTGGCATTGATGTCACCCATGGAATTGGCATTGGCATCTATGCCCATCGATGGAATCGACCTGGCATGGATGCCCATCAATGGAAACAACCTGGGAATTGATGTCCATCAATGGAATCGACCCGGCATCGATGGCCATCGATGGAAATGACCTGGCATCGATGGCCATCAATGCCGGGTCGATTCCATCGATGGCCATCGATGCCAGGTCGATTCCATCAATGACTATCAATGCCCAGGTCATTTCCATCGATGGACTTCAATGCCAGATCGATTCCATTGATGGGCATCCATGCCATGTTGATTCCATCGATGGGCATCAATCCCAATCCAATTCCATGGCTGGCATCGATGCCAATTCCATGGGTGGCATCGATGCCAAAGTGGATTCCATCAATGCCAATGTCAATTCCATTGATGGAGTCCATGCCAACATTGATTCCATCGGTGTCCATGTCAGTGCCATTGATGCCCATGTCCATGGCATGGATGCCATGGATGCCATTGGTGCCCGAGTCAATCCAATCAATACCTTCAACGTCTGTGGCCATACCATTGATGCCCGTAGCCATGCCACTGATGCCGTCCTGGAATCCACGGAGCCAGCAATCTTCACCAGCTCGTCTTTCAATGATCCACGTTGGATGGTAAGTACCGGCTTCTGCGGCATTCCCATTGAGATGTGTTCTCTAATTCGAGCCACATGGTTTGAAAAGTTCTAGGTCATGTACCTTCCAAGAACCATATTAGTGTCACATATCGCTATGCAAGCTATGTCAGCCACAATACCAAGAGAACTTCTCTATCATTTCTTTGGGATTGCATCAGGGAATCTTCCTTTCTTCAGCAATGAGGCTCTGTACTGATTCATGTTTTGGCTTCTGGTTCCTGCTTCAGAACCAAAGTTCCAGGTGCATTCGCTGATCTGCTAAACACGAGATCCAGCAAATACTGCCTCAAATGCAAATCCACCTCGAAGCCTGATGGCACACAGAAATGCGGGTAAGACTTTACCGCTCACGCTCCCGTGGGAGGTTACACGATATCCAGATTACATAAGCCCCTCCAGTTGGACACCTCCTGGCCTCCCAACTGGCCGGATATCAGAGCGGCCACCCCACCTTGTACCAAACTTCCCAGTACACTCCCCCAGATGCTACAAAGCGCAGAGAGGGGGAGGGGGTTGGGGAGTTTTAATTACACTATTCTTTCTTTCAACAGAAAGTAGTTACTCTCCACCTATCCTGGACCTCAGAAATACCAACTTTCTTCAGAAGGCACAGGTAAAATGATATCTCTCATTACCATGCTTCCATATCGCAGTAAGTACATTATCTCTAATCTTTCTATGTGCTTCATGGTGAGTCAAAAATATTACAATCCCAAGCTCTGCCATTTGCACCAGCTTCGGCAACTGGGGTATTCATTGAATCACTATCGGTGACTGCTGTTTCTCTGCAGAGTGCAACATTATTTATGCTTTCCTTGCATGGACAGCTGCATAACCACAGTCAGTCCATGCAAGGATATCTAACTTCTTCATGACTCACTATACTTTTATTAATTGGGATTACTGTCACTGCCATAAATCCCTTATATAACACTTCTGGACACCACAGTCACAATGACCTTCCTGTTCAGCAACCCCGCAGACATTCTAATAAATTCCTACATGCCCCTGCATGCATATTCCATAACCTCAGCCCCTCAATTCTTCATTGTCGGGCTATGGGGTTTTTTCACTATGCACTTTCCTCATAGATCCAAAACTGCTATGGGCTAGATTCAGTGAAATTCTATTATCAGTGGGTCTAAGTTGTTCAACCGCTTTCGTCCCTCATCTATATTGCAGATCTGGAACCAAAACCTAGTCTGATCCTGCTCATGCTCGCATTTACTCAGGGTTGTAAGTTTGACCTAAAATCTTCTCAACCCAATATGCGTCTATTCCTCTCCAGGCACAGTTTCACATAAACTTCTTGGACCTTGTAGCCATGAGGTATACCCTTATGCCTTCCAATACTGCCTCTGCAACAAATCTTTGTGCATACAGACAGACAGCATAGGAACAATGTGCTTTCCAACACACAAGCACGCACAACCTCTTAGCTGCTTTGCAAGGAAGCTGCGCAGCTCTACCCTTGGCTCTTGCTCACTCTATGCATCCTCGGGCCACTTATCTAAAAGACTTACTGAACGCACTAGCAGACCTTCTCCATGTAGGTTTCCATGCTCTCGAATGGTCTCGGACTACATGTGACGCTGGGTTCAACCGAACTTGCCCTCTGTGTCTGCATCGAACCATACGGTGCACGGATTCTCCTCCCTACACATGTTTCCAATGCGTTCCCATAGGTGCCTTTGTTCCATCAAGGCCCTATTATATGTGTCTCTTCTGCTGCCTCTCATAGCCAGCACTCTTCTAATGTTGAACCGGGATGGGGTTCACTGTTCCTCAGACCCACGCCCTGGCCGAGACCAGTATGCTTCCCATGCTTCTCAATCTATCACACCGGTAACCAATTCGCCTTCTCACCAGTCAGTCACAAATCGTAGACTCACTGATGTTCTCAGATATTGGTAGCGTCACAAAACCTTCCACACATAAATCCTACCATTCAAAATGGCATGATTTACCACATGACGCATATAAAAGGGTATTTCCCTTTTTCTTTTTTCTATACCACTCTTTTCTCTCTTGCTCCCTCGGATTCTGCTCCCCAGACATCCTCCACATATGTACACCTCTGTTCCAATTGGTGTATCGTTTCGGAGTGGGGATACCCGATTAACGGTAAACCCCTTCTGAGTCAGCTTACCATGAATTATCCACTGATCAAGCCGCCTCTATTTTCACTAGTCACGGAATGGAACCTATATTTTGTGCTTATAAGTCTCATATGTTCTCCGTTCGAGCCTATCCCTTCCTCTCATTTCACAGTTTGACATGGGAAATTCTTTCCCTCAAAAATGTCATTTCTGCCAACAGGGTCAGTGAGTTACACACCTTGTTATATACTCATCCGACCTTGCGTTCCTCCATGACCTAGTGGTTTTACGTATTCAACTTCATATCTTTCTTAAGGTAGACGTTGCATCTCACCTTACTGAGAATATACTCTGTCCATGTTTCCCAACACCTCTCTCTCACCAAAGCGAGAGGTTTTTTCCCACTCCTTGGACAGTAATAGTGCACTTGCATTCTATCTAGATCACACTATACTCTATAGGAATTCCACCGAACTCTTTCCTTCTGTGGCAAGAGCTAAGCTGCAAGTTTCAGTGGGCAAACAGACCTATTCCTCCTAATTGACGGTCCTTATCTCTTTTCCTACCAACAAGCAATCATTTCACTACAACACTGTGTGTAACCACACTCTGTTGCGTCCATCCCAGCCTCAATAGCTTCCCCTCGGCCACTGCTGCTTGTACATATTTATCAGGCTGCAACCTGGAACTCTCTCCATACATTTGCGGCCCATTACTGCTTATATACGACTAGCTGGCATGCTCCATGTTTGGCCAGTCCAGCTACTCTTATTCTTTTCAGTTTAACTACCCAACATCCTTCCACCAACCCGTTACGGGTTTCAGGATGCCCTGCGTTCCAAATTCCACCCCCGTCATTGCGCCTTTCATGCATTTTGGGTGCATTTGGTACACTCTCGGGCTTCCTCAGCTCGGTACTCACCCATATGTGAGGACTACCATCCTGCTTGTCCTGTGAGAAGGCAAGTGTTGCTTACCTGTAACAGGTGTTCTCACAGGACAGCAGGATGTTAGTCCTCACGAAACCCATCCACCACCCCGCGGAGTTGGGTCTGTATACGTTTTCACTTTTATTTAAGTTTCCCTTGCAATTTTAGCTATAAGACGAAACTGAGGGAGACACCTGTGGCTCACAGGGATAATTGCAGGCTGAGCATGCTCAGTGCACTCAGTGTGCCAGTGTCAGTCAAGGCTTTGTAGAAACTTTGACAGAAAAGTTTCCATACAGGGCTCCATCCTGTGATGTCACCCATATGTGAGGACTAACATCCTGCTGTCCTGTGAGAACACTTGTTACAGGTAAGCAACACTTGCTATCCTATAGAGTCATACATGTTGAACCTCTGTATAATATAATACATCAATAAAGCGCAAATCATCATTTTCTTGTTTGGTTTCACTAATCATTGTTGGATTCTTATCAACAAAAATGATGCATTAAAAAGTATAAGGTAGCAATTGACATTTAATTTATATTTTGTAAATTGCACTGGGCCATAGTAGTATAAAGAGCAATCCACTCAATTTATAAGGACCTTCATAACAGCCATGGTGAGATTACTTATATTCCTTTCACTTTTCAGCACATATGGGTCCTGTCTAAATATTGGTCGATAATAGTCTTTTTCTTAATTTTTATAATTTATATCATCAGCAAATTTGATCACCTCACTTGTTCCCATTTCCAGGTCATTTATAAATATATTTAAAAGTATTTGTTCCAGAACAGATTCCTGAAGTACTCCTCTATTCACCTTTTTCCATTGGGAAAATTTACCATTTAGCCCTACTCTCTGTTTTCTATCTGTTTAACCAGTTGGCAATCCATAATAGGATACTGCTACCTATCCCATGGCTTTCTAATTTCCTAAGAAATCTCTCAATAGGGATTTTGTCAAATGCTTTCTGGAAATACAGATACACTATATCAACTGGCTCACCTTTATCCACATGTTTATTTGTGCACTCAAAAAATGTAGCAAATTTGTGAGGCAAGACTTCCCTTGGCTAAATCCATGTTGGCTTTGTCCCATTAAACTATGCTTATCTATTAGGGATGTGAATCGTGTCCTCAATCGTCTTAACGATCGATTTCGGCTGGGAGGGGGAGGGAATCGTATTGTTGCCGTTTGGGGGGGTAAAATATCGTGAAAAATCGTTAAAAATCGTTAAAAATCGAAAAATCGAAAAATCGAAAAATCGAAAAACCGGCACACTAAAACCCCCTAAAACCCACCCCTGACCCTTTAAATTAAATCCCCCACCCTCCCGAACCCCCCCCCAAATAACTTAAATAACCTGCAGGTCCAGCGGCGGTCCGGAACGGCAGCGGTCCGGAACGGGCTCCTGCTCCTGAATCTTGTCGTCTTCAGCCGGCGCCATTTTCCAAAATGGCGCCGAAAAATGGCGGCGGCCATAGACGAAAAAGATTGGACGGCAGGAGGTCCTTCCAGACTCCCGCTAGACTTTTGGCAAGTCTCGTGGGGGTCAGGAGGCCCCCCACAAGCTGGCCAAAAGTTCCTGGAGGTCCAGCGGGGGTCAGGGAGCGATTTCCCGCCGCGAATCGTTTTCGTACGGAAAATGGCGCCGGCAGGAGATCGACTGCAGGAGGTCGTTCAGCGAGGGTTCCGGCGATTTATAACGATAAATCGTTAGAATCTGTATCGTATTGTGTTCCATAACGGTTTAAGACGATATTAAAATTATCGGACGATAATTTTAATCGTCCTAAAACGATTCACATCCCTATTATCTATATGTTCAGCAATTTTATTCTGTATGTTAGTTTCTACCATATTGCCTAGCACAGACATCAGACTCATTGGTCTGTAATTTCCTGGATCACCCCTTCATCCCTTTTTAAAAATTGGCATTACATTGGCAACCTTCCAGCTTCAGGTATCATGGATGATATTATTAATAATTTTTATATTTCCAACAGCAGGTTTGCAATTTCATTTATCAGTTCTTTCAGCACTCTGGGATCTTGCGTTGGAGGTGTTCCCTTGGGCCGAGGTGGGGTTGACGCAACCTGTAAGCAAGGATCTACGGGTCCCCATTGTCGGCAGGAGAAGTTGGCTGATAGACAGAGGCCACAGGAACTTTACCTATACCAGCCCTCGTTCCCCGCGGGTTGAGCCTTTGGTTGCCGGGGCCGGCAGGACTTAGGTGGGTCTCTGTATGTAGTCGAAGAAAGAGGTGATTCAACCCTGAGACAGCAGGTTAGAGATGATACAGTCTTACCCTGGACTGAGTAATATCCTGGAAGCTCTGGTGCCAATGGAACAGAGGTACTCGAGCAAAAGCAGGCCAAAGCCTGAAGAGACCACGCCCAGGGAGTAAGCTGAAGAGGTGTCCAAGAGCAGGCTTGAGTCAGGGCTGGCGGCAATCTGAAAGCAGTAGCAAGCAAGGCTGAGATCTGATCACGGAGATGGTCAAGTGCATAGTCAGGCAAGGCAGAGGTCTAATCACAGAGATAATAGCATAGTCGGACGAAGCAGAGGTCTGCGTCTGGAGATAGGCAATAGCATAGTCAGATGAAGCAGAGGTCTGGGCTTGGAAAGAGTCAACGGCGTGGTCAGGTGAAGTGGAGGTCCAGGCTTGGAGAGAGACAATGGTGTGGTCAGGCGAAGCAAAGGTCCGGGCTTGGAGAGAGTCAATGGCGTGGTCAGGCAAAGCAAAGATCCGGGCTTGGAGAGAGTCAGTGGTGAAGTCAGGCAAAGCGAAGTCAAGTCCGTGTAGTCAATCCGAGGGATGAAGTGAAGTAGTAACGAAGAGACAGGAACCAGGAACATCAAGGAACAGGAACGCAGGGATGAGACGAATCGCTAGGAGGCAACGAGTTCTCGACCAGTGAGGGGACCTGTTGCAAAGGCAACGCTAGGGAGCGGAGCCTGAGCTTAAATACTGTAGTTGAATTGACGTCATCATCCGGGGCCGCGGATAGGTTCCTGCCGCAGTCCCTACTTAAGGATCAATGGTGCACATGCGCACCTAGGGAGAGGCGCGGCACGAGTAGTAGCTTCTCTCCGCTAGCCACACAGAGAGGCCAATGGAAGTGGCAGCAGGACCGGGAACGCCAGGGACTATGGCAGGGCCAGAGGCATTGGGGGAGGCCCGAGGATGGAGCTGACGGCCCACCACCACCAGCGAGGAGGAATCAGAAGCTGGAGTCACTGTGGAAAGGTGAGGAGGCAGTGCCGCGGATCTGCCGCAGACGGCACGCGTAACATGGCATGCATACCATCTGGTCCAATTGTTTTGATACTCTTTAGTTTATCAATTTGCCCTAGTACACCTTCCAGGTTCACTGAGATTTATAGTACCTTTGAATCATCACCTTTGAATATCATTTCTGGCATAGGAATATCTTTAGCACAGAGAAGAGGCGGAGTGAACAGCACACACATATAGGAAAATCACAAAAAGAAAATGTGCGGCATACAATGTACTGGACAATAATAATATAACAACCAAACAATTATTTATTTCACATTTGCACACTGAAAAATGTGCATGGTATTTAGTATATGATTTACAGTGTTGTAAGAGTGACAGGGCCCCTAGGAATATCTTTTACATCTTCCTCAGTGAATACTGAAGCAAAGAGTTAATTTAGTCTCTCTGCTATGGCTTTGTCATCCCTAAGTGCTCCTTTTACCGTTTGATCATTAATGGTCCAATTGACTCCCTCTCAGGCTTTTTACCTCGAATGTACCTGAAAAAGTTTTTATTATGAGTTTTTTCTTCCACAGCAAACTTCTATTTAAATTCTTTCTTTGCCTTCCTTATCAGTGCTTTGCATATGACTATCTAAAGATTTTACTGTTTCCTGTTTTCTTTATTCAGATCCCTTTTCTATTTCTTGAAAAATGTTCTTTTAGATATTATAGCCTCTCTCACCTCACTTTTCAACCATGCCGGTAGTCATTTAGCCTTCTATCTACCTTTTCTAATGCGTGAAATTCATCTTTTCTGGGCTTACAATATGGTATTTTTAAACAACATCCATGCCTGAGCTAAACTCTTAACCTATGCAGTTACTCTTTTCAGTTTTTTCCTAACCATTTTCCTCATTTTATCATAGTCACTTTTTTGAATGTTAAATGCTGTTATAGTAGATTTATTTTTTGTGCTCCCTCCAGTTATGAAGTCAAATTTGATAATGTTGTGATCACTATTGCCAAGTTGCTCCAACACTGTTACCTCTCACACCAAATCCTGTGTACCACTAAGGACTAGGTCTAAAATAGTTTCCCATCTTGTTGGTTCTTGTACCAGCTGCTCCATGAAGTAGTCATTCATTTCATCTAGGAACTTTACTTCTCTAGAATGTCCTGATTACTGGGGTAATTGAAATCACCCATTATTACTGCGCTGCTGATTTTGTTAGCTTCCCTAATTTCTTTTAGCATTTCATTGTCCGTTAGTTCATTCTGGCAAGGTGGAGAGTAATACACTCCCATTACTATTTTATTCCCATTTTCACTAGGAATTTCTATCCATAAAGATTCAACATTGCATTTTGTTTCCTGCAGAACTTTTATCCTGTTTGACTAAATGCTCTCTTTAACATATAGTGCCATCCCTCCACCAATTTAATCCATCTTATCATTTCAATATAATTTGTATCCTGGTATCACAGTGTCCCATTGGTTATCCTTCTTCCACCAGGTCTACCTCTTCATACAGTGCTATAACTCCAACTCTCCCATCTTATTTTTTAGACTTCTAGCATTTTAGACTTCTAGCAGATACTTGAAAAACTTTAACGATCCAAAGGCAACGACAAACCTTTTCCGTCAGAAAAAAATCAGCAGAACCAGAGGTCACGAGCTGAGGCTCCAGGGAGGAAGACTAAGAACCAATGTCAGGAAATATTTCTTCACGGAGAGAGTGGTGGATGCCTGGAATGCCCTTCTGGAGGAAGTGGTGAAGTCCAAAACTGTGAAGGACTTCAAAGGGGCGTGGGATAAACACTGTGGATCCATCAGGTCTAGAGGAAGTGTATAAAGAGGAGGCAGCAAAACACTGCACGGAGCAGCAGTAGCCACAGAGGCATTCACGGAGCGGGATGCCAGTGGCCAGTGGTTGGTGTTCCACCTTCACGGAGCGGAAGGATGGAGGCCTGCCATCTCCATATTTAAAAAAAAACAAAAAAAAAACAGGGGTGGGCAAGAGTATGTAAAATTAACGAAGAGTTCATAAGCCATAGGTATTACCAATTATTAGGCTTATTCAATATTTGTTGATAGATAATGTGGCTTTCAATGCATACTTCACTTTCAATACATATCCAACATAGCTCTCTGCTTCAACAGCAGGGGAGAAGAAAAACTAATACTTCACGCATATCCAGCATAGCTCTCTGCTTCAACGGCAGGGGAGAAGTAAAACTAATAGTTCACGCATATCCAGCATAGCTCTCTGCTTCAACAGCAGGGGAGAAGTAAAACTAATAGTTCACACATATCCAGCATAGCTCTCTGCTTCAACGGCAGGGAGAAGTAAAACTAATAGTTCACGCATATCCAGCATAGCTCCCTGCTTCAACGGCAGGGGAGAAGTAAAACTAATAGTTCACGCTTATCCAGCATAGCTCTCTGCTACAAGGCAGGGGAGAAGAAAAACAACCAATAAGGGCTGAATAACATAGTCTGGGTAAAACAAATAAGCATGGGTGTAGCTTGCTTATTGCAGAGGTTACTATCCCTAATTAATCAAGCTTGATATTTCACTTGGATGCAGCTCCATCACTGCTCTCTGCGTTAATGGTGGGTGTGAAAGGGAAATAGAACCAAAGGTTACTAGGAGCCAAGAGAAACAGATAAGTATGAGAAAAAAAAGTGTGAGGCTTGCTGGGCAGACTGGATGGGCCGATTGGTCGTCTTCTGCCGTCATTTCTATGTTTCTATGTTTCTATGTATATAGACATTTTAAAGTATTTTTCTTGTTTGTATTAACAACCTGCTCATTAGTTGACAGGGGTAATTTGGAATCTTTCTGCACTTTACTTAAAGGCACCTGGACTCCTTTGGCATTTATTGCAACTTCTCTACTGGGATGTCCTATTTTCCCTGTCCTCTTGGTATCCTTCAAAGATACATCATTCTGAACCATATGCTTCTGAGCAACTGTCAGCTTTCCCCATCATCTAATTTAGAAGTGTTGCGTCCGTCGGTCTCAGACGGCTTCACCCGACATGCCTCACCTCTATTTCAGCCTTCTCCACCAGCCTCAGGAGAATGGCGTCCGTAGCGTCTCCTTGCCGCACCCTCCAGCTTCCCTGGAGCGGCTCTGGCACAGCGTCCCACCATGTTGACCTGAGGCCTCCTAGGGCGTGTGCACGCGCACGCCTCACATCTTGTAGCAGTATTGGCACGAACTTCGGGGGCGTCCCCCTCGAGTGACATCACTGCTTCCGTATTCAAAAGATTGCCCATTTGCTGACTCTCTCCGAGTTAGCAACAGATTGGATTTGCTCCGGTCTGAAACTGCTCTGCTGCTTCTACACTGCTGGAAGCCACCTTCACCCTCTGGGGTTCTACTAACCTGGGTACCTGCTCCTCGGGGGCCCTTTGCTTATTTCCAGGTGCCTATCCTATATACAGGTACTCGCTCCTCGAGGGCCTGCGTGTCTATCCTGGTGCCTGCTACCAATTCTTCAACCTGCTGGAACACTACCTATCAGCTGCAGAGAGTGAGTAAACTTCTCCCAGTCTGTCCATCTACAGCTCCTCGCTGCTCATCTGCATCGGGCCCTACACCACCATTGTGGAACGTGTCTCCTCTGCCAAGGATTACAGACTGTTAATACCTATCCTCTCTCTACTGCTCATTGGGGACTCTATCTACTCAGCTACCAGGGAGTGTGTTATAACATCTGCCAGTCTGTCTCTCCTACAGTGCCTTACTGGACATCTGCATCAGGGCCTTACACCACCATTGTGGGACGGGTCTCCTACACCAAGGATCACAGACTGTTGCTATCTAATCAACTCTCTACTGGCACCTCTGGTGGACCACACTAGCTGTATAATAAAAGATATATTCTCTGTGTCTGTGCATCTGAGTCTAGTCCGGTGCTTCAGTTCCCTACAGAGCTCCTCCCCAAAGGAGATATCATCACTGTTGCCCCTGAGAATCTACCAAACACCTCGATATCATAACAACAAGCCGTGCTATCTCCTTTTTAAAGGTTAGTGCCACATGATGTAAAATAGCCCAACTAATATGCTGGAACAGATATATTTCTAAAAAAAAAAAGTTTGACCAATGGTGCTTCCTGTTTTCCAGTCTTGAGGCAGCTTTTGTGTTCAACAAGCCTCATTCTGATCAGTTTTGCCAATATACAGTAAGCCACATCGGCATTTAATGCAAACCCTACAAATCTCGATCTGCAAGTAAATTCAAGCTTTTGATTCACATTTTGACCTGACATTGAGTGGATCTTCTTGTGATCTCAGCACGCATATTTGACACTCACAGTAAGTGGCACATTCATCCTCCAATGGCTGTATAAGATTCTGTAATGGATCCAATGAGTAACATACCACTTGCTCTCTGATATTCTGCCTCCTGGAGAATGCAAATCTTGGATGAGGGCTTGATACTGAGTGAGATGAAATGATGTTCCAGTGTTTCCTAATAATGGTACAGATTCTTGGTGAAAGAATGATGTGTCTAATGACACACATTTATTGATCTGATGGCTCCTTGTTCCTAGGAGAGACAACAAAGATTGATTGGCATACAAAGCTCTTTGGTATGCTTTCTTAATACACACCACCGAATACCCTCATGAGAGGAAATGATGTGACATAAACCTAGATCATTCTTTGTATTAACTGATCTTCAAACACAATTTTTTAGCCTGAGAAATTGACTCACCAGTTTTCCTTAAAGAGAGTGGAATCAAAACTATCGAACATCAAAATATTGTTCCTTTCATTTGGTTTTCTAAAGATGAACGTTATAAATTTGTCTTCTTCTTTTTTTATTGAGTATGTCCAAAAATGGCACTTGATGTTTATCTGAACAAAAAATCTCTGCCCGTAGTGAGGCAAACTATGTATAATCTAATAGAACTCCACAATGCCCCACTCAACATAAGAACATAAGAACAAGCCATACTGGGTCAGACCAAGGGTCCATCAAGTCCAGCATCCTGTTTCCAACAGTGGCCAATCCAGGCCAATCCAGGCCAGTCCAGTGGCCAATCCAGGCCATAAGAACCTGGCAAGTACCCAAAAACTAAGTCTATTCCATGTTGCTAGTAATAGCAGTGGCTATTTTCTAAGGGGCGGATTTTCAGAGCCCTGCTCGCGTAAATCCGCCCAAAACCGGGCGGATTTACGCGAGCAGGGCCCTGCGTGCCGGTAAGCCTATTTTACATAGGCCTACCGGCGCGCGCAGAGCCCCGGGACTCGCGTAAGTCCCGGGGTTTTCTGAGGGGGCATGTCGGGGGGCGTGTCGGGGGGCGGGCCCGAACCGCGCAGCGTTTTCGGGGCGTGTCGGGAGCGTTCCGGGGGCGGGCCCGGGGGCGTGGCCGCGCCTTCCGGACCCGCCCCCAGGTCGCGTCCCGGCGCGCAGGAGGCCCGCTGACGCGCGGGGATTTACGCCTCCCAGAGGGAGGCGTAAATCCCCCAACAAAGGTAAGGGGGAGGCTTAGACAGGGCCGGGCGGGTGGGTTAGGTAGGGGAAGGGAGGGGAAGGTGAGGGGAGGGCAAAGGAAAGTTCCCTCCGAGGCCGCTCCGATTTCGGAGCGGCCTTGGAGGGAACGGGGGTAGGCAGCGCGGCTCGGCGCGCGCCGGCTATACAAAATCCATAGCCTTGCGCGCGCCGATCCAGGTTTTTAGCAGATACGCGCGGCTCCGCGCGTATCTACTAAAATCCAGCGTACTTTTGTTTGCGCCTGGAGCGCAAACAAAAGTAGGCTATTCGCGCTCCTTTTAAAATCCGCCCCTAAGTTAACTTAATTAATAGCAGGTAATGGACTTCTCCTCCAAGAACTTATCCAATCCTTTTTTAAACACAGCTATACATACTGCACTAACCACATCATCTGGCAACAAATTACAGAGTTTAATTGTGCGTTGAGTAAAAAAGAACTTTCTCCGATTAGTTTTAAATGTGCCACATGCTAACTTCATGGAGTGCCCCCTAGTCTTTCTATTATCCGAAAGAGTAAATAACCGATTCACATCTACCCGTTCTAGACCTCTCATGATTTTAAACACCTCTATCATATCCCCCCTCAGCCATCTCTTCTCCAAGCTGAAAAGTCCTAACCTCTTTAGTCTTTCCTCATAGGTTTCATACACCATCTGTTGCATGCCTCTGTGGCCTTGTACACAGGATTTTTTATTTGTAATCATAAACCTGCCTCCTTACCAACCTCAATTATATTTTTAGATTTTTCTTATGTGATTTTTTTGTGTCATGTGAAATTTAAAACCCGGCTTATAGTTCAATTACTGCTTTAATATAAACACAATCTGCACCAGCTTTGCATACGCCACTACTGTTCCTTAACCACTTCAAATGTCCCTGATTCACATAGCTTTCGGTTTCTCCCGAAGATTTTCTTCATCAGGGGAGTAGCTATTTCATTTCTTCTCCTCGCTCTTGGGTCTTCTCACTTGATGCGAATAGCATTTTTTACGAGGAGAAATCCACCACAGCTTGATATAAACAATCTTACAGAGTTCTTAGAATCGTCAATTGAAATCTATGAGAGAGTGACCTTACTAGTTTCTTTGGTAATTGAATCAGATGTGAGTTTGGTGATGAAGTTTTACTTTCAACATTTGGGGGAAAGTTTTATGGGACAACGTGTTCAAATATTTCCGGACCTATCGAAAGCAACACAGGAGAGGAGGAAGGCCTTTCTCTGTTTGAGACAGGAAGCTATTTTGTTGGGAGCTAAGTTTCTTCTCAGATACCCATGCAAATGTGTGGTTACCTATAACAAAGATGTATATATACTTGATGTTTATCAGCATGCATAGTGAATTTAAAAAATGAACTTTATGTTTTTAACCAGTAAAAAAATTCTTATAGAGATGATTGACTGCCTTTCCAAATGAGGAAGACATCATCTATATATCTATACCAACAATGAATATTTGTGTTCCAATTACTCAAATAAATGTACTTCTCTTCAAAACATGTAATGCAAATATTAGCCACTTCCAGGGCCATTGCTGTGCCCATAGCAATGCCCTGCACTTGTAGATAGAATTTGCCCTGGAATGCAAAATAATTCTGTGTTAATGTAATATGTGCCATCTCCATAATAAAAATCAAGAGGAATCCTATGTGGATCATGTTTAGATATTATATTCTGTATTGTTGTAAGTGCCAGATCTTGAGGAATGACTGTATATAGAGACTCGATACACATCATAACTAGGATTTCTTCAAAATCGATGGTCATCAAGCTAATGTGGTCACTGTCTGGAACATAGGAATCTGCCTGCAGAACAAATGGTTTTAAAATGATGTCCAAAAAAATAGAGAATGGTTTGAAAATTGAATCTTTAGCTGACACAATTGGTCTACTGGGTGGGTTAACCAATGTCTTGTGAACCTTGGGCATGATATATAAAACTGGTACTCATGGATTTTCCTTAATCAAAAAATATTTTTCTTTACTTGTAAAGAATAGGGTTCCTGATCAGAATGAGGCTTGTTGAACACTAAAGCTGCCTCAAGATTGGAACGAGGCTTGTTGAATACAAAATCTGCCTCAAGAATGGAAACAGAAAGCACCATTGGGCAAACATTTTTTAGAGAAAGGACATGTGTTCTAGCATATTTTAGATCATGTGCGCCCCCATTGACTAGAGGGGATAGGGTGGGTATTTTGAGAAAAAAGGAACAGGGATAGATTTTCAGGATGGACGCTGTATGTCCAAATGGACTACATGAGGAAATAAAATGGCATGTAATGATTTGAATGATCAATCATATTAAACCACAACAGTAGTGAGACATGTCACTCAGTTTGACATATATCTTCTGACCAAGCACAACATGAGCCGTACCAGTAAGAGAACAGCTGATTATCACTGACCACGTTGGACATGGCAACAGAAAAGGTGAAACTTGTGGGTACACTTCTGTATGTCTAGGGATAATATTGCTTTTCCTTTTCCTTCTGTTCACCAGTCTTGAACATTTGGGATTCAGCTTCTCATCCAGCACATGGAGGCAGTTTTATTTTTTTATTTTTATATGGTAACATCACATGCATTTATGTCATACTTAGAAAATATTTAGCCAGTGTTCTCTGCCACCAGCTGCTGGATGGGCATTTTTTTTAAAATTATATCTTTATTGAATTTCTTGTTTAATTACTATAAGATAAAGAAATATGATTGGTGTAGCATATAATTACAAGCAATATTTAGTATCAAAAGTAAACTAAATTACAGCAATCAAATGCCTTATAATTCTGGGGAGTTATAAGAAAACAACATCACAATAACAACATCATAAAGAAAAAAGAATATACCTGGGCTTACTTCAAAATTAAAGATTATCCCCACTACTAGCTCTCTCACAACAAAGAATCCTAGTCTTTTGGACCTGGACCTTTCTCAATATTCTTATTTAAAATAAAAGTTTCCAAATGGAAAGGATCAGTGAACATGAATTTCTTTGAATGCAAAGTTATGAAACATTACAGATATTAAGAAAAAAGGATGCTCCTAAGGCCAAAACCTTAGGGGTAGATTTTAAAAAGCATTTACTCGAGCAAAACTGGTTTTTGCTCGAGTAAATACACTTTACTCAAGTAAGTGGGCTTTTCAAAATTGCTACAATATATGCCATTGAATTGTCCATAGGATTTACTCAAGTAAGTGCACTTTACTCGAGTAAATAGCTTTTGAAAATTGCTACGATAGTATGTCACATTTACATGCGTAACTCCATTGAAAATGACCCCCTTATTTTTTAAGGAGAGGAAATATCTCTTATGAATTTGTGTAGGATGGGAGACATCGGGGAAAATTAATATCTTTTGGCCACAAAAGGATATACCTTATTCTTCAACTGTCTATAGAAAACTACATCTTTGTTTTGCTCTGCACAAACAGAAACAATAAGAGTAGTTCTATTATTTATCATGTCTATTGATTCTTCAAGGAATGTAGAAAGGCAAGGACTGTCTAACATAGGAGGCTGATTAATCTGTTCTGAACTTTTCCTTTTAGTTACATAAAATATTTTAGAAATGTGAGGGACTTCATCTTCTGAAAAAGACAAGATCTCTTGTAAATATTTTTTAAACATTTCTAAAGCAGATAACCTAGTGTATGGAAAATTAATTAAACACAAATTCTTAACTCTTGCAAGATTTTCTAACAACTCAATCTCATTATGTAGGAATAAACTGTCCTTAATATGAGCCGATTCAGCATTAAGTAACCTGCAGTTGTAAATTCAAAGCAGATGTTGTTTTCTCCAGCTCTTGCAATTTCTTTTCTTGTGCCTGAATAGTAGACTTAGATTCAGTCATAAACACTTTAAACTGGGTAATGGATTGAGTCACATCACTATCCAATTTCTTGGTCAATTTCCATACATCAGCAAGTGTTACACAAGAGGAGGGATCTTTACCTATATCCAGTGATGCTGTCTTCACTTTAAGATTGAGGTCTTCAAGAGCAGACTTCTCAAAAGCCCTAGCATCAACAGGCATTGCTGATTCACATGCCTGTAATCCAGGACTTGGATCATCCCCCTCATAAATTTGCAAAATTGGAGGAAGATCCTGCCTCACTTCCTGTAATAAAGGAGCTAATGGTTGGGGAGGAAGTCTATTTTCTACAGGACTCAAGGAAACTCCCATAGGGGAGCTTCCAGCGCAGTCACTGATGGACAACTCACCCATCCAAAGTAGATGATAATCCATTGGGCCTCGAATAATAGCTGGAGCTGGTGAAGATGTATAAACTTTTGATTTCCTTTTCTTCCCCATCAAAATGAAGTAAGCTGCGCATGCCCCTTTGGCAGCGCACCAACACGTAGGCCTGTAGATTTTATAGAAGACAGATGTCCCCTAATGATGATGTCAGCAGCAGTATCAGCACAGTGGTTGGGGCGTCGCCGTGGTGGAAGGCGAACAGAGAAGCTCACAGCAGCCCTGGATCTCTCTACCAAGTACCTCCAGATGAGGGAACTCCCCTGCTGGATGGGCATTTGAGTTCTATACTCATCGAGTAGAAGGAATCATTTACTAAGAATCAACCTTTTCATATTGTCTAAGCATGTGCTTAGAGTTTATAATTTTAGCGCATGCCTCCTGTGAATGTTTCTCCTGTAGAGAAGCAGATTCAGATGGCATTTATTTCTGCTCCCTTCCTATCCTTAGTGAAAGGTAGAGCATGGTTGGCATCTGCCACAGAGGATTTTGAAACCATAAAAAGAGAAGTTACTTGCTGCTTTGGTTAGCTGCTTGCTGTGTCACAGTTATACAGTGAGTTTTTAGTGTCTCATTGATTCGATGGCTGAAAAGAGTCATTGCTGCGGTGCTTGCAGCATGAAATGCAAATCGTCCTCTAAAGGGAGCCTGTGCTCTGTTTGCTGTGGTAAATCTGAGTCACCCAAATTGTCCTGGGTTACACCTCCTGCTAAGAAGATATCTTCTTTAGAGGCTACTGGCATGCAAAAGCCTCACCCAAAACAACTTCTGCCTCCAGAGGAAGTCCATCCCTGGTAGCAGTTTGGGGGAGTTCCTGACCTAAAATAGTCCTTCCCCTCAATGACGATGGTGCGGGTGACTGATTCAAAATGGCCACTGAATCTAAGTCAACCGTTTAGGGAGGGACTGTTTTAGGTCAGAGGCTCCTCCAAACTGCTACCAGGAATGGACTTCCTTCAAGAGTTAAAGCTGGAAGCTCCTAGCGCAAGGGGAGGTAGTTTTTGGCCGGACTTTTTAAAATTTTTACTTCAGGCATTTCATGCTTTACAGGACAGCAAGGTAGCTTAGTAGATCATGGGCAAAGTGATCTTTCAGCTTATGAGGTGTCTAAATCTCAAAAAAGAAAGAGATTTGATTTAGAAAAAGCTGGAACAGTCTTACTAGATATGGATTGTCCTTCTTATTTAAGGCATGAGGATGAGAGAATTGGAAGTGGGTTGGAAGCATTGGAAGAAGGTGAGATTCAGTCAGGAGAAGAAGAAGAAGAGCAGATTAGGTTGTTCTATAAGGAGGAAATGTCATCACTGATAGTACAGGTTTCTTCAGCATTACATCTTGAAGATGAGAAATTTGAAGAGATTCCAGGTTGGGATCCAATTGAAAGACACATGCAAGACAGCTTCTACTTTTCCATTGTATTCGGAAATTGAAGCTATGATTATGTCTGAGTGGGAATCTCCTGAGGCTGGCTATAGGTATCTAAGAATTTTCAATAGGCTGTATTCTATGCCACCAGATGTACTGGATCAACCTTTTCAACAGCCAAAAGTAGATGCTATGGTGGCAGCAATAGCCAGGAGTGCAGCTTTATGGGACTCTCAAGAAAGGAAATTAGAGTCAGTCCTTAAGCATCTCTTTTCCACAGGCTACAGGGAGCAGTTTGTGCTAGTTATGTTTCCATATCTTTGCTCCATTGGATTCAGCAGTTATCTGAGATTGAAAGCACTGCAAAACTAGAGTCAGCAATGATGTATATATCTGATGTTATATATATGCATAATTAGAATTTCAGCTAAATCTTTAGCTCTCTTTGTAGGAGCTAGATGTCTTCTGTGGCTAAGAAATTTGTCTACAGACACATGGTCTAAGTCTAGGCATTCACATTTACCTTTAAAGGTAATTACCATTTTGCTGAATCATTTGATAACAATTCTGGGTGATTCTAAAGTTCAGAGATTGCCTGAAGAAAAGGCCAAATTCAGTTTTCGGCCGTACCAGGATCGCAGTCAATTTACGGAAGCTAAGAGATATAGACCTGGTAAGCAAGGAAATCCTCAGTTTACAAGAGATAAAAGTAGGTCTCAGTTCTTTCAAGGAGCAAAAAGACCAAGGGGCGAGCCTATTTGGCCCTCCAGTTCTTCACGGAGTACACAATGTCCAGAGGATTCATTCTCTGAGTGGGCCTATAGTGGGCAATTACAGGCTTTTCTCAGGGAATGGATCAATGGGTTCTGAATATAATCCATTACATTATCTCACTTGCCCATACCCCAGACAAGATTGCTGTAATTTTTTGGACACAAAACAAATTGATTCAATTGCAGGCAGTTCATCCGGTTATTTACTTTGTGATTCCAAAGAAGGATGGGTCTTTCTGACCCATTTTGGATTTAAAAGACATGAATCAGAACATATATATCCCTCGCTTCCACAAGGAATCTCTTTGCACGATGAACGCTTCAGTATGCAAAGGCAAGTTTTAATAATCCCTTGATCCAAATGAGCCTTATTTTCATATTCCAATGAAATCAGGTTTTTATTAATTAATTTATTTATTTTATATACCGACCTTCATGACATGGATCATATCAGGTCGGTTTACAGAGAACCTGGGGGGTAACATTCATTAACGACATATTAACAAGAGGTCATTAACAGGAGGCAAAGTTACATTTAACAAGGTGTAGCAAACTTGGAATCTGGAAAAGGAGACAAGGAAAGAGGAAGAGAGAGATAACCATTGTGTATAAGTTGTTGTGAGGCCCGATCGCGATCACATGCGATCGGGCCTCCCTACCTCTTCCCCGCAGGCGGGACGGGGCTCCTCTTCCGGGGGTCCGCGGAGCATGGGCCGCGACGTGACGGCTTCCAGCCGTCAGAAGACAGCATCAGGAGAGCTGCGGCTGGCCCCTCCCCTTAAAGGGGCCGGGCTGCGAAGACGAGGCCGGCCCCGGAAATGGACGTCAGCTGAGAGGGAGATTTAAACTCCCTCAGTGAAGACTTGGTTGCCTTCACAACAGGTCTTGTGGTTTGCTGTGGTTTGTGCTTGTTGTTTCCTTCTGACCCCTGCTTTGTTCCGGTTTTGCCTTGCCTGCCGCCTGCCTGGACCTCAGATCAGACTCTGACTTGCCCTGCCTGCCGCCTGCCTGGACCTCGGATCGGACTTTGACTTGCCTTGCCTGCCGCCTGCCAGGACCTCGGATCGGACTCTGACTTTGCCTTGCCTGCCACCTGCCTGGACCTCGGATTGGACTTTGACTTTGCCTTGCCTGCCGCCTGCCCGGACCTCGGATTGGACTTTGACTTTGCCTTGCCTGCCGCCTGCCCGGACCTCGGATTGGACTCTGACTTTGCCTTGCCTGCCGCCTGCCTGGACCTCGGATTGGACTTGGACTCTGACCTTGCCTTGCCTGCTGCCTGCCTAGACCTCGGATTGGACTCCGACCTAGCCTTGCTTGCTGCCTGCTTTGAATCCGGACTGGACTTCACGCTGCATTGACGGTACTCAGTTACTGACCCCTGCCTGGAACTTGGACGTTGTTCTGATTGTCTCCGGCCTGTACCCTGTTATCGCTGAGGCCCAGCAAGGGGTACTGAGGGGTTGCGGTACCAGGACTTCCACCTTCCGGAGGCGTAAGGCACCTAGTTTCCTTAGGTGGGTGTCTTCTCACTCCGGGTCAAGGGTCCACAGACATAACAGATTGTGAAGGCCATGGACCCGGTGGACCTGTCCGGTCTTCAGGCAATTCCGGGCCTCACCCAGCAGCTGATGCAGCAGCGTCAGCAGCAACAACTGACCTTGGAGGCACTAACAGCCACGGTGGACTGGTTAGCGCGGCGTCTGGAAACCCCCAAGGGAGCCGAGGCTGCTGTTCCTGCACCACCTCCGCCTAGTATTTCTGCCTCAGTATCTCACTTGCCCGCTCCCCCGCGCTTTTCCGGGGAGGCCAAGTTATGTCGAGGCTTCCTTAACCAATGCTTCATTAGGTTTTCGTTACAAGGACAGCAATTCCCCAATGACCAGACGAAAACCTCCTTTATCATCTTCTTGCTCGACGGGAAAGCTATGGCTTGGGCATCCCCCCTCTGGGAGAGGGCGGACCCCATATTGAGCGACTTGTCCCGATTCGTGGCAACGTTTCTCCAGGTGTTCGATGATCCAGGAAGAATGGCTACCGCTTCATCTGAACTGCTAAACCTACGCCAAGGTTCCCATACGTTAGCAGATTTTGCCATTGAATTTCGTACACTGGCCTCTGAAGTAGGATGGCAACCGGACTGCCTAAGGGGCATTTTTCTTGAAGGGTTATCTCCCCGCATCAAGGACGAACTTGCGGGTAGAGATCTTCCTGAGAATCTAGATTCCTTGATCGATCTGGCAGGCCGTATTGACCGGCAAATCCAACAGAGGGCCAAAGAAACAAGATCTTCTCATCAAATGTTTTCCTTGGCTCCCAATTTCACCCGTCCTTTGGTGACTCCCAGTACGGCTGAAGTTCCGACGGAGACAAAAGAAGAGCCGATGCAGTTGGGTAGAAGCCGGCTGACAGTGGAAGAAAAATGACGACGAAGGAAGTTGGGGCTGTGTCTATACTGCGGCAATCGAGGACACCTTCTTGCTCAGTGTCCCGAACAGCCGGGAAACTACCAGTCCTAGGCGTCTCTGAGGGGCAGACCCTAGGGAGTAATCTTGCTCCTCAATTTGTAGTACCTGTGACGCTGCAAGGTGATGCTGGGCCTTTCACCACTCAGGCCCTGGTTGATTCCGGTGCCGGAGGAAACTTCATTTTGGCAGAACTGGTCCATCAATTACAGATTCCGACATTCCCTCGTAAGACGCCATTATTCATTTCTTCCATCCGTGGTGAAAACCTCCCGGGACGGATTACCTCCTGCACTGCACCTGTGCTCCTCTTCACTGGAGTGTTGCACTACGAGGAAATTACCTTTTTTGTCTTGGAAAAAGCCATCCACCCAGTGGTACTGGGTCTGCCCTGGTTACAACGACATTCTCCTACCATTGACTGGGGAACTCTCCAAATTGCAGCATGGGGTCCAGACTGCCATGGGACTTGTATCCAATGGACACATCAACCTGCTATTCCAGTAACTGCCACTAAGATTACTATACCACCCCAGTACTCCGATTTTGTGGACGTTTTTTCTAAAGAGAAGGCAGAGATCCTACCCTGTCATCAAAGATTCGATTGTGCGATCAATTTACTCCCTGACGCCATTCCTCCTAGGGGGCGGATTTACCCACTTTCGGGTCCAGAATCACAGGCCATGTCGGATTACATCCAGGAGAACCTCGCACGAGGATTTATTCGTCCTTCCACGTCCCCGGCAGCAACGGGATTTTTCTTTGTACCCAAGAAAGACGGGTCGTTAAAACCATGTATTGACTACAGGGACCTTAACGCCATCACTCGCAAAGATCGTTACCCCCTTCCTCTGATACCTGAATTACTAGACCAATTACACGATGCTAAAGTCTTCTCTAAACTAGACTTGCGTGGAGCATATAATTTGGTTCGAATCAAACCAGGGGATGAGTGGAAGACCGCTTTTAATACTCGTAACGGACACTACGAATATCTAGTTATGCCGTTTGGACTGTGCAATGCACCTACTGTCTTCCAGAATCTTATGAACGAGGTATTTCGGGATAAGTTGTATAAACAGGTGATCATTTATTTGGATGACATCCTTATTTACTCTAAGGATCTGGCTACCCATCGTAAGGACGTTAGACAGGTTCTTCAGCGATTAAGAGAGAACCAATTATTCGTAAAGCTGGAGAAATGTCTCTTCGAAAGACAGTCGATACCCTTCTTAGGGTTTATTGTATCCACCACTGGGTTTCTGATGGATCCAGAGAAGGTGGCTTGTATTTGTGACTGGCCACAACCTATGGGACTCCGGGCCATCCAGCGATTTCTGAGTTTCGCTAATTTCTACCGGAATTTTATTCCACATTACTCCCACATTATAGCATCCATTACGGCTCTGACCAGGAAGGGGGCAGACACCAAGAAATGGCCACACGAGGCCATACAAGCCTTTAGGGATATCAAATCCGCTTTTCTTCAGGAATCTTGCCTTCATCTCCCAGACCCCAACCGACCCTTCATTGTGGAGGTTGACACTTCTGAAGTAGCTGTCAGTGCGGTCCTCAGTCAGCATTCGGTCCGTGGGGTGTTACTCCCCTGTTCCTTCTTCTCCAAGAAATTCTCACCTGCCGAGAAAAACTACGGTATTGGCGACAAGGAATTATTGGCCATCAAGATGGCCTTGGAAGAATGGAGGCAATGGCTGGAAGGGGCCCAACATACCATCACAGTCTATACGGACCACAAGAATTTGGAGTATCTCAACAAAGCTCAACGGCTCAATCCTCGACAAGCCCGCTGGTCATTATTTTTTTCACATTTTGATTTCATACTCAAATACCGTCCAGCCACCAAGAATTGTCACGCTGATGCTTTTTCTAGGTCCTATGAAACTGAAGACTCCCCTGAGACTCTTAATTACATCATTGACCCTGCCAAGCTGATGCTTGCGGTTACCGAGATGATACCCCTTGGTAAGACGGTAGTGCCACTCAGGCTTCATCCTAAGGTGCTTTCATGGGCACATGATTCCCTGTCCGCAGGGAAGAGCAAGAACTTGGGAACTTCTATCACGTTACTACTGGTGGATGCAGATGAAGAAGGATGTGCAAGCATATGTTTCTTCTTGCCCAAAATGCGCACAGCAGAAACCTTTACCTGGTCGACCTTGGGCCTCCTCCAGCCCCTTCCACCTCCTCAAGAACCGTGGACCCATATCTCCACGGATTTTGTTGTGGACCTTCCACTATCTGGTGGGAACCGGGTAGTATGGGTTGTAGTCGATCGGTTCTCAAAGATGGCCCATTTCGTACCCTTGCCCAAGTTGACCTCTGCTCCTGAACTGGTGGACCTATTTTCGACACATATTTTCTGTCTCCATGGACTTCCACTTCATATTACCTCGGACAGAGGACCTCAATTTACGGCCAAATATTAAGAACATAAGAACATAAGAAATTGCCATGCTGGGACATACCAAGGGTCCATCAAGCCCAGCATCCTGTTTCCAACAGAGGCCAAAAACCAGGCCACAAGAACCTGGCAATTACCCAAACACTAAGAAGAACCCATGCTACTGATGCAATTAATAGCAGTGGCTATTCCCTAAGTATAATTGATTAATAGCCATTAATGGACTTCTCCTCCAAGAACTTATCCAAACCTTTTTTGAACCCAGCTACACTAACTGCACTAACTACCTTCTCTGGCAACAAATTCCAGAGCTTTATTGTGTGTTGAGTGAAAAAGAATTTTCTCTGATTAGTCTTAAATGTGTTACTTGCTAACTTCATGGAATGCCCCCTAGTCCTTCTATTAGTCGAAAGTGTAAATAACAGAGTCACATCTACTCGTTCAAGACCTCTCATGATCTTAAAGACCTCTATCATATCCCCTCTCAGCCGTCTCTTCTCCAAGCTGAACAACCCTAACCTCTTCAGCCTTTACTCATAGGGGAGCTGTTCCATCCCCTTTATCATTTTGGTTGCCCTTCTCTGTACTTTCTCTATCGCAACTATATCTTTTTTGAGATGCGGCGACCAGAATTGTACACAGTATTCAAGGTGCGGTCTCACCATGGAGTGATACAGAGGCATTATGACATTTTCTGTTCTATTAACCATTCCCTTCCTAATAATTCCTAACATTCTATTTGCTTTTTTGACTGCTGCAGCACACTGAGCCGACGATTTTAAAGTATTATCCACTATGATGCCTAGATCTTTTCCTGGGTGGTAGCTCCTAATATGGAACCTAACATCGTGTAACTACAGCAAGGGTTATTCTTCCCTATGTGCAACACCTTGCACTTGTCCACATTAAATTTCATCTGCCATTTGGATGCCCAATCTTCCAGTCTTGCAAGGTCCTCCTGTAATGTATCACAGTCTGCCCGTGATTTAACTACTCTGAATAATTTTGTATCATCCGCAAATTTGATAACCTCACTCGTCGTATTCCTTTCCAGATCATTTATATATATATTGAAAAGCACCGGTCCCAATATAGATCCCTGAGGTACTCCACTGTTTACCCTTTTCCACTGAGAATATTGACCATTTAATCCTACTCTCTGTTTCCTGTCTTTTAACCAGTTTGTAATCCACGAATGGACATCACCTTCTATCCCATGACTTTTTAGTTTTCGTAGAAGCCTCTCATAAAGGACTTTGTCAAACGCCTTCTGAAAATCCAAATACACTACATCTACCGGTTCACCTTTATCCACATGTTTATTAACCCCTGGAGTAACCCCTGGAGTAGCCTTTGCAAGAAATTTGGCGTCCAACTAGACTTCATGACTGCCTTTCACCCGCAAGGCAATGGCCAGGCTGAGCTAGTTAACAGAGGACTAAAATTGTTTCTACGTCTTTTCGTGAATCATCGCCAAGATGACTGGGCCCTTCTTCTACCCTGGGCGCAATTTTCACATAATTCCCATGTACACTCAGCCACTGGACAATCACTGTTCCAGATTGTTTTTGGGAGACAGCCTCAACCCCCACTACCTCTACCGCTTTCTGTGGCTTCACCGGCTGCTCAATTATCAGCACTGCAACTCCGTGAACTTTGGGAGACCACCAATGCTCAGCTTTGTCGAGCGGTCGAAGCGGCTAAACGTATGGCGGACAAACATCTTAGACCTGCTCCACTGTTCAATACGGGAGATTGGGTTTGGCTCTCTACCCATCATTTACATCTGCGGGTTCCGTCCATGCGACTCACTCCTAGGTACATCGGACCGTTCTTCATCTGCAGACGCCTAGGTCCCGTAACTTATTGACTACGGCTCCCCTCTACTCTTCGGATCCACAATTCCTTTCATGTGTCGCTGCTCAAACCTCTGATCTCTTCCTCCTTTCATGAACCTCCACATCCACCTTCCACTTTTGAATCTGAAGAAGACACCATCTATCAAGTTCGGGAGATTCTGGACATCCGTCGCCATCATAGACTATGGGAGTATTTGATCGCCTGGGAAGGGTTCGGTCCGGAGGAGAACTCCTGGGAACCAGCGGTCAATATATTGGATAAGTCTCTACTCCATCACTTTCACCTTGCACATCCAGAGAAACCAGGTCCATCCAGGAGGGGGCGTAACAAGGGGGGTACTATTGTGAGGCCCGATCGCGATCGCATGCGATCGGGCCTCCCTACCTCTTCCCCGCAGGCGGGACGGGGCTTCTCTTCCGGGGGTCCGCGGAGCGTGGGCCGCGACGTGACGGCGTCTGGCAGTCACAAGACAGCATGAGGAGAGCCGTGGCTGGCCCCGCCCCTTAAAGGGGCCGGGCCGCGAAGACGAGGCCGGCCTCGGAAATGGACGTCAGCTGAGAGGGAGATTTAAACTCCCTCAGTGAAGACTTGGATGCCTTCACAACAGGTCTTGTGGTTTGCTGTGGTTTGTGCTGGTTGTTTCCTTCTGACCCCTGCTTTGTTCCGGTTTTGCCTTGCCTGCCGCCTGCCTGGACCTCGTATCGGACTCAGACTTGCCCTGCCTGCCGCCTGCCTGGACCACGGATCGGACTTTGACTTGCCTTGCCTGCCGCCTGCCTGGACCTCGGATCGGACTCTGACTTTGCCTTGCCTGCCGCCTGCCCGGACCTCGGATTGGACTCTGACTTTGCCTTGCCTGCCGCCTGCCCAGACCTCGGATTGGACTCTGACTTTGCCTTGCCTGCCGCCTGCCTGGACCTCGGATTGGACTCTGACTTTGCCTTGCCTGCCGCCTGCTTGGACCTCGGATTGGACTCTGACTTTGCCTTGCATGCCGCCTGCCTGGACCTCGGATTGGACTTTGACTTTGCCTTGCCTGCTGCCTGCCCGGACCTCGAATTGGACTCTGACCTTGCCTTGCCTGCTGCCTGCCTGGACCTCGGATTGGACTCCGACCTAGCCTTGCCTGCTGCCTGCCTTGAATCTGGACTGGACTTCATGCTGCATTGACGGTACTCAGTTACTGACCCCTGCCTGGAACTTGGACGTTGTTCTGATTGTCCCCGGGTCAAGGGTCCACAGACATAACATAAATAGAACTTAGCTACATATATAGCGAGGAGAGTTTAAATTGAAAGGTTCCTAAATTCGGACCGATTATAGGAAAGCTTGGCGGAAAAGCCACGTTTTGAGTTTTTTCCGAAATGTTTGTAGGCATGGTTCCAGTCTGATGTCCAGTGGAATAGTATTCCAAATGGTAGGTCCTGCTATCGAGAATGCTCGTTCTTTGGTGTCTGTGTGGCATGAGGCTTTGGTTGAGGGAATGTGTAGAGATCCTTTGTACAATTCTCTGATCGGTCTGGAGGAGGTGTGGAGTCTGAGTGGGATCTGGAGGTCAAGCTGGAGTTGTTTGTGAATAGCTTTGTGGATTATGGTGAGGGATTTGTATAAAATTCCATGGTTTATTGGTAGCCAATGTAGGTTCCGGAGAATGGGAGTGATGTAGTCTCCACGATTAGGGGCGGATTTTAAGAGCCCTGCTCGCGTAAATCCGCCCGGATTTACGCGAGCAGGGCCTTGCGCACTGGTGGGCCTATCTTCCATAGGCCCACCGGCGCACGCAGAGCCCCCGGAACCGCCCCCGGGTTGCGTCTAGGCGCGCCAGCGGCCCGCTGGCGCGCGGGGATTTACTTCTCCCTCTGGGAGGCGTAAATCCCCCAACAAAGGTAGGGGGGGGTTTAGACAGGGCCGGGGGGGTGGGTTAGGTAGAGGAAGGGAGGGGAAGGTGAGGGGAGGGCGTTAGCAAATTCCCTCCGAGGCCGCTCCGATTTCGGAGCGCCCTTGGAGGGAACGGCGGCAGGCTGTGTGGCTCGGCGCGGCTCGGTGCGGCTCGGCTCGGAATAGGCAGCCTTGCGCGTGCCGATCCAGGATTTTAGCGGCTACGCACGTATCTACTAAAATCCCGCGTACTTTAGTTTGCGCCTGGAGTGCCAACAAAAGTACACGAACGCGCCATTTTTGAAAATCTACCCCTGTGTGAGGGTTGGCTATAATTAGTTCGAAGCCCATGACTCTGAGGGTGGTAAGGAGGGCGTCACAGTTGGGAGATGGTGGTGTATCGTCGACATGGATATTGAAGTCCCCCAGGATCATAGCTGGGGAGAGCGTGTTTATGTATTTCATAGTGGCTTCTATGAGGGGGGAGGCATCTGTGTTAAGAAGTCCAGGGGGAGAATATATTAACAGAATTTGAAGTTGGTTCGATTTGAAGAAACCTAGTTCGAGCTTGGAGGAGGTCCTGATTGGTTGGTTGGTGAGCTTGACATCTTTTTTGGCTGCTAAAAGGAGGCTTCCTCCTCTTTTTTTTTGTCTGGGAATGGAGAAGATGTCAAAAATGTGAGTGGGTAATTGGTTTATCAGGACGGTGTCTGCGTTTCTGAGCCAGGTTTCTGTGATGGCACAGATGTCAGGTTTTGAATCCAAGAGGTAATTGTTGAGAATGTGAGTTTTCTTTGTAAGGGACTGAGCATTGAATAGTGTTAAGGTGAAAAGGGTGAGTCCTAGAAGTTGGGAGAGGGGGGAGGCCATGATAGAGAGAAGGAAACCAGCGGATCGGTTTGAGTGTTGTAGTGGTAACTTTAGGCTAGCGCTGTGGTGTTGATAAATAATGGGGATAGGATAAGATGGCATCCTGCTTCTTAAGGTGCATGTTTGCGATTATTGATTGGGGAGAGGCACTGTTCCCGGTGAAGGTCAGGTGGTAGAATTCAAATTGATGTTTGGCCTTGCGATGTGACCAATCTGTCACTTGCAAGGTGAAGTGAATGAAACAGGTGCCCACATGCACAGGCACAGGTTCACACGAAGGGGCGCACAAAGGGGCAGCCCCTTTGTCGCGCAATGCCTAGAGCCGTCGGGCCCTTTAAAGGGCTGGAAGAGCCAGATTGGACAGCGTGGGTGGAGGTAGGCGGTCCTACCTCGCTTTGTTTGGCTTCTTCGCGGCCGGTGACGGATCGGGGCTCTGGAGCCTGAAGTTGGGTGTGCTGCCTGCCTGCCTCGTGTGCTTGAGGGATCCTCTGCCTCCGCTGACCCCGATAAGTCCGCGCCAAACGCGTGGGGAAGGAGGGCTGGCAGTGAAGGGGAGAGTTATGGCGCCGTCGGGCCCTTTAAAGGGCTGGAAGAGCTGGATTGGACGGCATGGGTGGAGGTAGGCGGTCCTACCTCGCTTTGTTTGGCTTCTTCGCGGCCGGTGCCGGATCGGGGCTCCAGGGCCTGAAGTTGGGTGCACTGCCAGCATGCCTCGCATGCTCGAGGGCTCCTCTGCCTCCCCTCACCTCAATAGGTCCGCGCCGAATGCGTAGGGAAGGAGGGCTGGCAGTGAAGGGGAGAGTTATGGCGCCGTCAGGCCCTTTAAAGGCAATAGATATTGCTTTAAAATCAATTGCCCACTCGATGTCTGAAGTAGAAATGAAAACTCAAGGAAATGCCACTAAGATTGGGACTATGGAAAAAAAGATAAAGGATCAGGAAGAAAATTTCAAGAAAATGGAGTCTTTGCAACAGAACTTTGTAAAATCAGAAAGTGCCATGGGAAGAAGATTGGAGAAACTGGAAAACAGTTCTAGAATGTTAAATCTGAGAGTAATTAACTTCCCAGTGGTGAGATTAATTTCTCCAATTGACTTATTTAAAACATATATGAAAGACATTTTAAAAATTCCTGAAACTGCATTTCCGGTATGCACTAGAGCATATTATATGCCTCAAGGTGCCCCTCAGGAAGTACAAGATAATATACCAGCTATGGATATTTCAGATATACTGGAATTATCCATTGAGACAGAGGTCAAAGAAAGAAAAGTTTTGTTCATCTCATTTGCTTTCCCATCAGATCGTAACTTTATTTTGAAAAGGTTTTTCAGGAATAGAACAGCTCTGTTCCATGGAGCAAAATTATGGATTTACCCCGACATAGTTAAAATTACCCAGCAATGTAGGAAGGAATTCCTCGTCATGAAACAGAGGGTACTTAATTTAGGTGCCCGATATGTATTAAAATTCCCATGTAAATGTTGCATAAGTTATCAAGGGAATAATTATGTTTTCTTCGACCCCAATCAGTTGAGGGACTTTCTGGTAGGCCACCCCGTTGAAATACCTGCAGTGTAACCGGCTAAATTTAAGTGGTTGCTCACCTACCTAATTCCTATAAATGTATGTTTAGTAAGATATGTCTATTTCGTTCATTTTACTTATTGCCCCAAATTCTTATATTTAGGAATGTATATGGAAGGTAATTGTTTTCCTGAAATAGAACAGAATGTTGTACCACATTATATGCTGTATTCCAGAATATGTACCGTATTTCCTTAAGAATGTTTCATGATGTAACATGTGAAAATTTTGAAAATAGAAAATAAAAAAAAAAAAAGGGCAAAAAAGGCCCTTTAAAGGTTTGCAAAAATGTCCCTATTTTTGTATAATCAGTCAACATTATCAATTCAATGTTCTGCCTTTCAGGGTTGTGACAGTGCCGAGAACCTTTACAAAAGTTAAGGTTGTCATAGCTACCTTTTTATGAAGGAAGGGCTTCTTGGTTCATCCTTATTTGGATGATTGGTTAATAAGGGCCAAATTGTATACCAAGGGAGTAGCATTGATGGAAGCAGAAGTATCTGTGCTTCAATGGTTAGGTTAGGTAATCAATTATGCAAAAAGTCATTTGCAGCTCTCTCAGACTATAGAACATCTACGGGTGTTATTTAGGGATGTGAATCATTTTTTGACGATTTAAAACAATCGTCAGATATATTTTAAATCGTCAAACAATCGTTAGAGCCGCGATACAATAACAATTTCCCCGATTTATTGTCAAAAAATCGTAAATCGGGGGAGGGCGGGAAAACCGGCACACCAAAACAACCCTAAAACCCACCCCGACCCTTTAAAACAAATTTCCCATCCTCCCGAACCCCCCCAAAATGTTTTAAATTACCTGGGGTCCAGTGGGGGGGTCCCGGCACGATCTCCCGCGATCTCCCGTTCTCGGGCCTCGGCTGCGTTAATAGAAATGGTGCCGGTGGCTCTTTGCCCTTACCATATAACAGGGCAAAGGTAGCGCCGACGCCATTTTGATTCCTGTCACCCGATGTCACGAGTGCAGGAGATCGCTCCCGTACCCCCGCTGGACCCCCAGGGACTTTTGGCCAGCTTGGGGGGGCCTCCTGACCCCCACAAGACTTGCCAAAAGTCCAGTGGGGGTCCGGGAGCGACCTCCTGCACTCGCACCGTATTGCCAATATTCAAAATGGCGCCAGCGCTACTTTTGCCCTCACTATGTCATACGGGTCCCCCGATTTACGATTTTTTATGATTTTTTTTAAAAACCATGACGATCAGATTTCCCTCCCCCCCCAGCCAAAATCGATCGTTAAGACGATCGATCACACGATTCACATCCCTAGTGTTATTCAACAAATCGGCTGGTATGGTATACCTACCACAGAAGAAAATTTTAAAGATTTGTTCATAGGTGAAGAGCTTTTTAGAACAGCAAACACCAACTGCTTGGCATTATCTTCAGCTTCTAGGCCCAATGGCATCGACTCTGGAGTTAGTTCCTTGGGCAAGGGCTCATTTGAGAACTCTTCAGATTTCACTCCTTTCCAGATGGAAGTTCAAGGTTACAGAGTGCGCCTTCCATTGTCTAACTAGGTTCAAATGTCTCTAAATTGGTGGACTCATCTTCAAAATTTGAGAAAAGGAATGTTCTTGGAAAGCCCAGATTGGGTTCTACTGACAACAGATGCCATTTTAATAGGTTGGAGAGGACATTATAAGAATCATTACACTCAGAGCCTCTGGAGCTGGAGTAAGAGCCAATGATCTATAAATCAGCTAGAGACCAGAGGCATCAGATTGGCTCTGTTATATTTTCAGAACCTTCTTCAAGGGAAGGCAACGAGAGTCTTATGTAGCAATGCAACAGCAGTCACGCATATAAACAAGCTGGGCGTAACATGCAGTCAGGGCATTTTGGAAGAGACAGATCTTTTGTTCACATGGGCCAAGAAATACCTGATTCAGTTGTCAGCTCAACACATAGCAGATCAGATAAATGTTCAGGCAGATTATCTCAGTCGAAATGTAATAGATCCTGGTGAGTGGAAATTAAGGGAGGAAACCTACTGTCAAACAGTGCAAAGTTGGGGTCCACATCAGATATATTCGGCTTCCAGGCAAAGCAGAAAAGTAAAAGGATTTTACAGTTGGCACAGAGAAGTAGGCAGCGAAGTGATAGATGCCTTTCCACAAAGTTGGAGGGGATACAAGCTTCTGTATCTTTTTCCTCCATGGCCACTAATGACATATTTGTTAAGGAAAATAGAAAAGGAAAGAGTTACAGAAGTGCTTGTAGTACCCGATTGGCCGCAAAGGCCATGATAGGCAGACCTAAAGAAGCTATTAATAATAGGGATGTGCAGTTGTTTAAAACAAAAATGCAAAACATGACGAATAAGGCTAATTCATTTCATTTGAGGGGTCCTGGACCAAATTGAGATCCCCCTGAATTAAACAAACCTTATTTGTTAGTTTAATTTTAAGCAAATGCATCGGGCCTAGGTCTACACCCGAAGCCAGGGCCTTGCCTAGGGCATAAGCTGAGGCCCAAAGCAGGGACCATAGCCTAAGCCCTAGGAGAGACTCTAGCTTTAGGCCTAGGCAGAGGCTCCAGCATCACGCTCGGGCATAGGCCAAGACCCAAAGCAGGGACCATGGCCTAGGCCCGCGTGCAACAATGGAGTCTTGGCAGAGACACGGGCTAATGCCAAGGCCTTGGCGGAGACCCCCGAAAAATAAAAAAAACAAATTTACCTGATCCATTGAAGGACAGGTGCCAACTCTGAGGCCTCGACCTAGGCCTGACACCGTGACCCGACCCGGAGGCCACGTCCCAATGCCGGGGCCTCGGCCCGGATCCTTGCCTGACGCCACAACCCGACCCAGATGTGAAAGTAGGCTATAACAATGCAAGATAAGACTTGTAATAGTCATTTTTTATTTTCATCATTTTTATTATGTCTTGTTTTTTCTTGTAATGTCTTTTATTATTAGGTTGTTAGTTTATTGTAGATGGTTTAGTTTTGAAAGTAGTAAACTTGCTAAATATGCTCTAAGTATGACATAAATGCATGTGATGTCATCATGTTGAAATAAAAAAAAAAAGAACTCTGCCTCCATGTGCTGGATGAGAGGATGTAACCCATAGGTTCTGGACTGCTGTACTAGAAGTAAAGGAATGGAAATTAACAGGTAAGACATAATTTCTCCTTAATGCTGATGTCATATTTATCTGCATATAGATATACTTTTATTTCAGCGTATAGGAAGGAATTTGATATAACTAATGTGTCCCACACATTTACAGAAAATCAAGTTTAATGGAACGCTGTGCTGAAGATGCACTATTGTAAAGACCGCCAAAAGAATCTATAAGGTAGAATTTGTTGTAGCCCCTGAAGCAGCATTCACAAAATGTGATATAATTTAGGGCATGCTACTTCTCTTCAAGTAACATGGGGAAGTTCCCTTTTTGATCGTGATTTTTACATGCAATATAAAAATTAACAAAAAGACTATTATAGAATAGATTATTATGATTAGATAAGACCCATATATGCAGAAAGGTGAAAAGAATATAACTAACCTTGGCACGGGTGTTATGAAGATCCTTATATAAAGAATGAGTTGTTCTTTTCCCGTCGATAGCAGGGCTGAATTAGCCATGCTGTCATGGGATCTGTCAATCAGGTCCGGGAGGCGGAGCTTTACAAAGCAGAGATTTCGATTTTAGCTCTCTCTGCGGCTGCGCGTGTGTTCCCGCGCAGGAAAGTAACAGATTCTCCTCAGTCTGTTTTTTCCACGAGCGGGATTGCACGCAGGGCCGACTTCTCCTCAGCATTTCTTATTTTTATTGAAATGTCAAAAAAGCCAGGGTTTAAACCCTGTGCCTTTGGCAAAGTAATGTCAGTCACGGATGGCCATGACCGATGTTACCGATGCCTGGGACCAGAGCATAATTTACAAAATTGTGATTTTTGTGCTCGAATGTCTCCAAAAGCCCAAAAACAACGGGCCTACAAAATGTTTGAACTTTTCACGTTTTCCGAGCCATCGAAGGCTCATTCTTCACCGGGTCCCTCGTTGACGGCGGCTCCGTCACAAAAAGGAGCGTCGTCATGGGATCCTCAACCCTCCAGGCTTGGAGTTAAGGACTTACCGAGCCGACATAGGCCTTCAGATCTGAGACGACCGAAAGAGCCTCGGCGATCAGCGCAGGAATCAACGGCGCCTAAATCTTCGGCGCGACGACTTATGCATCTGAAGTACCTTCTGCGCCCAAATCACCATTGGCGCATAATACTTCTGCGACCAAATCGACATCAGCACACAAGACACCGGTACACACAACGCAGGAAGCATATATGCATAAAGCGCCAAAGATATTGCGCACACGGCACCGAAGACCTCTGCGTGCACAGCGCCGAAGAAATATGCGCACACGGCGCCGAAGACCTCTGTGCATACGGCACCGCAGCCATCTGAAGCGAGCTCGGCACCGAAAACAACGGCACCGAAACCATCTGAGCGTACGGCATCGATGACTTATGCGCACAAGTCGGTATATGCGCACAACTTACAAAAAACAACAGCGCACATGGTGCCGAAGGTATTTGCACACAGATCGACGCACAGTGGACTACAAAAGTCCAAACAAATATATCATTCAATACTACATGGGGTAAAACGAAGACATCAGTCTCCAGATGTTCCTCATTCCACCTCTTCAGACTCTAATTCTTCAGAGCTGCAGTCAAAACGAATTAGACGATCACTGTCGGGAGATGGAACCCATACAGGATCATCGTTACACCATCACCATAGGCGAACACGTCACTCACATCAAAAAGCTGCGAAGACGAGAGATACATGGGCAGTGAGCCCTTCCACTTCTAGGTCATCTCACCCACGAAGTGTAGATTCCTTATCTCATAGACAATTAATACAAATCACTTCCTCTGCTGCATCTTCGTCCTCAGATAATTCTGTTAGGACCACAGAGGGAAAGATGAGGAACATGTATGATGTACCAGCTGCTTCCACTAAAATTCCTACAGTATCACCTAAAACAGGTGAACTACCAAAACAATCTGATTGTGCAGCAATGCCTCCTCAAACAAAAGAGGCATTTCTTCAATTATCCCAATCATTGGCAGGGTTTTATGAAAATCTTCAATCATCTTTTAAGATGTCTAATGAGCTATCTGTGAGTTCTCCAGAACACAATATGCATACCTCTAGAGAACCGTCAGTGGAGCCTCCGGCATCCCCAATGATGAAACGACCAATTTCACCAATTCAACAGCAAGATACCACTATAGATTCTCTATCTCCACAAATGTCCTCATTGTCATCTACTGGATTCCCATTGGATCCACAGGAACAACCACAGGAACCACATTCTCCTCCAGAGGACCTGACATACCCAAAATTTTTAGAAAAATTGGGCACGATATTATATCTGGAGGTCCAAAAGGAGACAGACTCTAGGTTAGAAACTTTTGGTCTCCTAAAGATTTTCGATGCTCCGGGAGAACCAACATCTCTCCCACCACACAAATTATTACATTCTGTCTTGCAGAAGTTGTGGGAAACGCCTTATTCTCTATCAGCGTTTTCCAAGAAAACGGATATATTTATTTGTTTATTTATTTGAAGTCTTTTATATACCGAGGTATAGCAAGCTGCCTTCACTCCAGTTTACATTTTAACAACTCATTACAGATAAAGGACAATATAACCGAGTAACTTATTAACAGAAATCCTTATTACCTTCTAAGAACAAGCGACATAAACATAATAAGCATAAGTCATGCAGTGTGCGGGTAGTGTACAAACAGTGTACGAATAAGTATTGATACCTATGTTACATAATAACATGAGTGATTTGGGATTCTCTTTCTAGGGTAGAATTGGGGAAGGAATGGGAGGATTATATCTCTGGGATCGGTCAGAGTCAAACTAGATTGAGCAAAAATATTCACTTTTTAGGGGTCTGATATTGGGTGTGAATAGTCAAGGGAGAGATTCTCGTAGTAAGATTAGTGCAATTATAATTGGGAGGGATAATGTTTCAGAGCAGTTGCATTTGGCTTAGCCAACACCATCTGTAAATGTCTGTCTGAATAACCATGTTTTGATTTCCTTTTTGAATGTTTTGAAGTCGCTGAGTGTGCTTAGGTGATCTGGTAAGGAGTTCCATAATTTCGGTCCCGCGATTGAGAAGGCTCTGTTCCTAATGTTGGAAAGCTTTGCTGAAGGAAGAGAGGGCATGACTAGGTGCAGTTTGTTGGAGGTTCTCGTCGTTCGTTGTGATTTGTGTATCTGAATCATGTTATCGAGGGCGGTGTTGTCTGCTTTGTAAATTGCGTTGTGTAGTAATGTTAACGTTTTGAATTTGATTCTTTGTTCGACCGGTAGCCAGTGAAGACTTTTTAGAATAGGGGTGATGTCGTCTGATTTTTTCTTGCTGGTTAGTACTCTGGCAGCTGCATTCTGTAACAATTGGAGCGGTTTTAGTGTGGATTTTGGAAGGCCAATCAGGAGTGAGTTGCCGTAATCGAGGCTGGTAAAGATAAGAGATTGAAGGACGGTTCTGAAATCTTGTTGGTGTAGTAGCAGTTTAAGATGTTTGAGAATGTGAAGTTTATGAAAGCCTTCTTTGGTTTTCGTTGTGATGTTCTTTTTGAAGCTTAGTTCATTGTCAATCCAGATCCCGAGTTCCTTTGCATTGTTCTTCAGTTGGATGTTGGTGTTGTCAATTTGTAAGGAAGGCATTGGAGATATTTGTCCTGTGTTATTTCTTTTGATGAGGATATAAAATTTCATATGAGAAAAACATCGCCTTACTCTATACCACAATTACCACATGCTTCAATTGTGATAGAGTCAGCAATGCAAAGATTCAAAAAAGCAAAATCACATGCCTCGTATTCACCGGGTAAAGATAACCGGTGTTTAGATGACTTTGGCAGGAAGATGTATCATAACTCAATGTTGAATGCCCGCATTATGCACCATCAATTCTATATGGTACAATACCTATATGAGTGCATACAAGCCACAAAAGGTATGCTTTCCTCAACGGCTGATCATGTACCACCGCCTCTTAATGATATGGAGGAGTGTTCTCAACACCTTCTACGATCAATATATGAGGCATTTGAAACATCTTCTAGGGTGTCTGCGACAGCCATAGCAGCCCATAAGATGGCATGGTTACACTCTAGTACGATAAGAGAAGATTTACATGAGAAACTGATGAACCTCCCGTGTATAGGATACAACCTGTTCGGAGAATGGTTTCAAGAAACAGTTGGAAAATTAAAGGAGGAAGCTCTAGAAGTCCAATCCTTAATGTCACAATCTCACTACTCGACCACGCATCGTTATGTGGGATCTTCACATAGACAATCCTATAATCTTAGGCCTTACAAGTCTTATCAATCTTTTCGTCCTCCGCTGCAACAAAACAACACAACTCAAAGTAGGGGTAAACCACGTAACCAAAAACAGCAAACACAACAACCGGCTGCTGCAGTAAAATCAACGCCGTCTTTTTAATAAATCAGCCACCACCACTACATCAAGCACCACCTGGCAGAATTCATTCTTGCCTGGCAGCCTGGGAGAAAATAACAACCGATCAATGGTTTTAGAAATAGTACGACATGGCTATCAACTCCAATTTACCACAAAACCCATACTACCTCACTTTTCCACTCTAAAGAGTCAAAGCTTCCAACCCCAACTGGGGGAGGAGATTGCTTTGCTTCGCAAACAGCAGGCCATTCGACGAATTTTCCCAAAAACCCAAAAAACAGGGTTCTATTCCCCATAATTCCTCATACCCAAAAAGTCGGATGGACTTGCCCCATATTAAATTTACGGGACTTGAACAAATTCCTGACCAATGAGAAATTCAAGATGGTATCGTTGAAATCGATCTTACCTCTGATTCAACCCAACGACTGGATGTGTTCTATCGATCTGAAGGATGCGTACACACATATTCCAATCCATCCATCTTCTTGGTGTTACCTATGCTTTCACTAGGGCCATCAACACTACCAGTACAAGGTTCTTCCCTTTGGACTATCGGCTGCACCCAGGGTTTTCACCAAATGCATGGTTGTGGTGATGGCTCATCTCAGACAACAGGGTCTGACCATCTTTCCATATCTGGACAATTGGCTAATTATAGCCTCGACCCCGGAGATCTTACTCGATCACCTCTGGGTGATACAGTGCTTACAGGAATTGGGACTAGTGATCAATTTTCAGAAATCACATCTCCAACCAACACAGAGACTACAGTTCATAGGAGCAGGCCTGGACACTGTTCGCAATCGGGCATATCTCCCAACAGAAAGAATAATACAAATACATCAACTTCTCTACTCATTGAACAACACTCAAAGGCCGTCGGCAAGACAAATTCTGGTAGTCCTCGGCCACATGGCGGCGGCTATCTTCACAGTACCCAACACCAGGCTGCACATGAGACGCCTGCAATGGGGACTAAAACGTCAATGGAAACAACACTCACAACCGTTGACACAGAAGCTATCGTTGACTTCCGAGACGAAACAGGACATAACATGGTGGCTCCTACACTCCACCCTGTCAAAAAGAGCAGTATTCAGTCCTCCTCCTCACAATGCAGTCTTAACCACAGATGCGTCTTGCAAGGGATGGGGAGCACATCTCGAGATTTATGAAACCCAAGGGTTATGGACAATCTCCGAGCAGACCGTGCAGATAAATCTATTAGAGCTCAGAGCAATTTGAAATGTGCTACAAGTGTTTCAAGATCACTTAAAGGGCCACAGAGTCATGATCTACATAGACAATCAAGTGGCAATGTTTTATATCAACAAGCAAGGAGGGTCCGGTTCATGGCCCCTTTGCAAGGAGACCCTGACAATCTTCAAACTTGCTCACCAACATTGCATACATCTGCAAGCAACTTATCTACCAGGAGTAGCAAATACAAGGGTGAACAGGCTAAGCCGCATCCTTCATCCTCACGAATGGACAGTCAATTCGGAGGTAGCCCAAGACATTTTCATGCAATGGGGGACACCAGCAATAGATCTCTTTGCAACCGAGATCAACACTCAGGTTCCCAAATTTTGCTTGATAAGACCAAGTCAGTTCAGGATCGACCAAGATGCCTTCCTCATTCCATGGACGATAGGCCTCCTGTATGCCTTTCCTCCCATACCACTCATAACAAGGATCTTCAGAAGTGCATAGCAGACAAGGCTCAACTGATACCCATAGCTCCAGCCTGGCCAAGGCAACCGTGGTACAGTTTCCTTCTCTGACTGTCCATCATGGACCCCATTCAATTACCGAATCACCAAGATCTTCTCTTCCAAGATCAAGGAATGCTTCTACACCCACTACACTCATCTCTTTATTTGACAGCATGGAGATTGAGAGGCTCCTTTTAACTGAACAGGGAGTTTCCACTTTGGCACAATCCATTTTGTTAGAATCCAGGAAACTCTCAATGAGGAAAAAAACTCTAGCTATAAATGGAAACGATACTCTACCTGGTGCACTTCTAATGGTGTACCACTTTTAGACTATTCACCTGAGTTACTCATGGATTATCTACATACACTGTACACAGCTGGTCTGGCAGCCTCATCCATTAGGGTCCATCTCAGTGCCATAGCGGCATATCACAGACCACTTAACAGTATTCCTATTTCCAATCACCCCTTACTATCTCGTTTCATCAATGGGTTAACTCACCTTCGCCCTCCAATCTCTAAGCCTCCAGTTCCATGGAACCTCAACATAGTTCTTGAACAGCTCATGTTTTTTCCGTTTGAATCCATGGACTCGGCACACATTAAATACCTCACATGGAAGGTGGTATTCCTCGTGGCAGTAACATCAGCACGACGAGTCAGTGAATTACAGGCCTTGGTCCATTATTCTCCGTATTTACAGTTTCATAACCAAAAAGTGATTCTCTGAACGCACCCATCCTTCCTACCAAAAGTGGTGTCTCATTTCCATCTCAATCAGACCATAGAACTACCCATCTTTTTCCCTAAACCTCAAGCAAATAACAGGGAAAAATCACTGCATACGCTAGACTGCAAAAGAGCTTTAGCATACTACAAAGAAAGAACAAACTCGGACTCCCATGTTTCTCAACTCTTTGTCTCTTTCGACCCAAAAGCACCTGGACTGCCAGTGGCTAAACGCACCATCTCCAGCTGGATAGCACAGAGCATCAAGTTCTGCTACAACAAACAGAACCTAAAGCTACATTCTGTTCCCAAAGCTCACCAAGTTAGAGCAGTGGCGGCCTCCTTGGCACACCTTAAACATGTACAATCCATTGACATTTGTAAGGCAGCTACATGATCATCGCTCTATACCTTCACATCGGACTACTGCCTTGATCAACAAGCAGCCACTGATGTGAAGATAGGACACGCAATCCTGCAATCTCTATCCTCTTGTACACGGTGAATGCTACACTGTTCGTGATCATGTACAAACATATATACCATAAACAACATGATCAGGAGCTTGGGACTCCCATGACAGCATGGCTAATTCATAGGGATGTGAATCGTTTTTTTGACGATTTAAAATATCGTCCGATATATTTTAAATCGTCAAAAATCGTTAGAGCCACGATACAATACCAATTCCCCCGATTTATCGTCAAAAAATCATAAATTGGGGGAAGGGGAAGGGGAAGGGGGAGGGCGGGAAAACCGGCACACTAAAACACCCTAAAACCCACCCCGACCCTTTAAAATAAATCCCCCACCCTCCCGAACCCCCCCAAAATGCCTTAAATTACCTGGGGGTCCAGCGAGGGTCCAGAACGACCTCCTGCAATCGAATCGTGTTGTCTTCAGCCGGCGCCATTTTGCGCCGCCATTTTGCAAAATGGTGGCGCAAAATGGCGCCGGCCGTAGACAACACGATTCGACTGCAGGAGGTCATTCCGGACCCCCGCTGGACTTTTGGCAAGTCTTGTGGGGGTCAGGAGGCCCCCCCAAGCTGGCCAAAAGTCCCTGGGGGTCCAGCGGGGGTCCGGGAGCGATCTCCTGCCGCGAATCGTTTTTCCGTACGGAAAATGGCGCCGGCAGGAGATCGACTGCAGGAGGTCGTTTTGGACCTCCGCTGGACTTTTGGCAAGTCTTGTGGGGGTCAGGAGGCCCCCCCCAAGCTGGCCAAAAGTCCCTGGGGGTCCGGGAGCGATCTGCTGCCGCGAGTCCAGCGGAGGTCCGGAACGACCTCCTGCAGTTGATCTCCTGCCGGCGCCATTTTCCGTACGGAAAAATGATTCGCGGCAGGAGATCGCTCCCGGACCCCCGCTGGACCCCCAGGAACTTTTGGCCAGCTTGGGGGGGCCTCCTGACCCCCACAAGACTTGCCAAAAGTCCAGCGGGGGTCCAGAACGACCTCCTGCAGTCGAATCGTGTTGTCTACGGCCGGTGCCATTTTGCGCCGCCATTGCAAAATGGCGGCGCAAAATGGCGCCGGCTGAAGACAACACGATTCGATTGCAGGAGGTCGTTCCGGACCCCCGCTGGACCCCCAGGTAATTTAAGGCATTTTGGGGGGGTTCGGGAGGGTGGGGGATTTATTTTAAAGGGTCGGGGTGGGTTTTAGGGTGTTTTAGTGTGCCGGTTCACGATTTTAACGATTTTCACGATAATTAAAAAACCCAAACGGCGACAATACGAATCCCTCCCTCTCCCAGCCGAAATCGATCGTTAAGACGATCGATGACACGATTCACATCTCTACTAATTCAGCCCTGCTATTGATGGGAAAAAGCAAGTTTGCTTACCGTAAACGGTGTTTCCATAGATAGCAGGATGAATTAGCTATGCTGATCCACCCTCCTCCCTGGCAGTCACTGTCTTTCCGAACTACAGCTTAATCACAGACTGAGGAGAATCTGTTACTTTTCTGCGTGGAAACACACGCATAGCCGCAGAGAGCTAAAATCTAAATCTCCGCTTTGTAAAACTCCGCCTCCCGGACCTGATTGACAGATCCCATGACAGCATGGCTAATTGATCCTGCTATCTACAGAAACACTGTTTACATAAGCAAACTTGCTTTTATACTACTACAGCACAGTGCAATTTTCAAAATATAAATTCAATGTCAATTGCTACCATTTATATGTTTGGATATTTGCATTTGATTCTTAGAACCCCTTCTTGTTGGTGATTTATCATTAAAAAGTATGCCAGTCTTATAAAACTCCAGTTATCTCCAGCAACAGTATGGCTACTAGAAGTGCACTACAAAACAATAACGACTAGATATTGATATAAAAATCTTCAACCTTATTATTTTTATAAATGCGTGATATAATGATTCCTTTTTATTTCTGAAGGCAGGAATATACTGGGTTAATTTGATGGATTATTTCTGTGGTGGATGGGTGCTCCTTTTTGTGGCGGTATTGGAGCTGATAGCAATCTGCTGGATTTATGGTAACTATTTTGCTAAGTCTCAAAGAGGCCAATATATAAAAGTGTGATATGGGCCATTAACATGCATTAATTATCTCAGTTTAACTGGCCATACTAATGACATGATAATCAGTTTGGAAAAATATTACTTCTGTTAATGTTAGCACATTAACAGTAGCATTAATGCAAACAAATCTTAACTACACCTTGCTGAGATGTAGTTAAGCTTCTCACAGAAACAGGTCTGCAAAAATGTGCATATATTTTAATGTGCTTTATTTTATTCTGCATTCATAGGTAATGAGCTATTTGCATAATTATTTTGTGCTGATGTTTGTGATCACTAAATTCCTTCCTAACTTCAATAATGCACATATTGATGTAGCACAATTAAGGGCACTATTAAGTATTAACACACATTAACTCAGTCTCAAACATCAGCACAGTTTAGTGCATCTATTCATGCATAGGTTTTCTGTATATCTGTAACATTGGTAACCTAACCTCTGCAAATTCAATTAATTTAAATCTGGAACTCTTCTCCATCTGCCTGTGTTCTTTTTATTGTAGCTAAAACAGTTTACATTAGACAACATAAGCATTAACACAGTATACAGTGTACCAACTAAGTCTTGCTTAGATATTTACCAGCTGCTTATATAGCCATTAGGAAGCATCACTTGTCAGATTGATGACTCATAAGAACTCTGGAATGTTTAGAATGGAAAAGCAAAAATACCCTACATTCAGCTCCCTGAGTCTTATTCAAAAAGAACTTTTCTGATTCTATGCTTATGAAAAAATAATTCATTGTTGAAGAAGGCACTATGGCAGGAAGAGAGCTGCTGCTTTTTTTTTTAATATTTATTTCTCATTTTCAATCATACAAACATATAAATCAAGTTTGCATTAGAAATACATGGATTGGTATACAACTTTAAATCTAAAAAAATAAACACTTTGAAAACCATAACTACATATTATCTGCAGATGAAAATCCAATACCATTAAGTATTAAACATAATTAAGGGCGTGTTGCACTACAGTAAGAAAACAAAGGGGAGTATAAATCGTAAATTTCCAAATTTGAGGGCATTGTCATAGATCCTGCTAGCTTACCTTACTATTCTTGCTGACTTGACATAGGGGATGAGGACGGGAGTTTTCTCTGTTCTATAAATAACTTTAGTTGTTCGGGTATGAAAAAAATAAAAACATCATTTTGTTTCCTTAACAAACACTTACAAGGAAATCGTAATGTGAAGGAAAAGCCCAATGTAATTACCTCTTGGCGTAAGGCCAAAAAGGCTTTTCTCCTTAATTGCGTAGAATACGCTAAGTCTGGGAATATCTTAATCAGTTTTCCCATGTAGTTTACAGGGTATTTTTTAAAGTAATTTTTCATTATTAAATTTATATCCTTAATTGAGGAAAAATTTACTAGAGATGTGCAGCCAAAACGTTTTCGTTGCATTCGTGATACGTATTCGTGGGGGGTCAATTCCGTTTCATGAGGAAGTATGGAGAATTCCATAAGTTGTCGATCTGTAAATACGTTACTACGGTGAGTTAAATTAGTGTCCCAGCTAAAATTAACTACAACCCCCCACCCTCCTGACCCTCCCAAGACTTACCAAAACTCCCTGGTGGTCCAGCGGGGAGTCAGGAAGCCATCCCTGCACTCGTCTCCATAAGGATCTTTAATAGAAAATGCAGTGTTATTCAAGCTGCTGCTTCTAGCTTTGCATTAAAACTTGCATAGAAACATAGAAACTTGATGGTTGAAAAAGACCATATAGCTTATCTAGTCTGCCATCCATGCCAACTGCTAAATTCTACAATCCCTGCCACTCCTTCAGAGATCACCTTTGTTTGTTCCATGCTTTCTTGAATTCAGATACTGTCCTTGTTTCTACTGCCTCCACTGGGAGGCCGTTCTATGCAGCCACTACCCTTTCTGTAAAGAAATATTTCCTTAAATTACTCCAGAGTCTACCCCATTCACCTTCATCCTACGAATCCTTGTTCCAGAACTTGCTTCCTGTGCATTGATTTCTTGGAGATATTTAAATGTCTTTATCCCACCTAGAGTATATACATGTTTAGATCTTTAAGTCTCCCCCATATGCTTTATAATGAAAACTAGGGATGTGAATCGTTTTTGAATGATTAAAATTATCGTCAGATAATTTTAAAATCGTCCAAAATCGTTAGAGTGCACGATACTGTCAGCTTTGTGGACCCTTAGGCCAATCAAGGCGGATATGGAGAGCTGTGCAGGGACACAGCAGGCGTCTTGACCGGGAGGCGGCCAGATGGACTAGGATACGGCTTGGAGAGCGTGGGTCCGGGTGGAGCCCTATACGACCAAGAGCTCCACGGTGAGACGAAGAGAAGTGGAGGCAGGACCCAAGAGTTGGAGACCTTCACCCTGGAAGCCAGTACCCCCCCGAGAGGAGCTCGTAGGGGTCCAACCGCTGGGACTTTTGGAGGTTTCACCCTGGAAGCCGGAGCCCCCCCAGGAGGAGCCCGTAGGGGCCCGGCCGCTGGGACTTAGGAGAATCTTCGGGTCCGCAGAGGAGAGAGCCCAGGAACAGCGAAGGTCCGAGACGGGATCCAGTAGCCAAGCCAAGTCGGAGAGCCGGGAGACAGATTTAGAAGCCAAAGCCGAAGGAGCAGGAGAAAGCGTGGTCAGGTACAAGCCGGGTCGAAGCCAAGATCAGAGAAGATGCCAAAGCCAAGGGAGCAGTCGGAAGCGTGGTCGAGATACAAGCCGGGTCGGAGCCAAGGACAGTCGGATCAGGAACAGAGGGATTCAGCAACTAGAGACAAGGAATACCTTGGAAACCTCGTTGCAAGGCAGGGAGATCCGGGACTGCAGGGCTTAAGTAGCCCTGCAGCGTCTGACGTCATCCCAGGGGAGGATCCGGGCTTTCCCGCGCTGGTCCCTTTAAATAGAAGGCAGAGACGCGCGTGCGTGCGTGCGTGCGTCTAGGGGGCGGAGCCAGCCACGGAGGAACGCCGGCAAGGTGGGGGAAGCCGGAGCGTGGCGTCCGAGGGCCCTGCAGGCCCGAGCGAGGTGGGCACGCGACGGGGACGCAGCGACCGAGGTCCCTGCAGCCCCGGAAGAGGAGAGCCCGAGGCAGAGCCGCGGCGGGGTAAGCGCCGATCCCGGGGCCATCCCGGGATCGCAACAGTACCCCCCCTCCTACGCCCCCTCCCGGGGGGTCACGGCTTGTCCGGATGCGCCACATGAAATTAGCGAAGGAGGTCCTTATCCAGAATGTGCGAGGAGGGCTCCCACGAGTTTTCTTCTGGGCCATACCCCTCCCAGGACAGGAGATATTCCCACCGATGGCGGTTGCGACGGACATCCAACACCTCCTTTACCGTGTACGTGTCATCCTGGTCGGTGGAGGTGAGGTTAGCCTCCGGCGGGCGAGGCCAAAATCGGGAGAGCACCAGCGGTTTGAGTAGGGACACATGGAAGACGTCGTGGATCTTGAGAGTAGAGGGCAAGCGCAACCTGTAGGATACGGCCCCTATACGTTCGGCCACCGGGAAGGGTCCAATATAACGAGGCGCCAACCTCATGGAAGGAGTTTGCAATTGGATGTGTTTGGTGCTTAGCCATACCTTAGTGCCAGGTAGGAAGACCTGAGCGGGCCGGCGTGATTGATCTGCGTATTTCTTGAACCACGCCGCGGTCCTGCGAAGCTTCTCCTGAGTGGTTTGCCAAAGGCGGTGGATCTGGCTAGCCGTTAGTTGCGCCGCCAGTGAGGAGGTCGTCACTGGCAACGGCAAAGGAGGCTTGGGGACCTTTCCATAGACCACTTGGAAGGGAGCCTGTAGCGTAGCGGAGTGCTTGTGGCGATTGTACGAAAACTCGGCCCATGGTAGAAGGGCGACCCAGTTGTCCTGGAGTTCTCCTACGAAGGCTTGGAGGAAAGCCTTCAGGGTCCGGTTCGTTCGTTCAACCTGTCCGTTGCCCTGCGGATGAAAAGCCGTGGTGAGATCCAACTGTACCCCGAATCTTTTGCAGAGTGCCCTCCAGTATTTTGCTGCAAATTGGGGACCCCGGTCTGAGGTAATATGCAATGGTAATCCATGTAGTCGAAAGATATGATGGACGGACAGTTCAGCTAGTTCAGGAGCTGTGGGCAACTTGGCAAGCGGCACAAAATGGGCCATTTTCGAGAACCAGTCAACTGTGACCCAAACCACAGTCTTACCCTCAGACGGAGGCAATTCTACTACAAAATCCGTAGATATGTGAGTCCACGGTTCCGTGGGTATGGGGAGTGGCTGGAGGAGGCCCCAGGGACGGCCAGGTAAAGGTTTCTGCTGTGCGCATGTGGGACAAGATTGTACATATAGCCGAACATCCTCCTTCACCCGTGGCCACCAATAGAATTCTGTCAGAAGTTCAAGAGTCCGGGCGATCCCTGGGTGGCCGGCCATCAGAGAATCGTGTGCCCATGCTAAAACCCTCTTTCTCGAGCGTGCGGGAACCACCGTCTTCCCCGCTGGTCCAAGTTCTGTGGCTGCCAGTTGGACCTTAGCCGGATCCAGAATGTATTGAGGAGGTTCGGGGGCAGCCTCGATCTCTGTGGCGCGGGAGAGGGCGTCTGCCCTAACATTCTTGGCCGCCGGTCGGTACCGAAGGGAGAAATCGAACCGACTGAAAAAGAGGGACCAGCGCGCCTGCCGGGGGTTGAGCCTCTGAGCGTGAGATAAGTATTCCAAATTTTTGTGGTCAGTGTAAACTATGATTGGGTGTTGGGCTCCCTCCAGCCACTGGCGCCATTCCTCAAAGGCTAGCTTGATGGCAAGTAGTTCTTTGTCACCGATACCGTAATTCTTCTCGGCAGGCGAAAACTTACGGGAGAAGTATGAACATGGCCATGTTCTGCCGTCCTTGGAGATTTGGGCCAGTACAGCCCCAACTGCCACATTGGAGGCATCCACCTCCACTATGAATGGGCGTAGGGGATCTGGATGTCAGAGGCAGGTGTCCTGAAGGAAAGCCTCCTTAAGATCCTGGAAGGCCTGTATGGTGGTTGGGGTCCACTTTCGAGCATCGGCATCCTTGCGAGTGAGGGCTGTAAGGGGCGCCACCAGGCTGGAATAATGCGGGATAAACTGGCGGTAAAAATTGGCGAAGCCTAAAAAACGCTGGAGGGCCTTTACCCCCAAGGGTTGTGGCCAATTCTTGATGGCGGACACCTTCTCCGGATCCATGCGGAATCCGGTGGAAGAGATGATGTACCCTAGGAAGGGCAAGGACTCTTGCTCGAACTGGCATTTCTCTAGTTTGCATACAAGTGATTCTCCCTTAACTTCAGCAGAAGTTGACGAACGTGCTGATGATGCGTCTCAAGGTCCGGAGAGTAGATTAAGATGTCGTCTAAGTATACGATGACGGAGGTGTATAGGAGGTCACGCAATACCTCGTTCATCAGATTCTGAAACACCGTCGGGGCGTTACAGAGACCAAATGGCATGACGAGGTACTCGTAATGGCCGTCCCTGGTATTGAAAGCGGTTTTCCACTCGTCACCCGGGCGGATCCGTACGAGATTGTACGCCCCCCTAAGGTCTAGCTTGGTAAATACCTGGGCCCCTTGAAGACGATCTAGGAGCTCTGGGATCAGGGGCAATGGATAGCGATCCCGTCGAGTGATTTGATTCAGACCCCGGTAATCAATACAGGGGCGAAGGGACCCGTCCTTTTTCCCTACAAAGAAGAAACCGGCCCCCGCCGGAGAATTAGATGGTCTGATAAACCCTCGGTCCAAGTTCTCCTTAATATACGCGGACATAGCCTTGGTCTCCGGCAGAGACAGGGGGTACACCCTACCTCGGGGCGGTGTAGTTCCTGGCAGCAAATTAATTGCGCAATCGAAGGGCCGATGCTCCGGGAGTAATTCGGCCTTCTCCTTAGAGAAGACATCCCTGAAGGCGTGATACTGGGCTGGTATGGTTAATGGTGTGGTAAGGAGAGGAAGCGTAGGCAGAGGAGGAGCGGGAAGGCAATGATGGAAGCATGCTGGACCCCATGAGGTAATCTGAAGCGAACCCCAATCAATTACCGGCGAGTGTTCCCTCAGCCAAGGCAGGCCCAGGACGACTGGATGGATGGATTTCTCAAGGATGAGGAACGAGATCTCCTCTTGATGGAGGATGCCGACCTGAAGTTTGAGAGGACATGTACGAGTGGAGATGGTCCCTGGTAGTGGGATTCCCTGGCTGGACGAAACCCGCACGGGCGGTTCCTGGGGCAGGACCCCGAGCTGAAACTGGTGCACCAGGTCTTGACGTCATCCCAGGGGAGGATCCGGGCTTTCCCGCGCTGGTCCCTTTAAATAGAAGGCAGAGACGCGCGCGCGTCTAGGGGGCGGAGCCAGCCGCGGAGGAACGCCGGCAAGGTGGGGGAAGCCGGAGCGTGGCGTCCGAGGGCCCTGCAGGCCCGAGCAAGGTGGGCACGCGACGGGGACGCAGCGACCGAGGTCCCTGCAGCCCTGGAAGAGGAGAGGCCGAGGCGGAGCCGCGGCGGGGTAAGCGCCGATCCCGGGGCCGTCCCGGGATCACAACAGATACAATACAAATGCCCCCGATTTATCGTCAGGGGCATTTGTATTGTATCGTTAAATAGGGCGCGGGAAAACCGGCACACCAAAAAAAACCTAAAACCCACCCCAAACCTATAAAACAAATCCCCAACCCTCCCAAACCCCCCCAAAATGTTTTAAATTACCTGGGGTCCAATGGGGGGGTCCCGACGCGATCTCCCTCTCTCTGGCCACGACTGCGTTGAGAGAAATGGTGCCATGGCCCTTTGCCCTTATCATGTGACAGGGCAAAGGTAGCGCCGGCGCCATTTTGGTTGTCAGTCGGCCATTTTGTCATACGGTCGCCCATATGACATAGTGAGGGCAAAGGTAGCGCCGGCGCCATTTTGAAAATTGGCAATACGGCCCGCGTGCAGGAGGTCGCTCCTGGACCCACGCTGGACTTTTGGCAAGTCTTGTGGGGGTCAGGAAGCCCCTCAAAGCTGGCCAAATGTACCTGGGGGTCCAGCGGGGGTCCGGGGGCGATCTCCTGGACGCGTGACTTCGGGAAACAGGAACCAAAATGGCGCCGGCGCTACCTTTGCCATGTCACATTATAAGGGCAAAGGGCCACCGGCGCCATTTCTCTCAACGCAGTCATGGCCAGAGAGAGGGAGATTGCGTCGGGACCCCCCCACTGGACCCCAGGTAATTTAAAACATTTTGGGGGGGTTCGGGAGATTGTGGGATTTGTTTTAAAGGTTCGGGGTGGGTTTTAGGGTTTTTTGGTGTGCCGGTTTCCCGCCCTCCCCCGATTTACGATTTTTAACGATTTAAAAAAAAAAACAAAACACGAAGATAAGATTTCCCTCCCCCCCCAGCCAAAATCGATCGTTAAGACGATCGATCACACGATTCACACCCCTAATGAAAACCACTATCCATTTTAGTAGCCACCCTCTCGACCAACTCCATCTAGTTTATATCGTTTTGAAGGTGAGGTCTCCAGAACTATAAACAATATTCCAAATGAGATTTTACCAGTGACTTAGTTAAAGGCAATATCACCTCCTTTTTTCCTTACCAATCTTCTCCCTTTGCCCCTAAGCAGCTTTCTGGCTTTTCCCATCACTTTATCTACCTGTTTGGCCATCTTGAGATCATCAGGTAAGATTACCTCCAGATCCTGCTCTTGTTTCATAAGAAGAAATTCTTTCCTTATACTGTACCTCTCCCTTGGATTTTTGCAGCTCAAATACATGACCCTGTATTTTTTAGCATTAAATCTTAGTTTCTAAACTCTAAACTGTTTCTCAAGCTTCACTAGATCACTCCTCATGCTTTCTACACATTTCTGGGTATATACCCTGTTATAGATTCTAATTTCATCCATAAGAACAAACCTTTCTCAATAGCCCTTCTGTAATAACAACTGGTCCAATAACCATATAGCACACCAATAGTAATGATCCTCTCCACAGAGTGAACTTCATTTACCACTATCCTTTGTCATCTCTTACTCAAAGGTTTTTAATCTAATCAGTCAGATTGGGCTCCATTCCAAGGGTGCTCAGTTTATTTAGAAGTCATGTATGTGGAACGGTGTAAAAAGCCTTACTGAAATCCAAGTACACTGAATCTAGTGCTTTCTCTTGACCCAACTCTCTGATCAGTCAAAGATATTGATCAGATTTATCTGATCTAATTCTGATAAAATCATGCTGCCTCATATCTTGTAATCCATTGCTTTTCAGAACTGCATTGTCCTCTGTTTTAGCAGCGATTACATTAATTTACTCACCACAAAGGTCAGCCTAACTGAAAGGAGTTTCCAGGCTCCTCCTTACTTCCTCTTTTGTGAAGAAGAACCACATCCATCTGTCTCCAGTCCTCCAGAAGTACTCACAACTCTAAAGAAGCATTAAAAAGGTCAGCCAACAGCGCTGCTTGAACTTCTGTAAGTTCCATTAAAAGCCCCAAATGTATGCTAATCAGCCCATAACATTATCTACTTTTTTAGCAAGTTCTTCATGAAAACTGTCTTAAGAACATAAGAAATTGCCATGCTGGGTCAGATCAAGGATCCATCAAGCCCAGCATCCTGTTTCCAACACTCTCATGATCTTAAAGACCTCTATCATATCCCCCTCAGTCATCTCTTCTCCAAGCTGAACAGCCCTAATCTCTTCAGCCTTTCCTCATAGGGAGCTGTTCCATCCCTTTATCATTTTGATTGCCCTTCTCTGTACCTTCTCCATCACAATTATATCTTTTTTGAGATGCGACGACCAGAATTGTACACAGTATTCAAGGTGCGGTCTCACCATGGAGTGATACAGACTCATTATGACATTTTCTGTTTTATTAACCATTCCCTTCCTAATAATTCCTAAAATTCTGTTTGCTTTTTTGACTGCTGCAGCACACTGAGCTGACGATTTGAAAGTATTATCCACTATGATGCCTAGATCTTTTTCCTGGGTGGTAGCTCCTAATACGGAATCTAACATTGTGTAACTACTAGAGATGTGTATCGTGTGATCGATCGTCTTAACGATCAATTTCGGCTGGGGGGGGAGGGAATCGAATCGTCGCGGTTTTGTGTTTTTAAATATCGTGTAAATCGTAAATCGGGGGAGGGCGGGAAAACCGGCACACTAAAACATCCCTAAAACCCACCCCGACCCTTTAAAATAAATCCCCCACCCTCCCGAACCCCCCCCAATCTCTTAAATTACCTGGGGTCCAGTGGGGGGGTCCCGTTGTGATCTTCCACTCTCGGGCGTTGGGCGCGTTGATAGAAAATGGCACCGGCGCTACCTTTGCCCTGTCATATGACAGGGCAAAGGTAGCGCCAGCGCCATTTTGGTTTCTGTTCCCCGACGTCACGAGCGTAGGAGATCGCTCCCGGACCCCTGCTGGACCCCCAGGGACTTTTGGCCAGCTTGGGGGGGCCTCCTGACCCCACAAGACTTGCCAAAAGTCCAGCGGGGGTCCGGGAACGACCTCCTGCACTCGAATCGTGTTGCCGTACGGCCGGCGCCATTTTGCTGTACAGCAATATGGCCGGTGCCATTTTGCTTAAAATGGCACCGGCCATATTGCCGTCCCTGGGGGTCCAGCGGGAGTCCGGGAGCGATCTCCTACGCTCGTGATGTCGGGGAACAGGAACCAAAATGGCGCCAGCGCTACCTTTGTCCTGTCATATGACAGGATAAAGGTAGCGCCGGTGCCATTTTCTATCAACACGCCCGACGCCCGAGAGTGGAAGATCACAGCGGGAGCCCCCCACTGGACCCCAGGTAATTTAAGACATTTTGGGGGGGTTCGGGAGGGTGGGGAATTTATTTTAAAGGGTCGGGGTGGGTTTTAGAGATGTTTTAGTGTGCCGGTTTTCCCGCCCTCCCCCTTCCCCCGATTTACGATTTTTGACAATAAATCGGGGGAATTCCTATTAAATATCGCCTCTAACGATTTTTGACGATTTAAAATATATCGGACGATATTTTAAATCGTCAAAAAACGATTCACATCCCTAGTAACTACAGCAAGGATTATTTTTCCCTATATGCAACACCTTGCACTTGTCCACATTAAATGTCATCTGCCATTTGGATGCCCAATCTTCCAATCTTGCAAGGTCCTCCTGTAATGTATCACAATCCACTTGTGATTTAACTAATCGTCGTATTCCTTTCCAGATCATTTATAAATATATTGAAAAGCACTGGTCCAAGTACAGATCCCTTAGGCATTCCACTGTTTACCCTTTTCCACTGAGAAAATTCCCATTTAATCCTACTCTGTTTCCTGTCTTTTAACCAATCACGGAAAACTTCTGTCAAAGTTTCCAGAACTTTGACTGGTCCCTACTGGGCATGTCCAGCATGGCACTAATCCTGCAGCCAGCAGGAGTCCTCCTTCAGTCTTCTTTTTTCCGCGCAGCAGTAGCCTCGCGGTAAAGGAGCTCTGCACAGATTCTTGACAGGAATTTTCCTCACAGAATTACTAAAAGTTAATTTGCCCCACAGGGGTCCCTCCTTTAACTTTTTTCAGACCGCGGTACTCCGGTAACTTTTTACCCGTTTTTCATCGATTACCATCGAGTTTGGCCCTTGCAGCCTACTGGCCATCGACTGTACCACGGTTCAATTTTTTTCCATGGCCATGGCATCAGGTTTCCATCGGTGCCCGGACTGTACTTGCTCCATGTCTATCACAGAACCTCATAAAGTCTGTGTAATGTGTCTAGGACGCGAGCACGATGTCTTGACCTGCACCAAATGTGCCCTAATGACACCAAAACGTTGCAAGGCCAGAATGGAGAAGATGGAGCTTCTCTTCCAAGCTCAAACCCCGACTCCTTCCATTGCATCGACATCGTCCGAGCCGGCACCGTCAACTTCGCGCCAACATCGACCACTGGCCGGTGACCACCCGGCATCGACTTCTCGGCCTTTGTCACCCTCTACTCCCCCTCAGGACTAAGGGGATCGTAGAGACAAACATCGCCATCAAGACCGTAAGTCTCAGACCATCGAGGGAGCGAAATCATTGACCTCGCCATCGTCCGAACCGCTGTCGAAAAAACCCCGTCCAGAAAAGGCACCGACTGTTTCTGTGACCGGGTCACCGAGGCAACCCTCACCTGACAGGGGATCGGGAGCCGCAACTCCACCTTTAATGGTGGTCCCTCTGGCTATGCCTCTGCCTCCTTCTGTTCCGGAGCCGGGGCTGCTTGCTCCAGGTCTCCGAGAAGAACTGGACCGGATGGTTCAGGAGGCCATCGACAAGGTGATGCAATGACTCCAGTTCCTCCGGCACCGACACCGGTGCCGATTGTGGAACTGATCACCGATCCGATTCCGGCAGCATTGGCACCGCTGCTGTCCAGGATGGAAGCGCTCATTGCCGCTTTTCCACCGATGGATCCTGGGTCTCTGATGACTCCGGTGCCCTCCCCGCTTACATTGTCATTGGGAGGAGAAACACTGCTCCGCATCCCTCCATCGGGTGTTCTGCCTCAGCCATCGATGCTGATACATCCCTCACCATTGATTCAATCATTCATGCTGATACGTCCGTCGGCGCCACCAAGCCATCCATCGAGGCCCTCAATGCCTGTGCCGGTGCCTTCGATGCCTTCATCGGTGCCTCCGATAATTCCTCCGATTCCTTCGGAGCCTAGACCAGGACCTTCAGATATCCCACCAACCTGTCCCCCTTTAGTTCCTAGAGGGACAGGTGCTGATCCTTATGATACCTGGACTGATGATTCCTCACCAGACACTGATGATTTACCTTCACCTTCACCCACTGAAAGTAGGAAGCGTTCTCCTCCAGAGGACCTCTCCTTTATAAAATTTGTGAAGGAAATGTCTGAATTGGTTCCCTTCCAAGTGGAGACTGAACAGGATGATAGGCACCAGATGATGGAGTTGCTCCAATTCCTGGATGCTCCCAAGGTAATGACCTCTATTCCTATCCACCAGGTTCTTCTGGATCTCCTGAAGAAGAACTGGAAACATCCTGGCTTCATTCCTCCAGTCCACAGGAAAGTTGACACTACCTATTTGGTGCAGCCAGCTCCAGGTTTTCAGAAATCACAATTGGATCACCACTCTGTAGTGGTGGAGTCTGCATAGAAGAGAGCAAAGAGGTCAAAGCCTCACTCTTCTGTTCCTCCTGGCAAGGAACAGAAGTTCCTAGATGCCATTGGTCGCCAAATCTTCCAAGGGTCAGTGCTCATCTCCCGGATTACCGCCTATCAGCTCTATATGACCCAATATAACAGGGTCATTTTTAAGCAGATACAAGACTTCTCGGATTCCCTGCCTCAGCAATTTCAAGAACAGCTCCTAACCCTAGTAAACAAGGGTTTTGAGGCAGGCAAGCATGAGATCAGAACATCTTATGACATTTTTGATACTTCTACTAGAGTATCTACAGCTACTATTTCGGCAAGAAGGTGGGCCTGGCTCAAGTTTTCTGGTTTTTGCCCTGAAGTATAAGATAGGTTATCCGACCTGCCTTGTGCCGGAGATAATCTGTTTGGTGAACAGATTCAACGGACGGTGGCGGAACTAAAGGATCATCATGAGACCCTAAGGCAGCTCTCTCTGATGCCTTCCAACTATTCTTCTAAACAGCCCTTCAGGAAGACTAAAAAGTCCTTCTTCCACCTGAAGAAGTCCTACCCGCCACCAACTAGATCCCGTGCCACGAGACCATTTCAAAAAGCACAGTCTCATCAAACACGTAAACAAAAGCCACAAGCAGCTCCTCACCCAGGGCCTGCTTCAGGTTTTTGACTTCCACCTAGAGAGCAGCAGCCAGATCCCACTGCCTCACATACCAGTGGGAGGTTGATTGTGCCACTTCCACAACATATGGCACTCAATCACCTCAGACCAATGGGTATTGGCAATAATTGCTCAGGGTTACCATCTGAACTTTCTCTCCATGCCTCCATTCTTCTGGATCAAGAGGTCTCCCTCCTTCTCCAGTCCAACACAATAGAACCCGTACCATACTCTTAGCACGGCCTAGGGTTCTATTCCCGGTACTTTCTAATCCCCAAAAAATCAGGAGGCGTTCGTCCTATTCTGGACCTACGTGCCCTCAACAAGTACCTCCTGCGAAAGAAGTTCAAGATGGTCACCTTGGGCTCGCTTCTCCCTCTTCTACAAAGAGGAGACTGGCTCTGCTCTCTGGACCTCCAGGATGCATACACTCATATTGCGATAACTCCATCTCATTGCAAATACCTGAGGTTTCTAGTAGGCCCCAAGCACTATCAATACCGAGTGCTTCCATTCGGCCTAGCGTCTGCGCCATGAGTCTTCACAAAATGCCTCGTAGTCGTTGCAGCCTTCCTCAGGATTCAAGGTGTTCACGTCTACCCCTATCTGGACGACCGGTTAGTCAGGGCTCCCACTCAGCAAGCTGCTCTGTCATCCCTCAATCTAATCTTACACACCTTAATTTCATTAGGATTTCTCATCAACTACGACAAATCCTATTTAGTCCCATCTCAAACCTTGTCGTTCATTGGGGCAGACTTGGACACCTTGCAGGCAAAGGCTTTCCGGCCTCGTCAGCGAGCACTAACTCTTGTGTCTCTTGCTCACCAGCTGCAGTCTCAGCACTCTGCGACTGCACGCCAATTTCTCATCCTTCTGGGACACATGGCATCCTCAGTCCACATCACACCAGTGGCCCGCTTGGCCATGAGACTCATGCACTGGACTCTAAAGTCACAATGGACTCAATCCATTCAGCCCCTATCGAACGTTGTCCACGTCACCGACTCACTCCGTCTGTCTCTTGCCTGGTGGAAAAATCAAATCAATCTCCTCCAGAGTTTGCCCTTCCAGGCTCCAGGCCCTCAAGTCAAGGTAACCACCGATGCTTCCAACCTCGGCTGGGGAGCCCATGTGGCCAATCTGCAAACAGAAGGATCTTGGTCTCCAGAGGAAGCCAAACACCAAATAAATTTCCTGGAACTTTGAGCAATCAGATATGCTCTCAGGGCTTTTCAGGATCGCCTCTCAAATCAAGTCATCCTGATTCAGACGGACAACCAGGTGGCCATGCGGTACATCAACAAACAGGGAGGCACAGGCTCCTTCCTTCTGTGTCAGGAAGCTGCACAGATTTGGGCGGAAGCTCTCTCCCATTCGATGTACCTCAGGGCCACCTACTTTCTGGGAGTGGACAATGTGTTGGCAGACAAGCTGAATCGTGTCTTTCAACTGCACGAGTGGTCTCTCAACCCCTCAGTAGCGAACTCCATCTTCCAACAATGGGGATCTCCTTGGATAGACCTCTTTGCGTCTTCTCAAAACCACAAAGTAGAGAACTACTGCTCTCTCATTCGCAGCAAATGCTTTCAGCCCAGAGACGCATTCTCCCTCTAATGGGCAACCGGTCTACTCTATGCATTCCCTCCACTTCCTCTTCTCTCGAAGACTCTCCTGAAGTTTCGTCAGGACAAGGGAACCATGATCCTGAAAGCACCTCACTGGCCACGCCAAGTGTGGTTTCCAATACTTCAGGATCTCTGCATTCACAGGCGCATTCCCTTAGGGACGGACCTGCTTCTGATCACTCAAAACGACGGGTGCCTACGCCATCCCAATCTTCATGCCTTGTCCTTGATGCATGGATGCCATGTGTCCCAGAAGGATGAGAAATTGGCGTGCAGTCGCAGAGTGCTGAGACTGCAGCTCGTGAGCAAGAGACACAAGAGTTAGTGCTCGCTGACGAGGCCGGAAAGCCTTTGCCTGCAAGGTGTCCAAGTCTGCCCCAATGAACGACAAGGTTTGAGATGGGACTAAATAGGATTTGTCGTAGTTGATGAGATCTAACTGAATTGGGTGTGTCTCAGACCTTGAGCAGGAGAGCCATTGTGTCTCAGACCTTGAGCAGGAGAGCCATTGTGGTCCTGGGCACACGTTAGAGTGTGTTCTCTTGGAGGCAGTGTATACTGCATTGAGCTAAGTATTTCTGCTGTTGCTTAGAATTTGTGTAGAAAGCTTCTGTTCTTAATTCCTGTGTTTTAATTTTAATTATAGTGTGTGTTTCAGTTCTTGATAGTAAGATATTACTCTAAGTTAATTTTGCTGCCTGCTGCATAAGTTGAAAAAAAGAAAAGAAAAACCAAAAAAAAACCCCACCCCCCATACCAAATCGCTCTCCAGCTTGTAAACTGTTTAAGTCTCTCTGTTTTGAAATTAGCTGGCATAAATAAGTTGTTCAAACAAAAATTGGGGCATAAAGACTGTTTTTTAAAACAATTGTCCAAAAGCAAGGAGCCGTCCAGAAGTGCCCTGCTTAACCCAGCTTGTCCTTCTCCAGGGTCTTCTTTAGTGAACACAGAGCTGAAGTATTCGTTTAATATTTCTGCCATTTCTTCATCTCCCTCCACACATTGATCATTAGCACCTTTCAATTTCACTATACCACTTTGGATCTTTCTCTTTTCACTGATGTATCTGAAAAATGTTTTGTCACCATTTTTTATCTCCTTGGCAATCCTCTCTTCTGCTTGACTTTTTGCCAACTTGATTAATTTCTTCGTCTCCCTCAGTTGATACAAATATTCTTCTTTGTGTTCCTCCCTTTGGGATCTTTTATATGTCTTATGCTGTTCTTTTAGCTTTAATTTTGTCAGCCACCTCCTTTGAGAACCAGATAGTTTCAATTTTCTTTTGCTTTTCTTTACATTTCTAACGTATAGAGCAGTTGCCTTGGCGATTGCTCCTTTTAGATTGGTCCACTGCTGATCCACATCTCTCTCGTTCTCCCATCCTTTAAGTTCTTCCTCCAGGTACTTCCCCATTTCCTCAAAGTCTGTGTTTTTGAACTGTAAAACTCGGGTCTTTGTGGTTCTTTTCCCTATTCTTTTAGTGATATTAAGGTAGTTTCGGATTTTCATCTCAATCAATCCATCATACTACCTACCTTTTTTCCCAGGCCCCATGCCAATCCAGGAGAACAGGCTCTGCAAACCCTTGACTGTAAACGGGCTCTAGCATTTTACCCAGACCGTACAGCTGCCCACAGGGAAAACATTCAATTGTTCGTCTCTTTCCACCCTAACAAGTTAGGGAAGCCTGTGGGTAAGCAGACTCTCTCCTCCTGGTTGGCGGATTGCATATCCTTTTGCTATCAGCAAGCGGGCATTCCATTTCAAGACCGTGTTAAAGCACACTCTATGAGGGCCATGGCGAATTCAGTAGCAGACCTGCGATCAGTGCCGCTTCCTGACATTTGCAGGGCTGCCACCTGGAGTTCTCTCCATACCTTTGCAGCCCACTATTGATTGGACAAAGCCGGGAGACAAGATTCCATCTTCGGCCAGTCTGTCCTTCATAACCTATTTACAACGTGACATTCCAACACCTTTCTGCCTGCCCGGGTGGGTTCAGGATGCCCTCTACCAAATTCCACCCCAGTTCTTGTGCCTGTTGCACACCTTTGGGTACATTTGGTGCATGTTCGGACATCCTCAGCTCGTTACTCACCCATATGTGAGGACTACCATCCTGCTTGTCCTGTGAGAAAGCAAATGTTGCTTACCTATAACAGGTGTTCTCACAGGACAGCAGGATGTTAGTCCTCATGAAACCCGCCCGCCGCCCCGCGGTGTAGGGTTCATAATAGGGATGTGAATCGTTTTAGGACGATTAAAATTATCGTCCGATAATTTTAATATCGTCTTAAACCGTTATGGAACACAATACAATAGAGATTCTAACGATTTACGTTATAAATCGTTAGAATCGTGAGCCGGCACACTAAAACCCCCTAAAAACCCCCCCCCGACCCTTTAAATTAAATCCCCCACCCTCCCGAACCCCCCCCCAAATGACTTAAATAACCTGCGGGTCCAGCGGCGGTCCGGAACGGCCAGCGGTCCGGAATGGGCTCCTGCTCCTGAATCTTGTTGTCTTCAGCCGGCGCCATTTTCCAAAATGGCGCCGAAAAATGGCGGCGGCCATAGACGAACCACGATTGGACGGCAGGAGGTCCTTCCGGACCCCCGCTGGACTTTTGGCAAGTCTCGTGGGGTCAGGAGGCCCCCCACAAGCTGGCCAAAAGTTTCCTGGAGGTCCAGCGGGGGTCAGGGAGCGATTTCCCGCCGCGAATCGTTTTCGTACGGAAAATGGCGCGGCAGGAGATCGACTGCAGGAGGTTGTTCAGCGAGGCGCCGGAACCCTCGCTGAACGACCTCCTGCAGTCGATCTCCTGCCGGCGCCATTTTCCGTACGAAAACGATTCGCGGTGGAAATCGCTCCCTGACCCCCGCTGGACCTCCAGGAACTTTTGGCCAGCTTGTGGGGGGCCTCCTGACCCCCACGAGACTTGCCAAAAGTCCAGCGGGGGTCCGGAAGGACCTCCTGCCGTCCAATCGTGTTCGTCTATGGCCGCCGCCATTTTTCGGCGCCATTTTGGAAATGGCGCCAGCTGAAGACAACAAGATTCAGGAGCAGGAGCCCGTTCCGGACCGCTGCCGTTCCGGACCGCCGCTGGACCCGCAGGTTATTAAGTCATTTGGGGGGGGTTTGGGAGGGTGGGGGATTAATTTAAAGGGTTGGGGGTGGGTTTTAGGGGTTTAATGTGCCGGTTTTGCGATTTTTCGATTTTTCGATTTTTCACGATATTTTACCCCCCCCAAATGGCAACAATACGATTCCCTCCCCCTCCCAGCCGAAATCGATCGTTAAGACGATCGAGGACACGATTCACATCCCTAGTTCATAACATTTTATTATTTTATTATTTTATTTTTCGGCACTGCCTGTAGCTTTTAAATAAGACTGAAGGGGGACCCCTGCTGGCTGCAGGGTTAGTGCCATGCTGGGCATGCCCTGTAGGGGCCAGTCAAAGTTCTGGAAACTTTGACAGAAGTTTTCCATGATTGGGATCCATCCTGATGATGTCACCCATATGTGAGGACTAACATCCTGCTGTCCTGTGAGAACACCTGTTACAGGTAAGCAACATTTGCTTTATCTCCATCTGCACTCCCACCTGTATTGTTATGGTGAGATCTCCAACCTCCTTGAAAGGACTGCCCCCAGAACTGAGCCCTGTTTGTGGTTTGTCTCTGAGACCCGAAAGAACTCTAGCCAGACAAAACCTTTTTTTTTTTTTTTTTTAATGTATTATTTATTGCATTTTTACATTCTTAGATAGCAATACATGTATATCATTAAATTGTACCATGAGGTAATATTTCGTTCTCACTACATTAGAAAATATCATTGTATAACAAATTTTATAAGCAATTTAACAATAAAATGTTTCCAATATATTCCAGGTTCGTTATAAAGAAACTTAGAGAATCAATTTACTAGGAGCTATATAAAGGAAAAAAACATCACAAAAAACAGATTTAATAAGCAAGAGATAGAGTGCGTTAGATTATATATTCTCATAACAGGTTTTAGTTAGCACTTTGGTTAACGGGGCAATGTGAATCAAGAAATAATCTTAATTGCTGTGGATCAAAAAAAACATATCTCAAACTGTTAAATCGCAATACACATTTACAGGGTATCGGATTGTGATCTGGGCTCCCATATCCCTAGCCTCCTGACACATAGACAAAAAACTTTTCCTCTTTTGTTGAGTAATCTTTGTCAGGTCTGGATAGATCCATAACTTGTGTCCTAAATACAATTTTTCTCTATTTCGGAGAAATAACTTTAGGACTTGATCTTTATCTGCTACCGATGAAAAAGTAACCAATAATGTCCCACTATAGTCTATTTGCTCTTCAGATGGTTGCTCTAGGAAATTTTTTAAATTTCCAATGTCCAAATTTAATATTGGAGTTCCTTGCCCTTCTTTCTTCTCAGTTTTGGTATAAAATGCCTTAACAATAGATGGAATCTGTTCTCTAGGCATTTGTAATATTTCCACTAAATACTTGTTAAGTTGTTCCAATGGTGCAATTAAACTTATATGTGGGAAGTTCAGTATTCTTAAATTCCTAGATCTCATTTCATTTTCTAAATTCTCTATTTTCCTAGAATTCGTCAGATCTCCTTGTACCAGCGTATTCTGTGTAATTTGAAGTGCAGATACTTGATTTTCCAGACCCTGTATTTTGTTATTATGTACTTTTAACAAAGGATCAATTTGGCAGATATGTTTTTGTGTATCCAACCCGTCATAATTTTAGATAGATTGACTATGGAGGACTCCAAAGAAAGTATAGCTTTCCAAACAGACTCTAGAGTTATGTTTTGCAAATTTACAGCAGTTAGAGTGAAAAAAGCATTCACTATACCCTCATGACGGCTTTCTGCTCCCAGTACTGGGGGCGCCGTCATGCCTTCTTTCTGAGTTATTATATACCCTGGGGTAACTGGTTCCAGCTCTTTATTCACAGTCAATTCCAGCACATGCTGTGACATGTGTTCTACGGTTCCAGTAGCTCCAGGACTAAATGTGTTTAAGGCTAGCTCCACCGGATTCCTCCCGACTGGATCCAGCTCACTCGGCAGCTTCGGTTGAGTAACTGGCCCCAAATCTTGTGACTGCCCCAAACACAGAGGTGAAGGTGTTATGGGAGCCCTGGGGCTCAAACAGGTTAATAAGTCCTGTGAGGTTGGTGTATGCTCCTTACCTCCCATCGCTGCGGACATTACTCTCGGGGACGAACTCGCTGTCAGAACAAAGAAGTTATTGATATTTGTTTGTGAAGGGGCTGTTAATGGCGTGGTCAGGGTTGTCACCCATATCTTGCCCTTTCTTTTTGTATGGGGCATGCCAAATCAGTGGAAACAAAATAAAAATCAGTACCAAAAACTTTTCATATTTCTCTTGCTAGGGACCTTCTTGATTCCCCAAATGGAGGTTTAGAGAGGGATAAGGTAAAAATCTTTAAATTACTCACTTTTGATGTGAAGGAAACTCCGGGTGTTGTGGAGCGCTAGGAGACCAATCCCACTTCCTGAGAGAGGTGTGTCCTTGGGCCGCGGCTCGACCCCAGAGGATTCCGAAGAGGGCCGCGGGAGGCGTGGCATGCCCGAGCATGGGTAGGACGGAAGCAAGACTGGAGTGATGACCAGGCGACAGGCCATCCTCCGGACCTGCACGATTTGGAAGACCCAACAACGCAATGTTGGTCTTGTGAACAGTCCTCCGACCGTTCCCAGCCCTTTTGGACCTGCCGCAGGGTACGGCACGAAGCAGCAGGCCGGATGGAGGCCAGGACAGCGAAGGCTGGAACATAGATTCAGACGAGACTCAGAAGCAGGGTACTGGAAGTGCAGATGTAGATTCAGAAGCAGTGTACTGGGAGTGCAGAGGCAAACTCAGAAGCAAGGTACTGGGAGTGCAGACGTAGACTCAGAAGCAAGGTACTGGACATGCTGACGCAGACTCAGAAGCAAGGTACTGGTCGTGCAGACGTAGACTCAGAAGCAGTGTACTGGGAGTGCAGACGTAGACTCAGAAGCAAGGTACTGAAGGTGCAGAGGTAGATTCAAAGGCGAGGTACTGAAGATGCAGAGGTAGATTCAGAGGCGAGGTACTGAAGGTGCAGATGTAGACTCAGGAACAAGGGCTGAAGGAAGACATGGGCACTGTCCCTCAGGGCACCCTGCTCAGACCACTCCTGGGACTGAGTCAAGGGCCACCCTGTCCCAGGCGTCCCCAACACTGCCTTGGAGGGCAGGTTACGGACCACGCTGAGAACAGGAGAATGCAGGAGAGATCCAGGCGAAGCGAACTCCGATGCTGGGATACTGACATCCGAAGCCCCGTCGGCTGGCAGGAAGGGAAGCTCCAAAGCACAGGGATGAATCCACCTGTTGGCCACTCCAGGGCCCAACAGGCCAGAAGGCTCAGGAGCCAGATGAAGACAAAGGGCAGAACAAACAGGACTGGATCAGGAACTGGATCTAGCACCGACATCAAGGGAAGAAGCTGGTTGCTGCACACCGGCAGCCAAGGCAGGTAACAGGATCAGGAACAAGGACTTCTCAGAGATTTAGAAACGAGGTACATGGCTTGCATCACAGATGGCCCTAATCAGCCCGCCCCGCGGGCTGGTCACGGACCACGGCGTGGCTTGCCGCAAGGTACCAGGACATTGGAGGACACAGGATCAAGGTGCTAGCTTTTAGAAACGAGGTACATGGCTTGCATCACAGATGGCCCTAATCAGCCCGCCCCGAGGGCTGGTCACGGACCACGGCGTGGCCGCGAGGTACCAGGACATTGGAGAACACAGGATCAAGGTACTAGTTTTCAAGAGATTCAAGAACAAGGAACTTAGCTTTCAGGCGAGTTTCAGGATCAAGGTGCAAGGCTTGTAATATCTGGGCTGGATCATAGACACCGGATTAGAAATCAGACCTCAAGGCAGGACCAGGAACAGGCGAACATCGGGACTGGAATAACTGAAGACATCAGGACTGGAACAACTGGAAACAGCAGGACAGGAACAACTGGAAACATGAAACACTGGACCTTGCAGAAGGCTGGAACTCAAGGCAGCTCCTGGAACGAGGATCTCAGGAGTGACCAACTCCTTGCGAAGGCAAAGACAGACTGAACGTTGAATCCCTTTGTAGAGCTGAGGTGGACAACGCCCAGGGAGGAGCCAGCAGGGGCCACACCTGGCTGGCCCTTGAAGAACAGACGAGAGGCGCGCGCCCGCGCCCTAGGGAGCTGGAGAGAAGAGCTGGAAGCTGGTGACGTCCTCAGCCACGTGGAGGGCCCAAGGAAGCTGCGGAGCAGCCCTGGACTGGAGCTAGGTGAAGGCAGGTCGCTGGAGCAGCTCCCAGCCGCAACGACTGAAGCAGGAAGAAGCAGAGAGAGGTAAGGCTGGCTGCAGGGGAAGCAGGGGGCTGTAGCAGGCTGCAGGCACTGCTCCACGCTGCAAGGCTGAAGAGAGAAGTGCTGGCTGCAGGGAGCTGGAGAGGCTACAGGCACCGGCAGGGACGGCTCCCTGCCGGGAGGACCTGAGCTGAAGCAGGCACTGGGAGGGACGGCCTCCCTCTGGCTGAAGGTCCCGGGATCGCAGCAGCACGTCGGGGGAAGGCAGAAACAGGAGCAGAGGAGCCGGATGCATGGCAACAGCTGCGGGGACGGCCCAGCTGATTCAGTGAAAGACAAGCAACTGCGTCAGCAGCCCGACTTGCTGTGAGAAGGTAAGAGCCTGCCCGTGCTCCTCGCGGGCAGGATTGCAACACCGGGAGGTTGTTCCACACTAAGCCCGCGCCCCGACAATTCAATTTTCACTTCCGGTTTGTGACGTCAGACGAAACCTTCTATTATCCCAAAAACATGACTGAGAAGGAAAAAAATCTTCTGCCTTAGGCTTGTCTTCCAGCAACATGCATCTTGGACTCTCCCAAATGCTTCATTATCTGTTTCAGGTCCTCACCAAACAAGAGCTTGCCCTTAAAAGGAAGAGTTCCCATCTGAGCCTTGGACCACACATCCACCGACTAGTTCCGCAACAATAACAGTCGTCTGGCTGACACTGCAGACATCATGATCCTAGAAGATGTTCTGACCAGGTCGTACAAAACATCTGAGCCGTACACCACAGAAGCTTCCAAATGCTCAGCTTTCTGTGCATTTGCACCTGACTCTGGCTGCTCTTCCTGTAATTGCTGGATCCAATGTAGACATACCTTCTGCATAAAAGCGCTGCAAATCGCAGCTCTTAAACTCAGGGCTGAGATCTCAAATATCCTTTTGAGTGAAGCTCTAACTTCTGATCCTGCACATCTCTCAAAGCAGCAGATCCCGCTACCGGAATAGTGGTCTTTTTAGTAACTGCCGATACCAAAGCATTGACCTTGGGAAGCACCAGGATTTCCATTGTCTCTTCAGGCTACAGATAAAGCTTTGACATAGCCCTGCCAACTCTCAAGCCACACTCTGGAGTGTCCCACTCTCGATACACCAACTTCTTCACTCTTCTTTTACCGGATCCCTTAACCCATTCAGGATGAGATCCGCTTTCTCCAAATTGGACTCCTCTTGAGAAATATTGATTCCCAGCTCTTCAAGGCATCAAAGGCCACAGCTCCACTCTATGAAAGAGAGGTACAACTTTGGGGTCATCCCCTTCATTCACAGGTTCCTCTTCTGGATCACCAACTGGATCAGTCTCATCTGGTCCTGGGCAGCCCCCAGGGAAACCACGGGTGTTTGATCTGAGATATCTGAATCCTCAGAATCATCCACTGTGTCACGAGGCATGCAGGCAAGCCCCAGCATACACTGGACACTTGAGGAACATTTCCTCTTTGCCTGCCCAGGCTTCCATCCTGGCTGCAGATTCCCTGAAGACTGGGACCATGTTCAAGATCACACCTTTCTAGTAAGCTTCTCAGCTAAATAAGCTTTATGGAACAACTATATAATCTTCATGGAAAAAGGCTGTATGGGCTCAGAAACTGGATCAAGAGGAAAATCCTTCCAATCAGAGCGCCCCTGTTCCTCTCCGGAGCCAGAAACCGCTGGGGATAGCCCCAGGGGATTCCCCCCTCCCTCTGCCCCGTAATGCTGACAGGGCTGCCCAAGATCCCAAAATGGCCGCTGTTCCTGCGCTGACAGGAAGAGAAGACCCAACATGCTGCAAACCCTGATGCAACTGTGCAGCATCCACACAAACTTCTTTTGACTTGAAAGCGACGGTAGGCACTGCTGAAGTGCCTTCACCACCCGAAACGCACCCTTCACAAAGACCAGCTCTGTTAAGCCATGACCGGGAAGTCCCGCAAGAATGACAGGCTGCGACGCACACCATCTTGCACATGGTCTCTACGATACCCGCCTGATCTCAGTTTGACTACATATCTTCAATGGAGAGTTCCAACCTCATTGTTAAATCTGACACTACCATCTGTTCACAAGCTCTGTGTTCATCTGCTCTGTTTAAAGCTGCTAAAGATTCCATAGCTCCTCTCTTTGCATATTTAATCAGTTTGTCTCTAAATGAAGGTACAGTTCCTAAGAGTCTCAAGCTTGCAGTAGTTCGTCCTCGGCTAAACAAAACCCAATCTTGACCCTTCTGATCCATCCAATTACAGGTCAATCTCATCTTTACCCTTTTTTTCAAAAATTCTCAAAGCCTCAGTTTTGACTCAGTTATCGGATCATGTCGACATTCATCAGTTTGGATTTCGTCAGACTCGCAATACAAAACTCTTACTTCTCTCTTTAACTGACACTATTGGAAGAGGTATTGATAATGGCCACCAATACATACTTGTCTCACTTGATGTTTCATCAGCATTTGACACTGTGGATCACAACATACTACTCTTTCATTTACAGGAAACTGGTTTATCTGGTTCAGTACTCAATTGGTTCCATTCTTATTTATCTAATCACTTTCAACAAGTAAAAATTCATACTGACTTCTCACATGTTTCTCAAATCAAAACTGGAGTTTCTCAAGGTTCTGCTCTCCATTAATTTTCAATATTTACTTTCAAATTTGACAGATGCTTATAAACTTTATGTAGATGACATTCAATTTCTCATTCATATTCGCTCATCTTGGAATGACACTCTAAGTCACATTAATATCTGTTTCTCCTCGATTAAATCATGGCTGGAACACAATAAATTAACATTAAATATGTCAAAAAACAAATTTCTTGCTCTCTCTAATCCCTACTCTCTAGTATCTCAAACAACTATTTGCATTAACTCCTCTTCTTTCACAATAAGTAATCAGGTCAAAAACTTAGGTGTTATCCTAGACAGTACTCTCTCTATTAAGCCTCAGATCAAGCATGTCTTAAGACAAAGTTTCTTCAGACTTCGTCTACTTGCTGATCTCAAAAAATGTTGTTTTCCTTCGGAATTTCGTACAATGCTCCAGGCCTCTATTTTTCCTGTCATTGATTATTGCAATGCTCTCTATATTGGTCTTCCGTTCTCAACCTTGCAGCCCATTCAACTATTCATTAACTCAGCTGCATGACTTCTGTCTAAAAAAAACCACTCAGATCATATTACACCTACACTGATCCACTTACACTGGTTATCCATAACTGAATGTATCAAATATAGACTCAGCATGACATTATACAAGCTCATTAATGATGACTTCTGTCCCTGGGCAAACTCTTTGCTCAAATTTTATCAACCAACTCACTCTCTATGCTCATCACAGCATTGCCTCCTAGAGGTCCCCTCTCCAAATGTTGCACGTCTCTACATCACACATGGATGTTCCTTCTCCGTTGAAGGTCCTGAATTCTGGAACTCACTCTCTTTTGAAATACAGCAATGTATGCTGTCAAAAACTTCAGAACTCTCCTAAAAACATTTTTAAGTCTGCTTATTTTTAATTCTTTATTTTTGTGATGTCACATGATTTTATTCTGTAATTTTTATTAGTTTTATCATTGCTGTTTTATGCTTGTTCCTTTGTAAATTGCCTAGACTTGTTTTGCATTAGGCGATCCATAAATTTAATAAATGTAAATGTATGGTTGAGATCGCGGGAATTAACCTCTTACTCTGCCGCCTTCAGCGCCACTCACTCTGCCATGCTGCTAAAGCAAAGAAACCCCCAAGGAAACACCCACAGGAAGCAGAAACATGTGGCTGCAAACTCCTTACTTCTACTTGTTTTTCTTTTTTTTTCTCAAGAAAACTTTAATCACCTTGGCAAGAAAATGCAGAGAAAGAGAGAAGTGGTATACTTTCCTGCTCTAGGCTGAAACTGCACAGCTGTTAGTGGGATTCAAGCTGCAGAGCTGCCAGCCAAATTCAAGCTGCCTCAGCCGCCTTGTGAAGGGAAGGAATCTGGACCACCAGATTTACATCCCATGGGCCAATAGACCAAGCAGACAAAAGGATCATCAACACCCAGCTTGTCCACCTCAAACCAGGGGGGATGGCCCCACCAGGACCTAGCAACCCTCTGGGAGGAAATTTTTATCTTCTTTGCTTCTATCTCCTTTTTTTTTACACCAGAACTGCAGGTTTTGCACCATCTACTAGAGATGTGCTTCGTTTTTGTATCTCGGGTCGGGCTATGTGTCGGCCAAAAAAAAAAAAAAACCTGAAAAGAAAACGTGCCGAGGCCCGCCCACCCAACCGACGCCCACCAATCAGAGCCAGCCCTGCTGGGCTTTAAACGGGGCTCTGCTAGGCGCCATACCTTCTTCTTTCTTCCCTTGCTGGAGCACAGCAGCTGGGGAAGGCCTGCGCGATCGGCGCCAAGCCCCACCGGGGGAAGGTCAGTGTATTCTCTCCCCACCCGGGTGGCTTCTTCGCCGATCACACGACCGCTCCATCCAAGAATTAAAAAAGAAAAAAAAACCTGAAATGAAAACGCACCGAGGCCCGCCCACCGAACCAATGCCCACCAATCAGAGCCAGCCCTGCTGGGCTTTAAACGCGGCTCTGCTAGGTGCCTGCCCCTTTGTACGCCCCTTCGTGCACCCCTGGAGGGCACCCCCGCTGAATTTAAGAGATACGCCGAATTTGGACTGGACTAGACCTGAACAAATAGCTTGACGTAGGGATATCTACTTCCAATATTTCTCCCCTCAAACACAAGTATCACAACTGCTTACTTAAGCCTATCCTCTCATTGAAATGAACACCTTTCATATTCCTATCCTCAAATACACAAACTTTGCACACAATACCTTGAGAACTAAGCTCAACATACCATACGACAAATCCCTAATTCCTATCATGACTTCACCTCTGTCCCAAATCCTAGGACTGATAACCTTCTTCATCTTGCTTATAAATATACAATCCATCCAAAAAAAGGTTACACATTTAAGCGACATCCTTACAGACGAATCCCCTGATATCTGTGCTTTAACAGAAACATGGCTAAAAAACACAGACACTGCCATTATTAATCAACTATCTACAAACACTTATAATATTTTCTCCGTACCGAGACCGAAAAAGAAAGGAGGCGGACTTCTTCTGGCTACCAAAAAGAAATTCAATCTCACTCTGGAAACCATCTCTTCACCGCCCAAAATTGAGATTGCTCTACTTAAATCAAAAGCCCTACAGATATGCCTTATATATGCTCCTCCAGGCATACTTGAAAATAACCCTTCTTTACTCGCTGAATATATTTCAAAATACATCAACGTTGACACCCCAGCAATCATCCTAGGAGACTTTAACCTCCATTTTGTCCGCTCTCCACCTACTCCAGCCTGTGAAGCTACCCTTACCATTCTTAATGCTCTTGGATATAAACAACTGGTCTCGAGCCCTACTCACAAAGGAGGTCACACTCTAGATGCCATATTCACTAACTCTCTTGTTGACTCTAACCTACCTAAATGCACACCCATACCCTGGTCAGACCATTACCGGATCGATATATGCTGCTCTATTACATGCAACCACATCTCTCCTCACACCAAAAACAGATCCATCACCTTCAGAAAACAATGCAAAACCGAAGACATCGCTGAAGCACTTTCAGAAGAATTCCTTAAATTAGACCTCTCTGATGCCAACTCGGCCTGCTCCTCTTGGTATCACATCACTAGTAATGTAGCAAATGAGCTTTGCCCTCTACAGACTAAAGAAATCAACACAGAGAAGAAAGATAAAAAGCCCTGGTACACCCCGGATCTTAGAAAATTGAAACTTGAGCTCCGTAAAATGGAAAAGAAATGGCGTAAAAACCAAACACCTATTTTACTACAGAAATTTAAGTCACTCCTTCATGAATACCGGAAAACGACAGACGAAACCAAGAAAAACTACTACGCCCTGAAGATCCACCAATACCAATTCAATCCACGAGCTCTCTTCCAATATGTCTCTTCCATCATCATTCCCCCAACCAACTTCAATCCAGATAATGATGATAAAAATAGATGTGAAACACTTGCATCCTACTTTCATGACAAAATCAACGCTATTATGAACCGCATCTCTTCTTCCTCCCCTTCTAATCTCCTTACAAACTCTACCTCTCCCTCTATTTCCTCTACACATAGACCACCCATTTACAATACAAATCCACACAGTCCCTGCTCAGCTTCACTTACAAAATTTGAAACCACAATGACACTAGAAATTGAAGGTATACTCAAAAAAGCTAAACCAGCAACGCACCCATTTGACATCATGCCTACAAAAACACTCCTCGCCATTCCGTCAAGAATTGCAACACCTATAACAAAGATTCTTAACAAATCTATCACATCAGGAATTGTACCTACCCAACTCAAACACGCCATAATAAAACCAACTCTGAAGAAATAAGATTTAAACCCTATAGAACCAGCAAACTTTCGCCCAGTTTCTAACTTACCTTTCCTCTCCAAAATATTAGAGAAAGTCATCAACAAGCAACTCACTGAATTCCTGGACGAAAATCAACTACTCTCCCCATTCCAATATGGATTCTGCAAGTACCATAGCACTGAAACTCTTCTTCTAACACTCTCTGATACTATCCTAAAAGCATTAGATGCTGGTCAATCCTATATACTTGCCCTGCTGGACATTTCCTCGGCATTTGACACAGTCAACCACAACATCCTTTTAACTTGCCTCTCTCAAATTGGCATTACTGGCACTGCGCTAGGTTGGCTCAAATCTTTTCTGAACAGCAGGAAATACAGTGTAAAAATTGGCCTGCAGGAATCCAAACCAAAAAGTCTGTTACAAGGAGTACCTCAAGGCTCTTCTCTATCCTCCACACTTTTCAGTATATACCTCACTCCACTCTGTCAACTGTTAATGAAACTGAGTCTCCCGCACTTTATATAGCAGATGATGTGCAGATTCTAATCCCTATCAATGACTCCCTACCCAATGCGCTCAAAATCTGGAATTCTGCACTATGGAAATTGAGAGTCTACTAACTGAAAATTGGCAATAAATACCAACAAAACAGAGCTGCTCATTATTTCTTCACAAAATGACAACCATGCTAGCCCTACTCTACTATCTCTATATGACCATCACACTATACAACAAGTCCGCAGTCTTGGTGTCATAATTGACAATCATTTTACATTAAAAAAATTCATCACTTCCACCATTAAAAATGGTTTCCACAAACTTCATACCTTGAAAAGGATAAAACCACTACTACACCCAAATGACTTCTGGACTGTACTACAGGCTACTATGTTATCTAAATTGGACTACTGTAACTCCTTACTACTAGGTCTACCAAATAACTCAATACAACCACTACAGATGCTACAAAATGCAGCTGCACACTTGATTACTAACACACACTGCCACGAACACATTACTCCAGCTCTACAACTCCTACACTGGCTTCCGATTGCATTTAGGATAATATTCAAAGTACTCACTCTTATACACAAGACATTATATAACCAAGACATGCATTGGTCTTCTGAGTTCTTTACATTCCATACTTTGGTCAGACCAATTAGAAAAATGCACCAGGCTAAGCTAAATACTCCAACGCTTAAACAGATAAAATATGTCACAACGAGAGAACAAACATTTACGATAGCTGGAATTAACATGTGGAACAAATTACCCACTGATCTGCGCCTGGAACCCTGTCACAAGAAATTTAAACAGAATTTAAAAACATGGCTGTTTAAACAAGCCTACAATTTGTGAACCTTTCTCTTCAGATTAAAATATTATATGACATTTATATAATACTATCTTCTCATTCCAATCGGTTACTTTTAATTACGCTAAACACACCATGGTGTCCTATTTACCTGCAATATGATTAATATTGTAATTTATCTTTCAACTAATTCTGACCTTGAAAATATCTGTACTGTTAATAATGTACTATTAAGTTGATCCGCCAGCCCTATACGCCCCAGCTAATTCTAGTTTGGTTTATTTTAATTATATTATAATTTCAATGTTATCACCTATGTATCATTACTTAAATATGTTGGATTGTAAAGCTTGTTGCTAATTTAATGTTCATTGTAAACCGAGGTGATGTTTGCTAACGAGCCGCGGTATATAAAAATCCTTAAATAAATAAATAAATAAACCTGTGTAAAACTTTGTTTTCCATTGGGTCGGTTTTTTTTTCTTGGCAATTTTCACCGAAAAAAAACCAAAACACCCAACCCTTAAAATTTAGTGATGATGATGGCGCCGGCCGTCCATTGCTCCTACCATGTGACAGGGGCTGACCAATGGCACGGTAGCCCCTGTCACATGGTAAGGGCAAAGGGCCACTGGCACCATTTTGTTTACTGGCTGCTGATGGCCCGAGAGTGGGAGATCGCTCCTGGGACCCCCGCTGGACCACCACAGATTTTAGGCAAGTTTGGGGAGGGGTCCGGAGAGTGGGGGGTTGTAAATAACTACATTTTAAGGGTTGGGTGGTTGTTTGTTTGTTTTTTTAAATAAAGGTGCCCTTCCCCCCGCGCTAACCCAAACAACGAATTTTCCCCAAGGTTCAGGGTAAATCCGTCTCGGGGTTCAGGTCCTCCGACCCATGCCGAATTGGACTATTTCTTTGAAATAGTCCAATTCGACAAAAACGATTGCACATCTCTGCCATCTACCATCTGCTGGAGACAGATAAATACTGAGGGACTGCAGGTGGCACACTACATTATGTAGCACTGTCAATAAAACTTTCTCTGTCTCCATCTGCTGGCAGGGATGCAAAACCCAGAAGTCTGGACTGATCTGGGTATGTACAAGGAACTTCATTTTCAACTAATTGGGTTTGCTGTCACTCTCTATTTTTATATCCCTCTTCCAATTCAGCCTAATTACTAAAGCCACAGTCTTTAACCAGAGTCACAAACTACATAGCCTTCTGAATCCCAGTTAATGTGGATCCAAAGTTTGGTCACTAAGTGCCACCATTGAGTGATGATTGAGATTCCCTCCATTCTAGGGTCTTTAAATACTGTCTGCACATTATCCCCTATTCCAGTCAGGCCCGGGCAACAGAAGCCAAACCAAAGAATAAACTTGGGTCTTCTACATAGCAGTGCATAGCACTTGTCACTGAACCTTCGAGATGACAGCATGCACAATTTTCAGATAGCATATGTACTGCTAAAGGACTTAATTTTATGCATTGTCTGGAAGGGAAAGAATGCCAGGAAAAAAAACGTATATGCACAGTAACTGCCACCAGTGACCCTCACAGATAGACCACCTTAAACATATTTTTATCTATTTATCCATACAGAATAGTCATTGTAAATCTTTTTTGATTATTTGTACAAATTTTAAGAATTGTAAAGAAGTATAGCAGTCATTACTGTAAGAGTGGTTTCAGGCACATTGTAGCTTATGTAATAAGCATTTGAGAGAAAAGCTTTAATACATCTGACCCAGTCATAAGCTATCCCAACTGCTTAGCTTTGCTTCAAGACCCTCTGATTCTAAAAATGTGCATGAAATAACTATTGTTGATAACAATACTTCCCATTAATATAGAAAAGAGAAGCAAAAAAATACATCTGACACATAAATCTCCTTTTCCACACTTTGCAACAGGGGGAAACCGATTCATAGAGGACATAGAAATGATGATTGGAAAGCAGAAATGGCACTTCTGGCTGTGGTGGAGGGCTTGCTGGTTCTACATTTCTCCTATACTTTTGTCAGTAAGTTAGTTTAACTGTATGAAAGTATGTTCACTTGTTCAGTTAGGGGCAGATTTTCAAAGGGTTACGCACGTAACATACGCGAGTAACCCCAAAAACCTGCCCCTGCGCACGCCGAGCCTATCTTGCATAGGCTTGGCAGCGCGTGCAAGTCCCGGGACGCGCATATGTCCTGGGGCTTGCAAAAAGAGGCGGGGCGTGGGCAGAGGCATGGCCGGAGCCTCCAGGCACAGCGGCCATTTGCCGCTGTGCCCGGGATTGCGGACCAGCTGCTGATTTTGGAACGGCCTCGGAGGGAACAGAGGAAGGCTGCACGGCTCGGCATGCGCAAGTTGCACAATTGTGCACCCTCTTGCACGCGCTGACCTTGGATTTTATGACATGCGCGCAATTGAGCGCACATGTCATAAAATCGGGCGTAGGTTTGTTTGCACCGGGTTGCACGAACAAATCTAGGCCCACGTGCAGGTTTTAAGATCTGCCCCTAAGAAAACCATGGATAAGATCCACCAAGAAATTGTTCATAGTAAATCTAATCCATGTTTATTTTTATTTTATTTGAGGTTGATATTCAAAAGCTATTTATATGGATAACTGAAAATGTATCCATCTAAAAGGCTAATCAGTGATGTTAAATGCCATATGTGGTTAAATTCTAGAATTTAGCTGCATAAGTCGAGGGCGTTTTGGGGAGGAACAGAGTTAGGTGCATAAGTATTGCGGCTAACTCCAATATTCACATAACTTATACAACTAACTCTGGTCGTGCTATAGGGCTGTCCTAAAGTTAGCCAGATATACTTATCTGGCTAACTTTAAGATAGCTGGGTAGTGGGTATATTTAGTGGAGCGGTAACTGATAAGTTAGCAGGATAGCTATATCCGGCTAACTTAACTAGCTGCTCCATGGCTGAAAATCGGCCCCTTTATTTACATCTTCAGCCCATCACATCCAAATTATTGGCTAAAATCACAATTAAGAATGAAAAGTCACATTCTAGCCAACATAATATAACTGATACCTAGCCCTCCTACTGGTGTTATCTGTGAAGGCTGGAGTCACTCTCAGTCCTGGGGCTTTAACCTTGCACATAGTTACCAAGTCTGTACAATCTCAGGATGTGGATTCTCCTGATAGAAAAACTGGATAGTCCTCAAGGACCCAAGATACAGGGGGAAGCTCTTATCTGGATGTACCTGCTGTTAATCATATGTACAGTAGATGCAGAATAGAATAAACAAACTGGACACTCTGGCTGGATGTTCCAAACTCAGAGTTTACCGTAAGTCTTCCAGTGTAATTAACTGGCATCAAACACACTTGCCTCTGCTTACATACATGTCCAATACTGATTTTCAACTTTTCTACCTGTGATTGTGTCCCTAAGTACTGGGTCCTGAGATATCCTTACCTTCCAGAGCTTGGGATCATGAGACCCAGATGGGCAGGGGTATCCTATGTTTGGTGGGATCTTTTCTCCAACAGTATCTGAGGTCCAGATGTAATTCCAGGTCTCCAAATTCAGTCCTTATCTTTTTTCCTGTGACAACTCAGATGGAGGTCTTCAAATGGCACCAGACTTCTTACTCCAGTTTCTGCTCTCAAAATAGCAAGGTTGGATCTCTCTGACTGAAAGGTCCTGTAGTAAGGAAAAGGTCAGCTTTTCTCATTTCTCCAACTTCTGGGCAGAAATTGTGTTGACCAAGCTTCCTCCCAACTCAAAAAGACAAAAATATCTTCACCAAAAATACCAAAACTGGGCTCTTTTACAGCAAATCACCACTGTCCCTCCATGGCTTGTGAGATGGGCATAGCAGATCTTCTCTACCCATGTCTTTCCCAAGGCATTGCTTTTTCCTACCTGAGTCAAAACCAGGGATTCACAAAAATCAAAATTCCAGAAAGGAAGTTCTATAAAAAATAAGTAATTTGCTCCAAAAGCCTGAGGCAAACCTCACCAGAAAGGTTGAGTATTGGGAAGGAATACACTTCTCCCCTTTTTTTTTTTTATCTCTGGCCATGAGGCCTAGAAACAGAGATGGAGGAACACCAAAAGAATCAGGTCCTACTCTTCCAGAAGTGAACCAGAAATGTAACACTGTTCTTTATCCATACCTGCAATTTTGTAGGTAGGAGCTCAATACCCCAACAGCTTTAGAGGAGGCGCTATTAGGAATGGCCAGTTCCCCTGCTATCTCCCATACTAGGGCCATTTAGTGGACATCTGAAGGGGTCTCTACACATATAGCCAATTAAAAATAATAGCATATATAAATTTGTATTATATGTATATTTACTAGAGATGTGAATCGTGTGCCAGATCGGGGAGAGATCCAGGGGGGCCTCGGGGACAGATTTCCCGTTCCCAGGCATCACCTGTTCTAAAAAGAAATGGCGCCGATGCCCCTTTGCCCTTACCATGTGACAGGTATCCGTGCCATTGGCCGGCACCTGTCACATGGTAGGAGCACTGGATGGTCGGCGCCATCTTTAAAGATGGGGCTGATGAGTAAAGATGGCCGGTGCCATCTTTAAAGATGGCGCCGGCCATCCAGTGCTCCTACCATGTGACAGGGGCCGGCAATGGCATGGAAACCCTGTCACATGGTAAGGGCAAAGGGGCATCGGTGCCATTTTTTTTTAGAACAGGTGATGCCTGGGAACGGGAAATCTGTCCCCGAGGCCCCCCTGGATCTCTCCTCTCCCCGAGGCCCCCCTGGATCTCTCCCCGAGGCCCCCCTGGACCACCAGGTACATTTTAAAAGGTTTTGGGGAGGTCAGGAGGGTGGGGTCGATTTAAAGGGTCGGGTGGGTTGTTTTTTTTTAGCGGCGCGGGCCTCCCTAAAAAAAAAGGGTCGGGAGGGTGGGGGAGGCTAAGGGGGGTCGATTTAAAGGGTCGGTGGGTTTTTTTTTATCGGGCCATCGGCACCATTTTAATTAGTGGCAGCCAAAATGGCACTGATGGCCCGAGAGCGGGAGATCGTGCCGGGACCGCCCCCCCCCCCCCCCCATCACTGGACCACCAGGTAATTTAACATTTTGGGGGGGTTCGGGAGGGTAGGGGAGGGTAAGGAATTGGTTTTAAAGGGTCGGAGTAGGTTTAGGGGTTGTTTTGGTGTGCCGTTTTCCCGCCCTCCCCCAAATAATTCCCGTGCCCTATTTAATGATACAATACAAATGCCCCTGATGATAAATCGGGGGCATTTGTATTGTATCGTGCACTCTAACGATTTAGGACGATTTTAAAATTATCTGACGATAATTTTAATCGTTCAAAAACGATTCACATCCCTAATATTTACACAGAATTAGAGACCACTAGACACTAATTTATGCACAGAAAAATACCCAATGAAAATATATGTGCACAATAATGTTTGAGTTATTGTGTTCTTTTTAAATGGAGGAAAAAACTTCATATGCCAAATATTAAGTGATGAACGCTTTTGAAATGGTACTTGAGTGCACAATTATTAGTCTAAAAAACCTCCATGTTTAATACATTTATTTTAAAATCACTCGTAACTGTGTTTATTGTCATAGATAAATAATCCACCATCTGCTAAAGGATTTCAAGAAACATGAGATTCAAAAAAAAAATGTTTAAGTCCCAGTTTGAAGTCAAAACCTTAAGTCCATTTTTAAGTATCATGCACTCAAAATGTTAGATATAGATAAGGTACACTTACTTGTGTGTTTATTCAATGTTTAAGGATACAAGTTTAAAGATCTCAAGTTTAAAGGCCTGATGCTTTAGCATTTTGCCTGGATGGGCTTTCTCAGGGAAAAGCCTTCAAACTTATACTGTTTGTCTCATATGAATGAACTGAAAATGAAAAAAATATGTTAACCTGGATTGAAATGGCATTCTTGGCAATTTAATTTGCTTACATATAAAGAACTCACCAAAAATGTGTGCTTTAAACATCAAGAGGTCCCAGCTATATTCAGCCCTTAATCCTAGTCGGATAAAAAAGGCGCATTTTGAGAGTATTCTGGGGAGGGGCTGAGATATCCAGCTAACACTGAAAGTGTAAGCTTAATGTGAGTTTACACTTCCAGCGCTGTCTGTTTTAGAGCAGCGTGAAGGCACCAGGAGCAGGGCGAAGGGTCCTTTGCTCCCGGCAATTTTATTAAAGGTAACGGAGACATCAGGAGGGTTAGAGGAAGAGGGTGGGTACCCGGCTATTTAATAAACCCTTGCGAGTAGATGGGTGGGTGGGTTGGAGGAAGGGAAGGGCCCACCAGATGTTATCATTGCGATTACACTGAGACGGAGGGTAATGGTTAAGATTTTAAGATCATAAGAACATAAGAAGTGAGAGGATGAAGAAGTGAGAGGCTGAAGAAGTCACAGCCCGACAGGGCTTTTAAAGATATTTGCCGGGGGTGGGGGGAAGGGGGGGAGGGAATGGCCTACTCTCTTTGTTTAATACTTTTCCTTTTGACACCTTTTTTTTTCTGCCAGCAGTAGCCACGTGGGTTAAGGAGCTCTCTAGAGATTCCTGACAGGAATTTCCTCACGGAACTTATTTCTAAAATGTCAAAAAAAATTCTACCCCATAGAGGTCCCCCTATCGATTCCGTAGTCCGCGGTCGTAAGGTAAGGCTTTATCCTCATTTGCGGTCCATTCCTGTCGAGTTTTCCCTTCGTGGCCTACTGGCCATCGACCGTACCGCGGCTAAATTTTGACAGTGCTTTTGACAGTGCTTTTGACAGTGCTACTTAGCTACTTAGCTGGATATTGTTAATGATATCTGGTTAAGTAGCACGTTATCCGGCCACACAGGCCGGATAACTTTATAACCTAACTGGGTATATTCGAACATAACCGATTATTTTAAGCAAGTATATTCAGTGGGACGTTTATCCTGCTGATTACTAAGATGTCTTCTCGAAGCAACAAGCCGACATCTTACCACCTCTCCGGAAGTTTAACTGCCCGATCGAGCTGTTACCTGGTACCAATCCTCCCAAGGGGAGGACGTACCCGTTCTCACTCTCTGAAACCCAGGCCATGTCAGATTACATCAAAGAAAATCTAGCCAAAGGATTCATCAGGCCTTCTACGTTTCCTGCTGGTGCTGGATTCTTTTTCGAAAAGAAGAAGGATGGCTCCTTAAAGCCGTGTATTGACTACCGTGGCCTGAACACCATTACCCGCAAGGACAGGTACCCGCTTCCACTCATTAGGGAGTTATTTGATCGACTCCAGGGGGCCCAGATCTTTACCAAATTGGACCTCTGTGGGGCCTATAACCTGGTCCGTATCCAACCTGAAGACATCTGGAAGACGGCTTTCAATAAGCGAGATATGCACTACGAGTACCTAGTCATGCCCTTCGGGCTGTGTAATGCCCCTACCATCTTCCAGAGAATGATGAATGAGATCTTCCACGATCATACTCTACTCCACCATCAAGTATACCTTGACAATCTCCTGATTCTCACAGGACAAGCAGGATGGTAGTCCTCACATATGGGTGACATCATCAGGATGGAGCCCAATCATGGAACACTTTTGTCAAAGTTTCTAGAAATTTGACTGGCACCTACTGGGCATGTCCTGCATGGCACTAATCCTGCATCCAGCAGGGGTCCCTCTTCAGTCTCTTTTTTTCTGCCAGCAGTAGCCACGTGGGTTAAGGAGCTCTCTAGAGATTCCTGACAGGAATTTCCTCACGGAACTTATTTCTAAAATGTCAAAAAAAATTCTACCCCATAGAGGTCCCCCTATCGATTCCGTAGTCCGCGGTCGTAAGGTAACGCTTTTTCCTCATTTGCGGTCGATCCCGTCGAGTTTTCCCTCGTGGCCTACTGGCCATGACCGTACCGCGGCTAAATTTTTGTCAAAACCATGGTGTCGGGTTTTCATCGGTGCCCCAATTGTCCTCGGACCAATGTCCATCACAGACCCGCAAAGGGTCTGTGTGTTATGTTTGGGGTCAGACCACAATGTCTTAAACAGGTACCAAATGTGTCCAAATGACACCGAAGGGCCGTAAGGACCGCTCAGAGAAGATGGAGTTTCTTCTTTTCAGGCAAAGCCACCGACTCCATCAAGCGCTTCAACTTCATCTGAGCCGGTGCCAATCAACCTCTCGCCAACAGCAGGATGCCGGTGCCGTCCACCCCCGGCACAACTACCTTGAAGGCATTCACTTCTTTCTCTTTGACTCCGGAAAAGGACCGAAGAGAATATCGTGAAAAGCATCGACACCGTCATCGGAAGGCTCAGTCCGCTGATCCGGGCAAGTCCTCGGCATCGGCGTCAACAGAGCCACCAACAAAGAAATCACATCCAGAGAAGGTCCCCATCCTCCTCTGCGACTGGGTCACCGAGGCGTTCCCCACCTTCATTGGTGCCGGGAGCCATTTATTTATTTATTTTATTTATTTAGGATTTTTATATACCGGCATTCATGATACAATCACATCATGCTGGTTTACAGTTGAACAAGGTGTGCAAAAACATTAAAATTGGAACAAGTGCAAGGAAATTGCAGCTACAATTAACAAGGGAGATTGAACTGGGAGAATAGAGAGATACAGTAGTAGATTAACATCATGTAGAGTTATTTACAAAGAGCAGCTGGGATTGAGTAGTGGAATTTGACGAGGAAGCAATTAGGAGGGGTCCGGAAAAGCTTGTTTGAATAACCAAGTCTTAAGTCTTTTTCGGAATGTTGGGAGGCAAGGCTCCTGTTGGAGATTCGGTGGGATAGAATTCCAGAATGCTGGTCCAGCTGTCGAGAAGGCCTGGTCTCTTAAAGTTGTATGACGAGTGGTTTTGGTATGGGGTACCTGGAGGGATCCTCTGTATGCTTCTCTGGTGGGTCTTGAGGAGTGATGTTGGCTGAGCGGGAATTGTAGGTCAAGTGTTGTAAGGAGGTGGATGGATTTATATATAATGGTGATGGGATTTGAAGATGATTCTGAAGTGTATCAGGAGCCAATGTAGGTTTTTTAGGATAGGTATATATGGTCTCTTCTTCTGGTGTTAGTGAGAATTCTTACAGCCGCATTTTGGACCATCTGTAGAGGTTTGGTGTACGAAGATGGGAGACCTAGTAGGATAGCGTTGCAATAATCTATCTTTGAGAGATTATTGCTTGAAATATTGTTTCTGAAATCGGTAGAGTGGAATAAAAGTTTTATCCTTTTCAGCACTTGGAGTTTGTAGAGCAGTCCTTGGTTGTATGGTTGACAAATGCCTTTCAAATTCATCCTGTTATCAATTATAACTCCTAAGTTTCTCACTTGGGTGGAGAGTGGGTTAGGTGGAGGAGTAGAGGAGTGGTGTTACTAATTTCTGGGGAGATGAGCAGGAGTTCAGTTTTTAGCAGCATTTAATATGATGTTTAGGCTGGCAAGAAGGCATTTGATTTTTGAGGCATGTTTCCCAGTGTGTGAGAGTTTTAGAGAGGGAAATCTTTAAGGGGGAATCACAATCTGGACATCGTCTGCATAGAGAAAGTGTTAAAGTTTAGATTTGTTAGGAGCTGGCATAGCGGAAGGAGGTAAATGTTGAAGAGTGTGGGTGTGATAGAGTGGAACCCTGAGGGACTCCTACAGGTGAGGTCGTGGCGTGGGGATTCTTTGTTGTGTATTTTAACTTTGTAGCCTCTGTTACTGAGGAAAGTTTTGAACCAGGTTAGTGCCGTACCTGTTATACCAATGGTCGAAAGTTGGTTTATAAGGATGGAGTGGTTAAACGGTGTCGAAAGCTGCCGAGAGGTCTAAAAGAATCAGTAGAATGATTGTCGTTTGTCGAGACCCAAAATGAGGTAGGTCCGTCAATGATACAAGGAGAGATTCTGTGCTGGACACTTTGCAGAAACCGTATTGAGAAGGGAATAGTATTTTATTATCTTCGATGTAGTCTGATATTTGGGTGTTAACCAGTTTTTCCATTATCTTGGCTATGAATGGTAGATTAGCGATCGATCGAAAGTTGTTTGGGTCTGTAGGATCCAGATTTGGCTTCTTAAGTAGTGGTTTGAGGGATGCCAGTTTGACTATGTCTGGGTATATTCCTTGAGAAAGAGCAGTTTATGATGTCCTCCAGTGTTTTGGAGATGGAGTCAGGGATTGTCAGGAGGAGTTTGCTAGGGATATGGTCTGAAGGATGAGAGGAGGGTTTCATTTTCTTTAGGATTGACTGGATCTCTGTTGCGGTGGTGGGTTCGAATGCTTCAAGATAGATGGATTTGTTGTTATTTAATTGATGTGTGCTCAAGTAAGGTGGGGTGAGAGTGGGCAGCTGTGTGAGGAGATTAATTATTTTGTTTTAGAAGAACAGGGCCAGTTCTTCTGCTTTTGATTGTGCTTGATTGCTCGGGATATCCGGTGCGTTGATATGGGTTAGATTGGAAACAAAGGTAAAGAGTGCTTTGGCGTCAAAGACCAGGTCATGGATCTTATGCAAGTAGAAGTCCCTTTTAGATCTTGCGGTGGAGGTCTTGTAATGATGTAGGGCCAGTTTATATGCAGAGAGTATGCTTGTACAAGGGGCTTTCTGCCATTTGTTCTCTTTCTGTCTTAAGCTTTGTTTCAATTTTCGGAGTTCAGTGGTGAACCATGGTTGTCTTTTGGACGCGTTGTTGTTGTTGTTGTGTTTTTTTGTTGTGAGGGGGCATAGTTTATTAGCTATGGATTCTATAATATTGTACCAGGAGAGGAGTGCTGTGTTTGGGTTGGTAAGGTCTATGAGAGGAAGTTGTGAGGTCAATTGATTGCTAAGGTCTTCCGGGGAGCAGGATCTTCTCTAATGGAAGGAGGGTTGGGGTGTGCGTGCGGTCATGGTATTTTTCAGCATGAACCTAGTTAAGATTAGTGTATGATCCGACCAAGGGACCTTCTTGCAATTCAGGAGAGAAGACTGCTTGATGCCTGAGTTTATAAAGATTAGATCCAACGTGTGGCCTGCTTGTGTGTGGGTTTGTTTACTATCTGATTGAATCCCAGGGCTTAGAGGGCCGTGAGGAAGGCTTCACAACTGGATGAGAGTGTGGGGACGTCTACGTGCAGATTGAAATCTCCCAGGATTATTGCTGGAGTGTCCAAATTAATATGAGTTGTGATTATTTCAATAATGGGAGAGGTGTCTGTTTCCAGGAGGCCCGGGAGGGCGTAGACTAGTAGAATTTGAAGATTGTCCGATGAGAAGAGGCCGATTTCAAGTTTAGGATCTGATATGACAGGGCGTTGATTGAAATTAAGGCCTTTTCTTGTTGCTAATAGGATGCCCCCACCCTTTTTTTTCAGTCAAGGGAGAGAGAAGATGTCATAGGTCTGTATAGGTAGTTGATTTATAATAGCAGTATCTGTGGGTTTTAACCATGTTTCGGTTATAGCACATATGTCTGGCTTGACGTCTAGAAGGTAATCGTTGAGGATCAGAGATATTTTGGTGATGGATTGCGCATTGAATAGCGTTAAGGAGAATAGAGTGATGCCTAGACATTGTGTGATCGGTGCAAGCAGGATGGAGGTAAGAGTTATTAATGCTCTGTGTCGGGCTTGCCTGGTGGAATTTCCGGTTGAAGATGTGAAGTGTGGGAGAATAGGGATTTTGGAGGCTATATACATTCTGGCCTGTTGAGTCTGGAAGAAGTAGGTTGGCTGGTTGGTTCAGAAGAAGGTAAGGCAGTAGTTGGGGGGTTGTGGGTTAATTTGCTTAGAGAAACTTTATTTATTTATTTATTTAGGACTTTTTTATACCGACATTAGTATACAACATCATACCGGTTTACATTGTAACTAAAAGTAGGAAATACAAAAAACAAGTAGGGGAGGGGAAATGGGAGGAGCTTAAACAAGTAGGAAGAGAGGAAACGAGGGGAGCAGAACAGGCAGGAAGAAAGAGAATGGAACAGCCAACGTAATAACAGGAGAAAGTAATAACTTGGCTGCAATGGAATCCTTGTTGGAACTTGGCTGCAATGGAATCCTTGTGGGAACCTGTAGGCTGTGGGGGGAATGTGGGAGAAGCACACTGGAAGAGTATGTAGGATGTGGTCGGCTGTAGTGAGAGGTTCCAAGCGGCTCTCCGGTGTTGTCCAGTGGAGCGCTCTGAGTCTGGCGGTAGTGGAATCCTTGGGAGAGAGAGCTGAAGGCTAGGAGAATTAAACGACAGGTAGAGTAGCAACTGAGGTTGCTTGGGTGATTGCTGGGAATGGAGGTAAGTGAAGAGACTTCGGTTGTCTGACGGCCTAAGCCAATGCTAGAGTGGGCGGTAGTGGAATCCGCTAGGAAAGTGCTGGGACTGCACTCCAGGGCTGCACGAAGGGGCGCACAAAGGGGCCTGCCCCTTTGTTGCGCTCCTTCAGCGTGTGACACTCGGCGCGCGGCGCTTGAGTGCCGCGCTGGTTTAAAGGGCCGGTTGGGGCTGTCCCCCGATTGGTTGATTGTCCTTGGCTCTCCTGATAGGCTCAGGAGAGCGGAAGAGGATGGCTCTGGTTACGAACGGGGAAGCCTCGTAGTCGGCTTCGGCGGTGGCCGAGGGTAAGTGAGCAATTAAAGGCCTTACCCCGGCGAGTCTCCATGACTCCACTTTCACTGGTGAACCCTCCAGCAATGCTAGTGCTGCCTCCTACTCAGGAGCTGGGGTTCCATGCCCCAAGCTTCCACGAGGAATTGGATCGGATGATCCAAGAGGCCATCGGAAAGGCACTGCAGGGCTTCCAGCCTCCATCAAAGCCAGCACCGATTCCAGCTCTGGTCACCGACCCAATGCCCACTGTGCTCGCACCTCTACTGGACAGGCTGGATGCGTTGATTGGTGCCCTTTCACCAGTGGAATCAAGGACACCGGTGTGTCCAAACACCTTCCACCCTGATTCCTTTGTCATCAGATGAGGAGGAACCACCGAGACCGGAACTGATGCTCGGGCCATCTGGGATCTTACCACCGACTTGCCTATCGATGTCACTGATACCACCGATACCACTTCATCATCCATCAGTGCCTCCATCGATGCCACTGGTGCCTCCATCGGTGCCACCATCAATGCCATCGGTGCCTAGACCTGATCCTTCAGGAACTGCACCATTACTCCCCTCTGGAGTTCCTATGGGAGCAGGTGATTCTTCCCAGGATTCTGATGATCTATCTTCAGAGCCATCTCCCCCTGAGGAAAGAAGACTTTCTCTCCAGAGGACCTATCTTTATTAATTTTATAAAAGAAATGTCTGAAGTCATACCATTCCAACTTCAGATGGAAGAGGACTCCAGACACAAGATGCTGGAAAGTGCTCCAATTTGTAGATGCACCCAAGGAGATCATGTCCATACCTGTTCATGAAATCCTCTGGATTTGTTGAAGAGGAATTGGGAACATCCAGGATCTGTACCACCAGTGAATCGAAAAACAGATCCCACCTACCTGATACAGACAGCCCCTGGTTTCCAAAAACCACAGCTGGGTCACCATTCTGTGGTTGTCGAATCAGCCCAGAAAAAGGCACGACATTCTAAACCTCACTCTTCCATACCTCCAAGAAAGAACTGGATGCATTTGGCCGTCGTGTTTTCCATGGCTCAGTGCTCATTTCTCGCATTGCTTCCTACCAGTTATATCATGATCCAATATAACAGGGACCTTTTTAGGAAGATCCAGGAATTCCTCTGCGTCTTTACCGGACCAGCTTCAAGATCAACTCAATGCCCTGGCTCAGAAGGGTCTCGATGCTGGGAAGCATGAAGTCCAAGCTGCCTATGATATTTTTTATACTGCTTCTAGGTGTCCCGCAGCAGGGACTAGTGCACGAAGGTGGGCCTGGCTGCGACCAGAAGTACAGGATAGGTTGGCTGACCTGCCCTGGGCAGGAGATAATCTCTTCAGGGACAAAATCGCAGGAGAAGATAGCTTCTTCATCGGTGCTTTCTGATTCCCAATTCACCTCTAAGAGGACATTCCAAAGGGACTCTTAGCGGCCTTCCTTTAATGCCACGGAAGATATTATCCTCCTACTACTCGAGGCCGCCCATCCACGCCTTATTAGAAAGGTCAGCCCAGACAATCCCGGCCTCAGAAGACCCAGCCAGCCCCTCAACTGGGCCCAGCAGCTGGAATTTGACTCTTCAATGGAGAGCATAAGCCAACCTCCTCTACTGTTGGTACCTGTCGGCGGTCGGTTGTGCCACTTCGCCAACATATGGCGAACGGTCACTTCAGACCAGTGGGTACTCGAGGAAGTGAACCGAGGTTACCACCTCAATTTCCTGACTGTACCAGCAGACTCCCCACCTCGACTGACATGGGGACCATCTGACCATTCCTCTCTCCTCGAGGAGGAGATTTCTCTCCTCCTCAAATCCCGAGCAATAGAACCAGTGCCCCTCTCCCAACAGGAGCAGGGGTTCTATTCTCGGTATTTCCTCATTCCAAAAAAGTCGGGAGGCATTTGTCTAACCTGGACCTCCACACCCTAAACAGTGTTAAAAAGACCAACGCATAAAATGTATAAAAGAGCAACTCTGATTTCACTCGTACATTACTATTCTTTATTATAAACCATTCATATACTGTGCATAAGCAAATGGATATACAATTAGCGAAAGTATTACATACTCACATAATAGACATAGCAAATCTCTCGCGCAAGAACGTCTTTGCTTAACTTAACTGCTACATACCAGCTCTACTTATATAGGTTATAATAACAAAGTAGCAAGACAACCTGGTTTCTGATTGCATGTTTCACACCACAAAATTTATTGCGCTGCCTGATTACGGCAGCTGTTCTTCGTCTCCCCTTATCTCTCTCCCTTTACATTCCTTCCCACAGATTATCTGCGTCGTACCCTTAGCGCTATCTCCTCCTGCGCATCCTGTGTCTCACATATTATCTCTGAAGTCCTGCAAGAGTTGTTTATAACTTTTCCTTTAGAGTCTGGCATTCAAGGTCTCTGGTATTTTTCTGGTATTTTTTCCTTCAGCAGAAATACCATCAGTACGTTCAGCAATGGTGGAGATGCCGGGAATTGAACCCGGGGATTGAACCCGGGTATAGTCAACAACAGGTATCTACAGAAAGAGAAATTCAGAATGGTAACCTTGAGCTCCCTGCTTCCTCTTCTACAAAGGGAAGATTGTCTTTGCTCTCTAGATCTTCAAGATGCGTATGCGCACATTGCCATCACTCCGTCTCACTGAACCTTGTGATCCCAGTGGGCTCAGGCTTATCATCCAATGTCCAGCTTTGTCCATGTTACCAAGCAGCTCTGCCTGTTGCTAGCCTGGTGGATGCAGCACTCCAATCTTCTTCAAGGCCTTCCCTTTCAGGCTCCAGAAGCTCAATTATCTTGATGACAGATACCTCCAACCTAGGGTGGGGTGCTCATGTTGACGGCCTACAGACTCAGGGATAAATTTCTTGGAGCTTCAGGCGATCAGATATGTCTCTGGGTTTTTCAGGATTGCCTCTCGAACAAAGCCATCTTGATTCAGATCGACAACCAGGTAGCAATGTGGTACATCAACAAGCAAGGAGGAACAGACTCCTACCTCCTGTGTCAGGAAGCGGCGCAGATATGGGCATGGGCTCTTTCCCACACAATGTACCTCAAGGCGACCTACTTGGCGGGCTTGGACAATGTTCTGGCGGACAAGTTGAGTCGGACCTTTCATCCGCACAAATGGTCCCTCAACCCCAAGGTAGCGGATGCAGTCTTTCAACGCTGGGGTTATCCACGACTGGACCTCTTTGCGTCCATCCACAAACGCAAGGTAGAGAACTTCTGCTTGCTCACCCGCAGCTGCCACTCACAGCTGGGGGACGCGTTCGCCCTCTCGTAGTCCACAGGTCTCCTCTATGCGTACCCTCCACTTCCACTCATCTCCAAGACTCTCGTGAAGTTACGAAGGGACAAGGGCTCAATGATTCTGATAGCCCCTCATTGGCCGCACAAAGTCTGGTTCCCAATCCTCCAGGACCTCTCAGTGCGCCAACATATTCACCTGGGGACAGACCTGCTACTAATAACTCAGAATAACAGGCGCCTGTGCCATCCCAACTTCCCGGCCCTGTCTCTGACAGCCTGGATGTTGAAAGGTTGAAACTCCGACCCCTTAAATTTTCAGAGTTGGTATCCCAGTCCTGGTAGCTTCAAGAAAGCCTTCCACGAGACGCTCTTATCACGCTAAGTGGAAAAGGTTTACAGTCTGGTGCACGTCTATATCCACTGACTCCTTCGCTTGCTCCACTGCGAAGTTTTCTGGACTATCTCTGGCATCTCTGAGTCAGGCCTGAAAACTTCCTCGATAAGAGTGCATGTCAGTGCGGTAGCCGCTTTCCACAATGGCGTGGGAGATGTCTCTATTTCAAACACATCCCTTAGTACACGCTTCATAAGAGGTTTGCTCCACCTGAAACCTCCCTTGCACCCATCCGGCCCCCGATTGGGACCTTACGAGGTCTTAGGACAGCTCATGAATCCTCCATTTGAGCCTCTCTCAATCCTGCGAGCTGTGCGTCTGACCTGGAAAGTAATTTTTCTTTCTCGCTATAACATCTGCTCGCAGTGTTTAGTGAGTTATAGGCATTAGTCACCTACCCGCCTTACACTAAATTTCTGCAGGACAGAGTAGTCCTCCGTACACACCCTAAGTTTTTACCAAAGGTCATGTTGGAATTTCATCTTAATCAATCCATCATCTTACCTACTTTCTTTCCAAGGCCCCATTCAAACCCAGGAGAAAGGGCTCTAACATTTCCCTGGGACTGCAAAACGTGCCCTAGCATTTTATCTAGAGCACATGTAGCCCACAGGAATCCACTCATTATTGTTTCTTTGATAACTCAAATTGGGAAATCCAGTGTGGGAACAGACCCTTTCGTCCTGGCTGGTAGACTGTATCTCTTTTTGTTACCAGCAGCAGGCATTCCGTTACGAGACCGTGGTGAAAGCACACTCTGTAAGGGCCGTTTGCACTTCAGTCGCACACCTTTGTTCAGTGCCACTTATCGATATTTGTCAAGCTGCAACCTGGAATTCTCTCCATACCTTCGCAGCCCATTATTGCTTAGAGAAAGCTGGCAGACAAGATTCCATTTTTGGCCAGTCTGTTCTACGCAACCTAATCTCAGCTTAACTACCCAACATCCTACCAGCGACCCGTTCAGGGGTTTCAGGATGCCCTCCTACCCAAATCCACTTCTGTTGTTGTGCCTGTTGCACGTCTTTGGGTGCATTTGGTGCATTGTTAGGGCATCCTCAGCATGCTACTCACCCATATGTGAGGACTATCATCCTGCTTGGCTTGTGAGAAAGCAGAGTTGCTTACCTGTAACAGGTGTCCTCACAGGACAGCAGGATGTTAGTCCTCATGAAACCCGCCTGCCACCCCGCGGAGTTGGGTTCGCTTGCAATTTATTATTTTATTTTTCGCACATACTTTTTACTATACACGAGACTGAAGGGAGACTCCTGCTGGATGCAGGGTTAGTGCCATGCTGGGAATGCCCAGTAGGTGCCAGTCAAACTTCTAGAAACTTTGACAAAAGTGTTCCGTGATTGGGTTCCATCCCGATGATGTCACTCATATGTGAGGATTAACATCCTGCTGTCCTATGAGAACACCTTTTACAGGTAAGCAACTCTGTTTTTTCTCCCAAGACCTGGAATCCCACCGAGACCAGTTCCAGACAGTTCTCCAACATCTACGCGATCATTACCTCTACGCCAAACTAGAGAAATGTCTATTTGAGCGCGCCAGTCTTCCATTCTTGGGCTATATCATATCCCAACAAGGTTTTACTACGGACCCCAACAAACTTCAAGGAATCCATGACTGGCCACAGCCTGTCAGGTTATGAGCCCTCCAGAGATTCTTGGGCTTCACCAACTACTACCGCCACTTTATTGCGGACTACTCCACATTAGCTGCACCGTAACTGCGATGACCCAGAAAGGATGTAATATCAAGGAGTGGAGCCCACGAGCCCAAACGGCCTTTCATGACCTTAAAGAGGCCTTCCGGACCGGACCCTATCTTCGACATCCTGACCTGAATCGCTTTTCGTGGTGGAGGTGGGTGCTTCGGCTATCGGAGCTGGTGCAGTCCTCAGCTAATACTCCTCAAAGGGTAAATTACTGCCATCTCATTCTACTTTCACAAGTTTTCCTCAGTTGAACGTAAATACTCTATTGGGTAATGTGAGCTGTTGGCTGTCAAGTTGGCCCTCCAGGAATGGTGCCTATGGCTCGAGGGGGCCCAGCACTGTTTTACTTTTTTCACGGACCATAAAAACTTGGAGTACTTGAAGGAGGCTCAATTGCTGAAGTCTCGCCAGGCCCACTGGGCCCGATTCTTCACAAGATTCAGTTTCGAGCTCCAATACCGTCCGGCTGAGAAAAACACCTGTGCTGATGCCCTTTCTCACTCCCTGGAACCCGAGGACACACCAGATGGGCCCGCACACATTATTGACCCAGCGTGTATTTGTCTGGGGGCCACGGCGACCGTGCCGCCCGGGAAGACCATAGTCCCATGTCGTCTCCGGGAACGAGTCCTACGATGGGCCCCATGATTTCAGCCTCCCTGGCCACCCAGGCAGGGCCCGCACTCTAGAGATGCTTCACCGCCATTACTGGTGGCCTTCCATGGTCAAAGACTCTCGTGACTACATCAGCTCCTGCCCTACATGTGCCCAACAGAAGCCGCCCACAGGATACCCATTGGGTCTTCTGCAGCCATTACTAGTTTTTACCGGACTGTGGTCCCACTTGGCCACGGACTTCATTGTAGACCTGCCCGCTTCCAAGGGAAACACCGTCATTTGGGTCATCATCGACCGTTTCTCAAAGTTGGCTCACTTCGTACCACTACCAGGCCTTCCTTCTGCTCCCTAGCTCACCCGACTGTTCCTAAAACACATGTTCCGCCTTCACGGTTTGCCACAGGAGATCATCTCCTGATCGAGGTCCGCAGTCGCCGCTCACTACTGTTTGTGGTAAAAGACAGTTTGAGGCACTGAGTCCAGATTGAATTCGTACATATTCCAACTCAACAAAGAATTTGATTAAGAACTTTCATATGCCCCCTGAAGAAGTACTGCTTTGCGAAACACTGGCCGTGTTGGGCGCTATTTAAAGATTTTCAGAGTCTGTTTTTTTTAAATATATTTTCTGGACTGTGGTTTAGAATTTAAAAAATATATATAATTTTGAAAAAATATTTTTGAAAAACTCTAAAAAAAAATAAATCATAGTGCAATAAAATTTTGAAGGTGAATGATTGAGAAGACCAGTTGGTTTCGGTTGAAACATACAACATCAGACTTGCTGACACCTTCATTTAGGATATAATTATAATTTGATTTATAGTTCCCACTGGTTTTTCTTTTTGGTAATTTCCTTTTTCGGGTAACTTGATGACTCTCCTTAAAATGGTAATTGAAATCTCCCATTATTACCGCACTACCAATTTGGTTAGCTTCCCTAATTTCTCTTAGCATTTCACTGTCCGTCTCACCACTATAGTCTTCCCCAACACACAAGGGATTTCAACCCATAAAGATTTGATTGTGCATTTAGTCTCATGCAGGATGTTTATCCGGTTGGACTCTATACCATCCTGGACATAAAGCGCCACACTGCCTCCCAGGTGATTCTCTCTGTTATTGCGATATAATGTGTACCCCGGTATAGCACTGTCCCATTGATATCCTCCTTCTACCATGTCTTTGAGATGCCAATTAAGTCTATGTCATCATTCACTGCTGTACATTCTAATTCTCCCATCTTACTTCTTAGACTTCTGGTATTAGCATACAAACATTTCAAAGTTTGTTTTTTGTTTGCATTTTCATTCAGCTTTTTAATTGATAAGCATAAGTTAGAATTTTTTAGCTCAGGTGAGTTTTTAGTTACAGGCACTTGGACTACTTTTCTTATTATTGGAACCTCACTGTTGGGATGCCCTAATTCTAATGTGTCATTAGTATCCTTTGAAGATACCTCCCTCTGAACCATGTGCTGCTGAGCGACTGTCGACTTTCCCCTTTGTTCTAGTTAAATAATTAAAAATTCTCCAGCTCTCCATATCATTAAATAACTAAATAAATACCTGGCATCTTTTGATTTCCCAGAGATTGTTGTGGATTTGGGTAAAGGGGGCCACACAATCTTTATCCCCCCTCTCTCTCTTTCTCTCTCATCTTCAGACAAATAGAAACTCTCTCTCTCTCTCTCTCTCTCTCTCTCTCTCTTATACACATGCAGGCTCTGACACACACATTCAGGCTCTCTCTGTTTCTCAAACATACATGCAGGCTCACACACAAGCTCTCTCTCTCTCTCATACACACACGAAGGCTCTTTCTCTCAAACACATCTGAAGGCTCTCAAGCACATATGCAGACACATTCTCTCTCTCATGCACATGCAGGTGATCTTTACACATACAGGCACTCTAATGCACATATGCAGGCTCTTTCTCTTTCATATGCACATGCAGACTCTCTCATACACACATACAGGATCTCACTCTCTCTTGCACACATGCAGGTGCTCTCTTTCTCTCATACACTCACATACACATACACACACACATATTTAGACACATACCTACCCCTCTCAGGCATCCTCCTTTCTTCTGGGCCTTGGCTGCACCCACGATCCTTCATATTTACTGCCGGAGGGGAGGTGGGAGGAAGTGGCCTTGCTACTGCCAGATGCGTGCTTCTGCCGACTCTGGGTCGTAGGTATTTCTTCTGGTCACAGTGGATTGGGCTCCGTCATGGTTCTGCCGAGACCTTCCTTGGGCCGTGACTGGTTGGGCTCCATCGCGGCCCTACTGAGACCCCCTTCAGCTCGCAATGGGTTGGGCTCTGCCGCAGCCCTGCCAAGACCTCCCTCGGGCCACAACAGGTTGGATTCCCTCGTGGCCCCACCAAAGGCCTTGTTCCGTGGCAACCCTTCTCAGCAGGAGCTGAAATTAAAACCATTTGATTAATGCGACTGGCCCACCGGGGGATGCCCAATCCCCCCAATAGACCAATCTACCCCACCTTCCACATACTGAAGTGCTCATCTGTTTGGTTTGTCATCTAGCCAGCTCCACCATGAAAAGGGACTTCTTTATTTTTTTTTTATTTTTTTATCCACACAATTTTGTGTTTGGCCTAGGATGCACCCTTTACAAACTGGTGGGTCTGTCTCTCCCACCCCCCTCCCCTCCTGTTTTTAGTATTCAGAGGTAAAGACAGTTTTTGAAAGCTGTGTACTTCACTGCTTTTCCCCCCATCCTTTTTCTATTATTCTCTCTCTTTTTTTTTTTTTTTTTACTATCCATATGAGAATTGTTTGCCCTGGTTAATAGGCCATACCCAGTGTTATTTTTACATTGCTTGATTTAAAATAAGAAAACTGAAAGCTTATATTATACTTCACTGCTGTACTTTTCCTATGTAATATTATGGTTGGATTTACTGTCTACTTACATAATACTAGTAAAAAGGTTAATTACTGTGTTATTTTGGTGTGATGATTTTATCTGGTCTGTGATGCCACAAGTGAGAGATTGTTTGGGAAGGGCACAGAATTATAGTATCGGGTTAACCAGGACCCTGTCTCATCCCCCACTCAGGCTACGAACCTAAAGACAAATCATATTAGTAAATATTATTTCTCATGTGGTACTCCCCACCCCAAACATAGGAGTAATTCATAGTCTGGACCAAGGGGGGCCCCAGAAATATATTCAGAGGAATGTTTCTCACAGGACAAGCAGGATGGTAGTCCTCACAAATGGGTGACATCGAGGATGGAGCCCTGTACGGAAAACTTTTCTGTCAAAGTTTCAACAAGCTTTGACTGACACTGGCACACTGGGTGCACTGAGCATGCCCAGCCTGCAATTATCCCTGTGAGCCACAGGTGTCTCCCTCAGTCTTCTTTTTTCCACTCTGCAGTCAGCATAGCGGTTGGAGCTCTGTGAGGATTTTTTAACTAATTACCTCATGGAAACACTTAACTTTTCACTTCAAAAAACACTTTTCCCTGCACAGGTCTCCCTCCGCGTACGTTTTTACGACGCTCGGTGAGTACTAATTCTTATTTTTCGGTCGGTTCCTGTCACTATCTTAAGGCTGTTAACTGACTGAAGCCTTCCCTTCCCCCATTTTCAGTTAGCTTTAAACAGCTTGCGAGTATCTCTGTGACACTCTGCTTGCTTATGCTAGTGGGGTAGGGATTTTTTTCCTTAACTTTAGGACTTCTGTAGCTTCAAGTCCTTCGTTCCCTGGTACCCTCACGCAGTCGATACCCTATCGCTACACACCGGGACCCCTCCTAAACCGCCCTGGGCTTTTATATGTCATCAGCGCCCCTCCCCCCCACGGTGCCCTGATGCCTTTATCCATGTTTTTTGCTTTTCAGTGCTACCAGGCTTTTTCCTCCTACGCACTGTTTTTTTCCTTGGGCTTCCTCGGTGCCGTCCCTACCCCGGATGCATGCCATTGACGCACACGCTGTTAGTCACTGCCATGCATACTCGGGTCGCCGCCACCCGCTGCCCGAGACACTTTTTAACGATCCCAGGGTCACTTCATCGATGCCACCCCCCCTTTTGGGGATGCCATCGATGCCCCATCCTCCCCCACCGATGTCCAGCCCTTTTCCATCGGTGGGCATCGGTGCCACATTGATTTCGTCGGTGGGCATCGATGCCGGATGGTCCCCATCGGTGGACATCGGTGCCGGATGGTCCCCATCGATGGACATCGGTGCCGGATGGCTTGTCCGTCGATGGCATTGGTGCCGGATGGCCGTCCGTCGATGGCATCGGTGCCGGGGTCCTTTTGCATCGATGGACACTGATGCCCAGGTGTTTCATCCATGGGCATCTATGTTAGAATGCATCCATCGAGGGCAGTCGATGCCAGGCTGCTCCCATCGGTGAAATTCGATGCCCAGGTGGGTCCCATCGGTGGGTATCCATGCCGGCTCGATTCCGTGGATGGGCGTTGATGCCAATTGCCAGCCTTATGGCTGGCATCGATGCCCATGCCGATTCCAGGACTGGCGTTGATGCCGGGATGGAATTCATCGACTGGGAGATCCATGCCATCGATTCCATACGTGTCCATATCGATGCCACCGACACACGTGTCTGGGGCACCGATGCCATGTACACTTGGAAATCTGAGTCTGTCCAAATCGATAACCGTCAACGTCTGTGGCCCTATAGTTGATGCCCGTGGCCATGCCACAAAACGGCATAAATGCCCGCCTCCATGCATCGATGCCCTCGACACCTCCGTTTTCCTTCGGTGTCCTTGACGCCCTATTGATTCGACTTCGACTCAGTCGATGCCGGTATCTTTTTCAATAACGGCAATGTTTTTCGATTATTCGATTCCACATCGTTTCAAAGATACCTATGCCACTGCTGTCAGTGCCCGTCACTGTCATCATTCTCCTGGCCAGTCATCGACGATTTTTCATACCCATTTTGATGATATCCTCGAAGCCCCTTAGGTTGCCTTCAATATCGTCAATACCGACATAGCACCGCCACATAATACCCTCGCCTCCTCACATTGCTCCACGCTTTGGGTTCTTTTTTAAGCCCCGTATTAGCTTAAGACACTCCATTGTGTCAGGAGCAGAGCAGGCGTGCTGACAGTTCGTCATCGATCGCCTTCCAGGACGACGAGGGCTTCCATCTCGGCGCTGGGGAAAGACCGGGCCGAGCACCGAGGCACCCATCATCGCTGACATCGTGATCGTCCGCCGCTGACGCCATCCAGCACATCGGTGCCATCCTTCTCCAGGCTGGACAACGCTCGGGCAGAGCGACATCACCACTGCCATCAGCACTGTTCCTACAGTTTTGGCAGTCCTTGGTGATCCAGAACTTCCGGATCCAGGTCCGACAGCTTCTGCATTGGCGTCACGACACATCAAGCCGCTGTGACGAGGGAAGGGAACATGAGTTCCGTTAGGGCTCCTCTGTTCCTGGCGTGCCCCACCGTCAAGTGGTGTGGGACTATGGCCATCTGTTACACTTAGCAGTCTAAACGCCACTCACGCCTGGCCTGTCTCCTCTGTACCTGTGCCACCATACCGGGTTTCAGAGCGAGATGGACGTTTACGTCCCCGGCCTTACCCCGCGAGGACTCCGGAGACCGTCGGGGTCAACAATCTTCACCGGCTCGTCTTGCGGCGATCCACGTCGGATGGTAAGTACCCGCTTCGGCGGCATTCCCATAGAGTTGTGTTCTCCCATTCGGACCGTGGTTCGAAAAGTTCTGGGTCATGTGCCTTTTAGAACTGTATTAGTGTCACATATCACTATGTTAGCTATGTTAGCCACAATATCAGGAGAACCCCTCTATCTTCTTGGAGATTGCAGCAGGGCTTCTTCTCTTGTCAGTAACAAGTCCCTGTGCCGACCAATGCTCTGACTCTTGGTTCCCTCCCAACCAAGGTCCAGCTGCATTGGCTGATCTGCTAAACATGAGATTCAGCAACCATTGCCCCATGTACAAGTTCACCTTGAGGCCTGGCCACAGGTCTCAGTGTCCTCCTTGTACAGCATACAGAAATGCGGGTACCACTTACCGCTCACACACCTGCAGGGAGCCTACATGATATCCTCCATTGGGACACCTCCTGGTCTCCCATCTGGTCAGATATCAGAGCGGCCCACCCACCTTGTACCAAAGTCCCGTACACTCCCCCAGGCGCTACGAAGTGCAGAGGGGAGAAGGGAGGGGGGTTGGGGAGTTTTAATTGCACTATTCTTTCTTTTAACAGAAAATAGTTACCTCCTCTCTCCCGCACATCCTGGACCTAAGAAAATCCAACTTTCTTTAGACGTCACAGGTACAATGGTATCTTTGGTTACCATCACTCCATACTGCAGTAAGTACATTATTTAATGTTTCTATGTGCTTTATGGTGAGTCAACATTACAACCCCAAGTTCTGCCGCCGGCACCAGCTTGGGGTAAGTGAACTGTCTCTTGCATCACTGTTGGTGAATGCTGTTTTCTCTGCGGAGTGTAACATCATTCACTTTCCTTGCATAGACTACTGCTAACCACTTTCAGTACATGCAAGGAGCTCTCACTTTTTCAGGACTCACTATACATTTACTAACTGGGATTACTGTCACTGCCATAAATCCCTTCTGTAACACTTCTGGACACCACAGTCTTAAGACCCTCTTGTCCAGCATGCGCACAGACATTCTGATACATTGTTATATGTCCCTGCGCATATTTTCCATAACCTCAACCTTTCAACTTTTCATGGTTGGGCTATGGGGTTTCTTCCCACTATGCATTTTTCTCATAATTCAAAACTGCTATGGGTTATATTCAGTGACATTCTATACTCAATGGACCTAAGTGGTTTCATTGCTTTCGTCCCTGATTCTTATCCCAGTTCGAACTAGGACCTAGTCTCCTTCGACTCATGCTCGCAATTCCTTAGGGTTATAAAGTTTCTCCTGAAAGCTGTCAACCCATTATGCATCTATTGCACTCCAGCATAGTTTCTCATAAACTTCCTGGACGTTGCACCCATGAGTTATGCCCTTATGCCTTCCAATACTGCTTTTGCAACAATTCTTTGTGCATACAGACAGACAGCATAGGGACAATGTGCTTTCCAACTCATAAGCACGCACAACCTCTTAGCTGCTCTGCTAGACAGCTGCGCAGCTCTACCCTTGGCCCTTGTTCACTTCATGCGTCCTTGGGCCACATATCTAAGAGATTTAATGAACGCTCTATCTGACCTTCTCCACGTAGGTTCTATCCTCTCGAATGGTCTCAATTACATGTGTACAGGGCAAATCTTTTAACACTGAGTTTAACTAAACTTTCCTCTGCGTCTGCATCATTCCATACGATGCACAGGTTCTGCTCCCTACACATGTTTCCTATGCGTTCCCTTAGATGCCTTTTCTTCCATCAAAGGCCTCTTCAATATATCTCTTCTGCTGCCTCTCGTAGCCAGCATTCTTCTAATGTTGAACTGGGATGGGGTTCAGTATTCTTTTCCCCACTCCCTGACTGAGATCAGTATGCTTCCCATACTTCTCAATCCATCATATCAGTAACCTTTTATTCCCTCACCAGTCAGTCCCAAATCATAGACTTACTGATGTTCTTAGGTTCTGGTAGCGTCACAAAACCTTCTAAACATAAATCTTGCCGTTTAATATGGCAGGCTTTACCTCCTGACGCTAAAAAAAAAAAAAAAAAAAAAAAGAGGTATTACCCCTTTTACTTTTCCACCATTTTTTCTTACTCCCTCGGATTCTGTTCTCCAGACATCCTCCACATAGATACACCTTTCTCTTAGGAGGTGTATCGTTTTGGGAGTTGGGTTCCCGTTTTCGGTAATCCTCTCTGAGTCGGCTTACCATGGATTATCCACTGATCAAGCCGCCTCTATTTCTCTAATCACGGAATGAACATATATATTCTCCTTATAAGTCTCATACATTCTACGTTTGAGCCTTTCCATTCCTCTCTTCCACAGTTTGGCAAGGGAACTTCTTTCCCTCTTAATGTCATTCCTGCCAGCAGGGTCCGTGAGTTATGCACTCTTTCCATACTCACCTGACTCCGTTCCTCTGCCACTGAGTAGTTCTACGCATTCAACTTTCTATCCTTTTCAGGTAGATGTTGTATCTCCTTTCCTCAGGAAATACTCTATTAATTTTTCCTAACCTCTCTCTCTCGCCCTAGGGAGAGACTGGGTTTTCCACATTCCTGGACAGTAATGCTGCGCTTACATTCTATCTACATTGCACTGCATTCCATGTGAATTCCACTTGACTCTTTCCTTCATGCAAGGGTCAAGCTGCTACTTCCAGTGGCCACACAGACCTAATCCTTCTGATTAAGTGGTCTATATTTCCTTTCCTACCAACAAGCAGACATTTCACTACAACACTGTGGGTATCCACATACTGTTGTGTCCGTCTTAGCCTTAACAGCTTCCCTTTGGTTACTGCTGCTTGTACTTTTTTATCAGGTTGCAGCCTGGAGTCCTCTCCATACCTTCGCAGCCTATTATTGCTTACATTTGACTAGCCGGCATGCTCCATGTTTGGCCAGTCCGCCTACTCTTACTTTTTTCAATTCACTACCCAACATCCTTCCACGAACCCCATTATGGTGTTGCGGATGCCCTCCGTTCCCATTTCCACCTCAGTCGTTACGCCTTTGCGCATCTGCGGTGTATCTGGTGCATTCCCGGGCATCCTCAGCTCGGTACTCACCCATTTGTGAGGACTACCATCCTGCTTGTCCTGTGAGAAAGCAAATGTTGCTTACCTGATGTAACAGGTGTTCTCACAGGACAGCAGGATGTTAGTCCTCACGAAACCCGCCCGCCACCCCGCGGAGTTGGGTCTGTATACTTTTATTTTAGTTTCGCTTGTGCTTTTTAGCTATAAGACGAGACTGAGGGAGACACCTGTGGCTCACAGGGATAATTGCAGGCTGGGCATGCTCAGTGCACCCAGTGTGCCAGTGTCAGTCAAAGCTTGTTTGAAACTTTGACAGAAAAGTTTTCCGTACAGGGCTCCATCCTCGATGTCACCCATTTGTGAGGACTAACATCCTGCTGTCCTGTGAGAACACCTGTTACATCAGGTAAGCAACATTTGCTTTATCCCGCTGAAAATGCAGAACAAGTTAGCTGGCTAACTAGCCAGCTAACTTGTCCACTAAACGGCCTACTGAATATTGGCCCCAATATATATAATTCAGGCTGACACTATTTTGTATAGCAGAAATAACAATAGAATCAGCTTTGGTTTTTTTAGTACCATTTGCAATTGACTCACTAGCAGGGCAGGAGCGACTAGGGAAGAAAGATCAGGGGGTCTTTCTGGAGGGCTGGAAATTAATTTGTTTTTATTTTCAGTGATAGCGACCTTATTTTTTTAAAAATGAAACATAAGATTTATCACAATTTTCCAGTTGTGAAAGGGACTCAACATTTTTCAAATGTTGTTTTGTTTTTCATTTCTTTTTAAAAGTTGTGGGTTTTTTTAAATTTTAAACAAAAGAAAAGAAATGAAACAAATGAATTGAAAAAATTCACTCAAAACAAAAAGAAAAAAATGTCAGTGTATACTACCTCTGTGTGACACAGAGACATTAATATTCAAAAGAATTTGTCTGACTTAGCATGGTTTAAATATTGTGTGGTTTAAATATTCCCCCTATTGTTCAGATAATTTTTAGCTTGAGAAGTCATCATTGGATAATAAAAAGGTGTTCCAGGGCTAAGTTTAGCTCAGTAAGTCTATCCATGGTGAAAGTAATGTAAAGTTTTCCAAGCACATGAACCCAGATAGCTTTAGTCTTAATGTGCTATATTAAAACATAGCTGGTTAGGTTGAGGCAAAGTAAAAAAAAAAAAAAAAAAAAAGAAAGAAAGATTTTCGGCCTCCAGGCTTACTCCCCATTTGAGAAACCCCAACTTTCCTCAGGCATAGCACCTGACCACCTCCCCACCCAAGCCTCCAAAGATGTTAAATATCCAAAAGGTTAAGACATCCAAAAGGTGGGAAAGAAGGGAGAAGTGTTGCTAGTTGGAGATTTAATCTGCCAAATATGGATTGGAGTAACCCTTCTGTGGAATCTACGAGAAGTAGAGAGATAGTGTTGCGCGTCCCGTCCGTGCTCAGCCCACATCCTAGCCTACTCACCCCTCCAAGAGTCCCACGGGTCCCGGGCCGTCCTCCCTGGCAGCTGCAGCAACCCCGGCCAGGCCTCGGCGTCCCGCAGCAGCAGTCGCCGGGCTTTCCTCCTCCAGTCAGGCCTCACGGCGGAGCTCAGCATCCTCCGTGGCGTTGGCCCCGCCCCTAGGCACGCACTTGCGGACCGCCTAGCCCCTTAAAGGGCCAGGGGTGGACCCCAGCTCTGCAGCATGCCATGATTAGTCTCAGCTTTAAAGGAAGTCCCTGCCGTCACTTCCTTGCCTTGGCAATCGGGTCGACACCGTGTGTGTTTCTAGTTTGCCTCTGTGTTCCAGTCTCGTTCCAGCCTTATTCCAGTCTTGTCCCAGCGTCCTTCTGTTCCAGTATCCTTCTGTTCCTGCATCTCCCCAGGTAGTACCTCTTGGACTGACTTTCCGGTACTGGCCTCTGCCTGTTCCTGACTACATTGATCGCTGCCCGGATTTTGACTTCTGCCTGCTTCCATGACTACATCTGTACTTCTGGAACCTGACCCCAGCTTTGGCTGACTACCCACGGACTGACCTTTGGAACTTGACCTCTGCTTTGGCTGACTAACCTTGGACTGACCTTTGGAACTTGACCCCTGCATTGGCTGACTATGCTTCCTTGACTCTGGCCTTGATTCTAGCCTTATCCTCAGAGACACTCTTCTGGCCTTCTTTGTCACCTCAGACTCCTAGTCTTGACATCGACCATGCACCCTTGATCCTGGTGGTCACACCTCTGAACAATCTCTCCGGGAGATCCTGCGAGGCCCACCTAAGTCCAAGTGGCCCGGGTACCCAAGGGTTCAACCCGGGGGGACCTTGTGCTGCCAGTGGTGAAGCTCCAGCTAGCCTCTATCTCCTCCTGTGCTCCACCTCCTGGTGGCAGGCGCTCCCTGGGTCTGACCAGGGAGCCTACCAATCCTGCACTAGGCCAAGTGTTCACCTTCAGGTGCAACAGATAGTGGATGCTTTTCAAGGGGCTCTTCAAAGAAATGGTAATGGAACCCTCAAGGGAGGTTTGTACTTGACCTGGTGCTCACAAATGGGAATTATATCTCAAATGTCTAAGTAGGTGTCAACCTGAGCACCAGTGATCATCAGGCATTATGGTTTGATATCACAGACAGGATACAGAGTAGACACATAAAGATCCAAGTTTTGAATTTTACAAATACAAACTGTCAAAATGGGAATGCTCCTAGAGGAAGAACTGGAAGACTGGAAGAAAATGGGTTAGGTGAAACAACAGTGGGCCGAATTGAAAGGAGCTAATGCAAAGGCAATAATTCTATTTGTTAGAAAAGTAAACACAAAAGGAAAAAGAAACCGATCTGGTTTTCAAAGGAACTGGCTGAAAAAATAAAGGCAAAAAGAACAGCATTCAAGAAGTATAAAGATACCAAAAAGAGGAACATAGGGAAGAATATCTGGTGAAACTAAGGGAGATAAATAAAGAAATCAGGAAAGTAAAATGTCAAGCGGAAGAAAAGATTGCTAAAGAAATAAAGCAAGGTGACAAAACATTTTTCAGATATATCAGAGAAAGAAGGAAGGTCCGAAGTGAAATAGTGAAAATGAAAGGTGACAAGGTACATTATGTGGAGAGAGATGAAAAAAATGACAGAAATATTAAACAAATACTTTAGTTCGGTGTTCACTAAAGAAGACCCTGGAGAAGAACCATTGCTGGTAGACAAGATTGTAGATGGGGATGGGGATGGGGTAGACAGAACTCCATTTACAGAACAGAATGTATGGGAAGACCTAGGCAAACTGAAAGTGAATAAGGCCATGGGGCCGGATGAGTCCTGGATACTGAGGGAGCTCAGAGATGTGCTGATGGGTCCGCTGAAGGACCTTTCCAATAGATCCCTGGAAATGGGAGTGGTACCATGGGATTGGAAAAGAGCGGTGGTAGTCCCGTTTCACAAAAGCAGTAGCAGAGAGGAGGCTGGAAACTGCAGTCTGGTGGTGGGAAAATCAATGGAGATGCTGCCGAACATGAGAACATAAGAAAATGCCATACTGGGTCAGACCAAGGGTCCATCAAGCCCAGCATCCTGTTTCCAACAGTGGCCAATCCAGGCCATAAGAACCTGGCAAGTACCCAAAAACTAAGTCTATTCCATGTAACCATTGCTAATGGCAGTGGCTACTCTCTAAGTGAACTTAATAGCAGGTAATGGACTTCTCCTCCAAGAACTTATCCAATCCTTTTTTAAACACAGCTATACTAACTGCACGAACCACATTCTCTGGCAACAAATTCCAGAGTTTAATTGTGCGTTGAGTAAAAAAATACAAACAGTCTAACTTCAGTTAGTCAGCCTGAGTGACTCACTACTCCCTTGATTGACAAATGTTGGTCCCTATTCAAACCCAATCACACTACCTCAACACCTTTCCAAGGTGAGTATCTGAGCTGAACTATTCAACTTTTTTACTTTGGTATATACTGCTCCTAGCTTATTTCTAGCTTCTGGCTACTTTTTGTGGGGGGGGGGGGGGTTGTGGTTTTTTTTTTTTCCAATACAATGCACTCAGTTAGTATTAAAAACAAACAGCTCTTTAAAAGTCTGGAGAACACTCAGTTCTGCAGACTTGTAAAAATAAACACACTATCTACTGCTACCTTATTGACTGACTAAAAGTACAAACAGTCTAACTTGTTTATTCACTGCCTACCTACTGCTACCTTATTGACTGACTATTTAAAAATGCAAACAGTCTACCTTGTTTATTCACTGCCTTTCTGACTATTAAAGGCACAAACACACTAAATAATATTCCCAAATAGTTAACTTTGCCCCAATACTTTTAAAAAAGTCAATGTCCCAAGCAAAAACTTACTGATTCCTTTCAGCCACCAGCAAGGTGATCCTCTCCTCTCAGTGTTTCCGAAGGAAAGGATCGTGAACTATCTACAATATGGTAAATTGCTGGACCCGAGGCAACTTGGATTCACCAGGGGAAGGTCCTTTCAGACAAATCTGATTGATTTTTTTTTTAATGGGTGACTAGAGATTTGAATCAAGGAAAAGTGCTCAATGTGATCTACTTGGATTTCAGCAAAGCTTTTGATATGGTCCCGCTTAGTAGGCTTGTGAATAAAATGAGAAACTTGGGAGTGAGTGCCAAGGTGGTGGCATGGATTGCAAACTGGTTGACCAATAGGAGACAGTGTGTAAAGGTAAATGGAACCTGTTTTAAAGAGAGAGCCGTGTTAAGAAGAGTGCCACAGGAATCGGTGTTGGGACCGGTTCTGTTCAATATCTTTGTGAGCAGAATTGTAGAAGGGATAGAAGGTAAAGTTTATCTATTTGCGGATGATACTTAGATCTGCAACTAGGGATGTGAATCGTTTTTTGGCGATTTAAAGTATCGTCCGATATATTTTAAATCGTCAAAAATGGTTAGAAGCGTGATACAATAGGAATTCCCCCGATTTATCGTCAAAAATCATAAATCGAGGGAAGGGGGAGGGGAAGGGGGAGGGCGGAAAAACCAGCACACTAAAACAACCCTAAAACCCACCCCGACCCTTTAAAATAAATCCCCCACCCTCCCGAACCCCCCCAAAATGCCTTAAATTACCTGGGGTCCAGAGCGGGGGTCCCGGTGTGATCTTTTACTCTCAGGCCTGCGGTGCATTGTAGAAATGGCGCCGGCGCTACCTTTGCCCTATCATATGACAGGTCAAAGGTAGCGCCGGCGCCATTTTGTTTTTTGTCCCCCGACGTCAGGAGCGTAGGAGATCGCTCCCGGATCCCCGCTGGACCCCCAGGTACTTTTGGCCAGCTTGGGGGGGCCTCCTGACCCCCACAAGACTTTCCAAAAGTCCAGCGGGGGTCCGGGAACGACCTCCTGCAGTCGAATCGTTTTGCCGTACGGCCGGCGCCATTTTGCACAAGATGGCGGATAACTCAGAACCAACATCAGGAAATATTTCTTTTTTTTTTTTTTTTGCAAAACGGTTTTTATTGGTTTTCAACATATACATTACATTGACATGTATCGAACTATCATCAGTTAACCCCCCCCTCTCTCCCCCTGTGCCAGTCTCTCGTTCCCTGCCAACAGTCCAGGCAACCCCATGAACATATTCAATTCACCCAGAATACTGATGTCTTAAGCGTTCAAAATTTGACTGCGAAGTCTGTGAGATAACGATTGAATATAAGAGTCCCAAATAGTTAGAAAACGACGTTCACGTTGAAAGGATGTTGTCCCCCACTGCTTGTCCATCATCATCAGCTGATGAAACTGGTTCCTCCAGTGCCAATAAGATGGTGAAGCGGCAGACCTCCAGTTGCAGAGTATAACCTTTTTCCCCACAGCAAAACCCTTCCGCAGCATCAATCGTGGCCCCTGTCCCCGGATGAGAGTCAATGGTATTTGACCAAATAATATCATACAGAAAGAACAGGGAAGAACAACATCTAATAGATTTGAAAGATAATGCAGCACTCGTAGCCAAAACCTCTTCACCCGAGAACAAGCCCAAAACATGTGGAGCAGATTGCCCTCGAGAGCCTGGCACTTCCCACAGGTGCCCGTTGAAACAAGTTGGTAGTATACCGCCCTGGTTGGTGGGATATACGCCCCCCACAAGAATTTAAACTGCATTTCCCTATAATAAGTATTGGAGGAGACAGTGGATAAGTGGCGAAAACAGCTGCGTATCATAGATGCTTTAACCTCCGTCCGGCCCTCCCTATGCCACCTAGCTTCTAAAATCATGGCTATGTCATTCTGTCGGGTCCCCGTCAGCTTTTTATAGAATTGAGATAAAGTGGGGGACTTGGACGCAGTCAATGCAAAAAAGGTTTCTACGGAACCAAAAAGACTCGGCTCCAGGCTAGGTGGGGGAAGGGACCTAATATAGTGTCGTACCTGTAGGTAGGAAAATACCTGGGTCGAGGGCAATCCATATTGTTGTGTTAACATGGAATGAGTTAATAACTGACCATCCCCATCAAACAGATGTCCCAAGTGAGTAATACCCCGATCCAGCCAGACTGGAAAACTAGCTGACGTTGAGCCTGGAGGGAAATCGGGATTCCCCCGAAGGGGCAACAAATAGGCACAAACAGGAGGAAGCTTCAGTAATTTCATTGTGGCCCGCCAGGTTACCCGTAAAGGGGTAAAGAGAGCCTCCACAGGGGGGGGGTAGGCGAACCCACCATGACCCCCCTGCAGGACATACCCCAAATCAACCGGGGCCACTAAAGTTCGTTCCGCTGACAGATTGATGTAATTAGATTGCCTTGTGAGCCAATCCCGTACAAGTCTAAGATTACTGGCTAGATTATAAAGACGGAGATTGGGCACACTCAATCCACCCGATCCCCACCGTGCCTGAAGACTGCGAAGAGGTATACGCGCCCGTCTCCCCTGCCACAAAAACCCCCGCAGAAGCTTCTCCAACTGCTTTATGTCAGTTGCTTTCAAAAGAAAGGGTAAATTTTGAAATAAAAAAAGCCATTGCGGCAAAATAAGCATCTTGAAAAGATTAAGCCGCCCCAAAAGAGAAAGTGGCAAAGCACGCCACGCCTCCAACCGCTCTTTTGTTCTTCTCAAAAGCGGGGTAACATTACAGTTATATAAGGAGCTTAATTGGGCCGGAAGAAATATACCCAAATAACGGATTTGAGAAGTGGCCCAAGTCATGGAAAAATCGGATCCCCAACTATCCTTAAGGGACGGGGGAAATGGAAGGGCTTCAGATTTCCCATGGTTCAGCTTAAACCCCGAGAAAGAGCTAAAGTCTGTAAAAAGAGACAGCAATGAGGACAGGGACTCCTTGGGATGTGTCAGGAGCACCAAGAGGTCGTCAGCAAATGCTACATATTTAAAGGTCTCAGTCTGAAACCGTACCCCCTTAATGTTTTGTGCAGCTTGGATCGCTAGCAACAATGGTTCGAACTGTAAAACAAACAATAACGGGGACAGAGGGCAACCCTGTCTCGTGCCTCGGGTAATAGGAAAGGGTTCGGATTGGGAGCCATTCGCCACAATAGCGGCCAGGGGTCCATGATATAATAATTGAATAGCTTGGTAAAAAAAACCCTCAATCCCCACCTGATGGAGAAGTGGAAACAAATAGCTCCATTCTACACGGTCAAATGCCTTTTCGGCATCGAAACTGACCACCAGATGAGGAATACTATCATTTTGACACAGCGTCCGGCCAATTAACACCTTACGGATATTAGTTAAGGCGTATCGGTGTCTAATAAACCCCACCTGTCCGGGACCCACCAAGTTGGGAAGAATGGTGGCCAACCGATCGGCCATAATTTTGGCTAAGAATTTTTGATCCACATTTAGTAACGAGATCGGGCGATAGGAGCCTGGTTGAAGGGGATCCTTACCTGGCTTAGGAATTAAAGTGACAAGAGCCGTATTCATATGGGGAGGATAGGAGCCATGTGCAATGAGTGCATTGAAATTGCGGGTAAGAGGGCCAACCAGGGAATCCAGCATAGTTTTATAAAATTCGGCCACATAGCCATCTGGTCCTGGGGCTTTGTATCTTTTCCCCCCTTGAATGACCAAGCGCACCTCCTCTTCAGAAACAGGCCTATTAAGCCAAGTCTGCTGATCCCCCGTGATGGAGGGAATAGGTACATTGGCACAAAACTGTTCACGCATTCGGGAACTAGTCGGCCCCTGCGAATACAGGGAGGCATAATAATCGTGAAATGTGCGCAATATAGAGGGAGTATCCCGCACCAGGTCCCCCCCAGGGGTATATAACGCCGGAATATACCGGGAAGCCTGATGTGATCTTACCAAATTCGCCATCATCTTCCCCGGCTTATTTCCATATTGAAACAGGCGGTACCTGTAATATGCCATACTTTCCTTTGCCCACTGATGCAGCAGTGTGTTGAGCTCAGCCTGAATAGCAAAGTATCGGGTCCGATGCTGGTTCGTAGGAGACTGCTGCAGAGCCTGTCCGGCCCGCCGAAGTTGGTCATGCAAACCCATTAAGCGTTTATCCATTAATTTCCTACGGCGAGCCACGAAGGCTATCACATCCCCTCTCAGCACTGCCTTCGCTGTATACCAAAACAACATCGGGTCCGATACATGTTCCCCATTGAACTGAAGATAGTCATTCCATTTTGAACGAAGATAATCTTGGAATGTACGATCTCCCTCCAAGTACACAGGATAGCGCCACCAACGGCCCACAGAGGAGAACAAGGACATCTGTATTTCCAACCCAATTGGAGCATGATCTGACACTACAATGTCATCAATGTCTGCCTGAACTACATTAGTAAACAAGTGAGGACTAATAAAGAAATAATCAATGCGAGACTGCGACGGATGAGCTCTGGACACATGTGTAAATGTTTTTTCCAGGGGATGCAGGAGGCGCCAAGGATCCAGCAGATGCAAGGATCTTACCAAAAATTTTAGCCCCCTACTAGACTGCTGAGGTATGTGGTGCACACCAACCCTATCAAGAGCAGGGTCCGTAACGGAGTTAAAATCACCACCAAGAATTAAATCTTTGTCCACGTAGGGCAACAAAGAACGGTAAAGCTTTTGAAAGAAACCCAGAGACGGGTTGTTAGGCGCATAGAGGTTACATAAAACAATGGGCTTATGATCCAGTTCTGCAACCAGAATCAGGTACCTCCCCTGAGGATCCCTGATCTCTTCATGGACACATAGGGGAACCGTTTTATGAATGAGGATGGCTACACCAGCGGATCTAGTTGTAGCCGAGGCAAAATGAACCGCCCCCACCCATTGTTGGCGCAACTTTTGGTGCTCCAGATCATTAAGATGCGTCTCCTGGAGAAATGCCACATCCGTCGCCTTCTTCTTTAAAACGGACAGAATTTTTGTTCTCTTAATTGGGGAATTAACGCCACAGACATTCCAGGATACTAACTTCAAAGTTGGCTTAGACATACTTAGGTAATCCCGAGGGACCAAGGCGATATGTGAGAAAGCATGACAGAAATCAAAAAGCCAGATGGCCCTCCCAGCGGGAGCCACCAGGCCCAAACATTGGGGGCAAACCTGAGACTGAAAGCTAACAGATGGCACAAAAGGACAGAGACCCAATCCCCACCACCAAAGAGCTGACCCCACGCACCCCCCCCCCCACCCCCCACCCAACCAACCCCTCAACTTTAGTCGAAGAATACCCACCATAAGCCCACCAAGGAGGGCTAGAGGTCACTCTGTACTAGACAGCCCCCCCACCGGGCAACCCGACCCACCCAGCACCCCATCCCCCTTCTGGACACAACATGCTGTGCATTACAACTGAAACTGAACTTCATTATTTATGTTACATGTATAACAGCCAAAGTGAACAAGGCTAGAAAATGAGAAAATGTAGAAAAACATAACATCAAGTCAGCCGAGTCCCGTCACCGACTTAACTTAGCGTGCCTGTAATGGGAGCAAACCACTCATGAGGCTGCTCTGCACCCGTTCAGCCTGCTAGCTCCAGGTCACTCAGGCCCCGAAGGGCAGCTCAGGTTACGTTATGGAATTGAAAATTGTAAACCAGAGATATAGCTACAGGGAAGTCGCCAAACCAGCTCCCAAACAGGCCTCAAAACCGCGAATCAGCTCCGCTTAGTCCTCGGCTACTCATGCAACGGCCGGCGGCAGCTTCGGAGACGCCTCACATCCGTCGGCAAATTTAGAAGCCTCTCCCGGGTCAGTAAACCACTTCACCCCGGTATTCGTGGGCACCCGAAGTTTCGCCGGGTAAACGAGCATCGCCTTGATTCCCAACGAGTGTAGACGGGAGCAGGTAGGCGCCATTGCTCGGCGCTGCTGTGAGACCGCCGCCGAAAAGTCCTGAAAAACGAGGACTTTCTGATTTTCATATTGCAGCGTTTTACCACCTCTCGTAAGTGCTAAAATTTCAGCTTTGTGAAGGAAATTTAACACCTTCACGATAATTACACGTGGACAAGGATCAGTCGGCTTTTTCAGGCCCAACCTGTGTGCGCGCTCGACATGCACGGGGCCATGAGTATTAGAGAGCTGAAGCACCGAGGGAAGCCACTTCTCAAAGAAAGCTGGTAACTCACGATCGGGTAAGCTCTCAGGGAGGCCCACAAATCGTAGATTCGATCGCCGCGAACGGTTTTCTAGATCTTCCATGCGATCCGACTGACGGTGCACCACCTTTTTAAGGGCCTCAAGCTCTTGTTGCACTGACTGGTGGCCATCTTGAAGATCAGAGATCCGTTGTTCCGCCTCGGCGAAGCGTGTCTCAAACGATTGCAGAGAAGACGAGAGGTCGGTAAGTTTCGAGGAAATCAGTGACAATTCAGGTTTGAGAATTTCCTGCATCGCCAGCTTAATCTCGGCGAGGCTAGCCGGCGGGGCCGCATCTGAGGAATTTTCCTCCCCGTCAATCATGGCGTCCATGGGCCGCACTCGATCTTTTTCCTTCTCTCTATCTTTCTTCAATTGTCGGGTAGTCATGTCGGTCCAGGTGACTCTGTGCTCTTAAGTTAATTCTGCGGTTGTAAAACTGCTAATTATCACCGCATTTAGGTGCCCGATGGATCCAGATACCCGGCAGGGGCGCTGAGAAGGGAAAATGTGCGTCTTTCCCCTTCACAGCATCACGTGACCTCAGGAAATATTTCTTTATGAAGAAGTTGGTGGAGGCCTGGAATGCCCTTCCAGAGCAGGTGGTGAAGAAGAAAACAGTCAAAGAAATCAAAGGGGCATGGATTAAACACTGCAGATCTCTAAAGGCTAGCTAGAGGACGGAAATGAGATAAGCGTGCAGGGGTAACTTGCTGGTATAGCAGTTACTACCTTTAGCAGAAGGCATGGAGATTACTATCCTTAATCAATATGCTTTGATGTTTTCAATGCAACTGCAACATTGCTCCCCCCTTAGATGGCAGAGGGAAAAGAGGAACTGGATTCAGATGACAACCGAGGGCCCTGACTTCCATGGTCTGGGATACTGATATACAGACATAAGGGAAAAAGCACAAGATTGCTTCTACGGCCAAGTCCTAAAGGAAACAAAGAAAGCGTGCATGGGAGTAATTTGCTGGTGCAGTAGCAACTACCCTTAAACAATAAGCCTTGATACTTTTGATGCAACTCTAACATTGCTCTCTTCTTCAAGGCAGGGGAAAAGGGGAATTTGATTTAGACAACAACCAATGAGGGCCCTGACTTTTATGATCTGGGGAACTGATAAGTATGGGGGTATCCTGCACAGTGCAACAGTTACTACCTTTTACAGAAAACATGAATTACTACCCTTAGCCAATAAGCTTTGATGCTTTTGATGCAACTGCAACATCACTCTCTGCTTTGAAAGAGGGGTGGTGGGGGTGGAGGGAAAGAGGAATTTTTATTCAGAGACAACCAATACAAGCCATGACCTTTTTACAGTTTAGAGTACTGATTTGCAGTACTTATCAGTTCCCCAGACATAAGAAAAAAACACAGAATTGCTTCTACGGCCAAGTCCATAAGCAAAGCACATCAAGCAGCATTGACTTGAACATGGCAGTGACCTGCACAGCACAGCAGATACTACCATGGGAAGCTTGCTGGGCAGACTGAACGGACCATTGGTCTTTTTCTGCCATCATTTTTATGTTTCTATATTACTGTCCTATCAGCCCAGGTTACATCCCTGCCCCCCAAGTCCCTTGAATTCTAAATTTATCATTAATCTCTAGGACCCCTCCTAAAGTCCATCCTCTCACTTGCAAACCAAACAGAAACCTACTAGCCCCACCTAGTAACCCGGGACCCCCAGAATCCCCGTGCTACCAGTAGCACAGTAGGATCTTAGCATTCCCAGTGGTGTCTAGCTTTGCTTTGTGTAAAGCTTACTCTATGCTTAAGGCCAGGGACACAAGAACACTTAGACTCAATAAAAAATATAATGTATTTTTATTAGTCAATATAAGTGTTCTCGGGAGATGCTGGGTACTGGGTGCCCTTAGTCTTACAAACTGACCAGCATCTCATCGTGTACAGGAAGTGATCCTTTTTATAGATAACATACAATATTGTGGAAGCTTCTAGACTTGCGTGACTGCCCAAAGAATCATTTACATAAGTTGTGATGTCAAATGCATGATTAGATCATCCCTAACTATCCCTGATTAGTTTCTTCCCAGGAGGTGTGGCCCATTTTCCATGGCTTTCTTTGTTCTGTTAAACTCTTACTGGTCAATACAATCAACACGTCTGTAGCTATGTTGATTACAAACTCCTGAGAATAGGGCCTGAAACTCCCCTGTGATTTCTTCTTTGTGACTCTATGAATAGACATCACCTGCCTGGTGCCAGCTTGCCTGCCTCTACAGATATCCAGGGACATTCTGCACATCATGCTTAGAAAGTCACTCAGAGTCCATTCAGCCCAGGCAGGCCAAAGACACACAGAGGCTTCTGGGGATTTCCTTCTCCATGTTGGTTTTCTGTTCAGGAATACTTCTCATTTCCTTCTTGTGCCACTTTCAAATGGCAAAGTGGCACACCCAAGTACCAGTTGGGAGGACAGAACTGTATGAAGTCATTATGGCAAATGGGCTAAATGTGTAAGCTAACAGCTAACCTTGTGTGTGTTGTTATCCCTCTAGATCCCCCCTAAAGTAAATGAAACTCATAGGCGGACACGCACTCTAGAATTGACAAATAATAACAGCATAACTAAGTTTCACTAGGTAGCCATTAGCTCTATGATTGAGCTATAGGGATACCTGCATTATAAAAAGGACCTAATTATTATTTTTTATTTTATTTAACAGTTTTTCTATACCGACATTAAAATACACATCATATCGGTTTACATGTTAATGAAAGGTGGAAAGTACAAATAACAGGGGGAGGGGAAGTGGAGAACTAAGAGAAACAGAGGGTTGGTGGGACCCCAACAAATTAGAGAAGACCAAATTAGCAAGACCACATATGTTATTTTTCAGAGTCAAGTAATTACACAATAGTGATGTAACAGGTAACGATAAGGAGAACAAAGAGAGACTAGTATGAAAATATTATGTTTCTCATATAATACTAGGTATACTGGGCAAGTCTTTACAAGGAATACTGTTATTGTAAACAACTACCCAGTATAATATTCATTACAATGGCAAGCAGGGATATCATCAATGCACATTACCAGAAAAATGAAGGACAGCATAAGGACTCATACTGTGTTGTGCATACATCCTGTGGGACAAGTTATAAAAGTGTTGCAAAAAATAAGACATGTTCTGGTCATAGGCAGAAATGGGCCTAGGTGAACAGAAGTGTCACACTACCAGAGCACATCTGTGAGCGCTTGTGACTAAACTCTAGGTAAAGAAACCAATAGGTAGTGTTACAGGAAGAAATGCTCAAAAAGGTATATAGGGAAAAATAGAAGGGGCTCACTAAATTTAGTATATTGAGTACAGAAAAATACTTGTGCAGAAGCAGCAATAGAGAAGAATTTACCTCAAGGGAATATTTGATTTATACCAAGATATATCACACTGTCAAGTGGCCAGCAGTGGGACAGGGTGATTGGTTAGTGTGAACAGATTTGATTTCATAAATAAAAGTAAAAGAGAACATATCACATAATCATCTCACTGACTCATTAAGTAAATGCATATACTCATTATAAGGTATAGGACTGGATAATGCTACAAAATGCTGGAACTGTAAGGCTACTAAAGACTGCCTCAATTCAGACTGTGGTATTAACTTAAAATCTAAATAGTGACATTTTTTAATGTGTACATAACTAAAATATTGACTAGGTGCATCATTTCATATTTTTTGTTACTGACAATCAGTTATCACATATGAAATAAAGGTCCATATGATGAAAAGTGCACGATTACTTCTGTGCATAGGATGGGATGATTTCTGAAATCAATGACGTTTGACATGTGCAGATCTCTCAGCTGGGTGGAATTCTGACATCCGAGCATAGCCTCTTAAATCAGTATTAGATGTATATGTTGTTAAAGCCTAATATAACAGCAAAACAAATTCAAATTAATCAATGAGACAAATTCTAACATGGCCTTAGCTCCCTATATCTGGTAATCCCTACATCTGCTATAATAATCCTTCTTTATTATTGGTAACATGCAATAGTCAGGACCACAAACAACTTAAGTGCTCAGACATTACACAGACACATGCATTTCACTAAACTGACACACAGATTCATTCATTGCATTCTTCAGGTGTCATGATACACACATAACACAAAAAACAGATAACAAGTAACATATTTGAGCTCAAAATGTAGACCAAAAAGTATTTGGATCGATCCAGAATAAAACAAAAATTAAAATGATCTATTTAAAAATGAAAAAATCAAACTGAGGAAAAATATACAGGCGGATTTTAAATGCCCTGCCCGCGTAAATCTGGCCGGATTTACGCGAGCAGGGCCCTCGCGCGCTGGCGCACCTATTTTGCATAGGCCGCCGGTGCGCACAGAGCCCCGGGACGCGCGTAAGTCCCGGGGCTTTTAAAATGGGCGTGTCAGGGGCATGTCAGGGGCATCGCCAAATGATGCAGCGTTTCGGGGGCGTGACATGGCGTTTGGGGGGCGGGCCCGGTGCCACACCCGGCGTTCCGGGGGCGTGGCCGCACCCTCCAGAACAGCTCCCAGGTCGGGTCTTGGCACGCCAGCAGCCCGCTGGCGTGCGCGGATTTACGTCTGCCTCCGGTGGGCGTAAATCCATGGATAAAGGTAGGGGGGGTTTAGATAGGGCCGGGGGGGTGGGTTAGGTAGGGGAAGGGAGGGGAAGGTGAGGGGAGGGCGAAAGAAAGTTCCCTCTGAGGCCGCTCCGATTTCGGAGCGGCCTCGGAGGGAATGGAGGCAGGCTGCACAGCTCGGCGTGCGCAGGCTGTCCAAAATCGGTAGCCTTGCGCACGCTGATCCCGGATTTTATAAGCTACGCGCGGCTACGCGTGTATCTTATAAAATCCAGCGTACTTTTGTTTGCGCCTGGTGCGCCAACAAAAGTACGCGATCGCGCTATTTTTTAAAATCTACCCCATAATCTTCAAGCTTTACAGCTAAAATGGCAAAGAAGGTGTTTTCTTTTTCAGTCTGGAAAGATATAAACTCTGGCATACAATAAAGTAAGGTTATAGTTAAAGTGAAATTGCAGCATCATTGAAATTAACATTCTGATATATCTTAATTCAGCAAATAGCAGTCAAGCGAATTTCTTGTTTCTTTTGTTATGCAACTGGAAAGTGCTACACAAGGTGTGATAAGTGAACTGTTCTCCATCTGGGATTTAAAACCCTTTATGTTCTTTTTCTTAAGTTGATAATGGTAGTGCTTTGTAATTCAAAGATTGAAAATCTGCCACCTTTGTTAATGGTCCTGCAAATGCACCATCAATATTTGTACCATCAACTCCTAGCTTAATTCCTAATAATGAAACCTGGGACAGACAGTTTTGTACTTTGGTAGAATTTATTTTATTTCCTTTCTATGCTCTTTATAAAAGTAGTTCTGTAGTGTGCCTTGCACACAGATCCTGTAAATACTGTACTTAATAGATCGTTTAGATAATCACAGATGCACCAGTTGGAAGTCTGAAGGTCTTGGGACAAGGTTTAAAAAATATAAGGGCTTCAATTGAAACAGGCACCTATAGAAACTGTTCCTGTCTGTATGTGAAAGTAACAAACTGTCTGGCTGAATGAACAACTTTGGAGATTGATGCAAAAGAAAGCTCTATTTCCAGGGCTTGTAACAAATCCCTGCCTAACAAATTTACTGGATAATGTGGTGCATATAAAAACGGACTTGTTACTTCTTTTCCTTGTAACTGTATACTAGTTTTAGCTGTCCAATGTACCAGCTTATTCTGTCCTTCAAATCCTATAGTTTGTATGGTTTCATCTGATAATTCAACTCCTTTTGGAAGTATTGTTAGCACTAAAGAAGTCGCCCCAGAATCCAAAAAAATGTGCAAGGTTGCTTATTAATATATACAGTCAACATTAGGGATGTGAATCGTTTTTTGATGATTTAAAATATCGTCCGATATATTTTAAATCGTCAAAAATCGTTAGAGGCGCGATACAATAGGAATTCCCCCGATTTATCGTCAAAAATCGTAAATCGGGGGAGGGGGAGGGGAAGGGGGAGGGCGGGAAAACCGGCACACTAAAACAACTCTAAAACCCACCCGAGCCTTTAAAATAAATCCCCCACCCTCCCGAACCCCCCCAAATGTTTTAAATTACCTGGGGTCCAGTGGGGGGGGGGGGGGGGGGTCCCGGTGTGATCTTCCACTCTCAGGCCACGGCTGCGTTAATAGAAATGGTGCAGGCACTACCTTTGCCCTTTCATATGACAGGGCAAAGGTAGCGCCGGCGCCATTTTGGTTCCTGTCCCCCGACGTCACGAGCGCAGGAGATTGCTCCCGGACCCCCGCTGGACCCCCAGGGACTTTTGGCCAGCTTGGGGGGGGCCTCCTGACCCCCACAAGACTTGCCAAAAGTCCAGCAGGGGTCCGGGAGTGACCTCCCTACACTTGGGCCGTATTGCAAAATGGCGCCGGCCGTATGGCCGTATTGCCGTATTGCAAAATGGCCGAATGGCCGTATTGCCGTATTGCAAAATGATGCCGGCCGTATGGCCGTATGGCCTTACAAAGGTAAGGGGGGGGTTTAGATAGGGCCAGGGGGGTGGGTTAGGTAAGGGAAGGGAGGGGAAGGTGGGGGGAAAGCGAAGATAAGTTCCCTTCGAGGCCGCTCCGAAATTGGAGCGGCCTCGGAGGGAACAGGCAGGCCGCGCTGGGCTCGGTGCGCGCAGGTTGCACAAATGCACCCCCTTGCGCGCGCCGACCCCGGATTTTATAAGATACGCGCGCATCTTATAAAATCTGGTGTACTTTTGTTCGCACCGGTGGCGCGAACAAAAGTACCGGCGTGCGTATTGTTTTAAAATCCGCGTCATTATGTATAACCATTCCCTGCTCTATATCTCTAAATCTCGGGAAATCTTCCTGGTCTGCCTTTCCCACTAATTCTGTTATATGGGGGATTTCTTTCAGGGTTTGCTCTATATTTATGTGCAAAATGAATATCAACATTCAATACCTATGCTCCTGTCAGGATCAAAACTAACTCCTTATGAAGGGCTAACCACCTCTGCCATTTATTCTTCTTCTAATACTTCCCATCCTTCTAGATTACTGCTAATTCTGGGAATACCAAGCATCACTTCCACTAGTTCTATATTCCACATCATCTGAAACCTGTTTACCCCAGATACTTTCTCAGCATTTATTCTATCTAGAAACACTTTTCCCTCTTTCTGCTTATGTAATTCCTCAATTTGCCTAGAACAGTGGTTCTCAACCTTTTTTCTGTCGGGACACACCTGACAGATGGCTCTCACATGCGTGACACACTGACCCATGATCGTCACGGGGTTTGATGTAAAAGTACAGTTTGCATCCACGGGAACCCCCCTGACCCACAATAATGGATGTAAAGCAGAATTATGACATTCCCCATACAACTCACCCTACAAAAAAGATATTCTGGTTCTGGTGTCATCTCAGTAACAGCAACTCAAACTCCTTCTACTTCCAGGCTCAATAGCCCTACTTATGAAAAGACAGCAGTTTACCACCAATGCATGTCCTCTTGAGAAAACACAACAAATAAGACTGATAAAAATCTTACCTGCTAGTAAAATATCTCATCTCGGTAACAGACACAGAACCGACCTAACATACTCCCAGGATCTGTAGTAATGCACATAAACTAATCCGCACACAGTTACACCTGTATTATGGAATACACTCAAACAGGAGCAACCCTATCTATGAAAAGGCAACACTATAAATATTAAATCAGGTCCTAAAAACCAATACACCTCTTAATAGGAAAACAGAACTAGCAAGCAGCTATAGATCCCCACACAGAAATAATTGTAAAACTATACTAATAAGCAGAATAAATGTTTCTAAACAGCTATGAACAGAATAACATCCAACAATTAAAAACTCATAAAAACTATTAAAATTTCTCCAAACACCAATAAAATAATTCAAAAAAAGCAGACACATCACATAATATTAAATAATTAAAATGGCAGTCAATCAAGAAAAATAAACTTAAAAAGCCATCTTTAATTACCCCCTCCAGTAGCTCTCCTACTCCTCTTCCATGCAGGCCATAGCATACAGCAGAAGCAGCAGTAGAGGCTAAGCTCTATACTCATGGTCCTCTTCCTTAGTCCCATGTCTCTCACACACACACCATACCAGTCATGCCCCCATGACCAGTTTCTATCTCTCACACACCAATCATCTCCCAAACAGTCTTTGACACACACACACCAGTCACCTTCCTGAACAGTTTCTCTCATGCCATACACACACACAGACTTCCACTCCCGTGTTCTACTTACATATACGGGCTTCTCACTCTCATAATCACTTTCTCTGTCTCACACACACTCACCAGTCTCTCACTTCCATGCTTGTTCTCTCCACATGCACAGGCTTCTCATTCCCATAATCACTTTCTTTCTCTCACACACACACACAAACACACACCAGTCACCTGATCTCTCTCATGCATACACACACACAGGCTTCCCATTCCCATGTTCTTTCAGATATACAGGCTTCTCACTCCCATGCTGTGTCTTACACACACCCAGGTTTCTCACTCCCATGCTCACTCTTCACATGCACAGGCTTCTCATTCCCATAATCATTCTCTCTGTTACACACACACACACACACACCAGTCACCTGATCTCTCTCATGCATACACATACAGGCTTCCCACTTCCATGTTCTGTCTTTATATACAGGCTTCTCCCTCACATGCTGTGTCTCACACACACCCAGGTTTCTCACTCCCATGCTCACTCTCTTCACATGCACAGGCTTCTCATTTCCATAATCACTTTCTCTCTGTTACACACACATACATACACACACACACCAGTCTCTCTCTCATTTCCATGCTCGCTCTCCACTGCACAGGCTTCTCATTCCCTGAATCACATTCTTTCTCTCATATCGCCGCCTCTTTTGCACGGCGGCGATCGGTGAAGGCCTGCGCGATCGGCGCCGAGCCCCGCCGGGGGAAGGCCAGGGCCACACTCTCCCCACCCGGGGGGCCTCGGTGACGACAACGCGGCAGCAGCCAAGTAAGAACTTCTTGATTACCTGAAAAAGAAAAGAAAAAGAAAAACCGCGCCGAAAACGATAGCCCCGCCCACCGATCCAGCTCCTCCAATAGGAGCCGGCCCTGAGGGGCTTTAAATCTGTAGTCAGCCCGGCACCATTTCCTCTTTTGCACGGTGGCGATCGGTGAAGGCCTGCGCGATCGGCGCCGAGCCCCGCCGGGGGAAGGCCAGGGCTACACTCTCCCCACCCGGGGGGCCTCGGCGACGACAACGCGGCAGCAGCCAAATAAGAACTTCTTGATTACCTGAAAAAGAAAATAAAAAGAAAAACCGCGCCGAAAACGATAGCCCCACCCACCGATCCAGCTCCTCCAATAGGAGCCGGCCCTGAGGGGCTTCAAATCTGTAGTCAGCCCGGCGCCGCGCGCCGAGCATCGCGCGCCGAAGGTGCGCGACAAAGGGGCAGGCCCCTTTGTTTCGCCCTTCGTACAGCCCCAAGCCATACCCTCGGAAAAATCTAAAGCCATAATAAAGGTAGCTGTCAGCAAAGGTCCTGGGCTAAAGGATTCTGCTGTCTGGAATAAAGCCACCTCTCAACCTACCTCTCCAACATTCATTCCAGCCTCTCCAGTATCCACCCAGCATCCCTTCCAGCCTCTCCAGCGTCCATCAAGACTCTCCAGCATCCACCCAGCATTCACTCCAGCCTCTCCAGCATCCACCCAGCTTCCCTTCGAGCCTCTCCAGCGTCCATCAAGACTCTCCAGCATCCACCCAGCATTCACTCCAGCCTCTCCAACATCCACCCAGCATTCACTCCAGCCTCTCCAACATCCACCCAGCATCCCTTCCAGCCTCTCCAGCGTCCATCAAGACTCTCCAGCATCCACCCAGCATTCACTCCAGCCTCTCCAGCATCTACCCAGCATCCATTCCAGCCTTTCCAGCATCCACCCTGCATCCATTCCAACCTCTCCAGCATCCATCAAGACTCTCCAGCATCCATCCATTCTCGTCAGTAACCCTTGTGCAACTACATCCAGCCAGACCAGCATTTAACACCACCCTCCACACCACCCTCTCCTCACCACCTGAGCAGGTAGCATGCAATCCTACCCCATTCCTATCATCTATCATCGCCACTCACACCTCTACAATCTCTCACAACGGACCCTGAATCAGTCAACAAGATCACTCATCCCAATCATGCTCACACCACTGACCCAACTGCTAGGACTCACAATTTTCTCTCTAACCCTCTTCAACGCTCAGTCCCTCACTAAGAAAACGCACATCCTGCATGATTACCTGCTTGAATCCAACCCAGATGTATGTGCTATTACGGAAACCTGGTTAAAAAGCACTGACACTGTACTGATAAACCAATTACCTACTCACCTTTACGACATCTTCTCAATTACCAGACCCAAAAAAAAAGGGGGAGGTCTGTTCTTAGCAACCAAGAAGGAACTGAATCTCAAACAGCAACCTATCAAGACCTCTTCCAAAAAATTAGAACTCGGTTTGTTTAAATCAAAATACATTCAAATTATCCTTCTCTACGCCCCACCGGGATCAATAGACTCGGATGCCTCACCCCTTATAGAAACCATTGCTAAATACATTAACATGGACTCACCTGCCATGATTTTGGGGGACTTCAATCTACACGTCGACGCCTCCCCGATCTCCCCCATCTGTGAAATATTCCTATCCACACTCCAGGCAATGGGCTTTGAACAAATAGTCAACAAACCCACCCATAAAGCTGGACATACACTAGACCTCATTTTCCTAAATTCACACCTATCATACACTAACACTCCAGACTCCACCCCAGTCCCCTGGTCCGGCCACTCTCTCATATCAGCTACGCTTAAGACTAGAGGAAAGCCCTCTCAACCACAACCTCATTCCACCATCCATCACAGAAGAAAATGTTCCTCCGATATTCTCAGTGAACATCTCTCCAAAGAACTCCCCAACCTAGACACGTCTAACCCCAACGCAGCACTTCTATCCTGGCGCAATATCACGGAGTCCATAGCCAACAAACTCTGCCCCAAAGAGATGAAAACTATCAATTGGTCTCAAAAAAGGAAACAACCTTGGTACCCGCCGGAGCTGAAACGAATGAAGCAAAACCTCCGACACAAGGAAGGCTCTTGGCGGAAGACCCCCAACTCTACAACGTTGTCCGATTACAAACGAATCATGCATCTTTACAGGATTTCTCTCCTACAAGCAAAAAAAAACTATTACGCTAGCAGAATCCACGATATTCAATATGACGCAAGGGCCCTTTTCTCCTATGTATCTCAACTTTCTAAACCCTCTGCTCCGTCCATTCCCGACGATCATGCTCAGTCCAAAGCCAATGAACTCGCACTCTTCTTTCAAGACAAAATTGCAAACACCCTAGCCCTTCTCCCTACTAAACCAACACCACTATCTCTAAACCTCACCACCACAGGCTCCCCTAGTGCTACCCTAGAGTCCTTCGAGCCCACCACCCCGCTGGAGATAAAATCAACACTCAAGAAGCTGAAACCATCCAGCCATCCGTTGGACCACATCCCAACAAAACTTTTGCTCCTTATTCCAGGCACCATCTCCAGATCTTTGGCCAACATCATTAACTGCTTCCTTGCCCAAGGAATTTACCCGGATGACCTTAAAACAGCATCAATTAAACCTATCTTGAAGAAACCCAACCTAGACACTAATGAGCTCTCCAACTTCCGACCCATTTCCAACCTCCCGCTGCTAGCAAAACTCACCGAGAAGGTGGTGAACATACAACTTTCGGACTACCTGGAGGAACACAAAATTTTATACCCCTCTCAGTATGGCTTCCGCAAGTCTTCCAGCACCAAAACCCTCCTCATCTCACTAACAGACCACATCCTCTTGGGCCTAGACAAAGGGATTTCATTCCTGCTAGTTCTCTTAGACATCTCTGCAGCGTTTGATACCGTGAACCATAGCATCCTCCTCAATCGTCTCTCAGACATTGGTTTATCTGGACACGCCCTCCAATGGTTCAGCTCATTCCTCAAAAACAGATGCTCCAAGATCACCATCAACAATAAAGAATCTCCTATCTTCAAGTCTACCCTAGGTGTTCCCCAAGGCTCCTCTCTATCCCCTACTCTCTTTAATATCTACCTACTACCTCTCTGCCAGCTACTCACAAACCTCAACCTAACTCACTATTTATACGCTGACGACGTTCAGATCCTGATCCCTATAAAAGAATCCCTTCCAAAGACGCTCTCCTTCTGGGAAAACTGCCTCAAGTCCATCAACCACCTACTCACCAGCCTGAACCTGGTCCTCAATGCAACCAAAACAGAAATTCTGCTCATCTCCCCCGACCATTCTACCAGCCACGATCAGTCAACCTCTACTCCTCAGACCACTCAAGTTAGAGATTTAGGAGTAACCATTGACAACCATTTAAACCTAAAAAAATCAATCAACAATATTACGAAGGATTGTTTCTTTAAGCTACAAGTTATGAAAAGACTCAAACCCCTCCTCCACCTCCAGGATTTCAGAACAGTACTTCAGTCAACGATATTCTCCAAAACCGACTACTGCAATTCTCTCCTTCTAGGACTCCCGATCTCTGCCATTAGACCACTACAGATGCTCCAGAACTCAGCAGCCAGGATATTAACCAACACTAACCGGAGAACTCACATCACCCCGATACTCAGAAACCTACACTGGTTACCTATTAAATACAGAATCTTGCACAAAGCACTCACTATCATCCACAAATCCATACACAACAAACTTCCTTTAGACCTTCAGTTACCACTTAAATTATACACTTCTGCAAGACCCATCAGATCGGCACACAAAGAAACCCTTCAAGCTCCCCCAACTAAATCCACTCGTCTAACCTCCACAAGAGAACGGGCACTTTCCACAGCTGGCCCCTTCATCTGGAACAACCTGCCGACTGATCTAAGACTGGAACCCTGCCTGATTACCTTCCGGAAAAAACTCAAGACTTGGCTTTTTGTCCAAGCCTTCCCTCAAGCATAACATCGCAACAGTGCTTTGATTTAGCTCAACAGACTAAATGAACAAATTCAGTAATTGCTAATTCTTCCATGTTCATTCTCCAGTTTTTTCTGTCCTTTATTTCCTGGCTACTCTAGCCTCCAAGTTCATTTTCCCTGTTATTTGTATCTGCGCTTCGGCCTTCTTGTTATACGGTTTTTTACTAAGTAAACCCCTAAGTTTGATGTAAACCAGCCTGATATGACGCCTGTCATGAAGTTCGGTATAGAAAAATGTTAAATAAATAAATAAATAAATAAATAAATAAATAAATAAAAAATATTCACACACACACCAGTCTCTTTCTCTCACACACACACCGTCACCTTACCAACCAGTCTCTCGTTCTCATGCATGCACACACACACAGGCTTCCCACTCCCATGCTCTCTCTCTCTCACATAATCAGGCTTCTCCCTCCCATGCTCTCTCTCTCACCTAATCAGGCTTCTCCCTCCCATGCTTTCTTTCACACACATCCACCCCCCCCCCCCCCAACAGCAGGCTTCTTATGCCCATGCTTTCTCACATACCCAGATTTCTCACTTCAATGCTTTTTCTCTCTCACACACACACACACCAGTCACCTCCCTGACTAATGTCTCACACTCTCACATACACATCAGTCATCTCCTTGAGCAGTCACTTTCATTGTCTCTCACATATACACACACACATCAGCTCTCTGACCAGTTTCTCTCACTCACACACATGCTCTCAATCACACGCAGGCTGGCTGCTTCTTTCTCTCACTCACTTCCTCTTCCCCGCCCCTTCCCGAGCACAAATGGTAGCTGTAGCGGCCTCCTCCTCTAGGCCCCTCCCCCCCCCCCGCAGGCCAAGAAAGAAGAATCCCATCGGCCGCGGGAGGCTCCTGCTGCTCTCTCCTTTCCCGATTACCGGCTGCTTCAACTGCTCGGGGGCTGATGCTGCAGCCGCCGCTGCTACTTGTCCACGCGGCACGGTCTTTCGCCTTCCCGCGTACCGCGTATCACTTCCGGTTCCGGGTCACGGGGGGGGGAGGGCAGGCGCGGGAAGAAGAAAAGGCCAGCCGCGGGTGCCAGAGCTTCTTCTAGCGCCGCTGCCGTTCCCGCTGGGCTTGAACGTGTTGATAGCCCGGCAGCAACAGCAGCAGGGAAGAAAAAGCAGCGGGAGAGACCGGGAACGCGCGACACACCCGCCGGTGCTTGGCGACACAGTAGGGTGTCGCGACACACCGGTTGAGAACCGCTGGCCTAGAATATAACTTAATTGGGAGTTTAGTTAAATCTTCAGCTCCTTTGCTCTTTTCTCTGGCATACAATGACAAATATTGAGAAACATTTCTAGCCATAGTTTATTTTCCAGCCATGGTTACAAAGAACAAAGTGTCTGTAGATTTGGAACCCACATGCTAGTACATGGGCCAATGAGACCCATGTAATATCAAATTTAAACATTTAAAGTGTAACAGATAATACCAGCTGGGTGTACCTAGTTTTCTATTTCCCCACAGATTCATGCAGCTGCTGCACTGTTCATAATCCTGGTATCCTTTGTGCTCTAGTTTGTACACATTCCTTAATTGCTAATTAACAAGCTTGTTTAGTAATCTCTTGTGCTGCAAAGTCTGCAAATGTAAGAGAGATATTCCTCCTATTCCATTTTCTTAGGTGTACACCCTGAACTGAAATCATTATACAGTACCTAGCCTACCTTCTGCCATATTTGAAAATCTTAAAGGCAGTTATTTTATTTCTCCTATGAAGCCCTACTCAGCATGTGTTAGTTTCCTCAACTTGCTTTACATCTATAATTTAAAAATCTTTAGGGATCAACTAAAACATTTTATGCAGGTAATATGCAGCTCTAATGTTATTTGTTAGAAAAGGCTATATGAGATAATTTGGTTGACTAGTTCAGGTACATAAATGGGTCCCTGATGTATTAAGCTTATAGCCTGATTGAGTATTTCATAATCTAACTGTAGTACTCAGGATTAGAAGCCACAGTACAATACTTCTTAAATACCAAAAAATGATACCAAGGTAGCTGACATCTTATAGACAAACTGATTTATTGATCTATTTAAAAACTTTTATTGAGGCATTAGTCTTTGGTACAAGAGGGAAATGAGAAGTATGCCTGAACAGAAAACCAACATGGAGAAGGAAATCCCCAGAAGCCTCTGCGTTTCTTTGGCCTGCCTGGGCTGAATGGACTCTGAGTGACTTTCTGAGCATGATGTGCAGAATGTCCCTGGATATCTGTAAAGGCAGGCAAGCTGGCACCAGACAGGTGATGTCTATTCATAGAGTCTCAAAGAAGAAACCACAGGGGAGCTTCAGGCACTATTCTCAGGAGTTTGTAATCAACATAGCTACAGACGTGTTGATTGTATTGACCAGTAAGAGTTTAACAGAACAAAGAAAGCCATGGGAAATGGCCACACCTCCTGGGAAGAAACTAATCAGGGATAGTTAGGGATGATCTATTCATGCATTTGACATCACAACTTATATAAATGATTCTTTGGACAGTCACGCAAATCTAGAAGCTTCCACATATTGTATGTTATCTATAAAAAGGATCACTTCCTGTACACGATGAGATGCTGGTCAGTTTGTAAGACTAAGGGCACCCAGTACCCAGCATCTCCCGAGAACACTTATATTGACTAATAAAAATACATTATACTTTTTACTGAGTCTAAGTGTTCTTGTGTCCCTGGCCATAAGCATTAGGGATGTGAATCATGTTCAATATCGTCTTAACGATAGAAATCGTGTGGCAGGGCAAGAAAATCGTGTTAGGCACGATTTTTTAGTTAAAAAATCGTTAAAAATCGTTTTTTCCGATTAGTGCGCACTAACTGGGAGTTAGTGCGCACTAACTGAAAATGATACAATTTGACACTTTTCAGGTCAGTTAAGGTCAGTTTAGGAATGAATATGTATTCCTATTGGCTCCCCTCTTATTTATTCATGTTAACAAGGTTCCCACTGACAGTATATGGGGGATGGGAAATGGAAACAGTTGGTAGCTTGACAAAACAAGTAATGTGATCAGTCAATGTGACTAGAACTTGTGCCCTAACCCTGATACCAGGGGTATTGTGATCTTCCTGCACACAGTGCCCTATCCCTATTAATACCAGGAGTGTTGTGATCTTCCTGCACACAGTGCCTTAACCCTGGCACCAGGGGTGTTGTGATCTTCCTGCACACAGTGCCCTAACCCTGGCACCAGGGGTGTTGTGATCTTCCTGCACACAGTGCCCTATCCCTATTAATACCAGGAGTGCTGTGATCTTCCTGCACACAGTGCCCTAACCCTGGCACCAGGGGTGTTGTGATCTTCCTGCACACAGTGCCCTATCCCTATTAATACCAGGAGTGCTGTGATCTTCCTGCACACAGTGCCCTAACCCTGGCACCAGGGGTGTTGTGATCTTCCTGCACACAGTGCCCTATCCCTATTAATACCAGGAGTGTTGTGATCTTCCTGCACACAGTGCCCTAACCCTGACACCAGGGGTGTTGTGATCTTCCTGCACACAGTCCCCTATCCCTATTAATACCAGGAGTGTTGTGATCTTCCTGCACACAGTGCCCTAACCCTGACACAAGGGGTGTTGTGATCTTCCTGCACACAGTGCCCTATCCCTATTAATACCAGGAGTATTGTGATCTTCTTGCACACAGTGCCCTAACCCTGGCACCAGGGGTGTTGTGATCTTCATGTACACAGTGCCCTATCCCTATTAATACCAGGAGTGTTGTGATCTTCCTGCACACAGTGCCCTAACCCTGGCACCAGGGGTGTTGTGATCTTCCTGCACACAGTGCCCTATCCCTATTAATACCAGGAGTGTTGTGATCTTCCTGCACACAGTGCCCTAACCCTGGCACCAGGGGTGTTGTGATCTTCCTGCACACAGTGCCCTATCCCTATTAATACCAGGAGTGTTGTGATCTTCCTGCACACAGTGCCCTAACCCTGACACCAGGGGTGTTGTGATCTTCCTGCACACAGTGCCCTATCCCTATTAATACCAGGAGTGTTGTGATCTTCTTGCACACAGTGCCCTAACCCTGGCACCAGGGGTGTTGTGATCTTCATGTACACAGTGCCCTATCCCTATTAATACCAGGAGTGTTGTGATCTTCCTGCACACAGTGCCCTATTCCTGATACCGGGGGTGTTGTGATCTTCCTGCACACAGTGCCCTATTCCTGATACCGGGGGTGTTGTGATCTTCTTGCACACATCCCGGTATCAGGGATAGGGCACTGCATGCAGGAAGATCACAACACCCCTGGTATTAGGGATAGGGCACTGCGTGCAGGAAGATCACAACACTCCTGGTATTAATAGGGATAGGGCACTGCATGCAGGAAGATTACAACACCCCTGGTATCAGGGATAGGGCACTGTGTGCAGGAAGATCACAATACCCCGGAGGAGTTAGGGTCAGGCAGCCCCCCCCTGTCTGTGAAGCCAGCCTCTCACTAGTAATGCAGGGAGGGAGCTGTCTCAGACTTCACCATCCTCAACCCCCCCCCCCCCCCTCACCCACACACCATTCACTAGCTGGGACATGAGGGAAGTCAGGAGTGAGGGTCAGGCAGCTCCCCCCTGTCTGTGAAGCCAGCCTCTCACTAGTAATGCAGGGAGGGAGCTGTCTCAGACTTCACCATCCTCCCCCCCACCCCCTCACCCACACACCATTCACTGGCTGGGACATGGGGGAAGTCAGGAGTGAGGGTCAGGCAGCTCCCCCCTGTCTGTGAAGCCAGCCTCTCACTAGTAATGCAGGGAGGGAGCTGTCTCAGACTTCACCATCCTCCCCCCCCCCCCCCCTCACCCACACACCATTCACTGGCTGGGACATGGGGGAAGTCAGGAGTGAGGGTCAGGCAGCTCCCCCCTGTCTGTGAAGCCAGCCTCTCACTAGTAATGCAGGGAGGGAGCTGTCTCAGACTGGTATCAGGGATAGGGCACTGAGTGCAGGAAGATCACAACACCCCTGGTATCAGGAATAGGGCACAGGTTCTAGTCATATTGACTGATCACATTACTTTTTTTGTCAAGTACCAACAGTTTCCATTTCCCGTTAGTGCGCACTAACACGATTTAACGATTTTTAACGATAAATCGTTAGAATTTCTATTGTATTGTGTTCTATAACGATTTAAGACAATATTAACAATATCGGACGATAATTTTAATCGTTAAAAAATGATTCACATCCCTAATAAGCATAGAGTAAGCTTTACATTTTACAACAATGCTGGTAGCATAAGTTACCAGCATTGCTGTCAGACAATAAACTCTTATCAATCTCCGCTAAAGATGAGACCAAAAATGTATTCAATCTGTGTATCCCAAAAATTGTAACAATCTCACCTTGTTTTTTTGTACTTGTGAACTAACAACGTGATTACAAATAATTGAAAAATAATTGAAAGCGGGATGTGGCAAGTTTCATATACTTAGACGCATGCCTCCACGGCCTTGCCTCATATTTTACAATATAATCATCAACTTGCCTCCCTCCCACTCGCTTTATTTTGTACAATTTTTTTTTTAAAGTTTGTTCAATATTTTATTTAATTCATTTTTATTAAGAAATATAATCTTCCCCTTATCTCTAGGTTTTCCCAATTTTTTGAAAAAATTCTGCCTCTAGAGGCTTGTAATAGGCGCTTAAACCTTATAACCTAATCGATAAGGAGAGATCTCACTTTAATCTCCGTTCGAGAAATATTCATGTGAACGCCAACATCTTATTCTAAATGCCGCATCATAGTTAATTGCAAAGACTTATCTCCCAACACAGCCGTGTTTCGAAAAGGTGTCCTTTCTTCGTCAAGGGAGCATATGTCCGTTCTTTAATTTGCGCACTCAGGTACTAAGACTCTGAACCATGGCGTACTTCTATCGATTCACTTCTTTCTTGCCTCAGGTTGAGAAAGAACCTGAGGCGAGAAAGAAGTGAATTGAAAAAAAAAATTGTACAAAATAAAGCGAGTGGGAGGGAGGCAAGTTGATGATTATATTGTAAAATAAGAGGCAAGGCCATGGAGGCATGCGTCTAAGCATATGAAACTTGCCACATCCCGCTTTCAATTATTTTTCAATTATTTGTAATCACGTTGTTAGTTCACAAGAACAAAAAACAAGGTGAGATTGTTACAATTTTTGGGATTCACAGAGACAATAAACTGACAGCAATGCTGGATGCCTTTAGAACTAAAGTCCTATTGTGTTCCTGGTGGCATGGGGTTTTAGGGAGTGCTGGGTGAAGTGGGAGAATTCCTTTTTGGCTTGCAAGTTGGTTAGTGGGCTTTAAGAGGGTGTCTAGAGGCCATTGATAAATTCAGAATTAAAGGTTGTAGGGGTGGGAAAGTTTATTTGGCTGATTAGGTCACAAGTTTAACATCTTTTCAGAAGCTTGGGAGGAAGGGGAGGGTTTGGGTGTTATGCCCTAGGTAAGTTGGAGTTTCTCAGCAGGGTTTCTCATTTCTTGTTATTTTCACAATGAAATGATAGAATAAACATTAAATTTTGTGTTTTTTCTTCCATCGTTATTAATCACACTATTTCTGAATAGTGCATGCTATTTCTGAAATGTAAAAAAAAGGAAAAACATTAACAACAACAAAAATAAATTCCCAAACAACATGAAATGAAACAACATTTTTGGCCTGCACATTCCTAATATTCAATGACACCTTTCTCCCTCTGAATTTCCTGAACAACTTATCTGGCTATCTATAGCCAGATGTTATCCATTTGTCACTTTTCTGAATATTGGCCTCAGAGAGTTTTCTAGAATATGATATGTCAAAAGACAGCTTGAAACATTATGAATTGGTTATATGATACTATTAAACATATACGGGTGGATTTTAAAAGCCCTGCTCGCGTAAATCCGCCCGGATTTATGCGAGCAGGGCCTTGCGCGCCAGCGCGCCTATTTTCCATAGGCCGCCGGTGCGCGCAGAACCCCGGGACGCGCGTAGGTGCCGGGGTTTTTGGAAGGGGGCATGTCGGGGGAGTGTCGGGGGTGGAGCAGAACGACGTGGCGTTTTGGGGGCGGGACGCGGTGTTTCGGGGCGGGCCGGGGGCATGGTTTAGGGCCGGGGCGTTCCAGGGGCATGGCCGTGCCCTCCGGAACCGCCCCCAGGTCGGGTCTCGGCGTGCCAGCATCCTGCTGGCGTGCGTGGATTTACGTCTCCCTCTGGGAGGCGTAAATCCATGGATAAAGGTAGGAGGGGGTTTAGATAGGGCCGGGGGGGTGGGTTAGGTAGAGGAAGGGAATGGAGGCAGGCTGAGCGGCTCGGCGCGCGCCGGCTGCCCAAAATCGGCAGCCTTGCGCGCGCCGATCCAGGATTTTAGAGGATACGCGCGGTTACACGCTTATCTTATAAAATCCAGCGTACTTTTGTTTGCGCCTGCTGCGCAAACAAAAGTACGCAATCGCGCAGTTTTTAAAAATCTACCCCATAGTACAATAGATTTTAAACCTTGCTTCTAAAAAATTGGGGTTGTAAGCTCATGCAACTTATCTTCTAACTAATGCATATCAATGTGAAGAAAAATGTATTAACAATATTTCTTAATTTAAAACAGATTATTTTATTTTGGTCTCTGGCAACATTTACTGCACCCACATTTGGTCCAATTCAATATCCCACCTGGGGAGTCGTACTTGGTTGGTTATTGATTGTTGTCTGCCTCATCTGGCTACCAATCTTTGCTTCAAAGGAAATTTACAAAGCTGAGGGAAACCTGTGGCAGGTAAGTAGCTGAACAGAATATTAACAAATATTTATTATTTATTTATTTATTTATTTATTTATTTAACTTTTTTTATATACCGATAGCCGTATGCACATCGTACCGGTTTATAAGGAACAGGCGAAAGGCCAGAAAAAAGGCAAAGCTGTTACATAGAACGCATAAGTGTAGCATATGAATATAATTGATTGAACATAGGCGAGATATTTGAAGGCAAAGAAGCAAAACATATTAACTTAATATTAAAGTAACATTAACAATCTGGTAAAAATTAAATAACATATGAAAGTATTTAACTTGGTCTTATAATACTACCTAGATTGAAGTACAAGTTGGGGTGGGCTGCTGTAATATGTTCAGGTGAGAGAGATTTAGAGGCAGCTCCAGAGCGGTTGGAGAAAAGGGAGTGGAGAGTACAGGGGGACAGTTTAGGTAAAGGCCTGTTGAAAGAGCCATGTTTTTAGTTTTTTTTTAAATTTGGGTGTGAAAGTTTCTGTTCGGAGATCGTGGGGCATGGAGTTCCATAAGGTTGGACCGGCTAGAGAGAATGCTCTTTTCATTGTGGAAGCTAATTTAGTTAGTCTAGGGGAGAGGAGGTGTAAGGTACCTAGGTGGATGCTGCAAGTCGGTCTATTGGAGGTGCGGATTTGGAAAGGTTGTTTGAGCCAGTGTGTGTTGTCATTAATTAAGGATTTGTGTATGAGGGAAAGGGATTTGTATTGTATTCTTGAGTTGATGGGAAGCCAGTGGAGATCTTTCAAAATAGGGGTAATATGGTCTCTTTTGTGAAATACTTTGAAGAAAATGTTTCCTGTTGCATCATCAGGTATGATCAAGTTAGCAGACTCCATGCTATATATCCAAAGAAAACAAGATTTGGTAGAACACAATGTTAGAATTTTGGTTTTGTCAAATTGATATTGTTGAGGGATTTAATTGTAATTAAAGCAGAATAATTCCCTTATTTTAAAGAGGGCTATTGTCATATATATGAACTTTGTAGTGGATAACAGGCATAATCTCAATTTTTATTCAAGAAATAATATAAAGGTAGAAACACCATCTTGCCTTCTATTTTAAGTAAGTAATTATTGATTCATCCTTTTTTATTTGCCCACAATAAAAATGATTGGAGACTGAATGCCCCAGTAACTGGATAATTGAGAAAATATAAATTTCCATGAACTAGCATAAAGATCTTTGATTAGGTGCAGAGAATTATACTCAAGGAAAAAGTCATGTCAGGTGTGTACTTGCGGTCTCTTCCTAACTCAAATATTTCCCATCTCCTCCCTCTCCCTACCTTCCATGATTATAGGTCAGTTATGCAGCGAAAGAAGCTCTCTGCATGACATTATTTGAGATGAAGATCTTTATTGGATGAATATGGCTGCAGCATAGGTCAAATTACATAACCGATTCAACATTAAACATATTCTCTAACCAATTACAAAAAAATTCAACTGTTAGTCATAGTCTCTAGAACCAATGTCAGGAAGTATTTCTTCACGGAGAGGGTGGTGGATGCCTGGAATGCCCTTCCGGAGGAAGTGGTGAAGACCAGAACTGTGAAGGACTTCAAAGGGGCGTGGGATAAACACTGTGGATCCATAAAGTCAAGAGGCCGCCAATGAAGAGTGGGTGACTCGCCAGAATGATGGCTACTGCCTGGAGACAATACCCTTATTCAATAAACATACACATGGTTACTGTGACTCCAACATCACTCTAAGCTTCAACAGCAAGAGGAAATGTGGAAAAAAGGATTTGCACTCACAAAGACGGGAGTAGCTGGCTTGTTACGGCGGTTACTACCCCAAACCAAATATCCAAATTACCACCTCCACCTTCCTCTATTCCTGATGCCTTTCAACTAGCTTGATCACTCCATTCTTATACTTCACTTTCAATGCATATCCAGCATAGTTCTCTGCTTCAACAGCAGGGGAAAAGAAAAACTGTTACTTCACACATCCAGCAGAGCTCTCTGCTTAAACGGCAGGGGAGAAGAAAAAAGGGTTCGCACTCACAAAGCGGGGAGTAGCTGGCTTGTTACGGCGGTTACTACCCCAAACCAAATGTACCTGATACTTCACTCTCGACGCATATCCAGCATGGCTCTCTGCTTCAACGGCATGGGAGAAAGACTGATACATCACGAATTTCCAGCATAGCTCTCTGCTTCAACGGCAGGGGAAAAGAAAAACTGATACTTCACGCATATCCAGCATAACTTCAACGGCAGGGGAGAAGAAAAAAGGATTCACACTCACAAAGCGGGGAGTAGCTGGCTTGTTACGGCGGTTACTACCCCAAACCAAATGTGCCTGATACTTCACTTTCGATGCATATCCAGCATAGCTCTCTGCTTCAACGGCAGGGGAGAAGAAAAAAACTGATACCTCACGCATATCCAGCATAGCTCCCTGCTTCAACGGCAGGGGAGAAGATAAACAACCAATAAGGGCTGTATAACATAATCTGGGTAAAAACAAATAAGCATGGGTGTAGCTTGCTTATTGCGGCGGTTACTACCCCTACTACCTCTAACTAATCAAGCTAGATATTTCACTTGGATGCAGCTCCATCACCGCTCTCTACATTAATGGCAGGGGTGGAAGGGAATTAGACCCAAGAGCTAAGAGAAACAGATAAGTATGAGAGAAGAAATGAGGGAAGCTTGCTGGGCAGACTGGATGGGCCATTTGGTCTTCTTCTGCCGTCATTTCTATGTTTCTATGTTTCTATGTTTCTATGGGTGACTACGCCCTCACCTGAGTTGCAGTCCATTTATGCTTAGTATGTAACCTGCTAATTTAATATTCTGTTGTGGACGCCAGGTCATCGAAATCAGGAACCTTCCAATGATTCTGAATGGCCTATAGAAACATAGAAACATAGAAATGACGGCAGAAGAAGACCAATCGGTCCATCCAGTCTGCCCAGCAAGCTTCACACTTCTTTTTTTCTCATACTTATCTGTTTCTCTTGGCTCTTAGTAACCTTAAGGGTGGATTTTAAGAGCCCTGCTCACGTAAATCCGCCCGGATTTACGCGAGCAGGGCCTTGCGCGCCGGTGCGCCTATGTTCCATAGGCCTACCGGCGCGCGCAGACTCGCGTAAGTCCCGGGGTTTTTCGAGGGGGGCGTGTCGGATTGGCGCGGCGTTTTTGGGGGCGGGACGCAGCGTGGTTTTGGCACGGGGCGGTCCGGGGGCATGGTCGCGCCCTCCGGAACCGCCCCCAGGTCCCGTCTTGGCGCACTGGAGGCCCGCTGGCGCGCGGGGATTTACTTCTCCCTCCGGGAGGCGTAAATCCCCCGACAAAGGTGGGGGGGGTCTAGATAGGGCGGGGGGGGGTGGGTTAGATAGAGGAAGGAAGGGGAAGGTGAGGGGAGGGCAAAAGCAAGTTCCCTCCGAGGCCGCTCCGATTTCGGAGCGGCCTCGGAGGGAACGGCGGCAGGCTGCGCGGCTCGGCGCGCACCGGCTACACGAAATCGGCAGCCTTGCGCGCGCCGATCCAGGATTTTAGCGGATATGCGCGGCTATGTGCGCATCTACTAAAATCCAGCGTACTTTTGTTTGCGCCTGATGCACCAGCAAAAGTACGCTAAGGCGCGCTTTTTGAAAATCTACCCCTTAGGTTCTATTTCCCTTTCACCCCCACTATTTTTTCTCATACTTATCTGTTTCTCTTGGCTCTTAGTAACCTTAGGTTCTATTTCCCTTTCACCCCCACTATTAATGTAGAGAGCAGTGATGGAGCTGCTTCCAAGTGAAATATTAAGTTTGATTAGTTGGGTAAGCGGCAGCATAGCTCTCTGCCGTTGAAGCAAAGAGCAATGCTGGATATGCGTGAAGTATTAGTTTTTCTTCTCCCCTGCCATTGAAGCAGGGAGCTATGCTGGATATGCATTGAAAGTGAAGTATGCCTTGAAAGTCACATTAACTATCATCAAATATTGAAAAGCCTAACAATTGGTAATTGAATAAGCCTAATAATTGGTAATACCTATAGCCCATAAACCCATCCCTGTTTTGTTTTGTTTTTTTGTTTGTTTTTTTTCTTTTTTTTAATTGGGAGATGGCAGCCCTCCATCCTTCCGCTCCGTGAAGGTGGAACACCAACCACTGGCCACTGGCATCCCGCTCCGTGAATGTCGCTCCATGCAGTGTTTTGCTGCCTACTCTTTATACGCATCCTCTAGACCTGATGGATCCACAGTGTTTATCCCACGCCCCTTTGAAGTGCTTCACAGTTTTGGACTTCACCACTTCCTCCGGAAGGGCATTCCAGGCATCCACCACTCTCTCCGTGAAGAAATACTTCCTGATATTGGTTCTTAGTCTTCCTCCTTGGAGCCTCAGCTCGTGACCTCTGGTTCTTCTGATTTTCATCTGACGGAAAAGGTTTGTCGTTGTCTTTGGATCGTTAAAGTTTTTCAAGTATCTGAAAGTCTGAATCATATCATCCCTGCTCCTCCTTTCCTCCAGGGTGTACATATTTAGATTCTTCAGTCTCTCCTCGTATGACATCCGATGAAGACCCTCCACCTTTCTGGTCGCCCTTCTCTGTACCGCTTCAATCTTGTCTCTGTCTCTTTGAAGATACGGTCTCCAGAACTGAACACAGTATTCCAGGTGAGGTCTCACCAACGACCTGTACAAGAGGATAATCACTTCCCTTTTCTTACTCGATATGCCTCTCTCTATGCAGCCCAGCATCCTTCTGGCTTTTGCTATCTCCTTGTCGCATTGTTTTGCACACTTCATAGATATTTCAGCGGCTTTTGATACCGTTGAACATGAAGTACTGTTAACAAGGTTACATGAAATTGGATTAAAAGACACAACTTTGGTATGGTTCAAATCATTTTTATCCAATAGATCTTTTAAAGTCAAATTAGACATAGCAGAATCAGACACTGTAATAATGTCTACAGGGGTTCCCCAGGGTTCTTCGTTGTCACCCACACTTTTTAATGTCTATATGGCACCACTTTGCAGACTTCTAACGGGCCTGGGACTGGTGCATTTTCTTTTTGCGGACGATGTCCAAATTTTGTTGCCCATTAATGACTCTCTTCAAGCTACTTTGAAGCTTTGGGAACTTTACTCCTCATCAATAAGTCAATTACTATCTCATATGTCACTCTCATTGAATAGAACTAAAACAGAAATTCTATATTTGAGTAATAAAGTTACTGAGAAAATGGATACAGAGATAAAATCCCTTACACCATTACACAAAATTAACTATGAAGTAAGAGATTTAGGCCCTGTTTTAGATGCTGAGTTAAATATGAAAGCTTGTATTAAAGCCATAAATAAAGATGGTCTTTTTAAACTCCACATTCTAAAAAAACTAAGACCGTTTCTTCATTCTGGGGATTTTCGTACAGTGCTTCAGGCTTTGATTTCTCCAAAGCTGGATTACTGTAATGCGTTACTGCTAGGAGTTCCAAATGCTACTCTTCGCCCTTTACAGTTACTTCAAAATGCGGCAGCCCGCCTTTTGTCTAATAAGAAAAAATTTGATCATATAACACCAGTTTTAAAAGAACTCCATTGGCTACCGATTCACGCGAGAATTCATTACAAATGTTTGACTCTTATTAATAAGACAATATATGGGGATCATTCTGAATGGCTTAATGCCTCTATCCGGATTCATACCCCGGTCCGTAACTTAAGATCTTTGGGAAAAGCACTGCTCACAGTTCCCTCTCCAAAAATGGCGCATTTGAACTCAGTCAGGGACAGGACCTTATCTTTGGCTGGTCCTAAAATTTGGAATTCCCTTCCTGTCGATATTAGAACGGAAACCTGTATTCAGAAATTTAAGAAATTGATAAAAACATGGCTATTCGAACAGGCCTTTTTAGAGACAAGTTGAGCTATTTAACATCTTAGACTCACCCCACAATAATATAGAATCTCAGTGTTACTGTTTTAAGTTTTTTTAAACGATTTTAGATGTAATTTTAGTAATATTTTATGCTATTAAGACCTAGTTGTATAGTAAGGATTTAGATTGACAATTAGAAATGTGTTTTAGATTGACAATTAGAAATGTGTTTTAGAGAGATTATAATTGTATGACTTATTTTATTATTGATATTAATTAATGTGTGCGTCATCATGATCTTATAGATCTGCATAGACGTTTTACTCTGTTAACCGTCTTGATTTCTTTTTGAGGAAAGTCGGTATACAAAAATATGTAAATAAATAAAATAAATTAGACACTATAACCCCAAGGTCTCTCTCCTGCTCCGTGCAGATCAGCCTCCCCCCCCCCCCCCCCCCCCCCCCCCATCGAATACAGTTCATTCGGATTTCCACTCCCCATATGCATGACTTTGCACTTCTTGGCATTGAATCTCAGCTGACATATCTTCGACCACTCTTCCAGTTTCCTTAAATCCCGTCTCATTCTCTCCATTTCTTCCGGCGTGTCCACTGTGTTGCAGATCTTAGTGTCGTCCGCAAAAAGACAAACCTTACCTTCTATCCCGTCCGCAATGTCGCTCACAAAGATATTGAACAGGACCGGTCCCAACACCGATCCTTGCGATACACCACTTAAAACCGCTCTCTCTTCAGAGAAAGTTCCATTTACCATCACACATTGTCTTCTGTCCGTCAACCAGTTTGCAATCCAGGTCACCAACTCGGCACTCACTCCTAAGCTTCTCATTTTATTCACCAGTCTCCTGTGTGGAACCATATCAAAAGCTTTGCTGAAATCTAAGTAGATGACATCGAGTGCTCTTCCTTGATCCAATTCCTTGGTTACCCAGTCAAAAAAGTCAATCAGATTTGTCTGACAGGATCTTCCCCTGGTGAATCCATGCTGCCTCTGGTCCATCAATTCTCTGGACTGTAGATAGTTCACTATTCTCTCTTTCAACAGTGACTCCATTACTTTTCCCACCACCGAAGAGAGGCTAACCGGTCTGTAGTTACCAGCCTCCTCTCTGTTCCCACTCTTGTGAAGCGGAACCACCACCGCTCTTCTCCAATCACTTGGCACCACTCCCGTTTCTAGGTATATATTGAACAGGTCACACATCGGACCCGCCAGCACATCTCTGAGCTCCCTCAGTATCCTTGGATGAAACCCATCAGGTCCCATGGCTTTGTCCACTTTCAGATTCTTTAGCTCTTCCCATACATTTTCTACTGTAAAAGGGTTTTCATCTGTTCCACTTCCTTCCAGTTTCTTGTTGTGCAGAGATGGTCCTTCTCCAGGGTCTTCTTTAATGAACACAGAACTGAAGTATTCATTTAATATATCTACCATTTCTTCTTCTTTCTCCACGCATTGATCATTTCCACCTTTCAATTTCACTATACCACTTTGAACTTTTCTCTTTTCACTGATGTATCTGAAAAATGTTTTGTTACCATTCTTTATCTCCTTGGCAATCCTCTCTTCTGCTTGAATTTTTTCCATCTTGATTAATTTCTTTGTCTCCGTCAGTTGAATCAAATATTGTTCTTTGTGCTCCTCCCTTTGGGATCTTTTATAATTCTTGAATGCTGTTCTTTTAGCCTTAATTTTGTCAGCCACCTCCTTTGAGAACCAGATAGGTTTCATTTTTCTTTTGCTTTTCTTTACACTTCTAACATATAGAGTAGTTGCCTTGGTAATTGCTCCTTTTAGATTGGTTCACTGCTGATCCACATCTCTCTCGTTCTCCCAGCCTTTTAGTTCTTCCTCTAGGTATTTCCCCATTTCTTCAAAGTCCGTGTTTTTGAACTGTAAAACTCTGGTCTTTGTGCTTCTTTTCCATATTCTTTTAGTGATATTAAACCATACCGTTTGATGATCACTGGTGCTGAGGTGGGCGCCCACCTGAACATCAGAGACATTATCTCCATTAGTGAGCACTAAGTCGAGTATAGCTCCTTCTCTCGTGGGTTCCATTACCATTTGTTTGAACAAAGTTACTTGCATGGCATCCACTATCGCTCTACTATTTTTAGATTCTGCAGATGGGATTTTCCAGTCTGCATCTGGCATATTAAAGTCACCAATGATCACCACTTCTTCCTTCTTACCTATCTTATGGATGTCTTCAACCAGGTCTCTGTCCAGCTCTTCCTTTTGGTTTGGAGGCCTGTAAACCACTCCAATATAAATGGACGCTCCGTCATCTTTTTTTAGGTCGACCCATAGTGCTTCTTCATTGCCCCAGCTTCCTTGCAGCTCAGATGCTTGGATATTGTTTCTGACATAAAGAGCCACACCACCCCCTTTTCTATCCACTCTGTCCTTCCTTAACAAGTTGTAGCCTGGTATTGCTGTATCCCAATCATGAGATACTGTTAACCATGTTTCTGTGATAGCAACAATGTCCAAATTTGCTTCTGTCATTAGGGCCTGCAGATCTGGGATTTTATTTCCCAAACTATGAGCATTTGTGGTCATAGCTTTCCAGGTTCTCTCTTTAAGGTTATTGCTTTTCCTGGACTCCTTATGAGACTTTAGTTGAGATTTGTTATTCACTTCACGCTTTCCTTTTGCAGTTTTGCCACTGATGACAGAGTCATCCATCTCAATTAGCTTTATTCTTTGGTTATGGATTTTGAAATTCTGCATGCAATGTTTTTTTTTTCTCTTTTCTGGTAACACTTCAATGTTTTTCTCTAGAACTTCTTCAGTTATTAATATAGGGAAGGCTTTTTGTTCTTATTGCACTTGATACTGTGTGTGTCGCCATGTCACAGGTCTAATTCTACCAGAGCCCACTGTAATCCTGGTTTTTAATGAATTCCTTAATGACCTGTTTGAGTGGGGGGGTATACTTGTTGGCTGCCCATCTGTCAAGAATGGGTGACTGTGGGACACATGTGTTATTCTACCTGAGCCTACTGTATTTCTTTTTATTGACTCCTGGTTATTCTGTGGTATTGGGGAATTATTTTCTGAGTAATGCAATGTGGGTGTAATACTTTTAATTGAAGCTAACTGAGCTTTAACCTCAGTCAGCTCCTTTTTCAAAGAAGAAAGTTGTGCACAGATTGGGCAAGCTCTAAGTTTCCAGATGCTTTCCCTCAGAATAAAGGCTCCACAGCAGTTACATTGGATAGTGCTCATTTTGGTAAATTTTTGATTGGTGTTAACAATCTACTAATTTATCTTGTTGCTAATGTTAGGTTAGGCAGTCTATATTAGAAAACAAACCCCAGGGGTAGGGTGGGAGGGAATCAAACAGTTTAACCTGGGACGAGCTGGGTAGAGCAGGACACTTTCTGGAACTTTAATAGTCCTTTAGCTATTAAATGATCCCTCAGTACGTATGTGCCAATATTAAACAGATTATTATAGAATAGCTATACAATAAGAAAAATGCAGGTATACTGAATCTTTAAACAAACAATTAGCAAGGACCAAAACAACTAATATACAATACCAGACCTAGATAAGGTATAAACAGAGCAGTTCTACTTCAAAGAGAGCCCAGAGCACTTTTAGAAGGAATAGAGAATGAAAAGAAAACACAGGAGGTTTGTTTTTGGGGTTTTTTTTTGTTTTTTCCCCCAGAGAGATCACCACAGAAATTGAGTCAGAGCTCTAGAAAGAAGGCATAAAGAGAGAATGTTTCCTATTACACAGATTTCAGAGACTAAGAATCAGAGCATCAATAGAGGAATAATAAAACAGTTCTATTATGCACAGATCTCTACTATATAATAATTTATATAATTTCAATTTATCACAGCCTTATCTGCACAGGAAACAGAAGAATCCTCTCCTGGGCTGGCACTAAGCAGTCTGTAAGGTTACAGCCAGTTCACTAGTTAGCTTCCCCCACTCTGAATTTGCCACACCCAATCAGGTTAAAACTGGACACCTTTAGGAACCTTCTAGTCCTTTAGCTATAAAATGATTCCTCAGCACTTATGTGCCAATATTAAACAGATTATTATAGAATAGCTATACAATAAGAAAAATGCAGGTATACTGAATCTTTAAACAAACAATTAGCAAGGACCAAAACAACTAATATACAATACCAGACCTAGAGAAGGTATAAACAGAGCAGTTCTACTTCAAAGAGAGCCCAGAGCACTTTTAGAAGGAATAGAGAATGAAAAGAAAACACAGGAGGTTTGTTTTTGGGGTTTTTTTGTTTTGTTCCCCCAGAGAGATCACCACAGAAATTGAGTCAGAGCTCTAGAAAGAAGGCATAAAGAGAGAATGTTTCCTATTACACAGATTTCAGAGATTAAGAATCAGAATTGTTTACACAGAAAGCAACATTTGCTTAGCCACTCAGCCTATAGCCCCATCAAACTGCATTATGCACCAGGGGAATATGATATTCTTGAATTATTTATCCTTCTCTGCCACTAGTTAGGAACCAATGAGTTTAGTCCACTTATCCAGCAACTGGAGACAGAGTTCTTTTAATGACATCACTAATAGCATATATACTTAACCCAGAAAAGATATTGCTAGTGTTCTTTGTCTCCAGGACCTGGAGAGATGGTAGAGCTTTAGCACACCCTTTTTTGTTTTACTGTTGAGAAGGCTAAGGAACTGGTATTGAGAGTAATTTTGGTTGAATTTGGCCAAGCTCCTGCAATCTCTGTTACTTCCAGTGAAGTGTGCCATTTAATCAGCAGGCAAATGACCTCCTGAGTAAGAGGAACTCTACCAGGACAAGCAGAATGGTAGTCCTCACAGATGGGTGACATCATCAGATGGAGCCCTGTCATGGAATACGTTTGTCAAAGTTTCTAGAACTTTGACTGGCACACTGACATGCCCAGCATGCCACTAACCCTGTGGCCACAAGGGGTCCCCCTTCAGTTTCTTTTTTTCCGCACAGCAGTTGCCTCACGGTTTAGGGGCTCTATGAGAAATTTCCTCACACTTTTCCTCACGGAAAAATTTGAAGTCCATCTCCGTTATTTCACTCTCACTGGGATGCCCCATTGCGCTCCTTCTCTGACTCCCAGTAAGTGTTTTTCCCATGGTTTGCAGTTGGTTCCCAGCAGCATACTCCTTGGTGTCTGACAGCCACCAACTGTGCACCACTTTTTTCAATGTGGCAACCGGATTTAGAAAGTGCCCTGAGTGTCCGAGGACTATGTCCATAACGGACCCGCACAATGTATGTGTTTTGTGTCTCGGGCCTTCCCATGATGTCCATCGCTGCCCCAGTTGCGCACAAATTTATTTATTTATTTATTTATTTATTTCGAGTTTTTCTATACCCGGCATTCATGATTAGAAACCACATCATGCCAGATTACATAAAACAAGGGGGTGTGAACAAAAAACGGAAAATAAACAAGTGTAAAGAGATCAAAAGTTACATTACAACAAGGGTCATATAACTGGGGAGAGAAATAGAGTAAGATAACCGAGCAGTTAGGATTAATTATTTACATTATATTGTGAAGTCTCTTATAAAAAGTTGCTATTATTCAATTGGGATCTGGGAAGGCTTGCTCTGTCCAATCAAATGACTCCCAAAAGCTGACGTGCTCGCCTGGAAAAGATGGAACATTTGTTTGCCTCACAACACTCTGCTCCATCAGCTCCGGTACAGAGTGCACCGAGCCAAGGAGGTCCATCTACCTCGGAGATGCCCCGCCAGGAAGACCATGGAGCATGTGACCGTCCGTCACCGAAATCTACCCATTCTAAGACATCTGCGTCATTGTCCTCAGACCGAGCACCGTGGGAAACACCACCACTGACACCGACGTGCATCCCCACCCGGTGCCAGCACCGACACCGCAGCGGCATCGACTTCCACCAAGCCACCTGCCAAGAGGGCTCAGGGAGAGTAGCCCCTATCCTCCTCTGGACCCAGGACCCCGTGGTGTTCCCCACCGATATCGGTGCTGGGTACTGAGCCTCCACAGACTCCTGTGGAGACTCCAGTAATGCCTAGCCTACCTCCTGCCCCAGGTGCAGTGTTATCAACACCAGCCTTCAGGGAGGAATTGGACAGAATGGTCCAACAGGCAGTGCTGAATGCCTTCCGGGGCTTCCAATCGCACCGGCGCCGGCCCCCATACCAGCACCGGAACCGGCGCCCTTGATGTTTGCACTGCTCTTCGAGCGCTTGGACACCCTCATTGGTGCCCTACCAACTCAATCCGTGCCATCGGACATGCTGGCACCGAGTCAACCGATGCCTCCACAGATCCCAATTCCCATTCTGGGTTCCTCGGAGGAGGAAGAGGCGGCCTCCGGCCCAGTCCCTGCATGGAACCCACCGATGCTGGAACCTGTTCCAGGGCCATTAGGTCTATCGGTGCCTAGGCTCACCTCATTTACCTTGGTGCCCTCGATGCCAGCACCATCTCCTTCGATACCAGTGCCACCTCCATTGATGCCGCCTCGCCATCTATCGATGCTTTCCCGCCCTCTCGGGTTTGGTGTTTTTCCTCCCTCTGGAGGCCCAGTGGAGAAGGGGAGATTCTCTATGATCCATGGGGGGCTGCATCCTCTGACCATCCCTCACAAGCTTCTGAGGAACTTCTCTCTGAGCCTTCACCCCCAGAAGAAAGGTGACATTCTCCTCCAGAAGACCTCTCCTTTTCCAGCTTTGCCAAGGAGATGTCTGAAACTATCCCATTTCAACTGGTAACGGAGGAAGACGCTCGCCACAAAATGTTGGAGGTCTTACAATTCATAGAAGGTCCAAAAGAGGTAATGGCGATACCAGTGCACGAAATTCTTCTTGATCTCTTGCACCAATTGTGGGATCATCTGTGTACTGTACCTCCAGTCAATAGAAAGACAGATGCCACCTACCTGGTTCAACAAGCCCCAGGTTTTCAGAAAAACCAATTGCCCCACCATTCTGTAGTGGTGGAATCAGCCCAAAAGAAGGCTAAAAGATCCCATCCACACTCCTCTGCTCCTCCTGGAGAGTAACAGAAGGCATTGGATACATAAGGGCGCAGAGTTTTTCAAGGGTCCATGTTAATAGCTCAGATAGCGGCGTACCAACTATACATGACCCAATATAATAGGAATCTCTGGAAGCAAGTCCAGGAATTCTCAGAGAATCTACCATAGCAGTACCAGGAGACCTTATCCTCCATCCTATAAAAAGGGTTGGAGGCTGGTAAACATGAGGTCATGGCAGCCTATGATTTTTTCAAAACAGCATCCAGAGTTTCAGCAGTGGGCATCAGTGCTAGATGCTGGGCCTGGCTCAAGGCCTCGGACCTTCGCCCAGAGGTGCAGGACAAACTAGCAGATCTCCCCTGTACAGGAGAAAACCTGTTTGGGGACAAGATCCAGGACGCAGTGGCCCAGCTTGAAATCCTGCATCAACTGTCAACTGTCACATCAGATACCCCTTCCATAGCCCATAGGGGCACACATAGGGAAACTAGAAAACAATTTTATAGACCACGTAGGTACTACCCTCCTACGTCCCATACTCGGACAGCTCAAGCCCCTCAGAGAGGACATGCATACCAACCGAGGATTCCTAGAGTGCAGCCAGCTCCCCAAGCTGGACCTGCAGCTGGATTTTGACTCCTATCCAGAGAACAGCAGCCACCCCCCCCCCCCCCCCGATCCCACAACCCAGTTCACCAGTGGGAGGCTGCCTCTGCCACTTTCCAACGAATTGGCACTAATAACCACAGACCAATGGGTACTGTCCATCATAACCCATGGTTACCGTTTAAAATTTTCAGCTGTACCCCGGACTCCCCACCCATTCCAGCATGGAGCCAGGATGACCACACAGTGCTTCTCAAGTCAGAGCTCTCAACCCTTCTGCATGCCAGGCCGTAAAACCGGTTCTCACAGGACAAACAGGATGGTAGTCCTCACATATGGGTGACATCACAGGATGGATTGGCTCTGCTCCCTGGATCTTCAAGACACTTACGCCCATATTGCAATTTTTCCTCCTCATCGCAAATACCTGCAATTTGTAGTGGGACACGGGCACTATCAATACAAGGTACTGCCATTCGGCCTTGCTTCGGCACCCTGAGTGTTCACAAAATGCCTGGCAGTCGTGGAAGCACAGTTACACCGTAAGGGCGTCCATGTCTTTCCTTATCTGGACGATTGGCTCATAAAAAGCCCATCAGACAAGGAACCCTCGACTCCCTCTGCCTCACCTCATTGGGATTTCTGATAAACTATCCGAAATCCCACTTGACACCATCTCACCATCTCTCCTTTATTGGAGCAGACCTGGACACCACTGTGGCCAAGGGGTTCCTACCCAACGAACGCACAACCACGCTGTCCAACCTCGCCAGCTCGATCTGCCGTCAGCAAGCAACCTTGGCTTCCAACTATTCACGTTGCTAGGCCATATGGCGTCAACGGTCCACGTCACCCCAATGACACGCCTAGCCACGAGAGTGACACAATGAACCCTAAGATCTCAGTGGAACCAAGCCACTCAGCCACTCTCGTCCCTTGTTCACATAACCAACCAGCTTCATTTATCCTTTGCCTGGTGGATGTACAAGGCCAACTTGCAAAAAGGTCTTCCCTTCTAGCGAGATGTGGAATGCATTATGGATTTTGAATGAAATGGGTAGGCGAAGACTGTAGGTGACCGGGCCCAGCCAGCAGAGTACGGGGAATGGGAGCACGGGGAATGTATCTGGGAGCAATGCGAGCTGAAGGTAATTTTAGGCAGATAAAGTGGGTGCTGAGCCATACCTTGTCTCCAGGGTTCAACTGAGGAGCTGCCAATGATGGGCATCATAGAACTTCTTTGATTTTAAGGCAGTCTGTTGCAGAAGCTGTTTAGTATGTTCCCAGAGTTGATACAGTTCCTGTGCAGGGCCTGTACTGTGGAAGAAGGTACAGACAAAGGTATCGGAAGAGGAGGCAGAGGCTGGTGTCCGTACACTACTTGAAAGGGCGATGACCCAATGGACGTGGACTGATGGGAGTTCAGAGCAAACTCGGCCCACGGCAGTCGTTCTGATGGGAGTTCATGTATGCCCGAAGGAACTGCTTCAGAGTGCAATTAGACCAGCGAGTAGGGAGACATGTGCCCAATGGAGGATCTTCTACGAAGAGGTCGAGGAACCACTGTCTTCCCGGATGGCACAGTGTGTGTGCAGCGAGGAGTACTTTCGTCAGATCAATGATGTGCTGAGGGACATCAGGGACATCATCAACAGTGAATGAATGAGAGAGGGCATCTGCTCGGACGTTCTTATCAGCAGGCTGGTACTGAAGTAGGAAATTAAATTGAGTAAAGAAAAAGAGACCAGCAGGCCTGTCTGTGGTTAAGGCGTTGGGTGAGATGTAGATACTCAAGGTTTTTGTGATCAGTGTACACTGTTATTTGGTGTTGTGCCCCCTCAAGCCAGGGGTGCCACTCTTCGAAAGCTAACTTGATCGCCAGCAATTCTTTGTCTCCAATTCCATAATTGCGCTCAGCTGGACAGAAGCGATGGGAGAAGAATGAACATGGGTGCAGCGTATGATTAAAAGAATGCTGGCTGAGTAAGGCACCAACACCGACGTCAAAGGCGTCTACTTCAATGATGAAGGATCATCGGGGGTCGGGATGACGCAGGCATGGCTCCTCCAGGAATGCCTCCTTGAGTTTCTGGAAGGCGGACTGTCTCGGGTGACCAATGGGAGGATCTGCTCCTTTCCTTGTCATAGCCGTGAGTGGGGCGGTTAGTGTTGAATAGTGATTGATGAATGATCTGTAGTAATTAGTAAACCCCAGGAATCTTCTGAGTGTCTTAAGGCCCATTGGTTGGGGCCATTCTCGGATACTTTTGGTCTTCTGTGGATCCATTTGGAACCCCTGGCTAGAGACCACATAGCCCAAAAAAGGGATGGACTCCTTTCTCCAGCTTGGTGTACAGCTAGTTTATCCCAGGACAAGCAGGATGCTAGTCCTCACATATGGGTGACGTCATCCACGGAGCCCTTAAGCGGGAAAAACTTCTGGCAAGTTTCTAGAAGTTTTAACTGGCTGCCTGAGGCTACTGAGCATGCCCGGCATGCCATGATATTCCCTGCCACAGGGGTCTCACTCCAGTCTTCTTTTTTCGCGCTGCTAGCTGCATCGCGGTTTCAGGAGCCCCGTGAGTTACCTCACAACGACTAACTTTAATTCTCAACTTTTTACCCTTTACGGGTCTCGCTCGGTTTGTCACCGGCTGGTGACAAACTTCATACTCTTTTTTGACAAAAAAGAATCCGAATTTATCGACGGATGTCGACGGAGAAAACCTCCGGATTCAAAAAATGTCCGGCCTGCAACCGGACTATGTCCATCACCGACCCGCACGTGGAGTGCGTCCGTTGTTTAGGAGGAGACCACGACATCGCTTCTTGTGCCCAATGTCAAGAAATGACGGCGAAAGGTAGGAAGCTTCGCCATGAAAGAATGGCTCAGATTTTTCAAATCAGAGCACCGACATCGCCGTCGACCTCGACTAGATCTTCCCCGATAGGCGTATCGAAGAAGATACTTCTAAAGAAAGTCCAACAAGGTTCGGGAGATGCTTCCTCGCCAACCCCGTCATCGTCCAGATCCGTTTCTGAGATCCGTCCCAAACATAAACACCGGAGACATCATGCGATTCCTCCGTTGCCATCGCCGGAAGAACCAAAGGCTAAACAGCGGAAGTTGTCATCGACCTCGGTAATCCCTTCAGAGGAATCGACACCGTCGACGTCCGTGGCGGACTTAACAACCTTGATTAAGAAGCTTGTCGCCGATGCCATGAAAGAAGCCATCCCGGCTGCATCTCCAATACCGGCCCTGGTAGGACCGATGCCGACCTACGGGTCGATGCCGACTCCCCAGTCGATGCCGGCCATTGGGCCGATGCCGATGACTCCATCGATGCCGGCCATCGGGCCGATGCCGATGTCTCCATCGATGCCGACTACCGAGTCGATGCCGGTACCATCGTCCACATCGATGCCAGTGCCGATGCCAACGTCATCGTTCATACCGATGCCAATCTCGGTGCCGATGACTGCTGCAGCTCTATCTATTCCGATGGACGTGCCTATCTGCGCTCCAACGATGCCTGCTGCTCCATCGATGTCAACAGCCTCATCTTCGATGCAAATTGCACATCCTTCGATGGAATCGACGAGTGTACATTCTACAATGTCCACAAGTGCTTCCAGACCAATCTCCTCATTGATTCCCATCTCCATGTTTTCCTTTCTCACTACATCACTTTCTACGGCGGCACAACCACCTCCACATTACACTGTAGCTCCTTCTGCAGCTTCAAGCCGGGGAAAAAAGGCAACAGGAAAGTCCAAACATCCAGAGATTCCCTCTGAGAAAAGATTACATGCTATCCTCACCAAAAGATATCATGATCTTTTATCTTCCTTGCCTTCATACCCGGCGGAAAACAGTGATACCAGTGATGGGGCACCGGACATCCAGGATCCTTTACCAGGACCCTCGGGGGTTCCTCCATCTACAATTCCAAGCCATCCTTCATATCCTCAACCAGAGGATACATGGTCTGACACACAATCGGAGTATTCTTCAGAAGAATTTTTATCAGAAGGTACTCCGCCACAAACCAAGAAGCAATCCCCTCCTGAGGATTTATCCTTTGCTTCTTTCGTTCAAGAGATGTCGGAATCCATCCCTTTTCAACTTCAGGCAGAGAAAGATGACAGACAGCAAACACTGGAGATTCTACAATTTGTAGATCCTCCAAAACATAACCTAGCAATTCCAGTTCATGAAGTACTACTCCAACTTCAGCAACGGATTTGGGAGCACCCATGTACAACACCGGGAGTTAATCGTAGAATTGATTCTACATATTTAGTCCAAGCGGCCCCAGGCTTTGAGAAGCCACAACTACCACACAGTTCATTAGTTGTGGAATCTGCGCAAAAGAAATCAAGAAGGTCAAGAACTCACGCTTCTATCCCTCCTGGGAAAGATAACAGATTCCTAGACCTTATGGGGCGTAAGATTTACCAGGGAGCGATGCTAAATGCGAAAATTGCTGCGTACCAACTGTATATAACACAGCATCAAAGAAACCTGTGGAAGCAGATTGAGGAATTTCTTCCCTCTCTCCCTCAACAGCAGCAGGAGGCAGCACAACACATTGTGCAGAAAGGTCTGGATGCGGGCAAGCATGAGGTGCGAGCGGCGTACGACGCATTTGAGACTTCTTCCAGAACGGCAGCTTCAGGCATCAGTGCTCGAAGATGGGCCTGGTTGAAGGCGTCTGACCTACGTCCAGAGGTCCAGGATAAACTAGTGGACTTGCCTTGCCTGGGCGACAACTTGTTCGGAACAAAAGTACAAGATGCCGTAACGCAGCTTAGAGAGCACTCTGAAACATTAAAACAGCTCTCTACGTTGTCCCACGATGCTCCTACTCACCCTGCCCGCAGACCGCCACGGCGAGACACCAGACGGCCTTTCTTTAGACCAAGAAGGTATTACCCCCAGACCTCAAGGCCACGCTCTACAAGGCCTCCACAGCGCCCTCAGCAGAGACAGCAGAGAGCTGCAAGGCCACAGCCTCCGCCCCAAACTGCTTCCACCTCTGGCTTTTGAAAGCAGTCCCGGAGAACAGAGCCAACCCAACCCCTTTTCCGAATTTGCCAGTGGGGGGAAGGATTTCCCACTTTTACAACGATTGGGAAAATATCACCACAGATCAATGGGTCTTATCCATAGTTCATCAGGGTTACCACCTAGACTTCACAGCTCCCCCGCCGGAGTGTCCACCACAAAACTCCTATCTCGATCACATACCTCAATTACAAATGGAATTATCTACTCTTCTGAAAGCAAGAGCGGTGGAACACGTACCACGCTCACAGAAGGGAAGAGGATTCTATTCCCGGTATTCCTCATTCCAAAGAAAACCGGAGGACTGCGTCCAATTCTAGATCTCAGAAATCTCAACAAATTTCTAAGAAAAGAAAAATTCAGAATGGTATCCTTGGGCACCATTCTTCCTCTCATACAAAAGGGGGATTGGCTTTGTTCTCTGGATCTCCAAGACGCTTATACTCACATACCTATTTTCCCACCTCATCGCAAGTACCTAAGATTCAAGGTGGGACGCCAGCATTTCCAATACAGAGTCCTACCATTCGGCCTAGCCTCAGCTCCCAGAGTATTCACAAAATGCCTAGCAGTAATAGCAGGACATTTGCACAAACAAGGTGTTCATGTCTTCCCTTATCTAGACGATTGGCTTATAAAAAGTCAATCTCAACAAGGGGCGCTTACTTCTCTACATTACACAATAAAGGTACTGCACACACTGGGATTTCTCATCAATTATCAAAAATCCCACCTACAACCATCTCATCTACTCCAATACATAGGAGCAGAATTAGACACAAACCTCGCACAAGCTTTTCTTCCAGAAGACCGTGCACATACACTGTCCCAGTTAGCGTACGCCATGTCCACACAACTGCAAGTGACAGCTCATCAGTTCCTAATCTTACTGGGCCACATGGCATCAACGGTTCATGTCACTCCGATGGCACGACTTGCCATGCGACTTACGCAATGGACTCTCCGGTCGCAATGGATCCAAGCCATTCAACCGCTTCATTCTCCCATCCAAGTAACCCACCAACTTCGCTCATCGCTAAACTGGTGGACAATCAAAGACAATTTACGCAAGGGCCTGCCTTTCCAAAAGCCGATCCCTCAAATAACGTTAACTACAGATGCATCCACCTTGGGATGGGGAGCTCATGTACACTCTCTTCAAACTCAAGGAACTTGGACAAAACTCGAAGCCACATATCAAATCAATTTTCTGGAACTTCGAGCTATACGCTATGCGCTGCATGCGTTCAAGGACTGCCTTTCACACAAGACTGTGTTAATCCAAACGGACAATACGGTGGCCATGTGGTACATCAACAAACAGGGAGGTACGGGCTCGTATCTCCTTTGTCAAGAAGCTGCGCAAATTTGGGACTGGGCCTTGAATCACTCAATGTTACTACAGGCCACTTATCTAGCAGGAATTCAAAATGTACTAGCAGACCGACTCAGTCGGCAATTCCAACCACACGAGTGGTCTCTGAATCCCTCGATAGCGACCAAAATATTCCAATGTTGGGGACAGCCAACAACAGACCTCTTTGCGTCGCACCTCAACCACAAGGTGACCAACTTCTGTTCCCTGCACCAACAGAAGCACCAACCAGCCAAGGACGCCTTTGCTCGCCCTTGGAACTCAGGCCTCCTATATGCATATCCTCCAATACCGCTTATCACCAAGACACTGGTGAAGCTACAACAGGACAAGGGTTCCATGATTCTCATAGCCCCATATTGGCCTCGACAAGTATGGTTTCCCACACTGCTAGACCTGTCAGTCAAGGATCCAATTCGCCTGGGAGTAGCTCCCAATCTCATCACTCAGGATCAGGGCCGGTTGCGCCATCCCAACCTTCAATCCCTATCCTTGACAGCATGGATGTTGAAAGCTTGATCTTACAATCACTTAACCTCTCAACTAATGTATCTCAAGTGCTTATAGCTTCCCGCAAACCTTCCACAAGAAAGAATTATTCTTTCAAGTGGAAACGATTCACTTCCTGGTGCAAGCAAAACAATACAGATCCTTTCACTTGCCCCACAACTACTCTGCTAGATTATCTGTGCTATCTTTCAGACTCTGGACTTCAGACATCGTCAATCAGAGTACATTTGAGTGCAATCTCAGCTTATCATGACAAAATAGGAGATGCACCTATCTCCACACAACCTCTCGTCAGTAGATTCATGAGAGGTCTAACTCAACTTAAACCACCAATTCGGCCCCCAGCTACGCAATGGGACCTGAATCTGGTCTTAACAGGTCTAATGCGTTCTCCCTTTGAACCCATAGATACCTGTGACCTTAAATTTCTCACATGGAAAACTATTTTCCTCATAGCCATTACATCAGCTAGGAGGGTTAGTGAATTACAAGCACTTGTCACATACGAACCTTACACAAAGTTCCTCCATGACAGAGTGGTTCTCCGAACACATCCAAAATTCCTTCCCAGGGTAGTTACGGAATTCCACTTAAATCAAACTATAGTTCTACCCACATTCTTTCCAAAGCCTCACTCTCATCAAGGCGAAAGAGCTTTACACACTTTGGACTGTAAACGTGCTTTGTCCTTTTACTTGAATCGCACGACGTCCCTCAGAAAATCCAATCAGCTTTTCGTCTCATATGACCCAAATAAGCCAGGTAAAGCAGTGGGAAAGCATACTCTATCCAATTGGTTAGCAGACTGCATACAATTTTGCTATACAAAAGCAGGCCTTCCTCTCCAAGGGCGAGTAAAGGCACATTCCGTAAGAGCAATGTCAACTTCAGTAGCGCATTTTCGTTCAGTGCCAATCGTTGACATTTGTAAAGCAGCAACATGGACTTCTCTCCACACTTTTGCAGCTCACTACTGTTTAGACAAGGAAGGACGACAGGATTCCGCCTATGGACAATCTGTCTTAAAGAACTTGTTTCCAGTTTAATCCCAACTCCTTCTACATCCAACCTGCTGTGTACTTCGGCTGCATCATTTCCACAACAACGCATCACTGCTACATGCACGGACAATGACTCAGCCTCTAGCTTGCTAATCACCCATATGTGAGGACTAGCATCCTGCTTGTCCTGGGATAAAGCAAAATTGCTTACCTTGTAATAGGTGTTATCCCAGGACAGCAGGATGTAGTCCTCACGGAACCCACCCGCCACCCCGCGGAGTTGGGCCTCAGACTTTATTATTATATTTTTGCTTACGCTTATTGCTACATACAAGACTGGAGTGAGACCCCTGTGGCAGGGAATATCATGGCATGCCGGGCATGCTCAGTAGCCTCAGGCAGCCAGTTAAAACTTCTAGAAACTTGCCAGAAGTTTTTCCCGCTTAAGGGCTCCGTGGATGACGTCACCCATATGTGAGGACTACATCCTGCTGTCCTGGGATAACACCTATTACAAGGTAAGCAATTTTGCTTTTCCCTTAAGTGCTGTAAAATGTTGGTGATGTCCTTCCACCAAGCCCAGTCAATGCCTGCTGGCATAAGGGGCTTGGAGAGACAAGCCATAAACAGTGCCCTGACATGGTACAGAAGATAGAGGACCTCTGCAATGAACCTCCGAGCTAGGGGGCTCAGCCTCCATACCTGGGTTCCAGATGCCAATCTCATCCACAACTGTGGATAGAAAGGACACTTGGCAAGGAACTGCCAGTATGGCAAGGCAAACCTATGGACTTTAGCTTGGTGAACTAGCCAATACCCGAGGAAGAAGTACGCATATTTAAAAATAAGGCTCTGAAGCAGCGACAACTCACAATCCGGAAAAAAAGGGGAACCTGGAGAAGTGGGAACAACTCAGAAATGAGGCACTGCAGACCCTTTCCTTTTGTGCCCTTTGTGTAGACAGAGAATGGGCATGAAGAAGACCCTTGTCCATATAGGCAGCCAAAAACTGAACAATCCTTAAATGAATCAGATAGGGCAGAAACCCAACCAGCCATATGGAAGTGTACTTTTTGTACAACAGAAGGTCATTCAAAGGAAGAATGTCCTTGGTTTGAGGACCTGGAGTTTGAATATAAGTTAGTGGAACAATGTGAGAAGGAGCAAAGAATGGGGACAGAGCCCCAAATGAAATGACACATGGGAAAAGGCTTGGGATCACAAGTTGTCAAAACTCCAAAGCTGCATTTTTGTGGGGGTCCCATATGCACCACATACGGATTTTATAATCCAGGTGGAACTGAAGAGAGCCTCTACTCAGGCCTTGGTAGATTCCGACTGCAGCAAAATGCTTGTTCACATGGACTTACTATTTCAAGGACATATTAATGATAAGAAAACAGAGACAGTAACATGTATACATGGGGACAAACAAAAGTGTTCAATCTCCCATGTCCTCTTGATAACTGCCGCAGGACAAGCCATATTAGAAGCGGCTGTCTTCTCCGAGCTTCCGTACCCATAGTCCTTGGTCGAGATTATCCCTATTTTGCAATCTTATGAAGACAACTCATAAGTGTTGGGAACAATACAGCCAGAGGGGGGAGCACTTGAGACAGATCTGGGATGTGACCCGGGTATGTCTGGACACTCAATCAGACATGGCCGAGCTGAGGGTGAAGGTATGTGACGGAGTGTACCAACAACTCCTTCATTCTACCTTAAGGAGCCCAGTTCAGGCTTTTAACCAGGTCTCCTTAAGATAAAAGGCCCTTCACCCTGCCATAAGAGCCCAGGCCTAGAGAGCTTGTGCAGGACTCACGGAGCTGGTAGGACCTCACCATATACTCAGTTAATGGACATTTACCTGTTAGTTGTGCCTGACGTAAGGTGAGATATTATTTTGATTCTTCTATCTTAAAAGCACTGTAAATAAACACCTGCACCATAACTAAGTTGGTCCTGCCTGCACCATAACTAAGTTGGTCCTGCCTTACTGTACTCCTGAACTATTCCTGTGGCCACAGCAGGCGCAAATACGAGCCAAGGCTAAAACAAAATATAAATATATATATTTTTTCTGTTATTGGAGTTAACTATTTTTGTTTCCCAATTATTTTTGAATGGAAAGTAGCAAATATTTTGTTAATATACCATGCAAAAAATATAATTATTTTAAAGAGTTTTAGATTTTTAGAGTTAAAGCTTTGGCAGTAGTACACTGGCAATACCAGTTCTGGGCTAAGTATATATGTTATTAGTGATGTCATTAAAAGAACTCTGTCTCCAGTTGCTGGATAAGTAGACTAAACCCATTGCTTCCTGACTGGTGTCACAGAAGTAAAGGAAAGGAAATTAACAGATAGATAATAATTTCTCCTTACTTGACCCTCAAGGAGTCCACTTACTACCTTTCTCAGGTATAATTGAATAACACACAGCACTTAAAACCGCCAAAAGAAGAGGCTAGTGAGTGGGCTGCCCCAGGCTTAAATTGAGCCCATCAGCCCTCCCCACCAGCCTCCACCCTTCTCCCTAGTTCCAGAGGTAGATCACCTCCTTGGTTGTAGCTTCCCCACCATATTTGAGGTTGGGGGTTATCTCCTTTCCTGCATATCTACTCCACCTCCCAGATTAAAGAAGCCATAATGAAAGAACCGATTGATATGTTTTAACAGCTAATTTTCTGAGGGTAAGAACCAAATTCTGATAAATATGAGAATTCAGAAAATTCTTTCACACGGCATCTCGCCTTTATGGCTGTGCATGATTTTCAACTAAATACAGATTCTGTCATTCGTGAACTAAAACTTGACTATTTATGTTTGAATTGTCACTGTTCACCAGCAATAGTGACAATAAGATTACCAACTAACATTACTAACAGAAGACATCTTTTTCTTTTCAAACAGCGTATTGTAAAGGCTTGTGGCCCTGCTGCAGACTGGGGCCCAGCTTTGGAACGTCATCGTGGTGAGAGATACAGTCATATAATAACTTCCAAATCTGAAAAAGCAGAGATTGAGATACCAACTGTTAGTGGATGAATAGATGTGACAAAACATATTTTTAACATACCTATTCATTTCTGCATTATTGTCATTTTTATATATTAAAGGATATAAACTATTAAAGATATTTTCTTCATAAAAACAGAAAACATGGCGTTAATATAATGACCACAAGGCTAAGCTGATCTGCACATTTCCCCTTGCTAATGCCATAATGTGCATCTTATTTGACTTCCTGAGGCACCTTTACCCTCCTGTTCATGTCTATCATGTTAAACCTGTTTATTTGTAAAACATCTGTAGGAACCCTGAGTTCCCCACTACAATTTAGAGACATTCAGTCATTTGAAAAGACATAGCAAAAGTTGACAACATTTTCTGTCATTCTTTAAACAAATTAACACAAATATTAACAAAATTCAGTTTTTTCTTGTGTCTATCATTTTACTTGCACTATTTAGAAATAGTGAGCATTTAGTGTACTCTGTTTGCAAATAACATTACAAAAGTACTTCTTTAGGTAGAACAATGTTTTACCCAAGAAATGGCCTATACAAAATTGCCTTCCCATTATGCAGGTTACCTTTTGCACATATGTCATGTTCATGTCTAAGTTTACCCAGACTGAGAGGAGAAATTCCTGGGGGCAAAGTTTGAATGTATTTGCATTTGCACGCTCAAAATTATGTAGAAATTTGCAATGTCTCAAACGCAATGAGGCAGGTCCTCGTATCGCTAAAATTTTTGAGCGTGACACGCTGTCAGATTGCGAAGTGGAAATAACTATATGCAGGATTAAGATTGAAATTTGACAAAATAATTTATTTATGTAGTTTCGTTTGACATCAGAAGTCATCCCCTGATGCAGCCTTAACTGGTGAAACTCGGCCGGAGTCGGGCTCTGTAATAATATATTAATAAATCTTTCCATGGCATAAGATTGTCCCTGTAAACCAGCAAACACACTCTGAAGTAAAACATTGTTTTTATTATTACAGGTAGCAGGGCTGTATTAAACTGTGCATAAAAAGAAGATGAAACATTCAAACAGTACCAGCATTCATAAATGCTAATATCAATAAGCAGTACAACAGTTATACCACAGTCCCTTTTTCTTACAATACTCATCCATGAACATTGTTTTTATATATTATTAGTTTCAAGGCCTGGTATATTTTAAATTATTAGTGAGCTGATGATTTTATCCCTTGAGGGTTTATCAATATCATTTACTGGGCCCAGTATTAAACACATAAGCAAATCCACTTATCCCGCTTTCCTTCCCCAGAGCTGTACTGAAGTGCTCAATGTCCCTTGACCTACAAGACCTGCAGACTCGGGAAATATCTTTAATTTTCAGAAGGGCAGATAAATGCAACTAGGATGAACAAACAAATACTCTTTCCACCCCTGGGGTATGTGATGGGATCAGGAATTCAACGGCAGATGTTTAAGCAGTACATAAGTAACTTAGGGCCTGATTCTCTCATTCTGTTTCTATGGGAAAATGCCATGATGAATCAGGCCCTTGGTTTGTAATCCAATGGTTTGCGGGTGATGTAGATACACAACTATCTTTTAAATAATGAGAGATGACCCAGTAAAAGAAATAGCTGCTAGGATATTCACACAGGGGTAGATTTTTAAAAAGTGCACCTTTGTGTACTTTTGTTGGCGCACCAGGCGCAAACAAAAGTACGCAGGATTTTAGTAGATACGCGCGTAGCCGCGCATATCTGCTAAAATCCAGGATCGGCGCGCGCAAGGCTGCCGATTTTGTGCAGCCGGCGTGCGCCGAGCCGCGCAGCCTGCCTCCGTTCCCTCCAAGGCCGCTCCGAAATCGGAGCGGCCTTGGAGGGAACTCGCTTTCGCCCTCCCCTCACCTTCCCCTCCCTTCCTCTATCTAACCCACACCCTCGAGGGAAAGCGAGTTCCCTCCGAGGCCGCTCCGAAATCGGAGCGGCCTCGGAGGGAACTCGCTTTCGCCCTCCCCTCACCTTCCCCTCCCTTCCTCTATCTAACCCACTCCCCCGGCCCTATCTAAACCCCCCCCCCACCTTTGTCGGGGGATTTACGCCTCCCGGAGGGAGAAGTAAATCCCCGCACGCCAGCGGGCTGCTAGCGCGCCGAGACGCGACCTGGGGGCGGTTCCGGAGGGCGCGGCCACGCCCCCGGACCGCCCCGGGCTGAAACCACGACTCCAAGCCCACCCCCGAAATGCCACGTCCCGCCCCCAAAACGCCGCGTCGATCGGCCCCGCCCCCGACACGCCCCCCTCGAAAAACCCCGGGACTTACGCGAGTCCCGGGGCTCTGCGCGCGCCGGCAGGCCTATGGAAAATAGGCACGCCGGCGCGCAAGGCCCTGCTCGTGTAAATCCGGGCGGATTTACGCGAGCAGGGCTTTTAAAATCCGCCCCACAGAGCCTGATCCACTATCACTTGTTAATATTCACAAGGCTGCTGAAAGGTTCTCTGGTCTCCACCAGGCAAGAGGTATAGCCAGGGCTGGCGCGTCCATTAGGCGAACTTCGGCAGTCGCCTAGGGCGCCGAGCTGTAGGGGGCGCCGAAGAGCAGTCACGTGGTGCCACAAGCGGGGCCTATCCTGCTCACGGCAAAGAGAAATAGAGACTGTGTGCTTCTCAGGGCCGCGAGCAGCACACAGTAGGCACCAATATAGGTAGGGGAGGGGTCACGACTGGGGGAGGAGAGGCAGCGCAAGGGTCGCCTAGGACGCCCAATATCCTTGCACTGGCCCTGGGTATAGCAAAAACAGCCTTCAGCCAGCTCCAGGGTCTTAGTGATTTCTTGCTCCAGCTCTGTTACACTATCTGGCTGTTCTCTTATTTAGACTGTCCAAACCCAGCAGGAAATTTAACTGTTCAAATACCTGTAGTGACCAGTGAAATTCTTCTGCACAGAGCCAACCTGTTGCAAACTTTCTGTTATTCTTCAGCTCGTCCACCAAGCAGGAAATTCTCAGAAACAAATCTTTTGCAGAGAGTCACAAATGTGCATCTCCTGTTTCACTCTCTGTCCCAACTGATTTTCTCTTAAAGAAAACAATCCAGCAGGCCATTGTCAAAAGACTCTCCTATTTCTTATTGGTTCATAAAATCAAGTCTCCCAAAACAGTGTAGCCTTATGATGCAATGACAGGTTAGAGCAGCCATGTTGCATGAGTCAGCAGCAGTGAAGTGCTTTGAATTTCCTTCTGTGTCAGAACCTACAGAGCAAAGTAGGAAGATACTACAATCATTTTCAAAACGGCCAATTTAGGAGCCTCATTCTCTAGGTTAGGCTCCTAAACCCTTTCAAAATTGACCAAGGGGTAAACGGGTTGTTCAAGAAGGACAAGGAAATAGCAGAAAAACTGAATGAATTTTTTACTTTGGTCTTTACTAAAAAGGATGCTAGGAACATACTCACGCTAGAAACATTCTTTGATAGTGTTTCTGAGCAACTAAAGCAAATATCTGTGACAATTGAAGATGTAGTAGATCAAATTGGCAAACTAAAGAGTAACACATCACCAAGACTGGATGGTATTCTTCCCAAAATAATGAAAGAATTCAGATATGAAGTTGCAAACCTGATGCTAGTAATCTAAACTATCATTTAAAATATCTGCAACACCTGAAGACTGGAGGGTGGCCAATGTAATGCTGATTTTTAAAAAGGGTTCCTGGGATGAACCTGGAAACTATAGACTGGTGAACGTGATGTAAATGCCAGTCAAAATGGTAGATTAGTAACTGGATGGTGGATTGGTAACTGGTTAAAAAAAAACAAAGGATAATACTAAATGGTAAGTTGTTTAAGTTGCACGTCCCGGCCTTGCCCCTAGGCGCTCGCGCGCGCGGACTGAGCAACTCTTTAAAGGGCCCAGCCAGTGTTGCGGACTGGGAAGCCGCTGATGAACTCACATAACCACAGTATAAAAGATGAGGCTCAGTCCCCAGAGCCTCGCCTTGGCAATAGGGTCGACACCGTTGGTGCATTAGTTTGCCTCGTGTGTTCCAGAGTCTCCTGTTCCAGCGTCTCTTCATTCCCTGGGTCTCTGAGCGTTCCTGTGTCCTTCTCAGGTAGTACCTCTTCGGACTGATCTCTGGTACTGACCTCTGCCTGCCTGACCATTCTCCTGTCTGCCACCTGGAACTGACCACTGCCTGCCTGACCATTCTCCTTTGTGCCACCTAGAACTGACCCTCGCTTGCCTCAACTATGATTGGACTGACATTGGTATTGACCCGTGCTTTGACCGACCATTTCTGGACTGATACTCTGGCTCTGACCCTTGCACTTCACTCTGACACTCTCTTCCTGCCCACTGGGACTACCAGACCAACCTGCTTGGAAACCAACCATGGCTTTGACATATCTGCCCAGAGAGCCTCCCAGAACTGCTACTTCCCAGAGGTCTCCGGAGCCTGCCCTTCGGGCCTGGTTCATGCATTCAGCATCAGCCACGCACCCTTGCTCATGGTGGGCACACCCCTCTGCTATCTCTCCGGAAGACCATCCAAGGCCCATCTAAGTCCAGGTGGTCCAGGTACCCAAGGACTCAACCTGCGGAAACCCTGGATTGCTATTGGTGAAGTTCTAGCTAGCCTCTGTCTCCATGTGTGCTCCGCCTCCTGGTGGCAGGTGCTCTCTGGGTCTGACCAGAGGGCGATACCAATCCTGCACCAGGCTAAGGGTCCACCTCCAGCGCAACAGTTTAAATCTAGAAAGGTAATTAGTGGAGTAACACAGGGATCTGTACTCAGATCTGTGCAGTTTAAAAGATTCATAAATGATCTGGATAAGGGAAGAACGAGTGAGGTGATAAAATTAGCAAATGACATAATATTATTGAAAATTGTTAAAATAACAAAGGATTGTGGGATTAGGAGACTGGGCATCTGAATAGCAGATGAAATTTAATGTGGAAAAGTACAGTATACAACAGGCATGGACATTGTTTAAAAATACAGTCTTAGAAGTGCAGTCCAAATGTATTCCATGCATTAAGAAAGGTGGAAGGAAGGCAAAATGATTACCAGCATGGTTAAAAGATGAAGTGAAAGAGGCTATTTTAGCCAAAAAAATATCCTTCAAAAAGTTGAAGAATGATTCATCTGAAGAAAATAGGAAAAAGCATAAACATTGTCAAGTTAAGTGTAAAACATTGATAAGGCAGGCTAAGAGAGAATTTGAAATGAAGTTGGCCATGGAGGCAAAAACTCATAATAAAAACTTTTAAAATTATATCTGAAGCACGAAACCTCTGAGGGAATCAGTTGGACCGTTAGATGACCGAGGGGTTAAAGGGGGCTCTTAGGGAAGATAAAGCCATTACAGAAAGACTAAATTAATTCTTTGCTTCTGATTACTAATGAGGATTTGGGGAGATACCAGTTTCAGAGATAATTTTCAAGGGTGATTCGTCAGATGAACTGAACCAAATCAATGTGAACCTGGAAGATGTAGTAGGCCAGATTGACAAACTAAAGAGTAGCAAATCACCTGGACCAGATGCTATGCATCGCAGGGTTCTGAAGGAACTAAAAAATGAAATTTCAGATCTATTAAAATGTGTAACCTATAATTAAAATCATCCATTGTACCTGAAGACTTGGGAGTGGCCAATGTAACCCCTATGTTTAAAAAGGGCTCCAGGGACGATCCAGGAAACTATAGACCAATGAGCTTGACTTCAGTACCGGGAAAAATAGTGGAAACTATTATAAAAATCAAAATCTCAGAACATATAGAAAAGACATGATTCAATGGAACACGGTCAACCTGGATTTACCCAAGGGAAGTCTTGCCTCACAAATCTGCTTCATTTTTTTTAAGGGGGTTAATAAACATGTGGATAAAGGTGAACCGGTAGATGTATTGCATTTGGATTTTCAGATGGCATTTGACAAAGTCCCTCATGAGAGGTTTCTAAGAAAACTAAAATGTTATGGGATAGGAGGCTATGCCCTTTTATGGATTACAAACTGGTTAAAAGACAAGAAACAGTAGGATTAAAAAGTCAATTTTCTCAGTGGAAAAGGGTAAACAGTGGAGTGTCTCAGGGATCTTTACTGATGCTTTTCAATATATTTATATATAATCTGGAAAGGAATATGATGAGTGAGGTAATCAAACTTGCAGATGATACTAAATTATTTAGCGTAGTTAAATCACAAGTGGATTGTGATAAATTGCAGGAGGACCTTGTGAGACTGGAAGATTGGGCATCCAAATGGCAGATGAAATTTAATGTGGACAAGTGCAAGGTGATGCATATAGGGAAAAATAACCCATGCTATAGGTACATGATGTTAGGTTCCAAATTAGGAGTTACCACCCAGGAAAAAGATCTCGGCATCATAGTGGATATACATTGAAATTGTTGGCTCAGTATGCTGCAGCAGTCTAAAAAGCAAACAGAATGTTAGGATTTATTAGGAAGGGAATGGTGAATAAAACGGAAAATGTCATAATGCCTCTGTATCGCCCCATGGTGAGACCACACCTTGAGTACTATGTACAATTCTTGTCACCGCATCTCAAAAAAGATATAATTGCACTGGAGAAGGTATAGAGAAGGGTGACCAAACTGATAAAGGGGATGGAACAGCTCCTCCATGAGGAAAGACTAAAGAGGTTAGGACTGTTCAGCTTGGAGAAGAGACGGCTAAGGGGGGATATGATAGAGGTGTTTAAAATCATGAGAGGTCTAGAATGGGTAGATATGAATTTGTTATTTCCTCTTTCGGATAATAGAAGGACTAGGGAGGCACTCCATGAAGTTAGCAAATAGTACATTTAAAACTAATCGGAGAAAACTAATTTTCACTCAATGCAAAATTAAGCTCTGGAATTTGTTGCCAGATGATGTGGTCAGTGCAGTTAGTGTAGCTGAATTTAAAAAAGATTTGGTTAAGTTCTTGGAGAAGTCCATTAACTGCTATTAATCAAATTGACTTAGAGAATAGCCACTGCTATTACTGGTATCAGTACACCAACTCGAGCATACAAGGGATGCTCGAGTTGGTGTATTGTTGAAAAGGGAAAGAGGTTGGTTAGCGATTACTGGTATCAGTAGCATGGGATCTACTTAGTGTTTGGGTACTTGCAGGGTACTTGTAGCCTGGATTGGCCACTGTTGGAAACAGGATGCTGGGCTTGATGGACCCTTGGTCTCAGTATGGCAATTTCTTATGTTCTTATGTGGTGCACATTAAAAAAAATAATCAGAACTACAGGTACACAATGTTGGATTCAGTATTAGGAGTCACCATCCAGGAAAAGGATCTCAGAGTCCTTGTGGTCAATACATTGAAATCCTTCACTTAGTGTGCCATGGTGGTCAAAAAAGCAAATAGAATGTTAGGAATGATCTGAAAAGGAATGAAGAATAAATTGGAAAATATCATATTGCTTCTTTTCTCCATTGTGTAACTGGACCTTGAATATTGTGTGTAGTTCTGGTCGCCCCATCTCAAAAAAGAGATAGCAGAACTAGAAAAAATGCAGAGGAGGACAACAAAAAGGGGATGGAATGGCTCGCACATTAAGAGAAGCTACAAGGGTCAAGGTTCTTATGCTGGAAAAGAGATGGCTGAGAGGGGATATGATAGAAGTTAATAAAATCATAAATAAGCTGGAATGGGTAAACAAAGGACAGTTATTTACCTTTTCAAATAATACTAAAACCAGGAAACACTCCAATTTAAAACAAATTGTAGAAAGTACTTTTTCACAACTAAGCTATGGAATCTGTTGCCAGAGGACATGGTCAAGGTGATTAGCATAACAGGATTTAAAATAAGCTCCTGGAGGAAAGATACATAAAACATTAACCAGGTAGACTGAAAAAAAAATTGCTATCCTGGTTGAATGAAAAGAAGTAGATCTACTTGTGATCTGCTTGTGGTCTGACCCAACATGGCATTTCTTAGGTTCTAATAATATATACTACTATACATTTTTAAGAACATAAGAACATGCCATACTGGTCAGACCAAGGGTCCATCAAGCCCAGCATCCTGTTTCCAACAGTGGCCAATCCAGGCCACAAAAACCTGGCAAGCACCCAAAAACTAAGTCTATCCCATGCTACTGATGCTAGTTATAGCAGTGGCTATTTTCTAAGTCAATTTGATTAATAGCAGGTAATGGACTTCTCCTCCAAGAACTTATCCAAACCTTTTTTAAAACCAGCTACACTAACTGCACTAGTAACCACATCCTCTGGCAACAAATTCCAGAGTTTAATTGAGATACTTTACAGAGGTCTAATTACTAAATTATTTAACCACTAAAACTAAGTGATACCTGGTGAAATTCCCTGGAGCACCCTATTCAATTCCCACTTCAGCTCAACTCCAAATACCCTTCCCAGCACAAACACAGCACATTCTGACCCTTCTTACCATCCCGACTCCACACTCCCCCCTTTCCAGCCCAACTCCAGTATACTATGAACCCTCTCCCAAGCCTGACTCCAGCACTCCCTTCCACCTCCCTTCGGCTTCCTAGCCCAAAACCAGCACACTCTGACCCCCCTCCGCAGCCTAACCCCTACATTACATTCCTCCCTCACCAGACCAACCTCAGCCCTACAACAGCTCATTCTGACCCCCTCTCACCAGCCTGACCCCAGCACTCTCTTCCTTCCTCCCCAGCCTAATGCCAGCACACTTGATCCCCCTCACTAGCCTGTCCCCAACACTCTCTTTCCCCTCCTCAGCCCACAACCAGCACACTTTGATCCTTTTCCACAGCTTGACTCCTACACTTCATTCCTCCCTCCCAAGCCCAACCCCAGCACACTGACCCCCTTTACCAGCCCAACCCCAGCATTCCCTTCCCTTAGCCCAACCCCAGCACATTTTGACCTCTCCCACTAGCCTGATACCAGCATTCTTTTCCCTCCTCCCTACCTAATCCCAGAACAATCTGACCTATCACCAGGCTGATCCCAATACTCCCTTCCCTCTCCCCAGTCTGACCAAAGCACACTCTGCTTCCCTCCATCAACTCTGCTTCCTTCCATTAATTCTGCCCCAAATATTGCCCCAGCTTGATTCCAGCACTTTCAGCTTTTCCCCAACACACCACCCTTTCTCCCCCTCCCACCCATCTCTCAAGCTTCCACAACCACACAGCTCATGATGTGAGCCCACCTCTAGTCCTCTTTCCAGTCAAGCAGCCCCATGGCATCCAGCAGCCAACATCTGCCTATGGCTCTTTACACCTTCCCTGCCACTGGTACCTGTCCCTATCTTGCAGCCTCTCATCCTACTGCAACCTACCTCTTCTCACTGTTCTGCTGCCATCTTACCCCAGTGGCAGGGCAGTGAGTGAATCCGGAATCTTAGAGTAGGGTGTGCATGAACACATAAGTTAAATAACAATACGTGTAACTCCTGGATCTGAAAGTATTTACATAAGTTCCGATATGTGTATGCACTCCCCAAAGGCCAACAGGATGCACATGCAAGCTGGAGAGCAGATGCATACCCAACCTGTCCTTGACAGACAGACAACATTCAGTGTGGCTAAGTGCAGTATATGCATGTGTGTGTGTGTGTGTGTGTGTGTGTATAAATATATATATATATGATTGATTGATAGAGCAAGTAACTGCAACCTGGAGCTGAAAAAAGGCTGTTTTAAGCTCTCCCTATGGAGCCAATTATTTTTACATAATGAATGGTATGTTTGTGGCATAAACTGACACAGGAGATTATTATTCTATACTCAATTTTAGCAAACAGATTAGTCAAATGCTTGACTAAGGCAAAAAAAAAAATTACTTTATATGAAAGTACATGATTGGGGAGGAACTCTGTGACCACTCTAACTGGATCTATGAGGATTAAGAAACAAACTCAAATAAGCTCAAAAGAAGGAGTTGTCCAAGAGATGAGACTTTGGATGCCCTAGTGCAATTGTCATCTGAAGACCAGACTGACAAGACTGGACAGATTGATTTATCTTTCCATAGAACAAAACAAATAGATTGCTGTCGGATGCAATTAGAAGTCTAAATTGAATGCGTTGTATGTTTACTTCTGCACTAAATTGCTACTTTGCATTACTATGTCAGAGTGGATGTATCGTAATAGTGTAGGTTTACTTGTGCAATATTGTAAAACACCTAGAAGTATTTTTAGGGCATGAAATCAAATGATGACAACCATATAATGTAGGTTAGTCATCCCTGCACAAAAAGAGATAATCTGCAGCATTCTAGCGTAGCTCTTTTTTATTTTTACTTTACATTATTCTTAGTGAAACAGGGTACACCATAGCTTGCAGAGGAAGGACAGGACAGACCCAATGCTGGGCTTCTCTTCTTTTTCTTTGGGCCGCAGGAAGGTTGTTCTGGTTCTCAGCCATGCTGGACCGCTATAGGCAGTAACGTCCCCCCACCCTGCCCCCCGCAGCCCTGTGCTCATTGCTGGGCTCGCTCAATAGTAACTATGCCACTGCTTCTCATATTTCTTATGCCACAAACAATGTACTATTGTCATCTGACATCTTTCCCATTGCAAGAAAAATTATTAAAAAAAAAAATCAGTTTTATTACACCTACGATTACCACTTGGCTCCATGACATAAAGAACAGGCTAATCCAGTCCTGGCTTTATCCTATTCCATGTAGGGGTTTGTAGTTCTGATTTTCTTAGGTCACAGGTGGCAACGTCCGGTCCTTGAGGGCCACAAACTGGCCAGGTTTTCAGGATATCCACAATGAATATACATAAGATAGATCTGCATGCTCTGCCTCCAATGTATGCAAAACTATCTCATGCATATTCATTGTGGATATCCTGAAAACCTGGCCTGTCTGTGGTCCTCAAAGACTGGAGTTTGCCACCTCCGTCTTAGGTAAATCAATGGGATAATCAGAACTGCAAGTCCCTGCATGCAATAGGGTAAACCCAAAACGGGATTAGCTTGTTCCTTATGACATGGAGCTAGGTGACCACTCTAACTACACCCAAACTTTAGTATCTTTTCTCTCTCCTATATCTCTTCAACATACAAGTAATATTCAAATCCCTGTCTTTCCAGCTTGAAATAATCACTTTCATGCTTTTAAAACTTAAACAAAATAAGCACGTTTTGAGGTTGTTTTTCCTTTAACCTGAACTTTTTTCCTACATCACGTGCTGGCAACTCTGGTCCAGGAGTGCCACAAACAGGTCTGGTTTTCAGGCTATCCACAATGAATATGCATGAGGTATATATGCATACACTGCATCCTTTACATGCTAATATATCTCATGCAGATTTATTGTAGAAGTCCTGAAAAAGTGTTTGTGGAATACGAGGACTAGAGTTGCCTACTCTTTGCCTACACCTATTTATTTCTAGCTCATCTGGAGCCAGGGCTGGGATCTGACACCATGAGTCTTTTAGGATATATTTGGCTTCATGCTGGACATGTGGGACTGCTGTCTCTGTAGTAAAATGTTCTTGTTTCTATATGCTCACTATCTCTAAATCTTTTGGTTCCAGTCAATATTAAATGCTGAAATGTATGTCTACAAAATGAGAAAAAAATAGCAGTCTTGCAAAATGTATTGAAAACTACCAGCTTATTTATGAAAACATTTCTTAAAAAGAAACAGGATAAAGTTTTTCAGGATAGAGTAGAACCATGTGCGACAGGCTTAACATTATTGCACAATTCTTAGTTTCACCGCTCCTATTGATGAAAAGACAGTAATTGGTAGCAGAGTCATTTTCTGGAGTGTTTCCATGATCATTTTCATGTCGTAAGACATAAACTGCCTCTTGTGAACAGTAGAAAACTCCCCGGTTCCATCCTATTGTGCAATCTATTGACATATGTCTCTTCAGCCATACATACTAGATAAAGACACAATGCGCTCCTTCAGAACACTTACTCCACCTCAGAACAAGGTTCCCGGGCTTGAGCCAACTCAAATGTAAAAGCTATCAGAGACAATTTGAACAAATCTACTTTGGCATCTAGCAAGGATGACCATATAGCTTCATGTCCAGGGGGACAAGGATAGAGCCAGTCCTGGCTTTATTCCAGAGAGGTATAATCCTGCTTCTTTTGGGAAATCATAACTACATTTTCAGGGGTAAAGTTGTTGCCTTATTTACAAGGGAATGGAGATTAACTATAGATGACAGAAGGAAAGGATAAACGTATTTTGAGAGTAGAATGAAAAAGGAGAGAGAATTCAGAAAAATGCTATAGCAGCTGGTGGTGCTGGGGTGGGGGGGGGGGGACGGACAGAGAGGGGAGTTCTCTCCTTGTAAAATGTTCTTGTCACAAAAGCTTAAGGGATTTGTGGCAGAAACTGAAAACGTTTTTGTTCCCTGTCTTTGTCAGACAGCAACCGAACTTACGCAATTTCTTCAACCTGTGGAAACTGAATTTCATGTGAACAAAATCTGAGACCACTTGCACAAAGCAGATCACAGAAATGAGATTCTTCTGTTTTTAAAGCTGGTTCTCTGTTTGTTGACATTATCTAAAGACATTCAAAGAAAGTACATTAATAAAGTCCTAAGTGCAGCTTGTGTGAGATGTACTGCTGCTGGTGGTAAGGTGCCAGCCAAGGATGGGGGAGCTATTTTGGATTAGGTCAGAAACACCTCTGAACAAAGTATAACTCCCATTTGTGGCCTTTCTTTGACTTCCTGCCAAGGCAGTCTTGTTTTTTGTTGTTAGTGTTTTTTAATCTTTTAACTAATTTTTATTCTGCCGACTTGTCATTTTTACTATGTTTATACATTTTTCTTTTCCTCTTCCTTGTGGGATATTTTGATTATTCTCAGTAAGAAACAACATAAAAACTGTTTCACTGGGCTGACACATGACTCACCAGGATTGGAGATTTTCCATTGTTGGGCTAAGACGCACCAAAATGAAAAGTCAGGATAACCAGTTTGACAACTGAAAACACAGACAGGCTGTTTGATTCAGGATCTTGGTTTCGTATTCACTATGGGGTGGTGTCCTGGATTGGCCTGAAAAAAAGATATTTGGAGTGTGCAAGGGGTGACGCTACTCCATAACTCGGTCTAATCGGGCTCTGTTCCATCTCAAAGGATTGTTCACTCACCTAGATAAGAGGCTTTACTAATCTTCCTGTGGTCTCCAACCCAAGCACATTTACTTCTGCTGAGAGCAGGAGTGAGTCTGGATGATCTCCTTTCTGGCCATACGGAAGGCAATAATTAAACTAACAGCATTGGTGCCAGCACCGTGGGTAGTTTTTGCCTCTGGGGTTTGCACAATAATCAAAGCAAAACTACATGCACAGTTTTGCTTTGATTATTGCTGCAGGAAAAAAGTATCTACAGAGATTTGCCTCTTATTCTGCAGGTACATTTTTCCAGGTAAAACAATACATGTAGTTTTGAAAATTCAAAATTGCATGTGTTGCTGCCATCCCTGACCTAGCCCTGCTCCAGGAATGTTTCCTCAGTATCTAAAAGTATCTGTGTTGTAGTACAATGCATGCACTTTTAACTCATAGAGCATGGGCAATTTTGCAAAAAGCAGTTTTTGCAGATAAAAATTGCCTTCTTAAGGGTTATAGTCGGATTGTGTGACTAGTTTGCAGTGCTGTGGGCATGTTATATCTCTGGGACCGCAAGTTCATTTTCAAAGCTTTGAAAATGCAGCCAGCCACAGGGACAGGGCATAAACCTCTGCACCTACATTTACAGCTGCTTTGAAGCAGGCACAAATGCACCCAGAGAAAAGTATGCGCAGAGCTTTGAAAACGCAAACCCTGCACATACTTCCCCTTTCCTCCATCTTAATCACACAATTATTTTTATCTGCAGTAAGGGAGTGGGGGGGGGGGGGGATATTGCAACTCCCCATTTCCATGGGTAATGACTGTCAGCATTGCCCTCCCAATTCCTATTATTTCCTATAAAAAAGAAATATTTATCTTTTACTTTCTATTCCTCCCATGGGAAATAATGGGAACTAAGCAATAGAGATGTGAATCGTGTGATCGATCGTCTTAACGATCGATTTCGGCTGGGAGGGGGAGGGAATCGGATCGTTGCCGTTTGGGTTTTTTAAAAATCGTGAAAATCGTGAAAATTGAAAAACGGCACACTAAAACATCCCTAAAACCCACCCTGACCCTAAAATAAATCCCCTACCCAAAATGCCTTAAATTACCTGGGGTCCAGTGGGGGGGAGAGCGGGAAAACCGGCACACTAAAACAACCCTAAAACCCACCCCGACCCTTTAAAATAAATCCCCCACCCTCCCGAACCCCCCCAAAATGCCTTAAATTACCTGGGGTCCAGAGGAAGGGTCCCGGTGTGATCTTTTACTCTCGGACCTCCGGTGCTTGTAGAAATGTCGCCGGCGCTACCTTTGCCTTGTCATATGACAGGTCAAAGGTAGCGCCGGCGCCATTTTGTTTTTTGTCCCCCGAGGTCAGGAGCGTAGGAGATCGCTCCCGGACCCCCGCTGGACCCCCAGGGACTTTTGGCCAGCTTGGGGGAGCCTCCTGACCCCCACAAGACTTGCCAAAAGTCCAGCGGGGGTCCGGAACGACCTCCTGCAGTCGAATCGTGTTGTCTATGGCCGGCGCCATTTTGCGCCGCCATTTTGCACAATATGGCGCCGGCCATAGACAACACGATTCAACTGCAGGAGGTCGTTCCGGACCCCCGCTGGACTTTTGGCAAGTCTTGTGGGGGTCAGGAGGCCCCCCCAAGCTGGCCAAAAGTCCCTGGGGGTCCAGCGGGGGTCCAGGAGCGATCTCCTGCCGCGAATCGTTTTTCCATACGGAAAAACCAAAGGTAGCGCCGGCGCCATTTCTACAAGCACCGGAGGTCCGAGAGTGGAAGATCACAGCGGGACCCTTCCTCTGGACCCCAGGTAATTTAAGGCATTTTGGGGGGGATTTATTTTAAAGGGTCGGGGTGGGTTTTAGTGTTTTTTTAGTGTGCCGGTTTTTTCGCCCTCCCCCTTCCCCCGATTTATGATTTTTTGACGATAAATCGGGGGAATTGTTATTGTATCGCGGCTCTAACGATTTTTGACGATTTAAAATATATCGGACGATATTTTAAATTGTCAAAAAACAATTCACATCCCTACTAAGCAATGCAATCCTCTTTTTGTTTACTTTGTTCTATGCCTTTGGAAAAAGTGGAAGGGATACAGTGCCTCTTGCTGCCAGGGAGCCTCCTCCATTTCTACCAGCTGTTCTCCCAGATAAAGCAGCAGCATGTTAAGGTAGGGTAAAGGAAATGTGAAAAGTTTAGTTCGTTGGGATGCTTCACATAATATGGGCATCCAGGACCTCACTTACTCGCATCCACCCTCTTTCACAAAAATCAAACACTAACAACAGGAATTTTGGGTTAAACAGGGCCGCAGCTTTATTAACCATGGAGGCCCGAGCCTTACAACAATAATATTCATAACATTAAATGACCGCCCCCTAGCCGTCTGCCACCTCTCCAGCAAGACAGTCAGCACCAGCCATCCGGCTCGTCCCTCCTGCCCTTACACCTCGTTCAGACCCCTGCCACCTTCTAGCAAGAGGCCAACACGGTGGACCCCCGCCGTTGGCAAGCAAGGAGTCAGGCCAAAATGGGCCCCTGCCTCCTCCTAGCAAGGAGCCTGCACCTGACAACAGCCCCAGTTGTCACAAATTTATCAGGCAACCAACCTGTCCATTACAATTGTAAACTGTAGCGGCTCAGGCCATCCGCCACAACTCCCTCCCCCAGCTGTGACAAACATGCACCCCTGAACACTCCAGTACAGAACACAACAGCATGAATAACAGGGCGGGTGGGAGGGAAAACCCAGCCTGCTGCTCAGACGCCGAGAACGACTGAGCAAGCAGGCTTCCCCGCGCTCCCCCCACCCTCCGGAGACTCGCGCTGGCTGGCCAATCACCGCCAGCCAGCGCATCTCCTGCTCAGTTCAGCCAATTATGGCTGCTACTACGGCCCGCACGTGCGCTCCCCTCACCCCCTCCAACTCCCTTTGCCTCCGCGCCTGCTCGCGACCTCCCACTGACACCCCCCCCCCCCATGCCGAGCACCCCTCCTCCCGATGTCTTCTGATACCCGGCCAAGGCCGGGGCTTGCCTCCTGCGCAAGACTGGGCCCACATTACCCTGGCCGACCGGACACCAGGTCCGGTCAACCTTCCATAATATGGGCATCCAGGACCTCACTTACTCGCATCCGCCCTCTTTCACAAAAATCAAACACTAACAACAGGAATTTTGGGTTAAATAGGGCCGCAGCTTTATTAACCATGGAGGCCTGAGCCTTACAACAATAATATTCATAACATTAAATGACCGCCCCCTAGCTGTCCGCCGCCTCTCCAGCAAGACAGTTAGCACCAGCCATCCGGCTCGTGCCTCCTGCCCTTACACCGCGTTCAGATCCCCACCATCTTCTAGCAAGAGGCCAACACGGTGGACCCACGCCGCTGGCAAGCAAGGAGTCAGGCAAAAATGGGCCCCCGCCTCCTCCTAGCAAGGAGCCCACACCTGACAACAGCCCCAGTTGTCACAAATTTATCAGGCAACCAGCCTGCCCATTACAATTGTAAACTGTAGCAGCTCGGGCCATCCGCCATAGACACGGGTAATGACCCGTGACCCCAAAGATGCGGTCCTGATTACCGCGGAAAGATATCCTCTAAGGCCTCCTGAATCGAATTTAGAAAAAGATCCATACCAATAAAGGACAAGTGGACCCCATCCTTGCCAAACAGCCCCATCACCGTACCCCAGGACCACTCATACCGGATGTGTCTGCCCCCCAGGCGCACCAGCCAGTAACCTATCTGCCGGTTGGCCTTGGCCCTGCTCCACCGCTAGATCACCCTCACCGATTCAGCAGGCCTCAAAATGATGTCTGACCAGAAACGTACCGTGGACGGCAGCAAAAGCGACACAGTCATCAAATCCTTCCGCACCATGCTGATAAACTGCCTTCCGGATAACTTTCCCCAATCGTTGCCCCCCAGGAGAATCACTACCGCTTGCGGCTGACCCAGCCGATCCCGCCCCCGCCGCACACAGTCAATCAAATCATCCCACACCATACCCCGCCTCCCCAGCCAATGCACCCTCACCCCCCTGCACTGCAAGTCCAAATGAGGCCCATATGGTCGTCCACACGCATGCTTATGCGCCCAATGGACGTAGGAATGCCCAATGATCCACATGGACTTTCCAGCAGGCTCTGCACCTGAAAAGATATCACAGTTAGACACCGCTCACATTCGGTGAGTCCCGGAACGGATGTAACCCTCATACGCCACCGAATGCCACCTGCCAATCCTGCAGATCACACCCGCGGACAACCTTGCCGATGCCGCCGAGGTGGCCACCCCGATCCAGAAGGAGTGTGTTCCGAAAGACCGGACATCCAATCCCACCGCAGATAAAGCCAAACGAAGAACCATCTCGAACTGGTATTTCGTCAAAGGTCGCATATCCTCGTGGACCAGAAAATGGGCCGAACCCGAGACTTGAACATAACAATATTGCGCCGTGTTGGCCACTGCACAAGTCCTCAAGCCAGGGATCGCCTGCAACACCACCGACGAGCCGTTTCCGCGTTGATCAGTCTTGGACCTCGGAATACGTATCGAAACCGAGGAACTGGTGACCACCACATGTTTTGCCAGAAGGCCCGGGAAGTCCACACTGGACACAGACCTCGCGACCAATTCACTAACCCTGAACGCCCCAAAAAACGCCCATACAAACACCGTCCGAAAGAACACAGTTTCATAAGGTGAAAAGCAAACGCTCGAGTCCCAGAGCAACAGCAAAATATCGTGCATAATGGGCCAACGCCTGTCCACTCCCCTCCCCAATTCCCTAGACCAACCAGCCAACAGCTTCCTGATCAAGAACTGCCCCATCGGGAAACCCCACCCATGAGCACGCATGAAGAAAGAGAACCCCGCTAGCTGCCGGCTCACCGCCGCCTTCAATCGGCTCCCCCCTCCTAGCATGCTCCAGGAAGAGCAAAACCAACACATCCGAAACCGTACCCCCAGCCCACCCCACAGAAGGTAAGAATTCTACCACCTTGTGCGCCCCGCCCACGTACGAGGACCACTAGGATGGGGCTAGTGACGATCGCAACAGTTTCCAGGCTTCCGGGAACCAAATCTCCAGAGGAAAGATGGCACCGAAGTCCCATGAGGGTCTGCATCCGGGGCCAGCTCTCGGAACAAGTCTCACTTGAAACGAGAAAGAGAGTCGGCAACACTGTTAGCAACACCCGGGACATGCCAGGCCCAAAGAGTCATGTTCAATGACATACAGCGCATCACCAACTCCCTCAACAGTTCCGAGACCAGTAAGCATTTTGCCACCCTCCTGTTGATCACTCCACCACTCCCAGGTTGTCGCACCAAAACACGACTCTCTTACCCCTCAACGTCACGCCCCAGATGTGCAATGCCACCACAATGGGAAACAACTCTAAAAAAGTGATGTTCTTGGTTACCCCCAATTCCACCCACTCCTCTGGCCAACCTGTGGCACACCATGACCCCTGGAAATAAGCCCCAAACCCCACCGACTCAGCAGCATCCATATACCACTCCAAAGCATGGTTGGACGTGGGGTCAGATTGCCAAAATTCCGACCCGTTGAAATCCACCAAAAATCTGTCCCAGACGCGCAAATCCTCACGGATCGGCGCAGTCACCCGTACCCTATGATGCTGCTGATGCACCCCGGACATCGCAGATGACAGTCTTTGCAAAAACACCCGGCCCATGGGGATCACACGACATGCAAAGTTAAGGCTGCCCACCAACGTTTGCACCTCCAGCAGGGACAATTTCGGCCGCTCCACGGCCCTCCGCATCAACTCCCTCAACCGCCGCACTTTGTTCTCCGGCAACCGCGACAGCATTGCAACCAAATCCAACTCAATCCCCAAGAATACCAGTCATGAACACAGACCTTCCATCTTGCCGGACGCCAATGGAATTCCAAATTCGCCCACCACCTCTTGGAAACACCGCAGCAGATTCCCACAATCAGCCGCATCCGCTTTGCTGACGAACAAAAAATCGTCCAAATAATGCACGATGTTCTGCGACCCCGAGCTGCTCTTCACGACCCAGTGCAAGAATGAATTAAAGGCCTCAAAATATGCACAAGCAATAGAACAGCCCATCGGCATACACTTGTCGAAATAAAATAATTGGTTAAATCGAAAACCCAGCAGACAAAAACTCCCAGGGTGCACCGGCAACAACCGAAAAGCGGACTCGATGTCCACCTTAGCCATCAAGGTGCCCAGCCCACAACACCGGACCCTGTGCACGGCCGAATCGAAAGAGGCATAACGAAAGACACACAACTCCCTAGTGATGCAATCATTGACTGACCCACCCTCAGGGAATGATAGGTTGTGGATTAACCGATATTTACCCCGCCTCCCTCTTTGGGACAACCGCCAATGGGGACCAAATCATATCCGGCAACGGAGGAGTTGCAAACGGACTATCCGCCCAAATCGATCTCAAACTGCAACTTAGCCTCCACCACCGGCATCAACCGCTTCACCGATGGACAATTGCCCCCACGCCCCCACCAACCCCGGACCAGAACATGGAATAGAAAATCCCACCGTAAACTCCTCTAACAACAACGAAGCATCTCCTCGCACCGGATAAACCCACAACCAAGACAACAACGCCTCAACTCTAATAGGAGTAACCGCTCTGGCTGAAACCTCACTTGGCAGCTCCCTTGGAACCCGGGGACACCCCCATTCCGTCCCCCTGTCGCTTAACACAACAAGAGGAGGGTTGGCCTGCCCCACAAGAGGCACACACGTGCCAGAACTTGCAGTCGGGGAAAAAACAGGACGATCTGTTGAATCGCCAACAGACGTCACTAACCCCGGCACCCAACCTGCCCACACCAGCTGCGGGTGGCCCCTGCCGAAAAGGCCGACTAGAGCCACTTCCCTGCGAGCCCACACTTAAGTGAGTCTTTGATGCCATGTGCGTCAACCAGAGCCCCACATCCTGGGTGTCCCAGGACATGAACTTATTTTCCTCTATATGATCCCAAAATCGCTCATCGTAGTTCAACCACGACCATCCTTCGTACGTCTTGCTTGCAGCCAAAATGGCGTCAGCATACACCAACAAGGGGCCATACTGTGTCGGGTCCCGATGTCCAATGACGCTAGCTAATCGCAAAAATGCACGTATCCAGTTGTGGACGTTTTGAGCTACCTTCATCTGGGATCCGGGAAAACGGTCACTCTTCTTACGCTTTTTCTTCTCCCGTCTCCTTCCCCTGCGTCTCGCCAACAACTGGAAGATATCAATAAACTTCTGTCTGCAGATCTTCTTTCTCATGCTTCGCGGCACTTCCTCCCATAGCTCTGTTAAAGCAACTAGCGCAGGTGTATTCCTCTCCGGCTCCTTACCCGAAACACCTGGAACCCCGACCTCACCGAATCAGACGAGACCAAAGAGGAGGAGGACGACGAGGACGAGGTAGACGCTGAGGAGCTGGACCGCGCATGCCTCTTTTTAGACATACCCCTCTTGTGCCCCGTGGTTGCGCCCTTGCCATCCCCGTCCTCAGTATTCGCCATCCCCCAGGCGCCCCGGACCAACTCATCGCTGCTGACCCCTAGAACCTCGCCGCCAGAAACACCCAACTCCCCCCGAACCCCAGCCCTAGGAAAAAGAACAAACTCACCCTGCGGTGGCCTCACTGCTGCCTCCACTCCAGGGACCTCCACACGCCCCGGTGGCGCCCGCCGTTCCACCAATTCCCGCACTGACCTCCATTCATCCTGATGCGAAGGGCCTGGCCCATCCCAGGAGCCCGCCGCCCACTCCGCCTGTGAGGAAATAAAACCAGATGCGAGAGGAGGCACCACTCCTGGAGAAAGACCACGCACCCCCCCCCCCCCCCCGCTTCGCCCCCCAAGATTTCAGAAAACCCCCAGTCCCCGCCCCCCCTTTCAGTACTCCCCCAACCCGCACCTGGACCCCCAGTGGCCCCCCCGATGCTACCCCGCCCACTAGGCCACACTGGGTAGCGGAGCGAGTCCTCATCCTCGCCCCCGTTGGACCCCGCCCAGAAAATGGAAGGCCCTGGCCAATTCCAGGCAGGACCCCAGGAGACCGACCCTCCTCTCCCCCACCCATCCCCACTAACTCCCCACGCCCTACGACTGACGACTCCAGTTCCGGGACACGCCACCTCCTCGAAGCCCTCGTAGGAGGCCCACCACCAAAGCCCCATAAATGGGAACCCCTGGACCGACCCCAGTCCAACCGCATCCCCGGCCGTGCTGGCTCTGCCGGGAAAATCACCTCCAGGCCTGCACCGGCGACCTCCACAGGAGGGTCCAATGATCGGACTGCATCTCCCACAAAAGACCCAACACTGCTACCCACCCCGCCGCCAATCGCCCCCCCCCCCCCCCCCAGCCAACTCTACCCCCCAACCCAAACCCACAGCACGAACATGCCCGCGGGACCGAGAACTCGAGGCTCTAGGGCTCCTGCCCCTGCCAACACCTCTGCCCAATGAAGTGAACGCGGAAACGAGGGACCCCTCGACCCTCCCTCCCCCACCAGGTCAGATGAGGCTAACGGCCTGGAGCCCCCCCCAAATCCTCCCCCGAACCTCGGAGGACCCAATGGCACTAACCCGTCTAGATCCACTTCCCCCATCAATCCTCCCCAACACCGGGGCCGTACTGGAAGACTCCATGACGTCACCTGGCACCCATGCTGCTTCCTCCGACTCCATCTCCGGACACCACGCCGCAACCAACCTGCTAGCAGACCCGCCAAGAAACACCAGCCTGAAAACGGACCGCTGCCACAACACAGCCAAAAAACCAGCCCAAAACCCAGCCTGCTGCTCAAAAAAAAACAAAACCCAGCCTGCTGCTCAGACGCCAAGAACGACTGAGCAAGCAGGTCTCCCCACGCTCCACCCACCCTCCGGAGACTCGCGCTGGCTGGCCAATCACCGCCAGCCAGCGCCTCTCCTGCTCAGTTCACCAGCCAATTATGGCTGCTCCTACGGCCCGCACGTGCGCTCCCCTCACCCCCTCCAACTCCCTTTACCTCCGCGCTTGCTCGCGACGTCCCGCTGACCCCCCCCCCCACACGCCAAGCACCCCCTCCTCCCAATGCCTTCCGATACCCGGCCAAGGCCGGGGCTTGCCTCCTGCGCGGGCCTAGGCCCACATTACCCCGGCCAACCAGACACTAGGTCCGGTCAACCTTCCATGAAAAACAGAATGTACCAGAAAAAAGATAGCATGTGCATTGAAACTCCAATGGGGGCATCCCTTCCTGTCATGAGCCAACTCCAGGGAATGCTGCATCTAGCAGCGTCATACCTGGACTGGACTACACTGGCTCTTTGAAGAAGTTGTTGTATTCTTTGGCTAGTCATGGGAAAAGAAAAGAAGTAGGAAGAAAATCAAATACAAGGAGTTCAGTTACTAATTATGAGTGTGAGTAAAAAATGGAAAGAAGATGCCAGGAAGAAAGCAGACAAATAAACTAACCAACATAAGAACATAAGAACATAAGAAAATGCCATACTGGGTCAGACCAAGGGTCCATCAAGCCCAGCATCCTGTTTCCAACAGTGGCCAATCCAGGCCATAAGAACCTGGCAAGTACCCAAAAACTAAGTCTATTCCATGTAACCATTGCAAATGGCAGTGGCTATTCTCTAAGTGAACTTAATAGCAGGTAATGGACTTCTCCTCCAAGAACTTATCCAATCCTTTTTTAAACACAGCTATACTAACTGCACTAACCACATCCTCTGGCAACAAATTCCAGAGTTTAATTGTGCGTTGAGTAAAAAAGAATTTTCTCCGATTAGTTTTAAATGTGCCCCATGCTAACTTCATGGAGTGTCCCCTAGTCTTTCTACTATCCGAAAGAGTAAATAACCGATTCACATCTACCCGTTCTAGACCTCTCATGATTTTAAACACCTCTATCATATCCCCCCTCAGTCGTCTCTTCTCCAAGCTGAAAAGTCCTAACCTCTTTAGTCTTTCCTCATAGGGGAGTTGTTCCATTCCCCTTATCATTTTGGTAGCCCTTCTCTTTACCTTCTCCATCGCAATTATATCTTTTTTGAGATGCGGCGACCAGAATTGTACACAGTATTCAAGGTGCGGTCTCACCATGGAGCGATACAGAGGCATTATGACATTTTCCGTTTTATTCATCATTCCTTTTCTAATAATTCCCAACATTCTGTTTGCTTTTTTGACTGCCGCAGCACACTGAACCGACGATTTCAATGTGTTATCCACTATGACACCTAGATCTCTTTCTTGGGTTGTAGCACCTAATATGGAACCCAATATCGTGTAATTATAGCATGGGTTATTTTTCCCTATATGCATCACCTTGCACTTATCCACATTAAATTTCATCTGCCATTTGGATGCCCAATTTTCCAGTCTCACAAGGTCTTCCTGCAATTTATCACAATCTGCTTGTGATTTAACTACTCTGAACAATTTTGTGTCATCTGCAAATTTGATTATCTCACTCGTCGTATTTCTTTCCAGATCATTTATAAATATATTGAACAGTAAGGGTCCCAATACAGATCCCTGAGGCACTCCACTGTCCACTTCCTTCCACTGAGAAAATTGCCCATTTAATCCTACTCTCTGTTTCCTGTCTTTTAGCCAGTTTGCAATCCACGAAAGGACATCGCCACCTATCCCATGACTTTTTACTTTTCCTAGAAGCCTCTCATGAGGAACTTTGTCAAACGCCTTCTGAAAATCCAAGTATACTATATCTACCGGTTCACCTTTATCCACATGTTTATTAACTCCTTCAAAAAAGTGAAGCAGATTTGTGAGGCAAGACTTGCCCTGGGTAAAGCCATGCTGACTTTGTTCCATTAAACCATGTCTTTCTATATGTTCTGTGATTTTGATGTTTAGAACACTTTCCACTATTTTTCCTGGCACTGAAGTCAGGCTAACCGGTCTGTAGTTTCCCCGATCACCCCTGGAGCCCTTTTTAAATATTGGGGTTACATTTGCTATCCTCCAGTCTTCAGGTACAATGGATGATTTTAATGATAAGTTACAAATTTTTACTAATAGGTCTGAAATTTCATTTTTTAGTTCCTTCAGAACTCTGGGGTGTATACCATCCGGTCCAGGTGATTTACTACTCTTCAGTTTGTCAATCAGGCCTACCACATCTTCTAGGTTCACCGTGATTTGATTCAGTCCATCTGAATCATTACCCATGAAAACCTTCTCCATTACGGGTACCTCCCCAACATCCTCTTCAGTAAACACCGAAGCAAAGAAATCATTTAATCTTTCCGAGATAGCCTTATCTTCTCTAAGTGCCCCTTTAACCCCTCGATCATCGAACGGTCCAACTGACTCCCTCACAGGCTTTCTGCTTCGGATATATTTAAAAAAGTTTTTACTGTGAATTTTTGCCTCTACAGCCAACTTCTTTTCAAATTCTCTCTTAGCCTGTCTTATCAGTGTCTTACATTTAACTTGCCAATGTTTATGCTTTATCCTATTTTCTTCTGTTGGATCCTTCTTCCAATTTTTGAATGAAGATCTTTTGGCTAAAATAGCTTCTTTCACCTCCCCTTTTAACCATGCCGGTAATCGTTTTGCCTTCTTTCCACCTTTCTTAATGTGTGGAATACATCTGGACTGTGCTTCTAGAATGGTATTTTTTAACAATGACCACGCCTCTTGGACATTTTTTACTTTTGTAGCTGCTCCTTTCAGTTTTTTTCTAACAATTTTTCTCATTTTATCAAAGTTTCCCTTTTGAAAGTTTAGCACGAGAGCCTTGGATTTGCACACTGTTCCTTTTCTAGTCATTAAATCAAATTTGATCATATTATGATCACTATTGCCAAGCGGCCCCACCACCGTTACCTCTCTCACCAAGTCCTGTGCTCCACTGAGAATTAGATCTAAAATTGCTCCCGCTCTCGTCGGTTCCTGAACCAATTGCTCCATAAAGCTATCATTTATTCCATCCAGGAACGTTATCTCTCTAGCGTGACCCGATGATACATTTACCCAGTCTATATTGGGGTAATTGAAGTCTCCCATTATTACTGCACTACCAATTTGGTTAGCTTCCCTAATTTCTCTTAGCATTTCACTGTCCATCTCACCATCTTGACCAGGTGGACGGTAGTATACCCCTATCACTGTAGTCTTCCCTGATACACAAGGGATTTCTACCCATAAAGATTCAATTTTGTATTTAGTCTCATGCAGGATGTTTATCCTGTTGGACTCTATGCCATCCTGGACATAAAGCGCCATACCTCCTCCCGACTGCTCCTCTCTGTCATTGCGATATAATTTGTACCCCGGTATAGCACTGTCCCATTGGTTATCCTCTTTCCACCATGTCTCTGAGATGCCAATTAAGTCTATGTCATCATTTACTGCTATACATTCTAATTCTCCCATCTTACTTCTTAGACTTCTGGCATTAGCATACAAACATTTCAAAGTTTGTTTTTTGTTTGTATTTTTATTCTGCTTTTTAATTGATAGGGATAAGTTAGAATTTTTTAGCTCAGGTGAGTTTTTAGTTACAGGCACTTGGATTACTTTTCTAATTATTGGAACCTCACTGTCGGGATGCCCTAATTCTAATGCATCATTAGTATCCTTTAAAGATACATCTCTCCGAAACCATGCGCTGCTGAGCGACTGTCGGCTTTCCCCTTTGTTCTAAAAGCAAGAAACCAAGAAAGCAAGAAACCAAGAAAGACAAGGACAAGCAACTTGATAAATTCTATTCAGAAAACATTCAAAACACAATCATTTTCACTACTTTCAGCCAAGGATTATGCCCATAGCAGAGATAGAAAACAAGGCCACAGAGTGTGTGTGTATGCGAACACACACACAAACACACACACACACACACTCATACACACACACACACAAACTCAACACAGTTATACAGAAGAATGAAACATCATTGATCAGCCCAAATTACACACACAAACAAGACAGGAGAATACAGCAAGTGCCACACCAGCAAACCACAAAGAGATAGATACCAAATGAAAAAACACTTGCAGATGCATAGATAAGACACCATACTACATCAAAACAAGCATATAGGAAATGCTCAATGGGCTGCAAGTTCCACAGGGAGTACAAGACTTGCCCTCCCCATGAATTCCTTCTCTTCCCTTTCTCCTCTAAAGCACCCCTTTCATACACATTGGCAGGGTCATGTTGATATAAGAGGGTTCAGACTCATTCAAACTGAGACTGGAAGATTGGGCATCCAAATGGCAGATGAAATTTAATGTGGACAAGTGCAAGGTGATGCACATAGGGAAAAATAACACATGCTGTAGTCACACGATGTTAGGTTCCATATTAGGAACTACCACCCAGGAAAAAGATCTAGGCGTCATGGATGATAATACTTTAAAATTGTTGGCTCAGTGTGCTGTGGCAGTCAAAAAAGCAAACAGAATGTTAGGAATTATTAGGAAGGGAATGGTTAACAAAATGGAAAATGTCATAAAACCTCTGTATCGCTTCATGGTGAGACCACACCATGAATACTGTTTGCAGTTCTGGTCACCACATCTCAAAAAAGATATAGTTGCTAGGGATGTGAATCGTTTTTTGACGATTTAAAATATCATCCGATATATTTTAAATCGTCAAAAATCGTTAGAGGCGATATTTAATAGGAATTCCCCCGATTTATCATCAAAAATCGTAAATCAGGGGAAGGGGGAGGGGAAGGGGGAGGGGAAGGGGGAGGGCGGGAAAACCGGCACACTAAAACATCCCTAAAACCCACCCCGACCCTTTAAAATAAATCCCCCACCCTCCCGAACCCCCCCAAAATGCCTTAAATTACCTGGGGTCCAGAGGGAGGGTCCCGGTGTGATCTTTTACTCTCGGGCCTCCGGTGCGTTGTAGAAATGGCGCCGGCGCTACCTTTGCCCTGTCATATGACAGGGCAAAGGTAGCGCCGGCGCCATTTTGTTTATTGTCCCCTGACGTCAGGAGCGTAGGAAATCGCTCCCGGACCCCCGCTGGACACCCAGGGACTTTTGGCCAGCTTGGGGGGGCCTCCTGACCCCCACAAGACTTGCCAAAATTCCAGCGGGGGTCCGGGAGCGACCTCCTGCACTCGAATCGTTTTGCCGTACAAAATGGCAAAACGACGTCAGGAGCATAGGAGATCGCTCCCGGACCCCCGCTGGACCCCCAGGGACTTTGGGCCAGCTTGGGGGGGCCTCCTGACCCCCCAGCGCTACCTTTGCCTCCTGACCCCCCCAAGCTGGCCAAAGGTCCCTGGGGGTCCAGCGGGGGTCCAGGAGCGATCTCCTACGCTTCTGACGTTGTTGTTCCGAACAAAATGGCGCCGGCCATACGCTGTATGGCCGGCGCCATTTTGTACAGCAAAACGATTCGAGTGCAGGAGGTCGCTCCCGGACCCCCGCTGGACTTCTGGCATGTCTTGTGGGGGTTAGGAGGCCCCCCCCCCAAGCTGGCCAAAAGTCCCTGGGGGTCCAGCGGGGGTCTGGGAGCGATCTCCTATGCTCCTGACGACGGGGGACAAAAAACAAAATGGCGCCGGCGCCATTTCTACAACGCACCAGAGGCCCGAGAGTAAAAGATCACACCGGGACCCTCCCTCTGGATCCCAGGTAATTTAAGGCATTTTGGGGGGGTTCGGGAGGGTGGGGGATTTATTTTAAAGGGTCGGGGTGGGTTTTAGGGATGTTTTAGTGTGCCGGTTTTCCCGCCCTCCCCCGATTTACGATTTACACGATAATTAAAAAAAGAAAACCGCGACGATCCGATTCCGTCCCCCCCCCCAGCCGAAATCGATCGTTAAGACGATCGATCACACGATTCACATCTCTAATAGTTGCACTGGAGAATGTCAAAGAAGGTTGATCAAAATGATAAAGGGGATGGAACAATGATAATTTAAGACACACCAAACAGCCTCTCAGGAAATTAGAGAAACAATGGCAAAAATGTAAGTCTTCTAAATCCATAGGAAAATTTAGATCCCTCCTAACAAAATATGCATTAACTAATAGAGCAAAAAAGGATTACTATGCTGAACAGATTCATTGCATAATATTCAGTTCTAAACTACTCTTCAATATTGTTAAACATTTATTATTATTATTATTATTTATATATACTGACATTCGATCTCAATTGATATATCACACCAGTTTACATTCAGGTACTGTAGGTATTTCTCTATCCCCAGAGGGCTTACAATATAAGTTTTTGTACCTGAGGCAATGGAGGGTAAAGTGACTTGCCCAAGGTCACAAGGAGCAACAGCAGGATTTGAACCCTGGTCTCCTGGTTCATAGTCATCGTCCTTCCTGAGAAATGATCACTTCTCAAATGCTGCTTGCAATGAGTATGCCACTTCTTTTTTAGATAAAATTAATAGGTTGAAAACTCATTTCCCTGTCTATTCTCACACAAGAGCCCCTGCAGATTCATATGTCCTGGTTAAATGGAATACATTTGACAGTAACTAATTTTGAAATTAGCCAAATTTTGCCAAAATTGACCCTCATATTCACCCACAAGATCCAATTCCAGCCATTTCCTTGAAACAAGTACAAAGTGTTATCACCCCGACAATCACAACCTTGATTAGTCTCTCTCTCTCAGAAGGTGTTATGGCCCCAGGCCGTGCCCCGGGTCCTCCACTTACCTCGAGGCTGGCCCAGGCCACTGAGGTGTCGACTAGGCCTGGCCAGGCCTCGGTCGTGGCGCTCCCCCCTCAATTGGGACACCAGCGTTCCTTCGCATCTGGCCCCGCCCCCTAGGCGCACGCGCGTGCAGGGGTTCTGAATTTAAAGGGGCCAGCGCGGGAACTCTAGGACAGCCTCTATGATGACGTCAGATGCTGCCGGGTCATTTAAACCCTGCAGTCGCCTCTAGACCTCGCATTGCAACGAAGTTCACTCTTCAGAGTTGCTAGTTGCTGCTTCGGACTCCTGTTTGTCTTCGGCTTCTGACTTCTGACCCTGCTTCGTCCATTGACTTCGGCTTCAGCTTCCGTTCCTGGCTTGTCTTCGGCATATGACTTCAGACTTCTGACCTTGGCTTGTCCCTGGGCTCCAGCTTCAGTCCTCATCTCTTCTACAGGTACCTGGTTCTTCGCTTGCCCAGAGGATTCTCCTAAGTCCCAGCGGCTCGGGTCCTCAAGGGCTCCTCCCGAGAGGGCCGTGGGCTTCCAAGGGTAAAGTCTCTTCTTGCCTCCTGGGCTCTACTGCTTCCACCGACGACCTCTTTGGCTGCTCCTCTGGTCCTTGGTCGCATAAGATCATTCCTAAGTCTAAGAGGCCTAGGTCCCTACAGGCTCCTCCTGGGGGGACCTTGGGTTTCCAGTGGTGAAGCCTTCTTTGGAACACCCCTTCAGCACTGCCTCCCGGCTGCGACGCCCACTGTGCGTCCCCATAGTGCAACCCCATCAGTCTCAGCCAGCCCAAGGGTCCACTCCCCGTAACAGAAGGAATTGTACCATCTGGGCTAAAGCAAACTGTGATAAAGCCAATTCTGAAAAATAAAAACGGTAGAATTGATGACTGGAGCAACAATAAGCCCATATCCAACTTGTCTTTTCTCTCAAAAGTACTGCTAAAAGCTGTGTTATCTCAACTTGTGAATCATTTGGAAGACCAAGATATTCATTTCCCTAAACAATTTGGATTTAGGAAACATCATCCAACTGCGACTTTACTCATCTCCTTAAAAGGTTTGATGCCTATGAATCTTATTTTCTTGTGCAAATTGATTTAACAGCTGCCTTTGACACTGTGGACCATAGTCTATTATGCCATCAGCTAAGCAACATTGGGATCAGAGGTAATATTCTCAGATGATTCTCTTCATTCCTTTCTAATAGGTCATTCCAAGTCAACTTGGGCAATCACATATCTGATACTTTCCATACTGATACAGGTGCCCCTCAGGGTTCAGCCCTTTTGGCAACACTATTCAATATTTATATGCTCCCACTAATGCAGCAGAGCGAGCTTGTCTCGCTCAGCGTAGATAACGGGAGGAAAGCGAGCTGTATGAAGGGTTAATAAAAGGGCTAGATACATAATGAAAATAAGGCGGGAGTAGGAATAATTGTGGGGACCAATAAGAGTTTAGGATTTTGAATAGGCGAACGGGGATTGGATGAGGAGGGAATGTGAAGAAGGAGAAACGGTTACGCTCCTCAGTCGGACGAGGAACGGCTGAGGCGGCGGGCTAAGGCTTTCCTGGAGAGATTTGAGGTTGTTGTGGTAAACTCAGTTTGAGGTAGGGTATTTCACATTTGGTTTCGTATGCTCAATTGGTTATTGTGGAAGTTAATTCGGTGATACAGTTAAAACATTAAAAAAAAAAAATAAATAAAATAAAATATATAAACAATTATATAATTTTACATTAGTCAATTGAAGATTATTGGTAGAGGGTGGGGTCCCGGTCCGATAATGCCTAAAAAAGTCAAGGACCGCGCCTGCCCTCCAGCCCGCCCCTCGGCACCCTCCTCTCTCCTCCGGGCCTCCGCCTCCGCGGCTTCAGTCTCTCCTAGCCGGCTCGCGCGCTCTGCGGCCCCCTCTGCCTCCTCCCGCGTCGCGGCTCCACCTCCAGACCCCCCCTTGGGCGCGTTCTCTCTGCCCCGCCTTCAGTTACCTGGTGGTGAGATGGTTGACTCGGGCGAGAGCGGCCCTGAGTCGGCTGAGGCGGCAGCAGAGGATCCTCGGGATTCCCCAGGCGCGGCGACTGACGGTGATAGAGACGAAGCGGAGGTATCATTGTATGCCTCTGCCGCCGAGTTCAGTTTTCTTGATGAAGACCAGGGCGTGCGCCGCGCTCACCCGCCCAGTGACGCCTCTCCCCTCGCTCCTTCGCAGCGCTCCCGCGGGCGCGCCACTGCCGTTACAGGCGCTTTTTCGCGTGCCATGCTGTCCCCGGCTGCTCCCGGGCCCAGCTGCGCGCCGGCTCGCATTCCCCGCAGAGCAAAAGGGCGGGTTCATAGCGTTTCACGTGGTCGTGGGGCTGTCCGGCATACTGTGGGGTCCCTGCCCACCCCGCAGGAGGGTTTTTCCGCCCAGATAGCCAGGTCCCCGGTTTCGAGGGTGGAGGGGGAGGGAGTGGATTTGCGGAAGTCTTTTTTCCGCCGGACTAGTGCAGGAGCGGGCAGGGCGTCGCGGAGGCGGGGGGTTGTAAGCAGGCCTATTAGTATGGGTGGTAAGGGCCAGGTTCGGGGCTGTAGAGGTAGGAGTTCAGGCCGTGAGGTACTTGAAGGTCCAGGCTCGCTGCGTGTTATCCAAATGAACAAAGATTATGCGGGGGAGTCAGAGGATCATTTCGGGGGTTGGACAGCTTGGGGAAGCCGGGGAACAGGGTTTAGTGGGCAGATGCCCAGTAGCGGGCCGGCGGGCTTGGCACTTCGGGGTAGGCCTAAGGGCGATTGGCTTCAGGTAAGCACCAGCAGAGAGGGAAAGAAGGAATTGGCTAGTCAGTTCGGCGGCACGCGGGGGGCGGGAGGGGGACGGGAAGTTTTGTGTTTTTCAGAGCCGGAAGAGGATGACAGGCCAGGTACGTCGATGCAGGAATCTTGGAGAAATAGAGCGTTTGAGGGTGAAGAGACGAGTCGAGGTGAAGAATCAGAAAGAGGAGAGCACAGCAATCCACGTCAGCGTGTACGGAAGGTCCCTCAAGGAGCAGGTGAGGACCTGAAAAGGAAGAGAGGTGGCAAAAGGAAGTACAAACGTAAACAAAAAAGTACTTCGTCTAGTTACTCATCCAGCGATTCGGATTCCTCCGATGAGTCTTCGGAGTCAGGTCCTAAATATACTGCGGTATTAGAGGAAGGGCCTAGGCACAGTGCAGGGCAATCGGGATGTGCCATCTTGGCCGAGCTTTGGGAGGGAGTGCCGAGCAAATTGCGCAGGCGGATCAGAAAGCGGAGATATGTTAATATCTTCAGGTTGTTGGAGGGGAGACGGGGGATTAAGAAAAGTAAAAAAAAGGATAAAAAGAAGCATCATAAGTCTGGTGAGGTGAAAGTCGCAAAAAATATAGTTAACTGGGTCCGGGGATTTTTAAGGTTGGCTAGTGTGGTGGGTCATTATGATTCATCTCAATATGGGGCATTGTTGTCATATGCTGATAGCATATTGGGGGCGTTTCGGGATTATGAAGGTTGGGCATGGCTCAACTATGATGAGAAATTTCGGGATAAGATGGCGGGTAGTAGGGCAATGTCATGGGGCTCACAGGATATTAATTTGTGGTTAACACAAATGTCCTTTAAGGGTGTGCGGGGACAAAAGGCAGCCGGTCCGGGGGTTAGCGGGGCAGGAGGGGGAGTTGGGACTAGTAGTCTTGGTGGGACGGGACATTCCTTTCGGGCTATTGGGCAAATACCTAAGGGAACACAAGGGGCCAAGAATAAGGCGGGAGGGAATGATACCTGTTGGAGATTCAATAAAGCGGTGTGTTTATTCCCAGCCTGTAAGTTCCGGCATGCTTGTTCTACCTGTGGAGGAGCGCATGCCGCCCTCAAATGTGGACAAGGAGCTAGCGGTTCTCAGGGACGGGGGGGACAGGTTTAATTCCTTGCGAGAGGTGGCACAATCTCCGGTGTTGTTAGGAGCAATGACCCCCTGGTTAGCGAGGTATCCCAACTGTAAAGATGCCCAGCTCTTATTTGAGGGATTCCACGGGGGTTTTGTGATACCGGTTGCTGAAAGGGGAGGGAATGTTAGGGGTAGGAATGCTCGATCTGCAGGTATGAAGGCGGATATAGTTCAAGAAAAAATTGGGGCAGAAGTTAGGTTAGGGAGGGTGGCGGGGCCGTTTGATGTTCAACCATATGTTAATATGCACTTGTCTCCAGTTGCAGTGATTCCTAAGAAGGAGGCAGGTAAGTTCCGATTCATATTAAACTTATCACATCCTCGGGGACGGTCGGTGAATGATCGGATACCGCGGGAGTTTTGTTCTGTACGTTATGCTTCTTTCGATGAGGCAGTTAGTTTAGTTCGGTCTGCGGGGAGAGGAGCGTTGTTGGCAAAAGCGGATATTGAGTCGGCATTTAGGCTTTTGCCCATCCACCCAAGTTGTTTTCCTTTGTTGGGATTTTATTTTGAAGGCAAGTATTACGTTGATAAATGTTTACCGATGGGTTGTGCAGTTTCGTGTGCATTTTTCGAGGCGTTTAGCACGTTTATTCACTGGGTAGTGGAAGAACATACGGGTTTAAGAGGTATGTTACATTATTTAGATGATTTCTTATTTGTCGGTCCAGCGGAGTCTGATATTTGTGAGAGACAATTGGGAGGGTTTTTGCAGGTGGCAAAGATGTTTGGCGTCCCGATAGCAGTAAAGAAAACGGAAGGGCCAGTATCCAGATTAGTGTTTCTCGGTATTGAACTGGATTCTGTATCAATGGAAGCGCGCTTACCAGGGGAGAAGGTGGAGCGTTTGAGGAATTTAGTGCAGAAGGTAGGCAGGGCTACTAAAGTCACTTTGCGTGATATGCAGTCCCTGATAGGAGCACTTAATTTCGCGTGTAGAGTAATCCCGATGGGGAGAGCGTTTATCAGAAGGTTGTCCAGTACTACGGTAGGTATTCGCGCTAGTTATCATTTTATTAGGGTAACACGCAGGGTAAAGGATGAGTTGAGAGTTTGGGAATCCTTCCTTGAATCGTTTAACGGAGTATGTATCATGCAAAGTGAGGAGATAACTAATAGGGAATTAGAGTTATTTACGGATGCCGCCGGCGGAGTAGGTTTCGGTGTTTATTTTCAAGGCAGTTGGTGTGCAGAAAAGTGGCCGGCAGATTGGAAGGAAGGAGGCTTGACCGGGAATATTAATTTTCTGGAACTATTTCCTATTGTCGTCGCGTTGCATCTCTGGGGTCAACGGTTAGCTAATAGAAAGGTTTTGTTCTGGTGCGATAATCTGGGGGTAGTACAGGTTATTAACAGACAGTCGGCAAAATGTCCTAGAGTATCAGAGTTATTGAGGGAGATGGTTTTTCAATGTTTAATGTTAAATGTCACTATGCGAGCGAGACATGTGCCAGGGGAGCAGAATGTAATTGCGGATGCTCTTTCTCGTTTTAAGTGGCAGGAATTCCGAGACATGGCGCCGGAAGCAAAGAGGGATGGGGAGCAGTTTCCAGAGCATCTGTGGCGGCTGGGTCGGTTGCAGCATGGTCGTTAATCCAGAAGTCATTGGCTCCATCCACCTGGAATGCATATATGAGAGGATGTAGAGTGATAGGACAGTATTTAGTAGGATTGGGATGGAAGGGAGGTCCCGTGGGAGCGAAGGAGTTGGTGGGATTTGTTTTATGGGCACGGGATGAGGGATATTCATTGTCTGCAGTGTGTTCGCACTTGGCTGGCTTTTCGTTCTTCCAGAAATTAAAAGGATGGGGTAATCCGACAGGGAGTTTTGTTTTACAACGAGTGTTGAGGGGATGGAGAAGGGAGCAAGGTAGGGAGCCGGATAAGCGGCTTCCGATTCGTTTTGAAGATTTGGGGGTACTAGTGGGTAGTTTGCCGCAGGTCTGTTGGTCTGGTTATGAGGTGCTTTTATTTCAAACAGCTTTTGTGTTGGCATTTTTTGGTGCCATGCGTGTGAGCGAGCTCGTTGCAAGGTCCAACTCAAGCAAGTCTCGGACGGGTTTATTGGCAGAGAATGTATGGGTCTGTAATCGAGCGGTGACTATTTGTATTCATCGTTCCAAGGTAGACCAGCAAGGTAAAGGGCAATTTGTTACATTAGTGCCTGCGGTGGATGAGCTGGTGTGCCCAGTGCGAAGTGTTCAGCGGTTAGTGAATGTGAGACCTCGGAAAGGTGGTTTATTGTTGATACATAAGGATGGTTCCCCGATGACGGTTTATCAGTTTGTACAGGTGTTAAAAAAGGTCTTACGGTTTCTGGGATGGAACGAAGGGCGATATACCTCTCATTCGTTTCGGATCGGTGCGGCGACAACGGCGGCTGAGAGGGGATTGTCAGCCAGTGACATTCAGTTAATCGGACGGTGGAAGTCTGGCGCTTATCAGTCCTATGTCCGGAAAGGGCGCTAAATGGCGTAAGGATATAGGGGATGATTAGTGGTTCGATCGAGAGGGGGGGGATAGCAGTAAGGAATTAGGTTGATACTAATGTTGATGTGTTTTTTACAGAACGGAGTTTGCATCGGGGGGCAGGCGAATGGGCCTGGGTGGTGGGCCATTCGTTCATACATTGGGCGCAACGGAGAGCTGCTCAGAGACCTTATGGAGAACATCTGGAGCTGGAATTGCTGCATTGGAATGTCCGATGGCTCAGTCGTCGAGGGATGAAGTGGGATGGACTATTGCCCTTCCTTCAAGCATGCGTGCTGGAATTGCCGACGCCGAAGATTGTGCTAATACACTTGGGGGGTAACGATATTGGGGATGGGACATGTAAGGACTTAATAACAAAAATCAAGAAGGATTTTAGTTGTTTGTTGAACGCGATGCCTGACACGCGGATGGGATGGTCAGACATCATTGTGCGGATAAAGTTTTTGGGAGTGCCTTTATGGTGTAAAGGTGTGAAGAAATTGAATAAACAAGTTGGGAGGTGGGTTGAGAAGCAGGGGGGGTTTTGGATAACACATGAATGGGCATGGGAGGTTATACCGGGATTCTTTAGATCCGATGGTGTGCATTTGTCTGACGTTGGGTTAGATTTATTTAATAATGACATAGAAGAAGGTTTGACTCAATTGGTTAGAAGTTTTAGGACCGCAGTGGGGGGGAACAGTGACGGCTGAAGTCGTCCGTGTTCTGTGGCGGGGAACCCGAGCCCAAAGGTTGTTGAATTTATGTTATGGTTAAAAAGTTGTATGGCGGGGGTGGAGAATCTTGTGTAGTGCGGGGGGGCTGCTATACGAGATTGCCAAGGAGCAGGAGGGGGGCTGATGCTCAGCGGCGTTGAATTATAGGAGCCTGACCACTGGAAGAGGTGGGGGGCGCAATGGACAATGTTATGAAAAAAGGGGTATATGTGTATTGTTAAAAATTTTGTTGATGGGCTCGGGTTTTGTTAATAAACTGCGGCCTTTTTATTGATCCAAACAAAGAGTCATGTCGTTTGTGACAGAGGTTCAAAAGGAGTGGGTTGGGGGGTAAAAGGAGGTGTGATGAATAAGCGAGTCGGATATCTCCCAGTTAATGCAGCAGAGCGAGCTTGTCTCGCTCAGCGTAGATAACGGGAGGAAAGCGAGCTGTATGAAGGGTTAATAAAAGGGCTAGATACATAATGAAAATAAGGCGGGAGTAGGAATAATTGTGGGGACCAATAAGAGTTTAGGATTTTGAATAGGCGAACGGGGATTGGATGAGGAGGGAATGTGAAGAAGGAGAAACGGTTACGCTCCTCAGTCGGACGAGGAACGGCTGAGGCGGCGGGCTAAGGCTTTCCCTCCCTCCCACCCGATTGAGGATACGCAGGAAGGTTAGGGTGTCCCAGTAGGGAAAGTTGTCGCAGGAAGCGGGGAACCCGAGCCCAAAGGTTGTTGAATTTATGTTATGGTTAAAAAGTTGTATGGCGGGGGTGGAGAATCTTGTGTAGTGCGGGGGGGCTGCTATACGAGATTGCCAAGGAGCAGGAGGGGGGCTGATGCTCAGCGGCGTTGAATTATAGGAGCCTGACCACTGGAAGAGGTGGGGGGCGCAATGGACAATGTTATGAAAAAGGGGTATATGTGTATTGTTAAAAATTTTGTTGATGGGCTCGGGTTTTGTTAATAAACTGCGGCCTTTTTATTGATCCAAACAAAGAGTCATGTCGTTTGTGACAGAGGTTCAAAAGGAGTGGGTTGGGGGGTAAAAGGAGGTGTGATGAATAAGCGAGTCGGATATCTCCCAGTTATGCAAATTACTAATGGATTTAGGAATTTCTTTCTTTCTGAATGCTGATGACTTACAATTTTACATCCCATTCTCTAAATCATTTGAAAATACAGTATCAACACTATCGACCTATATGAAAGCAATACAGCAAGAACTATCTCATCTTAAACTAACATTAAAACCTAGAAAGACTGAAGTCATTTGGTTAAGTAGGAATCCTTCTAAAGTTAAACCTCTGGTTCTCGACTTGGGTACTTTTCAAATTATTCCCACAAACCAAGTACAGAAGTAGATATCCAGCTAGATGAAAACCTTACTATGAAAAAGCACATCAATAAATTAATTAATACAGGTTGCACCAAGTTGCATATATTAAATCAGTTGAAACCTTTATTAACTTTCGAAGACTTCCGTACTGTATTACAAACTCTTATTTCTCAGATACAGACTACTGTAACTCTCTATTACTTGGTCTTCCCGCATGTCTCTTGAAACCATTACAACTATTACAAAATGCCTCAGCTAGACTTTTATTAGGAACCAGGAAATTTGATCACATTATATCATCACTGATCTTGCTGCACTGACTGCCTGTACAATCCAGAATCTATTATAAAGTATTAACTTTAATATTCAAAATCATTCATTCTAGTAATACTGGTTTGAACAGCGTGACACTACAACCAAACACACCTCAGCGAACACTAAGATCTCAAAATAAAAGACTATTGTCAGTTCCCACTATACGGAATACACATCTGACTCAAGTAAGAGATTGTGTGATTTCCATAGCAGGTCCAAAGCTTTGGAATTCTTTACCTGAAATGTTACGGAGAAAGAGATTTAAATGTGAGCTAAAAACAAGGCTATTCAAAAGTGCATATAACCTAAATTAATAACATCAGAATATAAAGAGCTACAATAACAAGATAGACGAGAGATATTAATTGAAGCATGAGGAATAAAACATAATGAGAGAACATAAGAATCTTAAAACAATGTACAGACTATTAAGTGATATTTGTTATATTATTTTTCCTGTTACTTACCTTAGATCTTAGATCTTTAATAAGCAATTTAATATGTATTGAAACATCTCATTTCATTTGAGATATGTTCATCTCTGCTTCTGAGTACAACCTACATAAACTGTCAAGACTCGTTGATTAATAGTTATGAATGTTATGTCTGTAAACCGTTGTGATCATTACATGGAACGGCAGTATAAAAAATGTCTAAATAAATAAATGGAATGGCTCCCCTGTGAGGAAAGGCTAAAGAGGTTAGAGCTGTTCAGCTTGGAGAAGAGACGGCTGAGGTGGGATATGATAGAGGTCTATAAAATCATAAAAGGACTAGAACAGGTAAATGTTAATTCATTATTTTCTCTTTCAGATAATAGAAGAACTAGTAGGCTCTCCAGGAAGTTAGCAAGTAGCTCATTTAAAACAAATAGGAGTGATTTATTTTTCATATAATGCACAATTAAGCTCTGGCATACATTGCCAGAGGATGTGGTTAGTGCAGTTAGTGTAGCTGGGTTCAAAAAAGGTTTGGATAAGTTCCTGGAGGAGAAGTCCATGAACTGATATTAATCAAGTTGACTTGGGGAATAGCCACTGCTATTACTGGCATTAGTAGCATGGGAGCTATTTAAAGTTTGGGTATTTGCCAGGTACTTGTAACTTGGATTAACCACTGTTGGAAACAGGATGCTGATAGACCCTGATGTGACCCAATATGGTGATTTCTTATGTTCTTATGAGTAACTGAATGTTGCGCCTGGAGGTGGACCCTTATTCTGGAGCAGGGTTGGTAGGCTCCCTGGTCGGGCCCAGGAAGCGCCTGCCACCAGGAGGCAGAGTACAGGAGGAGACAGAGGCTAGCTGGAGCTTCACCACTGGAAGCTCGTGGTCTCCCCGGGTGGAGCCCTTGAGGACCCGGGCTGCTTGGACTTAGGTGGGCCTTGGAGAGTCTCCCAAAAAGGAAGTTCAATGGTGTGCAGTCGATGTCAAGGCTAGGGGTCCGAGGGACCACAGAAGGCCAGAACAGTGTCTGGGATGACAAGGCTAGGATCAAGGCCAGAATCAAGGAAGTAAGGTCAGTAGTAGCAGAGGTCAAGTCCCAAAGGTTAGTCTGAGATTAGTCAGCTAAAGCAGAGGTCAAGTTCCAAAGGTCAGTCCGAGAGTAGTCAGCCAAAACAGAGGTCAGGTTCCAGAGGTCAGACGTGGTCGAGTAACAGGCAGGGGTCAGTATCTGGGCAGCGGTCAGCGTAGTCACAAGCAGGTAGAGGTCAGTAGCCGGGCAGCGATCAACATAGTCAAGAACGAGCAGAGGTCAGTACCAGAGAGTCAGTCCAAGAGGTACTACCTGAGGGAACATAGGAACAGATGGACACTGGAACAGAAAGGGTTTGGAACAGGAGGATGCTGGCAGAGGAGGACACTGGAACATGACTGGAACAAGACTGGAACAAGCGATGAGACATGGAGGCAAACTAGCACACACACGGTGTTAACCCGATTGCCAAGGCAAGGAAGTGCAGGCAAGCACTTCCTCTTGTACTGTGTTCAATCAGGGCGCGCCACGGAGCTAGGACCTGCCCCTGGCCCTTTAAGGGACCGGGCGGTCCGCGCACGCGCACCTAGGGGTGGATCCGACGCCATGGAGGACGCCGAGCCCTGCCATGAGGCCTGGTGCGCTGAGGAAGGCCTGGCGACCACCGCCACAGGACGCCAAGGCCTGGAGGAGCTTGCGGCTGCTGCTAGGGAGGCCGACCCGGGACCTGCGGAGGAGTTGGAGAGGTGAGCAGGCCCATGCGCAGACCAAGAGTGGATGGAGCGCGCAACACTGACGACTCAATAATTTGAATCATAATTGGAACTAAGCTGGGGGAATCTGATTACGCATCAGAAATGACTCTCTCATTGTTGATTTCAGTTGTGTAATATGATTCATAATCTACTGTGGATCTACAAAACTACCCATACACCAATAAAATCCTTAAATGTCCAAGAAATATTGAAGCATAAGGTTTAGCTACATCATTTCAACAAGCCAGGAAGATAAATCATTACATTACAAACTGCAGAGGTGGTGGCATGCTTGGACTGGACTACATTGGTACCTTGGAGAGGTGTATCCAACTGACTGTTCAACTTAGTGCACAAATCCTTACCTAACCATTCTTTTCAAATTACATGATTCTGAAAGTATCTGTGTTAGTAAGTACAGCTCAGCTGTAGGCACTGCCAGCTGTGAGTCAGAAAATTTTAATTCCAGTGCCTGAATGCTAGCTAGCACTGATGGACTGTTACACTGATGTCACATTAGCTTTGAAAAGCTAATGGCACAATTTGTGAGGACAGCTTTAATAACACAAGCATCCAGGCAAGTGTTTACCTTTCTCTTCAGCACAGCTGAGCAGTACAAGCAGCTGCCATCATTTTTAACACTCAAGAAGTCTCACTTGTATGAAATGTGTTTGTATCCTCTCCTGGCAAAGGGTTACATGTAAGATATTTATTATTGCTGGTGAGTATAATTTTCAGTAATAAGCGAGAATGCACTGTTATAAAAACTTAGTAACACATCTTGCACGTTTTATTATACTTGTAAAATACGCCAATACAGTAACTACCAAAGAAAGAAGAGTATTTTGTTAATAGCATTTAGTGTTTATGAAAACAAAGCTCCTTTCTTAATGTTCTGATATTATTCATAGAAAGAATACTAAATATAGAAGACTCAGTCTTTTCCTTTCAATATAAATGGGTTTTTCTTGGAAATGCTTTCATCATGTATGATTAAAAAATCTGCTTTTCTATTTTTTGAAGGGATATAAAAATGCATTTTAGCATGTCATTCTAATGAGATTTTGGAACATTGCAAATCACAGTCATGGACTGAAGCAAAAGTGTAAAGACAAGATCTTCCAATGCTTTTTTTATTTTATTTTTATAATAGATACAATCTTCGGTTCAAATATTTCAATATGCAAATGTTTTTTAATGAATCAGGACTGCTTCCCGAATTAGACTGAGGTGGCAGAGAGCGGTCCACAAATAAAGCAAACTTATACACCCAATGAATTACAGGCACAGGAAACCCCCGCTGATGAAATCTTTCCGAAAAAAACACCATGCCAGGTGTTTAAATTCCTGAGTGACAGTACATGCATGATGACAGCACAAACATTGGGAAAAAGGCAAGTTATTCCACAAATGTAAAGGATCAAAACTGGTCTAATGTAGGCTTGCATTGGGGTCAGTTGGTTTTTTGAAACACCAACGTTTCAAAGCCAGTACTTCAGTCTAATTCGGGAACTAGGCATGATTCAGTTGAAACTATTTGTATACTGAGATATTCAAATCTTTCTTCCAAGATTCTTTGTATTATAAAAAAAAATGGAAAATTTTGACTTTACACTCTTGCTTCAGTTCATTATTGTGTTTAGCATATACAAGAAGCCAAAATTTACATTATAAATTGGTTCCTTCAGTGATACCTATAGTAGGAACCTTTGAATCTAAAGCATTTATGGAACATGTTGACTACGGGGCAATATTCAGCCACTGAGCAGCTCGGCTAGTTAGCCAAATAAGCGAACCTTGCTATCTTAAAGTTAGCCAGATATGTTTAGGACAGGTCAGCAGCATGACAAGATTTAGCCACATAAATTAAACTCCAAATATTGTAGCTAGCCAGTTAATTTGTGCAGCTAATTCCACTCCTCCCTGAAACATACCCCATCCACCCCTAGAATGCCCTCGACTTATGCAGCTACATTCTAGCTAGAATGTAGCCAGATAAGACATTAAATATGCCAGCTTAGCTATTAGACGGAAAACTTTTCAATTATCCATCTAAATGGCTTTTGACCTCTCCATCTTTTGCCCAGTGATGCTATCCATGACAGCCTTTGAACATTCTATTTCTTTAAAACTTTTTCAGCTCAAGCATTAATCTATGGTGAAACTTCTTTTGTGGTTTATTTAATCATATGCCCTTGTAAACTTCCTTATGTGGGCAAGACAATTCAGAAAGAAAATGATTGTCTGAGCATAAAAGCTGTCTTGCTACACAAAGAATCGATGCACCATTAGTTGAGCATTATCTGACATATCAAAATGTTTGTGATTTACGTGGTTCTTCCTCACACACGTGGTAGAGATCAAGGCCACTTGTTGATTTGATTAGAGCAGCAGTGGATATATCACTTTCAATCCTTATCTCCATATGGGTTGAATGTGGCCATTGAATGGAGTCAGATGTTATGTTATCATTTTTTTGAAGGTATATGATTGGATGTTTTGAATGGATTACAATTGGTTTTTTCTGAGGTGGGTTTGCACTTAAATAATGCTTTTTCCAAAGCGTAGTGTTAAGAGTGATTTTATGACTTGCTATGGCTAAAGCACAGGTAAAGTGATAGAGCACTGAAGCTGCTCTAGCAAAATGTGGCCCTAGGTCAGCATATTTTCAGATAATTGCTGTAACTGGAAAATACTGTATTTATATGACATTTCTTCAGTTAAAGTACTGTACTTGGGAAATGAACTGGTTGATTAAAGTTTGAGTGAATTTTGGAAACTGAAAGGATTTTTTTCTTGTGATGACCACCCAGAACTCAACAGGCTGCTACACTACACACGCCTTCTCACAAAAATACCCTACTCAATACAACTAGACAACGCGCCATGTCTATAGCCGGGCCGACAAGCTGGAATAGCATGCCCCCTGACCTCCATCAGGAATCATGCCCAAAAGTGTTTAAACAAAAACTACAAGCATTTACCTGACAATCCCCCATTTACCCCCATCTACGCCTTTCAGCTTATCACATTTTGACATATAATATTCCTCCTCCTAATATTTCAGAGCTATAACTTTTCACCCAATTTATCAACTTATATTATTATCTCACAATATTTATTATATGCTTTATTCATATAAATATCCCCTCTGTTCCTTAGTCGTAACCAGCTAATACCCCTTCATCTTTAATAATTCCTTCCTGTCTTATATCCTAATTCTCTGCTCATATATGCAATATGCTTTTCATCTTACAATAAGTAGTATAAGATTTAATCAGTTAACATTTCATATCCTCAATTTGTTCTCAATTTTATATTTTAATTTGCTTTGTTGAAAATGTGTTTTAATCCTGACTTAATCATTGACTTAACTAGTTCTTTGCTAACCTTTTTGACGTTCTCTTCAGATGTAACTAGTTTTGTTTTTCTTTTTTTCTATTTAGCAATTGTTCATTTGTAAAGCACCGTAGCTAATTTTTATGTTAATTGTAAACTGATATGATGTTACTAAACGAATTTCGGTATATAAAAGCTGCAAATAAATAAATAAATAATAAAACATTTCGCACTGGTGTAATGTGGTAATCCAGTGTGAGCTGTCGGAGGTTTTTCCTTTTCAATTATCCTTTATTTATCAATACTATAAAGGTACTTCTGTTCTATTCGATTTTCTGTATATCGCTCACCCATCTGCTAAATGTACAAAGAAAAGACACTTTCTATAACCCCATGGATTTGAACAAGCAGCTTTTCCTCAATTTGTTTTCTGAATGTATAGTTTTGAGATGCTCTACCTGTAACCAAATCCAATCGAACCTTTAGAGTGAAAAGGTAGTTGTATAAACAAACATGTCATGAGTGAAATTTATGTTTTTTTTCTACCTGTAACTACTACTTAAATTACTACATAAGAAAATGTAAGAGTTACCTTCAAAATAATTTCCTTTGTGTGGATATCTGGTATTGGAATGGATATCTCAGGGTTAAATGTATCTTTCTATCAATCTTGACAAAACACTTTTATTTAGTTTTGTTGTATTTTCATATAGATAAGAGTGGAATAATAATAGCAAAAATAATGCCCAAATCATCATTCTGGCAGTATATCATTCCAGCACTGATGGTGAGCTTTTTTCTTGTATTTGCACCCCACAATTACAAAACCTCATTTCCTCTCATCTAGGGCAAGGCAAATGTAGCCCTGTTGCCATAATTTGCACTAACACAAACAATAAACTGCCAGCCTGTTCTTCACGCTAGTAATTTCAAAACAATAAATAGAACAGTACCAAAAATATCTTCCCTTAACACAATACATATAAATATACGACATTTTTTTTTTACCTTTTCATAAAATAAGGAACCAACTCCTTCTTGCACAACAATGGGTGGTGGTTACACACCTTGCTCAGCTTCTTTGCTGAGCATTATCCAATTTATTTCCTTTCCTGGTTCCTCGTTGGGATAGTTTTAAGTTGAGTACTTCTAGGAGAAACAAACAGAAGAAAGGGAACCACGCCAGGCAGAGTGTCTCCAGTAAATCCCTTCCAAATTTCCTAAGATCGGTTTTAAGACATGGGCAAGAGAGGCATCTCATTGCCTGGATTTTTCAAGTGCTGCAGTAAAAAATCAACAGAGGAAGCTGTAAGTATGTTTGTTGGAAGATAATTTCTCATGGGAAAGTTGTATTTCTTTGGGAGATGAAATATGATTTTCTAGCTAATTTTGTTTCCTCCAAATGTATAATGCATTTCTATTATTTCCAGCCTGTTTAGCATGCAATGATTTGATTACAATTAACCATGCCCTGCAATAACTAACAGGAAATGGCATTATGACAAATTAAGATAAACTTTAATGTCAAGATCTCCACTCTCAATTCCCTTTGTTCATTTCTTCAAACATAGGATGCTGTATATTGAATTTTTCCAAAATGTGAGTAATATTTAGTGCATAGAGCCTTTAGAGTTGTATGAATATGGTAAACTTCAAGTTTCATTTGTATACAAATATTGGTCAATGCACCTACAAATTTTGTTTTGGGAAAAAAACTCCCGTATTTTGTTATAATTCATCAAAATCTAAGGTAATACAAGATGAAGAGCTAGTTGAATCTGTAGAATTCCTGTAAACTATCATCATGTCTCAAACTTGGTGAAGAAGTAGAGCTGGGCATAGTTAGAGAGCCTTACGCAACTTTAGATATTCGGAGTACTGCCACTGAGGCTCAGACAGTGTGAAAGCATCTCAATCTGTACACAGCCTAGAAGTAGCAGATCACTGGCTAGGCTTCAGATTATTTAAGGTGAGAATTTTTTAAGACATTGCAAGATGTTCCAGATCACTTCTGGATCTCTTCTGGATCTCTTACTTAACAAAATTTCTTTCTAATACTATTTTGTTATCAGTGCTCCCAAAAGACTATAAGGAGATAATTTTCAAAAGGATTTACGTGCATAAAACCCAGATGTATTTACTTATAAATATATGATATTCCACCTTTCCCTAAACTCGTCTCAAAGTGGATTACAATCATGGTTACAATGTATCATCGGGACACGCTAGAGAGATAACGTTCCTGGATGGAATAAATGATAGCTTTATGGAGCAATTGGTTCAGGAACTGATGAGAGAGGGAGCAATTTTAGATCTAATTCTCAGTGGAGCACAGGACTTGGTGAGAGAGGTAATGGTGGTGGGGCCACTTGGCAATAGTGATCATAATATGATCAAATTTGATTTAATGACTGGAAGAGGAACAGTGTGCAAATCCAAGGCTCTCGTGCTAAACTTTCAAAAGGGAAACTTTGATAAAATGAGAAAAATTGTTAGAAAAAACTGAAAGGAGCAGCTACAAAAGTAAAAAATATCCAAGAGACATGGTCATTGTTCAAAAATACCATTCTAGAAGCAGAGTCTAGATGTATTCCACACATTAAGAAAGGTGATAAGAAGGCAAAACGATTACCGGCATGGTTAAAAGGGGAGGTGAAAGAAGCTATTTTAGCCAAAAGATCTTCATTCAAAAATTGGAAGAAGGAACCAACAGAAGAAAATAGGATAAAGCATAAACGTTGGCAAGTTAAATGTAAGACATTGATAAGACAGGCTAAGAGAGAATTTGAAAAGAAGTTGGCTGTAGAGGCAAAAACTCACAGTAAAATCCTTTTTAAATATATCCAAAGTAGAAAGCCTGTGAGGGAGTCAGTTGGACCATTAGATGATTGAGGGGTTAAAGGGGCACTTAGAGAAGATAAGGCCATCGCAGAAAGATTAAATGATTTCTTTGCTTCGGTGTTTACTGAAGAGGATGTTGGGGAGGTACCCGTACTGGAGAAGGTTTTCATGGGTAATGATTCAGATGGACTGAATCAAATCACGGTGAACCTAGAAGATGTGGTAGGCCTGATTGACAAACTGAAGAGTAGCAAATCACCTGGCCCGGGTGGTATACACCCCAGAGTTCTAAATGAACTAAAAAATGAAATTTCAGACCTATTAGTAAAAATGTGTAACCTATCATTAAAATCATCCATTGTACCTGAAGACTGGAGGATAGCAAATGTAACCCCAATATTTAAAAAGGGCTCCAGGGGCGATCCGGGAAACTACAGGCCGGTTAGCCTGACTTCAGTGCAAGGAAAAATAGTGGAAAGTGTTCTAAACATCAAAATCACAGAACATATAGAAAGACATGGTTTAATGGAACAAGTCTTGCCTCACATATCTGCTTCACTTTTTTGAAGGAGTTAATAAACATGTGGATAAAGGTGAACCGGTAGCTGTAGTATACTTGGATTTTCAGAAGGCGTTTGACAAAGTTCCTCATGAGAGGCTTCTAGGAAAAGTAAAAAGTCATGGGATAGGTGGCGATGTCCTTTCGTGGATTGCAAACTGGCTACGACGAGTGAGATAATCAAATTTGCAGATGATACAAAATTGTTCAGAGTAGTTAAATCACAAGCAGATTGTGATAAATTGCAGGAAGACCTTGTGAGACTGGAAAATTGGGTTTCCAAATGGCAGATGAAATTTAATGTGGATAAGTGCAAGGTGCTGCATATAGGGAAAAATAACCCATGCTATAATTACACAATGTTGGGGTCCATATTAGGTGCTACAACCCAAGAAAGAGATCTAGGCGTCATAGTGGATAACACATTGAAATCGTCGGTTCAGTGTGCTGCGGCAGTCAAAAAAGCAAACAGAATGTTGGGAATTATTAGAAAGGGAATGGTGAATAAAACGGAAAATGTCATAATGCCTCTGTATCGCTCCATGGTGAGACCACACCTTGAATACTGTGTACAATTCTGGTCGCCACATCTCAAAAAAGATATAATTGCGATGGAGAAGGTACAGAGAAGGGCTACCAAAATGATAGGGGGAATGGAACAGCTCCCCTATGAGGAAAGACTAAAGAGGTTAGGACTTTTCAGTTTGGAGAAGAGATGGCTGAGGGGGGATATGATAGAGATGTTTAAAATTATGAGAGGACTAGAACGGGTAGATGTGAATCGGTTATTTACTCTTACGGATAATATAAAGACTAGAGGGCACTCCATGAAGTTACCATGGGGCACATTTAAAACTAATCGGAGAAAGTTCTTTTTTACTCAACGCACAATTAAACTCTGGAATTTGTTGCCAGAGGATGTGGTTAGTGCAGTTAGTATAGCTGTGTTTAAAAAAGGACTGGATAAGTTCTTGGAGGAGAAGTCCATTAACTGCTATTAAGTTCACTTAGGGGTAGATTTTTTTAAAAAGCGCGATCGCGTACTTTTGTTTGTGCAGCAGGCGCAAACAAAAGTACACTGGATTTTATAAGATACACGCGTAGCCGCGTGTATCCTCTAAAATTCTGGATCGGCGCGCGCAAGGCTGCCGATTTTGGGCAGCACTCTGCGCGCCGAGCCGCACAGCCTGCCTCCTTTCCCTCCGAGGCCGCTCCGAAATCGGAGCGGCCTCAGAGGGAACTTTCTTTCGCCCTCCCCTCACCTTCCCCTCCCTTCCCCTACCTAACCCACCCCCCCGGCCCTATCTAAACCCCCCCCTTACCTTTGTCCCTAGATTTATGCCTGCGAGAAGCAAACATAAATCTACGCGCGCCAGCGGACTGCTGGTGTGCCCTCTTCCGACCCGGGGGCTGGTCCGGAGGCCTGGACCATGCCCCCGGGCCGGTGCCACGCCCCCGGTCCTGCCCCTGAAATGCCGCGTCCCGCCCCCGAAACGCTGCGTCATCCGGTCCCGCCCACGACACGCCCCCTTCAAAAAACCCCGGGACCTACACGCGTCCCGGGGCTCTGCATGCGCTGGCGGCCTATGGAAAATAGGTGCGCAAGGCCCTGCTCGCGTAAATCCGGGCAGATTTACGCGAACAGGACTTTTAAAATCCGCCCGTTAGAGAATAGCCACTGCCATTAGCAATGGTTACATGGAATAGACTTAGTTTTTGGGTACTTGCCAGGTTCTTATGGCCTGGATTGGCCACTGTTGGAAACAGGATGCTGGGCTTGATGGACCCTTGTTCTGACCCAGTATGGCATTTTCTTATGTTCTTATGTTCTTAAAATTTCAATCAGGGAGGATAACTTTCAAACAATTGCATGTGACAGTATATTCACGCCTATATGGCTGCTCAGAGTTTCACCATAGTATTTTATAACCAGAGTATATGCATTATATAAAATATGCATATCTCTACTTTGCAATATGCATGCATATGTAGGCTTATGTGCAAATACATACAATGCACTGATGCACAGCCTTTTCTTACTTATTTTTAAAATATAGACACAAAAAGGTGAATTTTAAAAGCTTTGTTCGTGCCAAAGCTGAGAGATGCACGTGTCTCTCGGGCTGGTGCGTGCTGCGCAGATTTTAAAAAGCACATGAGTACGTGCATATCTTCCGGTATGCAAACAAACCAAATGTTAAAGGTGGAGCATGAGCTGGGCACAGCATGGGTGAGACAAGGGTATTCTGTGAAAATCACATGAAATGTGCACATAAGTATTTGTGAGCACAAGCGTGCCTGGGTCCCCTACTGCGTAACTTTACTTCTGCTGTGGATGGCATGTAAATATTGAAACAAAAAAAATGAGGCTAGTTAAGGGTTGGGTCTTAAAGAATAAAAGGGAGGCATATTAACTAGGGGGGTGGGGTTTTAGGAAGTCCTATCCTTTACCTGGGTGAACTGGGAATAGACTGGGAAAACTGGTATTTGCCTCGGCACGCATATCTAATAAAATCCCCCCACTTCCGCAGTAGAGCTGGCATTTGCACGCACGTGTGCATGTCCATATAAAATTGCACATACTGCTGATTTTATATCATGCACACATTTAAATAACGGATGTTATAAATTGGCTGTGTCCATTAGCGCGAATCAGGATACACATGTACATGTACGCCCGCATGGCTGTTTAAAAGTTACTGTCCTTTCTTTTATGCATGAAAATAAAGTAGGACTTACTTGTAAAAGTCCCAGTTTACAGATGGAGGTAACCCAGTTTTAAAACATAATCCACCAGTTCAGCCAGCCTTTTCCAGGTCATGGAGAACTTCCTGGTTCTTCAGCCTGAACACCCCACAGTTCACTCAGAGCTCCCCCTCCAGTCAGTATTATACAATAACCACATTTAATATCACATACACCAGATAATTAGCGGGGGTAAAAATACACAAGTAAATTGAAAAATATACCTACATAAGTATCTTTTAAAAGAACAACTTAGGAACGGTATGTGTTGGCCTCGCTCTGGAACACTCCTAGACAACCCCTTTTTTACATGCATCTATGTGCAAGCAAAACTGAAAATACTCAAGTATTTTCAGTTTTTATTAAATACAGAGTACAAGTAGAGGCTATTTGCAACATATATACTAATTTTCATGCATGTAATATTTTGAAAATTCACCTTAAAATTGCAATCAAATGAAAGCCCCTATACATGAGGAGAAAGCACATACAAGGATGTGGCTAAAGCCAAGAGGTAGATTGTAAGAAGTCATCTAAGTTGAAACAGAACATATAGTAGAAAATAAAAAGATCCATATTCAGAAGCATTTAGCCAGATAACTCAGAAATTATCTGTCTAAATAATGATTTGGGCATTAAGGAGGTCATTTTCTAAGCCTATCGCACGCGAAAAGTCCCTTTTCGCGTGCGATAGCTTGCCAGAGGCAGAGTTGGAGAAGTGAGGGAAGGAGTCGGGGTGGCTAGGAGATGGATGAGGCGTTATCTTCACTGGCGGCGATAAGGTAAGGACCTTTATCGTCGCCAGTAGCACGCCCAATAGCACCACCTTTCACGGTGGCTCTATTGGGTGCGAAAGCCGGCAGCGATAACACCGCGGTGGTGCAATCACTGCTGGCTTTCGCAGGCCTGTCCCCCCCCCCCACCCCCTTCGCCCCCCGTTACCACTGGATTCACCATTCTGCGCGAGAATGGAAAATCCAGGCCATAGACATTTAAATTCTAGCCAGATTACATATTACCAAGGTAAATTCTGGTTGTATAAGTTAGGGGCATTCCAGGATGTAATGGGGAGGAGTTGAGTTAGCTGGGTAAATTATCCAGCTAATTTTGATATTCAGAGTTAGCCGGATATTCAGTTGGCCAGTAGACCTGTCCTAAAGTTAGCTGGATAAACTGTGCCACTGAATGTTTAGGCTAAGTTAGCCAGCTAAGTTTACTTGGCTAACTGGCTGAGCTGCACAGCAGTGAATATGGATCTGAAAGGGATTCAATGGGTGAAATGACTAGCATGAATATAAAGATGAGAAGAGTACAGATGCATATATATACTGTAACAAGGCAAGCCCTTTGTTCTGAGATAATAAGAATAAATTAAATAGGAGTAGTCCAGTGAGGGATGAGGTTATGGGTTCATGATCAGGAAGCAAGGTCAATGCATCCATTAGCAGAACCTTAAGTCTCCTAGAATACTGTGCCTTGAGGGAGTGACAAAATCATGGGAGGAGGCCCAGGGCTACCAGTGGAGCCTATCCCGCCAGCAGCCAAAGAGCATGGGAGGTTCCTGGGGCTGGCGGCACAGCCCATCCTGCCAGTGATCGGAGTGTGCAGGAGCTGCCACCAGTAATTCTGGAGGTAGGGGGAGGCAAGGCTGAAGGTTGCCTAGGGTGCCTAATATCCTTGCACTAGTCCTGGCAGGAGCATAGAAACTGAATGCACAAAGTCTTGTGCAAGATAATGTGACTGAAGTCAGAGGATTGGAAGGCCACTTGGAAGGATCAGAGCTCCCTCATGGGATTGTAGAAAAACAGAAGCTGGGTGAGATAATCAAGGGCCTATTTATTTATTTGCATAAATAGCCTTTTGAAAATTGCCTGGAGAGTTGTGAGTGTAAAAGTATGACAAGTACTTTTACATGCACACTCCAGGGGCAAAGTATGTGCAGAGAAATATGCATTCACCAAGTTTCACCTGTTAGAGTGCAGCTGTATCTTTGTACATGCATATCTGCGCTGGCTACAAGTACACCTGCAAATTTTCATGTGCATAAATCTGCTTTCGAAATTCTGGCTAAAGTCTGTGGGTCAATTGAGGGCTGTTTCAATATTGCCCTCTAAAAAGGAGAGTGTCAAATATTATAAAATGCTAAATATCAGCACTCAAATCATTTCAGATCATGGTGCTTCTTTACTTTTTATGTATACATTTGCACATATACGTGCAGCAAACCCATTTACAAGAAAAAAAATAATTACTAAACAGAAATGATATTGTATTGGTCCCCAAAAGGAGGGGAGGAAGACCACCAATTTAAGAAGGGGGTGGGGACAAAGAAAGAAGGGAAAATAACCAGCAAGTCAATAAACTCCAATCTATCTATAGAGGAAGAAACCAAAAGTTACAGAGAGCCACCTCCTGCAGTCCCTTCTCTCCTGGAGGGCTGTCTTGATTCCAAAAATTCTTTCCACTGGTTAGAATCAAGGAAAGTGTATCTTAGTCCCTGGAGAATAATCAAACATTTACATGGATATCTTAAGCATGGGGCTTGTTTGATACTGCACATCTGTACTATTCAATAATATAGCAGATTTTTGAGTATCAAAATAGAGTTTGACACATAAAGGGCCTGATTTTAAAAAGCATTTACTCGAGTAAAAACCAGGTTTACTGGGGTAAATTCACTTTACTTGAGTAAGTGGGTTTTTGAAAATTGCTACAATATATGCCATTGACTTGTCTATAGGATTTACTCACATAAGTGCACTTTACTTGAGTAAATGGCTTTTGAAAATTGCTACAATAGTAGCTACATTTACGCATGTAACTCCTTTTGAAAATGACCCCCAAAATGTATAAAGTGGTGAAAGGCTAAATATGTTAATAATAAGTTACATAATATGCTAATCAGAAATATGTCAATATTTGATATGTTAATAATGAGCTAAATGTTAATGCTAAAACAATGAGATTGTCATTTATGTCTTTAAATTATTTTTAAAAAAATCAAATTTGCTAGGGTTTTTTTTTTGCTGTTTCCAGGATTCCAGTGTTACTAGCGCTAATGGAAATGTAGAACGTGAGCTCTGGGCAAATAAAGCAGAATACCTCTTAGCCTTGATTGGATATGCAGTGGGACTGGGAAATGTCTGGAGATTTCCCTATATAGCTTACAAAAATGGTGGAGGTAAGATGCACTATTGTAAAGTTACTATCTAACGTGGATTCGCTTCACTGCAACCAGGATTTACCTTATGAGGGTGTGGAGCCCAGGGTGGATGCTAAAATTTGGAACTAATATATCATGTTAAATAACAGATATTCTTGGAGAATATTTGGCTATCTACTGCAGAGATTTACTCCTGTAAGTACACAATGTAAAATGCATGCAGAAAATTCAAAAGTGTACAATAGCTTAGAATGTTCCATTAACTTAGAGGTTAATTTTTAGAGCCATTTCTTTGGGTAGAACTGTGCTTTACTCAAGGACATGGCAGGTTATAAAATTGCTCACCTCGCTATACAAGTATACCTATGCACATATGCCCTGTATGTGCATAGGATTACTTGGACTGAATAGTTTGGACTTAAGCATGCACATTTGGATTTTCAAAAGTATGCACATCAATTTTCACAAAAAAATCTGCATACATTTTAGCAGGTGCAATTCAGTGTGGGCGGTTTTGATGGTTTTGATGGGATTTTCAAATCAACCATAATTTCACTATGAAAATTGGTTTAAATTTATTGACAAAATGAGGACTAGCCTAGTGGTTAAATCAGCAGGCTAAGGACCAGGAAAACCACCTTGACATGTAAACATTCATTCTATTCCTATTACATTTTCATGCATAACTAAGAACCTGATTCACTAAGAGGTACATTTTAAATGCGGCAGAAGGGCGTCCATGTGCCTGTGCTTCCCGTCGTGCAGACATGGACGTGCCGATTTTATAGAACACACACATTGCCGCACGCATTTATAAAATCCAATACCCGCGCACACATGTGCACCCAATTTTATATTGCGCGCAGAGGGGGTATTTTGTAAAAAAATTCACGGCGACGCAATTGGGCCTTTGCCCAGTTCCCTGTCCCCCTAACTAACCTTCCTCCCCTTTCCCCTCTCCACCCTGACTCCTAAACCCCCCTTACCTAGCCTATTTTTTTTTTTTTGTTTAAAAACTTACCTGCTCCTCCGAGCAGAAGTAAGTTGCACATGCCGGCCGTCTGTCGGTGCACACTTCACTGGGACAGCGCAAAATGGCGCTGTCCCGGCGTCGCCAAGCTGTTTAGAGAATGCGCTTGGTGTGCGTGCAGCCCAGCCACGCGCATATCTCCCAGGATTTCCACGCATTGGGGGGTAGATTTTTTTAAAAAGTGCGTTCGTGTACTTTTGTTGGCGCACCAGGAGCAAACAAAAGTACGCTGGATTTTATAAGATATGCGCGTAGCCGCACGTATCTTATAAAATCCTGGATCGGCGCATGCAAGGCTGCCGATTTTGGGCAGCCGGCGCAAGCCGAGCCATGCAGCCTGTCTCCATTCCCTCCGAGAACTTTCTTTCATCCTCCCCTCACCTTCCCCTCCCTTCCCCTACCTAACCCAACCCCCCGGCCCTATCTAAACCCCCCCCCCCCTACCTTTATCCATGGATTTACGCCTCCCGGAGGGAGACGTAAATCCACGCCCGCCAGCGGGCTGCTGGCGCGCCGAGACCCGACCCAGGGGTGGTTCTGGAAAGCGAGGCCACGCCCCCTGAATGCCCCGGGCCGAAACCACACCCCCGGGCCCGCCCCCAAAACGCCGCGTCCCGCCCCTAAAACCCCGTGTCATTTGACCCCGCCCCCAACACGCCCCCTTCAGAAAACCCCGGGACCTACGTGCGTCCCGGGGTTCTGCGCGCGCCGGCGGCCTATGCAAAATAGGCCGCCAGCGCGCAAGGCCCTGCTCGCATAAATCCGGGCGGATTTACGCGAGCAGGGCTTTTAAAATCCGCCCGTGGGGATTTAAAATCCCCTTGTTAGGGTTTTTCCCATAGATACAAAATGGGAGAAAAGCCTTAATGAATCTGGCCCTGAGTTAGGTGAGAAATGCAAGTGGGCTTTTCAAAAAAATCAGATATAATTTAATTATAGAGGGCACATTATTATGAATATTAATAATAGCAAAATAAATTTGTTTACTAAATAACTATTATTAAAGAAAGGTAAAGGAACAGCATTAGTAGGCACCGTCAGTTCTATTCAAGAAACCTTCTTCTATTGGTACTCAAAGATGCTAGCAGTCCAGTTTGTCCTATCAAAGTATAAATACATTGTGAAGCAGACCTTGTGCTAATTTTGTTTCCTTCTCAGGTGCATTTTTCATTCCTTTCGTAATTATGCTGGCAATTGCTGGTTTGCCCCTCTTTTTCCTGGAATGTGCACTCGGGCAGTTTGCCAGTTTGGGACCAATTGCAATATGGAAGATAGTGCCAATTTTGCAAGGTCAGTAATGCTTTGTTTCCTTACACTTCTAAGTTGCTTATGATAATGGCCATCTTTCAAAGTGGAGACAAGAATCACTGCATCATGTTATGCTGTTCTTTGTATCTGATGTGTCAGTGGACCTTTGAACTGAGATGAGATTGGCTTTACCTGCAGGGAGGAGCAAGTGGACCCAGGCAAAGCAGAGACCGGTTTGGAGCTTCACCTATAGCAGCCCACGTTCCCCTCAGGTTAAGCCTTTGGGTGCCGGGGCCGGCAGGACTTAAGCGAAAGTCTCTGGAGAAGGGTAGGGCTAGGGCTGTGGTCCAAGGGCAAGCTAAGGTCAGAGACATGCAGCGGCCAGGCATTTCAAGAGTCTAGGCAAAGGTTAGAACCGGGTATCTGTCTGAGGGATAGGAAGAGCAGGGCCGCTGCAAGGGTATTAGGCACCCCAGGTGAACCTTATGCCTTATGCCACCCTCCCCCCTCTCCCCCCATGTCCAGTCCCCGGCATCATTCATTCAGACAGGCCCCCTCTCTTACACACACTTAGGTTCTGTGTCTCATTCACACATGCACCCTTTCACAGGCTCCCTCTCTCTCTCACTAACACCATTGCTCTCTCATACACACACAATCTCTCTCACTCAAACACACACACATACAATGTTCTCTCAACCTAGCTTGATGGACTCTACTTGGTTAAGTGGCGCTGAATGTCTATATAGTCTTGACCCACCCCACTCATGACCCACCCCTCTCTTCTACCCCTTTGTACGCCCTCCTTTGTATGTTCCCTCACCCCCCTTTTCTCTCCCACACCCTTTACCTCCATTATGCTATTTTCTCCCTGATACTCCCTTTGAATCTCTGATTTACTCAGTTCAACACCGCTGTTTTTACACTTTCTCATGACAACCTTGTATAGTTTAAGGTTATTGTTTTGCTAGTATCATGACCCCTACATCATAATTGTTCTCTTTAAGATATATTTATTATTATAGTTGTCTAAGAAACCCACTTTCATACTCCCTGTTATTATTTACATATTTATCCCTTGTATATTGTTGCATAGAGCGATTAATTACACATATATCTCTTGTATATTTGTTTTCCACATTCTTTTTACTGTTCGTTGTAAGGGCTACGCCCACAAGTTATTAGTTGAATGTAAACCGATACGATGTGCAAACAGCTATCGGTATATAAGAAACCCCAAATAAATAAATAAAATAAAATAAATAAATAATAAATATAGTCCTCATATATTCAGGGACCAAAAAGAGCTTTCATCACACTAAGGGCCTCATTTACTAAGCATTTTTCCCAGAGGCACAAAATGGGAGAAAGGCCTTAATATATCAGGCTCTAAGTTAATTATAATTATAGGGCCAGTCTCATGTTTATATAACTTTTATAAATGCTTAATATTTTATATGAAAAAACTCTCAAGGGTGAGTCTCCATACTTCAGAAGCAATAAATACAGTCACAGATAATCCTCTCAACTTCAAAAATGAAAAAACACTTCCCTTATAGTATGCAAAGTTCAAACATTTTTCAAAAGTGATTTTAAAAACTTTTATAACAAGAAAGATTCTACTGATGATAGATGTTGCTGAGTGAAGTCTCTGTTTTCCAAATTCCTACTTTCAGGATCAAAACTTCTAGATACTTTTTATTGACGCTGTGACTAGCAAACTTATTAAATCTCTAGATACTCAGGATATATACAGTAAATGTTACATGTATCAAGATGGCAACTGATCCTCCAATCACAATTAAGTTCATTGTTTCAAATAAAATAAGCAAAACATTACATTATGAGAAAAACACCTACATCATAAACTCAGACTGGAGGAAAGATATCATAAGTGGTGCATTAAGAAAGATTATAAAGAGCTAGGTTTATCAACAGAGATCTGTTATTGGACCAATTACTATTGTGAATGATTCTGCACACAGCACACATGTGATGCCTTTTTCTAATTTTCTAGGGTCACCAGTAAGTGACTATTCACAAGCCTCCCACATAGGAGACTTGTGAATAAAATGAGAAGCTTAGCAGTGGGTGCCAAGATGGTGAAGTTGATTACAAACTGGTTGACTGACAGGAGACTGTGTGTAATGGTAAATGGAATCTACACCGAAGAAAGAACGGTGTTAAGTGGAGTGTCACATGGATTGGTTTTGGGACCAGCTCTGTTCAATATCTTTTTAAACGACATTGTAGAAGGGATAAAAGATAAAGTTTGTCTATTTGTGGATGATACTAACATCTGTAATGAAATGTGATTTAAGAAAGCTTGAAGAATGGCCGAAGATTTGGCAACTGGGATTCAATGCTAAAAGGTGCAGAGTCATGCTTCTGGGATGCGGTAATCCAAAAGAGCTGTTTGTGATGGGGGGGTGAAAGACTGGTGTGCACAGACCAAGAGAGGGATCTTGGAGTAATAGTGTCTGGTGATCTGAAGATGGTGAAGCAATGTGCCAAGGTGATAGTTAAAGCCAGAAGAATGCTGGACTGCAAAGAGAGAGGAATAACCAGTAAGAAAAAGGAGGTGGTGATGCCTTTGTACAGGCCCTTGGTGAGGTCTCACCTGGAGTACTTGTTTGGTTCTGGAGCCCTTATCTCAAAAAGGATAGAGACAGGATGGAGGTGGTCCAAAGATGGACAACCAAAATGATGTGGGGTCAGTACTAGAAGACTTATGAGGAGAGGCTGAAGGATTCCCTGGAAGAGAGGACATGAAAGGGAGATAGAATACAGAACTTCAGATACCTGAAAGGTTTTAATGATGCATGAACTTCAAACCTTTTCTGTTGGAAAGAAATCAGTAGAACTAGAGATCTAGAAATGAAACTCCAATGGAGACCATTCAGAACCAATGTCTGGAAATATTTCTTCACAGGTGGATGCCTGGAATGCCCTTCCGGAGGAAGTGGTGAAGATGAATACAGTCAACAAATTCAAAGGGTCATAGGAAAAATAACTGTGGATCCCTACAGGCTAGAGAATAAAAATGAAGACAAGGGTGCATAGGAGTGACTTGCTGGTGTGGCGGTTACTATCCTCAGCCAATAAGTCCCATTGGTTTTGATGCAACTGCAACACTGCTCTCCGCTTCAACAGCAAGGGATAAAGGGGAGATGGATTCAGAAAACAACCAATGAGGGCCCTGACTTTAACGGTCTGGAGAACTGATAAGCATGGGGGTAACTTACACAGAGTAGCAGTTACTACCCTTAACCAATAAGCCTTGATGCTTGTCACAACTGCAAAATCGCTCTTCACTTTGACGGTTGGGGGGGGGAGAGGAATTGGATTCAGAGACAACCAACATGGGCCCTGACTTTTACAGTCTGGGGTACTGATGTGCAGACATAAGGGAAAAGCACAAGACTGCTTCTAAGGCCAATTCCATAAGCACAACACATCAAGCGGCACTGTCTGAATTTTGAAGAAGGCTCATCACAGTAAATATGTTACTAGCAGTACAAGTTTGTGTGTTATAAGGCTTGAGGATTACTGCACGGAACAGCAGTTGCTACTCTTAAGAGAAACATGGGCAGACTTGATGGACCATTTGGTCCTTTTCTGCCAACATTACTATGTTACTATGCTACTATTAGCAAGCATTCATGGTGCCAGCTCTTAAAAAGGGATGTTATAAATATTATACTTGCTCTGTGTGTACCAATATGGTACAAATCCAGGAATTTGTAATTTTTCATACTTTAGAGATTTTTTCTTTAAAAAATTGCATATTTGAGATTTAAATCATTTATTGTCCATGAAAATAGTATGTATCCATGACTTGCATACATAATGCCTTGTACTTTATGTAATCCACTTTGGGTGGATTATTAAATATAAAATAAAATAAATAAATATATGTGGGCAAAACAACCCAACAAGAGCTTGTTTGATAGAACATTTGAGTTATTTAAAAAGGAGAAATATTAATATTGTACATCACTGCTTTGATAAGCAACATGAATTTCTCCAATTCAAATCTTTTGTCATTGATCATGTGAGAATTGACTTTAAGAGAGGAGTTTGAGAAAGGATTTTGTCACAAGAGCAAAATTAGATTTCTGTTGAACCAGTGGGGTTTTTTTCCTTTATTGGTTAGCACATCTTTGTAGTGAATTTTGTGTTTTTTGATAACTACAATTTTACATGCAAAATCTAAACGGACATAGGGCCGGATTTTAAAAAGGTTACTCAAGCCGGGCCTATTTTCAAATGGCCCGGTGACGCACAGAAAGCCCAGGGACGTGTGAAAGTCCCAGGGCTTTACTAAAGGGGCGGGGCAAGGTGGTCCGGGAGCGGGGTCAGGCTCCCGACACAGCGGCCATATTTGCCACTGTGCCGGGGACCGCACGCCGGCCAACTGCAGAGGCAGGTGCAAAAGGTAAAATAAAGGTTGGGGGGTTAGAGTAGGGCTGGGGGGAAGGCTAGGGGAAGGGGTAGGAAGGTCAGGCTAGGGGGAAGGGAACGGGGGAAGGCAGCACGGCTCGGCGCGCGCAAGGTGCACAATTGTGCACCCCCTTGCGCGTGCCGACCCAGGATTTTATAACATGTGCGTGCCTGCGCACACATGTTATAAGATCGGGTGTACATGCGCGGGCACCGGGTAGTGCACACACGTACGTCCACGCGCAACCTTTTCAAATCTACCCCATAATGTTTAATGTTGGAGCCTATCTTGAAGTTGTCCTTCTTCGTGTTGATGATTTTTTATAAAGTCAAGCTGAAAGGGGCAATCCCATGATAACATATATACTCTTATATGGAGTTTGAAGTATGTTTGGGAGCATAATTTATAATCTGATATCCCAGTAAATGTTTAGTTAAGAAACAAGATGTGTCATATCATTTTTTAGCCTAGTCAGCTATGGTTTTTCTTGGATGCTAAGAGGTTTGGAATGCTGAGCACTCTAGATAGTGGGTGAGGCCTGTCACACATTCAGTGAAATTTCAAAGGAGTTACGCATGTGAATGAAACATATTATCGTAGCAATTTTCAAAAGCCATTCACCCATATAAGTGCACTCAACACATGGAAATCCTATGAATAATTTGATGGCATATATTGTATCAATTTTCAAAAGCCCACTCTCATGAGTAAATTGCATTTACATGTGAAAAACCCAGTTTTAAGTGTGTAAATGCTTTTGAAAATCTGGCCCTACGAATATATGTAATAGTGAGCAGCAATGTGAATTTTTAAAATCTCATTGGTAGCCAATCTGTCTAACAATTGCTTTCTCCTTTTGTTTGTGGACTAATGTGGATAATGATTTATATTTTTTTTTATTGGGGGAATTGTTGATTTATATATTGTTTTGCTTGATTATAGTATCTGATTTCATATTCAAGGATATCTTGATGTTAAATTTGAAATCAGTAAAAATAAAGTAAAAAAAAAATAATGGAAGGCATTATTGATTTGAAATAAGAAACTTAATTGTTATTGGAGGATGAGTTGTCATCTTGATACATGTTGCTGTTATATGTCCTAAGTAAGTATCTGGTGATTTGTTAATAAGTTTGCAAACCATAGCAACAGTAAATATCCAGCATGGAATATTGTTAACCATGCACTTACAGACTTTACTGCTATATGTGGAATTATCATATTATCCTTTAAGGGCTAATTTTATAATTCCCTGCATAGTGGAAAAGTCTGCTCTTGGTATATAGGCAATAGAAACCCATGAAACTTTGCAGAAAAAAAATGTTTTATTTAGTGATCAGCTCAGAGATGTACTAGGATTCAGGGAGTCTGTCATTGAAGCCATTACTCCCACACTCTGGGCAGAACTAATCTTACCAGGACCCAGCTCTTTCCCCTCCTAGAATCTCAGGGCTTGGATCTCTATCTCTTTCCAGGATCTCAGAGAATCCAATGTGGCCCTTGGTGCCCTCCTTAGACCGGAGGGCACCTGGATTGAATCTCTGTTCCTTGCTTGCACCTCGGGACCCCTAGCTTGGATCTCTCGCCCCTCTCTAGGACCTCTGGACACCCTATTTGAATATCTCTCCCATCTTGGAACCTCGTAGCACTTGGTTCACATCACTTTCCTATGTTAGACCTCAGGGCATCTAGCTCTGATCCCTGTCCCTTCCTGGGACCTCAGCACACCCAACTCAGAGATCACTCTCGTCTCAGAATTCAGCACCCTGAGCTCTGATCCATGTTCCTTCTTGGACAGTCAGTAGCAGCAGTGTATACTCTGAGTATTCTTAATTGTTGACGTTTTGTGTTATTTTTGAAAAAAAGAATAACATTTCTCATCTAAGTTACATATTCATGTTTCAACTTTATAACTTCACTTTTTTCTCTATGACAATGGCAAAATGTTCTAAACTTGAATTTGCAAATAATATATTGACTTAGAACAAAAAAGCTAGAATTTTGTTTCCATCCACAGTTTTTAGAACACATAGTTACCATGCCCAGCTAATGAAAAGAAATATTTCCATAGCATTTGTGTTCACAGGTTTAAGTATTAAAGTCTTTGAAGTCAAATTATAAGCTTGAAACGTGAGTCCAAAGAAATGTATGTTCTACATTTGTAATTTCAAAATACTGAGTCAATTTTAATTGTCTTTTTCTCTAGGAGTGGGTGTCACCATGGTTCTTATTTCAGCACTAGTGTCTATTTATTATAATGTAATTGTTGCCTACAGTCTCTACTATTTATTTGCCTCATTCACACGAATTCTGCCATGGTCTGATTGCTATGAGTGGGCAGACGAGAACTGCAGCAAAACATCTAGAGGTACTTACATATGGTTTTAATATGATGTGATTTCAAATTTCATGCACTTAATTGTTCAATTACTGTCATGAAATATAAGGAAAAAAATAATAATATTACAAACAATTGATAAAATCTCAGTTGTGAGTATTTTATGGTTTAAAATCTAGTGTTTGATTATGATGCTATTATGCTGCTTTGACTGCAAGAAATACATTAAAGCTATTTTTCTGTAGCCTATGTTTCAAGTAAACAATTTATATTGTAATTGTTTTAGAATTTAAGTAGAAAAAAACCCCAGCACTATTCTGTATATCCTAAACCAATATCATAGATTGTATTTATAGTGTTATCCTCTTTCTGTGGGAACTTTTGTTTGGATTTTTTACGAAACGTGATAGGTTAGCACATGTATTAGAATATGTTAGAAGTTAGTGGGAGATTAATAAAATAGTATAATAATATTAGTAATAGTCTATAAAGTTATCCATGTAGAAAGTATTAAAGCATTTCTTCCTTCCGAAGTGTCAGTAACATGTCTCCTATATAAGCACTGCATTGCTGAGTACTACCCTGAATATTTAAAACCTTTAATTTTAAAAATATATTAAAAGTGAGCAGTCAAGCCTCACTGCTGCTGTCTGAGCTCAAAGAAGAGGGCAGTCAGGGATCAGAACTTCATTCCTGAAGGTGAAGGTGCCCTGATGTGATCATAGAGGATGGGAATAAATAAAAAAGCTTAACCAGCACGGAACAGCAGTTACTACCTTTAAGAGAAACATGGGGGTAACCTGCACTGAGCGGCAGTTATTACCCAACATGGGGGAAACCTGAACTGAGTGGCAGTTATTACCCTTAAGAGAAACATGGGGTAACCTGCACGGAGCCGCAGTTACTACCCTTAAGAGAAACATGGGGTAACCTGAACTGAGTGGCAGTTATTACCCTTAAGAGAAACATGGGGGTAACCTGCACTGTGCGGCATTTACTTCCCTTAAGAGAAACATGGGGTAACCTGAACTGAGTGGCAGTTATTACCCTTAAGAGAAACATGGGGGTAACCTGCATGGAGCAGCAGTTACTCCCCTTAAGAGAAACATGGGGGTAACAAGCACGGAGCGGCAGTTACTACCCAACATGGGGGTAACCTGAACTGAGTGGCAGTTATTACCCTTAAGAGAAGCATGGGGTAACCTGCACTGAGCGGCAGTTATTACCCAACATGGGGGAAACCTGAACTGAGTGGCAGTTATTACCCTTAAGAGAAACATGGGGTAACCTGCACGGAGTGGCAGTTACTCCCCTTAAGAGAAACATGGGGTAACCTGCACAGAGTGGCAGTTACTCCCCTTAAGAGAAACATGGGGGTAACCTGCACTGAGCGGCAGTTACTACCCTTAAGAGAAACATGGGGTAACCTGAACTGAGTGGCAGTTATTACCCTTAAGAGAAACATGGGGGTAACCTGCATGGAGCAGCAGTTACTCCCCTTAAGAGAAACATGGGGGTAACAAGCACGGAGCGGCAGTTACTACCCAACATGGGGGTAACCTGAACTGAGTGGCAGTTATTACCCTTAAGAGAAGCATGGGGTAACCTGCACTGAGCGGCAGTTACTCCCCTTAAGAGAAACATGGGGTAACCTGCACGGAGCGGCAGTTACTCCCCTTAAGAGAAACATGGGGGTAACAAGCACGGAGCGGCAGTTACTACCCAACATGGGGGTAACCTGAACTGAGTGGCAGTTACTACCCTTAAGAGAAACATGGGGTAACCTGAACTGAGTGGCAGTTACTCCCCTTAAGAGAAACATGGAGGTAACAAGCATGGAGCGGCAGTTACTACCCAACATGGGGGTAACCTGAACTGAGTGGCAGTTATTACCCTTAAGAGAAAAATGGGGTAACCTGCACTGAGCGGCAGTTACTACCCTTAAGAGAAAAATGGGGTAACCTGCACTGAGCGGCAGTTACTACCCTTAAGAGAAACATGGGGTAACCTGCACGGAGCGGCAGTTACTCCCCTTAAGAGAAACATGGGGGTAACCTGCACTGAAAGGCAGTTACTACCCTTAAGAGAAACATGGGGTAACCTGAACTGAGTGGCAGTTATTACCCTTAAGAGAAACATGGGGGTAACCTGCATGGAGCAGCAGTTACTCCCCTTAAGAGAAACATGGGGATAACAAGCACGGAGCAGTAGTTACTACCCAACATGGGGGTAACCTGAACTGAGTGGCAGTTATTACCCTTAAGAGAAACATGGGGTAACCTGCACTGAGCGGCAGTTACTACCCTTAAGAGAAACATGGGGTAACCTGAACTGAGTGGCAGTTATTACCCTTAAGAGAAACATGGGGGTAACCTGCACTGTGTGGCAGTTACTACCCTTAAGAGAAACATGGGGTAATATGCACTGAGCGGCAGTTACTACCTTGGGAAGCTTGCTGGACAGACTAGATGGACCATTTTGGTCTTTTGCTGCCATCATTACCATGTTACTATGTACTATGGGCTCATACATTCATGAGGAAGTAAAAGAACAGAAAGAAAAAAATCACAATGTCTGGAATGGTAACTCTCCTCTCTTTCTCCCGAACTGACACCCCAGTCAGTTCGACACAGTCTCTCAATTCGCTCCCACTATGTTTCTTAGCCATCTCTCCCTCGCATTCCTCTAAGACGCCTTTTTATGTTATGAAATGTCTGGTTATGTTATGTTGTATCAGTTGTCTCAGTTATTTACGATATGTTAAGTTATACGATAGGATAAGTTACAGTTACAGTTTACGATATATTAAGTTATAAATCATTCCCTATTTATATGCCTTCACTGTTCTATGTAACGCTCCTAAGCGAATTTTTTGTAGTTACATTGTAAACCGGTGTGATTTGTATTCTTACAGGAACATCGGTATAGAAAAATTAAAAATAAATAAATAAATAAATAGATTAAGATTCAATATTATGCTCTCACAGGGAAGTCAACCGTCATTTAGATTGAAAAAAAATGATAATAAAGTAGATAAGTGGTCTTTAAAACAATCATACTAATGCATGTTCACATTTCCTTTTACACAGGTTTCTGTAATATAAGTTCAGAAACTAATATCATTACAGTGAACATAACATGGGCAGAGCAAAATAACCAAACCTGCATTGATAATAGCACAGTTACGGAAAACACTCAGCTCCCAAGTCAGCAATACTGGAAGTAAGTCGGCACCTTTTATAAAACTCAAGGGGAAACATGCCCCAGTACCACCTCTTGTTTTTATCTGGGTAAGAACATAAGAACATAAGAAAATGCCATACTGGGTCAGACCAAGGATCCATCAAGCTCAGCATCCTGTTTCCAACAGTGGCCAATCCAGGCCATAAGAACCTGGCAAGTACCCAAAAACTAAGTCTATTCCATGTTACCATTACTAATGGCAGTGGCTATTCTCTAAGTAAACTTAATAGCAGATAATGGACTTCTCCTCCAAGAACTTATCCAATCCTTTTTTAAACACAGCTATACTAACTGCACTAACCACATCCTCTGGCAACAAATTCCAGAGTTTAATTGTGCGCTGAGTAAAAAAGAACTTTCTCCGATTAGTTTTAAATGTGCTCCATGCTAACTTCATGGAGTGCCCCCTAGTCTTTCTACTATCCGAAAGAGTAAATAACAGATTCACATCTACCCGTTCTAGACCTCTCATGATTTTAAACATCTCTATCATATCCCGCCTCAGTCGTCTCTTCTCCAAGCTGAAAAGTCCTAACCTCTTTAGTCTTTCCTCATTGGGGAGCTGTTCCATTCCCCTTATCATTTTGGTAGCCCTTCTCTGTACCTTCTCCATCGCAATTATATCTTTTTTGAGATGCGGCGACCAAAATTGTACACAGTATTCAAGGTGTGGTCTCACCACGGAGCGATACAGAGGCATTATGACATTTTCTATTTTATTCACCATTCCCTTTCTAATAATTCCCAACATTCTGTTTGCTTTTTTGACTGGCGCAGCACACTGAACCAACGATTTCAATGTGTTATCCAATATGACACCTAGATCTCTTTCTTGTGTTGTAGCACCTAATATGGAACCCAACATTGTGTAATTATAGCATGGGTTATTTTTCCCTATATGCATCACCTTGCACTTATCCACATTAAATTTCATCTGCCATTTGGATGCCCAATTTTCCAGTCTCACAAGGTCTTCCTGCAATTTATCACAATCTGCTTGTGATTTAACTACTCTGAACAATTTTGTGTCATCTGCAAATTTGATTATGTCACTCGTCATATTTCTTCCCAGATCATTTATAAATATATTGAAAAGTAAGGATCCCAATACAGATCCCTGAGGCACTCCACTGTCCACTCCCTTCCACTGAGAAAATTGTCCATTTAATCCTACTCGCTGTTTCCTGTCTTTTAGCCAGTTTGCAATCCACGAAAGGACATCGCCACCTATCCCATGACTTTTTACTTTTCCTAGAAGCCTCTCATGAGGAACTTTGTCAAACGCCTTCTGAAAATCCAAGTATACTATATCTATCGGTTCACCTTTATCCACATGTTTATTAACTCCTTCAAAAAAGTGAAGCAGATTTGTGAGGCAAGACTTGCCCTGGGTAAAGCCATGCTGACTTTGTTCCATTAAACCATGTCTTTCCATATGTTCTGTGATTTTGATGTTTAGAACACTTTCCACTATTTTTCCTGGCACTAAAGTCAGGTTAACCGGTCTGTAGTTTCCCATATCGCCCATGGAGCCCTTTTTAAATATTGGGGTTAAATTTGCTATCCTCCAGTCTTCAGGTACAATGGATGATTTTAATGATAGGTTACAAATTTTTACTAATAGGTCTAAAATTTCATTTTTTAGTTCCTTCAGAACTCTGGGGTGTATATCATCTGGTCCAGGTGATTTACTACTCTTCAGTTTGTCAATCATGCCTACCACATCCTCTAGGTTTAACTGGGTGATGATTTAACCTGCTAAAACTTACCTGGCCACCCAAAGGGAAGGAATATTTAAAGGCCCAGATTTGTACAGCCAAATGCTAAACTTAGATGGACAAACCCTTTTGAATTGCTCTCGGTTCAACTATTTTAAATCAATAGAAGCTACCATGTACTCAGTAACTGTTTTATTATTTCCAGAAATGTGGCACTCCATCAGTCCGGTGGCATAGATGAGACTGGTGTAGTTGTATGGCATTTAGCCCTTTGCCTCCTCCTGGCATGGATACTGGTTGGAGCAGCATTGTGTAAAGGAATTAAATCTTCTGGAAAGGTAATTTGGTATGGTAAATATGAGCAAAATTTTTAATCTAACAAATGATTGGACCAGTAAGGGAATAGATTAATGAGGTTTTGTTTTTTTTTTTATCCCTTTCTGTGTCAAAAGAAAATAAACATTGATGGCTCAGGCCCTAAATTTTTAACACATCAGCTGCTACATAATTGAAATTTTAAAATATAATTACATGGCTAATTCAGGGGTTCTCTTGTGTGTTGGTAGGTGGTGTATTTTACAGCTCTGTTCCCATATGTGGTCCTGCTTATTCTGCTAATACGAGGTGCTACCCTGGAAGGGGCTCGGGATGGTATTGATTACTTTATTGGAACTCAGTCTGACATCTCCAAACTGAAGAATGCAGAGGTGAGTTTACAATAAACTTTGCAAACAAAACATATAAAGAAAGAGGTTTCTGGGAGAAGGGTTTTATTTTTTGTTTACAGCTATGCATTGTGTGGGCAATTTCTATATAACCTGAAATGCTTTCAGTCCCACAGGTACTGCATTGCCATGGCCAGGAATGCATGAAACATTTTCTGAGATTTTTTTCTATGGATGCAAATGAGCTAATTTGCATCTGTAGCAAAATTGCATAAAATTTCACAAAAAGTCGCTAACCCATGGTAAATGCCACATGTTGTATATCTGCCACTAACTTTGATTAGCATTCTGGAATATAAGAGGTGAAAGTATTACATTATTATCTATAAATACTACGTTCCTGAAGAGCAAATCTTTCTTTAACAAGTCATGGATTCAATAAACCAATAAGATAAGTTTAATATTCCATATGTTGTTCTCTCTTATTGTATCCTTGTCACATGTCATAAGAACATAAGAACATAAGAAAATGCCATACTGGGTCAGACCAAGGGTCCATCAAGCCCAGCATCCTGTTTCCAACAGTGGCCAATCCAGGCCATAAGAACCTGGCAAGCACCCAAAAACTAAGTCTATTCCATGTTACCATTGCTAATGGTAGTGGCTATTCTCTAACGCGCGGATTTTAAAAGCCCTGCTCGCGTAAATCCGCCCGGATTTACGTGAGCACGGCCTTGCGCGCCGGCGAGCCTATTTTCCATAGGCCGCCGATGCGCGCAGAACCCCGGGACGCGCGTAGGTCCCGGGGTTTTTGGAAGGGGGCGTGTCGGGGGTGGGGGCCGACTGACGTGGCGTTTTGGGGGCGGGGTGCGGCGTTTCGGGGGCGGGACCAGGGGCGTGGTGCCGGCCCGGGCATTCCAGGGGCATGGCCACGCCCTCCGGAAACGCCCCCCGGTCGGGTCTCGGCGCGCCAGCAGCCCGCTGGCGCGCGTGGATTTACGTCTCCCTCCGGGAGGCGTAAATCCATGGATAAAGGTAAGGGGGGGTTTAGATAGGGCCGGGGGGGTGGGTTAGGTAGGGGAAGGGAGGGGAAGGTGAGGGGAGGGCGAAAGAAAGTTCCCTCCGAGGCCGCTCCGATTTCAGAGTGGACTCAGAGGGAACGGAGACAGGCTGCGCGGCTCGGCGCACGCCGCCTGCCCAAAATCGGCAGCCTTGCGCGCGCCGATCCAGGATTTTAGAAGATACACGCGGCTACGCGCGTATCTTATAAAATCCAGCGTACTTTTGTTTGCGCCTGGTGCGCAAACAAAAGTACGCGAACGCGGTTTTTTAAAAAATCTACCCCTAAGTGAACTTAATAGCAGGTAATGGACTTCTCCTCCAAGAACTTATCCAATCCTTTTTTAAACACAGCTATACTAACTGCACTAACCACATCCTCTGGCAACAAATTCCAGAGTTTAATTGTTCGTTGAATAAAAAAGAACTTTCTCCGATTAGTTTTAAATGTACCCCATGCTAACTTCATGGAGTGCCCCCTAGTCTTTCTATTATCCGAAAGAGTAAATAACCGATTCACATCTACCCGTTCTAGACCTCTCATAATTTTAAACATCTCTACCATATCCCCCCTCAGCCGTCTCTTCTCCAAGCTGAAAAGTCCTAACCTCTTTAGTCTTTCCTCATAGGGGAGCTGTTCCATTCCCCTTATCATTTTGGTAGCCCTTCTCTGTACCTTCTCCATTGCAATTATATCTTTTCTGAGATGCGGCGACCAGAATTGTACACAGTATTCAAGGTGCGGTCTCACCATGGAGCTATACAGAGGCATTATGACATTTTCTATTTTATTCACCATTCCCTTTCTAATAATTCCCAACATTCTGTTTGCTTTTTTGACTGCCACAGCACACTGAACCAACGATTTCAATGTGTTATCCACTATGACGCCTAGATCTCTTTCTTCGGTTGTAGCACCTAATATGGAACCTAACATTGTGTAATTATAGCATGGGTTATTTTTCCCTATATGCATCACCTTGCACTTATCCACATTAAATTTCATCTGCCATTTGGATGCCCAATTTTCCAGTCTCACAAGGTCTTCCTGCAATTTATCACAATCTGCTTGTGATTTAACTACTCTGAACAATTTTATGTCATCTGCAAATTTGATTATCTCACTCGTCGTATTTCTTTCCAGATCATTTATAAATATATTGAAAAGTAAGGGTCCCAATACAGATCCCTGAGGCACTCCACTGTCCACTCCCTTCCACTGAGAAAACTGTCCATTTAATCCTACTCTCTGTTTCCTGTCTTTTAGCCAGTTTGCAATCCACGAAAGGACATCACCACCTAACCCATGACTTTTTACTTTTCCTAGAAGCCTCTCATGAGGAACTTTGTCAAATGCCTTCTGAAAATCCAAGTATACTACATCTACCGGTTCACCTTTATCCACATGTTTATTAACTCCTTCAAAAAAGTGAAGCAGATTTGTGAGGCAAGACTTGCCTTGGGTAAAGCCATGCTGACTTTGTTCCATTAAACCATGTCTTTCTATATGTTCTGTGATTTTGATGTTCAGAACACTTTCCACTATTTTTCCTGGCACTGAAGTCAAGCTAACAGGTCTGTAGTTTCCCGGATCACCCCTGGAGCCCTTTTTAAATATTGAGGTTACATTTGCTATCCTCCAGTCTTCAGGTACAATGGATGATTTTAATGATAGGTTACAAATTTGTACTAATAGGTCTGAAATTTCATTTTTTAGTTTCTTCAGAACTCTGGGGTATATACCATCCGGTCCAGGTGATTTACTACTCTTCAGTTTGTCAATCAGGCCTACCACATCTTCTAGGTTCACCGTGATTTGATTCAGTCCATCTGAATCATTACCCATGAAAACCTTCTCCATTACAGGTACCTCCCCAACATCCTCTTCAGTAAACACCGTAGCAAAGAAATCATTTAATCTTTCCACGATGGCCTTATCTTCTCTAAGTGCCCCTTTAACCCCTCGATCATCTAATGGTCCAACTGACTCCCTCACAGGCTTTCTGCTTCGGATATATTTTAAAAAGTTTTTACTGTGAGTTTTTGCCTCTACAGCCAACTTCTTTTCAAATTCTCTCTTAGCCTGTCTTATCAATGTCTTACATTTAACTTGCCAACGTTTATGCTTTATCCTATTTTCTTCTGTTGGTTCCTTTTTCCAATTTTTGAATGAAGATCTTTTGGCTAAAATAGCTTCTTTAACCTCCCCTTTTAACCATGCCAGTAATCGTTTTTCCTTCTTTCCATCTTTCTTAATGTGTGGAATACATCTAGACTGTGCTTCTAGAATGGTATTTTTTAAGAATGACCACACCTCTTGGACTTTTTTTACTTTTGTAGCTGCTCCTTTCAGTTTTTTTCTAACAATTTTTCTCATTTTATCAAAGTTTCCCTTTTGAAAGTTTAGCACGAGAGCCTTGGATTTGTACACTGTTCCTCTTCCAGTCATTAAATCAAATTTGATCATATTATGATCACTATTGTCAAGCGGACCCATCACCGATACCTCTCTCACCAAGTCCTGTGCTCCACTGAGAATTAGATCTAAAATTGCTCCCTCTCTCATCAGTTCCTGAACCAATTGCTCCATAAAGTTATAATTTATTCCATCCAGGAATGTTATCTCTCTAGCGTGACCCGATGATACATTTACCCAGTCTATATTGGGGTAATTGAAGTCTCCCATTATTACTGCACTACCAATTTGGTTAGCTTCCCTAATTTCTCTTAGCATTTCACTGTCCATCTCACCATCTTGACCAGGTGGACGGTAGTATACCCCTATCACTGTAGTCTTCCCTGACACACAAGGGATTTCTACCCATAAAGATTCAATTTTGTATTTAGTCTCATGCAGGATGTTTATCCTGTTGGACTCTATGCCATCCCGGACATAAAGCGCCACACCTCCTCCCGGGTGCTCCTCTCTGTCATTGCGATATAATTTGTACCCCGTATAGCACTATCCCATTGGTTATCCTCTTTCCACCATGTCTCTGAGATGCCAATTAAGTCTATGTCATTATTCACTGCTATACATTCTAATTCTCCCATCTTACTTCTTAGACTTCTGGCATTAGCATACAGATATTTCAAAGTTTGTTTTTTGTTTGTATTTTCATTATGCTTTTTAATTGATAGGGATAAGTTCGAATTTTTTAGCTCAGGTGAGTTTTTAGTTACAGGCACTTGGACTATTTTTCTAATTATTGGAACCTCACTGTCGGGATGCCCTAATTCTGATGCATCATTAGTATCCTTTGAAGATACCTCTCTCGAACCATGCGCTGCTGAGTGACTGTCGGCTTTCCCCTTTGTTCTAGTTTAAAAGCTGTTCTATCTCCTTTTTAAAGGTTAGCGCCAGCAGTCTGGTTCCACCCTGGTTAAGGTGGAGCCCATCCCTTCGGAAGAGACTCCCCCTTCCCCAAAAGGTTCCCCAGTTCCTAACAAAACTGAATCCCTCTTCCTTGCACCATCGTCTCATCCACACATTGAGACTCCGGAGCTCTGCCTGCCTCTGGTGACCTGCACGTGGAACAGGGAGCATTTCAGAGAATGCTACCCTGGAGGTTCTGGATTTAAGCTTTCTACCTAAGAGCCTAAATTTGGCTTCCAGAACCTCCCTCCCACATTTTCCTATGTCGTTGGTGCCCACATGTACCATGACAGCCGGCTCCTCCCCAGCACTGTCTAAAATCCTATCTAGGTGATGCGTGAGGTCCGCCACCTTCGCACCAGGTAGGCATGTTACCAGGCGATCCTCATGCCCACCAGCCACCCAGCTATCTACATTCCTAATAATCGAATCACCAACTATGACGGCCGACCTAACCCTTCCCTTCTGGGCAGTAGGCCTTGGGGAGATATCCTCAGTGCGAAAGGACAATGCATCACCTGGAGAGCAGGTCCTTGCTACAGGATCCTTTCCTGCTGCACCTGGTTGGTGCTCTCCCATCATGAGACCTTCTTCCTCCAAGGCAGCACCAGGGCTGCCAGTCTGAAGTTGGGACTTGACTACTATGTCCCTGAAGGTCTCATCTATATACCTCTCTGTCTGCCTCAGCTCCTCCAGGTCTGCCACTCTAGACTCCAGAGATCGGACTCGTTCTCTGAGAGCCAGGAGCTCTTTGCATCGCATGCATATGTACAACTTCTCACCGGTAGGTAAAAATTCATACATGTGACACTCTATGCAAAAGACTGGGAAGCCCCCCTCTTGCTGCTGGACTGCTGCCTTCATCTCAATTTTGATCAGTTCCTAGTTAAGTTTTAGGTTGCTATGGGAGTAGGAATGTGTCTAACATCCTTTAAATGTCAGCGATGAGGTGTGCAGCAGAATTCACAGATTCACAGGAATCTGATGCTTCTGCTATAGCTCCTTGGAAATGAGCTGTCTCCTTTCACAGAGGCTAGCTTAGCCTATTTGGGATTTGAACAGATGGTCTAGAGGTAATGATGGCTTTTACTGCATGATTATAGAACTTTTCTGGGCACATATTTCACTTTTTATCTTTAGAGTGCTGTAATTCTGTAATGATTGTTGTTTTTAACATTGTGTTTTAAAAGTTTTATATCAGTTATTGTGCTTTATATCAGTTATTGTGCTTTATTTTTTAGGATATTCTTCTTTGGACATTTTATTTTTGTGTTTTATTTGTGATATGTCTGATGTTATTTAGATGATTTGTTGTATACTGCTTTTGGCTAAGATTCTTTGGAAAGATGGGATATAAAAATGTATGAATAAATACATATATACAGTACAATGCTGTGCTATTCCCTGAGCTATCCAGTCCCTACCATATCTTGCTATTTTTCACTTTTATTTAGAATTTCACAGTTGATGTCAACATGTTCATATTTTAGGCTTGGAAAGATGCTGCCACTCAAGTCTTCTATTCTCTTTCAACGGCGTGGGGTGGTATAATAGCTTTGTCTTCCTACAATAAATTCCACAACAACTGCTATTTAGATGCTATTGTGGTATGTGTGATAAATGCCCTGACGAGTTTATTTGCTGGATTTGCTATCTTTTCAATCATGGGACACATGGCTTTCCTATCGCAGAAACCTGTTTCAAAAGTGGTAGATGGTGGTAAGTTTAACAGTAAATATGATTTAAAAAAATGTTTCATTGTTGCCAATATAATTTAGTTCATGTCAATGTCAGGGTAAAGAAGTAATGTGAACACTAGTGCATAAAACGCTACAGTACAAGACCATAGGTTGTGAATGTTCAACAATTCAATAAAACAACCCATAACTTAGGATGCTGCACATCCAAGCTGTTGAGGGTAATTATTTGAGGTCTCTATAAACATTATAATAAGAATTCTGTAGTTTTTTTATTCTAAGTACTGGGTTGCTTTATTGAAAGGATAAAGAAGAAGCAGAATTAGAGGGACAATTAGAGACTGAATGGAATGATAGAGGAAACAGTGATAGCAAATAGAGGAGGAAGGAGAGAGATGATGGATTAGAGAATATAGAAAGGAGTAAGAAGTGAGAATGTGGGAAAATAGAAAGTGACTGAAGAAACAGGTAGATAGATAATGGAGGGGAAAAGGTGATCACAACTGCTTATCCATATATTTATACCCTTGTCCATCCCCTTGACCCTGTCCTCCCACTCCTATATCCAGGATTCAATAAAGGCCTAATTTTAAAAAGCCTACGCACACCTATACCAGGAGATACACGCAAAAGAAAGACTTCCCGAAAAAGGGGTAGGCTGGAGGCGGGGTCTGGGCAGGGCATGGGCGGGGCATGGGCGGACTGGGACAGTGCCAATAAGGCCCTGTCTCGCTGACATGCGCGCTGGAAATGCCGAACCCACGCAACTTGCTGCTACTCCGGACTGTGTGTAAGTAATAAAACAAAAAAAAGTAGGTTAGTTAAGAGGGTTTTAGGGGTCAGAATGGATAGGGGAAAAGAGAGGCAGGTTAAGTAGGGGATTTAGTAAGTTCCCTCCCAGTCTGCTCCTTTATTGGAGAAAACTGGGGAAAAGGACTGGTCCGTCGTTGCGTGCATCTACTGTATCCCCCCCCCCCCCCACACACTTTTGTGCGCGAGACAGCACTCGTGCGCACATGCGTGTGCTGATATAAAATCATACACACGTGCACATGGGTAGCAGATTTTGTAACATGCATGCGGCGACACGCACATGTTATAAAATCGCACGTCAAGGTGCATGCACCAGGAAGCATGCTCACATGGACACCCGCATATGGGTTTAAAAATCTATCTTTAAATTGACAAGTCTAATTTCTCTAAAGCTTGGTTATTTAAGCTAAGAAAGATTAGGCAAGACATTTACATTGTATGATATGGAAGCAAAAGAAATTATTAATTTGAAGGAATAAAAATGGAAACATAGTATGATTTTAAGGCCTATATATCGATTAAGCATATTGGGCCAGATGCACATAGCATGTCTCCCAGAGACAGAAAATGGGGAAAAAACACTTTTGTACGTAGGCCCCATTATGATATAATCCATCACTGGGATCAGTATCTTTAGACAACCAAAATAATGAATCCAATAGACCAAGTATGTCTTTGTATGGATAAGACAAAAATGCCCATTATGCTTTGAGGCATGAGATCATTATGCCATTTTCCATACCAGGGATCCAAGTACTGTCCTAGAGACTTTTCCAAACGATATAAGATGTACAATATCTCATGTTTTTTTATTTAAAGATACAGAACAAATGAAGTGGGGAAGTGCAGTACTAATGTGATGTTGTTATGAGTCAAATGAAAAGCACTGCCAAATAAGTTAAGAATTTTTATTGTTATTCCAACTGTTTAAAAAAAATCAAAATTGTCAATTTGTTCACTTAGGATTTGCTTTGGCATTTATGGCCTATCCAGAAGCATTGACCATGCTTCCAGTTTCTCCTCTTTGGTCCATTCTTTTCTTCTTTATGCTTTTGGCCTTGGGTCTGGATTCACAGTTTGCCCTGATAGGTAAGTAGCATTTTCTTGATCTTCAGTAAAGCTGTCATCCATAAAAAAGTTAATTATGTAATCCAAAAAGATATGATCTATCTTGGTGGTAAAAAAACTGGGGGAGGATGGGGGGGGGGGGGGAGGAAGTGGATTGGGAGGCCCTGGGGGTTGGATAAAGTTTGAGAAGTCACTTGCCCATCTACCCAGAATGAGAAGACAACAAAAGAGACTTTATTTATTTATGTAAATGTTTTATATATCATCATTCCATGTGAGATTCACTAGTTCATAATGCTTTATAGATAAAACATTCATAATTATAATGAGTGTTACAAGGTGGACAAACAATCATAATAAAGAGAAGTATTACAGTGGTAGACATATAACAGGACAGCATAGCTATATTATAGGGGTTTGTGAATGGGGGGTATTGTTCAAGACTTATTTTGGTTATCTATGTCATGGGGAACTGAGTGTTTCTGTCAAGTAGAAGGCCTTTTTGAATAGCCAAGTTTTTAAGTTGCTCTTGAATTTCTTTTTGTCCGTTATTGTTCAAGGTACCTCTGGCATGGAGTTCCATAATTTTGGGTCAGCAACTGATATCACTATCTCTAGTTCGCATTAGTTGAGAATTTCTTAAGTTCGGGATTTCTAGGAGGCCTTAGTTCTGTGATCTGAGTGTTTGCAGAGGGTAGTGTGGTTTAAATGTTATTCCCAGCAGATCATTGCTGTTTGGGTTAATGTTATTGAATATTATTGTTAGGATTTATAATATATTCTTGACTGTACAGGAAGCCAAATGCAAAGCCATCAGTGTTGGGGTGATGTGGGTAAATCTCCTTGCTCCAGACAAAAGTCTAGCTGCGGCATTTTGCACTAGTTGCAGAGGTTTTAAGTGACTTGCCGGAAGACCTAGAAGTAAGGAATTACAGTAATCCAGGATTGAGAATATAAGAGATTGTAATACTGCTCTGAAATCTGTTGTGCTTAGTAAAGGTTTCAATCAGCTCAGAATCCGCAGCTTGTAGAAACCAGATCTAATCAATTTGCTTATGTGGGCTTTCATTGTTAAATGTTCATCGATTTGGACTCCTAGGTCTCTCACTTGGGTTGCTGGGATTCATTGGCAACTTCCGAGATCTATTCCTGGGGGTATAGATTTTGGTGGGTTGTGGCTCAACCAAATTATTTCAGTTTTTTGGGGGTTCATCGAAAGTTTCCATTACGCTAGTTTTTCTTTTATTTTAATCATATATTCCAACCTTAGTGATGTTGTTTTTTCAAATGATTTTGTTAGAGGGATATAGAATTGTAGATCATCTGCATATAGGAAGAAGTTTAATTCCAAATCTGTTAGTAATTTGCATTTGGGCAGCATGTATATATTAAATAATGTTGCTGATAGTGCTGATTCTTGTGGTACAACCGTTGTGCTTTGGAAAGTGTCGGACAAGTGATTGTCGAGTTTTACTTGGAATGATCTATCTGCAAGGAATGAGGTGAACCATTTTAGCACATTTCCATCAATCCCAATGTTTTTCAATTATTGGCATATCAAGTTATGATTAACAGTGTTGAAGGCGGCTGTTAAATCAATCAGGACTAGGGGGTATGATTCATTAGAGTCAAAACCGTGTAATACAGGATCAGTTATGGACTGAAGAAGAGTTTCTGTTGAGTGATTTTTCTGGAATCCAAATTGGTTAGGATAAAGTGTCTTTTTGTCTTCAAGATGATTCTCTAATTGGGTAAGGACTGCTTTTCTAGTATTTTCACAATGAAGGTTAAGTTGGAGATTGGTCAATAGTTATCCCAGTCATCAGATCTTCCAGATTTATTTTTTTAAATTGATTTTATAACCTCCTGTTTTAGACCTTGCAGCATATAACCTTCCGCAAAGGTGAGGTTGACTAGAATTGCAATTGTAGGGGTTATTGTCTGGTTTACTTGTTTCAGCAAGGTGGCTTTTATCGGGTCAAGGGGATGTGTAGCTTTTTTAGTTTGGTTATAATTTTGCTTATCTCCAGCTTTGAAACTCTGTCAAATGATGACCATTTAACTTGTGCAGATGATTTGTTGTTTCAGCATCTTGATTTTTTTCTGTTAGCACTGTTGCGTAGTCATTACATGATGTTTTTGTAAAATTAAAGTTCGTTGTTTGGTGTGAAGAAGGGTCTTTAATTAGACTCTTAACTGTCTCAAACAAGAGTTTTGAGTTGAATACTACTCCATGTATCTGTTTTTGCATAATATTCTTTTTCTGATTTGTTCGTTAGTGTTCGGGGTTGGGATAGGTATGATTTGTTCTTCTTAGTGATTCATCTGTAGAGTTTTTTCACCATCTTTTTCTGGCTTTCTTAGTAGTTTTTTTTTACTCTTTCAGTTCTTCATTATATCAGGGGTTCATTTTTCTCTGATTTTCTTTATTTTTGTTTGTAGTTTTTGTTTCGATTGGGCTATATTCATCTGCAATTTCTTTGATCATTTTTTCCCACAAATCAAATGCCTCATAGCAGCTGTTTAAGTTTAAATAATTAATTTTGATTTCTAATGATTTGTCAGTGTTTCCATTTTTATTTTCTTTCTGAATGTTTGGGTGTTTTTAATTTTAGAGCATTTTGTTATTTTTTTTTTTTTTTAATAATAGATCTGCTTTGATTAGATGGTGATCAGACCATGAGATTGTCTTGTGTTTAGTACTTATATTGTAGTAGCTAGGATTTGTGAATATGAGATCAAGTGATGTGCCTGCTTTGTGGGTGGCTTCAGAGACATGTTGAGTCCATCCTAAGGCCTCCATTGCACTAAGAAACAAGTCGCAAGAGGGGGATCTTGGTGAATCATTTATTTGTAGATTAAAGTCTCCTTAGATTATTGTTGTCTCTGGAGTATGGGATTCTTTTGTGAAAAGTTCAATAATGAGTGAGCAATCTTTTTGGAGTAAGCCAGGTGTGCAGTATACCAAATTGATATTAATTTGTTCTGATTTTAAGATAGCATAAGAACATAAGAACATAAAAAATTGCCATGCTGGGTCAGACCAAGGGTCCATCAAGCCCAGCATCCTGTTTCCAACAGAGGCCAAAACCAGGCCACAAGAACCTGGCAATTACCCAAACACTAAGAAGAACTCATGCTACTGATGCAATTAATAGCAGTGGCTATTCCCTAAGTATAATTGATTAATAGCCATTAATGGACTTCTACTTCATATGGTGGGTAGATTTCGATTTTCTTTAGTGTTAATTTGAGTTCTTTTTTGCAGATTATTAGTAGGCCTTCACCTTTCCTTTTTTGTCGTGGTATATGGAATAGATCATAACTTGCATGTGATAATTGGTTTAAGAGCACATTGTCCTTGTTGTTTAGCCAGGTTTCAGTTATGCAAAATATTGTTGGTTGTTGGTCATCAATAATATCCTTGATGAGTGGGATTTTTTTTTCAAATTGATTGAGCGTTCAGGAGTAGTAGGGTGAACAGTATGCATGTTTTGATATTTTGGTTTTTGGAGTGATAGCCTACAAGCTGTCAAGCTTCTACGGTTAATACCTGGGATATATCTAGGGCCACTGGAAGGGGCAAGTGAGGTAGGCATTATGGGCAGCACAAATACACCTTAGCAGGGGGCAGGGCAGCAATGCTCCATGTAGCCACTGCAGCTACAACAGTAGGAGCTCTTCTGAGTCAACTAACAGCCATGTCATCAGAGGGGATCCACCCCCACCCACCACAACTAGCCAGGCAACATTGGAGGGAGATTCCTCTACCTCTGATCTGCCTGGGAACAGATCTGGATTATCCTTAGTATCCTTAGCTGGATGGACCAAAATAACTTGACAAATAGTATGGGTCACTTCATTGTTTTCTGCCATCTACTGTGTTACTATGTATAAACATATTTGTTCTTTACAGAAACAGTTACAACAGCAATACAGGATGGCTTTCCAAAAGTAATGAAAAAAATGAGAATCCCTATCACAGCTGGTTGCTGCATATTCTTATTTCTTCTTGGTCTCGTCTGTGTCACTCAGGTATTAGCTATTCAATGTTTTTTTTACTTCATATTTTTTAGCATTTTATGATATTCAATACAATAATGTATGTCAGCCAAATTATGTATGCAGAGAGGAGAAAGAGAAAAAAGAAAAGGAACAAGTAGTCATTAAATGTGGCTTATCTGAATAGTTTGAAGACAGAGATCCGCCAAAACACTAGGAAGACAAGAAGATTCATAAATGAAAAACTAATCTTGCAAGATGCTACGTCATGCATTATTAGCCATTCACTAGCAGCAAGATTAATATGGCGTAATATGAAGACAGGTATGAAAGAGTACACAGATATGCCCCAAAATGATGGCTGAGTCCCATGTTAGCTCTCCCTAATATGTATTCAATTTTCGCATTGAGACACTGTTCCTAAACATAGATACTTGGCAAGCCAATTTTTCCCTTGGCAACATGAAATAAATCAGACAAGTATCTCTTAAGATTCATGTAGTGGACCCCGCTTTCTTCTTTGTGACAGGCAAGTGGCATTTCTCAGTTAATTTATATTTTTAGTTAATTTCCACTCTTTCACGCTTGCAGCATTTTAGAGTATGTAACCTCTTCCTAATAGTCAACAAGAGGGCATTGGCCAAATCATTTCCTTTCCTTCTTTACTAAACTGTGAATTAGAATTTTTGTTTAACATTTACTCTTTTTTATTGAACACCTTTACTAATCAAACAACAACATAGCTAAGGACAATCTGGTTCCATTTATCCCTGAGAAGGTACTTGTTTGTAGCATAATTGATAATTATAATTAGGGGTGTGCATGCTGATTTTTTTTTTCATTTTGTTTGATTTTACTGCATACTATTTGCAAATAGTGTGCTCTAAAATGATAATTTAAAAAATGAGATTCATTTCTGTGGGTGTATTTTGTTTTGGAAATGAAACAAATGCACATCCCTACTTATACTGTCTCCACATAGGCAGACTATTACATAAATAGGTATATACCAGAAAAAAACAGGTAAGCATAATACTGGTTCATATCACAAATATATATATCTACAATCATTAACCCAAGTAAGTACTAAACCATATTTTATATTGCACAGCTTATATTAATCAAAAAAGTTTTATTGTATCTTAAACATTAGATTCAATATAAATGATCAAGAGCACCACCCACTGTACTACATATCATGCATAAAAAACAAACATCGTCCTGAACAAAGCATAACATGGAGCTCAACACACATGCCACACAAGCATTCTACCCTGATTAAAATGCAATTGCCAACGTATACACCTTATTAGCTTACTTAACTGCTCAAATATATATGTCATTTAGATATGCATGCACAGAAATTAAAAAACACATTGAAACAAGTTCAAATAACTTATATAAACAAGTGCTCAAAAATTGATAAATACATTACAAGAACTACTATATTCATTTCACATCCAACAAAAGTTCATAGATCTAAACAAAGTCCAACAAAGGCTTCTGTTTCACCCGCAACTGGGCTTCATCAGGGTACATACTGCAACACAGGCATCAGAACAGCATTTGAATCAAGATGACTAAACGGTAATCTTCTTGGAAATTTTCATAGCATCAGTCATGAGTTGTGACAATCATATTCATGTGCTGTGAAATTACCGAAGACATTACAAATTAAAACCTACTATAACTAGTACCTTAAAAAGCTTACAAGATACTGTGATTTATTCAAACCTCAAATGTAGATCAAGGTGGTGTCCCAAATCTTATTGCAGCATTCTTTAAAGCAGCGGTTCTCAACCTGTGGGTCGCGACCCCGGTGGGGGTCGAACGACCAAAACACCGGGGTCGCCTAAAGCCATTGGAAAATACATATTTCTGATGGCTTTAGCCGCTGAGAAGTCACACTACCATCTGCAGCAGCGCTATTCAGCTGGAACGCATGCTATTATGGATGCGCGTTCCAAACTGAATGCCTGCGCGCATGCGCAGACGTGATTGCATCATCCGTCCGGGGCCTAAGGGGCGGGGGAAGCGGGGGGAACGCTCCACAGTCCATAGCAGCGCATTACATGTGTCCAGCGCTTGCTGACGTCATCAGTGGGCGGACGCAGCAAGCGCCGGAGGACAGAAGCCTAGGAGGCAGAGAGGCAAGAGGCAGAGAGCCAAGAGAGCCTGCGAGACAGCCTGCTGGTGTAAAAAAGGTTAATAATGTAAAAACAGTACACACACCATACACACAATACTGTGTGGGGCGGATTTTAAAAGGCGCGCGAATAGCCTACTTTTGTTTGCGCTCCAGGCGCAAACAAAAGTACGCTGGATTTTAGTAGATACGCGCGGAGCCGCGCGTATCTGCTAAAAACCTGGATCGGCCCGCGCAAGGCTATCGATTTTGTATAGCCGGCGCGCGCCGAGCCGCGCAGCCTACCCCCGTTCCCTCCAAGGCCGCTCCAAAATCGGAGCGGCCTTGGAGGGAATCCTCTAATGCCCTCCCCTCACCTTCCCCTCCCTTCCTCTACCTAACCCACCCCCCCGGGCCCTGTCTACACCCCCCCCCTTACCTTTCTCCGGGGAGTTACGCCTCCCGGAGGGAGAAGTAAATCCCCGCGCGTGAGCGGGCCTCCTGCGCGCCGGGCCGCGACCTGGGGGCGGGTACGGAGGGAGTGGCCACGCCCCCGGACCGCCCCGGGCCGTAGCCACGCCCCCGTACCCGCCCCCAAAACGCTGCCGACACCCCCCCGAAACGCCGCGACGACCAGGCCCGCCCCCCCGACACGCCCCCGACACGCCCCCCTCGGAGAACCCCGGGACTTACGCGAGTCCCGGGGCTCTGCGCGCGCCGGGAGGCCTATGTAAAATAGGCTTCCCGGCGCACAGGGCCCTGCTCGCGTAAATCCGCCCGGTTTTTGGGCGGATTTACGCGAGCAGGGCTCTGAAAATCCGCCCCTGTGAGTGTAAGGTGCTTTGGGGCGGATTTTAAAAGGCGCGCGAATAGCCTACTTTTGTTTGCGCTCCAGGCGCAAACAAAAGTACGCTGGATTTTAGTAGATACGCGCGGAGCCGCGCGTATCTGCTAAAAACCTGGATCGGTGCGCGCAAGGCTATCGATTTTGTATAGCCGGCGCGCGCCGAGCTGCGCAGCCTACCCCCGTTTCCTCCAAGGCCGCTCCGAAATCGGAGCGGCCTTGGAGGGAATCCTCTAACGCCCTCCCCTCACCTTCCCCTCCCTTCCTCTACCTAACCCACCCCCCGGCCCTGTCTACACCCCCCCCTTACCTTTCTCTGGGGATTTACGCCTCCCGGAGGGAGAAGTAAATCCCCGCGCGCGAGCGGGCCTCCTGCGCGCCGGGCCGCGACCTGGGGGCGGGTACAGAGGGGGTGGCCACGCCCCCGGACCGCCCCGGGCCGTAGCCACGCCCCCAAAACGCTGCCGACACGCCCCCGAAACGCCGCGACGACCGGGCCCGCCCCCGACACGCCCCCGACACGCCCCCCTCGGAGAACCCTGGGACTTACGTGAGTCCCGGGGCTCTGCGCGCGCCGGGAGGCCTATGTAAAATAGGCTTCCTGGCGCGCAGGGCCCTGCTCGCGTAAATCCGCCCGGTTTTGGGCGGATTTACGCGAGCAGGGCTCTGAAAATCCGCCCCTTTGTGTGTAATCATTACACAGTACACAAAGCAGCTTACACTTACACAAAGCACCATACATTTAAAAATGTGAACTACATCGGTCTTATACTATGAGACCACTATAAGATGTAGTTCACACTGTTCCCCAATGTATAATTATGTTTGATTTGTAGCAATGAGAATACATAATGCATATCAGGTATTTACATTCCAAATCATAACTGTAGCAAAATTACAGTTTTGAAGTAGCCACCAAAATTATTTTTTGGTTTGTGGTCACCGCAACATGAGGAACTGTATTGCGGGGTCACGGCATTAGAAAGGTTGAGAACCACTGCTTTAAAGCATGCCTCTTAAACCAAGCATTCTCAATCCTTAAATTGCATGGTAAAACTATATAGAACAATGTAACAAAGAACTGCGGCACTCGTCTTACCAATCAAAACCAAATGTCAAAAAAAGACGAGATAGAATAGTCTCCACTGCTGTGCAAACTTTTAGTAGATCGCAAATTTTCATAAATTGAAATGTAACCGCATCAGCAAGCCTGACGGCGGCAGTGCAAATCACTTGCCGCCCGGACTACTCGTCACTTGCGGTGTATAAGTATTGAAAGTTGTATATGAAAAACAATCTTGAAAGTTATATCTAGAAACTATCTTAGGATATCAGCTGGTCCCTCAAGGTATGCTTCAGAAAATCCCCGACAGCGGCCGGTGTTTCGCGATACTGCGATCGCGAAACACCGGCCGCTGTCGGGGATTTTCTGAAGCATACCTTGAGGGACCAGCTGATATCCTAAGATAGTTTCTAGATATAACTTTCAAGATTGTTTTTCATATACAACTTTCAATACTTATACACCGCAAGTGACGAGTAGTCCGGGCGGCAAGTGATTTGCACTGCCGCCGTCAGGCTTGCTGATGCGGTTACATTTCAATTTATGAAAATTTGCGATGTACTAAAAGTTTGCACAGCAGTGGAGACTATTCTATCTCGTCTTTTTTTGACATTTAAAACTATATAGAAAACATATCATACATGTAAGTACTTCATATTTAAATGCAATCTAAAATGTTAGCCCCTGAAGAAAAACTGATGAATAAACTAATGTCTTACCGGGAGCAGGTCAAGTTCTCAATTACACTGACTTACACACCAACACCAACTCAGGAAGACCAGAAACTCGCTTTAAATACACTGGTCTCATCAACCACCCAACTTTATTAGCTCACAACTGAAGTTACAAGATCCTTCAATATTAAAGTTTAGCTAAAAGAAGGCTTCCCATTCAATTGCCTTGTTAAGATCTAAAGGGTGAACTGTATAGTTTAGTTTCCAAAGTGATATGCAGAAGATAGCATTTTTAGATGTGGCCATATATAAACACGAGGCACAATTAAGAACTACGGTTTATCACAAACCAACAGATAGGGATACATTATTACAGTTTACAAGTCATCACTCACACAGACTACTGGAAAACTTTCCTGTTGGACAATTTTTCAGAATCCGGCAGTCATGTATACAGATGTTAATGAGTTTAAATCTCAGGCAGAGCATTTGAAGGAGCACTTTGCACACAGAGTATATCCCTAAAACTGTTGCGCTATGGGCGGCTTTGAGCATGGGATGCTCGGAGGCCTTGGTGAATCATTGCACTGGGGTGATGGAGAGTGCTAGGAGGCACTCCCCAGCGTGGAATGAGGGAAGTGTGCCCTTGTGGTAGGACTAAGCCTAGTCTGGGAATGAGGCTTGGACGTCTGGAGACAAGACGTGGAGCTTGGAACATAGGAGACAAGACAGGGTGAGCAAGGTCCCTCAGGGCTGGTCACGGACCACACTGTCCAGGAGGCTGGTTGTGGACCATGGGAGGATCGGGCAAGCTCAGGATGAAGGGACAGGTCAGGACAAGTTACCCCTTGGATCCTCTGGAGTCAGGAACAGGAAACAGTCTTTAAAACATGGAACTTGGAACTGGAATCTCGGGTCTGAACAGGAACAGTCTATAAAACCAAGGAAATTGGAACCAGAATCTCAGATCAGGTAAAAGCAAGGATCCTCCGGAGGCACGGGTACTCAGGACCTGGGACGACTGGATGAAGACATCAGGAATGTGGACAATGGAAACATCAGGACTGGAAGACAAGGACGGAAGCCAGGCAGGAATGGAATGCAGCAAAGTCTAGGAGGAGAAGCTCCCTTGAGGACTGGTTCCATGAGAAATCCAGGATGGACTGATTCCGGACTGACTGAAGAGCCTTTATATAGGGCAGAAGGCAACTCCCTAGGAGGAGTTTCAGGAGGACCACACCTGCGTTGGTCCTTTAAATCACAGAGGAAGCCGCGGGCCTGCCCCTAGGAGGAAGTTAGGCAGGACTCTGGACAGCGGCAATGCAGAGGAGCGTGAGGAGGAGCCAGAGCAGTCCTCAACCAGGCCCGACGAGGGAGCGGCAGCGTCCAAGCCGAGACGGCAGACCAAGGAGCAAGGAATGTTGGCGGCCTGCTGCCGCGTGGGAAATCCTGGCACGGCTCCTGCTGCACTGGCAAGATGGCGGCCAGGCCATGGGAAGAAGGTTGGTCGGTGGCTCCAGGGAAGGCCCCGGCTTCTGCGGCCTCCGGGCTGCGACTCCGGGAGAGGTGAGAGGCCTCCCATGGCTCTGGCCGCAGGAGAAAGCGTAACAAAAACATCATTAAAGTAGAGCTTTATGCCACTAGAGATCTGTTGTTACAACTCTCTAGAAAGAATATTCCATCTAGGATAATGTGTTCTCCCTTACACAAATTGTTCACAAGACATAAAGTATATAATTTTAAAACACTGGAATGTGTTGCCCTTACATCAAGTCCTCAGTGAGAGATCGATGTTTGCAAAAACTAGGGGGAAGAAATTCATATGACCTGCTAGTTTACACCATCTTGTTGGAGATTAATGTCATGAACAATTATTTGTGGTGCCAATTTGCATGCAGTAAGTGTGTGGTATGCAGCAATATAATGCTGATAAAGGAATTTTCACATCCAATGATACCTATTAGGTACATCCTGAGAGGTTACTTTACTTGTATCTATTTATTTTATTTATTTATTTGAAAGTATTTATTACCCACCACTCCAATGTTCAGGGCGGGGTACAGTGAAAACATTCATAAAAACAATAACAGATAAAACAATATGACAAAACGAAAATCAATACTGAGGCTGAGCGAAATAGAAAATGGGAGTGGAGCTAGTGAAATGCTTCAGTATAAAGGTGTTTTGAGGACCTTTTTAAATGACTTGGGGTCACTGGTGAGGAATTTGGATAGAAGCAGAGAATTCCAGAGAGCAGGGCTGCAGATCGAGAAGGAGCGCTTCCGAGATGAGACCAATTATGCTGCTTTCAGAAGGGGAATGTTGAGCAACAACTGGCATGAGGATCAAAAGATCCAGGCAGGAGTCTGAATATGCAAGATTGAGTTGATCCTGGGTGATTTGTCATTGTGGAGTAGGTTATGAATTAGAGTGACAAGCTTATAATTTGATAGGTGTGGAAATGGGTAACCAGTGCAAATGTTTTAAAACTGGTGCGATGTGATGATGACTAGGGATGTTAGTGAGTGGCAGAATTTTGAATAATTTGAAAAGCATGGAGAGCATTCTGAAGGAGGTCAGCATAGAGAGAGTTACAGTAATCTATGGAAGGAAAAATGAGAGCTTGTAAAACTGTACGGAAGTTATCAGGAAGTAATAAAGGCTTGAGATGTCTCAACATTCTTAGCTTGAAGAAAGAGTCCCTAGTAAATAAATTGATCTGCCGTCTGCCCTGACTTTGGCCTATCTCTGACTCCTTCAGACTACTGCTTGCCCTGTCCCTGATGTGACCTCAGACTCTTGCTTACTAGACCACCCTAGGGACCCAACTAAGCCCTGCCAGCCTGCAGAACCCAAGACCTCAACCTGCGGAGGCTGATATAGGTGAAGCTCCAGCCTCCCCCACTACAAGGTGCATTCTCCAGCTGTCAGCATAGGCCTCGTAGGTTCGCCTACAAGGCTGTGTCAACTATGCCACAGCAACAACAGCTCACATCCATGCACCCATCACACCTAATCCCCTGATCAACATTTGTAGGATTCAGTGAATACTGTTTCTAAAATGATATTCCCATAGGCACGGAGACTGCATCAATTAAATACATTAATGGGAGCTAAAACAACAAATAATGGGGCGGATTTTAAAAGGCGCGCGAATAGCCTACTTTTGTTTGCGCTCCAGGCGCAAACAAAAGTACGCTGGATTTTAGTAGATACGCGCGGAGCCGCACGTATCTGCTAAAATCCTGGATCGGCGCGCGCAAGGCTATGGATTTTGTATAGCCGGCGCGCGCCGAGCCGCGCAGCCTACCCCCGTTCCCTCCAAGGCCGCTCCGAAATTGGAGCGGCCTCGGAGGGAACTTTCCTTTGCCCTCCCCTCACCTTCCCCTCCCTTCCCCTACCTAACCCACCCGCCCGGCCCTGTCTAAACCCCCCCCTTACCTTTGTTGGGGGATTTACGCCTCCCTCCGGGAGGCGTAAATCCCCGCGCGCCAGCGGGCCTCCTGCGCGCCGGGCCGCGACCTGGGGGCGGGTACGGAGGGCGCGGCCACGCCCCCTGACCGCCCCGGGCCGTAGCCACGCCCCCGTACCCGCCCCAAAACGCTGCCGACACGCCCCCGAAACGCCGCGACGACCGGGCCCGCCCCCCGACACGCCCCCGACACGCCCCCCTCGGAGAACCCCGGGACTTACGCGAGTCCCGGGGCTCTGCGCGCGCCGGGAGGCCTATGTAAAATAGGCTTCCCGGCGCGCAGGGCCCTGCTCGCGTAAATCCGCCCGGTTTTGGGCGGATTTACGCGAGCAGGGCTCTGAAAATCCGCCCCAATATGCATTATTCTGTTTGAAAATTAGCGCATGTTATTTCCCATTTTAGCATGTGTTGTTTAGCTTTTGCTAATACTAGTACAAATTCTACTCAAAAATAGGTAATGAGTTGAATAACTATGTAAATAGTTTATGAACACATAATAAAATAATGTGCAAATGTTAGCACTGAACCATTTTTGCAAGAAACTTAACTACACCTCGGCAATAATGTCCCAAATTACACAAGAAACTTACCACGCACTGTTTAGCTACAAACTTAATTTACATGCCATTAACATGGACTGGTATCACAGGTTAGTATATCAGCCTTAAAATGGGATCAAGCCATTGCTTAATTAGGCCCCAGGTAGCTGACTTTGGTCACCAGTAAAGAATGTCTGATGAGAGTGTTTTGTCTTATATTAAGTACTGTAAAGAGCAGCTACGAGCAAAAAAAAGTAGTAAAAGAAGTAATTGGGGAGTCTCCATTTTTACTTAGCAAAGTAGTTAGTAGTTAACTCACCCATTTTGTACCAGTTAAATCTTTTCCAGTGGTCATGCTTGAGTACATAAGAGGTTTTGTTTTTCCTGTATGAGCTAACCTTTAAATGAACATAACAACATAAACAAAAATTGGGTCAGAGTAGTGCACATAATAGCTTTCCAATTTATAAGGATCAGGCTTCACCCTGCTATCATTATAAATTGGAACAGGCAATTTAGAGCTTAAGATACTCTTCTGCCAGAAATCTCCCTCATCTTTCCTCACCCATCCAGATCCTGCTGCATGCTCCACACCTGAACAATTAAGGATTTCAGAATACAAATCTGAGTCTGGGGCAAGGTAACAGGAAGAGAGGTGGGGCTAGGGTTTACCACCAGTAGAGTTTCCAACTGGAGGACCCTCCTTCATTCTCCGAGACTGGAGCAAAAGGGTTCCCAGATTACTGCTCCCATCATCTTTCCTCTTCCTCTCCTTTGCCTGTTTCCTACCCCGCCCCCCCCCCACACACACACACTTCTGTTCCTTATCTCCAGACATCACTACTACCACCAATACCTGACCTCTCACCCCTATAAAAATCCATAACCTGGTTGGCAGCTTCTAACTATATGAACAATTGCTGTGTTGGCTCTGCAAACATTTTTTAAAGTTGTAGGATGGTTCCTCCTTTAAATACTTTGGGCCATATACAAAGTATTTTCCTCATAGGCAGAAAATTGAAGTCCTGTTTTTTCTTAGTACATTTGGTCTTGTAGATGTGACTTTATTTTTTGTCATGTATTTTTGCAAACTATTTTATTTATTTAGATTTATATTCCACTTTTCACACTTTTTTTAGCACTTCAAAGTGGATTACATTCAGATATTGTAGGTATTTCCCTATCCCCAGAGGGTTTGCAATCTAAGAGGGTCATTTATCAAACTGTTATATTGCATTTTCGCATTTTAATGCATGCAAAAATGCCATAACGCATAGTGCGATGCAAATTAGAAAAAGGGGAGGAGTTTGGGGCAGGTTTTGTGGCCAAGTTTCATGATTTGCAAAGCCATATCGCATGGCTTTAAACTACACCTTTTTCATTTGCGTAAAGCCATGCAATAAGGCTTTATCGCGCTTTACTAGTTTTAAGCTGTGTGAGAGAGAGAGAGAGCCTACCCAGGTAGAGTCCATCAAGCTAGGTTGAGAGAACATTGCACAAATCTCATCTTTGTGTGAGTTTCCTCAATCCGAAGGTCATCAAATCTTCACAAGAGAGCACTGTTCTGTTCGGAAGTCTCACTTTGAATGTCAAAGTGGCTCCTAACCCCTACACTAATACCTAAACCTCACCTCGAGTGACTAGGTGGGCCTCATCATATAAAGGTATAAATACTTACCTAGTAAGCAGGCATTTCAGCTAGTCTCTCTCTCTCTCCCTCCCTCCCTCAATAGCTAGGCTGGCTCTCCAGCAGCTTAAAAATGGAGGATAAAGTGACTTGCCCAAGATCACAAGGAGCAACAGCAGGATTCAAATGCTGGTTCATAGCCCACTGCTTTAACCACTAGGCTACTCCATCTAATCAAAACACCTTTGCATTCTCTGTTCTAATCAATAAGGATTAGCAACTCTTCAGTCTCTCCCAACTTTAATGCACTTGATAGTTATTTTGAGTGTTAAGGTGTTAGAAATATACTCTGTACTACATTGGATCTAATGATTATTTCTTTTAAAGGCAGGAATATACTGGGTCAATCTGATTGATTATTATTGTGGTGGATGGGCAGTCCTGATTGCAGCAGTACCAGAAATTATAGGAATCTGTTGGATTTATGGTAAGTGTTTTGACATCAGTATCATGACAGCATTGTGTCAGTCCTGGTATAATCTGGCCTGAACAATAACAAAACTGATAGCATGAAACAGATGTTAGTTCAACCCTGACTGACTATCCAGCACTGATAGTGACCTAAATGTTAGCATCAAATCTTTCTGGGTTGTACAATGACAGCTTCCATGGCATTGGCTGCCACCACACTGCCTCTGCTTCCTTTTGGGTCACTTTTCCTCCAGCCACTTCTTCTCTCACCATTGTTCCCTGCATTCCCAGTTACCCCAAATAGGAACATCACCTTACCCAGGACTATTATTTGAATATATTGTATGACATTTGGAATGGGGGAAGGGATCATAATTCACACTAAAGATATCCCTCATGCTTTAATGCATTTAGATAGATACATACATATTTATTTATGATTTTATATTCTGCACTTCAAAGTATACATCAAAGTGGATTACATTCAGGTACTGTAGGTATTTCCCTGTCCCCAGAGGACTTATAATCTAATTTTGTACCTGAGGCAATGGAGGGAAAGTGATTTGCCCAAGGTCACAAGGAGTGATAGTGGGATTTGAACTCTGGTTTTCATGGGTTATAGTCCATTACTCTAACCACCAGGCTACTCCTCCTCATAAATACATACATAGATACACAGGCCTAGATTTATCATTTCGCTATAATTATATATAATTATATAATTAACTAATTAATTGATTATTTATGTATTTATTTATTTAAGGCTTTTATATACCAACTTTCTTGATACAAATCAAATCAACTCGGTTTACATCGAACTAAGCAGAACTATAACCAACCAATCAACAAGTGACAATTTAAAGGAGCATAAAGTTACATTATAACAAGGATGCCTTAACTGGGAGAAGGAAAAAAAGAGGGGGAGAACGAAGATAAATTACTATATACAATGGAATATGGGAGGGAGGCAAGGAGCCAACCTCATGATGACTTGTGAGCATGATTAGTGTTTGTTTATTTACATAGGCGATATGATAGTTCTAAATCAGGCTGTTGGGCTAGTTATATATATAGCGAAATGATTGCCCGCAGCCAAAAAAGGGATGGGGGGGGGCGAGTGTGCAGCCGGCCGCATCACATGCCACAGTTGCAGCCACGCTGAACACTTTTGCTCTTGTAGCGCCAGTAGAAAAGGTGTAGGTATTTCCGGGGCTATTGCCAGCGATAATGTGCGAAACAATATCGTCAGCAAGGCTACCAGCCCCTCATTTTACTAAACCCTGCCCAAACTCCTCCCCTTTCCCTCATTTACATTTTAACATCGCGATGCAGTAGTTATTGTATGCATTTTCGGTGATTCCCTCACCTCACGCCGGCCATTCTGCGCCGACTGACCGGCCGCCGCATTGGCTCCACGCGATTGGAGCTCAGCACGTCGGGGTCAGGAGCCCCCACCATCCACCGACAACCGGTCACCAATGGCGATTCCTGGCTCCCATGAGGCCCACCAGCCCGAGACTGCAGGGCCTACCTCCAAGTGACATCATCTCAGGCGCCGCCTCCAGCCTCGTTTTCTTCGGTGAGTTCCTCACCTCACACCAGCCATTCTGCGCCACCCGACCTGCCGCCGCATCGGCTCTGCGCGATCGGCGCTTGACCAGTCTGGGTCAGAAGCCCCCACCGTCCACCAACAACCGGTCCCTGACGGCGATTCCTGGCTCCTGCGAGGCCCACCAGCCTGAGACTGCAGGGCCCACCTCCAAGCGATGTCATCTCAGGCACCGCCTCCAGCCTTTTCTTCTTCGGTGAGGCCCTCACCTCACGCCGGCCATTCTGCGCTGCGCGATCGGCACTTGACCCGTCGGGGTCAGGAGCCCTCACTGTCCACCGACAACCGGTCCCTGATGGCGATTCCCGGCTCCCGCAAGGCCCACCAGCCCGAGACCACAGGGCCCACCTCCAAGCGACATCATCTCAGGTGCCGCCTCCAGCCTCGTCTTCTTCGGTGAGTTTCTCACTTCACACCGGTTGCCAACCTCCTCAAGAAATACATACATTTCACCAAGCCATGCACATCTGAAGATATCATCGAATCTCTACCAGAAGCCCTCAACTCTCTAAATATGAACGATCAATCCACCAAACTCAAAAACAAATACAAAACCCTTCTTCACACCTATAATGCTGACATCAATAATACCAAACACCTCTTCTACTCAAAAAGGATCCACAACTATCAATACAATCCCAAAACACTATTCACCTATGTATCCGACCTAACCAGCCCCACCCATCTCTCCCCCTCAATGACACCCCGGACGAAATCTGCAAAGATTTAGCGCAATTCTTCAGCAACAAAACCACCAGCCTGATTGCAAACATTCCCTAATACCAACGCAAAAACACCCGAACTACCCAACATATCCAATCCCTCCTGGACTCATTTAGACCTCATTGCCTCTTCTGAAGTGGAACCACTCATACGAAAAACAAACCCTGCCACATACCCCCTTGATCTCATCCCAATAAAACTCCTCAAACAAGTCCCAAACATCATTGCCAAGCCGATAGCTGACATCATTAACCTCTCCCTAGAACAGGGCATCTTCCCAGACAGACTCAAATCTGCAATCATCAAACCTATCCCCAAAAAACCCAATCTGGACATCTCAGACCTTGCCAACTACAGACCAATCTCCAACCTCCCCTTCAATGCCAAAATCTTGGAAAAAACTGTCAACAAACAGCTCTCCAAACATCTAGAACACCACAACATTCTTAACCGGACCCAACACGGTTTCAGAAAACTCCTCAGCACAGAGACACTCCTACTATCCCTCACCGACTCCATGCTCAGAGGCCTGGACAAGAACACATCGTACCTCCTGATACTCCTTGACATTTCTGCCGCATTCGATACTATCAACCACAACACCCTGCTAACCAGATTAAAAGAAATTGGTCTAGGTGACACCACACTTAAATAGTTTGACTCATATCTCTCTGGCAGATCCTACTCAGTAAAAATAGAACCATCTCAATCCAAACAGTTCCCTCTACCAAACGGTGTACCCCAAGGATGATCCCTCTCCTCCACCCTGTTTAACATCTACATGCTCCCTCTCTGCAACCTTCTTTCCAAAAAAGGCCTTACTATTACTTACACGCAGATGACGTACAGATTCTGCTCCCCCTCAAATCATCCCTCAAAAACCTGGGATACCCACTTGTTGGATATAACTCAACTCCTCGCTTAGCTGTCACTCTCACTCAACCACAAAAAAACTGAAATCCTACACATCACCAACAATGCCATCCGCAACCTTCAACATCAAAGCACAACAACCCTCGTGAACCAATTACTGACACCTCCAGCAAGAAACCTCGGATTCACTCTGGATCCAGAAATCAACCTCAAAATGCACATCAACACCACCATCAAAGATGGATTCTTCAAACTCCAGACCCTCAAAAGACTCCAGCCACTCCTCTTCCCACACGACTACAGAACCGTCCTCCAGACTTTACTCTTCTCAAAGCTTGACTAGTGCAACTCCCTTTTGCTCGGCCTCCCGGCTGCCACAATCAGACTGCTACAGCTACTTCAAAATGCAGCAGCCAGATCCCTCACAAACAGAAAGACGTCGGACCGCAACACTCCAATCCTCAAGGACCTACACTGGCTACCCATCAGCTTCCGAAATCAACACAAGGTCCTATCACTCATTCATAAGTCTCTCCACAACAACAAATTAAATTAGTTAAGCACACCCTTATGATACCACACACCGAAATGAAACCTCCGATCCTCTAACACTGGCCTTCTCCACATCCCCACACCAAAAGAAGCACATCTATCCTCAACAAGAGAACGCGCACTGTCCATAGCCGGACCATTGCTTTGGAACAACCTTCCAGCACAACTCAGATCGGAACCCTCAACACAGCTCTTCAAAAAACTCCTAAAATCCTAGCTCTTCCACCAAGCCTTCCCCCAATGATCCTATCCCCCCACCACCTTTCCTCGCAGCACCACACTTCCCGTCCGACCCTTGTCACACATAGTCTCTGACTCCATGTCATCCCATGACACAGGGTATATGCATAAATAAATAACTAAATAACCGAAACCCTTATACATTCCTCGGCACACAACCCTAGGGCTTATTTACAGAGCCCTTGTAATAATCCTCGACATACTACCCTGGTGTATAACCTTTGTATATAACCTTTGTATATAGTCCCCTTGTTATATAACCACTGTATAAAAATCCACCGTATTTTAAAACCAACACTTGAACTAACCTCTGTCTCCCTCTAAGTAACCAACTAAATATGCCCTTAGTGACCTTGGGCAAGTCACTTTACCCTCCATCGCCTCAGGTACAAAACTTAGGCCTGGATTTATCAAAATGCGGTAAGTACCGCATACAATAGCAAAAGGGGTGTGTTTTATGCTAATATAGCATTTATCGCAATTTGCGCTAATTACCTGTGCAAAGAGCTAAGTTAGCGCAAATTGCAAAACCCTTTTCAGATTCTGCAATAAGGGCCGACCTGTTGTATTTCCTGCATTCAACCACTGGGGGACACTGTTAATGGTTGAGAGAGAGAGAGAGAAAAGAGAGAGAGAGAGAGAGAGCAAGCCTGGCCATAATGTCATGGCCCATAGGTAGGTATTTGTATCCCTATGGTAGGCCCACCTAGTAACTTGAGGTGGGGATTAGGTAAGAGTGTAGGGGGTTTGGGGCCACTTTGACATTCTACGTGACACCTACGAACAGAACAGTGGTCTCTTGTGAAGATTTGATGTTACCCAGGTAGAGTCCATCAAGCTAGGTTGAGAGAACCTTGCCCAAATCTCATCTTGGAGTGAGTTTCCTCACTCCGAAGGCCATCAAATCTTCACAAGAGACCACTGTTCTGTTCATAGGTGTCATGGAGAATGTCAAAGTGGCCGCTAACCCCCTATACTCTTACCTAATCCCCACCTCGGGTTACTAGGTGGGCCTACCATAGGGATACAAATACCTACCTATGGGCAATGACATTATGGCCAGTCTCTCTCTCTCTCTCTCTCTCTCTCTCTCTCTCTCATTAACAATGGTCCCCCCAGTGGTTGAATGCAGGAAATACAACAGGTCAGCCCTTATTGCAGAATCTGAAAAGGGTATCACAATTTGTGCTAACTTAGCTCTTTGCACAGGTAATTAGTGCAAATTGCGATAAATGCTATATTAGAATAAAACACACCCCTTTTGCTATCGCATGCGGTACTTACCACATTTTGATAAATCCAGGCCTAAGTTTGTACCTAAGGCAATAGAGGATAAAGTGACTTGCCCAAGGTCACAAGGAACGACAGCAAGACTCAAACGCTGGTCTCCTGGTTTGTAGCCCACTGCTCTAACCACTAGGTTATTCCTCCTACATACATAGATAGATGCATAGATACATGCATAGACACATACAAAAATAGATATATAAAGAGATAAATACATACATACATAGATAAATATATACATACATAGATACTTAGATGTATAGATACATAGATAAATATATACATTCATAGAGTCATATTTAGATACATAGATGCATAGATATATACATAGATAGATATATACATGCAAAGATATATAGAATGATGCATAGATACATACATAGATAACTATATATATATATACAGAGATACATACATAGATGCTTAGATAAATAGATGCATACATAGATACAAACATAGATACATAGTTTCATACATAGATAGATAAATTCATGCATAGATACATACATAGATACAGATACAAACAGAGATACATACATAGATGCATAGATAGATAGATGCATACATAGATAGATACAAAGATACATACATTGATAGACATATAGATACATGCAGAAATACAAACATAGATAGATGCATAAATATATATAGATACATGCATAAATACATACACAGATATATATATATAGATACATGCATAAATACCTACATAGATGCATAGATAAATAGATACATACAAAGATACAAACATAGATAGACTTATAGATACATGCATAAATACATACATAGATAGATAAATAGATACATACATAGATACATACCTGGATACAAAGATATAGTAGACTATAAAGTCTTAAAAGTAGAAAACTAGTTGCATAGTAGCAATGTTCTTGTTTTGCATTACAAACCTTTACAAGTACAATCAATGGCAGCACTTTTTTTATGCTATTTTTTGTCATAATTCAGAAGTTCTTTATAGACTGCGCCTTTTATTACATTATCTCCAAGTGGGCTAGATGTACCTATGGGAAAATGTTGCATTTATCTGGTCCCATACCCATATGTGTGTATATGTATATATATGTATATATTTTTGTGTTCCAACATATACGAATCCTGGTAAATTGCAGCAGTAGATCCATAATAGCTAAGGTGAAAATTGGACTTTGAGAGAATCTTGTAAGAGGGTAAGAGATTATGCATGAGAATAAGGACTGTTACACCATTGTTATCACAAACAAATTAGGGGGCAAACATCACCCAACCATTATAAAATTCACACACCCCTGGGGATGCATAAAACTGGGTGGGGTTGGGGATCATACTGGCGCTAGCTACAGCACCATGTGATGATGGCTTAAATGTAATTATCTCCTTCCAACCAATAAAAAGAAGACCACCCTAGAAATGCACAAAACTAAATTCAAAAGCAATTTTAAAAGAGGAAATGATTATTATTAATATTATTACCAGAAAAAAAGAAACTCATAAATTATAAAGCTGATGGTACTGCATTTGCCAGCCATGACAAAGATCTAAAATGTCCTCAAAAAATTTCTACAAGAAGATACCACACAGACTAGTAAATATTTAAAAGTGGTCTTAACTAACAGATGTTATCTTCAGTTAAAACTCAGGAATGCATGTCTCATCTTAAAAGCGGTCTTAATAACTGGATGACATTTAAATATAGATTTCATTGTAGTTATTGCTAAGAAAAACATGACATGTATGTGTACAATACACAACTTTAACTATTTGTCAACAGGTGGAAATCGATTCATAAAGGATATAGAAATGATGCTTGGCAAGAAGAGCTTTTGTTTTTGGTTATGGTGGCGAGCCTGCTGGTTCGTCTTTACTCCAGTGATTTTAATAGTAAGTTAATAACATTATGCAAATCATAAAATACTTGCAAGTGGAAAAACAGTTTGATCTCAGAGCAGAGAGTGGGTCAGTTCTGAAGCTGTCTGGGGGGATCTTTCCACCCTGCAAGCTCATTTTCAAAGGGAAGCTCCACATGAAGTGTTTCCCTTTGAAGATGTGGGCCAGAGGGGACTACAGGGACAAACTTTCCACTTTGCCTGCTAATGAAAAGTCTGCATGGGAAAGTACCTGCTGGGAGCTCAAAATGAACCCTCCAAATGAAGTTTTCATTCTTCACCCTCTCCCTCTCCCTTTCACCCCACCCCAGGCCCTTTCCAGCTCGGCCAGAACTGTGCATATTGGGAACCAACACATGTATTTTTTTTATGCTCTGAAGGGAGGGGGTACAAATAGGCAATCAAGCTGCATTAATTACTATTGTCCCCTCTGTACTAACATTTGAACGGTTTAAAGTAAAAGATTCAGATACAAATTGCCAGGATCTTCGCCCTATCCTCTTTATCCTCTATAATAATAATAATAATAATAATAATAATAATAATAATAAAAAGATGTGGGCTATAGCGACCTGAGGCTAGTAACTCCCACACTCCCACAATATTTAAATCACAGGCACTGAGCCCGCTCTTGCCTTTCACACCACTCTCCCCTTTCACCTCTAACCTCTAAGCCACCCTCCTCACTCAACAACTCCCTCCCCCAAACCCAAGCTAGGAGCCAGGAAAGTCTCCTGTCAGCGCAGAATTATCTTCCTTCATAGCAGTGTTTTAGGCCCCATCACATTATCCACACTCCTTGAGCTGTTCTCTGTTAAGACATAAAATAGGGATTAGCAATTACACAGGAATAAATAACCTAGAACACAGTTTACGCTTACAGAGGAAATACATTTTGTTATAGATTATTTTGTATATTCATTCTTTGTCGTGAAAATTTAAAATATATGTATTTTTCCATAATTTCCAAATGTCTTGCAATTGCAGTTCTAAATTCTAGCTCCAGCTAGGCCTTATCCGAGCTCTATGAACTAATCTCTGAAGACTGGGGTGGGGGTGGTGTCATCCCCTGGTCCAGTTAGAACAGGGGATTTTGAGCCTTACGCTTCACAATGGCTAGCTAACACCAGGTCCTAGGCAGGTAGTAATTAATGGCCGTTTACCAATCACTCACAGGCTGATACAGTACAGTGCGCTCCGACGGAGCGCACTGTTAACCTGCCCTTGGACGAGCGTTTTCCCTTACCCCTTATTCAGTAAGGGGAGGAAAACGCGCGTCCAACCCGCAGCACCTAATAGCGCCCTCAACATGCAAATACATGTTGATGGTCCTATTAGGAATGCCCGTGGAATACAGTAAGTAAAATGTGCAGCCAAGCCGCACATTTTACTTTCAGAAATTAGCGCCTACCTTTGGGTAGGCGCTAGTTTCTGCCGGCACCGGGAAAGTGCACAGAAAAGCAGTAAAAACTGCTTTTCTGTGCACCCTCTGACTTAATATCATGGCGATATTAAGTTGGAGGTCCCGAAGAGTAAAAAAAAGTTTAAAAAAAAGAAAAAAAAAATTTAAATGGGCCGGCGGCTGTTGGGCCGAAAACCGGACGCTCAATTTTGTCGGCGTCCGGTTTCCGAGCCCGTGGCTGTCAGCGGGCTCGAGAACCGACGCCAGCAAAATTGAGCGTCGGCTGTCAAACCCGCTGACAGCCGCCGCTCCGGGCTAAAAGGAGGCGCTAGGGACGCGCTAGTGTCCCTAGCGCCTCCTTTTGCCCATTTCTACCGCACCACCTAATTTGAATACTGAATCACGCGCACCGGCGAGTGGCCGGTGTGCGCGCCAGGAGAGCGGGCGTTCGTCCGCTCTCCCGCAGACTTTACTGAATCGGCCTGTCAGTAAGTAGTGCGGAAGGTGAGAATACCATGTACTTGGTAAACCCTCATTTGCTTATGATATTCCTTCAATTGCATCTGAAGACTCACAAATTTTAGTGTGCTTGCTAACATTCTTGAATCACTTTAGTGCACACAAAAAAGTCTTTTTGCATAGCATGCTATTTTAGCATACAAACGAGGGTCAAGCTTTTGTTTAATGCATGGGCCCCTATATGTACATAGTCATTTGGAGTTATGTCTCTTTCTTTCAGAGCAGTGTCTGCTGAGGATCTTGGAATACAGATAACAGCTTAGATTTGCCATCCTAAATATTCCAAAAACTTCCGGTGGCACTGCTCACACAAGATGATAGATGCCTCAAAAGGGCTATATACACATTTTGAGCCAGACTAGTAAAAGAGTTTTCCTATAGGCACAGAGTGGGAGTGAAAATTTCCAACAGACTACTATAAGACAGAGGTTATCAACAGAAGGAAGTTTTAATATGTCTGTTCAGCCAGAAAACTAAGTGATACTTTCTTATATAATTACTGATACTATTTTCTCCATGCGTTTGTTTGTATTTTTTTTTAATAAACTGAGTCACACTTTCCTGCATCCTATAATTACTTTGGGCTGGACTGATTTTGTCAATTTTACATCTTTGAAACAGGCCATTTTAGTTTGGTCTCTTGCAACACTTGATACGCCCGATTACGAAAACATAAAGTATCCTAGCTGGGGAGAAGCACTGGGCTGGTGTATGATTGTCTTCTGTATCATCTGGATTCCCATCGTTGCCATAGTGAAAATATGTCTAGCAAAAGGAAGTTTGTGGCAGGCAAGTATATTATTTCTTTTATTTAAAACTATTTATTAATCGCTTTACCCCGTGATCAAGGCAATTTACAAAAGCACATACACAGTAATCTTAAAACCACAAATACCAAAAAAAGAACAAATAAAATGTCAACAATCCTAATTAGTCATTAGTCCAACTTTAGATGACTATGAAATCAATATTCCACCTACTATTATTCGACTAAATCAGTTATTGTTGCTGCGGCTTAGACTAAAAGCAATGTTGTTTATCCCAGACATAGCATGCCACCCTGTAAGGAATAGGGATGTGAATCGTGTCCTCGATCGTCTTAACGATCGATTTCGGCTGGGAGGGGGAGGGAATCGTATTGTTGCCGTTTGGGGGGGTAAAATATCGTGAAAAATCGTGAAAAATCGTGAAAAATCGAAAAATCGAAAAATCGCAAAACCGGCACATTAAAACCCCCTAAAACCCACCCCCGACCCTTTAAATTAAATCCCCCACCCTCCCGAACCCCCCCCCCAAATGACTTAAATAACCTGCGGGTCCAGCGGCGGTCCGGAACGGCAGCGGTCCGGAACGGGCTCCTGCTCCTCAATCTTGTTGTCTTCAGCCGGCGCCATTTTCCAAAATGGCGGCGAAAAATGGCGGCGGCCATAGACGAACACGATTGGACGGCAGGAGGTCCTTCTGGACCCCCGCTGGACTTTTGGCAAGTCTCGTGGGGGTCAGGAGGCCCCCCACAAGCTGGCCAAAAGTTCCTGGAGGTCCAGCGGGGGTCAGGGAGCGATTTCCCGCCGCGAATCGTTTTCGTACGGAAAATGGCGCCGGCAGGAGATCGACTGCAGGAGGTCGTTCAGCGAGGGTTCCGGCGCCTCGCTGAACGACCTCCTGCAGTCGATCTCCTGCCGGCGCCATTTTCCATACGGAAAATGGCGCCGGCCATACGCGTATGGCCGGCGCCATTTTCCGTACGAAAACGATTTGCGGCGGGAAATCGCTCCCTGACCCCCGCTGGACCTCCAGGAACTTTTGGCCAGCTTGTGGGGGGCCTCCTGACCCCCACGAGACTTGCCAAAAGTCCAGCGGGGGTCCGGAAGGACCTCCTGCCGTCCAATCGTGTTCGTCTATGGCCGCCGCCATTTTTCGCCGCCATTTTGGAAAATGGCGCCGGCTGAAGACAACAAGATTGAGGAGCAGGAGCCCGTTCCGGACCGCTGCCGTTCCGGACCGCTGCTGGACCCGCAGGTTATTTAACTCATTTGGGGGGGGTTCGGGAGGGTGGGGGATTTAATTTAAAGGGTCGGGGGTGGGTTTTAGGGGGTTTTAGTGTGCCGGCTCACGATTCTAACGATTTATAACGATAAATCGTTAGAATCTCTATTGTATTGTGTTCCATAACGGTTTAAGACGATATTAAAATTATCGGACGATAATTTTAATCGTCCTAAAACGATTCACATCCCTAGTAAGGAACACTGAATACCCATATTTGCTATAGATCAAGATGTCATTATTAAAATGAACAGTGCCCTCCCATATCCAAAAAATAAATCTAGACAGTTTATAAATTTTTGGCACCAAAATCTATCGAGACTCTGAATGAAGCAGTATCTGAAAAGATACAGGACCCAAAAAGCAAAGCGGTAACCGATCCAGTGAGCTGTGTAACAGTGACGACAAGGAGAATCGGATGATAGCAAGCCCTTTATTAAAATGCCCTAATAAAGGGCTTGCTATCATCCGATTCTCCTTGTCGTCTCTGAAAAGATACAGCCATGGATATTCATCATCTGTCACATGGCATAAAGACAGAGTGAATGGACCCCCTGATGCAGAATTATCCGTTTGAAACACAGACCATGTTGGGGTTGTTTCAGCGATGGAGCAGTGTCTTTTAAAGAGATTCATTTGAGATCATCCAACCAGATATGCTTCATTTGTAATTGAAAAACAAAAAAATATATACATTACATTATAATGATGGACTAGACCAATGATTAAGCATAAGGCAATTGAAGGCCATTTGCGTTCAGGCAGGTAGTGCCTATTAAGAAGGTCTATTGAAATTTATGAACTGTCTCGACTTTACTTTTCGGATGTGGGAAGGCACTGATTACTGATTCCTCTACACCATTTGACACAGTGACTTACAATTATTAAAATGAAATCACAAATACATCACTCACATTTGATTATCATGTTTAAAAGCCTGTGGATACAGCCCTGTCTTTAACACCTATTTAAACAGGCCTGTATCTGTCATGGTACAAACCCCCTCTGGCATGGAGTCCAGAGAGTGGGGCCTGTAATTGGAAAGGCGACCTCTCTTACTATGCCAAGATATACTACTTGAATACTTGGAATTTCAAGGAGATGCCTATTTGCAGATCTAAGTGTACTATAATAATCCCAGCAATGTGATAGGCTGGTGACTGTTACTCCAACATATACCCACAACCAGGGTATGCCATCATTATTAAGCAGTTTAAAAATCAACATTAAAATCTTAAATTTTATTCTTCACCGAACTGGGAGTCAGTGAAGGGAAGCTAGAACTGGGGTTATGCGGTCATTAAGTATCCAAGAAAATGTTTCAAAATTCAGTGAATTCTTACATATGAACTCTAATAGTACCACAAGCCAGCATGCTTCATAACCTGCTATTATGCTTTGTTTTTCAGCATTATTTTCCTATCATTGGCAAATACAGTAGTAATTTGGTGATAATTTAGATTTATAGCCATGTAAAACGTTTTGGTCAAACAATATCCCATTGAACATTACAATACATTGGAAACCTGTATTGCCCATCCCTAGGGAACGTGACCGGAAAGCACATTTATGAACTTGGGCTACATGTAAGATTCTGAAGCTAAAAGAGCAGAAGGAACCTTCTGCTCTTTTAAACTAGGGCATGGAGATTGCGCTGGAGTAAAGGGATGTCTTAGACTCACATATCAGGATTTCTCCTGACGCAAAGTTCCAACTCCTAGTCCCCCGTTTCTTAATTAAACCAGGACTGACTCAGCCTGTCTCTTTTCTCAAGAATGAACACCCACTCACCATAGTGAGGAGGGTCTTGAATGTCAAGGATGTATCTTTGTCCCCCTCACCCTTTACTCATAAAGTAAATTTGAAGGGCAATGATTTTTTTTTTTTTTTTAAATAATTTTTAGCCCATGCTCCTTTTTCTCTTCCCTCTTTGAACTCCCCTCCTCAGATGGCTTGCTTAGGCAGTCCTGCAGGACCCCTGCTGGCCAAGGAGCCCCCTCAGTGTTGCTCTTTGCTCAGCTGGGTCCCACCACTGTGGCAGCTGCCGCCTTCCCTCCCTCCTGGGGCCTGAGTGCTCCACCTTTGCATACACTCCTGATTTCTTAACGCGCTAATTGCTGAATACCTGAGACTCTTAAATCAGTGCCCAACTGAAATTCACAACAAGTGTGAAAGTAAAGCTGAAATAGGAAATCACGAAGAACTGGCAGAAAAAGAATATGAATTAGGTTTTGATTAGAAGGGGATTCCTTTTTTTTTTTAGAAAACTCCTTATTTATCAATTTTCAGGCATATATTACACAGAACCGCAGCTGCCAGTATGTTACATTTTACTAACACCACATAACATTCAATAATAGCTTAACATCTAAAAGACACTTTTAAAAAGAGGTACACAGCATTTACCTATTAGGATACATCATCACAATTGTATATTGCGTAAAGCCCACCCAAAATAATTCAATTAGCTGCCGCAATCATGAAATCTTTCAAAGGTAGAGGAAGAGGGAAAGAGAAAAGAGGCTGTTTTCAAAGATCAGCTTTAACTGAGATTTAAGGATTATTCCACATTTGATGCCAAGAGTGGTTATTTTTATTTTCCTGTTGTAACTTAGCGCTTTTGTGCAGCACTGTCACTTTAAAACTTTAATAGTACATGCTTAGTGCTACCAATAGTGCTATCAATAAACAAAGGACATGGCTAAAAAAGTTGAAAATACCAATTAAACCTTTTTTTTTTTCTTTACAGAGGTTTGTAGAGTGCTGTAGAGCAGCTCCCAACTGGGGCCCAGCCTTGGAGAAAAATTGGGGCGAAAGATACAAACATTTAGCATCTCTCCAACATGACAACAATGATTTAGCAGTACCAACCGTGCTTGGCAAAGATAATGCCTCATTTCAGCTTGAATGATGAGGTTCCCCCAGAATCCGCTCAATCTGAAGCAGTTATAGGCTGCTGTCAGAGTTTCAGCGATGCATGACAGACTACGTTCTTGCCTGCAGCACAAACATCTTTAGCCCGCCATTTAAAGACTGAATTTAAAAAGAGAACAAACATCACTTAACTGTTAACAAGGGAAGGACGGCATCCCAGAACTGAAAAGGGCATCCGGTCCTTCCTTTGCCATTATCAGCAAAGAACAACTGGAAAAATTCAAAATTTTGCGACAGAAATGGTGCTGGCCCCATGGTTTGGCCGGAATTGGCTAGCACCGTAAAAACTGCTTCTTAACAGTGAGAGCTCTTCCCTGAGGAAACTGGTCCCACGGTGTTTTCTCATTATCAGACTATTACCAGCAAGAGTTCATAAGTATCAAACAGCTTGCACTGGTGCATCTGGTATCAATATAGACTTTATGTGATGTTATTGTTAATTGTAATAATCCCAGCAACGTGATAGGCTGGTGACTGTCACTCCAATATTTCAATATCCCAGCACAACGATACTGGTTTGATCATTCTTCAGCTCTCCCCTGGTGCAGGGAGGCTTCTGCACCCCCACTGCCATGCCCTTCCCAGTTAAAATGCCATCAGTCTTTACTGGAGAGGATCTTCCCTAAAACAGATTGACAGATTTAATTTAAACATACAGGGGCTGATGTAATAAGGTGCGCTGAAGCCGCCTCGGGTTTGTATATGCGTTTTCCTGCACAAAGCCCTATACAGGGATGTAATAAGGGTTTTGTGTGCGGGAAAAAAGCGGAGTACGAACGCACTTACTGACCCGCGTTTTTTTTTCTGCGTGAGTGCACGCTAATGGCACGCAAAGGAGACAATTATCTAATCATGGGCAATGCAGGGAGCCGTGCTAATGCTAGTGCGGGATTTTTAATGCGGGTTTTTTTTACCGCCACGGTCAGGACACGAGTTAAGTGACAGCGCCGTCTCAGGGCCTATTTTATTCCATTGCTTATATTGGTGTGGTGTGGTAGTGTGCCCGTGCAGCTCTGCTGTGATTTCTATGATGGAGATGTCTGATTGTGTCCAGCTGTTCCTGATGCTGTGGTATATCCTGCGGCTTCGCCAAAGGATGACAGCAACAGAAGATTTCGCAGGTGACATAGGTCGTGAATGGAGAGAAAGGATCCGGAGGGAGCAGGCAGAGAGGAGGGATCCTGAGGAGCAGGCTGTTCTGGCTAGATTCGTGATGAGCTAGGCACTTTATTTGTCCCCAGTCGAGTGCCTATCTTGGCGCCAGAGCAGCCATATTCGTGCTTAGCTGGGTGCCTTACTGGGCTCCCAAGCAGCCAGATTCATGATTAGCTAGGCGCCTTTCTGGGTGCCCGAGTGTCTTGATTCGCGCCCAGCTGAGTGCCAGTCTCAGCACCCGAGCACCCATGAAAATATTTGTCATGTTTTCTGCAGCACACAGTTATTCGAAATATTAAAAATACATTCCAGGGTCAAACTTTCGCTTCTATGGGCATGTTATTGGTGCAACTTTTCTACATGGACGCGGCCGCTTATTACATAGGACCTTACCAAGGTACGTGCGTTTCTTCATGTGTGGTCACGGAGTTCTGCGTGCAAATAATTTGCATAATTTTTTTTTTTTTTTACATCCCGCGGAGGCGCCAGCCATAGCTGCGCATGTCGATCAAGACCTGCACTGATAACTAGCGCCTGTTTTGCCACAGATCTTCATTAAGAACATAAGAAATTGCCATGCTGGGTCAGACCAAGGGTCCATCAAGCCCAGCCATCCTGTTTCCAACAGAGGCCAAACCAGGCCACAAGAACCTGGCAATTACCCAAACACTAAGAAGATCCCATGCTCTGATGCAATTAATAACAGTGGCTATTCCCTAAGTAAACTTGATTAATAGCTGTTAATGGACTTCTCCTCCAAGAACTTATCCAAACCTTTTTTGAACCCAGTTACACTAACTGCACTAACCACATCCTCTGGCAACAAATTCCAGAGCTTTATTGTGCTTTAAGTGAAAAAGAATTTTCTCTGATTAGTCTTAAATGTGCTACTTGCTAACTTCATGGAATGCCCCCTAGTCCTTCTATTATTCGAAAGTGTAAATAACCGAGTCACATCTACTCTTTCCAGACCTCTCATGATCTTAAAGACCTCTTATCATATCCCCGCTCAGCCGTCTCTTCTCCGAGCTGAACAGCCCTAACCTCTTCAGCCTTTCCTCATAGGGGAGCTGTTCCATCCCCTTTATCATTTTGGTTGCCCTTCTCTGTTCCTTCTCCATCGCAATTATATCTTTTTTGAGATGCAGCGACCAGAATTGTACACAGTATTCAAGGTGCGGTCTCACCATGGAGTGATACAGAGGCATTATGACATTTTCTGTTTTATTAACCATTCCCTTCCTAATAATTCCTAACATTCTGTTTGCTTTTTTGACTGCTGCAGCACACTGAGCCAACGATTTTAAAGTATTATCCACTATGATGCCTAGATCTTTTACCTGGGTGGTAGCTCCTAATATGGAACCTAACATCGTGTAACTACAGCAAGGGTTATTTTTCCCTACAGGCAACACCTTGCACTTGTCCACATTAAATTTCATCTACCATTTGGATGCCCAATCTTACAGTCTTGCAAAGTCCTCCTGTAATGTATCACAATCCGCTTGTGATTTAACTACTCTGAATAATGTTGTATCATCCGCAAATTTGATTACCTCACTCACATTTGCATCGGCCTCACAGTAAGTTCATGCATTTTAACCTGTCCCTCCCCCACCTTCTCCCTGCTCACTTTACAAGCACAATTCTCATCACCAGCAGCCGGTATATATGACTCAGCAACCATAACAAGATTTCAAAAGTCATTTGAGGAAGACTGCAGCTAAGCCAGGGGTGGAAGTCTCAATCAAGGTGATCTTTTTAAAGTTTTTATGTATCCTTATCCTAGGCTTCTGTGGAGGGAAAACTGGGTTCTGGAATATTAAGGACCTAGCTTAGAAACCAAAGAGGAAAACAAAATGGAAGGGGAGATTACAATGTCTGTTCATTATTCTTATTATTTCTGATGTCCTGCCCAAACGAAGGGAGGTTCCATAGTGCTACAAATCACCTTCATAGAGAGTTGAAATGGTGGAATCTCTACCTTCGAGAGGAGTTCTGTGGTGTGAAGTCCAGGGTCACTTTCACTAAGGGCTGACTGTTGATTGGGCCCCATCCCCTGGACTCCCATCTCAGTATTCGGGTCTCCTCTGGCCGCCAACATACCTCAGCCCCTCACCCACCACAGCCCAGGCCTCGGCAGGCAAGAAAGCAGAGCCGGTGGCTGTCAGTCTGGTGCTTTTTTTTTTAACTACAACTCCTCCTGAACTGTCCAACCAGTGGCATTCCCTCCCACATCATGCAGTCCGTCATTCAAACTAGTGGACTGCATGGGAACCATGCAAGACTCTCCTTCCCACGCTGTTCACATTCCTATCTGATGTTTCCCACTTGGCACCGGAGGGAGTGCCACTGACTGCCAGGCATATACTGTACATGTACTGATACGCATACATGCATTTGATTTTTTAATCACTGGTTTTACAATTTATATAAATTTCTGTTTAAAGATGGTTTGTGTGAGGCTTATTTAAATGTTCACAGCACTTGATGTTAGCTTTGAAGAAGAAATTGCATTAGTTAGGATCCCACCCCTGTACCTGTTTTTTCTTATATACACTTTAAAAGGACAGAAGCCTGATTTTTGTGGCTTTACTGTCCCTGTCCTCAGTTCTGAAATGAAGACCTCTTATTTTTCTTATCTGTGAGTCCTGACTACATTGTAAGCTCCATGGAGCAGGGATTATCACTTATGTGCTTTTGTACAGTGCTGTGCATGTCTGGTGGTGCTATATAAAATGTTTAACAGTAATAGTAGTGACCGTCCCTTCTTCGGGTTCTGTCCTCTGCCATTTGGGGCTCTCAGGCATGTTCACAGGAAATCCAGGTAAACCTTGTCAGGCCAAAGTATTTTGTCAAATTAATGATAGTTTATTTTATAGCTGATTACTTAAACAACAGGCTTCTGTCTTTCTAACAATGTGAAGAATTTAAAGAGACAAACATAAAATATAAAAGAAACCTAGTGATCCTTGCAAAGCAGTCTGACCTTGTAGAAGGAAGAGGCTAGGCAGAGTAGTCCAGAGGAAAATACTATCTCCCCCCAGCACCCCTACTGGAGGCTGCTGCAACGGGCCATCCCAATTGCTGTGTTAGTGAGTGACCCCTGCAGTTTAGAGTCAGAAGAGAGCAAGGAGAGTTCAAGAGAAATAACTTTCTATCAATTTCTCCCCTCAATTACACCTACAAGCCAAACTCCTTGGTCTTAGATCTTCCAGATTCATGCGGAGAATAGCTCACAGCGTACTTTTGGCGGTTGGTGAGTTAGCTCTTTCATTTTGGGCTTTTTTTATTTTCTCCATTTTGGAAGGAAACGTTTTTCATCTTTCCTTTCCTCAGAGTCTGGAGGTTAGGGTCCTAAGCCTTAAGACAGAAAGAGGCTCCCAAGTACTGAGTGAAAGCCTAACTTCTTCAAGGCCGTTGCCCCTGGGTGGAGGGAACCCAGTAACGGGAATTTTACAAGTCAGGAGGGTTTTTTTGGAAACCTTACACGGCACCTCCCTGTCACTCAAGCTGAGGGACTCAGTGCCATCCTGTCGGAAACATTTTGTAGAGTACCCAGCTTTTGACACTTGAGAAGAGAAAGGAGAGAATTACCCAGAGAAGTCAGAGGAATGTGTACCACCCCCGATGCAGCGAGGAGAGAATGGAAGAGACCTGCAGAGACAAAGCAGTGGATCCCAGGTACAAGGAGGATCCTGAGCTGGCAGGAGGAACAACATCCATTGCCAAAGAGAGTCCTAAGATCCAAGAGGGGATCCCAAGGGAGTGAATAAGGATGGCAGGGACTGCCAGATTGCATGTTTAAATGTGCATTTACGGATGCCACACCAAAGAAATGTACAAAATGTCAAATTATTTTAATGAAGTTTTCCCAGTAAAGTTCATACTGTCCTGGGCCACCACAACTGTACAAGGAGTATTTATTTAAGAAAAGGAGAGAGAATGGATGGCCTTGAAGCTATATTTCTGTCACAAGAACCTTGGGTTTAGTGAGTTGTGTAGGATTTTGGATACCCCTGAAGGGGATACCATTCCTCTGTGAAGTACCCAGGAAAGGAAAATTAGTTTCTTACCTGATAATTTTCGTTCCTGTAGTACCAAGGATCAGTCCAGGACACCTGGGTTGTGACTCCGCACCAGTAGATGGAGACAGAGCAAGAGCTGTCGGACTCAGTCATATATGACAATGTGCCAGCCACAGCCCCTCAGTCTTACGAAATGTCAAAGTAGAAAACATGAAACCAGTAAACTATCTAAATAACCTAACTTTAACAGGGAGCAGTTCAAGACCCCCACTGGAACAGAACTCCCCTAACCGAGGGAGTAAAACCAGAAATCAGATTAGGTAATGAAACTACAAGCGGACTCTCCGTTACTTCAGAACAGCAATGCGGGCGGGATCCTGGACTGATCCTTGGTACTACAGGAACGAAAATTATCAGGTAAGAAACTAATTTTCCTTTCCCTGTACGTACCAGGATCAGTCCAGGACACCTGGGATGTACCAGAGCCAACTTACCGAGGGTGGGAAGCAGAGAGACCCGCTCGGAGTACCCTCTCTCCAAAACCCCCGGAATCAGTAGCCTGAACATCCAACCGGTAATGTCTAGTAAAGGTATGCAACGACTTCCAAGTAGCCGCCCTGCAAATCTCTTGAGGCGACACCTGAGAAGATTCTGCCCAAGACGCAGCATGCGATCGCATCGAGTGAGCCCTGAGACCTATGGGAACAGGTTTTCCCCGCATTAGGTACGCTGAGCCAATGGCCTCCTTGAGCCAACGGGCGACCGTCATCCGGGACGCTGTGCCACCTTTCTTTGGACCAGAGAATAGAACAAAAAGATGATCTGTCACCCGAAAAGGATTAGTGACCTCTAGATAGCGAAGGAGGGACCTCTGCACATCCAGCTTCCGTAATTCCTTCATTTTCGGGTCAGAGGACTCCCCGACCGCGAAAGCGGGAAGCTCAATTGATTGATTTAAATGAAACGCCGACACGACTTTAGGCAAAAAGGAAGGAACTGTCCGCAAGGAGACTCCTGAGTTGGAAATGCGCAAGAACGGCTCCCTACAGGACAGCGCCTGCAACTCTGAAACACGCCGTGCTGAAGAAATAGCCACAAGGAATACGGTCTTCAACGTGAGATCTTTAAGAGTCAACCGCTTCAAGGGCTCAAATGGCGCCAAGCATAAGGTGGAGAGAACCCAATTGAGGTTCCAGGACAGACAAGGATGACTCAATGGAGGACGGAGATGCTTTGCCCCCCGAAGAAAAGGGGAGATATCCGGGTGCAGGGCCAGGGAGGATCCTCGAACCTTACCCCGTAAACAACCAAGCGCCGCAACCTGGACTCACAGGGAACTGCACGCTAGTCCTTTGGCAAGACCAGCCTGGAGAAACGCTAGGATATCGGAGACGGAAGCGGAGGTAGGATCCACCCCGCGCTTCACGCACCATTCCTCAAAAACCACCCAGACTCGGACATACGCCAAGGACGTAGACTGCTTCCTGGACCTCAACAGCGTGGCTACCACCGCATCTGAGTAACCTTTTCTCTTCAACCGATTCCTCTCAAAAGCCATGCAGCAAGACAAAAGTGATCCGCATCCTCCAAACAGACGGGGCCCTGACGGAGAAGCCCCGCGAACCCCCGAAGACAAAGGGGAGCCTCCACCGACAACTGAATGAGGTCTGCGAACCACGGACGACGCGGCCACTCCGGTGCCACCAGGATCACTGTGGACGGGTGCAACTATATGCGTCGTAGGATCTTGCCTATCATCGGCCACGGGAGAAACACGTACAGCAACACGTCCGTCGGCCAGGGAAGAACCAATGCGTCGACGCCCTCGGCCCCTCTTTCTCGACGTCGGCTGTAAAACCGCAGAGCCTTCGCGTTTTGCCACGTGGCCATCAGATCCATGTGGGGTACCCCCCACTTCTTGCAGATGAGAAGAAAGGCGTCCTCCGCCAGTTCCCATTCCCCGGGATCTAGGTGATGACGACTGAGAAAATCCGCCTGGACATTGTCGACTCCGGCAATGTGAGACGCCGCGATGTTGCTGAGATGTTGTTCTGCCCAGCCCATCAAGAGCCGCGCCTCCTCCGCCACTAGTGGACTTCTTGTCCCGCCTTGGCGGTTGATGTAGGCCATGGTGGTCGCGTTGTCTGACAACACCCAGACCGCCTTTCCCCGTACCAACGGTAGAAAGGACTGCAGTGCCAGGCGAGCCGCTCTGGTCTCTAGCCGGTTGATGAACCACTGCGCTTGAGTCGATGACCACCGGCCCTGTACCGAATTGCCTAAGCAAACCGCTCCCCAACCGGAGAGGCTGGCATCCGTAGTTACCACCGTCCAGTTGGGAACTAGCAGGGACACCCCACCAGTCAGGTGTTCCGAAACTAGCCACCATTGCAGGCTGGCCCTCACCTGGACCGTGAGCGGTAGCGGTAGGTGGAACTCCTCTGATACCGGCTTCCAGCGGGATAGCAAGGATGATTGCAATGGTCGTAGATGAGCGAACGCCCAGGGGACCAACGCGAGTGTTGACGCCATAGACCCCAGAACCATCAGGTAATCGCAAACCCGCGGTAGCTGAAGAGACAATAACCGCCTGACTTGAGTCTGCAGCTTGTGCATGCATTCCCTGGACAGGAACACCTTGCCCCGTTTCGTGTCGAAGAGGGCTCCCAGGTACTCCAAGGACTGGGTGGGAACAAGTTGACTCTTGCCGAAGTTGACGACCCAGCCCAGAGACTGCAGCAGCTGGAGGACCCTGGCCATGGCCAGGCGACACTGGCTCTCGGACTTGGCCCGAATCAACCAATCGTCCAGGTAAGGGTGTACCAGAAACCCCTCCCGTCGAAGCTGAGCTGCCACCACGACCATCACCTTCGTGAACGTGCGAGGGGCCGTCGCGAGTCCAAAGGGGAGCGCCCGGAATTGATAATGCCATCCCAGGATACAAAACCTGAGGAACCGTTGAAAGGATGGCTGGATGCCCACATGGAGGTACGCCTCCATGAGATCCAGTGAGGCCAGGAATTCGCCTGGCCGTACCGAGGCCATCACTGATTGAATTGTCTCCATTTTGAAGTGAGGAACGCGAAGGCATCTGTTCACCCCTTTCAGATCCAAAATCGGCCTTGACGTGCCGTCTTTCTTTGGAACGATGAAGTAAATCGAGTAACGGCCCTTGCCTTGCTGACTGGCAGGTATGGGGGAAATGGCTCCCAAGCTTTCTAAGCTTGGGAGCCCTCTTTTCTGGACACTTGCAGGGAGACAGCAGGAACTTGTCTGATGGAATTCGAGCAAAATCTAACGCGTAACCGTGTCTTGTCACGTTGAGGACCCACTGATCCGACGTTACCTTGACCCATTCCTCGAAAAACAATGTCAACCTTGCCCCAACGTTTGGAACTGCGGCCTGGGGTTGACGCGAGGGATGGGTCAACCGCATCTCATTGCGAAGCCTTGGGCCCCGTGCCCGACGGGGTTCCCCCTGGTCTACCGAATCTTTTCCCACGAAAGGACTGCGGCCACTGGGAGGACCGAGGGGAAGACGACCGGTATGCGGGGCCAGCTGACCTTTGAGGACGCAACTTTCTGCTTCCACGAAAGCGGGACCTACTGGGGAACGAGGACTGCAACCTAGACCTGTCCTCAGGCAACTTGAAAGCCCTGTTCTCCCCCAGGGAAAGCATCAAATCATCCAATTCCTTACCAAACAACAACTTTCCCTTAAATGGTAGCGCCCCGAGGTGAGCCTTGGAGGATCCATCCGCCGCCCAGTTGCGAAGCCAAAGGAGACGGCGCGCCGAGACAGCCGCAACCATGGATCTAGCTGAAGTACGAAGGAGGTCATGGAGAGCATCTGCCCCATATGCTATTGCCGCCTCTAATCGATCTGCCTGCGTGGCCTCCTCTTCTGAAAGATCCACATTTGCCTGGAGGACCTGGGCCAAGTGCAAACTAGCCCTCATGGCAAAGTTGGTACAGATGGCGGCCCGGACTCCCAAAGCTGAAACTTCAAAAATCTTCAATTGCACCTCCAGCTTCCGGTCCTGAATGTCTCTGAGAGCCGTGGCCCCCGTGACCGGGATCATCGACCTCTTCGTCACCGCCGAAACCGCCGCGTCCACATTTGGAAGCCTTAAGAGCTCCAGTGCATCCTCCGGCAGCGGGTAGAGCTTATCCATGGCCTTGGTCACCTTCAGACCTAACTCCGGTGTATCCCATTCCTTAAACAGGATATCCGTCGACGAAAAATGGAATGGAAAGGCCACTGCTGGGCTAGTGAGACCCAAAAGTACCGGATCCATGTTGGCTTCCTGCCGGGCGACCACCGGCGGAGCTTCTATCCCCCAGCTCTTGAAGAATAGCTGGAATAAGGGGCGGCAGTTCCTCCCTGCGAAAAAGGCGGCCCACCTTCGGGTCATCACCTTCGACAGCCTGCGCTCCTTTGCCCGTCCCGGGTGGGGTGGAACCATCCCCTGTCGCCCCCTCGGCCCCCCGCGGGGGCTCCTTGGGGGAGTCTGCCTCATCGTACGAGGTGGACTCGCTGTCTGTTTCCTGTGGGACACCCCGCGGGACCCCCCGCGGGGGCCACTTTCCTCTGGGTGGCCCTTGTGGAAAACCAGAGGCCCCCCTGGCCTTCTTCTTCTTAGGTCCGGATTTGTGGGCCCCCAAAACGGCAGCTTTCTCCTGCCTGCGCCTGCGTCCCTTATATTTAAGGACCTTGCGCAGTAACAGCGCAAAATCCGCCGAGAAAGAAGATCCGGAGCCCGATGAATCGTCGCCCATACTGTCCTCCCCGGGGGACACTGCCCCCCCCCCCCCCGGGGCATCCCCCCCGCCGGCCTCTGCTGCGGTGAAAGCGAGGGGGGGGGGCAAGGCGCCATTTTCCGCCGGCTCCCGCGCAATTTCGCGGGCAGTCCCTAAGATGGCCGCCACTCCCGCGCTAAGCGGGAATGGATCCGTTGGCCTGTCAGGCGCTGCTGTCCCACGCGGTGGCGAACGCACCGAACGAGAACGGCCCCCCCGATGTGTCCCGGACAGACCCTCACCGCCCGGGACGCAGGAAACACAAAGGCCCTCCCTCGAAAGGCGCGCGCGCGCGCCTAACCGCATGCCCTGCAGGCCGACCCGCGCGGCATCCGGAGCGATCGCGGCAAGAAAAAAAAAGCACAATTCAAAATTAAAGTCCACCCTCGGCAAGCGGCTCCCCCCCGAGAGACCCGAGACGGAGACCCGAAGAAACGGAGAGCCAGCCGGCAGAGAAAAACAAAGACACCTTTTTTTTTCTTTTTTTTTTTACTTGCCGCTGTCCACGGTCCTGGGGCCCTGTTCCAGCGGGGGTGAATGAACCAGGCTCCCCGGTGTCACCCCCGACACTGCTACTTGGCCAGCTGGGTCCTCGACCCTAGCAGCGGCCTCAACCAGGGGAGGATGGTCCCCTCAGAACCTCCCAACCCCCCTGGGAGGCAGGGCGGACTGGACCTTCTTCAAATGGACACAAAAAACAAAAAATGACTGTCTAGCATTTCAACTAACCAGCACTACAAGCTAACAAATCAAACCAAAACTACACCCTGACTGACTATCAGAACCCAGGGCAGGCATAGGCTGTGACTGCACCTGCACCATCTACTGGAGACAGAGTAAGACTGAGGGGCTGTGGCTGGCACATTGTCATATATGACTGAGTCCGACAGCTCTTGCTCTGTCTCCATCTACTGGTGCGGAGTCACAACCCAGGAGTCCTGGACTGATCCTGGTACGTACAGGGAAGGGAGATTACAAACACAAACAAAATCCTATTCCCCACTGAGAGTTAAACTATGTACAAAACCTTTCCTAGCACTGGGCCGATGAGGTTTGTGGCAGCCATTCCTTCCCCCTTCCCAGACATTCACCCAGCCTGACTGAAAGCACCGTCTTTCTGAAAAACTCTCTCCCCAGAGATCCAACCAGACTAAGAAAGTGTGTTCTCTAAAGAGAGCCTTAACTGGCCTTATCTTGGCTCACTAATTATTACTGCATACCTCAGCAGTCAGCCTTTTCAGAGAAGGAAAGGTGTTAACCTTGGCCTGCCCATTTCCATCTGCAGTGACATATTTTGGTTTTTGATTCCCCTAAGCACAGTTGCTGCAGATGGTCCACCTTTGCCTCTCTGCCCGCCAAAACACATACATTTCCCAGGAGGGTCAGACATGGCCAAGAGCAGGAGCCTGTAGTAAAGTCTTACACTGCAGTCTCCACCATGCAACCAAAGCTGCAGAAGTAGCAAAAGCAGGCTGACTCCACCAGTAACCTCCCTGGCTCCATGCTGACCAGAAGAGCTGTGAAACTCTGTTTCTCTAAATGGGACACCTAACTATACCATCATCATTTTGCAACCCTCTGAATTTTAATGCCCTAGGCACAGAAATCAAAGTCTGCCCATGTGTAGTGTCTCTTCAGTACACTATAGCATATATATATAAATATAGATAGATAGATATACACACACACACACATATTTTTTTATATATTTTATCACAAAATACGTGTTTATTCATCATATATATCATACCTCTCTTGCTCTCTCTCCAGATATAGATACGATATAATTTTACTTAGAGTAAATTGTAAATTATAGCAGAGGCTTTTGACATTTTTTCTTTATTCAGGAGACCTTATCATAACTTAGAAATGTCACCCATAAGAAAAATCCCCTGATAATAGGCAGGGTTTAGGATCAAGATCGCTATCTTTCAGCCTGGGACTATAGTATATATCATTTCTTTTGTGAGAGCATGTGTGCATATATATTCTAAAAGAAATGTCTTACATCATCATGCAGCCTTACAAGCTCAGAAAAAGTAAGTATTTAGAATGAAATTCTCCACTTCTTACGGCACAAAGATCACATTTTATTCACTTCCTTCATTTCCAGGACGTTTACATGCTGAAAAGCACATACGTTTCCGGTGTTCCTGAGACTGTATTCCCTTTCTCCTTAAAAACCGTTCCAGCTCAGTTAATTTGCATTCTATAATACCGAGGTTCATTAGTATCCTCTTCTGTATAATAATAGTGCTTTCAATATCACTGGGGCTTTCTTTGGGCATGTCGCTCATTGAGAGAAAAGCTTCACTGTTGGCGGCTGGCTGCTCACACGCTTCCTTCGATTTGTGTTCTGAAGGCAGTTCATTCTGTCAGAGGAGGAATGTGCAAAGTAAGATCATAACTTGATTTCGTCATTGATTAAAGTCTTAGGGCAAACTAGCTGGGCTTTATGGTACGCATCTGCCCTCACGTTCTATGTTTCTATGATTCACCCAGGAAAGGTTTGGACCACCATTAAGAGAATAGAAGTCAAAAATAAATAAATATGGGGGTAAACACTGAGGTCCATATTCAAAGGCCATTTAAGATGGCTACCTCAAAAGTTATCCATCTAAATGGCAAATGTGGCTTGTTCAGCCACTTATCCATCTAAAAAAGGATACTAGGTTGCATTTGTGTTTTAAAACACAATAACTTATTTGTAATGTCCTGAATAAAGATATTTGAAACTTTCAAGAGGCAGATTCAGCCAAGAAACACTCCACCTCCATTCCTGCCTCTAAAGAGTTATTCACTCATCTAGATCTATGGATTTTTTTTTTTTTTTGGTATTAATTTTATTGGTGTGTAACATAAAATAAACAGTACATAATAGTTATATAATGTCAGCCACGTTATTCACTACCACAAGTTTTATAATGTTGTGATGTCCCTTCCCCCCGCCCCTCCCACCCTACTGCATTGACCTTTCTAATGTTCTGTACCCAAAATATATATATTCCCATGTAACATGAAGAGACAACAGGTCTGTCCCACCCTGTTTCCTTACACTCGCACTTCAGCACTCAGCTCCATCCTTCATGCTCACACATCGCCCGCTGACTCCAGTCAATAAACACACAAAATTAACTTTTATTTAACAAAAATATATATACAAAAGTTTTAAAGTTGTCTTCTCTTTCTATGGAAAAAGAAGGAAAGAGGAAGTTAAGTGTCCTGGCGCCTCTTTGAAGGGGATATTGTAGGTCCTGCCTCTATCTCTGGGGGCCATTTCCTCTATCTCCTGCAGGAGCAAACACCAGGGAGCAAATCATGACAGAATAAAAGGGCAGATGGGATGTTTCATATCCAAAGCAGCAGATGCAAAGCAGAAAAAAAAGGAAGTACATGGAATTACATCTTCAATTGATGGCATTTTTTCACTGCTGGAACAAAGGCAAGAATGTGTATGCCTGGACTGTAGGACACTATTTGCAGGGGCGGCTACAGGCTCTGGTTAGTCAGAGAAAATAATAAAAGAATATAATTGCTCTAAGAAGCGTAAACAAGGAATGCAAAGGCAGAATGAACACAAGAGAGAAGACTTAACAATATAACCAAGAAAGACAAAGACAAGCAGCAATATAGAAACTTCTTAGGGAACACAGATAAAGCATGTGCCTTTCCATTCCATGCAACAAAGACCATGCCCAAAGCACAAAAAGAAACAACACCACAGCATACACACAGACGTAGATCAAAACCCGACACAGGAATCACTAAAGGAGAGGTGAATTTAAACCTAAAGATGAGAGACTGAAAACTGCAGCACAGGACAGTGGACTACAGACAAGATGGCTCACAGCCAGCATTGAGAAAAAAAATGGTAAAACAGATAAATGCAGATTCTGTAAAACAGAACTGGAAACATTTACACATCTCATTGCTGGGTGTGATGTGCTGATGTCACAAGGCCTATATACAGAAAGACGTATATAGGAAACTATGTAAACACTGAGGTCCATATTCAAAGGCCATTTAAGATGGCTACCTCAAAAGTTATCCATCTAAATGGCAAATGTGGCTTGTTCAGCCACTTATCCATCTAAATAATAGCCAGATAGGTAATTATCCATCTATAATTTAGACAGAAAAAAATGGGGCATTTTGGGAGTGTTCTGAGGAACGTTTGAGTTAACCAGCTAATCTAGCCGAATATCAGGTATATCCAGCTAGGTTAGCTGGATAACTTTAGGCCTGCTTCAGGAAAAGGAGTCAGAAATTTTCTCTGATGGGGTCAGCCTCCCATCTGACTTGATTTCGCTTGATTTGAATCTTTTAATCCAATTTTTTGAAGAATTCCCTGTGAGAGCTTGGTCCCTCTTGTTGCGGTGGACTGGAGCGCACCTATATTCAAGGCTGGATCCCGGGGTAGGGAAGCACACTGCAGGTGTGCTCTCTCTCCTTCAGAGGATGGACCTGACAGTGACCCAATGCGGAGGCATTTCAACTTTATCTTACCTATTTTGTGCTATCTCCTTTGTTGTGAGGCAAGGAAGCTTTTCCACCTTTCCTGCCTCTGTTTTGATTTTTCCACCTTTTGGTTCAGAGACTATTTTGGTTCCACTGGGAGCTGATGGCCCTTGGTACCTGGGATTTGGGAGAGTGGTGTCTTTCATCCTGAGGGAACCTGAAGTGTGGAGAGGTCCGGCTGGAAAGAAGTATTCCTGCCAGTGGCACAGAGGGAAGGAAGCTAAAGGATCGAAAGGGGTGAGATGCTGGAGATATTTGCTTTGAAAACTGTGAATGCTGCCAAAGTAAACGAGAGGGAAGTTGCCTATCAGGTATGAACTAGGAAAGCTAAAGTATTTAAGAAGAATTCAGGAAAAGGTATCAGAACTGGGATTAGGTTGTGATAAAATATTGGGACTGCAGGCTGTAAGCACCTACACTGGGAAGAAGCTGGGATAACATTGGGAATCTAAAAGAGGATTGAACTCTGTTCAACCTGAGAAATCAGAGAAACTGAGTAGTTGGAGTAACTGGGAAGAGAAAGAATTGAAGTGTTGAAGAGTGTACTTCCAAAAAAATGTATAGTCTTTACTAAAGAAGTGGGGTCACAAGTTTATTAGTCTGTTCTCTTACCATTTATTGACTTTCATTGAAATCTGAATTGAAGCTGCGATTATTATTTAATCATCTAATCAACTATCAGTTACAGAAGTTGGAAACCAGCCTGCTTCTCAGTGTGTTTCTTGGATGCAAAGACTGTGATTGTTAGTGTTGTGAACAGAGATCGGAGAAGAGCTTGTATTGAAAGAACTGGGTATAAGAATTATTTTTCATCCCCCACGTGGAATCCTGGAAACCAGAGAGTTAATGCTATGCATGGAGAAACAGAGAGGTTCTGAAGACGTTGTGTGCAGAAAGAGTGCATCCTCTCTTTTCTATATGCCCCTGGGCGCCAGCTAAAGGAGCCGTCCTGCCCAAGGGTTACACTGCTATTATTCTGTATATTGTAATTCGCTTAGTAAGGTGGGTCTTCTGTAAGTAGAGTATAAATACTTTTAACTAAATAAATAACTAAATAAAATTATAAAATTCAGAATGAAAATCTTTATGGAACAATGAACGTATTGAGACAAGCTCTAGTAGTAAATGTGGGAGATTTAGATGTTAGATATCTGACATGCCCAACTTATGAGTGTGATTCATTCTTGTCATGGCGTGTGCAAAACAAATTCATTTGGGGATATTACCCCAGATGGGAATAAAAGGAGGAATCATGTAGTCTGGAAAATTTGCACCAAATAATTCACATAAATAAGATAGAAAAATATAACTGGTATCACATCAGCAAGTTAGTTAGAAACAGTCACTACATGCAAAGACACTTTTAGACATACACAAGGCACCACCATGATGGACAACAGACATGTACAAGGATATACTTATTGCCTAGATGGTTCTCCATCAGCCATAGGGGTAGCCTTTCCCCATCCTCTTTTGCCTTACTAGTATCCAGGAGGCAAGGGGGCCTGCTCTGACCAATGGAACAGGAGTAATTATCTCACAGGGGTCAGGTTGGCCTGAAAAAACATCCAATAAAAAGAAAATGTTCATTAGTGGACCGAGTCCAACAAATGCAAAGCAAAGTTTTAGAGTAGAGAAGACTCACTCTGACTTTAGTGGCACACTGCTCTTCTCACACAAAGCAGGAGAAGACAAGACATTCCAAACTTACCGAAGTTGGCAGGAGGTGTTACCAAGAGTAGCCCTCCTTGTAACAATAGTGGCACTGGAGGGCAAGCTGAAGGAAGCCTTCTGAGTGGTAATTGGGTGTGATGAAGTTGGTGGATGGTGCTATTACAATCACGGCTCTCAGACAGGCAATAAACACGGGCATGTGATGCCCGCATGTTTATATTATGGATTACTGGTGATTAAAGGGCTCACATTTGTTTGTATTACTAAGAATAGCTGATAGGCACCCTGTGCTTTTTAGTAATTAGAAAAAGAAGCCTTTAGGGAACGGGAAAGAAGAATGATGGATAGCATTCAATCTTTGGCATCCTGATGTGTGTATATAGCATGGTTACCTCCATGAATATGTCACGCATCTCTGTTCATAGCAAAGACAACCAAGAGTGCACAAAGGCGGCTAGTATATATGATTGCTATGAGTCATAAGGTAGCAAGGTTCTTGCAAGTTTGAGATATATTAAGGCAGGACTCTTTCTATTATCTCATGAGTTCTGGGGATTCAGTGGAGGTGATGAGTGAAGTAGCATGTAATTGTTGAGGTTCATTTGCCAGTCCTTTGCTGGCCTGTGTGGATGTGGGATGCAAGATTTTGAGGCCATGGCAGCAATGAAGGGATTGGTGTGTGAAAGGGAAAGATACGTGTCTGATAACTGGTGCTGTTCCTTCACAGACAGGACAGCTATGAGTGGAGGAAGGAGAATAAATATTGTATAAATGGAAAAAAGTATGGGATGGGGTTACATTTGGACACATGCTAGGCTTGCATGCCAGCAGTTCCTTGTGCACTGAAGTTTGCCAAGGCATTGGTGGATTGTTTTCTGTCTATAGTAAATATTGTTTTTGTGAGTGCTGAGGTTTTTCTGTTGGTTCCTATGGAATCAGGGTGAACAAGTGTTTAACAGAGCATGCAAATGAGGTGGTGTTGAGATTCAAGCGTGGACAGGCATTTTTGGCTCCTTATTCTTAGTTGACGTTGACATTACAACCTGCATATGCTCAGTGTTCTTATTCCACATTTTCCTATAGGGCAGGGGTGCTCAAACCGGTCCTTGAGGAACCCCCCAGCCAGTCAGATTTTCAGGATGTCCCTAATAAATATGCATGAGATTTATTTGCATGCACTACCTCTTATGTCTGTAAATATTTCTCATGCAGACAAGGGATATAGTGCATGCAAAATAAATCTCATGCATAGTCATTAGAGATATTCTGAAAACCTGACTGGCTGGGGTGGGGGGGCACCAAGGAGTGGTTTGAGCACCCTTGCTAAAGAGGGATTAATGTCTCCAGAATGACTTTGCATGACCAACAAGGGATAATGAGAATCATCCTTGGCATGGGTTTGCTTCTACTCCTGCTACTAGTTATTTTTAATGCACTACTAGACATATACAGCACTGTAAAGACACACACATAGGAGACAGTCCCTGCTTCGTGGAGCTTAAAATCTAGTCAAGACAAACATACGTAACAAAAATCTGTAAGAAGCGTATTATAGAGAACTACTTAGGATTTAAAAGCAGTTTCAGTAAGGTGAGATTTTAAAAAGGATTTGAATACTTTATTTATTTATTTTATTTATTTAAAAACTTTTCTATACCGTCGCTAAGTTATATACCATCGCAACGGTTTACAAATAGGCACAGACTAAGGTAAGTAAATGTAGGATATCGTACATTCTAACAGGTGCCAATAAAGTTCGGTTACAATTTCATAAATAAAATCATTATTTGAGAAATGTTGGTCAAGTCCAGGTATATTATTGAGTTACTATCGCTTTGAAATATTACTTCTTAAATGTAGGATTGAGTAAATTCATTCTCATCTGCATTACCCTGTACTTTCATTCTCTACCCTCCACACTCTTTAGTGAAGGCTTTTTTAAAGAGCCATGTTTTTAGATTTTTCTTAAAAGTTTTGAGATTATTCTGTAATCTGAGTTCGGGGGGCATCGTGTTCCATAGTATGGGCCCAGCCAATGATAAAGCCCTTTCTCTCACTTGGGTTAATTTTGCTGACTTCACTGAAGGGATTGTTAGTAGTGCTTTGTTTGCTGAGCGGAGGTTTCTTTGTGGAACGTGTACTCGTAAGGCTGTGTTTAGCCAGTCTGCTTCTTTATCATATATTAGTTTGTGTATGGTGCATAAGGCTTTGTATTTTATCCTGTATTCGATGGGTAACCAATGTAAGTCTGCTAGAGTTTCAGTTATATGGTCCCTCCTCTTTTTTCCTGTTAGTATTCTGGCTGCAGTATTTTGAAGTATCTGGAGTGGTCTTATCAATGTGCTTGGGAGTCCTAGTAAGAGTGCGTTGCAGTAGTCAGTGCTAGAAAAGATAAGTGTTTGCAATACTGTTCTGAAGTGGGCAGGTGTGAGTAATGGTTTCAATCTTCTGAGGACCATAAGTTTTGCGTAGCCTTCTCTTACTTTTATAGATATGTGTTGCTTCAGGTTGATTTCTGGGTCCATTATTACTCCCAGATTCCTTACTTTTTCGGCTAGCTCAATTTTTTGGTTATTTCTTAGGGTTATCGGTGTTTGAATGATTTTAGTATGTTTTCTCTCAAGGTGAAGGAATTCAGTTTTTTCAATGTTGATAACCAGTTCCATCTGGTTTAGTAGTTGTTTATTTATTTATTTAGGATTTTTATTTTTTTTAATTATGTTTAATTATGTCTAGGTACATGTTAGCTAGACTTAATGTTTTTTCAATTGTGTCATCTATTGGTAGAATTAATTGAATGTCGTCTGCGTAAATGTAATGTATTATCCCTAGGCCTGCCAGCAGATGACATAAGGGTAGCATATATATGTTAAAGAGGGTAGCAGACAGCGCTGAACCCTGAGGTACTCCTGTTTCAAGTTTAAATTTTTCTGATAATGTGTTTTTTATCTGGACTTGAAAGAACCTGTTGTTTAGGTAGGATCTGAACTAGTTTATTGTTTTGTCACATAATCCAATTTCTTCAAGTCTTTTTAGTAGTATTTTGTGGTTTACTGTATCAAAGGCTGCAGATAAGTCGAGCATTATATGGATGTAATGTTTACTGTTATCAAAACCTCTTAGTATGTTGTCTGTTAGTGAGAGAAGTAATGTCTCAGTGCTGTAGTGTTTTCAGAAGCCGTGTTGTGAAGGGTACAGTATGTTATTATTGTCTAGGTGTTCAGCTAGCTGTTTCTGTACTGTTTTCTCTATTAATTTAGCTAATAATGGGAGGTTTGAGACTGGGCGGTAGTTAATGAGGATTAATGGGTCAATGTTTTTCTTTTTGATGATTGGCTTAATGATTGCCCCTTTTAGTGTATCTGGCATTAATCCTTCAGTTAGGGATAGGTTTATGATATTAGTTAGTGTTGGGGTTATTACATTGGTAATCTTTTTTATCTCAGTTGTTGGTATTGTATCGATTTTGTGTGGAGCAGGGTTTATATTTTTTATCATTGATTCAACTTCTTGTTCTGATATTTCTATAAATGAGAACCATATGTTAATATCTCTTTTTTGCATTACGATTGCTTGTTTGCTGTTTTTGGGGAGTTTGTTTCTTAGGTTTAATATTTTGTCACTAAAAAATTTAGCTATTTCATTGCATTTTGATTCAGGAAGACTTTGAGGTGATTCTTGTTTGTCATTTGTGAGATTCGTTACTATGGAGAATAAGGTTCTTGGGTTATTGGCAAACTTTTCTATTTTATTGGAATAGTATTCTTTTTTAGTATTAAGGATCAGATGTTTGTAGAAAGCTAGATGTTTCCTGAATTTGGTTAGGTTTTCAGTTGTTTTGTGTTTTCTCCAGTTTTTTCCAAATTTTCTGAGCTTTCTTTTTGCATCTTTTCTTTTTGCATTATGCCAGTGGTTATTTTGTTTTGTTTCTTTGATAGTTATTGTTTTGATGGGGTTTATTTCATCGGCTATTTTTTTAGTTGAGTCTAACCAGAGTTCCGTAGCTGAGTTACAATCATTAAGTGTTATGTCTTTTAGTTCTTCTTCTAATTTGTCCTTTAGTTCATCATTGTTATAGGGTGGTCGATATTTAAATTCTATGGGATTATGAGTTTGTATGGTCTGAGGAAGGAGCATGACACACCAACTCAGGAAGTCTCTTTCAGGCATATGGCACAGCAAGGTAGAAAGTCTGGAATCGAGAGTTGGCAGAGGAGGAGAAGGGCACAGAGAAGAGCAATTTGCCCGATGAATGGAGTTCTCAAGGAAACGTGCAGGGAGAGAGAAGAGAAGACAGATACATTCACTCTACAGCTCATTACCTATAGGTGAATAAGAAAAGCTTGAACTGTATGCAGAAGCAGACAAGGAGAAAATGTAGTGACTTGAGAAGAGGGGTTTCATGGTCATAATGCAGCTGAAGAAAAATAAGTTCAGCAAAAAACCTTACACTGGCTACTCATTCCATTCAGAATACAATATAAAGTCCTAACCCTCATCCACAAAGCACTCTACAACGATAAGTTTAACTGGCTGAATGCGGCCCTCCATTTTTACAACCCACAAAGGAACACCGGACTCATCCCAATACCCTCACCAAAAGTAACACACCTGACCTCAACACGAGAACACGCTCTATCTGTGGCTGGACCCTCCCTCTGGAACAACTTGCCAACGCAACTAAGAATGGACCCCACGATTCAATCCTTTAAAAAAAAAATGCAAAACATGGCTCTTCCAAAAAGCCTTCCTGACAGCTATTTAATGCCTATCTACCAACTGCCCTAGATAACATCCCTCCCTTTCAGACCTTCCGGTTATCCCTCCATACCTACCCCCATCATACCACCAGCAGCACCATACACCTCACTAACTTCAAGACTCCTTGACTCCCTTTTAACACACTCATATACATAGCAAAGTTATCTCTTGACCTTATTTAAACTTTACAAATTACATTATGGCAATCCATAAACACTTGCTCTATTCGATGTAAAAATCGCTATATTATATGCTACACTATACTATATATTCCATTATAATTTATTGCAAGTTATATTATAATTTGTTTATAATTTATATTGTATTATGTTGTTATACTGTAAGATACCCTGTAGGATATATTGTTGCTCCCGTTTCATTTTAAAATATACTATAAGAAATAGTATGAAGTTACAATGTAAAATAAAAAGCCTTCATCTTCTTAGTTGCACTGTAAACCGATGTGATATTCCAGATCAAACACCGGTATATAAAAACAAACAAACAAATAAATAAATAAATAGCAGTATTTAAGTGGAAAGTGCTAAGAGAGGGTCTGAACATTTTAATAGCATGCTCAGAAAGGAAGGAATGGGTTTTAGTAATGTTATAAAGGAAAAACTGACACACTTCAGCAGTGTTTTGTATGTGCATGGAAAAGGAGAGAGAGGCACTGAAGATGACCCCCAAGTTTATGGGCCAAGAGAACAGGGATGATAAGAGTACCATCCACGGATACAGAAAAAAGAGGGAATAGGATGAAGCAAGAAGTTCCATTTTGATCTTATTAAGTTTAACATTGTGGCAGGATATCCAGGCGACAATGTCAGACAACAGGGCTGAAATTTGGGACTGGATTTGTGATGAAATCTGTGGTGTAGAGAGGCAGATTTGAGCATAAATCAACCTAAAAGTGAGGCTGAAAGCTTCAGAGGAGATCAGAGTGCCAAGGCAAGAAGAATAGATAGAATGGTTAAATACACGTGTAGATTGAATGGTTAAATACACGTGAAAGCAGCATACAGTTCACTTTACAATACAATGAAAGGTCTATTCCATTTTTGGTTTAAATAGTGTTTAAAGATGAGCATGGAATGCTTTCCACTGGGACGTATCAAAGTCTTCAGACAAGAATACATTTTTACACGATACTAGTTCACACCCTGTAGCTTTGAAGAACAGGTTGCCTCATTTATAGTTTTAGAAATGTAGGAGGAAGTGTACTACAGTAGGAGATTATAAAGAAGAATCCAAATTATTATGTACCAGGCTAGCACGAGGATCCATATAGCTGTATTTATAAGGTGTATAAACGCGCATTATATTCTAATTGAGATTTATTTCTAAATTCCAGAATTGTTAAGAGAGAAAATTTCAGTAGAGGTAACCTATGCTATGCAATATTCAGGAATGTCTCATAAAATTGTTAAAATCATACATTCCACTGGTTATTGATCCAACTACATAAACGATTTAAGAACAGGATTGATTTCAGTAGGGATCAAAAATTGAAGGAGTATTTGAGGCCCTCTACTTTGCCTGTTCTTGATGGAAGAGCACAAAGAACATTGGATGGAGTGGAATGTCCAATCGTGGAATGCTTATTTGCTTGCTGATAGTCACTTATCAAATTCTTTACAAATGCAAGACATGGACTCCAAACGGTTTGTTTTTACTTTCCAAACTGCTTTTCTAAAATGTAAACTTATTTTTTTTTTGGATTGGACATTATAAATATAGACATTGTTTAGTGTGTATGGCTATGATACAACTGAAGAAGTTTATCCATCCTAAAACCAAGGAGGAATATACACTGAAGTATTTCACGACATGCTCAAATGACTCTGTTATTTAATGTCCTTGTCCTTATATATATATATGGTGGGAAAACAATGAGAATATTTAGGCCACGAGTCCAGGAACATCACAATTGTCTGAAACAAGGCAGTTTGGAAGCTCCCATGGTGTATCACTGTTTGGAGCATGAACAGTCTTTTGATACTCTTCAATTTTTGGTTATAAATCATATAAGAAAATCTATAAGATCCTTATAAGGTAATAGGGATCTTTCCCTGAAATAGACATGGATATTCAAATTACAAACTGTATAATCAGAGAGTTTAAATGTATGTGTCGCATGGGGTGTGTTTCTTTAAATCTGAAATCTGTGAAAGCAAATGTCTCATGAGATGTTCAGAACAGCATGACATCGGTGAGCATTTAAATCCTTATTGCTGCTTGTGTGTGCCATCTTTGGGTTTAAATTGGGGGTAAGCAGATTTGCTACCGGGAAGACTGTGGGGCCGATGCAATACAGTTCGCTCAGCCCAGCACATTGTATAACCCGCAGTCAGACGCGTCCCACGCGGAATGAATGAGATAGGGCTCATCACATGCAAATGCACGTGAATGAGGCTATTACTCATTCACTTCAATGCAAAAAAATAAATGTGCGTCTGAGACGCACATTTATTTTTTTCAATGCACTTTTTTTCAATGCACTCAGCTATTAACGCCTGCCTGGAGCAGGCGTTAATAGCTGCGTGCATTGAAAAATAGTACAGAAAAGCAGAAAAATCTGCTTTTCTGTACTTCTTTAAAAGTTAAAAAAAACAAACCTCTGCCGGCCGCTTTGAAGACCAACGCCAAGTTTATCGCCATCGGTATTCATAACCGGCAGACCGCCGGTAACCGCAGGGTCGTGTTAGCAAAGAGGCACTAAGGTCGTGCAAGCAATCCTAGCGCCTCCTTGCTAGCGTGACCCCCTAATTTGTTTATAGCATGGCACCCCCCCCCTTGCGGGAGCCATGCGCACGTTAAGAAAGCGGGCGCTGAAAAGTCAGCGCCCGCTTTCCATGTTTATTATAGCATCGGCCCCTGTAAGAGTAAACCAAGCAAGTAAAAATGTGTTAATGTGGCAGTGCAACTTTTTTGAATCAGAGTTTAAAATTGTATTTCTATGCAGATGCCCTGATGCAGCAAATATTTGTGAAACACTGGCCTTGTCAGGAGTTGGCTGTGGAAACATCAGCGTATGTTCAGCAATTTGCTTGATTTAATGAAAGGAGGAAATTCTCTACCATCTTAGCTCTGAACCTAAGTTAAGGTTTTGTTCCTGTTTAAAAAACAAAATGCTACTCAAATGAACTGGAAAATTACAGTAAATGTCTATTTAAGCAGCATTTGTACATCTATTTATAAAGGTTACCAGAAAAGGATGTGCAGCTCTCATGAGAAAGTCATTTATGTAAGCTAGAAAATAAATCTGGCCACAGTGGCCTATCACTTTGGATTTCAGCAGTCAAAGATAGGGAAAAATGCTACAAATTTTGAAACTTTAATTTGGATGGTATCATGATCATTTATTGTGTATCCCCAAATAATTTACATATTAAAGCTCACTGTACATTTTCCTTGGGATTTTCGTTCTTCATGGTTTCTTTATTCTTATAAAGGTTGCTTAATATTTCTCAATGTTTTCACGATGCAGTATATATACTGCATCGTGAAAACAGATAGATAGATATAGAAGATGCTATCATTATTATTGTTGTTGTTGTAAACAAGAATGAAAGGGAAAATCATGCACTTGCGTAGATTTTCTAGCACTTTTCAATGGTACCTTACTGAAAATGACCTGAAGCTCCCCAGGTTCTGGTTATTTTGAATATCATACTTCGTGGGACCTTAGTGAGCCTTCTCTCCTCTCCCCATTTAGGCCCAGTCTGAAGTAGTTTCGAAGAAGTTTTTGCAACTTCAGACAGACTGAACCAACTCCTTCTTTCACAGTCACCAACAGGTGATGTAGCATCATGGATGGGTATTTTTTGTTTTGGTTTTTTTTTTTTACCATCTAGCAACAACATCACGTGCCTGAGCCACTGGGTGTACTTATACTAGCAGAAGCACTGGTGTTTAGGAATGTGCATTCATGTTAAAACTAAATGAAACACCCATTTTTTCTTTTCTTTCATTTAAAGACAAAACAAAAAAACACTTGAAACTTTTTTACATTGACTTTCATTTCAGAAATTCGACAAAAAACAAACAACCCCTCCCCCTCCCCCCCCCACCGAGAACTGCCAAAACAGCAAAATTAATTCTCTTTCACCCCAAGGCCTTCCTCTTACCTTCTTCCTGGGATCTGCAAAATAGAAAGGGCTCTGGTTCAAAAATGGCTCCGACGGCCCTGAGATCAGCATCATTTCACTGTGAGGCTGTAAAGCATATGGCCATACAAGATAGTGCCGGCCTCGGGGTTGGCTGGTGCCATTTTTAAAACCATGATCTGCTAGAGGAAGAGCAACTGAGGATCACTCCTGCTCTTTTCTACTCTTGGGGAGCGGAGGTGCTTACGGGAAAGGCCTGGGTGGGGGATGAGATTAATTTTGTTATTTTCGTGGATGTTTGGAGGGGATAGGGTTTCCCCCCCCCCCCTGTGGTTCTTTATTTAATATTTATTTTGGTTCAGTAAAGAAACAAGCCAAAGTAAAAACATTAAGGGGTAGATTTTAAAAAGCATTTACTCGAGCAAAACTGGTTTTTGCTCGAGTAAATACACTTTACTCAAGTAAGTGGGCTTTTCAAAATTGCTACAATATATGCCATTGAATTGTCCATAGGATTTACTCAAGTAAGTGCACTTTACTCGAGTAAATAGCTTTTGAAAATTGCTACGATAGTATGTCACATTTACATGTGTAACTCCTTTGAAAATGACCCCCTTAATGAACTGAAATTCAAATGTAATTTTAAAAATACTGGAAATGAAAAATCAAAACAATATGAAAAGATTGTACTGCACACTGGGCTTAATTAAGAACCTAGCACTTGGAGAGTACATTTTTTAAACTGGTTTTTCAGCAAACCAGCATATGCTCCTGTCAAGATGCTATAGTATTCTTATGTTCATATGTTTTTCAAGCAACAAAAGTTGTGATCTATTATTACCACCACCAAATTCCTTCCTGTTCTATGCAATCAATATCTGTTATAATTTGACCACTGAGGACTGACATATACTAAAATCATATACACAGCAATTTATAAAGGGACAGAAGTACTAATCATATTTTCATAGACAACAAATAGGAAAAACCCTCAGCCTTAACTTCTAAGCACATACAAAGTCCAATAGTTCCCTAGTGGAAGCTCAGCACTCCACTGGAATAAGGGTGTGATATTTCCTTTCATCTGGCATAACATGGCCCACTTCCTGTTTCATGTAGTTTCCCTTCTTTACTGATAATTCTCACTATATAAAGCAGCTGTTTTCTTTATGATCAAATTCCACAGTTCCCCTCCACACTGTGACAATTGGAAGGCCTCACGGGTAGTACATCAGGTCCATAATTACACTCAGATCATTAAAGTATTCAAATGCCAAGTTGATTAAAAGTGGAAGTGTTTAACCTGCTCTTTTGACCTGTTTCTACATCACTTAATCTACCCACCTCTACATTCTGTTCAGTTTCAGTTACATTTACAAATATATTTTTATGTTTTTAGTTCACTACAAAATTGCTGGCTACTGCTATCATTTTTCCCTACTCTTCTCATGTACCAGTTCCCACTGTACAAAATATTAACTTATTCTTTCTATGTAAACCATGACATAGCACATAAAAGCCTTTTTTTTTTTTTTTTTTTACCTTAAATGAATTCAGTCCTTTCCACAGAAGTCTACAAACTATGAAAAGAAGGAAACCTGAGATTAGACTGAGGAACCCACCCCCGCGCTGGTAACAGCAACGAATTACAGGAGGCTGCATTGAAAGAAACCTTAGCTTGCGTGAGCATAATATATCATACGGCAGGCTTTTCTGGGGCCTGTCTAAGGCAGAATTCTAGAATCCAGAGACAATAGGTGGTAGACTTAAGCTGTTTCTGACATCATGTCTCTTTGATACGTGGGTCTTCTGCATTAGTAAAGTGGAAGGCTAGGAGTACTGCCTTCCCTATTTCCTGCATGCACACTCACACACACATATATATGAACCTCACCAATCAAGGATCCTTCATCCCTAAGTCAATGAATTTCTCAACTGAAGGATTTAAATTAAAAGAAATTCATTCATTCAAGGCAAATAAAGTTAATCGCATATACCAAACAAAGTTCCCCCGGCAGGGCCGGCTTTTGAGGTATGCGACCTGCACAGCTACAAAGGCCACCCTGCTGAAGGGGGCACCACTGCGACCTCCCTCCTGCACCTTTCCAGGAGACTCAGGAACACTGTGCTTGAGGAAGGATGGTAGGTGAAGGATCAGCCTGCAAAAAGGAGGAGGAGGAGGAGGGGAGGGGAGAAAATGAGTGGGATGCTGGGTACTGTGGACAGGAAGAAAAAAAAAAGCAGAGTGGAGGGGATACCGTTGCTGGGCAGAGGGTAATGGAAGCATGAGGAGAGATGGGTATGTTGTGCTGGAGCCACTGCTGAAAGAAGGGGGTGCTGTGCCAGAGTTGCCACCGTGGGGCAAGGGGGATAATTTCAGTTTTTGCACAGGGTACCAATTAGACTAGAGCCAGTCCTGTTCCCTACCATTAATTCTGCTTCTAGGCAACATACAAATTATCATCCATCCTAAATAGTAAGATAGATCCCATCCAGTGGTAAAACTAAAACTTCAGATATTAATTCTTTCTCTGTGCCCAGAAGTACCACAAAAACAGATAATTTTAATTCTTGTTACATAGGGATGTTGTTGATGGTTAGCTATCCTTAGATTTTTCTAGAATGGTTAATTATCAGATGGTTCTTAGTTAATGTTTTATGCATGGAGAATATGTTGACAGCCCTGTGTGAACAAGTTAATTCTTTGACCTAGGAATTATCGAAGAGGGAGCAGGACAGTTACTGGCTGGATGATGCATGTATTATGGTAGCTTCAGAGTTATTGCAGATGACTTTCTTCTTTTGGTCTTAGAAACCAGGAATCACCCCCTTCTTAACCTCTAAGCACATACATGGTCTAATAGTCCCCTAGTGGAAGCTCAGCACTCCACTGGAATAAGGCCATGATACTTCCACTCCAACTCTGACTATGAATCCTCTTTCATCTGGCGTAATTTTATTTATTTATTTAACAGTTTTTTATACCGACCTTCATAGTAAATTACCATATCGGATCGGTTTACAATTTAACAAAGGGAAAAACTAGAGTAACAAATTCACGTAAACGAAAGATAACAATAAGTAGGAATAAGTCAAAGTTACAATCAACAGGGGGAGAGAACTTGGAAGCTTGCAACAAGCTGGAAAGAAGATAGGCCGGTAAAAGAAATTTTACCATAGAGTGTACAAGTTAAAAACTTAAGGACGGTGCTTTAACCTGTGACCTGCTACCCACTCCATGTAGTACCCTTCCTTCCTAGTAACACTCACTGCATAAACCAGCTTTTCCCTGTGTGATCAAATTCTACAGGCCATTTCCACACTGTGACAACTGGAAGCCCTCACTCATTGGCAAGGGCAGTTTTTTTTTCCCAGCCACCTCACTTTTGAGTTGACCTACAACTTGTCCTTTCCCTATTTGTGAACCTTACAATTCCCTTTTCATAAGACCTGGAAACACTCTAGAGAAAAGAAACCCTGATTTTGGGAGGAATTCCTGTGAAATGTTAGTAAAAAAAAATCAGGCAATCTTCCATAATCACGCCATTTTACTTTAAAAGGTGACTTGCCTGTCTTGAGGCTCACCACCTCTTTTCCCCTTTCAATCATTAATTATGAACCCCAGTTCTATTTGCAAAACTTCCCAAGACCTAAGGAATCCACTGTACCATCATCTGACCTCACTGTTCTCTGTGTGAATGGAAAAAAAAAAGTCAGGTGATCTATGACCAGAACAGATCAGGGCATAGGGGTGAGCTTAACAGAAGTGGTTTTTATGATACATTATGGCTTTGGGGTCTCCTGATACAGCACGTGTACATTTATGCTGATTGGTCTGAAGCACAGAAAGGAATGGGAAGCTCACCTATACAGTAGTTACTTCTAAAACTGTTATATTGTGAAAACAGCCACAAAAAGAAATAGAAAAAAAAAAAGATAAAAAAGTTTTCCTGTTATAGGAGTGGTGTCAGTGCAAGAGAGGCATCCAGCCTTTCTGGTCAGGAGCCAGCAGGAAGGAAGACCAGATTCCAGAGCAGAGAGATTGCTAGAATTTAAGAAAATATTTGGAATTGAAAGTTCCCTTTGATCATAACTTCCAAGGATGTATTGAAGCATGCATGGGATTCTGGGATGGCCCAGCAGTCCTTGGGACTGAAGGGTAGTTGGGAGGTGCAGGGGTATGTCTGGTAAAAGACACTGCTAGCTGCCCTCCCACCTTCCTTGTGGTCGTAAGTCAGGCAAAAGACAATGTGTGTGCTCCTCAGAAATAGAATTTTATTCATCAGATTTGGCAGGACATAGCATTTAGAAAATAACAAATATTCCTATCTTTCACATCCTGGCTACTAAGCACCAGTTTTCCCTAAAGAAAGTTCTGTATCATAGGTGGTAGCAAAACATGCCATAAACCTAAGCCTGCTTTGATATAAATAATTGTGGCTAACTTACTTACCCACTGGTTTCAACTTTCAGGCGATTCCTCTGTTCATCTCTGAAACTGGTTCTGGCAGGAGTGCTGGAGAGCGTGGGCAGGGGAGAGGCTCGCTTCCTGGACTGGCTGGCAGAGCTGGTTCTCACCCTTCAGGACAGCAGGGAGATCTGGCCGGCTTCAGACCCTCCTTTCGCTCCCAGGGAGACCTTGGCACAGGTTCTCACTCTCGGGGGGGTTTTCTCCCCAGGGTTTGCATTCAGGATTTGGGACTCCTCTTCCTCTGGGGGTCCATGCCTGGCCCCACTGCTCCCTTTTTGGCTTCCGGACTGCTCCGCCAGGAGGTTCTTTTCTGGAACTGAACCTCCTTTTTTCCTTTCCGGACTCAAACCTCTCTTCAGCCTCCTGCCCCCCCCCCCCCCCCCCCCCATCTTATACTTCCCAGCTGATTAATATGCATTAACTCATGCATGCCCTTGTGGTGGGTGGAGGGTCTCTTGAAGCATTGCAGGTCTTTTCTTTACTTCGGGGGGGGGGGGAGGGGGTACTGCCAAGTTGGCAGGTTCCTTCCCCCCCCCCCCCCCCAACCAGTTTCTTTGGGGAAGAAACTGTCAGGTAGCCATCCCAAGCTGTGTCAGTGTCAGCATTGTCTCAGGCTGCTCTTCTTTGCAAAGGTGGGGCTCTGCTTGCCTGTCCCTGGCATTCTGCTTAGGATCTTAAGTGGCATTGTCTCTTCTGTCTGGTTTCTTTATTTGCAGAGGAACAGCAAACAGGAACATCTGATAAGGCCTCCAATACTGTTACCGTCAGAAAATAGGCCCCAGAAACTGTTCCGTAAAGAAAGACTTTTATTGCATATGCAAGACACAGCTGAGAACAATGGCTCAGAAACTGCGTGCCCCTCCCCTTCAGGAGCTGGCTTTTATACATTCTACATTTCTTATCTTTTACACATGCGTTCTACGCCTTGCTGAGCAAGCATATCCTAGCTGAGGGGCTACTGACCCCCTTCCTTAGACAACCTGGAACCTTCGTGAAGCTTCTGCAGGAGAGGCTGCTGGGACTTGCAGTTCTGGAAAGGAATTCACGAGTCTATAGTAATACAGCCCTTCACATAATACATCCATTGTTCTAATCTAGGTTACAGCAGTGAAAGCTTATCAGAGAATAAGAACAGCGAAGCCAAAAAAATGAAAATGTGCAATGTGCTGACAGAGAGTTTCTCAATGTCCTAATTACAGCTGTATTGCAGACTGTAAGTAAACCCGTCATAAAGCAGGGAATTCTGGTACATGAAGTCCTGTTTGGCAGGAGTTTCAGGTTGAAGCCTTCAGACCCCTTCAATACTGCTTGGAACAAGGCCTCTTAACTGATGCAAGGCAGTTTAAAGTTCACCTGGGTAAAAGTCCTTCTCCTGCTATGGCTGATTCTGGGCCTGACAGAATTTACCTTGTGCATGGCTATTATAATTCATAACTGGTGCATCATTGGTAAAGAGGAGATATGGCCCTACACAGGGCCAGGCAAGTGACAGGCTGCTGGGGGAGGAGGGAGACAAGGAAAACCCACAATGGAGTAGCTCCTGGAAAAGTATTTTAAACTACTTGTTAAAGGCAGGAGTGGTACTAAGCTGCCCTGCACATATTCCCTCACCTGTGCCAAAGTGGTCATGTATGATTTTGGTATCCAGAAAAGTCCCTAAGATAGCACTTCAGATTCAGCAGGGATCCGGTCCTGGTTTTGCCCTGTAAAGCACTGAAAACCAGTGGAGGGTTACAATTAAGGAGGTAACATGACCAGCCCCTAGGATTTCTGGGCAACACTGTTATTTTGAAAACCAATGTGAATTTAATACAGGTGGCTGGCATCTGTGCCATGCTATAGAGAAGCTGGACAATTATAACATTGGAGCGGATCAACATTTTTAAATCTGGGACTCTTTGCTATGATGTCAGACATGAGCTGATCCCTCTAGAAAGAAAAAAAGACTGTGGACACAGTTCAGAAGCAGAGATTGTTGAGCTTGCTGCTGTATGCCAGGAGGAGTTTGCAGCCACAGAGGGATTGTTATGGGACACTGATAGGTGTTTGGTGAGAGCATGCAGAGAATGTTTTAAAAATCTGGAATAAAATAAGGTGAAAATTTAAGGCTAAAGCATTGAAGAGTGACAGTTAAAAGTATAAGAACTACTGGGAACATGGATTTTTAGTTCCAGCATAGCCAAACAAAGGAGGAAAACTGTGTATAAATGTGACTAAGATATACAAGCTACAGAGTTGGAAGTGAGAATTAATCTGACAATTTTCTACCTTATACCAGTGCGCTAGGCCGAGCGCACTGTATAACCCGCAATCAGATGCGGGTTGAATAGGCGCCAATCAATTACCTAATGTAATAAGGGGATTAGTGCCTATTCAACACGCGTCCAACGCGGAGTGAATCTAATAGCGCTCATCACATGCAAATGCATGTGAATGAGGCTATTAGGCATTCACTCCGAAGAAAAAAAAAAATGTGCGTCTCGGACACACATTTAGCGATCAGCTATTAACGCTTTTCTGTACTTCCTCCTACTTAATTGTCCTTGACAGTCGCCTCCTTGCTAACGCAACCCCCTAATTTAAATATTGCATGGCGTCCCCCTTGGGGGCGTCTGGGGTATGTTAAGAAAGTGGGCGCTGACTGTTCAGCGCCCGCTTTCTATGCACATTTATTGCATCGGCCCCAGTGTATTGAGTCAAAATAAAGTGAAGACATTTGGAACTCACAGTAACATTTCTCCTCAGTCACTGCATAAATAGAGACATTGCTACCCAGCACTCTGAATTTAAGACTTTATTCATCGTCAAGTAAATTTTAAAAGCCCTGAGCGCGTGAATTATGTGGTTACACATCTGACTGGGCCCTGCATGTGCCACGCGCATTTTCGGAAGGGCCCGATTACTTCTGCTCCTGAGGAGTAGTAAGTAACTAATCGAACAAAAAAATGAAAGTAGCTAGGAAGGGGTTAGGCGTAAGGGAGGAGAGGGAAAAGGGTAGGAAGGTTAGGTAGGGGTATAGGGAAGTTCCCTCCCAGTCCGCTCCTTAATTGGAGGAACTGGGGAAGCCCTACTCCCGTCACTGCGCATGGGCTTTTAAAATTCCCCCCTCCCCCCTGCGCGCAGAGGAGGCCATCCATCCGCACATGCACGCACAGATGTTAAAATCCGCTGCGCATATGCGCACATATGTATTTTATAATGCACATGCCGATGCACGCGTGTAATAGAATAGCCACGTCCATGTGTGCAGGTCTTAAAATCAACCCCTGTGTAAGCAGTGCTGTAGCTCTGGTACTGAGAGACCTGTGGTAGTGTCCATGATATTGAAGCTGGAGTTGAAGGAATAAGAGACTGATTTGTTTTTTATTCAAGTTCCTCACTGATCCACTTTGCTGATTCCTCTGCACCAAACAGATAAGGCTTTCTGCAACTATTTTTTATTTTGAATAGCAAGTTCAATTAGATGGCGAAGACACACACCGAGCAAGATATTAGCACTTGCGGAAGATTGTGGTGATAGTGTAGCTAGTTACACTCTGCTATTTTATTTAAAGCATAGGGAAAATTTTTCTTTCTTCAGGAGAAGAACAGCATCTGAGGACAGCGTGCTCCAAGGTTACTGAATGCTGGAGGAAGCTAAAGCCACTGGAGACAAATGTCGCCTTCGATAGTTCAGCAGCACCAGATTCAATTGCTAGCCAATGGCATCCAAGTCACCCGAGGGAGAAGACCACAATTCTGTCTGTAACAGATAAGTGGGTGCATTCACTGGGACACAAAAACACAAAGCGTAGAGAAAGATGAGGAAAAGGACAGACATTAACAGAGAAAGCAAACATATAAGTGAACCATAGAAAGAAGGACAGAGAACAAATTACTTACTGTTTCATGTAGTGAGCACTTTCTTTTCATCAGGTAAACCTTGACAGAGAAAAACCCAAAGTATCAAATCTTTGGGTGTACCTGATAGTGCAGTACTCTTGCAAATACTGCAGTGAACTGTAAAGGATGGCTCCCTGTATGTACCCAGATTAGTCCAGACTCCTGGGTTTTGCCTCCCCTCCAGCAGATGGAGACAGAGACATTTTTTACTGCCACTGCCGCTTAAGATGAGGTGCCACCTGCAGTCCCTCAGTATTTCACTGTCTCTAGCAGATGGTGGAGGCGCAAAGCCTCCAGTCTGACTGAAAAAAAAAAAAAAGAAAGAAAGAAAGAAGATAAAGATCCGCATTTGTTCTTCAGTGTTCGCCTCCCAGAGGGTTGTTAGGTCCTGGTGGGGCTGTGCCCTCTGGTACTTGAGGGAGACAGACAGGGCTGATACTCGGGGTTCCGGATCACTCGCCCTGAGGGATCAATGGAGCCTGCTGCCTTTTCTGAGGGACATGCCCTTTTCTTATTTGGTTTACTTGTTAAAGTTTCAAAACATTTTTTTTTAAAAAGTCAGTTCTTTTGGTGCACGGAGCAGGCAGTCAGCAACTGCTCAGAGGCAGTGCGAGTCCAGCACTGCACTGCACTTTTCTTAGGTGGGCGGCTCCTGAGGGTTTTTTGTCCCTCTCTCCAGATTTTTTGCTTCTTCCCCCTGCGCCTCGGTCAGCCTGGCTTTGATCTTCATGCCGCGAGGCTTGGCTTGTTCAGCCTGCAGGGACGTGCAATCGCGTCTCTCCCTATCTGGTCTCTGCTCCCGATGCTTCCCCGGTGGGGAGGGACCGTCGGGGAGCAAGGCAGGAAGCAAGTTGATTGTTCGCCGCAAACCAGGGAAGCTACTACTGGTGCAGCCGGCCTCCCATGATACATTCCTGCATTCAGCTGGAATGGCATCCACTTTGGCTCAGTTTAACTCTGCTATGCGGGCCGCGGAAGAGGGCAGCGACCTCCCTCCTCCATTGTTTCCGGAAGTTCAGGACACTGAGGGCCCTTTAGGGAGTGAGGAGGACCCTGGGGGTCTCTCGGATACTTCTTCCTCTTTTTCTTCGGATTTCGTACTGTGGCTGCACAAGGCCTATAAGGCCAGGAAGGTTGTGCACCAAAGTGCTGGCAAAGAGGCCCTGGGGAGGCCTGCTAAGAGGTCCCAGTCCTCTACGGCTGTGGGGGCCCCTATGGTCCGACGACTCCTGAGGGCCTCGGTACCTCTGGCTGATACGGATAAGGAAGTGGCCCATGAGTTGGATCATCAGAAGTCAGGGCTGGGTGCCGGGGAGCTGGATCCGGAGCAGACCATATTGCAGAGTGCAGCCATCGAGGGAGATGACCCTAAGGTGGAGCGTTTGTTCCACAAGGAAGAGTTGGGCCTGCTTATCCCTGTGATGTTGGAGGAGCTGGGCATAAAGGTTCCTCGGCAGGATTCAGAGTTGAGAGCAATGAACCCAGTCATGGTTGGCCTCCGAGGTCCAGCAAAATCCTTCCCTTTCTATAGCTCATTCAGTGCTCTCCTGTTCAAGGAGTGGGATACTCCAGATACTGGGTTGACGGTCAGCAGAGTGATGGATAGATTGTATCCATTGCCCCAAGAGGCTCTCAACCTTCTCAAGGTTCTGAAAGTGGATGCTGCAGTCTCGGTGGTCACCAAGAAGACAACTATTCTGGTCACCGGAGCAGCAGCTCTGAAGGATCCTATTTATTTATTTATTTATTTAACATTTTTCTATACCGAACTTCATGACAAGGTTCATATCAGACCGGTTTACATGGAACTTAGGGACTAACTAAACCTAACTATACAACAGGACATAACTATATCTTCAGGACAGGAAGCTGAAAGTACACCTCAAGAAGATTTTTGAGGTGTCTGCCCTTGGCGCTCAGGCTGCTTTGTGTAGCAGTTTCATGTTGCAGGTGGGTCTTCACTGAGTGCATCAGCTGCAGTGTGTCAAGTTTTTGTCAGAGTCTGAGGCACTACAGGCGGAACGGCTGGAGGCCGTTGTGGCGTACAGTACAGATGCCTTGTATGACCTTCTTAGAACCTCATCTAGGACTATGATGATGGCTGTCTCAGCTAGGCACCTCCTCTGGCTGAGGAATTAGTCGGCTGATGTTTCCTCCAAAACACATTTGGGATCTTTGCCTTTTAAGGGGAAGTTGCTCTTCAGTAACGACCTTGAGGAGATGATCAAGTCTCTTGGGGAGAAAAAAGTCCATATGTTACCAGAAGACAGACTAAAAGGGAAGAGCTTCCCTTCTTCTCATCCCCACTTCAGAAATCAAAGATTCCAGGCCCCCAGACCCCTGGAACAGCTCCGAGACAGTTTTCCAGTCTCCAACAGTCCTGGACCCAGTTCTTTCGAGGTCATCTGTCCAGCAGAAATGGCCCCTCCCAGGGAGGCAGTGGGGTCAAACTTCCCAATGAGGCGAGGCTGACCACTCTTCGGTCCCAAAGATAGACGGCCGCCTAATTCTATTTTACGAGGAGTGGACCAAAATCACATCGGACCAGTGGGTCCCAAGTGTGATAAAACACGGTTACGCTTTAGAGTTTTCTCGGCCACTAACAGACCGGTTTTTGGTATCCCCATGTTCATACCAGGAAAAGGAACTAGCGGTAAGAGCCACAGTGTGACGGATGCATCAGTTGGAAGCCATTGTGCCTGCCCCCCCTCCCACCAGACGAACAAAGGACAATTCGCTATTCCATCTATTTAATCGTTCCAAAGAAGGAGGACACGTTCTGCCTGATCCTGGATTTGAAGAGGGTGAACATGTCTTTAAAGGTTCCTCTGTTCTGAATGAAGACCCTACATTCTGTGATTGTGGCGGTACACAAAGGGATATATCTGGCCTCTCTGGATTTAACCAAAGTGTTCCTGCACATCGGAATCAGATCAGATCATTAGAGATATCTGAGATTCATGATTCTGGGAGAACACTTTCAGTTTTGCGTTTTCCCCTTCAGTCTAGCTACAGCGCCCAGGTCTTTCACCAAGGTAATGGTCGTAGTGGCTGTGGCTCTCCGAAAGGAGAGGGAGTCTGGTTCATCTCTATCTGGACGATTGGTTGATCCTGGTGAACTCTGAATCCCTTTGCTGGAGGGCAGTGGATTTGGTTCTCTGGCATCTCCGATCACTTGCATGGATAGTTAATCTGGCCATCATCTGGTTCCTTCCCAGAGTTGGAATTCCTGGGGACACATTTCAACATGAAGGAGAGAAAAGTGTTCCTTACCGAGGAGCGGATTTCCAAGTTACAGGCTCAAGTTTGAGGATTGTTGGACAAGAGAGTTCCAAAGGTCGGGGATTACTTACAAGTGCTTGGATTGGATTTGGTTCCATGGGCCTTTACTCACATGAGGCCTTACTGTCTTGCTACCTCTCCCTCTCACGGAGTCTGTACATTTGAGTCTTTCATGGTGGCTCCGCCGGGACAAGTTGAGGCGAGGCGTGGATCTCGATATCCCGATCTGGACAATCGTTAACACCAATGCCAGTCTCTTCGGCTGGGGTGCGGTATGCCAGCAACAGGCAGTACAAGGCCACTGGACTCCAGAGGAAGCATCCTGGTCCATCAATCATCTAGAGACTAGGGTGGTGCGTTTGGTCTTGCTGGCATTTTTCCCCTTCGTGAGGGGTTGGCCGGTGAGGGTCTTGTCGGACTGTGCAACAATGGTGGCTTATATCAATCGCCAGGGGGTTACCAAGAGCCATTCAGTGGCTCAGGAGGCCCAGCTTTTGGTAGCTTGGGTAGAACAGCATCTAGAGCACTTGGCAGCCTCGCACATAGCAGGCTCAGACAAAGTGCAAGCGGATTTTCTAAGTTGTCAACAGCTAGACCCTGGGGAGTGGGAGCTGTCCGAGGAGGCAATGTCTCTCGTCAGTCATCGGTGGGGTACACTATGCGTAGACTTAATGGCGACCTTACGAAATACCAAGGCGCAGTGTTTCTTCAGGCAAAAACGAGAAAGGGGAGCAGAGGCAGTAGATGCCTTAGTCCTGCCTTGGCAGATGGATGTCCTGCTATATGTGTTTCCTCCTTGGCCTTTGGTGGGCAAGATTCTATGGAGAATAGAGGTTCATACAGCAAAGTAATTTTAGTGGCGCCAGAGTGGCTGAGACATCCATGGTTCACAACTTAAGTCAACCTAGCAGTGGACGGTCTCTTGCAGCTCACCCACCTACCGAATCTGCTGCATCAAGGACCTATTTGTTTAGATCAGGCAGATAATTCTGTCTAGTGGCTTGGCTTTTGAAAGACAAAGGTTATTCAGATACAGTCATTGCTACCCTCTTGTAGTCTAGGAAGACCTCCACTTCTCTTGCCTATGTGATGGTGTGGAGAGTTTTTGAGTCCTGGTGTTCCAGTCAGTGGGTGGACTCTAGGCGAGCTTCCGAAAGGCATGTTTTGGCCTTTCTTCAATCTGGTCAAAGGGTTCTCTAATTCCCTTAGGATTCAGGTGGCGGCATTAGGGTGTCTTCGAGGCAAGGTTCGAGGATTGTCACTTTTCGCTTATCTGGACGTTGTGCATTTTCTTCGGGGCATAAAGCATTTGTCCCCTCCTGTCCAGCAGCCGTGTCCATCCTGGAACCTTAATGTGGTCCTAAGGAGCCAGTATGTGCCTCCCTTCAAACCTCTGTGACGTGCGACTATGAAGGATCTTACTTTGGAAGTGGTCTTTTTGATGGCTATCTGTTCGACACATACAATTTCTGAGCGCCAAGCTTTATCGTGTAGGGAGCCCTTTTTGAGAATCTTGGACAAGGGAGTTTCCTTGAGGACTATACCTTCCTTTTTACCCAATGTGGTGTCCTACTTCCACTTAAATCAGTCTGTGGAACTCCCATCTTTCTCAAAGTTAGATCCTGAGGCAGCACACACTAGGGATTTACGATGACTAGATATAAAGCAAGCCTTGATGAGATACCTGGAGGTCACTAATAGTTTCTGCATGTCAGACCACCTTTTTGGTTTGTGAAACTATGCCAAGAAGGGGCATCAGGTCAAAAGCTACTATTGCGAGGTGATGGAAAAAGGCTATTAATTCGGTGTATATTTGTCAGGGTCGCCCGGTTCCGGAGGGGCTACAGATACATTCTACTCATTCTCAGCGGCCTCTTGGGCTGAGTGTCAGAAACATGGCATGAGGCTTTGCCATAGCCGTTCCGGGGACGCCGGAGAGAGCGACATGCAGACGTGGTGGTAGCCATCCTCCCAAGGCTAGCGAGGAGATCAGAAAGGTGAGGCACAAAGGTCGAAGCCATCTGAGACCGACGGACGCAACACTACCCCCATGTTTCTCTTAAGAGTAATAACTGCCACTCCGTGCAGTTATCCCAAGCTTATGATAACCCATAAAACATTACTGCTAGCAACATTTTTTACTGGGTGATGAGCTTTCTTGAAAGTTCAGACAGTGCTGCTTGACCTGTGTTGCTTATGGACTTTGCCATAGCAGTCCTGTGGATTTTCCTTATGCCTGAGTAAAAGTACCCCAAACAGTAGAAGTCAGGGCCCTCAGTTGTTTTCTGAATTCAATTCCACTGTTTCCCCCTGCCGTCGAAGCAGGGAGCAACGTGAAGAAATATTTCCTGATGTTGGTTCTGAGTTGTCTGTCTGCCCCCCCTCCCCCGGAGTTTCATTTTGTAACCCCTAGTTCTATTGTTTTCTTTCCAACAAAAAAGGTTCAAAGTTTTTGTGCATCATTAATACCTTTTAGGTATGTGAAGGTCTGTATCTTATGTCCCCTGCACCTCCTCTCTTCAAGGTAATACATAATCAGATCCTTCAGCCTCTCATAAATCTTACGATTCCGATCCTTCTCTAGACTGCCTCCATTCTGTCTCTAACCTTTTTGAGATATGTGATTCGGAACTGAACATAGTACTCACCAAGGACCTGTATGAGGACATTATCACTTCCTCTTTCTTTGTAGCTGTTGCGTCCGTTGGTCTTCGACGGCTTTGCCCCGCCTACCTCTCTCTACTTTCGGCTCCTCCCGCTCACCTTGGACTGATGGCCGCCACGGCATCTGCTTGCCGTTCTCTCCGGCATCCCCGGACCGGCTTTGGTGCTGCCTCCCGCCATTCTCCTTCAAGGTACCTTTACTCTACGTTGGCGCGAACCTCAGGGGCGTCCTCCTGTTCTGACATCACGTCTTCCAGGTATATCTGCCTACAGTATTTGCTAGCTTGTTGAGTTAGCAACAGAATTCGTAGGGATGGGATTCGCCCTCTGTTCCTAAGCTACTCTGCCACTCTAGCACTATCTGGAACTCTTACTACTCTTCGGGGTCTCTAACGGGGTACCTGCTCCTCGGGGGCCTCTTTGCTTCTTTCAGGTGCTATCAGGAAACTGGTACTCGCTCCTCGAGGGCCCATGTTCCCTGTGTCGCTGCCTGCAACCTCTAACCTTCTACTTGGAAGAACTAACTTACAGTTACCATCAGTGAGTACAGATACCATCTCTCTCCACAGTGAAGTACTGTGAAGTACAGTGAAGTACTGTGAAGTACAGTGAAGCAGGCCCTCACTCCTCAAGGGCCTGCTCTCTGCTCCGGTGCCAGACCTCTCGTCTAGTGGAATCTCTGTTACCGCTAAGTCTCTCTGCTCTAAGGGATCAGGTACTCGCTCCTCGAGGGCCTGCTCTCCCTGACTCGGAGCTTCTCCTATTTCTACATTGGGACTCTGAATGTTAATCTTATTGTGTGCTCATAACTCTCAGTCTCTTTCCACTATAGCACTGCCTTGCAGGGGATCCCCTGTTCCAGCGTTCTGTGTGAATCAAGCCCAGCCGGGCTCTACAACCACTACTCATTACTGCCATCTCTGGTGGTCACTTAAATTGTCTAATAAAAGATTCAAATCTGTGTTTGTCTGTCCGGAGTCTAGCCTGACACCATGGTCCCTCATGGGACTGCCCCCCGTGGGCATGGTCAGCTGCCACAGTGTCCAAGGATCCACCCAAACACCATTAACCATAACAGTAGCTCAGCACTCTTCTGGCTTTAACTATCGCCTTGTCACATTTGCGATCTTCAGATCACATGGCACTATTACCCCAAGATCCCTCTCTTGGTCTGTGCACATCAGTCTTTCACCCCCCATCACATACAGCTCTTTTGGATTACCAAACCCCAGATGCATGACTCTGCACTTCTTGGCATTGAATCCCAGTTGTCAAATCTTCGAACAAGCTTTCTTAAATCACTTTTCATTCTACTCCTTCAGGCATGTCCACTCTTTTGCAGATCTTAGTATCATCCGCAAATAGACAGATTTTACCTTCTATCCCTTCCGCAACGCCGCTCACAAATATATTGAACATAATTAGTCCCAACAACAACAATCCTTGTGGCACTCCAGTCAACCAGTTTGTAATCCATGCCACCACCTTGGCACTCACTCCCAAGCTTCTCATTTTATTCACAAACCTCCTGTGAGGCACCGTATCAAAAGCTTTGCTGAAATACAAGTGGATCACATCAAGCGCTCTCTCTCAGTCCATTTCTCTAGTCACCAAATAAAAAAAATGAATCAGACAGGACCTTCCCCTGGTGAATCCATGTTGTCTTCAGTCCAGCAACCCATCTGATTGTAGATAGTTCACTATCCTTTCCTTCAGCAGAGCCTCCATTAATTTTTCCACTACCGAGGTATAGGCAAGTTAGAACACTGTTATTGGTTAAAATAAATGTAAGCAACACGGTAACAGAAACAAAGACACAGAATATGATGTCAGATAAGGTCCATAGGGCCCATCTATGAAGTAAATGGGATCTGCCAGGTACTTGTGACCTGGACAGGCCATTGTTGGAAAAAGATTCTAAGCTGGATGGAGCTTGGTCTGACCCAGCATGGTGTTTCTTATGTTCTTAAGGATTCTAGGGCCCATCTAGCTTGCCCGAATTACTTCCTGTTGCAGTGCTATAGATCTTAGTTGATCTCAGGCTTTCCTGTCATTTTTTTGTGGCTAAGGATCCTATAGGCTTTTCTCTTTTCTTGTATTAGCCAGACAGCTTGATAATTGTAGTTCTGACACGGGGTCATCCTGAGTTCAGTGGCTAAGCAGGCATTTGGGCATGCCAAGTTTCACTACAAAGGAGGATTCGTGACCTCACTGACATCTAATAATGAGTGACTTCATGTGTTATGAAAATTTCACTCTAAACAATTTGTTCACAAACAAGAAATACCCAAAGATCATATGTAATATAACTTCATTTTAAGGGTAAATCAATGTTCTTATGTAGCATAACTGTTTTATATATATATTTTTTTTTTGTTTCTATTATATACAGATATATATAAAATGTATGTTATTTTTATATATATATATATATACACATTTAATGTGTGTGTGTGTGTGTGTGTGTCTATATAAAAACTTAAAATATCTATATTTTAAATATATATAAATATCATTTAAGTACCATACTGGATATTAAGACAATGACTTCTGGGAAAATCACTTCAGAAAAGAACAGTGTGTCCCAGAGCTATTAAATAATACATGAAGAGAACTTGGGAAAGGTTCTGACTTTGCCTTCTTGATATTGTCTAGGGACTGAGTTTATGTTTGGATCACTTGAGAACATTTATAATTGCTTTGAGAACAAACACCAGTATTTGTCATCGAGTCCGCTGCTGTTTTGATTTGGTCAAAAAGTTCAAATAAGAGCTTTCTAAGGAATTTCTAAAGAATTCAGTAAATATGGCCTGATTTACTAAGGCTTTCTTCCCCTTCGGTGACTATGGGGGAAACGTTAGTAAACCAGGTCCTTAGTTTTTGAATGTTAAGTCAAAACTTGTACTGTTGTATAGGCTAAGTTGCTCTGCATTAAATGCTAGAGCAGGATCTTGTTTAGAATGCATGAAGACATTGAAAGTTCTTTGACAGATTTATTCAGAGGACTGGGCGCAGTCTCTCAATATAGTGGCCAAAATTTAATATGGGTCATGTGTTTTTTTTCCCCCCCACTGTGTTTCCTTTCAGTTTCTCCACTATTCATAGTATCCTGAATACTACTAGCCCCTACAGAATATACACGCCATGGTCCATGGTGGTGGTGTCTCATTGTGGCAAATGGGGCTCAGTATGATGTCGGGTTCAGTTTCCAGACAGATTCCCACCAGTTCTCAATAAAACATCTCTCTCTCCTAAGGGGCCATTATAATTAAAACCATAAGCTCAAATTTAGCACACAGCTTCTAACTGCGCACACTACCAAAAAAAAAAAAAGTAACACCAGACGCAGTAAGCTAATGTATGCTAAGGCATCAGGAGTTAAAAAATGCATGTTAACACTCAAACGTGTACAGAAAACACATTTAGCATTTATAAAACATGATTTATGTGCACAAAGCACAATCAGTGCACATAAAATAAAATTTGTATACAAAGCATATTCTCTGCGCAGAAAACATGATTTGTGCACAGATTATGTATTAGCCGGCCAGCAGGAAAGTTATCTGGATAGGTTTAGCCAAATATTGAATGGGACCAGTCTCCCAATGAATACACCTGGCGAAAAGTTACCTGGATAAAGTTTTCCAGTTAACTTTGCCCTTCGCTGGCTTACTGAATTTTGTCTTTTTGAAATAAAAAGCCGCAGTGCCCAGCCACCTCGAGCCCTTTCTCCTCCCCGCCACCCCCATTGGAAGAGTGTGTAGTGGGTGAGCCCCACCTCCCACCTCCCTCCTTCCAATTCCACCCTACCCCACTGTAAATTTGAGTTCTGAATTGGGATTGACCGCTGACGGCGGAGAGACCAGTGGGAAGCCAGTGAAGTAGGCAGATGACTATTAAACCCCGGAAAAGTGCTCAGCTGTACTATCCAAGCCAGCAGGAGAAAGGGGAAAACCTCCCCCTTCTCCCAAAGGCTTAGGCTGGCACTTTTTGAGGGTGGGGGGGGGGGGGGGGGCTGTGGTGGGGATAGGATGGATTTGAGAGGAGGGAAATGGGGCTCTCACGCCCGCCATATTTTATTATTTAGGAGATCAGGAGGGAGGGAGATTTCTCCTGCAGCCACATATGATCAGTAGAGGGTACCGGGAGGGTGTGAAAGTTATATATATATATATATATATATATATATATATATATATATGTCTTGGGTATGGCTAACTTTAGGACTGGTGTTTTGACGGACATCGTTACCCGCCCAGCGCTGCTGGGAAAAGTAAAACCCCACCCTCAGAATGCCCCCCAGCTTACCTCTTTTTTTTTAATCCGGCTAAGTTTTAGCTGGGTACTTACTTTCCTGTCTAAAACTAAGCCGTTCATCAGTGAGTAATAATTAACACTAGCAGAATGTACAGCTAAGTCCTAAACTCAGCTAGGCAAACCCTTTTGAATATGAACCCCTGTGTGCATAAACCTTGAGCACAGGACCCCTGCACCCCATACTCTCAGTTCAGCCCCATAGTCTCCAGCTCTAACTAGGTGTTAAATTTCTAGTGTTAAGGAACCCTGCCATAAAGCCTGTTCACCTCTCTGCACTGGGGGGAGTGACAGCTAAGGCCTGTCCTATGGCCTGTTTCTAGGACCATGCTGTGGGTATGTACGTCAGCTTCTCTGGTGTGTGAGTCAAAGGGGCGATGCGCCTAACCTGAAGGCAGGATGAAGGACAGTGGCCATTGGCATGCCATTTTTTGCTGCTGTACAAGTGGCATGAAAATATTCAGCCCCCAGATATGCCTTTTCTTCCAGCATGTGAGAAGCAGTGGGACTCCGGTCACCGGGGCACTCATTCTATTGCATATCTTGATACCACGGAAACTTTTGCTCTACAATGAGTTCACATTCTGGGATCAATTTTCAATCAGTTGCTGAGTGGCAAAGGTAACCTGGCTATCTGTAGGCATATTTTCAGCTGAACCTACCAGCTAGGTTTTCAGCTGAAAATTGTCCTATCTCAGGCTAGCTAAAACGCATCTCACTAGATTTAGACCACTCTAGCAAGACTGCCGAGCCTGAACTGGCTAGCAATGACAATCAGCACTGGCTAAGTTCTCACCCACTGTCCAAACTTAAAAGTGCAGCAAAGGACCACCAGCCCTTGGCAATCCCTCCCAGCTGCGGCTCAAGGCAATCTGCCACCCGAGGCGAGGGATGAGATGGCGTCCCACTCGCCCCACCCTGTCCCTCTTCTCTTCAGCCGCCGGCCTGGCCTCCGCCGGTGGCATTCCTCCTCCCTTCAACCGCCACAGGCCTGGCCTCCGCCGGTGGCACCCCTCCTCCCTTCAGCCGCTGCGGGCCGCCGCAGCATCAATCCTCTCTTCTACGGCTGCTGGCCTGGATTGGCAGCCGCAGTAGCAGGCAGTGTGAGGCAGACACCACAGCGGTGTTTTGAGAGGGGCATTTTTTTGCCGCCTCAAAATTCTGCCGCCTGAAGCGGCCGCCTCACCCTGTCTCATTATAGAACCATCCCTGATCCCTCCTGCCTCGATGGGAAAGTGAAGCCAGGGTTGTGGGGGAGGAAAAAAAAAGTCCAACAGCCCATGAACCCTCCCCCCCCCCCCAAGCCACACCAGGAGGAAGAAGTACCCTTCCCAATCCCCTTCTTGATGTCTATGGTTGCTCTGACCGATGTTTTGAAATATTACACTGGTGGGGCAGGAGTAACTGAGAATTGCTACTGCCCAATTGGAGCCGCAGGTGTTGCAAGAAGTAAGTAGAGGAGGCAGAGGGCCCAGGGAGCTTGAAAGGAAAATTGGTTCTTACCTGTTAATTTTCATTCCTGTAGTACCACGGATCAGTCCAGGACAGCTGGGTTTTGCCTCCCTTCCAGCAGATGGAGACAGAGAAAAACTTCGAGAGCGCCCCCTCTTAAGGCTAAGCGCAGCCTGCGTCTCTTCAGTATAAAAGTATCAAAGCAGAGAAAATGCGTAGAAAATCGAACAGTCTAAGAATAACATCAGCAATGGACAAGAAGAACTGACGTATATAAACGTGTATAACTGAAAAAGTAATAACCCTGAAAAAAAAAGGAAAGGAAGAACCTAAAACCTTTAACAACCGGTAAAGTATCTGCTTATCCAAGAACAGCAAAACAGAATCAGAACGAGCGGACTCTCCAGAGCAATTGCCCCAGGCGGGCATCTGGACTGATCCATGGTACTACAGGAACGAAAATTAGCAGGTAAGAACCAATTTTCCTTTCCCTGTACATACCCGGATCAGTCCAGGACAGCTGGGACATACCAAAGCTTCTCTAACCCGGGTGGGACCTGGAGAGTCCCGCTCGAAGGACACAGTCCCTGAAGCGAGCACCCGGAGACTGGACATCCAACCTGTAGTGCTTGGCAAAAGTATGCAAGGACTTCCAGGTAGCTGCCCTGCAAATCTCCTGTGGAGAAAGCAGTTGGCATTCTGGCCACGAAGTGGCCTGAGAACGAGTCAAATGAGCTTTGATGCCCTCAGGAACAGGACAACCACGCCCAATATAAGCGGAAGCAATAGCCTCTTTCAACCACCAAGCAATAGTCGCCTTGGAGGCCATGCATCCCTGTTTGGGGCCACTCCACAAAACGAACAGATGGTCCGTCAGGCGAAACAGATTAGTTATCTCCAGATAACGCAATAGAACTCACTTGACACCCAAACGACTGAGTTCCTTGGTGAGAGGATCGTCCTTCTCGAAGTTAGGAAAAGCCGGACGCTCAACCGACTGATTCATATGAAAGGCAGAAACAACCTTCGGTAAAAAGGAGGGCACCGGCCTGAGGGAAACCCCCGAATCGGACGTACACAGGAATGGTTCCCTACACAAAAGGGCTTGTAGCTCAGATACCCTTCTGGCCGAACAGACTGCCACCAAAAACACCGTTTTCAGGGTGAGATCCTTCAGAGTGGACCTCCTGAGCGGTTCGAAAGTCACGTCACGCAAGACCTTAAGGACCAAGTTCAGATTCCAAGAAGGACCAACCGGATGGACAAGAGGATTCAAATGTTTAGCTCCCCGGAGGAAGCGGACCACATCCGGGTGCGCCGCCAAAGGTGCCCCCAGAAGCTTCCCTCTCAGGCATCCTAAATGCCGTGACCTGGACACGAAGGGAACTAACAGACAACCCCTTAGAAAGACCGCTCTGCAGGAAAGCAAGGATTTGCAGCACGGAGGTGCGTCGAGGAAAAATACCATGACCGCGGCACCACGACTAAAAACCTTCCAGACACGAGCATAAGAATAGAAGTTGAGGTCTTTCGAGATTGAAGCAGGGTGGCAATCACAGTTTCTAAGTACCCCTTTTCTCTCAAGCGTCTCTGTTCAAAAGCCAGGCCGCTAGACAAAAGTGATCTGCCTGGTTGAAAAATATAGGCCCCTGACGCAGCAGGTTTGGAAGACAGCCTAGCCTTAGGGGTCCGTCCACTGCTAGATTGACGAGATCCGCAAACCAGGGTCGCCGGGGCCATTTTGGAGCCACGAGAATTACTCTTCCTGAATGAATCTCTATTCTCCGGAGAATCTTGCCTACAAGAGGCCAAGGGGGAACACGTACAGCAGCACGTCTTCCAGCCATGGGAGCACCAAGGCATCGACCTCTTCCGCTCCGTGCTCCCGTCTGCAGCTGAAGAAGTGGGAAGCCTTGGCATTCGCCAGCGTTGCCATCAGATCGAGATGAGGTACCCCCCATCGGCGAGTGTTGAGAGACATCGCATCCAGGAATAGTTCCCACTCCCCGGGATCCAGTGTTTGGCGGCTGAGGAAGTCCGCCTGAGTGTTGTCGATCCCCACAATGTGAGACACCACAAGCAAAGACAAGTGCTGTTCCGCCCAAGCCATTAGCCGTTGCGCCTTGAGGGACGACTTTTGGTTCCTCCCTGGTGGTTGATGTAAACCACCGTCGTCGCATTGTCCGAGAGGACCCTCAAGGCTCTGGAGTGGAGAAGCAGAAGGAAACACTGCAATGCTAGCCGGATGGCCCTGGTCTCCAGGTGATTGATAGACCACTGAGCTTCCACCACTGACCACTGCCCTTGGGCTGACTGAGACTGACAGACTACTCACCAGCCGGATAGGCTTGCATCCGTGGTGACTATCACCCACTGAGGTATCTCGAGATCCACTCCATGCATCAGATGATCCAAGACCAGCCACGACTGGATCTGGCGGAGTCTGGGAGTGGTAAGGGGAAATGGAATTCCTCTGACATCGGATCCCAGCGGGATAGTAAAGCTGCTTGTAACGGTCGCATATGCGCAAAGGCCCATGGGACTAATTCCAGAGTGGATGCCATGGAGCCAAGGACTTGCAAATAATCCCAGGCTTTGGGCACCGGGAGGTCCAGGAGGCAACGTACTTGAAAACCGCAGCTTGTCTATGCGTTCTGTCATAAGGAAAACCTTGCCCACTCGAGTATCAAACCGAGCTCCTAGAAAATCCAGAGTCTGCGAGGGAATAAGATGATTTTTGGCATAATTGACGACCCAACCAAGTGATGTCAGTCTGTCCAGAACCCTAACGCCTGTTTGCAGAGATCCTCCGACTTCGCTCGTATGAGCCAATCATCCAGGTAAGGGTGAACCAACACCCCCTCCCTGCGAAGAGCTGCTGCAACCACCACCATGACTTTGGTGAATGTCCGTGGCGCTGTCGCTAGACCGAATGGTAGGGCACAGAATTGAAAGTGCCTGCCAAGGATCAGGAAACGAAGAAACTTCTGATGTTCCTTGCGGATTCTGATATGCAGGTATGCTTCTGTCAGGTCTAGTGAGGTCAGGAACTCGTCACTGCGAACTGCCGTAATGACAGACCGTAGGGTCTCCATTTGAAAATGGGGTACCTTGAGGGTCTTGTTCATGCCCTTGAGATCCAGAATGGGCTGAAAGGAACCGTCCTTCTTCGGCATCACAAAGTAGATGGAATAGCGTCCCATTCCCCGCTTTTCCTCAGGAATGGGTACAATAGCTCCTAGGGACTGCAGCCTGTGGAGGGTCTGAAGGATGATCTGCCGCTTTGCTGGAGAGCCGTAGGGGGAGACCATGAGGAGATCTCGGAGAGGACAAGCAAATTCTAAAGCATAACAGAGTTCGATAATGCTTAGAACCCATGGTCCGATGTAATCTTGACCCATTCCTCGAAAAAGAGGGACAGCCGTCCTCCGATCACCAGGATAGAGGAAAGAGTCGGTTGGATCTCATTGTGGAGGCTTGGCGCTAAAAGAACTTTGGGCCGGACACTCACAGCCTGCTCGACGGCCGCGAAAGGACTGGACCAGGGCTGCGACTGCCCTGAAATCTGACGGTTGGCTGGGCCAGGCACCCTGTTCTGGCGGAAGCGTTGTTGCCCTCGGAATCAAGCACGTGATGGAAAAGAACCACAAGTGCTCTTAGGCCTGTCTTTAGGCAGCTTATGGACCTTGTTGTCGCCCAAGGACTTTATTAGCTGCTCCAAATCCTCGCCAAACAAGAACTTGCCTTTGAAGGGGAGGGCCCCGAGCTGAGCCTTAGATGAAACATCCGCTGCTCAATTTCACAACCACAGGAGTTGCCGTGCTGAAACCACCGAGGCCATGGTTCTTGAGGAAGTACGAAGCAAATCATATAGGGCATCCACCCCATAAGCCACTGCTGCCTCCAGGCGCTCGGCTTGCGCCGCCTCTGGTGGGAGATCTTGTGCATTCTGCAACTGCTGCACCCACCTTAGGCTAGCCCGAAGCATATAGCTACTGCAGACGGCTGCCCAGATACCTAGGGCAGAGACCTAAAAAATCCTTTTCAGGAGTACCTTCAACTTTCAATCCTGAAGGTCCTTCAGTGCCTCTGTACCCGCCACCAGGATAGTGGTCCTCTTTGTGACCGCGGATACTGCGGCATCCACTTTGGGAACCTTCAAGAGATCCTCAATCTCTTCTGGTAGAGGGTATAACTTATCCATGGCTGGAAGGGAGGCAAAACCCAGCTGTCCTGGACTGATCCGGGTACGTACAGGGAAATGATGATAGCAGAGGGTTTTATTGGTGGGGTACAGGGCTGGCAGCGAGATTTGGTGCATAATACTGAAATATAACTCACACTAAAAAAAAAAAAAAAAGAAAAATACCAAGATCAAACCAAAAGGAAAAAACACCCTGCAAATCCCTAGTAATAACTGACATATGGCTCTGTTCTATACTTTTTAGCACTTTACCAATTTTTTTTTTAGCATGGTCATACTATAATTTTGCTCTCTTTCTTTATCCTCTCCCTTTGAGGGTCTCCTTTGCAAGGAGAGAGGGAGAAGGGGGGGGGGGGGGAGAGATCAAAGGAGAAGATGGGGGGGTGAGAAAATGGTCAGAAGAGGGAGTCATCAGAAGGTCAGCCCGTGTGGAAAGAAGAAGCAAAAGGCCCAATTCGATCTCTGCTGAAGAAGGAAACTAACACCCTGGAATTTCTGTAGTGAGGGGAGTTGCAAGAAACTGTCAGGGGCCAGAAGGATTACAACAGAGTGATGACCAAATGGCCCAAACTGAAAATGTTTCCTGAGCTCCAAATCCCCTTGCTACAGGCAGCACTTATAGCCTTCACATGCAATGGGAAGCACCTATGCTGCCTGCAGGAGACGCCGTGATCTTAGCTGTCAGATGGGTATGAAAACTTTATTTGACATGCTCCCCTGCCCCTACTCCACCCCTCCCCCATACACATATCTTTTGACCACCTAATTATTTCTGTCTAGAGATGCTACTAATGCAAAGTATCCTATAATTGATGGAACCTAATCAAACTGATGTTTAAGCATGTTATATCTGGGAAGAAAAAGAGAGTCCAACTGAGAGATGATGTAAAAAAAACAAAACAAAAAACAAACTGCTCTGAAGCAAGAGTTATTGCATTTATTGACTTCATGCCAAGATATAGCTAAGCTGGGTTGTTGTCTTTTAGGGGCGGACAACTTGTACTGAACATTTTATTGTACTGAATTGTCTTTTGTCAATTAGCTTGCTTCTTTTGTGAAGATATTTTTCCCCGCTGGTGGTTACTAAAGCAATTATTAGCAACGGAAAATCCCCTCACCCTACAGCAAGAAGTAAATCATCAGTATTTTGGTAAGGGAGAAAAAACCCCCCATTGAATTTGTATCATTATTTCTAGCCTACTAAACCACTATTGCCGGTTTTAGTACATGAGGTATGATAAGTTCTGATATCTTGTTAAAAATTGCATCCCAAAATCACGAGGCTTGAAGGAAAGACAGGGACTTAGTACACTTTCAAGTTAATTTTAGGGAGGACACATTTTCTTAATATTCGGGTTCTGTGGAGGATTTACCTAGATAATGTGGTGACTCTGGCTGTGAACACATTACATTCCAACAATACCACAAGATCACTTACTGTGGGTTATTTCCCACTACTTGTCTGGCCGGGCCTGTCCTCTTATCGTTCCCACCTCTTTCATAGTGAAATTGGCCAGCATTCCCTTAAAAGAAAACTTTCTTTTTTTCTTTATCAGAACTGCTTATATTTACAAACTAAAGGCACTGCGATAGGCATGACAATGGCTCCCTGGCTGGAGAATTTATACATGGCATCCTTTGAGGCACGTCAGATCGAACTTCTCCATTTCGTGAAAAGATCATTATATGGCGATGAAACATTGATGACGTTTTTCTTCTGCGGAGGGGAGGGGCAGAGTATCTGAATCTTCGAGTTTTCATTGCTGGTTAAATAGTTGTGATAACAACCTACAATTTTCCCTGCAGCATAGTTTTTCACCGATTTTCTTTTCTGGATGTTTTACAAACGTTCAATGAACATCATAATTTGACCACAACTTTATATATAACCCCCCCCAAAAAAAAAGACCCACAGATCAGAATGCACATCTGCAATTCCAGAGTTTTCACCTGCAGTCTCTTAGGGATATCTTGCCTCACTCCCTGTTTTTATGCGTCAAAAAGATATGTTCTTCCACCTCAGAATTTAAAAAAATCTAAGCTCATGTCCTTGGATTTTGTAAACAAGGTCATCCAGTGCAGATCATTAAGAAGGCTTTTAAGGCAGCATTATGCTTGGGCAGCAATGGGGTCCAAAACCCACCCAGCAAAATCTCCCGGGGGTAGGGAGGGGAAGCAGGGATAAAGGTAAGATAACCATCCTGAGGGGGGGAGGTTACCTGGAGATCCTCTGCAATAAACAATTCCTGAGATAAAAGGTTTAACAATTCTTATGTTTACCCAAAAGAAAAGGGTTAGGAATTTCATTAAACAATAATAAATATTCAAGTTCTTTCGATAGGTATTAGTGAAACAATACTGCAAGGAAATTTCTCTTTTTCTTCTCTTACAGTAATCAGTTATTTAGAATGTAAATGCTTGTTAAACTTTTTTTTTTTTTATATATATAACAGTAGTAAACCAATATTGATAATTTTATTCTCTTTCTTGTAGAAGCTCAAGCTGGATTCAACTCCGTCAGATAACTATCACTTTTAATTTACTCCAGCGGTGTCCCAAACTTATATCCAAACTTTCAATTTGTATTTTAAGAAAGTGAGTCTTTGTGGGCTATATTTTCTCTGCCAGGTTTTTCTGAAACAAAGAGATTCCCTCTTCTGGTAAGTAGCATTGTCTTGCTTGGCTGTACGTGTTTGTTTTTTTCTGTCTTATTTGTCTTTTCTGCCTCTTTCATTGATTTTTTTACTCGTCTGGCCAGACCGAGGTTGTGTCCTTCGGATGTGTGTCACACACTTACCTGTGGTCCTGAGGTCTTGGGTCCAAGCTCTGTCTGCCACTGTGTTATGATCTCAGGTACAGATACTTCTTCAGTGATGGGCCCTGAGGTAATTGGCGTTGTGTCTTCCTCTGTCGGTGTCCTCCTCCAGGGGATTTACCTACTACCGGTCTATAAGAAATCAATAATAAAGACTTCCTCCAGGGCATAGAGTATCTTCCGCCTTTCCAGTGTGGGTGTCTGGCGGATTGGTGGAACTGGGTAAATCTAGCTATGTAAACAAAAGATAATAAAAAAAAATTCCCTGTCTTTAATTGCCGGGGACCAGTATTCACTTCCTCAATCTTCACACTCCCCTCTAACTAGAACAGGTTCTATTAGACTGCTTTCAGCTTTATTACCCTTAACTACCCTGTCCCTTTTGTCTTTATCTTGCAGGGTATAGGAATCACTCTGGAGTTTGGAATCAAACTTATTATTGCATCTCCTTCTGCTTCCAAATCTCTTCAGAACACAGTAACAGCAGTGCTACTGGTTCCGGAGCTGTTTCCCTCTGGTGCAAGTTGGCTCCACTACAAATCATCTGGAGGAAGACATAGCTGGTTATCAGCGCTTCTGCTTTCTCCAAAGTTTTCCTGCTCTCTCCCTCAAAGTCCCCACATGCAGAACCGTTTTCTTCAGGGAGCAGATCCCTGCTCCTCCAATGTCACCCAAGTAGTACAACTTTTAAAAACCTCTTGGCTTCCCAGTGCTGCCACTATCAGCCGTCCTAATGCCAAGGCAGAGGTGTCAGTCACTTCTATTTTATTTCTAACATTTTTAAAGTTGCTGTGCTGTCCCAAATTAAGGGCCCTAGGGGCTGGTCACTTCACTTTTAGTGTCCCTATGCTGGGCAAATCTTCTCCAAAAGTCAGGAGGCTAGCCCTAGTGCTTTTCAGCTTGTTACAAGGAATACACAAGGTGCTTGCAGGAAAACCCTGGCATGGATTCCTGCCTAGACTGGAGTCCCAGACAGGGGCTGTCCTCTGGCCACAAAAACCTTCCAAAACACCCTTGCATGTGTGATGAGAGCTAGTACAGGGCATTCCAATACTCAAAATTGCCCAATCATTCAATTTAAACTATTTTTGCCCTGGGCTACGTGGCCTTGTGTCTCCCGGGTCTTGTCTTTCTCTCCAACACAAGTACATTCTCCCATACAGGGACAGCAGGGACTGTCCCATGATCCCTTGCTGCTATCCCATCTCACCCTTGTTCCCCAGTGCATTACTGGGAGTCCTGAGGGATGGAGGGTCCTGTTCCATGCAGTGGGACTTGCTGCAGGCCCCCTGCAACTTCCTGCATCCCTCTTCCTTTTATTTTTATTTATTTTGTGTCTTTTCACTTTAATTTTATTCCTATTATTTATTTAGCTTTGCTTGCCTGCTTCTTCAGTCTGGTCAAGGGGCCCTTCCAGTGGCATGGGTGCTCCCACAAGCAGATACAACTTTTCTAACCTGGCCACACACAAGTAGACGTTATGTCACGTTTGAAGAGAATGCATTAGAAGATTACCATGTATTCCTCAGGGTAAGGCCTTCTGAATGTAAATATGACTTTTGGTAATGTTTTCTTCTTTTCTAAAAATTGACAAAAACATTTTGGAGACTGTTCTCTGACGCAGCCATTTGAAGAAACGCTGGCCAGCATCAGAGTTGAAATATTTGGTTTCATTTTTTGCTTTCCAAGGAACTCTTAAGTTTGCCTTTAACTTATTATAAAGTCTCTGTTAGCAGGAATGGTCTCTTTATGTTTTGCAGGCTTCTAGCCATACAAATCACAGCACTAACCTAAAAACAAAACAGGTTTTTGACTGATGATTAAACATAGAAACATAGAAATGACTGCAGAAGAAGACCAACGGCCCATCCAGTCTGCCCAGCAAGCCATGCACTCCTCCTTTCTTTTTCTCTCTCTCATACGTGTTACGCTTGGCTTCCAGTACTCTCCAGTTCTATTTCCCCTCCCCCCACCATCAATGTAGAGAGCAGCGCTGGAACTGCATCCAAGTGAATATCCAGCTCAATCAGGGGTAGTAACCGCCGCAATAAGCAGGCCACACCCCTGCCCCTGTCCACCCAGACTATGCAATCCACATACAGATCCTCCCTTCCTCATTCCCCCTGCCGTTGAAGCAGAGAGCTATGCATTGAACGAGAAGTATCAGACTTTCTCCCCTGCCGTTGAAGCAAAGGGCTACGCTGGACATGCATTGAAAGTAAAGTATCTGCCCAGCTACACCTCGCTTCCCTGTGAATACAAATTTTTTTTTTCCTTCCACATTATCTCTCGCCGTTGAAGCCCAGAGCAATGACGGAGTCTCATCAACTGTGTGTATGTACACTTGAACAAGGGTATTATCTCCAGGTAGTAGCCCCCATTTCCGCAAGCCACGTTGGCAAACAACAAATATTGAACAAGCCTAATAATTGGCAATACCTATAGCCTATGACCTCACCGATAATTTTACATACTCTTACCCACCCCTGTTTATTTTTTTTTATTTATTTTTTTTTTGGAGATGGCAGCCCTCCATCCTTCCGCTCCGTGAAAGTGGAACACCGACCACTGGCATCCCGCTCCGTGAATGCCTCTGTGGCTACTGCCGCTCCGTGCAGTGTTCTGCTGCCTCCTTCCACCTTTGGGCTTGCGGGGCTCGGTTATTGATCCCTGCGTCTGCTACTTTTCGTGGCTGTGACAACTGCCCCCCCACCCCCCACCCCACAACAAGACCTTTAATTAGGGCTTCAAGGGCTGCTGCTTCTCCCTTTTACTGCAACAGGTCTGAGGCGATCTCTAGCTCAGCTTTTCTGCGCACTTCGGCGGCGGCTGTGGCAGCAGCGGCTTCCTGTTGTTCTTCTATTTGGAGCCCTTCTATCTTGAGGGCTGCTGCTTGTTCAGCATTCTGTATACGAGCCACCCCCTCTTTATTAACGTCCTCTAGACTTGATGGATACACAATGTTTATCCCATGCCCCTTTGAAGTCCATTACAGTTTTTGTCTTCACCACTTCCTCCGGAAGGGCAATCCAGGCATTCACCACTCTCTCCATGAAGAAATACTTCCTGACATTGGTTCTGAGTCTTCCTCCCTGGAGCCTCAGCTCGTGACCTCTGGTTCTGCTGATTTTTTTCTGATGGAAAAGGTTTGTCGTTGTCTTAGGATCATTAAAGCCTTTCAAGTATCTGAAAGTCTGAATCATATCACCCCTGCTCCTCCTTTCCTCCAGGGAGTACATATTTAGATTCTTCAATCTCTCCTCGTATGTCATCCGATGAAGACCCTCCACCTTCCTGGTCGCCCTTCTCTGTACCGCTTCCATCTTGTCTCTGTCTCTTTGTAGAAATGGTCTCCAGAACTGAACACAGTACTCCAGGTGAGGCCTCACCAAGGACCTGTACAAGGGGATAATCACTTCCGTTTTCTTACTCGATATTCCTCTCTCTATGCAGCCCAGCATTCTTCTGGCTTTTGCTATCGCCTTGTTGCATTGTTTCGCAGACTTCATATCATTAGACACTATCACCCCAAGGTCTCTTTCCTGCTCCGTGCACATCAGCCTTCCCCCCCCCCCCCCATCGAATACAGTTCATTTGGATTTCCACTCCCCATATGCATGACTTTGCACTTCTTGGCATTGAATCTCAGCTGCCATATCTTCGAATCTTCGACCACTCTTCCAGTTTCCTTAAATCCCGTCTCATTCTCTCCACTCCTTCCGGCGTGTCCACTCTGTTGCAGATCTTAGTGTCGTCCGCAAAAAGACAAATCTTACCTTCTATCCCGTCCGCAATGTCGCTCACAAAGATATTGAACAGGACCGGTCCCAACACCGATCCTTGCAGTACACCCCTTAAAACCGCTCTCTCTTCAGAGAAAGTTCCATTTTTTAAATTGAGCTGTGAGTGTGATTAGTCCAGCTTGGTTTATGAAGTCTTTCCTTTCAATATAAAAATAAGTGCAAACATTCAAATTAGCTTTCATTAACCTCAGTGGAGATTATTACATGCTTCATGTGAACTTTTGGTTGATAAATTGTTTTATCGTCTTATGTACCAGGTATCTAATGACCTGTTTGGTACCTATACTTAAGAACTTTTACTGGTTGCCAATGTTACGTAGGATTACATTTAAATTTTTTTGGTTTTCGTATCATTTGAAAGACTTTAACCTCCATATTTATCAACATTTTTGATTCGTTATCAATCAGGCAGAGCCTTATAGTCTTCACAGAAATAATTATTGTTGATTATCTTTCCTGCTATTATGAGGCTAGAAGTCACATACATCCTTTAGTTTTCCCCTTGCAATGGAACTCACTTCAGTTAGATCTACATACTGAATTAAATTGTCTGAAATTTCACTAAGGCCTTTAACTGTTAGATTATTTATAGATAATCTATTTTGATGTTGAAGTTAGTGCAGAGAATGCTGGGGGGATATTCTTTTGTCTATGTATATTATGAAGTTTAGCTCTCTAACTTTTTAGTTTAGCATTAATAGAATTAATGTATAATTGATTTATTTTATGTGTGTATTTATGTTTTGTAATCTATTTTTCCCTGTATGTACCCAGATCAGTCCAGACTCCTGGGTTTTGGCTCCCTTCCAGCAGATGGAGACAGAGAAAGTTTTACGGACACTGCTTCTTAACAACATGTGTCACCTGCAGTTCTTCAGTATTTCTCTGTCTCCAGCAGATGGTAGATGGGTGCAAAACCTGAAGTTCTGCAGTCTGGGCAATTTTTTTTCTTTTTGAGCCTTCCTCCTGGGGGTTTTTGAATCCTGGTGGGTTCTTCCCTGTCTGATTGAGATGGACGAGCCGGGGGTTGGTGACCCTTGTGTGCTCATACCGTATGCCCATGGAATGTAAATCTGGTGGTCCAGATCCCTTCATGAGGCCGCTCAGGCAGCTACAGGCTCCAGATATCTCTTTGTTTCTGAAGCAGCTTTTCTTTTTAGACTGTTTGCCTCAGTTTGAGTGCTAAGTAAAGTTAAAAAAAAACCAAAAGTCAAGGGATTGAAGGCAGGCGCATGGCTCTGCTGAGCAGGTGGCTTCCTCCTTGGCTGAAGTAGGTTAATTTTTTATCTTGTTTTTTTTTTTCTTTGGCTTTGGCGACAGGCACCGGGCAGCTTCTATCCAGGTATGATGGGCTGTGGCTCGACGCAGTCACAGCTTAGTCAGCTCGGGCTGAGCACCAGTTTCTCCGAGGGCGGGGAGGGTTTATCCACTTGTCCCTGTGCTGCAAAGCAGTGTCGGAAGTCCCACGCTCCTGTTTCGGCATCGCTTCGGGGCCCTGACCGAGGTGCTGATCTTTTCCCTAGCGTGGGAATGGCGGCCAACTTGGTTTCACTGTCGGCCGTTCCCGCACTGGCGGGGGGGGGGGGGGGGTGGTGATCCCCCGTGCTTGTCTCTGGCCTGTTCAATCTCCAGCCGCTTCAGGGGCATTTTGAGGAGGAAGAGGGCCTTATGCTGCCGGGTTCTAGCGCCTTTACTGCGAGGTCTGGGGCTTTTAGGTCTTTCTATACAGGTTTTGTGCTGCTGCTGCTGCATGAGGCTTATCTGGCCAAGCAGCAAGCAGCTTGTGCAGCTAGGGATTTGTGGTCCTGGCCGGCCAAGCTATTTGAGGGATGTACGGTATTCGCTCTGGGAGACAACGGGTTTCTCCAGTGCAGAGATCGCTGAGTCCGTCCTTGGGTTCTGACCCAGGGAAAGACGGGTCTGATGAGTCTGGCAAGGCTTCTGTGGAGGCAGAGGAGTTTCCGGACCCTGATGTTTTCGTAGATCTGATGGACCTGGTGGGCGGAAGTGCTGGTCAAGACGATGATCAGTTAGTCCCAGTTCCTGAAGGGGATAACCTGAAGGTAGTTCATCTTTTTAGACGAGAAGAACTTGATGCTTTGCTACCTTCGGCTTTTCAGATTCTTAGGGTTAAGATCCCCCAGGAGGACCCTGATTTGGAGGGGGTAGATCCGGTCCTGGATGGGACACGGGTCCTCCGATAGCCTTCCCGTATCACAAGTCAGTAAAGAAGCTTGTGGAAGCAGAATGGGGAAACCCTGATTCTGAATTAAAGGTGGGAAGGTCCATGGTGAAGCTTTATCCATTGCCTGAGCAGGCCCTGGAACTGTTTTCTCTCCCTAAAATTGATACCGCGGTTTTGGCGGTTAGTAAGAGGATGACTATCCCTGTGGTAGGCTCTGCAGCGTTAAAGGACATTCAAGATTTCCCTGGAGGAAAGGAGGAGCAGGGGTGATATGATTCAGACTTTCAGATACTTGAAAAACTTTAATGATCCAAAGACAACGACAAACCTTTTCCGTCGGAAAAAAATCAGCAGAACCAGAGGTCACGAGCTGAGGCTCCAGGGAGGAAGACTAAGAACCAATGTCAGAAAGCATTTCTTCACGGAAAGGGTGGTGGATGCCTGGAATGCCCTTCCGGAGGAAGTGGTGAAGTCTAAAACTGTGAACGACTTCAAAGGGGCGTGGGATAAAAACTGTGGATCCATCAAGTCTAGAGGGCGTGAATAAAGAGGAGGCAATCAAACACTGCACGGAGCGGCAGTAGCCACAGAGGCAATCAAACACTGCACGGAGCGGCAGTAGCCACAGAGGCATTCACGGAGCAGGATGCCAGTGGCCAGTAGTTGGTGTTCCACCTTCACGGAGCGGAAGGATGGACGGCTGCTATCTTCAAAAAAATAAAAAAATAAAAACAGGGGTGGGTAAGAGTATGGGGTAAGGGTGTGGCCTGCTTGTTACAGCGGTTGCTACCCCTAATTGAGCTGGACGTTCACTTGGATGCAGATACGGCGCTGCTCTCTAAATTGGTGGTGGGGTGGAGGGGAATTAGGGCTGGAGGGTACTGGAAGCCAATAGTAACAGGTGGGAGAGAAAAAAAGGGGAAAAAAATGGATAAAGTGCGTAGCTTGCTGGGCAGACTAGATGGGCCGTTTGGTCTTCTTCTGCCGTCATTTCTATGTTTCTATGTAAGATCACAAGTTGGAGGTACACCTCAAAAGGATTTTTGAGTTTTTGGCTCTGGGTTTGAATGTGGTTATTTATACCAGTTTTATGCAATGTGCTTGTCTCCGCTGGATGCAGCAGATGCAAGAAGGCCTGCCCAACTCGGGCAAGGAGGCAGACAGGGCTGAGAGAGTTGAGGCGGCGGTGGCTTTCGGAGCAGATGCTCTGTATGATTTGGTTCATACCACCTCTCGAAATATGGCTTCTGCAGTTTCCGCTAGAAGGTTGCTTAGGCTGCGTAACTTCCAATCTCATTTGGGGTGTGGATCTTGAAGTTATGGATTGGGTGGTAGTTACTACTGTTGCCAGCCTGTCTGGTTGGGGAGCAGTGAGTCAACACCAATCAGCTCAGAGTGGCTGGTCCGTGAAAGAGACTGCATGGTCTATCAACCGGCTAGAGACCAGAGCGGTTCGCTTAGCCTTGCAGGAATTTCTACCATTGGTGAGAAGCTTATATCAGTCAGCAAGGCAGAACCAAGAGCCAAGCAATAGCCTGGGAGGCACAAGAAGTTAATTCCTTGGGCAGAGCAGCACCTGGAGTGGATAGCGGCATCCCATATAGCCTGGGTCAAAAATGTTCAAGCGGATTACTTGAGTTGGACGTGTTGGATCCGGGCAAGTGGGAATTGTCGGAGTCCGCAATGCTGTTGATTCGTGAGCAGTGGGGCTCTCCCCATGTGGACTTAATGGCGACTCGTCTGAATGCCAAGGCCTTTCGCTTTTTCAGTCAGAGACGAGAGCATGGGCCTGAGGGCCTCGATGCTCTGGTTCTGCCTTGGCCACAGGGGGACCAAATTTGTGTCTTTCCTTCCTGGCTGCTCGTGGGCAAAGTGTTGTGTCGCATAGAAAAGCATCAGGGAGAAGTGGTCTTGGTGGCTCCAGAATGGCCACTGCATCTGTGGTTCATGGATCTGGTCAACTTGGCTGTGGACGGGCTGATTCGGTTTGGTCATCTGGAGGGTCTTCTGTGCCAGGGACCCATATTTTCCGACCAGGCTTCTCACTTTTGTTTAGCAGCATGGCTTTTGAGAGGTGGCATTTGAGATGTAGGGGTTATCCAGAGGAGGTCATTACAACCTTTCTCTTCCAAGACAGTACAGAGGCTGCCAGAGTGGAGGTGGGACTGCCCCTTAAGGTCTCTTTATATACTTTTCTGTCTGTCTTGACTCTTCCAGGTCTACCACACTAGCCTCCAGAGAGCAGACTCATTCTCTGAGAGCCAGGAACTCTTTGTATTAAGTGCAGACATTCAACTTCTCACCCACTAGTAGATAATCATACATGTAGCATTTGGTGCAAAAGACTAGAGGACCCCCATCTTACTGCTAGATTGCTGTTTGCATCTTATTATTATTGTTTAGTTAATAACCCTTATGCTCTATAAGTTGAACAAAGTGAATAATATTGCTGGCAGGGATTTTATGTGTTTCTGATTTTGAATTTCAGAGAAACCCACTTGTTGCTTGAATCACAGCAGTACTCAAGGAGAGAGCAGCTCCTCAGTGATTTTTGCTTAAAATAAGAAGATAAACTTGATTCAGTGATAAGAAAAGGCAACTGGTTTGTTTATAATAGTTCCTTACCTTGAAATAGCCAAGAAAAATGCTGCACAAGAAATATTTCATTAACTAGCTGACACCCATGGAAATTCCCCAGAGGGGAATTGCCCTCCCCACAAACCCCAGCCCAGCCTACCTTCCCACTCTGAGCCCCAGTACAGCCTACTCAGCTTCCCATCACAGGCTGCCCTCCCTCTCCACAGCCCCAGGAGTAGCACAGCTTGCCCCATCTCCCCAGCCCCAGTGCCTTCCCTTCCCCCTCCAGCCCCAACACAGCCTGCCTCTGTCCCTGCAGCCCCAGCAGAGCCCGTCCTCACCCCCAGCAGCCTCGGCACCACCCGTTTTCCCCCAGCTCCAGCAGAGCCAGCGCTTCGTAAGCCAAGACCTCTCTCACCGAGCTCCAGCCAATCTGTCCTCCAGATATTGGATTTGTTCTGAGGGCTAGGAGCTCTCTGAATTGAGTGCACACATACAGCCTCTCAGGAACTGGTAGTCATAAATGTGGAACAGTGCAAAAGACTGGATAGCACTCCCCCCCCCCCCCCCCTCCTTCACTGCTGGACTACTGTCTGCATCTTAATTTTGTTCAACTGTTAGTGATTTAAAATAAGGGAGTAGGGGTGTTAAAACTAATCTAAAAATACTTTTAATCTATTGGTTTATGTCATGTTTGTCAGCGATTCTCCAGAGACTACTTTTAAGGTTACTGATCCTTGTTTTGAAATTAATTCCGTTATTGTATCAAAAACTAAATCTGCTGCTAAAATGTATAGAGTATTTTGGCGCATGCCTTCTGATTCTCTGCTGCTGGAAAGAGATGTGAAATCTGGGATGTGGGAGCTGAAGCATAGATTGCTCACAGTGTCCTCCGCAGATAAGCCTTCTGGTCCTTTTCTGCTAGAAAGAGTGTGGAGGCTGTGAAAGCTCAGACCTAGTTGGCTCACAGTGTCCTCTGCTGAGGCTGCTAGAAAAAAGTATACAAATGAGCCTTCAGAATGTGGAACCTGAAGCCTAGATACTTACGGTGTTTTCTGGAATCCTCTGCTCAGGCTGCTGGGAGAAGTATGCAAATTAGCCTCCATGTCCTGATGCTAGAAAAACTTGGGGGGGGGGGGGAGAGAGGGGGGCAGTGAAAGCTGAAACTTAGATGGCTCATAGTATCGTATGCTGTAAGAAGTATGCAAATGAGCCTTCTAGTTTTCTGCAGCTGGAAATAGTGTGAGTGTTGTGAAAGCTGAAGTCTAGACAGCTCACAGTGTCCTCTGGAATCCTCTGCTGTGACTTTTGGTAAAAGTATACAAATGAGTTTTCAAGTCCTCTGATGCTAGAAAAAGTACAGGGGCTGTGAAAGCTGAAACCTGGATAGCTTGTAGTGTCCTCTGGAGTCCAATGCTAGGGCTGCTGGCAGAATTCTTCTAGTCCTCTGCTGCAGACAGACATCCACCACCTCCCGCTACATGCATTATATATATATATAGAGAGAGACTGACACAGCATTGGAAAGAAAGATTTAACATAGAGAAGCCCATGTTTAACTTGAAGCATAGTATATCTATTAGATAACTCCCTGTATAACTATTTTTCATAGAGACAACTTTACCATATTGTCATTTGTTATACCTGAATATTCCAGTAGATAATAGATGAACATTGTGAGTAATTTCAGTAACTTAAGAGTTCTGAAATAATTCTTAGCTTTGCGTATCGCTAGATGGCTTACAATGCGTTACAATTGGTTTAGAGGGTGAAGCAACATGGAAGACACTGAGTAGCCATGCTATTTCAGACTCCACAGATTTTTAAGAACTGGATACTCTATATAGTCCTTTCCTCCCTGGAAAATGGGAAAATGCAAGGGGACAACAAAGATCTACTCTGATGAATTTGTGCCCCCCCCCCCCCCCCCCCCCGGAACTAATCAAATAGACACCTTTGTCTTGCAGTGAGCATGGCTTGATGAGGTTGATTGCGGTGGCTTGGAGTAGCGGGAAGAGCTGGCTGACAGAAGCTCCATGTGATTAAGGCCACCCTGAGTCCAGAGAACAGATCCCTTCCACCCAAACTTTATGGAACCTTTCACCACTCTGTTGGGTCAATGACAGCTGATGACATCAAACACTAATAAGCCCCAGAACAGGAATTGGGAGCGTTTGCATCAGTGATTGGGTCACTGGAATCAGGGTTGGTGGGGCCCTTTTGAAAAAGCTGGGCATTACTTAAATCTGGCTAGAAGTTTGAGAGAGCCCATGGAGAGAAGAGCACTGGAGCTGGAAGCCCCTGGGACACAAACTATGTTACAGGATATAGCTTGGGTTAAGATTCCTGCCCCAATAACACTTGAAACCGAATTTGCCCCATTAGTTCTTGTGTTAGTTTCCCTGCAGAAGATCTGGACTGTTATTGCTAGAATAGAAGCATCATTGCCTGAGTTTGTCAATCAACTTGTTCACTTATTCTGAAGAAAAAGTTAAAAAAAATGTATTCTCAGGATTTAAAGTTCACTTCTTATGATAACCGTCTGCAGGAACGTCCAAGAGAAATTGCCATCCCTTCAGACTGTGGTAGTTACCCCGGTTAAGGACAATCTTAATTTATGAAATAAAATTGAGATGGTAGAAACGTGATCTAGAAAAAATAGCCCTTGATTTATTCATTTTCCTAAATTGTCTATGACTATGCCTAAGGATACATTCAGTGAAGACTTGGTTGATGTGTTGAAATTTCCAATGGAAGTGCTGCCTCCAACTGTAAGGATTCAATATATGCCGCCTTTAGTATAAGATATGCCTGGGGTCAACGGAGCAACAAGTAGATGAGAGCCAAAAGCAGGTTTAAATCTGATAGCAATTCTTGAGCAGCCACGGGAGGCAGTAGAGACAAGAACCACCTTACTTATTGCTTTCAAGAGCGTTCCTTGACAGAGTTGTCCAGCTAGAGGCAGAATTGTTTCTTAAGTTTCCCCTGAAATCTATTAATAAGTATCAAGGAGCGTGCTTTACGTTCTTGACCCCCGTCAGTTGAGTAAGTTTCTGGAAAACCGTGAAGCTCATAGGGTTGGTGGAGTGCACCCTTAGAAGCATTATGGATCCCATGGATTTTGTTGGCACTCCAAGATGTTGGTTGGGGTTCTTGATTTTTTTTTTCTGGGTAAACCCTTCAGAATTTGGGGTTTTTTTTTTTCCTTTCTCCTTGCCGCTCCTTTTTTTATGGACTTTCTCCCTCTCTCTTGAGTACCATATTTTCTGTTTTGATATTTGTGTCATGCATTAATATTTATAGAGCCCAGTTATATAACATAGTACTTAGGGCCAAAGCCTGTGTGTACTTTGGCCATAATTTTCAAAGCGGACTTATCCGCATGTATCTCTGCTTTGAAAATTAGCAGGGACATGTGAGCTCTTGTGCGGCATACACCCGCACATTTCCGCTTGCAGGGGGAGAAGGTGTAAGTGTTCGTGCAGACACATTCGTGCATACTTCCTATTTTAGAAAGTACACATGGAAATGACTGCCTTGCCCTAATTCCACTCCTGGGGATGCCTCTTTCAAGTACGCTTTGAAGCTTAAGTGAAATTGCTTCCATGTGTATTTTTACACAGGCAACCCCTGGGGTAATTTTCAAAAGCTTTATTGTGTAAAACAGCATTTTAGGAGCATGTATTCTATTCAAAATTTACTCCATTATTTGTATTCAAGTTGTATTCTTGATTTAAAATGTAAAAGTTTGATAAATATATAGTAATGTTTTTTGAAAAAAAAAATATACCGTAGTTACTGATTATATATTTAGGAAACAAAAAAAATGGAGTACTCACAAATAAGTGCAATAAAACCTTTATGACAGGTGAAAATATTCTGGTCTTTCATGTTGCGATCAGTTAAAAATTTTCTTATGACATATATATTTTAATTTTACAGAGTAAGTCAAAAACAACAACGATGTAATATATATATGCAGACAATCATTTACATAAACAGCAATCTGCACAATATCACTAGCAATATAACATAATATTCTAAATATATTTGACTGTATCATTGTACATGCATTTCTACTGAATAAAACAGAACTCTTGATAATCAAATCACTTAAAAATATTTACAGTATATATACACGTTTATTTGTTCATTTTTGTGTCAAAAGATGTGCAAAAGAAAAAGTAAGAAGAGTGATATCAGCAAAGAACAATTTGATGTAAATAAACCTCAAGCAGGTATTCCTTAAAATAGAATTATTTTGGTAGGGAATCCAATGTAAAGATACCTTGGTGTCCACTAAATGGCCCTAGCTCCCAGGCCTTATATATCTGCAGAAGGACCATGTCATTCAATACTGCACCTCCCCCAAAGCTTTGCAGGAATTGGAAATCCTTTAGGAACCAGGTGGGTTAGCCCACTTGATGAGGAGGCAGAGTAGTTTTGCTTTTATGAGGGAAAGACGTGTGTTCAGTGTGCTCTCCAAGTTAGGCCTTTAGGCTGGACTCTGGAGGGAATTAGGGATAAAGAGTGTGTGTGTGTTTCTATTTTTGCTCAAAGAATTAGGATTTTTCTGTTTTAACCTGTACCTTCCTGGAGGCTAATATTCCCTCTCCAGAGGTGCAGGAGGGATCGGTATTATCCCCTGCGCCCCCATCCAGAGAAGCTTGCAGAGACCTGTAGGGAAGATCTGTGTATTTTGGCAAGATTGAGTTTTACCAGCTTTTGGGAAGGAAGTATTTTTTTCTACCTCCTTCCTTACCCAGGGCTGGACTTAAGAACTGGTCCAGTAGAGTCCCTTCCTCCAGAAGGGGTCTCCAGTCAATTCTTTTGAAGATAATACTAAGGGAGAAGAGGAGAAGGACATCTGGAGTCCCCCAGTTGGAGTTTTCACCCTGAGACATGGGACACAGGCAGGTTTGGAGCTTGAGAGTGTGACTTCTAGCCCCCCCCCCCCCCCCCCCAAATACTGTTGGAAAGGGACATCTGCCCCGTCTTTGATTTACCAGCCCCCTTGGGATACATCTTCATACCACAACAGGGAGGAAGCACTAGCTCCAAGCTCCAGTATGAAGGGACACTTCCACAGAGGGTTGAACTTGTACTACCAAATGGACAAGAAATCTGGCTGTACCAGGACACTTTCTTATTTCATTTTATTGATTTTCATATAATCAATATCAGTAAACTTTAATTTGAATACTCATCCAGCAAGTCCTCCCAGTTTTATCCAAGTGCCTATCCCAAAGGGCTATGCTAACACACACACACACACAAGAAGTTTACAGTGCCTGGACCCAGAAGGTTAGGATATGGCAGAGGAGCTAGCTCAGTTACAGGCATTCTTTTATGGCCATTTGGAATCGGCTACATTTCCTGGAGAAGGGAGGACATATAGGGAGTGCTCTTCTGTTTACCATTTCTTTTTTGTCTTGGTGAAGAAACGTGGAAGACCCCGGGCTATTCCTCCAGCCATGCCCGACGGGCCTCCTCTTGAGTCAGCAGCCTATCGTCACTTCCCTAGCCCAAGTGGATTTAACTGCTCCCAGCAATTTGGAGGTGTACAAACCGGCCTCCATTCTGGCACTGAGACACCTTTAACCCTGGAAGCTGGTGGGGATGCACCAGATTTTCTTAGTCCCTGTGCAGGAATTAGCATCTTAAACCATAAGATCAGAACAAGATTGGTTACAAGTAAGGGAAAGTTAAGGTGGTTGCACAGGGAAGTACATTTCCAAGGTACTCCTGCCTAGTTTTGGCAGGCAGGCAGCCAGTAAGCATGATGCAGGATTGGGTGGAGTCATTAGCCTCTCAAGAAAGGCTGGTTACAGGCTTCTAGGGTAGCAAGTAGGGGAGCCAAGGGATACACCGAGGAAAAGACAGCTGAAAGACATAGCCAGGGGTGTCAGCTAGGCAGGCAGCCATGGAGGCAGATGGTGAAGAGGAGGATCCGGAAGCAGCTTTTACTGGGCTCAGCCACTAAGATAAGTGAACTTTTCTAGGCTGGCTGTAGAGAAGGAAATTCTGAACTGCTGCTTTTGAGTAAAGGGAAAGGAAAAGTTTTGAAGAGGTGTTTAAGAAAACCTCACAAAAGAGAGAGATGAAAAAGAAATTAGTGGGGCTGCACCTTGTATGGGATTTTGGGGAGATTTGTACTGCAACACAAATAGACTCTGAAGTATTAACCAGGAAGAAATAGGAGGAAAACATTTGGCTGCAGCCATGTACATTTGCTTATGGTTAGCCATTTTATGTCTCTGAACTACGCAGAAGGAACATTTCTCCTTAATTGGTTAACAAGTTGCTTCTGGGAGCTACACAGAGGGAAAAAAGTTTTGTCTTAACCTGCAAGGAATAAGCTTTGAGATTTACAGAGCAAGAAGCTTTGACAAAATGACTAGCATTACTATGGAATTATATAAGGATAGGCTGGCTATCACTATTTATAGTTTATAGTTTATTACTTTTTATATAGGGGAAGTTTGCCCTTCAATGATAAAGTGTTTTGAAGGCTGTACTTACCCAGAAGAGGAGTGTCTCTAAGTTGGAGCTATATCTGAACAGAGGGAAGTTACCTTGGAGCAATGCTAGAAATACCAGAGGTGCTATCTGGCTGTAACATAACCAATCTGAGAAGCTGCAAGGATTTTTGTATTTTGTGGGAGTTTTTTGTTTGTTGGAATCTCAGCATGGACTGTATTTTACTGAAAAATTGTTTGATGCCCTGAAGATTAAAATTGTCATACATTGCCAACAAAGGTGCACATATGAAGCTTGAAAGTAAAACAGTAGAAGGAATATCTGTGGTGTCTGGACTTTTTCTGGAATTAAGTGCTGGCAAATTGGTCAGTAGGTTAAATGATCAATTATCGGTGCCTGGAGCAAAAGATCCAATCCCTTGTCACTGAAATTAGCCTGCATACAGAGCCAGGATTACGAGATGATTACCCTGACTAATAATGCCTGGGAAGTCTATTCCAAAGGAGCTGGTTAATATAAAGCAGTGTTTTAAGATTTAAGAATATTGGAATTGTGGTATGAGATACTTCTGGGACTGACATAAGGGAAACCTCCTGGTATGAGGGTTGAGGGTCAGCGCCCTGCCAAAAGGGTCACTACAGGCATCAGAGAAAACCCTAAGTGATATGTCTTCCTTTTGAGGAGAGTTAGCTAATGCCAAATTGCACCTGTAATCTCTGTTTTGTTAGTTTACCTTGCTACGGATGAGCCTACACTCAAGCCAAGGACAGTTGCAAGCCTTAACCCAGTGTACCTGAATGCCCCAAGACTCCTGCCTTGTCATAAAGCTATAGTGGTACCTGCCTCCTCGTTTCCTGGGGATAGTGGAGGAGGAGTACCGGTGCTGACTTTGATGCCTGCAATTCCGTTTATCGTTCATGTTGACTGGAGGGTCGCAGTGGCTTGATGTCTAGTAGGACAACCTCACCCTTGCAGCAGGAGATGTCAACATTGCAGACTTCGGTGTAAGTTGCTGGCGTGGTAAGTCCCCCTTTCGGGGAAGAAATAATATCTGTTCCCAGCCATGCTAAACACTCTCTGTTGTTGAAACCAAGTTCCAGAGCATTGGAATCCTTGTGAAATGCTTTGATTTCTCTTGGATCTTCTCTTTCTTCTTTAAATGATGTTGCTGCTGGTATCCATGCTACTTTGCAATCCCATCAGAGTTCCCTGGAAGCTTGTCATTGGTGCCTTGGAGAAACAGTTGGAAGCTATTGAGAAGGTCCAAACTGAAATGACCAATGCTAATGTATCTATGCAGAGAAGACTAGAAAATTTGTAGAATGCTTCAAGGTATTTAAATCTTCAAGTGTGCTTAATTTCCCCAAGTTGGTTTGGGATCTCCCGCTAATATTTTTGAAAAATATCTTTTGAAGGTTTTGCTAATTCCCATTGAAGTGCATCCTCCTATTGCAAAGGCCTTCTTTTTACCATCAAATGCAGATGATAGTTCAATTCCGGCTTCTCAACCAGCAGAACACACAGATGTCCTAAATTTGCCTGAATATTAGGAAAGATCTGCTGAAATTGATGATAACTAGAGGGGCATTATTAGTGGCTTTTGCCTTTTCTCAAGTCGAGATACTGTTTTGAAATTGTATTTTAGGTACAGGTCTGCTCTGTTCTTTGGAGATAACATTTGGATTTTCCTTGACCTGTCTAGGGTAACTCAAGCTTGTAGGGAGAACTTTCTCGCAACGCGTTCTGAGGCCTATTGCTGTGGGGGCTGTTTGTTCAATTTGTTTTCCTTGTAAATGTTCAGTGCAATTTGGAAATGTGTACATATATTTTCTTTGAACCTGAACAGTTGCGTTCTTTTCTAGGTTCAAAGAAACTTCCAGAAGGAATTAAATGTTTGTCTTATTCTTCCGCTTGTAGAGGAATATACTTTCTAACCTTTCTTTTGTGTTGGAACCTGAGGATTCTCCTATTTAGTGGACTTTAAAATACTGTAAATGCTATTTACTTGAAATTTCCTGTAATATTAGCTATTCATTTTTCTCTGATCATGGCATGATTGCTGTAGCAAGTTCTTCTTGTGGTGGTAGTTTGAAAATGTAATAAAAATAAAGTTTAAAAAAACAAATGATTTTTTTCTGCATCTGAGAACAATATTATTTTATCGGCTTTGCCTTCCTTCTTTTCTCTAGTGCCTGCCCTTTCTTGAAGATGAGCTTTGTCTACTGCCGATATATCTGCTTAGTTTAAGTTTAAATAAATGTTTGAATTTCTCTCTGAACTGGTTTCCAACAAAGCAGTACAGCAAGGGATTAACACAGCTGTTAGCAAATCCTATACAGAAAACAAAAGGCATTACGGTATCAATGATTGCCAGAACGTTGCAGTCATTAACAATGTTCAACCATGTCAGGGCATCCAGAAATGTCAGGACGTGGAATGGCAGCCAGCATATTATGAACGCCAGAACAACAGCGGCAACCATTTTCAGACTTTTGTCTCTTTTTTGCTTGATTTTCCAAAGTCCCTGTGATTTCCACAAATGTAGCCCAATCCCGAGAAAGCAGTAGGCAATCACAGTTAGAGGAATGAAGAAGCCAAGCAAGTTTTTAATTAAGGCCATTCCAGCACACCATTTTGAATATTGCTCATGGGGAAAAGCCATAATGCAAGCGTTGACTCCCAAGCTTTCAATATATTGCATATCACGGAAGTAGAAAGTAGGCAAAGAGAACAAACAGGCCAGTCCCCAAATAATGAATGCAATGAAACAAGCTTTTTGCCGGGTTCTCCTTTGAGATTGAAAAGGGTGGACAATAGCCAAGTACCTGTCTATGCTCATACAGGTAATAAAAAATATACTGGCAAATAAGTTCACGCATAAAAGTGAACTGGAAATCTTGCACATCACTAATCCAAAGAGCCAGTTGAAGCCAAAAGCATAATAGGTTGCCCAAAGGGGAAATGTAGGCAAAAACAGCAAGTCAGCTATAACTAAATTAAATATGTAAATACTGGCAACTGTTTTTCGACCATTAGGAAGACAAAGTACTGTAATTACCAAACCATTGCCAACGATTCCAGTTATAAAGATAATACCACAGAGTGCCGGGATGAGCTCGGATTGGTAATCTGAGGAAGTATTCTGACAAGCAGTGGCTGTTTGCTCAGGTGATGCATTTGCAGGTATGGAATATGGATCCTGGAAGGTTTCTTCTGCGAAGGTGTAGAAAGAGAAGCTGCTGTTGTGCATATTTAGGGGTTGATGAAATGTAACCTTAGAATGATTTTGGCCTCTTCATCAGATTTCTTTCCTAAAAAGGACAATTGGAACCATTTTTAGATACCATTAAGAACATAAGAACATAAGAAATTGCCATGCTGGGTCAGACCAAGGGTCCATCAAGCGCAGCATCCTGTTTCCAACAGAGGCCAAACCAGGCCACAAGAACCTGGCAATTACCCAAACACTAAGAAGATGCATTATGACAACATATATGTGTGTGTATATAGTAAACTCTAACAAAGGCACTAATTACATACACCCAAAATAAGGAATCGTGTACATAATAATATGTATCAAAAATATCAATACAACCCATCTCACCTGTACTTTTTATATATCTCTTTATTTTACTATTAAACATAACATGTTCATATTCTTATTCACATACTACATTCACATTCATTATACAAACACATTTCATTATTTTATACAATAGTGATCACAACACTCCGTAGAATACTATAGCTATCACGATGTAATGTTATGAATATATTCCACTGCTCATGGCAAGTAACTCCTTTAATAAACTCAGTCATGAATAAACTCCAGCTCTTAAGCAGTATATGCAACATAGGCCTTTCACATCAGTAAAGTTCAATTGTGACAAAACTCTCAAACAATAAGAGTCTTAGAAAAGGTGTAGAGCTTAATTTGTATATTTAGTTAACATCCGGGGGTTTAGCAGTGAATGCTTTAGATGTGGAGGCTGCCGTAGGACTGATTTCACCTAAGAGGACAGGGCAAGTTTTAAAAACAATGGGTAATGGCAGTCTGTACTGAATTTCTTCAATTGCAGTGCAGTCACACAGCAGTCTCCCATGAAAGATAACTTGGGATTTCAACATTCCCCTGAGGAAGACTGTTTTTCTATCAGGTGAAACAGAGACCTTGTTGGGGTTTTACATCTTTCCAGAAGCTTCTCAGAATTTTGGGATTCTACACCTCTTCACATGAGCCTCAAGATTGTACATCTTTTCACAACTCTCTTTCATTGTTTGAGAGTTTTGTCACAGTTGAACTTGGTGATGTGAAAAGCTTGTGCTGCATACAGGGCCAGATTTTCGTATCTACGCGCGGGCGTAGATTTGTGCACGCAACCGGCGCGCACCAATCTAAGCCCGATTTTATAACGTGCGTGCAGCCGCGCGCACGTTATAAAATCCGGGGTCAGCGCGCGCAAGGGGTACACATTTGTGCACCTTGCACGCGCCGAGCCCTAGGGGAGGCCCAATGGCTTTCCCTGTTCCCTTCCCCCCCCCCCCACCTTCCCCTCCCTTCCCCCATCTAACCCGCCCCAGCCCTACCTAAATCCCCCCCCCCACCTTTTATTTATTTATTTATTATTTACGCCTGCTTCTGGGCAGGCGTAGGTTGGGCGCGCCGGCCAATTGCTGGCGCGTGATCCCCCAGCACAGCCGCTGTGCCGGAGGCCTCGGTCCTGCCCCCGGACCGCCCCACCCTGCCCACTCCCCACCCCTTTTTTCAAACCTCGGGACATACGTGCATCCTGGGGCTTGCGTGCATTGCCGGGCCTATGCAAAATAGGCTTGGCACGCGCAGGAGGGGTTTAAAAGGGTTACGTGCGTATATTACGCACGTAACCCTTTTAAAATCTGTCCCATGCTGTTTACAACCCTAAACATATGCTGGGCAGACTGGTTGGAACTTGTTGGTCTTTTATCATGTTACTAAACAAAAATAGGTATAACTGAAATAATTCTGAAATAGTCCAAAAATCATAACTTTCAAATATTAATGGTGACTGCAAAAGTCAGGAATATTAAAGCAAAATATTATTCTAAACGAAAAGAAAGATATCTAGTGTATTACATTTTAAACAGACTGTTCCATTAAAGGCAAGCAGTTTTAAGAATACTATAATAAAAGTAACTGAGTCTGCACATTAAATAAATCTAAATTAAATGTAAATTCATAGCACGTGCACTCCATGGGGCGGATTTTCAGAGCCCTGCTCACCGGTGCGCCTATGTTCAATAGGCCTACCGGCGCGCGCAGACCCCAGGACTCGCGTAAGTCCCGGGGTTTTCCGAGGGGGGCGTGTCGAGGGGGGCGGGCCCGATCCGCGTGGCGTTTTCGGGGCGGGCCGTAGCGTTTCGGGGGCGGGCCCGGGGGCGTGGCCATGCCCTCCGGACCCGCCCCCAGGTCGCGTCCCGGCGCGCTAGCGGGCCGCTGGCGCGCGGGGATTTACGTCTCCCTCCAGGAGGCGTAAATCCCCCGACAAAGGTAAGGGGGGGTTTAGACAGGGCCGGGCGGGTGGGTTAGGTAAGGGAAGGGAGGGGAAGGTGAGGGGAGGGCAAAAGAAAGTTCCCTCCGAGGCCGCTCCGATTTCGGAGCGGCCTCGGAGGGAACGGAGGTAGGCTGCGCAGCTTGGCGCGCGCCGGCTATACGGAATTGATAGCCGCGCGCGCGCCATCCCGAATTTTAGCGGATACGCGCGGTTACGCGCGTATCTACTAAAATCCAGCGTACTTTTGTTTGCGCCTGATGCGCCAACAAAAGTACGCCAAATCGCGCTATTTGAAAATCTTCCCCATACTTTTTATTTTCTAAGTAATACCAACATTATAAAAGACAATATGCAATAAACTTAAAGTTCCTAAATATTTATTTAAAAAAAAAAAAAAATCATGCACTCTTTCAAAAAAAAAAAAAAAGTTTAAAGTATTCCCAGATCCTCATTGCCAGATCCTTTTTTTCTTAGCTGCGCAAGAGTTACGGTGAGAAACTACCATAACCCCTAAAAATCTGATGAAGATTTATATATTCCCTGCAGGAGTTTGTTTCTGTTTAATATAAGGAAAAGAGGCACTGTGAGGTCAGTATTCAATGCCATTTGTCTGGTTACGTTCAGACTTAGCCAGACAAATGGTGAGAGATACGGTAATTTGGAGGCCCCCCTGGTCCATTTCTGGGCAGAGATAAGTTAGCCAGACAAATTATCTGGATAACTCTGATAGGAAGAGCTAGCAGGCTAACTTATCTGGCTTATTCTGGTTATGCCATAAAGCAGATCTCTACGGCCGCAGCAGCCATAGCACTGCTGAATAGCCCACCCAAGAGTTAGATAATTTATCTGACTAACTTTACTTGATGGATAGTGGCTAAAAATGGATCCATATTCAACTTCAATGATGAATTGATTCCCATTTAATATGTGCTGCCCGATATGCAATTGCCCTGCACTGGAAGGCCCAAGTTTAAGGTGCAGCAATGACTGAGAAGCTTACTGACTCCTTGTGGAATTATTTGACTGGTTATGAAAAAATGTAAAAGTCTCTTTACTGGACTTACAGTAAGAACACTTTCTCTAATAGTTCTAGTTAAAAAAAGGTTTTACCTTTAGTTATCTGCACATGTTCCTGCAGCGTTTTAAATCCATGGTTTGGAAGACTAAAAGCCTCATTTATTAAGCAGTTTTCCCATAGACTCAGAATGGGGGAAAAGCCTTCGTAAATCAGACCCTTAGTTTGCCTGACAATGTTTAAACACGAAAGGGTTTTTTGTTTTTGTTTTTTTTGTAAGTAAATGTTAAATTCCAGACCAGGCTTTCCTGTTGAAGCACTAGTGAGAACTATAATAGCCTAAAAGGACTTAAGCCCTAAGGGTCACTAGCTTAGGTGGTCCATGTGAAAAGGAGACGATGCTCTCAGCCCAGTTCCAAGGGTCACAACAGAAGCGTTCACATCGCAGATCCTGTCAAGTTCCTATCAATCTGCAGCACACCTCATCACTGAATGGTGACAAGGACATAACAAGAGAGAGGCTATGGCAGGCAAACCCCCCCCCCCCCCAAAAAAAAAAACCAAAAAAACACCTTACCTCCAGAAGTGTTGACTTTGAGATTGAACGTAATCAATGTATTGGTCTGCGCTGTGCTCTGTGTCCAGTCTGGAGAAGCTCCCGATCGCTGGTTTCTCTCTTATACAGAGCATTGTGTTCATTCCCCTGGGAGCCTTTAGCCTATAGCCTACATAGTTCCAGGAAAGGAACAGCTAAACACTGCCAAGACTCTTTTTTGGCAGAAAACCATTACTTTTAAGAATCTTTCATGCCCTGCATTTAAATCATTGCAATAAATCAGAAGCAGAGTGAGTGTGCAAACTGCACGTACACACACACATATAAATATATATATATACACACACAGATAGAAATACAGCATCTAAAATTTACAGAAACAAATCATTTACAGAACGCAACTTTTCTCAAATCTTCTAAGTGATTTGGAGAGCCCAGTGGTACTAAATCACACAGTATACCTTTAAATAATCAGGGTACAACACATTAAGCAAAAACAGACTTTTTTTTATTTGGACTGATTTTGCATGCTAAATATAAGTACGGTATATGCAGACTTTAATATCAATGGCCAATAGCAGGTATTGTCATATTAAATTATATTAGATATCTAATATAAAAGCTGTCATGTGACAACCAAAAGATCTCTGTAACTGTTAGATACATATCCAGCTGCCAGCATCAGGTTCTCACTTCCTGTTTCATCCATTGCTAATAGGAGGGTGCCAGAGGGGAAAAGAAATAGGATACTCTGAACCAATCCTGACTCCTGCTGTGCTTAAGAGCAGCTCAGAACCCCATGTGCCATTTTTTAAAAATCTGTTTTTGGTAAATATCTTTTCAGCTAATTTTAAGAATTTTTTCGAAGGGGAGCAAGAAGGGCAACCAGCTGCAAAATATTAATTTGTAAAGAAAATATTGCCTCATTTTATAAATCATCAATTTAGGTGTTTATTTTCCAACTAATCAGAGGTTCTTTGAGGATAACAATAATCAGTATTTATCAGTGTTTTCGAAGCTGTTGGGTACCTTTTCCGGTTGAATCAAATTCATACATTTATGCAGCTCAGGAGTTTTTGTTTAGCTGGTCAACACTTAGGGCTACATTCACATGGCCAATAGCATAATATTTTCTGCATGCAATGGACCTAATTGTCTCACCTCTGTATAAATACCTGGTGAGACCTCATTTGGATAACTCAATAGAACAAAGGCAAGTAAAGATGCACAATACCTGCAACACACAATGAAATCTTTACATATTAATCAATTCAATAAATTGTATATCCAACTACTGTCTTGCAAGAGAAAATCTCGAACAAGAAATATGCAAGGAATCACGGAGATAAACTTCATAACTTATACAGTCACTGGTCTACACATTTAAACTTTTTATTGTCAATGCAAATTTTAAAATATATAATACATTCTAATATAATGTCAAGTTTATTATTTTATACAATGACCTTCTGCACTGCAGGGTGCTTGGGTAGAATTCCCACCCTAAGAATGCAATTCGTAGCCAATCGTATTCATTTCTGAAGATCTGCATATAGTAGACCTCCAAATTAGAAGGTTTCCAGTCAGGGTTGCTGTCATATCCTCCCTGGAGCTTACAACTGCTCTTGCGGGGAGCTGGATCCTCTGAGCCTGCATAATAGGCAGACAGATCTTGAAAACATGCCCAATTCCTTCCACTTTAAGCAGAGAACTCAAGAAAGAGAGAAATTTCCTCTACAGGAGCATACTAAGTGCACAATTGACTAAATCATTATTGAGTTCAACACAGGGTGACTGAAATATACCAGTTTAATTAGTAATCATGGGTTCTATTTAGATTGATTCTGACCGTCAGACAGTGAAGATAAAAATAATCCTTTCTGGCTAAAGTAACTGCTAATCTGCAGCCTTTTAAATGATCCATGGATTGTGTTTTTTATTAATATCATTCTTGCATTTCACCCAGCAAAGGATCTAGGCGTTATTGTGAACAGTACATTGAAATCCTCATCTCAGAGCGCAGGAGTGGTCAGAAAAGCAAATAGAACAATAGGAAGTATGAGAGAAAGAATGGAGAATATCCTAGCAACCCCACCTAGAGAACTGTCTGCAGTTCTGGTCACCGCATCTCAAAAAAAGATAGAGCTGAACTAGAAAAGATACAGAGAAAAGTAACCAAAATGAAAAAGAGAGGATGGAAAAGCTGTCCTCTGAGGAAAGGCTAAGAGGTTAGGCCTCTTCAGCTCGGAGAGAAATGGCTGAAGGGAGATATGATAGACGTCTATAAAATCATGAGTGGAATAGAATGAATAAATGTGAATCAGTTATTCTTTCATAAAATAGTGAGGCCAATATTCAGTAGGCCAGTCAGTGGGCAAGTTAGCCGGATAACTTGTCCCGTATATTCAGCAGGATAAACATCCATCCCACTGGATTATCCTTGCCTAAAGTTGTCCGGCTACATGTAGCCAGATAACTTAAAACCTAACCAGCCATGTCTGAACATATCTGGTTAGGTTTATAAGTTATCCGGCCTTGTGTGGCCAGATAACTTGCTACTTAAGATATCTGGGCAAGTAGCATCTGTAAAATTTAAAAAAAAAAAAAAAAGATATGGGCGAGCCAGTGGCCCAATACCTACCCCTCTCCAGTTTGTCCAAATTGGCCCCAACAGGCTAGGCGTGCCAAATTTCCTAATGCTCCCCCCCCCCCCGAGAGTAAACAATTTGGCAGAGGGAGGGGGAGGCTGCTGATCACTCCTACCCCCTCCTTGCCCATGTGGTTTATGTTATATAAAGGCTAATCCTGTTGCACTCACTCTCCATCCCGATACCCACCCACAACCACTAATGTGATACCACCCCCCCCCCCCCCCCAGCATAAAAATCCCTGGCTGGGAGCGAGGTAACCCCTTAACCAGCTCCCAGCGCCATTCAGAATGACAAGCGCTGGAAACATGAGCTGCGAGTAGCTTACGCTTCCAGTGCTTGTCTTTTAAACGCATTCTGAGAGCATCCTATTGAAAAAGCCACACGCTTTCTTCAGGGGTGCTGCTTTATAGTCATAGGTCGCGTGTACAATAATATTTGTAAATTTTCTCAACTGCATATAAAAAAAAACAGAAACACCCCCCACGGTCTCACCTACCTTATCTCAGAGGTTAGCAAACGCTCGTGTCCGATGTGCCAGCGTCTCGGCCCGAGGGATGGCCTCTTCTTCCCACAAGAAGAAGAAGAGGGGAGGCGGAAGTGCGTCAAAATGGGGAGACCTGTGGCACCCGAGCTCTGGAGCCAATGTTCCTGCCCTTTTTTTTTTTTTTTTTAACTGACAAGTTAAAAAATCCCATAGATTTAAGCAAGCAGGTTTTCCTCAATTTGTGTTCCGAATGCATTGGTTTAAGATGTTCTCCTTATACGGCAGTCATTACGGACTAAATTATTGTATAAGAAATAGTAAGAATTACCTTCAAAATAATTCCCAAGGTGTGGCCACATGGTATTTGAAAAGATATCTCAGGGTTAATTTTACCTTTCTAATATCTGTAGCTATCCTGACAAAACACTTTTATTTAGCTTAGGTTCATGGCATTTTCATAAAGATACATATATAATGAGAAAATGAATAATACCCTGATCCACCTTGCTGGCAAAATGTCCTCCTAGTGCCAAGGGTGGGCTTCCTTATTTCTGTGTCCTGCAATTCAAAACCTCATGTCCTCTGAGCCTGAGCCAGGCAAATGTAGTCATTATTGGCACAACAATGGGTGGTGGTTACACACTTTGCTGAGCATCTTTCCAGAGCATCAACCAGGATATTTCCTTTCCTGGTCAAGATAGTCTTAAGTTGAGAGCATCTAGGAGAGACAAGCAGAAGGAAGGGCCTAAGATCAAGCGATGCCTCTCCAGTGGTAGTAGGATTTAACATTTCTTTTAGAGTATTCTAATTGTTGACTATGTGAGTTACGAATATGTTTTATCTTAGTAGTTTTGGGGGGTTTAGCATTAGGTCTTTATGAAAGATTCTCTTAGGATCTTACCTAATTATTTAATATATTTTCTCACTTCCTTAGCTAAATTTGGGCCTGATTTACTGAGGCTTTTCTCCCATTCTGTGTTTATGGGGAAAACGCTTAGTAAGGGAGGCCCTTTGCTTTTGTTTGAGATATATATATACATACATATACTCTTTTGTCTTAATGTTTCATTATGGAGTATATTGTTAGAGTTTATTTATCGCCGAGAAGCTGTCACGTCGGACACTTTAAGCCCTCCTATGGGAATGTATATAAAAATAAAGTTATTATTATACATTATGTCCAAATTTGCTAAGGCCAATTGTAAGAAGTCAAAAGAGAAGCATGAGACTACCTGGACGTCAAAAGAGAAGCATGAATCAACACAGGAAGTTGTAAGAACTTTTGCTGTAAAGTAACTTCTCGTGGGAAAATTGTATTTCTTTGTGAGATGAAATTTGATTTTCTGTAGTAAATGCTTTTTCCACCAAGGTGCTTAATAAAATACATTTCTAGCATTTCAAGCCTGTTTTGCCTGCAAATGTTAGTTCTTACAGGGCATAGTTATATGCAAAATAAAGAGAAAATAGGCTTGAATGCCAAGAACCCCACTCCTCTCATTCTTTTTCTTTAAACACAGGGCTATGTGAATATCATAAATTTCAAGTTTCCTCTGTTTACAAACCTTGGACAATTGAGGTAAACTGCCATAGTTTGTTTCTATTCATCAAGATTCAGATCTAGTTGACTCTGAAGAATCCCCATGGTTGCCTGAGAACCGCCATGTCATAATCCTATAGAAACATAGAAATGCCGGAAGAAAAGGACCAATGGTCCAGCCAGTCTGCCCCGCAAGCTTCCCATGGTAGTATCTGCCTCGCCGTGTTGATTACCGCCATGAATCAGTCCATGCTGCTTGACGTGCTTTGTTTATGGACTTGGCCATAGAAGCAGTCCTGTGTTTTTCCTTAGTGTTTGAGCATCAGTACCCTGGACTGTAAAAATGTCATGGCTCATAAGAACATAAGAAAATGCCATACTGGGTCAGACCAAGGGTCCATCAAGCCCAGCATCCTGTTTCCAACAGTGGCCAATCCAGGCCATAAGAACCTGGCAAGTACCTAAAACTAAGTCTATTCCATGTTACCATTGCTAATGGCAGTGGCTATTCTCTAAGTGAACTAAATAGCAGGTAATGGACTTCTCCTCCAAGAACTTATCCAATCCTTTTTTAAACACAGCTATACTAACTGCACTAACCACATCCTCTGGCAACAAATTCCAGAGTTTAATTGTGCGTTGAGTAAAAAAGAACTTTCTCCGATTAGTTTTAAATGTGCCTCATGTTAACTTCATGGAGTGCCCCCTAGTCTTTCTACTATCCGAAAGAGTAAATAACAGATTCACATCTACCCGTTCTAGACCTCTCATGATTTTAAACACCTCTATCATATCCCCCCTCAGTCGTCTCTTCTCCAAGCTGAAAAGTCCTAACCTCTTTAGTCTTTCCTCATAGGGGAGTTGTTCCATTCCCCTTATCATTTTGGTAGCCCTTCTCTGTACCTTCTCCATCGCAATTATATCTTTTTTGAGATGCGGCGACCAGAATTGTACACAGTATTCAAGGTGCGGTCTCACCATGGAGCGATACAGAGGCATTATGACATTTTCCGTTTTATTCACCATTCCCTTTCTAATAATTCCCAACATTCTGTTTGCTTTTTTGACTGCCGCAGCACACTGTACCGACGATTTCAATGTGTTATCCACTATGACACCTAGATCTCTTTCTTGGGTTGTAGCACCTAATATGGAACCCAACATTGCGTAATTATAGCATGGGTTATTTTTCCCTATATGCATCACCTTGCACTTATCCACATTAAATTTCATCTGCCGTTTGGATGCCCAATTTTCCAATCTCACAAGGTCTTCCTGCAATTTATCACAATCTGCTTGTGATTTAACTACTCTGAACAATTTTGTGTCATCTGCAAATTTGATTATCTCACTCGTCGTATTTCTTTCCAGATCATTTATAAATATATTGAAAAGTAAGGGTCCCAATACAGATCCCTGAGGCACTCCACTGTCCACTCCCTTCCACTGAGAAAATTGCCCATTTAATCCTACTCTCTGTTTCCTGTCTTTTAGCCAGTTTGCAATCCATGAAAGGATATCGCCACCTATCCCATGACTTTTTACTTTTCCTAGAAGCCTCTCATGAGGAACTTTGTCAAACGCCTTCTGAAAATCCAAGTATACTATATCTACCGGTTTACCTTTATCCACATGTTTATTAACTCCTTTAAAAAAGTGAAGCAGATTTGTGAGGCAAGACTTGCCCTGGGTAAAGCCATGCTGACTTTGTTCCATTAAACCATGTCTTTCCACTATTTTTCCTGGCACTGAAGTCAGGCTAACAGGTCTGTAGTTTCCCGGATCGCCCCTGGAGCCCTTCTTAAATATTGGGGTTACATTTGCTATCCTCCAGTCTTCAGGTACAATGGATGATTTTAATGATAAGTTACAAATTTTTACTAATAGGTCTGAAATTTCATTTTTTAGTTCCTTCAGAACTCTGGGGTGTATACCATCCGGGCCAGGTGATTTACTACTCTTCAGTTTGTCAATCAGGCCTACCACATCTTCTAGGTTCACCGTGATTTGATTCAGTCCATCTGAATCATTACCCATGAAAACCTTCTCCATTACGGGTACCTCCCCAACATCCTCTTCTCGTTTGTCCCTGAATCCAAATTTCTCTTTCCTTTCAGCCGCTCCCCCCCCCCTTCCCTCCCCCTTCGAAGAAGAGAGCAATGATGCAGTTGCATCAAAAGCATCAAGGCTTATTGGTTAAGGGTAGTAATCTCATGCCTTCTGTTAAGGCTAGTAACTGCTGCTCTGTGCTGCTTACCCCCATGCTCATCAATTCAGCAGACTGTAAAAGTCAGGGCCCTCTTTAGTTGCTAACTCCAATTCGCTTTTTCCCCTGCCATTGAAGCAGAGAGCAATGTTGGAGTTGCATCAAAAGTATCAAGGCTTATTGGTTAAGGGTACTATCCACCGCACCAGCCAGTTACCCCCATGCACGCTTTCATTTCCTTTAGGACTTGGCCATAGAAGCATCCTGTGCTTTTTCCCTTATGTCCGCGTAACAGCATCCCAGACCATGGAAGTCGGAGCCCTCGGTTGTCATCTGAATCCAGTTCCTTTTATCCCCCTGCCGTCTAAGTGGGGAGTAATGCTGCACTTGCATTAAAGGCATCGGCGCATATTGGTTAAGGGTGGTAATCCCCATGCCTTCTGCTAAGTGTAGTAACCATTGTTCCAGCATGTTACCCTCCTATTCGCTTATCTATTCTACTCCTTCTGTGACCAACTGCTAAACATCTCATTGCATTATGTTTGAAAAAACGAAAAGCACTCCTGAAATTTTACAATCTCTCCAAATGTCTAGTTTTTTGTATATAAACTAATCCTGATGTCAAATCCTTTAAATCTAAGCAGTACCACCTTTAGGCCATGCAATTTCCCCTGTTTTTCCCCCCTAAAAATTCAGCAATTACAATGAATATATTTTTGAACCTTGTACAAAGCTTTCCTCTTTTTCATTTGTTTATCCCCCTCTCCCAATTTATGCTACTCCCAGTTGAATATTTTAACTATTTTTTCAGGTTCTTGTTGTATACCTTTGTTTTTTGTTCTTTGTAAAGGCCATGCCTATTTGATACTCAAGCTATCATTGTTCTAAGTTATCTGTAAACCGATACGATGTGCAAACGGTTGTCGGTATATAAAATCTTTAAAATAAATAAATAAATAAATAAATAAATAAATAACTCTCATTTCCGTCCTCTAGCCTTTAGAGATTCACAGTGTTTATCCCATGCACCTTTGAATTCTTTGTTTTCTTCTTCACCATCTCCTCTGGAAGGGCATTCCAGGCCTCTACCACTCTGTCCGTGAAGAAATATTTCCTGACGTCCCCCATAGAGTTTAATTTCATGATCCCTAGTTCTGTTGTTTTCTTTCCAACAGAAAAGGTTTGAAGTTTGTGCATCATTAAAACCTTTCAGGTATCTGAAGGTCTGTATCGTATCTCTTCTGCTCCTCCTATCCTCCAGGGTACACGTATTCAGATTCTTAAGCCTCTCCTCATAGGTCTTCCGAAACAGACCCCACACCATTTTCGTCACCCTTCTCTGGTCCGCCTCCATCCTGTCTTTGTCCCTTTTGAAATAAGGGCTTCAGAACTGAACAAATTACTCCAGGCTTCACCAAGGACCTGCAAAAGGGCATCACCACCTCTATTTTCTTACTGATTATTCCTCTCTCTATGCAGTCCAGCATTCTTCTGGCTTTAGCTATTGCCTTGTCAGATTGCTTCGCATAGTTCGAGAGTGTGCTTCAGTTTCAGGTATCCTGGGTGCTAGCAGTGAGGCTGAAACAGTATACTCATTGCTTTACCCTCAGACATTCTACAATTAGCAGAATTCGGTTTAGGGTTCTGATTATGGCTATTTGAAGTGCTACCTTGGCAGAGCACACTAAAATGCTATATTACCTCCTCTGTATGATTCCTACTGTAAAAATGTTATGTTATTCGAAAGAAATGGTGTAATCACTGTTTCCAATAGACTTTAAAAAGGAAGACATACTAAATATTAGCACCCAAACAATTTCAAATCAAGGTGCTTCTATTACAAAAGAGAGTACAAAGGAGAGGAAAGTCAACCGCAGAGAACTGAGTTCAGCGGTGTGAATAGTGCCGCCATCCACACTGCTGCTTTTCTTTTTAACTCCCCAAATCTGGACATTTCAACCTATCAGACTTTTGTATAACAAAAATGAAGTCTAATGTATATCTATATAAATAAAAATGTTAAATAGTTTGGACAAAATCGCTAATCTCAGAAACCACTGAACAGATTGCTTTCAAATTTGGACACAACCTTCATTTCACATACAGGAAGGTTCTTCTGTACTTACATTACAGATATGTCACACTTGTGACAGGTAAAATAGGTTTAAACTTTTTCGAGAAAACAGCGACATCTGCTGGACGTAAGCACCATCTGTTACACCTTACACTAACACACGCTACACTAATCATTTCGCCAGTCCAGGTCCACGTTTCACTTCCATTTTAACACATTCGCGCACTTTTTTCGCCGAAAGATAACTATTTCCTTTACAGATAAAATACACCCACCACCCTCCTCACACCCCCCACACACATGCCAAATTGATTTACTTCCCAGGCCCTCACAACACACACAAAACCTGACAGAAGTCTGGGTGGCTCCAGCGGGGGGCCAGGACCGGTCCGGGACACATCTCCTGCACTATGGCCATCGGCTGCCAGCAATCAACATGGCACCGACGGCCCTTTCCCTTACTATGCCACTCGGGGACACCAATGGTGGCAGTAGCCCATGTGACATAGTAAGGGCGAGGGCCTCTCGGCGCCATTTTCAGGACTGGCAGCCGGCGGATCTTTGCCCTTACTATGTCAGAGGACCTACCGCTGCCATTGCTCCACCCCACTGACATAGTAAGGGCAAAGGGCCATCTGAACCCGTTTCAGTGCTCGCAGCCGATGGACCAATGCCAATACATCGTTCCCGGACCGCTCCTGAACGCCCGCTCCACCGACTGACATTTTTATCAGGTCTCGGGGGGTCTGGAGGGTGGGGGATGGTAATGAATTTATTGCGAACATCTTGGGGAGGGATCACAAGGGGGGGGCAGGTTTCATTCATTCAGCAACTCTGGGGGGGGCAGCGGGGTGGGCTACTGTTTTTCGCAGGGCTGGGGGAGGGGGGGCAGGAGAGTGTGGGGTGGTTAGTTTAAGAGAACTTTTCTCATAGGGTTGTTTTTTGGGGGAAGGGGGAGGTTCACACACAAATACATACACTAAACTTGCACGATCTTGGGAACGCACCAAAATAGCCCTCTCCAGACCACAAACCAAATTTGGAAGTGCAAATTTGGTTAGGCACTCCCCTATTTGGCTACATAACGCGCAGAGACGCCCAGGGACAGACCACATGTAGCACCAACAATTTTAATTTCCCAGGTCTTGGGAGGGGGCAGGAGGATGGGGGGTTATTATTTGATTTAAAGGGTTGGGATTGGGGTTTTTTTTTTTGGGGGGTGGGGGTTCCCACAGAAATAGAAAGACAAATGTTTTCTGATCTGAGGGATAGGCAGTAGGCGGGGGAGGTGACAGTGAGGGGAGGGAGAATGAGGGGGGAGGTGAGTGTCAGGGGAGGGAGAATGAGGGGAGAGATGAGTGTGAGGAGAGAGAGTTGGAGTGGGGACAGGGGAGGGAAGGGGGGGTGAGTGACCAAGGGGGAGGAGGATGAGTGACTGAGGTAAATGAGCAAGGGGAAGGGGGAGAGAGGGAAAAGAACCTGACTCTGCAACGCGTGGCCGGGTACTGCTAGTTATGAATAAAGTAGTAAAAGGCAAGGCTAAATATGTTGCAATAAGCTAAATGTTAATGCTAACAACAACACAATTTATGTCCAAATAATTTTCAAAAATTAGTAGATGCATAGGGACAGTGTAAAGACATGCCAGGCATCTTTCTGCTTTCTTATCGATATTCTTCTATCTCTTTACTCACCTATGGGCGAACACGCAGGACACCAGCAGACGTTTCCATCTGAGCCTGTGCAGTCTCTGAGTGGGGCAATGGATACATTTATTCTCCGATCCGAATCCCCAGACTCTGCCTCGGATTTGTCTTCCGTGAATATGCCGACGAGGATCGCGGGCACCTTCAGAATTTGAGCTAGGGACCAGAATTTAATGTGGCTTTGAACCTGGAGATTCAGGTTCCCCCTGACGCTCTGCTGGAAAAAGATGCCAGCGGCTCCACTGCTGCAGTTCCCCCCAGTGACGATCAGGGGCCGGAGGCGGCAAGGCTGCTATCACTGAGGATGCGCCGCTCGTTGAGTCTGGGCGCGATATTGAGCTGACTGGGCCAAGCATTGAGACTGGTGATTTGAAGACAGAAGGGGGGCTACGTTAAGAGTGTGTGAGACTGCCAGTGAAAAAGAAACAAAGCTGCACATCCACACAGATTCCTGCTCCAGTTCTGGTGAGCCCAGCCGCTTTTCATTTTCAGACCTTTAGGGAAGGTGTTGTAGTTATGGAAAGGCCTCGGCCTGGGCAGATTTGTCTAATCTCTGATAAGTTCGAAGACATTTTAGGGACTTTTAAAGGCCCAGGAAACTAAAATTTCTGATATCAAAAAAGTTTATCCTTGGAAGACAAGGTGAAACAAATACAAAACAAGGACACTTTGAAACAGATGCACTAATGAGTGAAGTTTTTTTTATATTGTTTATGAAATAACATGCACAGTTTTTTCTACTGGCATTTACATGAAGATAAGGCCAGTAGAAAAACTGAGGTCAATATTCAAAAGAAAATGTCTATGTAAGTTAGCCGGATAATTCTTATCGGGCTAACTTACATAGGATATTTAGCAGCATGGCTTATGCTGCTGAATATCTCCGTATTTGATGCTATTTAGCAGGATAAGTTATATCTTGTTAAGTTAGACCTGCTCTATGGCAAGTCTGACTTATTTGATTAAGTTGACTGGGTAAGTACAAATATCGCTACTTGTCCAGCCAAATAAGTAGGGCCACCCTGATCCACTCACTGCCTTGCCCACTTAGATATCCAGCTATCTACTTAGCTGGCTAATAGGGTCATTCATCAAAATGCATTGGGCCCTAATGCACATTAAATGGGGGTTTAATGTGCGTTGCGCCCGTGATAAATAACCAAACACAAGCTTGCATACTAAAATTTTAATTTTAGTATGCAAGTGGGAGGAGTTAATGCAAATGAAGGTGTCCTACCGCATTGCGCGCTAGATTCATACACACTAACGCAGGATGTAACGTGGTACAAGGGAAAAGTTTTTATCGTGCGTCCGCGGCTCATCGTTGATCGCAGCTATTGCATGCAATAACATGAGGCCTTCTATCAGACACATCTACCACGCCCTCCTGGGCCAATAAAATCATCTTTTCTTACCTGGACTGTCCTCATAAACCTATTATGTTTGTGGCAAGTTTACTTATTGGGGGATAGTGAATGCTTCAGGAGGCTCTCCGCAGTCAACAAGAACAACAATCACAAGAACAGGCAAGGGAAGTTCCAAGCCCTCCTAGGGAAGCCCCTGCACTGGAGCCTGAGCCACTGGCCCCGCAGGGAGAAAGTCATTGGCATGCAGGTGGCCAAGGTGGAGGAGATACAGGGATCGCATCTTTCCTCCATGAGCCTCATTGCTGGGTGTGCCAGAAGATTATGTGGTTAGCAGGTATCGCCTCAGCTCTCAGGCTATCCTGGAATTCTATGAAGAAATCTGAGGGGATCTGGATCCAGTCACGGAAAGGTCCCACGCTATACCAGGGCTCAAACTATTGGCCAGCCTGCATTTCCTGGCATCCGGCTCCTTCCAGACGACAGTAGGGCTCGTCGGGGGGAATGTCCCAAACCACTTTTTCCTGCTGCCTGGGCCAGGTCACAACAGCTGTATCTGACCGCATGAATCGCTACATAGCATTTCCTCGGACAGGCAGGAATTAATAGAATTGAAGAGAGGCTTTTATGCCGTTGCTCACTTTCCCAATCTTCTGGGAGCTATCGACTGCACTCACGTAGCCGTCATCCCACCCCGTGACAGGGAGGAGATCTTCTGCAATAGAAAGCTCTTCCACTCCCTCAACGTGTAAGTGGTCTGTGACGCTCGACTGCACATCCTCAACGTGGTGGCCCAGGTATGGGGGAGCCGCACACGATTCCTTTATACTTAGGCAATCAGAGTTCTTTGAAAATTCTGAGGACAGGCTCTACAGTGACGGCTGGCTTGTAGGAAAACCAGATGCTTGTTCCTCTATTCCATCTCTGGCTATGTGTTTGCAGCAAATGGCGCAGACATGGGGGTGCTGTGAGGGCTGTAACAGCATCACTGACCTGACACGTGGCTTGTACACTTACGTCTGCAGGCCATTGTGCCAGGGCCTGGCTTTCTCTCCCCACGCTCGAGAAGCCTGCTAATCTTGTGAGGCCAAGCCATGCACTTGCCATAAAGCTTGGTGTGTGAGCAGGCACCACACGCTTTCTACGGGTTCACTTTAAACATTGGCCTTTTCCAGTCCTCCCATTTGGAGCAGTAGAAATCTCACTGGTTAATCACAACCTTTTAGTGTCCACACTGCTGGCACTCCCAGATCAGGTGTGCCCTGTTAGTGATGAGTCAGCTAGGATGTCAGGCACAGTTTGTCTTGCCCATCACACAAGTAAACGAGAAGCAGCGGCATGTGTAGTTTTGGGCCTAGTATCAGAGGCATACCAAAGTGTTTGGCACCCGGGGCGGATACTTCCTTTGGCACCCCCCCCCCCCCCCCCCCCAAAATGTATAATTTTAAAATTTACACACATGTTGTAATGTGTATTGGGTGTGGGCTTGACCACCAGTAGGCCATAAGTAAACTGAATTACATTTACAATGTAATACACCTCCCAAACCAAAACCACACTAACTGCTATAGCACCCAAATAATAAAAACCCCACCTAAGAAAAGGCAACACTGCAAATATTATACTGGGCACTAAAACACCAATACACCTATTAAGAGAGCAGAAAAAGTCAAGCTGCTATAGATCCATACACCAAAAGTACATGCCAGCAAGATACTTCACCCTGGTCACACATGCAGAACATAGATAACCCTCACCAAAAGCAGAATAAAGAGATCATAAAATATAAACAGAAACATGCATGAAAAAGCTGACTTGGAAACTGCAACAAGCCAGACTCAGTATATAGTACAAAAATGGAAAAAGCAAATGTCTTCAATCTGCATAAAACATCAACCAATAAAATCAAGAAATATAAAAATCATAATAGTGAAACCATATAAATAAAAATACATATTTCAAAACAGTTGATGAATTGAGTAACATCCAAATAATAACTCAAAATTTTTAAAAATGAACTAAACATCAATACAATATTTCAAAACAGCAGATACATCAAATCAAGTCAAATAGTTAAAACAAATGGGGTTAAAAAATAAAATAACTCCAGCTCTCCATGCCTGGGAAATTTTGATTTCCAGTCTCCCTGAGATTATCATAGATTAGTGGAGTAGAGGGAGAGTGCACACTTTATCCTGTCTCTCATATACACAAACTCTCTTTCCCATACATGTTGCCTCTCATGCACACTTCTCTTCTCTCACACACACAAACACATATGCTCTCTTCCCCTCCCCCACCCACAGGCTCTTTCATTCTCACTGATGCTCTCCCCCACAAGTTCTCTCCCCCTACACACACACTCATTGGCTCTCCCTCACATATACACCCACAGACTCTCTCTCACTCATACACATACCTCTCACTCACTGATTCTCTCTCCCTCACAGATACACACAAACAAGCTCTCACACTCACTGGCTTTCTCTCCCCCCACCCCCCTCAACAATCTCTCTCAA